>NC_137583.1:52367851-54767851 GCF_963210335.1 Falco punctatus | reverse complement strand
TCCTTGGAGGTCAGTGCCGCAGGGCCCTAATATGTCTTTTTGCAAATTCTCAAATAATTATCTATTTCTTATTTACCCTCTTTAATATAGCATAGCCTGCTAACTTCCTCCTACAGCTCTTCCACCTGCTGCTGGAATGACTGGCTCCATGAGAGCCCACCTTGAGCAGGTGCAGCTTCCACCCTCCTCCCCAGGAGGTGGGGTTGAAGTCTTTGCATCCCTCCACCTGAACAGCATCTTTCCTGATAGGAAGCTCTGGGTGGCTGCCTCCACTCTTCCCAGGCTAGCCTTGCTAGATAGCTGACTCCTGTCTGCTGCAGAGCTCAGCCCTTGCCTGGTCACTACCACCATGCTTCCAACAACCTCAGAGCACTGCCTAATAAACCCTTTTAATTCCCTGGTGACCTCAAGCTGCTTGATGGGCTTTCAGAGTCACAAGCTAGCTTGGGTGACCATCAGGGCTGCAGCCTAAGCCTGCAGGCAAGTAGAGCAGGCAGCAGCCCAACAACTGGCAGAGTGCACAAACTTTCCTGCATGAACTGCTGCACAAACTGCTGATGCCACTCCCAACAGGTGCCATGTCCTGTTGCTGATGCTGCACCCAGCAGACACCATGTCTTGCTTGCACTCCTGGTTGCTGGTGTTCCCCAGGAGCCAGTCATATGCGGCTTTTGCATGGTTTGACTTGGCTGTGGGGACAGCGGGCACCACCCAACTGATCTTGTAAGACCTGCCACCTACCAGCTGGTCCCTCCACACACACAGCCCAAGGGTGTCAGATGCCCAGAAACCCCCTCAGGCACCCCCTGGATCCCTTGCAAACCTCACGCTCCTCTCAGCACATGGCAACTGCTGCTGCTGCTGTTAGTGTCAGCTTCCCACATTTGGGTTTTTTCTGATTGACCCATTTTGATCTGCAAATTGAAATTCCCCTGCCTTTGCTTATCAGACTGAGTACCTGAGATAACCATTTTCTGAATTATTGAAAAAAGGCTCCCTCCTCAAGGCTGCCTTAAGAAGAATATCTACAGTTCATCCGTTCCCTCCTCCACTGATACACATCTATTGTGCAATTCAACAGGAGAAGATTTGTCCTAAAGTCACCTTCTTTTTTTCTTTTCAAGGAGGCTGAAATCATCTATTTCTACCAGGTTTAGTGCAGTAGGTGTTCTCTGCTTGTACACATATACCATGCCATAGCTGGTCTCTAGTACAAAAGGTCTGCAACTCCTTGATCTAAGTGATCCCTTCTCAGATAAGCATAACAATCTCTAAGGTCATCAAACAAACTTATTGGTCATCTTTCCTCATGGGCTTAATCAAGGTGACTGTTAAAGGACTCGCAGGTCTGTTAAAGCACTATTCATAGCTCTGTCCTAAGCAGCTCAGAAGGTGAGTTCTGGATCGTGTCTTGCTGGAATTAGTGGCTGCGTTCATACTTCACCAGCTGGTGTTACTGGATATCCGCCTCTCCCACCTACAACTGTTGTTTCATCTATTATCTTCCGTGAGTGCTAAAAGCATAGCCAGAAGGTCTTGTCTAAAACCAGCGTGGAGATAAACACCTTCCAAGGTAACATGCAAAGTGTGTCAGCTATCCTGTAACCCCTTGCAGGGGGTGTGATGGTGGTTCTTAGCCAAACGAACACAACCAGATTAATTAAAACCATTTTAATTCTCAAGACATTAGAGAATGTCTTGTGCCTCTGCTGAATTGCTTAGGGTAATAAAGAGTTTACCTTTGGTATATTATGCTCTTACACATGCAAACACTTTTCTTTATACAAGAGTAATATAACTCCATACTTTACCTGATTTATACCAATCTATACTTTAACCAAAATAGGAATTTAGAGCTACTAGAAGGAAAATGTAAGTTTTCCTTGGACTTTTACTCCCTGTTGTTCGTGTCCATGAAGTTCAAACGCTAGTTTAGCATTTTGGCATATGCTGATCCATTTTGACAATTGTATTAATCTAGGAAAATTTGGCAATGACTGTTAACAAGAACATCTTTGACACAGCAGCTTGTTGGAGACTGGAAGAATATATTGGGAAAATATCTCCACATCCTTACTCGTTCTTCATTCAGAAATATGCTACAGGGTCCTGTCAGGAATGAGTAATAGACCAAGTAAATGTTGGTCTGAGCTAGTATGATCTTACTGATATTAATAACTTTTATAACTTACGTATAGACATACACACCTAGCAGGATTGCCAGGAAATTGGTGATGAATGAAAAGCAGAAAAGCTGCAGATTTATGTGCTTTTTTTCCCAATTGAGCTTTCAACCGTGGATTGTTTTAGTCTTGGTGATTCTGTGGGTGCCCATGAAAAAATCTCAAAGGAAAGGAGGTCACAGGTGTCTATTAACCCAAAAGCTGTTGTCTGCTTAGACATTTCATTCCTGTCTAGTACCTTTTTGTTGCTGGTTTCTTTGGCTTCTTGTTATGTATTTGGTACTGGCCATTGATGAAAACAGGATCTAGCTCAAGAACGATGTTGGAGTTTGTGTAGAACAGGTCTTCTACGCACCTCTGGGCCAATCTTAAATTATCTAAAGTCAGAGACACAGAGCCTGGGTTGTTCCCCCTGCATGCCTGGATCTCTTTCAGACATGGAGAGGTCACTTCAGATTTTGCTGAAGTGAGGAGTTTGATAATAGTCTTAAAAATAGTTCTGCAATTCGTGGTTCTTTTTTTTTTCTTCTAATCTTGATAATTTGTCAGCATGTCCTCGAGCAGCTAAGTACATAAAAAATGACCTTTTGAAGTTTCTCCCTAAAGGTGCAATCAGAAATAAAGAGAAAATGGAGGAGCTGGAAAGTCAACCGGTATTTTGCTGTGGATTTCAAACATCGTCATCCTTCTCTAGCGAGCAGCGGAGTGAACGGGGGGACACAACTCTCCATTCTGAGCAAGAGCAGCTCTCAGATTCGGATGTCCAGCATAAATGCGGAGAACCTAGCGACATGAGCAGCTAAGGAAAGCAAATCAATCAACAAGCAAACCAAAAACCATCCCTCTAAAATGAAAAGAAAAAAAAATCATAGTTTTGGTGGTGGTGTAGGTCTCCTTTCCCTTTCCCTTTCCCTTTCCCTTTCCCTTTCCCTTTCCCTTTCCCTTTCCCTTTCCCTTTCCCTTTCCCTCTCCCTTTCCCTCTCCGTCTCCCTTCCCTTCCCTTCCCTGATGTTTGAGGAGGTGAAAAAGCAAAAGAAACGTGTGTATATATCTCTTTTTAACAATCACTGTAAATACCCAGCCGTACTCGAGGCCATTAATGGAAAAATGTTTCAAAGACAACCAACAGGCCAAGCCCACCCGCTCAATGATTTACATTTCAGAGCATCTGCGAGTAGTCCGTTGTCAGTCAAAAGTAACAAGTGATCGCTGTGCAGTTGTGATCCTCGGTTGCCAAACTGATACTAATCTGTGAATGGACATGACCATTGTTATTTTTCCAATTGGTTTCCATTATGGTTTGGATTTGCCTTTTTTTTCCCCCTAGTCAAACGTATCTCAGCCTGTCCCTGTCTTTTGGCATGTGAATTTCTGCAGTGTTTCTCTTTTGAGTCTTAGGATGGAGCTAACATGCTTGGGTTAACCAAACCAGCCAATTTGGGAAGAACATCAGAAAATTAAGTTCAGGGCTGGATTTAATCACATGTTCCCAGTGGACTTAAAGAAACTGCTGTGCCAATGTGAAGCTGCATAGCTTCCTATCATCAGTCAGTGTGGGGGCTCCAGGCAAAAAATGGGATCAGCTGGCTTTTTCCATACCCAGGGATGCTTCTGAGAATGCTTTATGTTCTAGCTAAGCTGTGAATTTTCTAAAAGGGCCATGCAGTTGAGATATATCTATATTTTTGGCATTGACTGGCTGATTGATTGATTGATTGGATTCTTTGAATAATAAAAATAACTGTCCCCTCCCTCCCACCTTAAAAGCAAAAGTCAGTTCCAGGATGGCCTTTCCCCCCAAGTAACCTTGAAACCTCTGCATCTGTGTCCAAACATGGCACGGTTTTGGGTAGTGCTGTCACAGAGTGGGGTGCCTTTGTAACCTGGTTGACTTCTGTGTGTTGACTCTTCCCTGCCAGAACAAGAGGTACAAGGAGGACCTGGCATGATCGTCTCGGAAGGTAAAAGTCATCTGCACTTGGTGAGCAACTAAACTGAACAATAAGATGGTATGGAAGGAAAAGATAGACATTGGATGACTTCCCACACCTGGCAGCTTTCCCAGTCTGTGGCTATTCTGTTTGTTTAACCACCAATGGTCTTGCTGCTTTTCTTTGAGAGGAACTAAAATGTTCGTTCAACCTTTGCCTTGTAGTTAAAGCCATGACTGGTACATATCTACTTCAATCAAATGTTGATGATGTCAATTCTTAAAAGTCTTTATACAGTGCATAAAGGCTTTGAGGACCGTCCTAGAGCTCAATTCATTTTGGATTTATGAGCCGATATATATATATATATGCGTGTATGTGTATGCATATATAAAAAACAAAAATTAAAATGACGTTTTAAATGTGAAATTTTGAACTGAAGCTAATAACAACCAGAAATTCAAAACTGAGGTTTGTCCTTTCTTGTTACTTGACATGATCATGAACTTAAAAAAAAAAGAGAAAGACTTGGAATTTTAGTGTCAGCTGAGTGTGAGCTCTTAATTTCACTGGGTTTTGTTAGTTTAGGTAAAAAAAGTTTTAATGTCATTTTAAGCATAGTTTTTTTTAAAAAAAATAATGCTAGTTTCCTTATTTTTAAAAGGAGAAAAAAAAAAGGTCTCAAAGGTGTGAAAGAAATGTTAATTATAGTTATACTTAACACATATAATGCTCTATGGGACATAATCTGCTCTCACCTGTAGCAGTGTAAATGAATGTAAAAATAATTCAAAACAGACAGAAGAGTTGACTGGCAGCATATTGGTACAGGAGCATGCACTTAAGAGATGCTTACAGCCCTGTCAGGTGAAATTACCCTTGAACAGAGGACCAGCAAAAGTTTAAACCACTTACATTATACTCCAGTATCTTAAGTGGGAGTTGTATGATCCAGACAGTCTTTTTTTTCAAGTCTTCAGCACTGGTTTGCTGCTCTGAGAGCAGGATTTGTCCTCCTCTTCCAGACGCTCTGCAAAAGTCACTGAAGTATTTTTAACGGATAGATCAGAACTGCCTCTCTCATGAGCTGCTGCTAAAAGATATTTTAGAAAGTTTCCCAAGGAACCATGCACTTCGCAGTCCAGAAAGATGCTCCCAGAAAATGGGAGATGGGGACAGTCAGATCTATCAGGTAAAGGCATACGTAGACATTTTTTCAATGAAACTGTCATGTTAGATGAACAGATAACATTTAGTTTTGTATTTTCTGCAGAATGAGCTTTCACAAGGTATTATATTGACAATACTGTAAGTGTATTATTATTTATAAAAAATCAAAAAGTGTATTTTGCATGAATGGCTAGTAGCCAAATTTCAAGCATTAATAAATTACAGCTTTTGAGAAAAAGGTGTTGAATAACTGCCTCTAACAGGAGACTTTTTGTCATGCTTCAGTCCAGAGCCAGAAGGTATTTGGATATATTATTTTTTTTTCCTGTGGAGGCTTTTTCTGAGCTTACTTTTAGATTCTGTTGTTTTCCTGCCTATTGTTCAGTGCTCTGCAATTTGAGTTGGTGGATCTCAGTCCAGTGCCTCGTGGGCAAATGTCCACATCGCCAAAACCACCCTCCAGACGTGCACACTGGAGACCAGGTCCTCAGCTAAATTAAAATCAATACAGATAACCATTATCATTAGAGCAAAATCACCTCACTTTGGCTTGGGATTTGACCTTAGCACATTATTATTACTATTATTTTTTGATGGTCTCAGCAAACTTGGACTTGCCTCTTAAATTCCTAGAGCCAAAGCTCAGGAGCAAGACAAGTTGGAGGGCAGCGGAGGGGAAATTTCTGCTGTTGCAAGTCCCTGTGTTTCTTGTTCAGGGGACAAACTGAAGTCTTTGGTACCTTTCACCAGCACTGAATTTACTAGAAGAAATGGTATCTCTCAACATATTTAACATACGCAACATTATACAAGTAACCCCTTTCGGTTAGGATTTTTTTTGTTGGAAGTGTTGATGCACTTGCAACTGTGTCTTTCCTTGGTCACTCGAACTTTCTTAGTGCTACTGGAAAGATCATACTTCAGGTTTATAGAGTTATTTAAACCAGACTGTGATGCCATCATACAAATTAGCTCTCAAGAAATTCATGCTGAATGTAAGCTGAAGGTGCTGGACACGCCTGGCCACCATTCACAGTGGCTGTCAGTTCTATTTGTTTCAGGATGGAGGAAATCAATGGATGGTTTGCTTCTAAGTGTGTGTAAATATCAATTAAGTGTAACAGTGCTTTGTTTGATTTTTCACTGTGAAATATATTTTGGAGCTAGAAAGACTGTGTTATTAAAAATAATACACAATTAAAAGAGAAGCAAGTGTGTAGTGCTCCTTGAGCCATTTTTTCTACCATGTCCATAATGTATTTCTTGTCTAATTTTCTTATTTTGCTTTTGTAAATGTACAAAAACTTTCTGTGCTGCAGCTTTTGTGACTATTTACTGTATCTAATCGCTGTTTGATTATTGACTTTTTGATGCGGAGTGCTGGTACTACAGGACAATTAACATCCCAAAATGAAACCTACCACCTATATTTCAAAGGTCAAGGCTTGTTTCATTGCTTCATGGTGACCTCACCTTTTACCTTCACTCACATTTATTATATCTAGAACTCAGAGCCCAGATAATGAAACTTAAATGCTTAGTTGTGGGAATTTTTATTTCAGAGACAAAAAATACCCAAGTTCCTCTGTCTTATTTAAGTATTTGTATTTGAAAACCAGGTGTTAAAACAGGTGGTGGGAGAAGGGAGAGAGATGAAGGCAGGTGAGTCCAGAGTGAAATGCTAAAAGTGCAGTTCGGAAGTTAAATTCAGACACTGTATTTGCTGTCTAGCTCCTCCTTTTTAGCAGCTGTCCATCATTGCAACTAAAGAACTGTGTCTTGCAACTACAAGGCTAAATAACAACCAGAAGTGGGCAGGAACTGACTGTGCTGAAAATTTTAAACTACATTTGCAAAGATGACTGTCCCTAGACTCTCCATCATCAATGGCAAGTGAGAGACCTTCCAGAAGGGAATGCAGAACAATTCACAGAATCATAGAATCAACAGCCCAGGCTGGAAGGGACCTTGAACAACTGCCTGGTCCAACCTTTCATAAGAAAGGGAGCCTAGATGACGTTATGTAGCACATCTTGAAAACCTCCAGTGATGGGGACTCTACCACGTCCCTGGGGAGGTTGTTCCAGTGAATGGTTGTACTCACTGTGAAAAATTTCTTTCTTAAGAAACCACTCCTGGTGCACCTTGTACCTGTTCCCCTTGTCTTCTCCTTGTGAAGAGGTAGCCTCCATCATCTTTGTAGACACCCTTTTAGTATGGGAATACTGTGATGAGGCCCTCCCTGAGCCTTCTCTTCTCCAGGGAGAAAAGTCCTAACCCTTCAGTTATTCCTCATCGACCAGGTTGTCTATCTCTTTGATCATCTTCATGGTCTTTCTTTTGACCTTCTCCAGCCTCACTGTGTTTTTTTTTGATTTATGGGGACCATAACTGGCCACCATGTAGTGTTTGTTAGACTCTTGTTCAAAACCTGACCTGGGAGAATCTGATCCTTTTCAGCAGTGATGAAAGGATTAGTTGACATAATGTGCCTTGTCCATGTCATTTTGTAAAACTGCGGCTTTTCATAATGTTCTCATATCAATGATGGATAAAATTCTGCTTCTGCATTGCATATGTTCTGTGCTTGCATATGAAGGGCTATGCAGGACCTCTGGTTATCTCAAAGATTCAGTTTGTTGATTTTTTTTTTTAATAAATCCCTTGGAGAAAATAAATCAGTAACTAAAAATATGCAAAACCAAAATGATCAAAAACTAAACATATTTAGCAGAGTTAGAGCTGTTGGACTCTGATCCTCCGGCGTTCCAGAGCAGCACAGTGCCATAAGGACCCTTAATCTGAAGGAAACTCTGTAACTGCCGTTATTTTCACAGTTTATTATTCTCATTCCTAAACTGATCAACTCCCCTTTTAAAATTTACCAAGCTTTTCTTATTCTCACCTTCTCCTTCCACTGGAAAGATATTATAGAACTTCACTCTTCTGGCAGTTAGAAACCTTTTTTCTGAATGCTAAATTAAAATAATTCCTGGCTCGCTTAAACTCCCTGTCATACTAATCTCACCTCCAGTTCCTTTCTCCCTTCCTGAAATACAAACAGCTTTATTTCAGATAAAGTTTATAGTTTATCTTTGATTATGCAGCTGGAAGATAATCATGCTAAAAATAATCATGCTATTAAGATGCATTTGTTTCAGCTGTAATCTCAACTTGGGCGGCAAAAACAATGCAAAGAAGCAAATACAGACATATGCAAACCCATTGAGAACAGCAGGAAAATTATCTGGAAGCAGCATGTGAAGCACCCTGGAAAAATAAAGGGGAACAATAAAAACTAAGAGAGATATTTCCAGTTCTTGAATGTATATAAATGAGATTTGGGTTTTGAGCAGCTTTCATTCAGTCAGATCTAAAGGGAAATGATCCCAATCTTCTCCTTTTCTGGTTTCAGTTATAATCTTGCAAATGAAGCTGTATTGCTGCTGTTTCCAGTCAAAGTGAGAGGACACTCATGCAGTCTGCATACTCACACTGCAGGAAATCAACATTCAAGTGGGAAAAAATACACTGTGTCAGTGTGTCAGCTTGCGAGGTTTTAGTGCTCATGTGTCTGACACCGCTACTAAATCCCTACTACAGCTGGCCTGTGAACCATGCAGATATCTAATTTCACATTACTTTTCCAGCCCAACCCTGCCAGAAATTAGATATAAAATTTTCAGAGCGTATAACAAAAAAAATATGTCCAAAGTGACTTTAGTAAACACTGGCAATAAAAGAAATGCAAACCCCATTCATTTAATTGGCTTTATCTTGTTAATTACTTTTTTTTAAAAATAGTTTCAGAAACAATTGCTTATGGCAGAGGTTTTCGACCTGTGGTCTGTGGAGACTTCACAGCCCAAAGACTATTTCTGAAGTACCCACAGAAGATAATTAAGGAAAGTAAGCTCATTCTTTGTATGTAGCAATATATGCTTGTTAAGGCTCCTGAAGGGCTTTTTTCTTACTTGCAGTTATGTGAATGCTCCTACAGATAAAAAAAGGTTGAAAAGTACAGCTGCAGACAGTTGAGGATGAGTTACAACAAGCTATTTTGGCAGGAGAAGCTAGATGATGGTTTTTCAGATTGTGCACATAGTGTCATCCAGTCTGGTGAGCCTCTCAGTGCCTCCCATCCAACATCCACTTCGACAAGTAATGTCAGAGAGGAAGTGGCGAGGAAAGCATGACCCCTGATAGCCAGCTATAATCACAAGGAGTATCTACATCACAACATTACCGAAGGGCCGGGATGAAAGAGCAGTGTAACCAGGTCCCTTCGTAGCCTTTTCACAGGGAGTGGCTGGTTTGAGAAGACACAGGTAGGACAGGTGCTGCACCCTGGATGAAGCTACTGTACTCACACTTCTGTGCCCTCAGCATCAACAGAAACATGCAAGCTGTGATTACACAGCTGCCGTGAAGTCCTATGGAGCCTTTACAGGATCCAAACGCCAAAGGTGATCCTCAGTTTCCACAGAGTGGATGTACCTAGAAAGTTCAACAAGTTAAGTTTTTCCTCCTCAGTTTGATTATCTGATTTCATTACATTAAGGCGCTTCCCCCCCCCCCCCCCCCCCCCCCCTCCCCGAGATTTTCTTATGTGGGCAAGGCTTCCAGAGAAATGTAGGATGCTTCAAACCATCTGCTACTTGACACTGCAGAGCAATAAATATGACCTCAGCAGAGCTATTATAGTGTGGAAGGTCTAAAGTGAAGCAAGACAAGGTAGTAAGAACAGATAGAGCAGGATATATGGGACACCTTATGGGATCCTGCTTGGCTTCCAGCTGCCAGACAATAGTGGCTCCTATAGTTCCTATTTCGTATCTATGAGCTCTGTGTGGATATCTAGGAAACTCAGACAAACCCATGGAGTGGGATTCAGCTTCAAACTCTTATAGCTAGACCTATGTGAAGGTAGTGTCTCTTGGACTCCTGAGTCTACAACTGTAGAAATGTACATAATGCAAAGATACAACCAAATATCTGGTTTAACCTGATTTTCTTTCTTAGAGGGTTAAATATCAAGGGCTATATTAAATATGTGTCCCTTTCAACATCCAGCACTTTCAGCATTAGGCATTCTGGCTCATAGGCAAAGTCCTGGAAAAGATCCTGTGTCTGACTGAGCAGACAGCTAAGGAGATATCCACAACACTCCACTTCAGACATGGGTAGTGAAGATCTCTTCCTTTGATCTAGTTTATCTACTTTGCCTTTGTAGTCCCAAGAGAGAAATGAGCAATTTTATAGTACAAGCACCAAACGGATTTTTGAAATCTTCTCAAGGCTGATGTGATTCATACTTTGCAAGTATCTGTTCCTTTCCACCAGGAAGTCTTGCTGACCAGATCGGAGACAGATGTTGACACTGTGGAAGTCTACAAGTAGATGACTCTTCCCCTGGCAATTTTGCCTGGTCACCGTTGTTCTGTTTCATGCATGCTGAGAAATAATGGTCTTGAAAAGCTTGGGGGTGGCTTCTGCTGGGTATTACCAACCAGATTTGGTGGAGGTGCATGCCTGATACAGTCTTGGTAGCTCTCACCAAGAGGAGTTTTCAGGAAGTCTTGTTCTCTTAGTCAGATTGTGTCCATATGACCAGCTCTGTGTCCAGAAACAATCTATGGTATATAGTGCACATGCAGTGAAAAAAGTGAGGATTTCACCTTCTGCTTTTAGCAGTCAGGCACATGCAACCGGTTCAGAATTGCATTTAAGAGTAACATTAGGAAGATCTGGAGTATGCAGTAGTAGTTAATGATGCTCTGATGTTAAGCTCCGTGTATATCTGTACTAAAAAAGCTAACTTCAGCTAAATACACATTGTACTTTGTGTATGAAAACACACCAGCAGAGCTTGAACTATGTTTTGATCCTTGTGGTCTTACACCTTCTTATGATTAAAATTGTAATTTCCCATTGGCTTTCTTTTGGGGAATTCATCCATATCAAGAATTACTGTGTGATATGACACTGTGTGATATGACACTCTTCGGTGTCTAAAATGACTTAGGCTTCTGGACATGCCTTTCCCAACAGACTTTGTGTTTGCAGAGAAGTCTCAAGAGGCCTTTGTGTACCGGTATAATCTGTAAAAACAACTGTTTGGTGTGTTCATTCTCTTTCCCTTCTTCTTGTCAATTTAGTGGCGACGCAACAAGCTATAGCTCTAAGAGAAGTACCAAGTTATGGGATGGAAAGCTGTATTTTGGCTTTTGACTGTGTCAAGGTAAAAACTTACTGGCCTGTTGGGTCTAATACTGACCTTTTTTGGTCAAAACTGGTTTAATTGCTAATGGGATCTGAGGTTATTCAGCTTTGTTATGAGGTGGAAAGACAGATATCAATTGCTGCTTTCTAACTTTTTTGTGTTTTGAGAAATTGTTTTTAACATGTATACTGCTGTAGATGACACAATAAATGTATTGCCATTTTGTATAAGTCTGTTCTGATATAAAATTGCACCAAAGAGAATTTTTCTTTTTTGTCTGTGAAGTTACAGGGTAGCTTATTTCTTCCTGAAGCAGCAGGGTGGAGCTTTGGGGGGCTAAAAGGGTTAGCTTCCTTCCTCATGGGAAAGACTTTCTGGATTCTGCTGGGCAAAGTCAATCCTGGACCAACCAGGTGTGAAATCTTTGCCATTAGTGGGCCATGCACAATCCTCCTTCATCATCATTCAGAGCAGTTACACGACAAATGCATTCAGCACACTGCATCAGTATCAAGCATGGCTGTGGTCTAATATTGCTGATACAGATGCAGGACACTCTCCATCGCAATTAATAGCCCCTGTGGCTCTGAGCTTTTGATCCACAAGTCCTTTGGGGCCTGCATATTATTCCTAAGAGGCCTAACAGGAAAAGAAAGTCCGTTGGCCTCAAACAAAGGCACTGCCAGTTGGTAAAGGTGGGAAAAGATTGGTTTCTATAACATCTGATATGCTTCAAGACTTAATTTCTTTTATAGTCAAACCTCAAGAGTTTTATGATCAGGTTCATTTTCAAGAGATCAGGTACATCCACCCTACTGGAACAGAGGACTCCATGTTAGGTGACCTGTTTCTGTTTCTTCTCCCATCTTCTTCCTTAGCTTCAGCTACAGTAAGACTTTGTCTGACCCTCATGGATCTCTGAACCCTCCACAAAGGCCACATCTTTCCACGGCTCTTCTCCCTCATCGTTTACCCACAGTACAGGGATTTGGAACCTTGACCTTTCACAGGAAAGTGGACATATATCTATTGAAACAGGGGTAGAGATGTGTCAGGGAGCAGCCAGGGCCTAAGGGACGGGAGCTGGGAGACAAGGGGCATGGCATGGGCCAGTCACAGCCCCTGTGAGGAACCAAGAAGGGCTTGGAGATAAAGAGCGGGTTCAGCCAAGAGTCCCAGCAGGCAAGTTCGTGGTGTCAGTGCCAGGCCAGGCCAGGCCATCAGCCTATGGATCTGTCCCAAATCTGTGGAGCCCTTGGTGGGGCAGGGCTGTTGCAAAGCTGGAGATCAGCATCCTACAGCATCACTGAGGCAGGGCCTGGGCTGAAACAGGGTCTTGGGCCCATGGGCAGGTTGAGAGCTGAGGGGACAGGGCAGATGTATGGATTTTAATTTTTGCTATATTTTAAATCACTGTAAATACTGTATCATAATCCATTTATATGGATTTACCAGGTGATCCGAAGCAGCCTCAGCCACTTCTTTGAGTGCTAGAGGACAGGACACAGGATGTGTCTCCCCTTTCCACCATGTGCAGAAGGGCTGTATCAGTCATTCCCTTACAAACCATGGTGACCAGCAAATGTAGATTAGGGACTCTGTTAAAGGCCTTATTTTTAAAAGTTACATCTAGTCTAAGTGATTTTTTTTAGGATCATTTTATACTTAAGAGGCACAGAAAGAAAAGGCATCTCCAAAAGCATTTCAGGCCACTCTAAAAGTCCTATGGTAAGTATCCACAATTCTGAAGAAACAATAGCACACTATAGCACATTTACTCCAAGAACGAGACACTGGGAAAAACTCATTTACTGGGTCTGTCAACACACTGAGAAGAGTACTGCCTCAAATCCAGCTGTATTTTCTGAAATAGAGAAAATCTCATTCAGATACTCAAAAATTTCTTTTACATATATATATAAATATATATATATGTAGAGGAATTGTAGAGGAATGAAGGCAGGTTAATTAACATTGATAATACACAGCTGTGGGCTGGCTTCAGGGGCGGTGGGCTGGCTGACGTAGATAAGATGCAGCTGTGGCTGGTTCTGTTAAGTAGTTAAATAGCTCTAAGTGGGATGGAAGGGGAGCACTGGGTGAAGGAAGACCTGGAAGAAGCAGAGGGAGGAGAGAGAGTGTGCCCTGGATGTGGGTGAGACAAGGAGAAGGATGCAGCAGAGGTAAGCAGGGTGGATTGGCCTGAAGAGTATGAAGAAACAGCTCAGTCAGTAGATGAACTTTAGAAACCTTGTGGGGGTTTGAGGGGTGTGCTAACTACTTATTGAAGTAACCTGGTATGGGGTGATAAAAGCCTTGTTGCAGCTTGATAGTTTTGATAGTGCTGTGACAGATACATATATCATGTAATTTTCTCCCTATCTCTAGTATAAGTTTATTTTAAAGCACTCTTTAACCCTATGTTGTCAAAACAAATTAGGTTTCTGACTTTACCAAAGGACTGTCTGGCAACCTCTAGCTAGCAAAGCACAGCCATCAAACTTTATCTGGCAGTTTCTGTCACATGTTTCAGCAGCTGAGCTATCAGTGACAACTGGATTTCCAAAAAATGTTGGACCCATGTGCTTCATGATTTAGTCACTTATCCATCATTGGACTAAGCTCCCCTAAAGTCTGTTTGTAATCCTGGATGTGGACTCAATCAGCTTTGCCTGCTCAACACGACTTGAGATGGAGTGTGTTAGGGAGGAGTTATTTTTGCACAGCAGTTTAGGAGAGGACAAGAAAGTCATAAGGTGCTTGTGATGCAACCGCACAGGTAGCCTGAATACACAGAAATCAAGCTGTAATGTTTCTTTAATGTGCTTTAGCGTAGGGTGGGGTTTGTCTCGCGAAGTAGGACCAAGGGAATAGGAAGGCACATGCACACAGAGTAGGTGCCCAAGCTTTTGTTACAGTTGATAGGCACCAAAAGCAGGAAGTGGCTGCTTAAATGCAAGTAGCTAGCTGATTCTGGGAGCTGTGTGGTGTCCTGCCTGGCCTCCAGCTCCTCTTCCAGAAAATGTGTCCAAAAATCTGATCATACCTTGAGGACAGCACAGATGTCTTGGATTTCCCAAGATATCTCAAATGGCTTTTGGTAGTTATGTTTATGCAACAGAATCTAACTCCAGATCAATAACCAATGATGTCTAGCCAGTTCAACAGCTGGCCAAAAGCAGGTGCTTACTTTAGGGAGAGCTGAGTGGCTCATGGATTTCACTGACCGGATTGCTAATACTGCCACCAGCTTAGACATCCGAACCATACACAGGCTGCCACACAGAGATGCCTAAATTTAGCTGTCATATCCTGGGAGCTGAACACCACCTTTGCTTTGCAGAAATAGAACGACAGTGGATATTTCTCATCACCACATTTCAGTTTTCTTCTGTCATGCCATGTGTACTTTTAAACTGACTAATTATTTTATCATTTACTTTGAGATGCACTGAAACATTTTGTGGTTTTCAGGCCTTTGGTTTTTTTTCCAGTAGCTTCTACCATCCCCCTGTACTGCTCTGAAAATCCAGGTCTAGGCGGGTTAGACAACCTTGGGGAAGCTCAGCATTGGCAAAGTGGGTAAAGCTGCTTGCTGGAAGGATTACTTTGAAACTGGAGCCCGCACAATCAAGCTTTCTGAAAAAAATGCTGACACTGTAAGGGTTAAAAATGTACCCTTGGTGAGAAATTTCATTTGTAACAACCTGTCTTAGTTGCAACACCAAGAAAAGGAGCTGGAACAGTTGTTTCTGATCTTTCCAGGTCTTCATGTAGTCTGTAGATGGATTTAAAAAATAATACTTGAAGAGCTAAACTGTGTAAAAGATGGCAGGGGATGAGAGAAAGAGCAAGCGGCTTTTCCTAGCTGATATAACTTAATGATATCGCAGCTGTCATCTGATCATCATCCCAATCTCATTCATGAGAGGGAGTATCCGCAGCTCGCATGGGGCGCCCTGGCTGTGAGTGGGGGGCAATGTCTGGGGGCGCTGCCTGGGCTTCTGCTCTCCCCCCCGCCCCCGGCCGGGCCAGCACACAAGGTACCCCACGAGATGGCAGTGCCTCCACGCAGACCGCACAGCGCTTCCATGCAGCCTGCAGGAACCCTTGGCTGCCTTCCCAATATATCCCTGAAGTGTTCCCTGCTCCTACGCGTGCCAGTGTCCTCAGATATGCCATCCAGCAGGGATCAGCAGCCTCTTCACAGCCCAAACATGAAACTTCTGCACCCTCCAGGATTACTAACTTCATCATCAGGTTGTCCCAAAGTGTGCCCTTTATAAAAATTATGTAAATAGTGGCTATATATATATATGCACAATATCTTCCTATAGCCCTTGATTCCAGCTTATGGCTTACACATCCTGATCCAAATTTTTTGGAAAGTAAAAGGCTTGGCAAAGTCAGCAGCACTGGGAGGGATGCAGGGACAGTTTAGACAGAGGACAGGTAGAGCAGGTGGTCATTGTATTGCTGAGGTTGCTGGAAAACATTTGAGGCATTGGATGGATCTCTGCGAGATGAGTTGTGAGGGCAACTGGAAAGAGCCTGAGGCAAAAGAGGTTATCTGAGGAGTTAATGCAAGCTGAATGCACATGGTGGTGGTATACGGGTACGGACTAGCTGGTAGGGTCTAGTAGGAATGGTGGGGTTGCTCAAGCTTCTGAATTTTTATGAAGAGATTGAGCACTGAATGGCTGATGGAAAAATCCTTCATGGTGCACTGGGACCTGTCGCTTTTCTTTGCCATTGTTTTTCCTTACTCTGGTTCCTTGGTCCAGTAAAGACTTTTCCTAGTAATAAATGGTGTATCGTGAGATAGTTGGCCTTAAAGTCACATGCAGGCCATCCTGGCAGCCCAGCTGGGAAGCAGGATTGCTGTGTGACACAAGATGGCTGATACATGCACCAAATAAATGATGAAGCTAGGTGGGAGAAAAAGTAAAGGGGAAATTGTTAGGGAGACGACTTCTCCCAGTACATAAAGCCTTAGCCCAGGTTTGGGGTTTTTTGTTTTTTTTTTTTCAGAAGAAATGTTCCCAGGTCAGCTAAAAGCAGA
This sequence comes from Falco punctatus, assembly GCF_963210335.1. Classification (NCBI taxonomy): domain Eukaryota; kingdom Metazoa; phylum Chordata; class Aves; order Falconiformes; family Falconidae; genus Falco; species Falco punctatus. The sequence goes on along the minus strand of NC_137583.1, from coordinate 54,751,282 downwards.
AACATAATTCACTCTAACTTTGTTCCTCCCCAAAGGCAGATGAAGAGATGTGGGTCAATTTCTTTTTCTAGAGAACTCAGTAATGTTTACCACAACTATTTCCTCAATAAAATATTCAGAAGTAGTCAGATACCTGAACTAATGGTCTTATCTCAGAAATGGATAGAAGCAGGGCACTGCAGGCATGTCTTAGTGACAGTGTCTTTGATGGGGAGTGGAGCATTAACTTGGGCTGCAGGATCATGTAATATTTATCTTTTCTTGGATGGAAATGTCAAAACTGTACATATTAATTGGCTACAAAACTATATCCATACTAAACACAATTATAAGATGGTCCTTTTTTATAAAGTCTCAAAAGAAGTATCCAAAGTGACATAATTAAAAATTACAAACTCACAACAGCTGTAATTATCACTTACATTTTATAGATACACATCATACAAAAGTGTTCACATCACTATGCTAGGCAACAAATTCAACACAAGAGCAAAGGTCATTTCTACAGGAAAAATTATAAGGAGGTCAGAATAGACAAAGTAATGCCTTATAGAGGGCATCTAATTTATTGGGACAGATGGTTAAATGCCTAATTAATAAAGGACTAATCTGAATTGTATAGAAATCTGGACAATTAGTCTCTGCTCTAGTAATGGAACTAGAGATGAAGCACCTAAAATCAACAAAGAGGTTTCTGTGAAGTGTCTCCTCACCTAAATTAACCAAGAGCAGAGTAAAATGAGGGGCTGGAGCCCTAGTTTTTGAAGCCAAACTCAAACTGCAGTTCACAGAAAGCCAACATGTACTTCAGTGGCCACAGTCTCTAGCAGCGCTTTCAAGCCTGAATGCTGGTTGTCCTGGGAATGGTCCTATCTTGAAAGGAACCGTAGCTATGTCTAGTGTACCTTGTGTGCCCTTTCTATACTTTTGGAGGGTTTGAGGTAGAGTCCAGCTCGGTCCTGAATAAAGAAGGCAGCCACCCAAAGAAGCAATGCAAGCACAACATCGGTTCACTCTGGTTTACTAGACCATACTTTGCGTCACTAGACCACCCTGCTGTGTTGGTAATTCTGACCCCAGGAACATCACTGAGTAGTGTGATAATGAGCTGAGAGAAGGTGGGCAGGACTGAGACAATCACAGCAGGTTAGTCCTCAAAGGGAAGTCTCCAAAAAAGCACAATTTAATTGTGTATTTTGTTGATGGATCCAGCCAGTCTTCAAGATTAGGGTGGCAGAAAGTCTATTCCAGCTAGGCAAGGGCCAGCATCTGGGCACTGAGATAAATTATTTTTTATTTCAATTAAAAAAATATTTGAATTTTGAGTAATTTAGAATAAATTCTGAGCTCAAGTTAGCCCAGCTGGCACACTGTATTGGGTTTGCTCTAATTTCTTCCTCCATATGCACATAATCTGCCTAATGTTCAGCTATTCCATGTTTTCCCACAGGGAAGAAAAGGTTTGTGGTCCTCTGGCCTAATTTAATCTCTATGTTCAACAGGCATGGAAGAAAAAAATCCTAGCAGATAACGTAATTTGTTCTCTTCTTGTGTCACCCTTGAGACACCTCGAGATTCCTGTTGAAGGAGGTTGCTGCTCCATAGTTAGGTGCTTAGCAAGTTTCTGTGTGTAATTCCCACCAAACTGGCTCATGTTTTCTCAAAACAGGTAGTAAAATGTCACCAATCACTATAGAAAAGTAATGGTATCGCCACTGTTTCAAATGAAGATTAGGAATAATGCTCTTGAAAATTGGAAATTTTGGGAAACACAAACATGCTGGGCCTGGAGAAGTTAATGTAGTTCCTTTCTTTTGGGTGCTAACCTGTTGATCCACACTAGCTTAGAGTCTGGCTCTTTACCACAAAATAAATGGATTTTATATGCTTAAGGGGAGAGAGAGAGACAGGGTTGTGACACTGATCTGGACCTGGTGAGAATAGCAGTTCAGACAAGAAATTCACAGAAAGCTCTTGACACCATGGAAAGCTGTAAAGGATCCAAGTTGCCCATCTTTTAGGTAGTATGTTACAATGTCACAACAACTCATCCTGCTAGAAAGTCTCAGACAGAAGTTACACCATTCTGGCACACAGATGTTTTCCTTTTTGGACTAAGTTTTTCAAGCAGTGACAACTGGGTGACATAGTTGACTGGACTGTTTTCTCTGGACAAAGTCCCATGTTTGTGTGTGAAGTTCAGGTATTCTTGATACTGCCATCTGCACAGCTGTTTCTGCAGTTCACTTTGAACCTATGGAAAAGGAATTTAAAAACAATCAGAAAATGAAGTCCTGGTGGACATTGAAGGTAATATTTGCCAAAATGTCTGCCTGACTACTTTGCCCAGATGCACAAAGGCACCCAAATCAGTCAGGATTAAGCCTTAACACATTTTTAGAACTTAAACTATGACCCTATTCACTTTTGAAAACAAATAGGCTTAATTTCCAAAATTCAGAGGGTGAGTAGCTTTTGACTGCAGTTTCTTTGTTTATAGTTGTAGGTCTGCTTCATAAATACTTTTATTTTTCCATATAACTTCTATTTTTTCCTCATACTGAATCTTTTGTGCATCCTGGCTATGCCCATGTATGGGTCCCCCTCCAGGCTGTCAGTTTATCCAGATTGAAATCCCTCTTAAAGATCCCTTACTGACTCTGAAGGATGCTGAATCAACCACAATACATATTACACTTGAAAGAAATCTCAGGGATGCTCAAAAGCCTAGGAAAACTGACTGTTTTACCACCTGACAAACAACTGACCCATAGGTTGACCAACCTGAAGGTCCATGGCTTGCTGTTGACATTACCAAGACTGCAATGAGGGGGCAGGGGGGAAGGTATGTCCTGCTGCCCTCCACTGAGCAGCTCACACTCAAAGCTGTAGCAGAAGGAGCACAAGCAGCTGCAGGAGACATCCAGCCCTTGCAACCATTCACACAAGCAGCCAGCTCCTGTGAATTAATTGTTTGTCATGCCCTGTTACCACTGCTCATGTTCAACTTCATTTCTATTTGCTTCTCCTGCAAGGGGGGTGGCCCTGCTGAATGTCCAACAAAGTGACTTACAAACCCCATCCTAAACTGAGATGGGTCAAATGCTGATAACACAGCTGCCATCTTCTCTGACTGTCATTAGTGCTGAAAATCCTATGATTGTCACAGCTGTAGCACCATTAGCACAAACACACTCCAAATTAAATGCAGAACTAAACTATTAAGTGAAACTGAATTGTTATAGGGGACATATGTAAGGAAAAATGTGATTTAAGTACCTTGAGCTTAGGAACTAATCTAGTAATTCTGTTACATAACCCTCTGTTAGGTATGGTCTTGACATACAGAAAAGAGGGTGGGACATGCAGAAGTACATCTTGGATGTCAGGGCTCCCTTGAAGTCACTGGCAATATTTGTCATTGAGATGGCCCCTGTCCTGCCTTTATTCTCCCTGTTCACCACATAGAACATACTCTGTCCTCTGAAGCTTTCAAGACTCTAAAAATTAAAAGAGGGGCTTCCCCCACCAACCCAGTACTCCAGTAGCATCCCAGTAAGCTCAAGGCCCTTCAGCACTCCTGCGTACAACACCCGCCTTCGGTTTAAGCCCATACCACCCTGCTTGGCTGCAGCAGTCTCTCACGTTGTTGCAGATACTTTAAACCAAAGGAATACACACAGAGAGAAAATACTAATTAATTTTTTTATGATTGTAGGAAGCTGTAACAAATGCACTGCCAAGCTGTAATGAGTGGCCAATGTTCCAGAAGCAGTTATCCCTAAGCAGCATGGATGCAAGCCAACCCACACCACTTAATCCTAGGGCCAGAGATCACTCTCTGCCTGTCCTTTTTTAACACCTAGTAGGTCTGGGTGTTGTGTGGTCTAATACACAAGCTATTCAAAGGCTGTTGGCAAGGAGTCTATGTAGACAGAAGGTAGGTGGGGAGTAGAGCATTCTGTATTTACAGTAATCTTGAAGGTACTTTCTCTGAACAGCACTAGAACAGCCATTATAAATTGATTTCCTAAACAGCAAACATTTTAGGCGTTATTCATCCTTAGGTAGGATTAATTTCAATTAGCTATCCCTATGAGAGGTGTCCAGTCTAAGCTAGTAGGGAAACTGAGGCATTATTAGTGGGTCACTCTTCTCATTCAACCTACACACTTTTCTGAGGATGTGTTCCACGTTTTCTCTTGGCTTTTGATTCATTTTGCTTTTGGGGGGAAAGTGCAAACAATTTTTTTTAGGTTTTATAATGATTGGTTTTCTAAAATGTACTGCAGGGAATTTATCCGAACTCTAACGTTACAGAACCAGGAGAGAAAATGTTTGATCAAAACTACTGAAAATGCACAGGCTACCCAAGGAAAGGGAAAGGAAAAGACACTAAGAGAAAATAAACCTAGAGAAAGGAAGGAGTGTTACAAGCTTTCCATTGAGATACCATCATGATAGCTATCAGACATAAAGCAGAAAAAAGTCCCCGACAGAAAAGTCACCAACTGTTTGTAAAGGGTCATTGCTTCAAAGATTATTTTGTGTCCTTCTGTCAGAACTGTAGGAATACAAATAAAGTCAACAAAGGTACCAAGGGAAAAAAAAGATATGGGTGTATTTCATGCTTTCAGGAGCAGATCAAAGCACTGTTCTGTTCTGGAAATGGGGGGGGGGAGATGCAAAACAAGAAAGGCCCATGAGTTTAAAAGGTTTTGATAATCTAATGTACTTGCTACTCACCTCTGCATTTGAGAAGCAATATAGAAGAGCGACAACAAAACCCTAGGAGAGGTAGGGCAGGGGAAAAAAAGCCAGTCATCAGGATTTATAGCACAGAACCAGAGAAAGAAATCAGGTTTCATTCAAAATTTAAGTAAAACAGCAAAAAATACCTTTTTCTGTTTTTTATTGTTCCATTGGAATTCAGGTGATGTGGCACTATTTATTGGGTTTTCATAATAGTATTAAATTCCTTAATGGACTGGCAACACTGTATGTACATTATTGCTCTTGTGTGGAGACGCTAAGGACTAACTTACTGTTTACTGTATCTTACAAACAAGTTCTCCCTCAAATGAGGTAGTAGGAACCTCTGCCTTGTTCTAGTCTACACTTACAGTAGTGAATAAAGTGGGTGAGGACCTGCTCTTGGTTTGCATCTTTAGCGCTAAGCTATATTCTTTCATTCACAAGAGGTTGGTTGGGTTCAGCCAACAACCTATTGGGAAAAGTCTTGGGTTCATGTTCACCCAGAACTGCAGTCAGGCACTGCCTGGGGCAGCGGGAGCCAAGCCGTGTCACAGGCTGTGTTAACACCGGCAAGTACTGCATGGGGTTACACTACATCTGTGATAGTAAACTGGGCAAGGCGCAGCCCTGGATACTGGCCTTTGCTTCTCTGTGTCATTAAAATGTCAGTACGGCCCATGACACAGCTCTGGCTTGGGCCAGCAAGTATTTTCCCTAACAGTCTGGCCATAGCTGAGAGGTAAGTATGGAAGAGGGATGATTTTTCAATATGTATCAATGTGGACAAGCTATTTGGGGGTAGAGGGGGAAAAGGGAATTTAAAAGACCTCAGCTATTTATTACAAAATGTACCATGCCCAGGCCCTGGCTCTCTTACATCCAAGATACTGTTCTGAACAGTGGTATAGCAAGATAAACAAACAAACAAAAAAAATATCAATGTGGTGGATTCACTACTGCTAAAAGGGTAAGGGTAGAACAGGTTGTTACATATTATCCTTATTTTTTCCTTCCTCTTATCACCTTTACTATATGTGGCATTAGTTTCAATCAGTTCACCTTAGTCCATAGACTGGTCTTTAGGGCACTCTGTCATTATTATTCAATAAAGGTAGATATTGTATTGTTTCTGTGATTATTAATATGAAGTCTGAGTCGGAACTCTAAAGCAGTGTGATATTTCAAATAATAAGATAAGGGAACAAACAAGAAAAAGAGTTTGCAAAGGAATAAGATGGAATGTGTGTGTTGAATTTAGATGCGTTATTAATACTACTCTAATAATCAACCTAAAAATGTAAGACTCCTGAGAGTCTGGTATTTTCAGACCAAACCTCTTAGGACTGATAAACATTTTGTCCATCTTACCTGAAAAGAACCCAAGCCCAGCTCAATATAAAGGCGAGCTTCCAGGCCGGTGCTTTCTGGGAAAAATGCAAATATGATGTAGTGCACTCCAAAGAGGGGAATTAAGAGTAATGTGGATTTAGCAAGTCTCCTGGCAAACCAAGAATTGAAGAACAATGCACTGTTAGAAACAGGGAATTATTGACAGCAATTATATGTTGGAACAAATGTTGATACAGAAGAAAGCTCCATAATGGAAACTACTACATCCAGCAAAGTTATGGAAAAATTATTTTCTGCCACTCCCACCATCGACACCTGGTGAACAAAGCTGAACAAAGCGGTATGCAAGCTTTCTGGATTGAATTTTAAAGGTTCTTCTCCATACTATACATGCAAAACCAGAGGCACCACACTAAGTACTCTGATCTGCTCTCCTGAGACTAAATTCCAGCAGGTGTAGGTAACCTGTGTCATAAGACAGCCGTATCTTATGATGAGTTAAATAGCTCACTAGAGTTCTCTGACTGCAGAGATGAGATCCCCATTGATTGCCAAGGGGCTCATACACAGGAAGGTCTAGGTTCAGTCATCAGAACATCAGCATCATGTTACTGCTATGAATTTTAAGGAAATTATCTACAACTTTCTCTTGTGGCCATTTGTGTGGAAACGACTGGAAGCAAGATGGATGGATTACCTGACATTTAGCGTTTATGCTTTCAAGCTGAGTCCTTTCAGAGTTGTAACACTTTATATTTTACTTTTCTCATTGTTCCCAGCACATCCACCCCACCCTTCTTCCCCTGAAGAAAAAGAGAGATCTGATATTTGGGATGAAAAGGCAAGTTTACGTTGTTATTTCTTCTGGGGATTTCTCTTTCTATTAGTAAGGAGTAAAACATTCTGTGCTGCTGCCCATAAAACATTTCTTAGAGCAGCTAGAATGGGTCAGTATCAAGGGACCCAGAAATACTCACACAAAGTGGCTTGAATGGCTCCCTCCTCCCTCTTGAGATTTCAATTTATGGACTAGAATTCTGATCACATTAATAAAGATAATAAAATTAATCTGAAAAGACAAGAGAAAACCTGTAAACTTACTACAAATCAGGACATATCTTCAGTTGATACTAATTAACTAAAAATCCCCAGGCATAGGAATTGCACCGCTATAAACCGGTGCAGATCTGCTCTCAAATCAAAGGCATTAGAAACAGTACTCATTTTCCCCACCAATATATAGTTATAAATAAAGATATGCTGAAAGTAATGTTCCATTAATATAGATCTACCTATCTCAATATTGGGTTACATCTGATATTAACCCCTTGTACTTGTTGTCAGGACCTAAGCAGATCTTATAGAGCCCCAATAGTCCTCCCTGTTCCCTTCATTGTTTGTAACAGAAATTATAACAGATACAGACCTAAATAACATACTCTTTCCTCCCTGAGTTTAGATGGAATAAATGTGTGCTTGGTGTGTGGGTATGTATGGTTGTCTTAAGGTTACATCCAAAGAACTCATTTTAAAAATATACTAGATAAAATTATGTATGTGTTTCTTGTATTAAATCAGTTTCCTGTTATCTAAGAATCTTGCCAATATGGATTGCTTTTCTTCAGAAATTACTTTAAAAGACACAGACATGACTGTAGTATGTGGAATGCAGCTGTCAAGATGATTCCATTATGTCCTAGCATGATTCTAGAAAATGTAGGATTTACTTTTTAGTTTGTGATTTATGGTGGGTTTTTTGGGGGAAAACCCAACAAAAACAACAACAACAAAACCACATGTTATACAATAAAGTCCCGCTATTTGAAATTCCATACTATAGCATGTGCTATTGCTTTTCTACCAGCTTACTGAAAGGAGATGCTAACTTAGCTTTCCCATTTTAAAAGAAACTCAAGACAAAATGAAAAAAACATACTAATACGGTCAGCAGGATGGGGCCTTTGATGATCCATAGCACCACTCCATGTTCATCATCATCCCAACATCTGAAACAAGGAAAGCAGTCATGTTATCTGTCCCATGTGAGATTTCCACAACACATGGCAGTCACAGAATAGGAAAGTGATGGACACTAAGTTTTTAATCACTATGTCAAAGCCCCTGCCAGTACTGGTATCCTGATAACTCTCTAAAAGTCCCTGTGCAGCCTGATCTAAAGGGAGTTTATTCAGTAAGAGGCAAGGGTTGAAGAACCAAAGCAAAGTTAAGGAACGCACATTTGTATTTTCAGGCATCTTTCTTATAAGCCTTTTTTTCCTCCCTGTTGAAAAAGTTACTGTTTTACAGAGTACAGATTGGAGACTAAGCCACTGTGCACCCACAAATGTAATGACTTTGGGGTCTTGAGGAAATAGGCAAGAAAAATCCAGAGTCCTAGTAAAGGTGCCCTGAAAGGACAGAGCAGAATGGGCATTTAGTCTCTGTTTTGAAACTATTCATGTATTTAACATCAATAACAATGCAATTTAACTCCCTCCAGCCAAGTGCCATACCTGCTAGGTTATATTGTGCTCCCTCTTCCTGTATCTTCCCTTCCAGTTCTGTGACACCGAATATTTGGCTGCGTAACAAGAAACTTTACGGATGGTAGCTTATCTCAGCATGTCTGCATGTAAGGTATCTTTGCAAAGTGAGTTCAGAACAGCTGTGTCTGAAGAACTTGGGTTTCCCATTTACTAGGTGATTAGGTAAAAGATGAGTGGTTCTGGTACTATAGGGGTTTTATACATTTAATATTATAAGACCAAGCAAATGAATGGAGGATCTGCAATGAAATTCCTCTGACTGTAGATGTCTTCGTTGGACGTGTTCAACTGTTTTTCCTTTGCAGTCAAAGATCAATACAACAGGACAAAATTCAACTCATCCAAAATACTTCAGAGAAGTAAACTGAGCAGGTCAGTGCTTTGCTGGAAGAGTAGCCGAAGTTCAGCCACTTTTCAGCCCCCTCTAAGCCTGTGAGAGCTTCTCAGAGCTGTTGTTCCTGCTCTCCACCTCCCTCTGAACTATATAACTGGAGTATCTTGTGCCAGATTCTTCTGCTACAGATCCAACAGATGAACCCAGCAATTCTTTGGAAAAAATGCCGTGGGAAAGAAGGAAAAATGAAATCTTCCTTGCACCTCTCCTGGCTACAAAAAGGAAGCATGTGGTGTGGAAATATAAAACACTTCCACTTATGAAACATTACAGTAGAGAACTTCTACAGATGTTCTCCAGTAATATCAAGAAAGGAAAAAAGGATGTGTCAAGTGTAGTGGACCATAGAACTTACTGCTTCTACATCATTAATCTGAGTCCTGAGGTGTAAAATAATATCTTTTTGAACTGACCATTGATGTGAAATGACCTGAAGGCCTTCAGGGCATGTTTTAGTAAACAGTCAGCTGCTTTGTGCCTGGCTGTCATATAAAAGATAGAAATAATAAAAAAAAAAACCCACCACCAAAACAAACCAACAAAGAACTGAATGGAAATGAAAGAAGAAACTGCTTATCAGGACATAACGTGTTTGTTTTGGGAAGTACTTATTTGAAGAGATTAGGGTTAGCAATTTATGGCTGATTTTTAACAGAAGCAGAAACTTTCTTAAAACATAATTATTTCAAGGACTAGGAATTAGGAAACGAAATGATAGTTCAATATTCACTATGATGTTTCCAGGTTTTATTACTCCATATATGCACATCAAAACCAGAAGGACTGAAATTATTTTCTCTCTCACTTGCCTACGAAGTGTAAAGATTAGAGGCACAACTTTGGAACAATTTCTTTTGCCTGTTTTTTATATATACACTCTTTCCCCACCAGAAAATCAAAATACAATACAAAATAGGACATCCTTGACTTCCTTATTCAAGCTTTAACTTACCCAGTATTTTGTTGATGAATTCTTGTGAGGACCCAAGCAAACATCATTAACTTACCCAGTATTTTGTTGATGGATTCTTGTGAGGACCCAAGCAAACATCATTAACTTACCCAGTATTTTGTTGATGGATTCTTGTGAGGACCCAAGCAAACATCACAGCAGTGGGAGCTCCTGGACAAATCAACATGGGACATAATATAACTGTTTTGAATACAATGTCCCATGGAAACTTTATTTCATGAAGTTTCACAGTGCAGCAGATTGGATATACATTAAAGGTCAAACAGTGGGTCAGGCAATTTTAAGTAACATTACAACAGAACTGAACTTGCAGTTCAGGGAAAGAAAAAAACCAACCAAACAAAAAAGCAGGAGAATGATATCAAAACGAAGGCAAATAGGGGATGCTGTGAAACCATGATGTCAAAAATATCAGCTGATTACTTGAAGGTTTGGCCATGAATTACAGGCATTTGTGAAGCTGGAAGAATCACTTATTTAGCTAGAGCTCTTTTATCTTGTGAATTGCAAGCATGCAACTCTTTGTACATTAGCTGGAAGAGTTCACAGTTTTGTCCGGAGGACCCTCTATTAATCATTCTAGACCCATCAGCCTGTGAGCATTCCATAAGAATTTAGCTAAATCCAGGATCTGGTGATTTCTAGCCTCACTTTATCACTGCTTACCCTTCTACATTTATGACTGAAGAGCTATTAGCTTTTTTTTTTTTTCTCTCCTCTTTTTTTTTTTTTTTTTTTTTTTTTTAACAGGCCTATAAAATAGCAATTGCTTCTGGTCTTCTCCTGTGGAATTGAATTCCCAAGGACTAAGTGACTTTCAAAGCTGCCACAAAAGGGACTCCAGTTTGAAGCAGGTGACATTTTCACTGATAAATCTATAGAAATATAGGTTATATCTTTCTAAGTATCATTTGAGATCTGTAGGAAAGGCCCAGAAGTTGTCCTTCCTAATTTTATACTTTTCTTCAAGGCCTTTAAGCTGGGACCACATTCAGTTCAAGTTACCTTTCTAATTAAGGAAGAGAAATATTTACATCCTTATCACCCAAAAGCTGAGTTGCCCCTGAGATGTAATAATCCTTATCTCCTTCTATAATCAATGGAAAATGAGAGACGTTATTAATTGAGATGTTTCCTTTGTTATCTCAAGTTAGCTGTGATTAGTCAAGGTCTAAGCATCTAATTTCAGGCAATCATAATTAAAATAGCTCAAAAAATTGAATTAAATAAAAAAAGTCTGATAATCTGAAGATTAAGGATAAATAACTATTTATTTCAGAAGAATTTGGATTCCACTTCTAATCCAAAAATCTCAAAGTCACCACTGAATTTGAGTGCCTCTACTTCAGAAAGCCAAAGTGAAGTGAGGTACAAGAACATCTGATCAGTGAAAGAAATGTAATGTATTATATGCATATATTTTGACCATCAGAGACAATATCAGTTTCTGCAGAAACTTAAAAGCTAAAAACTTAAAGCCAAGAGGTCTCTGAAAAAAACCCAAAAGAAAGTATCATTTGATTACTAGGCCTGAACTCACATGGTTTAAGATTAATCTATCTAATTCTGCTTACTCAAAGCAAATTGTCAACTTGAAGTTACTCATTGAAATGTTTTTCGTCAGTGGAGAAAGGCAACATATTTCCAGGGTGTTACACAGCCACATTACTCATCTTGTTGGGAACTGGACTAATCACCACCACGGCATGCATGCCTCAACTGACTGCAGGAGAAACCTGGAGAGATCATTTGGATTAGATGGTTAACATTAAAATTACTGTAGTTGCAAGAAATTACATCCAATGATAAAGATGAGTGCTGCAGTCTTTTGAGCAGGCATATCGTAGTGCTTCTAGTAACACGTCCATCCTATCCCCTCCTTCAGATATTTGAAGGGTATAAGTATCTAACAAGGTAAGAAGAAAGACAGTACAATAGTATGGTTTTGGTGTAGTAGTACTGGATGAAGAGCCAACTTTTATCAGAAAGGTGGCACCTTTGATAGGCACTTTCTTACCTCAGAACAAATATTTTATCTAGTTCTGAAAGTAGATGACAATACTAAATAGCACAAAGCAGAAAAGAGTACTAACCCCAGCCAGTAAATATGAACCAGCATACATACTGCTTGTCCGAAACAAAGGTCAGCAGAAGCAATGTTTGCAGGTATATCCCTTCTATAAGAAGCCAGAAGAAATTGGCTAAAATGCTAAACTGGAAGAATGCCACAGCAGCTTTACAAGCAACCTGGAAGTGCAGAGCAAGAAAAAAAACACCAACCTATTAGATCTGTTCACCATTGTGTCTGGATTTTCTACAAGTAAGGACAAAATTCAAAGTTACCACACAAGAGTGAAGAAATCATTACAAGATTATAGTACGTTTGGGATTCTATAGTTTCAATGGACTTCACTTTAGGTTTTTTGGAAGGGAACCACTGGCCCTTTCTTATAGATTAATTTCGTTACTGATAGAAATTGTTACAGCTTCATTAGAGTCAACAGACCTGTACCTTACATATCAAGACTGAGTGTAGCCATAGCACTTGGTCTTTGGGTTTGTGTAGTATTATTTGTTTTAAGATTTCACTTCTAGCAAAGTAAAGAGAAATAGGCTTAAGAAATCTCCATGTTCTCTTCAGGTAAAGAATTAAATGTCAAATCAAGGATAAGAGAGAGGCGAAATTTAGTACCGTTGACATTAGGCAGTGGTCCATAGTTTCATCTGCAAACAAAACAGCATCTTTGGTGAAAACAGCAATTGCTTTCAAGATAAAGGAGACAAATAGGTGCATATGGATGTAATTCCGTGTACAGTGGAATTTTCTGACATGGAAAGAGAAAATAAGAATTATTCTTCGAGAGAAATTTCTCACGGTCTTATCAAAACTGAAACAGGAATACACATGACTGCAGACACCTTCCAGAGAAAATAAATGATCTTTCACTATTTGAGAGGGAGCTAGACATAGGGGAGCAGAGCAGTTATTATCTGTTTAAGCTAATAAAAGTGCTAGTATAATTGTCCTTGAATCACCACATATTTAAAGGAGATGTCAGAAGAAGAGAGTAACTCTGGGACTCTTGAACTACATTACAACAATGCCTTTTAATTATTCTAAATAATTTTTTTTGTTGTTGAAGAAGCTCGCAACAGGCTCTTCAACCCTTTTCTGGCCAGAGAAGAGTACTGAATGGGTGTCAGCTGCGTGTTGTGGGATGGCTGAGAGGGATGTAGCTGTCTTTAGTCTAATGCATTAGTCTAATGAGGAGCACCTGAGAGCACTGGGGGGGGGGGGGGGGGTCAGCCTAGAGAAAAGAAGGCTCAGGGGAGACCTTCTCACTCTCTGCAGCTGCCTGAAAGGGGGTGTAGGACAAGAGGAAACAGCCTCAAGTTGCACCAGGTCAGGTTTAGACTGGATATTAGGAAAAAAATCTTCACTGAAAGGATGGGTAAGTACTGGAACAGGCTGCCCAGGGAGGTGGTGGAGTCACCACCCCCAGAGGCGTTCAAAAGACATGTAGATGTGGCACTTAGGGCCATGGTTCAGCAGTGGATTTGGCAGCACTAGGTTAATGGTTGGGGTTGATCTTAATGGTCTTTCCAACCTAAATGATTCTGATTCTATTTCCCTAGATTGCCCTGTCCACAGTTTTACCTTGAGCTGAAGGAATCTCCTTCAGGGTTTGAACATATCACCTTCTTGGTCCTGGGTCTCTCTGTAAGTGATATGACCTTTGGGACTGCCAGTCCACACCAGTTAGGAAGCTGATTCTGTGCTCAGCACTCCTGTCTGCAGAGTAAGCTTAAGGCTTTTGTCCAAGTGCATTGGAACTGATCAAACCAGCATCCATTTCCTAATATCCATCATCAAACACAACACTTAAATTTCTTTAAATCTCTTTCTAGAGCTCCCAGTTATGGAAGCAATGGTCTTTCACAGAGAGAATGGACAGTTTAGAATTACTGCTGGTTCAGGGGCATGAGACATTGTTTCTGCAGGGTATGTCCAGCTATGCACTAGAGGAACAGTTCTCTTATGTTAACAGTGATAACAGGTTGGAGCATTTCCACTGTAAGCTGTCATTAAAGAGACTTAGGCAGACTGCCCAGCCAGCTTTATTGTTCTAACAGCTGCAGGGAAATGCTACAACATGAATAGAGAAGGACCCATTGCCATAACATCAACAGTGTTATGTCTGAGAAGGGTTTGAAAAAAAATAAAAATAATTCCCACAAAACAAAAACACAGAGGGTTTGAGGGGAATTAGGATGAGGGTCTCTTAAGACATCCTGGAAAAGAGACCATTTGTTTTTTACCTGAAGGCAGCAAAGACAATTAGAGCTGTAGTGAGTGAGGTCACTGATGCTGCATAGCCAGCAGTGTAGACACGCCAAAATGCAGAATAATATGATTTCTATGAGAAAAAGAGAACACGGACCGATGCTGGTGGTTGTGCAGCATGCATGCTGGTGTGTTTATTTCACTAGGATACATTTTCCCCTGCTAGTCAGTCCCATCACCTATATGCTGCTTTGCACGCTTGAGATCTGCTTCAGGTTTTTCCCTCTGTTGCTAACACAACTTTTTTTCCTGTTGAATCCTACCTAACCTTACACGAGACCGGTTTCACAACCCAGGTTCATCTGCAATAGTGACCCCTCTGAGCACGTTCAAAAGGAAAATGTTAACTTTAAGCAATCACATTTTCTCCTATAGGTATGTAAAGACTCTAGGGTGCTGAAACCTGCTGATGGGTGATTGGTGAATCCATCACTTTAGACCTGGGCCAGATTCAATAAGTATTGGTTCTCATTAACAGCTATAGATAAAAGAAACACAAAATTTACATTTTTCAGGTGAGGAAACTGAAACACTGTGAAACAGTAGAAGCAAGAATTTTAAAGCCAAGAAAACGACCTCACAGTCTTTAATTCTTTGGACAAACAGTTCATTCAGTTGTTATACACTATAACACTCTAAATTCTTTATAGTTAATTTGTTTGCTTCTTTTGTATTTAAACAACCAATATCCTAAGAAAAATGAAGCATGTTTACATTGCTTTATCTATGAAAATTTTATTTTGATCCACTACAAGATTAACTGATTATTTAAAATCCCAAGAAACTAAATTCTCTGAATCCAGGCAAATTATCTCCTTGCAAATGCAACGGACACTTTGTTCTCTGATTAAGCCAAACTGTGTTTATCCAAAAGATAAACAATTAGCAATTTTAAATAGATCCATAAATAAGTCATGCAACCCTGGCAACCTGGGAATCATCCTGATGTTTCTGAAATAGTCCTAATCTTTTATACAGTATTTTCAAAACCCAGGTGAAAATTAGAAAATGGGTTTCTCAATTAAACAATTAAGTATTTCAAAGCATTTTATCTGGTTTTGTATGGTAGCTAAAAAAGCCCACTACTATGTGCAGAAGACCTCATAAGTCCTCACTGCAGATACAAAATGCAAAACAAGTGGTTCTCTTAGAATATAAGTGGGATTCTTCTTACTTGCTTCCCTATGTCTACAATGCAGCAGAGCTTACTGATCTTATCTTCTGTTTGCAGATCTTGTGGGTTTGACTGGAATAACAAACTAAACACAGCTGCAGCACAGGCATGAGCTCTGCCCTGAAATCTTCCATAAAGTTAAAATGTAAATATAGTCCTTTGCTTGATTTCAGCCTAGGCCAGCTACAAACTGCCTGGCTTAGCACAAGCCAGGGACAGCCTGGAGTAAGCCACCCTGGAGAGTAAGAGTTTAGTGGGCGAGAGCCATGCCATGGCAGCTGGCCCCAGGGCTGGAGAACTGTGCTCCAGAATACAGGCCACCTTAGGAGTCCTGCAACCTTTCTGAACTGTTTTGCATGGTTTCCAGCACCTTGCCAGAAGTTCTTTAAGCATCTATCTTTCTAGCTTCCCTGAAGTGTAAAGGAGTACAAATATTCTTAGCTCACAGGTGCAGAATTGAGCTCCAGCTGTCTATACTGTCTGTTACAGCTGTGCCTGAGTTTCTGAGCCCATCGAGCCAAATGGCTGAAGCCAACTGTGTCTACACTTCCTAAGGATTCAGATACCTGAACTAGTACTTCTGTGCTTGAACTCACATGCTGGGAGAACTGAACAGTTTATTCCAGATAACACCCAGATTGTTAGTGATGACAGCCCTTGCCACCTTACTGTGTCTTGCTTTGACCTGTGACAAATGGCCTTTTTCCAGTGTTGGGTCATGACTGCACACTGGCAACGAGCTATGTGACTTTTTTCTTTCCTACATTGGAAGGAGTCCATCACTTCTATCAAAATACCGCAATAGGAGGAGGAGGCAGTGAGGTACCCCATATGGCACTTACACAAGCTGTATGAGCTTTGCCCAATACAGACTGGAGATGAGGGGATGGAGACACCCCTATTCTCTCTTGCTGGAACTGCCCCATTTAGCAGAGGCCAGAACACAAAGGCAGAGGTGGTAAACGTGTCTTTGTTAATCAGCAACCCTCAGCCATGAGACAAAGTTCACCACTGAGGCACTACCACCACCACCAACGATGTGTGAGATGTTCCCATCCTCAGGCCCAGTACAATGACGAGGAACATGGGAATTTAAATCATACGAAGTTGTGGGTGAAAGAAATGCTGCTGGAGTCTAACTGACATCAGATAGGAAAACCAGAGGTTCACTTCCTACTCCACTGAAACCAAAGATGAAGTGTGGCAATACTCAATGGCAGCCAAGAATAGCCTCCTAAAGATGTGCATCGACCACCATGCCATAAAGTTATGGAATCTTTTTCTCTGGCTCAAAGAAAATCTGGGGAAAAAATCAGCAGGAGGGATCTAAAGGAATTTTCCCTGAAAAAATTTGCCCCAGACAGGTTGGTAAGATTTCCTTGGGAGATGGGTGTGTGAGGAGGATTCAAACCACCTCTGTCAGAGAACCCAAGTCCCTGTTAGGCAGGACAAGTAAATTAATCATTACTCTACACATTAGGTGGGGACAACTGTATGGAGATGAAAGTGCTACCTGCTACCCCTTTGCTTTCTATTAAGCCTAATTTGTTAAACGATATACCTAAATGGTTTGAGCTTACCACTGAAGATGGGTCATTACTAGATTCTGACAGGGCTCAGGTGTGTGGGAGCATCCAGCTACTCAGCCCACTCAGAAGAGGGTGCTCTGGAGATGTCCACAAGCAGCAAATAAACTCACCTGTTCCTCAGGCCCTTTGCTGGAACCTTCATCAAATCCACAGGCAACAGTGTACGGTGGGAACGGTTCTGACCAATATGCCTCCTGTGTACAGTTTCTCTGAAGGAAGCCTTTAATGGTAAAATATATCAGAGAACAAATTATGGGAGAGTGTTCTTTAAGTTTTGGTGAGAAACAACACATTTTTATTCCTACTTCAGTTCTTAAGTTAAGCACTTACAGGTCTAGTCATGTTCAGCAAGATTAGCTACAGTTATAATATTCTATATATCTATCACTTGAGAAGTTGAGACAGATGTTCCCATTCATTTCAAGATGCAACGCAACTTACACATTTCACATAGGAAATTCATTCTGCAGATTCTTATACAGAAGAAATCAAATTATGCGGTCTGTCCTGCATTTCCAACATAATTTGTGCTTGTGGACAAAGGCCTGATCCACCTGATCTAGCTTTGAAGTTAGATACAATTTTTGAACTTGGTCTGGCTGTGACTGGAGGATTGGACTAGATGACCTCAAGAGGCCCTTTCTAACATTAATTACTCGATGACTTTATAAATCAGCAATTCTATGACAGATTCCTTTATAACCTTAGCAATGTAGTGCAATTCCCCATAATTTTTAGGCCAAAGAGACTAGACAATTCAGTACAGCATAACGCAAAAGTGTGTCAGTTATTGATCACAAACCAAAATGTGTATATGGATAATCACTTTGTGTCGACTGACATAAGACAGTATTGTGAACCAGGAAAATATGCAAGTTACTGAATCTTTAACTATTAGAATTTGGTTTTAAAAATAGGTAGGGATAAAAAGAACATGAAAAAAAGCCTTGCCGTGGATATTGGTGATTTCTTCAAAAAATCTTGGACAGGGCACTTTAACCACTTCCCCAAAAGTGGCTCTGGGCCAGCAGGTTAGCCCATCCCAGTCTCTGGCGCATCCTGAAAAAAAAAACCGCCTTTAAATAAACAAACACACACATACAGAACATCATACAGTCAATCTTCCACAGTGAGATTGTGGTTCCCCCACTAATTCACAAGCAAGAAGAGCAACAACAGAACATGCAGCTTTGCAAATGAAGGATTGGATTATTTTCCTCTTCTTGAATGCCTTTCTCACATATGCCTTTGGCATTCCATCTGGACCTTCCCCCACCTTATCTCATGGCAGAATGTACCTGCAATTCAAGCAGGCACAATCTGAAAGTCAAATCAAGTGGAACTCCTTTTATTGTCAAAACAAAAGTCACCAAAATCAAAATACTGAATAATTATTAGCACTTGAGATTTCTCTTTATTGGTTTCAGATTCTAACTGAAAATCATCAGACTTAAAAATTAATCCTCAGTCTCTTGATTCCATGCTTAAAGTCTACCAATTTCACCCAACTTAAAGGAAATAAGGGCTGAAGTCCTGGTCTTAGGCAATCAATGGCATTTTTACAATGGACTTCAACAGGGATTAGATTCTTCCCAAACGAAGAACATATCCCAGCATCCTATAAAATAACCATCATCAGGAGTAGGTCTGACTGGTTGGCATTCACAAGGCTCCCTAAACTAGACACTGCCAGCTGATGTTGCAGGGCATGCTTCTAGCTACGAGTCCAATAAAAAGAGTTTTCAGAAGTTATAGTTGATCACAGCCTTGTGGCAGATGCATCACATTGAGACTCCAGGTGTGGTCATGCAGTGTCTGCTGGCAAGTAGGTGTAGGTGCAGGACAGAAAAATGATCAGCGCGTAAAGGTGCCTGAACCAATAAAAAAAAGCACCGTGTTGTAACCGAAACTAATCTCTAGGGGTCCTAAGGTGGGTATAAAGCAGTGCACGAGTTTCGTTTGGGAGGCGTTATTTTCTTTCACTGATTCTTTTCTGTTTCATCCGTGACTGATGACAAGGCAAATCTAAAATTGTTGAGAGCTGAAACGTGGAAGCAATATTACTTGCCTGTAGCTGAGCAAAGTTACTCTCTGGCTTCCAAAAGGATAGTCCTGAGAATCTCCCACAGCGTTATCCTCACATCACCCTTAGGAGGATGAAATTCCTGGTATCCCAAATTTGCCAGATGGGAAAATCGAACCCCTGCTTCATTATCTCTAATTTTAATTGTTTAAAATATGTCAGCTAATCTTAGCTATGTTCCCTCTGCAATCAGTAGAAAGAGACAGGGACTTCCAGCGCATGATTCATCCCATACATTAGCGGCTCCTTTCTGAGAACAGGATGAATCACCTACTGCAAATACCTAGGTCTCTCTGATGATTATAGCCTAAACTAGGCTGTTAATTTTCAAATTAATAAAGTCAGGTATTATGAGTCCCACTTAGACACGCAGTGGCACACACACTTCGACTTAGGGACTTAAAGGGTCTGTCTCAGAGGAACTATAATACCTTTGAGGATCTGTGTCTAAAAGTCTATCACATTTGGCAATGTGGGGTTAAAAACAAGAATCAGGTGACCTTATGTGGGAATGGAACTTGTATGTGTTAAGTCTTAGTTTCCAGTGACTTCTACAGTTTACATCAAAGAAACCACTGAGCACAAAAGCAGCAGGAGCATTTTGCATGCTGAGGTTCTCAAAAGACTAGCGATTGTCCGGGTCACCCGAGACTCCATAAAGACAACTGCAGCAGGAATTGTATGAAGTAATGTTGACTTCATAGTTATTTAAGTCTTTTTTTTTTTTCGGTAACCCAGGGCTTTCTTTTTCAGACAATGGAGAAAAAGAAGCATTTTTAGAGCTTGATTCATTTGACCTATTTTACACATCTACTTCAAGATGACAGGAATTGCACCCTGGACTCTAACGATGACACTCATTAGACACTGCTCTGTACAAGAAGAATAATGTGGAACTGCTTTACATTAAAAAGCCTGCAACAGACTAATTCCAGCATGGATACTCTGTGGCTACTGAGAAGTAACTCTGTACAAATTGTGATCCTTCAGTTTGTCTCATTGCATTCCTGAAAACTGAAATGCAACCTAGGGACTTCTACCAATTTTAGTCTAGTTTTAAAATACCCCAGATGAAATACTGGCGATGAATTGTTCTTTAGGATCTAGTGTTTCATTTTAAAATATATTGAGAAAGTCTGTAAATATCAGAACAAATTTTCATTAAAGTCTTTCCATCTCTAGAGAAAAAAAGTCAGAAAGGAGAGCTTTGAGAAGATCAGAATTGTCAAGGTTGAAGAGTTATAAATAGTTTAAAGAATTTTGAGGGATTTTTATTTCTTTGAATAACCTTTGCTACCAAGAGGATTTCAAGATCATGTAATTATTTTTCCAGTAAAGAGAAAAATACTCAGAATGTCATCCTGTAATGCATGTAATAAATCATTATTGAAAACACCTGATTTTTGCCAGAACATTTTTGGGTGGGTTACTGGGTATTCCAAGTGACAAATGTGTCCAGGAGGTATTCTCAGCTTGATTAAAGGGGAAGGCAAATACTACTAACATAGAGTAGGCAAGTACAAGAAGAATATCAGACACAGAGGGATTGGAAAGGCTCTAGGAAAATAAATATGAAGGTAAAGGAAATATCCTAGGGGTTAGTCTCTAAATTTCATCTAAATTTCGATGGGCTGCTAAAGGCAAACTGCCAGGTGGTTGCAATACGTCTGTTCATATCAAGTGCATGAGGCATCTTTGTCTCGTAACTCCTCTGCAGAAAATGAATATTCAATACTTCATGTAAATGAAAAGTCTCACTGAGGTGGATTCATACTTTTCTAAGCAAAATTGGCCAGAAAGAATATGACTGAACTTTTGAAAGAGTTTGAACATTTTGAAATATCACTTGGAATCAATTCAAAACATATCTCCAGAATGCCAAAACCCCAGCAAAGAGAACCCCCTCAAACAGCACTTTAAAAATATTTTACAGGCTTTCTGAACTGTTCATTTTCAAAAATTATGTTTGAGCATGTAACAGATTTCAAACCACCACCACAATAAATCTTTTTTTATAAAAAGGAAACAAAGAACCTCTAAAAATATAGACACAGGATATTTTGAAGTTGGGATGATGTTTTTCTTTTGGTTTTCCACAAAGAACACTTTCACTGGATTGGAATGATTTGCAGCAGGAATAATTTCAGTGTTTTCTGTGGAGGCTTCTTGAGAGTTTTGGATAGAAGTAAAGAACACATCAAATACTTTAGGAATGTAAGACATGCCAAGTAGGGTTTTCCTGCCCTAACTAAGCATCTAAACTTGTCAGAATCTGAACTAATCACTTTAGTCTCATTCTTTAGTTAGTAAAGAGAAATACTATTCCAGAGAATGATTCATCTCATTCTAAAGTAAGCATCTAAACCAAAGGTCATGAAACATGTTCTAGGGACACCCATCTTCCTCCATTTACTTTAAGGGAATCTAAGACGATAATTAGATTGACTGACTTAGACATTGAGCTTTTAAAGATGTCTAAAATGAGGTAAAATCCCAGCCTATAGAAGGAACACTTCAAACTATGAAGAAACCAAATAAAATAAGAACAAAACCTTGACTCAAACGAACAAATGGCATCTTTATGTTGTGCCCCTGAAATGATATACAAGGGATATTCACATCAGAGCTCAACGATCAGGACTGTTACCTTTCAGATCAGGTGAAACAGATTCATTCTTTTCTAAGCACAAAGCCTCCTCTTTGACCACCTGCTGGAATATCTTGCATTCTGGATGGATTCCTGCAACCTTGGTGAGAGAAAGGCAAAACAAACGAAGTTCTGTGACTAGCAGAGTAAGAGGAGCCAGGTTTCTTTCTGTTTTGTACCTTATGGCTGGTGCTTTGAGGTCTTAGAATGTGAAAAACCCAGATGAAGATTTTTCTGCAAATGGGACATGCAAACAGCAGGAGGAGGCTGTGTTCTCATCCATTTATCTTTTTGTATATGTGCCTGGATATGCCTACTCATATGGATTCTTCAGTGTATCGTAAAAGTTAAGCTCATGTAGCACCTCTTCTCCAACCTGGACATACACACCACCTCTCCTTTACACCTATGTTTTTCACAAAAGTCCAATAGATTTCACAGTCTTTGGATCTCTACCTCTTTGTCAACTGGCAAAATTGGATGAATCAATCAGCTACAGGAATATTCACACTGAGTGCCCCAAACATACATGCAGTCAGACCATATACATGTTTCTTCCCTGTAAAACAGAACCAAAACATAATTTATTTAAATAGGCATGCTGTGGTGGCGGGGTTTTTTGGTTTCTTTAGTAAGTTTTTCTGGTGTTCAGAACTACCTATTGGCATAATATTACTATTTCAATTCTTGGGAGCTCTCTTTATTGGAGAAATTAGCCCCCAAGTGTGATAATGAAGTCTTACCCATACTTCAGGAGGGTGAGCCTCCTCTGCTTTGATGGTGATACTAATAAAATGGGCTCCTGGTCATCTTTGAAACATTGAGATTATGGCACCATAGAAATCACTCCACTGGGAGACCATGGTGTAAGCTCTTCCTTTGTGAATGCAGCTGGTATAATTATAAAAATAGAAGCAATAAATACAAGCTGATGTTTCCAGGTCCATTGGGGCTTAAATAAGAAATACTGAAGTCCAAGAATTTAAAGAAAATAGAAAAATTGAAGTCTTGGCCATAATTTAATCTGAGTGATTACAAAATTTTATCACCATGCTATCTGAAGATGCTACACGCTCCTTAGAGGCACTCTTTCCATTTTACCAGATGAAGAAATGAAAAAAAAATCATTACTTGTTTGGGAAGCTTAAGGAATTTTATTTATCCCACAGATTAAGACACGTACATTTAAACAGCTAAAGGGATTTCTAGACATCAGTTGTTGAATGGGGTCTAGATTCATCTTCTTAAATACAGATATTTAGTGTCATTTAGGTGCTGTCATGTATTTTGCTCGGCCTCCATCTCACACTCCATAAAGTTTCATGTCCCCTGTAGTCCTGCATCATATCTGCTGCGACCGTGAAGATGTTCTTAATACCCTAGAACACCCCCAAATTTCCTCTAGGAAGGCAATTAAATTCTGAGAAAGAATCTACAATGTCAGTGTCTATATGTGATCTTCTTACCTGAGCTTCTTTTGCAGTCCATGGAAATTCAAAGGATGTTTCACTCATGCAGGAACAGTTAGTGCTGTCTGGGCTGCTATAAGATATCTCAACCCTCTTGTGCAGATAGATTCTGCATTAATTTTGCCAGCCCCATACAGAAGCGTCAAATGCATTATTTGATGTCTGAGCTATTTCTACACACCCATGTTTAAGGAACTGAACTAAACCCAGAGACAATAGAGTCAATTGAGTCTAGAAAGCAGCAGAACTTTATTCAGACAACTGAATACTGCACCGAAGCCTCCTTTGGGATATTGGGATCTTCAAGACATAGGGAATCTTACATGGAGTAGAGCAGATGGTTTGCTCCTTTGCAAGATATGCTATTCAAGGCAGAGCCAGGTGCTCAGGGGGTGGTGGGTTTAATGGGAATGATGGATTGAAGGCTTTCTAAGACATTTCTGAGGAAGACTGTAGGCGATTCTAAACCTCTAATGACTTTGAAAACACAGTACAGATGAAAACATCACTGCTATATTGCCTGTTCAGTCTCAGGAAATTGAGTTATTGGCCTTCAGCATGTTTTGTGAGCAATGCTACCAGTACTTCTTTTAGCCTCCACAGAAACATTACTGGAAGTCATGTGGACTGTTACATCTTAGCAATAACATCTGCCTAGGGGAAAAAAATCAGACCACAACTTTATCCTTAAAAACCTTTAAAAACTCTGCCTGCAGTTGGGTTTTAAAGTAGCATAGGCAGACTGCTTTTAATTATGAGGCTCTAGAGATTTTTCATACATCCTAATATTAGAACAGAAAGAGGATTAAGGACACTGTTTGAAAAGAAAATTAAGACACGGCTTTTCTCATGCATTGTATTCCTCCAGTGGGTAATTCAAAATACATTTTATAAGTCAGCATGAGTGACTCTTAAAATAGTACTTCTTGCTGTTCAACTACAGTAATACAATTCCAAAATTTTTTTTTTTCAGGTATTAATAGGATCCTTGCTCATCACTTTACATTTTATCATACATTTCACTTTGCATTCACCCTACATAACAAACAAATTAGTAGTAGCAACAAAATGATTGCTACATAAATCTCTCACTATTTCAGTTTATGAAGGTGGATTCAGCTGGACAGGAAAGAAGCAATTTCTGTGCTTTCTGGAATATCTGGACTCTGTTATTGCTGAAAAACTTTGTATTGGGAATATTCTTAGGCTTGATGTTTAAAAGTCATGACAACTTGATGTGCTGCTATACAATTTACCATCTACACTGAGTCCTCTGGTAAAAGGCTTGAGAGCAATGCCATTCATAACCCAAAATGAAATCCAAATCATGAAAAGGAGATCTGAAATGCCTTTGACAAACTAACACATGGGAAACATGGGTTAATTTGACTCCCACCTCATGCCTGAGGTGCTGGAAATGGTGGAAACAGACACATAATTAGTTATTAAAAGGTTCAGAGGAGGAAGGGTTATCTTTCTCCAAATGTCAACTTAAGCAACACATGCAGCTGATGCAGGTGGAACATAAAGGAGGGACTAAGCAGCTGAGGTCTCCCAAATGGTACATCAGACACTGAATATGTACGCCAGACTGCCTGCTGCTCAAAGTAGGCTGCATCTCCTTTTTGCTCTCCTTTGGTAAACCTCCACACGCTGAACCAGACCCTCAGTCACCATAATTCAGCAGAGCTGTACTGAAATCAATGGAGGTCTTCATTTACTGTGGCTGGGGAAGCCCATACCCTACCCGTAGGGAAGTTGTACTACAATGTTTTTTACACATGACAGAAGAATTGTTGTAACAGCTCAGATCCCTAGTCCATGTAGTCCAGGCCCCTGCCTCTGAAAGCAGTGATGAATCACCAGAAAACACGATTTAATGATTTCTTCTAGAAATCCTAACTGACTGCTGGTGATACCAATGGTGAGCCTGTAGTCAATCCCACTGCCACAGATAGGTAAGCAATTAATCAGCATGTTCTGTTTGCTTCTGGGTTGCTGGATTTAGGGTGGGGGTGGCTATACCCACCAGAGCCCAGATTTTTTGTTATATGCCAGTGCACAGGTTGAATATTACTGACACTTCAGTGTTAGAAAAGCAAGTGCAGATGTAACCTACAAACTATCCTGTAAGAAGCAAAAATGAAGCTGGTGTTGTTACATTACAATCATGTAGACTTACTGGCAGTAATCCCACTGTTACAAAAAAAAAAAAAAAAAAAAAGAAAAAAGGAAAAATGACACATACACTAGAAATTGAGAACAGTGATGATGCTTCAGTTTGTTGGTTTTCCTCAGGCTTTAAGAAGAAGAAAGGTGTTAAGCTATTTTACAGTTAAAGAAAAGCCTTCTGGGTGGAACTTTATTTGTGATTTGTTGTCTATGGCTTACTTATTTTTTGTTCTTCATCTCACATGCCCTGAAAGAAAAGTGCATGCTGTTGCCCTAATTTGCATACAAATGTTAGGTGATGGGGTTTTCTAGAAAACTGGGGCTCTGCATTTGTTACAGAGACATAGCATTGTGATTTGGGAGGCATCTGCTGTGATGTCTCAGCTCTTACAGGAAAAGAACAGCTCATGTTCCCCTTAGAAAAGGATAATTTAGGAACCAAAACAAAGCAGAGCTTTCTCAGGCAGGGATGTCCAATCTGGCAGAATCTTCCCTGCCACAGTAATAAGTATAAGAGGCTGATTTAAAATGCTGCTTCTTGGATCAACATTTCCTAGTAGCTAGGTGGTAACCTGGCATGAATCTTACTGAAATCCACAGTGGGGTGCCTTCACCCCAAGGCTTATACAGAAAACTTAGAGGTTTCATGCAGTGTTGTAGGCAGCACTCAAGGAATAGAGCTTTGCATTGCTGAGATCGTAACACAAAGATCTTTTTGCTGGCTTGAACATTGGTGACCAGCCAAAATTCACAGGGGCGTTTTGATTCTAAGTCCTAACCACACAAAATCTTGCCTGGAACAAACCAATCACATAGTGAACATCAAAATGTTACCTGTGATGGGCATGCTAAAAACCTGAGACAGTTTAGAGAACCTTGTTTTTAATTTTAGACATTTTTTAAAAATATCTGTAAGGTTACTGCATTGAAACCTTAAGTGGTATACTCACTGATATTAAGTATAACATCATTTCATATTTCCTCTGTTACACGATAGTTTCTTTGCCCAAATCTGAACAGAAAAATCACAGAACGATCAGGGTTGGAAGGGACCTCTGGAGATCATCTAGTCCAACCTCCTGCTCAAGCAGGTTCTCCTGGAGCAGATTGCACAGAATCATGTTCAGGTGGGTTTTGAATGTCTCCAGGGAAGGAGACCCCACAGCCTCTCTGGGCAGCCTGTGCCAGGTCTCTGTCACCCTGGAACTTCTTGTGTCGCGGTTTGTGTCTGTTGCCCCTTGTCCTGCCACTGGGCACCACTGAAAAGTCTGGCCAAATCAAGCTAATGCTACTTTGGGCTTTGATCTGCTCTTGTTGGACATCAGACTTAGCAAGGCAGTGCTAGCAACTTGCTCCTGCTATACTTAATGCAACTTAGTTAAAAGCAATCTTTCCTGAGAGCCCATCCAAAGATGGTGCCCCTAGGCTGTTGCGGTAGTAGATAATCTTTAATTTAGATGTCACACAAAAGACAGATTTTCACTCATTAAGAAATCCATTAGCACACTAGGGGAAAGATAGGGACATTTTCTGTGCTCTCTGAAAACAAAGGAAGTGTTTCAAAGCTGAGCACCAAATAGATCAGTCACTTTTGAAAAAGCAGCTCAATGGGATCAAAAAGCCAGAAGTAAACTGATAACAGTCTTTTTGAAAATTAATCAAAAATTGAAGAAGTAGCTGAATTCATTGGCAAGATGGGAAGGTTTCAAGAACTTGAAGGGTGCTTCCAGTGGTCCAGTTTGGTTGCTGTGCAATCCTAAAACCTCACAGGTTTTGCGTCAAGTGCATAAATAATTTACCAAGAATATTCATCACTGTTCTATTTGCCTCTGTCTCTACAGCTTGCATTTGTGTCTCAGATCTCAGATCTGCTCTGAAATCATCTCTGTACTCCCTGTTCTCCCTGTCTGTGCTTCCCCTGTTCAATTTTTCTGATGTGACTCTGATGCCTGGATATTTTAGCTCTCCCTTATACAAAACCAGAGTTTTCTGCCACTCACATCACATGCTGATTCCCAGCTTGGAGGATTAAAACTCAGCTGGTATTTTAGGATACGGAAAGGCACAGCAAAGACATTTAAAACTCATGCATCCCTTGCCGATTTATAACTGTGGATAGAGTGTTCAGTCAGTCCTGAATGTTGGCCAGTCATGCCAAAGATACCTTGCAGAGGACTAGGATATGCTCTGGAACACATATATTTTTTTCAACTGAAATTTTGATAAACAGGAAAGGCTTATAGGATGGAAGGAAGAAAAATGTCAGAGACAGTTTACACAGTTTGAACAACTGAAGAAGGCAAAGAAAACTTCAGCTTTTTTCCTAGACTTCTCAGTCTGCTGAATATATCTCATCAAAATTTTCCACAATGCCTGTCTCCTACTATCTGCTTAACTCCTTTCTCAAAAAGCCAAGTGCTAATTAGAAAGCTGTGAGAGTAGCAAGCACAGGTCACCAAAGTCAGGGCCAATTTTCACACGTGCTTTGAAGGGAGCTGGGACCAACCTCCAGCTCCATAAGCCCTTGTCCATTTCAGTACAGCTACATCCACCATCATCGCAATAAGGATCTGCCTATCCACTGTGCCCTGTAAGTAGTTCTGGGGTATTTATAATGTAATATATGTAGTATTATGTTCCGTCAGAAAACTACAAGAAACCACCAAAAATAACCAAAGATTGACTATGCAGCAAAAAACTCCACCACTCAAACGCACTTGTAAAAATAGACGAGCATCCAGTTTGTTTCTACCATATCCAAGCCACGTTTACTGCTCTGGATTTTGCCTGACTGTAAAGCATGAGGTCATCACAGCAGTGACATGACCCCAGCCACCAGCTACATATTTAGCTGTCTTGGAAAGTCCTGCCCTCTGGCACAGTCTTTATCCCAGAAGCTTTCAACCCCAAAGGCAAAGACCTATTTACAGTCTTTCTCTTCAGCCAGTTAAACAGATTATTTTAGGAGTCTTTTTGGCTGAAAACGACTACCTAGAGGACGTTTTCAGTGCTTGTTTTCTCTTTCTAACTCGATTACCTATGGAAAAAGAGAAGCTGAGACACTGATTGCCTTACAGTCATTTAAAGGAATATCTTTTCAAGATTGTTTTTAAGACATTTGAGTAATGCTTGAATGCTCTTCTGTGTATTGGATTGTATTTATCTGACTGTATTTAACTGCATGGCCTTATACAGAATAGTATCTGTTATACATACAAATCCATGTATATCATTATATATATTTACTTGTAGGTATTTTGTATGTGACAGTACAGCCATACTAATTTATTTTGTGTATAAACCCTATGTAATTAGTACTATCTTGAGAAAAATGAAACTGAATTTATTAGCTCCATACTAAATTTGGTAGAGCGTTTAATTATCACTAAGACTTAAAAAAATAACAGAACTCTAATAACTGAGGATCCTCATTTTCTGCTATTGCAAATATTCCTCCAAATTAAAGAGAATTTTTTCCCTTTCTGAATGTGTAGCACGTTGGCCTAAAGGTGGTGCTCCTGTCACCTGATCCCAAAGAACTGAAACCTAGATGTCAAAGTCTACCAGCAAGTTCCTCAACTGAAGCCATAGCCATTGTTCTTGGAGTGTTTCCACCTCTTCCCAGCAGTAATGAAGGAGGCTAAATGAGTGGCCTTAGACAAGATTCTTAATTTTAGATGATTAATCTGAATTCCCCCATCGAGCCTCCCTTAACAATCAATGAAGGCAGACAAGCAGTTGCAGGGAAGGATTCCTCCTGCCTCTCTCAGACACCTATTTGAGGACAGTGACTCACTGTACAGGAGCCGTCTCCTTCCATTAACTCCCTCCAGGCTAATGAAACGCCTAAACAGACTGATTCTTCCACACCTCCAGTTGCTTATGGAGGGCAATTTAAGGTCTGTGGGGAATGGATCCCTAGAAGAAGCATGTACATCACTCCAACACAAATTAAACAGTCCTGGCTCTTGGGCACCCAGCTCTGTTTTATTGGGAGCTCAGCATCTTGCCATGCAATTGGATCCATATGCCTGTTACCACAAGAAACGCTTTGTTAAAGCAAATGTATAGCTCAGCAATAACCCATCTATATTTCCATTTGTACCTCCATTAGATCAGGCTGGACCCCTTCCCCAGAAATGTGAAAAGCTGTTATGTGTTTGAAGAAGAGAGCAGTTTAGCTCAGCAGGAAGGACAGGGAATGCAGAGTTCCCCATTCTCTGTTTCCTGAGACTCTGAACTCTTTAAGACAGAAAAAGGTATTTTTATACATTTCAGCACTCACCACTGCTTTCAGTACCTTGTCACTTACAAGTGAATGGTAATTTTTAATGTCAAGGACTCTATTCTGCCAGGCACGAAGTATATCCTGTGCCATATATCCTGTGCTCCCTGTGGAGCTGGTAGGAGGTAAAAGTACCCAGTTTCACCAAGGAAGTTTTCAAGATCACCCTTCTGCTTTATTTTCATATTGGAAGAACGAATTATTTGCAGAATCCACACTAGAATTATTTGTCTGCTCTGACATGATCCTTTGAAATATGAAAGGGCTGTTTACTCAATACATCCTGTGGATCTCTAGCTTTCACTGTCTAACTTAGGGTGCAAAACTTCCCACAAGACTAGTCTGAGACACAAAAAGCACTGACATTTAGAGCACTGGCTCTTACCAGACATGCGGTTGGAGTTCATATATGAGCAACAGTTTGAGGCCGAAAGCTACGCAGAGCATGCAGTTTGTAGAATTTCTTTTATTATGGGCACAGTCTGCTGCAATATGCTAAAATGTTAAGATGACGTGTGGCAGCCCACAGATGTGCATGATACATCACTTCAGGTTAGCTCCACTCTGCTGACAGCTGCAAGAATAAGTTCTGCCTTTATTATGGATGGAAAGGCTAGTCCAGATGCCAAGTCACTCTACTTGTAGCACTGTAACACTTTAGGCTGACTAGATTTCCCTGAAAGAAGGGTGATACACATGATAATAACCATATGTGACAAGATTTACATAGCAAGGACCTATATCCTATCACTTGTACATAATGCTGTGTAAAAACAGAGGAAAAAACAAATCCCAGAGGATGTGAGCTGCAGGTGTGAAAATTTCCATCCCATCATCCACCTTTTAAAACCAAAGGGTCAAGACCAGTCTGTAACCATCTAGGCTCTCTCTATTACCAGTGGAAGAAATCAGGCCCTAGAGAAACATTCACCCATCTGTCTTCCTCAGGGCAAGATGAAATGCCTTGACTAGAGCCAGAGCCTGAATCCCAGCCTACACTAAACATTTAGCTGTGAAATGGCTAAAGTTAGAATTAATGAGTCCCTGGGAATCACACCCATAGGAACGTTTTCAAACAATTCTCTGAGGCTGAAGATTGAGGGGAAAGTATATAGGTATATAGTCTTATATATGTATATACTTGTACTTACACTAGCTTTTGCCAACCAGCCCAGGCAATGCCAGCAGTAGAGCATGGGGCTTAGGGAGGGATATACATGCTGGAACAGTGTCTCTGTGCTCAGTTCAATCTGTTACAATTTCACCTACTGCCTCCAGTGCATAGCAGACATAAGACAGTTTCTGCTCCTGCTCAATGGTATTATAAGCAGATGCCTTTAGCAGTAAAAACATCAGTGCTCTCTCAAAGAGGTAAATGTCCCAAATCCATCAGGCAGAAATATTTGCGTTTAGGTATCTTCTTCAAAGTTGCCTTTCTCAGGGCAAGTGGTACAGCAAGCTGTCCCCTTCTGTCCCTCTAAAGCCACGCTACAGCTATTCTGACCTAGGGATGCTTTTCTGTCCTTTGGAAACTGCAATTCTAGTGAATGGAATCAAAAGACATGTGTTAATAGCATCTTAAGGCTGGGAAATTTTAAGGAAAAGAGCTGTGCCAAGCCTCTAACTCAGCAATATTTTTTCTTACCTCCCCTCCTACATCCCTGTTGTCCTTTTTTAATCCTTTCTTTATTTTGCTTTCTTTCTACCTGCTCCCTATTAGGAGAAAAGTTACCCTGCCTCTGCAGACACCCCCACCACCAGATCCTGCAGGGCAGCTGCGGAGCACATCCAGTTGTGGTCAACAGTGTCAGAAGCCAGATGTGCAGTGCCCCACCCCTCTCTCCCCAGCCCCGGACC
The DNA here is from genome assembly GCF_963210335.1 of Falco punctatus. Classification (NCBI taxonomy): domain Eukaryota; kingdom Metazoa; phylum Chordata; class Aves; order Falconiformes; family Falconidae; genus Falco; species Falco punctatus. The sequence continues at coordinate 54,719,643 of NC_137583.1, read as the reverse complement.
CAGAGGGACCACTGCCAGGCACTCACCAGCGGCAGCAGCAGACAGCACAAACTTAGCATCCTCCGCAGCAGCAGCCAGGTCCTCCCTGCTCCTTATGCCTGTTGTGAAGCTGCCAAAAGCCGATGCTCAGCCCGCCTCCACCTGCCCAAGACCCGCCCCGGAGAGCCTTGCACCTCCCTTGCCCAACACCCGAGTCCCTCCTGGGGGACTCCAGCACCCCCCCCACAGGACCAGGCTTGGGGCAGAGGGAAGGGCATCCTCCAACATCCCTCAGGGATTTTGGACCTAGCTCTATGAACCTGTACTCTGGTCACCTGCCTGCAAAACTGTGGGCAGCTGGGGCACCGACTGGTCTTTTTAGGGTGGATTTGGAAGCACATGTTTTCTGTGCAAGAAGAGATGCTGGATTCACCCCACCATCTGCTAACGAGACTATGCATCTGGCTGGGGGTAGCAGGTTTTCAAGTGTTCTGGGTTTTCAGGGTCTGACAGTGTGGTAGTCCCTGGGGACTCTTGGAGATGGAGTTTCCAGGGTTTGGCATCCCCTTCCTCTCAGATGGAAAATTTTGAGCAGTGACAGAATTTCCTCCACAACTTACATAAGGTCTTTCTGGCCTTTGTGTTACAAAGGTGCCTCGGATGTAGCTTTATGTCTTGGTGCAACAGGTAAAAGCTAAAGTTCTTCTTGCCTACAGCTTGGATTTTGTGGGGTAAAAAACAAAGGCAAAACCATGATTTTTTTTTTTTTAAATGTCAGGGTTCATAGGACCTAGGCACCAGTTCTGGGGTTTTGCCACAGGAAAAATTGCACCAAGCTATTTTCAGGGCCTGGGAGAACAGGAATTGTGGACATGACAAAACCATCTTTTTTCTTGATAAGATTTAAGTGGTATTTCATATCTTGTTTATCATCCATTACTTCCCAGAGGTGTTAAACACAAAAGTCCTGTATAGTCAGAAACTCAGGGCTCACCTAAGTTACCCCAAAGTAGGCATCTAATACCATTAGAAGAAATATATATTCCTGAAGCTTTTTGCTTAAGCGTATAGCTCTCCTATAAGTCCTGCATGTTGTTTTCCAGCTCCATCTAGATATTTCAGACATACAAGGTCACCTTGAGTGGCATTCCTTACTTATGTCTAAGAAACTGAGTCATGTCAGTGGTATCTATTAATTTCTCGCTTTGCACCTTGATAGTCCTGACCAAATCACTCTGTCGTGATGGGAATCTAGACAACTTGTCTATGTGTGGACAGCTGTATTTAAATGCTGAATTATGAGTGCTTTGTATCAGCACGTACCCTACCTCAGTCTTGCAAATCAAAGGAATTTGGGTCTAAAAATCAAATATTATCCCTAGGTTCATGCTAGAGAGACATCCAGTTCTACAATCTTTGCAGAATAAAGAGGGACAAAGGGATAGGTTTGTGGGACAACATCTGTAACCAAACTCTCATTTGCCTCCTCTTCTCTGTTTGTTTTTCATTAGTGCATAATGGAATCTGATCGCTTACAGATAAGCCTCAAATGCTACTCCAAAAATCAAGTTTGTTATAAACCAAAGAGATTAAAAGCTCAAAAAATAATTTGAAGTCTGATTTTGACTGGTTTTCCCTATCTGTAGTGAATGAGTTAAAGCTGCGGCCAACTTTTCAGTAAGGTGGTTCTCATCATAGTGGAGTAATTTTTAGGTTCCCACTACAAGGCACGCACCACATGGTATCAGGCAGTTCCTAACTCTAATGCAAAGAAAAATGCAAAGTAGAGGCCTACCAAATACCCCCAGGATAGGAACAAATTATAATTCCTGCTGAACAGTATTCAACCAACTTGGGTCTACAAGATCACAGAATAAAAGAACAATTTAGGTCCGAAGAGACCTATGGAGATCTGCTCCCCAACCACCTCCTTCCCTCGAAACAGCTCATGACATGGGTCAAGTTGCTCAGGGATTTCGTTGCTGTGTTTCAAAAAAAAAAAAAAAAAAAAAAAAAAAAAGATTGCCTTTACAGTGCAGCTTCAAAGAGCAAAGATACAATTAAATGAATATCAGCATGACATTCCAGTTTACAATATTTCAGATGGATTCCATCATTTAAAGCCTTTCATGTCACGCTGATGAAGTCTTTTAGATCATCATAACCAATCTCCCTGTTTGGAGCAAAACCAAGTGAGAGCCATTTCTATCGGTAGTTTTTTGTGTAGTTTCTTGATATGGGTGTTCATAAGCTCTCATTAGAAGCAGACATTGCTTCTTTGACTAGGCATGATTTCTCAGTGCTTGCTTCCTTATGTATTTTTTCTACTCTGTCTGCTTTTCCTAGCTGATCTCCGGCTGATGCAAAAACCAGGCCACATTCCAGCCTTTGAGGTTTAAATTAATTAGCTGGAAACTCCTCTTGTGTTTTTGTCCATGCTAATAAAGAAAACGAAGTCTGCTCTTGGGTTTTTGTAACATCTCACTGTAGTTAATGTTATAAACCTTGCCTACATTAATGTCTCTGAGTTCCTTAGTCTAATCCCTTCATTACTTTCAACAGATCCTTTTGTAGGTTAAAACCTTATTTAGGCTAAACCCTATTTTTTGTTTATCATGTTCATTTGCTTTATTCATTCTACTCTAATTTCTCTGCATGTACCCAAAGAAGATCCAATCATGAAATAATTCAGGAAAGCAACCATACTTCTCATAATGTCTTGTATACCCCAATGCATTTTGCTACTTTTTATCACACAGGAGTTCCTTGCCTGATAAGCTGGCTATAACCAAGCTTTTTTTTTTCTTCTTTTCTTCACCAATTATAGGATAACTAATCTAAGATAAGAACCAGCCTTGTCTTCCTCCTGCTCCACAGCACCAACCTGGGCTCAGAATATAACTCTGATGTGCATAAAAATGCCTTTTTGTTTGCATCAACAAGCAAGCTAGCCATCATGATGGTATGAAAATTAATCAATAAAGCAATAGACTTGAGATTCTTCCTAATCCCCATCATGGATATTGTGAATCAATTGATGCCATTTAATGAAAATGACTTGACATTTACTGAGCTGCTTAGAACCTTTGTAGAAGCTGGAGAATGTTTTTTCGATACCATATGCTACCTGAATAAGGCTTTTCCATAACAGAAATATTTCAGAAATGCAACTGCATTTCCTCCGTGTGCATACACAAGCACCTCCTTAGACAACAAAAGTATAGAGGACCAGCACCACGCCACAATACCAGCCATCAGCCAGAGAACAAAGGTGACTATATTGACATTTCTAAACAACCTTCTGATAAATCTGACTAAAGATGCAAAACAAAAAGCCCCGGGAGGGTGGGAAGAAGGCTGCAATTACTAAAAGCATGTATGGTTAGGTAGAACATGACATTACTGAGAAACATATTGCAACTATAATGACAAGCAAAACTCCGCTGTATCTAAAAAACCGAGGGTATATAAAAAGACTAGCTTTATTCCTGAGGCTGATCTCTGTGTGATGTTTGAGAGGGTGGGGTGAAAGCAGGAACTGAAGGAATTGGTTTTGAGATACTAAAGAGGTAAGGCACCAAGTTTCAGAAAACAAGTTCTTAGAGCTGCATGAAGATGGTTGGTCCAATTAATTTTCTTCGCATATGTTAGCTGTGTTATCTGCTTACTATTTTTCTTGAGTAAAACTGACTCCTGTCATGTCCTAGGCATCAGACTCCGTATGCACCCATACTCTGTTACTGCTCCCTGGCCTGACTCCAGGGACACCACAGAAATACAGGCAGGGTTTTGTCAGGCAGTCATGGACACCTGGCTCATGTGGATTCTGTCCCACATGTTTTAATCTGTAAACTCAGTTCTGCCCGAGCATCTAAGATGTTTTCTGAAATTGAAAAATGTATCTTATCTGTACTTATCTACTCATCAGATTTTTTAAAAAAAAAAAATCAATTACTTTAATCTTTTCAGGTTTTCCACTTAAAAATAAATATAAAAATCTGTCAGCAATCCCTTCTCTACTTCTACTTTACTTATCTGTTGAATAAGAAAGTAATTTTTTCAAACCTAAGGGAAGGTACTTTTCCTAGTGACACACAATGCAATCTTCATTCCTATTAATAGTCTCTGAAGAGTTGACAAACCAGCTGTTCCTATCCTCAGAAATAGTTCTATGCATTACATTATTCATTTTTTTTTTTCTTGTGTTCCTCTGGCTGTTTCAACTCAAATTCATTTCTGTTTGTTTTTCAAGATGAGTAGAACACTGATTTTAATTCACTAAAACGTATTAAGACTAAGCTTGCTCCTCTTATAGAGGCCAAGAAAAGATCTGTGTTTCTTCTATATATAGGTTGAGCTTACAAAATAGAGGATAGGTAAACATGAGTATCCAGATGCAGACTGGATGTTTAAGCTTCCATTGGGGTCAATAATAATCTAAAATGGCACCTTCATGTAGTCTGTTGAATGTTTTTTTTAGACTCCATTGACTAAGATCCTGTATAATTCCGCCTTGAAGTTTACAAAGTTAAGTTGCCTAGTAATAGGTGACTAGTGCCAACTGAGATGCCTTAGTATACTAAGCATCCACAGGAGGCTGGTAGGTATGAAACGTGGGCACTGAAGCCATGGCAGGTTGAGACTACCTGGTGTAAATGGAACTAGATTCCTTTGTGTAGGAAAATAAATTAAGTCCTGAAATCAAATAAGATAAATCCCAACCAGGTTGACTTTTAACATTCATCTTCAGTAAGATGAATCCAATGCTATGTGTTTCTTAAAGATGATTTGAATTCCATCAAGGCCTGGCTGCACTCCTTTACCTAAAGCCGGTTTTCACACCATCACAACTGTTTATCCTTAGGATGCTAAGCTTTGTGCATGGTTGTATCATCTGGTTATCCTAACTTCACCAACAATTTCACCTCCTGTATTTAAAGCAATCTCTTCTATGTCACTAAAAATACACACACACACATATATATAGTCTTTTGCTGTGGGGACATTATAATTAGATTTTAGTTTCTTGCTTATTGTATTTCTGCATATTGCAAGAAGCCACTTAAGTAAATTTTGTATTACTCACAGTTGGACTCCCAGTAAGAAAGGGATGGTGTCCATGACTTTACGAGCACACTGTTAGCCCCTTCATATATACTAAAGAGCTGAGAACATGTGAAGGGCCCCAAAGTGTATTTTCTTCTTCAGCTTCCTAGGTGTGGCAAAATACCCACTCATAACAGAATGTAGTTTCTGTGATGACTGTAAGGATGCATGGATGTTAACACAAACACTTGCAGTTGAGTAAGTATCGTTGATGTCACTCATTTCTGTTCTTTCATTGGAAGATATTACTGCATACTTCTAACGATCCCAGTGTGAGCACAAAGCACAAAAACAAGGCTTGCAAGGGTAGATAAGAAAAGCAGACCTGTCACAAGAGCTGTATCAGGAGATCAGCGGGATCTACAGAACTTTTCTGGCAGTGGCAAGCCAGAGTGCTCTGCTGTCAAAACTGAGGGTAGAGCCGTTGTTGCTGTGGCTCCCTGTGTTACTGTTCCCATTAATCAAGGAGACATGGTCAGCTCTGTCACGCATGTACACCAAGAGACAAACCCTTCTCTGAACAATGAATAGGATACTGGCTTTCCACCACTGATTTTTCTAAACAACAACAAATGCACTCCTGAACATCATTCAGGAGATAAGGGCGCGAATATATTTGCAGAAGGTTTTAATGTCTACAAGAAGCATTACTTGAGGGAGGAACAGTGTAAAGAAAGTGATATATGGGTGTGATGCAAACACCTTATGCACAAGTTAGATGAGTTGGCCAATTTCTTAATAGTCATAGGACACTGTAAAGAAAAGCCATCTAGGAGAATGATTAGCTAAGAATTACACACAGAACAAGATGGCAGTATGTAAACACATTGATTCTTTTTTAAAGGACCAGTTACTAGAAAAATAATGCAAAATATCTAAACAACAATAAATTTGGACACCATTCCCAGGCGATCAATTCATCCTTGATCCCAGAAATATGAGTTAATTTTTTATGTTTTAGATATGTACATCTGAGCTTCTTGTGCCATAGCTTTATTTGTAATCAAAGAAGAAAAGCAGACATGCTTAACTGTCTTTTTTTCTGATATTTTTATTTTAGCATTAGACCAATTGGATCCTGTATGCCACTGGCTATACTGATTAAATTAATCCAATACATAAATCCTTTATGTGATCTGCCTCTTGCAGACTCACTATACTGAGTGCTGGCATTTTGGAAAATAATTAAAGAAAAATGAAATCATAAGAGGTACCAAAAGCTTTCCTGTGAGGGAAATTTTGTGTGCGCAAGCTAGGCGTAGGGGGAAATTAGTTTACAGTTTCTGGGAGTGCAAAATACTGTGAAGATTTCCGAGTCACAATCCTCAAATGGGACAGAATCTTGTAGGGATGAAATTTTCTTGCAGCTCTTCCAGCTAAAGTTGTAGTAATCAGAGCACTAGGTATTTGCCCTAAAAAGTAACTACTTTGGGAAATCAGGAGGGCCATCATTCTCCAGGATTAAACAGAGAATTATTTTGGTATCTATGTAAAACACATTCACATCAGCCTACTCCCTTCAACATAAATATTTGGCCTATGGAAAGAGAACTGTGAATTACATCCATTTACATTTAATCTTGGATGAAAGTCATAAATTAGTTTCCTCTACAAAGGCCCAGTCCCCAGGAATGCCAAAGTTAGGCTTCTGCTCTGAACTTTGTGGAAAGGCATCTCTCTCCTTTTCTACTGACTGTGGGGTACCAAGGGAGACCCTCCCCTTCTGTAACACACCTCCAGTTTGACAAAGTGGATGCTACAAAGTGTATTCCCTAAATGCTACTCCAAGGAGCACATGTGAGTAACTGCACAATCCAAGCCACCACACATCTCCGGAATAGCAGTTCCTCCAGCCTCTGAGGAGCTGAAGTGTTTTCTCTTTCACAAACAGTATCTGACAGGCTAATAATGAAAAAGGATCAAATATAAAACATTAAAAAACCCCACCATCAACTTTGGCTATGATAACTACTATAGGGAGACCTTTTTTCTCTTTTATTCTCATCCTTATTCCCCCCTCCCTCCATTTCTTTCTCTTTCATTTGCTCGTATAAGAGTTTTCCCCCAACCAGGGGAGATTAAATACATTAAAAAATATATCTTATGGCTGTCAAAGGGTTTTCAAATAACTGCTTTTAGATTTGATGAAAACCGTATTTCAAATAACACATCTAGCTAAAACCACAATCCAAACCAATAAGTAATGAGCAGGTCTATTTGTTAGTGGCAGAACAACTTCATGAAAAATCCATGACAAAAGCAATATGGAATCCCTTTTCTGCCCCCCCCCCCCCCCCTTTTTTTTTTTTGAGCTAGGCTTTTGTTTCATGTTAACACAAGTATGGTGGGGCCAGATAATTATCACCTTACCCCTGATACATAAGTGCAGGAGGAAAAAAATCTATGAACATCCTCCAGGAATAGACCAATGAAACAAAAGAGTTTTTATCCTTCAAAAAATTTTGAACTTCCAACAGTTCCTGATCTGCAGGAAAACTGTAAAAAATTTTATTTGTCACTATTGCGGGGTTCATGAGGAAATTAAAAAGAAATCTTGATTTGAATCAAAGTGAGAATATTGTTTAAACTTCTGGCAAATCAGTAAGTCAAAATACCCTCTGAGGTAAAAATTAAGGTTGTAATTGCTTAATTCAGATTCTGTTTTGAGCAAACAGTATTTCAGAAATATAGATTGAATACTTTACTGCTGTATCTGCTACATTTTTTTTGCCATTAAAAATTTTCTGTAGTAACTGAACAGTATGAGGTATTAAGGGTAAGTGGATGCAATTTTGAATGCTACTTGGAAACCCTTATTTTAAGAAAACAGTAGTAGCAGAAGTAGAATGCCACGTGAGGTAATTCCGCAACTCAAGTGACATTATTTGAATCCTATCTAACAAATTGACCATTGCTTGATTTAATAATTCTCAGTGATCAAAATCTAACTGTACTGGTTTTTGTCATGGCTATGTGGGGTAGATGCTCTTCTCTAGTTATAGAGCTTCCCCCTTGTTACCTTTTCTCACACACTTTTATGTCTGTTATTTATAATGGCCCCTAGAAAAATAAAAGTATCAAAGCCATTTTCTTGCCGTTAAAAAAATCATGTAATTCAACCATAAGGTGGTTAGGGTTTTTTTTTTTTTCTCCTTTTTTTTTTTTTTTTTTTTTTGCAAGAACTGTGCAATAGTGACAGTACTGCACAATTATATTCAGAGAATTAAACTATTTCCTACAGCATTAGTTGAATAATATGAGAAAATTCTTATTGTAAATACCAATGAAAAATAGTTGCATGAAAACCAAGCCAGCATTAGGATTGATCTACATCCAGAAACTAATGAATAGAAACTACATAAAAACTAACTCAGCATTATAATAGGTTTACATCCAGAAGAGCAGGGCTAAGAAGCAGCATAAGTGTACCACAAAGCACAAAAAGCAGACAAACAGACTTACCCTCTGGGATTGTGAGGTTTCATCTTTTCAGAGATCCTATCATACAAACTTGGTTATTTGTCAAAAATTCACTTTCTTTTAAAGGCAACTGTGATTGCCTTCCTCTACTTCCTCCAAAAATATTTCCAAACTAGAAAAAAACCCATCTGACTTATGATAGTCAAGCCAAAGCACATACAACTTTAAAGATCCTCTTACATAGAAGTAATTCCATTTATACCTATAATAGCTAGTTTTCCATGCTGAACAGTTCATCATTTATACATATTTACTGAACCCCTTTTCCTGTTACTTTTTTCTTTATAAATGGGGTTTAATTCTCCTACATTAATTATCTGAAATGCCAGAAGAAGAGAAGGAGGATGAAAACTGAGATCACACACCACCCTTAACAAATACCTGGTTTTAATAGCAGTTAATTGTCAATTTATAGGGCCAAATGGATCAACAGGTGTTCAGATGTGACCAGCTGAGCCTAATATATTGTGTTTAAGGTGATTGCCTTGTGTAATAAATTTGGCCCAGAACATTTTCAGAACTTGCTGAGCTGTAGATTGCTGGAAGTCAGCCAGATATTCTTGGAAGAATCACTGCATAGCTGTTGTGCTCTTATACTCTACTGAGTTTTCTGCTACAGCCACTGTCAGGGAAAATAATCAGCCATTAATGCCTTTGCACTGAACTGTACCACTGTTTTTCATGCTCTTCAGCTTTAAAAAGGAACAAAAAACCCCAACCCCAACAAGCCAATGTCTTTTCTCATTTTAAATATGCCAGGATTGGCAGGTTGATTCCACTATTTAAATAAAAGCTATTTAAGCAATAATATTTTTAATATTATTAAATAACAAAATAAACAAAATAATGTTTGCTGTTAAGAGATCCTGAATTTTTCTTTGAGATATTATTTAAGGAAACAATAAAACAACATTCCTATTTACACTCAGTAGTAGGTCTTCCACTCTTGATGCAAACATTAACCATCAAATTAAATAGAAGCAGAATGTAGGAAATGGTGAATGCACAGGCCAACACAGGCTGTTCTGCATTGTTTATTCTTAGAATTGCTTTTCAAGCAGGCATATGAATCTTGAAAAGATACGTGATTACATCCTTGAATACAGGTCGGGCCTGGGTACACATCTTCAGATCTTTTCTTGGAAACATCACCACCTTAATTCAGGTTGAAACAATCCAGTGATTAGTAGGTTATTTCTGTAGCTTCCTATTACAAAGGATATAACTATCAGTTGCAAATACAATTCTCTTCTCAGAAGGACCAAAACAGCTCCTGTGGCCTCCGTTAATTAATAGATGGCAATGAGCGTTGTATCAAGGACTTAAATGTTTCTTCCTAATGCAGGGTTTGTTGTTATTATTGTTTCTCCTCCTGACAGTGGAGAGCTTATTATAGTGGAAAAGCTACCGAGGTAGAATCACCGTAATTAAAAAGACATTTCATGAAACACCAAGCAACAACAGGAAGACTGTCCTCTTTTGTGTTCATTAAACGTAAAACTCCCTAGTGGCCTGAAGAGGGGCTGGTGGTATGTGCCCAAGTGCTGTTTGCGGTGGTGTACTAGCTGTGATGATGAATTAAACAAAAAGAGATTTACACAGCAGAGAATTCAAGGATCTAGTAAGAAAAAGAAGGCAGAGCTGGTGACCTTTAAAGAGGCTGATAACGCAGGCAACCCATACAGATCCCCTTGCTGCTGCTTAGGGCATGTTCTCCCCTGTACGTTGCCTTCTGCAGCGAGCCCTGACAGGCAGGTGGGTTGGCATCACCTCTCATTAACAGCTTTGTGCTGCTTTGCTCTCAACTGCCTGTGTAGAGACAAAGGTCTTACATCTGACAGGGAGCTGACACCTCAGTCGTGTACTACCAGAGAGCAAGTGCTGTTGGTTAGGAAGGAAAAGAAAAAGAGTATGCCAGTTAGGGCACTACTGAACTGAGATTTTTGAACTGGAGGAGCAGGAATAATTTATTTTACAGCTTGCTGTCAATTCTTATAAATGGAGAAGGTGTTCAGGCCAACCTGGCTGGTTTTCCCCCTTCAAGTATACCAGTGAACCAAAAAAAAAAAAAAAAGTCCAAGAAAATTATAGGTCAGAACAAGTAGGAATAGTTTGCTTAGATTGTATTAATTCTCTGTTTCTTAAGTAAAGTTCATGGAAAAATCACAACATGTTTTCACATGTTGCACGATAAGTATCAACATACTGTAAACTGAAAACCATACATAAATCCTCTCTGATATATTTATCACCTTAGTTTATCTCCTAATACCTTTGCAAAGCTAAAACAAGAAACTAGGAGCCAAATACTGCAAAGTGTTAGAATATAAATGCTATATGTATGTGCAAAACTGAGATGGGTCAAGCACTTGGAAAGGTCTTACGAGCTCAGAAAGATGCAAGAAAAAAGATGGTTTATTAGCATGCAGTTGCTAACAGGAATCACATGGACTAATTTTAAAACTGATAAGTGATCATCTTTATTGTGGAACCCATTACAGAAATTTGGGTACGTAATGCACATTTATAAATATTTACTGAACCCCTTTCCCCGTTACTTTTTTCTTTATAAATAGGTTTTAATTCTCCCAGATTAATTATCTGAAATACCAGAAGAAGAGGAGGATGAAAACTGAGATCACAGTTTGTACGAGACCAACTCTTTAAAGATCTGCTCTACATAAATGCTAAAGACAAAGGAAAAAACTACAGACAAAATTAAGTCATAGATAAAAGAATCGTAAATAACTGAGTTTTTTTGAGAAGAACCAATTAGCCTGATAACAAAAAATAATCATCAGATTTTATTGTTGTCTGGGCTTTTCAGAAAGGGTGTAGGTATCCCATCCACGGAAAGCATTCATTCACACTTTGAATCCTACATGTGCAACCAGACCAACAAGGTGATATTTGGGGACACACCCTATGGACTATGTCTTGCTCATCACTGTACCTTAAAGTATGATTTTTCTTCTGATGCAGTATCCAAAGCTAGATCTGAAGGCAGTGGAAGTTGGTTATTTTTTCACTGGATCCAGCAGAACACCACCAAAGGAAGGCTGACTATAATCTAAATGAAGTGTCATTTTATCTTCACCCCACTTCCAAAACAACCCTAATCCAAGCACTGTGCTTTAAAATTAGATTATAAATTTTCCAACTAGATAGAACTTTTTTTTTTTCCTCTCCCAAATACTGTAACTTATTTGTCCATGTGTTTTTTGTGAGTGCTTTTTTTCCTTAGGAAAGAGTTCAAATGCGTCACTGAAACCCCCCAAGTCAAAACAAAAAGGCAACATTCTCACCGCAGATCTGAAAAAATAATCTTTTTTTGGTTTTCTCAGGAAACTGCTTAAAGAGTAATTCAAGTGCCTAAGGATGGACATCTGGCCCCATTTGAAATACATGAGGACATTCTGCCTGGCCTCCAGCTGGGGCTCCAGAAGGACATACAAAATCTCTGTTGAGATTCTGTGGCAGGATGGGGGAAGAGAATTGGAAGGGTAAAAATCCAGAAACTCGTGGGTTGAAATAAAGACAGTTTAATATGGAAAGCAAAAGCAAGCAAAGGAAAACAAGGGGCTCACTCACTACTTCCCATTGAAAGGCAAATGTTTAGCCGTTTCCAGGAAAGCAGGGCTCCATCAACATAATGGTGATTTACGAAGATAAATGCTTGTAGAGGAATTGGAGAGGAATTGTAGAAGAATGAAGGCAGGTTAATTAACATTGATAATACACAGCTGTGGGCTGGCTTCAGGGGTGGTGGGTTGGCTGATGTGGATAATGTGCAGCTGTGGCTTATTACTGCTAAGTAGTTAAATAGCACTGAGGACAGAAGGAAGGGGTGAAAGAAGCAGGGAAGAGAGCCCCTAGATGTAGGAGAAAAGGGGGGGGGGGGGGCTGGCTGGCTGGAGGAGGAGGAGGAGGAGGAGGAGGAGGAGGAGCTGTATGGTCTGGCTTCTGGAGAAACAGCATAGACAGTAGGTGAACCTTTGAAACCTTGTGGGGGGTTGGTAGCCGTGCTGGGGCAAGGCACGGTTTCCATTTATTGAAGTTAACCTAGTATAGGGTGGTAAAAGCTTTGTAGCTGGCTAGTTTTGATAGTGTGGTAACAAATGCCTGAACATCCCCCCATTCTCCTTCTTCCCTTGTACAATTTTCTAACTGTGGTGCTGTATCTATTTTCCTTGTGGAAGCCTCTGAGATGTCCCTGGACATCAGCAATGTGATAAGATACTCAATTTTTCATGTCTGAACTGCTTCTGTACTGTGAAATGGATCATCAATAAAAATGGTTTTGATTAGAAATAACTGAGAAAAAAATAAAACTATATTTGCAGAAGTAGAAATCAGGCCTTCTAATAAGTTCCAAGTACTAGAACAAAATCTATGAGATGACAGCAAAATGCAGGCTGAAATTGGTATGGAGCATCTTAAAATGAAAATGCTCTGTGATCTTTTTGGTGGTCTCATGGCAGATGGAATGCATGATCCCTGTCTACTTGTCTGCCCTCATCTGTTCTCTCTGAAAAATTTTAAAATCCAATGTCCCGTTCCAGCCATTTCTCACAATGTAACAGAGGCTGAACAGCATTAGGTTTTGCCCCTTTTAATAACAAAAAACCAACATATAGGGGAGCATGACTTTAGCACTCTTTATTGAGAGAAAGAACAGTGCATGAGACCAAAACTTAGAAATCACAGAAATCAAATAAGAGTTCAAATTTTCAGGCTCGTTTTCATTAAACACCAACATGTCCTTCACTGTTTCCACCAGTCACAGAACTACTTAGGTTATTTAGGATCTAACCATTGAGTATAAGGTGATTTTTTTTTTTTTTTATTAGGAAGTACTACTGGCATAGAAAAAGATCACACAGCAGTATCATACATGTCAGCAAATAAATCTTTGTCTGCAAAGACACCCTTGTTATTCATGAAATATCTGGTTACTTGAAAATGGCAGAAACTTTTTATTTATGTTTGCATTGAGGCACTGTTCACTGTTGTTTCCTCTACCCAGTTTTTCTGGGGGAAAATACAGAAATAGACTATAAAAATAATTAAGCCATTAATGGGGGGGGAAAGAAGGTAAGCCTGTCATTATGCCAATTCATTTTGAGATGAATTGTCCTTCTGACAATCTGAAACTTCAGTTTGATTGACAGAACACTTGTGAAATAATGGTAACATCACCATTTTCTTTCAGCTGAATAAACACAGAAATCAGAAGAAATATTGAGGGGTCCCACACTGTAAAATCTTTTTTTTTCTAAGTCAGAATAAGCAACTGCTCAAAATTTTCTGCTTTGCTTTCTCTTCTGTAATCTTTGGGGAATTTCAAACCTTGAGTTTGAAGAGACCAAAAAGAGCTTCAAATCAAAATGGTACAACCTTTCAAACATGGAAAAAAACCATCAGGTATGTTCACGTTTGACTTTGACTTTAAACCCAATGCTTTTCCTAATTTCTTAGTAATGAAAACTAAACACAAAGTCAGTTATTTACATGGCTGTATTTGCACACACTGAACAAATACCACTGGGTGTAAAATCAATTTTGCTTCAAGTTCTAAGTCCGGTACATCTGACCTCTGCCTGCCTGTATGTATCTTACACAGGATTGCTTGTACATCTTCATGGTCATAGGAAGCAACCACAGATTTGGGAATAATTTGGCTCACACTGAGCTCAGTGGCTTGTTCTTCTCTGCATAATGTCATTGCTTCAGAGGAGAATGGAGGGGAGGTGCCCCTAGCAAAGGGCAGCTCACTGCCAGCAGCAAACCTGCCTCACTGGGAAAGGCCAATTTGAGTCCACACAGACTGAGGTGATGGCTGCTCTGGGCTATCTCCCAGCACGTGTGTGTGCTCTAAATAAATACCTATTTCTTTGAAGGGAGAACTGCTCCTCCACAAGCGTTCTGTACCCTGCATCATTAAGTGACCTCAGAACATCTGCAAGCTCACTAGAAGCCTCTGAGAAGGATGTCAAAGAAATTCCAGTGTCAAAGAGCTGTCGGTTTGGGGGTCTGAATTGGACATGATGATGAAGGCTAAAACTCCCTCAACACAGGAAGACTGAGTGCTTCTAGGAATGAAAAGAATAATTAAAATCATGGTAATTTTTTAAAAATCATGTGTTTATGGAGTTCTGGCCTATTCTGTACAGGGATTTTTTTGGAACTGTAATTTGGACATTGGTACTTAAATTTTTGTAGTTTTTCTTTGAAATGGAACTATGGAACATATCTGAGATTCTCAACCCTGGAGAGGGGAGCCAAGTACTCAGCCTTGCTCCCACTGAATTCTCATGCTGTGCTTTCCACTAAAGGCCCAACATGCTGTCCCTGGCTAGGAAAGCTCACCCCAACGGTACTGCACTCCTGTGAGCCACTCTGTATCTCCAGTTCTTGTAGACATCAATTATCCCTTGCAAAGATAACGGGGGGGGGGGGGGGGGGGGTGCGGGGCAGGACGACACCTGTAGTTGCAAGATCTTAGTAAGATAACCCTTTCCGAAATTCTGTTCTGGTTACGGTCCCTCGCTCCGTGTCTGGGTGACACTAGATGGCGCTGCGGCCCCGCTGAAGGCGCCGGGCTCCACCGCTCCCGCCGCCCGGAGAGGGCACCCGAGCTCTTCCCACCGCGGGACCGAGAAACAGTCCTGTGACCGAGTCAGCGGTGTGGAGAGGGGGGGACCGGCAACAAGTTTGATTCGGTCCCTCTGAACGGTGATGGTCCCGAGGGGAATTTTTCAAACTGGGTCTTGAGCAATCCGGATTTTTGGAAAGCGACGGGGACGGTCAACAAGCACAAAGCCTTTGCTGTGCAAATGTAATGTATTTGGGGTAAGCACGGCTTTGGGATGCTTTCCCAAGCTGAAGAATGCAAGATGGGAAAGCAAAGTACAGGATGGCTAAAAGCAGGGTGTTTCAGCAGCTGCATCTTTGCAGAAGTGTGAGAGGCAGATGGATTCCTCCCTGCTTCCCCCCACCAGCATGGCTGGGGGGACAGCCCTGAATTGCCATCCCAATGCCTCTGTTATTCCATCATCTCTCTTTCCTTTGCCACTTTCCACCAAACTACAGAGCCAGCTCATGCAATTCTGTGGTCTCAAGTTTATCCACAGCTCCTTCACCTGTGTGCAAGGTCTCCAGAGACCCAAGATACTGGTCCATCTCAGCACTGCCCCATTTCAAAAGGAAATGTGTGCAGCTGCTCATCACTCAGGTCCATTTCTAGTCTTCCTACCATCTGGTTATGTCTATCGGGTTTGCGTGGCAAGGTGTTGGCAGTGGGGGCTGCAGGGTGGTGTCTGTGAGAAGGTGCCAGAACCTTCCCCCGTGCCTGAGGAGCTGATGCCAGCTGGTCCTGCTGCTGGCCCAGCTCAGCAGCCACAGTGGCAGCGCCGAGGGGAGAAGAGATTTCAGAGGGGGGGGAAATAGCAGGGGAGCGGTGAGACTGTGTGGGGGCAGGGGGCCCCAGGCACTGCAGCAGAGGCTGCCCCCAGCCCGTGGGGAGCCCCCGGCCAGGCAGGCTGTGCCCCCAGCCCGTGGAGCCCCCGGAGAGAAGCTTCCCCCCCCGCAGCCCAGGCAGGGACCCCCGGGGCAGGGGGTGCCCGAGGGAGGCCGTGACCCGCGGGCGGTGGCGCTGGGGCAGCTGCGGGCAGGGCCTGTGGCCCCGCAGGGAGAGGGGCCCGGGCTGGGGCCTCATTATCCAGCTGTGATTTGATGGGTAATGAATGAAACCAGTTTCCTCACGCTGAGCCTGTTTTGCCCACGACAGCCATTGCTGAGGGATGTCCCTGCCCATACCCCGGCCCAGCAGCCTGGGGTGCAGTTCCTCTGCCCTGCCCAGCTGAGGAGGGCAGTGACACAGCGGCTTGGGGGGCATCTGGTGTCCAGCCAACGACAACACACCACTCAGTAAAAGTGGTGGAACTTGATAAAGAATGGACCAGCTTCAATAAGAGGGCTATAAGGTGATCAAAGCTTCCAGGTCCGAATAACATGATGCATGATGATAATAAGATACAAAATGGCAATTCTACAGCAATGTTTAAAGTTTATTTCCCATTTCCAAAGTAAATCAGGCAGATGCACTTTGTCCTTATCAGATGATAAAAGCACTGTGAAAAGATTTAATGGCAGATGGCCCTGGTAAACCATACACTTTGTGTAGTTAACTAGTATACAAGCTATACAAATTGTATAGGTCTCTGTGTGCTTTTATCCATGTATATACACATTTGTACATATTTACCTTCCATTGAAGATAAACTTTGCCATGCTTACTGCTTATCCAGCTTAGAAACAGCAGTCACTAATTAGAGGATATGTTTGTGGAAGAAAATTAATTGACTCTATTGCTCTGTGTATCGTGATAAGAAAGTTAAGCAAACTTGGCAGCTGTTGGGGAAGACTTTTGCTTTTTCTTTTGCTGCATGATTCTGATGTAATTTTTTGGAATAATGTATAGGAATTCTCATTTTGTAGCCCTCAGGACATTTTTTTCCACTGACTTCATACGCAACAGGTCTCTGCCTTAATGACATCCAATAGGCCTCACTTTGAAAAGGGCATATTTGTGAGTAGTTTGACTCACACGTCCATTATCTGTTTTGTGCATGATGTTCAACAGCAAGACTGCTTCCAGCTTTAATGAAGCAAAGCCTGGAAACACAGGTGAAATCTTTCATTAGAGTGGCAGGCACAACAGGAAAAGCAAAGATTTTGAGCACTCTCTTTTCTTCAAGTCTGAAACAGCAGTAGCAACAATGTTCAACCTAAGGAGAGCTTGTGGACAATTCTTCCATGTTCAGCTTAGTTGTGCTAATCAGCCTTAACATAAGCAGAAGCAGGCCCTGGAAAAAGGGAGAAGTCATGTTTCTCTCGGTATTTCTTTACTCGCTTGCTGGTAAATTAGATGCCTGGAATGGTTTTTTTCCTTAAGTGTGTTCATTTTTTGGTTTTTATTTGGAAAAGATGATGTCATTAATCAACCCACATTTGGTCTGCAGGCCAAGTCAGGTGGTTTGTACCAATCCAAGCTGTATTTACCTTTCCATTATGTAAAGTCCTTTGGACAAGGAAATAATGAGTCATAGAAACAAAGTTCCTGTAGAAAAAGGAGAAAAAAAGAAAAGAGGGAAATGCCTTTTAGCAGGAACTCTAACAAGTTACCAGGCTGGTTTACTGCCTTTAACTTCTGTACTGCTCCAGTGCATCATAAAAAAAGGCATGTGTTGCTGAAGGCACCCTCAGCAGCACAACCAAAATCAAGTGGTTTGTCCCATTCCTTAAGTGCTAAAGCCCGATAGCTCCTTCAAAAGGAACGTAACACTAAAGACCAAAGAAACAAAACGGGGGAGATTCAGAAAACCAGGTTTCTGCATTCCTGTTGCTCCTGGAGAATAGGAAAGGCGCTTCTGAGGCCATGGAGCAAGGGCTACTGAAATGTGTTGTCTCCCCACAGCAGGGCGGCTCCTGTGCCTCCAGCTTCTGCCCTTCTGGGGCTAAGCAGGTAGCAGAGCCTTAGGTTCTATTTCTCTCTGTGTGTATTGGAATGTTGTTTGTCTTTGGGACACTTCACTTACGCCTTTAATTGGCTAATATTTGGAGACTGATCTTTCTTAAACACCAGGGAAGTTTTTTCCCCAGCGAGCCCTTTTTTTTCTTGTAACTGAACATTAAACAACAAAATACAATTCCAACCAGTAAGTCCAACTATGATTTCATGCCATCAAGTTAATTAGAGGAACAATTTAATAAGCTTACTCAGGATATGCTCAAAATACGGGGATGCTAGAGACTTCGGAGAGAAGAGTCAATCAAACAAGTTATGGATCAGGGAACATGTCTTGGTTTGTTTTAACTCTAATGGGTACATTTTTGTGCTGAGTGCTGTGTGAACTGACTCTTTTTATTTAAGCCTTCTGCCTGATTGCTTTGAATATCTTTTATATACCTGCTCATTGGTGAAGCAGGAAAATATTTCGTTTTAAGAGTCTTTCCTTGCATTAAAAAAACCATTTATGCTTTAATCTAGGATGACCACTGATGGCAGTAGTGGAATTAAGACCCTAATTATAAGAAACCCATGCTGAGTGAGGCACTGATTTCTCTTGCTAGCAAGACTCTCAGAGATCATTCATGTTTCCAGTTTGCCTGCTGATGATTAAGGGCAGGTTGGCAGAAGAAGGGACCAAGAAAGAGATCAAGCTACATCCATAAACTAGCACAGTTGATTAAAGCAAGGCATTTGAGACCTTGATATTTTTAAATAAATTTTTTAGAACTTGCTATGTTTCTATTCATTCATTATTATTTTTATGATTTTAATTAAGTGCAAGCAATTTTGCAATCTTGCTGATTTTTTTTTTCCTTTCACATCTGCCTTGTGTTTTCAGGAAGTTGATATTTTTATAGAGACGTAACGGTTTTTACTGTATATGTTGACATATAAGGAAAAAAGCTGTTCTGTCAAACCCCAACACCATCATAGCTACAGCATTACACTGCAAAAATAGATTGTCACAGTGTATTTCCTTCCTTAGCGAAGCCCACTTCAAGGTGTTGCCTATATATTGCCAGACCTTAAGTTCCCTTTGACATTGAAGGGATAGTCCCAAGTCCAGACTTCTCTTCCACATCTTTATTTCTCACTGAACTGAAGCCAAAGAAACCTAAATCTATCCAACCAGCCCATAATTGGGGATTTTTTTTTCCCAAAAAAACAAGCCTATGTATTTGTGGATTTTGAGTAGCAGAATGGAAAAGCAGGATTAATGTATATGACTGCCTTTACTGACAGGCATGGAAGTTCATGACTTCCTTAGCCCCAGGCAGTGTATTTGTCTTTCTCAGTGCTTTGATGCTGCCTTCATACATGCTGTCCCTGTTGTTGACAGTTATTGTATCTGCAGCCTAACACAATTCAGATGTTAGCAGACCTTGAGTCCACCATGTGAAGTTACCACCAAGCAGCTGTTGGCTGCTGTTCCAAAATAAAATATGAATTCTTTCAGTCCTGGAGAGTCACCGTCAAAGACAGACAGAAAGCTACATCAATTTGTTATTAAAATAACATGGACACCTCCCACACCAGTAGAACTGGACAGAGACAAGGGAAGTCAAGTCCAGTCAATGTCTTCTTATTGATATTTTTGGGAGATTTTGGTATGTTTTTATTTTTGTTATGTATATTCTTTATTTTTGAAAAATAGAACTGGGGGGGAAATAGACATTTCCCATCCAAAAATCACCAGGGGTAAATGTCATCCTCTCACACAAATGGAGTGAATGAGGAATATTGAAGGACATGTTTCAGCTCTTTGTTTTAAACAATAATAACAGATTTGTAACAAGGATAATATCTGGATGCAAGGTCTTTAGGGGAAAAGTAGTAGTATTTATTTTTCCAGCTGTGATGAAGATAAATGAAAGCTTGTCCATTTTTTCCAGCTGTATCAGCTGCAGATACTGAATGCTGAAAGGAATCTCGTCTAATTCTTGTATCTTTTCCCCTATGTACTGGAAACAGACTGGTGTGATAAATGAACTCTTGGTCTTGAATTTTATGTTCTTATAGTCTTTCTTGCACTGCTTACTTTATATATGCAGATGAACAAATCCATGCATCCTTGAAAGCATGCATATGTCTAAGACAACTGGTTAGACTAGTGTGTTTCCAATAAACTCCAATATTACATTATGCTAAACACATTTGCATATCTCCATTGCTAAACCCACGTATTGGGATTCTTCCCATTGCTGTGTCAAATCCAAACACAAGTGTCTGGAAAGGGCTGAGACAGCAGTCATTTTGTCTTTGCTGGAGGGTGGTGAGGTCCAGCTCTATCAAATCCATATAACCACTTGGTAAAACTTTTTCTGAGTGCCAATTTCCTCTTGCACTAGTCCAGACAGCATACTTCCTCCAGCCAAGCCCAGTAACTCCACACACCAGAACTGGATGTATCCTGTGACTTCTTGGTAGCCATCACAGAGGGGTTTTCCTGGCTATCCCCAAAATCTCCAAGAGAGGCTTCCAACAGCTCAGACTAAGCATGAAATTTGAAGCACCTTAGGAGGAAGTCAGAAGGTCTCAAGCCCCATCACCCGTTCATGAGATGAGAGCAGAATTTATCGTTTAAATATGTGTCTTCAACCCTTATTTTGAAAACAAAGTCAAGTAAGAACTTGTGGGGCTGAAAAAGATGTTCAGCAGATTCATTAGAGTCCTCAAGTTGTGTGCAGGCACAGAAGTCCACAGTGGGGATTTTGCTGGCAACCTCCAAAGTTGCAGAGATGGACATATGTCAGCTTGACCTGAGTGCCAAAAGGCACATGCAGGAGAAAATCACAAGATCCTTTAAAAAGTAGAGGCTGTTCTTTCTGGCTTACAACTTTTAGTAACTAAATATTCCCATCTTTTTACTATTGCCTTGATAATAAATAGCCTACACTGTTTCTGTTTTGTGCAATTTTGTTCTCTTAATCATCTGTTAGTTTATAAGCACACACAAGTCTGATACAGATTTTTCTGTTGCCATCCCCACTTGTTAAAAAAACATTAGAGCTACTGATAATGGGTACGTCCTTTTGTTTTACTCTAATTTAGATAGTTGCTGCTACTGTGCCTTTTGCTTTATAGCATCCCATCTGGTGACCCAGATTAGTTGGCTTTTTCCCAGACTTATCTCACTTCTGCCTCATTTGCCTAAAATATCTGGTTTATACTAAGCACATTCTCTCTTCTACCAAACACCAAGACTAGGCTGTTGCTGAGGGCTGCAGTAACTTTCAGAATTAGCCACATTTTTTCCCCCCAGATGAAATCCAAAAGCCCTCTTCAGAATAATCCCCTCTATCTAACCATGGGCAGTAAAAATGAGGAATAACCATCAGGGATGCAACTGATGGAAAAGACTCCACATTTACGTGCACCGCTTAAATTCAGTTCTGGTGTAAAAAAAAATAAATACATGGACCTGTCTCAGCTGGGTCACTGGCTGAATCTGTTGGAAAAGCTAAATGCCTCCCTCAAGATCAAACATACCAGCATGAAAAAAAAAACGTTAATGGGCTGTTAATGATCTGTTAACATTGTAGCACTGTAAGAGGATGCCCATGGGACACTGAATCCCTGGGTCCAGGGATAGGTTAGCACAGCCAGCCCTCTAGCACAGCTTGCTTGGGAGCTGTCAGAGACACACAAGAAAAGAAACAGCATGGTCAGCTTATGACTACATTTAAAACTTTATGGCCTCCAAGACAAAATCAACAAGAAATCCTGTAGAGAAGCCTCTACAGGGAGAAATACAGGTTTACCAGGACTGGTCCAGGCTCCTTGCAGTATGTCAGTGCAGGAAAAGTGTTTGGCATTATTGTCCACGGTGTTTCAGAATATAAATAATGATATTAAGGAATGATTAGGCTTGATAGTTTGTGCCTGTCTCCTAGTGAGGCTGAAGGAGGGACAGTAACGATTAATAACCTATCACTGCAGCATGGACACTCTCTCTTTAATTCAGTAGATGGCATCAAAACAAGCAGCCTTAAGCAGACATCCACTACTTCATTGCATGCTGAAGTTCAGCCCCCCACATCCATCTCTAGCTTTTAGATACCAGCCTGTTCCTGCTGTGGGCTGCCATTAATGTTTCTCTAACCCCACTGATCTTCTTGCCACCTCCTCGCCATCCACTTGCAGATTCTAATGGGAGTTTTGGCTATGGAGGGAGAGAGGGGCTAATTTATCAGGTCATTAGGCTTCTACTGGGGAAGCCTCCTCAGCTGTAGTATCTATTTAGTGAACTGTCTCCAAGCCACTGGTCATACTGGTTTAAGGCAGTTAATATTTTAAGGAGAGGAGGCACGTGCTGAGCTAGGAGACAGCTCTAATTATGGCTGCTGACATACAGAATCTTGCCTGAGGGTTTAAAGGTGGGGAGGAGAAGAGGAGGACCATCAGATAAATACTGTCATAATCATGATTTCCTTAGCTAGCTCATTTAGTCAATGAAGTGGTCTTTGCTGTCCAGGGGACCTTAATAACATTATCTGATTCTTTCTTTCTCCGTTAAATTGCTCCATTTCTAGCTTTTTACAATTTTTTCCCCGCTCAGTTACAAGTTGTATTTGCACCTCTCCTTTCCGATTTCAAAAGTTTATATTCTGCCCTAGCCAGAGGTTGAGCTAATTGCCTTCCAGATTTGGATATATTTCATAGCTGCTTAGCACACTCCAGACACAATAATGAATTAATATTTTCCTATTTACTTCTTGAAGAATAGTAGAAAGATATGAAGTGCTTCTTTATGGGCAAACATTTGCTGCAGTCAGGCTTTTTGGTGTTTGCTTCCTTTTTTTTTTTTTTTTTTTTTCCCTCCCCCCTCTCCTTCCCACCCTCTGCATAACTACTGTTATGATACTGAATATGAGAGCAAAAGCCCATATGAGTCTCAGGAAGATCCCTAAGGATACAGATTCCAACTTTGGCCAGGTAAGAGGAACCACTCTGAATTAACTTTCGTGTCCCTCTTTGGCATGCTTTGGCATCAAGGCGCCTGATAAGTTCACAGCACACTGTTAAGTTGCCTCATCCAAGATATTTTTGTCCTTTTGGAGAAGAGCACTTATTTTTCTGGAATAAAAGTGATAGTAAATGCAGGACCTAAATGTTGATAATGAAAGCTACTCCAGATGAAGTGTTCTAGCAAGTGTCATAGGGCACACAGAAGAAAGACTGAGCAATGTGCTATTTTCAGCAAATGGTGTTGTCCTGTCAGCTTCTGTAGAGAAAAACAAGCCTGAAGCAAGCTTTTCTGACGCTGCGACCAATTAATAAGGGATATAGAGCTAGCGTTAAAGCCGCTGGAATGATAGGCACATTCCCCTGCCCACTCGCACATTAAGTGACTTTCCTTGCACTCTAATGGGACTCACTTGGCCTGCTAATCTTTGTGGCTTGCTTCTGAAACAGCTCCTCTGAATTTTATTTATTTTGTGTCTTTATATTTCTGTTATTTTTTATTTTATTTATCTGAGTTTTATTCAACACTTGTTTCCTCTGCTGAGATAGGGACCTGCTTGGGAAAGGGCTCACAAGCCTCTGTTCAGCTTTTTTTTGTTTGATTGTTTGGGTTTTTTTGCTTCTGATTTGCTGTCCCTTAACATTCATTTTAATTACTGAATTTGAAGTAGCTTGCAGTGTACTTGGCTTCTTGTGCAGCCTTTACGATTAGTTAAAGATTTTCACAGAGGTGGACCACTGGTTGAAAACCATTGTTGCATGTGCTTACAGCTTGATGGACTGTTTCCTTACACTGGAATGTGCAAATGTTGTCAGATAATCCGCTAATTTCATTGAATATGGCAATAAAATTGAGCACCTACTATTCTGTGATAAAGTCCTAGCAGACTGCTTTCACACTTGTCCAAACACAGAGAAGATGCAAACAATTTCTAAGCAAGAGGAAGAACAGAGTTCTCCATCTGTGGCATGTTGCACGGAAGGAGGGAGAAAGAAGATAAGAGTTCAGTGGAGTGCTGTACAATAGGCTTAAAAAACAATTACAGGACATGCTTACTCATTCTTTGTCCTTCTCCCCTGGTTTCCACTTGAGGAAGTTAAAGCAATTACTCCCTATATTTCATTAATGGTGAAATCTACAGAATTTTAACGTTTTAATAATCAGACATTGAGGTTTTTTGTTTTGTTTAGAAACATTGATCTGTCTCAAGTGATCCACACAAGACTGCAAAAATGGATAGTGACAATGCCAATATTTACCTGCTGATCTGCACAGAATCACATTTCAAATCTGATACACATCTAAAAATGCAAGATACTTCCACAAAACCTAAATAATTATATCTTGGGATAAATCAATGGGAGCCAAACATTAGGTGTGTCTGTATGCTGCGATGGAGAGACGGGATGCAGCTTGATGCAAGCAAATGTCAATTTATTGTACAGAAGCATGAGTTTATATACACTTTCAGAAGCTGCGCATTTTAAACAGATTGGTTCTTGAAGCTAAGCATTGCATACTAGGCCATCCCCGATTGGTGGTTAACTACCATCAATTAACAGCAAGGTGTTACCTTTCCTTGGCGCCATCCGTCCCCCACTCCCCTATGCTCTCTCAGCATGACTCATCCCGTTAATTGTTGTGTCTATTCACCCTCCTTGTCCTCCCAGGGTTCCATACCTACAAGCTCGAGCACATTCCCCTCAGCTAACTGATTGACACACATGGTCCTAATTTCCAGCCCGCTTCTGCATCTCTAAGTCTGAGATCTACCTAATGACGACCTCACTACATCTTACATGCATAATGTGCAAGCATGTCGACTTTTTAAAATCCGTTTTTCAGCAAGCAGCTTCAAAGTCTCATTATTAATGAACAGAAAAGATGGAAAACATGTTTAGCAGTAATAGTGGCAACATCTTATAGTTATGGTGTTCTACAGAGAGAAGCAATAGCAGGTTTGCAGGCAGAGGCTTTATTAGCAGTAAAATTTTATTGGACTGGATAGTATAATAAAGAAAAAGTAAGAAGCTCTTCAGGACTTCAGTATGCTCTGCTCTAATGAAAAAAATCAGCTTAATTGATAAACTCTTCTTACATTAGAAGTCATTGTTTCTGCCTTCTTGTCTTAATCATGAAAAGATTTTCATTATTCTATTCTGTTCTGTTCTATTCTATTCTGTTCTTATTATCCAATGTCGAACTGTGGTATGCCATTAAAGAAAGAATGGAAGAAGACATCTTCTGCATAGTTACGGGTGTGAAAGCATTTTATGAATCAGCTTAGGAACAGGGACATAAGGCTTCATTTTTTTCCCCTACACTGACATGTTATGACCCAGAAGACTTCTTGAGTCTCCACATGCTCAGGAATTTTGTGTGAGGTCTCTCACTGATTCCAAGTAGGAAGGAGTATAAGGGTTATGTAGCAAGAACACTAGCTCTAAATTTGATCCAAGTTCCCAAGTCTGATTGATTTGAATAGGTTCAGAAATATTTATTAAACATCTTATTTCTTGAGTTGGCAAAGGCACAAAGATGCAATTTAAACCAAGCATAATAAAGCTGTCAGCAAACTGGGCCTGAAAGGTAAGGTAAGAAAAAAAGAAACCTTATTGTGTGAAAGAATCTATGGTATGAACAATTAACATGCCTTTTGATTTGTTTGCCTCTAAGCAGCCATCAGAATCTGTAAGACAATTATATTCCTTCCCGCTGGTGGTTTATATCTAGTCAACCATCCCTAATCAGTATTTCCTGGAAAACACCAGTAGCCTTCTGCATATATAGTTTTCCTGCTCCTGTCAGAAGGAGCATAGCAAAAAACCAAACATCTCTGCAAGGAAGCCAGTTCAGCCCCTGACTGACATAAATTAAAGACAACAGGATTGATTGTGCTCCTAGACATAACTGTAAAGATCAAAGGACCTTTCAGAAACTTGTGCTGCCTGCCTTGAAAAAATCCAGTACTCTCATTCCGGCCACATTCCCAGGGGAAACATTACCCTATTTTATGCAAGGAAAGGTTTGGACGGAGAGGTATTAGTTTTTTATGAGGCCATCCAAGACAGCTGGAGAGTACAGGCGAGGTGTTTGACACTCCTGCCTTTCTCTGGGTCCGAGGAGCAGCAAACTTCAAACAAAGAGCAATTGATCCAAGTTTAAATCAAGCAGATTGGGCAATGAGACATTTTGAAAGGAGAAAGTGGGAGATATCTGAGGGACAGAGGGATGTCAGCCAAGGGGGACTGAGAGACAGGAGACAGAGACAGCTAAAGAATTGTCATCTCCATGAAAAAGTTGCTATGTACTTTCTTCTATGAAAGGTAAGAAAGGGCTCTTCAGTCCTGACAGAAATCAAGTGGAATAAAATTGTTTGTGGTCCTGTGGGTCGTAACCATGATTAATTTCAGGGATGTGATCTGTGAAGACTACTAATGTGCTTTAGCCCTTTGGCAAAGTTAAGACCCAAGGGACAACTCTGAAATGGCACCTGAGCAGTATCTGGGTGCCTATGTTTAAAACTGCCACCCTGAAAACACCTGCACATCTGCCACTTAACCTTCTCTACCTTTCCATGCTGAAATGCCTCAGGCACCTACACTTATGGGCTGCCTGTCTCTCAGCATCTAGGTCTTGACAGTGCTAAGGAGAACAGTGACTGTCTTACAGCTCTCTTTTCCTCCTGACAGGCTTCATCTGATAAGACCTTGCTGGAACTACAGATTATTCGTCATGTGAAATGGTGTCCCAGTTTCCCGTTCCTCTAAAACAGGGCTATAACCACACTAATGACCCTTTTTCTCTCCTCAATATGAAATAATTCATAGGGGCACAGTGTGGTTGGTTCCCTACTGGTGCCTCAGTGAATCTGTTCTCGCATTTCTGTGGAAAATGCTGCAGCCATGAGGATCTGAGCTGAAGAAGCCTGTATTGCTTTCCTATGCAAATCCCTTTCATGTTTTTCTCTGGTACTAAGTACACTGGCATATTGCTCTGTGACTCTGCTACTCTACATGAACCTGGAGTGAAGCTTTCAAAGTGCCTTACTATAAGCCAAAAGTTTCAGGCCTGAAATACCTTGGGCTCTGTCCCTGTAATTTGTGTTCCCTCTGCTTTTTAGTTTAAGGGGCACCCCTGGTTTTGTCATGAGGCTAAATCCTGAATAAGAAATCAATTTCTTCTTTTAACAAACTTTTTGACTCAGTTTATCTTTGAAGCACTCTCAGTTTGCCTAAAGTAATCTTCTCCCTAAACAATGGAGTTAATGAAATAATGGAACTAATTATCATAATTCTGCCTCAACCCTAATTATCTACAGCTGCAATAATACCTACTTCTCCTCATTGTAATCCTCTATCCATGCCTCCCAGCCACTACTTCCTAAATACTAGGAAAGCACAATCTGTATGATGATTAATTCCAAGTTACATATGTATTGATTGGATTGCTAGCACTTGCAAATTAGATCAAGTGAAATAACAGCTGATCTCACAGGGAAGGTCTTCTTGTGATGTGAGGGGTGAGTTTGGGTCTTTCTTCATTGCTCAGATTTTAGTCTTCTAAGACTACAATAAGATAAGATTTGTGAGCGTTCACTAAGCGGATTTAGTGGTTCTTGGGAAGTGGTAGTGCATTAATATAGGTTTCTGAGTGCGGTTTGTAATAATTGTTGGTCTAAAAGATGTACTCAGACATTTATATTGTCTGTATAACTTAACCTGTATATTGCCTTTTTGGGCATCGGTTGAGGTGTGAAGAGGCTGACATTATCTAAAAGTTTTTGGGAAAGGCGTTACTCGTTTCCATTACCACTTTGTATGGGATTCTGGGGTTTCAGTTTAGCTGATAAACTGAAGCTCTTCCATCCAGCTGGTTCAGCTATTAGTATTACCACAGACCGGTTCTTCTCTTTTTTTTTTTGCTTTCCCCCTCCTCTTCCCACCTTTCCCCCTCCTCTTCCCACCTTTCCCCCTCCTCTTCCCACCTTTCCCATTTTTTTTTCCCTTTTTTCGCCTTCCTTTTCCCCTTTTCTTTTTTCCCCCTCCTGCCCCCTCCCTCCTGCCCCCCCCCCCCCCCTTTTTTTTTTTCCTTTCTTTTCCTGGAAGTTGACAGAAATATTTAGATTGCTGAATGTTTTTAGCACTGTAAGTGAAAATACTGACTGTCCCAGGTGAGGCTGCTGTCGGTGAAGAATTGAATGAACTTGACAGTACAAAAGGCTCAGAAAACCTGAGTGCTGTTCTTGTGGGCCATAGTTTATTGCTATCACCATACTGTTCCCTGCTCCCTCCGCCAGAGCTGACAGCCTCAAGAGTTTCTTATGTTACTACATCTCCACAGGTGTCAAATGCTTTTTCTTTTGAAGCACCTAGCTAGCATAGGTCAATGGCACATAGACTGTACGATTGCACTCTTCTCAGCATCTATTAGGCTTGAAATGTGCTACTTCTGTTTCAGATCCACTTTGTTTTGCAAAAAGTAAGGAAATGTGAGTTGTCAGGCCTTCAGGCCTGGCTTTCTTAACAGGGTTTAGTTGTTTGTTCCTTCCATGAACTTTTTAATGTTACAAAGCAGAAGTTGCACGTCCTTTGCTCATTCTGTTTTGTCTTTGATTTTAATATCACTACTGATATTGACATTTATCCAAGTAATCTAAACTCAGTTTGATCTTGCTAGATTGACTTTTGTATTTATTGAGAGTAACACTAGGAAAATATTTGTATAGCTTAAATGGATCTGTAGAGACATGCTGGACTCTCCATACAGTTTTTATACAGTTTATCAACATTGTCAGTTCTTATGTAATTCTGACACTTACATGGTCCCATTATTGGCAGATCTGAGCATTTGTTTTTTTATCTTGACAGCTCTTTTAAGAGAGAGGGGCATAACATAGTCTCTCTTTTACAGTTGGCTGAAACACATTAAGATAAAGCCCAGATTTATTAACTTATTTTAAGCAATGATCAAGTTACTGTGTTTCTCTGACTCAGCTATTCATTCATTTAGGGACCACAGTCCAATTAAGAAGCAGATTCTGAAAGGTAGGTAGCTTTGCAAAAGATACAACAGTGTGAAATATTTACATGGAATTTATCTGAAATGTCTCTAAATCCTGTTTTGTTTTGTTTTTTTTTTTTAAAGGGATTTAAGAAAATATACAGTGCTTCATCATGCAGTATTGTAAGACCTGAGAAATCAGATTTTTTAAAAACCTGGTCCCAAGTGGCTTGCACAGAATAATTTGGTAATTCCGTTATAAGTAACTGGATCTGAACTTTTGGATTAACCACTGTTCCAGTCTCTGTTCACATGTTTTAATGTTCCGGTCTGGGGCTGTGTATCTATAGACAGGGTGCCAAATGTCCAATTCCTCCCCTTATCATCAGTCTACATCTTACCTTTCAGAACATCGAGTCCTAAAAGGTTAAGCAGAAATGGCCCCACAACCATCGTTACCAGAGTGGCTGTACCCTCCCCGGGTAATTACCAACTGACAGTAGCTGATGTTTGTGCTTCAACATGATCAAAAGCATCTGCAACAAGCATATGTTGCTTAGACAAAGTTATGTCGCCTTGTGCTGCACCTTCAGTTTTAATAGCGGAAGCCTGAGCTCCAGTATCTACCAGGAATGTTACTGGTACCAACTTAGGTTCCACAAAACAAGTAATTAATAGATCACCTCGGTGGTTTTCAGTGAGCTGCCTAGTATGTACCCACCCTTCACTGCCCCGCTCACTACAAGGGGCAAAGGTGTTGGTTTCCCATCGGCCCGGGGGATGCGGTTGGCTTTGGTAAGGGAGCACTGGGAACTGGGCTCTCGTTCTTAACCGCTGGGCTTTCAGGCCATCCTAACACCAGCTTCTCCAGTTTGTCAGTCAGCAACCTGTTTGTAAGATCTCGGGGAATACCTTTCTGCCACACCATGGCCCACAGAGCCTTATGTCTGTGTCCTATCTCTCTCCCACTCGTGATGCTATGGGAGGCATCCTTTTACTGTTAGTTATGTGTGGGGAAGGCTTTAATTCTGTGAGCCTTAAACCTTCTGGGTCCATTTTGGTGCATGGAGCACTGACAGGGCTGTACTTTCATCCAAAAAATATTAAATCTTGAGCACCTTCTCCCCAAGTCCACATTTTCTTTTCCCGGGGTTTGTGATTAGGGGTCACTACCCCTTCTAATGTGGTGACAGCCCCTTTGCCCGGGGATACCACCTGTATTTTCCCCTGTAATTGAATACCAGTCGCTTTGGAGAGGTCACGGAGGCCCCTTATGAGAGGAGTCATTTATTCTGGGTTGACCGGTATCATCACTGGGGATTTCTGTTTAGGCCTAAGCTCCCAGTCATACATCATTTGCAGACATGCTGCCTTCTGTCTGTTTTCTACCAGTGGGTCAGCTGTCCCCACAACAGCAAGCGGATCCCCCTTTCCAAAGGGCAAAGACCCCCAGCCCAGCAGGCTGCTCTTTGGGTCAGGGACCAGAGTGCTCGGTAGTTCCCAGTGGCTAGGAATCCCCTGGCCCCCAGTAGCCCTCGGCTTCCTTTTTCGCTTAACAGTATCTGATACCCCCCGATAGTGACACTCCCCCAAACATATTCTGTGTCTGACTCCTTATGAGTCTGGCTAAACTCTTTCTTCAATTTAGCCAATTCACTAGCAGAACATGGAACTTTTTTACTAGTAATTCGAGGATATTCATCCTCACCACCCTCATGTTTAAGCTCAGCCTTCACCAACGGTTGCAGAGCACAGTTGGGGACCTCCATTTTGTCCCATTTTGACTTTGCTTCCTCCAGTTCATTACTGGGATAGTATTTTTTTCAGGGAGCAGAGAACTGTCTTCGCCCATGAGGAGCTGCTCTTTCAAAGCGGATTGTATATAATCTGCCTGGGCTACTTGCTCTTTCAGCTGTCCCTTGCAAGGGCTGGCGCAGGCCTTGTGAATATTCTGTGGGTGGGGATCCTGCCTCCAGCCTCCACAGCACTGACTGGGTGCCAGTGTGGCACAAGCTGCAGCTTTCCCTTTCCCAGCTCGAAGCCCAGTGCTACAGTCCTGCCCACTTGGTCACACTGTGCAGCTGTGCCCTTGTCCCTGCGCCCAGGATGGGGGTGTCCCCCGGGTGCTGCATTGCCCCGGTGCGGGGCCGGGGCCCTGAATGGTGCGCACCTGGGTCAAAGCAAGCGACAGTGCGCGCTCGCACCTCAGGGCGGCCGCCTCTGGGGAGCAACTCCTCAACCACCCCCGGCCCCGGCCGCCACACTCGGGACCCCGAGCGGCTCATCCCCCAGCGGGCGCCAGGCCCGCGCTGCCCATGTAGCGTTCCGGTCCGAGCCGGGGGCTCGGTGTGACACCCCGAGCGGAATGCGGCCGCAAGCGGGGCCAAACGCCGCCAGTCGGGAACGTTTCCCGGCGCAGAGCGGCGGTGGGAGAGCGCGGGAAGGGCTGAGGCGGTGGGAGAGAGCGGGAAGGGCTGAGGGGGCGGGAAGGGCTGAGGGGGCGGTGGTCTCCGGATCGCCCCGCCCTGCCCCGCCCTGTGGCGCGGCCCGCGGGGGGGGGGGGGGGGGGGGGGGGCAGCCCGTTGCCCTGACAACGGCACGTGCCGCCGCGGGCGCGCGGGTTCTGAGGGGGCGCGCGGCGCTGCCTCGGCGGGCTGAGGCGGGCGGTCGTGCCCGGACGCGGCCCCCGAAACAACATGGCGGTGCCCGGGCCCGGCCGGCCGCTGCTGTGGGGCGGCTGTTTGCTCCCGGGCCGGCCTGTGGCTGCCGAGCCTGGTAGCAGCACCGGGAGCCCCGCACCGATCCTGATGGGTGTGTGAGCCAGCTGTAGGATGGTCTGCTCACAGCATGGACACATTGAATTGCCCTTGGTGATGAATCTGAGACACTGCACCAATGTGGTACAGCTGTCCCATTTCACAAACAGGGAACATAGAGAAACATCTTAAGCTCTCCTGTTTCCCAGTTTGTGTCCTCAGGAGGAGTTCTCATCACAGCTGCTTCCTTCTTCAGAAAGTTGTATGGGCTGGAGAAACTCACTCCTGTCCTTTTGCCCCCGGGGCTGGGCTCTCAGTTGAAGGAGTGATGCAGTTTGGCAACATAGACCATTTCCAGTCATTTTTGCCCTTCAACTTGTAGGTTTTCTAACACTCTCCACACAGAAGGCAAGAGCCAGTCTGTCACGAGGGTGCTGTTGGGGAGTTGGTACCACAGGCTTTTGAAGACTGTGACCCTCCTCTGCAATCTGTGGGGCTGTAGAGACAGAAATACAAGGGCATTCCTGAAAAGAACCCTGTAACTAAGCTAAATATCTTTTGAATTTAATGTTGGGTTAGGATCAATGAAGAAGGTAGCTTGTATCTCATATAGTCACTTGGAACCTAGATTTCTAATCTAAGATGGATATTGAGATTCCCTCCCATTTTGATGGAGAACTCTAGAGGGTGACTGATCCCAAGTATGTAGACTTACAAAGAGAGAGCTGTATGTCTCCCTACACTGTTTTTCTAGGCAATTGGTTTGGCTGTATCTTCTAGGTGTCATCCTAAATCCTGCCCTAAGAAAAAAGTGAGACAAATAGTGTACACAGACTTCCACAGTAATTACAATAATCCATACTGGTAAAAGTTTCTGTCTGAATTTCTGCTGAAACATCATTTTTTTGTTCCACAAAGGTCAAGCAAAATGATCAGAACATGTGAAATACAGTGATTGGGCTCCTTCTACTGAATAAACAAACTATTTTAAAAGAGGTTTGGGGTTTTTTTTTAAGAGGTTTGGTTTGTTGTTTTTTTTTTTAATCTGCTTTGACTTGTTCTCTGAAGCTGTGTAATTTTGCAGAAAGCAGCAATGAAGAGAGTGAGAAATATGGCTCAGGAGGAAGCCTTCATTACTATTTCTCTTTTGAGATATAGACATCAAGCCATCTCTGTGCTGTGTTACGCTCATGTGCAACCACGTATGCTCAGTCCCTTGATAAGAACAGTGTTTATGACTACATAGAATGGTTTGGGTTGGAAAGAACCTTAAAGATCATCTAATTCCAGCCCCCTACCATGGGCAGGGACACCTGCCAGTAGACCAGGTGGCTCCCAGCCCCGTCCAGCCTGGCCTTGGGCACTGCCAGGGATGGGGCAGACACAGCTTCTCTGGCCAACCTGTGCCAGTGCCTCGCCACCCCCGCAATGAAGACTTTCTTCCTAATACTTAATCTAAATCTATGTTCTTTCAGCTTAAAACCTGACTGTCTCACTGAAAGAGCAGTTATTAATTATTTGAAGTGGTGTACTGTTGACCTGACCATGGTCGGTATGCTTTTTATATCTAATAGCTTGCCTCAACTGGTGTCTTTAGGCTGCAAACTTCTGCTGCAAGAAACAAAAACTGCGTGTTTGTAGTAATTGCACAGTGGCATTCAAATAAAGTTTAGCGTTCTCCTGCAAATCATCATCATTGTGGGGTTAACAGTGGAGGTTTGATTGGATCGTTTATTCCCAATAAGAAACTTTGTTTTCTGCATGTTACTTTTTTCAATCTGTTACAAAAAGTACTTAAACTAAACCTTATAATTTTGAGAAAATTGAGACTATGCAGCTGCTGGAGCTGACAGTGTCTGACAAATACTTCTCCTTCGGGGTTATGTCAATTATGTTGTTACAGAACATGCTGAGCCTGGATCCATCCTGTCTTTTTTTTTTTTTTTTTTTTTTTTTTTTTTTTTTTTTTTTTTTTGTGACATGTCGCTAGAACTTGTCATTTGAAATGATGGATGAAACGGTTACATTCAGGCAGCACTTGCTCCAGAAAGGAAAACTTTCTTTAGAAAAATCGGTGTTTAATTGCAGGTTGGAACCATTGTAGGGTTTTTTTCATTACACAATCTGGTAATTGAACAAGCGCGGCTCTTAAAATCTATGACTGTTTGGATAGCTGCACTAAATATTCAGAAAGCTGCAGTGTCCTTTTTCCACTCTGAAGCTCTTCAGAATTTCTTTTGTTCTTGTTTTTGTTTTGTTTTGTGGTGGGTGTGGATTTTTGTTTGGCTTTTTTTGGGGGGTGGTGGTGCGTGTTTGTTGATTTGGGGTTTTGTTTTTTTTCAGGCTTTGGTGATTTTTTTTTCCCCCCCACTCTGGATTTCTGTAACCGATAGCATTCGGAGATGAAGGCATAGGACTTGATCCAATGCCTTATAATTTCATTGAGCTTCCATTTTTTTTATTGGGTCTAGGATCAGAAATGTCCAATAGTTTGGGGTTTTTTTAAATCAGATGTCATAATTTCTGCTTAGCCAGTTACCCAGGGCCAGGGTAGAGCCCAAGCATTGACAGGTTTGATTACCCATGCAGCTGAATTATTATGATTTCTGGCATTGCTTTGGCCATGCATTTGAAACAATTCCTAGATTTGTTCACTTTAATTAGCACAAGCCATTGGTTATTTTCAAGAAGCAGTTTGGATGAGCCCATGTGCCCTGAGGGAAAGGATTTAGGATGGGAGAAACATTAGAATGGGAAAACAGTACCTGCCCTATTTTTAGGTATGCTACAGATGGAGCCCCATAGTCTAAACCACAGTAGCTCATAAGATTCTCAACAGATCTCAATGAAAGATAAGAAATTTTAGGACTGAGGTGCTTAAGGGGCAGGATACCTTTCTCTTGCCTTTAGACAATCACAGGTATCTCCACCAAGGCCAGTCATGTTGAGTCCTTAGGCAATAGAGAGAAATGGGCATTTTTAGGCCATGATTTGCTTGATTTAATTTAGTCTTGTACACTAGGATGAGAGAAACCACACATGCAAAGTTTTATGAACAGACATGAGAGCTGGAAAGGACCCACCAGAGGTAGATGCTGTAGTAGTGTATCTAACTCCCTGCTGAGGAACTGTAGTTGTCTGGATGACACAAATGGCACCCAAAAAGTTTGTTTCTCAACACTATTGGGGAAGTAAGTGGGGTGACTGTCCTGGATGCTACTTTCTCTTTGGAACTAGAGCCATAGACTTTTAGGAAGGTGTTTATTTTAAAGGTAATGTGTTAGCTGCTTCATTCAAAAAAATCCCTCAGTCTGGATTTGGAAAAAGTAAGGATGCCTACATTTGTTAAAAGGAATCTGTGCGACTGTGCAGTTAGTTTAGAGACAAGATTAAATATTTCATTCCTTCTGGATGTCTAATATCATTGTTATAAAACATAGACAACACTGTATCCCAGACCACCAGAGTGAAGGCAATTCATCAACAAATTGAATGAAAGGAAGAGAAAAATTCCTGCAAAGTGTACTGTTACTGTAACCAACCTCACACTGCAGTTATCTCTATGTAACAGCTTTTCCTGTGCCCTCTTCAGATGTTTGCCACCTGTTTAAAATTTCCTTAGGTTGCTCCCTTTGAAATTCCTACTAAGTGCCAAAGCAGTGAATCCAAAAACCAATGTGGTATCAATCAATTTCTTGGCATCTTCTTTCTAACCACAAGATATGAGAGTTCCGCAACTCCTCGTGACACATCCTGTCTTGCCTTTTGTTGTCTCTGTCTGATCTCTTGTGTTTGCTTTCTCACTTACTTTGTGACTACATGATGACATTTAACCCTCCTTGAAACATTAATGGTATAAAAGAAGAATAGCTCTGCTCTGATTTTTGATTTGGTAGCATTACACTGGTTCCTGATGTAAACAAATCTCATAATAATTTGATATGTAGAATTTTTCCCTTCTTGGTCCAAGAAAAAAATATGAAAATATAATGCTCCTGCTTACAGTTAATACTTGGAATGATATAGCATGACAAATCTGTGAGAAAATTCTGAATCTCACATTCATCTCCAATGCAGTCAACTGGACAAACCCCCAGATGCTTCTAAAAAGCAAAATTTGTGGGCTCTGTTTCTGTGGAGAAAGGAACTTCTATCTTTAAAGTAATAGTCCAGGACTTGTAATTAGTTTCATATCAATTTTTTTCTACTTACAGTAGTTCGTCCTGTGACACTTCACATATTACTGATATTGTAAGCCTGACTCACTGTTTTCCTTCTATTTTCATACCTTCTTCATCAGGAAAGCCTTTTACCACAAAGACCCCTGCAGTTTCTCCACACTACCTTAGCAAGGTTACTAGCTTCGCAATAAATGCACCCAGAAATTTCATACAGGTCTCCATCCCACTGTAGAACAGATAAACAGTTGGAAAAGTTTAAGGCAGAAGAACATGTGTCTCTAGTCAATATGCATATACACCTCTGATCTCACAGATAAAGGCAAGATACTCAGGCTGGATTATTTACTATTGTAAGCAGTGATGTGTATAATCTCTCCTGTTGCTCTTGCATAGGTACCTGTTGGAGCCCTGAAACACAAGCTATTATTGCAAGTAGGGAATAAGAAAAGTGATTCTTATTGGAGCAGATTTTTCTATAAAGTGGAACCAAGCAAGATCTTGGTTCATGGCTGACCAGCTCAGAAGCGTGAGCAAAGAAGCTCACCAACCCTCTGCTTCTGCCTGTTAAAGCCTACCCAAAGCCTAGCCTGGGAGCATTACAGTTCTTAGAAAGAAAGTGCAAGTGCAACTTAAAACAACAAAGCTTAATCAAGATACCTGACACAGCTGACAGCCTGATTAACATAAAGATAAAACTGGAATATTAAGGTAGTAACAAAGGATTATTTTTTTAACAGTCATTTTTATGACACAGTAGGTAAACAGATATGAGGTATCCAATAATTGCCACCTATTTGTAATCATAAGTAACTGGCCCCGCAGAGAAATCATTTCATTATACCTATTTATCTGACAGTCTTTGTAGGTTACAAATTTAAGATTCAAATAGTGTATTCACTATTATGAGACAGCAAACTGCATATGACTTGAATGGGCCACTTCAAGAAAAACTATAGAGCATGCAGGTGTCCTCAAATGGACTATAAGCTTACAAATCTGTATTGGGAACTGGCTCACGGTAATGCCCTGTTTGCTTCCTAGGATCCATGTCAGTGCAAGCTAATTCCAGGCCTGAGTGAGGAAAGCTCTACCTTTCTCTAAGCTTACCCTGAGTTCAGCCAGAATTAAGGTGGTCGCTTCTTCTTGAGGCATGTTGTCCTCAGTAAATCCCAGAAAACATTCATGAACTGCTCCTGCTGGCAACCTTTTTCTTGTTCCATTTTTAGGCATTTTAGGGGATGTGGTAGTTGGAGACTGTAATTGCTACATAAATGCCCATCATGTATAGGTCTAGTGAGGAAAGCTCTTTGATAAAGTAAATGTTGTTGGGTAAGTTTCATCTCATTTAGCTTTAGATGCCTGCAGTTGATAGCTCAGCTGTTCCCCCTGGGAAACTCACAGTCAGCAGAAAGAAATGAGTATTTCCAGAGTGATTCATCACGTCTTTTTAGATGTGTACGGCAAAGTGAATTGTACCATAGACTTCACTGATGGTGTTGATTAGATCTCCCATGAAGAGAGTGCTGGGTCAAAAAATAACTTTCTATCTACATGGGCATTTGCGTTTAGTCAAATGCTTTTACTTTTTAATTCTTCATATCTAATAACAAGTAGAACATACATAGAATTCATGGAATCATTTAGGTTGGAAAAGACCTTTAAGATCATCAGGGCCTACTGTTAACCCAGCACTGCCAAGGCCACCACTAAACCATGTAACTGAGGACCACATAAATGCATATTTTTTAAACACCCCCAGGGATGGTGACTCAGCCACCTCCCTGGGCAGCCTGTTCCAGTGCTTGACCACCCTTTCAGGGAAGAAGTTTTTCCTCATACCCATTCTAAACCTCCCCTGGGGCAACTTGAGGCTGTTTCCTCTTGTCCTGTCACTTGTTATCTGGGAGAAGAGACTGAACCATGTGGGAAAGGAAGATGTTACTGTTTCAGTGTTTATGGGCATATTGGTTCAATCACATCTGAATTCAGCGAACACAGTTTTAACTTGTTTCACTCAGAATTTTTCTTTAGTTTTGCCTCGTGGTTAAATGCTATGATTACTAGGCTGTAGGCTATCCTTGAGAGTAAGATTTTGAAGAGAAAAATCTAGCCTGCATCTCAAACTATCCTTATGAAAACATTTTTTTGATGTTGAAGTAGTTCCATATAAGTTTGCCTTTACAAAAATACATGTCTGTGAGGGGTATGGGTGTGGACCCTAGCTGTTTTGCTCAGTAGTCACTTTTATACAGCTATTAGCACTAGTATGTATTTGGGAACAAGAGGCAAAAGAGAAAAAAAAATCCTGGACTTGATCCATTCAAGACTTTTATTTTACTTCAGTCTTGGAAGTGACTCAGACCATAGGCTACTGGAGAGCTTGATATTCATGGAGAACTTGATATTCACTGTTTTATAGCACAGAAATAAAGAATGCTTGTGAAGGGTAAATATGCTCATCTAAGCCTACCAGTTTTAACTATCCTGCTTGCAGCTTTCTTTTGGAAGATTATGCAACATCTTATTCTAGTTCGCCTAAGGAAAATTCCAATGAAGTCTAAATGACCAGTAGAAGCCCCCAGTTACAACTGTTTACATTTGTTTAGCTGATATTTGCTCTGCAGGGAACTTAGACCCAGACCTTTAAGTACAAATCAGCATATCTCCATTTCATTATTTCTCTTTGCAAATTGATATGATGACTGAGTCTGGTCTAGTGTTAATCGATTCTTACATAAGTTACTGCTTAAACCAATGTTTTCTTAGCATCACTGAGGCAACCAGGCTTCATTTATATCTGGAATGTTTGCTTAACAGAAATTACTCTGTTTTTTCATAGTGATATTTTACATATTTAAAGAAATAGAAACAGCCCTGTGTGGTCTCTTCTCCGTCACATACTTCATCCACCTAACCTGCCTTAGAAAAATATGTCACAGAAAAGATGTCTCTGTGTTTCCTTGGAAAGCTGAATTCATTCCTACAAATGTTATAGCCAGTGATACAAAAATCCGTTTATTCCTTAAGAACCTTTGAAAACGTTGCTTTCCTAGATCTCAGGCAATGACTACCCAATTAATTAACTGAAACCCCAAATTAATCCCTACAAGTTATTTAATCATAGCAAGTAGACTTTTTCAGATGATCCAAACAAGCCTGATTACTAATAATTCAGTGGTTTAGAACAGAAAGACAATGGACCAGAGGATATAAGTCATTTGTTATTCCTTATCAAGCTTACAGCCCAATTTTACTGATCAAGGAAAGATGTGGCAATCCATCCATTTCCATTTTCTGCTCTTAAGTGAGCACTAGATATTAGAAAATTAAGAATGGCCCTAGAAAGTTTTCCCAGAAGTTACAATGACAGTAATCTTAGAGAAAATATGCATGGCTCCATGGTTTTCTGCCTCATTGCTGATATCAAGAATAAGAGGTTTTGGAAAACTTGATAAAAAAATTAACACAACTGCTTATAAAGTATATCTGTGCTCTGTGCTCTAATTGTATGTAATGAGCCATGATCTGTACGGTCAGCATGTTTATGAATCTTACAGGATGTGTCATAATGAATAAGCACTGGTACTGTTACTTTTGCATGCTGAATATATACACATACTGGAGTGAAAAAGGCTTTAGTGCATTTTCCTCATGCTCATCCTCACGGGCAGCTGACTATAACCGTTGCCACTGTACTGGCCAGAGCAGAAAGGGAATGGGATGTCCTGAGACAGCCCAAGGGGTCCACAGTTCTGCCTAAGCCAAAACGGCCAAATGGCTGTAAGCTGTAATTAACTGTCTCCCAGGAGTCCTCAGAGTCTGAGGCAATAATGTGTCCCATACCGGGGAATCCCAACCAGTGGTCATTTTTCTTTGTAATTGAAGGTTCGCTTCAATAGCTATTCAACTCACCTGCCCATTTGAGGGAGAGTGGTTTAAAAACACATTAGAGAGGATGTCAGGACTCTGGGCTCTTTTGACCATGTGTCAAATGAACCATTTCCATTCTGCTGTACATTCAACCTGGAGAGAAAGAAGTCCATTAGGGATAAGCTACCTCCTGATTTCCCCCAGCTTCCCCATGATAGAAACAAACTTGAAAATTGCTTTGCTTTAAAGCCAGATTTCTAGAGTCTGTGCTGTCAGGGGAAAGACAGCATCATTTTCTAAACAATGAAACAGCCTCACTTATGGGATGTGGGAATGAAGCTGTGTAGCCAATTTAATCCTTGCAGAGCTCTTACTTTATCAGCCTACACACTATTATCCCTTTCACCACTGGCTAGAGCCTGCATTATAGACTTGTCACTCCAGCGAGGACCTGGAGGGATTATATTAACTCTTGGGCTGTTGCCAGGATTCCCAATGACCTAGCAAAACACAACCAGGTTGGGTTTTCAGCTTCCTTCTGCAGTTGTAAAGGCAGGTTCTGCTGTAGTTCAAGACATTGTCCTTGTGCGATCATCCTGTATGTGACATTTCTGTTAGGAAAGCAGCAGCAGGGTTGGATTCCAATTTAAAATGTAGGTTCTAGCCCTTGCACTCTGAACTCAGAAGATTATTTTCTACTTCTTGCAGCAACCCGACCTCCCAGTTTAGAAACTTATGACTTGCTGAATGGTAAGAGCTTAAGTTGTAAAGTTCTGTTGATATTATTTGTTTCCATAAGCTTTTCACACTTCTCCAGCTGTGGCTGTTCACCATGCCTCACATTGCTTCTTGTTCCCATTTACTTCCATTTCATGCCACTTTGTTCTGCTCAACACCTCTTAGATGGACCTGTGGTTGTGGTAGCTACTGTAAATTCAGAAACTTTGCTAACCATTATTATTTCAGGTAATAGAAGAAGAATTAAACCATCTCTCAGGTCACAAGAAAATCTAAACCACTTTTTCCTGTCCATCTGCTTACCCTGAGAAAGCTTCTCACACAAATACGTCTGTTTTCATTCTATATTTTATGAACTTTGAATCTAAACTTTATATCTCTGTGCCTTACAAGGCATGACTAACTTGTCATTTCATGGACATGTAGATGTTGATAACTGCTCTAAACTTCTAAATGTTGTTGTAATTGTGTAATGATTAGATCATTTTAACAGAAATACCTTTCAAAACAGTGAATGTGTAGACAAACACATTTTAGTTCTGGCCATTGTTTTTCCTCCCACTTCTCACATTGATTGCACCAGGCAACAGAATGCCACTCTTTGTAAGCTTCCCACTTGTAGCTATTAAGGTTTGTTTTGCCTTTAGGCATTGGACTTGCAGATGGCTATCTGCTCCAAATAATACCTGTGCATTAGATCTATTGTTGAGTCAGCCTCCACCACAGGAAAATCTGACTTCTCCTTTTTATGCCTGATCTGCAAAACTGCCTTGGCAGTAACACTTGGCCCCCAAAACTGGTGAAAGGCTTGGAGAACAGGGGATGGAGGAAGAAGCATGGTTGGGAGCACATTAGGAGTTAGCAAGGGTTGTATGCAGGAAAAAGGGGAGTAATATTTATTAGTACTGGTCTGTGAAGGATGGGAAGGGGCTTATGTGACCAATGTCCCCAGTGTGATGTTATTATTTTAAAACAGCTTGTTAGGACTCTATTGTGGAGCAAAAATTATTACAGATAGACTATTACTTTAATAAATGTTGGATTTAGTAGTCTGATTAAAGGTTTAAAAACTTTAAATTAAACTTCTAGTATACTTGATCCAACAACTTCAGTTTGATTCTGCAGGGATGCTATAGATAGTCCAGAGCGTATAATTCAATTTTATGTAGAGCACAGGTTAAGCCAACTAGTTCAGGTGAAGATTCCAGGTCTAATGACCCCAGCCTAGACAAGTGTTTAATTTTGCCTGTAACTGAC
Source organism: Falco punctatus (assembly GCF_963210335.1). NCBI lineage: Eukaryota > Metazoa > Chordata > Aves > Falconiformes > Falconidae > Falco > Falco punctatus. The sequence goes on along the minus strand of NC_137583.1, from coordinate 54,677,733 downwards.
CCATATTCTTTTTATTTGTACACCGCAAAAAAAATCCCACAAACCTGCAGATGTTTTTTGCATCTCTAGATGGGCAGAATGTAGCCCCCTTCCTGGGATAGCATTTTATTTGTATTTGGTCATATTTCCAAACTGGAATTGCAGTTTCCTACTCATGAAAATCATTACAGAGTCACTCCAGTAAGCTCCATATTTGTGTCAGTTAAGGATATGACTATTTTTCATCTGAGCCATTATATTTCTGTCCTCCTCATCATGCCAATTTAAACCAGTGCCAATCTATCAGTGTTAATGGGGTTATGCCTGATTTATAAAGTTGTGCCACAAAATCAAACTGAAAACCCATAAAACTTAATTAATCATTTTAACATGCAGTAATCAATGTAACCTACTTTCATGTGAATTATTTTACTTAGAGAAATAGATCATCATGAATTAATTCTGTATTTCTTCAAGACAGAAATGACTGCAAGCTCTTTGCTTGTGCTCAGGGTGCTGAAGGACTCTGCAACACTTCTGCATATTCCTTATCTGCTACAAGTGATTTTATTCAGATTTTTATACTTTCTGCAATCTACAATGATTTCTTAAAAATGTCATCAACCTGAATAATTCAAACAACATGTTTCATCTTCTTTAGCATTAACCTTTCAGCCTCACTTTCCCATTTTTGGCATCCACTTTAAGACAATAGAGATATCCAATTGACTGAAAATACTTGAAGAGAATAATAAGCTTTTGAGATCAAATACAGCGAGGCAAGAAATTGTGTTTGAACTTTGTTCTTTGCCCTTGATAGCTTTCTAATCTTTTGTCAGGCAAGCTCCATCCATCCAAGTCATAGAAATCAATAAGGAATGCTGGCAGACTCTGTCTCTAACTGGTCCCAAAAAGATGATTATGTACCCTGAAGTTCAGCTGGTTCAGGGTACACTACTACAAGGCAGTTGTGAAGCTTCAGCACCATGTAAGATGGTGGTTGCCATCATCCGGGCTTCCCAGATATGCCATGTGGTGTGGCATTGCACTGCAAGTGTGTCTGACCTCCACTGTTCCTCAGCTTCTGACATGGATTCTTAAGTCCAAGAATAAAGCAGATTAATTCAGCTAGTTGGTAAATATTACTCTGAAAGTCAATTCTTTTTCAGTGTTTAATTTCACACGCACATATGTAATGAATCACTTTTCCTCACTGAGACCCCAATGTTGTTTCATCTTAGCTAGTGAAACAGAAACATTCACAGTGAGCAACTAAAAATATCCTAATAGTGAAGCTGAGAAAAATGTGCATTAGTAAATTACAACCAGACATGCTCTCCAACTCCCAGTAAAAGCATGAATCCCTATCTCTTCTTCACAGTTGCTGTTACACTGGATGCTTTATTTTCTTTTCTCAAAGGACAGAAGCTTCCAAGTCACCTTGTCTTTTCTTAATTGTTGCTGTTAGAATGACCACTGCAGCTTCGCTCTGTTAATTCTACTTCCTGATTCCCAGCTGTAATTTTAGTTACTGCTGTAATCCTTTTCACCATTAGACAATGTACTTTTATTTATCCCTTGCCCTGCTTGCATGGACCGTGGGGAAATGCCAACAGTTGTTCTGGAGAGTCTTCTCAGGCCACAGCACTTCATAAACATCATTAAATAATGTCAGTTTTCTAATGCTTCTGCAAAAGTTACTGGTCTACCATAGTAAAAGAAGCAGAAGATACCAAGGCAGTAGTCCAAAAGGAACACTGCTTATCACACTAGACAGTTTTAAACCTACCAGATACCTTGACTCTAAAATTTTGTATGCATTTAGAACTCTGCTTCTAGATGAACCTCCCAGTGCTTGCGCCATCCCTGTCTGAGTACAAGGGAGTCCTGAAGCTACTTGTCCCTGTGCCTCAACTGCAGCAAAAGCCTAATTTCCTCATTATGCATAAAGCATAAAGTCTTTCAAAATGGGACTGCCTGCAAGCTAATTTATGGCCATTTTATTTTAAAATGCACTCAGGCTAGCATATATCCTTACAGCTTAATGACTGGCAAAAATTATTATGAATGGGGAAGGTAAAAGCTCAAGTCTCCCTCTTTGCTTTGACAGACTTAACCTACGTCTGAATGTCTAAGGCCAGTTATAGTCTATGTAAATACGTATTTCCACTAACCAACCTTCCCTGTGATCAGCCAGCGAGTGGAACAGGATGAGACTCTTGGTGCTGTCTGTGCTTGCACAAGTGCTGTGTTTTCTCTCCGTGATGATCTGTATGGATTCCACATGGTTTATACATGCGTGTGCCTATTGGAAATACACGCCCAGCCTTGCTACTGACCAGACCTGGGGACATGGGTCTGCAGCAGCTTCACCTCCATGAGCTACCAGATTTAGCAGCTCCCTTGCCGGCAATGCAGTTGCAGTTAACTATATTTCCAGAGTGGTCCACAGGAGTATGTTACATATAATAGCGGAACATATTATATGTATAGGCAGAAGAAAATTTTAAGCTGGACCAGAATATTAAATTTTAAGAATATGAATACTGAAAAAGGTAGAAATGTAAACAAATTCTTAATACATTCTTTTACCCTTCTTCTGTGCCACCTAGTACTTTTTTTTCTTCTGGAAACATTAATAAAATCCATGTTCCAATAAATAGCAAAAGGTCATTTCATAATTATTATGATCATTTTCATTAAACTGCCCTCATCTAAACAACCCTGGTGTGACTGCTGCAAAATGAATTACCTTTTCTAAATTAGTTCTACCAAAAGCTAAATAGACTTATATAAAACCAGAATGAAAATTAATATTAGAAGAGATTTTGTATGCTTTAAATACTGTTGTGATCAGCAGTTTTAGGACAATGTGTGCCATTTGGGTCTGCAATATAATTATAAATGCAAGTTGTACTAACAAACTGTAAACAACTGGCAGTCCAAGGAAGTAGTTCTCAATCATCTTCTCAAATCCACCCCTTTACAGCATGTAGTGCGGGTCTGCATTAATTTGCACTTTACTGGGAAAGGAGGAAGAAAAGCCGCACAAGTGGCAAACTCCTGGATGAGAGTATTCATGCCCAATGCAACAAAATTCAGATGCTGCAGAAAGCAAGAGGCAATAAATCTATGAACCATATGGGAACTAGGGACCAGGAACCATGATGAAAGCCCTGTATTATTATTACTTTTTTTAGCAGAAGAGATCACAGGCATTTACAATTTGAGCTAGAGGAAAAATTTACGGGCTTATGCACAGCAAGTGTAGTTTATTCCCTGTGTTTCAGAAGTAATTTTCCTTCACACAAGCACTCCTTGAAAGTACTTATATTGCTATAGGTGAATAATGCAGTTATAAGCTGGTGAACTGAGACACACAAACCTAGTCTACAGTTTCCAAAACAGTATTTCTGCTAGTGAATTCAGCAAATGTTTTAAAACAAATTCTGCTTAATCCAGTCTATTCAGTAGGGGGTTCCCATGTAAATACTGGGATTTAGTAACACTCATGGGAAGTATCAACAAAGTTTAAGCCCCATCTTACTCAGGTTGGTTGACAATAGTCTTCATCAAGCTTCCTTGTTCAGACTTTAAGGACTGTAGCAGTAATTATCAATTATCAAAGCCAATTATTCCTTTGCCTCCTAAAGTAGGTGAAAACCACCATATTTTCAGAGCTTCTGTGCTTTTTTCAGTCCTTGGCAAGCTGTTGGCCAGGACAGCATCACTGGAGTTGGTGACATAAAGCCGGGTTGTCCTGCCTCTGTTCACTACTGGTCACCTTCTGCCATACCTGTTTTTTTGATTCTCTTCCAGGTTCAGGCCAGGTTGTATGAGGCTATGAACAACCTGATCTGGGACATGTCCGTGCACATGGGCATTGGAACTAAATGGTCTTTAAAGGTACTTTCCAACCCAAACCTTTCTATGATTCCTTAGGAAGAATGCAGAAACAGGGGGATTCATATGGAGATCTGTCTGTGGTGGAAAACTCCCTGAGCAGAATCTGTCCTTTAAAAATAAATTAATAAAAATAAAACCCTCCAAACTTACTTTCCCTACAACTTTTCACCCCAAAAGCAGAATCTGCAACTTTAAATGGTGATTGCTTTCTTATGCAAGACTGAGATGTTTTCTCTACCTAAGTGTGACTGTAATTGTTAGGGTTTCCTCATCTTTGTACATATGTTCCTTATAGCAATATTGGAAAGTACTGAAAAAACAAGGATTAATGTGTTTTAGTTTGGGTCCATTCCTGTGAACTTTCCATCTTAGTCTTCAAAATGTCAACGGCAAGGATTTCCTCCTGCGTAGGGAGGTGAAGTTGCTTTTTTTTCTGTTTCATAACATTAGGCTTCTATCAGTTCATTATTCTTTCTGCACTGCACCTGTTTCCAAGCCTTTTTTTCTTCCCAGTTGTTATCATACAGTATAGCTCATACTTTTTAGCCCACAGAAGTTTTTAGTCCCAGTAGTATTTTCTTAACAGACACTGTCATGTACCTAATCCTTGACTGCTGTATTTTTTTTTTTCTTCTGAGGAGATATGGCCAAGTTATTAATTTCTGTACAAGGATGATGCTTTCTGTTACATTCCTGTTCTGCCAGAAGGCAAACCCATTGCCATGCATTGGATTCAAACATTTGCACTGGATGTATAAAATTGATGTGCTGGACCATGAAAGATATTAATTATCTCCAAGGACTTGTTGCTACTTATTGCTGATGACTGATTGTCACATAGGCTAAGAGCATTACACACCCCTGCAACTTCTTTTGCAAGAGAAATTGTCCCCACCAGTCTGACTCCCTCCTAATGAGTATCTGAGGACTCAGACAGAAGTCAACGACACTTGAGCAGCCTTTTGCTGAGAAACCCTGTTGTATAAATAACTGGAGAAGCAGAGAAACTTCAAAGGTCCTCACTTTATACCTGCATGGTACAAAATCAACTTGAGGTCTCTTACAATACTCTGTCACTAGATATTGGTTTGTTGTAACTATGAGTTACTTGTAGGAAGAAGAAAATAAAATTTAAATTAAAAAGAAGATTCTCTATAGTGAGAAAACCAATACATTGCACTAGCAGTGCCAAGATCCCTGGGGAAGATCAAGATAAGCTGTATGAGGCAATCCTTTGCTTAAACCTTTGATGCCTCTGCTCTAGTCAGGAGACCAAAGACATCGCATTGACACTTACAGGCTTTTTGTATGTAAGAAGAGAAGAATGAAATGAGTCTGAAGGATGTCCAAAAGGGATCTTGGGAGGCAGACCTCTCTGCTGAAGATAGGCATTAAAAAAGAACAAAATGTTTGTGTCAAAACAACCTTTTTTACTTAGTAATGAAGTGATAAGAGTACTCCCCTAGCAATTAGTATGTCCAGGTCATAGTCAGTACTGTTACCTATACCCAAACTGAGTTAGATGAGCCCTTCTGTTCCAGCTTTTCAGTTTTATCAAAATTATCTTGAAAGCACAACAGCAGAGAGTAGCAGATTTTGGACCCATGATGGTGGTATATACTGATCACAGAAGTTGGGTATATTTAATATAGTCAAGCTTTGCTGCTTAGCACAGTTACTATTTGAAAATTAGTCTGGGTTTCTGCTGAGCTGGTACTTCAGTCTACATCCTTCAGTAATTCAGTAGAAAGGACCAAAGCAAATACATGCTGCTTTCTCCTTCTGCAAGGCACTACCAAGCCATTTTATTAATTTCTGTGATCCTATCATGCACTTTAGAAGGACAACAGTTAAGACATCAAGCAAATTTGAATCAATGAGATTCAGAATCATGTCTGAGTTGACTAAGTCTGGGACTTTCAGAGGACTCTAAATAAACAAAGAATAGAACTTTCTTGGTATTTCAGTGGGACTTTGAGAGTCTGATACTATAAATGATGGTCCCTCATACCTTCTATGCTTCATCCAACATTGGAATCATCTGTTGTATTATTTAATGTTGAGAAATGTGATAACAGTATTTGCCATCACCATATAGTTTTGCAGTACCAAAACTATTCACTATACTATGCTTATTTTTGTTGAGGAAATTGTCTCACTGTTTTTTTGTTGGTTTTTTTTTTTTTTTTTTTTTTTTTTTTTTAATCTGTAGATGAGGATGCTGTTTAAACCCTAAAGGAAAGGAAGGTAAACTGGCTGGTAGTTCAATTCTATTAGATGTTATTGAAGGCAGTTAAATCCCTAGTCTTGGGAGTCTTCAGCTTTTGAAACAGGTTTTCCAGCTCTGGGGATGAAAAAGAATGAAGCCTGTTAAAATGATGCATGTTTAATAACAATGTTTAATTACCAAGAAGATGCACACGTTGTATTCTACAGTTTCATGCATGTTAGTTTCTTGTTCACTTTGATTGATTCCATATCATACACAGGTTAGAATATCAAATTTTAATGACTAAAATATTATATGTAGTACTTACATGTCTGTGTTGTCAAACCTCTTTCTTCTCAAAGACCTCTTTTCAAAACTGTTTTCAGCTGAACTGCTTGATTGCAGGAGGATTAATTTCTCCCCAAGGCTAAGCAGTTTGTAACAAATCTTATAAAAATATTAAGGGATGCATGCACTTTTAGTGGGATTTTTTGTTTAGAAACACACAGGGGCAGAAAGGTTTCATTTGACTCCTACAACACAGCAAAGAATTGAAATACTAAGAAGACATGGAATTTATATTACACTATTCATTTTCAAAGCACTTGGAAAATATTGCAGGTAATTAAATTCATAACACTGCTGTGGAGTTAGAGAGTAAAATATTATTGTGCTGAGGACGTGAGGGTATATGAAGGCAAGATTAGGGAAATGCTACTGGATGAGGCAGAACCCCAAGCCTGCACTTGTAGCACTAACGTCTCTTTTTGTCCCAGAAGACAATCAGGAATAAAAGTCAGGAAAATTATTTCACAGTTCAGTGTATAGTACCTAGTTAGCTTAGATAATAAGAACACTTCATCAGAGGTATGTACTAGCAATCAAAAAGACCCCTGTAGACAATAAAAACTGAAGTACTTCAGAGTTCAGACACCACTTGGAGCGAGCTCCTTTGAGGTTGGCTGAAGAAGCCAAAGACCTCAAGGTGGTGTTAGGCTTTTATAGGTACGTTGGTGATAAAAGGAAGAGTAGGGAAAATATGGGCCTTTTCCAGAAGGAAACGGGAGACCTGGTTACCTGGGACATGGAGAAGGCTGAGGTACTCAATGTCTTCTTTGCCTCAGTGTTCACCGGCAAGCGCTCCAGCCACGCTGCCTGAGTCACAGTAGTCAAAGGCAGGGACTGGAATAATGAAGAACCACACACAGGGGGAAGGTCAGGTTAGAGGTCATCTAAGGAACCTGAAGGTGCACAAGTCCATGGAACCTGATGAGATGCATCTGCAGGTCCTGAAGGAAGTGGTGAATGAAGTGGCTAAAGCCACTGTCCATCATATTTGAGAAGTTGTGGCAGAATGGTGAAGTTCCCACTGACAGGAAAAGGGGAAACATAATCCCCATTTTTAAAAAGGGAAAAAGGAAGACCTAGAAAACTACAGGCCAGTCAGTCTTACCTCAGTGAATGACAAGATCATGGAGCAGATCCTCTTGGAAACTATGCTAAGGCATCTGGAAAATAAGGAAGTGATTGGTGACAGTCAACACGTTTCACTAAAGGCAAATTGTGCCTGACACAATTGGTGGTCTTCTATGATGGGGTTACAGTGTTGGTGGATGAGGGAAGAGCGACTGACAGCACCTAGCTGGACTTGTACAGAGCATTTGACACTGTCTCGCACAACTAACTTGTCTCCAAAATGGAGAGACATGGATTCAGTGGGTTGACCACTCAGTGGATAAGGAATTGGCTGGATGGTGACGCTCAAAAGAGTTGTGGTCAAAGGCTCAATGTCCAAGTGGAGACCAGTGACAAGTGGTGTTCCTCAGGGGTCCATACTGGGACCAGTGGTTTTCAACACCTTTATCAGTGACATGGACAGTGGGATTGAGTGCACTCTCAGCAAGTTTGCCAGCAACACCAAGCTGTGTGGTGTTGTTGATGCTCTGGAGGGCAGGGATGCCATCCTGAGGGACCTTGACAAGCTGGAGAGGTGGGCCCATGCCAACCTCATGAAGTTCAACAAGGTCAAGTGCCAGGTCCTGCACCTGGGTCGGGGCAACCCCCGGTATCAATACAGGCTGGGTGGAGGATGGATTGAGAGCAGCCCTGAGGAGAAGGACTTGGGGGTGTTGGTGGATGAGAAACTCACCATGACCCAGCAATGTGCACTTGCAGCCCAGAAAGCCAACCAAATCCAGGGCTGCATCACCAGAAATGTGGCCAGCAGGTGGAGGGAGGGGATTCTCCCTCTACTCCACTCTCATGAGACACAACCCGCAGTGCTGCATTCAGCTCTGGGTCTCCCAAAATAAGAAGGACATGGACCTGTTGGAGTGGGTCCAGAGGAGGCCACAAAGATGCTCAGAGGGCTGGAGCACCTCTCCTGTGCAGACAGGCTGGGAGAGCTGGGGCTGTTCAGCCTGGAGAAGAGAAGGCTCCAGGGAGACCTTGGAGCAGCCTTCTAGTACCTAAAGGGGCTGACAAGAAAGCTGGAGAGGGACCTTTTACAAGGGCCTGTAGTGATAAAACAAGGGGCAATGGTTTTAACCTAGAAGAGGGTAGATTTAGATTAGGTAATAGGAAGAAATTCTCTACTGTGAGGGTGATGAGGCACTGGCACAGGTTGGCCAGAGAAACTGTGTCTGCCCCATCCCTGGCAGTGCCCAAGGCCAGGCTGGATGTGGCTTGAAGCAACCTGGTCGGGTGGAAGGTGTCCATGGCCATGGCAGGGGGTTGGAACTAGATGGTCTTTATGGTCTCTTCCAACCCAAACCATTCTTGGATGCTCTGATTCTATCTTTGAATCCTAAGTATAGTTCTGGGGACACCTGAATCTGGGGAGGTATCTAGTGAGTGAACAACCTCCTGATCTCGTGGAATGTGTCCCTGCCAATGGCAGGGAGGTTGGAACAAGATGATCTTTATGGTCACTTCCAATCCAAACCGTTCTGTGACTCTGTGATTATGGTCTGGACCTGTATTTGGAATTTACAATCTGGGATGTCCTTTGGAATTTACAATCTGGGATGTCCTATTTTGCCATAGCTCATGCAAGCATAAAAATCTGCACAGAGTACGGGAGGAGGAGGTGCAATGAAAGCCTAAATCTTCCTGTGGAGAGTTTGAAGATTCTTTCATGTGAATTAAAAGATAATGGGCTACTTAATCTATTAATGGACCAATAATGGATTAATTAATGGATAGCCATTAGTACATAATGGATCTATCTCACAACCAAAGAAAGGACCATACTGCTACGGTAGCTGAAGATCTCATGTCTGCTACTGTATACATCAACACTCCCATTAGGCAGGGGACACACAGGCACAGGGAGATTACGAGAGACTTCCATATAGGGCTTTAGATGGAATCGGGGCACCAAGCCACCCCACCCCTGAACTTACAGTATTTGAAGCATTTGAACTCATATCATCCCTGTAAAAGTCCAGAAGCACTCTTGTGTTCATGGCCTCGAGCAAACCAGTACCTTGCTTGCACTGTGGTGGCAGGTTTTGTCTTTTGCTTACATGAAACAACCTAATAGTCCCTCCTGGCAAGCAAAAGCTGGGCTCTTTCTGTAAGTATTAAATATTTGTTTGTATGATACACACAGGAGTCACATCCTGGTTGATGTGCTCTACTTCAGAAGCTGGTGCATCTTAGGAAGAGATTTACAAACCCACTGTGCACACAAGCCACAGATCCTTTTGCTGCCACCGGGAAGCCTGGAGTCTACTGATGTAAGATGGGACAGAGGACTCCTTTCCCTCTATTTTGCTGCTGGTTTGTTGGACAGTTTGAATAGGATGTGGTGTATGTTTCTCTCTGTCCACCTTGCATACCTTCCACACTTCATCTGTAAGAGCATACAAAGGTGTTCCTTGGTTGTCTGCGGGGGGGAAAAGAGAAAAAATATAAATCATACAAAAGAAAGCAAGAAAAAAACCAAATTAAAAAAAAAATAACCTAAGCCAATTTATGCTAAGTGTAGTTATTTGGGGTGGAAACCTGGGACCTTCTTTGGATACTAAGACATGACCTTCTGTCCTCAGATACCTGCAGCAAGTGGGATATAATTATTTTATGAGAATCAGTAACTGGATTGACATAATTTATTGGAGTGGCTCTAGAAAACTGGGGAATGTACTCAAATTCTTTAATAGTGTATGAATCCTGTGACAGCTGCTTTACCAAAATGCTTCCCTGACTCATCCATTGTAGTCTTCTGTTTTTGAATCTGAAAGATAAACAAAAAAAAAGAGAAATTTTAGAAACTTACAGATTGTGATCTTGGGCTCTTTGGATTTTTGGAGAAGGATTTTTTATTGCTGAATTTTTTTTCCCTCTTTCTGTTGCAAATCAGTGAATAACGTAGATACTGAAAGAAGCTACCTTAAAATAAATAGTCTGTAATCAAAGCTAAAAGCAGAGGGTTGTAAAGGTTGCATCTGCTTACATTCTACTTTGAAGTCTGTTACCCTGTTTTTTGTATTCAAGCCAAACCTATTAGGCTGAATAATTTGAGCTTTTTGATTGACAGGCTTCTCAGCATTAGGTTTTATTTCTGTTCATATTTTCATATTACGAGTATTATCATGCCACCAGAATAGAAAGAATTTCACTTTTAGCTGTGCTTCAATGCTGCTGAATCATAACAGCAGAATACTACCTTCAAGCCCATCTGTCCAAGGAGAAAAAGAATCAATTTGAAGTTTATCTGTGCACAAACTGTTCATAAATCACTGAGTTATGGAAGCACCCTATCAGCTTCAGAAACTACTTCATTATCAGCGGCTTCCATTTTGTCAGTCACAACTATTAAAAATATATTTATATTTAAAGAACAATGGTTTTGGGGGAGATTTTTTAAATAAATCTTGGGATTTTTCTGCTTAATACTCCCTTCTTAAAACTTGAGGCTTTTATTACACCATAATACTTACCAAGCTTGTCTCTGCAATAGTAACAGTTAAAAATTTTGGTGGTTGTTGGTGGCTTTTTATTTTCTATGGTAAAGTTACTGTTTCACGTTATTTCATGATTTCAGACAGTGATGTTTCTAGAAACATAACAACTGTTAAGCCTTGAGGAAATCTTGTGATTTTATCACAAAACCAGAAGTGTGTCTTGCTCTGCTTTACTTGATCTCTTGTGGTGCCTTCAGTTTCACGGTTCCAGGATTGCAGACGTTTCTTTGCAACAACCAGAAAAACAGCAAAAACCCCTAATGAAGGGAGAGATAGATGTAAGCGATGCAAAGCCTAATCCAGTAGTTCACAGGAGAGGTTTGCAGCAGAGAAGTGATTCAGAGGTGTCCTGTGGACTTCCCTTGATCCTTGGCTTCAGTGGACTCCCCATGGTGTCAGTTGGTGTTCACACAGCACAACGGTCCCTTCCCAACTTACTTCATCTTCCAGTAAGGAACCACACAGCGAATCCAGTTCTGCAGCTTCTTTCCCAGTTCAACTTAAACTAGCGTTAATCACTGTGCTAAAGCATGATGCTGTGGAAATTTTAGTTCACTCCACGGCAAGGAAAACTCTTAGCCCTCTGCATAATACTTTTCCAGTATCACAGGATATCCCACTAAAAGCATAGGGAATTAAATGATGCAAACCCAGCAACCTGACGTGGATGTATTTTAATGAGAGCTTCTTTACTAAATAAAGTTCAAAAGCCTTCAAAAACCCCAGGTTTGTAATAATACATTTCAGGGAAATTACACTGTCTTAAATTTAAAGCACGTTATTCCCAAGATCTACCTGACTTGGAGACTGATCTTTATGGCTTCAATGAGTATGTGGAGGGGAAAGCTGCAGACAGGGAATCTTCTTACATGTTTAAGAAATATAACTGCTGGTACATTAGGCCTTCAAACAGTTCAGGGCTGATTTTCCAACCATTCAGTATCTTCCTTTATCAGATATTGATGTAGGCTGGAGAAGCAATCTAAATTTTCAGACCTGGGATGCTGTGAAATGTATTTATGCTCATTTACTGTTGCTAAATATCATTGGAAAAAGGACAGAAAAACATTGACTGAAAGATCTGCATCACCAGAAGAACCTTGGTATATACTAATTAGACTATATTTTAGATACAGAGGACAAGAAACTTCAGAAGTGAGGACATGACTGTATATTGTTTTTACAATTGAATTTAATCCTACTTTACTGAAATCCGTAACTGAATAAAGGATGCAGTGAGCCTAAAATATTAAAATAGACTGCTTGGTGTTTGAAAAATTGCAGTGTACCTCTACTTTATCATTTGCTAAGATCAGTTAATCAACATGACCAAGACCATCAAGTACATATGCAATAGCTGTATGAAAATATCTCAGTATTAAATAGTACTGAACGCAGTGTGATATTTCAGCTTGCATACTGACGTTAATAGAACTCCTCCAGGCCATGCTAAATTATGTTTTATATGCTCTCGTATGAGGAACCAAAAATAGCTCTGATAAGCAAATAGCACAAGTGAAATATAGCATACTGAAAAGATAAAGAAAAACTTCTTGCACTTTGTATCCTACACAGCCATGGAGCCCACATAGATTACTCCATCAGCTCTTTCACCACTTCTTGAAATCATGATTTAAAAAAAATACTCAGATATATGGAATTCATCTGCCCACATGTGGCTGGTACTGTGTCTTGGTGTAGTAGTAGTAGTGTTTGCCACCCACTTCTCCCTTTGTGGTCAACAGAGATCTAACCACTGTAATGAATGGAGACTTCAGTGAAACTCCATGCTAAAGTAGATATTTTGCTCAGAAGCTCAAAGGCAGAATAATTGTTAAAATATTGTTGTGGGGTTTTTTTTGTTTTTTTTTTTTTTTTTTTTAAAAAAAAGTTAGGATATCCTCATAGGACAATGTTTACATGTGAAATCAAATCACTCAAACTGGACTACTGTTTGCTGTCATATGGTCACAGGGGTCTCTCTTGTAAGAGACCTTGCAGCAGCACCTTCAGCTGCATCTTGTGAGGCTTCCCAAATCACTTCTCTGTCCGCTTACAATCTAGCTGGCCTGTGGTCCTGTGTGGCCACCCCATCTCACCTACAATCCATCTTTATCAATAATATTAACCACCTACAAAGTGTGTAAAACTCTTAGCCATATAAAAGACTGTCCTACATGATTATTTCTACATCCACTGGAAAGTTTGTGTTGCTTGTTTACAAGTATCCGTACACTTCAATAACATTGGCAGCAAGGAACTGCCTGGAAATCAATGAATCGCTTTACGCAGGTTGTTAATCAACACATTGAAGCATAGAAATTGGATGGGGCTGAGTAGGGTGTGCCTGGTGGAATCTCCAGAACTGTATGAAATTCCTACCTGGAGGGCTCCCATAACTCCCAGTTAGATGATTCATCATTCAATTGGTCCCCTAGCTTCAGTTCTGTCCAATGCCTCAAATCAGTCCGTTATCTCACCTGTGCAGGCAACTGGCTGGGAAGCCCCTGAAACAGCCGGGGAATTAATGGCTTAAATGCACAGTGCAAGAGCAGGCACAATCCCGATACGCAGCTACGCCATGAGTGTAACTAAAGAACAAATTTTAATTTTGTGCCTGCAAGTAATTTATCACTCAAGTCCCATAGCTCTTGCCACACCACCAAAACCTGGGCAGAGGAATTGCATACAGAAAGTGCTTCTTTCTCACTTTCTCACTTTCTCTAGGGAGTCCAGAATAACTACTTAGCTGCAGATACTTCCACTGTGTATGTCTCCACTTAGTCTGAGTCCCAGACACTGTGACTTTCAGGCATGACTCACTGTTATTTTATGACAACTCTGAACCATATGCTAACGTCAACTGGAAATTAAGATGGAAGTGTGAAAGTTTTGAACAAACACAGAAGGAAATTGCTGGAACAGCTTTCTGATCAGAGCAGTGCAAGCTAAAAAGCTGACAGAATTGTCATTCTGTGATGAACTTCTATTCATTTTTGAGGCATAGTTGCCTATGTAGTAGGAATCAGAGTATGATAAGCGCATCACTCCAAGTAGCAGTGTTTTGTGGTGCTGGGACACGGTTATCAGTGTTGCTACACTGCTGGAATGGTTCTTGACATGTCTTCCTCCTGGACCAAATAGCAGTCTCTCAAACAATTCCCAGGCACAGGAATCAATGTCTATATCTATATTAGCAAGGTGCTCAAGTCAGTGGGAGGAGTTACGTAAACAGAAATAGTTGTGATGAGAATTCAACAACTAAAGTCTACACCAGCGGGGCTGCATCAGTCTAGTCTGGTCCCATGGATGGGGCTGCCTGTTTAGTGATGAGACCACATTCGTTACACTCTTGGGAGTCTTCAGATTTAGCTTCATCTGCAAGGACCACAGCTCACGCTTTTCAAGACCCCTCTACAAGGTGAAACAAAGCACAGGCATGGGTCTGATCAAGGGAATCTCAAGTAAATGCCTGAGCCAACTGTAGAGTTCCAGTGACTATTGCCAAAAAGCAGTTTGGAAGAAATCATTCTGGTTTGGAAGCTCCAGGAATCAGTCAGCGTAGACGCACACACTGCTGTTGTGCCAAGTGACCTTGATTCCCAAGGACTTTTGTCAGGCACATGCAGCATACTGGCATAGACTCCAACCACCGCTGACAGTCCTTTCCAGTTTTCTATTGATATAAGCTGAAAACCTGTTATTTAACTTCATTATTTCTGTTACAGAAATTGAAAGTATCAGTTAAAATCTGGGCTTCTGAAGGGTCTCAGAGTGATCCAGGGTGGACTTCTGGTTTAAATACATGCTTAATTTTGGCTTAATTTGCTCATTTAGTTCTCTGATGGGGAAAGAAAATAATAAGTTTTCGTATATCTCCATACCTCAGGGAGTACCATACTGGTGAAGTCTTGGTAAAAGAGAAAGGAGAAAAAGGGAAGCAAAGTCTCTAATAGTCTTATTTGTTGTTCAGAAGTTCGCTACAAGAAGCAGAGTTACAAAGGCATTTGAAATACTTGGAGATGAAACAGGTAGCAAGAGACAAGGCAGAGACATGACTGACGGTTTATGATTCAGTGTTTAGAACAGCTTTAGTGGTCCAAGACTGATAAACGCACAAGAGCTATCCCCTCAAATTCTCTGTTGCGCAAGTAATGTTTTATCAGAAGTCTTCAGAGGGTTCTGATATATATGTTCTCAGTTATTAGAAAACGGATTTAACATGATGGATGTTTGCTGCCTCTGATTCTGTCCAGGCATCGCTCCACCCCCCGCCCCCACCCCACCCCCACCCCGAGAGATCAATGATAAACAATTTTCTACAATATACTGGAAAGAAGGCACTTTCTTACGCTCCAGTTTTCCTCTCCCTTGTCACTCATGTATTGCATGACATCTAAGGAAAGATCTAGTGTGTTATTGTTTTTTGCTTCCTTTTTAATAATTTTCTTTTATTGTTTTGCCCTAAGGTTTCAACAGGAAAATAGAAGTATAGAAGAAGACTAAAGAGCATCAAAAGCCTGACAAAGACAAAGCACATAGAAAAGCACCGATCAAAGAAAGTCCAATCTTCGTCTTTGATGATGGCAATGAAATACTAAGATCTCGTTCTCTCTGGGGTTACATTTATCATTTTAATTCATGTCAAGGGAAGAAGTGTGAAGATGTATTATGTCTGGATTTGCCAATTCAGATCCCTGACTGGCTAAGCCACAATGCCAACACCTTCCTGAGACTAACAGAGTCAATGCTTCTTGGTTTCAGCCAGGAGGCATTAGAGGAATATTTGAGTCACATTATGTGCAAGTATTTAATATCCACTAGATTTGCATGTCCTGGTTTTAAGTATGACACCGAAACTCAAAGCAAACTCCAGCTGAAACTACCAAAGCATACCTTGTTTCTAGTTCAAACAGTAAGGAACTCTTGGGGTTCTTGCTGTATCTTTAAAGAAAAATCAATTTTTCTTCCTACTAAGATTAATTTTATAAGTCCTTTATAAGGCATGAGTACATTTCAGTATACAATTTAGCCTCTGTAATACATAGCTGGCCAAAAGCTACTGAGAAAGAATAACTGGAAGCTCTCCAAGGATCCAAAAATAATGACAGGTGCAGAGCACTTAAAATGGACAGCTCGCTACCTGGAAAATGTCACAAGTTCTCTAACCTCAAGAGCTTCTCCAAGTGTACCAGAGAAGAATTTGTACCTATCAATAACACAACTATGGTAACAGTCACTTACCTCAAAAGCAATTTAGGCAATTTAGGAGCAACACAATGAAAATGTGAAATGCAAGATCAAGTCTATGTTATAAAGGACAGACAGCCAAATCTGCTGTGTTCAGGTGTGGATTTTCAGTATGTCACAGTCTGCAGGCTGATTGTCAGAGCACATGGTCTTTACCCAACATTAAATGTGAAGCTTTTTTCCTTTTGTCAAAGAGAGAAAAGCTACTTTCCACCCAAATAAAATTAAAAGTAAACAGATCCCTGTTGCTGAGTAGTTAATGAGCTCTAAACCTGCATCTGAAATGGTTTTGTGTGCAAATCACTGGGGGTCCAGGCTTCTATATTATTGATAAGTTTTCAGACATCACTGAGGTATCCTTCACTGACTTCTGGCTTTGTTTATTTTTAATAGGGTATGAATAAAGCTTGATAATTAGGAAGACAGTTTTTTCCAGACAACTGCCCCTTACAGAAAGCCATGGAAAATGCTTCTGAGGGTGACTGTCATCACTGCAGTCACTTCAGTCTGTCCAGACACTAACCTTCATGGTAACTCTACTCCTGGATTTCCTTTCTTGTTTTTAACAAAAATGTTACTCAGATATGAATGAGGTGACCTCCGTTTGTGTGTTTGGGTTGTTCTTTGCTTTTCATATTTCTTCTTTAGTTTGTTCCATCCATAAACTAGCATCATCAAACAAGATTCGAATCAGAAGTAAGAAATGCAAAAGAGGTATTTTGTATCTATGAATCACCAGAAAAATTTCGGAACCTTCTAGGAAAAGTGGCATCTGCAGGAAATGTAGGCCAGGTATCTCATGTGCTCTTACCATTTTGACTCAGAGCAACTGCAGGGTTTGTTTTGAAAAAGGGAAGAAAAAAGAGAAAGACTTGAGAGCATTGCATTTCACTGGATAATGATTTCTACAGAATCATGAGTAATGCTTATGACAAAAAGGATGTCAACATATTTAAGGCCAGCATCATGGTAAGCGTTATCACGGGATGTTTTTTCTGCTTCTGTAGCAATATTTTTTTACTCTGACATGATGCCATGCCAGCTGAGGTGGAGAGGTATTTCCATGGTATTACTTCTGGTTCTGTACTACGTTATACATACTTGGGAAAACTTATGTTTTAAGCAGACAGCATGAGGTGAGCGATGTCTGTGAAGTGAATGACGTTAAGACTTACTCCTTCATAAGGCACGACTTAGCCTTTGCATGGAAAGATGACGTACGTTGTGTCAAGTGTGTTCTCACTTGGCAGTCCATGGGGTGACAAAGCTCGTGTACTTGGTGTCTCATGCACAATTTGTCTTCCAGTGCAAACACAAAGAAGATGTAATAAAGATAAGTCATATTGTAGGAAAATAGTATCTTCTAAGTGTTTGATGAAACTACTTCTGATCATGCTTAATCCTTCTTTATGGAGATTGTGCTTACCCAGTCATGGAACAGAGATACCAAGTGACTGGAGCTGGCTGAAAATCTGTCATTGAAATTGCACTATTGAAAGTTCTTTTTTTTTTTCCCAGTGATACAGCATCACTCAAAAGAAAAGGAATGTATGTCTGCCTTCAATAATAACACTTCACACTTCATCCAAGAAGAAAAAAAAAAGGAATACTACACTATTTCTCTTCTGGTTTTTTTTGTAGTTTCTGGGCACAGCAAAACAGCGAGGAGAAATTAGTTTCACTGTGCGGGAGCCTGAACAGATTCAGCTTTGGTCCTAAAGCCAAGCAGCCTTGTTAGCTGGGCTTCAGCTGAGTGATATTTGCTGTCTCTCACCAGCGTGTATAATATCATTATAGTGACACTCCTGAGTCCTTTGACTTATGGTCAGAGACATTTTTTTTGCACGCCCACTGTGTCGGAAGGCAGAATCATGGAAGGTATAGCAGACAGAAACTTTTTCTTGCAGTATGCTAGAAGTGCTACTTTAGATGCTGGTTTGGCTCTTGGAAAATATTTTCATTCAGTATTTGGTTAAGAATCAATGGTTTCTTACCAGCTATTTCCATGACAAAGACAACCACATGCAGAGTCACTGATGACAAAGGGGTGGGTACATTTAGCCAGCTCACTCCATCTTTTGAGCAAGATGCCTTTTGAAAGGTGTTTTCTTTAACTGTGTATCAGAACTTTTTGAAGACGAATCAAATTATTCTCAAATTGATCAAATGAGTCTGCACTATGTCCAGAAAAAAAAGGGGAAAGAAAAAAAAAACAAGGAGACAAGAAGGTAAAGGCCATGCCATTTTCTCATCTTCAGTGGTTCCTAGATTCTAAGCAGAAGAAAAGTATTGACAATTTTTGATCAATTCCTTATTTCACAAAACAGCAACCAATTTATGTCCAAGATATGTAGAATAATTATGAGATTAATTTTAAACTAGATTTTTTCCTGGTTATCATAATTTGATTCTAATAGAATTACTATCCTTTCCTCCCTGCCTCCCTGCCTCCCTGCCTTTTTTTTTTTTTCCTTCTGGTCATCCACTGGCAGTCCTCAGGTTTTGTTTCATTACCAGATTGCCATCAAACTTCACAGCCATCCCGCTGCATATATTATTCCTTCAGCATATGTTATTCTTTTTTGCAGATGTCAAGGTGTGCTCTCATCTTTGCCACAACTCTTACACTAGCATTAAATTTGTATATGCCATATTTCAGCAATTCAAAAAGTTTTTACTGCTTTTTGTTATACCTCAAAAAATCTTGTCTTCCTGGGCTCTTTATTGTTCATTTTATTTATTCAGAACTGCATTTCAAATTAGTTTATTTTTATCACACCAAAGTATGTATGCATTCAAACTTTAAAAAGGAGCAATTACAGCTCAAGGTCAAGTCTCAGAAAAGTTTTGATTCAGACATTGCGCAGTTCTGAAAGATTAGTTTTCTCTTTGCAAAATGCCATTCGCATTAACTGTTGATTTTGCTCATTTTTCTTTCTTTAATACATTTGTCATTCTTGTAAAGAAATCTCTGTTCCCTTTCATTAGAGATGAGCCATCAAATGTACTGGTAATTCAGCTAATGTTTACATCGGTAATCTGTTGACTAGAAAAAGCTGATCTTTTAGTGAATGCATTAGCAAGATGAGAACATAAAGCCATAAAGCCACTAAAAAATATTGGTATTACTTAGTGTGACACAACTGGATTTACTAATATTCTTTGTTTAGGGGGGAAAAAAAAAAAAAGAAAAAAAAAAAACAAACCAACACCCAGAAGGAAAGGAGGGGGAAATTCCCTGAGGTATGTTGTAGTGGAAAAGAGACAATCTTTTTTTTTTTCTGCATGCCTATGGTTTCTGTCCTGCAGACCTTCAAAATCCAAGTTGGACCACATCCCTAACATTTTATGGTGTCATAAATTGAAGCAGTATGCAGTGTCCTGTAACATGGGAAAACATCCTTACATACATCTTAGAAATCTGCGCAATTATATGATTTGTACTGTGCTGTACATAACACATTTTTTCATTCTCCTTTCCTAATCTACGCCCCAGCAAATCTCAACATCTCGAATGCTACAGATACAGAACTAGGAATCCTGTCATGGAATTGACAAATGTCAATTAAGGAAGTTAAATGAATGTAAAAATTTAATTTTGCTTTATCATTGGAATTCAGTTCCAGAAGAAAAATGAAAAGTCTGTATTATGTGAATGAAAGTGCTTGGTCTTGGTCCCTGTTACCATGTGTCAATAGTGAAGCATATGGACCCGTTCATCTTGTCCTAAAACAGTCCTGAAACCATCATGAAAAAGATTGGTTTGGTCCATTAATTGCAAAGGGACACCTGAGCAACCAGGTGTGCAGGCTGGGATTGTCTAGCACTGGAAAAAAATGTCACATCCAAATTAATAATGTAATTATTCAATATCCAACCCCACCTGTGTTCTAACTGTGCCCAGACTGGCTTGCTAGATAGTGATTTTGGGAGCCACAACTGTCACATATAAAATTAAACATCTGGACACTTATTTTCTAAGGATTCATTGCCTGCTCAGTACTAGCACTCTCCACTTCTGGATGCCAGATAGCGACAGAGACAAGAAGAGAATTAAAAAAAAAAAAAAATGTATGTTATACCTTTTATATTTATATACAGTGGTGGACTTGGCAGTGTTACGTTCACAGTTGGACTCAGTGATCTGAAGGGTCTTTTCCAATCTAAATGATTCTATGATTATTTGCCTGTGGTTTACAAATCCTGTAATTTTTACGTCTTCAGCACAGGCAGAAAATTATTTACTGACCATCAGCTGAACCCTAACAATTTGGCTTGAAATAATAACTTTTTCCCAGCACCCTGGTTATTGTTTCAGTTCATGAGAGATATGTGGAGCTTTTCTGTCTGTCTTTCTCTGTCTTTTTCTCTGCCTTCTTTAGTCCATGATCTCTGAATTACAAACCATGTGGCTTATGCAGGCCTAAATTGGTTGGGAGGAAGAAATCATTCCATCAGTATGGTAGGTGTTGTGGTTTTGCCGGGTTTTTTGGTTTTTTTTTGGATTTGCTTCGTTTTAAGATGAGTGATTTGCAGGTGCTATGTGCAGTTCTACAGGCCAACAACAAAATATTTCCCCAATATCGTCTTAATAGAAAGATTCTTTTGTATAAAACAAACAGATCAAATGGCTAACTAAAAAAAGTCTTTTAGCACATGCCAGTATCATATTCGCAATAAGTAAACATGTCTCTTGGAAATAACTGTGGCTATTACACAGGTGTCCAGAAGGCAAGCAGGACAGATTTGAGTGCTTCCACAACTGAGAATGCCAGTTCATTTTCCTGGATCTAAGATCTGAACAAATTATGGTGAAATATCTTTGATTTTGTAAGCATTTACTGTCTTCTCCCTCATTAAAACCCTTCCATATGGAGAATGGGCTTGCGTAACTTAAACAAATAATTTCATGAAAATAACAAAACGTTGGTAAATGCCTTTTTTTAGTAATTGTTAATCGTCATCACTCATCAGCTGTCAGTTCAGACCCAATCCCTAAATCTAGCCCAGCATTCCTAGCCCAGTATTCCCATGATAATGAAAAGTAAATTCACCACTTGGAGCTAAAAGCACACTGAAATATTGCCATGAAATTCCAGTAATCAGGCATATTTATCTGCTCTTCTGGACTTTTCAGCTGAAGTTGCAGGCCAGGCTGGAGGAACTGTTAGCAGAGATATCCAGGTCGGTCAGGGGAATGGGCGGCTCTTCAGGAGTGAGAGCACATTGCACCGCGTGTGCTCAGCCCTGCAAAGCGAGGGCTGGGAGGAAGCACGCTGGGTGAAAGCAGGAGGTGCACCGTTTAACTGAAAAGCCAGGTAGGGTCAAGGTAAAATGGGTAGAAATGGAATATGAACGCATGTAAGATGGAAATGACAGGGTTTTTGGTTTTCAGGGCAATCAGGTTTTGTAACAGCCTCTCAAGGAGAGAAGGAGGGATGAAGGCCAACTACATTCAAAGCAGAGCACAACAAGTTTTTGAAGGTAATGATATTGTATCAAGGCTCTGGCAAACAGAGCTTGAAGAGGATTTTTGAGAAGTCTCCTATTCTTCCTTCCATGTCCTCAAATCAGAGCACTCCAGAATTATTTAACTGGGAATAAACCACTGGACTTTGGGTATAAACGAGTATATATATTAGAACAGGCTGCCCAGGGAGGTGGTGGAGTCACCATCCCTGGTGGTGTTCAAAAAACATGTAGACACAGTGCTCAGGGACATGGTTTAGTGGTGGGCCTGGCAGTGCTGGGTTAACGGTTGGACTTGATGATCTCAAAGGTCTTTTCCAACCTAGGTGATTCTAGGGTTCTGTATGGAGTGTGTGTACCTTACGCCTTTTTTAAAAAACCCAGCCATGGGAAATGTCCTAACTGCAACGGGAATGCAAGCTGCTACCCCACTAACACCAGGGCATGATGTGTACTTCCCACTGAATGCCAGTATACAGTTAATATTCAGAGTATATCAAGATATGATATATCAAGGATGTCAGAGAGCAAAGGGCCTCTAAATCAGTGAGATTTCTTCAAAATTTCCTCAGAAGCAGAGGACTGATAATGGCCACATTTGCACCCTATTACAGTTAGGGAGATTTTAAAGGACCCATTATTCAGTTTTAAAGCAAAACACTGGGACTTCTAATAATATTCTAATAACTGTGAAAATACAGAATCAGAAATGAATTAAAGACAAAAAAGCTGATTTTAAGGCAAGAAATGTCCTAAACACAGCCCTCAAGAAATCTTTGGATGTATATATTTTAACAATCCTTTGGCACATTCCAGTCTGAAATTTCTAGTGAAATATTGGCTGCCTGCGGCATAATATTGTTTGACAACAGTGATACAGTATTTTGATGTAACACCTCTCACCTAACTACTGATGAACATTTATAAACAATTAATTGGGACTGACCATATGTCTTAGGTGGAGAAATATTTTTGTCCCATTTTTAAACTATGAGATTTCACCTGTACATCCATACTGGTTAAATATGAACTGAGTCACGGAAGTAGTGAGACAGGACCAAGCACAGGACCGAGTCCAGCTTTAACCTCCGTGTAGCTAAAATCTGACTGATGCAAAATCCAGCAGGAATATGTGCCCAGCAGAACATTCCACAAGGTTCCTAATTCACACTTCACAAACGAGCAACAGGTGAAACAGAGGGAGCTGGCTTCCCAATGCCAAATTGCCGTAAAAATACAGTTAGCAGCAGCATCCTGCTGTTTATAGGAAATGGGAATATTTTAGTTTAGAATAGTGTCTGCCAGGGATTGCCATGTCCCAATTCTTCCTGATAGCCCAAACTGCACCTTCCCTGACCTACTGAAGTCCTTAGTCCTGGAGAAGCTATAATCCAGGAGAAATCTTGGCAGCCAAGGTGCATTAAGGGAAGGAAAAGGTAAGGAAAATTATAAGCTTTAGTGGAGAATGGGATCTTGAGGTGGTGGATCTAGACCTTCCAAATTTGTTGAGTGTGAAGGAATGATTTAAAAAAAACCTAGATATTGATTTTATTTTATTTTTTTAATTATAAGTCCTTGATTTGTTTATAGCGCACAATTTCAACAGAAGATTCTGGTTTTTATGGTCCTACAAATGAGTAGTTTTTAGTTTTAGGTGGAAGGCTCTCCTAAACACAAGGGAAAGAAGCTTAAATACTATAAATGCTTCCAGCACTACTTCTTGTTACATTTTCATCTTTCCCAATATAAATTAAGGGTTGTCACAGTAAATGTACTCGATCTGAAAACAGCTCAGAGCAAATCTGGGTCACTGATTTGTGGAAAGATCTGTTCTCTGTCTGCAGGTTTTTGATATTTTTATAAATAACTATGACTCCAGTATTGAAAATTGTATATTTCAAGCTAATAGATGAAAGCTTCAGAAATTAGGAGTAGCAAGATAAAGAAAAGCAGGAACAATTTAAATACAAGATCAATGCTATAGGTAGAAATGGGCTCTAATTCAGATAAAGGTAAAATATTCCCCTGTGGATCAAACACTGACAAAGAGCATGTATTATATGAAAGAAGATGCTAAAAAAATTTGGAGAGCACTACAGAAAGAAAATAAAATAGCACAAAACAAAAGGAGTTGCTGCATGGATGACAGAAGAAAGAAAGGAAGAGCTAAATAAACTTTTGTATAGAAAGAAATTAATTGGAAAATTCCAAAATTTGTTAGCACTAAATCCTTCTTGCTTCAAAGTCAAAGTCAAACCTGCTGTTGGTCAGGCCAAGAATGAAATTTTAAAACTTCTGGCTATTTATAAAGAATAAATATATAGTAATTTCAAGAGGAGATTTGATGGGAGATGACGGAGTTTTGCGGGAGTATCTATTTTAATTAAAGACAGTAGCAAACCCTACTATATCAATCACTTTTGCAAGAAAATGTTCTGCTGCCAGCTCTGACTTCCAGCTATTTTAGTTTAGACTAAAAATATCACTGTAAAACAATGTTCATTATTGCTCTGATCCGCAGAGTTTGAAGTTGTCAAACATTTGTTTTCTGTATATTAAACATCTGCAGTTATGATGAACTCTGGAGAGCGAGGTGCTATTTTACTTTGAGGCTGCTGCAGCCTGTTATGAGAGCAGACACATGCATACACACATGCTGGCTTGTTTTTTCTCATTTTCCCCTCTTCAACCTTAAATACCTCATTTAAAATTTGAAATTCATGATCTTCTGTCGCACTGTGCCAGACCGAGGACATTCAAAGGCACGTTTTTATTTGGAGGGTCATCACCCACACCTCTTGCTCACGCATTTTTATGACTGCACTGCAAATAAAGGTCATGATTCAAGTGAGTTTACCGTGTAACATACAGAGAGATAAAAAGGAGGATGTGAGAAGTAGCCCTTTATGAGCATAAATAGTATCTTGGTGTTCAGCACCTTTTTGTAACTCGAGGGTGGATTTTTTTCCCCAGTTTGAATCAGGGCCTCACACTCCTGAGAAATTAATATTCCACTCTCCAATTTGCATGTGGGTAAAGTGAGGCAGAGTGAGATTAGACAATTTGTCTTGCTTTGCAGAGGCGGTACCTAAAGCTGAGGAACTAAAAAATGGTTCCTATGTCTTGGGTTTGCGTGCATTCCCCGGCTGCATCCTTTCTTCCAGTTTTGGTCCTGATGCTCACCAGCCTTGCCTCCAGCCCCACTTCCTTCTGATAAGAAGATAAATAGATACAAAGACCAGAGAAAATCATGGGATGCAAGAATTACGGTCACAGAAGAGCAGATATTGTTCTTTGAGGTTTTCCCTTTTGATTTCAGACTTCTTCCACTATATCCCCTGCCTTTCGTAGTAGGCATTTAGGAACTGGTACAGACAGAAGACTGAATTTGTGGTAGCATGATTTTGATTCCTACCTGAGATCTGAACAGTGCAAATTTGCCAGTTTTGTACAGTTCACCACTTTAAATGCAGCATAACTGCACAGAAATCAGAGTTACTTTAGATTTGCAGAGTTTAAGGGGGTCAGGAACTGACAAGAAATCTGTCAAAGTAAATCAAGCTGTTCTTTTCTGTGCATAAGAACTGAAGAGTCTGCCTAAAGCAATATTGTGTTCTGACATGAAGTAGGGCAGCTTGGATCAAAATATATTTGAGAGCGGAAGCAACAAGGTGTTTTCTCTTCTGCATTTATTCGCTTCATCTCCTGTGAAAGAAAACTTTCCTCTTTCTCTTCTGTGCACGAGTGTCAGTACGTGCACAAATGCTGACATACAGGCATTGGTGCCAGCTGATGTATTTCAAACTGCTAAGGAGAATAAGCAGGAATACAGAACATATTCTGGTATTGTCAACAGTATATTGTGGAGGCATTTGGTTGGTGATTGCTAACAAGGCCTTAAAAAGTGAGTTTGTTTCAGTATTTACTGCTATTTTGATGGTAGGCCTGCTACAGTCATCTAAATCTCTTTCAGCTTGGATCGTCCATGAGAAGAAATCACGCTGGGTTTAATACTGAAAGGCTTACTGGAATAACAGGCTGTAAGTGCAAAAAGGTAAACGAGGCTAAACCATCTGTGTTGCCTTGATGGTGATCAAAACCATGGTGAAGCACACATGTGGTCAAGAAGTAAGCAGCAAGCACTAGCTCTAGGCTCCAGCCTCACAGAAATGAACTTATCTGAGAGATGATTTACTAGGGGAGGTAAGAAAACTTGCATCCAGAGATTATTCCACTCTCCTCTTTTCCCCTTCCCCTCCTATCATCTCTGCCCAGTTAAGTGCAGTGATGTCCTACATGTTGGGGGATACACACATTACTCTGGTCTAAATATCACAACCTAAGCATCCACACAGCACCATCCTAGGAATGCCTGGTACAAATTACTGCCTTGGTTTACATCTTTTATGTTCCTGGCTTGGCTTCAAGCCATAAACATAGACTGATTTAGTTTTAAAGGGACCTCTCAGGATCATTTGGTCCAGCAGCATGCTACAGCTAAAGGCCACTGAATGGGAATACACGGAAACTGGCAAAGAAGAAAACTAGTCCCAGTGGCACTTGAAGGATCTGTCCCTCAGTCTCCCACGAGCTTCTTAAGCCACCTCTCTGACCCAGTCTGCCCAGCAGGATACGCTCTTGCACTGTCGCACAGGTCGAAATAGCTTTGCCTCTGCTCTCGGAGCAGAACCTCTTTCACAGGCAGCTCTTCTGGTTTCTGTGGGGTCACTCAAAGAGTAAGTTGTCACTTAGTTTGCCAAAGGTGTCACATGCTGGCTTAGACTCTACAAAGAAAACACCTGAAAACAAGGAGAACCATTATCTGGCAGTCTCCATCCCCGTCTTGTGCAATACCTTCACTTTTATGCAACACTGGTGCACTCTGTGTTGTTAGGAACAGTGCTCTGCTTTTCTTTGAATCAATTGAGAGAAGATAGGAAAGTTCACACTGAAGGTGAAACTCATTCAAGCATAAAGAATAAAATAAAGGTGTGTTTCTGCACTTTGAAAAGCAAAATGGCTTAAGCACACACACGCTCATATGGAATGAATCATTCAGATCAAAAACTACCCTAGAAACAGAATAGCTCCTTCTGCTCAGCACACCGAGGAGCCTTGTATTCCTTGTAAGTTTAAGTCACTTTTTAAATGTTGCATTACATAATGAAAACAGTGGGAGGGGGAGCCAGTGCCCCAGCACTTCATGTCCCTCCTTACATATCAGTTCCGTGATGATCCATTCCATTTGAAACTGGAACAGCCTTCCTGAAAGATTAGAAGAGCTTGAAGCAAATGGTAGCATCAAAAGTGACTGTGGCGTTACATAGAATGGACTGGATCAGGATGCTCTTAAGATACAGCTAATTCTGAGAAACAGAAAAGGGGTAATGTAGTTGCTGTGGGGCAGATAGGTGATCATTTCTTTCCCTTCATGCATATTGTCTATGATTTCTAGCAGACCACCCAGCTCCTGAGAGGTGTGTAAGCACTCGCTTCCTGTTGGAACATGTTAAAGCCAAGAGGAACTAGATGCAGAAATAATCTTGAAGACCTGGGTCATTTCTGTCCCTGACTAGAAGGATGATAACTCCTAGCCCCACTGAGGCATGCCAGAAACTACGATACCCCAGGGTCTTGTGGGGAGCCAGGATTTTGCAGAACACCAGGTCACTGGGCAGATGACGTGCAGAAAGGTGCATGGATTGGACAAAACAAAATTCAAGCAATAAAAGGATGCCCATCAGGGTACGGGTGTGATCAGTATTTTCTGTTTCAAGATTTTGCCTGGAGACAACAGGGAGGACCTATCCTTTTCCAAGGGGGTTACCTTCCTCTTCAGTAAGTCACAGTTGGGTAAAAGCACCCTTATTTGAACAAAAGTCCTTATGTAGCACTCCTCTTCAGAGACACAGTGCCCTGAGGCGGTCACCTGCAAAATGAATGTAGAGATGGGGCCAAACAGAAACAGCTGTTGGAAGAGACAGGTCAAGCTTTGAGGAAATAGGTGTAGGTTGCCAAGGAAAAACAGGTCAATAAATTCACATATATGTATGTCTGTGTGTATAACTTTACAAGTATGTGTCTATGTTTGTGTTTGTATATATGAATGCAGTTACAGATATATAAATCACATTGCTGCTGAATTAAAGGTTTTCTTACAGATGACTTTTGGGTTATACACACTTAAAATATTGTAATTCCACCATGAAGAATTGCAGGAATGTCAATGTTTAGAACCATAAAATAATTCATGGGACTTGACCTCTGGAAGTCTGTAGTCCAGCCTCCTGCTCGAGGTGGCATTGACTACAGGGTCAGTTGAAGGCTGCTGGGGGCTTTATTCAGTCCAGTCCTGAAAACCTTCAAGGCTGGAGACGGCAAAACCTCCCTAGGCAACTTGTTCCCCTTCTTGACTGTCCTCATGGGGAAAAGGTTCCTTCCTATACCCCACTGGGACTTGTCCTGTTTTAATGTATGGATTTTTGAATGCATTTTGGCCTCCTAAATTTCAGGAGGTTCCTGTTGATCAGTTCCTCTAGCTTGTCCATAGCCCTTTGAAGGAAAACCTTGCCCTTAAGCATCCTGACTGCACCCATTTGTGTCATCCACAAACTTGATTTCAGGAATTCAGTCTTAAAAGCAATGTCTATAGCAGGCCTGGGTCATGCAACCTGCATAAACATAGCCTTGAATAATCCTTCCATTCTACGGATTTTCTTCAGAGGAATTGGTTAAACTCTAAACACAGAGGAATATGTTTGTGTTTGTGCCTCGGGCAAGCCTGCGTTTGCAACATCCCATTTCTCTGAAGTTTAGAGAACCTGTTGGTTTGGGGGTTTGTTTTTTAGGGAGTTTGCTTGCTTTTGTGTTATTTTTGACTAGGTTTCACCCCACTCCTCACCTCTAATTTTCTTAGGAAATATAATCAGCATATGCTCCTACTGGCTAATTTATAGCTTGATAATTAAATCCCTGGCATACCCACAAGAGAGTAGAGGGAAGAACATTTCAGATATTTTACCATTTGATACCATTTGCTTGGGTGAGGATGAGCCATATTTTAAGGAATACAGGTGTTACAGAGACACTCTACATGGCTCAGAGTCAAAATGAGTTGTGGAGGGCACAAAATAATAGATGCTGTTTCTCCGCAACTTAATTTTGCCTACAAATTTGAACATGCTATTTTCCTGAGGGGGGAAAAAAAAAAAAAAAAAAAAGAAAATAAAAGAAAAGATGGAAGAGCAAGGCCTTTTGGAGACAATTCAATCTCTGTCAACACCTTGTCCCGAATATTTAGCCGTGTCAGTAAGGGCACCATTGTTAAGTTGTTATTAAGTTGTTATGCAGGTACATTGCCATGAGAATGATCCACCTAACTGTTTTAAAATTTCAATGTTAAATCTGAGTAAGCTTTCTGTACTTCCTTTTGATCCTTGAAGAGAAATAGCTCCACACAGAAGGATGGGTCAAGGGCCAACAAATTGGAAAGCAGCTTGTCAGAAAAGTCCCTCCGAGTCCCGGCGGATGAAGAGTTGACCGTGACCCTGCAATGTGCCCTCGTGGCAAGACAAGGCCAACAGCATCTTGGGCAACACTAGGAGAAATGTGGCCAGCAGGTCAAGGCAGGTGATCCTTCCCCTCTGCTCAGCTCTGGTGAGATACATCTGGAGTGCTGGGTCCAGTGCTGGGCACCCAGTATGAGAGAGACAGGGACATACTGGAGTGAGTTCAGTGAAGAATTGCAAAGATGATAAAGGGATGGGAACATCTGACCTACAGGGACAGGCTGCGAGAGCTGGAACAGTTCAGCCTGGAGAAGAGAAGGCTCAGGGGGATCTATCAGCATGTATAAATACCTGACGGGGGGAGTAAAGACAGACAAAGCATCTTCTCAGTGATGCCCAGTGACAGGACAAGAGCTAACGGGCAGAAACTGAAATACAGGAAAATCAGTTTAAGCCTGAGAAAAACCTTGTGCAGTGTGAGAGTGGCTGAACAGTGGAATAGATTGCCCAAGGGTGTTGTGGAGCCTCCATTCTTGGAGATATTCAGAACTGAACAGGACATGGTTCTGCCCAAGTTGACTTTGCCCAAAGGAGGCCAGTACGCTGGAACCAAACCTTCTCCAGGGGTCTCTGCCAAACTCAGCAGTTCTGCGTGATTCTGTTTGAAAATATACTTGAATAACCACGCTGGAAAAGCCCAACTTCCCAACACCCATAGACTTTTGGGTCTCTGTAGCCGAGTGAGATGAATCCCACTCAACAATAATGAGAAGAATCGCCCCCAATGGGACTTGCTTTCTAAACAAAGGCTAAGTACAGTGGGGGCACACTTACAAACAAAATGAATAGTGAAAAGGACGTGCAATTTGGAAAGCACTGCTTATCATACACCAATTTTTAAAGTATTTTATACATTTTTTGGTCACCTGTGATTGTGTTCAAACAATGAATATGAGCTTTCTTTAAAAAAGAAAGGCCTAAGCAAATACTTACTTTTATTCTATTACAGCAAGAATGTATCATCATCTTCCTGAGGAAAAAGGTTCAAACTGTGTTTGATTATTCACTTTCATATTTTCAGCCAATAAAGTAATTGAAAGTAAACCAAAATGACTGAGACTAGCTTAAAATGCAACAAAGTCTCTTGCAAACTTATTGAATTTGTTCTCCAATAGGGCAAATTCCTGTTGACAGAGCTGACTTCTTTAGATTTATATTCTAATTTTGCAAACTGTATATGATTATTAAAAATGCAAACTGTTGGGGTACTTTTGATCCCTTTCCACTCAATTAAACAGGAGAGAATGAAACAAAGTTTATTTAATATATTTAAAAATCTTACAGATTTTCTGACCCAAAGTTGCTGTAGACCCACAGATCTGCCATAATCTGGCTCCATGTGATGACTCTCTCTGGTCCTCAGCATCCCCCGCTGCAGACACCCCACATAGGTGTAGGTATATGCCACCTTATGTCCTCACTCCCCAGGAGCAGCACCACGGCTGCTGACATAACCGCTATTATTTCTCAGGCTGTCAGAAAAAGAATGTCAGAAAGAGAGATTCTAGAGGAAAACATATAAAGCAGCTGAATGGACAAATTTTAAAGAATTCTTAGAAAGCTCAGCAGACATGTTGTTCTTGGTCACTTATGTTCTTCAGATCAAATCAAGGGATTGTTCCCCATCTGCTGAAACCGGCTTTCACTGTTTGGTGTAGGATGAAAGCCATTTGCTTTCTTTCCTTTTCTCTCAACAGCTCACAATATATTCTTTCAGTGTAGGAAATACAAGGAAATACTAAAATAAGTCATACTAATCACTTCAACAATCCAACATAAAACTGGAAAGTGAAGAAATAAAATACTCTTCTCTGCATTCCCCTTGGCTGTCTGTCACCACCACCACACCATTTTTCATGCAATATATTGGTTCATGAAGTTTTACATTCCAGAAAAAGATGAATAAGTGAAGAAAAATTGTATCTATCTCACCTTAAAACAAACAAACAAACAAAAAACCTTAATAGAACCCAAAAGAAACACCAAAACAAAACAAAACAAAAAATTTTCTCCCTTCCTTAAAAAAGCCCACAACCAATATTGAAATCAGCATCCTTGCAACCAAGGAAATACTTAAAAACTGAACTGTAAGGATGAAATTGATTTCACCTTACTTCAGTCATCTGCAAATTACATGCTTTGGCCTTTTTAAATCATCTACTCTTTTTTTGTAGACAGGGAAAAGAAAGAAACCCCTTGCAAAGATAACATCATCCATTTTCAGGGACAAACCATTTGCTGTTAGTTTTTTACTCATTTTAGTTGTTATAAAAAATGTCTAATCATTAACTCAGAAAATTGGACTTCATAAGGATTTGGGTAAGTATAAAAAAAGCCCTGGATCTCTGATTTTCTAACTTAGCCTGGAAAATTGTGATCTGCTGTACAGACCATCTACAGGGCAGTATCTTATGTGAGAGAAGAGGGAGCAGATGGTGGGAGAGGCACAAAGGACACCAGGATCTCGGAGCAGGGACCAGGTGGAACTTGCTGCAGATACAGACCTGAATAAATAAATATTAAACTAATGGACAATCCTTAATCTTTCAGTTGAAAGGGGATGCTGACATCCCTGGAAAGCATCCAGTAAAACACTTTTCATCAAAAGAGAAAACTTGAATCCGGTCCAAAACACTTTATGGAACTACACAGACTTGTCAAAAAGTGAAATGCAAGAAGAAAATGGTAAAAGGAATGATTTTGGATCCACTTTTTCTATAATGTCAAAATATTTATGTTTCATTTTAACTGTTAGCTTTTGGTTGTTTTTTTTTAATATAAACTTATATGCTGTATACAATTTATACACATTGTGTATTATTTTATGTCTTATACTAATATTATGTTTTGAACATTGCAACAGTTCTGGATGAAAATGTTATAAAATTTTTGTTCTATTTTAAATATAAAATAGTTTTCTTTTTCTTGTTCAAAACAACATTTGGCTTATAGTAATCCCTAGGAAAAGAGGTTTCTGTTTCCACCTAGTTTTTATGTAAAAATTCAACTACAACTGAAGGGTGCCAAGTACAGAGCACTTTAAAACACCAGACAAAAATGGATTACGTGGCATTTCATTCGGTTACTGCTGCAGCAGGCAGTATTTTTAGCAGCTGCAGAGACATTTCCACAACCCTGACAAGCACTAAAAGCAGCTGTGATAGAAGACAGGCTGATGATGGTTTAACCTAAATATACATGTAGCTACTTCACAGTCTTACCTTTGTGTCTCTAAGTTATTTATTTGCTTTCTTCTGGTTCCTAAAAAAAGAAGGGACTCACTACAGAGCTGAACAAAGTGTAGAAACTTCTGTTTGAAAAAAAAAATATACCCGTTTTTTACTCCTGTTGTTATCTGCTCTTGTTCAGTTGCTTATTTTGTGTCCCTTCGGTTCTGGCAAGGAGAGCATTGGGTAGTCGGTGATGACCCTGGGTGACAGGCTGCATCAGCCAGGGGACAGCTCACGTGCTCGGGCTGGTGCAGGTGACAAGGCAGACTCGTGCAGTGTTAGATGGAGGTATCAGCACTCATAAAGCATAGCACTCCAAGTGGAGAGATTTATGCTTATTTAACACCCTAAAAGCCATTTTTTGCTTTCTTTTTAGAAATTAAATTGGTTTATTAAAAGAAAAATCTCAAATGTTTCTTCTGTTATTTCATCGCCTAACTTTTCCCTTTCCTTTAGTACTACCTACCACTTCGGCAGCTGAAACTCTAGTTTCCATTCCAGAATGCAGCAATAATAATAAATAAACAAACAAACAAATAAATAAATAAATGAATAAATAAATAAATGAATAAACGAACAAACAAATAAATAAATAAATAAAAGTAATATGAACCACAAAACCAACAACAAAACCAAATCAGCTCTACCCACGCTTCCACAACAATTGATGAAAACCAAAGAAAAAAAGTCTCTAAACCCCCACAGCTTGCATTTAGATCGACATAGTCGATCTAGTTTCTAGATAGAAATGATTATGTCTTCCAGGGTACGTAAATCAAGTTCTCTTTATTTCTATAGCTGCCACAAAGCAGGGGATTGGTCTCAGGCAAATTGTTCGTCACTTTTGGTTTTCAACTCCAAAGTTTTGAATTTTGTGGTAGCAGTCAGGAATTTATTGATTCCAAACTTATATATGTGGAGAAGAAATGGTATCCTTAGGATAAATGTTTTCCACTTGCTTGTTAGTGACTGACAAGCTGTTGATATGGTCCTCAAATTTAATTTTGCTATCAGAGCTCGTGCTATTAGGCTGTGGGATGAAAAGCTCATCCCCATGATCACAGAGGAGCACAGAGGCAAATGGCAAGCAGAGGAGCATCAATCACCCAGCCAGAGCCAAGGGACCCCCTGCCCTGGCTCTTCCCCGGGCTGTTGGATGCAAGACAGTCTGCGGTCCAGGGTGATGCCCATCGCCATGAGCCATCCAAGAGGCTTCCTGGAGCACCCCACAGACTGAGAGGGGGTTCCTGGGGGGTGCATATGGGGCTTGTTATGGGATTCAGGGAAAGAGCATCTTGGATTTGTGCAAGGCATTATCAGATGTTTAGGGGAGGAACAAAGGTGGGGAGAGGCAGGGGTAGAGATGGTTTGGAGAAGCACTGAAATGGAATTACTGGATTCTTTTGCAGGTGTTTCCTTCATATCAGAGCACGGTGTTGTAATTCACCAGGGCTCTGTGCTTACAGCGGGACAATGAGGGCATATTTCACTCCTTGACTCATGGCAGGCATATCTGTGAGTGGGATAAGTATTTGAATGTAGAGACCTTGCTGGGATGGCGCTGAAGGACTGCTTCAGATGAAGGGGAGCAAAATTAGACACGGTTCACATCCATAACTATTTGGAGCTAATTGCCTGGAGTCAGGTTCATCTTGCCAGCAGCTTCGGGATGTTTCCTGGAGGGAACTTGCTGGCTTGTTCAGGCAGGAGGCCTGGAAGCCGGTGTGCAGTGTGGATGAGGCTGTGACTCCAACCAGGCAAAAAGAGAGTGGTGGCTGTAGGTCCCCTAAAACCAGTTCTGAAAACGGAATGGAATGGGAAGGCTGCAGGATGTATATCAACATAATAACCACTGAAAAGCCTTATTATTTACTGTAGATGTCTGAAATTATTCTAAATTGCAGTTCTATTTTGCACATATAAATGGTTTACTGCATTGTGACAGTGTTCTATATTAAGTCATGACAAGAGGATCATTATTTCTCTTTGAGTATTTACAAGGCACAGAAGTGAAGAGCTAAAGACTTATTAGCAACTTATGCACAACTTTCCTGTTTACTGGCTTTCCTGGAAATTCAGAGCCCTGAACAGTCTCAGGAGATGCCTTTGGGGCTGTACTGGAGATGCTGGATTTTTGGAAGGAAAGCCCTGGCAGTTTTTGTGTGGAAAACGAATGTTCCTCTGAATGACTGTGCCTCCCTGGGAACTTGTAAGGAATTAAGTTCTAGGAAGTAATTCAAATCTGACCTAATGTTGTGCATAATATATTTCCGTAGCTGAGATTTAGTTTGGTGGATTCTATGAAAAGAACAGATGAGGTCAGTGTAGACCTCTTCAGTGACACACTGGAAAAACACCTACGAAATGGAAGAGTCCATGTTAATTTTACCCCATGACGATGGTAGCTAACGTCTACTTTTATCTCTTTTATCATCGAGTGGAGTTGTTAAGGAACTAAGACTCCTAGGGAGCAAGATACCTTTTCTCTTCCCTTCACAGTGAAAACCCCAAAACCTCATGTGCTGGTTTTGGAAGAGGTAGTGTGAATTTTCTTCATAGTAGCTAGAAGGGCCATGGTTGGGATTTCTGCTGGAAACAGTGTTGATAACTGAGGGATGTTTTTGTTATTGCTGTGCAGTGCTCACACAGAGCCAAGGGCTTCTCTGCTCCTCATCCCACCCCACCAGCGCTGGCTGGGGGGCACAAGGAGCTGGGAGGGGACACGGGTGGGACAGCTGCCCCCCGCTGACCAAGGGGACATTCCATACCGTACCACGTCATGCTCAGCACATAAAGATGGGGGAAGTTCTGCCAGAGGGGCCCTGCTCAAGGACTGGCTGTCAGGTGGGCTGAGCAGCTGTTTGCATTTCCTTCACTTGCCTTTCTTGGGTTTTATTTATTTCTCTCTCTATTTTATTGTTATTTTCCTTTTGATTTCAATTTATTACTATGATTACATTTCAATTATTAAACCTTTCTTATCTCAACCCACAAGTTATCTCACTTTTACCCTTCCAGTTCTCTTCCCTCCATCCTGCTGGGGGGGAGCGGGCGAGCGGCTGCGCGGTGCCTACTTGCCAGCTGGGGTTAAACCACAACACCCCAGTGCAGGTGAATCTAGATATTTTCAGGGAACTGAAATCCCCATAAATGAGAAGTCCAAGCAGAAATGCTCAAGCAATTCCTTGAGGTAAAAATACAGTAATCTTAGGAGTGAAAAGCGAGCTAAACCCATAAATTTCCAGTTGATTACTGGATAAGACTCCCACATGGTGTTGACAGTGCTGCAGAACCAACTGAGGAGAATGGATGGAAAGGGGCGGTGGAAGCTAATGAGGAAGAAAAGAAGAACTTTGCTGGAGTTTCTGGGACTGGACTCTGCAGGCTTTGAGAGAAGACATGTGAGGAGGCAAACACATCACCGTAAGAAGCTCTGGAGACATGGAAGAAACAGGGGCAAGAGACAGGCTCCGCTTTCCTTCCGTAGAAGGCAAGGCTTGAGTGCGTCATCAAGTCTGCCTGAAGAGCACTTATAACACATGCTGAAATTCTGGACTTGTGAAACCATCAGTAAAATTTTGTTTTACTTTAATAAAAGAGGGTACTCTCCCAGCATTTATGTTTTTTTGAGGGCTTGTTCAAGGACTTTAAGTGCCAGGAGTCATCAATCTGCCAACACGATAATCAAATCATATTAAAAAACCCCTAGGTGTCGTAATTTTGTTCTCTCTGTGCAAACAAAGACAATAAAGAAACGGAATGTTAAAACATCAATAGATGCTTGGCTCTTGACTTCTGATTTCTGTTTTTTCTATTAAATATGTGAAAAAATATTGTTGTATCTGAAAAATAAGAATACTCAAGAGGCTTCCTGGAAGAGTTAGTACCTTCCCAGAGCAAGGACTGTTATTTGTTCCTTTCCTTAAAGATAAGTGAACAAAACAAAAAAGCAAGCAAGCACACAAACAAAAACTTGGGTTCTTGTGGAAAAAAAAAAAAAAAAAGATGATGCAGTGTATAAGAAGTCACAAAGAAAACTCACTGTGATTTACCTGTTTCACCATGGGTGGTAAACCTCGTGGTCATAAATTAAAATGTGTTTCAGGAAAACAAAGTGAGCATAGCGAGCTTCTAATTAAAGCTTCTGAGTATAAAGTTTATTTCATGCCTTTGGATGTCACAATATCTATTTCTTATTATCAATTCAGGATAGAGTATAGTGTTGCTAGAGATGTTGGTGGGGATTTGTAAAGCTTTGTATGGCTTTTTGGTGTTTATTGGATCAGAACCCCAGGAAAGAAAAAAAGTTGGGGGGATGGGATGCAGAGGAAATGAAGTTGCGTGGAAATAGGTCAGGGCAGGCTTAGTGAAGTGATCTGAGAAATCAGTGGAGTTGAGGGGAGAGAGAGGAAAAAGTATTTGAGTTACTGAAAGAGAATACATTATCTTTAGGATTTTGAGGTGAGGGAAATGAGGATACAAATAGAAAGGAAAAAGGAAAGGAAGCCTTAGGAAACAGTGTTGAAAACCTGGGTAAGGTAAGATAGATCTGCTGAGGGAAGGATGTCTCCCTAAAGACCAGTCTCATCTGATATGGTGAGTTTGGATTTTAAGATGGAGAAAAGCACATGGAGGTAGAGATGGTTAAACCTCCCCAGTCTTTGGTTGCTCCTGCAGTCAGTGGTCTGTCTGCTCCATCTGGGTTTGAGCCAGCTGTGAAGCACCGAACTACTTATTACAACATCTAATCCATGGTTTGATCACATCCTTTGTATCAATCAACCTTTGTCAAGTCCGAGGACTCTTCCAGCCCTGTTTGGAGAGGAATTCCTGAGCACGTTTGTCAGCCTGGGGCTTGTTGTCATCTCCCCCGGGGAGGACCCTGAGCAGGGTTAGGTCATCTCCAGCGATCACTGCTCTCTGCCAGCTGGGGCTCTGTAATGGTCACCCCGTGGCAGCCACACTAGTTTCAGTCCAAACCATATTTGCTGATGTCCTGGTAGAGCTATAATGCTTTAACCTGGTGAGATAGAACCAGGCGTGTGCAGCAGCATTATTATAGGTGCCTAAGGGCCACTCTGCATAGATACATTTGCCATTTGTATCCTTCCTAATCAGCAGGTCATATATGCCTTGTTATATCTGCAGAGCTTCAAACAAGTCAGAAGAAATGGGGAATGGCAGGAAGCTTTGGCAAACTTATAACAGCCTATGAAAGGCAACTAATTTGTTTCTAGCATGGAGGCATCCAGACAATTTCACCATAACTTGATCTAATTATGAAAGCAAAATGAGAACTTAAGCCACATTTTCTCAGAACTGGAGATGTGTGCTCTAATCCTGGCTAATTCTGTGAAGTGTCTTTTGACATCTAGAGAAATTATGGCAGTTTGTTCACTTTTACGCTGGATGACACCCAGTTATCTAGAAAAATGTTGTTGTAGTTTTTACATGGATAAAATTCTGAAGTTCTTAGGAAATGGAATCATTCCTGGTTATTCAAACCGGGCCATGGCACGGGATCAAGACCTACTGCGTGATTCTACCTACACCCTTCACATGTTACCGTGCTTCTGGGTGTGATTTCTCTTCTGTGTCCACCAACATCCCAGACCAAATAGTGTTTGGGTATCACCACCCTGTTCATAGGGAGGTGGAGGGTAGTGGGATATTTAGTAAAAAAGAAATATGCCTAGGTGTCCGCACATAGTTGATTATATTCAACAGAAAAATTGCTTTTTTCTCCTCACAGATTTCCCAGACACTTGAACCCGTTTCCTTGTAAAGCCAAACTGGTTTTTCCTCTGACTCTAGTAGCAACTGAAGAACTTATTTTCTCTCTGAGATCAAGAGATAGGGAGTAGGATACTGGTCTAGTGTATTTTGACTGTGTTTAATAGAAAAATGAAAGATTTAGTATGCAAATGTCATTGTTTGACCTTCCTTAATAGCAAAGTAGCAGATGCATTTTGCACACTAATGTGTTTACTTTTCTAAATTAATGTCACTTCCCTGTCTCAGAAGAGTATTTGTTTGTTGCTTATTGTTTCAAACCCCAGAATTCATTCTACCTTTTTTTTGTTTTGTCAAGAATACCACATTTCCTAAAATTACTGTTGCTTCCATTATTCACACTATTTTGGATGATAAATAAACATGAACAATAAATAAATGGTGTGTTAGACTGAGAGAAGTACTACGGAAGTTCTTGAGCAGGTTTCTGTCACATTAAGCCACCAGCTGGATAACTAACTGGATAACTGGATAACCCACAGGTAAAGAGAAATGACTGTAGAATAGTTGTTAGAGATTGAAGGGCTTGTAATAATAAACTTCTATGAGTTTGCCTCTAAGCAAGGGCATGGTGTTCTTTATACAAAGAAGGAATAAAACAAAATTATCATCTAGTCACCTTGACAA
Source organism: Falco punctatus (assembly GCF_963210335.1). NCBI lineage: Eukaryota > Metazoa > Chordata > Aves > Falconiformes > Falconidae > Falco > Falco punctatus. The sequence continues at coordinate 54,638,735 of NC_137583.1, read as the reverse complement.
AATGGTATTAATATTAGTAATTCCTAGTCTTCTTTTCAGTGTTTGGGTGGGCCTTTGGGGCAGAGACAGGCTCAAACTTAAAATAGGTTACGAAGTGAAAAGGCAAGTTGCTAGTTTGTGTAGGAGTCAGGGAAATGTCTTTGAAGAAGAGTTTGTAACTCAGAGTGTTAACTGGACTTAGTTGAACCCACCAATATTGCAATCTTTATCCAAGGAAAAAAAAAAAAAAAAAAAAAAGAACTGATCAGTGCTCTTAACAAGTGCTTTGTTTTGTTTGGAAGTGACAACATTCATTACTGCTTCTCTTGTAAATCACTTTACACATTAGCGTAGCACGATAAATTGCTTCTTGTTCTCTCTGAGAATCATTAGTAACTCTTCCCAATCTAAGATAATTATATCTTAGTTTTTTTAAACAACACCTGTGTCACTTTTAAAGCTTTCTAGAATAATTTTTTTGGGAAAAAAAAAAAAAAAAAGAAAGAGGACAACTTTTCAAGTCTCATTTGCATATGATTCCCATCAGCTTGTTCTCCAAGAATTCAATTGAAATACAGCAAGAAAATGCCTTAACTCACAAAGCCTTATTGGAACTCTCCTTCCAACTGTCAGAGTAATAACACTACCTATAGTGTTATACGCTCCGGAATACTAAACACTGCCTTCAGCCTCCCTGCATTTGGTTTTGTTTTGTTTGAAGTTTTGCAGTGGAAAGAAATCTTTCTGCTTTAAAGCTCTCTTGGCTTTTATACTGCTCTCCTTAAATCTAGCTTCTGCTTCTGAAACCTTGGAAAAATCCCTTTGGCTACTGAGTTCATATAACAAAATATAAATCTATAGCTAATTACAGGGATATGCAAATGGCATTAGGTCATCTAAATTTCTTTTTGGCTTTGATTGACTGAATTGCAAACATACCTACATTCTACTCCTAGTTTCCTCTGGAGAGTACTGTACCTACACACCCATCAGTGTAACTACTTGTATAATCATGTTTAGCCCTCCACAGTCAGAAGGAATCGGGTTGGAAAAGACATCTTACAGAACACATTAATGCTAATGGCATCAATTTGAAAGAAACTGGTTAAGGAACAATTTGCACAAGCAGTGGAAATGGCAAAAACTTTTGGCCACAGGGGCTGAGTAGCAGCTGATATCAGGATGGAGAAAGAACATGAATGAGCTTCAGCATATCAGATTTCAGCATCATTTAATCTTCTGTTAATCTAAGGGCCTATAAAATAGACTTTCAATTAATATGACTGAAACGCTAACAATCTTATTTCAAAGGCATGACATAAAAAGTGTTAATTCTAATTCCAGAAACGCTTTCTTTAGGTATCTCTAAGCAAATATCCCCGTGAACACAGATATAAACATAAAAGAACACAGTATTTTTAAAAATACTTAATTAAATTGCTTTAGTTTGATTTCTCTTTTTCAGCAGTTAGAAACAAAATGCAGAAAACATTCTTTCCAATGCAGCTGCTTTTCACCACTTACATTATGATGGGAAAATTTTACTGACATGCTCTATCTATAAAAAATATCTTAGAAAGCCTTGATCAGTATCTATAAGATGTTTTGAAACGCTTGGATGAAAGGTACTATAAAACTGAAAAGTATCATCCTTTTGCTCTGACACTAATATTTACCTTTAAGCTTGGACTTTGGCAGAGTTTTCAATCTCAGTTCCCATTTCAGGAAAGCAATTATGCACAGCTTTCTGGTGGGGGAGAAACAGAGGGAATATTCTCCATTGACTGTTTTTGTCAGTTATACATTGTTCCCTGTTAACATCCTGACCTTCTCAAGAGTGCCGCAGAGACATAATGCATCAGAATACTATTTGATATGCTATCATATAATTAATCTCATTGGAAAGGGGAATAAAGAATACTTTCGCAAGAGAAAAAGCAGGTGCTTAAATGGCCTGAAAGAACGTATCACGAAACATCTTCTTGTCCCTTCCAACCCAACCGCAATGAAAAAAAAAAAAAAAAAAAAGGGCGTTTTATATACAGACATGATGTACAAAGTAACAGTAAACCCAGGGACACTTTACAATCTCAGCTCACTCATGAGAGTAAGGAAGAAACGTGTGTAGCTGCAAGAATAAATGGTTCAGCTAGGGTTTCTGATTTCTGCCAGTGTTCTTTTACAGAATTATTTGACTTCTTTGTGCTCTAGCTTTCCTATCTGAACAACAGAGAAATCAGTCTTCACCCTCCTGGCAACAGTTGTATGAGGCTGATTTGGCATTTGCAATATGCCCATCTATGGGAGGCTTTTAAAATGCAAAATACATCTTCTCTTGTGTCTGACTCATTTTGTTAATGCATTAGTGTATCGCTTCTGAATTCTGTGGTTTAACTGGAATAACCTTGCATCAATTTGCAATCCAATATGGTTTTAGTTACGCTAGTTTTCAATCTGCTTGAAGTATGCACATGGGTTTATCAGGATTCACAATTCATCTAACAGAGACAAGCTGAACTCCTTCATGGTTTAGGATGACTGTCACAGTTAAATATAATCTTGTCTAAGCCCTCCTGGTTTTGTCCTTGACTTTGTAACGCAGACTTTGTTAAGATCAACCTCTCTTCCATTAATCTAGTGTTTCCCAGGGACACTTGCTAAATCCAGTTGCTTTTACTCACCTCAAAGCTTTCTAAATTCCATCCATCTCCACAGCTCCACTCAGCCCAGATGTAGATGTTTGATGTCCCTCATCACTGCTGTTTCATGCTTTAATGCTCTTTAATTTAATTAGCTCTCATAGCATGTTCAGAGAATTTCTAATAAAACATTGCAGTATCTTTTCTCACCCTCTGGCTTGATGAGCCACCCATGGAGGTGATCAGACACCACTCTGATGGGTTTGATTTCATTCCAGTGTCTATCTTTTACTTTTTGTTTCAAATGCAAAGCACACACACACACACACACACACACACACACACGCACCCCCTTGCCTTGCAACCCTTCTCCGACTCCATTCTCAGCATTTCTCCTCTTTCTCCTTCTCTGTGCCCACAGATCTCTCAAGGCATGGAGTGACACGGGGCTGGAAAGGAGGAGTGGGGAGGAAAGGGATGAAGCAGTCAACTACAACTCAAGGCTACAGGTGTGCTGCGCAGTGGGTCATGCCAACGCTCTCAAATCCTCCATTGGAAAATTGAATCATGATTTTTCCCAGGTGACTGCCTTCTCTTCATTAAAGCTGTGACTAAAAGACAAGAAAAGTAATCAAATCCCTATATTTCTCCATGTTTATCAGCAGGACTTGTTGCTAGCCCCAATAAACACTGCCTGGATTGGAATCACTTTATCTTCTCTACCCAGAGAGGGAAAGGAAATGCAGTTTTACATGCAGCAAAGGAAGGCAGAGAGGGGTAGTTTGAATCTGGGCTGCAAGGGACTGATAAAGCATTCATTAAAAAAAAATTGTATTCTAACTCCATATATATAACATATACCAAAGAAATGAGGCTGATGCGGCTCATGGTAAGCAGGTCGGACAAGCTGAACGTAATGCTTCTTGGATGGCTCCCACCATGGTAAGAGTTTCTCAAACTTTAAAGTGTCTAAGCAAATGTGACTTCTTCCTGATGTTAAAGAAAGTGTGTTTCAAATTAAGAAATTTAAAGTGCTGAAGCAGCTAAATGGCAGAGCCAGGCCTTGTCCCTTGTATAGCCCTAAACCAAGGCTGGTTTAAAATCCAGTCAAGTTAATTAGTAGGAGAATAGATAAACAATAGATGATCAATTTGTGTACACAGTGCTCTCAGAAACACAGGTGTTTTTAGAAAAAATAGTGTATGTGAATAGGAATTGCTTGTTCAAAGACTAAGTGTGCTTGAAGGATGGTGTGAGTTAAAGCAGGTACAAAGAAGATCATGATCCAAGGAGGAGCTTGGAACCGAGGCAGAGACTGGAACTGAAAAGATGAATCAGCTGGACAGTCAGGTGATGGAGTTGCAGAACTGACAAGACCAAAGGAAACTTCTAAAGATTTCAGACATTGACTAATGACTTGATAAGTATATGTAAACTGTGCTACAACCCTTTGTTCTCTGCTACTCAATGAGGTGGTGGCCCAGCTCTGAGTTGTGATTCACAAGCCAAACGGCTGTGTGAATTTTTCCTTTAACACCCTAACTGGCACCTTCCAGCCAGAGATGCAGCTGTGGGGGTGATCAGCACAGCTGCTGCTCTGGGAAACTCCTGTGGGGTGGTGAGCACATTTTTAGGTATTTAAAATACATAAGAATGAAGAGGGAGCGTCGCTTTAAGCAGGGCTTCTGGCAGGCATTTTGCTGGGTAGAGCTTTTGAGGAAGAGCTGGCGTTCTCTGAGGAACACAAAATGACAAAACCAAAGCCGCTCCCACTCTCGTTGCCAACTATTTCATCCCGCCACACTTCTTTTACAGATTATATGGGATTCTCTTCATGATACTGTCAAAAACAACAGACCACGGCTGTGGACACTGTGGGAGATTATATATTTTTTGCTTCTGTTTGTGGTTTCATACGCCTGCAGCAAATAAGCTGTTCCACTCTTCCCTGTCACACAAATCCACGTCTTTGGTCCATGTATCACAACAGGACCAGGCTGCTGGAACACATGCCTCTTGGACAGCCTGGAGACATAACAAATAGCCAGAATCCCTGCAAAGTCATAAATGCCGCACACCCCAGAGCTTGAACTGAAGTTAATACTTTTAGAAGAAATGGTAGAAATAGCACAACTAAAATTTTGTGAGATTGAGCTAGCAACGCCACGCCACTGACCTTGCGATAACTTGCCAAATCACTCCTAACTGGATGCGAGAGAAGGATCCATAGACTGTAACTATTGACGTAAATAATAAAATATGAAAATGAATAACATATCATGGCTCACATATAGATGACTGAGTTCAGTTCTCGCCCCCCAAATGTGGTCACATCATGCATCCTGCCCGCTGGGAACAGCTCCAGGACAGTGCTGCTCCTTAGAGCCTGACTGGGGATAGCCTGGGAATAAGCTGGTTTGTAAGGGACAGAGCCAGGCCTGGAAGAAGGATAAGAAATTAATAGCATTGGCTATCATATGGCCATGCTCAAGCCTAACCATGAAGCCTAACCCTAAAACCTTGTCCTATTTATTTTGCTAGTTTAGCATTAATGCAATAAATAATTAAATACATTTCCATCAATATTCACCCTTCTGCCCATATGTAAATAAGATCAGACCAATCTTTCCCAGCATGTCATACAGCCATTTCTGGTTTGCCTACATCAATCATGTTACTTGTAATTGATTTCATAATTAGTCTATGCCAGCTCACAAATGGGTTTGTGCTGAATTTTTCAGTCATACTTGTTTTTCACACGACAGCAGAGAAGACTAATTCTGCCCACCCCAGGAGTTACTACATTAAATGATTCAGTTTGAGCTCAGTCAGTATTTACATGGTTAAAATGGCCCCTTGTGGGCTTGCAAGTACAAAAAATGGTCTTGAAATATCTCTTGAAACAACCCAGAGGGGTTTTTTTTATAATTATTATTTTTTAGGATAAGTTTCCTTTATAATGCTATATTTACAATATAGTATTTATGAAGAAAATCAGTAAAAATGTCCTTGAGTTAAATGGATACTTGTTTATAATTGCCCAGTATGTTTTCTTTTAACATATTAGGATGTAGAGCAGAATGATTTATAGCACATCAGTAAATACAGTAGATTATCTCAGCTTGGAATAATAATAATAAAATATGAATAAATGCATGCAATATTTTGCAGTATAATAAGAACTACTATTTAAATAGCTTGATTTAATGAGGCACAGGCTATCCTGGTTTCAGATGAATACTATGTTCTTTCCTGAGGCATGTAAAAAAAACACCCTGTAATGTAAAAAAATGAAGCAGTAAAAGCAAATCTCTCCTTAAGCAAGCACTTTCAAGGTTTCTCGACTATTTATGGTCAGCTTTATATTTAGAACTACACTGAGCTATTTTATTTAAAAAAAAAAAAAAAAAAAAAAACAAAAAAAACCCCAACAAAACCACAACAAAAAACCAACCAACCAAAAAAACCAAACAAACCAAAATGAAGTTGAAGCGCAACACTGAAATTTTCAAAGACAAATACTTAGGTTAATACAAACACTTTTTTTGAGATTTCACAAATGAAAATCAGGAAAATGCCACCTTTTGAATCAGATTTGGGCTGAGAAATGTCTTTGTGTCTAAAACTTAGAATTTTTATACAGAAGGAAAGCTAATTGCCGTAGAATTAAGTTTAAGAATGTTCCATTTTATAGATGCAATAGACACAGCACATTACCTATAGAACTAGTCATCTCCAGAAGGTTTTCCACTCAACCTGTCTTGGATGCCCCTTCTAGGGTAATATCAATTACTCCCTGGAGGTGCCTTATCCTCTCCTTCAACATTAAAGATGGCTGGGGTGATGACAGGTGTTGGAGAACTAATTTCACACACCTGTGTTATGAATCCAGTCCCTAAGTAAGAAATAGTAACCTATATATGCACAAAGCTCTGAATTTAATTTCTCTTCAAGTTGTACAGGATATTTCACACAAATATAACTGGAGATGTGGAAGGCAAATAATGTGTGGGGGGAAAGTCTTTAATTCTAACATTTTTCTGCTATTAAGATGCATCCGTGGGGTGAATACTCACCTGGAGGAAGCAGGATTGCAGTTTTCCCTTTGCACACTTAAAACTGGACTGCAAGTAAACACTATATCTTTCTGGAAGCAACAGTTGAGGATCTGTGGCGTATGCTGTTAGCAGATTATTTGGAGGTCAAAAGCAATCAATGTCAAAGTCAGCAGCAGGACAGCTACGTTACGTAAGATGCGAAATGCCTGAAATAGCACTACCACAAGGGCTCTGTGAAACTGTTGTATAGAAAAAGCTATATAAAGATGAATCATTATTTATTTACTATGTTGATTCCACTTGATTTTGCCTCAATTTCTTCTCAAAATTAGGACAAGCAGGTAAGTGCAAGAAAAAAACAAACCAAGCCATCTATTCTGAAGTTCTTTAGGGGAAGCTGTTTCTCTCCCTTGTGATTTGTGTTCATTACTCATTACATGGACCATTTTAAGGAGACAGGACCTAGCCCAGAGCTGTTACAATATAGTGCTGAAATGGGTGTAGGTGTGCCTGAATGCCCCTGAAAACGGTACAGCTTTCACTAAAAAGCAGTAGACGGTCTGCTTATAGCAAGCTGCAGATAAGCTCCAATATCAAACCTAATAAAGGTCTAATAAAACTGTACCCCAGGTGGGTCTGCTCTGCGATGCAAGGCCAGGACACCCGCACAGGGCACAGCCAGCAGGACAGCTGGGCACGAGCATCACAACCAGCCATACCACAGCAATCTGCTATGCCCAGTGACATTAACCAACATTTCTGCTGGGAAGTGAGCCCCTTCTCCTCCTCACTAAGAATAACCTATTTAAATAGCTTTATACTCTGCTTTTGTCCTCCATTTTATTTTATTTTAGCCTCCCTAACAGCATTCTCACAAATTCCAATTCATGATTGGTATACCAATAAAACCCTCATATCTTTAAGAACTAGGTCAAGACAGTCTAAAGTAAAAGACATGGCAATCACAGCAGCATGTTTCATACCTAGAAAGAAAAAGGGAGCTGCATTTGCCTTCTGAATTATGAACACCCTAATTAGGTCTGATTGAGATCCCTGCTTCCTCAGTCTTCTCTGCCTCAGCCACATGGAACCCATGAGAAACTCAGCTCAAACACACAGAAGTGTGTTTTAGTTCAGGGACTCCAGAATCTGTGTTGTCATTGAGGAAAGCAATTTCAAGGGTTCATTTCTGCACAGCTGCTGGAGTGATCAATGAAAGATAGAAACTGATGTGGGTAAATTGTGCTTAGTTAGTATCTTTACAGTGCTCCCAGCAGAGTCTAAGAGAAATAGCACAAAAGCAAGGTCAGTGCCTGTGACTCACAAGATTCAATTTTCTTCAAAACAAGGAAAGAGCAGAAAATAAAATAAAGAAAAAGAAGAAGAAGAAATTGTACTTTTCCTATTAAGTCATGGAAAGAAACGAAGACCGTGATTTTTTTTTTTTTTTAAATGTTCAGAAAAAAGTCATTCTAAGATGCTGAAGAGTTGGAGTTGTCTCATCTCCTTGTAGATGTACACAGCAGAGATACTTTCTGTAACCAAAACCGCCAGGTTATCAGCCTTTCTGGAATCAGTAGGAAGGAATAGGCACCTTAAAGATGCACTTCACTGAACGTGTGTTGGATTTCTACCTTAGGACCAGCTAAATCTTCCTACATGTCACCAGATGAACTCCAAACTGAAATCTTTCATGAATGTTACAACAAAAAATATGGAATGATAAAATGTATTGGGAGAATAGCCTTCCCCACAAAATCCTCTTGTTTTCTTTGTGTTGATTCCATAAACAAACAAGCATGAAGAAAAAAGTAATGGACTGAATCGTTGCATCACCAAGGCAAACGGCTCCAGTGCTGGCATGATCCTGATCCAGGGAACCTTAGGGGAGCTGAGACAGCTGCCAGGAGCCCACATCTTGCACAACAGGAGCTGACAGGACATGGTGGGGCCAGCAGCAATGGTTGCCAAGCCTCTCCCTCATAAAAGAAGCCCCTGGGGAGCATGAGCAACCAGGAGAGCTGTCACCAGGGTGGGCAAATAAGGTCTGGCACGGCAGCAAGGGCATGGTGCGTCAGTTTGCATGGCACTTAGCATGGAAGGGTGTACAGGAAGGGCACTGAAGCTCTGCCAGCTCGCCACTGGCACCGGGTGGGAATTCCATTGGGAATGGAATTTCTGTGGCACATCACCCAAAGCTGGGGTTATACTCACTATTTTCTTGTTTAGCTCATATTTAGCTCTCAGCTGTTGCCCTTTTGTTGCCATCATTTTGCTGAGCTGAAGACCTGCCATGTCTATTCAACATATTTTGCTGCTGCACCAGTTTGGCAGCATAGGAATTCATGAGGATGGACAATTACTTTGACCTTATTGTGGTAATGGAAAATATGTCAAATGTATCGATTTGACTGCTCTCCTCTTATAGTGCAAGGGAACGAGCCCACTACGGCAAGTGTTTTCCACTGCACTAACAGACAGTACAATGTGTTCTAGTACTAGATAAGAGCTTTACCTGTAATACTGAGTGCCCATCCTGTTAGATGCAATCAATAGTAGACTTGTTTTCATTTTAACAGAATGCACGAAGACCGTAGCACATTCTGAGTGGATTAAAACCATTAGCTAATTGAAGCCACAAAGCAGCCCAAGGAGGAACTTTGTTATAGAAATGCACCTAGGAAAACTCAGAGACAAGGATTGCTGTGAGCATTGACTCCAACAGCGCAGGGGTAAGGGCAGATCACAAGAGGGGCTGGTACCTACGTCGGGATGCAGACCAGTATTCTGAACCAGGCTGCTTAGCCCGGGTTACTGGGAAGGTGACGTGGCCATCCATGAAGTTTCAGAGGCTCAGCTACCATAGTACTAGAATTCCTCCTGACACATACTGCCCAAAAGTCTGTTAGGTGCTGATAGGAACAAGCTGGAAGATGCTCTAAGGCATGCATTAGCATCTTAATGCACTGCCTTGACTAGCTTTGTCCTGTGTAGCCTGGCTATATCCACCCCAGAATTCGACTGGCAGTTCTCAGCTGCAGAAGTCTGGTCAAGGTGATGATGAGGTCCATATAAAATAAGATGAAGATTTCTGCTCAGTTACTGGTGGAGGTGGAGGAAAACGGACAATGAACTCTAGCTGGTATTTAGCCTTTTAAAATCCTAATCCTAAAATTCAAACAAAATGTTATTCAAAACCCATCAGAAAGTTCATTAACATTTAGATACCAGAATGGAAAGGAGAGGATTTTGGAAGAATTAAAGATAGAAACATTTTGTTAAGCTGCAGCAGAGTCAGAAAAGAATGAAATTTCAGAAGGAACATAGTGGTGAAACAGACTGCTTAACCTGGGAGAGACTATCATCTCAATAAAATATTCTATATTCTCCTTCAATTGACTTCAATTAATGGGATTTTAGGGGTACCATTAAAACCAATTTTATAGTAACAGTTCTGGCATTCTGAAGTACTGTAAAGTAAAATCTAAAACAGAAAAAAGCGAAGACGTAGAAATATATATTGTTCTGCTGTTAAGAGTTAAGGGCTGTGCCAGACCATCTGTCAAGAAATAAAACCCGAGCAGACATAGGTAAGGCCTAAAGTATTATTATGTGAGAAAAATAGCATATCAAAAGGTCAAAAGTCCTCCTCCGCACTGTTTGTTCAGGAGAAGACATGGCGTGTCAGCAGCCAGCAGCACTAACGGAGCAAGGCGGCTGGCGTTACATTCGGCCACCTTTGCCCAGTGCCTCGCTTCAAGCGAGCAGCTGCCCACTGATGGTTCGGCTGACTGAAGTAGTCTTTGCCATAAATCAGTGATGTAAACTCGGCTCCCACTGGCATTTTTTTGCATGGTCAGAAAGTTTAATCACCAGTCCCTCACCTTCCAGCAAGATTCTGAAAGGCAGGAATGTTTGTGTTATACCGTAACGAAGCCGATAGCAGATCTCATCGCCCCAGGAAACTGGGAAGTGGAAGTTTCAAAGAATCAAAAATTTATTGGAAGTATACATGTATTTCAGAAATATTCAGGGTTCTCATCATGTATGGTTAATAACAATGTATTAATAATGAAGAATAGATTAAAGGATAATTATAAACTATATACTTTGAGGCTCAGGCTTGTACAGAGGCACCAAAAAGACCTGTTTGTACAGGTCTCCAAAATAGCTTATGCCAGGGGTTTAACATACCCAAGATGCCTGCCAAAGGGAGGCATTGTGCCTTGTGCCCGAATGAGCCAAGGTGTACATGCTGTGGGAAGCACTAGCAAGGTCTCAAGCACAACGTCTCTTCCCTGCAGCAGTTCAAGACATTACCTGCAGTAAGGGTAGCAGGGCAAGGCTAGGAAGTCACCTCTTCCACTTGCACCTCTTTTGGCCAGGTTCATATCTGCAAGAAGGAAACTGATTTCAGCTCTTAGAAGGTGAATGTAGGTTCACATCCTTTTCAGCATGAACTAAGCGCATTTCCACAGAATTCCTGATGCTCCTAACAGCACTCTTCACAAAGAGCTACTTGGAGAAGCTAGAGGACAATGAGGTTATTCAAGCAGCATTCAAAATCAGAAGACCATCACACACTGATTTAAAAATCAGAATGTCAGTCATGATCTGATCTATGTCAGCTCTAAACAAGATGCTTATTCTGGGGGAAAAAACACCTCAAAACCCCTATCCCAAAAGTCAGAACTTACTGTGTGTCAGCACAAATCTGGTGAGAGGTGGGAGAGGACTGCAAGGTCTGACACCACTGTCTCCCATCTTCAGTAGCTTGAAAAACAGTAGTTTTTCCTGACACTGATAGAAACAGCTGAACGGGGAGTCATTGAGACTGAATTTCATGGCATAAGTAGCAGGGAACATGTTATATTCAGAGCTCTCTCCCCTTCACAGTAAGTAAATAAATAAATAAATAGAGTCATAAATGAATAAATAAAAGTCTTGGAAGTTATTTCACATCTCATTTGAGGGGACAGTACTTGATACCGCTCTGGCAAGGTGAACGGAGCTTGAGAAAACATGAATTGCTTCCACAGCAAACTTAAGTCCTCTTTAGTTACAAGAGTGTCATCCCAGAGCCTCTTTGTGCCTGAGAATCACGTTCTGTGGCTGAAAACCATCCATCTCCTCCCCACCCTGGGACTTTAATCAAGAGATCTCTTAGCCCAGCAGTGATGGGAAAGCATAGAGAAGCCCAGTTCCTTCAAAGGTGGGATAAAGTCATGGTCAGCAGCATGATGAGGACCAACTGGTAAGCAAAAACAAGATACTTCATTGTGGAAACTTAAGTAGGAAGGTTTGACCTAAAGCCTCCAAAAATAAATGCCAATCAAGAGACTGGGGGCATACAGGGCCACTCAGAGAAGAGGTGCAAAGTATTTTGTCCTACACTTCTGGTTTAAAGAACTTAGGAAAACCCTATCAAAATATTCTGAATCGTCCATAGAATCCATCCCCATTCACTCTAAAGTTGTTACTTAGTTGCCTATAACAGGTATTAAAGTGCTACTGAAAATCTCCATGGATAAATTCATCACCTGTGTGGGGCTGACAAGCAGGAGAACAGACCTACAGGAGATCCAGAACCTTCTGGCAAGCAAATGGAGGCCCAGAGGGGCATACTATGTTATCTCATATGGAACAAGATGCCCATTTGAAGCAAATGAATCCATCCATAGGTGCATGCAGTATAGGCACACATCTCTGAATTAGCCCGCCTACCTTGCTGTTATGATCAAGACAATGAACAACATGCTTCATGTTTTAACAAATGAAATGTTTGCGTTGTGCTTCACCTGCCATGCTTCAGATGTCTACTTCAGCATGAGGTCAATCATGCGATAAACTCACGCTGCCTCTGCGCAGACTGAATCTGGACATCTTTGGGTATGTGGCAGATATATTGAACCAGACACAGGAAAATTGCTGGCATATTTTTTGTGAACTAAACACAATAGAGCTCTTACCAAGCCATCCTGTGGTTAATTTTCTCTGCTCTTCTTTTGCTAGATGATATTCATGTCTGTCCAAACAATACCTAGTAAATCCTTTCTGCCAACATCTATCAAATTTCTGAGTAACAGAAGGTGACCTTTTGTTTTGGATGAAAAATGATATTTGCATTAGTTCAGAGACTGATATTTCAAAATGGAACTTAAATCTTTATTAAAAACACCTTAAGTAAATAAATTCTACCAACAGTAACAAAATAAAGATATTTTGCTCATTGTTTCACTGCTAAGATACTGCTTAAGAGTTTATTACTATTAAGACAGGTTTTCAGTGCTGGCACAAAGATCCCAAGGCCTTCACATGCATTTTAAATAATAAGAATGGGTTACATTTAAAGTCCACCAAAATCAGTGAAAGGTTCTTGGCTTTTAATGAAACTGCATGGCCAGCAGGGCCGGGGCAGTGCCCGTCCCCCTGCGCTGGGCACTGGGGGGGCCGCCCCTCGGATGCTGGGCTCAGTTTGGGCCCCTCAGCACCAGCCAGACCCTGAGGGGCTGGAGCGTGTCCAGAGCCGGGCAGGGGGCTGGGGAAGGGGCTGGGGCACCAGCCTGGGGGGAGGGGGGGGCTCAGGGGGGAGCTGGGGGTTCAGCCTGGAGAGAAGGGGGCTCAGGGGGGACCTTCTCGCTCCCTGCAGCTGCCTGACAGAGGGGTGCAGCTAGGGGGGGTCGTCTCTGCTCCCAGGAACAAGCAATAGGATGAGAGGGAATAGTCTCAGGTTGTGCCAGGGGAGGTTTAGATTGTGTATTAGGAAAAAGTTTTCCACTGAAAGGGTGGTCAAGTGCTGGAACAGGCTGCCCGGGATGGTGGTGGAGTCGCCATCCCTGGGGGTATTTAGAAGAGCTGTAGATGTGGCGCTTAGGGACATGGTGTGAATGGTGGACTGGGCAGTGTTAGATTAATGGTTGGACTTGATGACCTAACCTTAGATCATCTTTCTAAGGTCTTTTCTAACCTAAACAATTCTATGAGTCTATGAATGAGGTATGCAGCACACCACGAGCAGGGAAGCAGATGTGTTCAGGCAGCAAGAGGGACAATGCACAGCTGTTGATGCACACAGCTCTTTTGACAAAGCCCTCTTATGTGCTGGTAGGTTTGTATGGAAGGTGGGAGATGGGATGCTACTTCTCCCGTTGTCTAAGGAGATAAATGTGACTCTAGAGGAACAATATTTTTGAAGTGATTTAGGAACTTTGAGGAGGTAGGTGCCCTACTCTGTGGTGCTGTCTCTGATCTAAGCCCGCGCTTTTCCAGATTTCTCCACAAAAATCTGAATCACTACCCAAGTAGGACCCTTTATCCACCATCATATCCATCATACTCTTCACCCTTGGGCTTAGGAGTTATATATAAGAAAGAAAGGTTCTTACTTTCCCTGCTTCAAGAGCTACATATAAGCCGAGTATGAAACAATAGTTTGAAAGGCTGCAAAGCAGCCATGAGAGAGCTGGAAGACGTGATTCACCTGCCAGATCAGTTTCCATATCCTCAGGCCAGAGAAAAAGTTGTTGGATGTTTTACAGTTTGCAAATCCCTAAAAAACATCCTTGTGGAAGAATAAAGCTGTGCCTGGGGAATTTAAGTAAGCTTGGATTTCTTGGTGGGCTTTTTCAGATCCCTGGGATACAGTAGCTGGATCCTCTAGTAGACCGCAAGCTGAAAATTATTGACCTAGAGAAGAGTCTTCACTCTCACTTGCTCATTCACCAAATGAATCTGTCAAGACTTTCCACAGGAAGGAATGATATCACTATCAAGAAAACTTGAGTGCTACCTCTCTTCCTAGGTTAGCAAGTGTTAGGAATATTTATATGGAAGATGGGGGTTCATAAACCTACAGGCAAAGGAAAGAAACCATCTCCCACTTCCTGGGACTAATGAAAGCCACACCAGAACCTTATGCCAGTTGTCTAGCCAAAATTATTCCTTTCTTCTCAGACTGAGGTCTGTTATTGAAATTTAGCATTAACAGAGCTCTTCTCATTGAATTATCAAATAGAAGAGGAAGATTGTTTTGCTGTATTTTCTGCTGAGTTCCTCGCAGAACACATAATGGATGGATCACTGGAGAGAGGTGTTTGGAGGCAAGCCCATCCTGCTGCTCTGCACTGGTGATGGGACGGAGAAACCCAAATCTGCTTGGGTCTCACAAGAGTAGGACACTTGTAAGCCCACTAAGTAGACAAGATTAGGCATCTGTGAAAAAGAAATGCTAAAAAGCTTGGCTCCTTTGGACTTCAACACTTAGGTGGGATGGTAAGAGCTTGACTGGGCATTTTCAAGGATTATTTATACTTTGACAAATATACTTACACTTACATGCCATTTTGTGAATTCAGAGAGATTTGAAAATTTCTCTCCATTTGTATCCTTAAACTTTTATAGGTTTACAAATCTTGTCCGAAGACCTACTCTATTCCTCTGGATGCATGCAATCTCTTTAATAATAATAATAAAAAATAATTAAGTTTCCATTGGTCAAGAAGGGAATAACTTGTGCTTTTAGCAAGCTAAGGATCAGTAACAGTAGCCTGCAATGCAGCAATGTAATCTGGGGTGAGTAACCCTGCCATGAAGATACAGTCAGTAAAATAACCAACATAATACAATCTGATCAAATATTTATAATAATATTGAAAAGCTACAAAGTAAAAAACAAACCCCCAAGAGTAGTTAAAAAATTAAAACAATTTTAAAATTACATTTTATTTGTGTTTTTTGTTTCTTAATAATCAATTATTAAAGTGACATTAAAAACATTTTTAAAGTGTGTTTATTCAAAAGCAAAAAGTTGTCAAATCACCAATCCCTCTTCTTTCATGGTCATGCAAAAAGTACTTTTATGGACAGTCATTTTATCAGAATGAATCTGGAGGAGGGAAAAGGCTGTAACTAACGAAGTTATAAAGGTAAAAGCAACAACAGAATGGAAATTTGTTCTAAAATGACTTCCTGAAGCCTGCCCTTTCGGATGAAATTTGTTTTTCTGCACACGGTGGATTTGGATACCAATTGGAACAAACTGCTTTGGAGATATAAAGGACTTCAGACGTGCAAAACAGGATCTTTTTTTTCTTTTTTTTTTTTTTTTTGTCATTAATTTGTTTTTTCCTCCATCATAAATAAGAACTAATTGAACAGGAGTTAATTTAGGAAACACCAATGATAAAAGCTATGCAGAAAATTAGCCTAGATGACTTCCATGGTTTTTTGGATGTGATAATCTGTGAAAAGATTGTGCTACATACACAGAGTGTTTGAAATAGCCCAGCATATGAGATAAGAGCAATTCAAAGAAATGTTCCAGCACTTCCTGAGGCTGGGAAACGAGAGCTCATAATAGCATATGTTATCTGTCACACTATCTGGCACATCATATTTCTACACCCATCACATGAGGCCATATGTGTGTGTTTGGGAGCAGAGGAAAAAACTCTGATGTGTCAGAGATTTACAAGCTGCTTCGCTTCCTCGGAGGCATACGTGGTAATAAGGAGTGTGTGTGTTGTGGAGGTAGGGGGAAACAGCTGGAGCTCTGCTGAGATTGCCACTGAGAGGAGTATTCAGATGCAGTAAAAAGAGAGAGGTGACCCATCCTGCAGACCAGACCCTACAATAAAATAAAAAATAAAAGGTTAAAAAGGCCTGGGTTGCACTGGTCATGCCTTCCCTAGAAAGCAGCTGAGCACATCTCTCACCTGTTTTCTCCCACTGCAGAAGAGAGGCCCTCCAGATTTACACAGCACCTACACACACTGCCAAAATATTCTGTGGAATTAGTCATGATACCTGCTTCTTGCCCATGGCTGGAGAAGACGCTCACCTCCTTGCCCCTACTGTACTCAATCATCTACCAGGTATTTTCTGTAGAAGGTGATAGAGAAACTCTCTGTAGTGCCCATGTTTGTCTGAATTTCTGTGTGAACACCCCCACATCCTGGCCCTGAGGCGTTAATAGCTTCTGCTTGGTGAGAATTGGTTCTGCTGGGACTGAGTGCAGGTGAAGCTCTGGTAGCATTCCCACGACATCTTTGCCAAGTGACAGTACCTTGTTCCCCCTGGTTTACAATTACACCAGATCCTGACCAAGCCTGTCTGTCTCGGGGCTTTACCCCCTTGTTCTGCAGCATCAGCTGAAGCTCTCCTGAAACTCAGACCTCTTCTGCTCCTACTCTGCACCCTGAGCAACCTTCCCATGCACAGACAAATACTGCTGTTGGCAAATCGTTCCTGGCATACTCTATGAGTAGGAAAAAATCACAGATACCTGCAGCCTTTCCTAGTTACACTGCTGTAGGCCTCCTCACCCAGTCCTCCTTATCACTTCTGATTTAAAGCCAGTTTAGATACTAGTTTAAGAGACTTCAGAATAGACATGTAATGTCCAAACTGAAACTATTCAGGTATGTTTTCCTGGACTTTCAGTCACTGTTTGCTCAGTATGAGGCAATATGGGGGTATTTAATTCTCTGATAAAAAGCCTACCCCGTGTAGTAACAATTAGGGTGGAGGCATAGCGTGGGTCATAGCAAGTTCCTACCTGTATGTTCTCTGTCAATATTTGTCCATCTGTAGAGTCAAAGAATTCATTACTATACACTGTTAGCCTGGTTCTGGTACAGTTTTAAGGTCATTAGGGTGATTGTAAGAAAAATAACATCATTTAGAGGCTGAGAGAAAGGGAAAAGGAAATGGGACATTTAATGGAAATTGGAAATCTCATGCCTCCCAGCTGCTGCTCAAGAGAAATATTTTTTTTCTTTTGTGTCCCTGGTGGCTCCCTTGTGTCCAGGGACAAATGCTATCAAGATGGGGAATGCTGACACCACCAATTCCAGCACCCATTTTAATGTCAGTTATTAGTTAATCCTGCACATCAGCTCTTCCTCTTTGTGCTCCATGGTGTTCAGCCCTTGACCTTTTTGTACTAGCCAAATTAGGACTATTAATTTTAAATTTATCAGTGTTGCTATGGCTACCAAATTATGTATGCCAACTAATACTTTGAAGATATGAATACCAAAGATATATTATATACTTTACAGCACTTGTCATAATCATGACAATAAATTCACACACCATAGCAAATAGTCATACAGCAATCTGTAGATAGGAATTATTTAAATTAATGGTGCTTATTTAATCCTTTTGGGTGGGGAACAGCACTGAACGGCTTTGTAGGTGCTTCATGTAGTCTAGGGTGAGAGATGATCATCTTGAGAAAGTGGTTCACAGAACCTGAACTGCTGACTGAGTAGAGCGAGCCAGGGAGGATGGATTGTACTAAATGAAGTGTGAAATGAGAGTAAAGTTAGGTGGTATGAATAGTTCCCATCCCCAAGTGTTAGACATGCAGATATCATGGACTGGAGACCTCAGGGAAACTGCCTGAGACACCTCAGTGGACATTAAGTAGTTACACAAGAGGTCATCTGAGAAACCCAAATGGGCAAAGGAAGATATTTTCTTTACAGTGAAAGCACAGACCTCATAAAAGCTCTCAGATGGTTGGGAACATGGGGATTTTCCCGTTCTTCTGGACTGTGTTACAGCTCATTTTTCATAGTAGATGCCCACATCCATGTCCCTTTTCTTTATACATCTATGTAACATACTCACCTCTTACATACATTGAAATAAATAAATGCCTTTGCTGGCACAGACCATCATATTGCACCTGTTGTTTTCTGATGGAATTCTTTAGAAACCAAACATTCTAGCAAGCTGGTTTCTGCATACTCCAGTGACTATATGTTACCTGCTTTAATTTTGATTTAGAAGAGTCATTTTAACTATTAGGATCCGTGGCTTCCCTCACAGCATTCTGTCGCAGACATTTCCACTTCTCACAGGTAGTGTATTAAGTAATAATAACACTCCGTCCACACACCAGTTGTTAAAACATTGCTAATTTGTTTGAAATGCTGACAAAGAGATCTCTATAGACTTTAGCTTGATAATTTCATCATTTTCCAAGAGTTCAACAGAGTAGCTATTTATTGTGTTGGTTTTCTATAATAGCACTTATGACTTCTGCAAACTTTATAGAGCAAATTGTACATTAGCCCTTTAGCAGCAGGGGCAAGGTAAGGTAAAGCTCAATCCTTTTGCTAGCCAGAGGTGTTCTTTTTACACAAAATGGTTTTTGGAATTGAGGGGACTAAGAGATAACTTTTGATTAAATAAAAATCCAATTATTGTGTGTGCATGTACAGAATTTTAATTGCATAACATTTGTATATATACTATTGCTTTCTGATTCTGACAAGTTTTTTAATGGCATTTTAACTAGAGGATAATGGCTAATATTCCTCTATTAGGGATTGAAATGACATCAGAGCAGTTTTCCTCAGAAAGTTTTCAATGTCACTAGAGGAAATGGGAAGTCTGGCAGGATTTCCATATTTCATTTCTGTGCCATATACCCAAATCTTTGACACTTACCTGTTCATTCACTAAAGAGAAAAGGTGCAGTCTGCTACACAAAACAGGCAGCATGCAGTTGCACAGCCACCAAGCTGAAAAATGTCTCGTTGCCTGCAGAAAGTCCATTGGCACCTTGCTTCCATCCAAGACATCACGGGCTAACAGGTGGCCCATGGGCTGCTGCTACCCAAGTTATGCTTTTTTTCCTCCCCTTCCCCTTTTTTTCTTTTTTTCTTTTTTTTTTCTTTTTTTCTTCTTTTTTCTTTTTTCATTTTTATTTTTTTTTCTTTTTTCTTTTTTTCTTTTTTTTTCCCTCCCATTTTTTTCTGCAGAACATGGGAAACAACTTTCAGTGAAGGAAAAACAGTTCAGAAAGCTGAATTTCTCTTCTCACACCTGGCACAGAGGCATATTGCAGCTGCCAGTAGCACCACTCCCATGTCAGGTGATTTTGGAAGGACCAGAGGCATGCTTCACCATGAACGTGATAGTCAAGGGCAGAAGGGAGATACATTTCAAACCCGCTCGCACAGGTACCATAACCAGACCAGACCAGCAGAGGAAGAAGTTATTTAATTTGTAAATAGAAAATACTCAGAGCTTCCCCAATTAGGGCAAGGTCAATTCAGTCCTGCATACCCTGTAGGAAGCCCACAGCAGTCTGGATCCAGGGGCTGGATGAAGAAAAGGTGAAAGGGCATCTCAGTAAAATAAAGGATTCAAAGATACTCTTTAAAAGATGCTGCACCATGATTTTAGAAGTTGCACTTTATTGATTAGCAGTCAGGAATTTGCTTGTTTGTTACTCCCACATCTCACAGAGCTTCCGCACAGATAATCATTAAATGTGGTGTTTAATAGAATTAAAAGCCAAACCAATGCCTCCATGGACAGCTAGTCATCTTGGGTTGTTATTCACCTAGAGCATAAGTACTCTAAGCAGATCAAGGATAGCATCGCAGTGAAATATGGGCAGAGGGACTGGCTGCAGAGAAAACTTAATTTATGTGTTTAGTTCTTAAAATGGGTTTAGATTTAAATTTGAAGAAATGGGATATGTTTCCTAAGGGTTAAAGAAGACATTTACAACCTCAATGCTTTTCTGGTTCTCAGATAGTTTTGCTATTTGGCTTCAGATAAATTGCAAAAGGTGGGATTAATCATAACTGACTTCAGGTATCTCCAGTGATGACATTTACAGCTGAACTATTCACACTGAGTTCCCCTTACAGGCTTATCATGAAGGTGCATATCAGCTAATGTACGTTGGCCATCTGCCTTGCTGTGAGATGAACTCTGCTCTTCAAGTTCCTCTTGCTCTCTGCCCACAATAAGGAGATCCAAGTCACAGTCCCGTGAGAGTTGTTTATGTTGCAGACATCTGGTCAGATGAATTTAGTCCTTGTCTCTTTAAATTATGTCTCTTCAAAGGAGGTTTAATCCATATAACTGCAATTAATTGATGACAGATTCTCCCCATGCTCCTTTTTTTTTTTTTCTGTCATGTCTTGCCTTACTTTTTCTTGCTTTTTCTTCGATATCTCTGTTTAAGCAAGGAACAGCCTCTCTGAATTAATTTAAAAGGTCGCAGGCATTTCCCTTTCAGTAGTTCTTCCTGGTATTTTGCTCTCAGGATATCAAAAAAAAAAAAAAAAGATATTCTAAGTGTGCAAAGTATTTTTAACATAAACGTTATACAAATTCCCACCTTCTAGGGGGACCATCAAGGTTTATCACAGATGTCTGTAACTGAATCTTGAGGATATTATATTCATATTCATTACCCAGAATGTGAGATTTATTTTCTGTATGTTGTTCTGATATGGAGAAATAGTGTGAAATGGGGACGCTTAACACCGACTGTGATTGTATATGTCTACTCAGGAATGTGGGTATGGTGACTAGTCATGGGTGCGGTGTCTGGTCACACAGGCACACAGCTCTGAGGAGACAACTACAGTTTTTGAGGAGACGCCTGCCCCTCTTCCTCTAACAAAGGGGAGACGGGGAGACGCCTGCCCTTCTTTCTCTAACAAAGGGGGCTATTTAAAAGAGAATGAGAAAAGATGAGAGACATTCAAATGCTATCTAGAGGGAGGGAGTGCTAAGTCTCCTTGCTGGAGAAGATCACATGGTCACAAGGACATGAATCACCTTTCCTTGCTGAAGAAGATCAGATGGTCACAAGAACATGAATCACCTACAAACCTGCAAGACCACCACATTCCAGGCAAAGGACTGATAAGCTAATTAACATACGAAGCGGGGTTTAGGTAACGAATATGTATAGGCGTTAATTGAATATTCATTTGTTTCATTGTATAAATGTGGGATGGTTCGTCACTTCGGGTATGCACGCTTGTGGAGGAGCGATCCCCCGCGCATCTGCGCGCAATAAACATACCTACTTTATAACTTTCGAGTTATAGAGTCTAATTCCGCACGTCAGTTCCAGGGAAAGTCCTGATCCTTGTACCCATTACACTTGTGTTTGGCTGTGCATAGCTGTGCAGTCCAACAACCTCCAACAGTCTGGTTCACATGTTGTGCTGCTTCTTCCCTCTTCTAGTACATAGAACACAATTTTACTCTCCATTTTTACAGTGGCAAGTGTTTCCCATTACTATTAAGGACAAAATGTATTGTACAGTGTCGTGCTGAATGCACATGCAGAATTTCTGAGCACCCCACAACCGACTCAGGATGGGGCTGCTGATTGTTCAGGAAACCAGAACAGTTGAACAGACCCTTCAGATTTCTCCCAGACAAGATACTGAGATGGGAAAAACAGTGACAATACAAATTTCTCAAGAAATAATGTCACATGAGATACAATTCATGTGCCCCTACTTATTTAATGAGGTTTTATCATGAACTCACTGCTGTGCCACCACCTTTCACATAATTTACAGCAGATAATCAGCCTTGTAATACACCAGGCATGTGCATCACCTCTACGCTGGGCTGCCCTTGGGACCAAAGGCAGCTGAGTATTTCAGAGGGTGCCTCAACAATAGCTTTCTGCCCTCTAGACTTCATCTCACCCAAATTTAGATGTCTATGGTTTAGTTGTCAACAGCTGAGCAAATGACCTTATGCAATCTTCCCAGACATTGAGGAGACATCAGATATTTTAAAATGTGAGTCATCTGCCCTGTTCCAGAGATCTGCTTAAGGACGAAAGGATTTGCATCTTGGACTGTATCGAATATATTAAGCAGACCTTCAGGAAAGAGACATTAATATTGCA
Source organism: Falco punctatus (assembly GCF_963210335.1). Lineage (NCBI taxonomy): Eukaryota > Metazoa > Chordata > Aves > Falconiformes > Falconidae > Falco > Falco punctatus. The sequence goes on along the minus strand of NC_137583.1, from coordinate 54,616,368 downwards.
GTAACGAGCTCAGGTGTAGCTCAGGTGGGCAGGAGATGCCCCCTACACACAGAATCTTTCCTCTGAGACACAATTCAGCTCTCTCTTCCCACTTTATACTTCCTTGTGCTGAAGTAGTAGAAAAATGAGAGGTGTGGGAATGATGGTACATAAAGGCAGCATGCTGCTTTTAAATAACTACATAGATAATATAAGTGTGTAGAGTAACACATAATCCTCTCAGCTAAATAGAGATGAATGGATCGTTAGAACTTCATTAAATGCAACTGCTTGTAGCAAAGAGAGGGTCAATGACTGATCTGCTGTGACACAGATCCTTTATCTCCCTCTTGAGGTACACATGCGGCTCCACTAAATCTAGACAAGCAGACATTCTTCTTTTTTTTTTTCCTTTTATTCTTTTTGTGGTCTTTGTGTTGACTATTGCTTCCAGTCAGAATAATTGTATTGCCTCTGTTTGCAACTGAAATAGCTTTTCAAGGCTGAAAGTTGGGAAAAATGCAGTTTATTCAATTTTGCTTACTTGCTTAAAAAGGATGCTTACCCTAGAAATACAGACTTGCAAGAGGGCAACGATAATGATAGTAAACCCTTATATACTCATTTTATCAGGATGTTTACAACAGAATGTAGGGGTGAAATGATTAGCACAAGTTCATTCTCTGGGCTGTCAGAGGAACTAAAGATAGAGAACAGTTCTCCTGAGCCCTTGGCCTGCAATTCTTCATCTACTAAATCATTCTATACCTATACGCTTTTAAGTAACGTATAGCACCTCTGGATATGTTTAAGTTCCCTTGCACTTGTCATATTGAGCTATTGCTTTCAGCTAGCATTCACTCATATCCCACCACAGAGCCACAAGTTATTGTACAACAATCTTCAGCCAGCTTCCTATCAATTCTGCAAATGGTGCAGCCCTGATCAGGCAGGAGCTGAAATACAGGGAAGACAGGTTATACCAGCTATAGAAACTTCAGAACCACGAAGGGGTAGGAACTTGCATGTAGGATCCCAGGGAGGAGTTGTGGGAGCACACAGGGGCTAATGAAAACGTTGAGTACACTTCACTGAAATTTGCCCAATAGCTTAAACATCTTCAGCACTCAAATTTCTACCTTCCTCCTAATGGACTATCCAGCCTGAGGACAAAGCTCAGCTCACCTCAGGTTGGCTGTTTGGGGGTACAGATGGCACCCAGCTAAGGGGTAACAGCGATGTTATATGTGGAGTTGCCTTGGTCCTGCTGGGAAAGGCATCAGGCTGCTGAGGGCGGAATCCTCTGGATGAACCAGAATAGTAAGGCACTCAGCATCCTAAAGTCTCCACAGAGGTTCCTTTACTATTAGAATAACCTGGTCAAGCCCCTGGGGAGGTTCTTCAGCTTGAATTCAATTTTGCCACTGCAAGATGTAAAGATGAGGAAAAGAAATGGAGAACTTGAAGTGCTCAACCACTCCGAAGAAAATTTTGACCGGTGTTTAGCCTAAGTAAAGGACAAGAGATCGTATTTTCTTAGTATAAGTAGCATTAAAAGAATAGTGGCTATTTTCCATTAGACCATCCATCAACCTAGGCATTATACAGACTTCCCTTTATAACCCAGACTGGAAGATAATTTGTCTTCAAAGACAGTATGAATTGCAATGTCTAACAGAAACAGTCCTTTATCTAAGGATCGTGCTTTTAAACTACTTCAAAAGATCACGTAGCACAAGTTCAGCAATAGACATACCGCTCATCATATCCCTGTTCATCAAATCTTTTCTACTTCTGTCTCGTTAACCATACAGCCATGCATGGAATAGTTTTAATCTGCTTGGACTTTATGGATAAGGACCTAGTTCATACCCTTCTGGCTCACCAGCAAGGGCATTGCCTGTGTACAAGGATCTTTTTAAAATACATGGGAGCTTCAGTAAGGCAAGGAATGTTTAAAAAAAAAGCATCCTTGTATCCATTGGTAATTCTTTGCATGAAGGAAGGAATAAGGTGAATACAGCAAAGAGCACTTGGCAGTGTAGCAGTTAAAAAACAAAACCAAAACCAAAAACAATAGCTACTTGTAAGAGGACTGGAATTGAGATCAACTGGGGCTTTGCTGTTGTTTGGGTTGTTTTTTTTGTTTTGGTTTGGTTTTTTTGGTTAGTTTTTTTTTTTTTGTTTTTTTTTTTTTGGGGGGGGGGGGGGCGGTGGTTTTTTCAAGTCAGTTTTAAAAGATTCCAGATCTTGAAATCCTGTGGGCTGTAAGCAACGGAGAAGTATGTGTACGGGAAAGTAAATGACTAATCTTCTAACAACCTCAAGACCAATTGAAATGAGGAATTTTAAGAGACACATTCCTGTAGCAGAACATTTAATGATGTATTTAAACATGCTTTTACTAATGAAAGACATTTATTAGTCCTGAACCTTATCATCACAGCGCTCTAGCCATTGAGAATGGAACATCAGCATGGATTCTCCAAGCAGAAAGGCTGCCATTCTGCTATGGTTTTGAAAACCTGCAGCCAGATTCTCCACTAATTTTAAAGAACACTAGTCCATGTGCAGAAGTGGTAGTTCTAAGGGTATATTAGAGCTTTTATTATTTTTTCCACTGACATTTTTTCCTTTCCCTTTTTTTTCTGTGGCAATGCTGCAGGTCTGTCCTGTTCAGGCACTCTGATTTTGGTGCTTCAGACCTATAAATGCTCCACATGTTTTCTGTTTTAAGATCATTCAGTGTTGTATTTAAATCAAGGAGCAGGGTAACCTGAACCAGTTTCTGTAGTTATAAAGATCTGTAGTTTGCAAACAGCCACGCTGACAGCAGTGTTTGCCGCTGCTCTGACCCTGCTGCTGCCTCGAGTCTGCCAGGGGAGCTCTGTGTACCACTACTGCCTGATGCTCTTCAGCAAGAATGAGAAGAGCGAAATGCTGGTCTTTTCTGAATCATCTCTTCTTGATTGAAACAGGTTAAGGAGCGCTCAAGAGTACTAGGCCCGCTAACAGGTCTGAGGGTAAGAAAACCTCTGGAAAAGAAGGTGCCTGACCATGCATCCACTGCTGCTAGAGCAATCATAGAGATCCTAATTCAGCCATGTAAAATTGGAGGTGTGGAGAAGAAAGGAGAAAAGAAAGGACATCGATCCCTGACACATATATCACTACTGTATTTCCAAGCACACATCTCACACTATTTTGTACATAAAGTATAGGGCGGTATTCCTAAATGCAGAGTGCTGCGCTTCTTTCCTTTACTTCCTTCCAAGTCTTGAGCTATAGTATACATTTTATTACATTTTCCAGTTTCTTGACCCTTTTATCCAGAAATGTCTCCAGAAAACTTACTCCAAGAGCTTGTGTTCTGAAGAAAAATGCCAAACAGGGACTGTTGTAGTTCCCTGGCATTTTGTGTCTCTTGGCTTGTAATTATTTTTAGCATACAGTTCTTCCCTACTCATAGATTATAGTCATCGACATTGTTGGTGTATGTGTCCGTGACACAGCTTTTATTGCTAACACACTATTTTTGCTTTCATGCAGCCTGTAGGAACAGAGGATGGGGATTTCCCTACACAGATACTGGATAATTAAATAGATGGTTAAACAGCTAGGAATTACTGTAGAAGTATTTAGAATGCTTCTACTGTGTTCTTCGTGGTTTGGGACCACAGTGCTCCTAGTGATGTTGCATTGAAACCTCATTTTCTTAAACAACTGCTTGCTTTTGCCTCCATACTCTGTAACTTCTGTTTGCGTAGAGCATGGGATACTTACCAGTCTCAGTCCTGCTAACCATCCAACTTGTCCTCATTAAACCATCTGGTTTTAGTTAGCCTACATCAATCTTTTGTTCCCTAGACCTAGGAATCTGTATCTGTATGCCATTGCTGTCAGCACGGCTTTGATACTCTAATTTGTCTTCTTTAGCATCAGCTGTTTTCTGTAATTTGGAAACTTATTGGGCAATGTAGAGAAGGATGAACGCTTCTAGACACATCCAGCAGCATGCTCGATTTGCAGGCTGTCCTAGGTCCTCATTCCCAGCAATCAGATGAGATCTCTGGCCAATGCAGAAAGCAAGGCAGCAATACGGCCTGAACCCCTATCGGTTACCATTTTGATAGCCAAAAATAGACAAAGGATTTTTCAGATCTGATAAAGATTCTAAGAAAGATTTTAGGGCTCTTCCTTATTACTGAGAATTGCTTGTCTCATGTTGATGGTCTACAGACATCCTCTTCTATCTGATTTGTGTTACAGCTAGAAATGGGAAAGATTTTTTTTTTTTTTTTTTGGCAGAGAGTAAAATGACTGAAAAATGAAGTTGGGAGAAGAGGAATGAGACTCAGGCAATTTCCTTAATTGTCTAAAAAAGGAAATGTCTAAATGAAGGAAATGCGAAACATTTGTTAAAAGTCAAATATTGTATTTTGACATTTTGAGAGCAGAACAATGCTCTTTGATTTTAAAGACATTATTTGTTTAAAAAAAGGGTTAAATGGTGCCTTTTTAGCATTCCATTTTAAGCTGAGTATTTCATTTTGGATGAACTCCAACTGCAGTTTCATGGCTTTATATGTATTTTATTTGTTTCACAACAAAGCATAAAATAAGACTGTTCCTCTGCAGACAAGACAGATTAAGGGCTGGGGGGAAAAAAAAACAACCACCAAACCAACCAACAAAAACCTGCAACAATTTTGATGAGACATAGGAGCAAGAGCAGTGAACTAAAGAAACTGAGATATGTCTGACTATATCTAACAGTGTGAATGTTTACTGAAATAGTCATCCTGGTGTCCCTTTACAGTCAACAGAGGTCAAATCATTAGAAATAGTGCTTTCTGGAGAGCGGTGTGTCTCTTCATCAGACCTCTCACACAGGATGATTAGACCATCATCTCCCTTTTCTCTCCAGTGAATACAAAGGGACAAGAAGAAGCTGCTTCGGCTGTAGAAGGGGGTATTACCAAAGTCCAAAGGTAAGATGTTGCTTCCACACTCCCTCCAGCTGCCAAACAAGCAGTGAGCAGTATAACCAGGCATGAGCAACTGACAAGGAATAGTGAGATAAATCCCAGTCAGCAGGAGCAGGGTAGTTACTTTTTGTAAGGATACAGAAACAAGTATAGAAATAAGACACAAGCTAAAAAGCATGCATTGTGTCAGAACATGTTAAGCAGAAGGGTAACCAGCCATTGGAAGCTCCAAAGCAGTGCTGAGAAACAGATTTTTGTCTTTTCTATGCTTTGCTATCTGATTCCCTCAACTGGATCAGATGTGCCTTACAAAATTATCTTCTCCAATCTGGCTCCATGGAGTAGAAATTACTCATTTTGGAAAAGAAAAATCCCCATTATTAATGGCAAAATAAATAATTTTTGCAAGAAATCTTCCATTTCTCCTGTGAAGGACTGTATAATGGTCAACTGAACTGGTTTTATAAGATAAGTGTTATGGTTCATTGTGAGTTTAAAGACAAAACTTTGATATTCTGTAATATAAATGTATTTTCAGGAACTGTTTGCATCCTGGTATTTTATGTGCTAAATATGTTGGAATGACATGCTGATGATATTAGTTTGGGTAGACAGTAACTTTTAGAAACATTTAGTAATTCTTAAGTCTGTAGTGAAAGTTGGCCCTTAAATGCCTCAGATGTGGAAATGGATTCATGCTTAATAATTTATGGTAAGTTCTAATAATAAAATATTAATTACCTTCTCATTCTGAGCAGTGTGTGTATTATTGGACATTATATATATTTTTGTTAAAGTTTTAAAAAGTATTAGCTTTCATTTTTTTAGACTACTTCAATGTATTGCTACAGGTTTTTTTTTAATACTGTAATAGCACAACAAATCAATGTATTTCTGTGATAATGTGTATTTCATATGAGAAACTATTCAAAAGAAAAGAAGTTAGTTACTTCTAAAAAAGAAACAAGATCTAAAAGAAGCAAGTTACTTCATCACATCTAGATACATTTATTTTTTCCAACATGGCTAGTATTTCAAAGTTCTCTGGCCCAATCAGGAATTATCTCCCTCTCAAAATCAATAGAGACGATATCACCCCCACCTTTATCTGAAAACTGCATTTCTATTTAACCTTAAGCCTGGTATTCTTCCGATTTTACATCTCTCTACTTAAATAAGAATTTATTTCATTTTCATCTTTACACCAAAATCTGTATATACCTATTTTGCAGGTAATGCTATTCCACAAGAAATTCCCCTGGATTTCCACTGGATACTTAATAAAGTTAATTTCTTAATAAAGTTTGTGCATACACATTCACAGGAGGAACAAGGGTGTGGGGGTGTGTGTGTGAGTGCTGTATGGGTCAGCAAATCTTCATTTGCTTCCATTCAAGAAAATGCCTGCAGTATTTTGGATATTTTCATAAAATGTACCCGATTGCCTTTTCCCAGAAGAATTCCGTATATTCAGTGTGGGTTTGCTATTTTTGACATTAGCACTGAAATGCCTCCAGAGAAGAAACCTGCATTTAGTTGAAATGCCAGAATGTCAGTTTGTTTTCTGTGTGTGCAGAGGTGCATTTTGGACAGCCTGTGCCTCTTGCCAAGCAATACAGGCTTCCAGAGGCAGTCCTGGGCAATTGCCAGTCTCAGGTCTTCAAAATATTCCTCGACATGCCCAATATGCCACCTTTTCTCTTTTGGCCCACACTAGCAAGAAGCTTCTCATGTGCATCTTTTCCCCCCACCATGGTCTACCATGGCTAGATACTGGGACCAGACCCAACAGCCCATGTGCTGTGGACAGTGGGTTACAGACACCCTCTCCTTCTTCTCAGTTCCAATGACACTGTGTCTACATACATCCTGATGTTGACATCAGCCAAACAAAACGCAGGATGTGAGGCACTGGAGAAAATCACACCTCAGTCATCCCTTCATCACCCCTTTACAGCCAATGTACATGTAGCCAACATAGTCAATCTTGCCAATGAGCAAAGATTAGCACTAACGTTCACCCTTTCCAAAAAGGGCCACTTTGCCCCAAATAATTTCTTGACTTAATTCTTACAATTTCTGAAAAAAAGCTGGGTAGTGTGTGTGTGTCTGTGTATTAGTATTTAATTTAGTACTGTCACCTATGTCAAATACAGTATGTAATGGAACCTAAAATCCTGATAGAGCAATGCTCTGAAGAACAGCTGAGTTTTGAGCCTTTTATGTTAGTAAAACTCTCTATTGTACTCGTTGAATACTGTGGATAAGAAACAATGGAAAATGGAGACTCAGCAATGTGAACAGAATATTTAATATATAGGAGAGCAGAGTAACCTGTCCCAAAGAATTCAGGTTTTTGCCCCTCACTATTCTCGCCACTATTTGCATTTCTGTCTCACCTATTATTCAAACATGTTATATTGCTAGATGAAGGGGGTTTAGTGAATAATAGTTGCCCAGTTAAACTTCTTGACAGCTCTGTGTATTTTGCATGAATAAAAGGAATATTGTGCAAAGGTATAGGGAAATATTCTTCTAGGTACATATACCATCTCTCATGATGGTATATGCCATTCATTATGAACTGTGAAGCTGTTCCTGTTCTCTGTTGCTTTAAAACTAATTAGAATGTTATGACTCAGTGGCTCAGCAGCTCCCATCTTAATTCTGGGTGGGAAAAGTAGTTTTAAAAATGAGTTTAACAGCTGCACAAAGCTGGGGAAGGTCACAAGTTACTCTGTAACATTTGACATTCAATTGAATTCACACATGAGGTCTTTCAGATTTCAGTGGAGCCAAAAAAACAGCATGAAACTCTACTGCAGGTATAACTGGTGTGGCATTAATTAGTTCTGTTTTAAGAAAAAGGTATCTGTGACCCTGTGTGCCCTCACTTCCATTAGCATTGTGGGGCATTTTCACAAGGACAGGCAAGCATCCCACCTGAGACTGGGCAAGCAGCCTATTAGGTTTCATACTGGTCTCTTAGGATACCCATTTATTGTCATTAAAACCAGAAACAAAGACGCTCCTGTCATGATAATGAGAGATGAAAATGTTCTGTATTATGCTTAAGTGATTATCTCCTTTTAGTTTTTTTTTTTATTTTGTACCCCAATCACTAGTTTTCAGCCACTGAGAATTACTGTATAATTAAAGAAAGTACTATACCATATGATAAAAAAGGGTTCTTTTCTCAAAAACATTTGAAACACTTTAGCTGAGATGTCTTTTTTGATATTTTCAAGTCATTCCGTTATATGGTGTTTCAAAGACAAGTAGCCAGAAAATAATGATTCTAACAAAACCTGAAACCAGCAGATGGGTATTTGGTTTGGTGGGTCTTAGCATTCTTTGACATATTAAGGAAAACGTAAATCACTGAGCAAGAGTTTTCTTATTTAGCCAACAGAAGCCAGCTTCCACCAAATCCTACTTTAAGCTTTCTCAGGTTCTTAGATTTCCTAACGCAGGTTGCGCTGCCAGCATCTCTGCTTACACTTGTGATGCAGGCAAGAACTTGTGCATGTCACAGCAGCAGGCTTTTGTATGCAAACAGCAATTGAGTAAATGCTGGGTGTCAGCGCCAACAGCTCCCCTCCAGCAGCCAAGGGAAGACCCTACCAACATGCCCTAAGTGATGGGAGTTTGTCTCTCTACCTTTGTCAGGCAGAAAACTCTGATGGGAGCCGTTCAGGAAGAGGTACATGATTTAGATCACTCAACAAATTTGTTTCAGTATTTGAGAGCATATGGTATTTCAATGATCAGAGCCCAGCAATATGCCAGCAGAAATTGCCAGTGGCACTAGAGTGGACTCATCCTAATGTCGAGCAAGCCCAGGTTCAGACAGTTCACCAGCTCACTTGCAACAGTTGGTTTCCAAGATGAGGAAGGTGCCCGGTTTGCTAAAGATATGTTAAAAGTGGATTGTTATTTCCACAATACAACTCCTTTATCCAGTAACAGTCACACACTTCCAGTTCTGAAGTAATTTACCTAATCTTTCTACTCATGGCAAATAAAAATAGTCTGAAGTGTTTTACCACTGCATGTGGTACCTGTAGATAAGAGGGATATTAGAAAAAAAGAACTATCTGCATGAGTGACTGTACCTCTTTGAGAAGTAAAAAAATAAATAAATCATACTGAACAGAAATAGAACTCAACAGTTTGCCAGATTAAGATACCGAGCCTCGGAATTCTCCAAATATCATAAATTACCCTTAAAGACACCCATCAGGATTTTTTATTTTAAACCCAAAAATACATCCCCTGACTCATATATCCAAAAGCTAAGCAGTTGTTCAGATCTGCTTTTCTAATTTCCCTGTATAATCAATAGAACATTACTAACATTTTCAGACAGAAATGGAACTCCTCCTAACATGGCATCCAGAACAGCCAAAAATCATCTTCTAGAGATGCCTCATTCGCTTATCTATGCAGGCGACCTGGACAGAAACTACCTGGCTTTTATATGACTTTCTTCTGTTGTGCTGATACATTAATACAAATCTTAGTCAAAACATTTCCACTTTCTCATGGGAAATCTGTTTTGCAGCATTTTCTAGATCTCCTGACATGTTGCATTGTCAACCGCTATCCACAGTTTATATGATAACTATTGAAAACATTTTATAAAACACTGTAACAATTATTACCAAGTAGTCTGGTTATTATTTTACTTGGAAGCTTATCCGGATAGACAAATCCATATAGAATTAAAATGAAATATGAGAGAATAGTTAGTAAGACTACTTAGTCACTTGAATGAGTTACCAAGTGGTGGATTTTTTTTCTTTTAGAGATTTATTCCCTCACTGGAAATTTTACAACTGTAGAAATTACATTGTAGCTACACTCGTGTCAGCTGGCCAAATATGAGGAATGTGTGGAATTCCCTTGCCTGTATTATCAAAAGGACTAGACAAGACATTTCAGTGTCTTTCTCTAATTTCACATGGGGTGACACTATGAACAATTTACAGATGAAGATGCTGCTGTGTCTAATGCAAAAGCTATAGCAGAATTGTGTAACAAGCACACTCAATCTGGCATAATGTCTCTACCAGACAACAGATAAAACCACCACTAGAAACTACAGGAATAACTTCAGATAGTAAAATTTTAGAAAAACTGATTAGTTCAAAAACTTTACTGAATTTAAAGACAGCTAAAGGTGATTAGCTTCAGCTATGTGGGGGAGGTGAATTCATGCATTACTTTTGAACACAGTCCTATACTTCATTCACTAGATACCTCCCCAGATTCAGGTGTCCCCAAACTATACTTAGGATCCAAAGACAGAATCAGAGAATGCTAGAATCGTTTGGGTTGGAAGGGACCCTAAAGACCCCCCAGTCCCACCCCACTGCCCCGGACAGGGCCCCCTTCCCCCAGCCCCGGTGGCTCCCAGCCCCGTCCAGCCTGGCCTTGGGCACTGCCAGGGCTGGGGCATCCACAGCTGCTCTGGGCAGCCCGTGCCGGCACCTCGCCGCCCTCACAGGGAAGGATTTCTTCATAATATCTCATCTAAATCTCCCCTCTTTCAGTTTAAAGCCATTCCCCCTTGTCCTGTTGCTACATGCCCTTGTAAAAAGCCCCTCTCCAGCTTTCTTGTCGGCCCCTTTAGGTACTGGGAGGCTGCACTAAGGTCTCCCCAGAGCCTTCCCTTCTCCGGGCTGAACAGCCCCAGCTCTCCCAGCCTGTCTGCACAGCAGAGGGGCTCCAGCCCTCTGAGCATCTCCGTGGCCTCCTCTGGACTCCAACAGCTCCATGTCCTTCTGTTGAGGACTCTAGAGCTGGACACAGCACTGCAGGTGGGGTATCACGAGAGTGGGGTAGAGGGGGAGAATGCCCTCCCTTGACCAAGACTAGCAGCAAGATATGTGCTTTCTGTTTGAAAGTGCTACAGAAAGATTTTGGATGAGAAAGTAAGGAGCCCAAACTAATAAGTTCATTTTTTCACTTGAGTGTTGACTTAAATTTAACATTAGACTGGTCAGATCAGAGACTTTCCAGAGCATGTCCAAGCTATTCTTGGTTTTGTTCTCAGGAATCAAGAAGCAATGGAAGTAAGAACATTGATGTTTGCCCCTGTAATACCAAAATATGAGGAGTCAGTTCATTAAATCAGGCAAAGCTAAACCAAATCCAAATGTTAAATACTTGGAATCTGTTCTTCCAACAATTCTGCAATTTTGTTTTGCTCATAGCAGGACTGCCTTTCCATTTTTTTTGGTTCAAGCCTTGTTTCCCACTGTTGACTGTTCTATCTCTGTAGCTATTAGTTAATTTCATATATTTCATGGCAATACTAGCTTGACTTTCATTAACAGTGATAAGTTAAACTCTCACAGATATGTGTGAAGTAAAAAAAAAATAATAAAATTTTAAAATCACAAAACATTTAGATTGATATACAAAAGGTTGCGGAAGTACATTTGGAAATCCAAATGTGTAGCACCAAAGAAAATTAGGACAAAGGCTGAGAGGAATTTCTGAATGAAAACTCCACTGCTTCATTAGCTGTATAGAAGTATTGAAACAGGGCAGATTAAAAGCAGTCTGAGGGGAGGGAGGGATTGCCTGAGGAATCTAGAAGAGAAGAGAACTTGTTGGGGGACACTGGGAGGGACAATTAGAAGTTGTGAGTTTGAAAGGAAAGTATCCAGCCTGGAGTGTGTCAGAGCCTAGGTATGTTTATGTACAAAACAGTGCAGGAATGTGGTCTGTATGTGCAGGCAGCAGCAGAGCCAGTAAATGTGATGTTCCAGGAAGCATCTGAAACCAAGCACATGGGCTTGGTACCAAATTTTCATACCCGTGTAGTGACTCCAATCCTTTTTCCAATTCTTTAAACAAGCAGCATTTTTAGCAGGTTTCACAATACTTGCAGATCATGTATAGGGGATAGATGGAGTTCAAGTCCCAGATTATGACATCTTTTTGTAGACTCAACATGTGAACTGTCTAAACTGCTGTTAATCAATGGAGATTTAAGGTTTAAGTTCTTTGCACAAACAAGGGCACCAATAGAGACAAGACTGTTAAAAGCATCTGCAGGGGGCTGGCAGATGAGGCCAGGTATTTGCAAGACCTTTGTTCTTTGAATGCTGCAGCTGAGGACACCTACCTTTAAGGCATTTCAGGTGACATTAGACACCTTTATGTCTGCAGCCAAAGCAGGACGTTTACTGTCAGGTAGTATACTGGGTGCTCAGTCACCTAACATCTAGACATTGAACTCCAGGCAAATTATTCTATAGGCAAAATCCCTTGCTGACCATTTTATAACTCAATTTGGCCTATGGCAAGAAAAAATACATCCCAAGAGTCTGAGCATAAGGAACTGGGTTTGATATCTTTGATTTCGATATCTCTCACCACTGCCAAAAGTTCTGCTGATCTCCTACAAAGAAAAAAATCAAGGTTTTAGTAAGCAGTAGCTCTTTGGCGGAGTGGTGGACAACTAAGACTGGCAGAGCAGGTTGCATGATTATTCTCATCCCAACAGAGACTTGTTTTGCTGTATAAATATGCTCACAGCACAGAGACACACAATCATTTGTGCTGCAAAACTGAGATCTCAAGTGTCATCACATTAGTTGTCAGGAGAAGATGTCTCTTGGCACCTGAGTTGGGCCATCAGTCACTTTGACTGACACAATTTTATGCATGTTCAGCAGTCCAGGTGAAGACTGAACAAAGTCATTTTTCATTTCTACTCCATCCGTATGGAAAGATAGCCTTAGGCTAAAGAGTGCAACCTTGCCCCTGAATGTTACACTATAAAGGCATTGCTCACCACTTCCAGCCCTTCCTTTCCCACATGCACTACAATCAATAGGATTGATTCTCATGCCTGAGCTCTCTGTGCCTGCATTATAGATTTTTAAGTCATGTTTATTATGCTGCTCACTGTCTTCAAAGCCTTTGTGTGGTATCTCAGAGATAGACATCTCCGGGAATGCTTTTGAATTCTGTGAGATAAGCCCATGTACATTCTTGGACAGTAACTGAGAAAGCAGACTATTTTTTCCCAGATTTCTTATATTTACCATCTTAGCCTAGATATTTCTCATTCTTTCCATGCACACTTAGTATGATACTCAGAACTGACAATGCTATAAAGACTCCTTAGACCATTATCTTGCAATCTTGGAAACTACCTATCATTTTTGGAACTTGGTTTGGGTTGTTTGGTCTCAAGGACAGGGATTGCTATTGCAGTTCCTGTATTTGGCTGAGCGTTCAAATGCTAGCACCACTGACTTAAGACACTATTGCTGCTGCTTTAGTATTTTCAACCATGAAAACTCTGAAAAGACAATTCCAAATTGTGACATCAGGCTGGCCACAGAAATGGAACAAAACTTTATCTAAAATGCTAACAAATATTTTAATATGACTAGAACACTACTGACAAAAATTATATATCTCCTGACAGATCAAGGTGCAGTGTCAGGTAAAAAACACCAAAGAAGAAAAAAAATAGTTCAATTTCAGTGCCACAGCCTGTTCCTTCCTTGCCCTGCCCTGTCCAAGTGCAATGCAATGTGTGAGAACCCTGGAAGTTTGTTCCTGTATGTTTAATGATGTGGACAAGAGAAGGAAATTATATGGCTTTGAGCAACCTCCTGTCCCACCAGTGCTTTGCCCTGCCACAACCAGCACAGGTCAGAAGCAAAGCACAGGCCAGGCTGAGGAGCAAGCATGCTCCAACCACCATTCCCAAGAAGCTGTTGTGGAGGAGGATGGGCAAAAGGATTGGAGGCACAGTGATGCCACCTTTCCTGTGTTACTTCGCCTTAGGGCACAGAGCAACAGGCAAGCCAGGGGCTGGAGCACAGTAAGCCCTTCCCATGAGCACTGCTGGTTGTGCTCACAGCCAGCTCTCCTGGGGGAGAGGGCTGTTTGACAAACCTTGGCCAGCACCGCAGCTATTAGAGAAAAAGCTTAATATTGGCTCCCATGAAAAGCTCTGTGAAGAAAAGCAGCTTTTAAGCTGCTGTGTAGTGAGACACAGATGGAGAAAGCAAAGTTCATGCCCAGTCCGGCACTTGGGATTAGCCTTTAAAGACCAGCCAAGGCAGGGTGAGGCAAGTCTCTTACTCAAGAGTGCACAAACCATCCGGTAACACCTGGTGGGACCTAGGGCCTCATTTAATTACAGAAAGAAAAGTAAAAGATATCATATGTCATTCATACAGTTTTATTCAAGCCAAAATGTAGTTCACTTCAGCTATCTAATGATTAGCTTTTTCTTATATGCTCAAGTATTTAGGCGGACCCTGTGCTCACTGTGGAAATATAAGCATCTCCTGAAAGGGAATCATTGCAACATAGACTGGAAACGCACAGATTGTCTGTCACAGCTGGTGCTAAAGATTGGAAAGTCTCAGTTAGATGTGATGAATTTCACCTTTATGGTTTCATCCTTTTCTATTGCAGCCAAAGGGCCATTTGCTGTGAGAGCAAAACTTTCTGTGTTAAAAATGTTAGCCCTTTTTTGCTTTATGACTCTACTAGAGCCTTTGGGGTTTGTTCTGTTTGTCTTTCTAGGTTTTAAATTGCTTTTCATTTGCTTGCTTCTTTGCTTTCTGTGAGTAAAATAACAGGCTTCTTCCTTACATGGAAAATAACTGCTGAAAAAGCAGAAGAAAATGCCAGCTGCAAACCCCTAGATCTCCAACAGCCATGAAGCCTGTGCTCTTGTTACTCCTCAAGCAAAAGGAGATAACATATTGGAAAAGAAACAGTATAGTGCCTGCTGGCAGGCTTCTTTAGCTAGGACCCAAGAAAGCATTTTAGAAAGTGAAGTGACAGAAAAGAAGCCTTTTTGAAAAAATATTTTTATTAACACTGATAAATATTGCCTTTGTCCAACTTGGAACCCGTAGGGCTTAATCCAAACAATCACTGTCAACATAAGCCCAACTAAGCAAATGACATTATAGCAGTGGTTTTCTTTCTCTTTTCTTTTCTTTTTTTTTTTTTTTTAATTCAAAGAAATGGTTGTACATATGTGAGTCTGTGCATGTGCAAGAGACTTTTCCCTTGTCTTACAGCCTTATCTGTTCCAGCCGTTAAAACAACTTACAGGAACTGTGCTATTTTTAGTTCAGTATTTTGAAACATTTAACAGTTTGAGGATTAACGCGCAGCGGAGCTGAAGAGGAGAATTCTTTTTTCATTTGTATTATCATCATAGGTGGGGTTGGTCACAGTGTTCATGGTTAAAACTGTTTAACAATTCCATTTATAGAGGCCCAGATTTTTTAATTTACAGCTTTGTAAGACTGGCTATTGTGGGCTGAAACAGTCCAGTCCAGGCTTCTGCCTCATGAAGATTTCTCTCTTTTAAATGATTTTTTTCAAAAATGAAAATTAATCCATCTCTATGAACAAGAGTAAGAGACAATTAGTGGCTTTGTCCATGTTAAAAAACTTAATCCTTCACCTTTGTTCTCCTGCTTCTCTGCTGCAAAAGATGGTATTGAAAACTGGAGGCCATGAAAGGGCAGAAAGACTAACTTTTCTACCAGAGATTACTTTTTGTCTTTCTTCTGAATAATGTCCCAGTTTGAGTAAGATAAAAAGCTCTGAAATGTCACTGTCCGCACTTAGAAGCAAGCATTCAGCAGTGTGCTTGGCCACCTTAAATGCTACAGCAAGTGATCTAAGGACCCTACATTCAGGCCGCCAGTTCAATGAATGCTCACCCAAACTGATCTAGCATCCAAGGCACTCCAGACACCAAAGGAGGAGGCAGCTCTTCTCCAACTTCATCTGTCTTGAGCTTTTTGTGTCCTAGACTGTGAGTTAGACCTCACTAAGAGACCAAACTCAGCATGCAGCATTTGCGGGCACATCCCAGGAGCAGACTGGGGACAGCAGTAGGGGAGTGCATGCCCCAGCCCCCTTGAGTAGCCACAAGCAAATCAAGGGTGTGAAGAGAGTAGGCAGGAGTGAACTTATGTCCATGTCCTGTTGACTATGTTCCTCAGCTAGGAGACAGTCATGGGGCAGCAGTCCCTGCTGTCTTTACTACTTCACCATCATTTGCAAAATTTATAAGCAATCCTTACAGAAAACAGTGCCCCCCATCTCCTCAGTGCAGGAAACACTTCCATTCTCTGAAAACCATTTTCCAAGGGGCACCAACAGAAGCCCTGGAAAAGAGACTGAAGCTCAGGAGACACAGGATGAGGCCATTAAGGCAGAAACCTGGACTCCCTGCACGGGATCTGAAAAAAGTTCCAGACTTTATGACACTGATTTAGGGCAAAAAAACACTGTCAGGTTTTGCAGACTGTCTTCTGGATGAGCCTATAATGCCTCTTTAATTAATGAGAGGTCCCTGTCTGTTGGTTGCCCAAATTTAGACAACGTGAACATCCTTCAGAGCTTCAGCTTCCCTCCACCTTCTGGCCATGGCCCTGGGGTGGCTTAGGCCCATCCTAAACTCAGCTGAGATGCTGACAATTCTCCATGCTCGGCGTAGGGTGTTTGACTGCACTCTTAGACAGTGCTACACAGTGGACAATCCTCTTTTGTCTTGTTAGATCTGAAGTCCTTTGAGCAGCACGTTGTCAACATCCTTTTCCAACACAGGTGAGTTTCTTTTCCATTATCTCTGCCAGGTCCTGACCTGACCTGAGTTAGCTTACGAAAGCTGAAAACTGTCTCCTTTTGTATGTCTTCTCAAAGGGAGAATGTATGTGTCTTGGAAGCAGACCATATTTTTCTCTCAGTTTTGGGCACAGATCCACCACTGACACTGAACTATCAGTAACCTAGAAGCTACCTGACATGGCAGAGTTCATGTGCTGCAACTCGGAAATATTTTACTGCAGCTGTGTTAATGAGAAAATAATCAGGAGTTTAGTATAGCTGGCTGCCAGAACAAAATACATGCACTTGAATTTAGACTTTACTGAAAAACTTTCTTTTTCGCAATTAAACTTACTATATCTCTAGCTGAAAGTTTAAGGAAGAGCTATTATATATGTTATTGGAAACAAAACATCAGCCTTCACACTTATCAAGGTTCTTTTAAGAAGCCCTGTTTTATTATTATAATGATATTTATGTATAACAAGAAGTATTTTCATAAAAACACAGAATGGTTTGGGTTGGAAGGGACCTTAAAGACCTTCTAGTTCCATTCCCCGCCACAGGCAGGGCCCCCTTCCCCCAGCCCCGGTGGCTCCCAGCCCCGTCCAGCCTGGCCTTGGGCACTGCCAGGGCTGGGGCACCCACAGCTGCTCTGGGCAGCCCGTGCCGGCACCTCACTGCCCTCACAGGGAAGGATTTCTTGCTAATGTCTCATCTAAATCTCCTCTCTTCTAGTTTAAAACCAGTGTCCCTCATCCTGTCACTACATGCCCTTGTAAAAAGCCCCTCTCCAGCTTTCTTGTCGGCCCCTTTTGATACTGGGGGGTGCTCTAAGGTCTCCCTGGAGCCTTCCCTTCTCCAGGCTCCAGCCCTCTGAGCATCTTCATGGCCCTCCTTCAGACTTGCTGAAACAACTTTACATCCTTTTTATGTGCAATACTTTTCAATATAAGCTCAAAAGAAGGCAATGACAAAAAAAAAAAATCAGCACAAGCTTAAATTTTTACACATGTTCTTTATAAAAAAAAAAAAAGGACAGTCTTATGGTTGATTTGTGACATTGGATTAAATAATTAAAATATATTTATACAGTTTTCTAATACAACAAAATTAATCTGCATTTCAGCACTTTTCACAGTCCTAAACGTTAGGCTTTAAGCATAGATTTTTTTCCTGGTCTCTCTAGTCAACAGAGACACAGACTCCTCCAGGTAAGCAAGAGAGATTAGGTGTCCCTTCTCATCTGATCTCTGAGGGAGCTTCTCTTTTTCTGCACAGACCAGGCAGTTTAGCCATCTGCCTCAGGCTGCAAAGATAGCTGGGATGAATATTCCCAGCTGCCACTCCATAGGAGGACTAGATTATTGTATAGGAAATATTAAAACATCATTAAATGCTGAGAGCATGCAAGGGGATGGAATACAAACTGCAAACTCATGCACACTGGATAGGATTCAAGTAGCAAAATTGGAGACATTTAAAATTATCATGTTTAATGTAAGCTGGATGTGTAGGTGCAGCTTACAGTCAGCACAGACAGATGGCAGCTCCAAAGGAGGAATCATCTCCCCACTTACAGGCACTTATATTAGAACAGAGTAAATGCTCTTGGTTTCACCAGCTCCAGAAAACACCAAGGATCAGTACTCAGACCTGAATAGTGACCCCAAATTGCCTGTGTCACTGATGTGTTGGAAAGGCTTTGGTACAGATTTGATACTTGCTTTCTCTCCTGCTCTTACATGCTACCCACATAGTTCAGAGCCAACAGGTAGTAGGAACAAGGAGGGCAGATACAGGGGAAAGCTATGGGGGTGTAAACTGTACCATCGCAGCTCCCCACAGGTATGCAGAAAGGACACTGGTTCATTTCATATGCTTCAATAGAGCAGCTGTTGTGAATATGGCAGTAAAAGAACAATTAAAATCTAAATTTATATGAGAACCAGGACTAATCATTAACCCACATTGCAGATTCTTGTCTGTTTCCCTAAAGCGACTGTGCCTTGATTTGGTTTTCGAACTGCTGCTGCAGTACACATAAAGAAGCAATACTAACGATGGTGTTTGTAGAGGTGATAGCCCCTGCAAAACGGGATTACATAATTTCCAGATGGGGCAGATCTATTCCATCTGTGTAACTGATTTGTTAAGCCTTGTGCCAGGTATGCAAATAATAAGAATCTTATTTATGATTTAGCAGAACACAGAGAAGTCTTTACCAAAGTACACATTTAAGAAGACCCCTGCCAGGCAATTTGTTCCTTAAATACATTCTGGTTGCACAATTGCTCAAAACCCCAGAAAGCAGTGCTACCTGGTTACATCTCTTCTACTGTATTATGTCTTATATGTACCCTATTTATATGTCCTACTATATATCTGTCCTAGTAAATCAAGCAGGACCAGAGCCCATTTACTGGTTCTTAGGCCAAGTATCATGGAGAAGCCCTTGTCTTTACACCTGAACTCTTCCAATGATCAAAACGATGCCAAATGCAAACTGCCTGTTGGGAACGACCCCTGTAGTGCTGTAGCTTCTGAAGCAAGGCCAGGAGCTGTTCTGCGGAGTGCTGCTGGTGGCTGCTGGCCTAGAAGGGCTGTTGCTCATGCTGGGGACAAACTTAAAAGTTTACAAATATAACCATAAAGTTGCAGTTCCTTGCAATATTCCTTGCCTTTGCTTAATTCACTAGCATAGACATAACTCCAAGAGAGGGCATTTCTTGCTATAGAGTGAGCAAAACTGTGTTACTCAATACATGGGATAAGTATTGCAGATCCCAGGTGTTTTGATCCATTAATATGTAATTCATAGAGTTCTTGGTTTTTTATCAGAAAAATCAAGATTAAATTAATGGCAAATGTTTTGCAGGCATATGCTAGTTTACATACACAAGTATTAAGCCACAGCAGCTGATGACTTTGATGAACAGAATTCTCAGCAGCACTAGACAGATGCTAGATTTTATGCCATGCAAAGGCAAAACTGAAAAGCTTGCACTTCACAAAGTTTGAAAGAGTATGTAGCACATAAACTTAGAGGCAGAAATTCCAAGAAAAGAGTAAAATGGAGGATTCCTGCCATATTTCAAATAGGCTTAGACTTCTCTTTGAAAAGATAAATTCCACTTCAGCCCTAAGTGAGTGAATGAAGTCTGCTCTAGATCAAAATGGAGGATTGTGATGATCTTCTCTGGCCTTAACATCAACAAATCCTTTAAATAAATACAGATTTCCACGCAGAGATTTTGCAGCTCTCTATTTCTCTCTGTATATATAATGGCTGGTTATAGGTCTAGCCATTGAATGGCTACTCCACAGAATTAATTTCCTACAGTGGTGTTTAAAATCCTAGAATTTAAACATACTGCATTATGGCACTTCTTCACACTTCCTGAAAGAGACTGAAAAAGTCATCCTGTGAAGAGATTGCTGGGTTTTCCTTCTTTTTTTTTTTTTTTTTTTCCCCCTTATAGTCACTCTGTTTTTCCCCTCACTACAATTCCTCAGGTGTATTGGGTTGAAAGTACCTGCTCTTGCCTAATTTTGAAAGTTAAGCCATTCTGGATGTGCCTTGTTCCTGCACGAAAGTCTACAGGGGAAGGCAGGACTAAAGGAGTAGAGCTGTGTCTGAACAGCGGGGGTGGATTTCGTCTCACCTAACCTTAAATATCTAAACTTAAGATAGCTACAGGTTTTCTCTTCATGGTCTGTCACCTCATAAGGACATTCAACCCATTTTGCCTGTTATATGATTTCTAAGAGGGCACCTTTGGTGACAAATTGCATTTATATATTTAGTTTTTAGATGCCTATGTTAGAGCAAATAAATCCCATCTACAGCGAACCAGAAACCTCAGAAACTGACCGAGTTTGAAGAGTGCATTTTATAATGCTAAACCGAGAGAAAATGAGGAGAGGTAGGAAAGAAGAGAACTGCTCTCTGACTGCCTTTATATAAAAACCTTCTTCCCTCTTGCCTGGCTTTACCTCTTATTCTTAATGTTTCTATTTTCCAAATGATTTCAAACCTTTTGACGGCTTCTGTTCTCATTCAAACCAATCATGACTGTGCTACTTGAGCAAAGGGGCAGAAACACAAATGTCTGAATTTCCAAGATACATATTTTTTTCCGAAGAACCTAAATTCAGAACTGCAGATGTAGCTCAAAATATTTCTGTGGTTTTGCCTTTTCTCATATATTTTATATGCCCACCATTTTAATACAAGCTCCTCTAGACAAGAACAGCTCTTCTACAGGCTTCTTTGAAGACCATACACTATCCAAGAAGATGACCAGGTCTTTCATAGGATCACAGCTGGTAGAAGATTGTGAAGGAAAATGAAGGCAGTAAATCCACCTTGCCAGGTTTCTGGGAAACAAACGCAAGGGATTATTTTTTTTCTTCCTACTAAAGAGTAAATGATCAGGAAAGCCTAGAACTGTTGAAGATGTGAAAGCAGCAGACAACTAAGTTATTCAGTGCTGGTTTTTCTATTGATTTAATTTATACAAGATTGTAATCCTAGGAGAGAGGGGAAAGGATGTAGGAGAGTCAGAAGACACCCAGGAGCTTTTACAATGAGCTACAAATCCTTGACTTGAGATAATTTGCAATTGGATGTTGACCCAAGACAGACAAGCCACATCATTTTTCCTGAATTTTGCTTGGAGACTAAGGAGATTATGCAAACCCAAATGCTCAGAGGTATATTACAGACAAAAAGATGAACTTTGGTGGCAAAACCAAATATTCTGCATTTCATGCAGAAGCGGTTGTCAGGTTTGAGAATCACTGCAGCCCAGAAGCATACATCCAAGAAACGTTAATGGAATAAAAGCACCAGAGGTGTCAACGTTAAAATATTTTATTGCACATAAATTAGCAGGTGGGGGAGAACAAAGGCAGGCGTGATATCTGTGCTTTCTTTCCAGCATAAATGTGAAACTGTCCCCCAAAGGGAGAATTTAATAGGCTCAATTAGATCCTAATCCTTTTTATGACTTTTAAAGAAATAAAACTTTTGCCAGTTGCCCACAGAATACTCATGGACCACAAACAGCTGATGCTGTCATTACAATGTGGTGAGAGGCATCTGCTTTCTCTGGGTGGCATTTTTATTGTTTTACATGCTATTAAGCATACAAAGGACTGCGTAGTTAAAATGATTAAGAAATGATATTTAGAAGTTAGCACATTTATTTTTAAAATAGAAGTGAGATCTTTACGCGTCAACTTGTCGGCAGGCCTACTACCTCAATCACTCATGGGAGAGTATTCTTACCCTATACTAGCTTCTAATTAAATTTCTTTTTAATGTGAAACTCTTCAAACCATGCTTGTGCTTAATCATGTCAAGCCTGTCAAAATACATGAAGGTTTGATGGGATTAAATCCAAGGCAGCATTGCACAGAAGGATGTGTCACAGCTAGAAATTTATTTCTCCCTTGTAATATGGACAGAAACAAAAAATTATTTTTATGGTGGCACGCTGCATGGCCCAAAGCTCACTCCAAACACTGCTATGTCCAGCAACGTTCATAATGCTAATGATTTTTTGACCAAGTAATCATTTCCTTAATATTGTTATAGACACCTCCCATTATTCTGCTGTGTTCTGTTTGTGATGCCATGCAAGTTACTCTGAAACTAAAATTAAATGAAAAATTCTGTTAACAGGAAGAAATTGAAGACTGAGAATTCCGGAAGACGGAAGCAAAGCACATTCCTAGGTCTGAAGCAGAGAGGTGGAAAAGGCTCACTGAATTATCCATTTCACCTCTCTACAAAGCATAGACATACTAATGCAAAGGTGGAGGGATGGGGTGGTTTAACTCAAAGGCTGCAAAAGGAAAGTGAAGATGCTTTATAAAAAGCAGGTTGATCAAGTGGAGTATTTTCTAGATCAGGAAGCTTCATATATGCTTACAGCTGGCTCTGAGATGGAGCCGTTGAAGGAATTCAGATTCAGGTATTTAACTGCAAGTGTCTGCATGTGGGGTTTTTCAGGTGAGCCTGGTCAGTAACCTCCCATTGCAGACAGCGGAGATCTAACTGATGCCATCAGTGGTATCTAAAGAACCACTCAGTTCAGTCTAAAGCAAACAACATTTGTCAGTCATTAATTCTGTCCATTGACTGTGTGGCCTTGACCTTCACCGACAACAGTCAAACACAGAGACTTGGCAGAACCACATCTTTAAATATCAGTGGCCGAGTCTGGACCCAGGTGACCTTGCTACACCTTTCCTTTCAACCTCATCTTGTTTTGCCTTACCGCTTGCACCAAAAGGTCCTGAAGACAGGCTTGTCCTTGCTGTGTTTGTTGAAGGTCTTGTTAAGGGCCAAGCTCACCAGCTCTGACCAGGCTCTTCAGGTGCTACCAAACTAAAAATTCATGTAGCCTAGTTTTGGAGAAAATAAGTACCTAGTGATACTTTTCTCAAAAATAAAAGTCATGAAATGTGGGATTGCCTATAAATTGAACCCAGATTAGGAAAATGAAAATTTCTTGCAAAGGTGGGTCGCACTGTAATGGGGAGTAGCTTGTTGCACCTGTTAGAAATGAAGAAGCTTGTGGGATTATTTGCAAGAACTTCTCAGCTCATTTTTTGACAGTGGATGCTTTATTGATAAAATTAGCATGTGGTGCTCCTTCACCTCTTCATCACATGGAGAACCTAAGGACAGGGACAGAAAATAAGTCAAGCATGACTTGCAGTGCACATGCCTTGAGCAGCTGCTTACAGCGTGCTCCAAGTCAGAGAGTCCCCTCTTCCATCAAAGCTTTGGTTGGCATTGACAGCATGTATTTATTTTGAAGCTAACGTGAAGGGCAGAACCTGCATGACTGTTCCAAACTGTTTATGGGAGCAGCCCAAAAATATAAAAGCTGATCGACACCCGAATTAGAAACCTGGGAACAATTCTCTTTTTTCATTCACACACAGTCACCCTGGAGCCAAGATACATTTCCCTACACTGAGACTGTGTCCCATTATTATTTATTAGCTGCACTGCAGAAACACCTTGAAGCTCCAGACTGAAGTCACTTGTGCTAAGTGCTGTATAACCATAATTTAAGAGACAGTTCTTGTCTCAAAGAACAAATTATCTAAAAATCAGGTGTTCTGAGAAAAAAAAAAAGAAGTGAAGATGAAGGGCCACAGGGGAACTAAGTCTTTTCCTCAAGGTGACCCAACAGGTGAAAAGCAAAGCCAGGGACAGAACCAAAGTGTCTCCATCCCTGAGATGGTTCTGCACCTCTTTCTAACACAATATTTATCATTTTCCATTCCTGTGGGTCAAATCACTTGAGATTTTCATGGCTTCTGTGTATAACTAATAAAATAAAATTAATAAAATGCTAGCATTTTTCTTTTCTTCTGTAACATCAGACGAAACAGTCCTCACACCAAAAAAACCCACCCCACTTGGCTCAGACATATTTCATGAAGTTAAATAACATGAGATAATTTAATAACAAATATTTTGATTAATAATGTTAATAAATAACATCAAAATAAACATCGAAATTGCGTTTAGTTTATGGATTACATTCTCCCTTTATTTCTGTGGCATAACGGAAAAATTTGAAAAACAGGAACATATTTGTTTGAAGAACAAATTATTGATAATTATATGTAATTACATGAATAGCTGATATATACTGAGAGAAATATTTATCAATATATCATTATATACAGAAAAGATATATTACAAAATTAAATGCATGCAAATATATAAAGAGAGAAAAGACAAACCTCAAACATAAGGTTTTCTCTTTTTTTCTTGCAAAGGTTATATATTTTTCTTACAGTTTTATAGGTTTTTATTTTTCATTTTAGAAGAATATGTCAAAACTTTTTTTTCATTCCATTTAGCTTTTTTCCCCAGCTTTTTTTTATAAAGAAAAAGAAAGAGAAGCCTCCTTAATCATGGATTTACAGTTGTAATTTTAACTTCAAATCTGTAGCAACAGGCTTTATTTGGATTTGGCTGATGGCACTTTTTACAAGCTCACTGAATGTTTTCAATCAGATAATGTCATTGCTATGATAACACGGACTCAAAGAGGCATGAAATGGCCTTTGGGGATTTAAAAACAGCATCAGTGCTCTTGTTTTCTAGTTTCACGAATTTACTATCAAAACCAGTCAATTCTCAAATGTAAACAATGCTACAAAAGCCTAACATTCATAAAGCATTTTAGAAGTGGAAATAAGAATGTTAGCTATCATTCTTTGTGAGCCTTGTTTAAAATGATCTGAGTTTGCCCCTGTATTTTCAATGCTGTGTAAGTATTTGTAATTAGGCTATGATATTTAATCACTCACTGGAACAGCACAGATGTCAGGACATAACGAAACTCAGGGTTATGTCCCACAAGCCTTTAAACCAATTTCCTTTTTATTGGTGCAAACTAAAAAATCAAGACTTTCTTCACTGGGTCAGGGAGTTACAATGGCGTTGAACTGATTGGAAGCAAAATATAATCAGGTACATAAAATCAATCAAGCAGAATAAAAATCCAACCTCTGGCTAAAGTTACTCCTTTGTATCGAGTTCATTTAGAATGGGACAACAATGATAAAATAAGGTTAGAAGAAATATGATCATCAGGGTAAGGAAAACAATGACTGTTCTTAAATGTTCTCTTCCTAGTTGGAAAGAAGGCAATTTAGATGTAATTATGAAAATTAACTACTGCAGCCTCAAATGTTTCATAGTGTAATGACAACACATTTTTGAAGTGTAAAAAATTGTTGTACGTTATATTTGCTTTTTGCAGTAAAAATGGTATATCAGAAAGGTTGACTTTATTGTAGAAAAAAAAAACAAAAAAACAAGCAGAAGCCTAATCAGGCAGGCATGTGAAGAGCACGCTGGTCCTATACCTTCTAGGCTACCCTCATATTTCTGAAGAAAGAAACAAAAACTTTGCACATCTGGCACAGGAAATTGTTATATATCGCTGCAACTGCACAGATAAACAGAGTCTGCATGCTGCCTGTTATTCATGTCAGATCAATATTTAGGGAAAAAAAAGTTGGTGTCATCATATCAGGCAACCAAGACCATGTTGGTCAGAAGAGGTTGGATATAAAATTAGTCACTGAGACACCATGTACCGGGAGACCTTTTTCAGAAGGCTGAATTTAGCAGAACTAAACTGTGATAATCTAATGTTATTTTTTCTTAATATGTCTTCTAAATAAACTTGCATAAGTCTAGGTATGGAAAATATGGCTTTTAAAAAAATTTTCTTCTTTTTCTTCTCTTTTTTTTTAAAGGTTGTTTAGCTTGAAAAACTAGCTTTACTCTGGAAATTAAGTGCTTTGTATAAAGTTAAGGTTTTTGTCACGTCCAGTAATACAGAAATATAGAAACCTAAATACAAATTAAGAAATATAAATGCAGAACACAGCTAGAATGTAGAATATAAATAACAGTAGAAAATAATATAAAGCAACCATGCATATTTAGACGGAGAACTATGGTAAATAGAACAGAAGTGAAAGACAGAAAAATAAGAAAATATTAAAATATGGAGTAAGAAAATTTTAGGAAATCTTTCTAACTACTGAGATATTTAAGAAAGCATCCAGCTGTTATACCTTTGAAGACTTAAACATTTATTGTCTGAGTCTGTGCTAGTCACCCATGCATCTTTAATAGTGACTGGAGAACAGGCACTGCATTTAGACAGATGAAATCCATCCCAAATGTCCATGTTTCAGGTTAGCAAAGCTCATCTGCACTTTTCTGAAATTAGGAAGGAGAAAGACAGTGTCACTGGCCTCAGATCCTAGCCTGCAGGATTGTACCTGAGAACCAGCTTCAAACATTTATTTGTTTATCTCTGTTGTTTTAAAAACACCCAAAGTGCTGACATACAGCAGGAATCAATTGCCAGTCTCATACTAGCTCATTAAGAGAAATTAAGATACCTTAATATGCTCACCGCTTCACTTTTATTCACTGTATCTGACTCATCAATCTCTGCTCTTCATAAAAACATCCCCACAGAAGCAGCATGACTCTTGCCTTCTCTTTGTGCCAAGCAGAGAGCACGGAAATGTGCCCAAACACTGATTTCTGTTGGGCCACAGGTTCTCGCAGCAGGAAGCATTTGCATTTTGAGCAGAAACCCTTTGCAGGTGTGGGAAGACCAACGTGTAGTCCTCAGGAAGGTGTCATCCCAACGAACATGGTTCAAGCACCTTCAGCTGGCTACAAAGCCAGAAGCTGAGGACTCCCTGGGGTGAGGAGCTGAGGACTCCCTGGGGTGAAGCTCCAGCTGACTCATGCATGGATGAGTATTTGCTGGGCAAGTAAAAGGTCAATGGCTCTGGTGCAGCCCACGTCATTTCCTTGAATGCTGCTGATCATAGGAACTGCCATGTTTTAATTGCTGCCCAGGACTGAAACTGGCCTTCTTTATTTTTTTATATACATATTGTCAAAGAGTCACGTTGTCTTTCCACCACCCCCTGGGTAAAATGAGCCTTGCTGCTGTACACGGGGGTTTACTGGTGTGTGAGAGGGATGGGGAGGGAGGGAGGGAGGGAGCCATCGCTGAAGTAACATCCTTTCTGTGCTGATGGGAAATGTAAATTTAGGGAAGGAATCCTCTGCCTGCACTTCAGTGTCTCGCTAGGGTTCCTTTGCCATCAGAGGTGAATACTGGGTTCCTCCTGAGCATGGTCCGCATAATCTGATACCCATCCTGGCAGGAGATAAATTGCCTGTTGAAAGCAATTGCCTACTCCTAGTTCCTGTTTCTTCGAATTGATTAAAGGCCCTAGGGTGACAGACTCCATTTTAGACACCTAATATTTAAGTCTTTAATGACAGCACAGATGGATCTCACCTTGGGTCAAAGCCAACAGTTTCCCTGTCTTCTTCACGGTGAGGGCAGCAACCTGCCTCTGCAGAAAATAGTCTACCCTGCCTTGTAAATGGGAAGTTTCCCGTGACCTTTGTTTTGTGACGTCTTTCCCTGGGTTCAACATCATTGCACTCTGAAATTAGCTCCAGATTTATTTATCTTTTGCTTCCTTTCTGGGTGTTGAGGGTGACCTTAAAGGTTGCACTCAAGTCACACTCCAGCATGTGTCTGGTGCTGGCAGACAGACACACCAGATTTAGACACAGACAGCCTCCCACTGCCTGCAGGATCCAAATGCCAGTGGTGGGTGCTGGCTGCAGACAGCCCACAGGTTGTCTGAAGGTAGCTTGTGAGATAGACGCAGCATGTGTGGAACGTTTCCCCAAAATCCTCTGTCAAAGCAGTACAGACACATAGGCAAGGTTGACATCTGCAGTGCAGACTTCCCCCTCTGAGCTCAGTCTTTGCCTCTCTGTGTAGTCCATACCAATCCGGTCAGTGAGATGGGGAGCGTGGTTACTCTGACCCTGAAGTAAATGTCTGAAGTAGGTGCCTAAAGTAGATTAAGTAAAGCATGGTCCAGAATTAACTCTTTCCTTTATGTACTGGGAAAGTAGGACAATTGCCCCATTGCAGACAATTGCTGTCTACAGTCACATTCAGTAACAGTCCCTTACTTTGATGGACTTCACCCCATGAATACCCCTGATGACTAAACCAAAGCTGTACTGGGTACAGTACATACTTCTGGGAAACCCGTAATTGGCCACAACACATTAAGGCATCTATACCTTAAAAACCCACTGGCTGAAATGATTGAAATTCATGTCCTTACTGACATTTGAGAAAGCTGAAACTAAGCCAGAAAACATTTTATCTCAGTGTGTTGACTCTCTTTGATCTGCAATGCTGACAACCTGCTAGCAAGCACTTTGTACCCTGGATGTATGCAATCGAGACAACTGGGGAGCTTTTAGTACCTTCACTGGGCTTTGAATTGGAAACTTAAATACCAGGCTGTAAGCCTCATCTGCTAAATGTTTAGTCTGGTCCTAATATTCCATCTGCCTTCTATGAATTTTGGATGGATACTAAATAATCTTAATTGAAAACATACTTACAGGATTTAATTATTTACTCTGAATCCCCAAAGAAAAAGACAATTTGATCTTGAAGAGTCTCTGCAGACAGCTAGTATGTCCAGGAAAACTGATAAAACCTAATCAGCAAGAAGTGTCCTGCAGATAGTTGGTGGGTTTATGGTTGTTGGGTTTTTTAAATATCTCTGTGAAATGTACAGATAGCAGATTGCTTTATTTTATTTTAATTTGGCAGTCAGTATTCAAATGGGAAAACTTTTAGTTTTGGTCAGTAAATTCAGCATATTAAAAAGGCAGTGGTAAAGGAGTTTTATCCTGTCTTGGGAGAGAAATCAGTCAAAAGTTCCATTCTTCACCAGCTTGACATGACATTCTGAAAATGTTATGTCAATCTTATGACTGTAAGACATGGAAAATAAAATTTCTCTCCCAAGACAAATGCTGACTATATTGCATGTCTTCATCTGCTAATTATTTTTTTAATTATTATTTTTCTAAAATGGATATTTTCCTAAAATAAAATGTTTGTCATTATTTATTAATTGATTGTTAATCCCCTTGGCTAATAGGATTTTTTCACTCTTTTTTTTTTTAAAAAAAACCCAAGATATTTGTGGTGTATTTTTTGTTTAAAATTTCATAAGATCCCAGTAGTAATCACCAGTACACTTCTATCCTCATTCAAAATGGCATAGACAGGCAACTCTAGGCATTGACTCCTCCTGGACATTTATCTTGCGGAAGGATGACTCGTTCTTCACTGATTAGAGAGATAATTGTTAGAGGTTTAAGGTTAGATGACAGGAAATGCCCAGAGCCAGTGCCCACAGACCAGATAAGCCACTTTAAATCAGTATTTTCCACAGAAAATGTGCTAGGACATGATGATACAGTCAAGATTTTAAAGCAGCCTGTTTGTATTTTTAATAATCTCAGTGGTTCCCAAAACAGTCATTTTTGGAACTGAAATTACTTCCACATGGTATCTGTCTGAAAGAGAGTCAACTTTCTTTTTTATCTGTAGCAAAAATCCCTTCAAACCCTCTGAAACTGAGGATAGGTGACAAGCAAGTGCAACTTTGCCACTCTCTTGTTAAAAAAAACCCAAAAATAAAAATCAGAGCACTTTTTCCTTTATTTCTTCAGTTATAATGGATGTTCTGATCTTAGAGATCTGTAAGTTTCTGAGACCACAGTGCATTGCTCAGATTTTGAGCTAGGGTACCGATGTCGAGGTGAAGCTCGTGCAACAACAATATCACTTCATAAGAGACTGTATTTAAGGTACCACATCGGTATCAGTCCTCTTTGGATTTTGGATAAGTGATTGAATTTGTGCTTCATGCCACTTTAACCATCTGAAAGATGGTATTTGAGATCTCCCTCCCAGAAGAAAAGTCCAGCAGCCTGAAGAAGGTGCTTCATCTCATCTGAGATGTTTCATGCCCTCGCCTCTGATTAGAGGAGGATCTCAGACTGCTACCAACTTTCTGATGGCCAGAGTTATCTGAGGTCAATCTCACCCTACGGGCAGGAGCGGGGCAAGACCTGCACTGGCCTCGCCTGTGCTTAACTGAAGCTTGGGGAAAATAGAGGGCAGAGAACAGGTACATCAGGACACAAACCTCCCTGGCTGTGGGAGCAATCCACTGTATTCCTGTTCATCCCTTGCCCGTGGGGAAGAGCCTGTGTGTAGGCACAGCCATCTCCTAAAGTGTGCAACTACCAATGATACAGAAATGTGAAGGATTTATGGCTAATATATGCCAGACTGCTAAAAAGTTAACAAGTAAATAATAATAAAGGTGGAATAAGCAACCTCAAAGCAGCAGATTGTCATGTGTTCCAAAAACCAAAGACTATTAAAAAAATCCCAAATCTTCAAAGTACTCCACTGACTTTGTTTTGTTGTCTCTTTCATGGGTCTTCCTGGTAAAGAAAGCCCTAAAGGTACCCTTTTCAAAGCTTCCAATTTTTTTTTTTTATAGTTTTCAATTTACTCTGGCATCTTACTTAGGCAGTTGTAATCTTCCTCTAAGAGTTATTTTATACATATGAGCAGGGAAAAGCTCTTTATTAAATCAGTACATGGAAATTGGCAGGTGTTATGACTTTGTTCTTTTTGGACAGAGATCAATTCTTACACCCTCTTACTTTTGTTGTGCACACAACCAGTTGTAACTTCTTTCTTTCTGAGAGATGCCATATTTTACAGTACAGTTGTTCTCCACATTAACACACTACTGACATCCCTTAGTGTTCTAATAAATCCACACGAGCTTCAGGCAGTATTAGTATTGCTCAGGCCAGCACACCTGATCTTTCTCCCTGTTCTAGCCTATTAATTCTGTCAAACCTACTTTTTTCTCTTCATTTTTTCCCCCATTAGACTATTGCATTTAGGGATTGGCAGAACAGAGGTTTTGTTGATTCTTTTCCTAGGAAAACACTATTTTATTTGTTTGTTTGCTTGTTTATTTATTTACTTGATTGTTTAATCAATTACTTTCCTGGGGCTCAGTTTGGAATTTAGTAAAATTCTGTGTTCAAACCAAATAAACAGGAAAGAAAAAAAAAAAAGAGAGAAAAAAGAAAGATTCCCTGTAAAAGATGTTCAAATAGCCAGCTTCCTTCACCGATGCCACCATTTCTTCATTGTCCTCACTCAGTTCTCACTTTGAAAGATCTCACGTGTCAGCCTTTCCAACTCATGTGTTTGGAGCTCATTAAATGAAAAGACAGTAAAGAAAAGATGTCAACAGCCCCAAAACTGCATCTCCTGTTCTCATGGCAAATGAAGGGAAGAACTCAAAATGGACTGGAAAAGGAGAAACATAATCCCCATTTTTAAAGAGGGCAACAAGGAAGACCTGGGAAACTACAGGCCAGTCAGTTTCACCTCAGTGAATTACAAGATCATGGAGCAGATCCTCCTGGAAACTATGATAAGGCAGATAGAAAACGAGGAGGTGATTGGTGACAGCCAACACAGCTTCACTAAGGGCAAATCATGCCCAACAGA
Organism: Falco punctatus; assembly: GCF_963210335.1. NCBI lineage: Eukaryota > Metazoa > Chordata > Aves > Falconiformes > Falconidae > Falco > Falco punctatus. The sequence continues at coordinate 54,584,759 of NC_137583.1, read as the reverse complement.
TTTGGTGGCCTTCTATGATGGGGTTACAGTGCTGGTGGATGAGGGAAGAGCAACTGACAGCATGTCCCTGAACTTGTGCAAAGCATTTGACACTGTCCCGCACACCTTCCTTGTCTCTAAACTGGAAATACATGGATTTGCTGGGTGGACCACTTGGTGAAAAAAGAATTGGCTGGATGGTCACACTCAAAGAGTTGCAGTCGATGGCTCAACATTCAAGTGGAGACTGGTGATGAATGGCTTTCCTCAGGGGTCCATACCGGGACCAGCACTGTTTAACATCTTTGCAGCAACAGGGACAGTGGGATTGAGGGCACCTCCAGCAAGTTTGCTGACGACACTGAGCTGTGTGGTGCAGTCAACACACTGGAGGGAAGGGGTGTCATCCTGAGGGACCTTGATAGACTTGAGAGGTGGTCCTTTGCAAACCTCATGAAGCTGTGGATGCCCTGTCCCTGGAAGTGTCCAAGACCAGGCTGGACAGGACTTTGAGCAACTTGGTCTAGTGAAGGTTGGAACTAGATGATCTTTAAGGTCCTTTCAAATGCAAACTATTCTCCTCCTCCTGGTTGATACCCTGTTCTTGCAGGAAAAGCCATTGCCCTGGAATGCATTGTACCACTGATATCTTCATGGGAGGTTAATACTGCTTCATATGAGATTGAAATGACTGTAGTCTTTTAAACATCCCATGTACTTGGATAGCAGTGGTACCAAGGCAATTTTTCCAAAACTGTATTTCTTTTCTAAGAGCTGTCCCACATTTTAGAACTGTTCAGCTGTATAGAACAGGTCATGGTAGTAATAAAAAAAATGTTTCTTTTCAAGTCCCTCAGGATAAGAACTGATTGAGTAGCATTTGTCTGAAGGAAAAAAAAAAAAAAGAAAAAAAAAAGACTGCAACAGGAGATGAGTCATGGACAAATCTGTAAACTAGACTAGATAAATCTAATGTTAATCTTCTAATTTAGGCATTGATGTTATGAGCCTAGCTTTTTCTTACCAGCCCCCAAACCTGGAACCCAAATATATATATTTTTTCCCTAGGAGTTAAAACTCTCTTTAGATCTTTTTTTATAACCATCTGTATCACACACACAAAAAAATAATGCAGAACAATAAACTGCAAAACTGAAAAAATAAAATATATCCTCGGCTTTTGTTTGAAAAGGTTTTAAGCTTTTAGGAGGGGCACAAGAAATTATGTTTATTTAAGTTTTTTTCTTAAAGAAAAGAAGTGAGATCAGAGCTGTTTGATATGAGCTTAGGCCTCTTGAAGAACGTTCACTCTTTGAGAAATTTTATAAAGCTGAAGGAGTAAATAAAATTGACAGGTTGTTTTCAGTTTTCTTTGTTTTGATTTTCTTTCCTTTATTAGAGTTTGTTCTGCTTGCATACAACAAACAAATTATATAATTTCTGCTCAAGTTTTATCTTCTGACAACTTTCGGGCTTGGGATTTGATTTTTGCCATTCCCAAGGGAATCAGAACACCATATTTGTGCAACATTTTCTTATACTTCTTTTTTTGTTATAGAAACGCAACAGAATATTTGTGACTTCCTCTTCATGACTGCAGGATGCTGACAGTGGCTACCCATTGTGTGTCCCCTTAACATGTGAGCTGCCTAGAAAAGGAATTTGTACTGATACACTATCAGGTTTGTGTGGCAAGGTGTTTGCAGTGGGGGCTGCAGGGCAGTGTCTGTAAGAAGGTGCCAGAACCTTCCCCCATGCCCGAGGAGCTGATGCCAGCCGGCCCCCAGGCGGCCCAGGCCCAGCCCAGCCGCCACAGTGGCAGTGCTGCCTGGCAGCCCCCCAGGGCAGGGCAGGGGGAAGCCGGGGAGCTCCAGGTGCTGCAGCAGCGCCCCAGCCCGTGGGGAGCCCCCGGCCAGGCAGGCTGTGCCCCCAGCCCGTGGAGCCCCCGGAGAGAAGCTTCCCCCCGCAGCCCAGGCAGGGACCCCCGGGGCAGGGGGTGCCCGAGGGAGGCCGTGACCCGCGGGCGGTGGCGCTGGGGCAGCTGCGGGCAGGGCCTGTGGCCCCGCAGGGAGAGGGGCCCGGGCTGGGGCCTCATTATCCAGCTGTGATTTGATGGGTAATAAATGAAACCAGTTTCCCCACACTGAGCCTGTTTTGCCCACGACAGCCATTGCTGAGGGATGTCCCTGCCCATACCCCGGCCCAGCAGCCTGGGGTGCAGTTCCTCTGCCCTGCCCAGCTGAGGAGGGCAGTGACACAGCGGCTTGGGGGGCATCTGGTGTCCAGCCAACGACAACCCACCACAATACAGTATGTTAATACACATTTTGCCCTTAGCATGAGGCATATCTCAGCTCATAATAAAATGAAAAATGCTCAGATTTTACACATTTCAAAGTCTTGAAACTTTTGTGCCACTGTCTTATTTTAAATGCTAGAGAAGACAAGCAAATTTCAGTAAATTTCTGAAATACATATCAAATCAATCAATCAATTAATTAATCTCCTTGTCCATGGCCCAGATTCTGTTTTACCTGCAGTGATGAAGTGGGTCATTTGCTTTGACCATAAGCTAGCTCAGAAAAGTGACATTTTGATGTATCTTTAAAGCATCGTCATATGAATAAGGAAACTATGTTAATCCAGTATATTTTTCATTCCCTGACATTTAATAGGGAATAGCATTTAAGGTGCATCACCAGCATTTGCATACCATAATTGTTTTTGCATAAGCTTGGGAGGGCTGAGTTAACAATGAGCTGTCAGTTATATCAGCTTTTTAATTAGTTTATTTCACCACTATTCTCGAGCGTCTAAGGATGTGAACTTTAAAGTAACTTCAGAATAGATGTGTATCTTAAACTAAAATATGAATAGAATAAGCTATATATTAGCAAAATAAACTGTTTATGTTTCTCAACCCTGACAGCACTGTTCCTCTCTCCTTAGCTGTTCAGATATCGTAGATTGTTTAATTGAGAATAATGAAAGCATACTGGTTCACATTGATCCAAATAAATATGAACCAGGGCAGCTAAGGAGGAGTTAGGTTTACAGACTGTAATCCATTGAAACTTTGGGCAAAAAATCTGAGCTAGCCACCTAAAATTACTCATTTCTGAAAATGGAAGATTAGCAGTCAGGCAGTTGGATTAGATGATTGTTGTAGGTCCTTTCCAGCATAAAATCATAGAGTCATTTCAGTTAGAAAATACCTTTAAGATCATTGAGTCCAACCATAAACCAAACCCTGCCAAGTCCACCACTAAACAGTTTTTCTATTAGGGTGCATATTTCAAATATCTAATCAGATAAATCCCTCCCTGTAAATCAATGATTGATGGAAGGGTGGGGGAGAGAGAGAGAACTAACGGGTGTGATTTATAGCATCCATCTTATATCCCCTTTTTGAATGCAGAATGACCTTTTGGAAGGACCCATATCTGTCACTGACTGCAGGAGAAACAGTAACCAATTTATGTCAAACACCAGCTCTTAGACAACAGAGATGATCAGAGGGTTTGTCCCTTAACCTTGAAACATCCTACTTCCATCTTCCCTAAGAGACTGCCCTTGAGGGATAAATGTAAATAGCACTGCTGGTCATGGGCAACACTGTGAGCATAGGTTATAAACACAAACCCAAATCAATGCTAGAGATGTATCCCATCCTGCTGCCTCCACCCTGGGGACAAAACCATCTGCTATAGGCATGAATTTTAACTCATATTAGGATGAGCCTCATTATTCTGTAAGCTGAAGCTTCTTCCAAGAGATATATATCATATTTTCAAGCACTGATTAAAACCAGAAAATAAAAGCTGTCCTTGTAAGAAGATGGACATGTCCGTCTTGACATCAGTTGCTCTACAACAACAGCAAATGTGTCTAGTCCACATGGTATCACAGCTCTGCCCTTTATATGCTAGAGTTTCACTGTTCTGGTTGACTGCCAAGAGTTTAGAAGACAGGTTTTAATAAATGGGAGTGGAATTTAATTGTTCATTTGTTTGTTTCCCAGAAAAGTGTAGCCATCTATTTTTATTTTCTGGTGATTTTCCAATCATTCTTTTATTTCCTGCTTGCGGCCTGCTCTTCCAAAAGTAACGCATGATCTGGTCTCCTGCATGAGCTGCATTTATTGACAGTCTGGAAGTTTGGTCTGAATGTTATTTAATTATTTTCATGCAGTCTGATTCCCACCATCTCCCTCCTCCTTTGTCAAGCCTTACAGTACCAAGACCATGTAGCTGTTGTCCTGTTAAACTTATCTTGCCATGGGTTTCCATCCAATTCAGCTTCAATTTGTTTGTCCTTTCCACCTTTTTTGAAAGTCTTTAATTGATGTTCAGTGCCCTTCTGTTTTCCTCTAAAATAGGTAGTGTCAGAAAGATGGGGAAGCAGAGACCAGGTTGTTTGCAGGAGTGGAGGAGAGAGAAAAGGACTATAAACATGATACATGGTGCTGATGCGATATTTTTTTTCCTCTTGGTAAGAGTCATCTGTGCATCACGGCAATGGACATAGGAGAAAATACAGGTATGTATTCAGTCTTTGAGTACCACTCTCACACACCTTTATAGCTGCACTATATAGTGCACATCTCCCTTCTTTGAGTATCAAAGACTTAGTGCTCAGTTCACATGTCCCACATAGGTGCCTAGAACTATTAGATGCCATAGGGATCCCTCTTCCGTTCCAGATGTGCATGAGTTTCCTACAGGTCCTGTGCCAAATCTCCCTCTCTAAGCATGAGATTCAGTTCAAGATCAAGACATCCAATTTTAGGACTTTAAATGGAGGTTTTCCCATGTGAAATGGGTATATCAGCTGTATACATCTACAGTCAGTGGAGGTCTACCCAGTTTGGTTGGTGGGGGTTATCAGTCCACTGGGATGAGCTTCAATTGTGAAACAGAAATATACCATGTCCTTTTAGAGATTGTGGGGTACCCACATATCTTCCACTTACAATACCACATGAGTGCGTGAATATGAGATATGCATCTTGTGTAGTATCTGCTAGCCCCGTGCAGATGTGTTGGCCTAGATTTACTACACTGGGAGGATGGTCACCCAGTTCACATGTAGACATCTACATGTAGCTGGCCAAATACAGAAGTCTTAATCTCAGACTGTAGTCTGCCCCAAAAACTGTCTCACATGAAATACCTGGCTTTCGAGGGCTGCATTTAGGTTGGAGGGATTCTGCTTTTAACCACAAAGCCATGCTGTTTTGTCTTACATGCCTGAATTTTTTTCCTTTTCTCCTTTTTGCCAGACTCACAAGAATGTCAGCTCAGAGAAGATTAAATTTACGCTCTTTAGCATTGGAGCGATAATGCTTGATTAGACTTTTTTTCTGTTCACATCTGCAAAGGCTGGTGCCAAGTTAAATCACTTTGAACTACTCAGTGTCCCAGATCATGTAACAATCAGTTAAGGACAAAGCTGCAAGCATGATTTTTTTCTTCAGTAGGCACAATCAGATGTATTGACTAGGTGTTGCTTCCTGCCCCTTTTACAGAGGAGTAATCCAGCCTAGCAGATGTGTGCTGTGCTTCACTTTGAACACCTCAAATCAAAGTGCATTTAAACTTTTGGGGGCTTTGTAAAGGTTTGGTTGGGTTTTTTTTCTCTGAGCCAAATTGAATGTAAATGGGAATGAGGTTCTTCAGTTTATCATATCTGGCTTTCTATTTTGAATTTACACAAGAAAACCTTAATAATTGCCTTGACAACAATGGAGAAAAGATGTAGGATTGTGTAAATGTAGGCGTTTTGAAAGCCTTCCCCCAAACAGGGAAAAAACTCTGCAGACAGTGGGTCAGGATCCCTTTATTTGGTTCTAATACTCAAAATTGCGCGTTATTCTTAGAATTAATCACTGAAGCCAGGCCTTCAAAAGCATGAAGTGGATTAAGATTAATGAGAATTTAGAACAGGAATATTTTAATCTATTTTACTCACCTTCTGGTGTTCAGGACTCACAGTGCATCCCTGACGTCTTTTTGGCCGTGACCAAGAGATCACAGGGACTTTCTTTAGACAAAAACAAGCCAGTTGAGTTTTTCACACGTTTGTGTGACTTATAAAACTACAGATCCTTGAAAAGCTAGCATTAAAACCGAATCATTCATAATTCTTAAAGTCTTCAAACTTTTTGGTTTTGACTGATTATATTTACAGCTCATTCAGACGATAAATAAGAATAAAAGCTGATACTGCCAAGGCTGGAAATGAAAATGTTAAGGAACGTTTTACTAGAAAGTGGCTCTTTTATAAGCCTAGACATTTTCTTTATCGGTTTGAGATGTGATGGGGATGATTAGATATTTGTCTTTTTGTGAGTGAGTGCAGGATGATGAGTTCCTCAATACAGACCACCAATGCTTTGAGCTCATCAGGCTCTTGCTGTAGTTGATTGAGGTGTAATGATTGAATTCACCGATCATGCTCAGGAGCGGTTCGTTGCCGCTTGGGAAATAAGGTCAAGATTCCCTCGATAGCAAAATCAACCCTTGAGCCTACCGATTGTGATGTAAAAAACCCATGTATTAATTACTATTGTTATTATCATAAGCAATCTAAATAGTTTGATAAAAGACAGCACAGGTTTAATCCATTTGGCATTTTGACAGAAACTGACAATGCTAAGAAAGGATAACACAAAGCCTGAAAGGAGTTCTTTTTAAATTACCAACCACCAGCAACTCAAGTCAAGTTTGTCAGAGAAGGACTTGAAGGACAGTAGGGACCATGCCCAGCAAATGTCATGCTATCACCAAATGAATCATTATCTCTGGGTAAATTAAGTCTTGAGTGGTTAGCTCACTGCAAATTTCTTCCACGAGCAGAGAGGAAGAGACACTTATCTGTTGAAGCCCTGAATCCAGTTGCCATAAAGGTTAATATGATTTTTCCCATTAACTGATGCAACCGGAGAAACCTTAATTGGTACAAATTGCCTGGTGGAATTATAGGAAATATTTTTTTTACCTTAGTGGAAACAGAAAGATAAGCACTGGATTGTCCCAGGTGTTAACTATTGCAGCAAACCTAACATGTAAGAAAAGTAAGAATAAGATTAAGAAGAATTAACTTTATTAATTGCTTCATAAATGTATGGTTGCTCAGACCTTGGGAGGGTGTCTTTAGTATGAAAATAATATATTGAAGACAAGCAGGCTTTTATATTTCTTTAAGGACATTCAGGATATTCCCTTCCAGCACACATAAATAATGGATTACCTAAGCTTTAAGCTTTAGTACCTTTTTTTTTTTTTTTTTTTTGGCATGATTTCTCCTTCTATCAGGTTTCTAGTTCTTAAAATTACATTTGCAATTTTACCATTTGCCACGGCAGTGCTGGTTCCCTCCTCCCGGCAGCTGGCATTTGCTTGTAATGACGTTCATTGCACAGTCCTCTGGGCCTATTTCCTTATGCTCCCTGCAGTCTAATGAATGGTCCATGCCGTTATTGCAGGCTCACTAATCTCCAACCAGCTATTGTTCCACGGATCAGTGCTTTCAATGTGATGACTCAGCAGGCAGCTCCCTAGTCCTAAAAATCATTGTTTTGATAATGAATTCAATCCAGTTCAGCATTTCAGAAAGGCTGCTGTGTTGCTGAGTCAGCACAGAGTGGGAGATACCCTAATCTAGCTAAAAGACGCAGGGCTGGGGGTGTGGGGGGGGTGTGGGGGTGTGGGGGTGTGTGGGGGGGGAGAGGGGAGAGAGTACAAAGAAGAAAATTTTAAAATCATCCTGAATCCTGCAAGGGAAAAGGGATGATGGTGCCACGGTGAAGCAGAGCAACCCTGGGATACCGAAGGGGCAAGAATGTCCATGCCGATTACATTGTTATGGCCCCATCTTCCTCTCAGCCACCAGCCAGCCTCTGTAAAATCTAATGTCTTTCTTCTAGCTTCCTCCATTTCAAGGAAGAATTTAACTTCTTGGCAAGACCTGTAAATCTCATCGCCATGGTCTGTCTTCCTCACTATTGCACAGCTAGCTGTTTCAGTATCCATGGAGGGACCTGTGAATCTCTTGCAAAAGATATGTAAATGCAAAACCAAAATAACAGACCTATTCCCACACAGTTTTCAAGCAAGGCAAAGTATAGACTTGGCTGCAAGCATTTAACAGCTAATTTTAGTCCTGATTATAAAATAAAATGAAGTATATAAACCAGTAACATTTTACTTGCTCATGGTAATGTTAAGTAAGTTCACCTCCCCTACTTTCACTTTCCTTCGATCACCAAGACATGGAAAAATGTCCCTGGCTTCTCTTGGGTGTTCTTTCAATTAGATATAAATAAGAAATGCAGTCCAGTATCATAACACGCTCCTAAGGAAATGGCATGTCTTTATTTGACTATGCTTAGTGAAAACAGCAATTTTTTTTTTTTTTTTTTTTCACTACAGCCAATATATAAACTACACCTTTTCTGGATTATAATTAATTGCTGAAGGTCAGTAATGAATCTTTGTTTTACAAGACAGGCTGCACTCAGCTTCATGGAGACACAGCAGCAAGGGGGAATACATGCAGTAAGGTTTTCTTTGGCACTGTATGCAGGAATTTTGCTATGCACGGGTGGCACCAAGCTGCTAATGAGATCCAACCACTTCATTTAAATAGGGCCCTCTGGAGATCTTTGAGCAGACAACCATACTTGCCCAGACCACCACCAGCCATGAAAAGATGCTTTTTCTTGAATACGGATTTTGGGAGCAGGTCAGAATTCACAACCTGGTACCATTGTGCTTCCTTCTATCATCTTAGGATGGTGCCAGCCCACATACTCAAAGTCTTTTTCTCCACTTCTTGGGTACTTACTAACTAGCACACATGGGGAAATGTTTAACCCACATAAGTAGTGTGAAAAGTGAATTCACTCCTTCAGAAAAAAATTAGTTGGGATTTGAATCTCATTCTGGAAATAATATCTGCTTGAAATACTTGCATCTGTACAATGAAATAATACTGAGAGCTTCCACACCTCTGAGAGCAAAAATTCTCAGCACACTTTTTGCATGAATAAGAGCAGGAACCGGAGGACTCTGGTTTGACTCTAAAATGGATGAGTATAAGTTGCTTTCCTAAATCCTTCATTTTTTCAAGCTGATACAGTGTTTTTCACTTTTGTTTTGTAAACATGAAATAATTAGGATACAGTGCTCTCCGCAAGAAAAGCTGAAAGCTGTTGCCTACTTCTGAGGTTTTGAATGTCCCATATAGTTCTTGCTTTTAACTCCAAAGGTTTTCACCCTCTTAGCTTGGTGTTGTAAATTGTAATGCTTATTTCTAGCATATGGAAAGCTTCATCAGTTTCTAGTTTGCAAGGTGTGTTCTGGAATGTCAAAAAAAACCCAACAACAAAAGGCACAAACTTCACTGTTCCTGCAAATACTGAAAGAGGTGGGTTAAGCAATGCCTTTTGTTTAGGAATAGGAAGTCCATGAAAACATGCATTGTAGTGCTGCCAAAAAAAGGTCTTAAAATGGATGTTGACAATGCAAACAGAGCAGAATTCACCATAACCAGCAGCTCATAACTGCACCTCTTCAGCAAGTTTTCATCAGCCTGCAAGTATTGATTTAGCTTTCAGCACAGATGTGAATTAGACCTTTTGACCTCATACAGTACTTTTCCAAGGTGGCTAACCAATCCACATGACTTTCTAAGACTCTGTGAGTGTCCATGGAAACTAATTAAGAGTGAGAAGTTTGCAGTCCCTGCTGTTTGGACCAAATGTATGCCCAGTAGAGACCATCCTCCAGATACGTACTAGGGGATACACCATTAAAGCCTTTTCAGAGCAATGCCTCTAAGAGTCAGTGTAGTTGGATAAATACACACATTCAAATATTTCAATCAAAGTGAGGAGGGAAATAAAATAATCAATGGTAAGTGTGTTCCAGATTTACTCCATGAATAATTATCTTGTAAAAACACACGCCTGGGTAACTAGCCAATGGAAGAGACAATTGTGGTCTCTTCTCTCCTGCTGTGCTAAATATTTGCCTCTCCTCAACTTTCATTAGAGAAAAAAATATTCACACGTGCTCGTGTTTCCATTCTCTTATGGGGTTTCTCCCGTTTTTTCCCCTCCCTTGGTGCATTTTTAGCTCGCAGTGACATTATGAAAAAACAAATAGACCCCACGCCAACAAAATCATTCTGCCTTGAAATGGCTTTTGTGTTAGTGTTCCAAGCAATTATGTTTCAGAAACAAATATTCTTTATTATTTTAAACATAGAGCAATCAACAAGATGATACTTTATTAAAAACCGGGGATATTTTGCCATAAAAGGAATAGGAAGAAGAAGTCTCAGAAGAAATATTCCTCCAGCAAATATTTCTGCTCTGTGAAATGTGTCACTTCCATAATTCATTCTGTGCTCTGGGTAATACACATGACTGTACTGGAAATGAGCATTTAATTAGTGCTCTAGTACAAATACCAACCACCTCCTGTGTTAATAACTAACGTCTGGGGCTGTAAATGTTTATCAGGTAAATATCATGTAATTATAAGAATCCATCCGACCTCAGGCACGAAAAATTAGTGTGATAAATTTGCTGGCACCATCACTCAGTGACCCAGAGAGATCAATTGATGGCATAACAGTGTGAGCTGAAGATGCCAGAGATCAAGGAAAGGCCATACAGTGGTTCAGGGGAGAACGAGCCTCAAGCATGACAGTGACAAAGCACAACAATTATTTTGATGGAGTTAAAAGTCACAAAAAAGGGTTTCACATAACCACACAGTGAATTTTATCAGAAATACAGAGGTGGCTAGCTTCTGTGAAATAGCCTGGGCTCAGTGCTCTCCACCAGGAATTTGGAGACTTGTCCTCCCAGAGGGGTTCAGGGCAGTGCTTCTGGAACTGCCAGCTTTTAAGTGTTGTGTGGACGGAGACAGGACTCCATGCAGGTGGGAATGCAAGGTTCAGGAGCCCAGAGAGACACTATGTAAGGAAGATCTTGGTTCTCTACCAAGCAGTAAAGAAAACAGTAGCTCTGGAGGCCAATAAATATATATGTGTTTTCAGATGGATTTTTAGCATGCACTAAAAAGAAATTGCTGGAACTAAGTCTTCTTCTTCCAGGGGAGAGACATAACCAGAATTCATTAACCAGAAAGTTGCTATATCACTGGTGGTAATGAATTCATACAATTATTTATACATATAAGCTGAATTTATACAAACAGCTCATATAAGCATAGTCTCAACCTTGAGTTTACACACCATTTACAATGCAATTGCGTATCACTCACTTCTGGCAGCTATCCATGGCCATATCTGAGCTTGAGGGGCTCTGCTTCTGCAAAATCTCCTCAGCAATCCCACAGTTCCCCATTCCTGGGGACCTGTGGGACCTCAATCGTAATAGTTGAGGGTGACTCTTAGGATGAACCATAAATATTGGTGTAGACCCATCTTAAGGCCACAAAATAAGAAAAGCTGATTTCTGCTTCTGAGACATCCTTTCAGGACACCTGTCTTAGGATGTATGTCAGCACCTCCCTGTAGGAACGTCTACCCTTTCCTATGTCTTTGTTGGCTGGTTGAACCACTCAAATAAATGAGTAATGTGGATCCCAATAGGAAATACAGAGCTTGATTCCCAGGAAAGCTATGTGAACTTGGGCACTTTATGCTGATCATCTTCAACTGGCTTAAACCCAGGAACAGAATTAATAGGAAAGACAGGGAGACTGAATCCCCCTCCTTAACATTGCTGGCTGCAGAGGGAACATTTCAACCACTGCAACTAGCTCCTATCCTGCCCAAAATCTCTGTGCAAACCTGACCTACAGCTTCCTATAACATAGTCCAGATTTGCTGTTGGACATGAAAAGTCCATATATAAGGAAAATTTGGCACCTCAGAATGGAGACTAAAATGCCTTTCTGTACTTTAAGAGCCATAGTGGGGCAGCTAATAGGACACAGTAGACTAGAGGTGGGAGAGGGACATAGTTTAAATTCTTGTCCCTCTCCAGACATCAGCACTTCACAGAATTCTGTAAGAAAATGATTTTGACTCTGTGGTCTCCAGAGCTGGGAAACCTTTCCTCAGAAGAGGCTATGACAACTGCGCATTCTGAGCACAGCCAGGAAAGTTCAAGCCAACCACGCTGGAGCCCACCTCAGATATGATAGTCTCATACTTAGGGCACACAAAAAATAAGGCACTGGGATCCCAGGTCCTTCTCATTTCCGTGGCCTCAAATACAGGTCTTCTAAAAAAGCACTCTAGGCACCAGACTCTAATTAGTGTCTGGATTAGGGAACCACTGTCTTGCCCTTTCATCAAAGTCCTTAAATTAACCTGGAGAAGAAAGTAGAGTGATAAAACAGTCTGATGCAGCCGAATCCTCAGCTGAGGAGCTGACATAAGTCTTGGGCTCTGGGTTTGAACATATTCAGTGCCAACAGTGGACCACACTGAGGGTTAAACAGGATTGTATAGGCACATAGACTGTTCTCTGGGATGCTTTTTTCCTTCATCAAGCTGGATTCATCTGAACAGATGTTGGTATCTTCTCTATAAATCTGTACATCTGAAAAAGTGAAAATAAAAACCCCCACATTTTTAGAGTCACTGGAGATGTATGGCATAGAGACACAGAGGAACATATTGCAAGTCAGGGTGTCCAAAAGTCAACACCTAAAGTATGTCAGCAGAGTCATCTTTTAAAATGCCTTTTCTTCTCCAAGGAGAGGAGTCCAGAGTGACTGGTTCAGCTAATGTTGACTGTAACATCACTGGTTACACCTACCCGTAGTCAATCTAACATTTTGCCTATCAGATCATGCACTGAATTCACTTGTTTTTTATTAATCTTAAACTCTCTGTGTCTTGGTTTCCTACCTGACAATGGAGATCGACATAGCACGTCACCTCACCATGGCTGTGAAAAAGAATTCCTTTGATGATTGTACAGTTAGTGTGGTGACAAGAACCTGGAAGCAGTTTCTACACTTCTGTCTTCAAACCTTGGAGGGTCTGAGAAAGAATTGTTCAGTAAATAAGACAGGGAGCTGTAGCAAAAATAAGATTAAACCAAACGTTGATAAGCTGCCCATTTGAAAGAGTGCCAGTACACTGAATAGGAGCACTGTCCTACCGAGAAAAGTACTAATGCAGCCCAAAATATGGTTAAATTTTAGGTAATCAGATAGAAAAGAAAACTAACGTTGCATAGGCAAATGCTTCTAGTGTTTCCAGACTTCTGAATGGTTTTAACTGCAGCTTCGATGTTACTTTTTTTTTTCAGATGAAACCTGCACATAGTATGTTCAGCACTATATATTCCAAACAAAGGCATCACTATATTACCAGATGAAAAACAGATTCTGTTGCTACACTGAAGATTTAAAAAACTGTTTTCTGATTTAAAGTTAGAACACAAATTTTTACCATCTGCAGTGAATCAGAAATTGTGAAAAGCAGATCTATTTCAGCATTCAAGTATGGAGTTTTAATGCCAGCTTCATAAAAAAAGCAAAAGAAAAAGAAAAAGAAAAATTAGGTCTTTAGAAAAGAAATGGAAGGGGAGGGGGATGGGGAAGGTTGCCTATAAGTCTAATTAATTAAAAGAAAAAAAATTAAAACTAAATAATGACATTTTTATCCCCTCAAAAATAAATGCTGGGAAAAAACCCTAACAAATATCTTTTCAGTGTCACTGATGTTGATCTTCAGTTAGTAGTGAATTACACTTTTTGATGAGTTCAAGCTTTTTCATCTCACTTTGAAAGCATTGAAAAAAATGTTTGTTGATTAAGTTGGATCAAAATATATCCCAACATGTTTGGGATATATATGCCCAAATAGGCTTTGCATCATATTGCTAAAAGTTTTTTTGTTGATTAAGCGTATGCTACTGTACAAATAGTACACAAAATATATTCCTGACAGGATACAGCTAACAGTGAAAGTGCAACTGAACGAGAACAGATTTTGTACAGTGATTTTGAGCCCAATCTGCCACACTGAATCTTGGCAGGAAATCTCAAAAGTTTGTTAGGCTCTGAGCTATCAGTGCACAGAGATGAAACATATTTATCACATGAAATTTTAATACTGAAAGGTGCTATTTTAAAGGTCAAAGCCAGATCCTAATGGGTGGTGATGGCTGGAAGTTAACTATGACATGTAGCAGATACACACTTCATTGACAGTTTATGGGATGTAACCCCAGCCTGCAGCTAGCTCAGTTCATCTGAGTGACTGGAGTTGGCAGAAGCAGCAAGTGATTTGGAAATCAGGTATCCAATGCATCTCAGGATGCTCACAGATCTGCAGGTCCAGGGCCACTTTCAGATACCTCCTCCAGATTAGTTGTTGCTGTTCAAGCCCTGTCCTGGGAGATACTCCACCTCAAGTGTGGGAAATGTGTCCTTCGATATAGAACCACCCAATACACAAGAGCTGACAATCAAGAGTATCCTTCCAGTTTCTCCACCTGGCAACCTTTTCTGTGATGTGGAAAGAATATTTATTTTTATGTGATATATAAGGTGCCCTCTGGCCTTGTTTCTGATAATTATGCTGCATGGGAGAAACTGGCCTGTTACTAATTAGCTGGTTGGCATTAAAGGAATGTTTTGCTTCATTAAAACCAGGTTGGGGGATTTCTGCCTCTGCCCCACCCCATCTCCATACATGTGCCTCTGTCATTTCAACAGTCCCTCTTCCTGTCAGACTGGACTTATTTAAGACATTTGGTATTTAAAAAAAAATAAATAATAAAATAAAAAAAAAAAAACAAGAAGAGAGAGAGAGAGAGAGGACTGTTTAATTAAAAACAGTCTCTGAGGAGTAGCCATTCTTCAACTTAATATTTGTTGAATTACTCTATTTTTGTTCTTGACTATGAAGAGCAGCACAGGCTGTTCATGGCCTTTGACTGAGGACATGACTGTACAGTTTGACTGATCAGTCAGTTACATTAGCAAGAAGTTACCAAAAGTATATATTTTTATTATGTTCTGCAGCATAAATTTGTTTTCAGTATTGTAAAAGCACGTACCTTGACAACTTCTTGTGAACTTCAGTCACAGAGCCATACCTCATAATGGTATTCTCTGCAAGACTCCTTTTCCCCAGTGAACTTACACTGTCTGAACCTAAATAAACTTTCTGCTCGCTGTTGTCAGATCAGCAGTCAGTAATCACACCTCTGACTGTGATACCCAAGAGGAAGTCACACACTTTCAGTGACATCAAAGTTCAGGACAACAATAAGTGTTTTAACCTGTCTGCTGTCTACGCTTGTCAAAACCCAGTTTCCATGTACACCGAATGGAGAGAAGTCAAGGTCATATCCAGATAATCTATTCAGATGACATGCTTATTCATCATGTTTGATTACTTAAAGCATCTTGATTACAGTGGTTGGATTCAACTCATGTATCATTCAGCAGTCATAACAGACATTTACACATGAAGCAGTCACAGCAGTCTCCCCTGTAGTCAGTCAATGGAAAGGAATATAAACCTCCAGGATATCGCTCAGTAGGTCGGTTTTGGATGTGCATTTTAGGATGGGATGGATTGTGCTCTAGACCCTTTTCACAGCTCTAGGGAGCCTAAAGGGAGCCCAGAGAAACAGCTGAGCTGTAACACCTGTGTCACAGACCTCTCTGTTTTCACATTTGAATCATACCCCAGATATTTCAATCCTTCATCCCTCTCTTAATTTCACATATTCCAGCAGTACCTAATTTTATTTGAGGCCACTGTTAGGAGGGCTGAATATGACCAACTTGGACTTACACCTACAACCCCTGCTGTTACTGAAAGCTATAAAAGTGGACTTCATCAAAGCCTGGTGTGAAACATGCTGCCTCACACAAACAATTTGCCATCTAAGAAACCCAGGGCAGGCAGCCAGTTCCTTTAAATAAGCTCATAAGTGGGTCTCTCTCATCAGTACCCTGTTTCTGAAGATCTCAAAAGAAAGTACTTTTTCCATTTTTTCAGATGAACATGCAGCCTGTTAAACCTCTGGTTTAGGAAACCATTCCTTGGCACAACAGCCTCATTTCCATTTCATCATCCACTGAATGCCCTTAGTCATCTCCTGCTTTGTCCCTAGCCACCATTCTGGGAGCAGCTGGATTAAGTAAACACGTGCCCAACAGGTTCAGCTTGATTTGCAGCCTCCAAATACAAACCTCCCAGTGGAAAGCTGTTGATATGTGACTTTACATTAAAGGTTATTTCCCATCCTGGGATCTGCCTGGTGTATTAAATCCTTTCCTGGCAAAAGGTGTGGACTACAGTAGCAACAGTTTTAATTGCCCAGGAAAGAGGGCAGTGAGAACCCAGACATAGCAGAATGTAGTGAGTTTTATTTTCTTTACGGGCATTAGGGCTGTGCTGAATACAAACAAGATCTCATGTTCTGGTCATTGCAGCTATAGAAGTGAACTCTAACAAAAACTAACAGGAAATGTTATTCCCCTCTCATTTAATTATTTTGCTAAGGGAACCATTGCTGCCACCTTGTTGTTAACCATGTTTAAATGCTTTAGTTTTGTTGTTGCTTGAAAGCAATTCAATGGAGTGGCCTTTGATGGGGACAGTCAGAATGAATGGTGATCACTCCCAAAGGTGCCCTTGTTGCAAATGAACAAGAGATGTGGCACCTGGCTGGAGAGCATAGTCTTCCCACCCACCTCCCCTCTTTCCTACACCGTTGCAACCTACATAAATCTCCTCAATATCTCATGGTTGCCAAAGACTTTATGCTTGTGCTGGCAGAAATCACCGTTACCCTGTTTTTCTAATTTTGCAGATTAATGTGAACACCCCTGTGAAAGCCTAGGGCAAGCGTGCTCTTAGCTACTTACAGACACAAAGCAGAGAAGTGTTAGGGTCAGGGAAAGCAGAGGCTTTTTGCCCCAAAGCAAGGAAAGGATGATGCACCTGCAGAAGCAGCAGATCAGCTTACATGTAAAATTGTGAAATAGGAGTTTTTGCCACAACAGGTCTCAGCAATTTTTGAAAAATCAATCTTCTGTCTACTCCTTCCTTGTCGTCTTCAAGGCTGAATCACACGATGAAAACTAAGATGTGGGTTTGACTGTTCCTAAGGCTCTTTCAAAACCCAGGGCACCTTTATGTCAGGTGCTGTGCACAGTCAAACCTGCAGAACAGTTTGGGCAATTAATCTCTGAGTTTTTCAGTAACACATAAACAATATGTTGCATAAACAAGACAAAAATGTTGAATGTCAACCCCATGCCCTAAATCTGCTGCCTACAGCTGGCTGAACTCTCCATAGACTGTGGTCAAATAAATAAAGGCCCTTACCCAATTGGCTTTTTATCTATAAGGAAAGGTGCAGTCATGCTCAGAAGTATGACAATGTAAAAGAAGGGAAACTCCTTTTTTCCAGTGATTTCATGTGTCAAAGAAGAGGATTTGGAAATATCCTGAGAGACCAAGAATACAAGATTTTGGGGAAAAAAACTTTCTCAGCTGTCTTCTGAATGTTCTCCCCTACTTCAGTCTTTCCCAAACACCTTCATGTCTCTTTTTATATGTGTCACTCAAAAGGGGAGCACAAATATGCCTGGTTATTGTAGATCTGTAATAGTTTGGTTTGGGTTTGATTTTTTTTTTTCTGAAACTAAACAGAGATATAAATAAAACTCACTGTGGTTATCTTTTACTGGAGCATTTTATGATAGCAGAGCAGTGCCATTACTTTATGGGAAGAAACTGTGTGACAGTGCTAAAAAATGTGATAGCTTGTGTAATATTTTCCCCTGTGTCACCTAGAGGGCATATTTTTATGCAATGCAGATGTTGAAAAATTGTGTCCCAGCTTCTTTTGCTGCTCACTTCCCCTTAATCTTGCCTGACCTACCTTTCAGGCTGAGATGTGTACATATCATCAACGAAGAGAGCAAAAAATGGGAAAGATTTGAAAACAAAAGATGTAAAACACAGAAAGGAACAATATGTCAAAGGTGTGTGGCAAATGCCATTTTTCCTGCTCAGCAGGGTTTTGAACCATAGCATTAACCTTGAAATTTTACTTTGCTGGTAAGGAATACTTTTACATAGATGCTATCTATTTAGATAGGGTTGTTTGTTTTGGGTTGTTTTTTTTTTGGGGGGTGGTGGTGGTGGTGGTGTGTGTTTCCCTTTGGCTCTGAAAATATCTCCCAGAGACAAGATTAAAAAGAAACACAGGACAGGGTCAGGCTTCCCGAAACTTGAGATCACTTCACTGGGGAACTTCTATCATAATTATTTTTTTAAGTTGGCAGTTTATCAGGTTGAAGTATCACAACACTACTTCCAATGTGTATGTGGTACAAGGTGTAAGATAGAGAACAAATGAATGACTACCTAGATGGCCAGTAAGGTGATACCAGCTGCACCAAAGTAGATTTTATGACTACAGAAAGGGCTTTAGGGCTTTTTGTCTCTAAGTCCTAGCTCATATTGTGGGCTTTCAATCAAAACGGAGAGATGACTCCAATTGCCATTCAAAATTTAGACATCTCATGACACTACCTACTATATCAGAGCCATCCAAAATTAAACTTATGGCTAGACAAGCTATGCTTTGTACAGCTCCTTCAAATCTGCAATGATTGTTAGGACAGGCTTCAAACACAAAACTTCTATTTCTTGACTAAAAAAGCCCAAACAAATAAATAATTAAATTATTATTTCCCACTCACAGTGCCTTCAGTGGGCTTGCCCATCCTCTGATGCCTCTTCAAGTATTTACCATTACTCCCCACCCATGTCTAGTCCAGTTGAACTTAAACAGAATAAAAGGGTTTTGTGCAGTGCTTACTAGTCTTTCATGTCTGGAATTAGGGAATCTAGCAAACTGGAATGCTTTGTGCCAGTCACCATATGTAATACAGTCAGTTTGGGGGTAACTTCAATGCAATAAATAATTTTCTTGAATAATCATACAGAGCTGGAACAATGCTTTATCACAAACCCCAGCAAAGCTCTCAGAAAATTTCTCACTTCCTACTGTACCAATTCTGTTTAGTACAATGTTCTACTGACCACACTCCCATAGAGATCACCTCTGGGCAGTAGGACCAAACCTATGAACTCCTGATCTCAGCCACATCCTGAGCTTTGGCCTCCCTTTGTACTGATGTTTTGTGCAACTGTGCTGTGAACCAGATCAGGGTGCTCATCTGGCTGAAGATAACTTTCCTGTCCTATCTCTTCTGGTGGGTTGATTTTTTTAGCTAGATCAGTCCCTTCACCCAGGTCATTATAAACAAACACATTTACTTGCAAAGATGTTTGTTTACAGGGATAGAGCCGCGGACACTTTCTGGTGTGAAGTGTTGAGATAACAACAACTTTAGGGCATGTCTACTCAATGATACCACTCCTCTTTATGGGGATATGTGACAGATTTTGATGCAACTAGTTCAAGCAGACAAGTAAACTAATCTTAGAAATACAGACCTTCATGTGGAAGAACCTGTATCCAAACCATCAATTTTGCAGTTCGGTTTCGGTAGAGACTGAAGAGCCAGTAAGTAAATGTCTGCAAGCTATTATTTCATTTTTGGCATTCTGTGTTAAGAAACCTTTGTGGATTTACTGAGAAAGCTAGTTTTGCACTCTGATAAGTAAAGGGAACAGGAGTCTACAGAAGCAAAGGCTCATGTCTGTTGCTATGAAAGAACATAGAACACAACCTGGGTTGAACAACTTCTTTAGCTCTTGCAATGTTTCACAGGTGTCCTATAAATATAAAGAAGCCAAGCTGATCCTGGTAACCTGGTCTCTTGGGTCTGCTGTAGAAAAAGCCCTCAGAAATGTGTTTGAACCAAAAATATAGCACTGTACTATGGCAAACTGACAACCCAACCCAAAACAAACAAAAAAGAGACTTGTGATCCATTATTTTATTTATCTTTGGTATTACCCTGCTTGTTCTGGTCACTCCTCTGTATATCAGTTCACTGTCTATCTGCAATTTGAGTTTTAGCTGAAAATCTGTTAACACTCTATCCATAAATCTTAGTGATGATGAGGCACGTTCTTCAGTGTTATTTCACTGTATTGCATTGATAAGATTTTTTACCCTTATTTTTTCATCTCAGTATATCCAATCTAATACTTGTAAATGTTGTTTGCTGTGACTCTTTCAGAACACTGGCCTTTACAGGTGCCTTGAATAAAGGGTAAGGACAAAACTCATCATGCTCTGAATGCCCAGTGATTCACACGACAAACAGAAGTTGGCTACATGTTGATATTTTCTTAAATAATTTTTGGAGCCACTTTGTTTCTTACGATGCAAAGAAATTTTGGGAGCTTGCTCAGTTGCTGCCCAGTGTGTTAATTGATCATTCGATGTTCCTTAGCATTCCCACACAACCTCATTACCCTCTTTTACCCTGAGGGAGACCTAAGGTTTTGACTGGAGCTGTTGCCATTGTCGAAGTACAAACAGCAATTTAACATAAAGGTGGGGGAGACTGCAGTTTCTTCCCCCCTTCCCACCACTGGAGATCTTTACATATTTATTTTTTTCCCTATGCTTTTCTTTGTTATGAAAGAATTTTTTCTTTTCTTTGCTATGAAAAGGTGATGGAAGTCAGTGGGAAGAGGAAGGCAAGTGCACTACAGACGGAACCGCACAGCCAGTGGCAGACAGTGGACCCATTACAGAAACAGATCCCTTGAGATCTTTTGGATGCTCAAATCAGCTTTGTTTTTGGCTGGGTCCAGAACTACTGGATGGATGTCAGGCTCATTTTATGTGGGACAAGTATCCAGAAATTCTGGAATATAAGTATTGGCTACTGTGGGAGCCCATGCTGTAAGAAGACCATCCTACAGCTGGCTCACCCCCCCATCAGGCTCAGTGCGGGGCTCCCGGCGCTGTAACCAGGCTCGGCAGCCACGGGCCGGCCCGGGAGCAAACAGCCGCCCCACAGCAGCGGCCGGCCGGGCCCGGGCACCGGCATGTTGTTTCGGGGGTCGCGTCCGGGCACGACCGCCCGCCTCAGCCCGCCGAGGCAGCGCCGCGCGCCCCCTCAGAACCCGCGCGCCCGCGGCGGCACGTGCCGTTGTCAGGGCAACGGGCTGCGCCCCCCCCCCCCCCCTCCGTCGCGGGCCGCGCCACAGGGCGGGGCGGGGCGATCCGGAGACCGCCGCCCCCTCAGCCCTTCCCGCGCTCTCCCAGCGCCGCTCTACGCCGGGAAACGTTCCCGACTGGCGGCATTTGGCCCCGCTTGCGGCCGCATTCCGCTCGGGGTGTCACACCGAGCCCCCGGCTCGGACCAGAACGCTACATGGGCAGCGCGGGCCTGGCGCCCGCTGGGGGATGAGCCGCTCGGGGTCCCGAGTGTGGCGGCCGGGGCCGGGGGTGGTTGAGGAGTTGCTCCCCAGAGGCGGCCGCCCTGAGGTGCGAGCGCGCACTGTCGCTTGCTTTGACCCAGGTGCGCACCATTCAGGGCCCTGGCCCCGCACCGGGGCAATGCAGCACCCGGGGGACACCCCCATCCTGGGCGCAGGGACAAGGGCACAGCTGCACAGTGTGACCAAGTGGGCAGGACTGTAGCACTGGGCTTCGAGCTGGGAAAGGGAAAGCTGCAGCTTGTGCCACACTGGCACCCAGTCAGTGCTGTGGAGGCTGGAGGCAGGATCCCCACCCACAGAATATTCACAAGGCCTGCGCCAGCCCTTGCAAGGGACAGCTGAAAGGGCAAGTAGCCCAGGCAGATTATATACAATCCGCTTTGAAAGAGCAGCTCCTCATGGGCGAAGACAGTTCTCTGCTCCCTGAAAAAAATACTATCCCAGTAATGAACTGGAGGAAGCAAAGTCAAAATGGGACAAAATGGAGGTCCCCAACTGTGCTCTGCAACCGTTGGTGAAGGCTGAGCTTAAACATGAGGGTGGTGAGGATGAATATCCTCGAATTACTAGTAAAAAAGTTCCATGTTCTGCTAGTGAATTGGCTAAATTGAAGAAAGAGTTTAGCCAGACTCATAAGGAGTCAGACACAGAATATGTTTGGGGGAGTGTCACTATCGGGGGGTATCAGATACTGTTAAGCGAAAAAGGAAGCCGAGGGCTACTGGGGGCCAGGGGATTCCTAGCCACTGGGAACTACCGAGCACTCTGGTCCCTGACCCAAAGAGCAGCCTGCTGGGCTGGGGGTCTTTGCCCTTTGGAAAGGGGGATCCGCTTGCTGTTGTGGGGACAGCTGACCCACTGGTAGAAAACAGACAGAAGGCAGCATGTCTGCAAATGATGTATGACTGGGAGCTTAGGCCTAAACAGAAATCCCCAGTGATGATACCGGTCAACCCAGAATAAATGACTCCTCTCATAAGGGGCCTCCGTGACCTCTCCAAAGCGACTGGTATTCAATTACAGGGGAAAATACAGGTGGTATCCCCGGGCAAAGGGGCTGTCACCACATTAGAAGGGGTAGTGACCCCTAATCACAAACCCCGGGAAAAGAAAATGTGGACTTGGGGAGAAGGTGCTCAAGATTTAATATTTTTTGGATGAAAGTACAGCCCTGTCAGTGCTCCATGCACCAAAATGGACCCAGAAGGTTTAAGGCTCACAGAATTAAAGCCTTCCCCACACATAACTAACAGTAAAAGGATGCCTCCCATAGCATCACGAGTGGGAGAGAGATAGGACACAGACATAAGGCTCTGTGGGCCATGGTGTGGCAGAAAGGTATTCCCCGAGATCTTACAAACAGGTTGCTGACTGACAAACTGGAGAAGCTGGTGTTAGGATGGCCTGAAAGCCCACTGGTTAAGAACGAGAGCCCAGTTCCCAGTGCCCCCTTACCAAAGCCAACCGCATCCCCCGGGCCGATGGGAAACCAACACCTTTGCCCCTTGTAGCGAGCGGGGCAGTGAAGGGTGGGTACATACTAGGCAGCTCACTGAAAACCACCGAGGTGATCCCTCTCACAGCCGCACCACTGGGCAGGGCAATCCGGAGACCCCTGCCGGCACTGGGCAAGGGAGCTGCAGGCCAGCGGCTGCTGCCTTCCCACTGCCTCCGGCCCTTCCGCTGCCTCAGTCCTTCCCACCACCTCCAGCCCCCCCACCACGTCAGTCCTTCCCGCTGCCTCTGTCCTTCCCGCCGCCTCTGCCCATCCCACCATTCTCCCACTGATGCTCTGCCCAGGAAGCGTTCCCAACTGGCAGCATTTGTGCCCATTTGCAGCTGCACCTCGCTCCGTATGTCACACTGAGCCCTCAGGCCGGGCCAGCCCAGCAGTGCCCCAGCAGCGCTCCACCAGATTTAGCAAATGTTGCTATAGGTCTATGTGCCAGTTTTTCAGTATGCAATTAGGGATAGGCAGGCCCACCTACAGCTTAAAAAAACTTCTGGATTTAGGAAAATTATAGATGTGTAAATCTAATCTAAACCAAACAGATTTTTGATGAAGATACTAGTGCTTACCTGCACACATATACTAATTACTACCTTCTAATGTAAGACTAATTAAGGAAGCTATTAAAACTCAGTAATATTAGCCTGACATCTGAATTGTCTTTAATTTCAACATGTGCTTTGGTTGTTCCTGTGTCTCTTCTTCAGCTCCCCTTCCCAAACTGTTTTAGGAGTAATAAGCAAAAGAGAAATAGAAGGTGCTAATGCCTTTTCCTAGGTTACAAGATGTCTCACCTGTATTACAGTTCAAGGTGAAGGTTTGTTTGGTATAGACATTTTCCATGTGAGTGGAGTGTTTAAGGTCGTACGCTTAGTAAAGAGCTAGGCACTGCAGCGTAGAGACCTATTTTGTTGACAAAATGCAAATGGGTTTCAGTTACCAAACAGATTTATAGTATCATCTGAAATACCAAGGGTACCCAAGACATCTGCATAAGGCTGACATAGGTGACCCAAGATTTAAGCCCCTGCACCCCCCACCCCCCGCACCCCCTTCTGGAGCAGCTGGAGGCAAAGCAAAATAGCCTCGAGATCCCCAAATGTCACTAAATATTTATCTTCAGGCAACTCAATCAAACTAGGAATCTACTGAGGATGAGCTCAATTACACTCTGGGCACCACTAATTGCCCTGACTAGATTCCAATAGACTATAATGGGAGATTACACATCTGCTCATCTGGAGACATCTATTGGCTAGATTGATTTAGTAAGGGTTAGGCATCTGTCTCACATGCCAACACCAAAATTTCAGCATTTTATGCTATGAGCTGAATCATATACTAAAACAGGATCTCACCTCCCCAAGCCATTAGTGGCCACATCTATCCAGCTCTCATCTTCTATTAAGTTACCGCATTTTGGCACAAAGTGAAGAGCTTGCACATAGCCAATTATTTTATGACAATTACTCCGTAATACCATGTGAAATAATAGCCCATATCTGCGGCACTGAGATCAATATAATGTACTAAAGCTCTCAGGACCTACCCTTCTGAAGTAGTAGATGAGTTATGGGACACAGGTAGGAATGAGGTAAAGAAAATGTAAGGATCTCAGCCTGGAAAATTCTTTAGTAGACTAACTCAGACCTTATATGTAAATTTTGCTAAGGAATGTAAGCAACACCATTCTTGAATGTTCTTCTGTTGCGCTAATTCCTTCTCTAAGTCCTTCTCTTTCAACTCCTGTTTGTATAGAATAGTGCTGAGAGCCAGAATTATTTCAGCATGCAGCAACCAGAAGATGTCTGTCAGACTCAGGAACAAAGCAGGATAATCTCAGTTGACAACTACCAGTGCAACAGCCATAACTTGTGTGTTAATATCCTCTTCATAAGGACCACTGCAGTAACAGGCTAATTTATTTGTCCTATAGCACTTTGAGTATTGCCTGGAAAAAGCTTATAAAAATGGACATGATCGATTCTAAATAGATTGAGTAATGTTGTCCGCTTAATTAATTATTAGCAGCATTTTTTTGCCACTGTCCAAAAAGACTAATGATTAAATTGCCTGGATTCTTGAAATTATTTTTCTTATTAGAGCATGCTACACTTGCTTCCAAGAGGAGCGGGTAGCATAGGTCAACATACAAGTAACTACCTGTAAAAAAACAGATTTCTATTAGCTTGTACTGAATTTTTGATGTTAGAGAGTAAAAGGGGGGTTCTTCAGTCACTAAAGTCTTCCCATAAAAAAAAATAAATGCAGTGGTATTACTACATATCTTTTTAGTGAACAGTCAAGCAAAAGGAATACTGACTGACTCTTCACAAACCAGCTTCCAACAAATGCAGAGGTGTTTCCACAGACTGAGCACCCAGAAAGGACGTGAAACTGTTCAAGCTTTTGGGAAACTAGGACATTTTGCATGCAAATAAGGGATTTAAAGGTGCAGAGAAAATATTCTAGCTCCCTGCAGATCCCTTTGGGAGGCTGCTGAGAAATGTCTCCATAATTTGCCCCATTACATCTCTTGGCATAAACACCCAAGTGCTAATGCCTGTGTCTGACTTGCCACAGTGCCAAGGAAATCATGTTGATGGATTTTTCTTCTTGCAAAGTCTCAGGAGGGAAGGCCTTTGAGCTTTCTGTACATGAGGTGCAATAAAAAAACAAAACAAAACAAAACAAAACAACAACCCAAAACATCAACAACAAAAAACCCAACCAAAACCAAATAACTACTTATGGCATTGAGGGCACCAGGCCCATCTACAGTAATTTAAACCATGATAACACTGTAAGATCAGAGCTGGGTTCAATCTGCCATCTTTTCTAAGTCCCTTTGTTGCTCTACCTCCAAGCTATTCCTTTCTTTGAAATTTTCAAAACATGAATAATCAATTTTAAAACCTTCAGAAGGATAATGGGGTTAAATGTGTGATTCAACATGCACATCGATAGCACGTACATTTTATTCTTTTCCCACATCTCAAGTTTTCATGATAACTTGTTAACAAGAAGGTGTGCCTTAACCTTAATGACGTGCTACAAATGCTACTTGATGTAGTGATATTTATTAATTTTTCAGTGGGTATGAATAAGCCGTATACTTTTCCTGTAACAGTAGCTGGGAAGCAGTTAAATTCATTACTTTTCTAATATCCTGTGCATCAACCTGTTAAATCCTTATCAATAGCTGGATCAATGCTTATTAGTAAACTTCGTAGGGAAGGTCTCCCTGGCAATTGAGTCCAATCAGGAGATTAGTGTCTAACATTCAAAGGGAGCTCTTTGCTTGCTCATGTAAATTGAACTATCCATCATGTTGCTGAACTCAGGCCCAATGGGCATTAGAAAGACACCATGGCAATTTACACAAAGTTCAGTGAGACATATCTACATTCTCTCCAAATAAATGGAAGTTGAGCATGCAATTAAATATTTCAGATGCATGCCTGTGATTATCGTCGTCTTTGTTATTCATTCAGCCCTGATATTTTTAAGCCTTTTATCCTTTACTGTGGCTGTGGACAAAAAAGTTCTTCACATCACCTCCAGTGTCATGCAGGGGCTATGTGTTTCCTGTTCTACAGAAAATGACTACTTGAAATGGGGTAATTAAATGTTGTTTTGTTTGGAGGACAGGTAGAAGTCCCTGTGGGATGTTGAAGGTTCCATAGTTCCCAGTGTTTTTCATTTATGTTTATCTCCAATGAAAAATAATAAGATTAAGAAGGGCACTTAAAATGTTTTTGCTCCTTTCCCTTCCCATATTGCAATGGTCTTTTATTGTCTGACTGCTTAACCGAAGGCTCAGGGACTGCGTTGTTTCTTTGGTTGCAGAACTGCTGGTCTCTTTCTGAAATTGCTTTACAAGGTCAGTTCACAAGAACAGCATCCCCTTTAAGAGCATCTCAAGGGATAATCATTACTCAAACTCAAATAAATTCAAGTTCAATAAATCAAGTTTTTGCTTCATGGGAGAAAAGATTATTAATAGGTATTTTGGGACCATTTGAGATTGTTGGCTGGGATAGGTGGGTGAATGCACTAGTCCTTGCTAGGCTACTGTCTCTGGTAGGCAATGGCTACCAACTACTGGCACAGCTTAAACAGAAATGTAATCAAGACCAGAGCAGAAGGAGAGTCAGCAGTACAGCAGGCTTAATGAGGGAGAAGCACATGATCTCATCTGTGTTTTCAAAAGTAGCCACACTTTCTAAATGATAAAGCAACACCACATGTCAAAAAGCTCCTCTCAACAAAGTGACTCATCTGCTCTTTTTCCTGCATCCTACACAGCTGCCATGTGTTTATGATTAGCCATGAACTGCCATTTGGGTACATATCTGTGCTGTATCATTCAGCACATGTTTCTGAAGTGTTCAATCAAAGGCAATCATAGGAAGAACTGCATCAAAAATCTATGAAAAAGCAAAAGACAAAGTCCAGACTTGTCCTCACAGAGCAGCCACTAAGGTGTGACAGCTTCCACTTCCAGGCAACCATCAGGACTTACTGCCCAGGCAGCTCTCAGTATGGGCCCAGGATCTGAGAGGATTCAACTCTTTTCAAAGCTATCAAACAGTTCCAGAAAAAGAAGAGAAAAGAAGAAAATGAATAGCAGTTTCCCTTCTTTTTTTCATCTCCCAGGAGATCTTTTGGTAACCTTTTAAAAAAAATACATGTAGAACAGATCCTTTGGGAACTTCAGCTTTCCATTTGGGCATGGGATCCTTGTTTTTAAAAACCTTCCTGCAACCTCAGAGATCCATGCGAGTGCTACTTCACACGCTTTTCAGTATAGTGCAGTGCTCAGGTACTTTTGACAGTCAGTGCCAATAGACTTGATGTAGGTGCAAAGTGGGGGACAATTCTGTTGTTAAAAGATAGACTTGTAGTGCTGTTCTAATGTGGCTGAGTACTGGGCAACTGCAGAGAACATGCAAATGCAAGATGACCTAAGAGAAACCCATGCACTTCTGGAGACCAAGTGGGATATATTCTTTAGGAAAACATACTGCCTCGCCACTTATTTCACTGCTGCTGCCATAGCTGATACATCTCACAATTTCATCACAGCATCTTTTTCCTGCCAACTCAAAACAATGTGTTCCAAGTCATTGTGTCCCTCCATCACTGTAATTGCACTTTCCTCTAGGGAATTTTTCCAAAGCTTATTGTAATGAAAAGTGTCACTGCTGAAGTGCATATGAGCCTTTTGTGCTAAAGATGACACAAACAAAGAACAAAAGACAAACACAACTTCTGGAAACTTAACCCTTTCAAGGGACACAAGAGAAAGAGAGACAGAAAGGAAACAGAAGACCCTGCACTAGACATAATAATGGTCAGAGGTCTTCTTCACATTGCTTATCTTTTGGAGACACCTAAGTGAAGGAAGGATGCTTGCTGAGCAGGATTCAAATCTGTTTGGAGAGTCAGAAGAATGGAGTGCTTTTACAGAGATCTTTTCACTATGTTCTGGAACAAAACCTTTAGTTCTTATGTTCCAGTTTATACAGTAAATATGAACACTGATTCCAATGCTAGTGATTTTCTACAGTCTTTAACCATAAAAATCTGTAAGAAAAAACAAATATAATTCCTACTTAAAGACACTTCAAAGCTCTTCTTTTATTCACTTGCAATTAAACCAATATTTCCTGTTGAAAGCTTTGATATAATAGGTTGACTTGAGTTTCATAGATTTGTGTGAATTCAAAAAGGTCAGCATTTTCTGTCCTTAAAAGCATTTGTCAATAATAAGATATGAAGAACACCCCTCAGCATCAGTTATCATTGATTGATCTACGGGGTTGAATGCTTAGGTTACATTGTTGTATTTATGGCTTCCAATTGTTACTGAATTTCATAAATGAAACAGAGATAAAACACAGAAATACTAATGGCAATATATCTTTTGCATAGAAAGAGGAAAGAGTAGAGCAAAGAAGTATAATCTCTTTTTCTTGTCATTGACGGTGTACAAACAGGTCATTTAGCTCTCACTAAGGTAATTTAAACAACTTATATACTCAAAACAGATTTTAAGGACTTCTAGGAACTCCACAGAAAAATAGTGCTATAGATTTGAATTATATTAACTTGAGGTGTGTTTGAATATTAGGCCTTTAACTAGTGACTAGTTGTCCTAGTATGGCAAACCTTGACCTTGATTAGCTTTGGTCTGCTAAGTCCATCTAGGGCTTTAGTGTTTGCACTACTGTGGTCACTAAAAACCTGTTGTAGGCCTTGCTGGGGAATAAGGGAAATAACTACTGACCAGAGGTGGCCCAGCACCCTGTGACAAAGATGGGATATGAATATCTGGATGAAAATGCAAGTGTAATCTAACACAGACTTGTTCTGATATCTGTATATAAAAAGTGAGAAACTATGTGTGCTTTGATATGACTTAGAGGAGCCAGGACTGTGTTGTACCAGTACCGCATCACAGATATACAAGTCCTAACAGCTCATGTAGTAGACAGAGAATATAGGCATTAGAAAAGAAATCCATCTTCTGCAGATAAAGAAATGGCTTTGGTGTCTCTCAGCAGAGGGTCTGGTAGCCCAGATGTTTCTGAGATTATCAGTTTGCTCTACAAGTATTGTAAAAACAAAAACCCAGAAAAAAAAATCTGCTTATTTCTTAGGATGTCCATTAACTGCAACCTCAGACTGAGCTATGAAAAATCCTTAAGTCATTGTCTTTCTTCGTATTCATGCTACTTTTTACAGAGAATTTATTCCTTTAAGACAAATAAACTTGGAGGCAAGGCTGGAAAAAAAGTTTGGGAGGAGAGAAATTGTCATTTTTGTCATTGCCAGCCTTGTCTAGTATTGGATTTTGAGAACAAGTTCCTCCCATACTTCTGAAGGAATAGTAGACATGGCAGACAATAAACTGAAAGACACAAAACAAAGATCCCAATTAAATCAGAAGTATCACAGGTCAAAGTCAGTTGGCCCTAACCAGTTCATCAGAGGTAATATTGTGTTGGTACTAACAGGCTCCTCACAAAATAATTGCATTGTTTTTCCCATCCATATAACTACATTAAAAATTAGAAGCAGGTGCCTAGGAAGTAAAAATCAAAAAAGTCCTTAGATTCTTCTCATCTGTGGCACATGCATGTGCCTCTGTTAGTAGGAAGAAGAGGGGTTATGGAAGATAACCTTGATGAAGGGTTACCATAACACAAGGATCACAGCGTATACCCACATCTCTAGTACCATACATTTGCAATCATGTTACCACTGAGGTTAATATTTCAATGGCAATTCAGAGGCAACTAAGCCATTTTGAAACTCAGTGGGGTACAGCCATTTTCCATGATAATCCTGCAGTTGTTCTTCAAACCTACCTAACTTGAATCTTGAAGGTAATCAAGGTTTCCCAGAAATCTATGACCGGTACACAACATAAGCAGAGAATTACTTAACAGTTGGAACATGAGGCTTAACACATTAAAAATATCTTTCCCCGGGTGTTATGCATGACCTTGTGAGTAAAAGCCATCAGCCTATTCACACTGAGTCACTTCCAAGTAAAACACTAGCGTGGCAGAACAGAAGCAGCCTATTCAAGGCTAGCTTCTTAGCTAGTCTAAATTAGTGCAGCTCTTCCAACGGTGTATTATATTGACTATTTTCCCTTTGAGTGATTGAAAATGCAGGCATGGAAAACACAACATTTTGGTGGAGGCCACTGGAATCTCTCTGAAACGGTGGCATCATATCCACTGGTGACCATTATGTGCCATCCTTGTTGATGCAGGAGCAAGTTAAAATCTCCAGCTGCTGTGATTAGATCAATTAACTATTGGTGAAAGTATGGACCAAAACCCACATTAATCTTGACTCACTATTTGTTTTATAGATAATTGATACCTGCTGATGACAGTCAAAAATCTACTTGTTCCAAGAGATATCTGTCTTGTGAGCACTGCAGAACTCAGTGTTCCTATTCACTGCTCATGACTGATACCTATTAAGTGACATTCCAATGAAACACAGGTAACACATACATAAAATTAGTTGCTTAGTCTGTTCCATGCCAACTCTAAAAATTCTTTTGGCCTCAACAATTTGTAATGGACACAGTTTTAAATGAAGCTGGCTTAACAATGCTTTAAGCTGATTGTATTAGTGCTGATTTTTGAATAGACATTGATTTGATACTCCATTCTGGTCTATCACACCATCTGACTGTTGGTAAAATGAAGAAAATGAAACCTTGAAGAGGCAATTCTGAGCTCAAGACATGCAAGAAAACCATTTTGGACTAGAAGTACCCTAAACAGTATAAATGCATGGAGTCCTGTATGCACCAAGGAAACCATACTTGAGCCTCCCCAGGATTGCCCCAGTTATATTTGGATCCTTGACAGTAAAGGGA
Source organism: Falco punctatus (assembly GCF_963210335.1). Lineage (NCBI taxonomy): Eukaryota > Metazoa > Chordata > Aves > Falconiformes > Falconidae > Falco > Falco punctatus. Next base: position 54,553,458 of record NC_137583.1, on the reverse strand, counting down.
AGAAAAGTGCTACCTACAGAACAAGCAATTCTTGGCTCTAGCAATGTTCATCTCTCCCTGATACTGAAACTGTTTTTCTTTGCTGTCCCATATTATGTCTCCAAATCTGTTTTGTAGGGCTTACCAAGATAGATTGTGGTACATATATACGTACAGCATTTCAGATAAAAACAGCTATCAATATTATCACTGTGATAATACCATGGTTGTAATAAACCAAAACCCACTCAATTTAATTTGCTGCTTGTGAATTTTCCAAAGTTTTTGGTTGGAATTACTTTTGCAGAGGTCATAATAAATACTGATATGACGCATAATTCATCATGAGCTTTCTCAGATAAAAGCAGAATGATTCACTGGATGATCAGTTCTATAATGATTTAAATGGGGGATTCATTATTTATTTAGTATTTTGAAACATTTTGAGCAAGGTTCATGGAGTGCTTTGGAAACAAAAGGCCAGTATTTCCCTGGAGTGGAGTCAGGGTGAATTGCAGTTGATGACTACACTGTACCAAGTGAAGGAGCTTCAACATAGCCTCTTGAAATATTTTAGAGGTAGTTCAAAGAAAGCAAAGGCATAAAATATTTTTTTGCTGGTACAAAAAGAATCTGCCTCCAAGCAGGAGTCTAGGAATAGATTCCCTTGATTGCCAGCCAGCAGATTTACCCATCTGAACAAGTCAATTTTTTACCCATCCAAACAAGCAGTCTGGAAACAAAATATGGACACTGGATTATTTTGTGCATCTTAGCCTTCAGAGATATAATTTCCACCCACCTGTATCCCATGTTTCAGGCATGTCAGGCTGCTGTTGTCTGCAATAGCTGACAGCTGTCCCTCAGAAGGGGCAATTTGCTATCCTCACCCTCCTGAGTCTCTGAAGGTGTTCTGATTGCTGCCCTCAAAATGTCTTCAGACATTAGGAAAGGGCACGGTTTAAACAAGGTGAAGTGTCTCTGCCTAAATGCCATGTAAGCAGGATACAAATATGAAATGGAAAGATGCTGAGAAAGCAAAACAACTCAACTGTATGCACTTGTGGTAACTTCCATCCAAATCCAAAGAGGGTTTTTTGGGGTTCAAGAGTTCAGCAGTACACTACACGTGGTTTAGTTATGTAAAAAAAAAATTTAAAAATGGGATGGAGATATAGTTAAAGGCTTGCTTGGAGAACTGGAACAGAGACTTAGGAGATCAGCACCCTCTGGAAGAGATACAGAATGTGACCATGTGAGCACTCAAGGTCCATTTGAATGAGAAGTAAAGCAGACTGGCTGAAGTTCTGATGCACTCAAACACAGGCAGATTTGAGTTTGACTAAAACCAAGTGCTGATGGTCTGACATAGAGGACTATATCAGATTCTGCTTTTCTCATTTGGAGCACATCTGTGGTTTTTTTGGTGTGGTTCCTTGTTTTTTGTAAGGAAGGTCATCTGGAGATGAATAAATTTATTTCTTATCCTGACTCATTGCCTGAGTGTTATTAATCGTGAAGTGTGGACTGGATACTTGCAGCACACTGACTCCTTAGAAACAGGCACCCACTTATTGCCATGACATCTAGAGTATTTACCTAAAGCCTGATCTTGACGACTGTGCTCCATGAATTTATGGAGATTTGGTGTCAGACGTGAATGCTGAAAGATAAACCGAAGTTAGGATTCATTGTGGAAAGTGACATATTTAAATTAAGGTGCCTCTATCCCAGATGGTTTAACTTTGTATTATACACATTGGAGTAGTCAATATAGGCAGCAGAGCTCCAACAACAATTCAGTTTATGCTACGGAGGGCACACAAAATGCAGCTTGAAATGACCTGGGGTAGTCAAGACAAGCAGGTGGAACATAAGGAAGACATAAATCGTCCTTGAATGAAGCCTGGAGCCCAGAAAAGATATTACATGGCATCTCATATAAGCTGTTACCCTCAGGCTGCTAGGTCTGCAGGCACCTGTGACTTTGCTGGCTAGATTTACACTAACTGTAATGAGATCCAAGACACTCATCTTCCAGGCAAAGCCTCACAAGTAGACATCTAAATCTGAGTCAAATCTATGACTTGAAACACATGTTGTATAGTTACACCATGCATGAACCTTGTATTTTTCAGTCCTATAGCTTTGAATTTCAGGGCACTGGTATTTCACAGTACCACTTTTCATGGTATGAGAGATAAGCTGTGTTTTTACAAAGAGTGCCCAAAACTGATTGAAGGATAATATTTCATGCTCTATGTATACAGTCTCACACAGAATGCATGGCCCTTGTACATGGCAGCTTTGCATGTTGTGAAAAGATCAGTAAAGTTTTTCTTTTGGAAATACTGGATTGCCTGTGGAAGCTTCAAGTTCTTCTTCATCTACCTGGAAGATAAAACCTTATGTATATGTATTGGACTGGTTTTACTGCTGAAGCACTGAAGTATTTAATTAAGAAACCTATTGCTCTGTCCCTACAGTTTTTACTGCTAAGTGCTGCTCAGGAGCTCACAACCATGCCTCCTGTAATCTCAGAGCGCACCTAAGGAAAAGAGCACCCACCTATACACAACTGAAAAAAGCATTTGATTATTCATTTAATTGAAGAAGGGTGATTTGGGGAGCAGATTAGTAGTTTAGCTGTTTCAGATATGCCACCAATTTTACCTAGCATAGATCTGGATCCATTTTCCCAGAACAAACAGGTTATTCTCAACCAAAGTATTTGTATGGTACAGACTTACAAAAGCAAAGACTCAATAGTTATTTCCAATATGCAGTCTTATTTGAATTTCTCCTATAAAAGAAAAAGTAAATCTTAGAGTAGAAAGCAATTTCTAAGAAAAATCCAAATGTTAGCTTATGGAAGTAGCAGTCATCAGAGTAACCTGAACTCTGCTCTTTATTTCTACACTGTGCAAAAATGTAATTACAGCTGAAGGCATCTTGATGTATGGGTTCCAGAAAAAGGAGGAAAATGTCATTTTAGAAATTTCTGTAGAAAAAGACTAGCATGTTGAGGTGCTTCAACTACGTGATTCTCTACCAGACTTATTTTCCATTTACAGCTACAGAAAAAGAAACTCAGAGGGAGCATTATCACAAACAGCAACAAATTCTTCCAATATATGCTATCAGTTGTGGGCCAGTACTTATTTCTAAGTTTAAAGGACACCTTTTCCTGTATATCTGAGTGATATAAAGGAATAAAAGCATCTCAGTTATTTAAAAAGATTTGAGTAAAATTGAGGAGCTCTTCTATAATGTGAGTTTTGCATCAGCACTTCTGGCCCTTTGTTCTCAACCCTCAAATTGTTTTCAAGCTCTCCCTGAGAAAGCTCAAAAATTAAAAATAAAAGATACAGAGAAAGTCTTTGTTCCTCTACCTCAGTTTCCCCGAAACACTGCCTTGTTTCTATGTGCTGCAAGTCACAGAGAGTCTTTCAAGTACCATGTACTACCCTATGCAGTTTCACTTGGAGAATCTACTATAAACACCCTTGATACCTCCTCACATCAGCACTCACTATGAGGACCACTTGTTCCTGGATTGCCAAGATAAAGGCGGGGAATTAATAATGTTACCACGCTACCTTGCCAAAATTACCTTCCAAAAGTTAATCTGTTACATAGCAAAAATTACACTGGAAGCTGCTATTTGGGACTCTCTTTGTAGAGGATTGCAGGTTACACATGGAGTCATTCACTCCCATTACCCCGTTGGGACCTACCCCTACCTCCCCTTCTAGAAGTTATGAAAGAGCTGGAATCACAAAGAACTGTGCTCATTTATTCTAGCTGAGGTTCTCTAACAAGGATGGTTGCATACATGAACAATTACTGTGATTACATATGTAATGCTCTCTTTTAGACATGGACTGTCTTAATCCCTTTTTCATTCATTTTTGTATTCCCGGAGCTGTTTTTTAAACACGAGGGTGAAACATTATGCTACTTCTCCCATATTTTGCTTTAATGTAGCAGAATTTAATCTTATTGAACTTCTGCAGTATGGGAGTGGAATATTTTCTAGAACTAGAGAGATTTAAATGAACAGAAGACTTTGAAAATAAATAAGTCACTGAAAGGGTTTTTGTCACCTCACAATTGCTCCAAAACCCACTGAAGGTCATTAGAAAACTTTCTAGTTGGCAGAGATTAACCTTTAAGAATGTATCCTGAATAAGACAAAGGGAAAAAAATAATTATCAAAACAGCTAATCTGTTTTGTGTAGGTCTATAAATCTGAAAATATCACAGATTTTCCCTACAGAGCTACGTTTCATCCAATTCATTGTTGAATAGATTAATATCTTTATAGAAATTTGAAGAAAAACTTCCATTATAATTTTCAAATTTTTGTTATTCCTAATTTCGTCAATTTTTGCTCCTTATTCACTCAGTCCAAACATGATTTTACTTTCAGTTGCTGTCTTATTCCTTTGTGTTCATTTGTTTGTTCATGTAAGCTTGAGCTGAATTAAGCCTTTTCCTTTCTTTCGTCTGCTTTTGTCTGTTCTTTTGTTGAGCACACAAAACAAGCCCATATCATGTTCATTATGTTCTTTCAGGGACTCAAATGCTAAGAGAGGTAGATGCCAAAACCTGGAAATTCTGCCTAGGAATAGCCCTGGTGAAATACTTCCCTTGTTCCAAAGGAAACAGATTCTGATTTGATTAAACTAGGTGACTTTGACATTTTCATGCTGTTTGCAATCACTTAGTTTTTGTGGGGGGTTATTTGCAGAACAGTCTAAGCCATAATTTAGGGCTGTAAAGAGGCTGCTTGTAAGTGCTGCTCAGGAGCCCACAGCCATGCCTCCCCTGTGATCTCAGAGCACACACCTAATGGTAAGAGTTCTGTGCACAAAAGTAAATTCATTACACACCAAAACCACACTGGGAGCAGTTATTCTAGGCTTGTTATAAGGGGTTACAGGTTGTAGGTGAAGTAATATTTGCATCTCACTGTTTCCTATAGACTAAATTCACTAATCACATTACATCCCCTTATAAGTTGGGCATGTGTCCCATCCTTTTCTTCATGCACAGCCATGCCCTGTGGGGGTCACACGGCCAGTAGTTAGTCCTGGGGAAAGCAGTCCAGAAGGGGACCACATCTGTGGGGTCTGAGGGGTGCAGAGGAGTCCTGTTGTGTTGGGAGGAGGACCTCTCAGTGGGAGAAAAGGGAAGCTGAGCAACTGCCAGTTGCCTCCACTCTAAGTATGAATGACTGCGTTCTCACAAAGGTTTTGTTGTGGGTGTCCTTGATCTTTGCACAGCTGAGGTAAGCTGCACCCAGCTCATTTCAGAGTCTGAGAAAGGAGAAGTTCAAACACAACATGTGATAGCACAGCTGCATTAATATCAGACCACGCTTTAGTTGCTGTCAGCTGTTGCTCCATGGAGACCAAGCTCCCCATCTCTCCTACCAGCTCAAGGTTTTCCAAGCTTCATGATTTAAGAAGCTTTAATGATTGAAACATTGTATACATGAATGTTAAGGACAGGGAGAACTTTATTTTCTGAGCACTGACCTCGTGAGTTTTTCAGTGTGTGGGCTGCAGGATTTAGCATCCTTCCCATCTACCTCAGCTCCTTCTAATCCTACCAGAGTGCATTGTCTTCATTTGTACCCTGTTGCGGGGAGGAGACACAGCCACAGAATAACTCACTCAGCTCCAGACCACAAAATTTACTTTCTGAGAAAATTGATTTGTACTGTTTGAATATTACATAGGGAGAGTAAACCTTGAACACTAGTGCTAGCTCTCAGCTGTAATGATTGCCTGGTGTCTGCAATCCCTTGGGACTGTGAAACAGGACCAGATCAGATCACTGCTCTAGGAAACCTGGCAATGGGCATCCAGCTGTGAACACAACAGTGCAGAGGTGAAATCCTTTAAAATGACCCAATCTGTTTCTGTAAAATTCTGTAAAAAAGGAGCCTTCAGGTTCCTTAGATGATCTCCTACCTGACCTTCTCCCCCCCCACCCCCCCACCCCACCCCACCCACCCCCCGGCACTGTGTGGTTCTTCTTTCTCCCAGTCCCTGCTTTGCCTCAGGCAGTGTGGCTGGAGCACTTGCTGGTGAACAATGAGGCAAAGAAGACATTGAGTACCTCAGCCTTCTCCATGTCCTAGGTAACGAGGTTTCCCGTTTCCTTCTGAAAAAGGCCCAAATTTTCCTTAGTCTTCTTTTTATCACTGATGTACCTAAAGAAGCTTTTCTTGTTGCCCTTGATGTCCTTGGCCATATTTAATTCCACCAGGGCTTTAGCTTTCCTAACCTGAACCTTAGCTGCTTTGACAATTTCTCTGTATTCCTCCCAGGCTACCCATGGTTGAATCAAACAAATGAGTGAAGTTAAAAATACTGTGACGATAGTAAACGTAATTCAAACCTAAGGCACATCACATTAAAACTTGATGTATATAGCACGTTTAATAATTTATGATAAAATAAACCTCACAGCTATCAGTGAAAGTGCTGATATACTGGAAAAATGCATTTTTTATGTGCATGTGAACCAAAAATGAGATTGAAGTTCACACTTCAGAAGCACTTTACAGTGCCTTCAGATCCAGATACCTGAGATGTCTGAATATAGCTTAAGATAGGTCTCAGAGGTGTCCTCTCATTGTCATTGGAGATCTGGGACAGGATTGCTTAGTATAGACACCAGGTTTTATTTTGGAAATAACAGTGAGTTTTACCTAACTTCCAGCTTCATCCCCCAAAGGGTACAGATCTCCCATAGGTCCTGTATGATACTTGTCATCCTCACATATCAGTCATGAATAACCAAGACAAAAAAAAACACTACACACATATATATAAGCAACTAATTTTAGCTCAAGGTGTCTATTGGCATCTTAGAAGACAGAGTGAAGAGTAGCTCCTTTCCACAGTCTGTCATTAGGTGACATTTAGACCACAGGGGACTCAAGCCTCTTCAGATTCAAAGATGCTTACATATTGGGAGAGGAGGGTCCCAGAGCCAACCGAAAGTGTGATGCCCAGGTCTGTATCTATCTGAAGACTCCCTCCTCTGCATTTTGGCACACCCAAAGTCAAGTCTACGCAGTCACTTAGGAAAATGAGTAAGTTTCACTAAGGGTGTGCACAGGTCCTGAGTCACTACCCAAGTTGTCATGAAACTTTCATGTTCTGGAAGTGAAATAAGTCCCTTTTGTGGTTCACTTCTACATCCGTTACGTGGCTTTACAATACAGTTATGAACAGGGATTCAAACCAGAAATGCCTACAGCTGTTTAGTATGTCTCTACCCTCATTTGCGCAAGCATTTGTGATGTGGGAACCGCAACCAAAGCTTACTGCTCTTCTATCAGCAGATAGCTGAACATCTGGAGATCAGTTATAAAGCTGGTAATGAAGGTGGATTGGTGCTCAGCTACAAGACTTTGGATTGACTTGAATTCAGGGTGTTCATGGTTTTACTTTGCTGACTCTGCTGCAGAAGTTTACATATGGGAACCGTAACTTCCTAAGACAGTCTAATTTAGATTCTGTAGAGTTCACCATGGCTTCACATCTCTTGTGTATCCCCATGGGGAACGGTCTTTATTAGGCCCATCATTCACTACATGTTTTAGTCCTGTGCTATTAAATGTGTTGTGATGGTTAGGACCCACAAACCACTGCATTAAGGGGTATACAAAATAAAGAAACAATACCTGCATTTTCTTAACTATAGGGGTATTGCCTATAGAAGTCCACAGTTACGCACAGCATTATTTTCTTCAGACCTATTTGAAGACTACCTGTCCATAAAGCCTGCTGATCACTAGGAATCTATTTGTGTGCCAAAACTAAAGTTATGTGATTAAATAACTTTTTTCAGGCCATTTGGAATAAAAAAGTATTCACATTTTCAAACCAACTGAAAACTTACAAAAGCTCTTGAAACTGAATAAAATGTTTTGTTTGAACTAAAAGGAAAATGCTGCATTTTTTTAAGACTTCCATGGTTCATAAAAATACATCACGTTCCAAAAAGAAAACCCATTTTGCACTGGGAAGTGAATATGACTTTGTTTTGTACAAACACATCAAGTTCTGTAGATTTCAGGGGGGTTTGTTTCTTATCTGTTCCCTGATGAATTCAGTAAATGTGTGAAGAAATTCACTATACTTCTTGGACCACCTGACCGTATATTTAGAGGGGAGATGCAGCTGGTAAAGTCTGATTAACTGCTCCCAAACTTCTGTCTGCAGCGACTCCACTCTTACAGCCACTATAAGGTCTTAAAGAGCAGATTAAATGGGGAGAGGAGGAAAGCTGTATTTGCTATAACATCACTGCTACCAGCACATAGTTAATGAAGCACAGCAAACACGGGAGAGCCTGACCAACTAGATAGCTAGACTTTGTACATGCTTGGAGCAAAATTAGACCCTGTTGAGCTGTAGATATTCATAAAGATTGCTGATAGCATCTGGAAAATTAGTTTGGACCATTTCAAGTAATAACTTCCACTTTTTCTCCCAATAATAAGTATTTTTCTATCTCCTCTACATTGGCCATCTGATTCTCTCACTGTATCCCTGACAGTAAACTAATTCTCCAGTGACTTCCATATGTAGGACAGTTCATTTTGTCTTTGGGAACATAACCTGGAAAAGAAGGAACTACTTTCACTAGCAGTAGTAAAACCCATTCATCTGTGTTATTCCCATTTGTCCTGCAAAATCCTACTACCCCCAATTATTTTATTTGGAAGTCCATTGGGACTGCTGTTGAAATAAGCCAAAGTAGTACTTGTCTGCCCTCCAAACTGCATCCCCATATGCCTTAACATCATTGCAAAGTACAAAGCAATTAAATGTGTGGGATTAAAGTTATAGGTGTAGTCCATTCAGTGCAAAACTTGACTGGAAAACAGACTGGAAACAACAAGTAAGAGAAGTTATTTTTGAAAAAAAAGAAAGATCTGTGGTGTCAAGTATTGAGGTGGTTTTCTGGTTTAACCACCTATTGGTGAAAATCAAAATAAAATTATTTGTTCACTTCTCACTATGTACCCAGATGACTCAAGATAACATATTTTTGTTTTCTTCTATTTCTTAGAGAGGACTCTGTCTCCAGCCTTTTTCAGTGGCCCACAAGGGTGCAACATTAGAAGCTGTTGTAAATATGCATGAGAGCATCTTTAAGGTTTTCATCATGCATCTTTTGGCTGATGTGGACAAGCTGAAAGAAGAGGATCTGTCACCAAGAGAAAAAGAAAGGAAGCAGAGGTTTGATAGCAAACCCTGTTGTTATTTGTATTTGTTAACCCTTTGCATTTAGAAGCTAATGCTATACAATTGTCATTCATAATATGGGTAAGTTAAGTATACCCTGGACTTCAGTAAGCTGAGCGTATGGTAGGGGCTGTAGGCACTGACAGATCCTCTTCCTCCACCACAGTTATGCTCTTTTAAAAGGCTTTAACATTTAGAGGTTACTTTGCCAGATGAAAAGTAGCAAGTTTGCATTGTCAGAAGGCATAAAGGTATGAGTCTGTTAAGCCCTAACAGGAGCGTTAAGTCTTTCCTGCAGTGATAAGCCTGTACCTAGTCTCTTACTACAGCTCATCTGACCAAGAATAACTGGTTAAAAAATAGTAAAGTGTTTTTCAGGCTGAACCATTACATCAGACTCTCCTCTTGGAAAGCAAAGAAGAGACTGCTATTAAATGACAAGGACTCCCAGCCTGGCAACAGACTGAAATTTGGAGATGTATGATAAACCTTAAGAAATCATTTTCCTGATGCAAGAATTATTCAGCTGCAGTTCATAGTCAGCCCCTGTGGTAGGGATGAAGTGACATTGTTTTTGTGATGAAAGTGAATTTAAGCTTTAAAAACTCTTCATATACTTTATAAACTCTCATTCTTTACATAAGTATCTGTAATTCTCACATCTGAATAACTGTGTATTGTTTATTCTTTAGCAACTGTTGCATGCTGAGAAAAAGTCTATGGTGGGTCCTATCTTTATGTTCTTTTTATTCCTTCTACCCATTCTGCACAGTGGGTGAATAACAGGATACTGTTCACAGAATCACAGCGTGGCTGAGACTGGAAGGGACCTCTGGAAATCACCTGTTCCAAGCCACTGCTCAAGCAGGGCCACCTAGAGCCAGTTGCCCAGAACTGTGTCCAGACAGCTTTTGAATATCTCAGGGACCGAAGCTCCACAACCTCCCTGGGCAACCTGTTCCAGTGTTCAGTCACCTCACGCTGAAAAAGTATCTCTTGATGTTCCAACAGAACCTCTCCTGTTTCAGTTTGTGCCCATTGCCTCTGGTCCTGTCACTGGGCACTGCTGAAATGAGACTGGCTCCATCCCCTTTGCACTCCCCCTTCAGCTGTTTAAGTACATTAATAAGATCCCACCTGAGACTTCTTTTCTCCAGGATAAAGTCCCAGCTCTCTCAGCCTTTCATCATAGAAGAGGTGCCCTGGTCCCTTAATACCTTTCATGGCCCTTCACTGGAATCTCTCCAGTATGTCTACACTGAGGAGCCCACTTCTGGACACAGTAATCCAGTTCTCATTCCATTGAATAACCTTGACCTCATACATGCTCAGATGAGAATAAAGACTTACACATGAAGACAGGTTCAGTCTCTCATAAAAGAAACACCCTTGAGGTACCAAGGAAGCTGCCTGGTTGGTGAGCTCAGGCTGGAGCTGCTCAAAACATAGAGCCATCCTTGATCCATTCTGCTGAGGCTGTGCCTTTTGGTGGAGAAAGATCCCAAAAACTGTTGGACCACCAAGGATAATTTAGGCAGCAGGATGATGCTTGCTTAGTTACCGTTAGGGGTCATCTCCCCAGGAATCAGTTCCTTCTCCAACATGCATCTTGCATACTGTGTGAGCAGGGCTAGAAACTTGGGTCCATTTCAACAGCAAAGGTGAAGACTCTCCAGATTCATTCTATTTTTCTCACACCTTTCTCCTGCGAGCAGATGATGTTGCTCCCAGATACCCTTCGTGAATATTTTAGCCTCTACATGTGTATAAAACAGGTCATTGGTACTACTGAGGCCCCACTAGCTGTTAAACAGAGGAAAGAAAATGCCTCTTTCCACTGCAATTCTCTAACTCATTTTTTAACACATGCTTTCAGGAGAAGATCAGTTTCTTCTCTAATGATCTGGATGCATTAAGTAGGTCTCTGTTGACCAGAATGAAAGACCAAGATGACGAGCCTGAACGTAGTGCTCCTCAGTTCTTGAGATGAATCCCACTCCAAAAACTGGGGTGTGGTGATGAATCTGCATCTTCTTTGGAAGATAACTCACAGAAGTACCCATGTCTGAAAACTCCACAGACATTAGCCAGTAGTTGTACTGGTTGAGTAGCTGCAAAAGCACCCTTTGCTCAGAAACTGCTGTCTTGTAAAAATATGGGTAAGGGCGCTAATATCAACCTCTTTGTGGAACTGCTGTGTTCTGGGTCATCTCCTTTTAATTTCTTCATTTACTCCAAAACCATCATATTCCAAACACATTATAGAAAATGCTGAAGCCAGTTTAGAGCTTTTTTGGCATGATACTCTGTGTAAATCTGTTTGGGTTTGGTTTTTTTGGTTGGTTTGGGGTTTTTTGTTGGTGGTTTTTTTCATAAATGATACTCTTTTTTTCAGTTCCTATAATGATTTTGAAATATTTAAACAAGGCCATGCAAAAATGTGCACTATTTTCCAGATTTTATCCTACCATGATTACAGGAGTGTGTGATACATTTTAGAGCACAAGCCGTGCTACTATTGCTCACACAATGACAATAATCATTAACTGGGGTGTCAGTGGCCAGTACCACATCTTCAGGGATGAAGAATGTTCAAAGTCTCAGTTATCCATAGTAATAGAAAATTAAAAAGTGATGAACTTTGGGATCAAGGTGAAGGTAAACACTTTGAGCTGAGTAGAAAATGAAAAGATGAGGCATCCTATAGAAATGAAAGATCTTGGGGTCATAGCACGAAATGTCGTGTTCCAAGATTATTGTTCATCTTGGAGATTAAAAAACTGACAGTAAAAGAAGCAAAAAGGAAAAAAAGATTAAAATCGTAAAAAATTATGTGCAAAACCTCTTCAATGTGTATGCTATAGAGAAGTGGTTTGAGGGACTGTTCAAAACCATTCGGTGATTTTTTGTTGTTGTTAAGGGTTGTTTTTTTTTTTCCAAAACAACTTTCATCTGTGGATGCTTTGATCCTAATATGTAGCTCATTCATAGTTGTGAGTGAAATGCTGCCAAGTAACAGAATATTTCATCAAATTTTGTTATAAATGAATAATATGATGATACATTACTACAATACGAGGTCCCTACAGAAGTAAGAGACTCATTAGTGTAGAAGCAGGTAGTAAGAGCCAATCTTCTCCTTGAAGGCTTATAGTCTAAACAGAGAAGAGTAGGAAGGGAAATGGGGAAGAAGAGAAGGAAAGTATCATTCATAGTCACCCCTGAAAACATAACAAAGAAGAGAATAAATGTTCCTCCAGCTTTTCAGAGTTCAGTTTATGCAAACTGCTCATTTTGCCAGCCTGACTGACAGGCAGCATCCTTAAAATATACCTCCTTTTGTATATCCATGCTCATATTTCTAAAGAGAGGGATGCAGTTCCTCACCACGGATCTTCAGTGCCTTAGGATGCGGAATAGAGTATAATGAAAGATTGGCCGTCACAGTATGTTTCCAGAAGCAGATGTGATTTATTGCGTGAGTTTAAGAACAAAGCCTTTTGGAGTCCTTTGGGAAAAAACCAGCAACTTCATGGGTTCAGATTTCCATGTTTTTCTTGTCTCTTAGATGTCTTAATTTAAATGTCATATACCACTGGCATCTCCTGCCCACACCAAAAATCATTCATTCTCTACTGGTCATAGAATTTTCTTTTTAATATTTTTTAGTATCAAAAGTTCCAGCTTCTAAATAATTTTGAACTTTATTTCTGTAAGTAAAAAATAATTTCAAATCAAATAAAAACTTTTTTTTGTTTTCCTGTTGGAAAATATCAGGCAGTGCATTTGAAGAATTTCAGAAGTGTGAAACTTTTTTAAAGATGGAGCTTTGCCAGGCTTAACACTTTGTTTAGAACAATTTCCCTTTTGGCAAGTTGATGTTGCTTTTAAACTAAACTGACTGTGTCGGATAACTTTCACATGGCTCTAATTAAAACTGTTCCAAATTACTTAGTACAACCAACCACTGTTTTCTTGTACTGACGCCAAGAAGACAGTGGTGGTTGCAGTATACACCACACGGATCATCTCAACCTTTCATGGACAAAGCATGTTCTCTTGCCTAAACACATGGCAAATTCTACTGATTAATAAGGTCTCCTGAAACTAAGCACATGCCACATGTGAATTAGATAACCTATACTTAGACCTGCACAGCATATAGGCTTTTGCAGGAAAATTCCTATGTGTATTCATTGCCCTCAAAGATCTGATGTTAAAGTCACTGCTTCAGACTTCCTGTAGAATTTGGGACAAGTCATCTAGACTCACTGCCTGAAGACAGGTATCTCAAAAATTATGGAAGTCTCCAAAACTTTGTATTTGAGAGCAATTATATTCATATTCAATGGCTGCATAATTACCTTCATTAGAAATAAATCTGGTATCATCAAATATAACCCTACTTTAAATAACAGGCTACTTTAAATAACAGGTTGGTGGCAGCATTTTTTTTTTTATTTAATAGCACATACATCAATTAGAAGTGGCTTTTGTTTTGTTGAGGTTTTGTTACAGTCTAAGCCTAAGACAAACTCTACAGGTCCATTCCTCAGGCTGCCGCTGTCTAAGAGTGGTTAAATATTGACCCCATGGGTGAAGATTGCCAGCTAGGGAGAAGGAGAACAACAGTTCTTGATAGTAGCAAACTACCCATATGCCTGGTTACACAGACAGTCTTCCATATTCCATATGCTGCCATTTAGACTACTACCAAATTTTCCCCGTAACAGCTGGAAAAAGAAATTAGGAACAAAAAGTTAAGATTTATGGTCTGAGACTAGCAATCATTATTTGTGCTTCTGCGAGGAAAACCATGTTATAGTTGTTCTTTTATTTTCTTTTTTGCAGCATGGCAGTCTGCCAAATTAAGGGCCATTAGCCCAAATCACTGCTCTGCTCCCTCCTACTTATCTGTCAGATGCAGTAGGGAGGAATTACATGGGATCTCTAAGGAGATTCATCTCGATCATCAACTTCCAGGCCACACGATCTGAGACATTTACAACATCATACAAAGATTAGTTGAACAAATGTTGAACAAATAGTCATTGGTAATGTCTGACGGAGGAAACAGTCTCCCTGGTCTTGTATTCGTATGGTGTGGCCTGGTGGGTGACCTTGCATTTTTACTAGAAACTGAAGCAATTAGTACAGTGCATTGAGTTCACGAGTGGCCACGTGGCATCGGTATGAGAGTGTCACTCTGTAGCCTTCCCTGTGGCCTGCTTTTTTGTAGACATTTATGTAAAGTTTCACAAAGGAGCCCAAATCTCCTTTAAATTCCAGTTGAGAATTTAAATTGCTCATAACATTTATACATGTAATCATAGATGGATAGAATGACATAGTTTGGAATGGACCGCTGGACATTCCCTGGTCCAATATTCTGCTCAAAGCAGGACCAACTCTGTCCAGACCCCTCAGGGTCATGTCCATTTCTTTTTCAAATATCTCCAGTGACAGAGATTTCACAGCCTCTTTGTTTCCCAGTTCTCTGACTATCTTCATAGTGAAAACTTTTTTCCAAAAATACAAATGGTTTTCTCTTGTCACAATTTCTGTATGCTGCCTTTCGTCTTGTCACTGTGGGCCTCTGAGGAGAATCTGCCTCAATATTCTTCACGATCCTCTTCATTTCCTGGAGTCAGCAGCATATGATACACATGCAGAAAGAAAGTGTGCATCCTTAAAAACACAAGTGGTTACCACTGAAAGAGTTAACTATTCTGAATTTCCTTATATGAATAGTTTCTCTGTTCAGCTAAGAAATACAGTAAAAGCAGTTTTACTGCTATGACTAAACATACATTCAGTTTTGCCAATTAAAAAAAAAAAAAAAGAAAAAAAAAGAAACAAAGAAACACCTGTACACCTGTTGCACTGACTTAAGTATCCAGAGTTAAAAAGGAGGGGGAAAAGGGAATTATTTCACTTTTTCTTAGAGGCACCGACCTGGAGCATCTCAGTGTTCAGCACCAGGACCCAACTTGCAGTGTAGTTGTCACGTATCCTCCTTCTTCAAAGGAACACAACTTTTTTTTACTTAGGAGGTTTTTTTAGGAAACCAGTGTTGTGATGACTAGAAATTTTCTTCTGAGTTGCAGTTAATGTTCATGTGTTCCTCTGTCTTCTTCCTGGTATTGACCTTGACATGTTCAGGACTGCCAGCCTGTCTCCCTCCCTTGCTGCTACAAACATCATACATTTTTGACCTTTTTCTTTCTTTTTTTTTCTTCTTTTAAATCCTCCCTGGTCACTGTATTGGATCGGGCTGAGCCCCATAGCAGCCCCCCCAGTGCTGTGCTCTGTATTGGTGGCTGGAAAGGTGGTGACAGCACACCAGGGCTTGGCTACTGCTGAGCAGCTGGCCCAGCATCCAGGCTGCCTCTCCAACACTCCCCCCTCACCAGTAGGCTGGGGGTGGGCAAGATCCAGGAGGAAGGGGGACACAGCCAGGACAGCTGACCCAGACTGACCAAAGGGATATTCCATACCATATGGCGTCTGCTCAGATATAAAAGCTAAGGGAAAGGAGGAGGAAGGAGTGGTATTAGTTATAAGCAGGGTTTGTCTTCCAGAGCAACCGCTATGCAGACCGAAGCCCTGCTTCCTGGGAAGTGGCCAAACATCACCTGCTGATGGGAAGTACTGAAAAACAGCTTTTGTTTCCCATCACTTCTGCACAGGAGACTTTTGCTGTTGCTCCATTAAACTGCCTTTATCTTGACCCACAAGTTTTTATCATTGTATTTTCTCCCCACCTGTTCTGCTGTGATCGAGCAGCTTGGTGGGCACCTGGTGTCCAGCCAGGGTCAGCTCACCACAACCACATTTTCAAGTTTTTCCTTGTAGCCAGGAGAGCTAATGATTCTTTTCTTTTGCATTCTCTGTGACTCTTTCTACTATAAACTGGGAACCATGAGACTGAACGTCTGCTGAGCTTTACTCATTTTCAGCAGCTAAGATATTTTTTAACACAATCACCAAAAATTAAGAGAATGCAACATCAGCAAAATTCTGGTGTGATTGTTAGGGACTGGCTGTGACTTTAAAGAGCTATAGAAAGCAAACAACAAAACTGTATCTTTTTTCCCTCTTCTTATTCATATGAATAAAATATTTTTCATATTTTTGCATGAGTTAATCTGGTTAATTCTACTAGCATATGCTGTCTATTCAACTTCCAGGCCTCGATAACAGTACAGACAGATAATCACATATTTTAGTCCAAAGTCAACTGAAGTCTTTTGGGGAAAAAAACCCCAACAATTACAGGCAATTCTGTCCAAACTGTAAGCTTTTTAATCAAATTAGTCTTCTTCCGTGAGAGCTAGGCCCTCATTTCTAATATGGGCTGCATTTTTCCAGTAAAAATGTACTTCATAAACTGTCATACACAGATGTGTGCAACAAAGCCAGTTTTGCTGGAATACCAAAACAATGATGTGCTGCACATATTTGTTTTTAATGAGAGACAGCCTGCACTGATTACACCAGAAGTGAATCATTAATCCAAGTGTGACAAAAATTTAATTATCAGAATCTTGACTGTGTTTCAAAATCTTAATGTTCCTTTCTGTCACATGCCTTCAGAAGTGTGTAGATCTATTGTTTATTAAAAAAAAAAAAGAAAAGATCGGTTTGTCTTCTGAAGAAATAGGTAGATATTGGTTTGAAGTGAAATTAATAAGAAAAAAGGGAGGACTGTATCTCCAGGAGACTGTATAGAAAATGATTGACTTTCTATCAAGTTCCCAATCTTTATAAAGTTTTGCGAAATTTACAGCTAACTTTGCAATTGTCTTGAAAACTTCCTCCAGAAGTAGCCAAACGGCAACCAGGTAAATTGAACCTCTCAGTAGAGGGCATCTTCTCCCCATAAAAATGCTGAATGACATATTCCCTTCCTAGGCAACCTCACCTTACCATGCTTCTCCATTTTAAATAATGGGGTGTGAAGGTTTTCTTTTCCTCCTTGCTCTGTTCCATTTTACGTGTTGTTTTCTTTCTATTAATTTGTTTGCTTTGGTGGATACAAGAGGCATTCTGATGGGATATCTTATTTTTTTGAAAAAAACTTTTAGGATATTGTGCATGATGAGACTTTGCCCAGACTAGTTGTTTCAAAGTTAAGCTTAGGCCAAACTTAAAAATAGGTTTTGGGTTTTTTTTTCACTTGAGGATACGAGAGGAGAGCTAAATGACAATGCTGAAGACATTTATTTCTCCTCAATGAGAAAGTCAAAGAAAGCCTGGACCGGGAGGGTTAGGTGAAGTGTATTTCCTTGTAGGAAAGTGGTTTTGAAACTGGGATCAATGTCTTCAAAGGCATAAGAAAACTGAGATGACAGAGATATAAAATCTAGGGAAACAAATGCAAGGATAGAGAATATTTGTGCAGCATGTATCATGATGGGTTTTTGAAACCTTTATTATAGTAATTTTAACTGCCTTTCTTTACACATGCTATCAGTTTTGGCTTCCATGATACTGTTTTGGACGTATCATTGTGTTCAGTTTTCCTTCTTGATATTGTTACAGGGGTTTTTTTTGGTGTTAATTACTTTTCCTCCCATGTTTCCCAAGAATGAACTGTTGCAGCTGTGGTAAATATTGAAAAATCTGTGCCTAAAGGTAAAAAGGCATGTTCAAATTAGCTGACATTAAACAACAGCAAATGCTGCCTCACGGTCCTTGTGGCAAAGACAATAAAATAAGGAAATTACTGGGCATAAATAAGACTGCAAATAAAATTGCAGCTTAATCTAGCCCTCTGAAAAAGCTATAAAGAAGGAAATGGAAAGGATCAAGGAAATTTGGGGGGGGGGGGGGGAGGAATGAAATTATACAAAATCACATTATCAAGCCCCAAGTGCAATTGTCATTTGAGACAGCTTTGAAAAGTGTATGTGAGAAAAAGCAAGAGAACAAAGAGAGAAAGAGCAGAAGATATTCAAAAGAATGCTAAGGAGAGGATGGTGACTCCTTTTCTAGTGTGTTTCAGATCTTATTCATATGGAGTTTTACAGATAGGTGTTTTCAGTCCTCCTGTTGACTCCACAGTGAAACCTGCAAGGGTCTTCCTGTGTAACCATTACAGCAAGAGAAAAGGATTGGGAGAGCAATGACAGTGACATGAACCACAAATGTCTCCCATTTATAAATGAAAAGGAGAAAGGAAGGTAAACCTCTCCAAAAGTACATGTCCAGTAAAGCCCAGCAAACAGCATCAGTGATCAAGAAATAGAAGATCTGGTTTATGGCTTTTTAAAAAGACCTTATTTTGAGCAGTAGTGGCTGTAATTTTACAGTGCAATAAACAACTAGAAATTAATGCAAATAATACTTTTGGGCACCCAGGACTTTACTTGTTGCAGTATATTAATGTTTTAGTCTGTGGTGAATCTATACAAAGATTCATAGGATTTAACAGATAAAAATTATATATTCTTGTTTTTCTAAAGAAAAACCACCACCCTGGATTGGTCAGGCAGTTGGACTAGATGATCATTGTAGGACTTTTCCAACTGAAGTGTTCTAATTCTATAGGTTATTTTAGCAGTGAGACCAGCTCTCCTTACTAATGTAGTAGCATCACTTTTGAAATAAGCAACAAGGTAAAACTATTAACTATAGCAAAATCTCCCTTTTTCCAGTTTATGAAATTGCAATCTTTCATCACATCTTTCTTTTCCCATTACATTCCACCAGCATCATTTATTTTTCCCTCATGTCATTGTGATATAGGCATGCTAGAGTTCCACAAGCAGTGTAAACCATTTAACAGGATCTGGGATAGTTCTTGTACTATTGAGGTCAAAGGCAAAAATCCTGCTGAAATCACACGACAGCCAAATTACATCTTTTACCACAATTCTGATCTCTTAAATTTTTTTTATCTCCTTATTAAATGCAACAACCACTGTTGGGCTTGCTGGGGAGTTTTGTAGACTGTAACAGGAAAGCTTGGAATTCCAGTAGAGACAAAGCACGGTCCAGCAGACAGGGCACCATGCTTGGGCTCAAGGAGACTTCAAGCTGCTTCCCAGTGGTACCCTGTAATATAAAAATGTTGCCTTCCATGCTTCACACATAGTTCAGCACACCTCTCTGTGTCTGTGCAAAGCATTGACAGTCCCGTATGACACCTTTGTCTCTAAACTGAAGAAACATGAATTTGACAGACGGACCACTCAGTGGATAAGGAATTGGTTGGACAGTCTCACTCAAAGAGTGCAGACAACGGTTTAATGTCCAAGTGGAGAGCAGTGATGGGTGGCATTCCTCAGGGGTCTGTACTGGGACCAGTGCTGTTTAACACCTTTGTCAGGGACAGGGACAGTGGGATCAAGCACACCCTCAGCAAGTTTGCCAACGACACCAAGCTGTGCAGTGCGGTCGACATGCTGGAGGGAAGGGATGCCATCCTCAAGGCCCATGCCAACCTCATGAAGTTCAACAATGCCAACTGCAAGGTCCTGCACTTGGGATGGGGCAACCCCCAGTATCAACACATGCTGGGTGGAGAAGGGATTGAGAGCAGCCCCGAGGACAAAGGACTTGGGGTTGCTGGTGGATAAGAAGCTCACCATGACCCAGCAATGTGTGCTCACAGCCCAGAAAGCCAAGCAAATCCTGGGCTGCATCATGAGCAGCATGGCCAGCAGGTCAAAGGAAACCATTTTCCTCCTCTGCTCTGCTCTCATGAGACCCCCCCCTGCAGTGCTGTGTCCAGCTCTGGGGCCACCAACATACAAAGGACATGGACTTCTTGGGGCCAGTCCAGAGGAGGCCATGAAGATGCCCAGAGGCTGGAGCCCTTCTGCTGGGAGGACAGGCTGGGAGAGCTGGGGCTGTTCAGCCTGGAGAAGGGAAGGCTCCAGGAGACATTATAGCACCTTCCAGCACCTAAAGGGGCCAACAAGAAAGCTGGAGAGGGGCTTCTTACAAGGGCCTGTAGTGACAGGAAAAAGGGTAATGGTTTTAATCTGAAAGAGGGGAGATTTAGATGAGATATTATGAAGAAATCCTTCCCTGTGAGGGCAGCGAGGCGCTGGCACGGGCTGCCCAGAGCAGCTGTGGGTGCCCCAGCCCTGGCAGTGCCCAAGGCCAGGCTGGACGGGGCTGGGAGCCACCGGGGCTGGTGGCAGGTGTCCCTGCCTGTGGCAGGGAATGGAACTAGATGATCTTTAAGGTCCCTTTCAACCCAAACCATTCTGTGATTCTGTGATTCTCTTTTACTTGTCTTGTTTCTCCTATTTACCACTGGTGCAAGGTTGCTTACTCAGCTGTCTCTCATTGTGATGTGCGAGGTTCTGGGGATTTCTGTGATTCCTCCTCCCCCCAGAACATGATCAACATACTTGTTGTGCCATTAGATGCTCAGCTTAGTGAGGAAAATAATCACCCATCCCAGAGAAAGGTTGTCTGTTGCCAAGTCTGAAGTTTTGTAGCATAGATTAACAACTAATAGCTAAGGGTAGCTGCTCTTTCTGTCTTTTTTAAACTCTCCTGCCTGCATCCACAATTTGTATAAATTAGTCTCAGCTGTACCTTGTATGTGCAAGTTCCAATCTGAGATACCACGTGTGGTTTCAGCAAGTCACATTGATAGCAGCTCATGTTTCATAAAAGCTTACAATTAGAACTGCGTGCTCATTATATTTTTTAAATGTGAAAATACAGAAAACATGAAATACCTTTACACAGGCGGGCTTTTTTTCCAAGCTATGCCTGTATAGAAGCATTTCCATACAGTATTCACCACAAATACATATTCTGCTTTAGTTTTGACACTTGATGGTAATCCCAGCTGACATCTCTTCACGCAAAAGTCTCATGTTCCTTATTATTTCAAACTGCCGTCCTCCTTGTGTGGGGGGTTTGTGTCTGTTTTCTATTTGCATAGGATCCATCTACCCCAGTCACCACACTTCTTTGCTTCAGTGCAAAACCCGCGATCAAGTGCCAGCAGCATGAGGAGTTTCCATCTGTCTGTTCAAGTGCATTAACCAGCAGGGCGAGCGCTCCTTGGGGGTTGACCTGCCTGACTTCAGCCAACAGCTGGAGCATTTCCAGGTGTTGTTCCACTTCTGCCAGAGGCCATCACTGCTGCAGAGTGGTTGGGGAACATATAAACTGCTCAAAATGAACAAAAAAGCTGTGTCAGACCTCGTGCTGGAGCAGATGGGGTGTTCTGGTCTGGCAGTGCTTCGTGGAATGGGTGTTCTTCACCAGCTGTATGGAGAAAGCAGCTGAAGGCAGTAACGTCTCAAATGGAATGCATTCAGCTATACTCCCTCAGCTGATAGATGTAATTGAGCGGCTCATGCATCCATCCCCTGCAAACACAGCAATGGGTTGTACCTGCCTTTACCTAGACATATTTTACACGCTTTGGTTACTCTGCTGTGAATTGACATTGAGATAGCCCAGCAACCAAGGCCGTGGGAGCAGAGCAGTGAAAAATAGTCATTCTGTCTGCTGTGCCAGCTGATTGCAAGGATTTTTTTCATAAAGATTTCTCAAGTAAGATTTCAGAGGGTTCACATTTGGAGATGACAGCTGCTTTCTAGAAAAGTGACTCCCCTCACCCCAGGAGGGTGTACTTAGAAAGTACAGCACAGTTGTCTTTGAGACTACTAATGGTATATACCCTGATGTGTGGAAGGATAATGTTGTCCTTAGGGTCTGGGTAGAGAAGACTCTTTTTACCATCAGTACCATTTCATCATCTTGGAGGGAAAGAGAATCAGAGACAACTCATTTTTCATAATGACCTAATTTTAGAAGATTGATATTTTTCAGTATAGCAAATACAGCTCTGGGGTATGCTCACGTATTATAGCAAATTTAATCCACCTTCTAAAAGCACTTTATGGCATGTTTGATTAGCTGCTGTAACTTGAACATCTCTTCTGGTTCTGTCTTTCTGGTTTCACAATGGAAAATAAGGGAAATAAAAATGTTGCCTGATATAAATCCCACAACATTGGTATTTCTGTAATGCTGTTTCCAAGGCAGCAATAACAGAATTAATTTGTGGAAGTTGTTGTTAGGAGGGTTCAGATTTTATTTTTTTTTAATGATTTAACAAAATTGACCAATGCTAAAATAACTGGTTGAGAATAGTTTTGTCTAACAATGGACTAATTTCCCATTTAAGCCTTTTAAAACAGCCTTCCCTCCCAGTCATGCAGCCTTTTTATATTTTTTTCCACAGATGAATAACCTTTATTGCTATAAATTCATTACCTGGCTCTTCTGTTCATTTTCTTTTTTTTTTTTTTTTTTTTTTTCCTGTTCATCAGCTGCTAAATAATTTGACTTCAAGTTAAATGCAGTTTACAAAAGTACTGATGCCTCCTAAATAATGCCTTTTGGGCAAAACCGCAGATGTTCTAATGTCAGATAAGTACCTGCTGTTAATTACATTGCATCTCTAGACACAGTGTAAAAAAGTGTAAAAAATAAAGATTAGGAAGTATATAGATTACATGTGAGCAAGCCAGAACACAGGAAATAGCGTAATCAGATTACTGCTACCTGATCCATACAAGCCCTCCTAGAATAAATACTTGAATGGTCACTCTTAGTTGGCTTTATATATATAATTATATATAAAATTATTCAGACAGGTTTGAATCTTTAAGACGTCTCAAGCAACTTATCCCAAATATGCCAGGAATGATGTGTAAAAATTGGCATGCAGAGATTCCTACCCTTCAGTTTTCTTGTGTAAAAGTTGAGACATAATGATTGTGGTACAGAATATTTATCTAAGGATCAAGCAGTATTTTTGTGGAGTCCGTATTTTGTATGCTTTCTCTGAGGGAAAATGAATTCCTACCACAGTGAGCAGCTAGTTGCAGCTTTACTCATGGAGGTGTAACCTATTTCTCCACAGTCAGATCGCAACAGCTATGAGTTATCTAGAATTAGTCTCTTACTAAGTGGTTCTTTTTCCTTTTGCCTGACAACTGTAATACTTGATTTTCTGGAGTCTCCCAAAAGACAAGTTCATAAGACTGACAAGGAGATGTGCACCATTTGGGGATGTAGAATTGTACGTACACACTTTGTATTCTTGATACTAGCTGTACCAATCAGGGGAATTACTTCCATCACCTCTTCCAGGAGGTTCGTGACCTGAGAAATTCATACCCCAGAAGAGCTGTGGTTACTGTCCTTTCTGTCCGTGGCCAGCAGGTATACACGTGAAGCAAAACTATCCTAAAAATTGTCTGACTCTCCTTGGCTGGCATTTGCTTTGTTACTTCTTTGGAAAAACAGACAAAGCCATTAGTCAATAAATAATTCATGCTTTTTATGCTTTTTTATCTGTATGCCAGGAATATTTTGCTGTTCTTCCAGGTCTGTTGTAAGCCAGAACTTTAGGGGTATGTTTGTTATTCTCAGCTCGTGTCTTGCACACACCAGCCTTCGGGGGGCAAAGCCCCTTACAAAGTGATCCTGGCAAGGCAGATCCCACAGGGGAACCCACTGCAATATGATTTGAACCGAGCAGCTGCCACAGCTCAGGTCATTGCAGTATCTAGGAACAGAGAGGAAGACAGACTCCTTGGTGGAGATTCAGCTCAAGATTCAGATTATCTAAATTTAGGCACTAGATGCGTATATCTACTCGTAAGTTAGGCATTTAGTTTCCTACGACTGTCATTAAAACCACAGCCAATAGAGTCAGTGGAGCTTACAGCATGATTCAGTTCACAGAGCCGATACTTTCAGATGAGCTGAATAACTTCCCAGTATCTATTGATGCACTGATCTCCTGCCATTTATTACACAGTCCATTGACATCAACATAATTTTATATACCTAATTCATAGCAAGATAATGAGAGTTAAACAGTATAAATGAAGCAATTCAATCTAGCTGTCTATAATACAAATTTTCATAGGGTTGTTTGAAATACCATAGGGTTTCTGAAGCATCCAGAAATGCTGAGAGGAGCTGCCAGTTGTAACACAGGACCTGCAAACTTTTAGACTGACAGCTGGAGCCAGATGGGAAGCTCAGGAATATCTATAGTGGCATCGGATGCCTATACAGGGCAATTGAATCAAGTTACAGATGTTTCAAACTCTTGCTCTCCCTGTTCTTCCTCCTCCTCTCCATTCCTTGTGCTTAGAATAGGGCAGAGTTGCAAAGTAATGCTTGCTGCCAGGGACAGAGGCCGTTGGTGCAAGGGTTCAGCTGGGAGCGTTACCTCCTACCTCTGGATGTGAACATAACAGTGGATGGCCAGTTCACCTCCTGATTCAAAGCCTACAGGCCCAAATCCAGCTTTCATATCTGTGGGAAGATACCTGCAGAGTGCAGGAGTGACACATTCAGTTCAACCTTGGCTAACACTCATCACTGAACATTTGCACTGTGTACTAGAAAACACCATCTCACTAAGGCAGAGTGCTTCATGGGTCGTGGGAGTAATCAACCCATCAAAATATGGACTTTTCACAATTAAAATTAACATACCATTTTCCAGTTAAGCTATAGTTGGGGTTTTTATAAGAAACAGTGCGGTACTACAAGGCAGAAACACTTTATTTGGTATCATTTTACTCCTACAAGCTTCATAGAAAAAGACACCAAAATTAAAAAGGAAAAAAAAAAAAAAAAGAAGGGAAAAAAAAACCAAACAAAAAAACCACCCCAAAAAACCACAACCAAAAAACAAAAAGGGAAAATAAAAGGGGGGGAGAAGAAAAAAATAAAATAAAATCAGCAGTTGCTAGACAGGAGGTATACTTACTATTCAGTGGGTGCTTCATGCCCAGAGTCTCTTTCTCGTGAAGTTTACAAATGCACCCTGCTCTACTGAAATGACCTTTACATGCCATCAGAAAAGAGTTACTGCAAAGAATACATACACCTAATACATCTCCCAAAAGCAAATGCCACCTCATCATGTAAATGTCAGTAGGCAAATCTTTTGGAAGGAATGCTGATAGGCAAAGTCATGTCCTCTTGCACCACAGCACAAGACATGCTTGGAGAGTTCAAGCCATGTATGTTCATTTTTTAAAGACTCCAACTATTTCTTTTGTCTTGTTGGATTCTTCCAGAACTCTAAATGACTGACAATCCCTAATTAGTGTCTGATGAAAACTTTGAAAATAACAAGCTGCAGAGGAAAGACAAAGTTGAACAGGTTATATTTAAGGGTAAATTAAATAATCTAAAATGACTGGGTACATTTTTCCTTGTCTCATATGCATTGCAATTTTTTTTTCCAGTGGTCAGCTTACACTGTCTCTACCTGCAAATTATGAAATATGCCAAGCATGGAGTAGAACTTACTCCAGAATAAATGTGACTTCTGTGAAAAGCGGGTCTTTAAGATTTTAATTTCTACAGTGGCTTTTTCTCCCCTACACCCTAATATATGTAAGGAATTCAAATGTTTCGATATAATCTCAGCACATGACTCTGAGAATGGAAAAGAACAGAGAAGGAATTTTTTCTATGACTCCTTGATACTGATATTAAATGTTAGCATTCTTTGCACACATATTTTATTCTTTTCTCATGGACACTAATTACTGTACATTCTGTAACAAGTTGAAAGGCAGATTCTGTCCCTGGAGTCCTGCTGACCCACATTATCGTATCTTCTTATTCAGAAGAGCTACTACAATTTAAATCAGCTGAAAATCTATTCCCATAAATTGTTCAGTGCAGCAAGATGTAAGATACACTGTCATTCCTCATCTTTAATTAACTTTCTCTGCCACCGCATTAATGTGGAAGCATCAGAATAAGGAAAGAACAAGGTTCTTGCTTCTTTAAATCCTTCTAACAGATTTCTGTAAGTGCTGTTAAAGTAACCACTATGAATATCTGTAATTCACAGAAGATACTATTCCATGTGTGGAATGACAAACATTCAAATATGAGTTAACAGAACCAAAAAAAAGTCATAGTCTCTGAAAAGTTTCCCCTAGAGAAAGGAAAATCTAACTTAAAGATACAATTTCAAAGGAGTAAGGAAGATTAGCTCTGCCTTTCATGATCTTATTATTGACTTCAGCATAACAGAAGAAAATCTCAAGGCAAAAATCGACTTTCCTAGCACACACACACTCCATTCAATTATTTCTTTGTGCTTTTATGTTGTCCCATTTCTCAGCTTGAGAATGATTGACTGTGTTAGTAATTTTTACTAATTATTGGGAAAAGACAAGAATGACGTTTCTGGTACAAGAACAAATGGATCTAAACTGGTCTCCAATAATTTTAGGCAACATTTTGTTAAGCATTTTTAACCACAGAACAGATTCCAGACAAACCTTTTAGTAGGGTGGAGAGGGCAACCAGTCTGCTTAATTTTAAAACAGTTTGATTAAATGATAAATACAATTGTTTCAGTACCAGAAGACTAGATGTGGACTGAGACTCCCTCAATAATCAGTAGAGAGAAATACATTAGATCCTACGTAGGACTGTGTGAACTGCTCTCCACGGGTCCCTATTTCTCTTACATTGTTTCTCATGAATGAGAGAAAGCCGCCTTCAGCTAGACATCAAGCTTGTATATAGCTCCATGTTGGCATGTGACAACACCGACAACCCAATAGATCTTCCAGCCTTTAGCACAGTGCCCGACTTCACCATGGACACAGTGTCCTGTGTGGGAAGTTCACCTGCCCCTTTTACCGTCGTTGGTAATCCATCTTGGTCCATCATGACATCATTTACTTGGTCCATCATGACTGGAGTGTGTTCAGGCATTTTGCACAAGATTGCTTGAGTTCCTTGAACTGCTTTGCTCCCAATTCAAACGTTCCTTTTCAATCTCTAGAGGTACAAATAAACAAAACCAGAAGAAAAAAACCCAAACAACCAATCCCTCCCAAAAAGCAGAAACCAAGCAAGTATACAATATTTTCTTGAAAGAGAAGATCAGCCCAAATCCTCTGGAGATCTATAGCCATTTTATCCAAGGATGGGTATCCTTTCTCTAGCTGTATTTATCTGCAAGAAATCACTTTCTCTGATTTGTCTGATTACATTCAAAGTCACCTGACACTGTCTTTCCTTAGTACAGAATATTCAGTGGTAAGACAAATCAGAAAAAAGACAAGTAACAGTAGTGACCCTAAGTAATAAACTGATAAAATCTGCAGGCTAAAGAGCCTACATCCCTGACAAAAAGAGTGGAAGTAGAACCAGAACTCTTTTGTACACTTACACTGAAGCTTCTGATCCTTTCGTCCAAGGTAACGAAGGAATGGCTACATTTTAGGTGCCAGGTAAGGACATCTCCCTACATGCGGAGCCTTCTACCTGTTCCTCCTGTGGCTGACTTAACAAATTGCAATGTCAGTTGGTGTTGTTATGACCAATAGTTGGAGCAGAAAAACCTAGACAGAACTGGAGAAAATACTCCAAGTGCTGAAATTAAGCAGGAGAATAGAGTCAAGATATTCCTGAGCCAAGAAGCCAGTGTGAAACTGGGCTTGGAGAAGATGCACAGGGCTATGAATCCTAAAAATTCAGCTGCAGTAAAGGCAGAGAAGATTGGAGGTTAGTTATTTTGTTATAGTTGGTCTGGACTTAAATATCCTTCAGGCTGGCCTGCCGTGCCATCTTTGGGGCATGACAAGGAAATTCGGATGTAACTGCAGATATCTATTGTGTATCTGAGAACGTATGGAGGGAAAACACTTGGTCTTTCTCTGTAAAGCAAGAAGGATGCAAGTGAAGAGTGATGATTTAGATTATTCCTACATCGCAAGCATGCTAATAGAACCTGTAAACACATCCAGTGCAGTGTTAAAGCAGTTTTCTCCACCACTAGTCTCTCCATGACTCAAGGTCAATAGTTTTTATTAAAACTTGCAAAACCTTTCCAAAAGTCCTGAATAATGCAGATCTCAGATCCTGCACAGCTATTTTAATCCTGCCTTGAAAATATACACACTTGCTACAAGACCACCTTTGCATTTCACTGCAAACATAGCTTTAGTCTTGTTTTTCCAAAAGAGCTGGGCATTTAAAATTATTAATGATGCCCAGGAAACCAAACAGCGAAGCAAAACCTCTGTGGCTCCACACAGTAACTACTCTGAGTGAAATGTTTGATGGATACCAAGGCTTAAAATTGCCCCCACTCCCATATACTTCCCACATCTTCCCACTTCTGACGTGTGTTCAGAATTCACCCACATTGCACTTTGATCACGGGGCACACATCTTACCAAAAGTCAAAAGGATTTCCATTCTGAAGTGACTAAGTAGCTTTTGAAAATACAATGTGTACTCCTTAGGGGCTTGGATCCCTTGGGAATAAAACATTATAACAATTAAAGCTCTCTCATCATAATTGCTAAAAGATGAGTAACAGACAAGTGTGGATTTGTCAAGAGGAAATCACGTTAGCAAAGTCTAATTTTTCTTGTGCAATTTGAGAACAGGAGAGGAAAAAAAGGTTGAGAGATACTATGGCATCAGCCAGGCTTCTAACACTGTTTCTCATGACAGTTTAATGAGAAATTAGGGAAAAGCTAGTCTTGGTGAAATCATTACAGATTGGGAATAATGCTACTGTATACCATTCCCAAGGATTAGTTATCACAAGTGCAATCTAAAAATGCAAACATATCTCACATAGATTCCATAGGGTTCTCTTTCACATTTGATATTCTTTTCAATGACTTGAATGATCAAAAAGATAGTATGTTCATTAAACTGGCAAACACAAAGGAGGGAGGGACTGGAAGAACACTGGAGGACAGGATTCACAACACAGAGAAAAAAATCATCTGAAAGAAGGGAAAAATGCAATAGGAACAAGTGTAATATAGTTCCCTTTATCAGTAATAACTGACTTTACATGGACAGGGTGGTAATTAGCAAGTGAGTACAAAATTTTCAGGAAAAGGGGTTAAAATGGATGAATAAGAGTCAGTGATGACTTGTGCTTGCTAAAAGTGTAGTTACCAGGCTGCCCAGAGCAGCCACGGGTGCCCCAGCCCTGGCAGTGCCCAAGGCCAGGCTGGACGGGGCTGGGAGCCACCGGGGCTGGAGGAAGGGGGCCCTGCACGTGGCAGGGGTGGGACTGGGGGGTCTTTAAGGTCCCTTCCAACCCAAACCATTCTGATTTTATAGGTAATCTGCAATCCAAGGATATGATGTTAAGGTAAATATACTAATATAAGCATAATTATATGCTTATATATCATTAAACTGAATAGTGAGGTGCCCTCAATGGCATCACCATGACCCAGAGATGCTCATAAAGGAGAAGCTTGAGTTGGTACTCCAGAGATGGGGCCTGCCAGGTGGTACTCAGAATCAGGCATGGATGTAGGAAAAATAGACCGAATTATTTTGCCAAACTATTCACCAAGCTAAGAACAAGCAAGAGTGTGATTTCCAATGAAAAAGGAAAAGCCACTCAGGGGAGTCCAAAAAATATGAATTTAAACAGTCAGGGCTCAGGAAAAATTTATGAAAGGAGATGGCAGGAATTGTGCTTGTTTAGCCTAAGGAAGAGGAAACTGAAGGAATATACTAGATTCTGAAAGCTTCTTGCAGGGAGGGAATGAGTAGTCTTCTCTGTATCCCTGATGGATTGGACAAGAAGAGATGGGCTTAAATTGCAGCATGGAAGATGCAGAATTTCGGAATTTCCCTATAACGAGAATATTGGGACATGGCCTAAGGGAGGTGTGGAGTACCTGTCGATGTAGTGTTTTAAAAACAGGTTAGATAAAAGTTTTTTAGGAATCATATATGGATCATCATACAGGAATGATCCTGTTTTGAGTCAGGCAAGGTGTAGATGGATTTAGCGTTTTACTTTTCTATTATTCTGCAGCCTGAGTTACTGTAGCTTCATATTTTCATATGTGGAAAACACAGAATAAGAACTGCTGTCCTCATTAATTTTCTTAGTCTCTATTGAATCATTGATCTTAAAAATATGGGGAAAAATTTAATGGTTGAGTTCCACTTATTTTTAAGTAAATCATTCTAACTAAATGCTTTAAAATGCATTAATCATGACAGCAAAGTAATCCTGACTACTTTTCTGTAGTTCTATAGCACCAACAGAAGCATGAAAGTGTCCAGGTGATTTCTTTCGTAAACAAATGCAACTTGAATAGATGCATATGGAGAACATGCTGTAGAAGAATTTGCTCGTTGTACACTGACTTTCAAAGCAGAAGCACCATTTCAATGCAAATGCCTCTGGATGAAAAAGTTCTGATACACTTCCATATGAATTACCTGTATGTGTGTGTGTTTCACTTTGATAAAGCCAATTAAGCTGAGAGAAGAATTTCCTGAAGGTAGAAATGTGCAAGAAGGCAGATACAGCTTGCTGTTGGGAATTTAAATATATTGAGTATCTTAGAAACCTGATTAAGACAAAACACGGTACCTCCTGGTGCACTGGCATAGGAGTGACAGGCATTCATGTGGGTTTGAGTCTTGGGGGTGACATACTGAAGTCATGCTCATCCCCATCGAATTTCTACCCTCAAAGATGCATCTGTTTGTTCTTGACCACTAGTCTCTGCCAGAAGGACCCCACCGCATCGCACTGGTCATGTTAACCACCAGAGCAGGACCACAGCAGATTCTTCCTGAGTTTGGGAGGGAATGGACAGTGTTGCTCATCACTGAAAAAGCACATTTGATTAAATTAACCCCAAGCAGTCACTGAAGCAGATCACACCCTTTTGATGCCCACAGAATGGGAAGAGAACCAGAAAGGTGGTTCATTTTCCTGCTCAGCCTTGCAAAGAGAGCCTGATTCCTAGCCAGGTAGGTTGTAACATTGTGGTGTGAAAGTTCAAGCTGTAAGTGAGGTGGTACCAGCTCTAAATTGCCTTCACTGGCAAATAAAATGGAGGAAGGTACTGATCTTCCTTCTCTGCTAGATTTTAGTGTGTGGTGGGGCCTAACGCTGGAAAGGACACATTGGCTTTTGACTTTTTCTCCTGTCTGAGAGAAAATGGAGAGAACTATAGCAGTGATATAAGCACCTCTTATATCACTGCTATAGTTGTATAGATATATAGCCACCTCTCTCCTCATCATCACCCTGTGCAGACAGGCTGAAAAGTTGGGGTTGTTCAGCCTGGAGAAGAGAAGGCTCCAGGGAGACCTTAGAGTGGCCTTCTAGTACCTAAAGGGGCCAGCAAGAAAGCTGGAGAGGGGCTTTTTACAAGGGCCTGTAGCAATAGGACAAGGGGGTATAGCTTTAAACTGAAAGAGGGGAGATATAGGTTAGATATTAGGAAGAAAGTCTTCACAATTAGGGTGGCAAGATGCTGGAAGAGGTTGCCCAGAGCAGCTGTGGGTGCCTCATCCCTGGCAGTGTCCAAGGCCAGGCTGGACAGGGCTTGGAGCAACTTCTAGTGGAAGGTGTCCCTGCACGTGGCAGGGGTGGAACTAGATGGTCTTTAAGGTCCCTTCCAACCCAAACCATTCTGTGATTCTGTGGTTCTATGAAATCAGAGATCACTTGAGTTGTAAGCCCAGAAATGAGCAACCATGAAAAGAAAACCTTGAGAATCCTTAGTTTAAAAAGCTATCTTCCTATACGTATGTGCCTTTTCAATGAGTTAAAAGTAGAACTTGATTCTAGTGGTGGTGCTATAACTGTTGCTTTCTTTGATAAATCTGGTGCTTGTAGCTTTTCTCTGGCCTCCTTTTCCACTAAATAAATTTGGAACATAACATCATCACTTCAATATGATTCGTGCAACCTGACTTCAAATGCTAATTTTCAAACACCTAAATCTGAACTGGTCAGTATGTGTTCCCTTTAGCAACGGTAACAGGAATCAGCACCTCTAGAGGGCAATTCATCTCCATCTAACACTGTCGTAAAACAGCCACCAAATTAATCAATTTCTGGAGGCAACTTTTTCTCTCTATTTTCTGTTTTCTACAGAGAGCTTTCTTAAGCTCAGACCAGCTTAGAGTTGCACACCTAACAGTTAGACATGTAAAATAATAAGATGTGAATCACCGCTTGAGTTGCCTGAACCCCACTCTTCTGGTTTTGTGAAGTGCAACACTGTGCACAAGTTATAAATACGCTGTAATCATCTAGCAATGTTGTTCTAAATATTACTTCTCATAGGCAATACTTCCTCCTTTAAAGGAATTGTGTCTTTTTTTTTTTTCTCCTCAAGCATTCATCAAGCAGAAGGTTAGCATGCAATAAAGCAGGCAAGAAGAAACACCTTTCAGAGACAGTCCATTTGAATGATGGTCTTAATGTTCTATATCACAAGTCACGACCTTCTCTAAGGTGCCTTTTACGGTGGTTTCTGCACCTGTTTAGTTCTCCTGATGGGTTCTTCTTTATTTATAGAGCTGTTTAGCAGAGCCTGTATTTCTAAGTTTCATCTTTTATTTTTTCTCATAAATATTATTTCCACCCTAGAGAGCCATTAACCTTTTTCTCTTACTCTAATACATTAGGTAATGTGATAGTTACCCTGCTCACATCAGGAATGTAATTCATCTTCAAGATGTCAGCCTGATTCTGTAGTAAATTTTCAATGTTTTGAGGAGAATGGAAGAATGTTTTAAAGAAAAGCCTAAGGATGTTTATGACCCAAGGTAAGGGAAGCCAGATCAACTGGACCATGTTGAAAATATTGCCAAAATCTACCCTCAGCGTCCTTGAGCTTTGAATAGAGAAAGCTTTGCATTCAGTCCTCAGCTCCTTACTTTAGGGAAAAGAAATGGGAACTGAGGACTACAAGCTGGAGAAGGGACCTGTCTTAGTTATGTACAACCAAACACCCACTTTTGCATGACATTTTGAAAAAAAAGATTGTAGATTTGCTACAGACTTTCAAAGATTTCAAATTAAAGTAAGTCAGATTTATCGCCCTTTCTAATAGCTCCCAATTCAGCTACATTTCTCACTGTCTAAGGAAGGGTTTTGTGAAGGATTTTTTTTAATGTTCTTTAGAATAACTATTAGGTAAAGAGCTCAGAATTTAACCAAAGGGCAATATTAGCTGCCTCTTCCAGTTAAACCCTGAAACCTCTTTCTGCTATGGCACATTAGATAGTGTCCATCTTCTTTTTAATTAAACTGGGATTCAAAAGTGCTCAGTTTTATCTTGGGTTCTACATTTCTGTGAATCCCACTTTTTGCATGATCCATTGTACTAGGATCATTGTACTAGGTAACAATGGTTAAACCTGACTCAAATGCAACAAAGCTAAATGAGGTAGGCAAAGAAGCAAGCTACCAGGATTTTTACAGTATAAATATGTGTATATAAGAGCAGGTTAGGAACTTTGTCATCATTTAGAAAAGCTTACTGTGCATGTTGTTGAGAGCAGACTAACCTGTTCCCCAAGAATCTCACAATGTGGAAATGAGGAATGGTGGTAGGTAGACTAAATATAGATATTTGTGGTAAAGACACCAGATCTGAAATTTTAGCCTCCAGTCAATGGAAAGAAATAACCCTTTCAGCGAGTAATTCCTCCTCAAGTAGCCATCAGAGTATCTCAGTCAGTCCTGGCCCAAATTCTCTTTTTTCTCTCCACTGATTGTTACAAGGGTCTGCATTGTGCCTAACTCAGCTGAAAGTCCAGGGAAATTATTGTCGCTTGGTAGAACTCATTTTTCTATTCCATTCTCTGCTTGGGAAAATACATGAGCAATCCTCTCATTCCCCAGACTAACCCCAAATATAGTGAGGTGCCTGCCAACTATGGAATTATAGAAGCTCAACAAGTAACAGTACCTTGTAAGCCCACTGACTGGGAAATGGCCAAGCGGTAGCAAGAGAATTTAGCCTGTGAATGTATCTGGATTTGAAGCAGGTCTGTAGTGCGTCACACTATTCTGAAGTGAATGTTAGAAATGACCATTTGGTGAACTGCCACAGTTCTCGCTGAAAGCACCTTAGGATACAGTCTAGAAAGCCTTGAGCCATACCTGCAGCGCTGGAAATTTCCCTGGTCCCAGCCCAAATGATAAAGCGTAGCTCATATCCAGCCTGTTTAAAATCAGCCATCTCTAAAGCACAGCATGGTATCCACCTGACACAGCATTTCATCTGTGTCTTCTCTTGCCTCTGTAGAGTGGTCCTGTGGCCCTAGGATATAATTACTGTTTTTAAAAGCATGTGGATAGTTTTCCAACTAAAAGCGTCTGATATAATGTGAAGGTTGCATCACAGCCCACAAGGCAAATGTTTTTATAGCATGAAATGCATTGCATGTCCAGAAGTGAGACGGGGAGTATGTGGTCATTGCAATGACCACAGTGATGCCTGCTGTTTAGCAGAAATAGATCTTATCTATTGGCTTTTCACTGTGACTTTGTGTCAGTGAAATCACTAAGGTGAAATGACAATAGCAAGAAGGTCTCCCATGGTGGGAACAGCTGAAGTCTGTTCCTTTGGTCTTTCGTAACAAGAAGGAGGCAGAAAAGTGTCTTTTCAGTGCAAGTAGAAAGATAGTAACCCCATTATAAAGCTAATAATGCTTATTTAAAACAAATGGGGGGAAAAAAACCCTTCTCTTACACAAACAGAAGCCAAACTTTAAGACTTGAGCAGTGGAATGGTTTTGCAAAGAGGTGTTTTGCAAAAAGGCGTCGTCTACCCATTGCTCCAACACCACTTCTGTTTGGCTGAGAAACATGAGGTTAAAAAATAAAAGGTAGAAACACCAATGCTTGTCGGTGTTTCACACAGGATGCTTTATATTTTGGCTTGCTGCTAGGTTACAAAGTGTTGACTGCCTTAGTGGTTCAAAGGTCCAAATAAACAGCCGGTGGTTCATCTCTAACAGGGACTGGATGTTGAGTAATGTTTGCAAACAGTGAATACTGAAGGGCACAACCATGGCTGAACTTTAGAATTCAGCTTGATGTTTGTCATTTATTTTGTATTTGTTTTGGAGGAGGGATTCAACCAAATACCAATGACGATTGATGAGATAGTGAAGTTTAAGAATGAAAACTTTAACTCACAGATGCACATAGCAGAGAGCAAATATAAAACATCATCATAGGCAAACAGTCAGAAATTCCCCTTTTCAAGGCATTTCTTTGTGTTTTGTATAGGTGTTTACTGATCCCATAGCTGTGACTTAAAACTCACTCCCTGGAGGTCAGGCAATGGGAACCTTTTTGGAATCTGTGTGACAGCTGATTGAATAGCTGGATGTTTTACCATCGGCTGAAACTGGTAAATGAAAGGTTTCCCTTTTGCAAGAGTCATAATAATACCTACTTCCACAATATTTTTTATTCGGAGACTAGATAAGAGCAAGACAATCAGCCCACCCAAAAATGGGGCTGATCCCCAAACTCCACTTAGTGAAGAGGCATTACAGCAGTAAATCAGGTATACTGGACATTCCATCAAACAGGTTGTGCCTACAGGAATGTGCATCATGCTCTTTTGAATATTAATTGGTAACAAAAAGACTCATAACTTGGCCATAACTGAGGGATGAGGCAGGTCAAAAGAATTTTGAGGACTTCATAACTGGGCAACCCCTTCACATGGCTCATCTCAGCAGTGGCAGTGCTCTAGTGTCTGCCTTTCCACGCCACCCTGGTCCTGGACAGTGTGAGGTCCCACCACCCGGTCCCATGACTGCGGGGGATGCCGAGGGTGGTGATAGCCAGTAGATGTCACTGGTGGAGCACTGGGCTGTGAGACAGACACCCCGGGCCGTCCAGAAGACAAGTTGCAGACCTGCTGACAAATAAAATGGTTAATTATCTTCTCATTGTACAAGGACCAAACGCAAACACACAGCCGAAAAGACATTGACCTTCAGGAATTTTCTTTTCTAATTATTTTTATTTATTGCTTTATCACATTGCACCTGGGAGAGAGAATTTTCAGACTAGCATCTCTGGAAAATGAGGCAGCAATTTGCTTTTCTGACACGCTTTTAGGGCTATTCTGGGGAAGAAAGAAATTGTAAGAGAGGAGGTACAGCTTGCTTTGTTCATTTTGCATTCTGCTCTTGTTGTGAAAACAGAGTTTACACTCTGCAAAAGGCAGGGGCTTGATGAAATGTGTTATGGGTGAGCGATGCCTGGTGCAGGCTCCTTTCTACTTCCACCTGAATGCCAGGAGGCCAGTCTCTCCACCAGAAAGTGCCACGTGTTGAAAGATTTATCTACACAGCAGTCTCAGACATAAGAAGATACCAGAAATGGCAGAACTTCAGCAACATGGAGCTCAGCACATGAGTCTTTGTGACCTTTAGTTGAAGTCTTCACTGAGGCGTTACCGAAATAAAGAAGGATGAGACTTTACCCTCAGTCAACCAGGCTGGAATCAAAGAGACACAACCACCTCCAAACTATGGACTCCAGGCTCAGAGGTTTGCTGTGGTTATTATTTAGGCTGAAGTGCTGTGCCAACCCAGAATCCAAAGTTTTGTTTCCACTTCTCAACTTATAAAAAATAGAAATAGATAACAGTTAATAAAAAATAAAAGAGAAAAAAAAATAAAAGCAACAACAGCATGGGATTTATCTGCCTAAAAATAAATGTGGATTGTCTCCTCGGCTGCCTTTCAGGTAAAGGAAGTCTAATGAGGACATTCAGAGGAGAGCAGGACATTACAGGTCTTAAAATAAGTGTCTATAATAGGCTGAATGAGTTGTGCCATGGAAGGCTGGGGTTTGCTGTTCAGTCCATTTTTTGAACCCTCCAGCTCAGACAGGGACATCTGCACAGAAGGTTTCTAATCTCAGAGGTCTCCCAACAAAAGAAGCACCAACAAAAGGGTGGCCCTGGAAATTGAATATGTGGAATAAATGTAATTTATACCATAAACGAGCCCAAAAGTGTCTACACTAGGATTCTGATACAAGCTATTAATACCTGTGGCTAAGACGAGCATGATCTGTTCCCAAGCATAGTACTGATTCTAACACTTTAATCCAAAGCTGAGATCCTGACAAATCCTCCTAGGAGACTGTTTAATTTCATCAATAACATCTTAATATTCAGATTAGGTATTTCTGCTCACTGTGGCATCAGATATCTAGGTCAGTGGTTTATTTTCATTTGCATTAACATTGGTTTAACTTCAGAGACTGGAGGGGGATAGGTTTGGCAAGTGGAATAAAAATATCTCATTTGGACCTGAGCACTTATGCCATGCACTCTTTCCCAGGCTTTTTGATAACCTGTTTCACACACTAATAAGGGCTGCGGTCTGTCTTTATATCTACTTTGTCTAGATTTACCTTCCAAGCCAACAATGATGCTATATTTCTGATTCTTTCCCTCTGTTTAATAAGAAAATCAGATCTAATTAATTTGTTTCCATTAAAACTCTGCAAATTATGTCTATATAATAGAAGCTATCTGATTCATCAGTGCTGATCCATAGATCAGAATAATTGCTTGGAGGTGGAAAGAAGTATAAAT
The DNA here is from genome assembly GCF_963210335.1 of Falco punctatus. NCBI lineage: Eukaryota > Metazoa > Chordata > Aves > Falconiformes > Falconidae > Falco > Falco punctatus. The sequence goes on along the minus strand of NC_137583.1, from coordinate 54,515,777 downwards.
ACACTGACTCATCAAAACAGGAGTTTTAGCAAACTATGAGCCAGGATTTTCCCCTCGTTTATACTAACAAAGTACTTTTTAAAGTGCCTTGCACACAGCAGGACACAGAAACAATTATGAGATGGCTCTGATGCCCGCATCCTTAGGGACATCCATAAAAAGAACACTGCTTCAAAAATAACAACCCAGGCTTATTTTTTTCTCATCTGTGGCCTGTTCCTCCTCCATAGCGTGTTCCCATGAATGTAACAGACATGTGTCTTACAAGCCTGTACCACAGGAGGGGAAACCTGGCCTTTCCACTTCAAAAATGCTAGAAGTGAAAAAATTGCAAAACCTGCTACATGCCATTAATCACAATAAAGGGAGAAATTTAATTATGCTTTACTAGCTGGTCTGAAAACCTCCAAGGAGAGACAGGCTGTTCCTGAAAGTGATGCTGTGTTAAAGACTGTAACACGATAGAGGGCAAGCACCTGGTTGTCAAGTCATAGGATGTTTAAGTTGGAGGTGCTTTGCCACTACTCCCACTTTACATCATGTACAAGGGTGGTTCACAAACCAATGAACTATAAGGTGGCATCACCCCACCGGAGACAGCAAAATAAAGCGCTGACATAAAGACACTAGCAAACAACATAAAAATAGTTGATTTCTGATGGCTTCTGGTGGTTAATAAGGTGTTAGGATGGAGGAAGGTGTTCTACATGGATTTGAGCAACCTCAAACTTTGGATGCAGTGAAAAGAGGAGAAAGAAGCACAGATTCTGCATCTGAGTCTGCAAGCAAGCTCTGCAGCTCACAAATCCTCCGTGTAATGCTTCCAATTAGGACTTTGGATGCCACAACTCCATAATTTTTAGCATTTGAATCAGGCTCTTCAGTTTACTATTCAGACAAATCACATAAATAAAATATACAGTAGAATCATTTGCTTTCTTATTATAGCTACAAACAGACTAATAGGCAAATAAATGAACGCAATCAAACTGAATGTTCTCTTAGTTATTTCATGGGAGGTAAAAATCATCTGCAAACAAAATCAGCTATGTTTTGTGAGTTTGAGATACACAAGTATTTTGAAAGGATAAACAAAGTAATGAAACCTGGCTAGTATGAAACTCATTTTAATTCAGAAGCAGAAAAAGAACAGTCTATATGGGAGAAAAACAGACAGCAGCTCAGGCAGAAGTGTGTGGAGAATTCCAGTGGGTTGAGTGGCGTAGGATTGTGGTCATTTGGGGAATAATTTCTTTTCTATGCCTCAGTTCACCATCTTGAAAGTGGGCAATGGTTTACAAATGGCACAGATCTTCCAGTCAGAGGTGCTTCAGAAACTCTTGCCATACCTCGCCATTTTTTCCCACAAGCCGTAAGGGGTGTTGTAATATACTGTTTGGTGTGCGTGCACGGTCGTGGGCTATGCAATAACACGATACAGTCAATAAGGTTTTATAAACAATGAACAATCCAAACGACAGAAAAGCAGAAATAAAAGTAGTGTTAAGAAAAACAGCCCAGAGCTGTACAGATTGCTTAGATAGTACCTATGAAGAGGTGTTTCATAAGAAATACTTAGTCATCACACAGTCTGATCATGCAAACATTGTGCTGGGTGTTCACCACCATGATCAGCCTGAGCGCAGGTTTTCCTACACAAGGTCTAGTCTGAATTATATTCTTGCAAGGGCATTTTAAAAGATTAAATAAATCTATTTAACCATTCATCTCAAATAAATTCATTGGTAGAGCAGAGCCTTGTAATGGTTGGATCTCTTCTGCTCTCTTTCTGTTGCTCACTACTGCTGGTCTTTCATTAGAGGGCTTAGGGCTGCAGCAGTGTCAGGAGCTTCTTGTAAACTTGAGGTGATAGAGAACGGAGGGACATGTGTGGAGCAGATCAAACAAGACCTGATCCATTTCATGCAGTTGTAGCATGGATCCAATAACACCAAATGAACCATTAGGACATAGTTCAGGTTAGTCGGTTGTTCTGGAGGTAAAGGATGTGCTTGGAGGTACCTCTGTAGGAAGAAAGACTCAAGACTCTTCCACCACAAACAACTGCTGCCTTTGCTTCTCTGTGCTCCTTGGACAGGGAAGCCAAGCTTGTAGGAGATGGGAAGAAATGGAGCTTTACTGTTTGCATTCATAAATGGTCTCTTTTTGTCATCTTTCATATGGAAACCGCATAGAACCTTATAATTATTAGTCTTTAACATAACAGGTAAGCCAATGGCTGTGCAAGGGAACAGGTCAGGGAGCAAAAAAGGCAGGAAGACCAGCATATCTTTCATTTGTGCCTTTCATTTAGCGATTGCCCAGCTAATAAACAAAATTGTCTGATTCAGGATGCTCCAGTGGTACCACATTTCAGTCTGAGCCTTAAAAGGCCAAATATCTGCAACAGGCACCAGCAGAAGTTCTTAAGGTTGTTTACCATTGGGATCGGTAGGCACTTACAGTGTTAGCTGGCAGCTCAACAGAAATCTCAGGAATGTCAATAATTCCTGAAAAGTGAGTGAGCTTGGAACCTTAGAAAACACTGTTAAGATTCTAACACCTTTTTCTATTAAGGATTTGGTGTGTGGTCAAGAAAGCTGGAAACTAATGCACACTGGTTATTTTGAAGCAGTCCCTGCAAGCATAAATCTAGTTCACAGTAAAAGAGAGTGCAAGGCAACTTGCTTCGCTTTGAGAAGAAATAAATTACGCACTGCATAAACAAACTGATCAAAACTTCCTTCAAGTGAGAATTAAATTAAATACCTTGGTCGATCTGGACCTAAGAATTTGCAGGTGAAGAAACTATGTTTATCTTGCTGAGCAAAACACCTCACACACATATGAGCTCCAAGCCCCTGTGTATGACTCGAATTCAGAGTTTTCCTGCTAATATGATTCCTTGTAGTTAGGCACCAATAAGTGTCTTAGAGACCAGTTCAGCAGGCTCAGCTTAGAGACCTGGAGGTAAACTCTGTTCTCAAGGTTGAGTCACTGCGGAGTGGGGGAGTGTGGTGAAGTGGTCACTGCCTCCAAGCATCTGCATGGACCTTCATTCACAGATGGCTACACCCCTTGGAAATCAGGAGCTGAACCATGCAAGTCTGTAGTACTGTGTTAAAGAAACTAATTTGGTGATGATTTTCTTTAGGAAGACTTTTATGCATGAAACATGGAATAGAAAAGCAAAAACTTCTTTCTAATCTGCTGCCTCAAGTGGAGCAAAGTCCTCACATGGATCCAAGGTCTCCACTGCACAGGTGCTAATCTGAAGTGAATGGACAGAGCTCAACAGAACTCCAGATTTTGGAGGAGAAGAATGTTGCCCAGAAGCTCATTGCAGACTTTGAGCTGCAGGGCTGCCTAGGATGTGCTTGGTGGCAGTCTGTTTACATTATTTTTCATTGACTGCAACAGTGAAGCCATCAATGTGACTGCTTAGTGACTGCATTAAGTATGGTCCTGACTGATTAAACCCAATAGATTTATATGGCTCGGAGCTGGAACAGGAATTTTGCTTGACGCAAGGGCAACAAGATTTAACAGCAATGGCATTAGCGGTGTCCTTTTGCCTGATGCACACATCATATGTGTAATCACATCAAGGGGAATAAACTCAATCAAAGCAAATGCTGTCAAAGATAACCAGCATTAGGCAAAATCATCTACAAATGAAACCATCACAGGCCTTCAAGCCTGATCTACACATCTGTGTGGCTGGAATAAATAAAGGCCTCAAATCTTGTTAGCATTAAGGCGATTGGCATTCAAAGCATAATGGATGGCTCTTTCAGGGAGATGTATCACTTCTCCCATCTCCTCCTTCTTCAAGGAAATCCTATGTCTATGTAAAGGAAAACAAAATCAGTTGTGCTAAAAGTGTTTGGCTGGGTTTATCTTCTCTTTTATCCATTCTTAACCATATTTTTCTTTCTCATCTCAGCATTTAAGTTCTTCATGGAGGAGTACAAGGTCATACCACTTACCAGACTGTATCAAATATCTGCTTCACTGGGAAATCGACCTTAGCCAGATGCTAAGCAGAGATGTTAAGAAATGTCACTCTGCGGCTGCAATTTATTCCAACATGAAATTTCCTTCTCATGTCTGATCATTGCAAACAGTTGTAAACTCTAAAGCAGGACACTTCTGTCATTAATGTAATTTTCCTTTCATTCTTGACACCATATAATTGTTCCAGACTTTCAGGAAACTTATTAGTACTTATCCTTGAAAACTCACTGCTGCCGTAACTATGTCTGTATGAGGATGGCAAATATGCTCAAGAACCTTCCAATCTGAGTCCAGCCGCTGCAGAATCACCCATGGGGTAATAATGAACTCTCTCAGCCATCAAAATAACGTGACCACTATGAGATGCCTATTGAAATAGTCCCTGGCCTGTACTTGGTCCTCAGTGGTGCTAGAGAGGGCTCGCTGGACCAAAATTTAACAGTACAGAAAACGATTCCAGTGTCACTGCTCAAAGGTTTTAAGGCACTAGTATGATCATAGCTAGCGAGATGAATAGTGTAATAATCTGTTGAGTGAGAAAAATAATGCCCTTTTGTTAATTTTGTTCCATTCTCTTCCATACCTGGCTTTATGAGAAAGAAAACAGTATTAGTTGCATTGTTAATCCTTTGTTTTTATTGCTTAATCATTATTCTGTTTCTCTTTGTGAAGCCACCAGTCTTTTCCCAGAATTTTGCTATTTTGGTTACATTCTGCCGCTCTCCCTCCCACCAATATTTTGAGCGTTACTTGTATCCTTCTCCAATTCATTTACATTACGCAAATCCTTTTCAGGACAGAGTGATCAGTGCTGTCAAGTGCATCCAGAAGGCACCAACCTGTAGTTCCTTCTGGACAGATTTGACTGCAACACTGAGGAAAAAATAAAGTCACAGTTGCTCATGAAGCAGAGGTGAACAGAGAGGAGACGGACATAGTAACACAGGAGACCAACTGTATAATGGAAGAAGATTACCCTTGCTTTACAGGCTTGGTTTCTTTGAACTCAGTTGTTCTCCATCCCTTCTTCAGGGAACTCTATCAGGAGGTTTGTGTAGCTCCAGTGGACAGAAATCCTCTTCTGGTTGGAGGCCTGGTGTGGTCATGCGGGAAGAGGCCATTAGTGCATGTAGAGCAAGTGATCTGTTGTCCTCAGCGCAGGGATCTGGTGTGGAAGTATGGCCACAGGTTGCTCAGGCTTCCCATATTCAAATTTCTGAGCTGGTTCAGTTATTATTCAAGGGATCACATGTGAGTTATACAGGTAACATTGCTGCTGATCCTGAAAAGCACTTTCTTCCTGGGATGTGTTCAGTATTACTCCAAATGCCACAGAGGAGCAGGAAAGGCAATAGAGCAAGACGTGTCTCCCTTGGCTGTGTTTGCCCACATCCTAATATTTACCGGCCTTAGCTAGGTCTAAATAATCAGAGGCAATACAGAGAAATGAAGCTTGACAGAAACGCAGTTTTAGCTGATTATTATCCTAACATTCAGGGTAACATTTATGGTCAGGCAGACTTCTTGTGAAAAATGTTACCTTGTGGATATCATAGAATCATAGAACAGCTCAGGTTGGAAGGGACCTTTAAAGGTCGACTAGTCCAATTCCTGATACCTGCCGACATCCCTGGATTTAAAATGTCCTTTTCCATAGTGAGGGGTGATGACTGGGCTTCAGCTAAGCAAAGCAAGAATATAGGAAGGAAGTAACAAGAAGAAAAGAAAAACAAAACAAAACAAAACCCAAAAAGTAGGTTATGAAATGGGGCCACCCAACTGGAAAGCAACTCCACAGAAAAAGGACTTGGAGGTCCTGGTGGATGCCAGGTCGAACATAAGCCAGCAATGTGCCCTTGCCACAGAGAAGGTGAATAGTGTCCTCGGCTGCATTAGGCAAAGGATTGCCAGCAGGTCGAGGGAGGTGATCCCTCCTTTTTATTCAGCCCTGCTGAGGCCACATCTGGAGCAATGGGTCTGGTTCTGGGCTGCTCAGTACAAGAGCGACATGGACATATTGGAAGGAGTCCAACAAAGAGCCACAAAGGTGATTAAAGGACTGTAGCATCTCTCCTGTGAGGAAAGGCTGAGGTAGCTGGGAATCCCTGGAGAAGGAAGGCTCAGGGAGGATCTTATCAATATGCATAAATACCTGAAGGGAGGATGTAAAGACGACAGAGCCAGGCTCATTTCAGGGTGCCCAGTTTCCTGAAACTGACTGTCGGGAAACACTTCATTTTTCTTTCCTCTTTCTTTGCAATTCATAGTCTGTGACAGCAATCTGTGAATTGCTTTCACCACATCCTTGGGTACATCAGATGGGATGCCCAGTTCCAGTTCTTAGCTAACTGAATCACAGCATGCTGAGTTCAAGACCTGCTGGCAACTTGATGCTCCCAGGCATTTGTGGTCTAGGTGCCCATGTGCAGATCTAGATGCTCAATGACAGCTCTAAGCATTGTGGCGTTGTGGTGTTCCAGATACCAGCTGGGGAGAAAGTTGCAGAGGTGGGAACAAGCATTCAAATCAATCAGCTCCAAAACTGTTATCCCTTTGCTGTATTTCTGCAAACTGGAGTTAAATATCACATCCTTGATTTCAGCTGAAGGGGTACTATTCATATAGGTGCAAATGTGACCTCAGATTTGATTGCTGTAACTCCAAGATCACTTTTTTTCTTTTATTTTTCTCCTGCCATCCTGATCAAAAGCACCAGAGAAGCAAAAGTCACTGGCAAAGCTCAGTTATGTTAAATATCTTCAGCTGAAGCCTCAACCATAAATGAGATCCAACGGGAAGCAAACTCTTCACAAGTGCTTAGGGAAGACTCCAGCCAGTGAACAAAAATGTTAATAAATAAATAAATAAATAAAAGTTATTCAGAGAAAGGAAAAAGGAAATTCTGAAGAGACAGTACAGTCCAGAGCACTTAGAAAGTGGAAAAGAAGATGAAAATGATATACTGAGGGAAACTGGAGATGTTTTTTGTATATCCACATATATTCAATGATAAAAGCAGGCTACATGCAAACTGGCAGAGCACTGTGAGCATTGCATTCCTCAAAGTTACAAGGGGGAAACTTGAGAGTTTTGTATCACACAGAAAGCTAAGGCTCAAGGGGCACATTCTGCAGGGCATTGATTACTGGCTAAAAGGATGCCAGGATACTTAGTGCTGCCTTTGGGTCAGCGGGACTAGTTCCAGTATTGCTGCTTGACCTGCCCCTGCATCTCCTCTTCGCAGGCTATGTGCCTTCTGACGCCAGGATGCCTTCCACAGATTAGGCAGAGAAGTCTGAAAGCCTCCTTGCCTTTGCTTTAGAAATAATACTTTCATGAAGACTGAATTATATGCCATCAAACCAAAAAAAAAAGGCAAAAGCCTTTGCATACCCTGGAGTTTTAGCTGGATGGTTTTATACTGAAGGTAGGTGAAGGTTGTTACATTCCATTTCCTATTCATTGTCTGACTTGCATGCTTAGTGCTCGACAAAGGTAACTTTAGCATTTGGGTTTAATATGCCATGTGCGCTACAGTGTGAAAGGCATGAACATGATTTATGATGTACACACCACGTTCATATTACAATGCTAATGCTGAGGTGCTGTTGTGAAACATTCCTAAGAAACACAGTTCTAAGAAACAAAATTGAGCACAATGACCTATAGGATATGTCAGCAAGTGAAAATAAGGAAGTGCTGTGGTTTGAATGGGGTTTTGCACTGCAACACACTTGAGTTGACATACTCTGCATGGAGAAATCTAAGTTAAAATATGCAGTCTGTTCATCGTTTCCCTCTTCATTAGAAAAATGAGCACAACAGAAAGAGAAAGCTGTGACATACAAGCAGTGCTTTTATACAAAAGGAGAGAAACAACTCCCACACATTTAAATCCTTAGGATATAAGATGGATTTCAATGCACCCCTCTCAATCTCTTGAAGTGAAGGACCACCACTACTCCAAACTGTGTGTAACCACTACAATATGCATTTAGGTTGCTGCTTCAGATCCTCTGTTCTTCCAACAAGAACTTTACTGTTTTTTCAACTTTTTCTGTTATTCAGTCAATGTCAAATGGATCTTAAGCATCTGGAAGCGATGAAGTTCAGGCACAGCACACTGATAAAAGTAGTAAAGTTTCAGGGGAAAGTGTAACTACTTTCAGGATGGAGCTTCATCAGCTTGTGAAAGAGCTGTGGCTGTCTGTGATAACAGGAGACTGAAATCATTATCTGAACAGGTCTCCCCCATTTCCTAATCTTTAATCTCATCTGCACAGAAACATGCTCATTCTTCCTGCAGAACGATAAGTGGGAGTACAGGTGGCTGGATGGAGCCCAGCGGCACTCAGCCAAGGCTAGACCACCACTAGCCTTGCTCCTGTCAGCTTGATCCATTTGTTTTACATTTCCACTTCTCTCCTGCAACACACCTGGGGAGATTGCACATTTGCTGGACTATTTCATCCTCTGAAAGGCTGAATATCCCGGTATTTCAGTGTATAGAGAAGTCTGAGCCCACTACTCATACGTAGAAGGGGTCTTTTTGTCCTCTTTGGAATTACCCTTGTGTACACAGCTCTCATGTTTCTCTTCTCCACTCTGTGAAACTCCAGTGAGAGTTTTGGCCCATTACAGTGACTCCACTACTTCCATTGAGATGTGAGCAAAAAGAAAAAAAGCACAAAAAATTATCTATATTGAGCACATCTTTCATCTAATTGTTCAGAACAGAATGCAAAGGGGGGGGGGGGGGGTGTAAAGTGCTGTGGATGGCATAACTGCATTGAAGTTGTGTCTCGTATATTCACTGCTTCATCCAGCCAGACTTCTGAATAATTTACTCAACTAGGTAAAAATGTTTTATTGGCTATTCTTCCTTTAACCATCAGTGCAGACATCACAAGGGGACTTTTGCATGCCCTGGTGTAAACTTTGCTCTGCTTTTTCAGAAAATGATTGATACTAGGCTAGAGTAGCACTTTCTGGAAAGCAGGGGACTGACTGAAATGATAACCAGATGACTGACACTTGCTGCCTGCTTTTAGGATAGAGCAAAGATTGCATGGCATCATATTAGTCACCAAGACTTGACTTCATGCCAGGACTTCCTATGGACTTGAATTTTTACCCCATATTCCATGTCTCATACTACACACTGCACACACACATATATTAGGTCAGCAAACACCTGCCTTTATTTTACAGGTTACATTGCAAGCGGTCAAGCTAACCAAGCAGGAATAAGATGTAAAGAATGGAATAGGTTAGACTATTTCTGTTGTAAGGGACCTGCAACAATCACTCATTCCAATTGCCTGACCAATTCAGGGCTCAGCAAAAGATAAAGCATTGTCCAAATACCTCTTAAACACTTAACTTACTGTTAATTGAAAGATGAAAATAAAACGATCTTTTTTTTTCTTTGGTTTTTGCTTGTATGAGGTTTTAATTTGTTTTACATTTAGGATCTCTGCCCTGATGAAATTAAACAGAAAAATCTTTCTGAATCTGACCCAAGGCTGAGTTTGGGGATGGATGAGTTGAAATGGTAGGAATATCCCAAGTTAATCACAACAGAGACTGCAGGCTGCTGCTTCTCCGTGTCGCTTCAAACGACAATTTTGCAAGGCTTTCAATAAGTAATGAAATTAACAGAAACAGGCATCTACATGGTACTTGGAGATGGTTTCAGAATCCATACTGTGCTTGGATACAGCTTCTCCAACCCCATACTAATTATCCTTCAACACATCAAATGCAGAAACAGAATTTTAACTAGCTGGGAAGCCAGCTTTCCACTGGAATAAGGGCATTATGTTGAAAGTTAGCAAGCTGGATGTTATGTTTGCAAGATTTTTATTTGAAGATAAGTTATTGTAATTCATTAAATCACAACCATATATTGAAAAGACCTTGCAGATAATATTTTCTAAAGCATTTAGCAAAGCTAATGGTGAAAAGAATACATTTCCAAAAGAAATTAATGAGCTTCTCCTTACACCCTAGTTAAATTGTTTTCATTGATTTAGCCAGTCACATATATTCAGTAAAACTTCAGGGGGAAAAAAGAAAGAAAAAATTAAAGGAGTGGAAAAGAATTGCTAATTAATGATAAGACAAAGGAACAAAATTGCTGGTGTATTTTAACCCAGCTAATCTGTCAGAGAGACAGGGATGTTGGGAGCTTGTGAGCAGCCATGTGCAATGGTTACCAGCAGAATGGACTCATGAGCAAGGGGCAAGGCATGTAAAGGTGAGGAGCTAGACCTTGATCAAGGTAAAATGAAACACTGAGAAGAGGCCAAGCTGAAATTCAGGAGTCAGCATATGGACGAGTTTAGGATGGGACATGTGGAATGATGGTTATTAGGAGCCAAGAGCTACAACTCAACAGGAAGAAATTAGGAGAGAGACACACTGTGCTGTTGCCAACTGATAAATGTTTAAACAGTGTCCAGTTCCTGACACGTGGTACCCCAGCCAGGTTCACTGGCTGCTCCTTCCTCAGCTCATCAGGCTTCAGGCTCAATGGCCTGCCACAGAACAACTGCTGCCAGATGACTTCAGACTTCAGTTATCCAGATGAAGCTTAATGGAAGTCAACAGAACGGGAATCTCAGGTGGAAAATCCAGCTACATTGCCTGGTGTCAAGGAATCATCTTCACCATTGTTAGCCGGAGATTAATCCTGCTTGGAAGCCATCTCTTGTCGAGGCATGAGTCTCTGTTTTAAATGCAGACTGGCTTACCTTGGAGGGTAAATTGAAGGATGGAATACTTTGGGCTGGAAGGGAACTCTGGATGTAACTTGGTGCAACTCCCTTGAGTAATGCGTAAAGCGCTTTGTGAAGGGGGTGGAGTAGCAGCTCTGACCTCCTGGTCCTCTGAGCGTGCGCTGGTTTTATAGTGCGATTACTCTCACTCAAGTTAAATCAGAAGTTGTCAGTATGATTATAAGAAATTTCGGTTAATGCCTCTGAAGACAGAGGCCTGTCTCCACTGTATATTGCATCTGGGCATTCCCTTTTTTCTAATTTCGACATTTTCACTGCTCTTTTCTGTCATTCACACATCGTATGACACTGCTCAGCAATAAAAGCTTGGGGAAAGGAGAAGGAAGAGGGCATTGGTGTTATGGCACTTGTCTTCTCAAATAACTGTTGCAGGTGCAGAGGCCCCGCTCTCCAGGAAGAGGCTGGAATCTGCCTGCTGATGGGAAGCAGTGAAAAATTTCCTCTTTTGTCTCTGCTTGTGTGTGCCACTTTTGTTTTCCCTATTAAAATTATCATTATCTTGATCCATGAGTTTTCTCATCTTCCTTCCGTTTTATTTCCCATCCTGCAGGAGTTCCACATAGCCACCTAAATTTACGTGTCTTAACTGACAAGTTCAAATCCATCCCACAAAAGGACAGGATCCACTTGCCTAAACAGAGCTGTCTGGTTCCTTCTGCGGTCACAGCACTTCTGTGATTCCTGAACCAGGCTCACAGATGCGATGTGGAACCCACAGAACACCAGTGCCCGTCTGTTTGGGCAGCTGGTGGCTGGGAGTTTATCCGGCAGCACCTCACACAGCTCTAGATGGCTGTTTAGGCAACCAGATCCTACCCTAGCCTTTTGCAATTGTGATTTTAAAATGGAGTTTAGACCGTGTTTGTAGTTGTATCAGACCTGCTGACAGTCTTTATATGGAAAAACAAGGTATGTAACAGCTGGCCAGTAACAGAACTATGAAATAAAAGCAGAGAGCGCCTTGTGTGACAGGATGAGGATAATGGGATTTGACATGAAATGTACCCTGCAGTAAGAATAAACAAGACTGTACTTACTTCCTACCTTTTTTCCCCTCCATTTCAAGTTGAGTGTTTTTGAAATAGAGGAAAAAAAAGTAAGGGAAACAAGGCAGTCAGCATTGCTGAACAGTTTGGTGATCATGTGGATTTGGTATTTCTTTTAGAATCAGCTAGGACAATTGCCTGGACTTTATTATATAGAATTCTGCAAAAAAATCTCTTGATCATAAATATATACATCTCTCTACCACCCGACAGTGAATCACCTGATGCCTATAGCTCCTTCCATGTTTGGGAGTTCAGTCACTTAAGTATAACTGTCTATTGTCTTAGATATTTTTTTTACTTGCTTTCTTGTTGTTTTTTTTTGTTTTGTTTTTTTGTTGGTGGTGTTGTTGTTGGTTTGGTTTTGTTGTTTTTTTTTCTCTAACTGAATTTCCATGTCTGGCTATTAAGAAAGAGCATCATTTTATTGCAGCTCTTAATGACACTCGAAATGTTTGGGGATTATGTATTAAGATCAGGGATTGATCTCAGAATGATTGTTTGATTCATGCTGTGGAAAAAGTCTGTATGAGTATCTATATAACAGCGGGTATGAAGTATTTCAAACACATCTTTGTATTCTTCCTCCTGAGTATTGTCTGCATTCCAGATCCAAAAGCTCCTCCAACCCCATTACCACAGTTTCTGTCTGCACCTGGTAGTAAAAGCAGATGTAAAGTGGAGAGAAGGGTTTCTCATCTCTGTAAAGGCTGCGGTGTTCAGAGCTTCCTGACTCATGTTGGTTTCAGCTGTTTGTGAAACACTGCATTGATGCAATTTAGAAGCATTACAGTTAGAAAGCAAGAACGTTTTTCAGAAAACCATGACGCACTGTGTGACGCCAAAGAAACTGTTTCCCCTTCAACAGCCTTCATGTTGCTACCTATAAAATAGCAGTAAAGGCACTCCTCTTAGCAATAACCCAGCTGAGTGTCTGAGCCTTCTGCAGGCATATTTGTGAAACAAAAAGAAGAAAAACCAAAATGCTGAATGGAACCTACAGCAGAGGTGAAATGGTCCTGTTTAAACTCGACAGTCTAATGCATACTGCAGGCTATATAGCAGAAAATTACACCATTAGGAAATGAAAACTCATTCCAGCAATATATAATCAGTCTTTCAGCAGCTTAGGGAGTTGGTATTGAGTGAGACAGTAAGTCTTTAACTTCAGTGGGTCTTTATTAATGCTGCTGTTAGAGTGGTTGCTACATCGACTTGTTTGCATAAATCCTGTAAAAAATGGGGGGGGAAAAATATGGCCTTGTAACTGTAACAATTGTGCTGGCACACACAAGAAGTCGTGTTGTAGCCAAACATGTAGCACAAATAATAAACTTAGGCCATCAGAGGTTCAAGTTGAAGCCCATTACATTCCTCCCATCCTCCTCAGAAGAAAGTGGACCAGGGTGTGGGTCATCTGTTCAGTGATACTCTTCGGCACTGGGTTTGGGGTTGGCTTTTAGAGGCAGTGATCTGAGTGAGTCAGGCAGTATCTTTGCAGAGCCAAAGGCCTTTTTACAGACACAAAGCATTTACATATAATGCATATACATAAATATATGCATGTATTTATGTATATAGTTATATTTATACACTCATGCATGTACTCCAAAGGTAGTGTGGCAAAGTACTGCATCTGTAAATTCTCTCTTCCTTTCCCACCTCCTCCCAGATAGTCCCATGATGTTAGGAAAAAATGGGATAAACGATGAAGTAGGAGCACAGGCAGTTCTCCATGTCTGCATCTGGAAAGGTGAAAGGCCACTTTAGTGACAGAGGTTTTTGAAACTGTGGTGGCTTGGGGAAATATATTCCAGCAAAAAAGCTCCCATTCTCACACACTCACTTTTTACAGAGGTCCCTACCCAACAGTGGTGTGTGCCCAGCTGCTTTCCAAGCTGCAGCAGCCCATTTTGAGCACATCCACAGTGAAAAATGACTGGCTGTGCAAGGACCTTGGAGTTCCTGGCTCTTGGATAAATGGCTGGGGCTTTTTGCCTGTAGCTGGGAGATTTTTAGTTGCAGGACTTTGGGTTTGGTAGTTTTTCTTGATTTTATTTTTTAATCCTTCTGCTTATTTATTCTTCCCACCTGCAGACTCTAATTCAAAGTATGTCTTGCTCTGTTCCTAGAATGCTGGGCTATATTTTGTTGCCCTTCATTATGCAGAGGAAAAAGCAGTCCATCTAAAAATGTGAACAGTTGAGTTTAATGTTAACTGAGTCAATGAGAAGACTTTGAGCTTTATCAAAAAAGGAGGTCAGTTACTTTAGGTTTTCAGCTTGGTTCTGAGCCTGACCTGTGACCTCACTGGTAATTAATGTCACAGTTTCACTATGCAAGGAGAAAAATGTGCTCTTATTAGCAATTAATATCATGGCTGATCTGAGCTCTAAAGGTTCACATGTAGCTGAAGGGACATTTAAATGCTTTTTGTTAGCAGCTGGAAATTTTATATATATGCCGTTGTGTAGAGTCAGAACATTGTGAAGACTTAAGGAATTCAGAAACATGACAAAAATATTTAAATCTATACCTCAACATCCCATGCAAAATATGAAGTAAAGTCTCTGCATTTTGGAAGGAAGCTAATAGGCAATGCAATGACAAGCTGCTCACTGTTCTATAAAAAACTCCAACAAAACAGGTAAAAGAAGTAAAATGGTACCAAATGCTTCCCTCATGGCCTTTCTTTCATAACTGCTATTGGCATAAAGAGATACTAAGCCCTCCCACATAATCCAAATTGCACTTAAAATGGGAATCCAAACAGAAGCCAATACCGACATCCAACATAAGTATCTCAGGAGTCATCTAAACCCAGAGACAAACTCCTACAGCACCATCCCTTTTCCCCTGAACACTTTCTAGACACCTGCAGTGCCTCTCATGCCTTCAACTGGACCAGTTTGATTAATTCAGAGACACACATTCTTATATGCCACTGGAGCTCTAGCACTAGCTGGAGCAGCAGGTTAAGCCCAATTTCCTATGTTACTTCAGAGCCAAACTACCCTCTGTAGACCCCTAGCTGGTACCTTGTGCCAAGCAGAGGTACTTTCCTTTTGACCTTTGAGTAGGAGAGTGAGACCTGTATTTATGTAATACCCTACTGTTTAGAACACAGTCTAAGACATCTCAAGCCTGTAACACCCACCTGACAAGAGAATGCTGTAACAATCAAAGCACAGATTGAGGAAAAAGAGCCAGAAAATCAGTGGCTGAAGATACTGTCTTTCCACAATAGTGATGCCACATTCATGGGGCTAGAGGAGAGGAGTCCAGACATCAACAGGTTAATAACACTCCAGCAGTTCATGAACCTGCATCACAAAACACCAGGATCTATAATATAAAGGCACTTATCTGCAGAACCCTGTATGTCTGTATTAGACACATCTTTTATTTTCTCCATGCAAGACATGTACAGTTGCATTGGCTCTGCCAGTACAGCGATGAACTGATTCACTGCTAGCTCTCCAAGAGTTGTAGAATCATAGCATGGTTGGAAGGGACCATCTAGTTGCAACCCCCCTGCTATGGGCAGGTGTAGGGGGATGAAGACAGTGGGTTGATTTGCATTGATAATATGCAGCTGTGAGCTTGCTTTGATGATGTGCAGCTATAACTCATCCCTGCAAAGTGGTTAAATAGCTCTGAGGAGTAGGAGGGGGAGGAGTCTGGAGAAGAAGGATACTTGGGTGAAGCAGAGACAAGGGCTTCTGGAGGATGGTGAAACACCCATGGTAAAGTTGTGTTTGGGTTTTTTTTGTTTGTTTGTTTGGGGTTTTTTTGCTGCTTGCTAGCTTGTTTGTGCTGCAGCAATTGGTGCTTTGTGTGAGGCAAACTGATTTGGACTCAAATTGCAACAGGTAGGGACACTTTCTGCTACACCAGGTTGCTCCAAGCCCCATCCAGCCTGGCCTTGGACACTGTCAGGACTGAGGCACCCACAGCTGCTCTGGGTGTCTCACTGCCCTCACAGGAAAGAATTTCTTCCTAATATCTGATCTAAATCTCCCCTCTTTCAGTTTAATGCTATTCCCTCTTGTCCTATTGCTGCATGCCCTTGTAAAAAGCCCCTCTCCAGCTTTCTTGCTGGGCCCCTTTAGATAGTGGAAGGCTGGAATGAAGTCTCCCAGAGCCTTCTCTTCTCCAGGCTGAACAGCCCTAGCTCCCTCAGCCTGTCTGCACAGCAGAGGGGCTCCAGCCCTATGAGCATCATTGTTCCCCTCCTCTGCTGGGTGGCCTCATACTTCAAGTTGCCTGCTCTGTCCAGCTGTGGCCTGTTGTCTCCCTCTCTGTATTTCACTTGGTGTCCCACCACAAGACCTGTTGGTCACTAGGCTGTGGAACAGCTGTCCTGCCACCATGTCTGCTGTCTACTGGGGTCTCTTGGAGACCTGCCGAATGGGAGACTGATGATGTGTTGCAAGGTTTCTTTTGTGAGGCAGGTGGGTCCTGATGGTCCTGCACTTCCTTGGCAAGGTGATAGTAATTAAGCTACAGTAATGCCCCATGTGCTGACCCTGGCCTGGGGAGCCACACAACTCAAGAATTCTCTATGAAAAGAACTGCCAGGCCTTTGGTTTAATAAACCAACATTTGTTTAAGTGGTTGTGCTTATGTCACAGGTATTTCTGCTAGAAGTACATCCATAATCTCAGGATTCAGAAAGCAAGAGAAGAACCTGAACAGTTATCCTCTTTGGCCCCCACCCCCTAAATAGATGCACTGCATCCACAGCCTGAGGATGGTGAAAAGGTGCAGTGGAAGCTGAGGCACTGGCATATCTATGGAGCATGTGTCCCTGCCAGGCAAGTAGGCACCTCTGTTTTCACCAGCTACCCTTCTGTCAGGTATGTTAGACCCAGTACTCCACAAAAGCAGCACTGATTACTCTGTTACTCCGGGGAAATGGCTCCCTTCTAGCCTTGCCGAGTTTGTGGGGATTTACAGGCCCAATACTTTGCATTTGCTATAGGCTAAAAGACAATCTATGGTGACTCATAAAGTCCTGGAAATGTAATTACCTGTGAAATCTCTCTAACCTCTAAAATTCACCCCTTTTCTCTAAAAATGTCAGGAGAAAATGCAAAGGCAATAAACTTTGCATAATAAGGAAACTTTATCATCTAGCACGCCAATGAAACCTACGTTATCTTAAATAGCCTAAAGTTATTTAGACTAGTCACCACATAACGAATGTCATTAGGATTGAGAGAAGTGAATATGTGCATGCAGATCATTGTAAAGAATTTGGATGCACTATGAGAGATTAAAAAAGAGTGAAACACCAAAACCAAAAACCATGGGACTGGAGATAAGGTATTCATTGTCCTGGTACTGCTCAGAGGTACAGAAATTATTTCCTCTATTCACAAAGCACAAGTGGGCAGACATCTCCATTTGCTTGTCATTGTTTCTTAGTAAAATGTGGTTGCTCTTATGCAGAAATTAAAGTTGAGTAAATTGATGATTAACAGCTTGAGGAGGAAAAAAAAACTCATAATAATGTAGCAGTCAAGATGAGGACAGGCGGCTCTGAAAATAAGCAGGTGACAATGGCATTTTCTCATTTTCTCTGCAAATATTACATGACTCCTGAGGCATTTATTAATCAGAGTCATGAAACAATTCAGTTGGCAGTTGTCAAGTCACCTAAGTTTGCTCACCTGATAAGCTTTGGTCTCCTGCTATGACCTCATAACTTAATGGAGTCATGATGTGAACAGAAGCCAAAGAATTGCCCCAAAATTCTGTTTCCTGACATTGCTGATATCACACGAGCAACAAGGTAAGACAAAACCGGTATGACTTAGACGACAAAATAGATGAAGAAACACTTTCCTAATTTTTCTGTGTGATGATGATTAATTGTGCCCTATTATAATTTGGTCTTTGAAAAAGGCAGGGTTTGTAGGCCTTTTTGGGGCAACCCGGGGATTATATTGTCTTTCCTGGTAAGAAAATACCTACGTTAAAACCAATATTTCTAATTGCCGTTCGGATTTTCCAATTGGGAAAGGTGGGATTAATGCAAAGGACCCCCCGGGTCGGCAGGCGGGCGGGGCGGGAGCGCGGCCGCTGTCCGTGGTGCTGGTGCTGCCCGCGGAGCCGCCCGGCGCCCCCGGCTCCCCTGCCCGCCTGTCCACGGGGAGGGTCTCGGCAGCTTTCTGCGAGTTTGGGGTAACATCACTGACAACACCAGTGATTATTAATCGCCTTTTCTTTGGCAATCTCTAAAGGGCTTCTACACCTCAACGTCACGGCTGCCTTCTGTGGCTGCTAAGCGGGAGGGTCAGTGTAATCGCCCCAGGGAGGATTCTTTCTGATGGCACCTGGATGTCTGGAGCGATGGCTTTACAGCCAAGCAGATCGCAGTCGGTAGAGTCCAGAACAGAATTAATTCGGTGCTAAACAAGATGTCTGAATAGGTCAGACAGGTAATGACTTCAAAATTACTGGTTTTTTTCTTGTGTTCATAAAGCAAGCTGTCTTGCATTGGTGCAGCTGTTTACACTGCTACACATCTAAGTTGCATAAAGATAATTCCACTCCATTCAAAATCAGACCACATTAATCCGAACTACAATAATCTCTGTCCCTCAAGGTGGGATTTGTCTACTCCACTACTGAAACTCTAACACAGACATCCATTCAGACCTGCATTATTTCAGGCTCCTTCTGAAGTCAGTGAGGAGAGATGGTCATATTCAGAGTGTGATCCTAAAATTGTTGCTGAATATACAGGAGATGAACCCCCATCCCCACCCTTACAAAAAGGATGAGGTCAATTAGCTAAGCAATAAAAGGGAGAAGGCTGCTGCTTTCGTTAGCATTGCTGTTGCTTGCCAAATATGTCTTCTGTGGATGACTCCAGCTGACTTTGCTGTCAACCCATGTGCCCACACGAGCTACTCAAGTGCCAGCTCGTGTTTTCTTGTTAAACATTCACTTGCTTAGATTCTTTTATCTCTACAAGAATGCCTCTTGTTGCTCTTTAATGACCCTGAAGTAATTTCCCAGATATTGTTCTATCAAATGCAAATCCCCAAATCATGTTACGACTAGGTCTATGTGGTTCTTTTCCTCTGACTCTCAACAAAGCAGACATTTTCCACTCTTGCTACTTTATTGTCTCAGTAACACATACCTGACCATGATGAATTCTAGCAAATTCCCTTTAAAAGTATACAGATTAATTAAAGGTCTGCTGCATATTCTGCTCCTAAGCCTCTAGGCTGTTAACAAACAGAGGAAAATCTTATTTCAATAACCTCTCTTCTAATTAACATTCTTCTCTGCTTTTCTCTGGATATATTAAATGTCTAGTGCCACACTGGGACGCAGTGTCTTCCTACAGACAGTGCATAGCCCTGATATTAGAAGTTGAATAAATAGCTATGTTCAATTTATGTTTAAAAACTAAACATGCATGAAAAACCAATGTCTAAAATTATGCACTCCCTTCTTTTCCTTTCCCTTTGACTTTGGCTTGATTTATGGTCCATTTGTTTGATCTGATTATCTTAGGCACCTCAGTTTAGCTGCCTGATAATCTCCTGCCTGAGTGCACGCATTGGTTCTTGCAGAGGAGATCATTAAGACCAAATGAACACACAATAAATAAAAAGCCAAATAATTTACCCTTGTATATAAGAAATGCAAGGTTGAACATATTCAAAGCTAGTTTTAAACATGACTTGAAGTCTGCGTGTATGCCATCTATTTCACAGATCTCACATACTGTAACTTAAGACAAAAGCAGTTTCAGGTTTCTGAAAATCCTGTAGTGAAAATTTCTGCACTGTTGTTTTAGCTTATGCCTGTGTACAAGCACCAAGTGGCAGCTCTGCAAAAAGACCATCTCAGTGCTTGGTGGGATCTCATGCATTCATCTTATCCCAGTTAATGATCTTTTAGCTTTTCCAAGAAAATTAATTCTTAGGTATGCATATAACCTGACCACTGTAGCAGGTGCAAGTCAGCTGCCAAATGAAAGTCAAGTATATAGAGGATAAGGTGGTAATACAGCAGACATCATAAAGATTGAAGTTTTCAACAGAAATCAAAAAATTCTGGATTACAGTTTAATGATATTCTAGAGGGGGATGCTTGCTTGTTTACCTTCATGTAAGGTGTTTTGGTTTTTACCTAGAAAGTGCTATGTCAGTTGAGTGACAAAATTAGTACAATTAGAGAGCCACAGCTGTCTTTTTTTATTTAATAACCAATCCCACTCCTCAGACCCAAAAGGAAAAGAGCAAGAGAAGAGAAAATAAAGTATATTGAAATAAAAAGAGTAGTGAGGGGAGCAAAGCTCGCTCTTTCACGTGGTTCTTGGCCACCCCAAATTATTTTGATCAAACTGTAATAAAACACTCTGTTTCATTTAGCATTTATTCATTGCTTTTGTATTAATTCAAATGTATTTTTAGAAATGAAAACTGCAACAATTAAATCAGCTACTCCTTCACTAGCAGTTATATAAACAACTGTTTTCAAACACTTCTCCCGGTTCAATATCATGCTGTCTCTCTGCTGTTTCAAGCACAACAGTGTAATATGGTCAAAAGGTTCAAGCTGCAACACTACTTGTGAGTGACAAGGAGTTGCCACCAATTATGGGATACATGTGGATTTGTTTCAAGATGACTGATTCTGAAGATTTTTTCCCCCCTTTGATTTGATCTTTTTGAAAAGGGAACTCATTTTCATTGCAAAGTCATTGAAGGCTCTTCAGTAACAAATTTACAAGGCTCATGTGTCACAGCACATTACTGTTCAACCCATGAGAAAATAACCACAATTATTAGGTTATTTTAGTACCTTCCATTAAACTTGAGAGTACAAATGAAAATACTTTAGTCAAATGAATTCAACCGGCTTTGGAGAGATAATATTTTCAATGGGTGTTCTGATGAAAGTATTTCACTGTGTTCCTTCATGTATTTACAAACATTTGTGTCATAGTATTCTGTGATGTCTTAGATTTCACCCCTAAAGAACCTTATTTGGTTGGAATTATGCTGCATTTTTTTCCCCTTTATGCAAGTATTTCTGCACTAGGTTTATTTATTGAACTAGCAGTTTAAACTGGGTTTCAGAGATTGTTTTGCATCTCAAAATGCTATTTCAGACCTCAGCAATTCTGATATTTTGCTGTGTACCTGATAATATTCTTACAATTCCTTTTTTTTGTCCTGGGTAATTTCTGTTCACGTCTCATTAACCCAGTGAGTCTTCCAACTGCAAATTACTCTGACAGTTTTGGATGGGAATGTATCATGTTCTATCCTGTGGGGCTCAAGTAGCTGCATTTGCTTGGTTGCAGATTTGCCATAGTCTCTGAAAATGATTCCGCATTATTTGTGGGTTTCACAACTTGAGATGAACACAGGCTGATACTCATGAATAGCTTTCATTATAGTTTTTTACATTCAGAACATTTTCAAAATCATTAATTAACATCGTTGTTCAATCTCAGGAATTAATACAGGCATTCTCTGAACGCATGGTGTCTGTGAAAGCAAACCTTGCAGTTTCTGGATGTCATGCATGCTTCATTGTTCTGCTCCACCTTAGCAGCTAATGGGTTCTGCTTAGACACTTCATATTTTCTGTCAATGGTGATAGCACTGGCTGCTTCTTTTTTTCAAAAGCAAGAATATATTTTTTAATTGCTCTCAATTCCTTCAATATTTTTTCCAATTTTTTATCCTAGATCTGCATGTCAACAATACAGGTTATCTTAAGTTTTCCAGTGAATTTACAATCAAATGTTGTATATCTGTCTGTTGTAAACTATCATTGTTCGACCATGTGAAAGCACACTATAGAAATTAGCCTCAAACAAAACTAGAACAATGACTGTTTGAACCTCTGCTTTCTGCCGTGCAAAGAAAAATTTCACCAGATTCAGTCCCATAGCCAGGAAAACCTTGAAAATCCCTTTGTCTTCCTTAATACACCATCTAGAAAGATTTATGCGTTTCAGAATAATGTACTTTGGGCACCGTGGAAATTCAGTAACTCTCAAAATAGGACTGACATTTTAATCTTGGCCTGATAGATCATATGGGCTGTGAATGTAAAATCTGGATAATCCCTCTTAAATTAATTTCCGGTTTAATATTCCAGATTAATAATGCTGATCTTTTTTTCCTTATTTTTCACTACTTATCAGTATGGCCTGTAATAGAAAAAGCTTTCGCAAAGATTTCTGTAGACTTTGCTGCAACTGAAGGTTGGTGCCACTCCATTCACTGTCTGGCTCAACCATCACCAGGGTGCTACCCTGTCCCAGTGGTAGAGTTTTGGGTTGTACCCATAAGGAGCACTGAGTAAGTCTGGAAACAGTCTGAGACAAATGACCCTGGCTGCACCAGGATTTTTTTGTTCCCACGTTCTGTGAACATATTTCCAGGTGATTTAGAGACTTCCTGACAGAGTTGGACTTGGGGGTGAAGTGGCAGTTTTGAAGATGTCAGAAGAACCTACACACATCTGGTGATGTGATCTGACACAGCTTCCCTGAAACAGTACTGGAAATTTATCATGAAATGAGGAATTGAAGGCAGGTCCCTCTCACTTCTTTTTAATCACAGATCTGCAAGGCCATCCCCTTTTATTTGTCAGTTCCATTAATTTTCTCCAAAGTGTGTAAAATAATGTTACTCTTCCTGTTAGGTTGATGCCCCTTCAGAGAACGTGCTTGATGTAAGACTCAGTTCACAGAAGGACATCTACATTTTGGGGTGTATGTGTACATAAATTGAAATCCCATTAATAATCTCCTACACCCATTTTCCACTGATCAGGAGCCAAGAAGGGAGGGAACGTGCAACACTCAGCTGTGGACAATATCAATGTAATACAATTAACTATCACAACAGGAATCCAAATAGTATATCTTCTTACTCGAGCTAATCTATCTGACTTAAGCTACAATGGATGTTTCTGATTTCTTTAAAGCATCAACTTTTTTTCCTCCCTTCTCTCATCTCTGAAGCTGACAGATAGGTATGGCTACTCAAAACTATTCACCTTGTTTCTCAATCCTCATTTATTCTATCTCAGACTCAAAACTAATGGTGGGGGGATAAAGAGGAGGTATGACCATGGTGTTAATGTCTTCATTTTAAACTTGTCAGATTAAATGATGGATTTAAGAACTGAAGTGTAATCTCAAATTTGGTAGCGTTGCTGGGAAAAGGGCAGACTGTTACTAACATGTTTGCATTAAATTGGTCTTGACATCATTAAAATGGATATTTTACCTCTTCACCTGCCCAATTGACTAAGCCATTGAAGTCTTAGTCCTGCAATGTGTCTGTTCTACTCTTCTAGCCCTGATTCCCAAATGAGACAGTGAATTCACTTGAATTGTGAGCTGCAGTATGTCTTCCACGCTACTGTCATGTGCCTGACAGTTATGCCAGTGTTCATCCGTCCTAAGGTAAGCCTTTTTCCTCTCCCAGATATGTGCTGGAATCTTTAGCACTACTGCCATTTGACCAGATTAATGAGTAAGGGAGCCAAAATCACCACTTCTGGGTAGGTCTCAAAGCTGACAGCACAGTGAGTCTCTGTTACCACGGGCTGGGCTCCAGGTGATACTCCCTATGATGCAGTGGAGGTTTTGAAGCCTGTCCTCTGAGTGTAAACCCCTAATGCCTACCAGAGCACTACACTAACTGTTTAATAAAAACAAATGAATCTGTAACAAAAAGTACTGAGGCCAGACCCGTCACTGGAAGTAATCAGCATTCCTCCATCGACTGTGGTGATGATGATTTAAAGACATTATCTGACCATCAGCTCATCAAAGCATTAAATCAGTGTTACAGGTGAGAAAGAATTCCCCCTACAACATTACTATTGAATAGGTCTATGCAGCACAGTGTGTAGGGTGTTCATCTTGGTAACGCAGCCTCAATTCTATTTCACAATAGGGTTGTTTTTTCCGGCATGAAGTCATGCAGTAGCCCGTGCATTCAACAAAGGCACCGCCTGCATTCCAGCCTCTTGCCAACAGGCCCATGATTTGTGGTTGGCTTGGTGTTTGTTGTTGGGGAATTGTTTATGTCATTTAGTGATATAAACAATGCTGATTGTGTGGACAGAAATTTAATAACTGCATTGCACAAGTCTGAGGGTTGCATGTATTTTTAGCATATGCCAGGGTATGGGGTGGTTTTTTTTTGTTTGCTTTGGTTTTGCAATTAGGATATGTGTGTTTAGTTTAGGAAATGCAAAACACTGACATTCCACAATTTGAGATTAAACTTGGTATTTCTGGATTTTAAATTTGAGCATTTGCTGCTGGACTTCATAGTTTCACCCCTTCTGTCTGAGCTAGTGCTCCAGCTGGTTTTGAGCATGTATCTGAACTAACCAGAAACCCGGGTTTTTCTGAGTCCTCATTCATCCCAGGAATTTGATAAAAACTCTTGCACCATGCTCGTGTGGACTGTCTCTCCTCTGCACCACCATCAATATCTCTACACAGCTGTCCCTGCTGAGATTGTCCCTCATGCTAAATCAGAGGCATCAGCAGGCAACAGGGAGGTCTCATGAAACATCTGTGATGTGAATTGACTAAAGAAGGAAGAAAGGAGTTTTCCACTGAATCCTGCCTTTACTTCTTTTCATTAGTTAGTGCAAGTTTTGAAATCCCTTGAAATTGGTGGTTTTCCTCTTAGCTTCATGTTCTTCCAGTGTACACAAGACAAATGAAGCTTACTTACAAACCATAAAAATCTAAGGACAGTTGAAAGGATTTTATCAAGATATATTAGCTTTTTAAGGAGAACATATTTTGAAACCCCTCATGCTTTTCAACCAGCAGTGGTTACACATAAGAAAATTTAACTGTTATTGACTCTACTGAATAATAGAGTTATAATTTTTTAAGGTGAGTGGGTGAGATCTACTTTTTTTATGCTCAAGGTCTGCTTGCTTTGCTGTTAGCTTAAATGATGATTTTTCCTTTCAAAACCCATGGCAGCCTTCCTCCACCCTCACCTTACTCAGTACTGTGACAAATGTATAGAAAACTCATAAGGGAGAAATAACTCCATGCAGCGATAATATTTACCATTGCAGCAACTTTGGTCTCCTAAGCAAGCATCCTTCCCCTCAAAAGAAATATTCTCATCCACCCTGTGCACTTGGCAGCGATGTAGCATGTGTGGCCCCCACAGCCACTCGTACCATTTAATACCAGAGACAGAGTTGCAGAAAATGTGACTTAGGTTGTAAACGCCCCTAGTGAGAACTGGTCTCTTTGTGTCTGTACTGCACATAGCATAGCAGGTCCTGATATAAGTGTGGGGGCTCCTAGGTCCTGCAGTCACACAAATGCATCTGTAGCGTTAATCGTAGCTGGAGATCACAAGGACAGCTTTGAACTTCCACGCTATCTGAACAGTACTGGGGGATGCAAAGAGAATCTCGGACTCTGAAAATGAGGTAACATTGTTCCCTACCTCTGTCACATACGAAGGGTTGTTTGTCTCCCTCAGCCTTCTACATTAAACAGGTGTGATGGAAGCTGCAGTGGTTTTCAGCTATTTTGAACCCCCAGCAAGAAGGGTCGGACTGCAGTTTGAAGACTGAGAGATCTTTCTTGCATGATGGCAGGCTCCAATACAGCTGTTATGACTGAAAAATGAGGTCTTGGAGTGGCAATTCTCTTATGGAAATGTCACTTCAGCAGCAAGTAGCAGTCAAGAAATCAAATGAAATTTTAGGAATTCTGAGGAAAGAAATAAAGGATAAAATGGAAGGCGTTGCTGTGACGCTATGGGCAATATGCTCGCATCTTGAAAATTTGTGCATTTCTGCTCACCTTGCAGTAACTCTGAAAAAGCTGCTGGGAAGGTTCATCATCATCTAAAGTTCATCATCAGTGATGTATGGCATCTGAACGAGAAGCCACTGGTTGGTAGCTAGCCTGGCAGTGGGATGGCCGGAGAGGGTATGATGGACACCTATAAAATCAAGAGGGATGTGAGCAGTGGCAGAAAAGATGAAAAGGCAGCAAATGATCCCTACTTCTCGTGCGTAGTAACTATTCTGCATCAAATCAAACTAGCAAGGGTCCAATTAAAAACAAACCAAAGGAGATGCCAAAAAAAGGGGATGTTGAACTGTGAAACTCTCTGAAGTAGGTTGCGGCTAAAAAAGTTGCATCAGTTCAAAAAACAAGTGGAGATATTCAGAAGAAGAAAACGCATAAAACAAAGTACACCACCTCTTCTCAGGACATTCCCCAAGCCTCCATCTCACATCCAAGTCTCATACTGTGGAAGGTTGAAAGAATATAACAAGGAAGCTTGTCGTATTCCTGTATCTGTCCCTGGGCAACTGCTTCGGACATGTTGAAAAGAGGATACCAAGAGATGGATTTGGGGACTAATCCCATAAAGATATTTTTATAGGTTTTACCTTCTCAGTGCATCTGTTTTTAATGTTTGTTTGCTGCACAGAGTGGCACTAGAGTGGGAAGTGAGTACACGAACATGTTTGGTAGGTTAAATATATGATTGAAGTGTGGGGAAAAACAGCTTATTAATATTCCTTGAATGAGGGTGTGCTATCTAACCATATACAATTTGTCAGAACGCCATCTAAGAGCTGTGTCATTCCAAATAAATAATGACAAGGGAAAAGACTACCAGAGATGGTTTGCAATTATACACTTCCTCAAACTGGAAGCTGGAATGAAAAACATAAGAAGCTTCATATTTACAGGAGACAGCATAGCACACTCAGTGAGCTACAAAGTTTTTGCAGGAATGGTTATATTACCTAAAGAAAAGAAAAAAAAAATCTATTAACTGAATGGTAGCTGTCTTTCAAGCCACAGTCATATTATTTACTAGGGTGTGCAAGAAGTCTCATGGGGGCAGGCAAGTCAGAGGGTATGCCACAGGTTTGGGAACCAGCGGGGTCCTGTCCTCTCTTTCTAGCTACTGAGATTTTCCCTGTCAGTTCCCTTGTTGATACAAGAACAAGTCTCTGTTGCTTGCAGCTGAGTAACTGAATTTTCAGGTTTTTACAGTGCCAAAAATAGCAAACAAACAAAAAAAAAAAAAAAAAGAGAGGAAATATTTGGGGTCAGCCTCAAAAACCTTAATTTCTTAATGAAATAAAAAGAAGAAAAAATAATTTTGAGGTAACCAAACCATTAATCCAAAATAACCCTTAAATTTTAGCTTTTATAGAGAATATTTTTAATAACATATTAATCAAAATCAGAAATGAGATGTTTTAAGAAAAGACTATTCAATGACATCAGTTGTTTGCGGTTGGGTTTTTTAACTGTTAACTGGACATCCACACTCTCAATGCTTTAATTGACAGATTTAAAAAAAAATATCCATGAAAGGATTGGTGCAAAAAGAAATTTTTCAGCTGTATTGCAAAAAATGTAAGCCAGGATTATCTCCCATAACGAGTTTGTACGACACATACCATAATTATATGCATGTAACCAGTGCTAATTCCAAGATAATAATAACAAAGTTTTAAGTGTATATCTGAATTTTACCCAAACCTTCTAATTACAATGAGATTACCCACAGAACTGAGATGCTAAATGAGATTCTGATTCAACAGCTGCGGAGATAAAAATAACTGAAACCTGCCCATCTTTTCACATATTGTGCTTGCCCCAGCAGCTGGTGCCAAACTCAGAAAGTACGGAAAAGGCAGGAAAATGAAGGTGGGTTGTACTAAACACCAGCAGAGTATTCTGACCTCCTCCATGGGCTGGTTTCTAACACGGGGTAAGACTTTTGAAACAGTGCAGCTGAAAGAAGCGAGCTTGAATAGGCTGAGATTTCACAGCTCACTTTCCAAAATAATTTATTTATATCAGATTTGAGCCCAATCCAAAAACCTAGATCTCACACTCCAAACATTAAAAAGCAAGGGAAAACATTCAGCCTTTTAACCTCACCCTGCTGACCTTTACACAGAGGATAACCATTAACCAAGGTTCCCTCTCTATTTTCCAGGTTTTCTGCCCTCAGAGCACTAAACCATTTTTTTCCTGCCATCCTGCATTTGTGTTTATATATTTCTTCCATTCTCTGTATGTTTTGAGACTGAAAACTTTCTCAAGTATAATTTGATGGGAAGAAGCAGCTGTACAATAGCGAGCTTTCATGCAGCTTATGTTCCATTTTTTCCCTCTACTCTTCATCAAGGCTGATGTCCTCCTCAGATTTCTTTGCAACAAATGCAGACTTTTCATAGCTGAGCATGATAATCCAAAAATATCACTCTTATAATTAAGAAGCATATGTGTGTTGCATACTAACAAACAGAGTTAAGCTTGCTGGAATAAGTATACCACATTACTGTGAGTTGGAGAAACTACGTCTCTTCATCCGTCGTCTCTACATGCCCTTTCAGAGTTTCCTCAGCTTCTTGGTAGATGATTTCCTTCACCCAGCTGGGTTAAGAAGGCACATTAAAAAGTCTCTCTGCCTCTAAATTTGAGATCGTCCTTCTATTGAATGGCATTAAGGTCTACTGTGGGTTATACCCAGTGTGAGACAAAACCATATGTAAACTGGCTTGTGTCCAAAGTCAGTACATTTCAGCATGTGCAAAGCGAAAGGTATTACAAAAATGTACAGCTTGAAGCAGCGTTCCAGCCAAAAAGCTGCAGCTCTCAAAATAAGAGGTGATGAAGAGTATGAATAAGACTTCTTGTTTCATGTAGTCAATGTCCCATAATGTTCACAGTAGACTACAAGTGGGACTTCCCAAACCCCAAGAATCTCATCCCAGAAGGCAAGCGTGTTAAGGGAACTCAAGTGACTAATTTCAATGGGAATGATGTTTCTTATAACCCTTTAGAAATATCAGCCTAGATATGCATCGTTAGATTTCATGAGTCAACCCAGTTGGCTTATGAATGAGCCCCATCACAATCCCAAGACAGATCTTCTCCCCCTGAAGACACAGGAGGAGTCTTTTGTTTGGGATGCATCTCACCTAAGGTTGCATTGCCCCAAGAAGGGCGCCTTCTGGAGGCGTCACCCTGCTTTCCTTTACAGTTCATGGAGAGAAACGGGCATTTTGAGGTATTGTCCATCTGTCCACATTCACACAGCTACTTTAGAGAGAAACAGATCTCCACAGACTGTACTCACTAGGTCTTTCTTGTCCAGAAAGGGAGCTGAGGTTTCTCAGCCCAGTGGCAGATATTCAATGGATGTCGCTCGCTGTGACCTAAGTAGTTTCTACGTATATTTCAAAGACTCTCACCCTTTCACCACCCAACCCTTCCTGGTTCTGGTTTGCTTGTCTGGATGCATGATCTACCAGGGCTAGCCTCAGGGCTTTTTCATCATCTAGAGCATTGGTTCTCTCCTGTCATCCAAAACCTCTAACCCAGCAACTCCCAAGCTCTTCTCACCTCTCCTTTCTTCCATAATCATAATATTGCTTCCAGTTACACTTTCAGGCTGGCCATTCTGCTTGAGCCCCTGGTTATAGCAAAATAAAATATATGCTATTTTGGATAAGGATTACTATAATCCTGCCCATTTGCTAAATATCTTCAGCTGAGCCCTGAGCTTCCTTCTCCAGGCTAGTCCTTTTCACGACCAGCTCCCTTATTAAAGCACACTGACATTGTGTCCCTGCAATTACGTTGCCTAGGTTTTTTTGGAGGGGATTTAATTTCTATTCAAGATGAGAACACACTGGAGCTAATAAAAAGCAAGTGGCTCCCTGCCACATCTTGCTGGCATCCTAGTTCTGTTGGTTGCTATATATGTTTCTCCAAATGGTTATTAAGCAGATTGCTTTTCTTTCCAACTAGTTGAGAATGTGAATTTTTTCTGCCACTAGTGCCTCCTTCCACCCTGTGGACTTCTCTTGTTGGAGTCATTTCTCTGTAAAGATGACACTCGCTGACGTGCATTGTCCTCCCCTTCTTCCCAGAGGGGAGCTGGCACAGACCTCAAACAACATCTCTGACTGTATTTTGCAACAAGCCAGCCCTCACCACTGATATTAATATGCATCTGCAAAACATCTCACTCAGGTCATCACCACCATTAACTCCTACCTTGTGCTTTCCTCTGGAGAGCACACAATGCTTTGCAAAAGCAAGAGGGGTATCAGCACTGCTCTGCAGATGGGAAAACCTGAGTTGCCAGTTCAGCCAAGCTCCAACCTGAGGTTCAAGCAGTTACCAACCAGACTGCCTGCTCTGTCGCTCTGCTGGGGGTTATTTTCACCACAGAGTTGGTGGAAATGAGTGTATGAGCTCTCATAAATCACTTCAGGGTGAAGTTCAGGAGCTGAGCTCACATAAATGATTTCAGGGTGAAGTTCAGGAGCTGAGCTCACATAAATCACTACAGGGTGAAGTTCAGGAGCTGAGCTTAAGCCCTTTCTAATACCTGAGCACCTCAGGCACACACACACTGCTGTGCAGTCCATAAATGCCACCAAGGTAGCAGGGAAAGACCTGGCCCTGGATGTGGTGTAGGCAAGAGAGGTCGAAGGGCTGCTGCTTGCCTTTTTCATACCATCCTGGAAAGCCACATAGACCTAAGAAAGCCACATCCTACACCTGTTGCATCTATCCCGCAACTATTGCATCGATCCTGTCCCGTTCCCACCCCACAGCTCTCCATTCCCTGTACACACAACCTTGCTATGTGAACACAGCACATCCACCTTCCAAACGACACAGCGTGGTGGGCACCGCTGAAAACTGCCGGGCGTTCAGAGGGAAACAACTCAGGTTATTTACTGTGGCTCTCACTCATAAATTGTTTATTCTACCTCTCCCATTCATTTCTTACCCAAAACCATCATCATCATCAGGAGAAATCCTTCACACCAGATAAGTTGTGACGTTACTGGAGTATGACTCATCAGGCATATTCCAGGATTAATTGAACCACAGCCTAAGGGGTCCCTAGGGAATCAAAGTCAGACGTTGGTGTCTAGAGCTGTGTGGAATTAATCTATCTCATCCTTATGCTGGCTGTTTCCACATTTTACCTTCTCTGTGGCCCCACTGTATTTCCACCAACCCTACGTTCTCACTCTGAGGAACATAAAAAACCCTGTTAATCTCTTGATGGTGCATGCCTCTCTGTGCCAGCCATGCAGAGGAGTCAACTCCCACGTGCACCTGATCCTGATGGTTTGGGAGCGTAACCCCCATGTGGCTTTGTGCTCATAACACCTCGAATCATATTTGGACATTTTTTTCCCCAAAACAATGAAAACTTCAGAACTGGGGAGACTGTCATTAAAGCACCTTTGAGGGAGATCACAGGCAGATCACAATGCACAGAACAAGGAAAGGAGTGAGGGATCCATCCGTGCGACAGCACCTGCAGGTGCGGAAGTAACTTACTGACTTCTTATAACCACTGTCCAGGAAAAGAGCAGAAAGAGGAATTTAAATAAAGATACCAGTTCTCTCCATAAAACTCTTAGCAATTCCCTTTGGTTAAATTTGGTCCAAAGTTTCTCACTAGAACCATTGACGCTGGCTGCCAATTAAAAGCATCCAAATGGATAAATTTGATTTACCTTTTTGTCATGTTGCAGTGCTAAAAAAGATCTAAGGCAGACAACATCAGAGAGGATTACTCATGTATCCAGAAGCAAACACATTCCTTAAAAAGGAATAAAAAATCTCTTTGTGACTACCTTTTAGAAAATTCCTGGGAGGTTATTCAAGGCATCATAAGAGACCAGAACACTATTACAGATATCAGAATATGGGTTTTTTTTCATTTGTTCAGAGCATATAAGCAATGAGCAAAGCTAGCAGCTGTACATTTAAGAAAGGGACTGAAAGAATCCTGTATCTTTTAACCTCCTTCCCTGGTGTTTGACCTGTCAACACTTCTACTTTAGAGCTTCACTACAGTTATTGAATTTATCTGTGTCGAACTGGCATCCCAAAAAAATGAAGCAAATGCTGAATTCCCAAGGAATCAGACGAGTGCCGAGAATCGATTTTGTGCGCTCATCGTTTCTCCTCTTGCCGCTCGACAGGTGAATCCATGAATGTGAACAAGACGCTAATGATGCTGTAGAACGTCATTTTGAAAATGTATTGACTCCACAGGCAGAAATGATCACTCCTAATGAATCTTCACATTTCAATTATATTTACTTTAGCATAATGAATCAATAGTGAACGCTGTGACAGCTGGAGGATTGCTGCCTATACACCCAAACTAAATAAAAAATGTGAAGACAAATGCTCAGGATGCAGAATCAAATAAACAAGCCTAGAAGGGACCTCAAGAAGTGATTTAAACTGTGCCCTCCCCATGCTAGCCAAGCCCAGGCCGGAGAAATGTTTTTTAACCTGTGCAGAGATCATCATTCCACACTCTAAGGGTACTGAATATGACTCATGTAGCTCAGTATAGCCTACAACCAATACGAACTGATTGGGAATATAACCACAATCTCTTCCCTTTTCTTTCCCCCACTGTAGAGGGTGTGTCAACACAGCAAAGTACAAAGCTCTGTGGGTGGGTGTGGGAAAATCCCGCGGATCAGAACCGGCTGGGAACTTCCCGGCAGGTAGCTGCCCTGCTGGACGTGGCCAGGGTGTTATGCTATGTCCCTCAGCATGTTTGCATGAGACATATGCTCTGAGCCTCTGACAGCTTTGGTAGCCCTTTGCTCAATTCCTTTTGTTTCTTCACATCCTTCTTGAGCCAGAATGGATGGGGGAGAGCAGAACTCTACAAGGTTTTAGCAGTTACCTTACCAGTGCTGGACAGGGGAAGGACAGCAGCTTGGCTTGATCTGCAGGCTACACTGACCATCATGGGTGCTGATATGGGCTTTGCCTTAATCTCAGTTGGAGCGCACCTTTGGTTTGTATTGTCTGATGTCCACCATAACATCCAGGCACTGTTACCAGGGCATATAGACAGGAATGTATCAGCTTTAGAGTTAATTGAAGCATACACGTAGGAGTGTATTTTCTCAATACTTGTTTTGCATTCTTCTATCGCATCCCTTCACACTCATCTCCTCGCTCCCTGCCTTCCCTCTGCCTCATGTGGGAATCCTTCCCTGTCCACCATCATTGCTATCACCTACCCCTGAAGATCTCTTTCACTGCCTACTCAATCTGTTGGGCGATGAGGCAGCCAGGAACTGGGAATGGGGATGGATTCATCATACTAGAATGGGGAGCACACCTTCCCTTGAGCTACTTACACGAGGTTCCCTTATATAGTTAGTGTCAATCCAGTCTGTAATACTTTCTGACTTATTAGACATTAATTCTGACAAATTAAGAGTTTGCTTTCTAATAGCAAGGGTGAGAAATCAGCAGCACAAGAAAGGAACGCTGTGGACTCTCCATCCCTTGACGCTTTCAGGCAGAAACTGCTCACCTTCCTAGGAGCTATGCCTCAGCCAAAAACTGTTCTGTGAACTCACTATACGAAGTCCACAGTCACAGTAATTTATACATCCTAGACTCAAATGTACCATAGAGCAGAATGAATTAGCCCATGCAGGGAATAAACCTCTTCCATTGACTGTGAAAGGAGAAGAGGGAAATCAGCTCATTTTACAGCAGTTAGCCTCTGTCTAACTTCACTGTTTAAATAATGGTGAGGTGAATCCCATCCCACAAACTATGTAAAAGACCAGGGAGGATGAGCTAATGATCCCATTTGCCCTTTAAATCCTTGAAAATCACTGAAATATGAGCTGATCCAAGGGACTACTTTCCCACAGAGTCAGCCAACTTAACCAATTTCTGAAAGAAACTGAAGCCAGCCAAGATTTTAAAAAGTGTATGCAGAGTTAAATACTATGATTTTGAAATACTGGAGAGTTTTGGGGAAAGGATTTACATTCTCTGCTTCAGAGATGAAGCAACCAAGAAACAGGGATTAAGGAGAAACTACCCATGTGGATAAATTATCACAGAACTGACTGCTTCATGACTCCTTCTGCTTGCAACAAACCAGACCTGTCTCATTTTATGCCATAATCATAAGACACACATTTTAAATGTCCTGTGTTTGACCCACAAACATTGTGCCAGGATGTCCCGCACTTGCGCTGCTCTGCTCCCTCTGGAGAACCCCATGCATCAGGCACGGCTATCAGCAGATCAGCCAACTGTTCCTTGCATTTCAGTCCCAATGCGAGAAGGAGACTGTGGTGATTTGCGACATCGCAAAGAACGTGACATTTAAAATCTCATTCCCCAATAGTGGATATAAGAATAATCTACTATTATGGGTTTTATCCCTACTGGTGTACCTGAGGCCATGTCCATCGCGTGGCTTCATACAGAAAGTGTGTATTCAAGACATGAACAGCTGACAGTCACCATCATACAGCCCAGTGCATGTCTTGCATCAGGTTTCCAGTAACCTGATGGTCTGCCACATGCTTGTCATGATCAAAGACAGCCTATTGGACCAGACAGACCAAGATTTGATCCTGTATAGTAACAGCTT
Organism: Falco punctatus; assembly: GCF_963210335.1. Lineage (NCBI taxonomy): Eukaryota > Metazoa > Chordata > Aves > Falconiformes > Falconidae > Falco > Falco punctatus. The sequence goes on along the minus strand of NC_137583.1, from coordinate 54,481,409 downwards.
ATTTAAATTTTACTTAGACAGCTATAATTGAAATGGAGCCACCTTCACAAGGCAAATCTCCATGTTGGATATTTTTTTAAAGTCCAGCATCAGAAGAGAACGTTCAATACAAAGACTAATAAATTAGTCTGAAAAATGAATCTAGGGACACAGTCTTACATTCCTCCTCCCAAATGAGCATGTAATTAAACATTCTTTTTGCATTTGAGTAATTTTCAGTGAGCTTCAAGGCTTTGGGCTATATACTGGAGTGGAAGATTGATTTTATAGCGCTTCTGATGAAAAACTGGCTATATTTTTGAAATGTATTCCATTTCTATACTATGTCTGAATGAGATTCATCCCCCTTATGATTCCAGTGACTTCACTAGAGATTGATGTGAATTAAATATGACTGGTGGTGCCTTATAAATTTCCAGATACCCATATGGTAACTGGTTCTGCATGGTTACAGGACCTGTGGCTTTGGATGTATCCACAACTGAAGATATTGCAGCATGTCAGATTGCTCTTAGAGGATGTTGTCACTGACATATTGTTACAAATGGCCTCTTCCACAACTACAAGACAGCTATCGTAGCTGTTTTGGAATAGCAACAAAACACACCCCAAACCCAAAGAGTTGTCTAAAATGTTGGCAGAGAAGCCAGATCTGGTGTAAGTAGTAAACTAATCACATCATTGTGGTGATGTGCCCATGTTAATCAGCCAATTAGTTTATTAATTGATTAATCAACAGGAGCATCATGCTTTCGTCATGTTTTCATTTCACTGTAAAGGCCTGATCTACTTCCTACCTCCCAAAATAGCTTTGGAGAGTGTACATGACACCTCTGAGGAGAGACCCCCCTTGTGGGTGTTTGTCAGCCAAGGGAGATCCTGGGCTGTTGTGCTCAGATCGAAACAGGGTCATCCTCCCAGAGCTGATTCAACTCGTTGTGGAAAAATACATCCACTTCTGAGGATGCAATCTGTGCTCCCTGAAGTCTGGCCAGATTTGGAGGTTGGGTTCTGCTTTGGGTTCATTCCTCATCATGTTGGTGTTACGTTTCCCTGGTTCCCCTAGTGTAATCAATCTTTTTGCCTGTTGATCTAGCTTATCGATGATGTGGCATGCTCATGAATAATTGCCTGAGGATATAAACACTGTGCTGATTAGACCCAGCATTTGAATGCTGGCTGTGTCTGCATGACAGCCTAGCTACTTCTTGAACTCCAGACAGCGCTCTCCTGAAACCACCTTCTGTGCAAATACCAAGGACTTGATACTTTTCTGCAAGGCTGGAGCCCAGCCCTGTGGGATCGCCTGGCCAGCGTGGGAGAGCAGAGTCCTGGCACTCCCTGATGTGCCATGTGAATCAGCCCAGAAGCCAGAAATCAAGCCCTGAGCAGACACACCTTGTGACAATGCTGAGCAGAAGACCTGGAAGTCACACAGGCACAGTCAAAGTGTTTTGCCACACAGAGCTCACTACAGTGCATGCAAAGTTCATATGTCTGAAGATAAATGCTGTCACAAGTTCTCCGTAGTATATCCATGCAAATATTATCACTGTAATCAGATACATGTGGAAGGGGATGATAAGTACATCCATCGTATGTCAAGGTTTCATGGCTTAGCCACTGCTTCCACGATGTGATTATTAATCCACCCCTGGTTAGGTAAGAAAGGATTTTTTTTAAACCTTTCTAATGAAAATCATGGGGGGTTTAGATATCTGCCTCTATTTTTCCCTCTCTTTAAAAAAGAAAAAGAGAAATCTTGATGGGCTTTGTAAATGAATGGAATATGAAGGGTTACATCAATATATCTACATGTTTTATGATAATTTATCGTCTTTATAGTACATGCTTGTAACAGTGGATCTCAAGCTGATGACCATCCTTTGAAGAATCCCACAGGTTTTCCTGTTTCCCAACTGAAAGCACAAGTCAGTCCACACAGATAATTTCAGCTCAGATTGTTATTGTTTGTATAACCATTGCACTTATCAACTTTATGGATTCAACACATAAGCCTAAAACCTAAACAAATTGAAGGGGTAAAAAGAAGTGTCAGCTTGCTGAAATAGCTGAAGTGTCAGATTTGAGCTGAGGGTCCTGGTTCACAGGCTGTGCTGTCTCTCTGAATTAAACCCTCTGTAACACAGTGTCTGGGAGCATTTCAGCATCAGGATTTCCATTCAAGCCACAATTTTAATGCCTGAAGTGACCTACTGCATGGCCAAAAGCAGAGCACAGGGCACATTTGGAGAAGATATCACTAGCCATGATATCTTCTCCATAGAAGAAGATATCCTAGACTGACTCCTAGACTGACAAGGAGAAAGGTCTAGACTGTGATCAAGACGAGTGGGTCCCACATGTTTTCTGTTAACTAAATCACAGTTGGAGACAACAAAACTCTGAATCCCAGTGAATTCTTTCTCACCCAGCTCTAGACATCTGTGGTCTAGGCTTCTGCACTTGAACCTGCTAACCCCAAACTGCATCACTGTTGAAGGACAGAGATAAAGTTTTTTCCCAAGGAGATTTATCTGACTTTTTTCAGATGTCTACATCAGGATGAGCTACATCCTTACGTGGATTGAAGTGATTCAATTCCCAATGATAGTTGAAAGCCTGGGGAGACATCTGAACAGCTATAACATGATGCTTTGTAGCTCAAGAGCTACAACCACAGTTTGAAAGAGCAACACTTCTTCCAGCACGGTACCCACACCTTGCCCAGCCTTAGCTGCCTATCCAGAAAAGCACTGATGTATTGCAAATCCTGCAAATCCTGTATTGTGTTTGCCACACATAGCTGTGATGCAGCATGACATTGTCTGCCTGTGTTTGAGCAAACAAATTCCACCCAGAAAACCCAACAAAGAGGCTATAGAAGGGAGCAATGCTCTTTTTTATGTACAAAACACACAGTGGTTCCAGTAAAGCTGGAAGATTATCTGAAGATGCAAACTGTGGTGCACTGTGGTAACACTTCACTACAGACTGGCTCTTGATGGGGAATGTGCTTGCTTTTGTGGCCACAATTAAAGAAACACATGTAAATACTGTCTTTTATTACAGGACCCTTTTGCTGTCCAGGAGTAGACCAAGTCTTGCATGGCATGAAAGGCACAGGTGGTATGGAGCATGCACAGTGCTGCGTTTTGCTATCCTGACCACCCTCGAAGATCTCCACTGTGGGGAGATGCCTTGGAAATTAATGTGGTGAGTGGCACTGAGATTTGCTTGCAGTGAAACTCTTCCTGCTAGGGACTTCCTCAGCAAAGGCTCAGCTCTATGGCCTTGACAAGGACCATCCCTGCAGGGAGGAAGGGAGGTTATCAGAGGAGGCATAAATGCCATTGCTTCTCCTTGAGGTGAAACAGACTTCATCCTGCTTGCACGGAACAGTTAAAATCAGCCATCTCCCTTGCAGAGTGTGTTTTTCAGCCTGTGGTGAGGGACTGTGGCATGCACTGGCAGCAGAGAGGCGATGGGAGACAGCCACTGTTGATATCTCACTCTTTATGTGATGTCTGACTCTTGTCTGGGCCTGACTGGTTGCTGGTACACAGTCCTATCTATCTGATCTGGGATGCTTTTGGCCCAGCTCAGAAAAGCCCTGAGTAAGCCCCCAGACAGCAGTTTGAATGCACGTTTAGCTTTAGACACTTACTATAACCCCACCAGGTTCAACTGAAATCTTGAATAAGTCTATGGTTGGGTTTGTTTTTTTCCCTGACTGTGGATAATTTCTTAAAATTAAGCCTTAGCTGATTATATACCCCAATTAAGAGATTCCTTGTTAGCTTTACATTGTTTAAAAATATTATTTCCTCACTTGTAAGCAAATTGGAAGACTGGACTTCATTTTGGAGTTGATTAGTCTCACATTTTATAGTCATCCTTGGTATTCAGGGTAGCAGAGAACTTTGGTTTGACTGAGGCATAGATAAATGGGTAAATCAGAACACCTTTAGATCTGCACATTCTATCTGTGTATCTGATGCTGTGTCCTGTGTCCACCCATACTGCTGAATAACTGGGATGGAAAGTGTAGAGACTTGATGCAGTAAGTTTCTAAAGCTGCATGCATCATCGATCAGATATGCCTGGAACACACACATAAACAAACGAGAATTGGTAAGCTGCAGTTAAACAAGATGAGGATGACTCACTGCAGAGTGAGTACAACCCACTCACCTCCCCAAACAGTATGAGATATGGCACAGCTGCCTTTGAATTCACCCTCGGAGAACCAGTGGCATTTAAGAGGGAAAAGATACCGTGAGCCTTCTAGCCCAGCTGCTCTTGTCAATGGGTTGGTTTATGTGCAAAACACATCCATCAGCCCCAGTTTCTCCTGGGAATCTTACCTGCTGTGAATGCCTGAAAACAGTAGGATCTCAGTGGGGTCAGCAGAGATATTTTTTCTAAAAAAGTCAGTCCCCTCTCGTAAGTATAACCAAAACCATGGGTACCTGAGAACAAAATTTCCCATAAGCATATCCACAAATGCTTGATTCTGTCCTCAGTATTTGCCTTAGAATGTTTGTTCTTTTGCCAACTGCATACAGCCCAGTTCCCAAGCTATCTCTAGCCTGGAATAAACCAATACAATGATGCCATTCCCACCCTGCATGAAATTGCGGAGCATGAAAGATTGCTCTTTGCTATTCCTAGCCCAAGCACTTTTTTGCTGACCAAAATGTGCGTGAGGCAGCATGCAACAAAAGTGTTAAAAACTGCTCTGCTCTGAAGGGTTTACAGTCCAAGAAGTGGACACAGAAAAGAAGATGCTGTAAAAACACAGAGGCCTGTGTGTAAATAGAGAGAGAGAAAAGGTAGCTTTTAGGGAGAAGATTGATGTTATAAATGCTAAGGGTGATCTTTCTTGTTGAAGCAAACAAAATTTCACTGAACCCTAACAAACCTCACTGGGGCTATGCCAAGCCTTTAATCTGTGAGGGGTGAATCCAAGGCACGGCAATGTAACACCTTGGAGGCAAAATCCAGTACCGAACTCTTCCGCCTTTCAGAAAAGCCAGTCACCTCTCTGTGAAACCTTTTTCAGAGTCACCAGCTAGTATAGGAGACATCAGCACAGAGCCTACACATCAGGAAAGCTTAATAAATTCAATGCCATTATCTTAGCTCAAAAGCACTGGAGCCTGATGTTTCACTTCTCTCAATGTGTATTATGTCATTTTCTTGGATGATGTTTAGCTCTCCATGGGAAGCATGTCTTTACATGCCTGATATTTTCTAGGTGGCTACAGCAGCAACCAAAGCTTAAATACCTTTTTCCCTGAAAAAGCCAGTGCCAAACCTCCTGGAGATGGTTGCAATTCGCAGGCATCAAAGTAATGCCACACACTAACTCCTTCGCTGTCATTCATCTCTTGATACAGAAAATGAGAATGAGACCTCTCTGGGGAAATGATCGCTTCTGGAATATCATCATGTCTTTGGCATTTACACTGTCAAAAAATGACAAGAACCATGGAAAATCTGTTGTTGTCAATCCAGTTAACTCTGACACGATTTAGTCTTCAAATACCTCTGGATTAGAAAGGGGTTTCCCTGATTTTTATAGTGAGTCTGGCAGGTTTGAGGCATGAAACTATTTTCTGCTTACACGGAAAGAAGAGTTGTCTGGAAAAAAATCCCCACACCAAAATGGTCTGGAAAATTACGTTTATGTGAGACAAATTCTTTGCAGACAGCATTCATTCAAAAGAATGAACTGTCATTTCTTATTCCCCCCAGAAAGTGAGTTTCATTTTTCATGTGTATTGAAGGGACTTAGAGTATAACACTTCTCTCCTTTATTAGATGTAATGTTTTGCTAACATATAGTAAGGATGTTTAATTTACTTAGAGAAATGTATCCTGGAGGCAGCAGATATATAAGAAGTGCATCAGACGAGGGAATCAAGCATAAACCCCTAACTGTGATATTCAGCAGCTCAACCAAGGGACCTGAACTGCAGCAGACAGTCACTCTTTCTTTAAGATCTGACTCACAGTAAGAAGGGGTGCAGGAGGAGCTCCCAACCGTAACACCAGGTTGGATGCTTCCTCTCCAAGAGATTAGAACTCTGAGCAAAAAGGGACAAGCAGAGCTTATTCTCATTTCTTTGCTGCAGGAAGGATTTTGAATAGCAGGTTTGAATTGGAAACAAGGGATATCCCAGCTAAACAAACAGAAGAAAAATCAATAGTCTTACAAAGGGTGTTCATCAACCGCCAGAAACAAAAAGGGGGGTGGGGTGGGGGGTGGGTGGGCTGCAGAAATTCCTTCATCACTGACAGCAGCATTGGTTTGTTTGAGCTCATGGGGGAGCCCTCCAAGCAGGCAGATACCTTCACACTAACCACTCAGGAAGGCTCTGATTTAATTTTTTTCTTTGAAAACAACCAGATTTCTGAGATGTATGATAGAAAGCCAGCAAGTTTCAAATTCATGTGGTTTCCTACCAAGCTGCAAAACCCCTTTACCTCAATCTGGGGGGAAGAGGGGGCTGTATTCCCCTCTCTCTATTCTCCATCACCATGCCGGAGCCCCAGGCTCCAGCGAGACCCTGTGATCCCTGCGCCATTTGCCCAACTGATGCCAGCAGGCAGCCCAGTGCTGCTGGGGATAAGCCTGCGTGGTCCGGGCGTGCAACACAGCTGGCTAGCTGCCAGCCAAGTGTACCACTCTTGTGCAAGCAATTGACTTGAACACAGCTGAAAAAACCAAAGCTGTTGTCTGCTGAGATGAAAGAGCTCCCTCTTTGCATGCAAAAGAGGGGAATGAAAGCAGGCCGAGTTTGCTGTTCATCTTGGAAGAGGAGTGGAAAATCAGAAAAAAAAATAATATTGCAGGAGCTCTTGTGACAGATGAATCCCAGTGAGTGTCCTGGTGTATGTTCAGTGCTTTGGCTGTCAGCTGGACCTTCCCTTGTGCTGGGGTTGGACTTAGAAAAGAGAAAAAGGTAACAGCCCAGCAGGTGTAAAAAAATGGGATAGCGCTCTGCAGTGTGGTCAAAAATGCTCTGCTGAGCACTGACTCCTGCGCTCCACCTCCTTGCCAGGGTCTGGATAGTCATAGATCAGAGTCCACTGCCCCCCAGGGCTCTGCCAGCCTGAGGCTCCAGCACACTGTGCACAATCCAGCTGGATGGACTGCCCTGATCTTCATCCATAGTGTGAAGGCAATGAATAATGCTGACTTTTGAAATGTTATCTTTTTTCCTCTTTCATTCTTGCTAGGACAAACATGGCAGTTCAGACTTTTCAAAACAGGTTTCAAGCTCCCAGTCAACTCAGGCACATCCAGTCTCAGAGGTTTTGGAGATTTTGTCCACAGCTGGTAAAGCCAGAAGTGGATGAAAGCTGGGATGCTGGAGAACCAGTACAAACAGACAGCTTGGGAAGAACCCTGAATCTATTATTCATTATGTATTGCACTTGTCAGTTTACACCATGGCTTACAACATGTATTTACAACATAAACCAACATGTATCACAGAAATCAGTCACAGTGTAGAAATTCATGTTTTCAGCTGGTAAGGTTCATAATATTAGCCACAGAGTTTCTCATCACCCAGTCAGAACCTGGGGCTTGATCTAGGGACAACATTAGCAAATAGTCCCTGTACAGAGCGGCTGCATGATTCATTTGACCTGGCTGTGCAAAATGTTCCATTTCCTGCCTCCTCCACGGAAACATCAGCACATCCTCTAATGTCACATCCTCTAATGATAAGGTGGAGCCTTTATCTCAATCTCTAGAGCATCGTGTTTTAGCCCAAACTTTTAGCTTGTGCAATCTCTGGTGTCAATCGATAAGCTGGTTGCCCTACTTCATGTGGCTTCTGCTGCCAGACTTTTCTTCATGAAGGCAAAAGGTTTCTTCATGGTGGTCACAACCCGGGAGGAAACCTATCTCTGCTGGACACAGTTTATCTTAAGAAATATTCTAAAGATATTCTGGGTATTCTGCTTATTGGCTTTCTACACAGATAACTGCCATTACTGTTGCTTCTCTCTTCTTTTGCTCTGCAAAGCTCTACAGAGAAAGTGAGGAGGGAGAGGCAGACACCCTGTTTCCTCTGTGTCTTTAACACATCACGTACCCTGGAGCAGTTTTACCATGTTCCCAGTGTAAATAGCACTGTTTTGATAATGCATGGGTTTCTACTCACCTTAATTTATTCTAGTTCCAGCAGACTGCCACCTTGAGTTCAGAGAAAGTTATTTTTTGTTTGTTTGTTTGTTTGTTTGCATAGGGGTTTTTGGGTTGTTCTTCCTGAGCCCAAAGAGTTTCTCTTTTTCTGCCCAAATATGAATAAGATCAATTTTTAAAAATAATTTTTAAGAAAACTATTTTATCCAAGTACTTCATGAGTGAATGGTTCCCTGTGGATATGTAACAGTAAGTGCAAAGCTTATTTTTTTGCTCCCAGTGGCATTGATTGTGTGAAAATAAATGTTGAGTACTGTGAAGCAATTAATCCTTAACTCTCCTGGGAGTTTGGTAGGTAATTATTACTATCTTTAGCTTACAGAGTGAGGTGAGCAACAGGAGCTGGATAATTTGCTCTGGCCTCAGAGACCAAGGACAGGATTGTACTCTGCCTGTATCAAGTAGATCCTTTTAATTGAAATATTCCACTCATGCCCTTCAGATGTTACACGTTCTGCTCTGACATACCCACCTCTGCCACTCTCATAGCTTTATGAGGATATGTCATTGGACAGGTGAAGATTTCTAGAACTTCTCCACTGGGTAATTGTTGGGGATGAATGGGGATGGAAAGGGAAGAAGGTCTGAGTTGGGTGGTGGTCAGCTTGCTTTAGATTTCTCCTAGTAGTATCTGTACACCTGGCCACACCACACTGAGCTGTGCTGTTGTACCAACAGGGTAGCTAGCTCAGAGGACTCTGTGCTTCACTGAACAGCAGAGACAAAGCTAGGAGATGAACAGGGACCATCAAGAGTTGCTCCTCTGAATCTCAGAATAACCAAACCTCACTAAACTCCTTGGGTGGGATTCAACTCCACATCCAGGCACCTGAATTTTAGTGTTGACACATAACTCTCTAAAGTTATCCAGCTCATTCTGCACAGACATTTGGTTTGCTGAATATCTCCTAAGGCTTCATCAACTTGAGGCCCCATTTGCCTCCCAGTTACAAAACCAAACAGGTGGAGCTCATAATTTGTTGCAAGAGGGAAGGAGCCTTCCAATACTCCCTTGCTCTCACAGCTCTCACCTGCACCACTTGCAATGCCTCAGCAGTGCTCTGGATGGTTGGCCTCACAGCCAGGAATAACATTTCTGCTCCAAGGGCAGTGGTCTTCATGGCTGAAGGTTCACCTTTAAGGAACCTTGGTGGATGACACCTACTTATGAAGCAAGGTGTTGATACTTTGAGAGAATTCAAAACAGATGGTAAGTGAAGGAAAGATGCTTTACAGAGGAGGTATTTAGAATTAGGATCACAACTAATTCTCAGAAACACATTCTCAGGACACATTCTCAGAAAATGTACCTTTTTCTGGTGGGTGAACCTGGGCATTGCAAGTGATGTTTTTGTTTTGTGCATTAACTAAATGTAGTGTAACGATTAGATTACTTTGTCTTAATCAAAGCTTGCAAGTTTTCTCTGTGTCCCTTTCCTCAATAGTCTCATTTACTGAGATCCTAAGGGTTATCTCTTTTGCTCTACTCACAAAAAAAAGTTTAATAAATCAGTCACATGTTGAAGACCTCAATAAACATTTCTGCAACAGACTAGAGCACTTAGCTGCACCTACGCTTATGCCCACAGTGCCTCTAGCCAAAGTATAGTTATTAACACTCAAAGCTCATGACTTTTAAAAGGATAATAGCCTGTTTCTATATTCTGCAGCCAGAAGAAACTGAGAACAGGCCAGGAAATAGTGTTGTAACCCACAGCCTATCGCATTGATGGTACTGCCTCACCGAGACCGAGTCTACGTTCTGTATCTTGCATTTTACTAGTACCATAAACTTAACAGACTAAAACTTTTTTTTCCTGTGTTAGTACAGCATGGTATGATCCTGACCCACAACTGGAGGCTGCAGGCACTAAAATAATACAGATATAAAAATTAACAATAATTTTTAATGACCTCAAAGTGCAATACTGCTTGAGTAAAAGGTAAGTATGACCTATATTTAGAGGATTAGGCTTCCAGATGGCAAACCCCCAAGAGAATCCCATGTATACGACATTATATGATATGATATGATATGACTGATTTACACCAGCTGAAAATCTGGCCCATCCCGGTATTTTGAACTTGTGCAATTGCTTTTGTAGAACCATCAAATCAAATGTGTTTTTTCTGCATTCAGTTTCATCATTCATTCACTGAAACAACTGGTTAGTGTTTCAGTTGTTTTAACTTCTCTGATTTTGATAGTTATATGTACGCTATAAAAGGGGTTCACCATACTTATTTTATGGACTGTTCATAAAGCTGACAACTGTATACAAATACATTAGACAGCTCGTTTCAGTTTTAGCACCTTGTTTATCTTTCTTCACTTTTGAAAGCTTTTTCACCATAGCATAATATCTCCCTGTACACACATGAAATATTTTTTATTGAAGTGCCATGGCCTTTATTCTTAACTCTTTTTGCTGGGCTCAGTACAGAGTAATCTGAATTGTGAATGGTGAGGACAGAGATAATTCAGGTTCAGTTGGATGCTTGCAGCCCTAGCTACACTGAATGACACCTCATCAGCTGTCTATGTCTGCCAAGAAAATCATTCAGCAAAGAGGTTTTGGAGATATAGGCTGACTTCAGGTGGTGACTGTAGGCGTCTACCTACAAACACCTACGTTTTGTGCTTGTCGTAAGAAATCCCTTTAGTTAGTAGAGATCTCATCAATGCAGTCAATAGAGCCCAGTGCACAAGTCACTTCATCCCAAAGGACGCAAAATAGATTAAAGAAAATGTGCTCAGGTAGCAATATTTAAACTCTAAACATAGACAGCATTCATTCATTAAGCTTAGAAGGGACTGGTAAAACCCATACTCTTGCACTTCTCAAGTCATTGTCTCTCATTCAGCTGCTCTCCCTGTCTGGAGCCCATGTTCCTTGAAAGGCATCCAGTCATTATGTGAAAACCAGAGATGGAGAACACTAAACTGTGTGGAGTTTGCTTGGATCATTAATCACTCCTGTTAATTTGAGGGGGTTGCAGGTCTCATTCCTCTTTCAGTTGTTCCTGTTTCAACATTGTCTTATGCTATCCTCTTTTTTTTTTTTTTTTTTTTTTCTACTGGTGTCATTTAGTATGCAACATCTTTTTGTGAAGCTGCTTAAATTTAAATAAGTCACCTGCCAGATTTCATTAATGAATTGGAGAATGAAATATTTCACATTCTCTGTTCCTGGTGTTGCTCTGTGAACTGGATTTTGCTCTGATGTAAGAAATGTATTAAAATCTCTCTTGTTGCAATTAAAGACTTGGGAAGTAACTTTGGCTAAGTGCCCCAGCAGGTTTACAGACAAGATGTCCTATTGGATCTGATCAGTTGCTCATATCTGTGGACACCTGTACTTCTTGGCAGAGATGGGTGCACAGATCAATAGAACTTCATTTTGAAAATTCAGATGGCTAAATTAATAAATTCAGTATCACATTGCAGTAGGAGATTGCACTGGATAAATATTTGGAGTAAATTGAGAGATCTCTCCATATAGCAGTGGAATGATGCTGGTTAAACCAGCTCAAGGTGTGGTCCAATGCATCCATAATAAATCAGGGAGACTACAAGAAAACCAGGGGAAAAGCTGGAAAAAAAAACACCTTAGATTCAGCAAACCTGAAAGTCTTTCCCTACTGATTGATAAATAAGGAGACTTAAACACAGGAAACCACCAGTTGTTTATGCTACATTTTGAAATAATCAAGTCGTGTAGGTGGATGTAATTGTCATGTTTGCAAAACAACACAGTGAGTGTTTTCTTGCCTCTAATCCCGATGCAAATAATACCTAGAAATACATTTCACAGTTGTTTTATGGAATGTGATGCTATTACTTTTATTTAAATCAAGTCACAAAATGGAAAGCAGAACAGATGCACTGTGTTGAGTTTGGAAAGGAAGATAAATAGGGAACATAACCCCAAGGGCACAGAACAGCAAATCCAGCCTTCAGTGAACTACCGCATGAATCAGCTCTCAAATATTGTCCTTCTAGACACTATCATGAACAGTCTTTGTATTTCTGATTTCCAGGGGCAGAGAGAATAAAAAACCACCACAGGCAGAAGACAACCCAGCTGGTTTTCTTTACCCCTGCTCTCACTTTCCACCAAAATTTCTTACGTTTGCATGATATTTTTCCTCAGCAATATCCAGAAAGATAAGCCATTTTATGATAAATGCCTCAGCTCAGATGTTAATTACCTTTAAGAAAGAGGGTTAAATAATGGTAATGAGGTAAGGCAGCCACAGGCAAGATGTGCTAGCCCAAGATGGCCATCACTGAAGTAACTGTGCCACTACTGATGTGAAGGGGAATTAGAGCAAGACTTTCCTGAATTGTTCATGACTGGGATGAGAAAAAAATGCCTTCTAGTCTGCTACATCTGTTAGCAGAGATCCTGTCCAACACCAAGCAGCTACTACACTCCCACTCCCACATTGCCTAGTGAAATCTTTTGCAGAGATACGGAGAATGGAAACACAGTGGGGCGAGTCCCAACCTCCCAGCAGCACAGCGAAGTTGAAGGTGAACTTCAGCATGGTTAGATGGGAAGTGAAGCAAATGAGCAAAACCTCCCACAACATATCTAATTGATTTACACAGAGATAGGATCAAAATAGAACCATCCTTTGAGGGGAAATACATTGTGGTATTATAACACATCAGCAAGTCAGCTTAATACTTGGGAATGCTCCTGTCCCTACTCACATAAGGCGAAAAATAAAGGTTTCAACCATGGCCATCTACACCACTCCGTAAAACCACAGTGCAGCAAAGTTTGAATCCTTCTGGCTCCCTTCCTTGTCTCAAAGAGGATACACGGGCACAAGGATGGGTACAAGAGGTGGCAAAAAGGATGCCAAAGGTATGGCGCAGGCTCCAGGTCAGAGACCATGGGGCGTTTCAGCCTGCAAAAAAGAAGCTGGATACAAAATCTTTAGCCACGTGGAGAAGGGAACGTGTGTTCACTGGTACTGGTGGTGTAAGGTTTGCGGGGGGTGGGATGAAATAGCAGGAGGTGGGTTCAGATCAACCCCAAAGGCTGCTCCCAGCACCGTGGAGTTCACTTGATGCCCACGGCACATTGGACTGGCTGGACCCCCACCCAGTGCAGGGCAAAAGGGACCACCCAAAAGCGGTTGGGACTTTTCCTGGAAAATCACTGCCACAAGACACGCATCCTTCAGATTTGCTCTCTGCAAAGAAACTAAAGAGGAACATCTGTCAATACTTTTGCCTCTCCCCCTCGGGGAAATCTGTCTTTAACAGGCTACTTGAAAGCGTTCAGGCTGCATGAATGAATGAAATAAGCACACACAAAGTGGCTATTATTAGCAGCGAGAGGCAGTGACCAGCTAATCGACCATTCCCCTGTCATTTTACCATCCGAACTGAGCTTTGTATAGCTTTGTCGCGTGTTCAAACCATTGTACAACTAATTGATGTAATTAATATCTTGTCCCTCTTTTTACACTGGCAATTATAAGCCACAATCAAGCCTACAATGAGAAACAAGAGAGAGGACCAGGATTTTTCATACCAAATGCAAAAGAAAAGGGAAAAAAGTCCTTCAGATCCCAACAAAAGCTCAGGTCTTTCCATAAAGAGTAAAAGGGAAAAAAAGATATTAAACTGTTTTTCTGACCCTTTGCATGTTATATTTAAAAAGTGAATGGTTTAGTGATTTGTTAACAAGAGCTAAAGGCTAGATACAATTTTAGGGTTTGAACTATTAAGCCCTTTCCCTAAAAATGGCAGATTCCTGGTCGTGTTAGTAAGTCAAACAGCCTGGAATTAGGGAATTAGACTCTCTCCAGGGCCTCCCAAATCTGACTATTTCGCTTTCTCTCTTTGGCAGGTGGTTTAAAAGACAACAAATCTGTCCATCTGAGCTGGACAATCTAGCAGGATTGAGGAGAAAAGAACTGCAAGGAGGGTACTATTTTTCTTATTGTTACCTTTATTTATGGGACTTGTTCAGGTGTTTATGCTAAAGCAAGCCTATACCTTTGGGTTCTTGAGTTGAAAAGAGCGTTGCCCTTAATACTAACGGAAATGCTCTGTAATGTGCTGGAGAGGGGAGGGATTTCCACATTTGCATCCAAAATGAGGGTTAATGTGGTCTTGAGCTGCTCTTCCAAAATGAGAAATTCAGAAATGTCATGTCATTGACCGGCACACCTTGGAACTTTCTTTCTTTGAGGAGGAAGACAGAGAAAGGACATACAGACTCACCCAGTCTGGTTGGGACTTCCAAACTTTGGTCCACTTAACCCCCTTCTAACCAAGCAGCTATTTCAGAGGAAGCCAAACACCCCAACCAACCTCTACTCTCCACCCCAGCGGCGCTGGGTCCCTTTCCCAGCACAGCTCAGCCCCGCTGCGGAGCTCACAGCAACACTGGGCCAGCTCCTGTGCCTCTGCCTGCTGCCCCTACTAACAGCAGCGCTCCCATCACCCTGCTCAGCCTCTCCCAGGGCCATCCCAGCAGGGACCCCCGCGCTCGGCAGAGAGGGGCGATGCTCTTGCACTGCAGGCTGGGGGTCTGCAGGCTGCTTGCCCTGGAGCTGGGGGAATCCTGCAGTGACCGCGTTGGCTGGGGGTGAAAATGGAAAATTAAGCTTTGCTCTTTTCCTCAGCCTTGGTTCCTCTCCACCCTATTGCAACGCTTAATAAAAAAAATAAATTAAATTAAAATAAAACACAAGTTAAATGGTGAGAAATTAACAAAGGAAGCAAAAAGGAAACGGAAGAAACCAAAAAAATAAAAAGGAGGTAACAGAAAAGGTATAAAAAGCAGAAGAGGCATAAAAATTAGGGGAGGCGTAAAAAGTGGAAAAAGGGGGAAAGGGGAAAAAAAAGGAAAAAGGGGATAGAAGGGCAAAAAGAAACGGAAACAAAGGGGAAAAGGAAGAGGGAGGAAAGGGGGAAACTGAAAAGGAAATATGGGAAAGGAGAGAAAGGGGGGAAGAAAGATGGAGAAGAGAAAAAAGAGGAAAAGGGAAATAAAGAAGGGAAAGAATGGAAAAGGAGAAAGGAAAAAACGAGCAGGGAGAAAGAGAGGAAGGAAAAGGAAAAGAGGGAAAAAGGAGACAGAAAGGGGAAAGAAGGCAAACCAGGAGGACAAGAGAAGAGAAAACCAGAGGAAGAGGCAAAAGAAGGGAAAATCAATAAAGGGTGAAAGAAGAGGGGGCGGAGGAAGGGGGGAGGGAGGACTCGGGTGAGCTCAGCGGGCGGCAGGGGCCGGGGCCGGGGCCGGGGCGCGACCGGCCCGCGCAGCGCAGCCTCCCCGCGGCACCTGGGGCTGGGGGCGGTGCGGCCCCGCCCCGCGCGGGGGGTGGCGGGGGCGGTGGAGCGCGCGGTGCGGAGCCGCCGGTGTCCCCTCCCCTCCCCTCCCCTCCCCCCCAGCTGGCGGGGCGCGCGCAGGCGGGCGGCGGGAGCGGGCGCAGCGCTGGCGGCAGCGGCCGGGGCCGGCGGTGCGGGGTGCCCGCGGGTGCGGCATGGAGAGCGGGGTGCTGGGCGTCGTGCTGCCGCTGCTGGGCTGGCTCCTCTCGGCGGTGAGTGCCGCGCCGGGCCGCGTCCGTGCAGCCGCGGGCAAACTTTGGGACAACTTTGCAAGTGGCGCCGGGTCAGGCAGGTGCGCCCTGGGGGGTCCCGTCCCCCCCCGCCCCGTAACTGGCACACAGTAGCCGCTGCATTTTCCTGTGCGATGTACGGTTCCTCTTCAGGAGCGAGAGGATCTCTCGATCTGGAGGAATCCGCTGGGTGAGGGGCTGTTCGCGTTTTATTTCAGACTCCTGGTTTTGTTGTCATTCAGGTTTGCAGCCTGGCTTTTCTGTCGCTTTGCTTTGGTTGCTCTGTTCAGGAGCTCGGTCGTTTTGTGCAAAGCTCCCCCTGCCCTAAAACAGGGGGTAAGGGGATGAAATTCCCCGGCGGCGGGGCAGGGGGCTCCCGGTGGGACCTGCCTGCCGTCCAGGAGCGAGTGCCCGGGAGAAGTTCCGCAGGCGCCGCTCGCGGGGGCACAGCCGGCGAGGGTGCGCGGCCCCGGCGCGGAGCAGGAGCCCGGAGCACTGGCTGCGTTTGCCGGCTGCTGGGTCCCTGCTGCGTGTCACCGCCACGCTCGCAGGTCCCTGGGTCGGGGCTGTGTCGTCCCCCCGCAGGTGGCTCGTCGCAGCGGGTGCGATTATCGAAGGGGCTGGTTTCTGCTGCCGACCGGCCGTGTGCGCACACGTGGGTGCAGGAGCCGCTTGTCCCCGCACCCTGGGCAGACACGGGACTCCGACGCTTTTGTTCCTGCAGCTCGTTCCCCTGCAGCGCCCGGTTCCTAGCGGGACCGTTTCTGCTCGGCAGGCTGGGGTGGCGCGGAGATGGGGTGCTGGCCGAGCCTGCCTTCCCTTCTTACTTTGGATCTTCTCCCACACGTGTTTTCTCCCTCTGGAAGGTGAGGTTTCCTCACCAACGTTGTGTTGGGTTGGCACCCACAGGAGCTGAGGTGGTGCCATCGGTACTTGGTTGTAGCTCGCGTCTGTTGGCTCTGCTGGGCTGGTGGCAGCGGTGACAGTGGCGTGCTCCGAGCAGCACCGACCCCCAGTAGAGTCAGACCGACCAAGCCCAGTCTCAGAGAGGGGAAGGTAACCCAGTTTTGTCACTGCATCTCACCTTTCTTCTCCCCCCCCCCCCCCCCCCCCCGCCTTGTCCCTTAAGAAATGAGACACTTATTTCATTTTTTTCCCCTGTCACCATGAGCCACCCAGCCATCTGCATTGCCAAAGTCTTTATTTGAGAAAGAACAGGCTGGGAAAATGGATTAAACTATTAAAAAAAATGACCAGGCAATTATTTCCTGGAATTCTATAGACTTTGCTTTAGGGAAGATCCAAAATAGCTCATGTCCAAGGCTGGAGCTGGGGAAATGAGAGGGGGGCAGCGGTCCCATAAGCTGCTGGGTCTGCTCCAACTCTCACTTCCACTGAAGCCCATGGCAAAAATCCCATTTCTTGAAACACTGTTGGCATTAAGAGGTCCTCTGGGGCCAGATCCTATGGAGAGTTAAGTCCTGTAGCCTGCTGAGGTTTGTCATGCAAGTGGTGGCAGGATCGGGCCCTTCTGGTGGTGCTGTTGGTGTCCTTGCCATCAATACTTGGCTGTCAATAAGCACAAACCCCTGAAGCTTTGGGACAATGGCATGGCACAGCCTCGGTGCAATCCGGTACTGGTTCCTTTTCAACCCTTTTTATTATCTTGTTTTTTCATACTTTATCTCACTTGCCCTTGGTTTAGTAGAACCGTTGGTTGTTTTCTCATTCTTTTGTTGTGTTAATGTTCCTGGGACCTGGTTCATACTAGTAGGTTAAAGAGATTCACATGCTCCTTATCAGTGCTGATCTGCAAGGTGACTAATGCTGAAGTGCCTTAGTGCTAGAGAAAATCACCTTTGGTTTTGTTTCTCAGTTTAGACCTGGGATTCGGTGCTCATTTTTACAGCGAAAATAATTCAGCAGTTGTAACAACCTGGCTCTGGGACTACGATGGGTCAGTAGAGTTGTGGGTGGGTTTTTTTTTTTCCTTCTTATAATTTATTGTGATAATTTTTATTGGTATGTCCTTGGAAAAACTCTGAACAAGAATGACTGGCAGATTGAGAAGTTCAGTGCTATAAAACTGTTGCAGCCATGTGGTTTCTAATTGCTGTTATAAACTTTCACCTCGGCCTCTCACGATCTACAAATGTGGTAAAAAAGGAAATTGGGCAAATCTCATTTGCTGTAGTTCATCAGACCATGCTCACCAGAGACCTGCCTCCTGCAGCCATCAGCCTTTAACATTCTGAAGTGCTAAAGGTGGGAAGGGAGGGCAAGGTGTAAATCCAGAATAATCCCTGCTAGGTTCTAGTGGGTCAGTTTACCTTTTCAGGGGTGTAACTAAGATAATCTGGCCCAGAGAGCTACATAGTGGGCTATTTTTTGTCCCAGTGTGTGTCTGGTAAATGAGATGTGGCTAATTTCAAAGCAGTTGGTGGATTCCACATGCCTTCAGACTGCAAGCTCATTGAATTAACCAAATCTAACCAGCTGGTGTAATTTGTGCTTTTCTTCAGAGTTTTATTCTACTTCAGCCATGAAGTAGATGTGTGATGGAAAGGAATAAAAACCTCAGATTTGATCCTTTAGCTTTAGCAGTCCAAGTGTAAATACCGGAAGCAGGGCCATTGTAAAAAAACAGTTAAATTTAAGCTCTTGGGACAACCACTGCAGCTGCATCTGTATCTCTTTCGTCCTGTCATTGACTGAGCCTGAGAAGTGAGATAAATAATCAATGTTTCTGACAAAAAGGCAAGGTACTCACCAGAATCCTCCAGCTGAATTCCTGCATCCGACACACAGATCCTTTCGCAGTAACAACATGTGTTTAACAAAGGCCTTGCCACAAACCCTCCGTGTGTTACTGAGTGTATGATTTATTAAATTTATACATGCATAAATGCATGACTGACTTTATTTAGGAGAACCAGTTGCCCAACCCTCTATCTGGGTAGCTTTGAGAGTCTCATTGCCTCTTTATAATGCTGGAAGTTTTCAGAGTACATATTTTCAGCAGTACATATATTTTAGAAGCTCTTACTTAGGACATAATGAGGCAAAACAGAAAAATAGGCAAAACCACAGTATCTGAGGCAAGAAAAAAATATTCCATGTGGAATATTTAAGGCTATTTCCAACAGTGTTTTATTCCAGCCTGCCAGTATGTCAGCAAGGGGATTCACACCATAATTATTGCACCCTCCCCACAGCTGAGAGGTCTGTCTCCAGCAGGAAAAGTCTGGAGAACCAGACAGGAGGGGAACCTTGATGTATTGTAAAAGGAGATGAGTCCACCGGGGTTTTTTTAAAAAGAGGGATAGTTGCCAAATATGCAGCACCAGGAGGTAGATGGGACCATGGACAGAGAAAGCTGCCTGACTCACGAATTTGGGTCTGTATCTGTGTTTCACCCTTTTTACGGTGCTTTAAAAATACTCTAGTTCAAACTCCTTCCTGTTGTAATATCAGCAGCAGTGTGACAGCCAGAGGGCTGCACCAGATGAAAATGCAAAGTAAGGTGTGCTGTGCTTTGTGCTGAGTCCTTCCAGTGCTGGCTTGTGAGGCTGCCGTGACGTTTTGTTCTTGTTTTATTGTTTCACAGTGGTGTGGCTTTGCTGAATGCTATTTGTCTCTTCTCACTTCAGTATCCGGGTGCGGGGGGAGGTTGTGGTAGTTGGTGGATACAAAGCAGAGAGGTGCTGTGCACCTTTTGCAAGTGGGAAGCTGGGGCATGAGTAAGTGATGGGATCAGTGTCGTGAAAGAGGGCTTTCAGCCCTCCCAAGGCACCAGCTGCAAGTCTGCCTTGGAAATGGCAAACCTATATTTTCTTTATTTTTTTTTTTTGGGGGGGGGGGCAGGGAAGCCTGGTAGGAGTGGGAAGTTACCTGGTATTTGGGCTAGTTTGAAGGAGAGGGGGAAGAGGGACAGAAAGGAAGTCTCCCTGTTAAGCATCAAGTGTCCCATTTATTGGCAGTCTGAGGAAGGGCACCAGACACTGTGTAGATCAATGAGACCCAAGACGAGATGATAGTTTATTTTTTTTTACTCAGAGCTGAGCGCACTTGGAGGAGATTTGTAACACTCTGCATGGCATCTGCGGCTCAAATTCAGGAAGGGAGTCAAATTATCTGTGCAGGATAAAAGGTGTTACTCAAGTTTTGATGAGGAGCAGGACTTAGCTTGGTTTTATGAACTCCATAGGTCACATCCTGCCCTCAGACCAAGTCAGCACAAGTGTGACAGTGTCATTTCACTGCTGCGAGTGGGATCACTGTTGCATCACGCTGGGTCAGTGGAAATGGATATGTGGTTTTCCAGTGCCGGTTGTGTGGTTAAATACAGCCCCATTCTCTGGCCTCAGCCACTTTCTCCCTACTGTATTGGAAAGAAGAGGAAAGTCATTTGTAAGGACCAAAATCTAGGAAATGCAGCCAAGAAAAATCCTCAGTCGTGGGCCAAAACCATAGACAAAATGGGTTGGAGGTGCCTGGAGACTCCAGAGCAGGAGGGGCTGGAGTTGTGGTCCAACAGGTGGGATGGAGAGCATGGATGGATAAACAGACAGGCAGGTCAGAAGCTCCTGCTCCCTCCGTGAGACTCGCTGAGCCTGCCGTTTGCCCTCCCACCCTGTGCAGCCAGGCAGGGTTTCCTCGGTGAGTGCTGAATGCCTGTGATTTCCCTTCCACGCTCCCAGATGTTTTCCAGAAGTCAAGAGCTCTCACAGCTTCATTTGGGTGGGAACCGAGCCAAGAGGGGAGACGTCTTGGCCTTCGAAAATGAGATCCCAGAGGACTGCAGAGGAAGGAAAATCAGGTCCTTGGTTTTGAGGTGTGAGAGGGGCAGGGCAGGGATGCCAGCCTCTGGTTCTGAATTAGAAAATAATCCTCAGGGACTGGCCTCCATCCAGAGCTAACACAGCTCACCCATGATGGGGAGGTCCTGTGCATGGCTGGGGAAGGCTGTTCACCAGCTGAGCAGTCTTCTTGTCACCGTTCCCTTTTGGAGCAACCTGCAGCATGCTTGGCTTCATGCCTGACCACCAGGGATTTCTCTGGGGTGGTTCATCTCTCCAGGCACGAGCTTCACCTTTCACATTACAGGACCCATAATGCAGGGGAGGGTTCATTCATTAGGTCTCAGAAAGTGCCGGGGGGAGGGTTTGAGAAGAAGATGGGCTCCCCAATGCCACCAAGTGCTGGATGCTCTGTGCACCCTTATGCAGCGCTCTTATTTCTTGAATGGGGTGTTGCCAGACTTCTTCAGCACTGGGTTTTTAGAAAACCTAAAGGCTTCCGGAGATGTGAATAAAAGTGCAGTTTCCTTCTGATAAGGATGTTGTTAATGAAGTACCAAGACTTTCTATCCTGAAACTTCAGCTTCGTTAGAAGCATCTACTGGCGATTAGCTTTGCTACAAATCACTTTTAAACTGCTTAACCTCATGCATAAACCCTAATGAGGGAAGAGCTATAATAGCAAGAGCACTTATGTTTAATAATTGCCAATCTGCACAAATATAAATAGCCTACGTGAACACGGCCTGACCCGCTGGGAGCGAGCAGGTAAGGTTAAGAGGCGGAAGCAGGTGTGATTTTTTGTTGCTGTTACAGTCCTTGCCTTAGATACTCTTTCCCCTGCTCATCCGTCAGTCATGCGGATGCAGGCAGATGCAGTGCCCTGAAGTCATGCAGCCCTGGTGCGAAGTTAGCGTAGGTGACGACAGAACTCAGTTCAGTAATTTTTAGATGGTTGGTTCATAAAGTGAATTTAGGGACGTTTTTGCGCGCAGGGGTATGTGTTGTGGTTTGCTTACGGCTGGAAAACACACATTAGGGCTGCTTTACTGGTGGTTTATTGTGCCAGATTTTATCTACAGCACTAACTTTTATATATACAGTATTTCTGTGACTTAAAGGCCTATTTTAGCTTGTGAGCTGTACATGAATTTTAGAGACACTGGTGTACTTCACGTTAACAAAGTCACTTTTCCAGGCAACTGAAAGAGTGGATGGTAACAGCCTTAAACTCCTCTATTAATGACATTAGATAGTTGGTGACTGCCCTGGGGGTGAAAAGTCTAACCCTTCCATTTTTTGCACTGCTGGGGAATGGAGACTTACCCTTCCGTCGGTTGGATTTTAAATTCAAACGTTAGAATTGATTTGGGATTATTTTCTAATTCAGAACCAAATCAGGATTATTTTCAGATGCATTTCACTAGTGGGCTGGACAACAGACTTGGCCATGTTGTTTTGATAAAATCTCCTGGATGTCATGCCTCAGCTTCATTGATTTGCTTTGATTTAAAGTTGAGAAGAGACCAAAGGAACTGAGTAGGGAGCCCCCAACTCTGTTTGCTGAGCCACCATCCCTGTCATCCCCTCCTTGCTTTTGCAGCAGGCTCAGGGATGTTCCTACTCCTGATAGTTGCGAAGCTGGGTAGAAGCTCCACATTTTTTTAATTTTCATCCCTGTGAAACTGCACCTCATCAAGAGGGAAGAAAAAAAAATCTATTTAAAATCTATTTAAATACGATTCTTGTCTGGAGGGGAAAATATCAATACTTTGTCTTCTTTGTAAAGCTGAAGTCTATTTGGTACCTTTTTAAAAGATGTTTCTTTGAGGCTCCAACCTTGATTCTGTGTTTAACAGATGTTTCAATTAATACCTGGTGATCTGTAACATCACAACCAATATCTGAGCAGCGAGTGTCTCCAGGGGCCTTATAAATGTCATTGTCTATCACAGCTAATCAGTCTGTGGGCTTCCTTGCAGGTGGCCTTGGGGTGGGATTCACCTGGCAGATCAGGACACCTACGTTTTGGCATTTCTGCATAGGTCTCTACATGTGACCTGCGTGGTCTGAGCTCCTGTTGTGGTCAGCATTGTTGTCAGGTTGGGTTTGGCTGCTCCATCTTGGACACCTCAGGCCATTTTGGAAAATATCCCGTTGTCCCACACCGTCCGTTTGTGGAGAGCGAAGCCCCTGCAGCTGCTGTGTTATCTGCCTGCCCCATGTGGATGCTATGAACACAGAAAATAAAGTTATCTGAAATGGCACCACGTGCCTCTGTTATGCATGTTTCTGAACCCTCATGGACTGCAGCAGCAGTTCAGTCCTCAGGTAGACACCTACATTTAGGGATCTTAAGCTGCAAGCTGAATCCCTCCCTGGGTTTCTCTTGTGTTGTGTAAGAGTGAAAAAAAGAAGAAAACCTGCTCACGCTGAGCTTTCCCCTGCAGCCTGCTTTATTCATTACTGAAAAGCAGCTTTTATTTCATCTTTCCTTAGTGGCCAGACTGCTGCAGTTCAAACTTTAAGCAGCAAGTCCCTTTGCAAGGCAAAAAGGAAACAAAATTAAATATGCTGAGCCTGATGCCCACCCCTCCAAAAAAAAAAGATCCATAACAACTCTGTAGATTTGCGCCAAAATGAAAAGCTACCTCAATGCTGATGCAGCACTTTTGTGCACTTAGCTTGGAAACAGCCAGAATCCAAATCCTGCTGGAGATTATACCTCTTCCACCTTTATTTTGCTGTAGCCAAATTCAACTCTTATCTTAAGTGAATGTAATAATTATGTTTTTTATAGCTGCTTTCCCATTACAGATCCCTAGCCGCTTTTCAGGGGAGAGGTGAACCCCTTTAGAAAGTTCATCCCATTCATGGCTATGTGGGATGTATGTCCTTATCTGTTGGTTATTTTTTTCTTATGTCACCTTTCACAGCCCTCCAGAGTTTGCTGAGAAGAGATTAAACCCCCCTGCCCTACCAGATGTGTCTTCTTGCAGAGGGAGGGGGCGAGTGACATCCTTGCCCAAAGGCAGACTGCTCGGCCGTGGAGCTGCAGCCGTGCTAGCTGACATGGTTGCACATATCCTGCTGCTAAAGCTACTTTATCCTCCTTGCCATCAGTGATTGGGCTCAATCCTGAGCGGTGCCCAGTATTTCTTGGCTGCTTTTTCCCCTGTAATTTAGGGCGAGTAATTTGGAACAATTCAGCAAGGAACGCAAAAGGATGTGGCTGCTTTGTTCCCCTTGCTGAGTCCTGCCATGTGGTGGGAGCTACATGGAGGGGTGCTGGAGACCCTCTGCCAGCCCTGTGCTGCCTGGGGACCCCTTCGGGACTCCCTCCCTGGGGAGGTCACGGGGTTTTCTTGTTGCCCTGGAGTCATTTCAAAGCAAGATGCAAGTGCAAAAGAGCCAACACTGAAACAAGCCACTTGTTTCCTGCCATGTCTGCATCCATCTGGTTATTTTTCATTTTCATCCTGGCTCTTAAGCATAATTAGGCTTTTCCAGCTTTTTTCACAATAGGAACATGTTTTCTTTTTGCTTGACATGCTCAAAGGCAGAGAAAAATGCTGCTGCTGAGACTGTTCCCAACTTCACAGGGCACCGAAAGGAGGCCAGACACTAGGTGAAGGATTACTGACGTGCTCAAGTGTTGACTGCTAGGCTGCTTACATTTTGGGGGGGAATGACATTAAACACAGTTGCAGAGCCGTGTGGGTCTCAGCTATGCCACGCACTTCATTTCAGTGCTGCAGTGATTCCTCTCAAGGAATTTTCCCACCCCTTCTGTTTTGCTCTACTCACCGACTCTTGTTGTAGTTTCCTTTTTGCACAGTTTCTCAGTGCAAAGCTTTATTTCACCTGCTGGTGCTTTGCAGCTGGAACACGGGCTGTGGTTTTGAGTGCAGGGATTCTTGTTCTTTTCTCATGCCCACACAGTTTCTTTTGTAGCACCATTTTAGCAAAATTAAACTTTGTTCCTCTTTGGCCCGTTCTCTGCTCCTTCCCCTGGGAAGTCATACACATTTCAGCAAACAGTATACTGTCAAGGGCTTATTAGCTTCAGACTGGATGTGTACAATGCAGATGAGGCGAGATTTATCAAGAGAAATAAAGGCTTGTATTGGAACAACTGATATATATATATATAATAAATAAAAATATATGCTTTCAGGCATAGCAATGCTTCCTGAGGTCTGAAAGAGAAACAAAGCTGAGTAACAATTGCTCTGGGTTTAGCCTGGAGCTGTTTATCAGTGGGACAAGGTGAAAGACAAGTGTGCTGGTCAGAGGGAGCAGCTTATTGCAAACCCATCGCTACCATCGTTCTGTGCTGCAGACCTGCAACGTCTCTCCGAAAGGCAAGCCCGCAAATTAACATTCATGGTTCTGCTGGACGTTTAAAACCTCGAACTCAGTGGAGACATTGATTTTTATGACATGCCAGTTTTCTTCACGTCTCACCACCTGCTAGTTCCTTGCTGTTGCAGAGGTGGTAACTCACCCACCCCTGCAGCCCTACAAGGTCTGATGGTCCTACCAGCTCCTCCCTGGCTAAGCGATTTGTCTGCTCTGCAGGTGCTAATTACCTTTTTTTTCTGTAATTAACAAACCTGACTAAAATCAGAACAGTTATTTCAGACCTATGCATAGACTGAAGTTTCCTGAGTGTGTTTCAAAGAGCTTCAAAAGCTTTTTTTTCTCTCTCTAGCTGTACTAGTCGGTCCAATAAAAAATTATGTCCCATATATCAGCAGTCAGTCACAGCTGTAACAGCACTTAATAAAACTGTGGTGTGAGATGTTCCTCTCAGAGATCAGTCATCTTGGTCCCTTGTTCTGTTGGAGACACTTGGCTGGATGTCTGTCAGTGGCTGAAGTTGTGTTGGAAGTGCGTGATCTATGCTATAATGAAACTCACACCTTGTGAGGAAGAGACTTCTAACATTGGCATGTGTATTTGTGTCTTCCACATTGACTGGTTTTTTTCATTTGGATCTTACAAGCTTGGGGTTGTAAAGCAGGAACAACCTTTCTGTCTCCTTGAGTTCTTTGCCAACATGAGGCTCCTGTTGTATTCATAAGGTTATTTACCTTCCACTTCTTAAATTTTCACTGTTTTGCTGTGCTCCTTTGACTGGGAACCTGTTCCTAGAGCCAGACAGCTCTGGTGGTTAAACTGTGTTAGCCAAGCCTGACGGTTTTGTAGATGGAGAGGAAATTAAAAGTTGGAGCTTGCTGCCTTGGGTCTACTTGACCTGAGCCTCAGAAATGTCTTACGGGCCCAATAAGCATCTGGAAATATTTTTAAACTGAGCTATATAGCTGAAGCTATGGTTGTCTGTTCAAATTTTTTTTTGCTACGTATCATTGTTAGAGATGCAGATAAAGCCAGGATTTATTGAAGGGCCACCTTCCAGAAATACTAAATTCAGTTGTGGAAGTACGTCTAAGTAAAGGTATGAGTAAAGATTGTGGTTTTCTAAAGGAAAGACACCTAATGTGCTCAACAGCACTGTATTTGCTCAGGAAGAACAGACGCAGAAGGAAGAGAGTGCAAGTGGCAGCTGCAAGCTGTGATGGAGGCCTTGGGGACTGGCTGAGACCTGTGATCCCAGCATGGTATTTCCCTAGGGATGTGGTGAGGACTAGGATGAGGTACAGGAAAAGTACTGCGTGGAAGGGCAGCTGAGAGCAACAGGGAAGAGAGACATGAGGGCGGCAGTTGTGAACGCCATCCGCAAAGGGGTTAGGAACCACAGCCTTTGGGTGGATCCATTGTGGAACAGTCCTACAGTGGGGTGGGATCTCTTGTGCAGGTTGATCGCTGGGTCTGCTGATCCCACTTGGATCACTGCTGTCTAGAAGCATCCCAGACATGTAACAGTCCTAGGGACAGCCCGTGCTGGGAACGCTGAGCAGCCCAGGTGCAGTTGACTCTCCCATACTGCCTTTTTCCAGCATGCGTTTTTTTGTCTTCCACATATTGCTCTAATACAGGATTTCTCCTCCTGTTCCTCTCTGCTGCAAATTTGACAGGATTTGTTATTGCGCAACTGAAATCATCATCATCATAAAGCAGCAACTGTGTCTTTGATTCGGGTTTGCTTTCTTCCCCGCTACGGAACTGTCGAGAAGTCAAGTCTCTGTTTCTAGAAGGGGTATTAACGTGCTTGGCAGGTTGGTGCCCCTCCGCTTTGTAATTATTTCTTCTCTGCCAGTTCACCACTCAAGCTTCCTGGGTTGTCAGCTCTGGAAACAAGTATTAAATATATATTGCAGCCCTGGGAGGAGAGCCCAACCAGAGTACAGTGCACCTAAAAATAAATGCTTATTTCCCTTGCAGAGTAGCCTGGGTAGAAGTATAGGCAAGGAACAGCCTCCACTGGGGTAACCATGGGTAGAAGGAGATGAACCAATAAATTCAGCTACGTTTCAGGCACAGGATGAAGCTGAGAAGCTCTTAGTTCCATTCAAGGTTTTGTAAATGAACTTTCTGCTAGGGATGGTCTCGCAGCTGAATGCCTAAAACACAATCTGGAAATGAGAGAAATATATTTCCTTTACTTGCCCTTTGCCTATTTGCGCTTTTGTCTGCCTACATCATAAAGAATTTGTAGTTATCTCTATAAATCGTGGATTAGCTTTGCAAATCGATGTCATGGGGATGATGCCGTTACATGTGCTCTCAAGGTAACCTCAGGGAATGGAAGCATCTTCCAAAGTAAAAGGCTAGTGCTGGTGCAGGAGTGTTTGGGTGCTGGGTGGGATTGAATTTGGCTGGGTGTAGGCGGGTTTGTAGCAGTGAGCAGAGTGAGATGTGAGAACGACCTGCCAAAAGCAGCGCTGAGAGCCAGAAAGCCAACTCCTTTTGTGATGGAGGTTGGCCCCTTTCTTAAAGGGTTGTGTTGTCTGTCACAGGGACTGCCTCAGGAGGAGCCCTGCTCTATGAAGTATAGGCACCAGGCAGCTATGCAGGGGGAGCGATGGGTGTGATAATGTTCACGATGCAGCTCACCCTCCTGCGTAAGGGAACACTGAGCAAGGCAAACCACCTTTCACAGGAGCAAGGTGTTATGCGGTATGGATATACCCATCAATGCAGGAACAGGAGGTTTGCCAGGCTTGGAAACATGTCCATGTTTGATTCTGGTGAGAGTAGGGGATGGAAACAGATGATCTTAGAAAGCTACTGGTTTGTTGAGAGATGGGGAGGATCTCTCTAGGGTTTCATGTTGTCCCCCCAGTATTGCAGCTTGCCAGTTCTCCAGTGGGAAGATGATGCCTCTTTTGGCCATCTTCCCTTTGGTCTCTTTTTTAATATTTTTTTTTTTTTAAGGTATGTGTGAGTGTGCTTGGGCATGTTCCTCTTGCAGGAAACCCAAAGCCAACTGGAGGGCTTTGCTCTGCGCGTGGCTTGGATCGCTGCTCTCTCTCACCGTTACCCCTTGTTTCAAGGGATACATCCATGGTGGACTCATGCTGCTAGCCAACTGTGTCATCATTCAGGCTGTCATGGAGATTATGGCCACGAAGGGAAACAAGTGTTTTGTTAGGGAGCAGAGACAGGGAGAGGTTTTCATCAGGATGTCCCTGGCCGTATACTCAGCGTTGAGCCAGGGGCTGCCAGTGCCGGCAGGGTGTTTCGCAGAGCAGATGCCGTCTGTTTCTTGCAAATCTTTTGTTTCAGATGGGAGGGAGAGGAGGATTAATATTTTCGGTTGCTCTTATACAAGCAACAGGGAGTCTCTCCCAGATCCTTCACACCGCACTAAAATAACAACAGCGAATTTAAAAATAGTGTTTCTCTCCAGAAGAGACGCGGTCAGCCATCTCCGACTGCGCACGCACAGAGCTTGCTCGCGAGGGGTGAGCAACTGGGTGAGAGGGAGAGAAATTTTAAATCGATATTATACACTGACAGTGAGGACTGCAGTGGGGAAAACATTACACTTCTGCACTGGTCACCCAGTTAGTGGCTGCAGCTGACCTCTGAGTGGGGGATGTGTGGTTACTGTGAATTAATCTTAAGTCCAAGATATAAAGAATGTTAGCTGGTCACTTCACATTAGCCCTTGCTGAACGTTTGTCTTGCAAGTGTATTTTCCGTAACAAAAGAACCCAAACCCCTAACCTTTTACTTGAGAAATATTTTCGTGAAGGTAAGGTCTTTTACTTGTAAAGTTGCGGGGGGTGAGGGAGATATTTATCCTTGGGGATTTTAATTCTTGATTGATGGGAGAGAAAAAATAGAATAGCTATTCCCTTTTTGCTTCTCATCAAGAAACTAGAAAAATTCACAAGTTCTGAGTTATTTTTCTTGACAGAGGGGCGAATAAAGAAAAAAAAACTTGCTTTCTATGGATTGTTTTTAAATGTTCTTCTTTGGGCCAGAAGATGGCCAGAACATGCCACACCTTTAAATGATGGCCCAGCCGTTTCAGGGAAGGAGAGAAATGCCACCGCCCTGATTTGCAGGTTGGAAAGCTGACACACTCAGAGAAAGGACCATGACCTGTATTTTAAATCGTAGATCAGATAGTGGAAGAGTTTCAGTTTTGAAAGCTGTTTGGTCACAACTCTTAGTTTGAAGCATGTTCAGTCTCAGAGCCTGGGGATCTCTAACTCACTTCACCAGCAGCAGATTTAATTGGGGCAGAAAATTTCCAGGCCTGGAAATACCATCTTGGACTAAGCCTAGAGTTTAAAAGTATTTAAGAATCTAAGAAAGTCCTGAGCAATGAGATGGGGGTTGGTGTCTCCTGTGGAGCATACCAGCGGGTTACCCGCAGAAGGGTGGCAGTTCGGTGGTGTGGCTGCAAGCAGCACGTCTGGGCGCCAGGAGGGAGAGGGCAGAAGGCGCTGCCAGGGTAAAACTGCCTTGTCCTCATTACATGGGAGACCCTTGGACGTTACTGTGTCTGTTCTTGGGTTCGTCTGGGAGATGGTTATTTCAGCCTCTGTATTCCAGCACCTTGTGGCTGCAGTGGTCTGACTGGAGCTGAAAATGGAGGAACTTTCCCAGCTGAAGTAGCATCTGATCCCCATTCTGCCTGTAAGAAAAATGCCGCTGAGTTCCTGTGATAGTGCTGTTCCGATGGAAAGTCCCATAGGATCATTGCAAACAGCACGGGTTCAAGACCTCTGTTCTAGCATCTGCCTTAACATCCCTTTCCCCAGCAGGGCCTGGCACTGAAAACAGAAAGATAAAAGCACGCAGGCACTCAGTCACATATTCGTTCAGCCCAAGGAATGTAACTAATAGTTGTGCTTGGGAAAATCCTACCCTGCAGTTACCATCCTCAGCCAGAATAAATCAGCTTAGCCTCACTGATGCTAACATTGCTGTGCCGTGCCGTCTGAGGGTCTGGCTGTGAGATTAATGCTCGTGAAAATGGTTACGGGAGCAACCCTGGAAGGCTGAAACCCACATGTAGCACCAACAACAGCAGTCGTCCCCGTGGCCCAGAGGCTGTGACACACAAGGTGCTCTTCATGGTGCGTGGGTGGCACATTGTGTGACCCACCCTTGCCCACATCATGTCTCGTGAATTTTGTTGGCACCATATGGAGAGGCCTCCAGCAAAATACGAAGATGCTGGAACAAGCCTGGATGATAGTGCTTGGGGGGAAAAAAGAGAACCTTAACCACCGGTGTGGGATGGTGGAGTGTATCTTCCAGGAATGGGTCAGGTGTATGGTTTCAGCCTTTGGCCTGAGGGTGCTTTCGAGACAGTGGGAAACCTTTCAGTTGGCTATGAAGATAAATTAAATCTGAAATTAAATGTATAGAGATTCTTTGCTTCCATAGGGAATTTCCAGTAGTCGGCAAATTAAAACAAGAGTGAGCTCCAGCAGGTTCAGCCAGAGAGAGCACACTTTTGTATGTACATTCTATAGAGACTCTATATGTCCTGTATGACTTTTTCTGGTCTGTAAATGGCCTGAGGAGAGCTCATATGGGATGGGCTCCAAAGGGTTACACATGGTTTAGCAGAGTGAGTTTTCTGCCCAGCCTGGCTGGAGAATGGGGAACAGGATGCCAGAGGTTTCCATGTTTCTTTTGTAATCATTTAAGTGTTCTCACTCTGATAAGAAAAGTATGATTTTAATTAAAGAGCCATTCCAGCTGGATTTAATTTTTATGCCACTGAAGTGGCAAATTACTGTGGATATAAAAAGAAAAAGAAAAAAAAAAAGGTCTTCTCATTCCAAAGAGTTTTAATCCACAGTGGCTTGGATCCCAGGTCAGGGTGATTTCCCTGCTCCTCGGAAGAAGTGTTGGGATGTTTTCCCACATCTCCTCAGTCAGACCAGTAAGATATCCTTGCTTTGACTTCACGTGTCAAGGAGTTAATTGTGCCATCCGAGGGGCTGCTGCACTGGAGGAGCCCACCTTGACCTTTGTCGCCTTTTAAACAAAGGCTTTTCAGAGCAGAGCTGTACGTTTTGATGTGCTGTGATGCTGCAGAAAGCACTTCCCTCGCTTCTGTCCCCTCTCATATGCTGAGCACTTCCCTCGCTTCTGTCCCCTCTCATATGCTGTATTTAATTATGTGGAGCAAAACTGGGAGATGGTGCTGGGCTAAATCTAGGGAACATTTAGCCGTGGTTGGTAGAAAATAGGTGTACACCCAGGAGAAAATAAAAGATGTTATTCTGTTCGCTTACATTGTTTGCTCTTATCTGGTCATGCTGTTTAGCTGTGGCATGGGATGCCGCTGTCACATAACTCTAGTAACTGCTGTCTGATAGCAACTTCTATCACCGAGGATATGACAGACACGTATCTTTCCCAAATGCTGATATACAAAAAGAGCAGCTGGACCAGAAATGCAGCAAGATGATAAACTCCATCCAGACCTCTCAAAAGGTCTTGCAGATTTATTTTTTAAGGTTTTTTAATTATTATTTTTTCCTCATTTGTTCACTTACAAAAGTCTTTCCAGTCCACATAATCACAATTATAGTCTGGAGGGTCACTATAAATACATGGGTCAGGATCATTGAGTTTTGTTTTCGTCAAGCACTTTGCAAAGCTGAGCTTTGGGTGTGTAGCGGGGCAGGCGTGCTGGGAGCAGGCAGCAGCGGGTGCCTCCTTGCCCAGGGTGGGAGAGCTGTGGAGGAAGAGCTCTCCTTCCTCGCCTGTGGTCCTCCGAGCATGTAAAGCACATCAGTTACAAGTGACAGTAAACACAGCTATGATTACTGAATTAATAGGCTTTACATTAAAATATATGCCTCGTAATAAGCTACTGAGATTTGATTTTAGGCTTTGTTGCTTCTTCTCTTTCCTCACCCTGTGCTGCTATTGTTTCTTCTGTGTGATTCCCTTGATCCTGAGCCTGGGAATTTAGGAATGAGATGGAGAGACAAAGCAGTATTTCCATACTTGGAGAAGCTTTCTCGCAGAAATACTCATAGCTTGATAAACCTGTGAGGGATGCGCAAGGCACAGCCATATCCCGGTACCAGTTTTGCTGTGATTTAAAAGCATTCCAGCTTTGTGCCATGTCAAAGTGCCATAAAATTCTTATCTACAAATAACAGTCCTCAGTAGTGTGTGCAGGGCTGGGAATGGGATGTTCTGGGCAGGAAGGTAACCCTGGAGGCAGGAAACCCAGTTAGGGAAAGTTAATGGCAAGAACCAGAACACAGTGAACATAATTTTTCATTGCAGTGGTCAGGGACAGGCTGCTGAGCAGAATATCGTCACGTTTCACACATCTGGCTGGTAGGCTGTGGAGCTAGGAAGAGCTTCTTAAGGACTCCTGTCCTCAAACACGATGCCTATTGACAAATGTCTGCACTATCTTGTCTGGAAGATCTTCCCTAGTTGGAGCAACCTCTGCCATGACAGAATGAGCTTGCGCCACTGAGATGCGTTTTCAGCTCTGGCCATAGACGAGCCTCAGGGAAGAGGTTAAACTCTTCACAGGAAGATTAAAGCAACTGGGTTGTGAAATCCCAGCACTGCAGATGTGTTCTGGGTTTGTCTTCCCAGATTAAGACCCAGATGAGTCTGATAAGCCACATACAGCGCAACCCTCCTTTGTACAGATCGGGCATCGAAGATAGCAAGTGGGTTAAAACTCTCCCACGGCACATCTGCGGTCACAGGGATTGCACAATCCATTTGTTTTCATTAGGTGAAGTACGTCCAAATAGTTTGTAATTGGCAGATGCAGCCAGAGTTCACTGTGTCCCCGGCTCAGTGCTGCAAGCCTGGGCTCGTAGGGTCCAGCAAACCCAGAGCCGATGACATGGACGTTGTTGCTTTGAAGACCAGGAGATAGCAAAGAAAAGTAAGGATGGTGTCTCTTCCCTGCAACAGCAGGACAGCTTCTTTGTTCAAGGTGGGTTTCTTACTCCCATATACTGGAACAGAGGAAGATGTTCAGCAAAGGACAGCTAGACTCCCAGCACCTTTTATCCATTAATAAGAACTGGCTGGTTGCTGGAGCATTGAGGTTTGATTTAGCTGCCCATGGGTAGGGTCTTGCACCGTTTCAGACAGCTTAGGGCTCCCAAGTGCCTGTGCAGTGGGCACAGGTCTCCCGTACACCCTTTCTCACACCAGCTAGCCCATGTGCTGTCCCAGCTGTGCTTGAGCATTTCATGTGGGACTGGGTGGCAGACTTCAGACAAATGGAATCTGCCTTGAGCTGCAGTGTCTGTGTCTGGTCGTGTGTGTACAGAGACCAGCTCGATGTCACCAGTCTGCACTGGTGAAATACCAATACCTGCCAGTCACTTTCAGAAACCCCAAAAGCTAAGGAAGCAAAACCAGCAGCAAAAATCATGAAACTATTCTGAAAAGGTCAAATTTCTCATTTATTTGTCTCCTGGTTGACAGATGTTTGGTACCTTTCTTTTCTATGCAATTGATGACTAGAAATCTCCTGCTGCTGCTGGTTGGTTGGCTGGGATGCACTAACCATGCCAGGAGAGAGGGAAAATACTGCAAGAGTGCTGATGAAACCTTGGGGACTGACAGCACCCAGTAGCTCTGGCAGTATCAATATGGCTTTTCTTTGTCTCTTCTTGCTTCATTACATGTATATTTAGACCTTGATTAGGCTTTTTCTAACAAAACAGTGTTAATCAAACAGGAGTGGCCCTAAAGTGGAGTTTGTCAGGACTTCTGTGCAGCAATTTCTCCTCGTCTTGAAGTTCAGAACATTACTGAAAATCCATTATTTGAATATGTGTTTTTTTCCAAACATACAGCAGCCAGAGTAAGTGGGCTTCCATGATTAGAGGCCAGCAGCTATTTGAGAAAATCCAAGTGGAATGTAACATCTCGATGCCTGGGCCAAGATCTGACATCAGAAACCCAGGAGGCCTGTGCAGTTATAGCTAGATTAAGATTGAGTGGTCTCTGATGGGAAGGGTAGATTATTTTATTTGGCTAATTATTGAAAACAACTAATTTTCACCAGTTACCTCCAGGAAATGGAGTCCAACAATGTGTTTCTGATAAAGCATAACTTGCACTTTGTTGGGCTCTTCTTTTCAGAAGCTGAGACGGACAACTCCCTAGCTGTTAATCTAGATAACCTGGAGAGTTATTAATTTGCATAGGTTTGCACTTTGCATCCCGTTGTGCCTTGCTCTGCTAGGTTGAATTACCTTGTAGCCAAGTACCTCTGAAGACATTCAGCACCTGAGTTGCCTAAATGTAGGTGCCTAGTGTCTACTGAGATGACCTTATAGTGAGGGCATCCAGGTCTTGCTCCAGAAGGATGCAGAGCTCCTCTAATTGCTTTTATGCTTCCTTTCCACACCCTCCCTTGGTCTTTATCGCCCTTTTAAAATGACTGATGTTAGTGTCGCAGCACAAGCCTTCCCAATACCATGTAGGAAAGGAGTGTTACCTTCTTTCTTACTGTTCAGTTCATACAGCAAACAGCTGTGTTCGCCTTTTCTCAGCAGCACGTACCGGGAGTTCATGCTGAATTATTTACCTCTTTCGATCCCTCAATCCTCTGCCACGTTACCTCTTTTCCAGAACTCAGGCTGCCATACTGGAGGTCTGCGCTGAATCTGTTCTTTCTTGAGTACAGCTCTCGCATTTGGCTGTGTTCAAATAGCCCTTCTCTGCCAGCTTTTACAAGTGCTCTTAGGTGCAAGTTATCCAGGCCTGCTGATTTTAAATGTTTATCTCTCGTAGATGTTGTTTAACATCTGCCTTTGTTACTAACGGACTGGAAAAAGCTGCTTCATCATCATCAGACACATGCACGTTGCTCCGCTGCTTTCCAAATACAGATCAAAATCACAGGTTCAACTTTCCTCTGCTGACTTGTACCATCTGTAAGATTTTCATTGTTGTAACGCTTTCATTTAAAAAAAAAAAAGAAAAAACAAACAAAAAACCCCAAAAAAACCTCCAATACAACAAAACCCAAAACCAACCAACCAACCCCCCCCCCCCCCCCCCGCAAATAATAACTTCTCATTAGTCTCTTATTCTTACCAGCAGCAGATTTTTCCTGATGTCTTGAGGTTCCCATGTAGTCCTTCTAAGCTTCATGAAACATAATTTATATTTCTGCATCTGTATTTCTCTTCCATTTAGTACATATTGCTGGGTTTGGGTTTGTTGGTTTACTTATTTATTTTTGCTTCCGATTCCCCCTTTGAATTAATAGTTGAACTGAGATTAGGTTTAACTCAAAGTTAACCATTTGGATTGGGAAATCACACTTGTCTTGGATCATTATCTCTTTGGCTGCCTGTCCTGTCCTTCCAGAAGAACCATGACCTGTCTCACAGCATTGTGTGCAAACAGGGCAACCAGGGACAGGTGGGGCAGGAGGTGCCCCATCATCACGGTGGTACCTGGCCATCAGGAGGGGAAGGTTCTGTGGCAGCATCACAAGAGAAGTGAAGACAGGGTTTATTGCAGAAGCATTATCTGGGGGACAATTGGGGATATCTGGGGGACAAGATGCTGGAGTTGCTTTCTGGAAGATACAGGTCAGAAGCGGGAGGTGGGAAAAAGATAGCATCATCTTAATGGCATCGTTCTGAAAGTATAGGCATACATTCCCTGAAAAGGCAGGAAGGATCGACAGAGAAGAGCACGTAAGTGCAGCAATTAATTTGCTACAACTGTTTACTCAAAAATCAACTTTTAATAAACATTATAATCAGTGCAGTGAAATTTCCCACAGATCACAGAGAGGATCTGAGAGGGGAACTTCATTCATTTCACGGGGAGATAGCTCTAACATTGCTATGAACAATTTAAGTGCTGTTTCATTAATGGTTTTATGGTTAGTACAATTAATAATACCAGAGAAAAAAGACACATGCATTATATTAAACTCAGCTTTCAGTAAGTAGAATACATGCAAACGGGATCTCCTGTTCGGTGTCATTGTTTCTAGAGACATGTCTGAGTTTATAGATGATACTCCTATTCATGTGATTTGGATGTCAAGCTTAAGGACTTGGCTGGGGTTTGTCAGTTAATGTTTTTAGAAAAATTCTTGGAATACATTTGTTGTGTGTCCACGCTTGAAGTGCCTTCTGCGGGAAACCTGTGACTTCCAGAAGTTTGTAATGTGGCCAGGAAACCTCTGCTCAAGATAGAACTTTGGAGGGAAGACGGACTTGATTTTTTTATTCTTATTATTTATTTTTTAAAAATTATCCACCTTAATTGCTTTAGGATGGCTTGGGTTATTTGATTATTCCCCTAAGGCATTTTGAGTCTAGAAGCTTTGATGGCATCTTGAGCTATTGCAGAGGGACTTTTAATGGGGTTTTAACTCTGCTTGTACAGTTTCATTTCTACATACATCCAGAGCTTCTTGGAGCTGTGAGACTTATCCTCCTTGGATGGAGACACTTGGCTGGACTCATTGTTAGTCATCCATTGTGCATGTGGATGGCTGGGCAGGTGGCATCTTATTTCCAGTTGCGTCCTGAATTTAGCGCCTAATAAGACCAGGCAGGACATTGCTAACATGTGAAGGTGTTGTAGGCAAAATGCAAAGGAATATCATGGATCATAAATGTACTGACAGGGCCCAGGCAGCTGGGCAGGAGGGACACAGCGTGAGGAGCTACAGCCATCTCGGCTGGAGTCAGGTGCTTGGAGGAGCTCTCGGCCATCTGGGAAGCAGAGCGAGCGTTGCAGCCGTGCGAGTGCTGGCGCCTACACGGCGGGTGCCTGTGTTTGAGCCAGAGGTGCAGTGCCTTGGGGTAGTAGGTGCACCATGGCTGCTCCAAGGAGATCTCGCGCTGCTTTGCCCACAGCTCCCTGGAGACCTGCACTGCTCACATCAACGTGTACTGCTGCTGAAATCCCACAGAGAGCTCAGGGTGGAAACCAGGCATTTTCAGGAGCAGTAATGTAGTGTGTTAAGTGTCTCCCTTGGAGAGATGCTGTGCTCGGGGACAGAGAGGGTCAGGTCAAGGGTGACTGCGTTTAGGGGTGATGTCAAGCTCTGCTGGCTGACTGCTCCTGGTCAGCTGTACCAGCCCTGGGGAAAAATAAAAACCGCAGCAGATGGAGATGTCTTTTCTGCAGAATCATTTCCCTGGTTACCTCCATTCCTTCGGTGCTGAAGCTTCCTGATGCCTGAAGGCGATCCACTCCTTATTTCTAGCAGGGGGAGTCCCAGGGGTGCTGCGAAGCCGCCTGTCTGGGGAGCTCTCCGTGAGGTTCACATGTGGAGCTGCTGGGCTGAATAAATGGAGAACAAAAATAAGGGAATGCTGGGGTTTCTGAACAAATCTTTTTTTTTTCTTTTCTTTCTTTCTTTTCTTTTTTTTTTTAATCTATTGCCGTTGCTTTTGCAGAGCAAAGCTGTATTTTTACCCTTCTGTTTCAACATGAAGATATATATCCAAGAGATAATTGTGGCATTTAGGGAGTCGGAGGGTGTGAAGGGGGATGCCCTTTTCTGATAGCTTTTCTGCTTCTCCCAGGGGGTGATGTTATTGCTTGCAGTTTATTTTTCCTGTTCAGCTGTGACTCTGTGACACAAAGTTCATTGGAGTGTGACATTCACCTGCTGCACAGATACTGCTGGAATTTGCTGAAAGGTGATTTTGTTACTAAGACTCAGATAAGGGACCTGGAAGAGTTACTCTTGGTTCCTGCTTTTGATGAAACGTTTTGGGCTCCTCAGCTTTGTAAGGTTCTCTTCTCCACCTGCAAAATCAGGATTTCTCAGGGTTTTTTTTTTCCTGTTTTAGTCTGTTTTCCATGTCAACGATTCAGAGGAGGGGCCGAACACGTGGATGTGTTGTAAGAACTCCCATTTTATGTTTGGCTGCTGATTATATTAGGCAGTGAGTAACGTAAATGATAAATTGGAGCCAAACTTGTGTTTTGGTTAAAGAGGCAAGGGATCCCTGATAGACTTGACTGGAGCAGATGTATCCACTTTGGGGTAAAAGCCCTTGAAGAAACTTTTAAGGTAAAAAAAAAAAGCTTATTCAGATAAAAGGTCTGAAAAGTGCTGTGGTGTGGGGGGAAGTTGAAAGAACTGGGGAAGTTTGTTCTGGCAAACAGAATGCTGCAGGGATAAATCACAACTTGTATTTAAGTATGTGAAAACACTACTGCAAATAAGAGGCAAGAGATAAAAATCTGCTGTCCTTAACCGGTCTGGGTAGGAGTAGGAATATGGGCCTTAAATTGCAGCCACAGAAATGTAGTGTTTCACAAAACGGGCAGAATCTTTCTGATGGTCAGCAGAGGGAAGCCTAGGAATTGATTAGGGTCTGTAAGGACACTGTGGAGTCTGTCACTGGGGATACTTGACAAAGGATGGGACAAAAGCTTGTCAGATATCATTACTGGCACTTCTTACGTATCACACGGGGATAAAATAGTTGGTCCCTTATGGACCCTCCTAATCTCTGTTGGTTCTCTTTTTTGTTTCTTTGCCCTTGATCTGTGAATATGCTTGCTAGCTTGTTTTCACACAGAATCAGGCTGGCTGAGGTTGGAAGGGACCTCTGGAGCTCATCTGTTTTGTGAAGTTTAGTATGACCATCTGCATAGCCCCAACCATTAGTTTCTGCTTTGGACCTGCAGTACAGACAGACCTGAACGATTTGAAGGGACAGTCCTGAAAGACACTTCTGGTAAATCGTGCCAGTCAGTGTTAAACCATTTCCAAGCAATGCTTTACTTCTAATCCTCATTTGTCTCATTAGAAAATTCAGTCACAGGAATTTGTTAAGCCTTTTTGGTTTGGTTTGGTTGTTGTGGTTTTTTTTCATATTAAATAGATATCCTTGGTAGGAAATCCTCTTATGCTTTAGGCATTTGCTGGTTGCAATTGATTAGACTGTTTTGTTTCTCTCTCTAAGTTTAGCTGGGATGTTTTGTTTGGCACAAGCAGGTTTTCCAGACCTTTATTCATTCTTATAATGCCATTCTCAATGTTTGCCGAGTCGGTTAGCCAGGGTGTATATTGTGCCAGCTCCCTGGAAACTAGGTGAAATCCTGGCTGTTTCCAAGTCAATAGAAATCTTTTTGACTGAAGTTTGTGTCTTAACAATTTACCCTGCAAAAAGGCTACTGCCTCCCAATTTAAATTTCTTCATTATTACTCTTAATATGTAGATGATGTTTTGCTGTATGGGACGTGATGGTATGGCTCTTTGAGTTCAAGTTGTGTTGTTCCCACAGTTGTATTCAAAAGGTACTTGAAGACCACCTACAAGTAATACCAATTTCTACACTGTGAGGGTTGTGCAGCAACTAAACAGTCACTCAGAAAGGTTGTGCAATCTCCATGCTTGGAGCTTTTTAAGACTTGGCTGGATAAATTTGTGGCTGAGCAAGAGTAGCATTGGTGCTAGTCCAGCTTCAAGCTGAAGGCTGGACCAAAGCACTCCAGAGATCCCTTCTAGCCAAAGTTTCTGTAATTCCATAATTAGATAGCACTAGACACTACCTGATCTGTAGTCGCCAGGATGCCTCTGCTAAATCCATGCATTGAATGATATTAGGATATCGCTTTGGCCAATTTTATTACTGAACAGGTTGTTAAAAGAATAATTTTAAGGAATATCTAACACCTATGTTAATTTGCTGTTATGTTGGATGCGCTTCCACCAGCTTCCAAGTGGAGAGAATTAGTTAATCAGGCCATGATTATGTTATTAGCTGGAGGCATAATACCAGTGTCAGTAGTACAGGACTGAGCTTTTTCTGGGGCTAGGCTTTTGCATTCAGCTTGCCAGAGCATCTGACTCTCAGATTTGTTTTGTCAAAACCAGAAATCATTGCTCAGTACCAGAGAGAGTATCAGTAGGTTCCTAGGCCATACTAGCAAAAATGACCACTCTTGGCTCTGTGCAGAGCTGTGTTTCTTTGTGCATGCACAGAAGAGCTGAGTGTCAGTCTGCAATTGCTCCACTTCACGGGGTCATTTGAGAACTGAAAGCCCAGCGAAATCAAAGGGACACCTGAAACCTTCCTTTTTTGTTACCCCATATTCTAGTCAGTGTTTGAAAGGCACACAAGACAAAGGATGGATAAGCCACAGGTAGGGCTGGTTTCTTCACAGCGGTTTTCCTTTTCTTCCCTCTTTCACCCTTCTGGAGGTGAATGCTGTGGAAGTAGGTGTTCCCTGTGCTCCTCACTGATGCTCTTGCTGCTCAGCATGTGTCTGCCTGTCTCTCAACTAATTCAGTTTACATACTTGAAGGAGTTCTGGGGAGTCAGCAAAATGTTTTTTTGCCTTAGTTTCATACTTTCTTCTCCAGAAGCAAAGTTGGGGTTAGTTGCTATCTTTTTCCCTATGGTTTGTTTTTGTTTGGGTTTTTTTTTTTTCTCTTTTCTTTTTTTTTCCTCCTCTTGGCTTTCCAGCATTATTGTAGCTAACCTGCAGGACTGCAGTTTCTGGGGCAGCCATCTTGTATCATTGCTGTCTTGATTTGATGTGACCAAGCATACAGAATCAAGGGATGCTGGAGGGGAGCCAGGAAAGATGAGGCTGTGAATGAGGAGTTGCTAGGCAGGAGGGGCTGCTAAGGTGTGGAGGAGGTGGCTGTAAAGGACTGTCATCACTGTCATCATACTTTAAATTATCCCTCTCTGTCCCTTTAGTAATGATCCTTGCTCCCATCTCTAGTTGTAGGCAGATCTGCCTCGGACATTTGCAGGCATGTGTGCACATGTGTGAGGGATTCTGCACCACTCCACTCACTGTGGCTACCAAGAAGCATTGTCCTCTGTGGGGATGTTCAGAAAATGCCCCAACAGGTGTTGGCTGGAGACAGAAATCATGTGGAGAAGAGTATATTGCCTGTAATATTTTAGCTGGGCAACTTTGGTTTACGTGGTCCAGCATCGCTCAAGTTCAATCAACTAACAGGTCCTTCTGCTCTGTCGTTTCCAGCAGAGGTTTCAGGTTCTCACTGCCTTTTTGTTTTTTGCTCCCTCTTCTCCTGTTCTCTTTTAATCACTACATTTCATTCCATCTTTAGTGAAGCCAATGGATCTTTAAGTAATACCACTGCAGACCTCCCTGTGGCTCTGTGTTTCTGCTGTCATCCCTGCAGCCTTCACACTAGCCATTTCTGGAGTTTCCTTCCAGTTGTTGTATCAATCCCCATATCTGTCGTTCAGGCAGTCATTCCTTTTGGCATGCCATCAGTCGGTTTACTGAAGTTAGGAAAGGTTAAATCCACTGATTTCCCTCGTTCCAAAAAAACCTAACAACCCAGGAACCTTCTCAAAAAAAGCTATCAGTTACATTGCCGTGATTTACTTTTGATAAACCATTTGCATTTTATCCAAATCTCCATTTGCCACCATGCTTTCAATTACTCTTTCCTTCAAGTGGTGTTCAAAACTCTTGTGTAGTTTTGTTCTCAGATTAGCTTGCTGATAACTGTCTGGATCTCCCCACCACCACCCACCCCCATATAAAAAGGCATTACATTTGTTGACTTTCAGCCAGATGGTACCACTCCCACCACTCCATCTGAGCAGGTTGTTCTCTTTTGAGTGGCTTTCACCTCATATACAACAGTTTCCGTACCCTTGTTTGCCTTCACAGTCAGCCCATCGTTGTTCTCAATTATTCAAGCTCAATCATTTTCACCATGTGTTAACTATTCCACTTTGTATTAATAAAATTATAGTTTTACCTCCAGTTCTTTGAAGAAGCCAGTGAACAGAAGTGGGGGGTGGGGCTGCTGCAACTTCTCCTTTTTTGGGGGCTATGCTTAGTTTTATCTTGAATTTCAGCAATCTGAATTTGCACAGCAATCTTTTTTTTCTTTTTTTTTTTTCTCCCCTGTTGCTGTTCTCTTTTTTTCATACTGCTGAAATAGTTTTTCTGCTTAGCTGAGTTGGTCTTGACAGCAAAGGCTAGACTTCTAGCAGTGCTCAGAGGTTTTGCTGCTTCTCGTACTGCTCTGAACATCATTTTCTTTCCAGAGCCATCAGCCACTCTGCCCAGGTGTTCTTATCACTCCTAATGTCCATCTCAGGTTTTATCTTCCTAATTTTCTAATCTATTATTTTCCTCATACCCAATATGCCTAAAAGGAGATTTGAAGTCTTTCTCTTCCTCCCGTGGAACAGGGGCTGACTTCTCCCATTCTTTTTTTCCACCCAGATTCTCTTTTTCTCTGTTGGCTCTTTGCTGGCTGAACCACCAGCATGTTTTGAGAAGAACATTTAAATATTTCATAGAAAGCAGGGTATGTGTGACAGAGGTGGACATCAGAGTACACTGGCATATGGAAAGGTCTTTCAGAGACATGCAAATACTGGTAACAGGGAGTGTGAAGTATTTAGGTTGTTGGGTTTTTTTGTGACTGCTTTTGTCTGTTTTTGGTATAAGGAAGGTGTTTTGGGAGGCAGCCAGAGCAACCTGACATTTTTGTTGTGGTTTCTTTTATGTGGGTTGTGGGTTCTTTTTTTTTTTTTTTTTTTAAGCTACTAACTTGCTGGATGATCTTGGGCTTTCTGCCTTGGTTTCTCCATCTGTCAAAAGATGCTAGACATACTAACTTTGCAAAACATTTTGAGATCTACAGCCAGTGGCATCACCTGAGAGAGGTCTGATGATACTGTACCACTAAAAGGTGGTTTTGCCATCTAAGCATTCATTTTCTGTGTCATTTGTGCCCTTGTATATTTTCCCTTTTAAATACACAAAGCAGAAACGTCTTCCCTGTAAGCTTTCCCGCTCATCTGTGTTGTTAGCAGGTAAGGAATGACAAAAGGAAATGCCCAGCACAAAAAACCTAGGATTAATTATCTGCCTGCTTAGCCAGTTCATCACAATCTAGTTGCACAGTGGAAGGCAGCTGCAAGTTGACTTTGCTTCAGGGACCGACGGGAAGCAAAGCTTCAGCTAACAGCCAAGCTGGAATGATGAGGTCCTGCGGGAAGCGAGAGAGTGAGATACTTACTTCCTTAAAGCCATTGGTAAACTCTTGCCTGGCCAAGCCTCGCCATGTTCAAAGCATGGAAATTGCTAGCAGGTTGCTTTGATTTGTAATGGAGGTATTTCTAGCATCTGACACTTCACTTTGATCATCTGTTTCACTTGACACTCAGCTGTGTACTCAGCAGAAGTGATGTTAGTTGAGATGCAGCCCTGTTGCAGCATCACGATCACTTTGGGATCATAAGTCTTTTCTGAGCGTTATTAAGAGGAAGGTGGTTGGGGCTGTCAGAGAAATTAGATGTGGTCCTCAGGCTCCTGGAAGGACATCAGCGTGCTCTTCAGGTGGAGGTATTACATGCGTGCCTGGCTTAAACAGCTTGTGTGAGCGTGTCTCATGTCGTATTTGTTAAATTTTCAGGTGTAAAGTCTCTTAGGCTCATGTTTCAACCTATTTAGCCTGTAGCTTTAAGTCCTTTTCAGCTGGGAAGAGTGGAACCACATTTTGAAGTTATTCCCATGTTTTCATACTGACCCTTCACATAGACCACTCAAAGCTGTGCAGGGCAAATGCTGATTGTTTCAGCTCTGGTTTACTTTCTCCTGCAGAACTGTAAGTCCCTCCTAAAATTTCCATCTTTAGTCAGTCCACTAAGTCCTGATGGAGTATGTTCCTCTTTATCAATTGCTCAGACGGACTGTGTTCTCTATGCAGATGAGCCATTGGGCACAGTGAGTTTTATCAAAAACATCTGAATCCAAAGTTCCCAAATGTAAATGTAATTAGCAGCTTTCCTCTAGGAGAGCTGTGGACAACCAGACAGTGCTCTCCAGCATGTTCTGTTCTAAGTCAAGGCTGTGTCTGTGTGTCCGTCTTGTGCTCTCTTTGGTAAGGATCTCTTCAGTTGCTCTCTGCTTGGTTTTCCCCATTCTTGTGGATCTCTGTTCTTCATGACAGCAGTGCTTCCTATGATTGTCCTTATTTGCTCTCCCTCACGTATTTTTGCCCTTTTGCTTCCTTCCATCCTCAGCCAACAAAGGGAAGGATGGCCCTGTCCCGATTTGTGGAAGATAGCAGCTCTTGTGCTTGGAGTGGCTCCAAATCGCTGGGGTACTCTTGGCTGCCTTATTATTAAGAGAATGACTTGATCCTTTGTTCTGAAACAAGGTAGGGAGCTCATCCCAGTAGGCTCTTATTCCTGGAAGACACACCTGGATGCTTCAGACTTTCCATGACGAATCTTTTTAGAGAGCTTTGATGCTTTATAAAGGATGGTTTATAAACCCATAAGTAACATCTTCACCCAGAGCCTTCTTGACTGAATCACTTCTTCATTTGAAAGGGGGAAGATTCATTTCTTCTTGATCTCTGAATGAACTAAACTCATCTTTTGCCAACATCTTTGTATTTTTTGTACTCTCCCTGGTAGGTAATCAGTCTTTTGAAGTGAATTCTTTGAAATGAATTGCATTTATAGATTGTTCCAGGCATGTACCTGGATTTCAATAGAAAGCTTTGAATAGTGGCACAAACGAGCCCCGTTAGGGGCACTTTTTCAGGATGCAGAGTGGTGTGTGAACA
This sequence comes from Falco punctatus, assembly GCF_963210335.1. Lineage (NCBI taxonomy): Eukaryota > Metazoa > Chordata > Aves > Falconiformes > Falconidae > Falco > Falco punctatus. The sequence goes on along the minus strand of NC_137583.1, from coordinate 54,436,833 downwards.
GTCAAATCATCCTGGAATTGGTCCTACTGTTGGTTTAATAAAAGATGTTGAAGGTATTGATAGCCAAGAAGATTAAAACCCTATCACCAACTGTATTATTGAAAGGTGCTGTGGAAGACATATGCCATAGGGAGGATTATTATATACATGTGGGGTTTTTTTCTTATGTTTTCTGTTTCTTGTTCCTTTGTCTCCTCCTAGTTGCTCTTACAGAAGTGGTACTGACCCTGAAAAACTTGTGTTCTGCCCCAATTGACTCTTTCTTTATGGTTGCTGGATCACAGGATTGGAAGTTCCATGTCCTAAAGTCATTTAGTGTTGGGTGAGCTCAGGAAGGTGTCAAGTACCGGGTGCTCCAAATGCTGAATGTGTCCCGTTTTGCCTGTTCAGCTGGAGATGCTAAGGCTGCTTAAGTGAAGCAAGGAGACAGCACTGAGTAAATGCCAAACACCCTCTTTTGTCCTCATTGCTAGCTGCCACTGAGCTTCAGAGTGCCTGCTCTGCCTAGGAAAAGCCATGCCAGGAACGCTGGCTGCTAGACTGCTCTGTGACATTGCCACTCTGCTGTTCACAATCCTTCCCTGAGTGCATAAAAAACCCACAAACAACAAAAAACAGAGTTTACAGTGAGAAGCTGTGCATGGGAAATGTCCTCTCCAGACAGCCCCAGAGCTCCAGGTGAGGCTGCTGCATATTGCAGCTGTGAGGGTTTCCAGCATGAGTGGTGGGCAAGCCCGGTGTCAGTCACTCCAGCCCTTGCTTTACTGATGGTGCAGTAGCCGTGGCTTAACACTGGGTTTCTAGAGACTCTCAGAACTTTCAGTTCCCGTAAAAGGTTAAAAGGAGCTGCCCGTGTTGCTAGCCAAAACCATTGTTCCTCAAACCAGACCACTGCAGTGTTTCTGAGAACTAGAGAACATCCAGCTTGCTTTAACCAGCTCCCTGGTTATAAATAATATCCCATAGCCAGCCTTCCAGGAGGCTTGCAGAGTCCTGTTTGCCGAAGGTGTTGTGTACATGACATGTGTGCAGCTTCCAGGCAGTGGGAGAGGTCTAGGGAATGCTTGAGAACTTGAAGGGGGTAAGGAAGAAACCTCAAGGACTTCACTGTGATTTCAATCATATTCCTAATTTGTCACAGCCTCTGTGCTGAACTGCCCATTGACATACCCGTGGGCTCTCCAGGATATTACTCAAACTGCCAGTCTCCATTGCTTTGGATTTGGGAACCCTTTCTGCTCTACACCCCAGCCCAAGTCCTTCTGGGGCCACCTGAGCAGGTCTGAGTTCAGTCCACGTCTTCCACACTGTGGCAGGTGGACCTGGTGGATGGTAACATCTGGGTTGGTTTGAGGAGGAAAACAGGACTCTAGTGCCAGAGTTGGGGTGAACTGGAAATGCAGTGGAGAGCACGCAGGACTGGGTAGCAGCCCTCTGTGTTTGCCCAGGACAAGAATCAGAGCTGGATGATGGAGGCTTTGTCAGGAGTTAGGATCTGGCCCAGGACAGAGGAGAGAGGAACACAAGCAACTCACAGGTTTTGCTGAGACATCCACTGAGGGCTTTCTAGTCCCTTCTGAGCCTGCAGCTGAATTGGGGACCATTTCTTCTGTGCACAGCAGTCAAAAGCTGGCTGCTCAGGAGATGACTCTGTGCTAGTTGAGCAGCAATTCAGGACAGTATTAACAGGTTACCTGCAACATTCTCCTGAAGCCCAATACCTTGCATTCAGAAGCAGCATTTCAAGATTGATCGTCTTGAAAACAATGCAACCTGTAAACAAATCAGAGCACTTACCAGCCTTTCACTCAACTTCTCCATAGGGATCCTGCCCGGTACCATCTCACATCTGCTCTTGGCATACACTGGGGAAGATCGGGGCTATCTGGAGGGAAATCATTCAGTTTAGACATGAGCCCAGGTTTGTGGGTTTTACCTCATGTAACTGTAGGTATTTGCGGTGTAGACATCCACGCCTCAGCCCAAGGCTCCCTGGATGAAGCAGTATAGGGTAAGTTTCCTCTCACTTGTTTTATACAGTCCTTTTATTTTGAAGTGACTCATGCCATAAAAGTGCCTGCTTCTCACTTCAAGTGGGGAAGGATGATCAATGTGAAGTAGACAGATGTAGATGTTTATATTATAGACACACACTTTTTGCCCATGGATCCCCAAATCACGTTTCTGAATCCTGGGGGTCACACAGTTCTGGATCTGCATTTACCCTGTATTTCTGCTGTTCCTGTAACTGGCTGAGCAGAAGCTTTGGAGGCAAATTTCCTCCAGAAGCTTTGATGAGTTTAGTAGTTAAGTTTCTGAACAATCTTTAAAGAAATAGAATTTTCCTCAACAGGGCTCTGCTCCTTAGACCCAAAGGAAAAAAGAAATTGAAAGCAGTCAATGACCAATAGTTTAGGGAAAACTGCAAGTTCATTTGCTGCTCTCCAGTTTCGATAGAAGTCAGTAGTGGAGTCCTCTTCTTTCCTTCCTTTGCTGCCCCTGTGTACTCTTAGGGTAATCAGTACTGTTACTTGCTTATGTTTTCTCAACCATAAGAGAGATATTATAACACTTTGCTTTTTACTCTGGATTGTAGTTCTAAGCACCACTGATCTTAGTGTTGTAGCGTCCCTTTATTTCTGCAATAGCCTGAATTGTTTTCCTTTGTCTGAACTTCCTGGAAAGGAAATTCTTACCACCTAGTCCAGATGGTAATTTAAAGTAAAGAGCCATCAGAGCTGTCTCCTATTCAGTTGTGAGAATTTACTCAAGTGCTGCCTTTCTTTTAATTGCTGTGTGTCATCACTCCGGTGCCAGGGTGTCACTTCTTTAAGACCCCAATTCAGCTCTGCTTTCCGAGAGAGGCATATACAAGCTTGTCACTAAGGAGTTAAGCAACACAGCTGCTCAGCTTCCCTTTCCTTCTGGTTCTCCAAGCCCTTTGCAAAACACTCTGCACATGTTTCCTTGATCTCCCAACCCCTCACAGAGATAGGGGACAATCAGACTAATTGAAGTCTCCTGCCTCCAAGCTGCTGGATTGATTTGGCCAAGTTCTCTTTGTTTAACAGGACTTGCTTGGATGAGCCGGAAAAAACCACATCTGCTTTCCTCATCAAATGATAGATCTGATATTGGCATGATTATATTTGGCAGAAACATGAAATGGAGTGGTTTGAACAGCAAAGTGGGAGTCAGGATACTTGGGTATTTGCCTGGACCTCTTTTATTTGGAAAAGTCTCCTGGGGACACATGCTGCTACCCATGCTCCTAGAGTCCCTTACTGATGGCTGGTTGCAGAGCAGTGTATTTACTACATGAGTAGAGGTCATAGCAGAATATCGCTTGCCTCTGCTTAAAAAACATCGGTTTTGCAAGTCCTTTATTGATCCTACAAAGGCCATACAGGGCGTTTGGTATGTTTTGAATGCGGTCTTATCTCTTAGTTTATGTCTGTATTACTGGCATCTAACATTTACTTCCCCATGCTGTCATGACATATTTGTAGCATGGTTTTGGATTCTTACACAAAGGTCCTTTAGAAGAGCAAATAATTATAGTACTCCATAGATACTGTCTTTTTTTTTTCTTCTTTTTCCTCAAGACCACCAGAGCTTTTTCAGCTTTTAAATTTGACAGTGTCATCGTTGGAAACTGTGTTACCCATCAGTATAGATAAAAATCCTGTGTCGGTGTCTACCTGTGGTCCACCCTCCGTGCTTATTCTTGCACATGTACACAGTATTTCTGGGGGCTCGCTCAGAGGGCTTTTAGGAATAAAGCTGCATTTTCCTGAGGATGTTCAATAGGAAGTAACTAGAAAGAAACTGAAAATCTAGTTTTAAGACAGAGCTGAATGAAGTTATGGAAGAAATCAAAGCCAAGATTGTTGCATAAGAAGTTTCTTCAGTTCCTGTGTTGCTACAAATAATGAGCATAAATGAAAGGCCCTGGTCTGAAATTAATGTGGAGCTCTTCTGGCAACCAGCCAGAAGTAGCTCCTTCAGGTTATGCTACTGAGGCTTGAAATGAGACCTGCCTGCAAAAATCTTTCATTTCCTTTGCTGTCCACGTGAAAAAACATTAAGAATCTCCATCTCTACCTAAAGCAGTGACCAAAGTCGTGTTACAGAAACTGTAGGAAGGCAACTGATGCTCTTGTCTTACACTGTCACTACCTTCACAGAAGCTATAGGAAGGTAATAACAGCCTAAGACATTTTCATTCAGATAACTGGAAGTGTCACTACTGTGTAGGCTCTGGGAGCTGAACAGAAATGGGCGAGGGGTGTGATTTCATCATCTGCAGGCTTTTCAGTTCTAGTCTTCCTTGCTTGACTTCAAATCCTGTTATTGCTGTGGTCACCCTACGTCTCTGTACGGTGAGCTTCAGGGGAGCCCAGGAACACTCCGGGATCAGGAGAAGGGGAGATACTGAGGCTCACATCACTTCTTGGGGGTCCTTACTCCTGCTTACCTGCACCTGTGGCTTTGCTGGGAATCCCACCTGCCTTTGAGAAGTTTCCACATGAGCAAAGGAGCCGTCCCACGGTTAGCCTGGCCCTGCTAATGGCCGGCAGTGTAGATGGGACTAAATACTTCTGTGGCTCCTTCAGTCTGTGACAATCCTTTGAATTGTATTTAATTAAAGAGTGTACACAATGGGTTTATTTGCAGTAGCAGACTGTGTGGTAATCCTCTAACAACTGTTGGGATCTGGCGGGAAGGAAAACTCTCATTAATAAAGTCTTTGGGGATAATTCCACATGAGAGTTGCTGCAGAATTCAAGAGCTGCAGCAAATTGCACCCAGAAAACATTCCCTTCGCCTGTCTGCCCAGGGCTTCAGACTGTGTGCAGGAAAAATGACCCCTGACAAACCCACCACAATTTTTACCTGGCATCTTGGGCATGCCAGGAGGGCTTAGCAAAGGGGGCTTGACTGAGTTTCAGCTTCACCCACAACAGACATGCCCAGGGAACCAGATTACTGTTCACTGGCTGATGTTAATGTGAGCTAACCAAAGCTAGTCATGCTTTTCCTTTATCTACACTTTTTGGATGGGAAATGGGAATTAGTGTACTGCTCAGCCTCATGTCTGTGTGGCCAGTTGCCCACTGCAGTGAAAGATGCCAAAGCCCCAAATCTCTGCCTTTTACACAGGAAAAAAAGCAAACAAACAAACCAAAACAACACAGCAATAAAAAACAGAGCTGGGGATGAAGTACAGTGAGTTTGTACTAAACTGTCTGTAAAGTCTACTTCGAAGTTTTCTAGGAGGAATGCAGCAAGGAAGGAGACTTACTTAGCCTTTAATCCCAGGGAAGATTCCCCTTGGCAAGCAAGACTCACAGCTCTTGGGAAGTCTTTTCAGCCATGGGCATTTTGTTAACTGGGAGGTGAATTCAGGCAGCTGGACTTGTTGCCCTGCTCACCATCGTGCCAACGGAACTGACCTGCCAACAAAAAGAGACACAATTTCCTGTTTCCAAATGATGCCCCAAACTGTGATTTTTTAAAATTTATTTTTTTTAATGTGAGGGTTATTAGTGTTATCACTAGGGAGGTAGAAGGAGGTTGGTGTGATTGTTTGGGTTATTTATTTACTTTTTAGTTAACAAGGAAAACGAGCCATAAACTAGGTAGCCTCCAATGTGAGTCTGTTTGTTGACCTTGATGATTCAGTTAAAGGTCTTTAGACGTGAAATTCACACATCACTGACCTCCAGCTAAATAGTAGGTATTTGAGTTTGAACTGGTCCAACTACAGTCAGTGAAGTGGGATGAAAGCCTTCAGGGCTGGTGCTTGCTAGCTCTCTGTGGACTAGAAGGAACGGTAAAAATCAGTTCAGATTAAACATGTAGCTTTTACCCAGCTAAAATGAAGGAAGATGTTTCCAGCTGAGAGAGAAGGTGAGATGCATCCCACTTTTTGTTTGGTTGTTGTTTATATAATAGTTTAGGTCAGAAAGTATTTTTAAGATCATTGAATCTCATTGTTAAGCTAAGGCAGCCAAGCCCACCACTAAACCATGACCCTAAGCGCCACATCTATGCGTCTTCTAAAAATCTCCAGGGATGGTGACCCCACCACCTCCCCGGGCAGCCTGTTCCAGAGCTTGACCATCCTTTTGGTGAAGGATATTTTCCTAATATCCAATCTGAACCTCCCCTGGTGGGACATGGGCTGTTTCCTCTTGTCCTGTCAATTTGTCACCTGGGAGCAGAGACGACTCCCCCTCGCTGCACCCCCCTGTCAGGCAGCTGCAGGGAGCGAGCAGGTCCCCCCTGAGCCCCCTTCTCTCCAGGCTGAACCCCCAGCTCCCCCCTGAGCCCCCCCCAGGCTGGTGCCCCAGCCCCTTCCCCAGCCCCCTGCCCAGCTCTGGACACGCTCCAGCCCCTCAGGGTCTGGCTGGTGCTGAGGGGCCCAAACTGAGCCCAGCATCCGAGGGGCGGCCCCCCCAGTGCCCAGCGCAGGGGGACGGGCACTGCCCCGGCCCTGCTGGCCACGCCGTGTCTGACACCAGCCAGGGCGCTGCTGGCCCCCTTGGCCACCTGGGCATGGGGGGGCTCGTGCCCAGCTGCTGCCCCCCAGCCCCTTCCCCGCCGGGCAGTGCCCGGCCCCCTGCCCCCAGCCCGCAGCTCCTGGGGCTGGTGTGACCCCCGGGCAGGGCCCGGCACGGGGCCGTGGTGACCCTCACACAGCTGGGCTCGGCCCCTCGGCCCGGCCTGCCCAGACCCTGCAGGTCAACACTCCCCCCAACTCAATGTTGTCTGCAGCCTTAGTGTTTGTTTGAAGTAACTAGTACTGGTTTAGAGAGGTTAGTATGTAGGTGAGGTGTCTGGTTTAGCGTTGGCAGATCCAACATCCAGCTTACATGGTCCCATGCCCCCTGCAGTGACAGCTGTTGGCCAAGAGGGATACCACGGAACATCTCAACTGCACCTGTCCCGAACAGATCTGCTCTGGGATAAGGCTGGATACCTCTGCTCGGGACACTAAATCCCACCTCAGTGTCTGGGTCTGCTTGAAATCCGTGAGGATCGGGGTCCTGAATACTCCTTCATGGCCTTCCACAGAGCCACCCACCTTGCTTAGAAGCTCACAGCAAGGCAGCACCAGCAGTGCATGAGTCAAGTCCACCTGTATTCTGGTGGTTTAGCTATTGGACACTCTTTTTCCAGTGGTTTGCCTAACATAGATGTCTTTCCTTTGGACTGGATGAAAAAAAAAAAAGTGAGATTTTTAAAATTCCATCTATGATCAAGTTTACCTGAATCCATCATGAGACCACTTTTCAGAACACTAACAATGAATTGGCCTGATTTTTTTATTTTTTTTAAAGGTGATAAAAAAATTATTCAAAAGTAAATATCAGTCTGTTGAGGTAAATATGTAATCAACCAATTTAGGCATGCATTTTTAGTGAAGGGAAGATGCAGCAGTGAAGTACTTACTAATGGGCTTGGTAGAAAATTTACTGCATAGAAAAAAAATAAAACATGTTGTAGAAGTGCACAGCGCTTTGCCAATCCTGATCAAAGTTAGAGCTGCATGAATTAATTTATAAAGTAAAAACTTGAGTTATTTATAGATGTGAGGTGAATTTGGCAATAGTTTAAGTCTAGAGAGTTAAACTTTCCTTTGAAAAAGTCAGAATGTTTTGAAAACATTTCAATCTTTATTTTTACAGCAAGTGTTCTGCAGATCTCTCACGCTTCCCCTCACACTTTTTAAAGGTTAAAATAAAACAGCAAGAAGCACTGTAAATCAAAACAAAATGAATCTATGGTACTTTAGATGAGCCAAGATAAAATTTCATAAGATCTCTTTCCCTTTGGGAAAAAGAAGCATTTGAGTACTGAGAAAACTCCAAATAATCCCCACCCCCCCCCTGCTTCTTGTGTTTGGGGTTTTTTTATTTATTTTTAATTTTACTAGAAAACCATATAATTAGTTGTTTATACACTACTAATCAAGGCCCTTTCCCAACCTAAAAGAAGTTACAGTTTGAACAAGACATGGAGTGAAATAGGGAAGAGAGCAGGTTGAGTTAATAAAAAACGGTGTGAATAAATTTACTGTGCTGTATTATTTTATAATTCTAACTCAAAGGCAATTTACATCAAACAATTGTTCTTTCAAAAGGTATCTGGGCCTTCTGTCTTACCAGCTTGTCTGACAAATATATGGATGGAGAAATCGCTCACACATTTTGAAACAAGACACGAAATTTTCTTTTTTCTTTCTTCTTTTTTTTCCCTCAGCCTACTTCTGATAAAAATATATGCTTTTTCCAAAATCTGGCAAGAGTGAACACTGAATCAATGACTTCTTACAGGCAAAAGCTCATCCTGTGTCCTCAAAATCTATCCCTGAAGCTCACACGACTCACAGTTTTCCCTGCATCACTTTTTTAACAGTGACAGCATAAACTCAAGCTGAGACTTCTGCTCTCTTCACATTATTCCCCTCTTGCCATCTCTTTGCAGCTGAGTAGGTTTCTCCCTGCCAAGTGCCGTTTCCAGTCTCTCTGACCGAGATGGGGGGTTGTGCATTATGCCACGCATAACGGGACCCCAGTTTTTGCTGGCAGCTGCCACAGCAATGAAGCAAGGTGTTCCCTGCAAGCTGAGCGTGTGTGGGTGACAGGGTGTTACCTGTGAGCTCATGGCTCATGGTTTGGAGTGCAAATTGTCACTCGCACATTTTATGATTGAGGTAGTTAATGAATTGCATGTTGTGAGGAGCCCGCAATTAATTACCTGAACGTTTATAGCCACTGTTGTATTGCAAACACAATATAATTAGGTCTGACTAAACAGAAACCACTTGGGGGAAAAAGTCTTGTCATTGAGAATTTCCTGCTTTTTAGCTCCTTGATCTCCTAATCTGCATCAGAGATTTCATTCTTATTTGATTTGGTTTTTGTTTTGTTTTGAATTAGCCTGAGCCAGGAGGCAGACCATGTGACAATGGAGGGAATAAACCATGTAAGCACAGATCCCGCTGCTCTTGGCATGAATATTAATACTGCCATCTTCCTGCCCTAGATAGCAGTTGGCGTTAGGTTAGTCAGGCAGGGTTCCTGGAGCATAAAGAAGCAGAATTGCTCCTTATCATCAGAAAAATATAGGTTGGTTTTTTTCTTAAGGAAGGAGTGGAGGGAAATGCTGTTTTTTTCAGCAGGCTCTGGGTTACACTCCCTTCTCTCAAGCAAACATAAAATAAGGCTGGATGTGTATCCCCATTGCGCAGTGCCCCAGGAGAGCTCAGATGGGCATGGATCCCCAGCAACGCATCTCTGAGCGTTCTGTGGGTTTTGCTCACTCTCTTCTTCTCTGCCCTTTCTGCAGGCATCCAGCACGCGTCCGGAGTGCAGCATCATGCAGGAGATTGAAGAGGAGCGCAGCCAGTGCTTGGCAGAGCTTATCGGGGAGAACCAGACTTCAGGTATGGGGATGCTGTCTTCTCTCCCTGGCCTGCAAGCCAACATCACCCAGCCTCACATTGTCCTTGCCCATGCCGTTGCTCACCCCTGCTGCTGCTGGATCAGGGCAGTCCCTCCAGCTGATGTTGAGTTCTTACATTACAAGGGAGAGAAATAGGTATTTCCAAAGTACGATTCAATCAACCAAGAGTTTGAATAGCTCGTTGGGGATGACTGGCTGCCTCCCAGCTGGGTAAGCCTAGCTTAGGTGTCTCAGTGTGTTTAATCACAGTCATCCATCTCTCTCTGAACTGGAAGTGCCTTAACCAATTTTTCCCTGGGATCTGAAAGCCTGAAGTTCTCATAGGCTTTGGTTTGCTTCAAGGGAAGTCATGGCAACCTTGTTCTTCCATTGAACTGCCCTCTCATCCCCATGCCAAAGTTGCTCCTGTCCTGGTGGCAAAGCAGAGGAAGGAAGGTTGTGCTCCAAGGCTGCAAGACAGCTATGAAGTTGGACCAGGTGGCTGAGATCCTCTTCTTGTTCACATGACATGGAGCACACAACACACTGAGCAGTCCTTCTGGAAGGCTTTCCAGCCCCCTTAATCCAATCCTTTCTTCAGTCTCCGTCCTCCCAAGGTCCCTCTAACCTAGCATCAGGCAGCAGCTGCGGGGCTGTTGCTCCCTTGAGGAGCAGGCATGGCACACCACACATGGGGCATGAGGGGTTTCAGAGCAGGAGAGAGGCTGTGGGATGCTGCTGAGAGCAGAGGAGCTGCACACCAACCTGTGAGACAGGACACAGGTGGGTGATGTTGAAAAGGTCTATGCTAGCACAATTCCTCCAGTGGGCAGCCTGCAGAGAGCTTGGGGAATTTTGACACAGCCACCCATGCTCAGTCTTAAATTGTAGATGTCAGTGAGGGAGAGAAAGAAAATGTTTGGGTTTGGTGCTGTCCAATCCCATCACATCCTGCGGCAGTGCTGTCAAAGCCCTGGGTTGAGGCATTGAGTCGGACCTCTCCCCTTCCAAGTTCCAGATCCTGGTTTTGTGAGGGAGGGTGTAGGGACCAGTGGTGGGCTGTCAGACACCGAAAACAAGGGATCACGTTCCCGGGGGAAGGGCTGAGAAGGTGTGTATCCTGCTTGATGTTTGCGTCCCACCTCCTGAAAAAGTGGAAGAGGATGTCTGCTCATCCTCTCACCACTGGCATTGCTTGCAGTTAGGCTACAGACTGAAGGACTCTCCTGCGGAATGCTACTTAATGATAGAATTACGTCCTGGGGACAAGCTGATCCCTGGAGGTGCTTTACTGAATACAAGGATGGCTTTTGGCCCCTGCTTTTATCTGCTAAGATATGGTTTTCTTTGGTTCAAAAATGATTTCAAGTGTCCCTGTACAGTTAAATGGAGCCATCTGAAGAAATGTTCTCCTGGAATCCAGTAAAGAAAAGTGTCAGGGTAATTAAAAACACTAAACTAAATGCCTCATTTTGTTTTCATGGATATTTAAAGAAATTCAATTAAATACAGTACATTCAAAATTGAAGAATACTTGAAGTGTTAATATTTTTTTCCCTGCTTTTTCAAAATTATTTTTCTCATTGGAAAGTTTAATCCAAAACATTTTTTCTCCTTCCTGCTGAATTAAACCATTGAAAACATTTTTCCTGATTCTGATGCAAAAATACCACTCAGTCATGCTGCAGGCTCTTAATGCGCAAGCACTAGCAAGTATATAAAAATCCTTCGGTGTTTGTTTTTAATAATGGAATAGTGAAATACTGGACTGGGATAATTCTGCATTTCCACCAGTCACTACCCATAGTCATTAAGTGGGGCTGATTCTGGAATTGCAGCTGTGAGCCCTATAAACTGGGTTTTGTCCATGGAGACAGTACCTGCTACTCCTGAGTTACTCAGATGTCATTTGTGTGTCTGCATGTCCTGGGTAGAAGTAGTCATTGATGACACCAGTGTGGAAGAAGCATGTGTAGGGACACAGCACGTGTCCAAACAAATTTTACAATGCAAACTGAGTGGAAAGCAGTTGGCATCCATTTGCCCCAAAGCATCAGCAGGTATTTAAGAGCTCAGCACCTGACTCATCTGGATACCCAGGGGTGCACTTGCAATTCAGCATCTCTGAAGTATTGGCTCTCAAATGGGTGACTATGGGTGAATCATCTTATGGGGAAGTCTGTTTTGAAAGCGGTGCAGACAGGTAACTTCAAAGTGTGTAAATGGGTTGTTTTCCCCCCTTGGAGTGTACAAGGCACAGCGTGTGAGCACAAGTAGGTAAAAAAATATGTTTTTCTGGAATGGGGCTTCATCACTCAAGAAATGTAGCTCAGCATAGCTGCAAAATAAAACTTTGAACTTTGATGGTTGGGGGTGAGGGGGGAGTTTGTTGGGGAGAAAACTTACGAAGGTGATGATACGCGATCGTATGAAGGTGATGACTGTTTAATCTGAGTGTTGCTGGAAAGAAAAAACTCCTAGTATAACTCCCAGGGAAAATGTAATTTTAACACAGTTCAGTCCCCCAGAGAAGGAGAGTGGAAAGTAATTGAGATTCCCTGCCATCTATAATGCAATACCTTGATTTATGGCCAGATGGGTGCATTGCCTTCTGCACATTCCACATCCTTTCAGCGAAAAGAAAATCACTTGAGGTTTAACAACTGATTTGTTATCATTTCTAATTAAATGAGTGGAAATAAGGAAATACACCATTTTGGTACAGTCTGGAAATAAAGCTTTGTTTAGAAGCCATTATCAATTGTATTGATCAGAGGAGCTTAATCATGGATGTAATTTGATGTGTCAGATAGATTAGTCACTTATTAAGAGCAACTGATGGTAGGGCTGAGATCGATCAGCTCGGGATAAGCAGGTAGATTTCCACTGATAAACAGTAACATCTGTCTTAATGCCATTTTGTCTTCGAACACCCATTCCTTACAGCGGGTGCACATGCACAGGTGAAACTGATGCTTTCTTTCCAAAATAAACCTCGGTGGTTTCAGTTCTGGTAGTCGGTGCCAGCTGCTGGTGCCAGCGGTCCTGAACTGTAGGACTGCTGTTTACTATTAGCAGTATGGGAGTATCTCTGTTCCCTATTAGGAGTGTGATTCAGTACCCGTGAAGTTACCCACATTTGAGGAGACTTTAGCAATGACACAGGAGAGACACAGGAGGTCACAAAAGCATAACCGCCTCTGGTGAGAAGAGGTTAGCTGCTCAGCATGGGAAGGTCTGCAGAAGATGCAGCTAGGGAGAAAACAGCAGGGGAGACCAGCTTAAGCTGGCAGTGTATACACAGGAGAATAAAACGGCTGAGAGATCAAAGTCTGGACTTTAAAGGAAGTTTGTAACCATCAGAGGATACTGAACAGCCTTTCTGGATGTCTGCAGGAAGGAGTGTTTTTACTGGCTTCATGGCAGAGCTTGCCCAGTTTATGAAAGGGCACGTGGGATGCGGTGGCGTATTGCAGCACAGGATGGAAAGTCATGAGCAGGACTGCCCTTGCAGTCCTCTGCCCTTCGAGACTAAGCAAGCTGGGACCAGTTTGTTTCACGTGGGCAAATAGCTGTTGCATGGGAATGACTTTTGGTGAGGGATTTCTTTTGCTTGATGCAGATCTAGTGTATTCTGGCCAGGCGTAGGCATCTCTTTTAGGATGTGATGAATCACATTCAGATTGTCTTTCCTGTTGATGGCAATACAAAGGGATTCTTAGTGAGCGCTCGGCTGTGTTGGAAATAACCACACTTCGCAGGTGACTCCTGTCCCTGGTGTTCACTGGCTTGGAGGGGATTTGGCCAGGCTGGGTAAAGTCCCAATTCCATCATTAGAAGTGATGAATCTGCTCATTCACATACAGAATTGCATTCAAGCTAAACGTTCACTTGGGTGTTTGTTAGATGATCGTTCCAGCCCTTCGGCCCCCAAAGAGTGCTCACCATATAATTCAAGGCATTATTTAAAAAATCTTTTGAAAAAACTGTTGCTGTGCAAGTGGCAGGATTCTTCCCTGCTCAATGCAGGAGATGATGTACAAAATGCCTCGTCTCAATCTCAGTGCAGACTGTGTTCCGACAGGCCTAAAGCAGCTCAGTGAGATTGCCTGCATCATTTCTATGAAGAGCAGACTTTTTTGCTGGGTTTTGACATGTTGGGAAAGGAGGTTTGGTTATTCCTCCCCTTATCACATAGCTAAGGAGAAGGTGCTGCTGGATTTACTCACCCACAGGTGCACCTGGGGGTTGGACTAGTGAAATCTGTAGTTTTGTTCTGTGTGAGGTATCTGCCTCTCCTTGCCAGCAATGGCCCTTCTCATGGCAGGCATGGCAGGGATGCACCAGATAAAGTGCCATTAATGACACAGATCATGTCTGCTTGTAATGGTGTCATGCAAATGTGAATCATTAGCTGTGGATGCCTTAATTTCCCACCCTAAGCATGTTTTAATCCCACTCCACACTAGTCTCTCAGTTGGTCTCCCTGTAAACTTTGCCTTACTTAATATCCATTATTGCAGCAACAGCAGCACTGCTGCTGCAGTGAAGGTGACTCCTGGGTCTCTTGGCCTTAGTTTTCCTCCTATAAAATAGAAACATTAATATTTTCCTGTCTAGCAGGGATAAGGTAAGGACAAACAAACTGAGAGGTGTCCAGCTGGTTTACAAGTGGGACTTATAAAAGTACTGTGGGTAGACAGAGGAATAAGAAATGCCATGTTTTGGCAGCACCCACAATTTAAATGCACAGGAAGCAACTATATATCTAGGGAGAAATAACACCCAAAAGAGAAAATTCATGTCATCCAGGTGAGGTTGCCTCTTCTCTTTCTGCACCTCTCTTCTCTCAAATAAATCTGTAAGTGGTGTCGTACATCAGTGTGCAATGGGTGCAATTGCAGATTTGTGTTGATGATGTTTTCCCAGCAGCTGCCTGGGGAGTTCCTTGGGGATGCTGAAGTTATATCTAACATATACAAAGCCATATTGCCCTATATGCTGGTGCCAAGCAATGCAGTGCTGTAATGAGTATGCAGAGGCAGAAGCGAAAGTCCTGACAGTGCCCCAGCCTCCAGAACAGCTGAGACGTTTTGCTCAGGAGCATCTTGGTGCCATCACAACACCAGTGACCCTGCAGCGCTGCTTTCTGTGAGATCAGGGTACTGTAAGCAACAGGTAGCAGGTCACGTTCAGGGGTTCAGCTGCATCGTTCAAAGGGTTCCCTGGTCATCCCAAATTTTCAACAGCCAGCGCCTGTAGGAGTCCTGCCTGGGCACCGGCAGTATCAGCTCAGTCAAGTCAGTCCCAGGATTTTCATGCGTTCAGTGAGAGCTCTGCCCGCCACCCCACTGGACAAGTGTGATGAGAGGGTTTTGAGCATTGCTTGGCAGAATGTGTTTGCACACTGCCAGCTGCTGCTGTGATAGCAGGCTGCGAGCTGCCCAGTAGCTGCTTGGGCTGTCTCCTTTCCCCTTCTCTTTGCTCTCTGGCTGCACAGGGCTGCTTCTCTGGTGGCATCTCTCACCAGTGCAATATAAAACAAAGAAATAAGGCAATTGCACAGCCTGGGGTTCTCCAAGGCACTTGGTAGTTTCAGGAGCCTATAATAAACAGAGTTCCTCAGTCCTCTGCAGTATTTTGAAAATGCTTGCAAACATATTTCAAAAGTGAAGGATGCAATCCCAGCCCCACTGAAAACCAGGCTTTTACTCCAGATACTTTTCCAGCCAGGATATCTGTATGCAATACAGTGACTGCTTAGCTGATAATCCAGTTAGCAGCAGTAGGGAAGCTCTCCCAAGGGTTAGGAGGAGAGGATAGCTGAAGGGGGTTTTGCTTTCCAGACTCACAGATGGTGGCAAATCTCTCTCTATGTGAAGTGTGGCTGAGCTCCTAAAGGCTTGCTGCAAGGCAGGTCTCACCACTGCCTTGCTTCTTGCTGATTTCTACTTGTTATTTTTTATGTAATGATCCTGGAGCAAAGAGGAGCGTTTTTTGTTTTTAGGAAAGCTGCCCCTCTCTGTGGCTGTAGTTTGCAAACAGTTCAACTTAACCTGAAGCACCCAAAAAAGAAAAAAAAGAAAGTAACCCTCTCTTTTTTGTTAAAAAGCCAAAAAAATTATTCAGGTCTTAGGTCAGTTGACTCAGCTCGTTATCTGTTTATCCCATTATTGCTAATCAGCTTGCTCTGCAATCAGATATTCTTTCAGAAGCATCATTTAGGGATGGCAGTTAGGGTACTGTGACTCATGTTTGGGTGGCACAGGCAGCTCTGGAGACCGTGCTGCTTTGCAGGAATTATGGCATGGTAAACAGCCCTCATGGAGAGTGGTGGGAATATCAGGCAGCACTTGGGCACAGGAATCCTGGCCCATTTTTGGAGTTTACTTTAATGGCATGGAAGTTTGAGTTAAGAGGGAAAATATTCAAGAACAGAGAGGGGAGACCTTTAAACCACAGAAGACTCCTGACACTAGCCCATACAGGTGCATGGCATTATTGCTTCCCACATGCAGGATTTTGCATTCCCTTTTGTTGAACTTCCATCACTTTATGTTTTTTCAGGACTTTTTTTTCTCCAAAACAGGAGACCTGCAACTGGATTTGGATCCTAAGTTCTGGAAGTTAAGTGCAAGTGAAACAAGCTCACAGCTGGAGGCTGTCAGCATCTCACAGATTCTGACCAGCATTTTGTCTGTCTGTTCCCCACAGTTCAGTAGTGTGGAGGTAGCTGAGATGATTTTCTAAGTGTCAGTGAAAATAGTTAATCGCCATCAAGGAGCTTATACAGTCAAGCTGCTTCTGCTACCTCAAGTACTTTATATTTGCAATCTAGACCTGTCTGTCTTGTCTGTCTTGCAAGCAGGGTTTGAAACCAAATCAAAAAGTCAGAAAGGTGGAAAACATGAAAGAAAACAGTGCCAATCCCCCTGCCAATGCCTTTTCACATCTGCTTAACTTGTACATGCTTCACACTTGTTGTGGGCAATAGAGTGGAGTCCTGCAAGCTCATCATCAGCATTGTCACATGCAAAGAAATCCAGGTGGGAAACAGCCTGTGTTGTTTAAACTCCAAATACTGCTTTTGCTGTTCCATAGTCCTAGAGAGGAGGCTGGCTTGAAAAGCCAAATTTGGAGCTTGGGGTTCTTTATCAGTCTCCCTTGAAGAAACCAAGGTGTGTTTGATGGAGAAGAAGCAGTGAACATATGGAAATTAAAAGTCAGGCTGGAAAAACATTAAATTAGGAGTCTGTTTATTCATCACCATCTGTTTATAGTGCAGTAAGATAAGAAATAATTAATAGTTCCTTGCTTGCAAAAGTTTAAATGAATTCTCACCATCCAGTTGCATAAGACCTCCTGGGATAGATGATGTGTTGGTCAGATTTGTGTGACAGTCTGGTTATCGGCAGCTCTCCAGGTGCTGCGTTGCTGGAGCAGGCACCGTGTGGCTGATAGCAGCTCAAGCACTCGAGATAATGCACACAGCAGGGTGAAGAAGGGGGTGGATGGACCACTCCCCCCAGACTGGGAAGATGCTGTGTTTTCTGGCTGCATCAGGGCGGATACATCCCCAGGGGCTGCCAAGTGTTTGTGTGGGTGCTCCTTACACCTTTACGTACATGGGGGTGGATGCTTTTGTTAGCAAAAAGCCACTGGTTTAAACTCAGTAGCAGAGGAAGCTGCTGAACTGGCAGATTTGCAAGGTGGTAGCTCCCAGGGGAAATACACATCTTGGCAGACATCTGAGGGGGACTCTGGGTAATAACATAAGATGGCACTGGTACAGACAGAGGAGAGACTTGTCCCCAAGCTGAGAAGGTCTGCAGAGAGGCTTTGCTTGCAGGGGAAGCAGGTGGGTTTGTCCCCATGGTTGAAAACAGTTGAAGAAAAGAGTCCAGAAAAATAGCCAGGCCCTTGGACAGAGGTTGACTGTGATGTGTGGCTAAGGGCAAAGTTCTGAACAGAAGCTCTGGGATAATCAGCGTGGCCTCCAGTTGTCATTTCAGAACTGTGTAGAGCTCTCATAAGTGTGGTACCAAATCCACCAGCCCCTCCAAAAATCTCATCTATCTGGGACATCAGGGATGGCATTAAATGGCTACTGCTGAACAGCTAAATCAAGGCCTGAGGATCCAGTCAACATACTCAATGAAGCCTGGGGAACAGCTTAGTTCAGTCTAAATTAGATACCTACATTTGATTTAAATGATCTCTTTAAAGGCAAAAGGACCTGCAGGACTTCTTTCCATGCTGTCTTTCCTTAGTTTTTCATTTACTGTTCTTTATTACTCTGGTCTGGGTGATGCAAAGGGCCTCTTGGTTTCTGTCTTGCTCTGACCAGCAGCATCAGGCAACTTCCAGATTTGACATCAGTCCTCTCCATTCCTGAACGTGGCCTCTCCTACGACAGAAGGGAATTCAGCCGTGTGACATCAAGACCTCAAACCCCAGACTCTCCTTTATCTCTCTTAGAGGATCAGTGCCAGGGCTAAGGTGCCTTTTATTTAACGGACATTTTTCTTCCAGTTATTAGACAGTGGTCATGATACCCAGTTGGGACAGGCCACTGCATGGTACCTCCAGATGCTCTTCTTTCATTAACGCTTTCCTCATCGGCTCTGGGACTCTTCCCAGCCACCAACACCTCATGCCACAGCTCTCACAGAGGTGCAGCCTACTCTCTGGAAATTCAAAAGAAAGAAATCTGCCTTGGAGTTTTCAGACGATAACCTTCTGTCCCGGTTTTGGCTGGATAGAGTTAATTTTGCTCCTAGTAACTGGCACACTGCTGGGTTTGGGGTTTAGTAATATAACGTTGATAACACACTGATGTTTTAGTTGCTGCGGAGCTGTGCTTACTCTAAACCGAGGACTTTTCAGTGTCCCGTGCTCTGCCAGTGAGCAGGGGCACAAGGAGCCAGGAGGGAGCAGAGCCAGGACAGCTGAGCCCGGCTGGCTGGAGGGACATTCCATACCATAGAGTGTCATGCCCAGTATATAAACTGGGAGGAGTTGGCTGGGAGCCACCGATCACTGCTCGGGGACTGGCTGGGCATCGGTCATCGGGTGGTGACCAAATGTATTGTGCATCACTTGGTTGTTTTTTCCCCCTTTGGGTCTTATTCCTTTCTCCTTCTCTCTCCTTTTCATTACAATTGGTTTTTGTTATTGTTGTTGATACTATATTTTATTTCAATTATTAAATTGTTCTTATCTCAACCCATGAGTTGTACCTTTTCCCCCAATCCCCTCCTCATCCAGCTGGTGGTACTCAGTTGCCGGCTGGGGCTGAACCACACCACCTCCCACAGCACGCGAGGGAAGCTGGCATCTGAAACAGGAGGAGGCAGCACATGTTGCTGTGGTGGTAAATGTGGTAGATGTGAGCAGCTCCCAGACTTTTCTGCTGGCTGCTTTGATCCAGTCTGAAGCTGATGGCCATTCCCCCAGGCCATGAATCTCAGAGAAAATAGTACCCAAAGGTGTACTCCCTACAAAGCTGTTACTTGGCTGTCCATCCTCGCTTGGTAACCCTGCTCGAGGAGGGTGCACCTCCCCACTGGGTAGGGCTGATTCCCAGTTGGGCAGTGGTACCTGCTCAGCTGCCTGAGCCATCCCTGTCACCCGCAGTCCAGACAGCTACCAGCGACAGGATGAACTGGAAGCACAGATCTACACAGCACCTCATCTTTCTGCCCTGTGGAGCTAAGAGCTGGCTTTTGCCTTGACCTCACATTTTTAACAGAAGCAGTCACGGGATAAGACTTTACATCTGTTTTCTCCCTTATTACGCTATAGGGGTGGAGGTGGAGGCTTTGGTTTTGTTTTCCCTGTTGCTGACGTGCCCTGGCTGGAAGCTTGCTAACAAACAGCACTGTTTATTTGGCTTGGGAACAGCTGTCTTGTGGCTTGTCAGGATTAATGGCCATTTAGCGGACGTTAGTCTTGTACAGAAAAAGGCATTTTAGTTTGGAGAATATGTTACATTTTTAAATGCCATCAGACTTTTTGGTTACTTTTTTTTTTTTTTTTAGCATGGTATAATATATGAATGCACACAGCCTTAGTTATGCAAGGGTTATAAAAATAAGGAAAAAATGCCGTTGCTACAGACCAATGGAAAGCAAATTCAAAGCAGTTTCAAAGCTCTGGATGATTGCTCAGATGAAATCCATCTATGCAGAGCTTTTGTTTCTGACAACGGCTTTTATTTGTCTCCCTCTCATCCTGTCAGATTTCTGGTTAAAAAATCTCTTCTTCCTCATCTTTTTTATTTTCCTTTTCCTTCTGACTATATCAGAGCACTTTCATGATGGTATCCACCCTTTTTCCTTAGGAGAATTACATTGTAAAATGTTGCATATGCCATAAGTTATGTCGAACTCCTGTTACAATATATGGCCAAGATCCAAAATCTGCTGCAGCTGGTGGAGATTTTTCCACTGATTTTACTATGCACTGCACTTTCTGTAATCTAAGTGCCTTTATTTCTTGATGTCCAGACCTTTTAACATAAGAAGGTGAAACTGTGGGAAACATGAGAAGCTGAGGTCAGAGGTGCCACACTTTACATCCATCAGGCCCAAGTAGGATTTCTGTTATGGAAAGCTTTTAAATTACCAGTGTCTCACAAATTTATAATTTCTTTTTTCTTGCCTTCTAACCATTAAATCTGCTTCCATGTGAAACCCAAGCTTTCTGGTCCCTCTTTGTCCCTTCCTACACAGCTGAGGTACAGGGCTTCCGCACAACCTTCCCTGCTTCTGCCAGTGTCCCTCTATATCTATGGGACAGAAGCACATTTCCAGCACAAACCCCAGCACATTTAATAAGCAAGAGCCAGATCATGAAGATTTTACGTGGTGAAGCTCTCTCCAGCTTTGCATAAGGACTGCAAGTATCTTTCTAGTAGTAGGACAGGCAGTTGGTGGCTTGCAGTTTGTAGAGGAAAATTCCACTTTGCCCTTCATTTTTTCAGTGGGGTGTCATATCTTTTTATTTATTTACCATGTATTTACCATGAAGAAGAGCAACACAGCACTGGCCGAAAATCTCCTCCATTGCAAAGTGCATTGTTTGGTCTTGAAGGTACAAGGATGATCCTTTAAAGTACCAACAGGGTAAGATTCCTGTTAATCATGCCATAATTGCTATAGGAAAGACTTCTCCACATCTTATTCCAGGTTGGTAAGCCATGAGCACATCGCCACGGGGGGCTGTCACTCACCTGTTGCCTTCAGTGAGCAAGTCAGTGGGAGGGTTTGTGCTTCCTTAGGGTGGGCAGCTCTCCTGAGCTCTCATCTCAATGCCGCCGTTCCAGTTGCCGTATACATTTAAGCAAGTCAAGGAATTCCTGCAGCTTGAACTAAGTGTGGGAAAGCTGAGAAGTCTCCTGACTCTCACGGCACTTAAACCATCAGTGAGAGCTGCTGCGCTCGCGTTCTGTCCTTGCTTGGGCTGTTTTGTTAGGAAGACCCACAAAAATTCTAATGCTTTTCTCCTTGCGACATCCCTCTCTCCTTCTGGTAGGAAAACCAGTGTGGTACAGAGGAGCTACAGCCTGGGTGAGTCCCATTTTAGGTCTTACATTATCAGGGTAGTCACTCTTGCCTCCCCAACAGCCAAAAAAGCATTTCTAGAGGTTGACCCCTAGTCATCTTCACTATGAATCGCTGTCTGGAGGCGCCAACGTGGGAAAAACCGTACAGGCAGGGTAGGTACTTAAATGCAGAGTCTGGTACTCTATAAATCCAATTCTCTGCAAATCCAGGAAGAGCAGGGGGGGTTAAGAGCCGGGGGGTGGGGGGGTGGGAGGGGTGTTGAGCGAGGAATGAGGAAGCTCTGGAACAATCCTTTAAGCACACTCCATGTCAGAGCACTAAAGGTCTCGGTCTTGTTTAGATGCTGGTGAGGAGAGAAGTTGTGTTTTTGGCAACCCGCTTTGTAAATCTTTGCCTTAAATCTTGGATCTTTTGTTTCAGCTTACATGTCTTGGACTTGGGCAGAAGGGCTCAGCTCACAAATTTGATTTATAAAAAGAATAATCTGGAGGGATGAAAAAAGTCAAGTGTTTATTTAGTCTGTTGGTTAAAGAAAGACTGAAAGATTAGAAACTTTTTCTTTTGACTTGTTTTCTAGTAGATTTTGAGGATGGAAAAACTCATAAGATTTTTGTGCTTAAAAATAATCCTCCAGAAATAGTCTCTGGTGATTTCTTTCACGCTGCTTAGAATGACTCAGCCTGGGGGCTTAAGGTGAGGTTTCCTTCATGTGTCTTTGAGTCAAATTTCTGCAAACATTTAGGAAGAAAGATCTCTTTTAACATTTCCTGTTGAGTGCTCAGCTTCTACTGGAAGCCGCTGCAGAATTGCAAACCATTTTGTATAGCGAGTAGCGGTGTTCCTGTTCCTCTCCAGCTTGTACACAGAGTGGGAAAAATGAAATCAGTATCCCTGTCTTGCCACAGATAGAGGCAAAGTCCAAGGTAAAGTCTTTTCCCTTGCCCTAGGTCTGGGCATCCTTTTTGCGTTCGGTGATTGCCCAAGTCCATTTTCTGCCCCGTTGGAAGTGCAGATCCCACACTGAGGGGTGAATGAGGGAGCAGCAGTGCTCCACCAAGAGCACACCAGTGGTGGGAAGGAAATGCTACAGTGACAGGGTTTCGCATGCCCTGGCAGGATTGTGGTTTTCCTTCAGCTAAGTGGTTTCTCTGTCACATCCTGCCTACAGCGCTGGAGTGATAGGAGGCACCAAGTCAGGCAAAAAATACCCAAATTAAATGCAAAGCCATGGAAAGTTCAAAGGGGAGCTCTGAGTGGATGGGTTTGCTTCAGAGCATGCTATCAGTGCTGATAAAAATAAAAAGGTGATGAGATGGAGCTGGGGGAGGAGAGATGCCCGCAGCATGTTTTGAGTGTATGTGTGGGGCTGGGGGGAGAAGAGGGCTTAGCAGTGGGTACAGGAGGGAAAGGGTTGAATTTTGCAGGGAAGGGTGGGAGGATTCGTTTAGTGAAACCTTGGAGCCAGGCTAGCCCCTGTCAAACCCAAACTGTCACAGAGAAATG
Source organism: Falco punctatus (assembly GCF_963210335.1). NCBI lineage: Eukaryota > Metazoa > Chordata > Aves > Falconiformes > Falconidae > Falco > Falco punctatus. Next base: position 54,414,310 of record NC_137583.1, on the reverse strand, counting down.
AGGTAAAACCCTATTCTGCAAGCCCAGGGCAGGGCATGAGAGGCTGGAATTAAAATCACAGAAGGTACCAGCAAGAAACGATAGGGAGCTGCTTCCATGCTAGAAGCAACTTCATAGTCTAGGACACTTCAGCTTGAAAAAGAGATGCCTTGAGGAGGGATATGAAAGAGGATTTGGGTGGGGTTTTTTTCCCCACGGAAAGGGGTATTGTGGTTAGGTTATGAATATTTCTGGTTTTGTAAAAAAAAACTAGGCGATTCCTAATGAAACCAGCAATGAGCAGGTTCAAAGTGAATTCAGAAAAGGATGTATTTTTTCTTTCAGTGGACACTAAAACTGCAGCCCAGGAGACTGTGAATATTAAAAATTTCCATGAGTTTAGAAGAAAAATCAAATTGCATTTAATGTAAAATATTTATGCAATAAGAATAATCCAAGGTATTTTTTATTATTACAGACAATTTTTAAGATTTAAATAGAAGATTATCTCTGATTCAGGACGTCTCTGCTCACTGGAGTCTGGGGCAGTAGTAGTAACTCAAGGCTCACGATGGGTTTTCCTCGCCTCTACTGGAACTGAATTTGAGCTACCTGTCGGAACCGAGTTAGTAGATCGTTGGAGGGACCATCTTTTGGGGTCTGTTTTCTTCAGCCAGGCAAAAGCTTAGCGCTCAGCTGGGACAAGGAGGTTGATGCAATGATAATTGGTCATAACGAGATCAAATTGGGCAAACCGTAGGTGAGCACCAAGGCTGCACTTCTGCATGAGCCTGTCAGTGGGAGCATAAATGTCATCTAATAGCTATTTACAGTCCTAACTCCCAGGTTAGGGAGGTTGGAAACTGCCTGCTGATAGTCAAATTGGAGTGAAAATGAGTTTCCATTTTGTAATGGTACCCAGCCTGTGATGGTACCCAGTGATACCTCAGCATGGCTTCAGCTGCGCCTTTACTTTGCTGTTATCTACCTGCGCATAGGGAGAGGCATGAGATAACCCCAGGCATCAAAATTGTATCTTTGCATATGAATGTGGATTTGAAGAGCAAAAGTCTTGCATGGGAATGTCCTTCAGAAGAGACCATTCATTAGGGAGAATTTGGTGTGAATGGCAGGTGTGGTAAAAGGGGGTGTTCTGAGCTGGGAGTTCATCTGGGTTAAGAGAGAGCCTGGCACCACCCTGCTGCCATTCCTTCCAAACCCAGTCACATCTCAGAGCAGTGCCAGAGCTCTGGAAGTCATGTTTATTCACAAAGGAGTGTTAGCCTCTGCTGCTCCCACATAAGCTTTGGCCGTATATTTGCTGTAAGTGTAGATATGACTCAAATAAATGTTTTTTGTGCTGTAGTCTGATGCTTCTGCAAACTACTGTTTACCTGTGCCTCATGATGATTGACCTGTTTTCTGTTCATTAACCTTTTAAAGGAAGAGAAGACGAGAGCCTGAGCTTTGATTTACATTTAGCAGAGACAGTGGAAAAGGTTACCACCTTCTGCAGCTGGGGTGAGGTTTCCTAACCCCCTGCAGCCAGGACTGTGTCAGTGGTCTTCAGCCACTTCTGCACCAGAACCTCTTAGAAGAGGGCTCTCCAAAGCCCATCTGAGGCTGATGACACCCTTGGCTTGCACTTGGGGCATTTGGCTTGCAAAGAAGGGGACTGAGCTGCTGACTGTAAAGATCTGAGCTGCAGCGTGTGGCCAACAGCCTTCAGCCCATCGAGCAAGACTGCAGGAGCTGGTTTCAAGAGGGAGAGAGAGAGGTGGCTGCTAGTAATTACACTAATTGCGTGGCTTACAGTGCAATGATGAGCAGCCTCGTCTGCTTATCTGAAAGAAGGTTAAAAGACAGCTTTGTTAGTCGTGAAGGATTTCTCCCTGCAGAAGAAGGTATTTGGTTCCAGAGAGCACTTCACGATCTACCAGGCAACAGTAGGACAAAACTGAGTGTCTGGAAGTCACGGTTAAAATAATTGGAAAAGAAAAGACTCTTTTTCAGATATATATATGTAAATAATGACAAGAGTTTAAGGAGTGTACCTGATTACCCAGGGATGTGGTAAATGCTACCGTCTTTTAAAAGTTACATGCTTGTTTTCATACTGCTTTTCCAGAGTCACCTGCAGTCCTTCCTAAAGCAAAGCCCAGCCCTTGGCAGTGGAAACTTTGCTTTCAGTAACAAGCAAATGAGCAGAGCAGCTCTTCTGATTAAACTGGAGCTGAATGGTAGGTGTGTTCATGGCTCATTTGCACCTGCTGCCTTGGGAAAGCATTGATAAATACCTTTGCATCCTTCCTGCAGATACTGAGTGCAGGGGAGAAGACAACATTTATAATTAATTAATGGAGAGGCACTTAGCAATCACCAAACATGATTTCATCAGGCAAAACAAGTTGTCATTCTTATAACATCTGTGAAGGCCAAGTGGTGCCCCAGGGAAGAGAAGGATTTCCTTTTTCTGAGGCAGGTTGCAATTGTTTCTACCCTCAAATAGTTGATCTGTTGTGCTGACATGCTGGAATATTGCCTGCTAACCCCCTGATCCCAGCAGTTTTCCTGTCAGTTTTGGAGGAAGAAAATAATTTTCTGGAAGGCTACTTGATAAAGTTTGGTTGTGTCTGCCTTTGGGTGGACAGGCACAAACTTTTGCCTGGTGTTATGATGAGATGACTACAGGGCGAGCAGCAGCGTTGGGCTACAAATGCAAAGCATCTCACAGGTATCAATTTTTGTATTGTTCCAGTTCCTTAAAGTCAAGGTACTCATGCAGCCCCTCTTCTAGTCACTGGAGAGAAGAGGATATCTGTATAGAATGATTTGATTTCTGAGCTTCAGAAACCATCCTGTGGTGACATGAACTGCCAGCCAGAGCTCTGGTTTCCATTGACTCCTTTAAGTTTACATGTTTGTTTTTTAGATGCATAAATTTAGGGATATGAACCCCACCTTTAAAACCTGGACCCTTCCAGGCAGCTGCACAAATTTCATCAGTGCATCTTGGGGGGCGATAAGGAAGAATGATGTTGGAAGAGCTAATAGATAGATATGAGAGGTCTTTACAGACACAATAATTTTTAAAGATCCCCTTTGTGTGTCTTGCAAAGCCAGTCTTGTGGGCCTTTGCTATATTTTAATCAAAGAGAGCTTTTGTTACAAAAGTGAACACCTAAAAGCTTTTTTTGTGCATCACAAGTGGTGGTGGGAAAATGTTGACATAGAAAAGATTCAGATCACAAAAATTTTCGAAGTGTGTAATTCAGGACATTTAAAAAGCCATCTGATACTATCACTTTGTATTTTATTTTGCATTATAACCTGTTCTGAGGTAAGGGGTGCACTATAATTTATTGAGGTTGGTGGAGGAAAAGATTGTAAAACATGAAAGATCCTGTCATGAAATCATCTATTTTTCCTTGGACAGAATATCTAATATCTTAATACTTTTGGAGCTGCTGGCTGCTTGGTGGCAGATAAGTGTGATGCTGTGGAAACTGAGCTTTGCACCTGATATTATAAACCTGAAAACTGAATTTTAATGAATGCTGCAGAAGAGCATGCACGAAGAAGATACCATCAGTTATTCTGTTTTTCAGGCTCTGATAAACTTACCTCAGGACTTCATCTGAAAAGTTCTGTTTGCTTATGAAAGAAGGAAGGGAAAACCTGTAAAATATCTTTGAAAGAGCTGAGGGTTCTTTTTCAGCTTCAGAGCATTTTTGTGTGCTCTCTTTATTGATCTGAGACAGCATGCTGCCTCAGTCTGAGCAGACTGATGATGACACCAGCCTTTTTCTTAGCTCAAGTAGTAAAAGATGATTTAAAGGAGGAATTTCAGATCGGGATATGATTATCAAGAAATGCAGCTTGACAGTGGTTTTCCTAGTTCCCTTTGCTTGCATGTGAAAAGTATTTTCTCGAAGCTTTTTTTCTTCATATTCTCCTTTCTTGTTAGGCTGTTGACCTTAACAGCAACACGTTAGTCACATTTGGGGAAGTGTTGCAATCTAATGGGGCATGACAAATAACTGAGAGCAGAGGTGCTATAAAAAAGTGAGGTCTGCTGACAACCCATCTATCTAACCCAGGCAGCAATTGAAGTGCCTGTCTGTTGGAAATTTAAAAGGGGGAAAAAATGTTTTCAGAATTCTGGTAAGTACTAGTTCTAGCAATTCTAAAATAGTATTTCTAAAATTTTTAGTAATTGTAACATTTGGGAAATGTTAAGGCAAAAACACGTCTGTTTTTTTTTAAATTCAGGTCTGCCAGCTCCTTTTGACTTCATTGTTAATGTTACATTATTCAACAGTGCAGCGTGTATGCGATACCATTAATGTCTTCTGAGAAAGCATAAATAAAAGGGCAAAATCGCAACAATATACTGTAACTCTGTAGGAAGCACATGAGGGTTTTATTCTGTCAGAAAGACTTTATTCTATCCAGAACATCTTCAGAAATGCTTAATTTAAACAAAATCCTTTGGTTTTCTCCCTGAAGTTAGCTCCATTGGTTCTACCTTTGCTCCTAGCCTGGATAGCTAGGGTTGTACCACCGTGCACCACCCCTCCACAGAGAGCATCTCTGGACAACAGCACGCTCCCTCCTCAGCCTCCAGGACCATTTTGTGTCTTCTCCCTTTTTAAGGAGAAAAACTGCTTCTGGGGAAGGGATTTGGCTCCTGATCCCTTGATTTTCATCGGTGTCCCCTTCCTGCTGAGCACGTCCCCTGCACAGCCATCTCATTTCAAGGGGAAGAGAAAGCTGGTGACAGAAGTTTGGGGGAAGCAGAGAATGAAGGGAAGCATGTCTCACATGTTCAGACCAGGTGTTTTAATGCAACAGGGAGAGATAAGGTCAAAGAAAAGAGATATATAATTAGGTATTTCTGCCTTTTTCATCTGAAAAAGGTGCTGCTCTTTATTAACTCTGATTTGCCTGACTCTTGCAGTGTTCTGCTGTTCTTTCTGTACCGATTTCTGGGAAAGTGCAGACACCACCAGTGCTGAATTTCAGGGACTGGGGTAACTGAAAGCTACATGTTTAAAGAAAATATTTTTGTGCCTTTCCTTCCAAAAGCTGCCTGCACCAAGGTGATAGGCTCCACACACCTTTGCACAGCTGCTCTGCTCTGCCCCGGTTCCTCTGCTCCATCCAGCAGATAACAGTCTTGGTTGTTCTACAGTCTGCTTTTTTCTTTCCCCCAGGTTGCAGAAGGCAATGGGACAACATCACATGCTGGCCTGAAGCGGAGGTGGGAGAGGTTGTGGTACGTCCGTGCCCCAAGTACTTCAGATTCCTCACCACATTTCTCGGTAAGCAAAACCAGACACCTCATCCCACTGAAATGGGTTTATGGCTTCACTGCTCATGGGGTTTCACGTCATATCATAGGGAATGCCTCTCAGTATAATCAGAGGGAGAAGCAAGCTCTTTGCACAAGGTAAGGGAGGTTTCCAAGCCAAGCATGAATGCCCAAACCATTAGAGCATCCTCCCTGTCCTTCCTGCAGCACCATGTAGTGCTCTGGATCATAGGGATGCAAAATGGCTCCTGGTGAAATCCAATAATAGGGATGTGGTGCAGTGAAAATTGAATTGACCTGTGTAACAGTATGTTTGTTGTACGCAATGAACAGTTTGGTGCTGTAATTAAGTAAGTCTCTGACATAAAGTACACAAGCTGAAACTGTACATAATAAAGTGTGTTTCTGCTGAAATGACAAATCTGGCCACAGGCCAAGAAATTAACCTGACAAATAATGGGCAAGGAAGGTTAATGGGGAAAGTAGCTTAACTCGCTGTTTGGGGTGTTCTGGGGAGCTTTAATTTAAAACTCAGGTCTCAAGAGCCATGCAGCAACAGGACTCTTTCCCTCCTGGTAGTTTATAGTCATTATTTACTATTTTTATTATGGCACCCCTGCAGGCTTCCACACAGAAATAAGCTCTTTTGTACTGGAGATTATGCACCAAGCTGATAAGTCTCCAGTTTTACAGCTTTGCAGTCCAAACACACATGATAGATTATGAATGGGAGGAAGCGTACAATATCGTCCCTGTTTAACAGGCCAGGGCACTTCACTGATTAACCAGCACGCGCTGATTACATGACTTGCCCGAGGCCACACCAAAAGTCTTGGCAGACCCAGAAGGGAAATTCAGAATCCCCGGAGTCCTATCCTAGTGCTGTAACCTCCTTGTTTCCAAAACTGCCCAGCAGTTCATCGCTGCTGCGTCAACACCCAGGGAGAGCAAGCAGAAGCTGCTGTAATGTCCCATTTTGCAGGACAAGACCCCTGAGCGTTGGTTCAGCCACATGGAATAATTGCTGGCTGTTGATGCTTTGTGCCCTCTCCTCTCCTAAGCACAACATTCACTAACTGGGCTTTACAGACCCAGCAGAGTAAAGTTAGTTTAGTTAGTTAAACAGACCTTTTTAAGAAGTTTTTCTAATACTTCATCCCACCGGAGCAGAGGAATGAGGAAAGTAATATAAATATATATACACACACATATACATACTTATATATAAATTGTGGCAGTGTTGAACTTAAGCTAATGAAAGTGGGATGCCTTTAGTTGTGTGCTAGGATGGGTTAATGAGACTCCATGAAGTTGTCCATTCAGGGACAACTACTGCTCTCCAAGATGTCCTAGGACATCCTGATCTCCAGGTTCCCCTGAAGAAAGGTGCAGTTTTCCAGTGACACATGAACTATGGGAGCTCTCAGGTACTTAAGGGTATCTCAGAAAACCTGTGCTTAGGCAAGTGAATGGTTCTTGTTCTGGGAGAAGTCCATCGCTGAGAGCAGTCAGGGCACCACTTGGGCTCTCTGTGCACTTAGCTCAGTGTGCCAGGCCAAGAAAGAGCCTCAAACACAAGCCAGCCCATGACCCTTCCCTGCATGCCCGTGTTGCAGGGTGGCTGCTGGCATTTATGCTGTTCTGTGAGCAGTGAGCTCAGCAAATGTCACCCAGCCTTGAAGCTGGCAGGGTCAGCTGCCTTCCAGCAGACTCTCACATTGCTTTGGATGAGTTTTCTCCCATTAAATGTAGTTTTCTGCATCTGACTGTCATCCAGGGATTCCTTACTGGAGAGCTGGCTAGTTTGGTCAGTGGTGGCTAGGGCATGATTCATCTCATCATAAATCAATCACTTAAAGAGATCGGATGAACAGCACCATGAAAATACCTATTTCTCCTCGCTTAGTATGGTAAAGCACACAGGGACTTCTTTGTTGGACAAAGCAGATTCAGCACTCTGAATGTTTCTGCTGTTTCTAATGCAGGTATGTCTGTGAGAGGGGTGCCTAGGATCCCATTAATGTCAGCAGTGATCTGGTCAGTGCTATCAACAGACAACTGTACGACAGAACCTGAACAGCTCTTTAGATGTCATTTGCTGTATCGATAAATTTTCTGTTGAGTGCAGTAGAAATGCAGGCGCTAAGCTCGCAGGTAGGCACCTACACTGCAGACACTGAGGACTCCAGTTTCCTCAGCATAAGCATCTGATGCTGTTTGAGCTACTCTGGGGGATCTAAGTAATCCCTGAGGATGCCTCAGCTGGTGCTAAGATACCTGTACTTAGGAAACCAGTTTCTAACCTGGAATGGCATTCCTATCAACTGCTTGTAGAGTTTTCCATCTGTAAACCTGTCTCTGAGCTTGTTTTGTGGTGAGTGGTGAGAAATGGGCTCCTTAGAGGTGCGGCTTGGCTGGCTTTTAGAATTCAGCTTCAGGGTGGGTTGAATAGCATCAACAAACCACATCTTTCTCCCCATTTACAGTCGGATGCTTGTGGAGTGGCTCTGGCAGATGTGAATGTCTTACAGTCAGGTGAATCCCACCTGTGCAGAGCATTTGTGCTAGCATCTCCTTCTGTAAATAAAGTGGTGCCATTTCCAAAGTAGAAACAACAGCTTTGATTTTCTCTGAGCTATGCACTTTGAACAATCATGTACAAATGTGGAAAGCAGATATGGTCTTAAAAAAAGGGAGGGTAAGATTGTCTCTTGTTTTATAGGATTTGCTGCAAAATTAATGCTATTAAAGTTTGTGAAGCAGTTCTTCCTTTGTAGTAGTATCATTGAACAGCTTTCAAGGAAATCAATCATCTGGTTAATGTTTATGTCTTACTCTTTGATCCCTTTGCAGGGACATGAAAGCTTATACCAAGTTGTGAGCAAGAGAAAATCTTTTATTTTTATAGAGAAAAAAGGTGAAATACTGGGAAACAAAGAGTTAATGTGAATTTCCTGCCTAATGAAGAACATGCTTTCAAATGACTAATATCCTATCTCCTGGTAAATAGAGGATAAAATGTCTCATGGCATTTAGAAACCTTAAAATGCCTAGCATAGTCCTGATGTCATTTGACATTAAAGTTTGATGCCATTCACAAATCCAGAAGATTTTTATTATTTCATGACATTCGTCAGTACCATGTGAAGGAGAAAGATGAAAATATTTTTGGCACTTTAATAACAAAAAGTGCATTTCTTGCCATCCCTTTCCCCTAGAGCGTTACAACTTTCTTTCAATACATGAAAAATGACATTTGGAATAGGGATTTGTTTCCCACAGTTCCTCCAGAAGCAAATTGTCCATCATGCACAAATTAAACAGTGAAAATTAGCACTGACAGTTTTTAAGCTTCAGCTGTGAGATTAATTGATTTAAGAGGGCGGGAATGGGAATAACCAAACTCTGGAATCCCACTCAACGAGGTGAGATCCTGCTGAGTTTCAGGCTTGCCAAACTCCTTTTTCCCTCTGGGGCTCTAAATTTACTTCTAGTCCTCTTGCCTTGCCATCACAAATGTGTTTTGCTTGTCTTATGTATTCTACTTGCCTTCCTTGTGCTTAGTGGGCCTACAGACCGCAAGGACTGCAATTCATCATTAATTCTTGTATATTCCTATTTTCAAGCCGCCAAGAGCGGAGCCACCCCGATCCTGCCTCTCTGCAGGCAGGTGGTGCCCCTTCTAGAGTCACCCAGCCATGGCAGCTTCCCTGTGCGGAACTGAGCACACCAGTATGTGCATGAATTTGTATAGTTCAGCTCACACTCCTCCAGTGTTGGTCAAGCCCATTGAAGCAATACCAGCACTGTTATCACATATCCCAGCAGCTTTAGTTGGATCTTCCCTCCCCTGCTCCACAAGTTCCTGGTTTCCTCCCCATTCTCCTGTACGTGACGTCTTCACCCCCTTATTTATTTTGTCCAACATTTTCACACCAAACTCTAACTCTTTCCTGGTGTTAGGAACACACTGCCAAGCGCTGGGCGTGAGTGATACAAGGAACTAAAACTTGTCAGTGTTGATGGTTGCTGCACCATGAACTTACAGTCTTGCTGAACTAGTGGAGAGTGCAAAACTTCGCAGGTGTAGCTAAACTGTGACAGTGTTGTCTGGAACAGGCAGCTATCAGTGCATTTTTATGTGGGTAGGAAGCCATCAGAGAGTCTAGCTGGCATTGCCATTCGGTACTGGTCCGTGCTCTGCCATCCTCCTGTTGCATTTAGATATAACCTGGTCCAATGGATTGACATTCTGAAACCATATTACAAGAATTTAATCAGAAATTCTCAGAGCTATTGTGACATTAATGCACAAATATTGAAAAAGAGATAATGCAAGGAAGCAGTCAGGGCACTGATATGGAAACTTGCCTGGCGTATCACAGATCGCAGACTGTGACAATACCACTTTGATTGCCCACCTGGAGCATTTATTAAGTTTCCACGTGTCCTCATGAATGCTGGACGTCATCATTCCTCAATCATGCCTTCTCCCAGTCAGATCCTTGGGCCAGGGTTAGTACTTGGAAGGCTTCTGAGATAAACCGTGACCCACTGAAGGAGGGTAGCTTCTGCAAGGCTGCGGTCACTCCTCTGGAGTACAAGAGGGTAGGGCATGACTTGCCTATTTCCAAATGTGTTGCCACTGGGGTTTGTTCTCCCCCTGTTGCGTGTAAATGACAAAGATAAACTGAAGCTCTGGAAGACATATATTCTGGTAAATCCCATCATGCTAAAAGAGACTGGAAGATTGTGGCTTAGCAGCACTTGCTTAGTTTAGTAACACAGAAGGTGAGGGTCCCCATTGCAAGAGTAAAATCAAGGAGGGAAAAGAGTAGTACAAGCTGATATTCAACAAAAGCAGAATGTGCAAACTGCCATGAATAGAGTCACAGTAGAAACGGGAGGAAAGTTCCAGTGGGGATTTATATCGGAAGTAAAGGCTAACTTTGGAGATAGCTTCGATGGGCTTTTAAAGTGATTAGATGATGTTAAGGATCAAGGACATCTCCAGGTCTGCATCTGTGTGTTCTTCTGACAGACCCACCACATTTCATATGCAGTGAGCCAAAGAGATAGAGAGGGAAGGAGACTGGACCGCGTCACTCAGTTCTGCACCTCTGCACTGAATATTCAGCTACAATTTGTGCACTATGAGTTATAAAGCAAGCCAGGACTTGAAATATTGGTCTCAGTTGAATCTTGAGGTTTCTTAGCAAAATTATGCCCCCTCCTTTGAACGTCATTCCTAAGAGTGCTGTCTCGCTGGCTCAGGATATTTCCTGGTTTCAAGCTGCTGCTCTGTGTCCCATTTAGCAGTCCCAAATCCCACATGCTGAGAAGCAAATCCTTCAAGTCATATCTGGCTTTGCATATCTATGGAAGAGATGCTTTTGCTGGCTACCTGGAGTCTTAGAACAAGCATGAAGCTGTCTTGTTGTCAGCTTTTATGTGCCCTCACCATTTGTTCAACTTGATTGCCGTGGTGCTCATTCAGAAGGTTTTGTGCTGTTCTTCAGGCAAGAATTAGGGTGGGGTGAGAGACACGTAGCCAGACTCCTGTGGCTAACATCAGCTACAAAAATTGGCGGTTATATTGTGTGTCACCTCAAAGGTACGTATTTGCACAGAGCAATGCTAAGTGTTTAGGTGTGCAGTCTTTTCTCTTAAACAGGCATTTCTCTCAAAATAGGGATTTTGAAAAGACAGGGATATCTATCAGCATCGACTCATGAAAACAGCAAGCTTTTCTTCTTCTGCATGGCAGCTGGGATCTAAAATGTCTAGGCTGCATGAGAGAGATGATTCAGTCCATTCAAAGGATTTATAAAGTCCTGAATTTAAACAAGATCATGTGTAAGTTTCTACTGATTTCAGCTGTGCTCCTTTCTGTCTACAGGTGCAGGTAATCAGGCTCAGTATCTCACGTCAGCCATATGAAAGGTCAACATTACATCTAGCCAGATATACGGGTTTTCTCCCACAGTAAACAGGGAGGCACATCCCATATGTCCTGGAGATGTTTCTTTGGAGTTTAAATCAGCCTGTGACTTCCCCACTGTTCATGGAGGGGGGTCTATAGAGTAATTCAGAACCGATGCTTAGGATGTCAGCTGTAGGTGAACCGAATCTGCTCATCTGCAGACACACAGATAAAATTTTCAGGTGTATCTAAATCCCTTGCATGTTTAGTATCATTGCAAGTTGTATGCAAATATTGTCTTGTATCTAAAGAACTTGGAGACAAATTCTTCTCTGGGTTTACAGTCTTTTAAACCTGGAGTAACTAAAGTTTATACCAGCATTAACATTCAGAATCTGACCTAAAGACATTAAACAAGCCCTTTTCTGCATAAGCAGAGTTCCCAGGACTTCCCTGAGAAATAATGGATCTTACTATTTTATTGTGGATATTTCAAATCATAATCCATCACGAAGGTTACATTATTTATTTACTTATTTAATGTCATCTTAACATTTTAAACTTGCACATTCATACTCTTCTGTCAGCGAGCTTTTTCATTTGAATGTAAAAGGTGCCTTTTCCTCTGTGGTACATTTCAATTCAACAAATATAAATCAGTAGTTCTGTCATTCTCTTTTTCTGATATTGTACCCAAAGTTATTTTAACTACTGTTACACTACGCACTTACACGCAGGTCGTGGTTCATACTGTTCCTGGCCTCTAACTGATGGCCTTTTGGCAAATTCAGTACAATGGACAGCCAGGTCTAATTCTGGCATCTCATTTTTTCCCCCTGATTCATCTGTAGAGGGATTTGGTAATGACACCCTCTCTCCTTACCTTCACTTTGAAAGACATTGACTAATCCTTTGTAGCATCATCCAACTTCAGTAGGACAGAGGCAATGAAGTCAAAGTCATTGAATATGTGTCATTCGCTGTTAACATCCAAGCCCAGATGGTTCAGGCTGAAGCAATACCCAGCCATCACTGCTCCCCCACCCTTCCAGTTCTGGCACGTACACCCCCAGCTCTACAGAACTGCACAGAGCCAAAGGAAGAGCTCCCCATGAAATCACCTGGGAATGAGCTCCTCACTGAAGCTCCACTGATGCCCCCTGCAAGGTTGCAGGGTTCTGGTATGCTTTGTGTGGAGCCCGCCAAACACACTTGAGTCCCTGTTGGCTCAGAGTGAGTTGGAGCAGAGTTATAACCATCTCCTGGGACAGTCAAATGAAATTTCTAAGTAGGACACGGGCAGGGACTCCAGGGAGCTGGTATTCTGCTGCCTTCCTTTCTGGTTAGTTAAATATACAAATGCGAGTCCTTCTACTGAATTGTGGGCACCTAATATTAAGCATCTAATCTAAACTCCTTGTCGAATTTCCCCCTCCAGCACTTTAAGGACATTGCTTATCCTATGATATTTCTTAGGAAGGGATGAGATGACTTTTGGATGTCTAACATAGCCTCTAAAGGGAACCTGATAGTCTACGTTCAACTAGACTCCCTACATTTCCATGGCAGAAGTTAAGTGAGATGAATCCCGACTTTTTGCAAAAGAGATATATGATGAAAACAAACAAAAATGCAGAATCATATTAATTTCCTCTCCTGCAAAAATTGTTCTCATTTAATTCAAAAACATCTTGATCTCTCTCTCAAGCCAGCATTTTTTCCTCATTCCCCGCCCCCCCCCCCCCCCCCCCCCTTATTCTATATTGCTTTTAAAACTGGAATGAAGACTGAAAAAGATGAGGAGGGATGAGCAGATAGCAGCAGATAAGCAGAAGACATTGTCACTACCATCAAGAACCCAAAAATGAACCAGACTCACTGCTTATTTACTATGATGCTCATTTAAAAGGAAACAAACAGCTGAGTGCATCAGTTATGGAGGTTTGTTCACTGAGAGCCCTCAACCTGCTCAGGTGCTCTGCTGTCCAAACGTGCTTTCACATCACCAAGGCAGAATTGCCAGGAGACCTCCTCATTTACGTGGATCGTGCCCACCATTTGCACAGCCCGCTCTGAAGGCGCAGAAAAGGGGACTAGACAGCCGCCACTCCTGCGCACTGTGCCCAGCAGGGCAACCTCCAGCCCTGTTTGCTCTTAATTTTTCTCATTTGTCATGGACAACAGAAGGTCCAAGGCAGAAGACAGTGCCAGATGACCCCGTTACCACAGATCAGTGGCATTTTACATACACATTTAAGAGTGCACTTTTCATGTAGGCCAGCTCCAGCAATGTGCATGGGTGCAAAAAAGAAACAGGTGCCTTTCTGGTTATACGCCATATTTAAAGTTTGGGTTTGCTTTAGACCTTTGCAATTTGTTTGCAGCTGAGGTGTCACAATGAATGTGCCCCACTCCTCTGAAGGACTGGAGCTGAGAAGGTTTTGTGGGCAGTTGCTGAACCCCTCCACCATCCTACAGAGCGCCCCAAGTCATGTCTGTCCAGCGATACCAGTGCACACTGTGTTGAGGTCCTTAGGTTGAAAACCTACTGCCAGCTTGTGGAATTGCTATACCTCCACTTAGCCAGAAATGTGCATCTTTTTCTGATAAATATTTCCTGGTATACTATGATTGCAATATCAAAAGATCTAATGAGAAATTTGTCCTAGAGTTTGACAGCTCTGCTTTTAATGTGAGAAAACAAACAGTTTACAAAAGGTGCCTAATTAAGGGAAACATGTGATGTTAAGAAGGGAGGAATTATCTGTATTTATCAAGGATTAAGATCTTCACACTTAGAAATGTAATGTGCAGGAAGGGAAAAGGAAGACAAGGGAAGATGGAGGATTGCCCAAAATCCAGGGTGCAGTAAGCTTCAGGGCATGGGAGGTGTGGCAGCAATAGCTGAAGGCCGTTTGATATGAATATGAATATTCATATTAATATGGATATGAAAAAGAACAGATGAAGGCTGCGTCCATCGTGTGATGTGGGGACACCGTGCCACAGGTTGCACTATGGCAATAAATGGCAAAATACTGAAAATATGAAATAACTTGAAACACTGAGCAGAAGTTGTAATGAAAGAATGATCTTGTGAGATCAGGGCTGAGGCAGATAAAGCAAGTTTGGAAAACTTACCCCATGAAGTCATGACTTACCCCACAAGTTTCTCCCAGATCTAACAACTTCAGCATCCAGTTTACTGCAAGCTATAGCTGTCTGATAGCCTCAGGTGTTTCTCAGTAATGGTAGGACAGATCAATAATAAAAACAGTACTAGAGACGTTCCAGCGGATTCAGCAGCATCTCGAGAAGAGTAAATGATAAGAACTGCTATTGCTTTAATAGCCTCTGCTTGAAAAATCGATTTCTGACCATGGAATATTATGACAGAGAAGCAGGACAGATTGCTGCTCAGAGCAGACCTTCCCCTCTCCTGTAGAAGCTATTACAGAAAAGAGCAAGAGAAGCAAGAGGGAGACAAAAGTGAACACCCCCTAGCAATGACTGACCTTATATCTCTTTGTATGCATTCAGGCTCCCATTAAAAGCCAATAAGAGGTTTTCTTCATTAAGATCAAAGAGCTAAAACCTCACCTGTGACACAAACTTTCAGACGTGTTTCTGAGTCTGAAGTGTGTATTTGAAACGGATGAGAGGCAAAAAGAAATCAAGAAAGAGAAAAACCTGAAGAGCTAGGCACAGGCAACAAATCACTCGGAATACAGTTATCTCTCTGCATTTATTCAGTTCACCTGCTCAGTGTTTAGCTCACGGCCAGATCAAACACCCCTCAGAAAGAAAATGTTCTGGTTTTATCTTGGTTCCACTAACTCCTCGCTTCTCTTCCACTATGTCATGTATAAATCATCCCGTTCCCCTACCAGGCCCTGTACTGGTTGGTATAACCCAATCTGCAAAGTCATTGTGATTCATATCTCTTCCAAATCACTCCCACATAGATTTATAAATCCAGAAATTGAATTAGAAGTTTTTGTGTGTTTGTTCTTGTTCCAGAAAGTCTATCCCAATTAATAGATTGTGTGTGCAGTGTTTTGCTGTAGAACAACATCCCTCAATTTTTGACAAGTGATGCCAATAAATATTCACTGCAGAGCACAGTTAGACTCCTTCTATAGGGCTGTGAGGGTCCTGGAGGCAGAGGAAGAAGACTTGGAGTCATCCCTCTGGACTGTTGATGTGGGCAGTGGAAGGACCAAGATCAAAGCCAGAAGACCTCATGGAAGGTGCAGCTGAGCAGGTCCATCAGACGATAGTGGGAGGTTCACATCCAGAGGAGAATAGGGCCACTGCCATTGGAGTAAAGTACGAGTAAAGGTATGGACAGACACTGTACAAGTAGAGTAGCTAGATTAATTCTCTTCCATCTCAAAAAATGTGTATTGAAAGGGTGTAGGTTAGAGGTAAATACAGTCCTGAATGTTGTGGAGAAAGTAGGTGGGGAATGATTTTTTCACAGGGTATGAGAGAAGAGCTACTAAATGAAATTATCCATTGGCAGGTCTAAAATAAGCATATGGAGGTATGTTTATGTTTTCACACATCTAAAAAAATCATAGGGCAGATAGACCTAGAAGGTACAATTGAAAGCCAAAGGTATAAAGAGCTATCAGAATTGTTAGAAAGAGGTAAGAAAAATTTAGAATATAGGAATGAGATAAATTCAGTGATTAAGTGTGTGGAACACTAGTTCATATGCAACCTCCATTTCAGGGAGATGAGAATATGTTTCCACCATCAGCAGGACAGGCAAGATGCAAAGCCATAAAGTCATTTAGCTTCTTAACCTGCTTTTCTTCCTACTAAGGTTTAACAGTTCTTCACCCAGCTGGGTGGAAAAAAAAAAGGCAGAGAATAAAGACAAAAAAGACCTCCTTGTCTCCTGATCAGTATCAGTACTGTCAATTCATTGTTATTCATGAGTCCAACTAAAAAAGATAAGAGTGGTATGGGATAGGAAGAGGAGAATCCTTCTTTCCTCAGAAGAAATTGAATTAAAACAGTTTGTAAAATCTGAATATCCAAAAACTGAATTAAAAACAGGAATATTCAGACATAGAATGGTTTGGGTTGGAAGGGACCATAAAGACCCCCCAGTCCCACCCCTGCCACGCGCAGGGCCCCCTTCCCCCAGCCCCGGTGGCTCCCAGCCCTGTCCAGCCTGGCCTTGGGCACTGCCAGGGCTGGGGCACCCACAGCTGCTCTGGGCAGCCCGTGCCAGCGCCTCGCCGCCCTCACAGGGAAGGATTTCTTCATAATATCTCATCTAAATCTCCCCTCTTTCAGTTTAAAGCCATTTCCCCTTGTCCTGTTACTACAGGTCCTTGTAGTAAGCCCCTCTCCAGCTTTCCTGTCGGCCCCTTTAGGTACTGGGAGGCTGCAATAAGGTGTCCCAGACTCTTCCCTTCTCCGGGCTGGACAGCCCCAGTGCTCCCAGCCCGGCTGCACAGCAGAGGAGCTCCAGTCCTCTGGCCATCTCCGTGGCCTCCTCTGGACCCACTCCAACAGGTCCATGAGCTTCTGTTGGGTGCCCCAGAGCTGGACACAGCACTGCAGGTGGGGTCTCATGAGAGCAGAGCAGAGGGGCATGATGCCTTCCCTTGACCTGCTGGCCATGCTGCTCATGATGCAGCCCAGGATTTGCTTGGCTTTCTGGGCTGTGAGCACACATTACCAGTTCATGATGAGCTTTTCATCCACCAGCACCCCCAAGTCCTTCTCCTCAGGGCTGCTCTCCATCCGTTCTCTGCCTAGCCTGTATTTGTGCTTGGGATTGCCCCAACCCAGGTGCAGGACCTTGCACTTGGCCTTGTTGAAGTTCATGAGGTTGTCAGGGGCCCACCTCTCCAGGCTGTCAGGGTCCCTCTGGGTGGCATCCCCTCTCTCCAGAGTGTCGACTGCACCACACACCTCGGTGTCATCAGCAAACTTAGTTGAGGGTGCACTCGATCCCACTGTCCCTGTCACTGACAAAGATCTTGGACAGCACTGGTCCCAGAACAAACCTGAGGAACGGCACTTGTCACTGGTCTCCACTTGGACATTGCGCCGTTGACTACAGCTCTTTGCAACCATCCAGCCACTTCCATCACAAGTTTACAGGTGGTGGTTTGTTTGGGGTTTTTTTTAATTTTTCTGGGGGTTTTTAGTGCTAAAAAGGAAGGTTTTAAACAAAGCTTGTCTCATAATTTAGCCAGTCCTGATTGTTGTCATTGAGAGGAATTTCCTTCCCTCTGTATTTGCTACCTGAAGCAGAGAGTTTCTGAATCACCCTGCAAGTGAGAAAAAGCAGCTTAGGACAGATGTGAGCCAGGTACCAGAGTCTGTACAACCACAAGAGCTAATCAGACGGAAAGATGGGAGCACTGGGATAATCACTTGCAACCATCAGTTCCATTTCCATAATAGGCATGGCGCTAAACCATGCAGATTAGGAAATGAGGGAAGGCTTTGTGGGCTGTAAAGAAGCATTTGCTTAAACCAGGACCAGCTGCTGGGCCAGATGGCAAAGTCCTGTCCTACAGCAGACATGATACTGGAAAGATGGAAAAGCGTATGGAGGAAGTGCAGTCTCTCCTTGTGCTTTGTGTACACGATCATTATTCACCGTGGCACGCTGCAAGCAGGTTTTCAAGGAATAAGGGCAGAGGTATCACATGAGGAAGAAGCTGTGTTTTATTATGCATATGTATATTATACATACAGGGCTTTACATTGACTCGGATGGCCCATCCTGTCTGCTTAACTTTGCAGTTGGGTAGCATTTAGCGTGCTGCAGACCAGCTGGTGTTGAGCTCAGGAGGGACCTTGCCGATCTCACTGGGGCTTGACCTGAAGCCAGTGACATGGGTTTGCATTTCCATGGTCCGTACATCTGCAGAGAGGCAGAGCTCACGTCTGAGGCTCGACCCAGGAAGGTGGTGATTTGATGAAATTATTATGGCCTGTCATGCTACATGTGAGCCTTTACGGCACTGCTGCAGTAAAACTGCCTAAAAACTGGTTATCCAAGCCTACAGCTTCAGCCCTTGCCTTTCAATAGTGTTTTATGTATCGCCTGTCATAAACACTGATATAAATGAGCCAAAGGTCTAGCCTCATATTTACACTTGTATTTCCCTCCCGTAAGCAGTGGCTTTTATACCACACCATACTTTTGGAAAGCTGACTGCTCAGTTTCCCATCCTGGTTCTCCAGCAGCAGGTATAGTTCCTTTAGCTGTTTAAGTATTACCTCTGCACATTATATTTATCATCACTAGACAACTAAATTCGCCCCCCCCCCCCCCCAACTCATTTCTGCACTAGTGTTTTGCTCCCTTTGTACATCCATTCCCTCCTACCTGGCAGGGAGCCTTATGAAAAGGTTATCGCCTCGTTCCCTTTAAAATCTCATTTTTAAATTCCTTTTTCCCCCGATACCTGCAAAGAGAGAAGACAGCAGTGAAAAAGCTGGGGTGCTGAGATCCCTCTAATTGTCTCCCCGTGGTGCTTTGCTCAGGACTCAGATACACAGTCAAGTTGTTGCACCTTGGCAATCATTGTGCTGTCTGCCAAGGCAGGACAGCTCCCAATATGCATGATTTACAGCTTTGGAAGCCCTGGAGGGATTTCAGTGAATTTACACTACAACAAAACCGGTTTAGCCTAGTTGCCTTACCTCCCCTTTGCCCCACCAGACTTGCTGTGGATGAGCTGGAGAGCAATATATCTTTGCAGCAGCAGCAGCAGCATCTCACAACCAGTATCCCATCCTCCTGGGACCATACGCCTGGTGCTTTTGCAGAAATTGTGCACCCCCAAAATGGGAACCAGGACTTTTTTTCTGGACACCTGACACATGGCTGTTCTAATTTCTGTTTTTCTAATCGCTCCTTCTAGTTGCCTTTGCATTTTCTAACCATGGTCAAACTGAAATGTGGGAGGCTCCATATGAGCATAAGGCCACACTTTGTTACTGTGAGGGTGACCAAGCACTGGAGCAGGTTGTCCAGAGAGGTTGTGAAGTCTTCATCCCTGGTGGTTTCCAAATATATCCCAAAGGCACCTGAACATGCTCCTGAGCAGCCAGCCTCAGGTGGCCCTGCTTTGAGCTGGGGGGTTGGATGAGATGACCTCCTGAAGGCCCTTCCAACCTCAACCATTCTGTGATTTAGGGAAAGCAAGAAGCTAAGTTCTTGTTGTTATCGTAACTGAGAGTTGTGACTTTTACAAATTAAACTTTTTTTTTTCTTCTTCTAAATGAAAAAACTCATTCAAATGGATGTGGCTTTTAAGAGCAGATGCACCAGTTTGACGGTTGTAATGTTTCTGATCAAACTGAAATACAAACCCCACAAAAAGGCAGATTATTTCATGGCAGTTAACTAATACCAGCCTACTGAGGGGCCTCTGTTCGCATGAGCAACTTGAACCTCCTCTTTCCACAATGTGGAGGAGATCCCACAGCACAAACCTACTGGCAGTAGGATGCTTTCCAGCTCTCAGTGAATCTCCTCCACCATGCATTGCTGAGTTAAAAACCCCTGATACCCTTTCTCATTAATTCTTCAGGAATACAGTTGGGTTGTTTGTTTTTTTTTTTTAAATAGCTTCAGTCTGATAGGAAAGTTTTGGAAATGTTCTGAACTTTCAAAGGCTGGAGATTCCATTTGCAAGTCCAGGAACTCTTGTCTTTTCTGATACGGCCGCTTACATTTTGTGGTTTCAATGTACTTCATTAGTGCATCATTCTAGGGAGAATTTGTGTTACACAAAGTATTGAGAAACACAAGTTAATGCGAAATGGTTCTGGAGAACAGCATATAAAACTTCTGGTACTTTGAACACTTTGCCTTCTCATTGACAGAAGATCAGACTTTATTACCAAAGTCCTGTTGTTGGTGGGGAAACTGATACACAGAGATGTCACAAGAACCAGCTGCAGTTTCACTGGAGGTCTGTGGCAGAGCTGGGATTTAATGTTGTAACATAAAAAATTCAGTTTAATACTTTGGTCTGAAGTTTGCTGCTGTAAATCTCAGAGTAAGACTAACCTTGTGAGGCACTTTTCCAAATGTTATGTTCACTTTCAGTATAGAAAGTAGTCTGGTAAGTAATAGTAATTAGAAATGTTGTTTGCTCTGAGAGGAGACATCATCCATCACTTGAGCCAAAACTGTGGTGTGTAAAATCTGTCTTGTAACCTTGTAGGTTTTGCACCTCCCAGACATCTAATACAGAACATGACAGTCAGTAAAACGATTTGTTGTATCACACCATGTGTGTGAAATTGCACATCAAAAAGTGACATGAGCAGCAAAGGATGGTAGAAAAACTTCTCTGGGAAGTGAGTTTCCCCAAAACCAGGGACATTTGTATTACTATTTTTTAATCCCAGTGATTCTGTATCATTGTGCTTCCCCCCTAACTTAGTTTCCACATCTGCAAAATCATTAAGACAACTTTTGAAAGTATTCTTGGGAGCAGTGAGAAGAACTACAAAATAATCAAGTAATTGTGAGGGAGTGCACTTAAAAAGAAGAAGGAAAAATATGAGAAAATTAAGCTGAGAAGCACTTCTCAATTCACTGAGAATAAGAAGCGAAGAATCAAAGCCACCATGAAAGCTAAGGGCATCCCCAAACAGAGAGGAGGAGTTTTGAGCAGGAAATAGGAGGCAGAAAGGTTCAGATAATGGGATCCATTGTAATGAAGAAGAAATAACAGAAATTGCATAACACCTGGGGCGGGGGGGGGGGAGGGGGGGAATTACCAGTCATGTCCTTGATTTGTTTGCACAAGATCGCTTATGATCCCGATACGAACCCTGGTAAAAAACAATGCAAACAGTGACTGTGCAGAAAAAGCCTGGGGAACAGCAACCCACCAAACTGTGCTAAAGTTAACTTTGTTGTTAAAATCAAGAGAGGCACCAGAGCCTTTGTGGGGTTTTGACCTGTTGTAAAGACAAATTACAGAGGCAAGTTTTAGTGTTAGATTCCACCTGCTACAGGGATTCAAGCAGTGAATTAAGCCAGAGGATAGGCTGCTGCTGGTTTCAGTGCAAGACAGGTCTACAGTGAGGAAGATGTTCAGATGACTCAGTTGTCAGAAAGTCCTGGAGGTGATGCTTTAATGTTTTCATGACTCATAGCCGCATACCTGATTTGCTCCTGTTTTGCAGAAGTTTTATTATTCCTGTGTGCAAAGAACCCCATTGTTGGAAATGTTTGCAAAGCTCTTGAGTTTGACTGATGTAATTCTTTGTCTAAGAAGCAAGTTGTGACTGCTGTTTGTTCATTCTGGTTTACCGTACCAGCTTTCTAGTCAAGGATGGCAGGCAGTTTTCTGTGATAAATAATGCCACAGTGCTGTGATTCACATGAGATGGACAGGATAGGGGCCAGGAGTCGGAGTGGGAGCTGGGGAGTTTGCAGTGTGCTGTTGGATGTGTTGCTGCTTTCTTATTTCTGTGTGACAAACATCAGTCTTGGCCTTTTAGACTGTGAACCTTGTAGGGTGAAGCCTATCCTGGTCAGGTTGTTGGTCTCTCCTTTTGTTTGATGAATGTCTGTACAGCCCCTGGTCCATGTGGGTTAGAGGGCCAGCTGGGGCAGGATGCAGAGATGTCCTACAAGGTGAGAACTGGGTTGCACTGGACAGCCCCCATACAATACGAGGGTGCCAGGAAGCAGAGTGCCAGAGCACCACGCCAACCTCACAGTTTCATCACATTTGGCTGAAGCAGAAACATGCTCATGTTAATTAAGGCTCTTTATAGCCGGTTGGAGGCCCTAGGCACTCAGCTTGCTTAAAGAGCCCAGGAAATCCTACTGCCTTTGAGTATACATATTAAAACCTGCAATACAGGTTGTCAGTATCTGGTTTTTCTCCCATCATAGCCAACTTTTGAAGTATTTGGTTGTCAAACAAGAGCGCAGTAGATTCCCAGGAATCACATTTGATCTGAGCTCATCATGAAGGCAAGGTCTGAGTTCTGAGGACTGCATTCAGTTCCCAGACCTCCGACCTTACCTGCATAATGTGAAACGCTGAAATGGAGCGCTTCATCCATCCCTGTCCTGGCTTCTCAGGAGCAAAGTGAAGTATGTAAATACTTCACTCCCCATTTAGATGAAAATTTTCCCATGAACAAAGGCAATATGACAATAACACAAACCATATTGGTGCAGTGCCAGCAACAAAAGGTCTGGGTACAACTAGCTTTATGGTACCATTAGAAGAGATGTTTTGTGGGCACCTTGGTATTAAAATGTACTTGGTTTTGAGGTCTGAACTTTACAACCCAACAGGTCCTTCCCATTTGTGTGTTCTGTGTAATGTGAGCACTTCATAACAGAGAAGAAGTATGAGAATTTTACTCTGTTACAAGAAATGTGCTCTGTCATTTGAGTCCACAAAAGGCAATCATTTGTTTAACAGCAAGGTGAACATTTCTTTTTAAATCATCTTTTTTTTTTTCTTCCAGGGAACGTGAGCAGGAATTGTACGAGCCAGGGCTGGACGGATGTGTATCCTGCACCATATGCCATAGCTTGTGGATATGATTCCAACAGCACTCCAGGGGAAGAGGTTTGTAAACCTGGATGAGTAGACATCAAGATTTACCAGGGATCACTATCAGAATCACACGATCTTTTCCCATGCCCGATTTTTTTCCATTCCCACTCTGATTCCTCAAGAAGGAAGTATCCTCTTGAGGCTCCCTGGAAGCAGACATCAATGTCTGGTCAAAGAGATGATCCTCCCTTTGATTCCCAGGGGAGTGACAGAAAATTAGCACCTCAGAAGATCATACCAGTGTCTCCTTGATGCCCACACGTAACTTCAGGTGCTTTTTCTATGTTCAACTTTGAGACAAGCCCTCCCTGTTTCTATTTATCCTGAAGTTGATATTGTGATTCCAGTATTTCGAGGCCAATATAAGCATCAAAAAATCAAAAGGGATAAAAGGATATAACTCACTTGCCCTCAGTGCTGCTCTGCTGATCTCAACCAGATAAATATCTAGACCACTGTAGGGAACATACAAATTTTCAGGCAGTGTTACTGAATCGTGTAAGGAAATCCACAAGCTCCCTGGGATACTGTCTGTGTGTAAATTAGTAATCACTGACCTGGGTATAATTAGCTTTATAGAGTATTGTCATTACAGAGGAAGGAATTTGTTATTGGCTTGCTGCATGCTGAGACATGAAGGGTAAAGTCTAAAGAGGATAACAAATGTTGTTATAAGCAAGATTCACCTCACCTAACTAAAAGTTCAACATCTAATCTAAACTATTCCCCTACAGCTGTCCCATAGTCAACAAGGAAAAGCTTATGCTGGCAAACAATTGTATTTCACTGTGACCACATGTTTCTATTAAACCTATGCCCATGTGGTTTTTTTCTGTTTTATGTCGGTGTTTGCAAACATTGGACATAAGAATCTCAATAATGAGTAAATACGGTGAGAGGGCTTTGTGTATGGTCACACATCGCCAAAGCACTCAGGGAGCTAAAGGAGAATCTGAACAGGACTGACCCAGCCTTAATAGTGAAAGAATACAGAAAACAGCAAAGGGAAATCTGCACAAAGAATTTCAGGGCTCTGCTGAAAAGAGCCTTTAGCCTGCCTTCGAGGTCAGTGCCCCTTCACATCCTCAAGCATCCCGTTTCTCACATCGAGCTGTGTGGCACCAGTTGCACATTGTGAAAGACGTTGTTACGGGTCTGCCCGGGGAAGGTCCTCCACCAAGAGAGAGCTCTGATTTATGTTCCAGCTGCGAAGGGGATTTGGGAATTCCTTGGACATGCTTTGGCGATCCAATGGATTGCAGCGCTGCCAGAGTGCCGCGTTACCAAGAGAACATGTATTGTGTTCTTTTAATTCTTTCTTAATTATTTTCTCTCAATTTCCATGGTTTTGTCATGCTGTTTAAGTCTAATTTATGTGAAAGGTGGCTGAGGAGGGTGAACATGTAGTCCTAGCCTGTGAAGAAGAATAGATTTTTGTTGTTGTTGAATTGGCTGTCAGTTTGGGCGGGAAGGAGTAAAGGGAATAGAATAAAAGGAGAACAGCAGGCTCTGTGGCACATGAGGTCCAGAACAGACTGATAACCTTCCATGCTTAAAATACTTCATGCACTTTTAACAGCTACTTGGTCTCAGGTCAGAAACAACAAGAAAAATATGAAAAATAAATAAGGGCTGTGTGTAAGATTTTAGTTGTGAATTCTGGCAGTCCCTAAGGAGCAGATGATGTAGGCACCAAACTCGTGCACTTATGATCTTTGCAGTGGTAATGATTCCTTCTCCAACCTGACCTTTAAAAGCCACGTGTTAGCAAATGGGGGGTTGGTTTGCTGTCCCACTGTCAGATGTGGTGCACAACTTCTCCCTCATGTGCCTCCATCTGCTCAGAGAGGGACCGTCCTAGGTGTCCCCATAGGCTGTCTGAAAATGGTGAAGAATACAGACACCTCCAGAGGTCAGTTCACCCCACATTTCTCTCCAGAGGGACCCCTTTGCATTTACTCTAGAGGAAGCCCAAGATGACTTTAGGCTTGGTGACATGAACCCAAAGCATGTTTGGGTGCAGGACTAATGAAAGACTTGATATCAGTATTTCTGTTCTTTTTCTCTTACAAATGTAGATCTTTCACAGTTTAATCTCAGTTACCAAGGGACAAATGTAGAGGCTACTGAACAGAAACCAAGGAAGCTAATTCTCAGTTAATCTTAGTTTAACGTCTACCTTAACTAATTGTTGTTATCACATTTCCGTGAAATTACGTGGAGGCTTTTAGAAGTTAGAAAGAGAATGATGAAATTGCCTAATTCCATTCTGTAAATCAGTCTAGGTCTACAGCTAGATCCCAGGCACCCTAGCATGCATTTCCTTCACTTCTCTAAATCCCTCTTTTTTCTAATATGAATATTCTAGTAATCTGAGCTCTTGAGTGAAATTCCAATTCCATTTATGATCTTGGGTCAAATTCTCTGCTTTGATATCTGTAAAACAGGAAGCTTTTGTCATTAGCAAGTGCAAATGAAGAGTGGGAAGCCACTATGTGCTGTTCCCAGAACAGAGATGACCCCACATGCTACATCAAAGCTGAATGTAGAATCATCTCTGTACGCAAGAAGAATTGGTCACTGTAAAATATAAGGGCAGGGAACTGGTTGTTGAGTAACACCAAGATCTTCTTGTCCCTAACTTGCTCCTGTGAGTAACTCCTAAGAAGTAAAAGGCCTATACCTGTATACACACTGGAGAGTTTCCATCCACCGCCCCACTGCTGACATCTCCTATAATCCCTCTTAATTTTTTTTTCTTCTGTTTCTCTGCTGTCCTAAATGTGGTGTGGGACAACCTCTTCCTCAGACTCAGTCCTGTACCACAAGCTTCCTCCATCTGTTGGGAGGTCTTTCCTGGAACAGTTCTGCTCTCTTGGAAAAGTCTCAGCTGCCTTTGGGATCCCAAACTCCAACAAGACTGGAGACAAGGCTATATTTAGTTTTGGGTGGAATCTGCAAGGCGGTGGGGTAGAAAGGTGGAACCTCTGCTGTTCCTTGCTGCAGCACAAGTCCCTCCATGCAGTGCATATGAGTGAGTCTGAGGAATGACCATACCGTAATGGGTGAGTCCATCACCATAGCAGCCTCCTGGCATCATATGGACAAGATCAGGTAGATAACTTGGCCTGAAACCCTTGCTATGAATTACGTATTCAGAGTTACTGACAAAAAGCTCTCAGTGGTGTGAGTTCATCGAACAGGGCTGTAAAGGCAGCATACTTGTAGCCATCCCCGAAGTTTGTGGGCTAAGAAGCAATAGAGATGCATCCAGTGGAGTCTTTGTGCTCTCTGAAAGCTCTGTCTTGTTTTAACACCACTCCACGCTGGCTTGTGCTAATGCTAGAGGATTACTACTCCTCTCAGCCTCACTGATTCTGTGAACTACCTAGTACTTGTCAAGGTCTGTGAAGATAGCATATAAAAATGTCAACCCTTACTGTTATTAAAGTGTTTTCCCAAACAAGGTTGGATTAGATTTTCTGTCTAAACTGCTGTTTGTGTGTTTGGTTGTTTGGGTATTTTTATAGAAAATGGTGACAAGGAGGGCAAAGGAGGGTCAATCAAGAGCTGGAAAAAAAAACTTAGTTTCCACGAACTAAGTTAGTTTCTCATAAAAACTTGGGGTTTTTCATTGATGAAACAAATTTCCAAATACCAATTGATCTTTTGCTCTTTCTTTAAGCTCAAAATCAAATTATATTTATTCAGAGTGTTGCTGGAGAGCCTTAGGAGAGCTGGAGTTTTGTTGCCTTACTTCCTCATTTTATTTAGATCAGGATTCCCAGTTGGATTGAAGTCCCGTGGTGCCCAGGCTCAGAGATTCCCTCTGTGTGCTGTAGAAGAGAAAAGCTGTGAAATTATTTCCTACTTAACATATATTTCTGAATTAGCATATCTGCGATTTCAATGCAAACATTTTAAGTTTTTACTTGCCAAAACACAATGTCTAGCTTCCACAAAAGCAAATAAATTTCCAGACCAGTTCTGTCCTCAAACTTCCTTAATAAGATGAAGCTCATCATACCATCTCAGAGCCGACGTGTCAGTGCGCTGCTTAACCGAACATCAGTCATCCTTGTTCCACAAGATTATTACCATGTAGCTGTCTCTGCAGGTGTCAAATCAGGCTCGTTCCTGCATGAACTTTTCCCTTGTGTAGCTGTAACAAACCTGGTTTTGGAGTGATCCAAGCTCTACTGCAACCAGACACGTTCTTATTTGCACTGGTGGTATTTGAGTCATGTACTCTACTGGATGGGATTTTAAGGGGTGAAGGGCTGGAGGTTTTTTTAAGAGAATGGAGTAGGGTAATTTCCTTGTCTCACCGAGAAAGTCAGTAAAAGCTCAGTGATGGTGTATTTGGGAATGCGTGTTGGCAGCTCCTTGATAAACATGTTTTGTTTCTTCCCTTCACATTAGCAAACGACGTTCTATGGCACAGTCAAGACCGGCTACACCATTGGACATACCTTATCGCTCATTGCTCTCACAGCTGCTATGATCATTTTATGCCTCTTCAGGTAAGGCCATGAGTAAATAAGGTATAGGTAAGAGGATGACTGAAAGGACATAGTGGCTGTTTAAGTTGTAGGCTATGGCTGTTACAGATGGATGCAAAAGACTTCTGTCAAGTCTCAGTTGGACAGGGGAGGAAAGTTCCTCCATCTTTCAGTACCACTGTTTTCTGGTGTGTGATTTGTGGCCTTTGTGTGAGAGTTATAACCCCAGTCCAGTTATTTAGGTGGAATCATCTCATTGAACGTAGTTTATGATGTGATGGATCTCTATGTTAGAGGCTGTTATCCCATAATCTTGTTATAGTCCACAAAGACCTAGACTGTATGGTGTGTGTGTGTATACTGTGGAATGATGCATTTCTACTTAAGTAGGTATTCAAAATGGTACAGGGGGATCACACCCCAAATCTGCTTCCCAAAGTCTGTTTCACAGGTGCTTCCTGCTGTAGCTCTGTGGCAAGACACAGACACCCAGAGTCTCTGTAGGCATGCCGGAGCCTCTGGGCTGTGCACAAGGGTAGCAGGTATGATTCAGGACCTTCAGGAGACCAGAGCCCTTATGGGTTGATGGTCAGATACAGCATAGCAAGTGGCATTAGGTGCCTAGATTGCAGCAGAGTAATTCATCCTCAGTCTCTGTTGTTTGTAATCGTGTCAGATATCTAAATTGGGGTGCCTCCAATGAAGAAGTCTGCATATAAGGTAATCTATTATAATGTTGTTTACGTATAGGGAGAACAGCAAAAAACAGACCTCTGTAAGATGGAAGAACCTTCTAGATGTGATTCCATCTCCTTGTGCCACTTTCCGATGGCTTCCCTGAAAAGCATTATATGGTTTTCCAGTTTATGACAGTCTGGTCCAAACATTGCCCCCGAAGAAAGCTGTGGGAGACAGCACGCGTGCTAGGGTAACTCACACCGAGACTGGCCTCACCCTTCAAGATCTTTGCACTTCTCAGCACACGTGCTCTCCCCACTCCTCTTACAAGGGGAGAGTGCATCAGACACACATGCAAATTATCTCATCTCAACAAGGTACAAGGTGCCAGCCAAGCTAGTGAAACTGTCAGGATTCATGCTCTTCACTTGTGGGAAACAGCGTCATTTGACTTGCCTTCGCCTGCAAGCACAGAGGACCTGGCTCCATCACGTTATCGTGCCATTGTCAGAGGTTAAGAGCATGAACTCTGCCAGTGCGCAGTGACTCATTAAGAGGTGGTAATGTGATCATGTTGCTGAGAGGTCTGTTGTGGTTCTGATGACTATACAAAGTGCCCATTTCCAGAGTGTCAGGCCTTTCCCTTTAGCTGATGTAAAGTCTCATTTGGAAAAAAAAGACCTATTGGGTCAGAATTCATCTTCAAAATATTAGTGGGCAAGGGACAGAAAAACCCTGGTGATGTTCTTTATATGATTAATAACTAGTAAATTTTAAGTGAAAATATATTCGTATTACAGAAAGCCTGTAATATGTGTTAATTTTGGCAGCAGCTGCTAAGAAGCTATTTCTCTTCCTGAAGAAACATTTCACTTTGGAAAGAATTATTGCAGTATAAACATTCTGTAGAAAACAGACCTTTATAGTGAGCACAGTTTGCTTAGTCAGAAAGATCTCTTTTCCAGTAGAGAACAGCATGATGGACCTGTTTTCTGTCATTCTGTATTCTGACCTTTTTTTCTGAGAATTGGAAGAGGAGCAGCACTGCTGCAGATGTATGGATTGCCGCATGTTTTGTGGATTTTAAAAGGCTTAAGTGGATTTTCTGTGATTTACATCAGAACACAGTCCATCTCAGGGCTTCTGATCTCTAATTGTAAGTCTATATCTTGGCAGAAGAAACATGTAAATAGATAAATAATGCTTTTGAGAAGCCTTGCTATTCAATGTTGTTTCATCCCTTCCCAACAGAAAACTACACTGTACTCGAAATTATATTCATATGCACCTCTTCATGTCCTTCATAATGAGAGCCATCGCAGTCTTCATAAAAGATGTCATCCTATTTGAAAGCGGAGAATCTGAACACTGCTTTGTGAGTTCAGTAAGTAGCCATGCACATTAAAGTTTCCACCTTATTCTGTTGCCACTCTTAAGCAATGCACCAAAAATTACCTGGCAAATGCATGTGAGACAGTACTTTAGGAAGATTTCAAGTTCTTTCTGGTTTGAAAGAAACAGAAACATGATTGCTACACTTTAATTTGTATGGAAAAGGCATTAAAAAAATTAGCAGGGTCAAAAGTTCACAGGCATCTGGTCCCTTCAAAGGTCAAGCCCGTAACTGGGGTTCTACAAGATTTTGGGGCTCTTGTCAGTCCTGTGTCCATCTCCAAGTCCCATGGTCATTTCTTGGATAGCCTGGTCAAAGGAGACTTGCAGTCATGTATTTAGGGATCCAATAAAACCTTTCCCTTGAGTGAGAGCAGCAGCCAGACCCAGATTCACATAACTTTAGGTATCCACGGAGTAAGTGCCTGTACATAAGCTACGTGTGTAAAGGGCAATCATAGTCAGTCAAGCTCTAGTTAATATACTCGGTGGAGCCTGGAGAGCTCTTCAACTTGCTTTGAAGAAGGCACCTGCGTTTGGATGGCTCTCTGGGCTCCACTGATTGCAGTGACCAGATCCCTGCAGGAGTTTAGGCAGGAAATCTTATGTGTAGATGTCATTGTCTATTTTTAATCTGTATCCCATGCTAGCTGTCTGCAACTGTGAGATTTCCTCACTGGGATGATAGATGAGGGCAATAAAGGAGCTGGGATATTTTTTTCCACTTTCAAACTCAGTGTTATCAGCTGGAGCAAACATTAAGGAGGGAGAAGAGCTGTTTATCTAAAGGCCATATTGACGTAAGAGGACACTAGTCATGAATAAATTTAGGCAGGAAATTGAAATCTCCAAAATAAAGAGATGTGATCAGAAGTCAGCCAAAAAATAAAGGAACCCTCCATAATAAATTCATAACATTAGATGAGCTGCTTGCTGGTAATAGCAGGGGACTGGGCACAGCAGTCCAGCAGATCCCTTCTGGACCTGTTTTTTCATGTCATACAGCACCAGAAAAAGATTCTCTTTTCTCTTCCACCCACCCAGTTTCTTCCTTGCCCTCTGGCTTTTCTGTATCCTTACCCTGAGTCCTGTTGCTGCTGTTTATAATGACCTTTCTGCCTGAGCACCTCTCGGTTGATACCAGAGCAGCCCGCTCCCAGCTTTTCCCTGAGAACTGTCCTGCAGCAGGGTGCGTTCCCATTGCAGTGACCCTCCAGAGTTTTTTCCCCTCTCTGGTTCACTGGGATCTGTATTCTTTAGCAATGGGGTTTGATGAATGGTTTGAAGGACACATAAACTGCAATAAACAATTGCCTGGTGTCTGCTGGCACAGATAACTGCTCGTGCTAATTGGCAGAGGAGCCAAGAACCCAATGAGCCATGGAGTTTGAACTAACCTCTTACCCCTGCGGGAGTTTGCACTGGGTCGTGACTGAGGCACAACTGCAGAAAGCTACGTGAGAAGTGTTTGCTTCAACCATCCATCCAGAAACACTTCTGGGTAGTAATACAAGACTTTGTCCTGCAGAATCTACAGCTCCTGGAAGCCAGTGTGCTTGCAGGCAGACCCATGGCTACCACTACTGTGTGTGTTTCCCCCCATCAGAGGATTTTCATGTTAAATGCCAGCTCAAGGTGAATGGCTGGGTGATACACAAGGGTGATAAAAAGATGTGGAACAAATTATCTCCACTACACTAGGCTGAGCATACCCCTTGCAAAATCCTGACCCATCCTGACCCAGAATTTCAGACAACCTTTTAGGTCATGGGGAAAAAACACTACATGAAATGCAATCAAAATGCCTCTCCTAATATTCATCTGTTTGCAGAAATAGCTGTAAAATCTCTTGGGTTTGTGTGGGTGTGGTTGGGTTAGGTTGGCTTGAGTTAAGTTAAATAATTGATTTGCTTGTGCTTTGAACTTGGAGGATAAGGTTTTGACTTGGGAGGTGTGGGTACTAGTCCATCTAGCCAGGGCCTGATACACAATTTATTGAAGGTTTTGTGTATAATGGCGAGATGTGGCCTTGAGGTCCTTCAGTCTGAGGAGTTATTTGAACACAGTTCGATTTACTGCATGCTCTCACCACTGTTTTAGAAGAGGACAAACCCAAGGAATAACAGGGTTTTATTAGAAGAGAAAGTACTGTGCTTATTTCCTTTAAGAAAAAACAGATGAAGGCTTCCGCTTTCCAAACACACTCGATGCTATAAAATCCAAATGAACAAAGACATCTCACAGCATTTCTGATGAAGGGACCAGATTCCTGAATCTGGTATTACCTGTTGCAGTGAGAAGACTTAAAATTCTGTTCTGTGCACCAGCCACACAAAACTATTTTAAGCTTTCCAACAACAAATGCATCAATTCTCCTCCAATTAACTACAAACTCCACTACATGTATGTGTATATGTAATTTTAAAAAAAGTTCATAGGCTGTGCTGCAACAGCATTTTTACTTCATTTTGCATACTGTGGGCAACCTCAGTTACAGTATTAACTCTATGCCATTTTAAACTCAAATTATTTTGAGTTTAACATGAACACCCTGAAAAATTAAGTGTGTTGGGCATTTTTGGGCCACAGAGCCTGAGAATGCGGCAGTAAGCATTTCATGGCCAATGCAGCCAAAATACATGTGATGAGTATCACTGAGCCATCACGTGAGCCAGAACATGCGCCGTGCTCCAGGTGGTTGTTACAGAGGGATGTGTGGCACCCGTAGCCTCCTTGAACTCCTTGAAAAACCCACTCCTGGGGAAAAGAAGTCTTGTGGCTTGGGTGAAAAATTCAGCCTGTTTTCATGGGACAGAAACCCTGATTCAGCAAGCAAGGCTTGTTTTTGTAATTAAATGTAGCAGGCTTAAATGATAGCTTTCAGGACCTGCACGAGGTGACGCAGGCCCTTTGTCCCGCACCAAGCATACTCAGCAGCAATAGCTTTACATGTCCCTTGTGTCTTCCCCTCTCAGCTGCCCAGATCAATTAGGCTTGTTCTTAGGCACAGTGGGGATTCCGTGGCTCATGCAGAGCATGGAGACTGCCCTTCCGAGAAGGCTGGCCCTCCGAAAGCCTGCTGTGGGATTTTCCAGTGGGAAACGAAGCACTGCAGGGACCTTGAATTTTCTAGAGGGGTAGAAACAGCAGAGTCTGATGGCCACAGCATGCACACAGCATATTGCCCAAGGTACCGACAGTCATTATAGACCAAAACCACTTTCTCTCTCTTTGTCAGGCCATTAGTCATAAAGAATGCCTGTTATTATTTGTAACTGAATCAACCTGTTGGCTTAAAGTGCTTAAAAATAGTCATATACTCAAGTGTGTTAAACAATATGGGCTTTAAGCACTTCAGACGTAGAGGTGAGCAGGCTGGGAGGGGGTCTGTGAAATCACCCACTCCAACTTCTTCAATAGCTATTCATTTTGATTCATCCAGAATATGTTCTGTCTCAGTAATCAGTCATTTCTGATGGAAAACTCAACTCACCCCACGTGGTTTTATTGCATCCAGTGATTACACACACTGCATGAAAAACTGCACTACTTCCCAGCCCATGTTTGCCTGCGTTCTTCTTCTTCTCAGGCTTTTTTTACTGCTAGGCGCAAGAGGCCTTCTTACAAGTTGTAGTTTTTCACATTAGTTTTCTTGAGCCTTGTGACCTTCTGTCTCTGCATTCCCACACTTTGTCCTCCCCTTTCCTTCTGCTGCTGGAGAACTCCCTGTGAAACACAGTAGCCAAAACAGCAAACCCAGTGGAAGGATTGAACTGAAGACTTCAGTTGTCATTTCAGTTGATTTTTTAATGTTTTTATGGATAGGTTTTGACATAGTTCCATTACTGTAGTATCTGGATAGCATAATGTGGAACCACTCACATTTCCAGCCCAGCTGAAGACAAAGAAGCCGAAAGTTTGATATAAACAAAGATCAGGTTTTACGGTTTGAATTCAGGCTGGCTTTTCCTGAGCTCTGCAAATTTGCCTTTGCTGAGGATTCAGCCAAGGGAGACTAGATCATTTATCCTTTTCTTTTTGCATTCCACTAAGACAATAAAATTCCAACAAAAAAATTCTTTGCAAAGGAGGGTGGGACTTTTAGGAATTGCGAATCTACACATATCTCATTTTCAGTGTGAAAAATTGGGTGTTTTCACATAAGCTTCCTTAGGCCAAATTAATGACCGCTACAGGCCCCTAAATGAACTTTATATGTGGAAGTTAAAGACAGAGACATTTTCTTTTCCAGCGCACCCCCATCCGAGGCTACTCATAACCATATTCTCTGCCTTGTGTGGGAGTGTCCTGATATGCAGGCTGTTGGAGAGATGGAGGAGTAGAAGCCTTTTTGTGCACTCTGTAAAAGTGAAATGAATATTAGAGACTCAGCCCTTCCACTGGGTTACATCCTCTGGGAAAGACATCTCTCACCTACGGAGAGGAGGGATGAGCTCTTCTTGGCAGCCCAGACCAGCATCTGCTGAACTCTGGCTGACTGGCTTAGGGGAAAGAGCCTGGCAGAAATCTGTCTGAAGACAATGTGAAACTTTCCCTTAACTTGAACGGGAACTCAATCAGTTCCCAAAATGTGTAAATACGTCAGCTGACACTTTTTCAGTAGCTCAGCCCATTCCTGCAGAATTGTACCCCATCCACTGCGTTCAATGGGACCATCCAGGTGCAGAGGTGCTGCCTGAGATGAGGAAGTGCTTTACAGTCTGTCTTGCCATGGAAAGGAGGCCCGATGTGAAATAAGGTTCACCTTGTTTTGTTCATCTGTGTAGAGTGAAGGGGACCCTCAATCTTCCCAACTAATAGGTAGCAGCCACATGAGGTTTGCATCCCAAGGAGCAGCACAAGAAGCAAAGGAAAAGTCAGTGCTCATGTGAAGTGTAAGTTTCTCAGTGTGCTCTTCCACTTGTGTCTGATCTGAACCACCTCACCCTGTCTACAAATTCCTGTGAAACCCAGCCAAGTGATTCCTGTTGGCTTCAGGAGATGGGTGTTGCAATGGACTGGATTCATTTCTTCTCTCTGAGCTTTTTGACAGCATTTGGTTTCTACATAAGATTCTTCTGAAGATCTCTGTGATGTTGCTGTCACAACACAAACCTAACACATCCATCTCCTTGGTCTACATTTTTACCATGAGGTTAGATAAAGAGATTTGAATCTGTCAAACACCTTCTGTGGAATATGATCCCCATAGCTGCTGATATTTCCATATCTGTTGATCACTGCTACAATCCAATTTTTACAGCAAAACAAATGACAGAGGAGAAGAAAAAAAAAAAAAAAAACAAACAAAAAAAACCCAAAACAACAAACCCACAAACCTAGAGAAAGGTCCTGTAAGTGATAGAAAGAAGTGAAGAACAACCAAAAGAAAGCAGGGGGAAGGAATGGAGGCATTATATGCTTGCAAATTCTCTTTTAAATGTCATGCTAACACTTCAAGTTTCACTTCACCAAAGGTATTGAGGCACTTCTAGAAAGGGCTGGAAAACGGAGACAAGACGGGAAGAGGAGACAAAGAGGCTACAGCTACATTCCTTAATTAGCAGAGGCCCTAACACTGAAAATTTCACCCAAAAGTAAAAAGTAAAAATAAAAAAATAATGCCTCAACTATGCTTTCAAAAATCAGTGCCAGAGTTAAATTAAGGATTTAGCAGCAACTTTAGTGAATGAAGAGTGTGTGAAGTAACGAGAAGCTGTAAGTAGGAGGTTTGGAATGTTAACTGCCCATGGCCAGTAGTAGCCATGAGGACAGGAAATAGAATAACCATCCACCTCGACTGTTTTATGTTCTTGTGTGGATTTTGGAATTGTCCAGAGATACCCCATCCAGGAACATGTTAAATCATCATCTCTTCTAGAACAGAAGAGTTCTTTATCTGCCGAAGCCCTCACTGACATGTATGAAGTAGGCCTAAGTCATCTGTGTGCCATAGGAAGAGGGACGGAACACACAGGTGAGTTGCTGTGGAGCTGATGGCAACCAGTAACCTCCTTCTGTGTTGGTGAGACAGCAGTTTGTGGCTGCCCCACTGGAAGCCTTGGTTACTGCACTGTATCCTGCACAGGGACTCAACCACAGTTGGGGCTGGCAGTAGCAAGTAAAGAATAAAAGGGATTGGGAAGAAGGGTTGTGGTATTGTGAGGTGAAGCTCTGCTGAATGGATGTGGGATGGGAAGGAAACATGGGCTTCAGGTCTGAGTTGAGGAAGAAAGAAACATGCAAAGATGGAGAGTGAAGGAAACACTGAGTGTCAGAGAAGCTAAAGGTGAAACATCATCATTTTGGGGAAGAGAGGCAATGAATGGTAGTGGGGAATGAAGCTAGGCACTTTGATGCTGGAGGCGTGCGAGGCTAGGAAGTGAGGAAGGTTTGTGCCGCGGCATTGGGATTCTGCTTTAGAGAGATGGGATTTGCAGTAGAAGGTGGGAGAAGCAGAGGATGGGGCTGTATTTCAGCTATGAGTTGGTCAACGTGGGCATCCCTACACAGAAGAGAAACAGGATATTCACTGACTTGTAACACAACAGAATCAACAGCAACAGAGGAAGAGTGTGATGGGAGCGCTGGCTGGGCTCCCTCCCTGACAGCTGGCCACAGGTCAGGCCCACAAAGGATGGATGAAGTGATCCATTCCTCCAAGGAGAAATGTAGTGGAATTAAGTTGGGTTAATTAGCATGGATAATATACAGCTGTGGGCTGGCTTCATGGGCGGTGGGTTGGCTGATGTAGATAAGATGCAGCTGTGGCTGGTTAAGCTAAGGGGTTGAGAGCCAATGAAGAGAGAGCAGCTGAGGAAGAAGCAGAGGGAGGAAGAAACAAGAGAGGAGAGAGTATGTGTTCTGGATGAGGCAAGATGAGGAGAAGGCAGCAGAGGGACTGTATGAAGAGTATGCTGGTATGAGATGGTAAATGACCTTGTTGCAGCTTGATAATTTGGAGAGGGTTGTGTCAGGGAAAGTATCAGATCTTGGGTTATGCCCCTTCTGCTCCTTGGACTGCTCATATCAGGCAACCCTTGAGAGGGCTGAGACTATGGACGCTAACCTCTAACATAGTTTTACACATTTTTGCTTGGATGAGTTGTCTCCTTGTCTTCTCCTTTGCTCCTGAAAATAACCCAGGAGTGAAGACTGTGGAAGAGCTCTGGAGCAGGAACTTTCTTTGCGTAAGTGACTGTCGTGCTTGACACAGTGGTGCCCCAGTCACAGGCTAGCACCTTAGGGCAATGCAGTATTGCCCATAATGAGAGAAAATGTGATAAGTGTGAGGAAGGGCTGTATTATCACCTTCTCCCTCTAGTTTCTGCCTTGTGGTTGACTTCCCTTATCAATGAGGATGTGTTCAGAAGCGCCATTATTTTGTGGCTGATGAGCAATAAATAGGGACAGTTACCCCATTTACCAAGATAATTCTATTTTTACATCTCAACTCAACTCTGAGTCATCTGACGCAGAGGCTACACCAGCTAGAGCTAATCACCACCTTGGAAATACTCACAAGGCTGCCCACAGTATTTGAACGAGCATGCCTAAGAGGCAAAATAGAAAGGCCACGTCCCTCAAAGACTGACAGTTACATAAACCCTGTTAAAATCAGTGGAAGAAAAATGCTTAAATAGCCTTGAGGATCACAGTCATAGGGCTTTAGCTCGCTTCTTACGTGAGGAAAAGCAGACACAATTGCCTGAATTCAACAGGTAGCATTGTATTTGAAGAAGCCTGCATGGGAAGTGGGCAAGGTCTAAAGCGCAGTCATGTGGACCACGTGTTTTTTGTTGGTGTAAACTGGTACAGCTGCATTTACTTTAATACAGTTCTTCAAGCACAGGGTCTGACCCTGCTGTGCTTTACTGTGTTGCAAGCACATAAAATAGAGGTTGTCTCATCTAACTTCCATATTAGCAGAGACAAACTTTTAGATTTGCCTTGCCAGTTTCAACTGGTTTTCAGCTGGCATTGAAGAGGTGGAAAAGCAAAGAGAGGCCAAGGTTATCTCATGGGACTTTGGGATCCATGTAGGTTGAGCTATTGCTAGAGAAATTACACTTTAGCCAGAAAAGTAATACTCTATCCAGGTTCAGTAGTGGCCCAGCTTTAGTGCAAGTGGAAGTGGTGGCATGGGAGAGATGAAAACTGAGCCAAATAGCTTCTTCCTAATGTCTCCATCCTTCCATAGCCTTGATGGGAGCAGGCAAGACTTAACTTGCTGAAGCAGTATGTGTGTGCATGTGTATGGCTGTACGGCACAGCTCATCAGTTTAGAAATAGCGTTTCTGCTTTATGAAAGCAGTAACAAATCAACAAGCTCAGACACAAATCCAGGTTATAATGGCTTAATAAATTGCCCAGTGACAGCTGACATGGAGTAAGTATTGCAGCGTGTGCTCTTAGGCAATGATGGGCGCATGAAAATGTAATGTATTATGACCTAGAGGAAAGCAGGTTAAGATGAATGGAATTAATTTGTTATTGCCAAGGCTTAAGAACACTCTTGCATAATGTTTCTGGGGCACCAGTGATGCAGAGCAGCATGTTAACAGGGAAAATGTGCGTTTGAGGCCTCTTATCCCTGTGCCTGAGATAGATGGTGACCATGAATGCAGTTACATTGATCGATCTGCCGTACTTTTTATAGGGTTGACTTACAGTTGAAGCCACTAAGGACAGCAGGAGCTGAAGTGTCCATCATCAAGACATGAATTTATTTTTTTCATGAAGTTGGTTTTTTTTTTGTAATTCCTGATAGATGAGAAATTGCTTTAAGTGAGGCTTTGGACTTGACAACTTAGGCCCTCACAACCTGAAGGCTGTATGCCTCAAACATAAGCCACTTTGGATCAAGACGGCATGTTAAGTATCTCTTTAGTCAAATTCCTTTATTCATAGTTAGTGTGAAGTCAATACCCAAAATTTCCATGCATCTTCCAAGAAAATTTTCAGAACCGTCCACTAGTGTAGCAGTTTATCATTTGAGGTTACTTGCGTTTGTCAGACTCCAGGATAGGA
This sequence comes from Falco punctatus, assembly GCF_963210335.1. Taxonomy (NCBI): domain Eukaryota; kingdom Metazoa; phylum Chordata; class Aves; order Falconiformes; family Falconidae; genus Falco; species Falco punctatus. Next base: position 54,375,907 of record NC_137583.1, on the reverse strand, counting down.
AGGGAAGGAAGGAGTCAAAGGCACCCAACTGATTTAGGAGGAGATTTCTTGTTTGAAGGGACCTCAGTTCCCTTCATGTTTGAACATAAACCTTGTGGGACTTTTTTATTGCTAACCTGTTTGAATCTAGTCTACAACTGCATTAGAGTGAGGGAAGAAATAAAAGTGATGGCTTTTTGCCAGGCAGTCTGGTTTGTTTGGCTTTAATTTGTTGTTTCTTTCATTACACAAAAGGTTGCGTGTGGTACAGGTAAATTAACACTTTTTGTTTTCCTTTTCCCTGTTTGTTGAGGGTTTTTTGGTGGTTTTTTTTTTTGCTCAGCAAATTGGTTTGACCTAAAGGCTCATTTCTGGAGGAACAGAATCACCCACTAAGAAGCTGGTTTGTTTCTGTCAACAATTTCCATTGACATCATGCTGAATTTCTGCAAATTTGGCAATGACAAAGCCCGTGCTGACTTCAACAGGGCATCGTGCTCCCCTGTTGAAGTCAGCAGGGGCTTTGCCATTGGCCTCTGTAGGGTCAAACCTAAAGCCAGATTGTCTCTGCAGAGGACTAGGCACAGTAGTAGAAGGCTGAGATAATGAATTGATACTCACGATTTTCAGCTTGCCAAGCCAACATCTGGATATGTCTTTTCTGCTGCAGTTTCTCTTGCAGGAGTGTGGATGTGGCAAGCTTTTCCACTCTCCTGTCAAAGCCAACTTATTGAACAGATGATATGTAAAAGCCAATAGCCTTGAGCATAGGAATGAGACAAGAAATAGTCTGAGGCTATAAATACACAACATTATATCTTAGCCACCTCTTCCAGAGAAGTCCAAGCCAGGATCAACAGTCACTACTGAAAAACCACCTCTCTTTTCTCTGAAAGTGACTTGTAAGAGGTTGCTCTAGCCTGTAGTAGCAACAAATCCCCTGCTTGAGTGGGCAAGAGAAGTTTTCTTTTTGTTTCCAGTAAAGAATTCTGGCTAAGACAACATCTTTCTAGCCTGTTGAATACCTTCACCTTTCCTTTCTTAACAGAGGCAGTAATACCCAGGCCAGGACAGTATTTCCACTCCTCCCATCAACATTTTTTTTCTTTCAGAAAGTAACCAACCTTATAAGAAATAAGTCTTATTCCTTATAAGTCTTAAGAAAGACATTGGGGTGCCGGTGCACATCCAAAGAAGAGCAACAAAGACAGTGAAGTGTCTAGAGAACAAATCTTGTGAGGAGCAACTGAGGGAACTGCGGGGGTTCAGCCTGGAGAGAAGGGGGCTCAGGGGAGACCTTCTCACTCTGCAGCTGCCTGACAGGTGGGGATCAGTCTCTGCTCCCAGGTAACAAGCAATAGGACAAGAGGAAACGGCCTCTAGTTGCTCCAGCAGAAGTTTAGATTGGATATTAGGAAAATAAATTTCACTGAAAGGGCTGTCAAGCACTGGAACAACTTTCCAGGGAAGTGGTGGAGTCACCATCCCTGGAGATTTTTAAACGACATGTAGACGTGGCACTTACTTAGGGTCATGGTTTAGTGGTGAACTTGGTAGCATCAGGTTAACAGTTGGACTGGATGATCTTAAAGGTCTTTTCCAACCTAAATGATTTGATGATTCTATAAAATAACATAAAAGTTAAAAGCTGAGAGAAATACTCCATGAAAAACAACAACATATATTTGGAACCTAGAGTCTCTCCTGACATCTCTCTGCAACATGCACAGAAATTAATGGACAATGCATAGTTGTCAACAGTGCTGTACAATATTTAGGTTATAAATTGATTGGGAATTTGTCAGTTGTATGAATTCCAGTCCATGACAGCAAGATGGGGAATTAATCATACCATGTAATCTTACAAGCAGAGCAATTATTTGGTTATTGCATCATCATTAGAAATTACATTATACTTTAACTAAGGTGGGCATCTCAACAAAAGAACTGGGGTGAGATTCAATCTGGTTTAGGCATGTGGCATGGGAATCAGTTCAAGTCTGAGACTCCTAAATTTAGTCATGAGTATGAAATTGCTGTCAAAAATGGCACTGTAGTTACAGAGATGTAGGATTAGGCCAGGGCCTGTTCTTGGAGACCTTAATTTCATCATCCCCAAAGCAGGCAGTGCTTCTCAGTGCTACCCCATCTTCCAAGTGTGCCCCAGCACCAGGATCATGACTGGGATCTATTAAAAGCTTTTAAATAAGATCAAGGAAGCCTCTTGACCAGGCTGGAGAGAAGAGCAGCTGTTGCTGTGGGGCAAGTACAGCATGAGTCACTCAGCAGCTAACCCTTCAGATAGGGCATGTCTTCTGGGCAACGTAAAAGAAAAGTGCTGGATAAATCTGTCACTGAGAAAATGAGTTTTCATCTGTCTTCTGTTGAAGAGGCCTGCAGAAATCTCTGTGTAAATCTCTTACTCCTGCATCAGTGGTGGTAGCCCAGGTAAAAGCACCTAAGTAGTTTAAAGGAAATTTTTAGACCTCCAGGTTTCATGATTGATTGAGGCAAATCTGAGCCCACACTTTTGCCAAAAGCACTGGGGATGGGCTAAAGGCACTGTCCCAACTTTGTAAATAAGCCATAGCTTCAATGCAGCCATCCAGAAAGGATTCCCCAATGTTCAATCCCCAAATCAAATCCATGTTTGAAGAGCATGTGGTTGAGATGCAGCAAAACTGCTCCCTTCGACCTCATGTCTCACCTGTGAGCTGCTGAATTAGGGCCAGACACTTACAGAAAGAGACCATAAAAGAGCTCGGTAGACCCCATGGAGCTGGGTACGCTCACACCTGCAAATCCCCACTGGTGCAGACACACCAAGGCTTGGGGCAAAAGAAAGGAGGTCTGCCAATGTCACACAGCCGTATGCACACAATAGCAGGGAGAAACAAGGAGTGTGGGTGTGCCATGGGGAAGGTGCTGCTGCATCCTCAGCCCTTGTCAGCTCAGCTCTGCATGACCTTCCCTCCTTGGGAGATAGCTGCCTGCTCTACCTCCACCTTCCGCCATCACCACCCTGCAGCAAGTCTCTGCTTAGTCCATCTGCCTCACAGGAGGAAGCTGATGTGTGTATAAATTGATTAGCGGGAGCCGTTGAGTGCCCCCAGTGTAACATACTGGTGGGTGCAAGGGGAGGGCCAAATTGATTTTGAGTGATCAGTGGGGACGAGTCCCTCTCCAAAACATGTGGTGTTGAGAAAACACTTTCCTTGCTTCTCATTTTAACCAATGTTTCATAGCAACTGTTCCCAGCAGAAGAGGGGAGTGGGGAGGAGGGAAGTGTGAGCTTGTCACTGGTGCAAATCAATTATTGCTCTGAATTCAACATACTGCATGTCCAGGGCACCAGGGACGAGCTGCTAACCAGCAAGGGCTAGATGCTCCTGCTCTTGCTCCAGTAAGTGCAGGGTGTTACCTGAGCAGACTCATGGAAGGCAAGGCGGCTATTGCCAAATCAACATCTCGGGGATGCCGAGACAGTGTGGATGTGTGTGATGACCATGGTCCACTGCAGCAGGACCTGGATGCATCACATGGTGGGGCAATGGCCAGGGCAGACATACTTCTTTGGGCGGCTGATTTCTACCTTCAGGTGTTTTGCAGTGGGTTTGGCTGCTAAGTGTCAAGAGAGAAATTTCCCATTTTTTTGTTTTTATAAGATGACTGTTTCCATTACCTGTGCTGCAGTGAAATCTTTGCGCAGCAAGTTACTGTGTTTAATTATTCATTTCCTGAAGAAAAACAATCCTCCTTCCCTTCTCAAATCTCTCCCCTTCCAATGCAATCAATTCAGTCCATGCTTATTAGGGTTTACCCTGCATCTCCTTCTTATCCATTATTTTTAAAATACGTATCCCAGGCCTCCTTCTCCTGAGTATTCACAATTCTTTGTGGACTTGGCTTTCTTCAAACCTCTGTCTCAAACTCCTTCAGTTTTTGCAGTATCTACCAGGCCATGGAGTGATTGCAGTTGGACTTTGCTTTCAAGGGCTAAATAACACAGATATTTTATTTTAGTTTAGTTTAATTTAATTTAATTTGTTTTATTTTATCTTATTTTTTTGTCCTGGGGAATCAGTTTGTTCAAGTCAGAGGCTTCATTTTTTGGGGTTTAGGGAGCCAGGTAATACTTGCAGGCAGCCCCATTGAGAATGCAGGGGGGACCATGATGCCCAAGTCACTCAGAGTGTCATTCCTCGAGATGCTGACCTCAGTGCCAAAAACAGCCTAAGAAATTCCCACCCGTTCTTATTTACTCTCCAGTGCAGCTCACTTACATCGTGCTGAACCACATGTTTGTTGGCTGCAGCACAAGCCAGTGACTGAGCTGGTCTCAGTTCAAAGTAGCGCCTTTTTGGAGGGTTTTTCTGAACCAGCACAATGGTTTGCTTCACAGCTCAGCCCCATGAACCCACGCCTGGCAGAGCAGAGAGGCAGGTGCCTGCACATCAGGGCAGGACCTTCTGGCATCCCCTCTGCCACTAAGCCAGCTTCTCACAGATGTACATCGAAAACCTACAGAGAGCAGCACCGTGCTGGTGAGGATCATGCTCCAGCGTATCGGTTTGTCACTGCTCAGCAGGGTTCCAAGCGTGAGCTCCAGGCTCACACAATCAAACAGCATCCAGAGCTGAGCTGGCTCTCTCAAGGATGTGCACTGCGCTCTCCATGCAGGGGTTATTGTGTGTCAAGCATGTCTACCCCAAGCAAGCTTGGTAGGGCCTTTAGCTTTTTGCTGTAGAGCTCATTCCATAAGGGCTTCAGATGCTGCAAAAAGCAATCCCAGAGACACGTGCAGAGCAAGGTTTGTTGGTCATTCAGCGTGTTTGCTATGGAAGCATGCTGCAGTTTACTACTGTCCGTTTCTTCTCTTCCAGGTAGGCTGCAAAGCCATGATGGTTTTCTTCCAGTACTGCGTCATGGCCAACTTCTTCTGGCTCTTGGTGGAGGGGTTGTATCTTCACACCCTGTTGGTCATCTCCTTCTTTTCAGAGAGGAAGTACTTTTGGTGGTACATCTTGATTGGCTGGGGTACGCATCTTCTCAAAACTGAATGCCAAGAGGTGGTCCTGACAGGCATTTTTAACAGCAATTTAATCCACAAACCTGGGGGTCAGACGGGGCAGAGATGTAGTACACAGGTTACCTCGCTGCCAAGAATTGTTAGGGCAACCAGGAGCAAGATCAAGTGATGGCCAGAGGTGTTTAACAGCATTCGCCTAAATCTTCAAAGGTATTTAAGAACTTCATTTGTGCTAGGTTAATTGATAGCTGAGCACTTCAGTGTCATTAAAGACTGTGGTCCTGAAACTCGTCACCTTTATAGTCACTTAGTCTTTTGATCCTGACTGGGGTCCCAAATTTGATACCATGCATTGACCTTAAATTGTAAGGATGGATCCCAGCAAAGCAGCACTCCTGGACGGAACCAAACACTGCAGTCCATTCCTCTCTCCTTGTCTTACTGAATTCAGGCCAGCTAGCTATCCTGAGACCCCATCACCTGTGTGCTAATGTTGATAACCTTCTGCTTACTGTATTCATTATTTCTCCAGTGTTAATGTGAATCTAGTTCCAAACACACAGATAAAACAAAATAAAGTGAGAAAATGCCAAGGAAGACAGAATTAAACTGTTCAAAAAGTAACTCAGAGCTGAACTGCTAACTTAGGCAAATTAATCCTACCGGATCAACCTCTCCTCTTTCTCCAAAAAGGAAAGGGAAATCTCTTTTCCCCTTTAAGCCATTTAGCTAAAGATTTATGCTTAAGTAAGCAAAATGGCTTTCATTGCACGCTCTTGATAGCTGAAACTGAGAAATAATTAGAGCGGGGAAGAATCTTGAAAAGAAAAGAAAAAATAAAATTGTGTCACATACAGGGGTATGCCTGGACTCAGGATCTGATCCGTTAGCTGTAGAGTAACTTCCATTGAAAGTGACAGGAGTTATGCCTGGTTTCACACTGCAGAGAGACAATTCTCCGTGCTGTAAGATGATGTTAGCAGGCCTGGTTTCAGATGCAGTTAATCAGGTCAGACCTTCTTTAAACCTGCCTTGTGCATAGGTACCCTTTCCTTCAGCACAGTAGAGCTGGGAGAATTTAAAGAAAATGTGTGAAGCCAATTATTTTAAATCAGAGGAAATCTCTTGCACTTGTATTCTGAGGTTGCTTAGGTGAGGAAGGGCAATCCAAGAAAATTACAGGTGCTTGAAGGATCTTTTGGCCTTTCAGTCATCCATCATTTTCAAGAGCGTCAGTGATGGACCTGGAATGGATGATGCAAGAATTAATAATTTGGATGTACTTATTACAGTTCTTACTCATTTTATTACCATAGCACTCAGAAATCACAGGTAATCAACAACACGCAATGCTATGACTAATGCCAAACAAAGCGATGTGGTTCTCACAGTATTTCCAGTCTAAATCTAATAAAAGACAAGAGACACCAGAAGGATGCAACAAGACCGCTCTAGTCAGGCAGAAGATCATGGTGTGAGGAGCAGAGGCAGGTTCATCTGGCCAGCTACAGACTCCTTTATAGTCAGTGGAGACTCAGGCAATACAGACAGCCAAGGGTGTCCCAGGGCATATTTCTTGTCCTAAAGCAAACATCTGAAGTAGCTCAGATGGCCTGTCTGTTAGAAGTACATATTTCTCATCGTTGATGCTAAAGTGAGCCTGTGGTGACAGGCTTGGATACAGGTGTCCACATTGTAGATGTCTCAGGTGATTCCTATTCTTTGCATTTCACCGTCAGAAGTTTGGGTGGGTTTTTTTGTAGGCACTGCAACAGGGAGGTAAATCGGCTGGGGAGCAGTTGCAGGAAACTCACCTTACATGGCCAGTGGGAGAGAAGGGCAACATGTTGCTTGTTTGGCCATTGAAAACATGAAGCATTTGCCCACTCTCGAGGGAAGGCGTGACCCCAGTCACTTAGGAGAGATGGGGGCAGGGGGCAGGGGGAGAGCAGCTCTGGAAATACTGATAATGATTTCTGACAGTAACACCATCTCTTCTCTTGTCAGGTGCCCCCTCTGTGTTCATCACTGCTTGGACTATTGTCAGGATTTACTTTTTCGATGTTGGGTAAGCCTGTGGACTCAGTTATCTTTCCTTTATAATTCCTCCTTCCTTTCTTTCCAAGGAAGGCCCAGTTTTAGCAGCCCAGTCATCCCACCCTAACCCCAACAGCAGGTGGAGCAGAGCTTTTCCCCCACCACCAGGAACCGGGAAGGACTCCAAGGTCTCCCTGAGGACAGTTTATGTCAGCTTAGGCCAACCACCCACCTTCTTTGTTTCTCAGTCCCTTGATCAGGATATTTGCAGGGAATTTTTGCACAGACCCTGATGGTCACATTTGGCCTGGTGGTCCTGTGCATAACAAAGATGCCAGCTGAGCAGCAACCCCGTGCTCAGCATGGAGCTTTGCATCCTGCAGAATTGACCCTAAATATGCTCATGCAGCAGATACTTAATAAACACATCCATTGTTCACTCTCCCACAGGAAAAGTTTAAAACTTTTTTTTTTTTTTTTTTTTCCCCAGGCAGATCTTAGGATCTGTTCTTCATCCTCTTTAACATGGCAGCAGCCTTTGATATTTTATATAAGAAGCAGTTAGAATACAGCTAAGGAAATGAAGCAGACACCAGAGCTATCCAAGGATATATGCAAGTAAATAGGATCTGATCTTGCAGTCCTCCCTCATGCTTTTATTGAAGCAGTCAAACTATAGTAATTGGAAAGGCTTTTATGAGAAAACACTCCAGAGAGTTACAGAATCAGGTGCTTATTATGTACTCACTGTGCTTGCCCTCGCTTCTTGCATTTGCAGCATATGGTTAACTCCATTTTCTCCCCATGCATTTTCCCTCTCCAAATGTGTCCTGATTTGTCCTTATTTCAGTAAGAGAAGCAGCTCATATTTCTCATTGCATTTTTGATTTATAGCTATGCTAACACATTTCCTGAGGGCTACTGACTTCTTTTATGGTTTCACTCTATCTGCATAAAACTGACCTTATTTACCCTGGTTAATAAACAGCCTCTACGATGAGATAGAGACCAAAGGATTTAACCAGTCTGGATACCAATTCTTCTTACTATATATTCCCACTCAGCTCCAGCAATTCTTAATAGAAATACAGACTTCATTGCATTTTCTGGAGGCTTTAAAGCTCCACATTTTTGTGCCAAGTAAAACAAAGTGTGAATTTACAGGATATGCTAACAACTAACATAGATATTTTTTTTGTATACTAAAATTGCCTACAGAGAAAAATGACAGGAAATTAATCCAGATTAAATAAAGCCTAATTATGTAAAATTGTTTAAACAACATAAAGCCTCTATTTAAACGTTCTAACTCCAAATTAAAGTGACCTTCATTCAGACTGCCTGAATTTATTTTAAAAATGAAGTGCACTCGACATAATTAGGGCCACTTTAATTCTAAATGAAAGGGCAGCATGCATCTGACTAAGTATAAGCATCTGTATGTGAGCAATTCGCTCTAGTCTCCTTTTATAGCTAGTGGAGATTTAGGCAGTGCAGTCTGTGGAGTGCGAGTCTTTTCATCCTAAAGTTGATGCCTAAAATAGGTCTCGGGAACTGTGCCCTAAAAGTGCCTCTCTTCATCTGCTGTTACCTGTGCCGTCAACATTTTGAATCAGATGAGCTGAATCCGGGTGAAATTGTCTACAGTAGGTTCCAGTAATCTATTTCTAATGTGAATGCAGACCAATTTTTATTAATGCTCTCCTAAAAATATACCTTCTATCACCTGGCTCTTGTGAGATCTGCAGATAAATGTGTCCCAAGCAATATTAGTCATTTCCACGTCATTCCTATCCTGCCATTTCCTTGTTGGCTTTAAGATAGAGTTCCAGATGACCTAGGTGAGTGGTGTGGTTGGCAGGCAATGCTGAGGTCAGGGTGAAATCAATCACACCCTGGAGCCCATGGACCTTTCTGACTAGATCCATAGCTCAGGTGTAGTTAGCTAGATTTAGTCAGACTAATCCCACCATAGGCTGTCATCTGTTTCGGAGGGGCATGGCTGGTCTTGTTTCTGACAGTGCCAGTTGCTCTGTGCTTAACAAAACCCCCATCCGTGGTGGTGGATAGCACTGGAGGCCTCACAAATCTGTGACTTTGGCAGCATTTCCTTGTCGCAGACCTCAGTGCAGGGGAAATTAAGCAAATCACCATCCTCCCCTGCATTCATCCAGACATATCCTCCAGCCCATTCCATTACCAAGGGGAAAAGAGCTCACAGCATTATGTCAGGGGCCACTGCGACCTACCCATGCTCAAAGCCACTGCACAGCAAGTCTTTAGCCTTTCCCAGTTCACGGACACCAGGTTTAGTCCTCTCCACATAGCACAGCTATCTTCAGCATCTAGGGAAACCAAGTACCTGAGAAGGTTGCATAGCTGCTTGCTTGCTTTGCTTATGTTTTAAGTCTGGTTTTGTTTCTTTTTAGGTGCTGGGAGGAAATAGTGGAATCCCCATTCTGGTGGATCATTAAAACTCCTATTTTGGTGTCTATTTTGGTAAAGTATCAGCACATTCTGCTGGCTGCAAAGCCATCTTTAATACTAAGTTGGGGGGAGGGGAGGGGTGTTGAGAAGTGTTCTGTAAATGTCCATGGAAAATGCACTGACAGGTAAAATCCCACTGTATATTAAATGTCTGTCTTAGGATGAGGAAGTTCACCTTCCAGATAAGCATCTTTACCTTTTAGCATTGATCATGGGAAGAGTTTGAGTGACTAGGCAACCAAGGTGGAGCTCATTTGATTGAACTTTGACCACCTGCTTCTCATTTAGTCATTCTGGGCACTCCGGTGCAGTAGCTACGGGTGTGTGTAGCCAGAGGAGGTTGAGGAATGTGGTTAGAGATCCAGGAAGGGCTCATCTTGTCTAATGAATCAGTGAATGTCTAAATTAGATCAGATGAATGCTGCCACGGATGGTTTTGCTTCTTTGAGTTGACCATATGCAGAGCCCAGGATGACTTGTTCAGAGGTAGCTGTCAGCACTAAAGTAAAATGGGATTAGTGCTACCATAATTTTTTACCTAAATAAAAAGAGGTTAGATTAATTCCCACAGATATTTGCTTCTTGTTATAGCATCCAGTTCAAGTTGGATTCCAGTTAATGTGTTTTTAAAGTAAGTTCTTGAGAAGCTTGGCTAATTTCCAGATAAACCAACAGAAGTAGTTAACTGCTTACTTCTCTGGATATGATCAATTCGGACTACAGAAACCATGACACTTCCGAGGAACTTGTGAGTCCTTCCATCCTTTTTGAATATTACATGTTTCCTCTGTCAGATATCCAGGAAAAACTTAAAACTAAATGAACTTGAGTTAAACTTCACTTCGAGTTTTCTTAAATGAAGCAAGTATGTGGGAAGGGAAGAAAAATAAATGCAACAGAAATCAAACCAAATATATCTCTTTTAAAAAGAAATCTTTTCTTAGACATACATTCTTCTTATTCCACGTATATTATGACCTTTACAGGAAGACTTTTTGTTCTGTAGCAGTTGTCATACAGGGATTCCAAACTGAAACTGTTTGAATAATTACGTCTTACTCTGTTCACCTCACTGAAAAGCAATACCATACTTGGATGACACATCTCGAAATATTTATATCATCATAGAAAGGTATAGCTATTATTTTCGGTTTCCCGAGAAAACCTTTTGGTCAAGAAATATACCCTATTCTCCTTGAATCAATGAGCCTGTATTTTCTTGTGGCCGATAAATCATTTGCTCATTGCCAAACAAAACTTACCCAGCAATTTCTGATTTTCCTTCTGCAGATGTCATATAAATCTGTCACAAAGGAAGGGCATGATCACTGCTATCTCATGAGCAGCAGGTTTCTTCAGGGAGGAATGCAACATTTTCTCCATACCCGTGGGAATAAAGCATAGATCTCAATGGAGGGAAGAAATACATGTATAAGATATATAAGATATTTAGCACTGGGAACAGATCCAGAGCATAATCAAAGGATTATACTTGGTTGAAAAATAAACTAAACAACTTCTCCAGTGGCCTGATAGCCGTATCTTCTACCTTGCAGGGCTAAGGCTGTACTAAGCCTGTAAGTCACACCCCACCTGACTCACCACTGCCCTGGGTCCTTCTTTGCTCTTGACCACTACGAGCCAACACACTCAGTATTTACTGCTCCAGTCTTCAGTGCTTCAGCTTCTGTGCTATCAATGCTCATTAGAGTAATTGCCCTATAAAATACTGTTTTGGACTGATGAATTTTACTTGCCACCAAATCAGACACAAAACATTTTTATAAGCAAACACTTACAGATAGAAACTATGATAATTGGCATGGGCTGGATAAAAAGTGATTAAGCAACGCACCATAACCAAGAACTACAATTAATTTCCAGTCATTCACTGCCTTTGAAAAAGGAGTGTCTAATTGAGAGATGTGCTTCAGTCTATTTTATTCACCTTTTGTTGAGATAAATGTAAGAATTGCTGGAGGAAGTTTTACAACCTCTTTTTGCAGGAGATCAGATTGGCTGGTTAACACGATCCCTTCCAGCCACTGAGTCTCTAGAAATCAGAACCACTTGCACACTCACTAACCATGAAAGGATAAAGAAAGATTGTGTGCCAAATTAATACTAAACAGAGTCCATAGAAGTCTGTCATCGCTTTTCTATCATATACGTTGCATGAACAGCAGCATGATGTGATGGGTAGGACCTTAAAAGCAAGTAGATACGCATTCAGTTCACGCCATCTGCTACATACCGTTAGGAAACTGCCATTCCTAGCTCTGCACCTTTGCTATTAAATAGGATTAACATTGCTTGAGGATGTTGGTGGAGCACTTTGGGATTTTTTGCGTGAAAATCACCATCTCAAATCTAGGTCCTAGCTAGACTCCTCTGGCCTAATGTCCTGGGAGAGAATGTTTTCTGCTGTGTGGGTGAGGTGTATCCCTTGCTGTACAAGGTCTCCAGCTTCTCTCCGGAGAAGACATGCCCAACAGCATTGAGCAGAGGCCCGCTTGAGTGGATACTGCTTTGTGCTTTTTTTTGGTTTCCGTGGCTCACCGCCTCAGCCTTTGACATGCTCAGCAGCCGGTCCCATGCCACCGTCTCCCGAGGGCTTTGACGTCTGTCGCTCCGCTAACTTCCAAGGCTCTTTTCCCACCCTGTCGTCGGCACTCCCCCACGCAGCAGGACGTCGTGCATAGCTGTGCTCTATGGGTTTGACATCATCATACTTGGGATGTATGACACGAAGTCCCAAGCAGGCTGATGTCAGGCCCAAGATGGCTGCCATCCTGTGTCGGTTTACTATGTGCTCCCAGAGCGGGGTTCTCTGCTCATGGCTTTTTAACAACAGCTTGCTCCATGGCAAAACTACTGCAGTGAAAGGAATTCTCCTCTAATGATGGGCTCTTTTCACTGGAGAAAAATACTAATTTTTTCTTTCTCTCTCTTGTTTCCTTTCTGTCCATCCCAACAGGTGAACTTCATCCTCTTCATTTGCATCATCCGTATCTTAGTCCAGAAGTTGCATTCCCCAGATGTTGGACACAATGAAACCAGCCAATATTCGTAAGTCCCAGACTTTTTCAACCTTATCATACAGATTTTGGGAAACCTGTTCGGCTGTTAATTCTTTATTGCTTCCGTCTGCACTGATCAAAATCAAGGATTTGTTAATTGATTAGAGCTGATCAGAAATCAGGGAATGGGGCTTTTGCTAAAAGCTGGGCATGTTTTATGGCGGTTTGAACAGACAGGTGAGAAGGCTTTCTCCTGGGATTAACAATGAAGTGAGAGCAACAGTAACGATCATGAAACAAAGTTGGTTTTGGCTTTGGATATTCAAAATTTCTCAGATTCTGAAGGCAGAGGGACCCTGATGGAGATCAAAGAGTAGCTGTCTGCAGTATACAGGCCTTTGTTTTTTTCTGAACTAGTTACTCTCCACTCTCTTTTTCAAAGAAAGAGAGTTCTGGAAATTTAGTACATTCAGTAGAATCTATGGTAATTTTTCCTCACCCATAAGCAGACCCCTCAACTAGATTGGAATGATTCAGCACACTTCTCTGTTGAGAAGTAGCACTGTCGCGGAAGTTTTGCTTGACATAATGCTTTTATTCCATGGAATATGGTTGACCTTAACGGGGCTTTTTATAATTAACAACATGCAAGTGTGATCAGTATCCATCTCAGTGGCCAAGGCTGGTCTTAGCTGCAGTATTTTAAAAGTACAAGAAATCTATCTGTCTGCATGGATCTATTCTGGCTTCAATGCAAGTAAAAGAAAAGTTCAGACCAGCTTATTTTTCATTCTTGCCACTGTCCTGGCTCAGCATTTCAACTATCCTGGATATTATTAAATGTTTCCTAGAAAAGAAGTGAAAAGAAAACAGCCCAGTGTCTACATGGTCACTGCTCATAAATCTTTGTCTTTGGAAGGAGCTGGGCACTTAGGTGCCCTGAAGAATCTGAGCTCAGTTCATCTTTCTGCAAGATGGAAGACAGTATCAATATGGTCCTTAAATACTGACCAGCCATGACACTGAGTCTTTCTCTCTAAGGATGGTAAATTCTGCATTTCATCCACCTTGAGAGATTCTCAGATTTATGAAATGAAATTCCAGTATTTGACCTTAAGTTCTCCCTGCAGCAGCCAAAGCCAATTACCTTTTTCTGTCATCACAACACATCAACATCACCAGACTCCGTGCTTTGTATCACTTCCCTTTATGTATTTCCAATTGTGCATTGTATCTTTGTACCCCCAGGATTGCAACAGTTTTGGCCAGGTACATAGATTAAATCAGCATATTGAAATATGTTCCAGTACGAAGCAGCAGCCCGGAGCATTTGGCTCCCATTCATCTCAGTAGAAATTCTGCCAACACGTATTGGAAGGGTTATGCCCAGATTACCTCAGAGGTCACGCTGATCTTTGGGTTCAGGGTTTTTTTACTTCACATTTTCCAATGAAGCGGGAGCTGCCAGGAAAACTCTCTTTGCCTTGTAAACAAACACAGCACAGCCGGGCAGTAAGTAACACAAACTTCCCCGCACTGGCCTGCCAAACAGGAGGTACTGCTGAAGTATAAATGATCTTCACATCTACAGTTCCTCACCTTCCATCTCCACCTGGAAAAAGATCTCATGTCCATTAGGGCATGAATCAGGTGCAGCTGGCCACCAGCCAGAGTCTCTGGGGCATCGGGGAGTCTCTGTTGACTGTATTGACTGCACTGGGACATGAGACACCACACTTGCCTACGGAAAGGAATATTGAGTGTCCCAGCCTGAAGGCTGGATCCCATCAAGGGGACTTCTCAGTGTGGTCCTAAGTTTTTAACATTTAGACCGTTCTCTGTAGAGACACTGCGGGTCCAGACCCTTTTATAAATGCCATTAGGTATCTGTTCTGCAATTGTAGGTACCTGGATCCTTTTACGTGCCATTCTCTTATTACCTGAAATACAGCTGCTAGCTCCAGGGGGTTTGCCTGCAGGACCTAAGAGATCTTAGCAAAACACTGCTGCTAATGATGTGTGTGGGCTCCTCCTGCCAAATCTCAGATAAATGTGTTTTAAACTAACAGCATCAGGGATGTCACATTTGCATTTCTCCCTCATCTTATTTATTTTGTATTGTTTATTTATAAAAAAATAACATGTTGACATGTTGACAGTATTGTTCAATTCCAACTGGTTTCAGTTTAGCTGCAGGCTGGAAGTTCAGGTGCGCTGCTGACTCACTCATTAGTGCCACAGACAGTGAACTGGGCTTTAATGTATTGCAAACTGTGAAAACAAGTCTCCCAAAACAGTTTTCTGGAAATGACAGAGACAAGCGCAAGAGCAGGACAACAATATTTCAGGCCAATAGAAGTTGTTTTCTGCAGCAGAAATCTTGAGCACAATTCACCTCTTTCTATTCTGTACGTGTTCGTAGGTCAATATTATCGTCAAAGTTTTCTGAGTAACTTTTCCATCATGTGTTCAAGGAGCATGACTCTTACCCGCTCCCAAGGAGAGGAGCGGGTTCGGTGCAGGCTGGTGGTGCTGTGTTATCACTAAATTGTTCCTGTTCCCATGTCTGTGTGTCAGAGAGAGTAGTTCTAAGAAATGCACCCTGTGCGGGGAGTGCACATAATGATTTTTTTGAGAAGCCGTGACTCCCAGCAGGTACCTTATCCAGCTTTGGTCAATCTCCCAAGCAGTTCTGCCTCCTGTACAGCTAGGCTGTACCTTCCTGGGAGAAATTACACCATGGCTGGGGAAGATGATTTTCCTCGTTGCAGTCTTTAGGGGAGGGAGACTTTTAAATATCACAGCGCCCTTGCCTTGAAGCCAAACTGAGATCTAAAACATCAGTCGGTATTCTGGGGAAGCTCAGTGCTGGGAACCAGAGACTGGTTTGGGGTGTTGTGCAGACTGGAGGAAGGGGCTCCTAAGGTTGGCTTTTATGCTCTTTTCATTGCCACAGCCTAGCTAGGAGGAAAAATGCTATAACTGAGGCCCCAGTGTTGCCTGCAGTGATAAGATAAAAATTTCTAACCCACTGGGGGTTGCAAACAGTGTCCCTATGGATATGGTACACAAAGGTAGCATCGTATCAATCTCCTCTAGGTTGACTGTTCCTGAAACACTGGGGAGAGAGATCTCTGTGAAGCCAGGGCTGATATTCACTGAAGTGCAATCTGCTTAGAAAATGAGTTGCTTTCTCGTATGGCAAGAGCTGGTGGGATTAGGGCTGAGTCATATTAATGTGGGTCACACTGGCCAGAGCTGCTTCTAAGAGCAAGGAACATGGTACCCTGATGGTCGCCAGTGACAGTGGCAGTCCTCTGGCAGAGCAAGCCACCTAAGAGGATGTAGATTTTGGATCTACTCCCTATGATGTGCCTGCTAGTGAGGGGTGTGGTGGGAAAGGCAAATTCCTGGAAAATTTCTCAGCTTCCTACAGGCACTCATTTTGCCTGGAATGAGTTGCCCCCAGCTGCCTTTCAGCCAGCAGGTATTCCCTGGGGAACCACAGCCTCCAACCACAGCCTTAATGTCAAGCTGCCTTTGGGCCAGGACCAGGCAAAGCTGGAAGGGTCTGCTGGGAGATATGGTGATGAGCATCATCTGCATAAAGCTGGCACGTCAGCCTTCTCAGTGGGCTTGTGCAGATGGCAAATAAATGAAGATGATCTGAGGGGACTGAGCCTAATGAGACTTTGGAGGTGAAGGGCTTGCAGATGGGATTCCCAACATCCCAGCCCTAGCTTCAGTTCCTCCAGAAGCCTCTGAAAGAAGGTGATACAGGAGGATGTGAGTGACCCGGGGAGCCAAAACCCCCATAAGCATCCTTAGGCCCTTGGTTTCATTTTCTTTCCTTAAGCTATATTTTAATAATGATTATATTTAATAAATTATCATTTCTTCCTAATTAGACCTCTGATTACCCAGCCTAATGCCATTGAGCACTAATACTGTTCATCTCCCTCCTTTGGAGATGTTCATTGTGCATGGATCTGTCATTATTCTGAGCTAAACATACCATTTTTCTCCCAGAAGCTGTAATTTTCAGAAATCCCAAGCAAACAAAGACAGTGCTAGATGATGATTTAGCTTGTAGAAATGAAAAAAAGATCTCTGGTGGGAGGGGAAGAAGAGGGAAGGGAGAAAGAAATGCCTCCATTGAAGTTACTAGGAATAAAGATGTCACATTTTATGTTGTCACCACATCTGAAATCACCAGCCATCTGCAGTCTGCGGGCCAAGGAGAAGTGATCTAGAGCTGATCAGTCTGCCTTAGCTGGAGGCACATATATATCTATGAGAGCTGTTAACAAGGAGGAAAGCAAGCCTGTGGAAATGCTCCCAGCGTGGTCCTGGGTTGGTTTGAACTGCCTTACAGTGCCTCTGACCTGCTGAGAGTCCACTTCCAGGTGTCACTGCAGCCCAGCCCGGGCCATCAGAGGGATCCTGGGGAGGTTAGGCTGTGAGGGGCTATCTCAGCACCCTCCATTTCACTGTACCAGACACTCCTTCCCTCTGGGCAAGGGCAGCCTCCCGATGGACCCTGTCTCCGGCCTCGCTGGAGGCTGCTGTTGAAAGGCTGGCTGTTCCCAGGACCTCGGGGTAAGTGGCCCGTATCAGGTCTCCTAAGGGTAAACAAAGGCACTTAACATGCATGATACTGGCTACACCATCGTGATCCAGGCAATCAGCAAATATGTACTGCAGCAAATTAAAGTTGCACAGGGCTCAGCTGCAGGATTTCTCATCGGCTTACCCTTTAGCTCCTCTTCCCTCTCCCCTTATGACTCATGTTTGTCTTTCCGACAGGAGGCTGGCCAAGTCCACCTTGCTGCTGATCCCTCTCTTTGGCATTCACTACATCATGTTTGCTTTCTTCCCTGACAATTTCAAAGCAGAAGTTAAGCTGGTCTTTGAGCTCGTGGTTGGGTCGTTCCAGGTAAGCCACCAGTCAGTCATCGGGTCTGTCGGCAGGGAGAAGTGTAACAAGCTTGATGAGGGAATAAGCAAACACATGGGCTGGGTTTTTCCTGGATTTACCCAATACTGCTCTTACACCTTGGGGGAAAAAGCTACTCACTCCAGCTTGGTCAGGGTGGAAGATAATGTTATATTTTGCCTCCTGGAATTCGAGAAGGAGATTCTGTCTCCTCATTTTAGGCACCTGAATAGAAAATGTACCTCTACAAGTTATTCGCTCTGGCTTTTATTATACTTAAGGGAGAAACATGAGCACCTCAGTTCAGTTTATGTATTACTGACATGGTGTAAGATGAGATAAATCACCCTTGGGAGGAGTGTCTTTCTGTCCATTAACAGGAACCTAGTCTGTCTTCAGCCAGTTGACTGGCATGAACTTTCTCCTCTGTTAATAAGTCCAGGTCCTGCCTGTAGATCCTGCTCAAGCAGGATTCCAGTTCATTGGCATAGGAGGCAGGTTCCCCATGAGGATGGATAATAGGGCAGTCCTCACATTAATCTGTAGGAAGCCCTGATAAAGTGCTTCTTAGACCCTCCCATACGCTTCACTTCAGTCAGTTCCAGTGCTGAGCTGCTAACCTTGGCCCTGCTGTTGCATGAAAAGAAGCAGTTATTTATGTATTTCATCCCATTGCATCCATCCGTTAATCAGCTCTAGCCACTTTGTGTTCTCACAGCCTGCCAACAGGACCTGTGTGTCACCACGTCCCATGCACATGTCAGTAGCATGCTTTGTTCAGTGGTGAATGAGTTAATGTCCCTGCCTAAACCATGTCACTTCACATCTGGCATCTCTCCTGTGAGAAATAAATGGGTCTGTGCTCACTGCCTCTCTTTTAATGTTTGCAGCCATAAGGGCTAGGGAGAAGTTTGGTTTATTTTTTTTCAGTGGAAGCTTTGATTCTCAAAAACAAGGTATCACTGCAGGGAAGGTGGGAAAGGAACAATTTAGCCCTGTACCCAAGATCATTCTGACCTTGATGATGTACTAGTGAGCGTGCTTAGATCTCCCCAGTTTCAGCTGACAAGACCAAGCAGGAAAGCTGGGTCTGGTATCTCATCCAGATGCCTCTGACACCCCGGGGTGAGTGACCAAGTGCCCCGTTTATTGCCGAGCTGACTGCTGATGGCTTTAAACACCAGCCTGGAGCAATCTTTGAACTCACACCCATACATCTGCTGCCAGGTACCTTAACCAGTCTTCTCCGGCTCCTTTTATAGGGAAAATGCAATCAAGTGGTTTCAAAGGAGCATCTTAGCAGTCCCCCAGCAGTGTATCCTTTCTCCAAGGCTGCAGTGAGTTTGAGAGGTGCTAAAAGCCTGTTCTCTCCTTTCCCCTAGGGATTTGTGGTGGCTGTTCTGTACTGTTTTCTCAATGGGGAGGTAAGATCGACAGTGTTGTTTGGTTGATGTTTGCAGCTAAGGCAAATTGAATGCTTGTGGAGAATGTTTGAGAAGTATCCCATTCCTGACGTTACCATATCGGGGGGGAAGAATCCAAGTCTAATCGCTCACTCCAGAAAAACAACTCAATCATTTGCCTTCCAGTTTCCAGCATAATTAATAAATATATTAGGACTTCCATGCACACTGTAGTATTGCTGCTGCTGAGTCCATCCTTTACTCACAAGACAGAATCAGCAGGACTACCATATGACCTTGTATAAATCTTGATCCAAAAGAACCACCTTCAGCAGGGAAGGATAAAGCCCGTCTTCTAAGCCCTACTCATGCTTAGCGCCTCAATGAATCCCCTACACAATCAGGCCCACTGCCAAGATGGAGGCTCGTTAGTGCAGTGATATTTTTGTACCATGCTCCATCTGCCCATAAGAAATTCAGCAGAGACTGATTAAACCTATATCACAAAGGCTAGCAGGTAGGTGTGAGCAGCTAAAAACTTGGAGCTGCTGTCAGCTGGAGTACTTTCAGCTCAATAAACTGAGCACGGGCAAGAAAGAAGCAGCTGTGATTTGGGCTTGTGTTCCAGCTTCCTAGGGAGAGGAAGAGTGTCTGGAATCACAATTTGCTCTCTTACAGCTCTGATGCTGCTTTCAGCCACGGTGATGCCATGCGTACATCACACAGCGGCATGCAGGGCGGAGAGCCCAGCTCCGGCAGAGACCTTTGCCACTAAGCCTGCACAGAGCCAGGCAGTACCACACAAACTTATTAATGATCCAAAACTGATATATTTTTTGTATTGACATGACTTGTTAGGCACAGACCAGTGCCAGGTAAACATGTTTCTACCTTACAGGCATTGATCTTGCCTTTCCCACGTTTCCAGTCCTGGGGTTTGCATCCTGGTATTGTACTGTTCCTGTGCTTGCTGATCCCAGGGACCCTCAGACACAGCTGTTTTATCTAATTCATAGTGTAATCTAAAAGTTTGGACCAGAAGGCTTCAGGGGGGATGGGACAGGGACGGTGGCCAGATTTGTTCAGGATTTGATTCTGGACGGTGTAAACCAGATGATGTCTGTAAACTCCCTGAGCAGGAACAAGTAGCTTCTATCAAAAAAGCACAGCTGTATTGACAGCTTTACAAACAAGCTGCAGTTAAATCATTTGTATTTGGACAAAAACAGGGTAGTGAAAAAAAAAATATCTTAATTATACTCACAAAGTGTAGAATATGTTGCCATTAAAGTTAACTAATCCAGCACATTCACTGTATCAGCTAAGAAATTCCCTGTGCTCATCTTTCTGCTGAAGCTCGGGGGTTTCTGCTCTAGTAGTTTAATGTCTGGAGTGTGACCTTTCTTCTGTGTGGCTTAAAGTTCTGGCCAGGTGGAGTTTAGTGACCTTTATAAATAATTCTTGGCCCCTTGGTAGGTGGGTTGCCCATGGCTGCTCATGCAATCAAGTCAGAGCAATAGAAGGTGCTCCCCTCTGCTGACCTGCTTGTCTTTCCACTGCCTAGGTACAAGCCGAGCTCAAGAGAAAGTGGCGGAGGTGGCATCTGGAGCGGTTCCTGGGCTCAGACATGAAGTATCACCACCCTTCCTTAGGCAGCAACGGCACCAACTTCAGCACCCAGATCTCCATGCTGACCAAGTGTTCACCAAAGACACGCCGGTGCTCTGGCTTTCAGGCCGAATTCTCTCTGGTGTGATGGGGAGAGGCTCTCCAAGCACTGAGCATCCAAGAGAAACTGAGAGACAGAAAGGTCCCCAGGAATCAGTGATATGATGACAAATCCTTGTGAAATGACATGCTTTGCATGAGCCAACAGAGGACACACAACTGGAAAAGCCACCGGCATCCAGAAAAATATCAGATGAGCCAAGAGGCAGAGAAACACTTTTCCTCTCCCTCTTTTCAGGCCTTTCACTCTGAAGTTTCCAGCCTTCAGGGGTTGATAACTATGAAAAAAGGTCCCAGTCATTTGGGGAGAGCCTGGGAGACCCTGATGTGTCATAAATGATGACGTACTGGGCGGGGAGGGAGGGGAGAGCCTGAGTCCTTGGTGGCTGTACCAGAACCAACATCTCTGAACCAGAAAAATTGCACTTTTTAAAAAAATGAGCCAGTAAAGGAGAGAGAGAGAGGCAAGAAGCCACGGGTGGTGGAGGGAAAGCCAAACATATGAATGTGCCAAAAGTCCCCTTGATAAGAGGTGGTGATAAGGCACTGAAGACAAGAGTTGGGGATGTGGGGAGAAGGGACAGGAGCAACATGAGCAGGAAGGGGAGAAGCCAGCACACGGCCCCTGCCTCTGCATATTACACGTGTGAAGATAAAGCTGCAGCACCAGGAAAGCCCCTCGGAGGATGCCACAATGCTGCAGCATGTTCTGCTAATTGCCTGCCATCCTTATTAACAAAAGCTTTCCAAGCACCCTGGAGTGCCCTCTGGAAAAGCAGGTCACTGAGAAGGCACAGCATGACTGCCCTTCTCTGCGCTATGTTCATGCCATCGTGTCTTGTTTGGTTGTTCTCAATGACCAGGAAGCTCAATTTGCATGTATAAAAAACAGGTACAGATGCCAATTGTGGAGCACAGCTGTGTTTTTCATTCTTTTTAAGTTCGCCCATAGGTCTTGGTGCACCCAGGATCATTAAGAATCAGGGGAAAACAATTGGTCTGTAATTTGTTTGCACTTGCTGAGCACACACTGCCAGGATAGGGAGATGTGGAACCTCGTAATCCTTAATTGAATCAGACCTGCCATAAGGAGCCACACTCCAGGTGAAAAAGTTAGCGTTACAGCAGCAAGAAAAATTGCTTCCATCAGAACAAGGTTGTCTCAGCACGTAACTAGTACTCCAGGAGTCAGGAAGGAGCGAAGGAGCTATTAAATTGATTTAGTCTTCAGCTTTTGCGGGGAGATTTCATCCTATGATGAAGACATTGTTAGACTTTTAAGATGTGCGCGTGTGTTTTACCTCTTTTCTGAAGGCCCATTTGTTTCCATATAGGGGTGACCCCCATTTGAAGAATGCTTATAGATCTGTTAAAACCAAGGAAATATGTGTTTTCTTTTCTTGGTTGAGGTCTGAAGGAGAGGTGTGAAACCGAATCCTGCTCAGACATGCCAGGCTGGTCGCTCACAGGGCATACCATGCAGCTCGTGCTCCCAGGGACTGCATTTGAGACAATCCCGCGATCCCAGACTTGGTCAGCAGACAGGCAAGACAAGGATGTGGGTGCTCATGTTTGTGTGCCACGCAGTTGCATCAAATGGGGTTGTGCCAGTTTTACACTGGGGGCGGGAAATCCCTGCCCAGCTCATGTACATTTAGTAATTGGGCTGCTGTCATCCTAGTATAACGTGTCATAGCACTGTCCTCGTGAAGCCATGAAGAGTCTGGGACACCAGCGCATGTACATGGAAAGGAAGGTGGGCTTGTCTTTCAGAGTTCAGAGACCTCAGCTTATCCACCAGGTACTAACAATGCCTGGACCTCTTTTTCTTTGTAATGAAAACTAGTTCATTGGAGGGAAGCATCTCTAACCTAGGGGTTTGGGAGTTGTTTTGCTTGCTTGTTTCCTTGCGTTAAGCATCTGTGATACACTGCCAACAAACCACACTAAGCCCAGCACGAGTGTTGTAGTTCTGGACATCCAGTTCCTTTCTCAGTTCTGAGAGGGCAGTTGTTCCGTGCGTAACCCTCCCTAGAGCTACGCCTGTTATCCTCTGAGCCATGAGCAGTGAGACACGTTGTGCATTCTCCCTCTGGTCTTCACCTTCCTTTTCAACTCCTTGTGCTTGTAAATCCATCTGCAGGAGGACCTTCTGCTTTGTATTTACAGCTTCTCTTCCCATTTCAGCCCTGTGCTAACCTGTGCCAGCATCGACCATATGCCAAAGGCAGCAAGAATGGGCTTGCATTTTAGAGACATGACAGGGAAAAATTCAGCTGGCTCTTTACCCATGCCACAAAGCCTTCTGCAGCCCGTGAGATTCACCACCAGGCTGTTCTGCACAGGACCCTGAAGACAGGAGGTGACCTAAACTGAGGGGCTCCTCCAGAATGTATCACCTACATTAGCATGCTGGGAACTGTGCCCCTGGGCATCCTGCTTGCAAGTATTTCATCATCGAGCATCCAGCCACACCGCCGTTAGCTGTCAAGGGTGTTTGAGAGACAAAGTGAATGCGCTGCATGTACCTGCTGTGACAGGCACGGCGATACCAGTGATGTGGGCAGTGCAGGGCTGCCAGCCCAGCTGCGCTTTCAGGAGAATGGAGGAGTTGGGGGTGAAATCAAGAGCTTTACACTCTGGGTATATGAGCAATCAAGTGAACAATGACATTTGGATCAGGCTGTCTTTTAACTGGCTTAGTGCAGGAATTTGGCCTGACAACTTGGCCTCCTCTATGCTGTTTTTCATCCAGCTCATCAATAAAATGGAGTTTGAGGACCCTGCTGCAACCCCGAATGACAATCCCGGCTCTGTTGTCCTGAAGCCACGCAGAATGCATGACACAGCGCTCAGGACTGGCAGCCCTGGTCACCGGTCTGGCCCCCTTAACTCTGGTGTAAGGCAGGAACAACTCCAGTGAAGGCAACCGCATAAACTTGCTGCAAAATAAGATTGAGAGGCATACCGGGGTGTGACAGGCTTTGAGATAGGTTTGAGGATTATCAATTTGGACCCCAAAAATCTTTTGGTCAAATTCTCTGACCAAAATCCTTTGGTCAAAACTCTCAGGTCAAATTCTGATCCCACTTGCACCACCCAGTTCATTACGGCGACTCCTGAATTACACCAGCATTAAACTGGGATTTGCCTTTAGAATAATTCCTTCCTCTTCAGCCTGGAACTGTTTACTCCCTTTTTATACCAGTGAGAGATCAAAACTCTCCTGTTAACTAGTCACCCTATATTTCAGTGATTAAACTATAAAAAAATTATTAAGAAGTACAAGTCAATTAAAATATAAAAATTAAATTTTTGTCTCAAGGTCTAGAGGTACAAGGTTCAATGCTAACCCTAGACTGTAGATATTTCTGTTCAGCTGGGATCTATATTGCCCTGTGGCCCTTGTGTAAGCAGCAAGAAATGAGAATATGACCATGTTTAGGGTTTAAAAAAGAGCAGTAAAGAAATTCTAGGCTGTTGCAGAATTTCAGGGAATTAACTTGAAACTAGTTTTTAAAATCAGAGGTATATATGCAGCAGCATCATTATGGCAGTTAGAGAATGAAAAAGGAATCCCAAGGATGTCCAGAAGACTAAACACCTGAATATTTCTTTTCATTACATTTCATTTCATTACATTTTTTGGCCTAGGAAACAGTTACATTTTTCTCAAGAAAGGTGTTACTGGAGAAAAAGTGTTCTGTGCATTAACTGATGAGCAGATTTACTTCATTCTCAAGATCCCGCTGGGTTCCTGCTCAGAAGCAATGAGGGGGGTGTCTGTGTCACACAGCTATGCGAGCAAAGGGATTAAAACCAAATCTCTGTTCCAATCTGACAGAAGTACTTTCAGAGCGAGATGTGCCAGCTGATTAGCAAAAGACTGCCAGTGGTTTTTAAAAAGCAAATTCCAAAGAAATCTCAGGAGTGAACATCACTGGGCTTCATGGAAGAGATTAAAGGGCTTGGTGGGATTACTTTATCTCCATTCCTTCCACCTTCACCATGGTGTTTAAATAAAGCAAAACCCAGTGGGTTTCTGCAGGAGAAATAAGAAATATTTCCAGACTAAAAGGGAATCTCTCAAACTTGGAAATGCCAATAACGTGTCTTTACGAAGCTTATTTTATTCTGTCTGTGCACGTTCAACTCGGTTTGATAAATGGCCTGTGGAAATAGATGTGGTATCAGAAGCAAGGAGGTCAGGAAGCAATGTTTCTTCTCTGGAAGGTGACTCGAACACCAAAGCCCAGGTACAACGTGTTTCCTCCCCGCTGTTGCCCAGCCTCTCTGCTCTCAGGTAGAACACTGAGCTGAGGAAAGGATCTTGACTGGGGTGTTGACGCAGCCCGGTGCTTCCTCCCAGGGCATCCCCGCACCAATGAATGTGCCAAACTCTTGGAGACAAGGGCTACAGTCCTGAGCTCCTTGGCTCGCAATGCAACTTTGCACTTTCCACACACGGATGCTTATGGTGGCAAAGGACCACGATGCTGCTTGATTGTAGATGACCCTGGAAGAGCAGGAGGCCAAGCTCTTGGGCTCACGTATACCTATATTGATCTGGAATGACTCTGCCGGTATCATTCTGGAACTAAACTGGTGTAATAGGGAAAAAAGTCAAGTCAGATGTCACAAAATCCAGAACAGCATGGATTTAAATCCATTTTGTTTCAGTCACCTTTTCATCCCCTCTCTAAACCCAGCATTTATGTGCCAGCCTGATGAGGTATAATTGCAGTGGCTGATCTTGTTATTTCCCCTGGAGACCTATACCCTTGTTAATTAATTAGGAGTTTCTTGGGCCCACGGACCATCTCTTCCACCTCTGAATGTCCTAACTCCTTGTTTGCTTGCGTGGTGTTGCGCTGTGTTCTGAAGAGCCCTGTTTGAGTTTGAAACCCTGGTTATTTCTAGCATACGGTGAAATCACAAGGAAGAAGACAAGTATTGGGACTTGAAACTCCGCAACAGGTCTGTATGGGAAATAATGCCCATTTGGGTTCTGAGGGCCAGCCCTACAGGACACGCAAACCGGCATCAGCAGAGCACGAGTGTTTTATACCCCAATTTTGTGGATATTGTAGATTTGTACATACAGGAAATCTGAATAGCACATTAAAATAAAAACAAAAACAAACAAAAAAACCACACACACACACATTTTTGATACTCCGATAATGGTAAATTAAGTTCAAAAAGGCGCTTTTGAATTCAAAAGTGCATTTTTCAGACTCTGTTTGAGACACCTCAAGCTGTTTTTCAGTAGCTGGTGCCAACTGACTTCTCACTCAAACCGTAAGCACCTCTGCTCTGCCCTCCTGTACATAGGCTTTGGCAGCAAAGAGTGATGAAAACTGGCTGTGAACAGAGCATCACTGTCTCTGTGGACTTTCATGTACCTAGGTGCTTGTGATGTGTTCTTCATGCCAGTGAGAACAGGCCTGCTTGCTCAGCACAGGTGATATCTCCGCCTTGTTTCATGGCCTTTTGCCCGATGTTATTTATTTTGTTCTGACTCTGTACATATCCGATGAATTGGCTATTTTTTCCTTTGTATTTGGTTCATCTCCTTGCTTCAGAGGAGGTTCTTCTCTGTGGTTGACACTGCTGAAAACAAGCAATAAAACCATTGTGAAGACATTGTGTCTGAGATGTTCCACCCAATATTTTAATTTATTTTTCTCAGTCCTGAAGAAGATATGGACAGAGGAGGAAAGGCTAAGGAGGAGGTGGTGAGCTGGTGAGGTGGTTGCCTAGAGTTGGGCATAATGGTCTCATAGTTAGCCAGATAGAGATTTCTCTAAAAATGGGAGAACTTCTTTAAGAACCTCTGTGCCACCAGCAATCGGTACCAGCCCCAGTGTGAGCAATCCCCAAAACCACCACAATGAAGGCAACACCACTGCATGAGCTAGGTGGCTGGAGGCAATGTCTTCTGGACGTAGGACTCATGTGTGGTGGTAATAATCATACAATAACAAATGCGCTGTGGTTCTTTTGCCATGATCAAGAGATGTTCAATGATTCCTGCATTTGTAGGTACATGCACCCACGCACACACAGACACATGGATTGTTTGTTACAGGTGTAGGGCTGGATGCTGGAACTTCATCCCACTGTCTCACTATACCGTGCCGTTCCAATTCATGCCCATGAGAATCCCCCCAGCACCCTGGGCGCACAGACCAAAGCTAAGGTCTTCTGTCTTTTCTGTCACAGACTGTAGCAGTTCATAACCACCCTCCAAGAATAGGAAGACCCCAGAACAGGTGAAAAACCATGCTTGTTCTCATTCCTTTCAGGACTGAACACAGTCAGGCTGCCAGGCATCCAGGCCACATGGTAGGAGAACCCGTGAGCAGCTTCTCAAGAGCAGATGCGATGGGTCTGCATAATGCAATTTGCAGAAATCTGCAATTTCTGCAGATGCACCTGCAGAAATCCCACATAGCTGTGAGAAACCAAAATGCTTTACCCATGAGATACACGATAGAGCTGCCATCCAGTGCTTTCTGCAGCACTTACATATAATGACTAGGGGCATCTTACAATGCAGTTTGGAGCTCAGGGCGGTGGTTTGACTTGGACTTGTTGCAACCCGATGATTCCAGAGCACTGGCGGTGTAAATTCTTAATCTGAGCATCGTGACAACTCCCTGCCTGCAGTTAGTACAACTAGACCCTCGACCCGTCCACCTCAGTACCGCTGTACATGCACACCATCGCTGTACATGCATATACAAGCACAATACATCTGCAGCAATAATTATGTGAGTGGATAATTAACAACTTGCAGGTATAGAGGGAAGCACAACAGCTGGGTCTGGGGATGAGCATCCCGCTGCTCAGTTGTTACTTTAGTTTGCCTTTGGGACACAGGTTCACATGCTCTCTGGGCTGAAGGTGGCTCTCTCCATGGAAAGAAATGGACTGGTGTTTGAATGTGGATTTTGCTCCAAATCTCTGCTGGTTGATTCCTAACCATTAGAAAGCCATTTAAATTTACACTTCTTTCAGGCACAGAATTGCACAGTAGGACTAACCCTTCCTTCCCGTTTGCACTGCCCTGCATGGAGCTGGAGGTACCACAAAGCTAGGCTCTGCGTCTGCCTCCTTGATGCACTGTGCATGCCAAGCGCTGACATCTTGTACCCTGGTCCCTGGAGCAGCAGGCGCAGCAGCAGTGCTCAGCCTGTGGGGACTGCGTGCTCATCCCTAGTGGCTTTCCCACCCTGCCAGGTGACCAGATACCTTCCGAGGTTCTCATGGTGACCTCAGCTTTGCAGCTTCCTACAGCTTTCCCAAGGGTGCTGCATCCGCCTCTGCACCATGGCTGTGTTTCATGCTTGCCGTGTGCCCAGGTCAGCACTGCTGTCTTTCGGAGTCTTCATTGCTCATAACAAAGTGTGAGCCTTCCTCTGCGTTGCAGAAATGCCTAGCAGGCAACTACAAGTGAACAGTAATTGTTCATATAAAAGACATGTTATTTAATGCACATGAATGTTAAGTCAGTGAAAATAGATGACGGGGAGAGGTCAATGAGCTTTTCCTTGTCCATAGAGCCCGTTCCACAGCTCGCCCCCTTTTGAAGCTGCTTTACACCCACTGTTCCCTCTACTGATAAAGGCCAAGTCTACAACTAGGGATGACAAGTCTTTGCTATATATGGCCCTCCCTTCTGCATGGATTAACCATTTTCATTTAAAAGCAAAGTCTCTAATGCTCTGGGCCGTTCGGAGAAGCAGAGTTGTTGCATACTGACTGTCACTGGATCCCTCTGCGGATTAAATCAGAAATCAGAAAAAACAGTGACAAAGGCTGGGGAAAGGGAAAATAAGCCAACTACATTTATTCTGTGTCTATAGAGGTGATGACAGTTACATACTGCCAAAAAATGTCTTCCATATGAGGAACTCCCATCACTGCCCAGAAATTAATTAGCGTAAGGGGCTTTGATGAAGGTCACCTAAGCATTCTGCGGCAAAAATCAGCCCAACTATCTTCAATTCCTGCTGTGTGTCCCCTGCACAAGAACCATCCTTCCTGGCTGCTTTTCTTGGACACGCACCGTTATTCTGAATTGGATAGAACATGCAATCACATACATCTGGAAATTTTTCAGCTTGGCTTTTAGAGCTTCTTTGTGTAAGTTCAGTGGTGAAGTGGCTTTTCATAACTGTAAAAACATCATTCTCTCTGAGAAAAAGCCATGATTAAGAATGGCCAGTGGCATCCTTTTCCTTTGATCCCCTGTGGTTTCCATGGCAAAATGCCAGGGCAAGGACTTTTGTGATCTCCATGGCAATAAAGCAATTTCCCATGTAGTGAATCAATTTTAGCAGTCAAATTATCTTCATTCTACATGCAACCAGATGCATTCACTCCCTCCCACTGGGGACACGAAGTGTGAACTGTGACTCAATACAATCCACGGAAAGTCCTCCTGCCCTCAGAGAAGCTCAGAAAGGGTCTGGAGTGTCCAAGGATCACAAGGGGGGGTGGCACAGAGAACCTGGGCACTGCATCACTGCTGTAATACCATACACTTCAAAAGCCTTAAAAACTCTTCCGATGCTACCACATGCTCACAGAGGAATCAATCTGATTGATGTAACTCCCGATGCATTTCACATTTTGTAGGATCATCTGAACAAAGCCAGGTAAACTGAGATGTCATCTCAAAATAGCCATTTCCCACCTAGTGGTATTCTCAGAACCCAACTGGCCTTGCAGCCAAAGACAAGGCGGCAAGAGTTGGGAGTGTGTGGTGTTAGGACCCCCCTTACAGTGCTCAGTGATGAGCCCTTTCCTAGAGCCCGTCCCTGCCCCATCACACTACAGATTCAACCTCTCCCCTGGGAAATATGTCCACTCTGCCCAGTTAAGCTCAAAGCCTTGAACTCTTCCCACACACAGCCTAAGAGTACAGGAACTCACCTGGTGTGCTGAAACCAGCCAGCACCCTCCTGCTCTTGGTTTTCAAAGCAGCTCAACATCATTATTGCACATAGACTGGGACAGAGGAGGGAAAGAAAGGAAAGCAACATCTGACTTTGTAAGTCTGAGGGTTGGTGTGCTGGAGGGGGAAGCAAGACCAAGACACCCTGCAGCACACTTTTTTGTCCAAACAATGAGAGGACAATCACTTCAACCTAAAACTTCAATACCTTGGCAGTTAGATGTTCTGGGTGACAAACAGGAGTCCTGTCACTTAATATCAGCTCCAAATCAAGGAGGAAGGAGATTCAAAGTGAGATTTCTAGCCAAGATGTCACATAAATGAGCAGTGCAAGCATGCCATCAGCTCTGGAGAGTTCTCCTTTTTTTCCAACAGGTGAAACAGAAGTCCTTAGAAACTGAGATGCGTGGGTGGTAGCTGGGCAGTGGCCTTTAAAACACAGTGATGCCAACATGAGATGTGAAGAAAACTAGAGTAGAACCTTGCCATACCAACACCCACACATTTGTTTATCTTTCCCTTTATTCTGGCAAGTCTCAACAGCTGGTTGCACCCCACTGTCACTTTTTACCTGAATCCACACGTGAATCTTACTTAACAAGGGAAGGAAAGTACCGGCAGCAAGACCCCAATACTGAGCTGGCCACTGCTGCCACCAATCTGCCTCCCTCAGCCCTTACAGATGTACTTCACTGGGATGCCTAATCAATGGCTGTTTCTTATCAACCACTTAACTCCAAGTTCTTTGGCGTAAAGCAGTTAGAAGCCATAGTATTTGATTACACGTTATCTGCTCCCAGCTAAAAAATATGGGGATCTGATAGAAACATGGCTTCAGCCTGCAGTGATGAAGGAATTTATTACATCTAAAAAATTTATGTGTGTAATGTGATTTCTGGTTTGGACTGAGTACAGCTTTTCATTGCATCCCGTCATGGACTTCCCACCAAGTCAGTGCCTGCATGATCTAGTTCTCCATCCCTCCCTCCTTGTGTTCCTCCTAGTTCATTGCCAAGAGTCTAAACAGAACGCTCCTTGGGAGCTATTCCAGCAATGCTCTTTGGCTTTTGAGAAAATGCTGGGCATGTTGGTCTGTGATGGGAGAAGGTCCATACACACCTCACAACCCGCAGAGATCTCCCGGAGGCAGCAGTAGGCAAGAATGCAAGGAGCTCAGCCTGGTCCTCCCACTGCCAAAGCACGTCTGCCCTTTTCCTCTTGCTGAATCTGAAATCACTCCTTTCTTGGTTCACAACAGTCACGTTTCCAAGGATCTTTTTGTAAATTAGAAGGTTATTTACAATCACCATCATTTATATGACCTGAGGCAGAAGACTGGACAGTTTTCTCCTTTCCTGCTTCCCTTACTGGCCAGGCAGCAGCAGTTTCTGAGAGGATGGCTGTCGTCGTGATGGGCAAGGGTAAAGCTTGGAATCAAGGCTGTAGAGTACAGGTCACTGCTGGGCTCTCAGCAGCTCCCCCACCCCAGAGGAAAGCTCTGGCACTGGTCAGCTGTGTTGGTTCTAGGGCTTGTGTGAATAACTGTGTGCAGGGGTGTGCTGAGAGGGGAGGGGAGGGGAGGGAAGGGAAGGGGAGGGAAGGGAAAAATCCATGGTTTATTTGGAAAAAAAAAATGTGGTTTATTTTGACTAAAATGTTACATGCTATGGGTCTTTCTCCTGAAAAGAGAAACATAAAAACACCATTTGAAAACAAACAAACAAACAAAAACCTGTGAGATTAAATGAAACATTTCACTTCTGATATTTGAAATTATATTAAAAAAAAGGGGGGGAGGTGAAAAAAAAACAAGGTAAACTCAAATGCATTTACAAAAAAAGAAGAAAAGTCAATAGTCTCTTTTCCACTAACTCACCTTACAGCCAGAGCAACTAGGTAGTGAGAGCAACAACCTGGATCTTCAAGAATGAGTCCTTTTAATTGGGCATAGATGATTTAGACTTATTTATTTACTAGGGTTTAAACAGAAGAATATGAAATCCCTCAGTTCTTTCCAGCTGCGTTATAACTTTCTGTAACTGGAAGAAACTGGTGCTCATGGTCTCCCACCCCTTTTCCAGCCTGGTCAGTTCTAATCACTAACCTGAGGTGCTGAGCTCTGTTGCAGTAGATTTTGCAAATGGTACATCTTTTAGATGCACAATCTTCTTTCCTTGTACAGGGCATCACAGGTCTGTCTAATTCACAACTGAAATTTGGTATTTATTCAAGTTAGGAAAGACTTAAGACATCAAAACAAAGTGTAACATTATGCAAAACAACCCAACCCAAAGAGCTGGAGCCTGGGCCATCCTCTCAGAACATCATATGGGCTGGGTGAGTAACCTCTGCTGTCTAAGGTGGCCACTTGTAAGAAAAATTCAACCCTTTGGAGCCTTAGCAGTTAGTTTATTTACAGTAATCTTCCTACATGGGTGAAGTTTCCAAAATGGTGAGCAAAATTAATTCTGGTTGCTGCAACGTCCTACTAAATCAGCTCGTTTTTATGTACATGATGATTAATTTGTATATAGATTAATAATATGTATATACAGATGCCATTTTTGTGGCAGAAGAAGCACAAGGGTTGCATCTGTGGAGCTAAGCAGCGGTAAGAGTCAATGGGCACCTTTCCTAACGTCAACAAAAGATACATACATAATTCAGTAACTCTCATTATTTAAATGCCAATCTAATTAGACTGCAGAATGTAAATTAATGGAATGTTCTTTGAGAGCTGTTTAGATCCATAATAATATTCCAGTTCTAGAAGTTTCCCAAGGCTTGAACAAGAGTGAAATTCTTCAGATTCAATATTATCTGAAGTGCTATGGCCTTTTCACAGTGAAAAAGATTTTTAGGCGTTATTAAGTCAAAGACTAAAGTAGCAATTACTCTGGCAAGGGAGAAATTCCTAGGGAGCATTTGAGATGGGTTCCAAGTGGATCACACACACTCAGCTAGAACATATCTCTTGTCAAAAGAAAAACAAGTACTTGAAAAAGCAAAGAATTTGCAAAGTGCTGGTGAAGTGTAGTATGACACATAGGTATGAGGCACTTCAGCGATGAAAATAAATTACAAAGTCCTCACTATTGTACAGAGAATCTGGCTGCAGAAACTCATTACCAAAGTTGTTTTCTTTTCATGAACCAGAAGGAAAGCAAATTAAAAATAATGCAGTACAACTTGGTGAGGTGGACAATGCAGCTTCTCATTATTCTGAACCTCTTCTGACCTCCTCAGAGGTGA
Source organism: Falco punctatus (assembly GCF_963210335.1). NCBI lineage: Eukaryota > Metazoa > Chordata > Aves > Falconiformes > Falconidae > Falco > Falco punctatus. The sequence continues at coordinate 54,343,071 of NC_137583.1, read as the reverse complement.
GGACTTCAGTTAAATAGCTTTGCTTTCTTCATACAATCTGAACAAGGCAGGTACAAACCCCTACCATCAGCCAGGAGAATGCATCTGACACCCCCCATTCAACCACAGGTTGGATTTAGCCACCACATGTGGAAACACCTTCCACCCAGCACCTCTCTCCGTAACACCCTTGTCTCCTTATGGAGGCAAGAAGCTGAAAAAAAACACATTTCATTGCACACACAGCATCACTGTTTTCTCTCTGTGAAGTGGACCAGAGTGTGAAAAACGATTGTCAGCTTTGTAAACAGAAAGAAAAGAGCAATTGTTATTGAAGTATTGACTTTCTGGGTGAAATTCCTCTCACCCAGTTTTATGTATCTATTACGCAGTCGTTAATGTCAGAGCCACTCATTCGAACACCTTTCCAGGGAGCTGATGTCAATGTAGTTAATTCAGTTTCGGGGGAAATGCATCTGTCCAGGTGCAGCAGGTGCACTGAGGCAACTGAGAGACACAATATACTCAAATAACTCCACATTGTCTGATTTAGGACTTTGGAAACTGAAAGACAGAGCAGACAGTGGAATACCAATTCTTCTCTTTGAAAGGGACAAAATGTCCCACCATGCAAAGCCCCCCTCTCCCAGCATGCATTGCACGCAAACTGTAAAGAAGGGTTTAGAAATTCCCAATGGATGTGAACTGCAAAGGTCTAAGGTGATGGCTACAGAGACGTTGCCAAGGGGAACCTGGACGTTCAATGAACGGATGGATCACCAGCATCCAAAGCTGCCCTTGACTCTCTGACACACAGCGGGTCTAGTTCCTGTCAAATCAGTTAACACAAAAATTAGTAACAAGCTCTTGTGAATGAAAATGTGTATTGTGGGAGGAAATGCCAATAAAAAGATACGATGATGAAGAGGAAGACGCTACACAAACTCATTTCAAATCAAAGCTGGAGGAGGAAACAGCAATATTTACAGTTTTGCTTGAAAGACACACCTGTAAGCCTCACGGTATACCCAATATTCTTCCCTTAAAAACCAAAATTGTTGTTTGGCTATGTTCTATATTAATATTGAATAGAAATTTTTGTAATAAGAATTTTTTGGTGACCACCCAGTATGGAAACCTTGAGTATTATAATATAAAACTATACTTACAAGCAGAAAGAACATTGCTGCTTGTCCTTTTTTTTTTTTATTACCTATTTTTTTTATTTTTTTATTTATTATTTTTTATTACACAATTACCCTTACTACATTAGCACTCACGGAAGGTTACCATTTGTAAGTAAAATAAAAATTCAGAGCTTTTCAAAGAAGTAAAGAAAACATTTTCTACCTCCTATATATATAATAATATACCTAAAACTCCTGACCTTGCTTCATTGACAACACTCTTTAGAATAATGTTTTGGGCAACGTGGGTTCGGCAGAGAGTGAGTTTGACCATGGCTCCAGTAAAGAGATATTAGCTGGGATAGAAGAACCACCAGATGATCATTAACATAGTAATTTTCCTTGTAGGTCATAAAAAGTTCTTTCTCTCCCCAAAGATCATATGAGAACAAAACTGCACTTAAATATATTCCATTTCTTTACTAACGGAGTGTTAGTTTTTCTTTTGCACGGGGCTGTTTGGGAGGTTTTGGTTTAATATATTGAAATTGCAGCTGCATGTATTTAAATTATTTATGCACCCAGACATGTAGACTGTGATTAAGTTTCTTATTCGGTTGTAACATAAGGTTCATTTCTTTTGCTGGTTGATTTAGCATGAAGAAACCTTCCCTGTGGGTTTGCTTCACAATAAATTGCTATTGGCAGATAGAAATGTCAGGTTTACCCTCCAGATGGGAGCAATAACAAATCAGACCTTTGCTTGTTCCATTTTTCCTCCTGCACATGTGACAAGAGACGTGTGTTTCTCTCTACTAACTCTGTCCTCAGATATAGAGTTATAGGGGGGCACTTATTCACGTATGAATTTCACGGCCACCAAAAAAAGAAGCAACGTGGCTCAGGGTCTGTGAAACTGGCTATGACCAACAAAATTCCCAGGGCCAAATTTCAACATTACTATTAACCTATTGAAGCTGGGATTATGTTGTTTTGATTTCCCCGATTGCACTTTTATAGTGAAGTTCTCTTTATAGTCACTGGAGATCTGGTCAACGTGAAGCAATGCACCAGCAATATAATCATTTCATCTCAAGCAGGCAGCTAAATTACATCAGATTAATTATACATTAATAGGACTCCATTGTGTCTAACGCCACATGAGACCCCCAATGTGTTGCAGACATCTACAAGGGAACAGAGGTAACACGCGACTTACATCACATACACATCGCTTTGTAAGGACAGCTGTACTCGGGGAAGAAAACCTCACAGCATCTACTATGACTCTTCAAGCCTGTGTTTAGGCAGCTGAAAATCTCACCCAAAGTGCCTATTTCTTGCTTTGAATACAAAGGGTTTACTCGGATTATCTCAGCTGGACGTGTCAGCAATGGCAATGTCTAATGACAAGCCAGGACAATCCACCTGCTGTTGCGTGATGTGATTTATCGTGACTGTGAGCACTACATAAAAAGGAGTCTTTTTTACGTGGGTACAGAATACATTGATCTGAATCATAATTTACTGGTAGTGACAAGGGACAAGGCAGTACAGCCCAAGGACAACACTACGGTTTCCAAGCTTCCAAACAGAAAAAAATTTACGTCAAACTCTGGATAAAGCTGCCACTGTGGGAGAAACAGGACCATAGCTGAAGATACAGCCAAGATCTATGGCTTTTAGGATGTCCACACACCGACTGATTTCCTCCACCTTCTCCATTGCCTCCATCTTCCTGGACATGAAGGTTCTGCCTTCAGCTTCTTCACTAAGGCTCAAACCACTTGCTCCTGCACCTTCCGAATGACTGTCTGGAAAAGGCAACTAATAACAAGTGCTGCTTGCCTCTGGTGGGACAGGGAATGGTTAGCCACTGCCACCTGCCATTTCAACATGGTTTTGAGACCCCCTCTCCCTCAGTTCAAGTTGAACTGCAGCTGGCGAGTAACCTGGGAATATATTAATTTTATTTCCTTGCATATGGTTATCAAAGAACTGAAGTGACAGTGCTAGAGTTGCATTTTTTCCTGTTTTATTTTCTGTAGACAGTTACGCTTAAGGAGGATGTAAACACTCTTGCACATTACGTCACTGCCCGTAAACGCAGGAGGCAGTGTGAGGGGGAGGGAAGTGGCTGCTCTCAGGATGGTGACCTTGCATAGTTGAGCCATTGCACTCAAAACACCAAAGCCAGATGAGGACTTTCATGCAACAGATGAAAGGTTTGTTTCTGGGAGTTTTTCTCCTGGCTCAGTCCCTCACACTGTCAAGGAACATAGGATGCAAAAGGGTCAGTCACCTCAAGCAGCAGATGTCTTTTCGATAGCAAAAATGGCTATAGTCCTGCTTTGCCTTTCCCTGCTGCCCCTCTGCCTTGCAGCAACCCACATGAGTGATGATGCTGCTTCTCCAAACCAGCTCTGGACTGAAAAAAAACATCACAGGGCATAATTGTGTGGTGTCCACAAACCTATGGGATGTCAGAGGGAAGCACAGATGGAGAAACACGCTCCTGCTGAAGAAGCAGCTGACCATGCAACCTCACCAGTGCCCTCATCAGCATGCTCATGTCTGCACTGCTAAATGCAAGGGTCAGGGGCTCATTCCCCACCCTTGAGAGAAACGGGCTAGGACAGCTTGTGTCCTCATAGATTCTGCAGAAAAAATTACGTATTTCATAGTACCTTCAAAGAACATTTCCACAAACACACCCCAAAAAAAGCCAACTGAAAGTCAGACACTTGAGATTTAGATATTTCCCAGTTTCCCGGTGACTGGTGGCAACTTCCAGATCATGCAGAAATTCAGAGGGTGTCACGGTTAAGGTCTTGACCCAGTGGTAGCAAGCAATGGCTGAATTATGCTTGAAATCTAATGGAAAAAAAAAAGAATTAAAGTACAGAGCTAGCTCACAATCAAAGCTATAAAAGGCCATCTTTGCTTCACCATTTTTTTGTCCCTCTTTTAACTCATCCCCCCGACTCTGCTCTGGGCTCTTGCAGCAGTTATCCCCCTGCCCCAGGGCACCTTTCCACAGCATCTTTGGGAAACATTAGATATTTGTCTACCAAGCAAAAAGACAGAGAAACAGGGGCCGTGAAGAGCATTCACAGACCACCTCTGAGATAACTGAGTGGGCCCGTGTTTGCAGCAAAGAAGCTATTTTTATCTGTCCTGTTCCAGTCACCCCCATGACGGAACGTTCCTGCTGGCTGACCAGAGCAGTGTTGTTCTGTGCAAACATGTGGGCAAACGAGACCGTTTGTCTAAGTCATGGCAGCTTGCTTAAATATGACCTAATGTGTAAGCATATCAGATAGCTTTTTATAGGGTAGGTTTTAGGTTTGTTTGGGTTTTTTTAATTGCTCTGAACTCTGGGCAATACTTGGCTCAGACTGCGCAACACGGGGTTCTTGCTGCTGGGACAGTGCAAAGGTGCATTTGAAGTCTTCATTATTAATTCATTTTACATCCATTAATAAAAAAGCCTTCTGATCGATGGACACTGGGATGATCTAGGCACACAGAGACATGCACAGCCATCCTTTTCACTGAAATGGACTACATGATTGAGTTTTATGGAAATAAAAGCATCCAATAGTGAATTTTTCCTCTGACTAGAAGGTGAATTAAGGTGGAGAAAGGAGATCTTGACAAGCGGAGGAGGAGCTCTGTGGCAATGAGTCCTACCACTCCAATCTGATTTTATGGCGCTTCATCAAAAGGAGCTTTCACTCCACATGCGGGTATGTCAGCTGTCAGCACGAACATAGACTGTAGCGTTCGTGCTCAGCAGCACATACACATCAACACACCCATTCCTGACTTTGCCAAAGGTGCACACTCTGGATGTACTTTCTCAGAGAAAACAAATAGATGCACCAGTTTCCAAAAAACAACATCAGAAATGTAAAAGTCCTCCTGTTCTTCAACACCTCAGAATAGGTGTTGCACTAAACATCTCTAAAAACTTTATTACTGAAATTCATCTTTTCCTTCTCAGTGCAGGGTTCAGCGTCACTCTTATCTCTGTAATTTTGATATTTTTGTATCTTTGACTAACAGAAATTGGGCTGACATCCAACCCCCTGTCCTGTGAAGGGATGTCCCAATTCTACCTGTTTCCTATTTAAATGCCTTGCACATGACAGTCCTTTCTAGTTCTTCTTGACTGCCAATAGTCTTGACAGAACCAGTTTTATCTCTTTTCTAGAGCAGGGAGAGGTACCTTTATTGTTGGTACCACCCCATCAGTGTGTTATTTCTTCAGTAAAATGCTAATAGGATTAGATTCACCATTTTTGTTAATTCTCCCTTTTTATCAGCTAAGTAAGTACAAAGGACAAGAAATTGTTTTCCATTGGTTTTTTAAAGGCTTTTTTTTTTTTTTTTTTTTTTTTTTTAATGGTGCCTCTGGCTTCTCACTAAGCTGGATAACCATCACCCTCACCTAAAGTATACCTCAAAGTAAGCCTTGCATTCCCTGACTTACAAACCCCAGCAGCAATAAGAACTATCAATTAAAAAATTAAAAATAATAATAATAAATTGATTTACCTTTCAGGAATTTTCTTTGACCTTCAGTCACTTTAGACAAAACTCCTTGGACCGGTATTCCTGAGCACCAGCTATCCCAGCAAGTCAAGGAGCTTTCAGCTGTAGGGGAGCCATCATTTTTGATGATATCTTCGGTCTGGGAGACAATAGAATGAATCTACATTTTTATAAAATCCTTCAGAATGCATAAGCTATAGTCTAGGAACTTCTAACAGGGGGGAAAAAAGAAAAAAGCAGCCCAAAATGACACATATATATTAAGTCTTTTGGCTTTTTCTGTTTGAAGGCTGTTGAATTCTAAGCTCTCCCCTAACGCTACGAAGTTTTCTCCTTTCCTAATACACACAACAGCAAACTGACCTTTTGCACCAGCACCTGAAGAGAAAATGACAAGAAGGATATTATTCTAGGTGAAAAATCACCCCAAATCTTTCAGGCAAAATGATTTTTCTCTCAGCATCTGTTTCCCCACAAGCAGAGGAGAAGCTTTAAAGAAAGGCAACCAGATGATTAAAGCAGAGAGGGGAAAACCCAATAAATTAAAAAAGAGAAAGATGGTTGTGAAAAGGGCCCTTCCAGTACTAGGGGCTAATTTTCAATCCTAGTTTTCCTCTTGAGAGTAATGTTTTTAGAGAGAACGTGTTCCTACAGGGTCGAGCAAGTTCCAGTAACGAGGGCAGCTTTTTCTTCCTTAATCTTGCAATCTGCTTCTTCATTGCATTCCTAGCCCTGCTGCAGAAAAGGGATTAGAGCCTGAAGGGTGATTGATGTCGCAGGATAGCGGTCCTGTTTTTGCATCTCCTTCTTTTTCAGAGGCTAAAATACTACCCACTGATATGTTTGCATTTCAAAACCCCTGCAAAAGTTAGGCAGTGCCAGAATATGAGGGTTACCTGTCTGTGCTGGGCCAATACACAATGAATAAGAGCATTTGTGCATGAAATTTGTAAGAAAAGCAGACAGAAATTTGAGGAGCTGCTCAGTGATGCCGTCAGCACAGTCTCTCCATGGACTGAACCAAGCAGGTCCAGGGAGAGGAGAAACTGGGGTTCAAAAGCATTAAGGCCAGTATTTCCAAACTTAACAGCCTTAAATGAGTCACCCTAAAAGACATTACTCAGAGGACCCGACTAATCATTTCATCTCTGTCTCCCAGCCTGTTTTCCTGGGTTTAACCCCGAGTTAAAAAATGGGAGTTTGACAATCCCAGTGCTGCCTCCAGGTGAAAACCGAATAAATGAGCTACAAGCCAGATCAGTTCATTTCCATGCTTCTTCTGCCTTGAGGAGAGCCTAAAAGAAAGGAGGCGTTGCCAGAGACTAGCATGAGTTACTGCACTGCCTGCCAGGCTGGACGAGGCTGGGATCCCTGGGGCTGTGGACTATTTGCTGCTAAAAGTAGATAATCTAAATCTAGATCTAGGTCTAAATCTAAATAAATACAAAAATAAATATAAGTATCAATATAAAATAAGCATAGACATATAATGTATCATATATTAAATAATTCATTATCATACTAAACTGTTTTATTATTTGTTATCATATTTAATATAAATCATATAAATGTATCATATAGACTCAAAGCTGTACCAGGACATCCACAAATCAGTTCATCAATCCTACATGTAACAATACATGGATTTTGCTGCCTGTTTCTGAGAAGCTGGGCTAAAGAATAATAATAATAAAAAAATCTAAATGCAGAGCAGGGGGTGCCCTACTTCATGCAAGGTTAGATTTCTTCATTGTGACTTATTCTGGTAGTACTGCAGACAACTGTAAAGAGAGCTGAGGGATGCTGTTCATGCCATCCAGCTGTGTAAGCAATATGCTGCATACCCATGTGCCCCGTGTGGTCTGACAGTGCAAAGGAGGGGCAGAAAGCACTTGGAATAAACAATAAGGCTGCAGCTATCGCAATAAGTGAAATGGGTTTGGGATCCTTCTCTGGTACCGAGGCCAGCTGGCATGGAATGGTCCGCTGCTATTCTATTAAACTCTTAGTTTCCAAAATATGAGGCTCCATTCAAGCTGTTTCTCAGGAGCAAGCCACACTGACTTCCCCCAGACGTTCTTTGGGAAAATGCCGTTTAGCCCAGGCACAGGGCATCACAGAGCAGCATCAAAACAATTTCACAGTATAGATGATCAATTCCATTGCCTGGGAATGTTCCCTGGCACTTCATAGACATAACCTCAAATGTTAGCCAGGCTACTTAGGTGGTTAAATCCTATGTGCAGACCTGGGTTTACTGTAGCAGGGTCACAGGTCAATGTGCTAACACTGTTGTAATTTTTGCAGTGGCTAGGTAAATGGGGAAAAAAGTCCAGAAAAATGTACTTGGACAAAAAGAGACTATTTTTGCCAGGATAGCAGAACATGCTTTCGAGAAGGAGCTGTGAGGCTTCAGTGAAAGTCCTTGATTCACCCTGTGATGCATCCTTACCATTGAGAAGATGCTCACGAGGTTTAACAGAGCTGCAGCACAGAGCTGCCCAGCCAGGAGCCACAAGGCGTGCTTTGAGGGAGGTCAGGACTGCAGCCCATTCCTTTACATGTAGGGAAACCTAGGCTTGTGCAGAGACATGGCAAAAGGCCACCTGACAAACGAGTAAAAAAGCAAGATGTAAGCCCTCGGTCAGCTGAACCACGTCCGAACCTGCCCATCATGCTGTGCCTCCGTCGTGGCTCAGCAAAGCACCAAGTGAAAGAGTAATTTCTGCAGTTACGAGCAGCTGCTTGCTGCACAGTTCATGGGGGGGTGTAGTATTTTCATCATCCTGAGATGCTGTGGAAATAGAGAATGAAAGCAGGACAATGAATTAATATGCTTTGATCTCTTTTTCAAGTGTCTCTAACAGCTGGCAGGCCCTCCTCCTCATTTTGGGCTCTCGGCCAATACACTGCACCTCCTCAGCAAGGAGAGAGCAAACTCTCCTGCATATCAATGTCTTAACAACTCCTACCTGGGCCAGGCTGTGGTGAGGAGATGCCTTTTGCAATGTGCTTTTGATTCCTATTATGCAGAAAGGGTGATGTGCCATGCAATCTGCTGGGGCATCACCTCGGTGGGTCCCCCCTGAGCAGAAAGGCTCAAATACAGCCTTGGCACTGCAGAAAAGTGTGCAGGGCTGCAGCATGCACCACAGCCAGAGCATGTATTTGCTGCTTTTACTTGGCAAAAAAAATCTCCAGGTGCCAGACTGGCAACTGAAAAATAGCCCATGAGGGCAATGACAGCACCCAGTGCTCACCTCCTTCCCACCTGCCGTGGCTACCTCACACATCTGGCATCTGAGCCATCACTGAAAGATTTCAGGTCATCGTGTTTGCTAAGAAAACGCTTTTGGAAAAGGTAAAAAATTGTTTGAGATTATATACTAAACCGGTGGCAGATCTAGGGACCCCTGGCTTATTTCCATTGCTTGGGATTTAGCTCCTGGTCTGATTCCTGCTGAGAAGTCTACTCTTTGGAAAAATGGGCAAAGTGCCTGTGCAGTCTGTCCTTATGCTAAACAAGATCAAGCTGTGTTCAACCAAAGAGCCGATTATCTTCTGCACCAAATAATTTTCTTTTAGGATAAAGCAGCTTCCTTCAGTCCCAAGGCACACACAGAAGGATTATGGTGTAACGCCAGCATACCAAAATCCCCCCTGACCATCCTGCAGGAGATCTCCTAGCTTTGCCATACCCTCCTTGCTTTGGAAATAGAATACCACACACAGAGATCCGTCCATTCATTTCTTCCCTACTACTGCTGAGCACATTTAAAAGGCCACTGGCAACTTTTTTCTGTGCTGTTGATAAAATTTTGAAGCAGCTGCAGCTTCACCACTCATTTCCAGGCAGACCTGAAGCTGATAAAATTGTGCTTTTATTGCCGAGTTTGGAAAGCCTTTTTGCTTTTGTTGGAGCAGTGGAAAAGGTTATTGCTCCTTCAGCCAGTCACATCCATTGCAAGGCATGGGGGTTTTATGAAGGGCAGGAATGTAAATGAGATTATCCACAGGACAGCTTTTACAGACAATGGAAAATCAAATGTGCCCTTTACCAGGGGAGAGCAGGTGGGGTTTTGGGCACAGGTCTGGTTCTGTGTAGAGCCAAGACCTCGCAAAGCACTTCAGTGCTTCAGTAAAATGCTTTGACATCAGCGACCATGTTAAAACTCTCTTCACCTGCTGTGTTAGCAAATCTATGCAATAGCAAACATCTACAAGTGCTGAGAGTGGTGACAGCCTGCTTAGACCCTTATCGCTGGCCCAGGCACTGGGTCCCCAGCACAGGAGCTCATTTGCTGGTGGGACTCCATCCTCCAAGTGGTGCAGCCACATCCCAGACCTCTTCTAGCAGACCCAGCCTGCTTTGCTGCCAAAATGACCTCCCTTGCTGGTGCTTTTAGCTGGTTAGCTCTTCATCCATGACAACACCAGGGACAAGCAAAGAGGACATTAGAAGTCCAGTTCAAGAAGTTGAGTTCCTGAAACCTGGGATTCATCTCCTCCAGCTGCACAGCTCTCAATATGATGTCTGTTGATGTCAACAGACATCAAGTCTCCCAACTTCACAGGCCACCTCTGGACCAGAGGAGAGAACTGCCTACCTGCCAACTCAATAAACTACCGACTGGGGTGGCTGAACAGTTCTTCAGAGGCATCTGCATCCCTCTGTTGGCTCTAGCAAGAGCTTAGAGCTCTAGCAAATGAGGTTGGGCTAGACAACAAGGTCATTTAACAGATACAGATGAATCCCACCCAAAATCATCAACCTCTTCCCCTTTCTCCATCCAGTCCTGGCGTGCACTATTCACTTTTCATCCCAGACTGAGGATTCAGCCCTGTGGGGGACAGGTCAGGACAGCAAAGATGCTTTTATGAGCTGCTTCCCAGGCTCGTGCCTCTGAGCTGTGCAGCAAGGCTTTGGGAACTGAAGAGCAGGTTTTTTGAGAAGGAGCTTTAATTGAGTGTGGTTTAAAAGTTTCCTGGGTTTGTTTTTCAGCTCACTACTGCTGTCTATATAAAACTGTGCTTACAAAAGTAAAACTAATTAGCCATAGACAACCAGTCACTTAGAGAAATTGCTGTCACAGCTACACCAAGTAAAACAAAGCCGCAGACAGCTCAAGAAAAGTTCAGCCAGAGCAAGCCTGACAAGTCTCTCACCTAAAGCCTTGCATCTTGCAAATTCCGTGCAAAGTTTATGGCCTTTTAGTAGCAATGGCAACACTGTGTTGCAGGGCTGCATGGTTACATACCAGGCATCTTTCTCTTGCAATTTCCCTGGTTTAAGCCTTCCAGATCACTTATCTTTGATGATTTTTAATCAAAACAGACAGTTCATGGAGGTCAGCTGCAGGCATGGTGCTAATTGGAGCTCTGGCTGAACTTGGCAATGACAGCCCTGGCGCCTCATGCCAAGTGGAATCTTAAAACTCTCAGCAGATTCCTCATGCTTTGTTTTGATCCAAGCATGGTCACAACAGGGAAACCTGTCACACAATAGTAGCCACAGACCTGTCTGGATAGATAGAACACGCCAGATAGACTATCTGACAGACTCACCTCATGAGATGTAGAGCCCTCCATCCAAGTTCAAGCTGCTTCTTTCAAACACGCTGCGTTAATGGAGAACTGGTCTGTGTGGCCAACAGTGCCATTTGGTGCATCTCAGTCAATCTACATGGTGCTGCAGTGTCCTCTGTGGGCTTCCTGGCTTGGATGCACCCCTCAGAAGCCCTGTCCTGCAGTGTTGTACTGAGTCTTTCTCATCCTCCTGAATGGGCAACAGAGAACATTATCTCTGCTGCTGTCCTCAGATACTGAGAACTCTCATCTAGCTCAATTAGCACAAATCATGCTTTGGAAGATAACACAGATGTCAAATTCATCACTGACATTTCTTCCTCTATTTACATTTTCATTCACTGAATCAATGGCACTCATTTTTTCCTTGGGTGATTAGTTAGCTCTCAGCAAGAGGCACCATATAAAAGTGCTCACTAAAAAAAAAAAAAAAAAAAAAAAACACCCTAAAACTTCCCTTGATATTTTTTACTCCATTATTTATAAGAATGAATCAACTTCCACCCGTGTACCAAGCATCCAGCTGTAAGCCTGGTAACTAAGCCACACGAGGGCATTCAGCTTGCTGCCTGCAGGTTTCAGACTGGAGTCAAGCTTTTAGCCTCACACAGCTTAGGTGAGGGCTTTACCCAGAGGGACGCTGCCCACCCTCCTTCCTGGGTGTATTTCCACGTGAACCCAAAGCTAGCAGACAGTTTCCCAAAATGCCAAATTAATCAGGCTGTGCAAGGGTGGGAGATAACCGAACACCTACTTTATTGAATCCAGGAGGGCTGCGTTGGCTTGTGAGGTCGTACGTTGCCATCAGCAGAAGAGCCAGTGCTTTCACAAAGACATCTTTCATGAAATTTGGAGCAAGTTTCTACAGCAAAATACTGTGTCCTGCAGGTAGCAAAGTTAATTTTGAACAAGGCAGCTAAAATACCTCCGCCTGGAGTGGCTTTGGGTTTTATCAGCAGCTGATTACATCCATCAAGGGTTAACCACCACCTAAGCATTAATTTTGATGACCTCAGTTTAAGGAGTAGTTAATGACCCTGATCTGTTGGGAACTCACCTCAAATCATTTTCCAAGGAACTCATTAGCATTTGTTTTCTTTTTCAGGTAGAAAAACTGGAGTCATAAGGGAACAGCACAACTAGTTAAAGGCTACCCAGTGGTCAAAGTCAGGAACAAAACCAGTACCTTCTGCACCCTAGTCCAACCATAGTAGGCAGTAGCCTTTCCAGTTACAAGGCAGAGATGGTCTAGGAGAAATGCCTGATGAGTCTCTCCATTGGCCTTATTAGGACTTGGATCAAATATAGAGGCTAATCTTTCTATGTTCTTCTATGGATCTATGCTCTTAAATGATTCATATAAATGAGGTGCATACATTACATTTGCAATGCTGTAGGCATCAATATGCAAGTGTTAGAAACAGCTCTTTATTCAAGCAACCTGGGCAAAACCCTGATTCTCCTACGGGGGGGAAAAAAAAAGTTAAAGGAGCTGGAATAAAGATGGTTCTTTTAAGTACATATCTAAAGAAAGGCAGAATAATTTTGAATGTATCTGTGCCCTCTATTATTCACTGGAAAAGGTCTCATCTTTTGTTCATTTGTAAATATACTCAAGCCCATGATTATGCATTGTCATGACTATTTTGTGATGAAATCATCAATCTGGGCTGCTCTGAAATTAAGCTGAATTTTGCAAGTGACTTCTTTGTCAAAGAAAATGGTGTAGAGCAATCCCTTCCTTCTTGTATTCAGGCAATCAGCCGTATTAAAAAAAAAAAAAAAGAAAACCCACTGAGTTAATCCACTGATGGTTTGCCAGCCCAGCCTTCCAATTCAAGCCTTGAAAAGCCTTGGAGTATCTTAGTTCATACCTGAAACTCACCTGTGGGCAGCCTTGTTATGGACATGATCACTGCTTTTGAGAAGCAGACTTAATTCAGCTACCCGCACAGAAGTGTCTCTTGCCATTTGAGATGCTTCAGGGTATATCACCAGGCCCCAAATATTGCTCCAGGAGGACACAGGTCTCTCATTGCATCAGCATCATAACTTCCATCCTCTTATGGATGCCTTGGGTGCCTCTAGATACCTGTTCTGAAGGTCTCAAGGAAGATGAGAAAACAAAACTACCACTCTCATAATTTACAGATGATGGAATGACTCATGATATAATTTAGCAACTACATTAATTGTTGACCCCGAAAGAGGTAGGTTTTAACACCAGATCTCTCCAGACTGTGTTCTGTGCTGTCACTGGAAGCAAATCCTTCTTTCCTCATGAGCTACAAAGATAAACCCTCCAGAGCAGGCTGGTGCACTGGAGAAGTCTGATCTGAGAAAAAACCAGGATAAACTCTCCAGCAACAACTTTACCAGTGACCAAACTCTAGCACAGTCTCCCATGTGCTGTTAAACCCTGAGAAAGACTCTTGTTACAGTTTTGGCCCAGGGCAACTCCCCATCCAGCATTTCTCATATAGTCCAGGCACAGTCAGGAGTGACACGAGTCAGGGACCATTCGCTGTTTCACTAAGGGATGTCCCTTGTGTCCATCTGGAAAACAAACACACTCAGCTGCCTCAACAAGGGCTATGTCCATGTGGGCATCATGGCTACAAACCCATTCCAGATGCAATTATACAGCCAGTAATGTCAGCAAAATTACATTTTAAGGTCTAAGTCCCTCCAATCTGGAGACTCCAGGGAATACAAAACCTCAAAAAGGGTTTGCATATATCTCTGACAAGCCAGGCAGATCTGCCTGAACAGGAAAAAAAAAAAAACCACCACAGATTATTTTTTTTCCTCCTCATTTCAACAGCAGGAAAAAGCAAATTTATAGTTGCATCTTCAAATATAAGTTTCTAGTACCTAAAGCAAAATATGCCACTTTCCCATATCAATGCAGTAGCACAAGTCAGAGGGGAAAAAATACATTTCCTAAGTATACGGAATAATCTGAAGTTCTACTTATAAAGTAGCTTTTCATCAGTTGTAGACCACAGGCTCTCATAACACTTACTAATAGAGCTCCAAGAACATTGCTTTTCCAGCTTGTGCATAATTCAGACAGAAAAAAATATAATGTAAAGATAAAGCTAATTCCATTTTAAAAAAATATTAAAGGTAATCAATGGTTCAAAAACATTGTTTACAGGTAAATAACACTTTCAGTCTCAGCTTCAAATGTTTTCTTTAAGGGATTCTCTAGTAAAAGGCTTTTTGCTTAAATGTCACTGTTAAAATTCAAAATTCCATTCAAATCAAAAAGCCAAAAGATTTAATTCTGAAAAGCAGGGAAAGGGGCAATTTAAGTGCTTTGCAAAATGACTGCTTGTCTGATTTCTACACAAATAAATTGACAATACCAGCAATAAGCATTCTGCTGCCTCTAAATCTGAACGACTCCTCTGGAAAAAAAGTTTTTGCCATAAAACATGGCCAAGTTTTTCATTACGCTGTTCCCTGCCTAGGAATATTTTCAGACAAGACACCATTTCCTAACCATGCAGCATCCACAGCTACAGCAGAACAGCTTTTCAGAGCAAATAGGATGATCCAGAGCTGGAAATGCAGCACAAATATACTTCAGAGAAATATACTAGTATCACAAAAATCTCAACATTTCCACAATAAGGTGTTTGCAATATTGTCTCTGTTTAGCAGAGAGAATTTCAAAACCTCAGTAAACGTTACAGCAGCCAGAAGCCCATGTGGAATTGCCCAACTGAGAACTCAGCCAAATGGCTATTATCCTTCTGAGAAATGGCTTTTTCCATTTTAATGGCTGTTAAACATCAAAGCTCTGGACTGACGTCTGGTCTGAGAGGCAGCACTTCTCCTAGCCTGTGCTCCCTTGCACCGTGTTGGGTCTTTTTTGATCACTCCAGGGAAGCCCCTTATTAATTAACACATCCCCTGCAAATACAGACTTACCGGCTCCTGCATCGTGGGTCACCCACAGACCCAAGCTGGACAGAAATCCTGGATAAATGACCCTTTAGCACATATATGTTGTGTCTATACCATATGCATGGTAAGTCCCTTATATCCTGGGGATGTACATATATTCATTGTCTGTACAGAGTATGGTCCATCCGATATGGGGAGTGAGCCTGGGGCATGGTGTGTTTGCTGGTGTTATGGGAATTCCACATGCCAGCCACCATAACAGGGTTTCCACTCTAGGTTTCTGCTGAATCAATAAGCCAAAAAAAAGATTCTTCTAGAAAAGTCCTTTTAATTAATAGCACTGGAGCTTGAGCTGGGTGCCTCTGAAGGAGGACCTCAAACAAAGACATCCCTGGGCAATTATACCCTTTACAATCCAATTTCCCCACCCCTCATGCAACAGTTCGGACCAGTAATAATATTAGGGTCTGGGGTCTTCCCGGTCTTCATTGGGTCCTTTCATTGTCTCTAGGGGGGCTGTTTCTTTTCCTACCTCTAATGTCGCAGCTTCTGTTAATGCATGTAGCATCCTTATCTTCTGGATTGGACCACCTTCTTTTACTTGACTAGGTAAAGTTCAACATATCTAGGTGAAAGTTCACAGCTTGCAGCCTAACTTCAGCAAATTTAGCTACTAATGCTAAGTGAGTTTTGCTAAACCAGTTCTATATTGCTAGTACAGCAAGTCACACAACTCTGGGCATGTACTAATCAGTTTTGTAGCATCAAACCGAGGGGGGTGGTACATAATCTGTTACCCCTCCTGTTTTCAGAGCTGCTCACACAGCAGATCTACAGATGATACTTCATGGTGCACCCTTGGCCCTAGGGAACCATCAGGGTTAAGGCACCCTTGGTCAGCAGGAGCTTGCGTACAAAGTGTGTAAAGGGTGCTCCATGTCCTCCAGGCTGCACTGACACTGAAATTATGGCTCTTCCCAAAACTCGTTTCTCAAGCCTGGGGCTAAAAGTCATTCCCTAGCTAGTGCAAATCAGCTAGAGAGTGAGATTGCCACCACTGTTTCTTTTCTGGTCCATAAAAGGTTCATTAGCTCTCTTCACTGACAGTGAGAGCAGCTTAGTCTATTATGCTACAGATTATTTCTTTAATTATATGCCATCACTCTAAACTCCACCGATTTTCCAGATATATTTCTTTCTTTTTATATGCACACACATGTGTGTAGGTAGATAGATATATAGATAGATTATTTTTTCAAGTTCAGCATCAAACTGTGGGAAGAAATGACCGTAGTCATGCTTGAAATTAAAACTAGTGCAAGCTCCTGAAATACTTTCTTCACTGTATCCCCCTCGTCCCACCTCCTTCGCACCCCGCTCCCAAGTCACAAAGGAAACACTAATTAGCTTCCAGATCAGGCACGTCTGTATTATACGCTGCTCTCATCTGACAGATACTGTACAGTAATTGGGTCAAACACACAGAGTAACCAAAGCACCGTGGGTTTGCCCGCAGCTCTGGTGGAGGAAGAACGAAGAATCTCACAGTAAAGGAGGGCCCAACACAGTTACTTGCGGCTCAACTGCCTTAAGGGTGCTTGACTAGAGCTCTTTAGTAGCATTAAAGATTTATAAGGATTTTAACAAAAGTTTCCAATATCTGACTGGTAGCAAAATCATTTTGCCCTTATAGAAACACCAGCAGGCTGAAGGATCACAAATAGGTTATTCACTTTATATGGGTAGCGTGACTTTCCTTTGCCACTCTTCAAACCCTTCGTCTTCTCCAAAACTGAAATTGGAGCATCCCCTTTAGTGAAAATATGGTGGCATCATTAAGATCTTCATGTTTCTGCAGTAAGGTATTTGCAGTTTTGCCTCTACTTAGCACAGAGACCATGAAAATAATGACAATAAAACAATTAGTGCTGGTGGTTCTTGTCGACAACACCCTGAGCTGCAGCGTGAGCATGGTCTGAAGTGAATCCTCTCACCTGTAGGAGCCACAGCTGAGCCCTGAAGCTGGTTCATTACACCGTGGCCAGCTGGGAAGGGTACAGCAGCACAGAAAGCCAGGTCCTGAGATAATACAGCCCTGCACACACCACTGTCACAGCGGTACATGTCGGAGTAGCTAGGTGGAAGTCACCTTGGGTTTTCACTGGTATAAATGGATGTATTTCCCCTGCAAGCAAATATCCTTATTAGTGAAAATCAGTGCCGGCAGCTGGCGTTGCCCTGCCAAAGCCTGTGGAGTTGTGCTCATTTATGTCTGCAGGGTGTGGACCTGGATTTTCAGAGTTGGAGCATTTTCAGACTGGGACACAGTCTGTCACACAATTCTGGCACTTTTCCTTCTTTCCAGAGATAAAGGTTCTATGGGAACTCAGATAAAAATCCTACAAGGTACAACCCCACTAACCTCCGCTGCAATACTGCTACAGGGTGGCTTGGGCAAGCTCAGCAAGGAGATGGGCTGTACGATCATGAATGAGTAAAGGGTTTCCAAGAGATGCTTTAGCTTAAGCCAGCTCCAACTACAGAGAAAAAAAGCAAGTGAGTGTAAAAAGGGCTCTGGAGAACCAGACAGCTTTTGAAAGGAGAAGTGGAGAAGCAGATGGCCTCTGCTCCTGGTAATAGGTCTGCAGAACCTTAAAACCTTTCAATCAGGAAGCTTGGCCATTTGCCCCATCCCAGGGAGACACCAAAGCACCTCATGCAAAAAGACATTAATAGGGTTCCCCCTTTTACTCTTCCAAGTTAATACTTATGGCCAGGCAAGAGTGTGACCTACATAATGTTCAGCCCCACTTTCCCCTTTAGTTTTGTGGACTTGTCCAAGCTGTTCCGCAGGACTGTTGCAGTCTGTATTGTTTTCAGCCTAAGAGGAATGCAGCTTTGTGCCTGGCATATAATTTAACAGGGGCAGACGAGCCCTTGATCCCAAAGGAAAGATCTTCAGTGCCAGCAGGGCTTGACACATCAGGCAGACAGATCCCAACTTCAAAGAGCAACTCATCATTATCTGCACAGCAGCTGGGGCTAGCGCAGCTTTTGAAGATGCCCACCACAGACACTCAAGTCCTGACCCAAAATAAAATAAATAAACACCCTCCTGTGGTGGCTACCCTTTGCTGATCAAAGTCAGAGCCAGCACTGGGTGTATCGGGGAAAACCCTGGAACCAGGTTCACTTCACACACACTCCCACTTTTAACACAGCAAAGGATCCACTGGGATTTTACCGGCAGCTCAGCACAAAGGCAGGCTGCCTCCTCAGGTAATTGCAGGGGATGGGAAGGGGTGCTGGGTCACAGCTGCTGAGTCCTTCTCTAAGGGGCCATCCTAGAGGCACACAGAGCCTAGAGAACCACAGAACTAGTTTGGGAGCTGTTCAGGTTGGGTGAAGCACAGGGAGATACCGTTGGCCACAGGGCTGAGAGGAGCTGTACCACGCCACAGCTTCGGTCCTGCCTTCTCCAGCCCCTCCGTCCCCCTCAGCACTGCTGGCTCAGCTGCCTATGGCTTATGGGCCAGGGGGCCACCATGAGGCACCACCCTTGTTGTGGGTCAGCATAGAGTCAGCTCACATTCCACATGGGAGACTTGACAGGCCTCCACAGATCAGCACAAACAAGCAGTAAGCACCGGAGAGCCTTGTTAGTGCTGCTGGCTGGAGCAGAAGGGACAAGATAGCTTCATCCTGCAGGAGGAAAGAGGGACAGCCCAGGATTAGATACACCAAACCTCATGCGAGAGATTCCCAGCTCTCAGGATAGCTTTCTTCTGCCGGAGCTGATGGCCAGGCTCCGGCTGGAGAGCCTCTATCTGCTTTGCAACAGCAATGGTCAAAACAGATGTTGTCAGGTCAGGCAGACTCTTAGCAAGAAGGTTTGATGTCTGGCTGTACCCATCCCACCTGGGCTCCTTTCAGCTACCACCACCTCCCCGCTCACCCTCCAACACCGACCTATAGCCCAGCAGCTCTTAAAAGCTGTTGAGATCTGCCACGAATTTAGCACGTTCCCCAGTGAGTCACCTTGAGCAGGAACCTCTCATCCACGCCACACACCTGCTGAGGCTGCAGGGGCCCTCAGTGCAGCTCAGCTGATGCTAAGCAATCCCACCCTCACCCCCACCCACCTCACCTGCATAAGAACCAGGGCTGAGATAAGGCACAGCAGCCTACTGCCCCTTTCTTGTCCAGGTTTTTCTGGTGCTGCCAAAAACTAGGGCAGCTACAGGCACGTAGCTGTGCATAACTTCTGCTGTCAGTCTGCAAAGCAATATCAAAGAGGCAGTTCTTGGTACTGCTAATTTCCCAGGAAAATGAGATGGATCTACTTCTCTCTTACGGCTGTGGGTTGGCAGACAGTGCCTGTACCCAAGGGCATCAACTACAGGGCAGAAATACCCCATGTGTCACCAGATCACGCTGCTCCTGCCTGTACAAGGCGAGTGCCTGGAGCTACCCGCTGCAGTCACGTGTGGTTTGCTGGGTTTTGAGAACACAACTCTAGAGAGAAAAGCATAAGCTGTTACTTTCTGCATGTTAATAAGCACAACACACATGCATATAATATGCGTATAATTCTGTGCATTGGACATGCAGCAGTTTCTTAAATTGGAGCACTTGGAATACAGAGCTGTGCTTTCTCACACAATCACAATTTATTACTTAACACAGCTGGGGCAGCAGCCCCGCTTTTATAAAGGACCAGCTACAAGGTGAGCCTGAGTTTATGACTGCTTTTCCAAAATGTTCTTAAATCCCCAGGTGCTCTGGGGCACCTCCCAGTGCCATTTTTCCCTGATTTTGCCCATTAGCTCTCATGACTAAAGGTAGAGGAGTATCCCCCTAGACATATAAAATCAAAGATCCCATGCGGTACAACTGCACATGCACGTACATTGGGAGGGAAGAGGGACCGGTGACAAAGTGAGTTTGCTTGTTTTCTTCTTTTTTTATTTTCTTCCTTTATTTTTTAGCTCTGTGTGTATATATCGGTTTCTTCCAGGTCATGATAACTATCAAAAAAAAGAGGACAAAAAGTCTTTGTGTTTTTTTCTTAAAAAGAAAATGTCTTGACAGTATCTCCCGACCAAACCCTTTGGAAATCTACAGCAATTTTTGCCATGAGGAGGGCTGCTACTAGCCTTGCAATCTCTGACAAAGCAGAGGAATGGAAATGCTCCAAGTGCTATATAGCCTGTGACTAATCTGAAAGAAGAACATCAATAAAACATAATCTGCTTCTCTTCAGCTGATAGAGACTCATAAATAATAACGCTATAAGTTGTAGAGTCCAAAGTGGAAAGACTTTTTTCAGTGTCAGAAACAGTAGGAGTAAAATCCCTGAAAATGATGTGGGAGAAGTTAATTGAGAAGCCCCTGTTGTTTTTCCAGTGCTTTGCTTCCCTTCACACTCTTCCTGCTGCAGCTTGTCACCTGCACAGAGCATCAACCACCCAGCCTGGAGCATCCCCTGAGATTCCAGTGACCCCCTGGGAAGCAGCGGTGACCTAAATCACACCCCCAGGCTTTCCCCAGCTGTACTGCCCAGCTGCTCGGCAAACCAGGTGTAGGTGCCCTCCTCACTTGGGTGCTGCCTGTCTGGCAAAGCCTGTGATATCCTCCAAGGTCTGTGCCTGCTCACGTCATGTGTCACTAAAGGAATGCCACGTTGGTAGAGTGATGTCAAAACAAAGCAACTTGTTATACACAGGTTGAAACGTATAGATGTGGAAGAAAGCTTTGGAAGTGCCCACCATATCTGGCAACACACAGGGTCATGGCTTAACCCCAGCTGGCAACTGGGTACCACGCTGCCTCCCGCCGCCATGGGATGGGGAGGAGAATCAGGAAAAGGTAAAACCCATGAGTTAAGAACATTTTAGTAATCGGGAAAAATAATAATAAGAAGAAGAAGAATAAGAAGAAGAATGTAATTGAAAGAGAGACAACAGAGAGATGAATAAAACCCAAGGAAAACAAGTGATGCGCAATACATTTGCTGACCGATGCCCAGCCAGTCCCTGAGCAGTGATCGCTACCACCCCGCAGTCATCTCCCCCCAGTTTACATACTGGGCATGACACTCTATGGTATGGAATGTCCCTCCTGCCAGTCGGGCTCAGCTGTCCTGGCTCTGCTCCCTCCCGGCTCCTTGTGCCCCTGCTCACTGGCAGAGCACGGGACACTGAAAAGTCCTCGGTTTAGAGTAAGCACAGCTCAGCAGCAACTAAACCATCAGCATGTTATCAACGTTATTCTCATACCAAATCCCAAACCTAGCACTGTACCAGCTACTAGGAACAAAGTTAACTCTATCCCAGCCAAGAGCAGGACATATGGATATTATTTTTTTTTGAGGTCTTCAGTCCCTGTCCCCAGCCATAACACCCCATTTCTTCCAGCATGGCCTCTTTCTACAAACCAGCTCAATTCTATATTTTCCTCACTACAATGAAGGAAAAAAAAATTTCATGGAGAGTTATAGGCTGGCTTCATGCTCCCTGGGGAGGAGGACAGCTCGCAAGGCTGTGTTCTCCTCCATAGCCAGCATGGAGTATATTAATATTGGTAGTATATTTATTAGTACAGCACAGCTTCAGATAGCAACACACACAGTGCCTTTAGGAGATCATGAATAAACATCAGAGCTAATAGACATACACACCCCTTGACTCCAATCATGTCAGCAGAAAATGGTCTGCAAGGGGCAAAAGGTTCAGGAGGGGAAACAGAGGCACAGACTTTCCTTGACGGTCGATCAGAAAGAGGAATCAAATAAATTATTAACAGCTTGACATACCAAATGAGATAACCTGGTGCTATAAACAGTTATATGGATGTACTTTACAGAGGTGAAGGTTACTTGGTGTTAGTAACATCCAATTGTCTCCAACCGATTAATGTCGCTTTGTACTTGCAACAACCACGGCAGCGCTACTGCTGTGGCCAGGAGCCCGTGGCCCTGCCCGAGTTCCTACCTGCAAACACCCCAGCTCATTGGGAACTTAGTCTCTGAATTTGAGTAAGTTCAGGAAGATTTCACCTCTGCTGTTTCTAAATGATTTTCAAAGAAAGATTTTAATCTAAATTGCCATTTTTAATCCAAAGCTTTATTTCCTTTGGCATCTATTTGCATCTATTTGGTGGGGGTTTGCCTTCTCTCCTGTTACACATAGAAAATTCACAAGTGGCATAATACTGCCATGTAAGAATTCTTTGTGCCCTTATTTCAATTACACTTTATTTACTAATTAGGATATGTTTAACATTTTAAGCAAACATTCTTTCTTTCCTATTTGCTTGAGTGACTCTTTTCTCTGGGGAGCTGCTTGAACTCTCCGTGTTGCTGTATCAAGGCTGGGGGTGCAGCAAGATCCAGAAAGCTTGAAAACCCACCACTGCATCTGCTGCTTCCCTGGTGCTTTCAGCAGCGATGGTTGGAGCCCGGCTGAAGATTCTCTGTCTTTTCAAGCACTCTATAGGCTGTAATCAGCACTTGGATCCATTCAGAGCAGTAGAGGAGCCGCCACCTTAGACTATCTCATGGTGGACTCTGGAGAACCAGAAGTACTGTGGTCAGCTGTGCCAAACACAGGCAGCTCTGTTGCTCCAACATGCTGGAAGCCAGTGGAAATGAAGAAAACTACAAATGTGCCAATGCAATGCAAAGTGGTTGTGTGTGCATTGCCCAGAAGAGGGAGGTGAGCTCTCAGATCTGCTGCTCATGGTTTTCTCCTTCACCTCAGGTAGCTGGCGACTGTCCTCTGGCCCAGCATGACCTACCCTTGCTGTTGCAAAAAGCCCATCCTCCTCCAGCTGTGGGCTTTTCCTAGAACTTAATGATAAAACACCTAAAATTTATTTTCTGGAACAGCCAGCTCCCAGAAAGGTGGACAGGACACCAGGCTGAGTCTCTGGTATCACTCAACACATTCAGTTTTCATGACTACTTTCGTAATTCAGCAACTGCCAACATCACAGGTGAAATGGCATTTAGGTTTTGATTTTTAATGACTACTGGGAATGTGTGTAAACTTAGAAGGACACCAGGGTTGCTAGCCCAGACAAAAAGAGGGGCTGATACAGAAAAATATTAACAAAGCCAAAGACACGAGCTTGGAAGCATATCTGGTCCGTGCTGGGAATGCCTTCTGGGCCTGGCCCTCAGCAACAAATGGGAAGGAGAACAAGCCAAGGCACTCATCCATCACCGTGACATATCTGTACAGACAGCACTTTTCATCTGAGGAAGCTTTATGCGTTTATCATAGTAACTGTCCCCAGAATCTGCAGTACGCTTCTCCGCCTGGTATCTACACATCACCCTCAACCCCCCTCTGTGCGAAACAGAGATAAATGCATGGTTCAGAGGGAGCTGGAGTGCTGGGCAGTAAGGGAGGAAGAAAACAGCTATTCAAACAGTGAATCAGCCCTGGGATTAAAATACATGCAAATGCATTGGGCTAAGAGGGTGAAGATCAGCCATCTCCACCATTCATGTTACCGGACCCACAAGGAGGGAGGAGTGATGTGCTGAAAGGCGGCACTGCTCTCTCCCCCATGGTGGGATGCTCTTCAGGGGCCTTCATGCTCTCCCTAGTGATGCCCACCAGCCTACACTCACAGCAAGGAGTTCACCCCTGGAGACAGTGAGAGAGACATGGCACCTGCAAAAGCCACCACGTAACTGCTGGGCTGCAGGGACTCCCCATGCGCCTGCCACGGCAATAGTGTGCTCATCCATTAGCCAGCAATTAAATGTGTTGAACCCACCCCAAACTAGCCTGTATGGACCCCTCCCAGTGTTCATGACCAGGTACTCATCTAATCCATGGCCACTTCCACACTGGGACAACTGGAGGAGTCTGGATATGTGAATCCTGCACTATGGGATCCCATAATGTCCTCACAGAGGTTGAACAGGGTCCTTCCCACCCATGACCCCATCTCCCCTGCCCTTACCAGGGGAGACAGGAGCAGGCAGCTCCATCCGTTTATGGGGAAACTTCTCCCTCTCTAGCTGTGAGGGAGAGAGCATCTACAGGAAAGACAGCCTGGATCAAGCCCGGTCGACACTAGGGTAGGGGAGAAGGGGGTATTTGAGGTTTGTTTTACACCCTGAGCAAGCTGAGGAGAATTCAGCCCCGTCTCGTTGCCCAGGGATGAGCTGGAAGGAAGAGTACCGCTGGCACAGCCAGCTTGAGCCAAGACTGCCAATATACGTATGACACTCAAGCCTAGTATATACCAACAAATTTTTGCAGTTTTGTTGGTATAAATCAGTGCAATTTATTGACCTTTGGCAACAGCCAGTGCAAGTTTTAGAGTCTGGTCAAATGCAGTTTTAAGACAGGCCTCCAGCAGAGATCTCCAGCCACCGAGAGTGGGAGGCATGAACCTCTTCCTAAAGGGTGCCCTGGAGTTCCCATCCAGGGTCACCAGCACTGGGACCTCTGGACTTTGAACGGCTTTTGAAACAGTTCCCATGTGACTCCAGGCCCTGCTGTCATGGTTTCCCCTCCCAGATACACCCACACTCAGTGAAGAGGCTGACTTCTCATCCTTTTCTTCCATCATCAGGCTGAACACTGATGCGCCTGCCTTTCCCCATCTGCCCTCT
This sequence comes from Falco punctatus, assembly GCF_963210335.1. NCBI lineage: Eukaryota > Metazoa > Chordata > Aves > Falconiformes > Falconidae > Falco > Falco punctatus. Next base: position 54,318,273 of record NC_137583.1, on the reverse strand, counting down.
GGTCCTTCATGCTTTCCAGCTTCAGTCCCCAAAACCTCCCGACCTGCTCCCTCCCAGAACCAGTGGATAGCCAGTTTGTCAGTATCTCTTCATCACTGTGTGTCTTTCAGAATCAGCTAGATCGGTATCATACCAGAGGCTTTCTTGGTGAAGAGCTGATAGGCAGACTCGCACTCTTTTTACCAGCAAGCACATCACGAGGCTTTCCCCTGCTTGGCCTCAGTCTCCACGGTGGCCCACAGAGGCTTGTTATTTTTCTTTTAATACAGCTCGAACAGCTGCTCTAAACAGATGCCCTACTAGAAGGAAGTCTCATTTTCTTTGTGCAATTTCAGCTCCAACACCATAATATCTGAATAATGTATCAGAGCTGTGATGTGCAGCATCCCTTCAGCTCCCTATTCGCCCCGAGTTCCCTGTCATCTTGGCCTGATGCAATCAAAGAGATAGCACAGGATGCTTTCCTAGCTCCTGGGTACCACCGCTGCAAAGTCTCTGATCACTGTTAATAACGTTGGTTCAGCAAGGCCCAAATTCTAATGCAATTAACAGGGGAGTAACTGAATCAGCTTTATTGTGTCTCCACTGGGGACATATAAAAATGCCTCAAGGCCTATTGAGGCCATGTGTAACTCCACAGGCTTAAACACCCTTCCTTATACCCCCAGATCAGAAACTGCGAGAAGTTTAATCACGTTTTTCTTCCCAAACTACAGCTTCAAGGCGACTTGGTGACCTATGGCTGGAAATCTTTTTTACAAAGGCTCTTGATTTATTTTGATTAAGACGGATAAGCCCATCTCATATTCCCAGCAGAAAAAGGCAATTTTGGGTTGATATGCATCACTGTTAGATGTGCCTCCAGTGGTATAATCACAGTTTCCACCATGTGGCCAAACGCACTTTAAGCAGCAGGCAGGAGAGGATTGGTTGGAGGCAATTTAAACCCTTTTCTGATTACAGGTCTCAGGAGGGAACTGGTTGCTGCTTATTCAGCATTTTGGATGTTTGGTTTCCTCTCTCTGTCATTCACTTTCCCCTTTCCCAATTTTATCTCTGCTAATGGGAAAAATAAGGAAAAAAGGAGGACAGGGCAGAAAGAATGTGAACCTTTAATGTTCACCCCAGGATTGGGTAGGCAACCTTTGTCATTGCATTCATCATGTTTTGATCACTTGACTTTTATGTTTTGGGGACTGAATGTGTATGTGCACAATTAATGATAAAGAAAAGTGAGTGAGCAAGCAAGACAGACTCTGTCTTTCACAGGAACCACTATCATCATTCGTGGAAGACTGTATCTTGCTTTCATCAAGCTCAATGTGAAAGTTCAAAAAGTTACCCTTTTCCTGTGCCTGGAAAATAATCCAGCCTGAGCAAAGTGACACATTTAAGCAGACCCAATAAGAACTAGATCCTTCTTTGTCCAAAATTGTGCTCCAAAATGCCTCATATATACAGATAATTTTTTTTGTAGTTTTGCTGGTATAAATCAGTGCAATTAAATGACCTTTACTTGTGTGATGACAGCTGAGATGTAAAATGAATTCAAATAAATACTTTATGGGTCTAGAGGCAACATGCCCTTCTTGACCGGTAAACAACAGTGCATATTAGCGGGGGTGCTACAGATATGTTTTCTCGGAAATAGGCACAGGAAGGAAACCCAGTGCACCACAGATGTGACCATGAAAGTTCAGAGTTCCCAGGCAAGACAAGGGGAAAAGACAGCAGCTGATACCCGTTTGATGTCATTTTAGCAGTACAAAGCCCAGCATCACGATGTTAGAGTTTGAGACCATCTGCCCTATTTCCTAGGTGTGGCCTGCCTGGAAGAGCTCCATAGGTTATACCAGGTGGGATTCAGTTCACCCAACATTGGTGGACTCAGCAGTGTTAGATTTACAGCTCAGCTTGATTATTTTAAGGGTCTTTTACAACTTGATTCTATGATTCCATCTCTAGTGTGGACACCTCCAGCTGGGCAAAGCACTGCAGGTCCCAGTCAGTGGAAACAAATGGGCATTTTTAATGACTGGTTCTTCTCACCTATTTTGGATGCCTCCTTCAGAACCAGCTGAGCTGCATGGCTGCCACGGCCGCAGTGCTGATATAAGCTGGCATACCTAGGGTGGACCACATCACGGTGGAAGGGTCTGTCTGCTCAGATGAGCACTCCACCTCATCTAGGAGGCTCTGCCAAGTTCAATGCCTGGAGTTGAAAATTCAAGCAACCTTCCACCACAAAGTAAAATCCTCTTTGCTGTTATTCATGTAATTTTCAGTATTTTGGATGATCAGCCAGAAAGCCAATCTCAGCCTAAACCCACCTGCCATCTGGTTGACTGGACTGAGGATCCTTCACTGGCTCCACCCCGAAGCTGCTGATATTTCATCTCTGCCAAACCACAACAGCCACTGGCATCATGATGACATATATTTTGGCCACCGAGCTTGACCTAATAAAGTAGAAGAGGCAGGATGAAGGCTTACCCAGGCACACCTGTGAGCTCGAGGTCTCACTTGGGAAGTGAGCACCAGCTGATATTCCCCCCAGGGTGGGAAATGGCCCGGTGCCTTCTCAGCTGGACTCACATACACCTTGCTCCTTGACGTTTACACAATCAAATTCAGCTAATGGGCCATGCCATCCTCTCCTGAGTCACTGACTCTATTTCCTGTTCTCTGAACGCAGGCTTAAGGCAGTCTATGAACCTTTCAGAAGTGGCTACTCAGCCAGCCAGATTTTCAGCCCATTTCCATGACTTGCCTATCTTTGGTAGGGTTCAGGTTCTTTTACTCAGAATTCAGGATTCCACACAGATCTGGTGAAAAAATGTTCCACCTGCCACATGCAGTAGCATCTTGGTCAAATCACCTGAAAACTCATTTCTTCTCCATCTAATTTCTCCAAAATTAAAAATCACAAAGATTTGTCCTCACGTTATCTTTACTGCTTTAGTACTACCACATAGATCTTATTTTATATTCAAGCCTGAACTGATAAAAGTTTTGATCGTGACTGCTGGGTATGCCAAACTCCTGCAGATAAAATGGTAACGGAGATCATGCAGTTCAGATGTCCAGATCAGCCTTAACGTTGCCTCCAGCATGAGCTCAGAGAGGTCATGTCCAGCCTCTGTCACCTCTCCATGTGCCAACCCAGTTCACACTAATTGTGGGCTTATCCATAAATACCCAGTTTAGCACATTCCTGTAAGAGATGATTAGGAGTGAGGCTGGTAGTCAGCACCTTTTCAGCACCATAGCTCTCCCCTATCAGAAGCTGATTTCTCTAGACATGTGCAAGCTTATGTGATCCCAAGGATTAAAGATACAGTGGCTATTTTGGATCCCGTGATGTGCTATGGGCCAGATTCTCAGCAACTACCGCTCTCCTGAAGACCTGGGGTAGGTGCAGCTCTGATGGCAGTGGGGAAGGTGAAGGTAGGAACCTCCTTCTGGGTCTGACACATCTAAAACGCAGATACTTAAGCCTGAGCTTCTCACCCCAGTCTCTTTCTATAGCCAATAGAGAGAAATGGGCACATGCAGAGGGCAATTTGCCTCACCCTAAAATAAGAGCCAAAGGTCAGTCTGAACGGGACCCTTTGGAAGGGCTTACTCATGGCTATTGGTTATAGGGAGACCCCCAACTCAGGTGCAGTCAGCTGACTTTTAGATGCCTAAAATTGAAAGATACAATTCTTGCTCTGAGTCACATCCCTATCCATTCCCACCGCATCTCACAAAAGGACCAGACCCTCCTCTTTCGTGTGCCTGTGTCCCCACACCACAGGGCTGGGATGAGTGGAAAGGTACCACCCTTCTTCATCTCTGAAGGGAACATCAAACTTCCCCACTCCCTGTACTTGGGGCTAAGGAAGCAACCCGTGTCTGTGTGCCCAGGGTGGGTGTTTGGCTACAGCAAGAGAAGCACAAACTGAAGGTTAATGAGAAGCAAATGACCTTCCTGGCAAATCTGAGCCTGATTATCCCACCGGATCCATGACTGAAGCGACTGGCACTTCACGAGCTAAGGCCACACTGAGGTTTACCTCCAGAGCCCTCGCTCACAGAAGGCACGATGAAATCCACTGTTTCCTAGAGAGCTTGGCTGGTTTGGGTTTTTTTCTACTTTACCTTGGGAACAGGTTTATAAGATCATCTTGATCACATGAGAAGCTGATCTGGACTGAATCGCACCCCATCAAGGAAGAGCCGCTTCCTCCTGCACGACGACACCGGCGGCACACCTGCACCCCTCGCCGGGCAGCGGGGTGGGTTCAGCCTCAGCTGGACTCATTACGCAGTCAGAGCAGCTCCTGCGCTCCGCATGCATTTATGCTCGGAGGCATTCACTGAAAGTTCATTGCTTTTCCCAGTACCAGGAAAATCACTTCGCTTGTCAGTGACACACAGCCTTTTTGATCAACCTGAGACAGGATGTCTTGCGGTAAATACCTCGCTGCCTGCAGCAAGGTGCCATCTGCACTATTTTCCAGGCTTGATTTAACTTTGTTTTCCACCCTCAGGTTCTTTCTTTCACAAAGCAGCACTGCACACTGGGACGACTCACACTCTGTTGGAGCCCATTAGGTAAGTTCTCAGCTCCTGTAAGTGTTCCATTGTTTAATATTTTTTTTAATCTTCAGAACGGAAGGAGAGCCTGAAAGAATAACCTTTGCCGGACAACTTCTTGCTTGCATTCATCCCTAGATGTGCTCTAAGCCCTTCTGTGTGTAGGCTGGTGGAGATTTCAGCAGTCAGGGATTGATCTCAGTTCCACCATGCCTGGGAAACAGACCTGCCCACCCCATACTGGGATTTGGAACATTTGTTCTTGGGAACAGAGAAGAAAGGTGGAGAGGAGCAGGTGGTACCAACCTATGACACACCCATCTTACTGTGTTGTTCGCCTAAATAAGCAACTTCAAAACAAAAGGAAAGGGACCATTCTTAAGGAGTTCAGATGTTTTGATGACATTTTTAAAAGAAGCTATTTCCACCCACACAAGCTTTTAATTTTAAAAATGTTCTTAATTGCTCCATTGTTATCTTAATTCTCAAACTTTGATCAGAGCACTTTGATTCAAAATAAATGTTTTATTCTTAGAGTTGCCAGTAGCTCAAAACATCGCTTTCCCTAATTGCTCTAATTGCAGAGCCAGGGAAATTTGCCTGTTTAGTGCAGGAGGTATCAAGCGGCCTGGGAGTCAGAGCGGAGGCAGGCAGGCACCCACGGTTTCCCGGCCAGGATAAAAGCAGCATGCAATTCTGTAAAGGCTGCTTTTGTGATGGCAAAGGAGATGGATGTGAGAGTCAGGGTTCAATCCCAACTCTTCCCTTAGGCTTTCTGGGTGGCACTCATCTCAGTAGTCATAGATGCCTCTGTCTGAGCTCCTCACACCGTACAAAACCAGCCAAGGGGGCAATTCACCTCATCCTAAGAAGGACATATAAATAGGTGAAACATATTGCTCCCTAAAAGTACCAGCGTCTCACCTAAACCTGTGATCAGAGCCTGGGGATATAATCTAGTTGCCTAAAAGCAGTTTCTAGTGCCATTTGAGACCCATGGGGCTCTCCCACCGAGTGACCTTGAGTACCTCATAGGTCCTGCCAGCCCCATGCAGATGTCTAACATACCCCAGACCATGTAAAAAGGCACTAAACACATCTGTTCAGTCAACTGAATGGAGCTGATCACAAACTTCAAGAGAGAGAGAAAACAATAATTCCCTTAGGAGTTTGCTCTAGTAAGTGAATCACCTTCACTGTTAATATATTTCCCCTTGCTGTGTTGTGTACTTGTCTAGATTAAAGAGCCCATTAGTACCCACTATTTTCCTCTCAGTGATGTACTTTTAAAGACAGCAATCAATCCCCCTATTGACTGCAGCAGGGTAGGTAGAGTTTGTGAGGTCTTACTGTAAGATCTATTTCCCAGTTCTGAAATAATTTCCATGGGTGGAAGAAACAGGCAAAGTAGGGCAGAAATATTCTCTGAATGGAAACTGCTTCTTAAAGAGAATTAATTCCCCGTCAATACACGTAATTTACAAGACTCAGAGTTGCAAGTGTACAAGAAAGTCTTCTTAAAAATAAATTTATCTTTCTTCATAGCATCATTTCTAGCAGTGAATGTCATTCTTGTGTTCAGGGATGGATCTTTTCCCATGCAATGAAAAGCGTGTCCTCTGACCTCACATCTGCTCTCAGCTGTCACGAGGCAAACAACCCAGGTGAGCTCTCCAAAGGAGTTTCTAGTGCCTTCTACACGGAGTAAAGCTGTTATCACAGGAACTCCTGAGTTCCCTGGATGTCAAGGGCACTGGGGAAAGGGAGCTCTGCTAAACCAGCCAAATACTTGAAGGGAAAGTAATTTGTTAAGTCACCCATATTGTTGACTTTTATTACCATGCTATTGACCTCTACAGCTTTCAACAGGAGGAACAGAGACTTTTATTACAGGCGTCAGCTAACGCAGGGAAGTAATTATGTTAATGAACAAGACAAACAGAGATTTGTGAGGCAGAGTCAAGGGAATTAGCTCATGTAACACATCAGACCACATTTTAGCAGGGCACAGGTGACAAATGTCCTCATGACTGATGAAGGAGGACACTGAACCAGCAGTCTCAGGAGCAGAAGTGCAAGCAGCTACTGCTGCTCTGGGGGGGGGAAAAAATCAACCAAAAACCAACCAAAAAAAAAAACCCCACACACCCCAGAGAAAAGAAAAAGTTAAAATTAAAAGACGAGGACTGTAGTGTACCCAGCCAGACATCTGTAAAACATGCAGTTCATGGTCCCAACCTCTAAATTTTATCTAAAGGTCATAAACCTACTAATATATGTATGAATCCCACCCAACTGCCTACAAATATCTTCAGAGAATTAAACAGCCTCTGGAACTATCTGCTTCTCTTGACTGATATAGAAAGAGCCTGGATGACTAACTTAAAATTAGCAGCTATCTTTTAAACATCTGATGTTAGATGGAATGTGTTCTTCCCCTATTGTGTCGGCAGGAAAGGCTGGACGCGCAGAGAGTAAGATGGCCCTGATACACCACCTACTTGCACTGCCTGACTGTGGGTACCGTACTGATTTTCTAACTGACATTTTGTGTTTATTTTTGATTTAATGAAACAGTGAGGACTTAGCTTCAGAATCTACGCTCAGTGAAGTCTTCCCTTATCAGACGGCTCTTCCCTCTCCTGGCTGCTTGCAGAAGGACTGATGAAACCACTCTTTGAAGCAGATGCATTTCAGCAACCCTCTACTTCCCTTCTTTGCCAAGAGCTTCCCCATCAACGGGACCCAAATGAGGCTGAAAATGATCTGTTGCCCAGCCTAACCCTCCACAGAAGCCACCACGTCCACTCCAGCTGCTCAAGCTGGCAATTGCACGGGAGGAGGCTCCGTGCAAACCTTTTTGCACCTGCCTCCTGCACCCCAGCCTGTGTCCCCCATGCAGAGCCAAGGGGGCAGCCTGTGGTGGGCTGGCTGACCCCCAGCTCCCCAGCACCCACATCAGGCTGCCAGTATCTTCACAACCTGCCTTCCCTGCGCTGGGACTCATTTGACTGGAGGGGGTCTGCATATCAGGGGGCTTTGATGAACAGTGCCTCTCACTTCTGTTTCATTGTGTAGGGGATACTTTCAGGGTGCACTGGACACCTCTGGCAAAACATGCTGCCTGGGTACACTTAAAAGCCAAGCAAGGAATCACAGTGAAGTTTTTGAAATGTATGAAAAATATTTTTCTAGCGGACTAAAAGCAAAGTGCTTGGTCTATTTTTAATGCAACTGGCAGTAGATCAGCATGAATATAAATACAATATTTTAATGGGTGACAAGTTATGGAACAAGCCATCAGTCCCCAGTTAATCGCATTCTTGGCTTGTGCCAATGTGAGTTGTCTTAATCTCTTCAGGCGCTTCACATTTGCTCCCTGCTGAAAGCTCACCTGTGACAAGTCACCGGTGCTCAGCTGATAGATGGCAGCTTGTCCTTGAGCCCAGCACAAAGGTTGCGCTGTTCAGATCACGTAATTAAAACTATTAAATGCTCTTAGGGCCGGTTCAGGCATAGGAATGCAGGAATGAGCATGTCAAAATACCTCATTCTTATAAGCCTTAATGATGGTAACATGATTGAGATGAAACATTTTAAATCCAGAAGTGCAAACGTGAATGTCACTCCACTCCTACGTCCTAGACTGCTGACTGAGGTGTGAGTGAATATTTGACCCATCAGGTGGGAAAGACTCAAAAGTCATTCTAGACACACGATGCCACTGGACGACGCTGGTTACAGAAGCATTCCTGTCTTAACCAAGCTGGCACCTGGGATTGGGACAGGCTTTAGACCTATTTCTGTAGAGCAAACAGAACAGACCACACTGCTGTGTTGTTCTGCCCTGGCCATCCTCTGCTTACCTAGAGGCTGGATGCCCCTAGGAGCTGGCCTGCCTTGGCGCAGCACCGAGCCTGGTGAGGCATCTTGAAGATCACTGGCCCCTGGATGCCAAAGGAGGAGCTGATGCTAAATACCAGGCCATAGCTGTGTAACTGATGGTTTGGAAAGGCTGCCACCACTAACGGAGCAGGAGAGAGAAAAGGGGGGAGTTACCTTCCTGCCAGCACATCAGCCTTTGATTCAGGGCTTATAAAGCTGTCAGATTTCAGAAAACATTACCTGCTAACCCAAGCGGCTTTACAAGTTCAAAATATTATGTGAGGACCTGGCTTAAAGTTCATGTGCCCCTCTGCTCCTGGATGGATGAGGAGAGTGCCCCGCATATAGCGCCGGGGGAAGGTCGGGCAGGGAGCCTAACCAGACGCTGAGCAGGCAGGACATCACCCGCTGCGCAGGGGCCAGCCCTGGGCACAGAGCCTCCTGTGAAGGACACACACGTTCTTTCTGCCCCCTGAGGAGGACCACACCATGCAGAAGCCCCTGCCCCCCCTCCCCGCTGGGTTCAGCACACATCAAGGTCAAACGCCTCTCCCTGTCACCCCGAAGTCACCCAGGAGGACACCTCAATGCGTTCACGTCTGGCAAAGAAATGGAGCGTGCTGACATCGCCGCGGAAGAAGCCACCGAAGTCAGGAATGACCTGACACCAGGCAGCACAGCTTCTACCTCCGTGATAAATGCTCCTCGTTTGGCAGGATGGATGGGAGCTCTGATTTCCTGGACTAATCCTGGCAGGGAAAACTCAATTACACTGAGGTCTTTTAAACTTATCAAGCAAATGCATTAAGAGGTATATGCTGTGTGGGCATATGCACAGGCAGGGAGCTGAAGAGAAAAGAAAAAGGGGTTGCAGAGCTTGCTCGTGATGGATTTCAAACATATATTCAGAAGCAAAATGAGGGCTATACTAGTGTTCACTCTCCAGAGAATATCAGTGTGGAATGAATAGCTGAGGAGAGCCGTGGACACATCTTGATTTTTCAGGTGAAATAAGGAGCCAACACAAATTAAAGGAATAGAAAATTATGTGCTTCTTGGGGTTATTGATTAGGGCAAGAAGCCAACTGTGGCCAAAGCAATTTCAACCTGAAAGATGCTTTCCTGTAAGTCACCACAGCATTGCCAGCTGCAGGGATGTGTGTGCTTCTGTCAAGACTGTGCCTCAAAGCCACAAACTCCTTGCTGAAAGCCAGCACTGCTGTGGTCACCTAGAGAGGGTACTGATGCGCTGACACTTGCCTGCAGATGCCAGCATAGGCCAAGGCCTCGCTGATCCAGGCACAAACTGGACACAGGAACAGACAACTCCTGCTGCAAAAGTCTCCTAACCCAAATATAAGATAGAAAAATTGAGAGGAGCACGTTCTGCTTTCATAGACAGGAAAGTGAGGTGCAGGGGGAGTGCAGGATTCCCCCAAGGTCACTTAGGGAGTCAGCAGCAGAACATGGGAGTAAATCCAGGTCTCCTGCAATGTACTGAACTGCCAAAACCTTGAACGTATCTTTCTTTCAAGACACCGTACAGACATGAAGCACAGGTAGACACCCATGCTTTGAAAATTCAGCTTCACATCAGCTGAGTTTCTCTTAACATCACGGGGCTTCCCTGAAAGAGCAGGGTAGCAAAGCTTGCGCTGGAGCTCTGCACTCCAGATGTGGCTTGGAAGGCAGATTTTACGTGTTGGGAAAGAGACTGCATTCAGAAGGGAGGTGAAGGCTGCAGACCATGAGCTCTTAACCCCAGAAACAAGAAAAATTTTATAGAAGACAAAATTAATTTCTTAGCAGGGAGACTGGGATATTGTAAGGCAAGAGTTTTGCTGTCACACATAAACATAAAATAGATGCTAAAGACCAGAAATGCTGTCACTTCATGGGTGCAATGAAAGAACGCAAGTACCATTATTTCTGCTTGACTTGTGCTTGACAACACAGTTTTCTTCCCAATGCTTGTTAATGCCAGCATAAACAGAGGACAACCACCGACACATACCAGCAATGCTAACACAGTTGCTTGGCACACAAAGATCCTTCCGAGAGCTCCTAATAACTGAGAAGCTCCTGCTATTATCACTGCAGCCTCTGTGAATGTTAGTCCGAGCACCTCTAAATGAAGGGAGTAAACTGCAAGGGAGCCATATCACCTCAGCTGACTTTACGGCAGCAATAACATTTTGATTTCTAATCTACCGTCATTCCAAATGAGAAACTCTCACAGCTAGAGCTCAGCCTCTCTCATTTCTTTGTCACATTGTCCTTTACGGCAATTTGCAGGTGGTCCCATCACTGGGGTATGTGACAGCCCCTCGGCTGCTGTGCAGTGAGCGCTATGGCCACCCGGCGGGTGAGGGCAACGATCGCTTCCCAGATGATGGCACGTCTGTAGTTGCTTGCTAGGTCCTGTTCTCCAGCTCTGGGGCTGGTAGGTTTAAATCCAAACAGAAAACGTTAATGTTTTCGCCCACCCCTCACATAATCACTCTCATGGCCCTCCACTCACAGCCACCAGCTTCTCAGACACCCCAGCTTCTCATTGCCTCCCTGTTGATGCAGGCCAGCCCTGACTTATAGGTCCCTTCTGCTTCCACCAGCTCTGAGAGGCACAGGCTTAATCCCAAGGGCTGATTGGGGCATTTCTTTCTCACTGCAACATCTTTCCTCAGTCCTTCAGTGTAACCGAGCCCTTTTCCTCTGGCCTCGTGCCCCAGCCAGCATTCCTCCTGTAGATGCTAGCCAGAGGTCCACCTTTGCTCAAGACAGCCTCGGAAGCACTGTGTTACAGGATGAAGTTTAGAGAAAGACCAAAGTGATTTTGATGAGAAACCTGCAGTCACATAGCCTCAGGCTGCATCCTTGACAGATCTAAGATGTCATTAGCACGATATTGCATTTATTTATGGAATTTGTAATACAATTCAGGATAAAAGGTGCTATATAAATTGAATATCAACAGGATTCTTTATAGATATGGATGAAGCAATAATTAGGGCTTTCAGTGGCTTTTTGACTTCATCCCTCACCCCTTTCCCTGTATCACTGCACACTGAAACAAATGATGGGGTGCGCAGAGTAAGGAAAGAGGTTCAAAGGGTACCAAGGGGAGTAATTACATCAATTCAGTTTGTGGAACCTGCCAAAGAAAAAATACTGAAAGTCTTTTCTTTTTTCTAAGAAAAGAAAAGAAAAAAATTATTGGAATGTATTATAAGGCCTGGGCAATGCAGTGTTTGTACCAGTGTAACCAGTGATGGAAGTGGATGTGTCTTCTATGAAACCTTGTCCTACACAGCCCCTGTGTTGTGAAAAGGGCCAGTATGGTACCAGTTTGACCAGCACGGATAGTTTGGTGCATTAAGAAGGGCCAGCGTGGTACACCTACAAGAAGCTGTTTGAGCTGCTGGTTATACCCATTTCGGTCATGCAGTATGCTTGCAAGACACCAGCATTGCTGCAATTACCATTGGGTGTAATTGCAATTTGGGTTGCAAATTACAATTTTTGTAATTGTAATGGTGCAATTACAGTGGTGTAATTAGATGATTTCTGCTGTGTGCATCACGCTCTGGTGATGAAACGTAAGACCTCAGGCTATAGGCAAACGACAAACAGAAAAGTATATGCAAGAAAAAGCCTTCCAGATCCAGCTGTGCTGGTGAGAGACGACACAAACCACCCCACCGTGTTTCCTCCAGCGCTTTGGGTGACTCCACTAGTGGCTGCTTGTGTGGGGCCTCCCAAAGCGCTGCAGGCAACATCAGAAGGATTAGCTCAGCTACAGTGGTTTAGTAGGGAGTTTAAGGAAAGCGCACTGCTAAGCTGGAGCAGCCTCAACTCTCCGTCAAGATGGAACGAGGCCGGTAAGAAGGTGACTATTGCCTTGCCTTGGGAGGCCTGGGGGAAATGTCCATCCATCATCTCCTCTGACAGAAGGGTCAGTTTCGTGGTCTGAGTCAATGTGTGTTTGCTGCAAAATCAAATCTAACCTTTAAGAGAACCGTGTGCAACCTGCACGGGTTCGGTTTCCTATGTGGGTTGGATTTTCCTTCCCAAACCTACTTTCACCAGTACAAAGTATTTTTCCCCTCTCTGAAAACATCTTTTCTTACTGAAGACCAGTCTTGAGGAGGAAATTCTCACCGATGTGTTATGGTCACAGTCTTTGTTGTATTTCCTGTGTACATCTTAGTTATTTCACAGTATTCAAGAAAATTCAGTCAAGAAACCTCTCACTGCTCTTGTGCCCCAGGCTGCAGTGTAGCAGGAGCAACAGAGCCCATCGTGGAGGAGGTGTTTGGAATACAGTGATCTCAAAAACCTGACCAAAGCTGGCAAATGGCAGTAAGATGCACTTAAGGTCCTTACAGTCCTCGTAACTGAGGCCTTCACCAACTTCAAACCTTTATTTTCACACACCCCTCTCTAAAAGCAGTATGGTACTCACTTGACCGATCAAAAACTGAGGTTATGTGACCTCTACAATGAAACGGGATGTTTCTATACTAGTAAGTCAAGGCATGAGCACATTCCAGTGATCACCCACATTGTCACTGTGGTCTGCTGCTCAGTAGAGGGGTTTTCAGAGACCATTCGATGACATGTGGGCATCTGCAGGGACAGATCTGGGCTTAACCTAAATGAAGGGGAACATCAAAGAAGGCATTCACTACAGTGCTGGAAAACAGAGTGGAAAGAGAGGAGAAGAGAGCTTCCATGAGTGAAGGGAAGGACAGCCCTGGTCCTTCCCAGAGACATCAGCCTGATGCATGCGTACCGTCCCTCTGCAAGCACTGAGTGAGCTCACTGCGAGGATGTGTTACATGTTTCAGGATTGTTGTTTGTAAGCACACGTGCATGACTGCAAGAAAAGCTTGAAACACCCCCACACTTATCTGTTTATCTAAATGTTTCTGTTCCTCGCTCTGAGGTAAGCAGTATGACCCCAAATGCCTTGTTGATGTTCTTGGTGGGTCAGCTGCTAGCACTGTGCAACAGGCAGCACCCTGGTCACGCAGGCTGCAGTGCTCTGGGGAGGACTGCATCTTTACAACTGCGGATGTAAAGATGTGACCAAGGCTGAAGCACAGCCATCAGATGGCATAACCGCACCATTTCACAGCAGTCTTGGAGCCATTTCCTCCAGCTGTGTTTTCTGACCGCAACTTTAAAATAGAAAGCAGACATCCTCTTGCGATCACGAAAAGAGACTGTAACTTTGAAGACTGGGGAGAAGGGCGAGAAAGAAATAGCCCACTTAAAAAGGAAAAGGCAGCTAACCAGAACTGATGCTGCCTGAGATATGAAGCAGCTTGTAAATGCTGACCATGCTGAAAAAGCTCCCGCTTGTCTCATTGCTCCTAAGACTGAGAGAAACCCCCGAGAAATGAGCCTTCCCCTTTCCTTGAGGGAGGCTGAGGCTGGAAAGCTCTGAGTTCCGAAATGACACCTCTCCAGCAGTCTCCTGGAAGGGTGTCCCTTGCCTGACCCCACAGCCTGCGAGTGCAGGAGCTGAGTTCAGCATCAGGGCTTTCAGTTGCCTGCCGCACTTATCCACCCCTCCTTGGCATACACTTCTAGCTGGAAGAGATACGCGCTGCTTCCGAAAGCCATGGTACCACAGGAACAGGAATCAACATGTCCTGAGTTCTGGGGCCAGGGCAAACTCTCCTCACCATCGCCCCTCCCTGCTTCAGGAACCTCAACAGCACCCAGTCCTCCTGAGCATTTCAACAGAGACATTGCTAATGTCCGAGTGAGGGCTGGCTATGGGAGCAGAAGGAACAAGCAGCTCTGTGCCACAGCCTGCTCCTCTTCTCCCTTGTCCCGTGGTGGAAGCAGCCTGGCTTTGGCTTGTATGCGGCAAAATTCCAGAGAACGCTTGACCCAAAATCCAGCACACGTTTTGGCCAAGATACCCTCATGGAGCCAGGCTGGTCCTTGTCCTGCACACAAAGGGCTGGAGGAACACTGAGCATCTCTCTCCGTACCACCACACCACATGTGGCTTGGATCCAGGTAACAACACTTCCTAGGGATTAGTGGACAATTCAGAAAAGGCACCACCAGTCCTCTCAGACCACCTCTAATCCCTGGTAAATGCAGTCTAACATGAGGATAACTAGCAATGTCCCAAATTAAATGAGCTGTGGCTGTTATTATGGATTTACTTCTGTATAGAGCATGGCTCAGAAGGAAGCATACCCCAAAGATACCGGTGGTCAGAGGTCAAAGCCATGGGTGCGGTAGGAGAACATCTTGCCGTCACCCAGCACCACCACAATCCGCCCTTTGTCACAGCTCTGTGCACAGTGCAGGTATAAAGGATATCACCCAAAACCACAGGGCACAGATACACTGCATCGCTGAGGGCACAACAGATAAAATTTCTGGTACTGGCTCTGCGCCACTTCATCTCTTCATCCCAGCGCAGAAACTTGGCATCAAGCCTTTGTGCTGCTCCTGGTTGTGATGTAGGTCGCAGGGCTTTCCAGAAAGAGAAGAAATGAAGATTTATCTTTTGGCCATGGCCATTTAATATCATTAGAGGAGCCCTGCAGAGAGCAGTTCGTCAGCCATTTGCCTTTCTTTGGCATTCCCAGTCATAAAAGCCTAAATCCAGGCTCTGCTCCAGAGCTACAAAGCTAGGCAAACCCTCCTCAGTGAAGAGCAGTCCGCCCAGCCTCCAGCAAAGTCTGACAGGCTAAATCATTTCCAGACCCAGGAATGCTGAGAACAATTGCTTTTTCCCTACCAGCAATAAGTGCCTCTGAGCCATGGCACCCTGGACATAAGCTATGGTCAATCACCATGAGGTTTTAAAGAGCTCACTCTCCTTTTTTTTCCCCTCGTGCGCTGTGTAGAAGTGACAGCTTTGGGTTTGCTGAGGGTGTAGAAGGGAACAAGCCCACACACACACGAACTAGCGAGGCACGTGCAGCTCGTAGTCAGGCTGGGGTTTGATGCTGTTCCCTTCCTTCGCCTGTATCATTAATAAACTGTTTTGATCTCCCAGTACCTATCAGATGGGCTTCTGCAGACCGTGGTAACAGAGCTAAGAAAAATGACAGTTGTTCTTCATTTAGAGTATAAATAACTGAACATTTTCAATGCACTTCAGATCTGTGAAACCACTAGATTTCTTCCGTTGGGCTGGTTGTGATAAAGAGAGCAACAGACAGAGCAAGGGAGCTTCTGAGTTTCCTCCTAAGTGAAAACGCTCCACCTGCTACCACAGTCACACCGACGGGCACAACTCGGCGCAGTCCCCTGGAAAGTCAAGACCAGCTCTTGCACATCCTCAAGAGGGGTGGACCAGATCTGCAGAGCTGAACGTCCATCCTGGGAGCTGTATCCCAGCTGATGCAGAGGGAAAACGAGCTTGTTTCGGCTCCCCAGCACCTCCAGAGCGCCCTGGCTTTTCCAACCTGCATGTCGCAGCCTGCATGTTTAAGAGGTCCTGCCTCAGTCAGGACCATGTCAGTAATCACAGGGACACATTGCAATCGGGGCCACTTTCTGTTTCATTTGAAAGAGGAAAAAATAGGACAAGCAGATGCAAATGGACACACTGATCTCTCTAAAAAGTCATTTACCCAAAAGACACCATTTGCAGCCAGAGGACAGTGATGCAGCTATTTTTAAAAGACTCCTAGGGAAAAACAAAAAGTGGAGAAGATACAGGAGGTAACCACAAGGATGATTCATAGGCGTGAGAAAAGTCCTTGCAAAACTTAAAACCTGAATCTATTAACAGAAGGAAAAGTTAAAGGAGACTTGACCAAGGTGTGTGAGAACCTACCCAGGGAGATAACCCTGGGTACCGGTGGGCTCATTAGCAGGGCAAAAATTCAAGAGTGAAAACTAAACCTTTATGAATTTAATCTGGAAATCAGAAACACATAAGGGGAATGGAGCTGGACTTAGGGAAATGGCAGGTTCTTCCTTTCCGACAGCTGCAGGTGCAGACAGGCGGCTACTAAACAAATACGCACAGGTTGGGGGTTGCCAAGCACAATTTCAGCAGGAGTAAGGCAAAAAGCAGCGACCTGCTTTGTACTGTCCACATGTTGCACCAGCACCTCCACTCTGCCAGACCTGCCTTCAGCTCATGGAAGAGGCACCAAAGCACGGGGATCAAACTCTTCTGAAATGCTACGAATCTTTTCATGGCTGCTGGGTTATGAACACATTTCTGTGTTTACATCAGGAATAACCTGGTGAACTGCTCTGCCATCCATTTATACCCTTCGCTGAGTATTTGGCATTCTTTGCATAGTCCCCTGCCAGGGGAGGCTTCTGCCTATCCAAATATTTACGTGGGTGTCATCACTGGAGTATCTGAACATTTACTTTTCTTTAAACAACCTACCCTTAGGTGAAGCAGCTTTGTTCCTGGTCATTAAGAACATCTACAGTAGGATGCAGACTGGGCTAAAGCAGCATTGCTCGTGCTGTAACAACATAAAACTGGCTTTTTAACGACTCCAGGTAGCCTGCATTCCTATTTTATGCCTTTCAAGAGAAACCAGGTCAATTGTGTTTCATGCTGCAGAGATTGCCTACAAAACAGAGGAAAAAAAAATTAAAAAAAAATAAAGCTGGTGGTGAACATACAGCAGTGCTGCACCTGCCTGCATGGTTTCTTTACGTCCTTTCTCTGGGAAGAAGCACTATAAACTGGCCCTGGCCATGCAGATGTGAACAAATCTCGATTAACCCAGTGGCAACCGGTAAAACCTGTGGTGCCTGGGCTTTCCCTGGCCACCAGAGCAGCACAAGGGCTGTATTTATCACTGACATGTGCTGGCAGCCCCATTCCTGCTCACGCAGCTGTGAAGACTTCCAGAAGCGATCAGGAAAATGGGGTGATGGCCACAGCTTGGTGTTAGCTTCAAGGTCGGCTAATACAGGCGCTGCTAAATCCCTGCTGAGACTAATATTTACTGCAGCCTCTCAAAGGCTGCACTGCACACAAATATGCACACTCACACACGTACCCTTGCACCTCCGACTCTGCCTACGGTAAATCTCTCAGAAGCATCCATCTGTCGTTTCTTTGGGGAAATCCAAGAAAACTGTGTCAAAAATGAAACAACAGTGGACTCAAGGTCTCCTGAGTGCCTGGTGCAATTTGGTGTGACCTCTGTTGATCGTGCTGCTCTCCGAATGGCTTTTACAACACTATGGGAGAAAGATCCAGCCTGTCCCAAGAGGAAATGTCTACATCTCTAAAAAGCAAGAACCAGGTTTGATACAAGAGGCCACACAATTGTACAGTGCTCTGAAAGAATCAATTTAAACGGAATATGGGCAATTCCTGGGTTCAAACTAACCAAAATCAGCACTGTCTCCAGTTCAAGTGCCCCGAGTTTTCAACACCTCATCTTCAGACAACATCTTTTATACCTTCCAATTCTTCTCTGCCCCATTCACTGGCTCAGTTTGGTCTTGGGATTTAAGTATCATCATCTAGCTCTAAGGGCACTTCACTTTTATACAAAGCAGCTTCAAAAATCACAGTGCAGGCTTGAAACCAGACAGGCTCCTCCAGACGAGAAGGACTGTTATTCCCTCTCCAAGAAATAAAACCTCTAAGCAGGGGAAGAAAGGTGAAAAGACAGCGTGCTGGCACCCAAGACACAAGAGATATACCACCGAGTATTTCCTTCTGGAGGCTGAGAAGAGCATCCAGTAGGAAATTCTCCTCCAAAGGACCAGAAGAGTTTCATATTAAAGCATTTGAACTTTTCAGGCTTTAATTCAATTTCTCATTGTTCAAAGCTCAGGCAAGGACGCAGGACATGCTACAGTGCTGGTGCTGGCTTTTCTTGGAGGCTTCTTCTTGGAAGCACAGAGTTCCTGCACTGGCATAACACTGGTTTGATCCTACTGCTGATCCCACCCATCACCAGCATAGCTCAGGAAGCACTATTGGAGGTTGGGGTTTTGCAGAAAAATATGCCAAATGCCATCGATTCGGAGCTTCTAGTCCTTGCAAGTCTCTGCAGCCCCCCTCCATGTACTTCATTTAGCAAGAGAGAGAGCTCTAACCCTGCTGGGTGTACAGCACAGATATGATATGGAAAAAAAGAGGTGAAAAGCAACATGCATATTAGTTGCTGCATTGGAGTAGGATTAGTGGCAAAAAAGAGGGTGTTCAGGGTCTAGTCCCTCACTGCTGACACCAAGGAGGACACAAATGTTATAGGGGTGTTTCCAGCTCCCACCAGCTCTCCTGGGCTGGCGATGTGACACCATGAGGCTGCTGAAGACCAGGCTTATCATTTTTCAAACCAGCTGTCACAGTCAATGAAAGCCATGGAGAGCAAAGCAGCGCTGAGATGTTTGCCTGTGGTTGTTTGCTTATTCTGAGTGGGCTGATTTGTTTCCCTTCCTGTTCCTCTCAGACTCTGAGTTTTCACACATTAACCCCTAAGAGAGCTCAAGTGAGGAAGGTTTTGATCCCAAGATCAAGCCACCATGGCCCTGCTTGGTTCACACACCTCCTTTCATCTCGCTCCAGCGGTGCATCCCACCCCTTCCCACCCTCCCTCCCTGCCTGTGTCAGCAGTGCCAGGGGGAAAATCTGCAGAGCTTCATCTCTACTCCTCTTCCTCTCCTCCCCCGGTAATTCCCCTACCAAAAACCTGAGGTCTGTGTCCTCCCCATCGGATGCTCACTGCCCATTTCAAGAGCACGGGGGCAGTGACCCACTTTGCTGGTCTGCCCCACCCTTCCCCAGCCCTCCCCCTTCCCCACACACGTGGGATCACCCTCCCCTAACCCATTTTTCCTTTCTTTGAGCAGCCATCAAAGGATTCTTTCCTTTGTGAGAAGTTTAAGGAAATTCCTAGTTTTTCTGACTTGAAACTCTGCAGACTGTGTCTGTCCTGCTTCCTCCATCACCACCTAATGGCACGCGAGAAAACAGCATTTGGATCCCGCTGAATTCTGTATACGCAGTGTTAGGGGAGCAGGTTCCCACAGGGGACTTTGTGTGCAGCTCTGTCACCCTGCATTTGCTCGAGAGACCCGTGCCCGTGCACAGCCCCTGCCAGAACAGCCCAAACTGGTCCTGACGCACCAACCCACCGACAGAGCAGACTTCCCCAGGGACACCAACCAGACATTAAAAATCATTATTTCCATTTTACTTTAGGGAACAGAGACCCAGAAGGGCAAAATGGTCAAAGGACAGAGGCAATGCAGCGCTGGGAGGAATTAGCTTGGGCCTTCCAGTGCTGCCGAAGCGGGAGAGCTCCCTCCCCGTGTGCCTGCTTGCTGATGTGCGGAGCCACTCCGGGACTGCTGAGTACAGCCAGGCCCTTCTGAATTCATCTGTACAGGCATTAAATGGCGCTGGGCAAGGACCTTCTGCCTCCCCTTTACACCAAGGCAAAGCCACCAGTCACAAGGTCCAGTTCTTATACAGATCCTCACCTTGATCACAAGGAGTTACCCTATCTGCCCCACCTGCCCACGAGCAAGGCAGCTAAGCTTGAGCTGCTTGACCTTTTTCTTTTTTTCCCCCCAAAATCTTCTTCCCTTTTGCACTGCTTCCAGCCATGCTCTAAATGTGCCACTCAAAGAACACCAAAAACATAATTTTCCTGACATGTTCCTGCAGACAGATGTGATGATGCTATATGGTTTATGTGGTCTCCAACATGCAACGTGTCTGTAAATCCTGCACCTTGGTTCAGCAGATTTTTGGTGCCAGGAGGTATTTACTGCCCTAAGACAATTATGTAATGATAAGCTTAAGTGAATATTTAACACCAAGAAGCCTGACTTAGTTAGCAATGGAACCCTAATCAAGAACATACACTGAGAGATCTATCTCCAGAGGGGACAGTACTTGTGTCATGGAGAAATACAAAGCCAGAAGTTTTCTGTCTTGGCTCTTTCTCCCCATAAACAGCATAAGATTGCATTTTTTTAGCAAAGGAAGTTACACCTAACTCAGGAGTGACCTATCTCTCTTACCAAAAAAACAAAGCTGGAGGCAGCCAAAGCTGTGTCCAGGCACCCTTGACCACTGACTCCTTCTCACCCAACACAATCGCACACCTTGCCCAGAAAAGTGGACATCTGGCTCCTTGGTTTGGGTGTCAGCCGTGCCAGACCTGTCACCAGCTGTCCAGACAATACCACTTTGCTGGGGTGCTCCTTGGCATCACCAAACAGAAACCATCCTCTGGCAGGCACAAGAAGAGCTGTGCCTGGCTGATGGGCAGCTCAGATTTGCTCTTTTGGGAGGTAACAAAATACTATTTTCCTCCCCACCATGCACAGCAGCTAATTAGAACATCTTCCCTCCAGGGATCACCCAGGCTTAAACATTTCCCTGGATTAAAAACAAAAACAACACTTGGCACTGACAGGCACAATGAAGAGACAGTGACAGGTCTGCCAGAGCTGAAAGCCACTGGCAGTGTAAGGAAAATACCAGGATACGAGGCGTCTCAAGGATGTCCTGTCCCTTGAAGGGTGAAATACAGGGAGAGAGCTTGCTTTGCTACAGCTAAGCCTCATCCCAGGCCTCCAAAGAGGGAAATTATCCATCCTCAAGAGCCCAGCTCCATTACACGTGGGAAATGGAAACTCCATGTCCTGTTCCACTGCCCTCCAGTCCCAGTTATCACGATTTCAGAGAAGCCAGAAGAGGAAAGGAAGGAAAGAGTTGTGAGAAGGAATCAGGGCTCTTAGTTTGAGGCACAGCGGTGGGGTAAAGGAACTGGGGGCATAGGGGTAGCATCTTGAACTCAGGTGTGACTTGAGCCACCTCTTTGCTGCAATCACCCTGGGTAAAGGGGAGAAAACGCAGAGCAGCGACATCTGGTCTACTGCTCGGTAGCTCAACGACCAGCCTAACAAAGCTGCTGGTTCTCTTTCCACCTTCACTACAGCACAACCCTATGACTGTGGTTCTCACCCATGCCTTGGTTTCCCCTGTTTGAAACTCGTGGTGTTGATCATGACCTGATGAAAGTGAAACATGGTGATGAGTGCTGTCAGCACTGGGGTCAATACCCTTCCATCACAATTCTGTTCTGTTCAGGATCCCCAACTAGTGATGATGCTACAGGAGGAAGAAACTAGCAATGTTAGGAGACACATGTGGCTTCATTCCACACTCCCTCAAAGGAAGGCACTTGCTTTTCCTCCATCCTTTCTATGTTTCCAGCAAGAGAAAGCATACCTTGTTTATTTGTTAAAACTACTTATGGCACTTTGCATCATTCTTGCTAAGGCAGAGGGGTCTATTCCACCACCCACAAACAAGGTTAACTTTGCTTTCTCCTAACACACAATTTCACAGTTCTAGTTTTTCATCAGGACTTCGAGTTACAAGTTGCTGTGCTTCACAGGCAGGGAAAGAGCAGGTTTTCCCTGTTCGGTCATGTCTAACATGGGTGTTTGTTCCTCGCTTGTTAGGAACGCAGAAGGAAAACAAGGAACACATTTACCTTGGTCAAATAAAAACTAGCCCAGTCCTCCCCTGCTGCTACAGAGCAAAGAGAAGGGAAAGCACCAGCACCCTGGTACCTTTTATATTCGCTTTGTACAGACGTAACTGATAGTGAAAATAGAAGGGCAATCCATCACCTGCTGTTTGCTAATGGCATACATATTTCTGTCACCTCAGGACCCATTACACTTGAGCTCAGCTCTGCAGTGTTAAAGTGTAAATTTATACCCCCATTGCCAAAAGCTGCACGGGGCTGGTGGAGCCCCTGGCAGAACTGAAGGTAGTTTACAGCCTGGTTTGGGGTTTAGCTGCCTGCAAAGCTCCCCAAGGGGCTGCTGGGGCTGGAGCTGGGAGGATGCTGGAGTCCACCATAGCCCTAACAGCCAGGTTTGGGGATGAGAAACAGATGTTGTGATGAATGAGGTCAGGATTTTATCTGGCAGCTCCAGTTCTCCCCAGTGACATTGGGATCCTCACACCAGCTTTGAGAGTCCTTGTCCAGCCGTGGCTAAGCCAGCCTTACACATAAAATCCAGCTGAGCACACACTGCTATCCCCTCCCTCAATGTAACCTTCTGAACCTCGACCCTGGGGCGGGCTGTGGTTTCCTAAATCCAACATCAGGAGGCACACAGAGGGTGTCCCAGGCAAGTTTCCTTGCTCTTCTTTCTCATTCATTTCTGAGGGGTCAAAGGGACTGGTTTTATTGTCGCTATTTATAGCTATTCCAGATAACCTCTAGAGATAAAGCCCTTTCCGGAACACATCTTTAACACAAGATCCCTGGTCCCAAGTAATAAAACTGGGGAATATTTTTCCTATGCAAAGTTCAGGTTTTGTAACCTGCATTTTCACTTTCCCTATCTCTGTTGTCTCTGCCTTCATACACTCGCCCAGCCCTCCTGACACCCAGGATTGGATTCAGAGGTCAGCTTCAACCCCGGCTTGATCATGACCTGCCACACTCTTCCCTAGGATTTCCTTCCAATGGCATCTCTCTCAAACTGCTCCAGCTGCAAATATTGAGCAGCTAAATCCTGCCTCTAGCTCACACGCAGACTCCTTCATTTGCACATCCAAATGAAGCTGTCTCAATCTGCCAAGCGCCTCCCACCTTTAAAGTAGAGTCAGTTGCTTTCATGCAAATGTAAACTTCCATGGTTTGGACTTCCAAGATATCCCTCCTGGCCTCCAGCTGCCTCTGCAGATGGATGCTGGTCTCTTGTGAACCCTGTGTCACACCTGCCATTCCCATGCAAATGTATTAGATAGCATCCCAAATGGTGTTTGGCAGCTTTGTACAGGCAGTGGAATCACACCCGAGATCTGCAGGGTAAGGGAGCTGAAATATGTGCCACCAGTGTCTGTTTCTCTGCAGTCAAAGGAGTCCAGGGTGGCTGGTTTAGACTTGAAATTAAATTTTTACATGTTAGGTAAGATTAATCATCTGCTGAGAATGCTGGGCTGTTAAGCCTCAACAAAAGAAAGCTCTGGGGGGACCTTGTTAATGTATACAGATACCTGAGGGCTGGGGGGTGGGGGGGAGCAGTATGTGTGAAGAAAACGGAGCCAGACTCTCCTCGGTGGTGCCCATTGACAGGACAAGAGGCAACAGGCACAATTTAAACATAAGGAAAAATCTTTCCACTGTGAGTGTGTTCAAACCCTGGAGCAGGCTGCCCAGCAAGGCAGCAGATTTTCCATCCCTGGAGACGTTCAAAACCTGACAGTGCACATCCTGCTCTCACTGAGCCTGGCTTCCCAGGGGAACTGGAGCCCTCCAGAGATTCTTCCCAGCCCAGCTATCCTATGACTCTGCGCATCCTGGCCATTCCTAGGGCATGGCCAGAGATCTCAGGGAAGTGTCCAAAGTCTCCCAACTCTACCTGACATCATTTCTGATGAAGAAAGAGGCCAGACTCAGACACATAAAGCATAAGGCAGGTGCTGGCTTAAGAACAGCTCAGTGCCCCACTGACACTCTACTTAACTAAACTAAACAAATCAAAAGTATGGCCCCAAGGTGTGGTTATTATTTTGTTTGTTTCTTCAGTTTGATTCATATGAAGTAAAGCAGTGGGCTGAGCTGCAGCCCAGCAAGGAGGAGTTTGCATGGCAAGAAGGCGAGGGGTTGGGGTGCATGCCCGGGGGTGGCATGTAAGGACACAAATGGGTATTGGAGGGTGTAAATCTGCCCAGGTAGCAATGGAAGAGGGTGCAAGGAGAGAGACACTATGGTGGGAAATAGTCCCTCTAGTAAATTAGTCCTCAAACCATCCTTTGGTCTTGGAAAGGTGTCGCTGGAGGTGTCCAAAGCACAGCCCATGAGTTCTCCAGCCTCTAGCACCTGAACCCAACCCCTGGCCCTTTGATTCTGCAAACTAGAAGAACCATTTCGTTTACCACGATGGTTTTACAGATCAACTCACCTCACCGTTTCCTTTTTATGTAGCAACCTCCCTCCTGGGTTCCCACCCACACCCACAGTACACACATACTCGGACATGCATTTCTCACACACCAGCTCCCGTAAGCAACAGGCAAACACACCCAAACAAGTATGCACCCAAGCACTCTCATGGTCCACCCAAGAAACGTGAAATTGCTGAGTTCACCTTTTTTGCTAGCTTCCCAATTTGATCAGATCACTCTCATTTAGCTTTCTCCGCTGAGTCCTCATCCATTACCTCATTTAATTGCAGCATTTCTGAATCAATGTCATTTCACCGATTTCTAAGGAGTCGCTCTGGATCTAAGCAGGTCAAACAGATCGGAACCAGTTGGCAGTTTTGTTAAATGTTCTCCCTTCAAAGCAATATGTAATAAATGAGAGGGATACTTGAGACTGAATACAATTTCTCCAGAATGGAAGATACTTCATTACAACATGACTGTCTGCTCGGTTTCCTACAGCCAATTTGCAGTCTTTTAAAAAGATAATAGATATAATTTAAATCAAAAGAAAGCAAATATCCCATGTGAAAGATAATGCAATAGTGCTCTTGGCAAACCTCCCTTTGGAAAGATAAATGGATTTCATCAGTATTTTTAAAGGATTAATCCAAGTTCTAGAGGCAAAAGTTGCATTTTGAAAGAAAATTCAATTTAAGGGGGACCTGGTCCTGGGCTACCTGCTCTAGGTGGCCCTGCTCGAGCAGGAGATGTTGGATGAGGTGACCTCCAGAGGTCAACCTCAACCATCTGTGACACCTCCCAGTACAAACCCAGAGAAGCAAAGAATTACCATATCATAAGATGCATCTTCACACTGCTGTCAGCTCATGAATATGCGTCAGTCTTGCAGTACTTGTCGTTTTTCTAAAGCTTCAGATCTTGAAACTGCGCAAGAATGTAAGTAGATGCAGACTCAGCAGGCCAAAGCCATTGAAGCTTTATCCCCTCTTGTGATTTCTGCTTGGGATAACTGATGATGTAAGGAATGGTCCCACTGTCACCTCATCCTCCCATTCAAACCAGGCTGCAGCTGCTCGACTTATGAAATGGTAAATTGATCCTGGAAAAATAAATCCAAAGGTAAGGCCCAACAATAGCAATAAGAAATAGCTAAAGAGAGAACTTCATTTACAGAGGATAAGCCACAACTGGCCTGGACTGGCTTTAGACCATGGTGACAGACTAGACTATAAACCTCCATATAAAATAGGAAACCAGTTGAATGAAACACCCCGTTTCAGCAGATTCCAGAGGAACTGAGCAGCATTAACCTCACCAGGTGTGTGGGTGCTTACTGATGACTTTGGCATGCGAGACAGCTCTGTATTTTGAAGGAGATGCATTTTTGCTCATAATGATCTGAGAAAAGAGAGTGAATCACTGATTGAACTCCTGGTGTTCTCCACATCCTGCAGAGCAATGCAAACTGCCAGCTTCAACACTAGCCATCAGCTGGGATTGATGTACATACACAAGCCAGAAAAAGAGTGTATCGCTTTGCAAGTTGTTGATGTTTCCTTTTAAAATACCTGTTTGAGGGGTTTTATTTGTTGACTAATGGATTCTCTCATCAGTGGCAGCCTCTCAGCTTTAATGTTGATTTTCTGAATTTCTCAGCAGAAGCCAAACATTGCCAAGTCATGCAGAGAAACAGCATATGAAGATGAGGCCGACACAAGGCCCTGAAGGATGTGGGATTTTTCACACTGTAACTGTGGTGGTGAAGACGTTTGAGCAGCAGAAACACTCTCCAGAGCTTTGAGGCCACAACAAAGTAGCAAATCCCTTTTAATGTTACTATAGGAAACTTCGGAGGAAACCAAAGTTCTACAAGACCACGCCATATACCTGCAAGAAAATAAGCATAGCTACTAGCACAGAGCAGACTTAGCTGGTTAATATTATCACTGTTATCTCCACCTGATAATGCAGCTGGGTCTGGCCCAGCATAGTAGCCTGTCCTTCCATCCACACCTGCTATAAGCAGAGGCTGTGGGGAAAGAGAGCATCCTCACACACGAGAGCCTGCCACAGTTGGGAGCCAGCCACAGCTGGGAGCCTGTCACAGTTGGCTTTGCGTGCTCAGCTTGGCATGAGGACAGTGAGCCTGGCTTTGCTTAGAGGAAATGTTCCAGGAGATCATGGGGATAAAAGCAAGAGTTATTCTGGGAAATCCACACGTGTTTTGGCTGTGGTCCTCAAGGAAGAAGGAAACACAGGGCAGTAGACTCACTAGAAAAGCAGATCAAAGTTTCACAACATAGAGGTTAGCTTCAAACAGAGCCACAGCTGGGTTTTCTTAGATAAGCATGAATAACTAGGGTGGATGGAGTGAGAAAAGGCTTGTCCAGCTACCTGTGCTACAATAGTCATTGACAAGTGAAAGGTTAACAGAGGGTGCTGGAAAAAACAGACTTCAAGAGAAAGGTTTTTCAAATAAAAATAATTTCAGGTTGGCTCCAGCTTTACAGAAAAGACGGAGATGAATTAACTCCCCCCAACAAAATCACATGCCCAGCTAGTGCCAAGATGTGAATGAGACTGGTGCTATTTTCTTGGGTAGAAAGAGCAAGTTTATGCTTGGCCATGTCAGGTCTGCAAGATGATGGACCTGTGAAATATGGAAACAAACAACCTCTTCTTCCACACATGCACACAAACACAGCCTCTCATGGATATGTAACTCTTTACATACCTACACAATGCATGTATGTCTGTGCATGCGTGCCTTTCTGTCACCCATGGCTCCCTCCATCCCTCACAGAGGTCTGCTAAATGCAGTCCAGCTACAGATCATCCTGTAATAGTGCAGCCATCCAAGCAGGGAAGAGGAACATGTACCTTCAAAGTGCTGATGTGGACAGCCACAGGAATCTATATAAAAATACTTCAATATGAAAAAAAAAGGTAACTTAAAAAAAAACAGAGTGAGCATCTGCAAGGACAAGTAGAAAGTATTTCATTGTTTAAGCTGCTACCATCACTGACGTCCTGGACTTACATGCAACACGCAGACCACAACTGCCACACAGCAGGGAATTCTCAAACTCAGTGGCCAAAGAATGCAGTTTAAACATCCCCTCCAGTGACTTAAATTGGTCTAGGTAAAATATCAACAACACGGGATTAGATTCTGGTTTTCCTACAGAAATGGCCACCGTAGCCAACTTATTCCTGCTGTGGCCTCCAAGTGTGGACCAAATGACTGCACCTCTGGAATGTTCAGAATGCCACCAGGCACAGAGCACCCCACACGAGCGTCGCAGGGGGCTCTGAGGGCACAGCGACTGCCTGGAGTTTGAAATGTCTCCTCTGTCCTGTTAGAAAAGGAGCGGTGGTTCCCCCTACCCCAGCTGAGATGGCTCCTTTCCCCATCCACTGTCCCAGAACAGAAGATCTGGGATTTCAGTATAAATTTTCTTTTGGTGATGTTTTTCAAGCTTTAAAACCGAGACAATTTAGATTCTGCTGTATGAGGCTCAACTCATGCACCTAAACACAGATATCTAATGACATCTGAGCAATGCTGGCACATCTGACATGTCAACACAGGGCTGGAACATAACCTACAGGGGACCCAAACCCTCCTGGGCTGGCAGCATGGGACCAGCGAGGAAACCCTCAAATGGCATTAGACACTGATATACAGACGACCGAATCTCAGCGTGCCTAAGTTAGGGAAAACAAATGCTCAAGACACAAATTCACTTGGCTCTTTACCAGAACCACATTAACATTCAGATGTTTATCACACCACTTATGCCACAAATCATTTCTTTTTAAGCGCTGCTTTTATATGCTTTGTAGAAATCTCTTTATAGAAGAAAACCAGCAATTATGTTAAGCTCTCTTCAAGTAATTCAAGCCTTTATCAGCCCAGTTCCAGTGTCTGCTTGTCTAGGATGTGTACTGTCACACTTTGTTTGAATTTTATGAGTCTAATAAGCAATCTTCAAACTGACAGGTATTGACTAAGTTTCTGGACAGAAAGCAATGCATCCACGTCATCAAAGACCACCCAAGATGCTAAGTGATAGAAAGACTATCAAGCACCTTTTAAATTTAAAATCAGAGAAGTCTCCCTCAGTCTTTAGAGCCACCCAGTTCCTTCCCTTCATGTGTTAAACAGGGCCAAAGAGGGCGAGCTTATACCTTTTATTAGAGCAACCGTCATATCTGGGGGAAGAAAGAAGAAAAATTTCTGAACATACAGTTCCTCCTTCAGACCCAAACCAAAACATAAATATGGAAGCTAAATTTAAGATAAGAGGAAATGCTCCAAATCTAATTACATTGGACATTTAGGCAAGCTGAAAGAAGCAAGTAGTTAGCACCAGCAGACCTCAGGTAAGGCTGTAGGCTTATTAGCCATCATGATTGAGATACAAAATGATGGGATGGGAAGGGAGAGAGCAGGAATATAATTAATTATTAATTTACTGCCTACCACTGCCAGAGGGAATGAGATACGGGGGGTGGGGGTAGTGTAATACACCATACAATAAATGCTTATTGATTTTCCACATATGGTAGATTTATATATTTCACTTGATAGGCTTATGTTTCAACAGATTGTATAGGTCTTCCCCAGGGACGAAGATTGAGTGTTCAGAGACAAAAGGGTCATGCCTTGAAAAATATTCTCTCGCAGGCACCAGCGGGTTTCTGCCTGTACTATTTTGCCTATCTGGTTCATTCTGGCTGTTTTTTTCATCTTGACAGGGTCTCTGGCAGCACTTGGTGCTCTGAACGAACTCTGTTCCTTTCTGGTGTGTGCTTGTACAGGACCTGGTGCATTTTGCTAGTCCTGTACTCATGGTTACGTACAGGTAAGCTTTGCATTTCCTTCCTTACCTCCATTGGGCTCCTGAGCCTGCACTGGTCCATGTGACATCTCTAAAATGTGCAAGGAAGGATGGAGGAGGCATCTGGAGACTTGTAGCTGACCTTTCAGTGATATCTTCTTTTAGACTATATTCTTCTGTGAGGCTAATTCTTCAATGCTATCCTGCCACCGCTCTGGCACAGGTTGATATGCTAAACCACAGACACACACAGAGCCATCCAGGAGTCCACTGCTGCTCTGCGCTGCAGCCAAGGTTGGCTGGGTATTCAGGCAGCTCGTTTGGAAGGTGACATCTCTTTCCCCAGACAAGCAGCTGGGTGGGCTTCCTTTGCAGACCAGAGAGGTGGGTCCCACAAGCTGTCTCTGTACAATGAAACCTGGTGGCCTCCACAGCTCAGATGGCCTCAGCAGTATTTCACAGCACTTCAGTGGGGGTTTGGGTGGTTCTGGGGTTTAACTCCAGCTAGCAACCAAGCACCACACAGCCGTTCGCTCGCTCCCCCCTCACCAGAGGGATGGGGAGGAGATTCAGGAAAAAGGTAAAACCTGTGGGTTGAGATAAGAACAGATTAATAAGTAAAATAAAATATAATATCAACAATAACAACAACAATTGTAATGAGAAGGACAGAGAGAGAGGGAAAGGAATAAAATACAAAAGGGAAAAAACCCAAATGATGCACAACACAATTGTCACCACTCAGTGACCGATGCCCAGCCAGCCCCCAGGCAGCGATCGGCAGCTCCCTGCCCTCTTCCCGCAGTTTATATACTGAACAGTATGTTCTATGGTATAGAATATCCCTTTGGCTACTTTGGGTCAGCTCTTCTGGCTGTGTCCCCTCCCAGCTCCTTGTGCCCCCCCAGCCCTCTCGCTGGCAGGGCCAGAGAAACTGAGAAGTCCTTGACTTAGTATAAACATTACTTCGCAATAAGTAAAAATATCAGCGTTATCAACATTATTCCCATACTAAATCCCAAACCCAGCACTGTACCAGCTACTGAGAAGAACATTAACTCTCTCCCAGCCGAAACCAGGACAGGTTGAGAGAGGGGGGGGGGGGGTAAGAGATAGGGTAGAGTTTAACAATTGTAATAGTCTGTTTAGCTGTTTAGGGTAAAAATTGCAAAATTTAAGCTGTTTGCCAAATCTTACACGGTTTGCTTGGGTACTGTGATAAGGTGTACGGGAGTAAAGGGCTTCATGACCATATAAGTCCAGCTTTATGACCATATAAGTCCAAAGAAAGATTACAACCTTGCAAGAACAAGCCAAAGCTGGTTCTGCGGTTTGGACAAAGAGCAGGACGTTACTGAGCCTGCGCAGATGTGGGGGTCACGAGGAAGACTCACCTGCCTTCATCCTCAGGACCCCTGACGACCACCACCAGGGGACACTGCGCAAACTCAGTCGGGAGAGAGATATGGAAATGACTTGCAGAACTAATTTTAATACAAAGCGGGGATAGGTAATGCATATGTATAGGCGTATTACATCATATTATGAATATGTAATGAGTTGTCTTATAAAAACAGAGCAAGTTTTCGTATCAGGCGCGCACGGTTTTGGCGGGACTACTCCCCCGTGCTGCCCAGCGCTGAATAAACATACCTACTTTACAATCTTACAGATTGTGGAGTCTGCTTTCCGCATGTCAAGGTGGTTGGTGGGTCTGAAGGTGTCAGTGGTGTCCACGTGTGCTATGGGGGTTTTCTGCATGGGGTGAGTCGGAGCTGGTTGTTCTTCATGCTGATTATGGGGTGCAGAAATACTGGGGTAGTGGGAGGGAGAAGGAGGACAGGAAGGATGGAAATGGGTCAATCACAACTCAATACTAATGACAGTGACCAAGAGTAACCAAGAAATAAAACCAAAATGTTTCAATACTGTTATTATTTATTACAACACATTTAAGATACAGTGTTAGGGTATTTGTTGTGTCCTTTATAGTGCAGTCAAAGGTAAATTTGGCAACCCCAAAGCTATGGTCATGCTAAAAAGTATCACATGCTGCCATCCCAACTGACTTTTAACTTCCTAAATGAGCTGAACAGGAAGATAATGAATTGCTGGAGAGGGAAAGCAACTGCACATCGAGCAATTGTTTCATTTGCTTTCTCCAGCTTATGAATCCAACTCTCCAGTGGCACTTTGCCCAGTTCATTTTACTTTAGCAACTGGTAAATGAATATGTGATCAGGAAGCATTTCCAATAAATATAATTACTCCTCTGCTGGGGAGGGCTGTGGCAAATGCAGCCCAGCAACATTTTATATGAAACAATAAAAAGGGAGAGAAGAAATTAAACAAGGAGGATATTCTCAAGAAATTCCGGCTTAATTTGCTTCTCATGGGCTAAAGGAAACTGTGTTCAGGTCCTAACCTGGTAGAAATCAGGGAACGGCTCCTTTAGCCATGGAGATAATTTCCTCCAGTGGATCTAAACGCTCTGCTGTTGCTATGATTTCTCATTAGGGGAGTAAGTTGCTGGTGGAAATTAGTACTTTTAATGCAGCAGCCACTGGAGGCTCCCCTGAGAAGAGGGTGCAGCTGTGCAAGGTGCTGTACACACCACATCTGCTGACACAACGGCTGTGGATTTTGCCCTGAAGCATTTGGGCACTGAAACTATGGCAGTCCACTCTGTCATCACTTGCTCACAGATTGCGAGCCGCAATCATAAAGTGTGGGCTCTCTCTGGGCAAATATGGTATATGTAATAAAAACTTACCTGACCTAAGTTCATACAGTTCAAAGGCACTCCTGAAAATCCTGCATATAAGTAAAGAAGAAACGGAGGATAAGAGAAAGGCATAACTTCTTGGAGATCAGATTATTCCTTTCTGTTTAAATGAGCCTGTGAAAATATTGCTATTCCACTACAGAAGCAAATTAACCTAAGGTGGTTTGGTTGTGATTTTTTAAAAATAAATCCTATTCAGGGTCGTTCAAATGTTCCCACAGCAATAAAAGGGAATGTTGTATCAAGACTTCAATTTCCTTTTTCTTTTATTGCCAAACTGGAGGTTTCAAAATGCTCTGTCTGGTGTTTTTGAGTGTAATTTCATCAGAATAGGCATGTTCCCACTGAACTTTTATTTGACAGAGAATAATTCAATGAAAAGATTCTGCAGCTGTTTTATGTAGGAGAAAGCAAGACACAGAGAAAGTGAGAAATTCCCGTATCCTGCATGTGAACCACAAGAGCCTCATGTTGGTGCTGGATCTACGGGTCTCAGGGGACTTGAGCCTGGCGAGCAGATGCTCTAATTCACTCTCCTGAGCTCAGACACACCGCTGATTTCTGTGCTCGTCTGACTGAGCCTGAGCACAGCTCTAAGTGACCTGCCCGGAGTCACACAGAAACCTTAATGAGCAGGAATTGAACACGGGTCCTTTCAGCTCCACAACGGTGTCAAAGCCTGTCCATCTCTTTAGCTTATGGCACTCTCTGCTGAGACCTAGGTTGGTCGCTTCAAAACTGGAACCTCTTCAGTTTTCAAACTGGAAAAACATTATCAAATTGAGTAACGTCATAAAATGGGTTCAGTAAGATGAGTCTTAGAAATCTGTCCCCAAACTCAACCCACATACCTAAAGAAAGGGGTTGAATTCCCAAAGGTGCTCTGAAATCAGTCCTGCTGCTCAGGTTCCTCAATATGCATTTCATAACCTGGCTTCAGGGCCTCTTTTTGTGTTCCTCAGGCCTCAGCTTTCCTTCCATCTTTGCTACACTTGAATCCTCAGTTATCTTACAGTGTTGCAAATGGTGACCAACAGTCCCACCAGCCAAAGGCCACACGCGACCTGACCATTTCCCTTACCCCTGTGACCCTTTACCGAGCTCTCAAATGCTGTCATGAACAGTGTTCATTGATCCTTGGCATAAATGGTTGGTTCTTCAAAGTTACTGCTGCTTCTAAATCCAGTCTGTTGCATTCAGCACCCACAGGCCAATTGAAATCTTTGGGCCTTGCCTGGCTTGGCCATTTCCCTTTGTTTGTAGCTTTGTGTAACATCACAATTTTACAGCTGAGATCCTTTTTATTGAGCCATTTATAGCCATCTCAGCAGTTGCTCTTAGAGACTCTAGACAGCTCATTGGTCTTTTAGTTGTGCATAAACCTCTGCACCCATCACACCACTGATCCCATTTTTGCCTCTATTCCCCCCATAATCAGTCTTGATTCTGTCATAAAGTAGGCTTATGTTTCTGCTACTGTAAAGTAATTAGTCACTAAAATATAAAAACAACTAATTTGAATGGATCTCAGAACATTTCTTGACCAAGCTCCCCACCCAAGCAGGGCCAGCTTCAATATTTACCAGAATTCCCAGTCTTGTCCAGTCCAGTTTTAACTGTCTGCAAGGATGGAGATGACACAACCTCTCCAGTCCCCTGTTGCAGTGTTTAACCACTCTCATAGTGAAAAATGTCTCCTTAAATACTGTTGGAATTTCTCTTGTGGCAACTTTTGTTTGTTGCTTCTCATTTGCTGGGCATCTCCAAGATGAGTATGGCTTTGTTTTTTCCCTAACTACTCACTACGTTGTTGAATACAGCAATTGCATTCTCCTTAGCAATCACGTATTTAGGATGAACAAACCCAGTTCTCTCAGCTTCTCCTTCTATGCCATGTTCTTTAGCCCCATAATATCTTGCCTCAGCTGGACTCGCTTCAGTATGTTGATGGCTTTCTTTACCGGGGTTTCCAAAACCGAACACAGCACTCCAGATGCATTCCCACAAATGCCAGCTGGAAGGGAACCATCCCTTCTCTTCATCTGCTGGCCACACTGTCACCGATGCAGCCCAGGATGCTGTTGGCCTTCATCACTGTGAGGGCCCATTGCTGAGGCATGTTCAGCTTGTCCACTAAAATAAACAGGTCCTTTTCTACCGAGCTGCTCCCCAGGCAGCTGGTGTGGAACTCAGGTTTGGAACACAATATAGAGTTGGCCTTAACCTTACTTCCCAAATATCCAAGAAGATCATTGCAGCAGCCTTCAGTTCAATGCCACCACAGCACTAACTAAACTAGCTAGGTTATACCCTGCTGCAGCTGTGCCTGTGTGAACCAAAGAGGAAACAACACCCCCACCTAGTTATCTTTGGTACTAATGTGATCTGCATTGCCACAAAATCTGGAGACCTTACAGCCCTCACAAAAAAAAAAAACCAAAAAAAAAAACCAAAACCAACCCACCATATGTATTTAGCTTCCCAAACACTGTGACCATCTATCTTGTGGCCAACGTGGTGTCAAGACACTCAGAGGTGTCCCTTGAGAATCTGCTTCTGCTGATGACATAGGTTACTGCCTGTTCCACTGCAGACACCAAAGCACACTCTGCTAGCTAGAAAATCAACCCATCCTGGCCAAGACTGTTCTCAACATGCATAAACAGTGGACTCCAATGGGAAGGGGGTCCTCACACCAGAGCTTTCCTGGACAGCACAACAAGATGAGGCAGCTGGGTTTCCAAGAGATGCCTTAGCTGCTGACAACAAATTGAAATATAAACATGCAGGTTTTAGAAGGCAAAGCCGTAACCCATCTGTCATTTAAGACACCATTGCATTGTGTATGACGCTGTGACCTTTTGCATTATTGAATATGCTCATTGCTATAAAAAGGATTGATTTTCTTCCCAGGCAGTGATGGATGGATAGACATGATATAGGGGGGAAGAGCTGCTTATTAACCTGGGTCAAAGATATTCTCAAAGCCCTCTTCTATTTCTGCCCATGTACCCAAGTGTGTCTAAAACTGCAGTAGGTCCCACAATTAACCAGCTGAAGCCCATAACCAAGAGAAGCTCAGTACCTTGATGGATTTGGGTACCACACAGCTGACCAGCCAGTAATGGATTATTTAAGTTGCAAACATTAATTATTTCAATTTTTAAGTTGGTCTTACAGGGAAATGGGGTCCAAACAAGACTGAACACTGAGTTTTAACTACTTGAGACTGTCAAAGCAGGGGCTGAGACCAGTTATGCCCCTGTTTTTAAAATCTTTATGTGATCAAACTCTTTGATCACAGCATACTGCTGCTGTTTCTAGACCTTCCTGAACAAAAACTGTCTGGAGTTGAACAAAATATTTCATTTTCAGGATGTTCTCCTTCCACCTGGTGGAAAAGGACCTGGGAGTGCTGGTTGATGGCCAGCTGAACACGAGCCCCCCACATGCCCAGGTGGCCAAGGGGGCCAGCAGCGCCCTGGCTGGTGTCAGACACGGCATGGCCAGCAGGGCCGGGGCAGTGCCCGTCCCCCTGCGCTGGGCACTGGGGGGGCCGCCCCTCGGATGCTGGGCTCAGTTTGGGCCCCTCAGCACCAGCCAGACCCTGAGGGGCTGGAGCGTGTCCAGAGCCAGGCTGGGGGCTGGGGAAGGGGCTGGGGCACCAGCCTGGGGGGGGGGGGGGGGGGGCTCAGGGGGGAGCTGGGGGTTCAGCCTGGAGAGAAGGGGGCTCAGGGGAGACCTTCTCGCTCCCTGCAGCTGCCTGACAGGGGGGTGCAGCTAGGGGGGGGGGGTCGGTCTCTGCTCCCAGGTGACAAATTGACAGGACAAGAGGAAACAGTCTCATGTCCCACCAGGGGAGGTTTGGATTTGATATTTGGAAAAAATCCTTCACTGAAAGGATGGTCAAGCTCTGGAACAGGCTGCCCAGGGAGGTGGTGGGGTCACTATCCCTGGAAGAGTTCAAAAAACATGTAGATGTGGCGCTTAGGGACATGGTTTAGTGATGGACTTGGCAGTCCTGGGTTAATGGCTGGACTTGATGATCTCAAAGGTCTCTTCCAACCTAAATGATTCTATGACTTCTACTGAGATTGTAGCTCACAGTGAAAAACCAGTTTAAAAGAAAACTTCAGCATTTCAAGTTTTTTTAAAAGATCAAGTTTGGATTTTTTTTGATTGTGACTAAACAACTGAACGAATTCAGTTCATATTATAAAATCTGCTTCTGTTTTTTTCTCCTGAATAAAATATCCAGCAAAAACTTGATTTGTCCTGAAACATCCTAAAATATTTATCAGAGGAAAGAGTGAGGAAAGTTTATCTAGTGTTCAACCTGAACTTCCCAAGCTGCAACAAGTTGCTCAATATATATTTTCTGCTACTAAGAATTTAGATCCATATCTCTGCAGTTCCCCCAAAGGTAGTTGTAGGCTACCATCAGATGGTCCCTTAGCCTCTTCTCAAGACTAAACAAACTCAGCTCCCTGACCTCTTTGTAGATCACAGGCTTTTGCCCCTAGCCGTGATGATGTCCTTTCACCAGATCCTCTCCTGTTTCCTCACATTCCTTTTGGATTACAGAGCCCAAGCTGGACTCACTATTTTAGGTGCAATCTCACCAGCAGCAAGTAGGGGTCCAGAGCAGCATCTACCAACGCAGGAGAGATTAAAATCAGCCTCTAATGGTTGAAAATCCAGTTTCCAAACAGTGGCAAAGGGGGAGGTTTGCTTGGCAGCCCTCCAGCTAACTTACTGCTCCAAAGGAAGGACAGAAGTGCCTATGCAGGCGAGTAGAAAGCATCCCTCTGAAAAAACTTTGGGATGTGGCAGTGTGCACGGCAGTCATTCCAGTTTGTAAAGAATTCCCTCCCACAGCTGAGTTCTTTAGACATCAACTGGCAATTACAGTTTTTATTGTTCCTGGTTAAACACAGTGAGCAAACAGCTGGGAGCTGCCTGAGATGCATAACGATGGAAAATGGTGTTGTTCAGTTAGTGACCCAGGAGTTTGGTTCTGCTTGTGTCTGAGCCACTGCAAAGGGTGTCAGGTGGTACAGCTGGTATTTCTGGCTCACAGAGAGCCTCCCACAGCTGTTCCCAAAGGGAGTAATTCCATAGGGAGCTCTGGCACCTTCATTGCTCCTCATCCAGGCAGGAGCAAAGTCTCTGCTATTGCCTGACTTGCCAGCCAGCAACCCCTAGTTACGGCCAAGATCCTTTCAAAGCAAGCTGGCCAGTGGTGTCCCAGCAAGGTGCTAGCACGTAAACCTGTATGACCCACACGGTGCATGAGCACACTTGGGAGTTTGGGATTTTTTTAAGAAGTGTTAAAACCACAGCTGTCCCCTTTACAGGAGGATGGTAGCTGGTACCAGCTGGAATCTGAGAATTGCCCCTCTCTTTGCCATGGTGCATGACAGCCAGTCACTCTTCATGCAGTGATCAGAAAGAGATATTTTTTTTAATAAAACTACGAAGGGAGAAATTGCTGAAAAAGCCTAGTCTTTTTGGCTGGGAAAGAATTTTATTCCTGACCACACAGTGATACCAGAAGTAGCTAACTTCTGGAAGATACCAACATGACTCTCCTCCTCAGCCAGGCAGCCCCTCTTCACCCCGCAAGGGCAGCAGATTTACTGTGGGATTAAGCCAGGCAAAGTCCATCATGTTTACCTGGCCCAGCATCGGCACAGAACTGTCACCTCCTCTAGCCAATGCACAGGTTTCTCCAGGAAGCAGCACCCAGTGTCACTTCTCCCTCTATGTGCCCTGGGGAGCTCAGGCATCTCGAAGATTAGGATGACGCTGGAGCAGACATAACCAGGGTTCAGTGCAGCAGTCCCAAGTATCCCACTTCCTGCTCT
The DNA here is from genome assembly GCF_963210335.1 of Falco punctatus. Taxonomy (NCBI): domain Eukaryota; kingdom Metazoa; phylum Chordata; class Aves; order Falconiformes; family Falconidae; genus Falco; species Falco punctatus. The sequence goes on along the minus strand of NC_137583.1, from coordinate 54,280,407 downwards.
TCCCTGCCGCCTTTTCCTCCATTTACCCTTTCTGTCTCCATGCTGCCCTCTCCAGTGTGCTGGTACACGTAAGCTTGCAGTGAGGTAGGTTCAGTTTCTTCTTCATGCCTGTGCAACTTTCTCCTGCCACCTTGGAGGAGTGGATGCAGAAATCGGCACTACTGCCAGCAGAAAAGGCAGGAGGAAGATGTGGTTGCTATAAAAACATGTAATCACAGAGCACAGGCTTCTGGGCAGGAGGAAGGACTAATGAGATCCTGCAAGGTCCCTTTCAGCACCAGCAAAGCATCTCTTAAACCCAGTTTGGTCGCTGGAAGCAGCCTGGTGACCTCAGTCAGCTCCAGCTCAGGCCTCTCTGCCCAGTGCTGGCTCACGGGATACACCCCTGGACAGTCAGCAAGGTTTGAGGTCCTGCCTGGAAGTGACCCTATGCATCCTCTACCCTACCACCCCTCAAGCTGCTCTCTGCTCTCCAGGTACCCCACCTTCCCACTCTTCTTCACCGTAAAGGGCAGCAGCATCCTTTGCCTGCTTATTAGCAGAGTCTCGGAAACAAGATTTTGCCTCAAAATCCCTTTCCATCTAACTTAACTTTCCAAGCAGCTCCTGCAGATGGATTAAGTACCAGAAATGTATGCAGGTATGCCTCCAGACTCCTTGCTAATTAAGCTGCTGGTTTCTTCTCTTAGAAACCCTCCAGTCCCTTCCTGAATCCCTCAGGCCGAAAACAAAGCCCCGATGCTCAGACCAGGAGCACCAATATTTAGCACAAAGAATGATGCTTTGTTCCTTAAAGACTAGCAAGGCAAAAAAAGCAGCTGTGGTGACTTTGCTTTTGACAAATTGGTTCCAGCCTAGCCAGCTAAGTGGATTTGCAGCCCTGAAGTGATCCTCCTACTGTCTCCAGGGTATTTTATCTCCGTTTTATGAATCCGACAGCAAAATCTACTGGGAGAACCGTAGCATTCACACAAGCAGGTAAGAAAACTGGCAGGTTCCCCGAGTCAGCTGCTTGGCTTTCGTCCCAGCCTGGCACACAGCGTTACCTTGTACGCTGGTGCCTCCCAGTGCTTGCAGGAGTGAGAAGCAGAGAGCTCAAAAAGTAACACTGAATACTGGATTTAAAATAAAAAAGTTTGAAACAAATCGTCCTTGCTATTTACCTGCTCATGCTTGGGGGAACTGGGGAATTCTGCACGAGCGTAGGGAACAGCCAAGGACACATGAGTCCTGGGCACAGAAGCAGCAAGGCCTCTCCCTACTCAGTCTAGTCTGTTAACCACCAGACCACAAAGCGCTGCTGCTTCTCGCCTGCTCCCTCCAACCCCAGCATCCGCAGACAACTAGCCTCAGTGAGAAACTTCAGAGAAAGAGGAGGCAAGTGACACTATGACTTAGGTACGTATGGGCTAGACACAAAGCAGAAGCTTTGGTATCAACATGGGGACACATCACGGGGGTTTTAGCTTGGGAGTCCAAACCAGCAACCCAGCTTGACTACGTTGCCAGCTCTTGAGATGCATCAAGCATCCCTGCTTTGTGTCACCTGAACATTTCTCGAGCCTTAAATGAAAACTGTGTGCAGGTTAAAGAAACTACCTTGAGAGGAGACCCATCTGCTGGAAGGATGTCCCAGTCCCTGGCTACGCTCGCAGCAGATGCCCAACTTCTGCCTTGTCCTGCAGGGAAGCCTGACGCTGTACGTATATTCAGGTCACACCTAATACACAAAGACAGCAAAACCCAGGGTGAGGCAGTGCCAGCACAATCCCTGCCACCCAGACCCACGCTCAGAAGCTGTAGTTGTGCTGCCACATCTGAGCAGAGCATTTATTCCCCTTTGGCGAGGGCAAACCATGTCCCATTAAACCAGGGTGTTCTGCTGCTGAACACCTGACGTGTCAGGCCCAGGCTTATTTAGCATGCTTGGCACCTTCACTGCAGCTTGACTTGGGGCTTTTGGCCTCATGCAGCAGGGAAATTTAAATAGTTCAGGGCCAATCATGCCAGAAGGTCCGTGCCCTTAGCTCTCACTCGAGGCCACAGCAGGTAAGAGGAGGTTGCACCTCACAAGAGACAGCCTCGTTTGTTTTGTGTGGTGCATACCGATGGGCACTAATGTATTTCAGAGCTGAACTTTCCGCATAATTGCTTTTTAGTGTTTCCCTAAAAGAGCCCATGAAATAAGGGATTTTGTATGTTAATGTCTTTCCTTGCATAATGAAAGAGTAAATCTCAGCCCTCTGCAGCCATATGTCATGCTATACTGACTGGTGCTTTACATTTTAATGGTCATTATTTCAAGCCTTTCTTATCGTTCTTATATTGAACAACATTTATTTATTCAACCAAAGGGAATTTTATAGGCTTCTGTGTTTTGCTCATCATGCACTTTAAGTGGGAACAGAAAGCAGAGACTTTTAAGGGCTCTTTGCTCTTTGTTACCATTTAATTACTTTTTAAATAGTTCTTCCAAGCAGCCTGATTCAGCCTTCCAAGGGCTAGTAAAAATGACTCAAGGGAAAGACCTGCAGCATCAGGAATGGGGAGACACCTCTGCTTTTAGCTGCATCTGCCTGATTAAAAATTAGCTTAAGCCCATCTATGACATGCATGAGCTTGAGCTCATGCTCTTATTCACTGCCATAATTTGGCAAAAAAGCTGCTACCATATCTGGTGGTGGCTAGGCCCAAAGGAAGGAATAGTACCTTTTATCTGCCTGCCCACGCACCGATGTTAACAGGTTCTCAACAGCCCTTCCTGAAGGCCCTCATGAATACAATTGCATGATACTACACACATTTGCAGCATGGGAAAATGTAGATACTATTCACTTCCTCTTCAAGGTCTTAGGTTTTGCCAGAACAACACTTTAGAGGGAAAACAGTGCACAGCAATTGGTCAAATTTAAAAATATCACTTTGTTAAGCCTTTTGGAAAAGAAAGACCAAGGGGAAGAGGATTAATCTCCACACACCCACACCCTGGGGAGCTCAAACACACCTTTGTTTTCTGCTGACATGGTATTGCTTCTTTCCAAAATGTTCTCCAAAAGGTCAGACCTGAAGTAGAGATTTATTTGCAGACAACCAGAAGGTATCTGTAAAAGCCAACAGGTGTGAAATAAAGCCTCTGACCCCTTCAGCCTGCATCCTCAGCAGAGGCACCTCACAACTGAGGCAAAAGCAGGTGGTTGACCCCTTTTAAAAGCAAACACTGCTCGAAAGAGACTGTTCAGCTGGTCCCCACCTCCTGCCTACCCCTGTTTTTGAGCTTGCTCCAAAAGTGGCTTGCGCACACTTGAACAGAGAGCTGAGCTAGCCAGCATCATGAGGAGGTAACACATTTGAAGACAGAGCTGCTCTTTCTTGTGGCCACTGTTTCCTTCCCCCCCCCCCAAAACAGTTTTTACATGCAATTAGGTCACATTTGAAAGTCAGCACACAGCAGAACTTGAGTTACTTTGTTTTTAAAATAAAAACATGTATTGCTATCACCTTAGGAGTTGTTTTTTTGGCACAGGGACCCTCTGATCCTCCTACCTCCTTTTATCAGCATCTTCAAAAGAGAAAGGGAGTTATAATTGCTTTCTCCCCTCACCTCAGAAAAAAACAGGAAAGGCTGCTGTTCTTCTCTATCGGCATCTTGAGAAGAAACACATTTTGAGCAATCATTTATTTACAGAACAAAAATAGCTTCTAGATTTCAAAGGGCAGAGCAGTTCAGAGGAATAAGGCTCTCTCCTCCCTCCCCTGCCATCAGCTTTTGCTTATTACCACTTACTGACTGCACAACCTACTGTTCTGCCTCTTTCCTCATTACAGGAGCACACTGAGGCTTCTCTCTTTCTCTTTTCAGCATGGCAATGAGTGCTGCAGCACTGTAACTATCTCAAACCTACTGCTGACATTTCCGTGTCACAAGCCAGCAGCTGAGCAAGCTCCAAGGCTAAAACGCCAAGTCAAGGCAAAGAGTGAGATATATATTTAAAACAGAATAGTGCTAAAGAATTTGCATTTCTCCCAGATCCGCTTTACCCACAACTGCCTTCTTGATATCGAATAAGCCTCAGAGATTAGAAAAGATATCACTTTTTACACGTTGGAAACCAGTGGAAGAATCCAGCCCTTTACCCACCATGTTTTGCTTATGTTAACAGGTATCTAGTTACCATTCTTGTGGAGGACCAGGGAGCAGAAAAATAGGATGAAACCAGTAGTTCCACAAGTCTGACTTTCTCCAGCTTTTTGATTTTTACCCAACTCTTTGGTTCCTGATTATGCAGGGTCCTCTATGAGTCCTGCTATTCAAAGCATCACTCTCCTGAAGCACATTTGCTGATACCTGAGCCCATCACATCCAGACAGTGAGAAACCTGAATCTTCTGTCACATCAAGCCATTCACTTCTATAAAGCTTAATGAATCAGTCTTCAGAGCCTTTTATCAAAGGTGGCTGAAACTGGCCAAAAAAAATTCCACAAGCTCAGTAGGAACTGACCAGTAGGACTAACTAGTAGGCCTAGTTCTATTAAGAGACTAGGATAAAAATCTAACAGCAACCTGCAAAATCCCCATTACTGACTGCCAGGCAGCTGGAAAAGGACCTACAGGACAGCGTTACATCTTATTTCACATACTTCCAACACTTCAAAATGCAAATTTTGCAGGAAAAGCCTCTATTACTGGGTTTCTGAAAGTAAAGAGGAAGACTGTTAAAGCTATAGATATTATATCACAGCCTACTGCAATCTGTTGTTTGGATAAGCAAGTTTCTATATACATATGCATAACTGTAATTATATAGTTCAATTAGGGAATCAGTCGCTTTTCAGTGTGTAGATGACAGAATAAAAATCCTACCTAATTCCCCCTGAACAAAAAAAGGCAGTGTGCACCCAGGTGGATTGGGTATCAGAAAGCGCACACTCTCAAAGAAAGCCACCCCGAGTTCATACAGCTATTTCTCTCTGTAAAAGACCACATACAATCCAGGATGCAGTACAACAGCATTTGAAATCACTCTGATTTTGAAATTCTTTGTGGAAGAGAAGAGATGAGCTTATTTTAAAAATATTTTTAACACTGCCACATGAAATACTAAAGATGCACACAAAAATGAAATGGCTGATCAACCTTTTTTCTAATATAATCAGCTATTTCCAAACTATAAATGAAGACAAGCATTACAAAAAAAGCCATTTATTAGATATATGTACATATATATCTATACATGCAAAATGATTTTATACACATTTACACAGGTTCAATTATTAATACAGTGCAAAAATGTCTAAAAAGGTACCAGCCCACCTTCTACAAACTTAACAGGTCTTTGGGAGAATGAAAAAAAGAAAAACCACGGAAATTATCAGCTTCATAAAGTGACTAAGCACCACAAATCTTTAAATTAATGAAATCTATTCTTTGCCAATTTTCTTGCACTGAGCTGCTGAGTGAGGAAAAGAGTTTCCAAAAGAATTATCTTGAAAACTGACAGAATTAAGAAGATGCAATTCAAACTACATTAAACAGTTTAAAGTCGAACAAAAAGGGATGGATTCCTGTTTGGGGATTTGATTCGATACAGGCATAATCCCACATTATGAGTCAGATTTCATGTACTCAAACTGCAAGTCATTCTTTTTTATTAAATCTTAAAGCACTGAGATCAATGTAAACTATTCTATTCCTCTTGCTGTTTCAGCAGAAGAAAATGTTTACCTTTATAAATACCATAAAGATATAGGAGCCATTCTAAATACTAACATTAAAAATAAAAATATATCAAACTATGCGTGCTCCGCCTCATCCTGGCATCATAATCCAAACCTACAAAGTGCACTGATACTAACACGCGCATATTAATCCACATAGATTCCTTAATACGGTTAATACATATTACAGGGGGGGAAAAGGAAAAAAAAGGCTGCAAAGGGATTAAGACTAACAGCAAACCAGAGCTTCATTTGTTTAGTAGAAAAGTTCTAGTTGCATCCTCCATCTAACCCACAAAGCAAAACAACACTTACATGAAGGCAGAACTGAACCAACTGGTTTCATTTGATTTTACTGCAACATCTTCAGGAAAAGGAAAATATTAAACAAAAGCTGAATTTCATCTTTATCCACTCCATGTTAATTACACAAGCTATCAAAACACTTTGTTCTACCACTCTTATTGCAAAGCTGTTGCTAATATCACCTGGCACGGGGATGTATTTGTTTTATGATAAAGCAAACACTCAGATGCTCAGGAAGCATCAGAAACATTAGAGTTGCTTCCAATCAGCTCAGTCCAAGGATAAGGAATAGAAAACAGATAATGGCTCACTGGCCCTATGCCCCAAGTTGTAAATGCCCTGCGTGCCTTAAGCTATAGCAGGCTAGCTTTATCCAAGACTACAGGGCAACAGTACAGCTCTTTTGGATTCTTTAGCCACATTGAGGCTAAAAAGGTAGGAGCAGGGAGTTGGGTCTTATCACTGAGGTCCTTTTCACAAAGTTTTGTCTATCTGTAGTACAAAATGCTTCATCCTTTCCCCAAAGGATGATTCCCCACAAAAACCCAGCAGGCTTATGCTCCTGGAAAACACAATCTGTCATCAAATCCAGTATCCTCAATGAAGTGCTAAGTTTTGTTAAGTATCTAGTATCAGATATTTGGGGGTATCCTTTTTTCAGATTTATTTTTTTAAACTTGTAATCCAAACTTTTAGTTCCCTGCAGTCTCCAAGAGTATCTTACCAAGTAAAACTGGGACTGAACAGCATGAAAGCTTAAAGCTTGTGAGTACTAAAACCCAACGTCTGTGGGATCATCTGGGTGTCTTAAGTACATTGGTTGAATTCTGGCTTCATTTCTCCACTTACACTCTGGCAGAAAACCGTGGTGATGACAGACAAACAACTTTAATCCACTCCCTTATAACAGAAGAGTATTCCCTTATGGCACACGGCTCCAGCTGTTTTCTTAACTGGCTGGCTACAATATTCTTCCATCATTCCTACTAAATTATCCCTCACAGTTTAAGAGATTTCATTATGTTACTGTTATAGTAAATGTGCTAATATGTGATGGAAAAGAAATACCTACATTTTACTGCTGGAAAAAGCTCTGGCACCAAGTCTCTTGATGTCCCAGAAACGGTTCAGGCTGTAACAGGCTGCCTATCAATGCCATTGTTGCAGTCAGCTGCATTACACAAGTGCTTCCAAGGTGCAGCACCACAGGTTTCTGCTCTAGTAGTCCACTGATACTCGCGTTTGGCATCATGAGATTTCGAGAAAATTCACTGAGATGCGAGAAAGTAATTTTGTTACGTGTTTCTGCAAACTCAGGAAGACAACTCTGCATCACATTAATCTCTTTGCAACCACCAGAGGTAAAGACTACGCGAGAGGAAAACAAATCTTTGGTGAGAAATGTCTGGTGGAAAAAATGGGGTAACCAGAAAACAGATTCCTAAGAAAAAATAAAAGAAAATCTAGGACCATACTTCCACAATAACACACCTACAGTTCTCTACATCTTCTCAATTTGAATCTCTACAACCCTTCAAGGACAGCTGCATCAAAATGCTATGGTTTTTGTTTTTGGTTTTTTTTACCTTTTTTACACAGCCTAAATTATTCATATATGTTCTAAAATGCCCATATGCATCTCAATACATTACATACAAGAATACCCAGTGCAGCAGAGGTTAAGAATTTCAGCTCTTAAGTACTATATTCAAAAGTGCACACTCATAAATTCATCTTAGTGTAAGAACTGAACACCATTAACTAAAGGTGTTTTATGTAATAAAGAGAACCTGCTCTTACTTTCCATTACTGGAAATGGCTTTCTACTCACCAGCTATACATTTTTTTAAAAAAGGTGAAGGAGTCAGTGGCCTGTCATAACCAGGCTTGGAAGATTTATCATCTGTACAGACCAAGCAAACATGGAATTACCCTTATACTAAGAGTGACCTTAAAGAAAATAAAGGCCACTTGAGCTGAAAGATCGCTTACATTCACTTGGTTTATTTTATGCTGCCCCAAGCATATTTGCAATTAACCAATAAGCATATACTTAACTACAATGCTCTGTTTAGCCAGGAGATACTTATAGTCTTTATGGTTTTTAAAAGAGCCACAGCCTTTTCCTTTCCTTCAAAACCTAGAAAAATTACCCTGAAACTCATCCTAACAATTTTTCCCCACTGATATTGAACTCATCTAATTATGGCAAATAACTCCTTTACTTACATTTACCAAGAATCTTAATGCTTAACAAGTTCTATAGACAAAAATGTTACCCACCACTTTATCTTCATTTTACTACGCAATTTTAGTATTTTCAGAAGCACTGGCAGGGCAAGACATTGACCTGCCAAACTGTTCACAAAGCCAGTAAGAGAAATGGCAAAATGCTGTCTAGGTGTTATTAGTCAAGGAGCAAAAGCCTGTTTATGGTAAGAAGAACCTCCATCTGTTGATGACACCTGCCAAGATCTACCATGCACAATTACCACATGCCATGTTAAATACAGCTACATTCCTCACTGTACGTTTGACATGATTACAGTATCCTACTTTATTTCAAGTTGCTTTGAAATATCATCCTTGCAATAACCATTGCCACGCACCTTTAAAAATACTCCAAGCTATTTTTGGCCAGTTTAATACAAAAAGAAATTTTAAAAATAGAGTAGCAAACCCAAAGTCTTTTTCATACTCCGCAGTCAGGCTGTTTCTCCATAAGTTGCCTTGTCAGTATCTGATAAGAAGAAAGAGTTGCCACTCCTATGTGAAAGGTTATTTGCCAGAAGTTCCGTAATCCGTACAAGTATATGTTGCATAAACAAACAGAGAAAAAGAGTACAAACGTCTTCACCTTCCTTGCCGAGCTGTAGAAGAGGTACAAGTAACACTACAAAAGGACCAGAGAGACAGTGTTAGCATTAAACTATGTACATAAGGACAAGAAACATAGCTGGGAACTGCTGGCAAATCCATCCTGCTTGGATGTGCCTGACAATGCAGTGATCACTAAGAAGCTCAAAGCTTCGTGGAAAGGTCCTCCAAGAACAGCCAGAGTGGTGGCCTCAACCCAGACCCTATGAGGTAAGCACAGATATCAAAAGAAGTCTGTCAGCACAACTGGTGTCCCTCCTGCCCATCTCAGCCTGAACTAAAAGGAGTACGAAAGCTGAGCCAGCCTTCAGAAACTACCTATGGTTTTTGCAAGACAAAGGCTCAGAAGCAGGAAAACTGCAAACCCAAACCTGCTTCTGCCATATTTGTGTTGGGATAAACAAAGGACTTAAATCTCTAGACTTAAGCTGATAGAAAGACCATCATTTCTGTTAACAGGTTTAGCTGGGGTTTCGGGCTCCTTTTCTTTTTAAATTCAAGAACAGGTGGAACCCATTCACTAAGCATGTGTGAAGAGCAACAACCCTTACAGGAGAAAACTAAAAACCTCAAAGTGCTGGCAGAAGAGTTAAAAAAGTAACTCAGGCATTAACAGATCATGCTTTCTCACTTAAGGTCACAGTTTCCAACTGTGCTGATGACACAAGTAGAGATCAGCATGTAGAAAGCACTTCTACATTTGAGCTCAATTTATGCATAAGCATTTTGTGAAGATGACTGCTATAGATCAAAAGGATAAGAGAGAACTCTTCTTTATTTAGCTTTCCTAGCTTCAGGTACTAACTGGAAAAAAGCAGGACAGCATTTCCTTCTGAAGAATGACTTGCATCAAATATTTAGATCCAAATTAGTATCTCCATCTTAAAGCTCTGCCATGCACAGAGGTGTAAGAAGGCTGAAAGATACTAAATTGTATCTATGACAGTACAATAAATAGCCTCTCTGCAAGTTTTAAATACCATAGATAAACAGAAGTCTTCAGATAGTCGTCCCCAAACCCTTAGCCAAATGCAGCAATATTAAGCCACAGCTACTGTCAATCATCCTTTGTGCCCTTGTGTATCTGCAACAGATACACATTGTCCTTCTGTCAATTTGTAACCCAACTACAGCAGCTTCCTGCAATAACAGGCTAAAACCTGAAGATTTTGCAAACAATATATTGCCCTCAAGTTGAAGGTTGTGGACCACCATTTAAGGCATTTAAAGAACCTTTCAAGAAGAACGGGTTCAGAGTACATATTTACCTCATTCAAACTCTTCTGCATAAGGAGGTCACAAAAAATAATCCATTAGAAAAAAAAAATTCTAAGGAGGCCACAAACCACATTTGTCTTAAGAATTAAAAGTAAATTTTAATGTACATTTGAACATTTTCAATAATATTGCTATCCTATATTTGCTTAGGCTTTCAAGGTGGTTATGCTGCAAAAGCCCACCACTAAGTCTACCACTGTCAGAAACACATCGTATCTATCCCTTAGGGAAACAAACCATCTTTGGGATAGGACTTTTTTAATCACACTCAGGCCCACTTGGCATGTCAAAACATGAAAACATTGAAAAAGCTCACAGCTGCAATTTGCCAAGGGTCAAATTCTGCCTTTAACTGTATTTGTGCCACTGCACTGGAATATCTTAGTGAAATCGCCTAGGCAGGACATTAAAAACTAAAGTCTTCCTCTGCTTAGCTAAAAATTACTTTGTCTTGTATACTATAATTTAAAAATAATCAGAAAGCATTTTATTTACAGTTAACATACCTGAAAAACACAGGCTAGAAAAGGTAGAAAAAAAGCTATCACATTTCCAATTCCTTCATGGTCCTCCTGTTTGGATTAAAAGAAGTGACAGACAACTAAATCAGCTACAGTTTTTGGCAAGCGCTGCTTGATATTTTAGAACACTATAGTTCATCAAGTACCTCTCATCCTAGTTTATGTCGATTGACTGTAACAGTGTTAAGCAGCAAGATCAGTATCATTGAATAAGATACCAAGAACTGAGACTTATGTGACAATTCCCACTAAATAAAACCATGCCACCATACAATCAGGACACTTCCCCCCCCCAATCTTCCCTTTTTAAAAGTTGTTTACAGTTTTACATTTGTTTAAAAAAAATTATACAAAAGCAGCTAGAACAAATTACAAGAATAAAAAAAAAAAACAACCCCAAACAAAAAAACAGCCAGCCTGGCAAGAGTCAAATATTTCTCCAAGCTTTAATCTCCCTAGAAAAGAATAAAATGCAATGTGCTGCAATATACAACAAACCACATGAGATCTAGCAGGTAAGCAATCAATTGTATGTTCCCTGGACAAACAAAACACTTCTTGTGGAAAGATGTATGCTCTACTAAGAAGCAGAATAGCCACCCTTAATCTGTTTACCCAAATAACTCTCTCCCTTTGACCCATTTACAGGTTTCAATTCAATCAAGGTTACCTGAAATGAATACTCTGCTAGGTGAACTCCTCGAATGAGATTCAAAGCTCCACACATGATGTTCAGAACAAGCGACAGAATCCCCAGGGGAGTCACACGCTGCATTCTGTAAGTAGGGACTTTAAAAAAAAAAAAAAAGAGAGAAAAAAAAAAAGGCATCAGTGAAAGTTTGTACTATTATTTTGAATCTTTTTATACTAAAAGAACTCAAATTAGCTTGTGCAGGTTTTAAACATTTTCAAAACTTTCATGCTTGCTCCAGAGAAGACCAATTATGAATAGAAAAAAACTTTGTTGCTGCATTACACTGTTCAGTTCTTCAGACATCTATAGATCAGCAAGAGCTCTGGAGTATTTTTTAAACAGATTAAGCAACCAAATTTGTTCTTAAGCTATTTGACCTTAATGTCTTTATTATGGTGCACGCAGATATTTCTCAACTGTTTGTTACAGCAGATTAGCATACTTAGCACTAGTCACAGGTCAGTAGAAAAGCCAGAGGCTTTGAGCACCCAAAGGTCTGGGAAAGAGATTTCTGACACCCATAAAAGCAAGACAGCAATTCATCTCTTCCTCAACTGGTAATTATGGGGGTTTTTCCCACTGACAGTTTGAGGGCTCAGTCTGGTATACAGCGATTTTCACCTGCATAGTTTCCACACAGCATTTGGTGCCCTAATCAAGCAGCTGCCAGAATACAGCTGTAGGAGTCAAGGTCTTTGATGCTCTGCTGCTAGAATAGTTGTTCTAGGAGCTGTCAGGACGATAGTACTCAGTCACAGCAGGGAAACGTCTGTCACAGCACTGCTCATCTTACCTCTGCACCTCATACTGACAAAACATGGTCAAAACCAGGGCCTAGGAAATAGACTGGATGCTGTAGGCTTTGGCCTCTGAGCCACATTTTACAGTGCATTGCAATTCCCTTTCTCTCACCCTGCCCATGTGTGGTGAAAATGTATTCAGTTGACTACTGCTTATGAAAAAGTCTTTGTCTCTAATTGGGGATCCTTTAACTTGGACAGGGAGTTCAGGGAGCTCAAGGACAACTTTAATGAGCAGGTGGTGTTTGTCCTGAGCCCCCAAACATGCAAGATGTGAGCAGGGCCATCCAGACAATAAACACTGTGTGCAGCTGTGTCACAACAGTAACTCCACTGTGCCTGGGTATTGGCCAAGGTCCCTGGTGTGTGTGTGAAACCTTACAAATCATGAGATAGTGCACGACTGCAGTTAGCCCAAACTTAAAGGCTTACACACACAAGGTGTGTATCTGAGTATAAAGGCAGGCAAGCTCCAGGACTGGGCCAGAAGCCTCACCTACAGGTGGACGCACTGCGTGGGAATTTTCCCAGTTAGAGAGACTCCTGGCACTGGCTGCAGTGGGGCTTCCCAGCCACAATGTGGGGCTGGGTGATGTTAAGGTGGTAATTAGTTACATCTCCTTTTCTTAGTCTCTGTTATATTTTGCAGTAATGATCTGATGCTTCGCTCCTATTGCTCTTTTATCATACTGTGCATAATAACTAGCATTGTTTCCTTTTATTGTATTGCATGCTATTTTCCTTTATTATATTGTAACATAATGATCTGCATTTATTCTTATATTTGATTTGGAATTCATTTTCGCTTGGTATCCAGTCACCATGTTTCACAGGTAGTGAAATACCTGTCTCCTTCCTTTCTCACCTTCTTCACTACTACTACTACTTAACACCCACACCCCCAAACACTGTTTCTTCAGGATGATCTAATTGATCCATACCTAATTAAGGTCAAAGTAGTTATTATAAATATGTATTTAACTTTGGAATCTGCTGCTTCTAATTCAGGGGTTTGGTTGTCTAAAAAGTTCACCTAATTTTTTTTCCCCTAGCTAGCCCAACAACAGATACCACACCTAGATACTCACCTACATTTCATCCTTGCCTGTGCATTACTTGTCAGTAGAACAGTAAGAAAGGTAATTTGCAGCTCAGATACAAAATTCAGGTCCTCTCCTGCACCAACATCCGTAAGATAGAGGAGAGAATGAAACAGCCCTCAAGAAGTCTCCCAGTCCAGATGTAGTCAGCTCCTGACTACTGTAGATAAACTATGCAACATAGCAGACATAATCTCTGCCTTCGTTTCAGTGACAGATGAAACAATAACAGCTTAAATATTGCAGTACTGCATGGTTTAGAGTAGGAAAACACTGGTGTCTTCTCCTTCAAGAGAGACTTTGATAGATGGACGTAAAAAAGTTTTGTGCCAAATTAATATAGGAATATAAAGCATATTTTGTAAGTGTCTATGCAATTAATTAGTCTGGCATGCATTCAGACATCCATAATTTCATCTCCAAAGCACTACAAAAAGGAACCATACTAATTCCATTTGATATATGTCACATTATATACCATTACTATATATTATCGTCATAAACATGCTCACATAAATAAATGGTGCAAAGTAACCCTATCATTCAAAGGCAATTTTGCTTTTTTGCTATACAGAGACATTTAAGGTCCAAAGAGCGCACTGAACAGAAGCTGTACCAGGATGTTTGTTCATTCACTGACCCGAGTCTTCAGTTTCCTATTATTTTTGATAAATTAAATAATATTGCAGCTACATCGCTCTCACGGAAACTTCCTAATGAAAACTACTGCTTCTCCTTCCTCAGTTTCTAAGGTTTACTTCAGAGGCACAGTCTCTCTCAAACAATTATGAAACTCAAGTGTCACTCACTGTACAGGATCCTGCAAACTATACATGTTGAGAGTTCCCAATGCCCAGGGAAGAACAATGTAAGTCTCAAAATATAGTTTCTGCAGCATAGAATATTATATAAAAGCTACTTATTTTTTGTCCAGTAGGATAAAAAGAATTGCTGTCACAGATGCAGGGGAGATTACAATATCCAGTTGCTCAGGGATCAGATTCTGTGAAAACACATCTTTAAATTACTGTGGAGCTTCATTTCTGCTATATCATTCTGAGGTTTAATTTACAAACTGAAATTTCATAGAACAAGCGAGATAGTTGTTGCTAGGGAAAAATTATTATACTTCCTTGTGTGAATTCAATCAATATTTTTATAAACAGAATTTTATACTGGAATTACATATTACACTAAATAAGGGAACAACAGAGTACAAGCGCTCTTATTCCAAGACAGCACAATTTTGCACAGGCACAATTAAATACTAATTGGGTTCAAATTGATTTGACACTTCAAGTAGAAAAGTTGGGCTCTTCAGAGTATAAGAACCATACAGAAGATGTGCCGGGGACTGTCGATTACCTAGCACCCAGGAAAAATGCATCTGCAGGTTTCAACATGTACAGAACAATTCTGTGAAAACACCCTCACAGAATGAAGGAAATTAAACTTCTGCCGATGATTTTCTGAGCAGAGGCCTCTGGCTATTTAACCGGAGACTGACATGAATGCTTGTACCACACTCCATTCTGTCTCTTCAAGGCATAGCGCAACAAGAGTTTGACAATGAGTCACATACTCAAAGCTCCAGATAAAGACAGCACCAGGAGTGAAAACTGAAGCCAAACTCAAACATTTTAAAATAAAATAAAGCACACAAAAGACAGAGATGTGAGACATCTACAAAAAACACCTTAAAAAGGACTCCCCGTGTTCCGACAAAAGACTAAGAATGTTCATCAAGGGGAGCACAAAGCTGCATAATTTAACAGCATGGTCACTAGACGAATAGCACAAGTCATTCTACTTCACAGAGCCACTTCTGAAGTGAAAACTCTCTCTTCACAGAAAGCTACTTACACTTCACATTTTTTTTGTATACATAGCCCACCGTCCTCCAGAGCTCTATAAGCTGTGCCCCTATCGACACACAAGGTGAGCCTTTTGCAACAGCTGAGGTTGTATAGATGTTGATCAAGGATACAATGCTAGTGTCTTTCTAGCAAGAACTGAGCTAGGTTTAGTTAACAAAAGGAAGGAACAAAGAGAAGAATAAAAAAAACCGCAAAGGAAAAAAAAGCTCTTGTCCCCATATATACTAACAAGGACAAAACCGCTCTGACTTTTCAGACTCCTTTCACACTAAAATGAAGAGCCAGGGGATGTGATCACACAGCTCAAGACGACAGGAACCAGCTACAATCATGTAAGGAGGCTGATGTTTTGATCAATCCATTGATTGATCTATCTTTACTATAGAACAGGGACACAATTAAATTCTGCTCTCCTCCAACCACAACACTTTAATTTATGCTCAGAAAGTCTCCTGTATAGCAAAGCCATAATATAAATAACATTATTATGCAAACAAACACTGTCCACACAGCTAAACTTAAAGCAGCAAAGCGGGATTCAGCTGGTAGGTAACAATGAGAGGAGAGAGACATAAGCCAGGAAAGCTGACTCCAGCTGAGGGAAACAGATGATCATAAACATGATCCTTAAAATAAAAGCAGAACAATCTGTAAGAGAATTTGGGTTAGACCAGAAAGAACAGCCAAAAATACAAAGCCAGATGGAAAGTAAAAGAAAGCAATTAAGAATATAGGCGAACTGAAAATGTATTTCTGATCTGTGGACACAAACTAGCTTGCAAATGTTTACTGGCACTGAAACTGTTCACACTAGTGCGAAGAATTTCTAAGCCCTGTCATATCACGAAAATATTTAACCTTCAAGCACAGTTCTGATGAGCCCTCACAAATTTGACTGGCAACCAGAATGTTTTCAATTCTATTTTTCCTTCCTCCTGGCCACTGCCCTTCTATATTTTAACTTAAAATACCTATGTCAAACTAGATTCCAGCTCATCAATCAGAAACAGTAAGACTGAGCAACTAGAAGTTAATTTTATTAGTGTTTCGTAAGTTAAAAACAACAAAGAAAAGAGAAAATACAAGCTCATGGCGCTCCAGCTGCATTTAAACTACCATGCTAATAGGATTAAAATAAGGACATGGTTTAGTGATGGACTTGGCAGTGTTAGGTTTGCGGTTGAACTTGATGAACTTAGAAGTCTTTTTCAACCTAAATGATTCTATGATTCTACGATTCCTTTTTGTAGAGGAAGTAGGCAGGACTTTGACTATGCAACTGAAACACAAATACGAAGATACCAATTTTACCATAAATAAGTAGAGGTTAGTAATTCTAAAAGCAGGTAAAATGTTGGTATTCATCACAAAAGGTCCCTTGTCAAGCCTCTATGTATTGTTTATACAGATATACATATTCTTTTCAGGAATTTTAGTCAAATGCTTAAGTTATAAAGAATAAGGTAAAAGAAGAAAGCAAAGAGGGGAGAACAACTCAAGACAGACAGTCTGGGAATAAGAATTTTACCCTCTGGTTATATTCTTCTCATCTTTTCTTTCCTCAAGGCCAAAGCAATCCATTCAGACTGCAATTACGTATCTTCTATTCACAACAAGCAATTAGTTGAGCTTCTTCAGTCATAGAAAATTTAGCAAACAACTACTTTAAGAGCAGGAGAATTGAACATGGGAAATGCCAAGGCCAGTTACAACCAATTGTCCATATTGAGAACTGATTTACAGCTGGGAAAAAAAAGACACTACCACAAGTCCTTAAAGGCCCTGATGCACACCTGCTACCATGTAAAGATCATATGCTGTTTACTATGATCAAAAGGCAGACTTTTCTTCCTTGGGTTTCATACACGAGATATAGATATAGATAGACAGATAGACATATATATATTCCTCAGTACAAAGTGAACCATTGCTATTACACATTTTTCTGTTGTTTGCAAAGTTAGGTTCAGGAAGTACTGTCACCTGTGCATAGTAGTAACTTACCAACCTCCACATGAACGCCTGCATGCCCACCATTAGTCATCCCATTCATCAATTCTGTATCCTCCAGTTTCAGCTGAACCGGGGGCTGGAACTTCAGCTCCTCCTCAATCTTCTCCCAGTTGGCCTTCATTTGAGAGCCACTTGCACAGTTAAAATGGCATTTAACTTTCTGAATAACATTATCTAAAACAATATAAAAACATGATTCAATTAGCTCTGCAAAAGTTAAGTGCTTCAAGTAATTATTAATCAAGTCATGGCATTCTTTTTTTGATTGTTTTTCACTTCTTCCTTCTTTTCTTATTAGTTACACATATAAAATTCCACCACTGGTTAGGGAACAAAAATACCTCTCCTAGGTATTTTATAAACATACCCACTCCCTTCTGGACACTTTAAATCTCAACATCCTGCCTGCCAGTGGACTGAACATGAGCTTTCACATTCCAGGGCACTTCCTATGAACTACCACGAGAAGCAATTCCACATTGTGTTTTAACAATGTCAAGGATTACATTTTTTCCAGCACAGAGATAAATTAACTCAACCTATAGTTGAGTCATGAAGCAACTCTGACCGGCAGAGGCAATTCCACAGTGATTCCACCAATGTCCAAGCCGCAGACCTACATACAGATCACCCTGCTTCATCTCTCACACTTTAAATTTAATACTATTGGCAAGCAAATGCCTTTCCACAAATGTGGCTGCTGGTTTGACAGGAGTTGCACTGAGACTAAGGCGAGAATTTGGCTGACTACGTATTGCTCACACCTCCAGAGCTGAAGTACCTCACCATGGATACTGATAATTCCTATTTAATTGTGCGAAGATATTGGCAAAGTCAAGCCATTTCAAATGCTTAGGGACATAAAATGCAGAAGCATTTATTTTGCTAAGATATCCTGTAAGTAAAATCCATATCTTTAAGATATGTCAGAAGCCTTGCATAGGTTGACTACAGCTACTACTGGATATGATACATATGTAATAGCTCAAGCATGAGTTTTGAGACCACAGAGAAGGACTGTATGCTGTGCTAGAACATACAGCATCGTAAGTATTCCTTAGTGAAAAATCCTCTATTTTACCTTAAGTCAGCCTGCTACAATTATCTGTAACTACCACACAAAAGGCTAAGATCTTAAGGATAAAGTGCATCTTGGATCCAAACACAGGAAAGAATAAAAAATAATTAAAAAAAATAATCAACCAACCAAAACAGTTTAATAAAAAGGGGTAGTTTGGATCTCAGTATAAAATTACATCGTGCCTGGAATGTGCCCTGCAAGGAATCCACCCAAAATACAAATGGCTGTAGAGTATGCTTTCCTTGTGGATTCTCAATCTTTTAAGCACAAACTTAACACTATTACCAAAATCTGAATAGAAGTGTGCTAACCCACTACAATATCTTATCCTTCCCCAGAAAAGTTTCTCACTGCAAGGGAATTGTTGTTTTCAACGTTGTGAGGTTCAGCAGAGCAGCTGCTACTTTGCAAGAAAACCGTTTATATCAGGTTAAAAAAGAAACACTAGGCATGATTATGAAGTATTATGTGAATTTAAGTCATGCCAGAAGTAAAGCTGTCCATAATAATCTATTCTGTCTCCCTTTTTTCCTGTACCCATCTGTCTCCACTTGTCAGATTTTTGTAATTAAGTTAGAAAGTGTTTGAGATGTGGATTTCTTTTTCTTCTGTGCTTGTTTATTAATCACCACATTTTGTTCATCTATTAGAGGGGCACTCAGGAACTGCAAAACCAACAGTCTAATAGTTTAAGGCGCTTACAAGATCTCCCCCTCCTCCTACACACGCATACAAAGGCACACACACAGATTCATTGTTATGATCAGGCCAGGAGACACTGTTTAACGTCCTAACAGCAGCAGACACAGAATTCTTACTATTAGAGAACAGTTACAAACCGAATTCAAGAAAAGCATATGGTCTGGAAGCTAAACTGATGCTTGTTGTATCATAGGAAGCAGCAAATTCCCACTGAAGCTCTTCCAGAAAGCAAAATGCCATGATGGTTGAGAAATTGCTGGAACAGATTGCCATGCAGGCAATATCCCCCGAAGAAAGGAAACTGAAAAAGAAAAAAAAAAGAAAAAAAGCAAACCAAACATCAACATAAAAAGGTAAGAGGCATGTGGACACCAGAGGTAAACTGTACTTTCTGTCAAAACATAATGTACAGACTGCAAAAAATACATTGTTCGCACTGCTGTAATAGTGCTGTAGCTCTTGTAGATCTACCGCTTATTCTTAACTTATTCAATACACCTTAGCATACTAAAGATAGTAATACAGATTTTAAATTGCTACATCAGTAAAACTTGAGGACACCAATTTCCCAGGCTGGCTTTAAATCATGTCAATAACAAATGAGGTGGACTGAAAACATCACAGGCAAGATATTCAAAGAAAACATTGTGGCCTTCCACAAACAGAAGCGAAAACAAGCAAGCTTGTTCACATGAAGCAAGCAGATGTATTTCTTTGCTCCCCTTGAATATGACAACTTCATATTAACAGGAAGATATAGTAATTAACTTGCACAAACCAAGATACTCAAACACTGTTACTGCTAAGTCATCTGTAACAAAGGTGAGCTTGTATCAAACAGCACAATAAAAACCCTACTCCAAAAGCAGTCCCTCTAACACTGAAGCCGTATTTACGCAGAAGTTTCCACTTACAGATGGCCAAAAATCTTCCAGGAAACTTAACAGGGGATTCACCTGACCAAAATGTCAGCGTGTACTTAAGGTTGAGAGAAATGACTCTCATCTAGGCTTCATTAAATAACATGGCAGTCAGGGCACCCCGTTCAGGTGGCAGCACTCATAATGTAGATAGTTACACATCTCTAATTATGGTGTGGATTGTGGAAGTTTAGCTATATCTCAAAGAAGACCGAGGAAACCTTCACTTACAGTTTAGACATCTGTTAACAATAATTCAGTATAAAATCAGTTTTGAAGCTGAACAATTACTAGCTCTCTGTCTTTTCTCCCTTTTTTACTGTTTACATATTTCACCCCTTTCACACAGAAAGACTTACGGTTTCTACTTTATCACATTTCATTTACTCATTGTACTATGTACTCGGGATGTATCATTTTGATTAGCTCTACGATAGCTTAGTCACACTGGGTAGATTCCCTGAATTCCTTTTGTCCCCAGCTCACAGCTAAGAATCAACACCATGCCTGCGTAAAACTACCTCTTCCCAGTTGTCAATAATTTATAGCCCTTTTGCCATGTATCTGTTTGCACTCTTCTCATTTCAGAGCCAGATGCATAGCTACTGCTGGAGACACTACAGAAGATTAAAAGCAGCAGAACATGTTAGCATTCAAGGGCACAAGTTCGCTTTGAAAGAAAAGGAATTAAAATGCTGATCTCTGATTTTCCAACCCATACAGTGTAAGTTCATGTACCTTCTTTCTCCAACCACTCCCAAAAAAAGGGATGCTTAGTTTTACCTCAGAGTCACTTTATGTTTTCTTAAATTCACTAACCAGAAACACAATCACGAGCTAAAATTCGTTTTTAGAACTAAATTAAAAATGAATAGTAAATTAAAATTCTCATCTCTGAAAGAAACCTTAATTTCTTAAAATAAAGACTAGCAAATCCTTCTCCAATAAAGAAAAGCAAAGATTTACTATTTCTCCATACTGGCTATTGTCAGTATGCTTCAGGCTGCCTCAAGATACACCCAGCAGCCAGAGAGCTTCTAGAGACTTGAACCCGGCTGGTATTCAGAAAACGGAGTGGGCAGCACGTAGGACAGAGTCAGGGCAGTTCTCTGCAAGATGGAATCAGAACTGTAGGGGCCTGAGCGAAGGTATCAGCAACACTTGACCATCTCTGAAGAAAAGGGTTTGG
The DNA here is from genome assembly GCF_963210335.1 of Falco punctatus. Taxonomy (NCBI): domain Eukaryota; kingdom Metazoa; phylum Chordata; class Aves; order Falconiformes; family Falconidae; genus Falco; species Falco punctatus. The sequence continues at coordinate 54,259,333 of NC_137583.1, read as the reverse complement.
GGTTTAGACTAAACTAATTCCTAAGCACTAAGACATTGTCTTAGAAGGTATTTGTAGAAGTCCAAGATAACCCAACTGCTAATTGTAACACATACTGCCCATCGAGCAGAAAACATTCACTACAAAAAATGAAAACTAAAACAAGTAGGTTTTAACATATGCTTACCAAACCAAGCAGGAGCTGCATGGCTGCGATACAGAGAAATAAGGTTTCAAAATACTTGGATGTTACAATCTAGACATGCACGGTGGGATTTCAGATTGCAGTTAGGCACTACATAATATTCCTGAAATTCAACCCAGGACAATAATTTCAAAAACTAAAGTAAAAAAAATCAACCAAAGAAAAGCAGGGACTTACTGTATGCTAAGGTCACGTCCTTTTGCTGTGCCTCGACTTGGATACTGCGCCAGAATTGAGGATAACGCCTTTAATCTCTTTCTGCATTCCAGAAAGCCTTGGTTGAAATGAAAATCTGTGGAGGCTGAGAGGGGAAGTCCATCCCTCACCCGCACCACACAGGCAAAGAAGATCATGGACATTCTCCACTGGAGCACACATGAGGACAACCTGAAAATGGAATATTAAGTTAGGTTAATGGATGTGATATCAGTTAGTTACAATCCAATACGCTAGCCAGAAATATATCAAGGGTAGAGTTTATTCACCATTGCTGTTGAACAAGTACCTCTTGTAACTCCGCAGTCATCGAATGCAATCAAACTGTTCTCAAAGGTCATGGCTGCGTCCATTTTTTGTCCCTCAGACAAAAAGGGGAGGCAGGGGATTTGACAGAGGAATTATCTACCTACAAATATCCCTATTTTCCCTCCTTCTGCTTTACCTTAAGCATCAGAAGTGCTGAGTAAAGTTCTTAAAGGTATTTATGGAAACTAGCTAACTCCCACTGACACAACACATCTTCACTAGTGTTACGAATAGCTGCATTAGTGTTGCAGTTACCTGATTTGCTAGCATAACACACAAATACAAAAATAAATTTTAGGCTACAGCCTGTCAGGCTCTTTATACAGAATCAACTAGGACTAAATACAGAACAAAAGTTGCCCTCACTTGACTTCTTACTCTTTAACAGGTCACAGCCTCCTGTGAAAAGTTATTACTGGGATTTACCCGGTACATTCAAAACACACAAGAGATCTGTCCCTCAGACATACCATGAGTATCCAGAGCAAGATGTTAGAAGGCTAATGCAGCAGCTCACATATTCTCTGAAAGACAACCACAATAAACATTTTAGAAAACTAATGACATATATATACACACACATATTTACAATGTCACATCTCCCATGCAGTGGGTAAACATATCCTAGAAAGTATTTTGCCTCAAGGAAAAAACCAACTCATTTGCTTACCCAATGTATCGATTCCTAGATGTATCCAAAGACACTATGAAATGATACCCAAAATATTTCTGATGCCCCGATTGTTGTTTTTAAGTTATCCTAGCTTCCTGTAAAAGAACAGCTCTACATCAGCAGACTTTAAGTGATTATTATAAACAAGTCAAGGGGAAAAAGAAAAAAGAAAAGAAAAACAGGCATTTACTCTGCTTCAGGCAAACTACAAAAGTGAAGCATTAGAAAAAACAAACAAACAAAAAATGAAATCACACTGTGAATCCAAACTTTTGATAGAGGGAATGACTGCTTTAAACAGCCCTGTATCAAAGAATTCATTACGATGCTCAAAGTTTCTTTGAAACGTGTCTCATCATCAAGTGTTTTTCCTGTCTAAGAGAGTAAAAGAGCAAAGCCTTTTCTAATTCAGGCATTCATAAACTCTCCTGCCAGTAGAGCTGTTTTAATGTCTGATAAAGGTTGAGTTCTTACACAGAAGCAGCACTAACAGGGTCTCATTTCTGCTCCACAGGAATCATTTCCACTTAGCTATAGGAACTATCCCTCTATGAAAGGTGGCTGCAATTTGCCAGCATGTTAAAGCAACTAACAATTGTCAGAGGAATTCACAGAAAGCATAATTCTACATAACTTGTTTCCCTAGAAAAGCAAATTAAAACCACAGAAGATTACACATCACTTGAAAAATGCTATTTTGAACTTTTTAAATGGAGATTAAAGAAGAATTAGATGTTAGGGTTTTCTTCCACTATACCTCGCATTTCTTGTCCAGAAGTCATTTGAGTGGCAAAATCAAACTAAGCTCACTAACTTCATTTTAGCATGCATCAAAAAGCATTTCAACAATAATCAAGATTACTACATGTCTACTTGAGACATCATATCAATCTTCCATGTGTTGTGCTAGCAGACATGAAAGAAACAGCTCAGAAAGCTGCTTAAACTTTAACATAGAAGTGAAATGAAAACAAAAAAAGGAAACTGCCAACTCAGAAACATTAACACAGTCAACTGGTAAGTACAGTTGCTCAGAACAGCACAGTTTTATGGTCAGTGGTTGGCATAACTCCAAAATATCCAACTTGACAAACACCACAGAGGCAATATGTTTTAAGCTCTCATTTACCTTTCAGAAACAGCCAGAATTTGACCAGGACAATAGAAAGGCACTAAACTTAGAAACCAAAGATGCTTTCTAAAATGTATTTGGCCTACGAAATTATCCAATTCACTATGCCATTAATAGCAGGAGCTTAAGATTAAAAAAACAAATATGTATATAGTCATCACTAGGGATAACATCACCTATAGTTAACCAGCTGCATATAGAAAGGTATACAACTTTCCAAGACATACAAACCTTCAAGCTTCAGGGTATAAGGCTTTCCCTAAATACCACCTGCCCATCAGAGGGATTGTCTGTTCTCCTGTGAAAGATCTGGTATCAGTCATCATCAGGCAGACTTCCAAATTGAATGCCAGACTTGACTGCAGAAATGAGTCAATGCTCCTTCTTTGGAGAATACACCTGCTGTAACGTACTACCAGACTATCACTGCTGTATTCATCCAAAAGGCTTGATTTATTTTTTTTCAAATCTACCTGCCTGCAAATTTCTAGGTTTGCTGCCTACGGAAATGAAATGAGGCTTACCCAGACAAGCTGCAAGTACTAGTGGAATAGGTATCTTACATGCCTTTTGGTTTTGTGAAAAAAAGGCAAGTGTGTATAAAAGAAAGTTACATCCCCAACAGAGGGAAAGGCTGATGCAGTGGCTCAAATCTTAACAGAGAGCAAGTGAGCACAACCACAGGGCAAAACAACCAGAAATACATGCACTGGTTCTGCTTCTTATAGAGCTCCCATTGACATGGTCTAAAGGACTGTTTGCATAGGTAACACCCTACCCCCCAACACAGGAAAAAAAGTATGAGATTTCAGAACAGTACCTGTAAAGACTTCTGAGGAGCTGAAAAAAATAATACACAAGCTTTTCATAATTTGGGGGTTTATTTGCAATGTAGCACAGGTTTAGCTAAAAGAGGTGAGAGCCAACATCACCCCATGGAAGAGGGCAAAGCCTAAAAGTAAATTCATGCAGCTGGTTCACCTGTCCCCTATGGAACTCCTGTCACCAACCACCTACCACTCAGATTCATCCAGCTTTCTCCTTTCCTTTTCCACATTCCCCCCGCACGCCTACTCTGGCACTGTACCTCAATGAGGTTTTCTTTTTACTTTTCCCCAAGCCTCTTCTTACTTGCATATCAGAAGGTGTTTTGTGCCCATGGCAAATAACAGTTACTACTGTCACTTCCCTTGAAACTTTAATTACTTGCAAGCCAATTTTGCCATGCCACATGTTAAGTAAACACTTACTATCACAACTTACTGGACTGATCAAGGTGTGCACATAACCAAGTAAATCTATGATCTTACTATTTGACTGACCTACCCCTTCCTCCTCCAGTCTCTATCTGTACATGATTAGCAGCCCAAAGTATCTGCAACTGACTTTACGTGGCAGGCCTTTGAACCTGGTCCCGAACTTTGACAATGTACTTGCCTTTTGATTAAGCAGATATCAAATCTTACTGTATTCAGAATTAATAACATCATGTCAGGCCAGCTATTTTACTGGCACAAAGCAGGCAAAACCTTGAGAAATGTTTTGTGTAACTGTTTCAGAAAAACATGTTATAATTTATGACTGAAGTAAACAAAACCTGCTTTTTTCTTTATTTGAAGCACCTGTACAACCAACAACACTTCAGAAAACTGTTTAGTGTCAGACTATCATGGACAGGACATATTTACAAGTCTTACAACAAACAAGAGTCTTCAGGGTATTCCCACAGTAGGCCTCTAAGAAGCTACCCAAAGCGCAGTTCCTCCATCCCTCGCTTCCTAAGTAGCGGCCAACACCCTCCAGCAACTACGCAGGAATTATTAAGGCAGCCTTAATCTTATGCTTTACTATACTTACACAAGCTCCTCCATATAAGATCACACCCAAGTCTCAAGCGCCACACCTCTCTGAATGCTAGGCAAACTCCTACTTCATTATCTGTACTATGAAAACAATCTACTCAAAAGACTATGAAAATGCCAACCAGTACATAGTTCATGAGGGGAATTATTTCAGAAATACTGTTGTTTAAGAAATTATTTTATCTAACCATCAAAAGCAGAAAGTTTCCATCTAAGAATAGCATAACACTAACAAGGAATGTCTTGTTACCAGGATCTCTCTCAAGTATTCATCTCCTCTCCCTGTTCAGAGTCACATTTCCCTTCTTTCTACAGGTGGCATACAGGCCAGCTTCAAACCCAACAACTTAACTATTTTCTCAATTTCTGATCTTCCTGCTGAAGGAAGGGCAAAAGCTTTAGTGAATGTTACCATAGTCCAGGAAGCTCTTGAAGCAATCTGTGAAGTTTCTTTGGACACGTGACAGCTTGACACATGTTCATAACCACTGCATCTAATGCATCTTTCCTCTAGTGGGTAAGCTTCAGAGGGAGTCACAGACAGCTACAGGTGGGATGCCAGAACACAAAAGAGATTCCGATTGACTCCATCAAACACAATACATTTAACAGAGCTGCAGTTCAAGTGCTGGTATCAGTCTCAACCAACAAGCAAAGGAACTGAGACATGGTTCATAAGGGAGAATTACTACTTCTCTGCAGGATCACGTAGTGGATTTTATGCTCTTCGCACATTTATAAAAAAAGGAGAGCTGAAATGCTGTTAAACTTCCCACCTTCTAAGGTAACAGCATCCATCTGCTTCTTCCCAATTGCTCTACCTCGATGCTCACAGCAGCACTACCCAAGCTACAGATATCACAGACCTACAGGGCAACAGGAGCCACTCTCCAGATACAGCAGTGAATAAAAGCAATTTGAAAGCATGATGCTATCTCAACTTTTAAAACAGTATTTGTGGATATCAAGAGCCTGTAAGTTCCTATAAATCCTACAGGTTTTATTCTTGTCCCCAAAGGGAAGCATATAGAAAACTCTCACCATCACAAATCTCCTGTTTACACACACCCCTATGAATTACCAGAAATAACACGTATTACACAAAACTCAAACTCCAACACCCAGGTCCCCCATGAACCGCACTGGCTCAAAGGACAGTTGTCCTCATCCTTGCCCACACTGCACCATAAAAACTCTGTAAGGTTCTGAAGCTCTCCCCCTACATTAACCTCTCAGAAATATTAGCAATCCTATCTGCTCCCAAATACACACACACACCCCAACCTGTATCCTTAAGTCTCCTAACACCCAGCAGCTCATCTCTGTACCCTGACCAGCCCACAAAATTAAGGACCCTTCCCACATCCATCCTGTTCCACTCACCCCATTATACATAACTAAACTCTATTCACTGCTCTTCTCCCCCACATTAAGATTCCCAAAACCCCCAAAAAGTACCCCTTTCCCACACTCTTCAATAAACTCAAACACCTTGAAAGCTGCCCCCCTCATCAGGGCACTCGTTCCCACCGAAAAGTCTCCCCATACACCTCTCAAGCATCCAGACACTCCCAAATCTTACTCCCATCCCACAGGTCCCAAACCCTCACATTATCCCAGCCCACCTCCAGACATCCCCGGCATAACACAAGCCCTCGTCACAGTCCCAAGTCCTCCTCCCCCTACACCCCTCAAGCACTCCAAGGAACCCCCAAATCCTACATAGGGCAAGATCTTGAACCCACCTTGGCTCACCCCCACCCCATCCCCACACACACCCAAAGCCCTTAACTCCCCTTCACCACCTCCCCACACGCCCCTCCAGCACCCTAAACCTTACTTCCCTGCCAGAGGTCCCCACACCCTCGGGGCCCACCCCTCCCCCCTCCCCCCTCCCCCCCGCAGGGCCCACATTACCCCTGCCCACCCCCTCAGGGCCCACCCCTTCCCTCACACCCCCTCAAGCACAACACGCACCGCGGAGCGGCGCAGCTCAGCCCCGCCCCGCCCGCGGGGACCCAGAAGAGGACGGAGGAGGAGGAAGAGGAGGAAGGGGGGAGCCGCCCCCGGGCCCCCTGCACCGCTCACCTTCCCCGCCCCTCGCCGCGGCTCCGGACCTCTCCCACCGAACGGCGGCGGCGGCACCACAACACCCCCCCAGCCCGCCCCCTTCCGCCCACAGAGACGGCGGGTAGAGTGTCCGCGGCGCGGGGCACGCCGGGACGCGGGAGGCCGGTTCCGCGGCCGGCCGGGAGCCCGCGACCCGTTACACCCCCGGGGCGAGGGGCGCGGCACGGCGGGGGCCGAGGCTCCGGGAGCCGCCGGCGCCGCCAGATAGCGGCGGGCCAGGCTTGCTTGGCCTTGGCTGCCGGTGGCGGGTAGAGTAGGCCGCGGGGCTGCGGTGCCGCGCTGGGGGTCCCTGGGCGCCGCGGCCCGCAGCCCTCGCGGTCGGGGCCGTGGCAGGGCCCGCAGGAGCCCCCCAGGGTCGTGTCCAGCCGGGGCCGCGGGAGCCGCCCCGGGCCTGTGCCGCGGCCGGCGGGGTGGGGGGCGGCGGGGGTTCCCAGGGGTGCAGTGACAGGCCGGGCCCCCGGTCGAACACGAAGCAGGCTTACCAGGCTCTGCCGGGGGCGTCGCTTGAAACAAAACTGAGCCCTGTAGCTCAGCTCTCATGCTGGTGCTTCTAGAGGAACCCTACCGCTGTGCAGCCTAGGTGACAGATGGGTTTTTCTTTTTAATTAAGGGCTGCTGCAGAGGATGAACTGGGATTCAAAGTAGATTACCTTCATCCTTCCTTCTGGTGCTGCCAGGCATAGAAAAAAAAACAGGAAGCTTTGCATCTGGAGTGATACCTGTGCCTCACCTCATTGTGGGCGTTGTGGCAGTAACACACCACAAACTGCCTTCTCACGGGACGTTCATGTGAAAAAACAGCCGAAGAAAACCATTACTTTTTTTAATTAATAAACCAGTTACTGAACATGGGACCTCTGAATTCACAGGTCTTGATGTGGGGACATTATCTGCATGTAATCAAGTTGTTGCTATTTCTAAGTAATAGCAGCACTGCTTGGCACCATGTGCAGTGAATAACCATCAATGTGCTGCTGTTACTGTAACAGCTTCCACTCCTCATCAAAACATTTCATCATGCTGGTGCAGGTCTAGCTGGTTTCACAATCTGATTTCATCCCTGCTGAGGATTGCTGCTTTGGATCCTTCCTGTTGGTAAAATAAAATACCCTGCTTTAGGGGGAAAAGATAAATGTGTTTGGGTTTTGGGGGAACAGGAATAGATCAGCTTAATTTCAAACACACATTTATTTCCTTTCCTTTCCTCCATGCAGAGCGTTGCTTGCCCACTTCCTGTAGCATGGTGGATCTTTATCTCATTCACTCTGCCATTAAAGGGAACATCTCTCTATTTACTAGCACCACTAAAAGAAACAGGTGTGTAGTTCTGTAGGGTTTTGCCTCCAGTTTTTAAACCTTTGTTGGGAAGCTGATGACCAAGCAAGTCTGCAGTGCAGTGGGTAGCACCAACTACCCAGTAGGGCTGCAACCCTACTGCCAGGTGTGTTAGAGGAAGCCCTGCTGCCAAAGCCAGCATTCTTCTCCCTGTGACTGACAAAACTCTGAAACATCGCTGTTATCCTCTGTTAACAGCAGCTGCATTTAATTTGTTGGCAGAGACCAGCCATGTTCGGAATCTTAGGGTGTCACAATCTGTATGCTTGTTTAGTGAGTTCTTTTGAGGAACTTGCTGAAGTATAACTGTGTAGGGATTTGTTAGCCCAAAAGAGCCATCCTTTGAAAGCAGTGGATACTACAGCCGCTGCTCCCTGCTTTTCCAGCTCTTCAATATTCAAGATACACGTGTGGCCGGAAGACTGCAGGGATATCACTCAGGCAGTGACTAAATTGTTGCTGGCCCAGGAGGGATAAGCAGATAGCAGTTGTGTCACATGGTTAGCACTGCACAGCAGAGGTTATGTTTGATTATGCCCCTTGTGACAAAAACCTTCCTGCTACCCACTTCTCCCATTGCAGTACAAAATGGAAGGTTCCTGTCCTTTATGGAGACTGGAGGGTTGATCTACAAATTCATTGTGTGTTCAGAAGTGAACTCCTTATGCCCTTGTAGCTTAGCAGCATCCCAATGAGTGACAGCCAGTGCTCTGCAGGGCTCCATCCTACTGATTACACCGAGCTGTAGTGCAGGAGTGGCCAGAAGATTGGGAGGTAAGGGTTCCTCCAGGCAACGCCTTGCAATTTCTTGTCAGCAGAGCCACTGTGGTTCTTTCCCAGTATTTGCTGTCAGAGAAAACGAGGAGCCCAACGAGTAAAAATGCTGAAGTGGTGCCACTCTGTCACTAAGGCTGCACATATCACCAAATGCTCCATATCTTCCCAGTTGCTCCACCAGTCTGCTACCAGTCACCCAATATTGTTCCTCTTTGCAGTAAACAGTGGATCAGGGACAAGAAGCTTGAAGGTTGAGTCCAAACAATTATAAGAAAAAAAAACATTTCCATCTACATCAGCAGTGATCTACCCACTGGTGCTGAAGAGAAAAGAAATTATTTTTCTTTTGTCACAAGTCTGACTGTAAGAAATGAGAACAATGAAGCACACAGGAACAATACTGAACTTCTAAAGAAAACAGTGTTACATGCAGACAGGCTTGAACCAGATAAGCTGAGATGATCTGTATCCTGCATGAGAAGCTTTGCCAGGGAATTTGAAGCCAATCTTTGTTTCCATTTTAAAGCAGCACATCCTCATGTCAATGACAAAACTGTGGAGTAAAGCATTGACTCAGTATTTGGGGCAAAACAAAGCAAAATTAAGCATCCACCACTGAATACTACAGTATTTGAAGAATCTTCCTATGTTAACCACTACACTGACAACGCACGAAAACCTCAGTTGTTGAAGAGCTGGTTTACCTACTGTCTGAGAGGTGGGGATAGCAATGGTCAGCAAAAACAAACCAGACAGAAGACTACTTACCACTACTGAGACTATTCAGTTTTTTTCTACTTCATGCTTGAAGTAACTTAAAGATATTTTTTAGAAATTTAAATAAAATATTAAAAACCCCAAACCAAACAAAACAACTAAACCCAGGGCACAGTCTGAAATCAGAGCAGCTCCTAATTTGCTGTATGACTAGTCCAGTTTACTGATGCTGAATGCAAGGTGATGAGGATGGTCACATTCATAAGAGGTGACAAAACAGGTAAATTGAATATACTTTAAGGTTTCCTTCCACAAGGTAATATGGAGTGGGGTTAGCATGCACTAGACATGCCACATTCAGGGTCAGGCAGCCCAGCCAAGTGGATTATCAAAATCGTGCAGTAGTCCCTAAATCCCCAGGAAGCTGTTGAAGTACCAGCCAACATGAACAGTGCCTTGCTGTGAAAATAACTTGCTGTTATTTCACTGAGTGAGTTTTTACACTTTCATCTCTTGCATTAAACGCAAATTCACTTCTTATTGCTGTGGTGTGGTAGTTAGAGGCAGGGTACCCATCCACTCATTTCCTCACAGCATTCAGAAAAGCGTGGTTTTTTGAGTGACCTTCTGTTTGAATTATCATGCCAGCCACAATACAAAGGGCTGCTTTATTAGATTCCTTGCCTTGGGGATTTTCTTAGGATTTAATGATTCTAGCCATGACTGGGAAAGAACAGAGTACAGCAAATACTAAAACGTTCACTAAGAGTTTTAAATTAAAATAGAAAACACACTGACATGCAAAACCCTTGACAGTTTTCTGGATGAATACAAGTTGGCATTTGACAGTGCTGTTAGAAACAAAATAGATATAATTGCTTGTTAGAGCTTCACCAATACTTCCTGAGTGAGCAAGAGTGCTGGACACAAATCCTGGTTTTACAAGGCCACAATACTGGTTCCAAGGTAAACAATTGTGAATTACTCAACTGATAGCACACAGCTCTGCTTAAAAGGAAAGGTATACCTAACCTGAAGGCAATTACAGTCTTAATGCCTTTCACAACCACTTATTTATGGTATGTGGATACAACTTGTGTGCGTATGAATAGTGGAGCTAAACTACTGTTGTATATCTTGGATGTGCAAATAGTGAATCTGAACTATTTGCAAAATGGGAAAGTATGTGTAAGATTAAAAACTTCCCGGCATGCTCAATTTTACACATGTCCATAATCACAGCCGCAGTGAAAATATGTTTGAGGAGATTTGTGGATAACTGGCTAGCTGAAAAAGGTCTCGTAGACATAGTCCAGCTGGCTGGACAAAAATGCACATCGCTCTCAGCTTATCTGAAGTAAAGCAAAAATATAACAGGAAGATTGCGGTGGGAAAAGAATGTTGCAGGTGGGAACAGGTAACTACAGAAGAGAAACTAGGGGCAGGCTTGGTATTTAGGCAACTAACCAATAATGAGCTTTACTTTTGTAATATGTATGAGCTAATTATAACAAGGCATAAAAGGTGACTGTAAGGTACAATAAACAAAGTCTGCTGATCACTCATATTGAGTGACTGTGTCTTCCCTCCGTCGCAACAGAGGTTAGTCATTTTTGGAATGGGGAACTGATGTCTTACTCAAGATAGTGGATCATGATGCTCCTCTGGTAATGGCTGGCAAGGCAAGGTAGCTGAAGACCCTGGTCTGTAGCCAGTGTCTCTCCTGCAGCTGCCACATTTCTCTCCCACACTGTCAGCAGGGTGACAGGCTGTCATGAGGGACATCATTACACATTTTGCATTGCCAACACATCAGCATAAGGCACTGGCTGAGCACTCCATTCAGACAAGTATAAACACGTAGTAAAGCCAGTGTCTGAATCCCACTATAATGCTGATTTCATTGCTTCCCAAAACATCCGTGATGGAGGAACATAAGAGGCAAAGTCTTAAATTTTCATTTCCTAGGAATTTGGAAAGTAGATTTGTTAGCTTCTAGACTAGCTTATTTAATATTGTAACAGGAGGTAAAGCCTTCTATTTGCTCTACATTATTGTAGAAGAACATGTCATAATTTGTAATCTAAATCCTCAATTTTGTGAGCATTTGATGAATACATGGAAGGTTTATTTATCTGACTACTCTCATTGAACTGAATGCACCCCATTACATGCATTTATGAAAAGTAATGTTGGTTTGTATAAGTATTCTCAGGTTATATGGTTTGTTTTAAGCATCATATGAGAAGGGTCAATAAAAAATTATTCAGCTTTGTCATGTTAATGTTAAACAACTTATTGTTAATAAATAAAAAATACCATAAGACCAAAGGAACAGGGATACTGATTCAGACTGAATGCACAAGTAGTCCACTGCCCTGTTTCCAAAGGTGTCCATAAGCAGGTGTCAAGGAAAGAGTAAGTGGTACTTGCCCCACCAACTAGAGTTTCCAGCTACTTTTATCTCAGAGAATTTCATGAACTTGATGTGGTTTGTCTACTTGGTAATCAACAAAAGATCTATTCTCTCTAAAATCCTGTCTTCATTTCCCTTTTAACCCAGGTGAACTTTCTACATCCACAGCCTCTGGCAAGGAGTTCTACAGTTCAGCTGTCATTAGCATGAAGAACCATCTCTTCTTCCTCTGTATTTATATTCAAATATATAAATACATATTGACCTTCTTGTGTACGTTTGTTGTTTTTCTTTTAATCATGGATTTACCCTGACTTCCTCTGTATTTCTGATGCTACCATGACTTACATACAGATTATTTCCATTTCTCCTACACAGTCTGCAACTACCTCCCAGTTTAAAAAATCAGGTTTATTCCCTCAAGAATGATAATCACCAGATAAATTTGTTCTGTAGATCCAGCCCCATCTCATTTTAACATTGCTTGTAGCAAAGTGTCTGAAGTGGCGTGTAGTGAACTTTGCAAGACATCAAATAAATAAACACGAAATCATTAAATTTTAGACCAGAGATTTAAAATTGAATGTTTAATGGAAAATACTGATTGGGTGTAATATAGTTCAGAGTCTTACCAAAAAATGTTCGATTTTTTAGTTCTTATCGCACACTTCACAGCTTATATTGTTACTCAGAAACTGATATCAGAGTCATCAGACAGGATCAGCTCAATCTATCCAGAGGAACAGCCTGACTTCATCAATAACCAGTAACGTCACTCCAAGGGAATGTACGAGGACACTACAGCATGAAGGCACAAGCTGCACAAAGCATCTCACCACCACTATCTGCTTTACCCTGAACAAGCCCATTGCCAGTGCTCCTCCTTCTCTCACTCACCAGCTAACACTTCAAGGACAAAGCAAGCAGCCTAATCCTCGAGGCAGCCCACAGCAGCTTTTAACTTTCTGCCTAGGTTTCACAGGATGTAAAAGTGACACAACTGGCTTGAAGTCTTCTGGCACCCCACTGTTCATTCCTGTCCTGCACTGACGCGGTGGTTTTGAGGAGGACAGCTGTAAGAAAGATCAGAGAACAGAGCAAGAAAAAAGAGGTGATGCACCTCCTTCTCTGTAAAAGCTGTGTCAGTTCTCTGCTCCAGTTCAGAGCAGAGCCCCACGGGCAGGCTGGTGCAACCAAAGGAATGGCGCAGGAGGACGGTGAGAGTGTTTTAAGGTGATACCGCTGACTGCTTTGAGGAGGTTTCACATTGCGTTCACCCTTGAGTCAAGCAACAACTCGGAATATTTTTATCAGCGGGGAGCCCTACGTACTTTGACTTTTAAAAGCCTGAACAGCATAAGCAATAAGCCAGCTGTGCTTTCTGCTAAATGCAGCCCAATCAGCACGGTTTCATTTTGTACTCCATTTGTGGTCCACATGAAGCATGGACTAAATGACACAATGCCTCTGCAAAGGGAAGTAATAATCAATTATGCATTTATACTGGCAAAGAATCCCACCATTTTAATACTTACTGACATAAGCAGAGTGGGAATAAAACTTTATTTTTATTATATTACTCTGACCTCCTTCTTGCTCCTTCCCTCTGCCAGGAAGCTGAAAGAACTACTCAGCAAGGCAGGGCAGGGCAGAGCCATACCTGCACCCCAGCTTAGGCAAGGAACAAGGGCAAGGGCTTGTGTTGAACTGCAGCTCTCAAGCCCAGGGTCAGAGGGTTCATGGGCAAAGACACCAGACAGGACTTCTCCTAGCTCACTCTTCCAACTTTGCAGTTTCCAAGCAGCCTAATCCAGGGCTACAGCTGCGCTACATCAGGGCCGACCCTGAGCCCCAGCAGCTAAAGCCCTAGGAGGGCCAGGGAAGAGGTTGCAGAACCTGTTGGGCACTCAGCGCTGTGACAGCCACCTCCCTTCCCACCACTGATGGTCCACACACCTTACAAAGGTCCAGCTTTAGAGGAGCAAGTGTTGCAAAATGCCCAGTGTGCAGACATTAGCCAGATTCACCTTGAAGTATTCAAAGGCCACCAGTTCAGGGTACAATACTGGGCAGATGGTCCCTACAGACTCTTCCTTGGCTGGGATCAAAGCAATGGGGCAACCACACGGGCAGTGAAGTGGCCATCCCCTTCAAAGATGCTGGCAATCACTGCATACATCTGGGACTGGGGCTGAAGGGGGGGAATCCTGTGCTGGAGCAGAGGCATAGTCCTGGGGGTGCAGGATAGGGCAGGACAGCCTGAGCAATCGTGCTGCAGTGACCTGGAGGGGAATGGTCTTCTGGGTGATGGCCCCCCCTGTGGGTGCTCCTCCCACCAAGAGCAGTGGCAGTCATTGGGTGGCTCAGGGCTGGGTAGACATCCAGATTTTGTTGGCAGACTCAGAAGCAACAAAATTATGGGATGCCCCAGGTCCATCAGAGCAGCAGTTTGAACGGTGCACCCACCCTAGAGGTGATAGTAAGGAATACTGTGAGGTGGGGCTCCAGCCTTAGCCACAGCAATATAGGTGGTGATACCCCCCAAAACTGACCCAGATCAGTGACCAGTTTCAGGGTCCTTTACTATGGGGTTTTGACAATCAGTATAGCACATGACCTGATCCAGGGACCTCTCTGAGATCTGGGATATTTTCATTAAACAACTAAAATCTGTGGGATAGGTGACCAGGATTAGTTGCATCTGACCAGTAAACCCCATAGCCTTGCCTAATGCCCATTGAACATTTCAGGGCCTGAAGGATAGGGACCACCATGGCTGCAGAGATGTCAGAGGAACCTGCAAGGCCAAAAGCTGCTTCTGAGGGCTGGCCAGAATCCCCTGCAGGGTCTGGAGGTCAGTCAGGAGCTGTGGAGAGGCAACCTGAGTGGGGCTGCCCCACTGCAGAAAGGAAGCCAAGAGCTGAGGGGGGCAGCAGCCTCCCAGCATGGGCTTGGTTGCACAGCACCCAGGCAAGGAGAGCAGAGCAGGTCCATTCAGAGTAACCAAGTCCAGCCAAGAGTCCAACAAATGCCAGGCGAGTCCATAGCACCAAGGCAGGTCCAGGATCAGCAGGGAACAGGGCAGGGCACAGACAGACCTCAAGGATCTCTCAGACAAAGGCAGTGAGCTTAAAGGCAGCTCCTGAAATATGGGAAAGAGACCCCAAATGTGCCTTCTCACAGCAGGTCACCCCACACACTCATGTTGCAGCAGGTTGACCCAAGGCTATGGCCTAACCCTTCCAGCACAAGCAGCTAGAAACCCCTTCTTGGGGGGAAGGGAGGAGACTGTAGAGCTCAGTGGTGTGTACAAGACCCTGATGAAAGCCTCCTCTTGTTCTTTACATCCTCTTGTCACGCTATATTAACATTTAAGACCAGACATAGCTCAGGAGCCTCTAAAGGTGACCAGGCTGCGAGGGAGCTGGTTGCAGCTTTGTGTTCCTTAACACAGAGCCTCCCTCTCTCTGTTCCCCCTCCACCTGCACTGTAAATCACAACATCCTCAGACTTTAAAAGATGACAGCTGCTTAATACTGGAGAGCTTTGCTGTTTCTTGGGAACTAACAGGACATTCAGCTCCAGATGAATGTTATGACAGATCTTCCTCCAAAGAGCCATCATTGCTCCTCCTCCTCAGGTTATGCTGTGGCATCTAAAAAGCTTGGACAGGAGGTAGTTTAAAAGCTTAGGCATTATTTTGGCCCACAAACGAGCTAATTGACTATATTTGTACCCATAAATAAAAAAAGTCAGGCCTTATCCTCTGAGGTCAAATGGCATGTCGGGGCTCCTGTTGATACAGCTGAATGCTGCTCCTGTTCTCTTCGCCCTGGACAGGGTGGCTTCTTCCTTCTGGTGCCCAGGAAGAGCTGCTGACCCATGACCTTCTAAGACCATGCCTGGGTCACACCAAGAGCAATGCCAACAACTGAACAGTATAGACAGACACAGACAAGTGTTCAGGCCAGTCTCTGGCTCTCCTTTCTTTACTGGTTTATATATGTCCATCTAGCCCTTTAGGTAACTATGTGCATAATTCTTTGCAGAATTTGATCCTAAAAACTGTTTGATTTTCTTCTCTGGTTCCCAGCTCAAAAAGTGGGAGTTTTAATTTACCTACCATCCATAGGTTGCTGCCTTTTAGTTCCTCTTTAAATGACAAGTTATCAGACTCTATGGAGAAAACTGGGGAAAAATCCAATCACAAATGAGGTCAGATAGGATCATTTCCTTGTCCCTTTTAGCTCTCAGTATCTGAGGATTTGGGTGCTGATACTTCTGCCTTTTTCCACACTTTTTTGCCTGACTTGTGTCACTCGATCGGTTTGGCTGCACTGGAGGTCCCGCTTTTACTTCTGTGCCAGTATGTAGGAACGCTTTACTTCAATGATAGAGGCAATGACCTTGGTTTGCAGGCGTCTCGCTGTCCCCTGTGGCACTGTCAGATACCAGATAAAGAGACTCTGTGCTTGATGAGCACTTTTGCTTACCAGCTCTGAGCCAGAAAAAATATTTCAATTTCACAACCTGAATTTCCTTTGTTAACCCTTCCCCACCTGCTTTCAGGGTATTTTTCTTCTTCCCAGTCTCCAAGAAGATTCAAACTGGAGGTTATATTTGCCTAATTAACAGTAGGCAAATATGCAGTTTTATAATGTTCAAAGAACCTTTTTCCCCTGAGGATGTCTAGGATTAGCCTTTTAGAGAAACATCATCCACCACGTATGCACCCTGCTTGTAGCACAGTCATGCTGAATGTGCAGGAACAGAGAACTGCACATTTGAAAAAGCTTTTCAAAAGTGGCCAGTTATAATTACAGGGGGAATTTAAGTCTCACAGCATCAGCCAGGAACAGCAGAGCTAACATCCCTTCTAATATGCCACTGTTTAATGAATCCTAAGGACAGGTTTCACACAGGAGGAGGGACTGTGGCACCTATACCGATACTATGTGGTGTAGTGCACCCTGCACATCCAGCAAGAGAGTAACAGTGGTGTTACTGCACACCTCTGCTTCACGTCCGTATGTCTGCACTCAGTCCTGAGGGATGCAACGTTTGAGATGTCATCTCTTCCTCCTGTCAAATAGCACACGTCACCAGATACACAGCACTGAGAGCATGTTGGGGCATTCCCAGAGCATGACTTCATGGCAATTAGAGGCTGGATTGCCACACACCTAAGTGAAATGTGTATCTTCCAACACAGCTTTAGTTTACCCTGGGAACAGAGTAATGTCGCCTTTGGTACAGACCACATAAACCCACCAGGGACTCAGTGTATTAGCTGGTTGCCGTATCTCACCAAAAGGCTGTGCCACCAAACCACCTTTACTGTCATACCCTGATTAACTAGATTAAACCAGTCCCAAGTACACCTACAGGTTTTGGGCACACATCCATTTGCAGGCATCTACAGGCCTTCACTGGTGAGACAGAGAAAATAGCAGCTTCTGAGTATCCCTGGAGCACTTTCATATAAGCAGAGGCAGAATTTATGTGGGTGGCAGGGATGAGAAACCTTCCCTCCAGCAGCACCCCTTTTCCAGCCAAGCCCTCATTCCAACCTGTGTGTTGTCCACCCAGCCCAATCCATTCCATATCCAGTCCAATATCCATATCCCAGGTATGTCCTTACGGATATTATTGGAAAGATCCATTCTGTCAAACAGTCATTTAGGTTTTCCTCTTCATTCCAGTTACATGAAAGGTGGTCTGAAAATTAGACAGTTGTGGTATTTAGGGAGAAGAAGCTATTTAGAAGTGCATATTTTGAGAACTGTGATCATCTTCATCACTTTTACCACAGCCTGTGAAATATGAGGTTTTAAGGTTCAAAATTACAGAATAATGGGAAACTGGGAGAAAAGCCAGCTTGCTTTCTAAAACAAAGTTAATTTGTAGGTCTCATAACAGGAGAGTAGAGCAAAAATGTGAAACCTCAAAAGCATTTAAAAAAGCACCCCAACCTTCTTTGCTTTAAATACTCGTAGACTTCAATTCTATTTCAGGATTATTTGGGGTTGGACTCAGGAGACGGGCATCTGGAGACGATGGTATCACAGATGTACACTGGGAGTGGTGCATCAGGAGAGTCATCTACTACCCAGTTAATACCTTTGCTGATGGGGGAAAGGAGCAGCCTTGCATCAGGTTTACAGACTGGTCTTAATAAAGATGTGCAAAAGAATGGATGGGAAATATGGCCTGAACTATGAGATAACACAGGTTAAACCACTCACAAGTAGATTTTCTTGGGAACAAACCACTTGAGTACAAAAACTATACTGATCTCATGATTTCCTGCAAAAATACTGTTCTTCCCCATCAGTATTTCTTCATACCTTTTCTGCCAAAACTTCCTTCTCCAGCCCAAAATCTGAATATGAACAGAGTGAAACTTTCACATCTTGCTTCTGCATCGGTTAAGATGTCTGCGTAGTCTGATGGAGACAGCTGCTTCCTGAGTGATACCCACACACCACCTGCATGCTGCAGAACAAATACTAGCCAAACAGGAGGATACCTGGTAGGTATTAAGCAGGGGAGAATGTAGAAAATAACAATGCACTTGCATTTATACAAATTCCAGAAGTCAGGGACCCAGACTCAGAAGTGTCCTCAGTCTTCCTCCAAAGAGCCCACATTTCACTGCCCTCAGCAAATGATGCCTGTGCTCCTAAATGTTGTTTGTCCTAGAAACCTGCCTTCTAGGGTAAAGCTTACCCAACTGTGGCATTATAGCACTCCTGTTATGACTAATCCAAATTAGCTAACTTGTCTCCGGTTTAGAACATCAGGTATCAACAGTGCCTATAAAACTGCAAATGAGAGGCCAGAGTGTCGGGAAAATTATTTGGGAAATCTGAACAAACAGGGAGAGAACAAAAGAAAAGAAAATCACTGGTCTCAGGAACAGAGTACGGGCTGTGCCGACTGAACGTGATGTTTGCTGTACATAATGCAGTGCATGCACACTGACTTTTACAAACACTGTAATTACTGTTTGGCTGCCCTAAATCTTCACATTTATCTCAGGAGACTTTCTCTGCACTGTATGATTTTTCACCACTCTTTCTCTAAGCTGTTTGTTTCCCAACAGTGTTGCTTACGTGCTCATTATTTTTATGGTTTTCCCCTTCATTTCCCTGTAAGCAGGACAACAAAAAAGCAGAAAAGCAGTGGAGAGAGAGGGTGTGACAGAGTTGATGTGATGGGTCACTGACAGCTCAGTCGAGCCAGGCATCAGAAGGTGTTTTCTGACAGCAAGTTCATCCTGCAATTGTTTGAGACAAGTCAACAGCAGAGGCTGTCTTTAGTGAAGGAAAATGATTGATGTAGTACCCTTGCAGAAGGGAAAATAGGAAGAAAATTAAGGCAGAGACACAGGTTTTTTTTTCAAGAAATGGATTGCTTTCACCTGAGAATTAGGGGACACTGTCTATTCCCATTTACAGTGCTGGGAGAATCTGACTTAGCAGAATCTTGCTGGTCAATGCCAGCAGGGCAGGCACAAGAAAACATGGCCATGGAGATGTGATTAAATACCCTCTAATGAAGTCTTCCAATGATTGTCCTTGGCTCATAGGCTCGTATATTTTAACGAGACCTAAGTGTATTCAGTGATTGGGTCAGAAATTATATTCAAAACCTTTTTCTACTGCATGGCCCTCAGTTTGGCCAGCTCTGCAGATGTTGGCCAGTAGCACTGAAGCTCAACTTTACAGAATGTGAAAGAAACATTTCCTAGTGCAGCCAAGATCTGAAAGCCCAGGAATATAGGTTCATAGCTGTTTCTTGATTAGCTTATACCAAGTAGATTTATAGATTTTTGTTGTGGCTTTCCATTATAAGTTGAACATTAAATGGATAATTTGAAGTTAAAGGTTTTCTAACTTGTAAAGCTTTTTTTTTTTTCCCCACTCCATCCTTGATGCAGCTCAACATCTTTTATCCTATAATACATGTATGCAGTTTCAGAAATTTGGTGCAACCGCTGGTACAGGAAGGTATTGAGGCATTTTTAGGATATACAAGTAGGATGCTAAAGGTACAGGTGACCAGGAAATTAAATTTCCTAACCTTGAAGCCGCTGAATCTAATCTGAGGCTGAATCTGTACAGCCAGTGTTTTTATTGGTCTTGATTTATGTTTATAGACACTGTGTGATTATATCCCGTCTTCATTTACCCAGATACATTAACACTTCCACCTCTGACTATCCAGTTAGATGTTAACTAGCAGCAATGGCTGCTTGGCTGGATTTTTTCTCATTCTGATCCTTAACTCACCATTAATACTTCATTATTATTGTGACAGTAAAAAGCTTAGTTATTCGTTATTTCTCTCACAAAGGCCAGGCAGTTACCCCAGATAAATACTTGACAGATTTGAGCACCAGGACTAAAACTAATAGGGTGTAGCAGAATGTACCACAACTGATTTCCCAGCTGATCTATAATCTTCCATCAGAAGAGCAACATTTCTCTTTCTTCGACTGACAAATGCACACAAGTCAATTGGGATTCCTTTGCCAAGCTGTAGGTACATGGTACCTCACCTAGATTACACCCCTGTGGTTCAAGTTCATCCCACTTAACCTCCCTGATGCACCTATAGGTGAAGTTTTGTGACATTCCTGAGCCTCTAGCAGCTTGCTCCTGCCAAAAGTGGTGGTCCTGCTCTCTCCTCCTTCATTCCCAGCTCATTAGATAGCAAAGAAAAATCTGGTTTTGGTGGGTTTGTAGGTTTTTGGGTTTGTTTTTATCTTTTATTTCTTTTAGTTTAGCAGTTTTCTGCTGGTTTAAATTGTTTATTCATGGTCAGATAAATGCCACAGGTGCTGGTGACATTAGACAGGCTCACCCATTTTAGGAAACTTTACTACAGGATGAGTTCAGTTCAGTGCAGAAAGTTAGGAAGAGCCGCCTTCTCGTCTCATGGACGCTTCAGATGTATCAGAAGAAAGGGTATAAGGCAAAGGCTATTTATCCACATAAAACCTAGACTGACCGATGGAAAGGTTAGTGCTCGGGGAGACTTCTGCCTACACTTTCGCTGCAACTGGAGCCATACTCTCCTCATGTAAACTTGGCATCAGCCTCCTCCTCTCTGTGCCCTCTGCCAGCAAATCCACTGTGGTTATACCAACCAAAGTCTTGATTTATGTGCAGAAACGTGAAGGCTTCATTTTGGAAATCTCTTATGTGGTTTCATATGTGGCCGGTCCGAATTTCTTGCACTGGGAGGGGAGTTTTGTTGTGCACTGTAAGGGGAGCAGAACCAGAGGCTAGCTGCTCCCTGACTTAAAGCAGTCTGCTATTTCTCTTGGTCTTCCTTGCAAAACTGCCCTTGCCCCCATATTTTAAACCAATCAAACTGAAAGGTGCTGTAATTACCATCTTTATACCACAAAAGTTCAATGTTAAAAGTGCAATTGCAGTATATTTTAAATCCCAAGCAATTACCATTTGTTTACAGCAACAGTTGCAATACAATAAATGAATATGCCAGCACAATTGATGGTATATCTGCAGTTATTAGCATGCCACTGAACTAGAACAAACTTATGGTGTTCTAGCCTGCATTTCAAGTGGGAGCTAGGGTAAATACCAAGCCATTTTATTTATATGTTTACATTCAGGTTGTACTTTAAGCTCCTGCCTTATCATAAGACAAACTCTTCCTGTGCGGAGGCATAAATAAGATTCTCACTAGATCACAGTGGCAGTTTTATATATCTCTGTCCACCAAAATCTTTTAGTATCAAATTAAGTGAGGCCAAAGCTCTGAACTCCAGGCACAAATATTTTGTGGTTATTGCAGAAAAGAACAATCATCATTCCCAGACAGATCGATGTAGTATCCTGTCTCTGACAGTGGTCAGTGTTGAATGTTTCAGAGGAGAATATAAATCCTCCCCTTCCAACCTTCTCTGTCCATAAGTGCACACAATGAACTTAATTGTTCAATCCAGAAAAATAGTATCTTCCTGACCTTATCAAATCATAATTGCATGTAGCTTTATTTATATCAACATTAACATTAATCTTGATGGTTATTACTAATGCTGTTACCAGGGACTCCTGGCAATCCTTTGTTCCCCAGCAAGTTTCTCCTGTAGAAACCTCCCAACCTCCCCCTTCTTTGCAGGAACTCCCTGCATGAATCCATCCCCCTCCCTCATCCCAACGATTCTGCCCTATCCCCAAGCCAGAATTTCTCTCTGCCCTCTTTTGTTTGCGGGACCCTCTGTTCTTTTGGTATGGGTATGGGAATGGGTAGCCATTCCCTTTTGCCTACTCAGATCTACTGAGAATTACCTGCCTCACTGCAGCTGTGGCTCTGCCAGCCGCTCAGCTTTTATCCTTATTGGCACTGTTCTTGCTATTATTGTCATTCTGCTTTGGAGCCTCAGCTGCAGATTCACAGCTTTAAAACCAGAACAAAGTGCTGTATCAATTAGTTTGACCCCCTAGCTCATAGAGGCCACTACATTTCACCCAGTTACCTTTGCATTGTGACTTGAATTCTTTATTTTTAAAGCACTGCCAGCTGTTCAGATTTAGATGTACCTGAGATGGCTTTGTGCAGAGTCAGCGTGGCTTCAGTATGATTTACTGGTTCAGGAACAGCAGTGCATACAAATGGAGCTGTACTTGTTCTGGGGCTAATTTGGGTCTAGGAGTGATGCAGTTGCCTTGAAAAGGTGCTGAACCTAGGCTAGTATACCCCTGCCAGAGCTCAGCTGGTTCTGCCTGGAACCAGCTCAAGCACCTTTGTGCCACATGTCACACTTCTGGAAACAGTAACTTTGGGAGGACAGTGACAAGGTGTCCCACCAGCAGTATACGGAGTCATTTCTGGCTCAGCACAGCAGATTGTCTCCGATGAATCTCTGCTGGTGGTAGACTGGTCTGCAGAGCTACTTTGATGTCTCTGCTCCACGGTCCCCAACATGGGCAGGGCCCTGAACCTCTTCTGGCTGCATACATTTGCATCGCAGCTGAATTAAAAAACCCTCCTGCAATCCACAGTGCTGGCAACAACAGTGCAGAAACATCCAAACTGTCTGAGCTAAAACTAACAAGCTCTGAAGTACCTGAGCTGACTCAGTTTCAAGCATTCCAAGCTTATTGTGCTGCATAACAGAGTGTTCTCAGATGGTGCTTGGTGGGAATGCTGAGCTGGGGTTTATACATCTTTAATGCAAAGGTAAAAAGGGAAACTAAACTTTAGAGAAAAAAAAGGAAGAAAAAGAAAAAAAAAAACTAGAGGAAAGGAATCATCATGCCATTTTTCCCTCAAAAAGCCATTAATTAAACATTAGTTTGAATCAGAGTGAACCTGGGGATATTACATTTCATATCAAGCTTCTTACAGGGTCAGTTAGCTGCCTTCAGCAATATGTATGATTTTTCTTTTGTTTTTACTTTTTCAGTGCTGGTTTTTATTTTTTAAGACCGATATAGGTTGTCAAAGTACCTACCAAAAGACCTTTGTTGTCATCCATTCCAAGAGCTCATAATTTAATACAAGACAAGAGACAGCAGACACAGAGAAACAGATGGGAGATTGCAAGAACACAGTAACACAAACAGTCTAATTTTATTGTGAGGGGAAAAAACTCACTTGTGTTGCTGTTATGTAGCGTGGCCCACTCACTGGTTTCAACACAAGACTCCACATGCCAAACCAGACAACGTATCATTAACTTCTGCATTTCCCTGCGGCACCAAGTTTCACCAGTTAATCATGTGCCGTATACATGAATCTCTTTTTTTTTTTGACCTAGTTTAAGTATTATTGAATGGGTAAATTAAGTCTGATATCAAATAGTAGGCTTCACACTTTGGATAAAGAATGGTTTTGATTACTAGCAAGACATCATTTTCTTTCAATAGCCTGGAGTATTACTTCATCCTTGAAGTAAATGAAAGAAAAAAATTAATTGCATTGGGGTTTGGATCAGACCAAATGTGGTCTTGAGACGTACACAGTACACAACCCACGTCAAGACATCTGGCATTTATTGGTTAAAGAAATATAACATCATCAATTTCTTTCTCTACAAGCAGTGAAAGAAGAGCAAAATGGAGATATTTTTGTAAAATTGGGGAGAGCTCAGATACTGATGAAGGGGAGCAAATAAGCAGCTAGATATATGGGAAGATTGTAGCGGTAGGAATCAGTCTGAAGCAGCTGGGAGAATTATACAGAAAACTACATTAAATTATGTTCTAGCTTCTGAACTCACTCATATTCAGGTTTCTTGACAGCATTTGCTTTTGAATATTTTCTGGATGAGATTTTGGCACTGTTAAGATTTATGCTGTATCAGCCAGAGAGACTGAAGCTGTTTATATATCCAGGGAGAGCACAGGCAGCTGGAGGACGAGACTGCAAGTCTCCCAAACCTGACCTGCCTCTCAGCAACGGGCTGACTTTATTTCTAGTCTCAGCAAGCTGCTAATAATAACCTGCATGCACTCTGGCCATTTAAAGTCCAATATACTGGTTTAAATGAAATACGGGTTTCAGGGGCTAAAGAAGCTGTACGTACAGGAATATACTCTGTCCCATTAAACAATTTACAACATAATGGATTGATGGTTTGCCTATATTTCTGTCACGCTGGGGCAGTCATTAAGAAATTCTGTTTGCTGCCTGGATAGCAGATGGCTCCACCTATTCATACCAGGGATGGAAACACTCCTAAAGCTTTAGGGCAGGATGGGGGAAAGCTCAGTAATCCTTTAGGAACTGTGTTAATGGTTCAGGTATTAATTGGGTTACAGTTCACAGGAAATCCCTAGGCAAAGGGAAGTGTGAATGAAGAGAACTGCAGGGAGTGTTTGGATGTATGAGGTTACAAATATCTGCATAACCTGTCCGAGGATATGTGTGTCCCCCACGTCAATGCTCCTTTTCAGCAAAAGCAAATCCTAGAACAAAGGTTTTGCTTGAGACATGAATTTCAGCTATGGGACAGCTGGGTGAGCGTCCTCAGAGTTTGTCAGGGAGCAAAAGAGATGGGATTTTATTGGAGCTGGCCCAGTGTATGGGTGGCTATAATCTGGTTTTATTTTACTTCTGTGCCCCTTTCTCTATGGAGTTATTAATGACCTTGTTAGTATGTTAATTACAGTAAATAAAATCTTCCTTTACTTTTACCTAAAGTTCATGTTTGGTGAAAGAGTGATTTCAAGGATCTGGCTTTCCATTTCTACAGGCAGGCTTGCTGGACTGCTCACACGTGGGCTCAGGGGCAGCATAAGGGTAACAGATAGTTTCTCGAGGAACCTTCTTCACAGACTCACTGAGTAGCTGTTAGCGCATGGTGCCAAGTGGGAAAGCTGCTGTTGAAAGTAGGTGCTAGTGAAATTACACCTGTCCAAGCCCCCAGACCTGCTGCTGCGCTTGGTCCATTCACTTCTCTATGTCCTTTAGTTCCTAGTTTATGCAGTCCTGTTAAAATAGGAACAATTAACTGCTTCCAAGGCTCAATAAAAGCTGAGAGTTTTAATGGTTTTGGTAATGTGGTGTCCTGGTTTTGGCTGGGATAGTTTTCTTCTCAGTAGCTAAGTTTTGGATTTAGTATGAGAATAACGTTGATAACACACTGATGTTTTAGTTGCTGCTGAGCTATGCTTACTCTAAACCGAGGACTTTTCAGTGTCCCGTGCTCTGCCAGTGAGGAGCCAGGAGGGAGTAGAGCCAGGACAGCTGAGCCTGACTGGCCAGAGGGATATTCCATACCATAGAGTGTCATGCTGGGGGAAGATGGCTGGGAGCTGCTGATCACAGCTCAGGGACTGGCTGGGCATCAGTCAGCAGGTAGTGAGCAAATGTATTGTGCATCACTTGTTTTCCTTGGGTTTTATTCCTCTCTCTTTTTGTTATCTCCCTTTACATTACTATTTTATTATTATTATCCTATAATATTAGTACTAATACTAGTACTAGTAATAGTATCATGCACTTAATTTCAATTATTAGTCTGTCCTTATCTCAGCCCATGGTTTTTACCTTTGATTGCCATCCCCATGCCACCAGTGGCAGGGGAGTGAGCGAGCAGCAGCGTGGTACTTAGTTGTTGGCTGGGGTTAAACCATGACATTGGAACAGGATCTTCTTGTTAGCCATGCACAGATCTTCAACATCTTGGCACTCAATGTGTGGAAAAATGTCAGATGTTACTGCCGTGGTGTGGATTTTGATCAGCAGCCTAGAGCTGACAGATTTTACTGCTCATTGCTTATCCCTGAGCCATTTACTTCCCTGTAACACTCTAAACTTTGCACTCAAATGCTGGCATGGGTGTTTTTTAGCTAAGCACCTTTTCACTGTTTAAGTTTGAACTGCCTGTCAGCTTTTCACTTTTAACTTCTTGTTTGCTCAGCAGTGAGGCTTTTTATAATTAAACCCCTTTCTCAGTTATTCTGGTCTGCAATATTTGTTCTTCAGGAAAAATACCAGAGAAACGCTTACACATGACTGAATGATTGAAGGTGCTCATCTGTTCTTCAGTGACACAAGTTTTTAAGTTTAACTGTAGAATGTTCTGGCTCTTTTATCCACTGTGTCTCAGTGTTTGAAACTTCAGTGACCCTCGTGAACAGCTCTGAGTCACTTCTTCTCCTGGTGTCAACATTTCACATCCGTTCCTGCTAGATCAGAATCTGCACGGAGCAGTTTCAGAGCGAGATCCCAAATAAGCAGCCCTGAATTTGTCTCACGGAAGTATTTTGAGCACCACCTCCCAACCCAAACGCCCCAGATAAAGAAAAGCTATGCTGAAAATTCCTTCTCCAACTTATATAACTAATGTGCGTGAGAATCACAAATTAGGGAAGAAAATATTCAGCATCCAAGGAGCATACCAGAGGTTTTTCAGACACTGGGACCTCTAGAATATCACAGTTGACAATGTGTAACTGCAATGGCAACATCTAAAATAGCGTGAGAATGAACTGACCAACAACTTGTTGCTCATTAAACACAAAATCTTGTTTCCCACTTCAGACGCAGCTTCTATGTACGGAATTTGCAAAAATGATAAAGAAGAGCCTCTATAAATACCTAAACAAAAGCTGCTTAGCTTAAGCTTTCATGGCCACATGTAGACTAATAATTATTAAGGCAATCAAAGACACACTGGAAAATACTGAGTCCTAATTTAAGCAGTTTTACCCTGATGTGCACGTAGGTTGCATAACTGCTCAGCAGTAGCTTTTGCACCCTCCTACTTTTTAAACCTCTGCAGCCAAGCACACTATATCTCAGCAAAGAATGCAACTTGTAGCCAAGATCTATCAACATGAATTCTTAGGCATAAAATGCACCACTAAGAAATCTCTAAAGTTGATCTGAGGTAGAATAAAGTGGGCCTGCTGGTCTTGGTGCATGCAAAAGTTGTCTATAAGGTTGCAACATAGTCGGGGAAAACTTAAGCCTAAAAAAGGGTCATTTCGCAAATTTATGGCTTATCAAAGACTAGCGTTACACAGAAGCAATCATTCATAACTATACTGCTTTGCCAGGCAGACCATAACCCCCCTCAAACAGCCTCCATCCACCGCTAGTGAAATCAATGGGGACTTTGTCATTGGTTTCAATGGGCACAGGATGTCACCAGAGCAGCATATGCAGCTGTTCCCAGATAAGAACCCTAGGAAAAATGTTCATTTGTAACTAACTGTTCCATGTTTCAAAAGACTGGCCTCACATGTGCTTTGGAAACTTTTTTGGGGCGTGTATTTCTTCCACCGAGCTGCATATTTATCAGCTCTAGTTCTAGAGATGATCTTAAGAGCTTATCTCCCAGGGGATCAGAACTTTCTAATTTGCTTCTTTATTAAAATAATCAGGGCTTGAAATTAACTTTTTTTTTTTATTATTGCTCACAATCTTTGGTACTTGCATGAAGAGCAAGTAGCACATTTCCATGTCTTTTTTGAGACCTTTGCTTATTTATTTGCTCATCTGCCTTTAGCAAGTTCGTGTTCTGAAAACAGAAAAGCAAGAGACTGCAGGTAAAAGGGAATTAATAGTTTATTTCAGCTCAGGAGGAAAAAAAATAGCATAACCATAAACCCTCAAACATATATTTATTATTTGGGAAGATTAAGGAACTCAAGATGTGTTTTCAGATTTTAATTTTGGAAAGGAATTTCTGTGGATCTACTGTAACCCAGCTTCTCAGTAGCTTTCTTTCTTGGTTTACTATTTCAAAGTGAAGCGAATAATACCCTTCTACTTTATAAGAGCATTTCACAGCTAAATAATTTAGGGCCAGACTGTGCTACATTTTTTTCACGTTGTGTGATAGCTTACCAGGCAAGTATCCCCAAAGGACCAGTAAAACTATCTGACAGCTCTGAATACAGGCTTCCTTAAGGACCACTTGCACAATCACGTGTTATTAGAGGTAATAAAGAATGACAGAACCTGGCTGTTAAACTTCATGACATGCTCAGATCCTGTCGTGACAGCAGCCATTAAAGCTATAGGTAAATCACAACAATCCCACTTTGCTGCATTCCAAACTTCTAAAGTATCCTTTGATTTAAATATTGCTACTTTTTATTCTTATTTTTATACTCTTTATTCTTTAATCTAAGGCTTCTGAATTTCTCCTTGGACAAGGAGTAACTGCAGATACTGCTGCCAGGTAAAATTACCTCAATGAGTTCTGGTTTGTACAACTTTTGGAAAGCATTCAGAAACGTTTTGCTTCTCAGGTGGTGAGGACTGAGAGCATTCTCACTGCTTAGAAAGCAACAACTTCTTTCTGGAAGTAATAAAAGACGTATTTTTGCAAGAAGCAGTGAGACTTTGGTTTATCTGGAAACTATGTAAGGGCTGTAGGGATGGTGCAGTGTGTGCAGGGTGTATACCATGCTGGAAGTGCTGCCTTCCTCTGCCTTCCCAGAAAACCCATCTCTGTAAGGGTAAGAATGAAGTTACTATTACAGGAGTAATTACATAAATTACATTATATGAGGGGCTACACGAAAAGCTGGTTTAAGCTTGCTGTACATCCCCAGCATGAAGTCATTTGGCTTGAAGGATGTCGTAGACTGAGGATTCATAGATTTAATACTCCTTCCAAAAGAGTGTGACACTTCATTTGCTGAAGTTACCACTTCCACACTCTGGGATGGTCCAACATCGCAAACTCTGAAAAAAACAACCTACAGTCTGCTGCAACAATTTACATTTCTTTGGTTTAAATTTTCTTGGGCTCCTAAAGTAAGGCTGGATACATTTAGCAGGGCCGAGGACCATTGCAGGCTGGCCCCCAGAACAGCCTTGTTTCTGTGCTAAGAACCAGAGCAGTCCTGCCATAGCTCTGACAAAAGCATTGTGGTGAACATTTTCCCATCAAAATCTTCTGAGGTTTTTTTGTGCTCATAAAAATATTTTCCCCTCAGAGGGGAGACATCTCTGCAAAACCAGTCAGGCTTCTTGAATTAAAGGGGCGAAGCACAGAGTGGATTGCTCAGCTCCACAGCCCTGCAGGGGCACGATGGCTGGGGGTCAGGGCGGTGAGGAAGAATGCCCACTTTACAGGAGGCTCACGATGTTATTTATTCTGTAAAGCATCTTCCTCCTCTCCGCGCCGGTTCCCTCTGCCACAGCAAGGGGCTGGGTAAGTTTCATCCCGGGGCGCTCAGCAGGGAGCGGAGCCGGCCCTGAGGGGGAGAGCGGCCAGCCCTGAGGGGAAAGAGCCGACCTCGCCGCTTCCCGCCTCGTCCCGTCACAGCGCTGCGTGGGCGGCGGGAAACCGTGACGGAGGCGGGAAGGGGCAAAGACGCGGTGGAGGGGCGGGGCCGCGGCGGGGGAGGCGGGGCCGCGGCGGGGAGGCGGGGCCGCGGCGGGGAGGCGGGGCCGCGGCGGGGGAGGCGGGGCCGCGGCGGGGGAGGCGGGGCCGCGGCGGGGGAGGCGGGGCCGCGCCGTGCCGCGCCGTGCCGGGGCGGGGCGGTCGGCCGGGCCGTTGAGTCCGGCTGTTAATGGCGTTGGGGGCCGGCGGCGCCTCCTGGCGGGGGGGTGGGGGGGCGGGGGGCTGAGGCGGGCGCGGCGCGACGAGGGAACAAAGCGCCGGAGCTGCCAGGTAAGGCCGCGGCCGCTGCTGCCCCCTGCCCGGGGGAGAGGGCGGGCAGCGCTGACGGGGCTCCCCCCCTTTCCCTACCCCACCCCCCCATACCGGCTGTTTGCGAGAGGAACAGTCTCCTCAGGGTGCTATCCCCACGCCGGCCTCCTCCGGCAGCGCCGGCCTCCCCCGCCGCCGCGGCCGCCCCGCCGGGACTGAGGGGCCCAGTGCCCGCGGAGTTCCCCGGGCAGCGCCGCGGCGGTGTCATTGCAGCCGGCGGGGCGGGCCGCGGCCGCTCCTCAGGGCGCTTCTTCTTTGTGTCCAGGTGGCGAGGGGCTGCCCGCCGCCATGGGGGTGCAGGACCGGCCTCAGTGCTTCTTCGAGATCGAAATCAACCGGGAGCCAGGTAAGGCTTGCGGCTCCTGCCCCGGCGTTCGGCTACAGTGCTGGGCTTGGGAGTTGTGGCCGGGTTTTTTTGGTTGGTTGTTTGGGTTTTTTTTACCATGTTTTTACCATAATAACTGACTCGAGCCGTTAGCAATGAGCTGGGCCGTTGATGGGCAGTTTGAGTGAGTTTGTAGTAACTTTTGATGTTTACTGAGGTGCTGGATGCCTTTTTTTTCTCTCTTGCGATTGATTTTTGTTTCCGTACATGGGGAGAGAGGTTCGATGAGCCTAACTTAACACCCTCCTGAAGGTAAAAAGCATTCTGTGTTAGAAGTACTGTCAGGTTACCTGTTATACCATTACAGCCCCACACGCTATGGAAAACTGGGGCAAGCCGCGAGGAAACTGGAGAGGTGCTCCTAGAAGTATTTTTAATCCTGCAGTAATTAAAACTGGCAAGGGACCTCAGGAGGTCATCTCGTCTGCATCTTTCCTTCTGCTCAAAAGGAGTCTTGTGAATGTCATGGAGAACTGGCCATAGAATCACAGAATATCTCACCAGGTGGTCTGTTTGAGAAAAATAATAATTAAAATAAATCAATCACTTAACTCACATTTTTCCCTATGGCAAATGTAATCAGCCATAAGTGGTAGACTGTGAGTTTTAATCCTGGAACAGCTACTTGATTCCCTCTTCTCTTTTCCCCACTCTGTAAAAATGGTTTTACAGATTTACTTCCCCATCTTTTTGAACATGAATTTATCGAGGCATATTAGTTGTCTCACATACTCAGTGCTTTATATTGGTACTATTTGTCTCTCAGAAAAATGAATAAATGTGATGGCTTCATTATGCTTTCACTTTCATTTTCTGCTTCAATGTTTCTCTGAAAGCCTTTGAAATCAGGGTTTATATTTTTGTGTTTTCAAGTTTCAGTTGCATTCAGATGTAACTGTAACCCATTTGGCTTCCTTTTTATTTTCACCAAAATCTCAAAAGAACGATTCAATTTTAACTTCAGTGACCTGATAGGGCATATCTATAAATTTGTTGCTAGTGTAACTCCTGCTTATTTTAATTAGCAGTGCTTTTTCTGAATACTTTTATTGAAGAGAAAAATGTTTATGAAAATGCAGTTTTAACACTTTCAGTTGCTTTAAATTCAGATTTACTGTGGAATGAGACTACTAAAACTGTTTTGGGTTGGAGTAGGTTTCCCATTTAGGAGCGATAGCTTGATGAGATTGATTTACAGCAAAGATAATTTGTTCTTCATCTCATTTCCTTTTAATCTTTGTTAGGGTTTTTTTGTTTTGACTCTCTGTCTGAAGAATCTCTCCCTGCGGTGTTTTCTTCTGCTTTTTCTTTACATGCACGTTCTTGATCCCATTTCATAATACCTCTTGTTGCCTGCCTTGTTCCCTCCTTGGCCTTGTGCTGTGCATTACGAGTGAAAGTGGATTACCTTGTTTTCCCTTCCATCTACTTGGGTTTGATGACTGATAGTGGTGTCAGAGAGGAACTGCAGCGTTGGTGTTCTTGATGGTGCAGAGCTTTGGTTATTTGGGGTAGACACAGGGCTTCGGCTCTGTTCGTGGCTGGCTGTGTTTATTTTCTCTTTAACAGGAATTTCACAGCTGTATATCAGATTCAGAGACCTACTGTTTTTATTGCACCTGACTAATGCTCTGTATTTTTGCAGGAAAACTGGCCAGTTCATAAAATGGGCCAGTTTGATACTGGGACTTGTGGGTAATCTGGTTATACTACTTTATTCTAGAATAATCTTGTTTATTAATTCACTATGCAACTATGTCTCGGGATTTAAGGTTGTATTAGAAAACCTTAAATGTTGCTCTTTAAGCTGTGAGATGACCTTCAAAAGCTGAATCAAGTGTGAATGATAAAGCAGTGTTTCCAGATGACATGGAGCACTGACTCGGGGAGATATACTTACTCTCCTGCTGATACTAGTGAGGTACTAATTTTAACTTTTACACTGCCAGCAGATTTTTAAATTAACGCTTTGCTTATTTTACTTTGATAAATAAGGCTACCTGTGTGATCATTCTTATTAGCTGCAGGGAGAAAGAACTGGGGAAAAGAACAACCCTGCGTGCTGTTGCAAGCCAAGAAATAAAGACATTGCCCCCACCCTGTCTGCACTTGAAAAGCTGAACTAATGTCTCTGCACAAAATGCAGGGAGTAAGAGGGCATGCCTGTTATGGTACTGGGGACATCTCTGCCTGCAGAATACAAAACTGTGTGATTTTTAACATTGTAGAATGCTTGGAGTCCAAAAACCTTCCCCCATGCAGCTGCCAACTCTTAGATTTCCCCTTACAGACTTTGCTTACCCAATGTTTGTCAAGATACCTGTAGCAGTTAAAAACACGGAGAGCAGCGCACAGACTAGAAGAGAAGGAGCAGCAATAAGTGGTGCGCATGTATGCGAAAGTGGAGGGGACTGCAGAGTCTGAATTAGTTTCTCTCCAGCTAGATCCCTGAGAAAATACAGGAGTGGATATTGTAGCTTAGGTTGTGCTTTCAGAAGCTTTGTTATAGCTTTTGTGTCCATATTTTACTTTTAGTTACAGAGTCTTGGGGAAAAAACTTGATGTCTGCTTGTGTTTGCCTCTTGAAGTGGGTCAAACTTCATAGGCATTGTCAGTGTTTTTTGAGTCTAAATATAGACTGCTTTTAATAAGTTGCCTGTTAAGCATTATTTTTATGAATGCACATTGTGGTTCATCATTTTGCAAGAGTGAATGGAGAATTAATCAGCAATAAGCATTTATTTTGATATTAGCACAGACAGTACCTGTCCCTTCTTTTGGGTCCCCTCACCAATGGATTTGGATGCATACAGCATGCACGTACAAGTAAACTACTTACAGTATTCCAAGAATCTGAGATGGCAGCAGATGCCTATTTAAATAATTCTGTCTTTACTCTGTGATGCAAAATCTGTGTGGAGCTTCAGTCTTTCAGGTACCATGATAATTAGAACAGATGTCTGACTAGGATGTCACATACGTAATCTGCTGCTGTAGCAGCTCATGTGGCCATCCAAGATTTTTTTTCACACATCTCCCCACCCCTCAGGCTGGTTTATCCATCATAAAGTGTGTTATATTTATTAATTTTTGCTTTGTTTTATTCTTAAATCACAGAAGGATTTTTCTTCTCATCTTTTTTTAAACTTTTTTTCCTTCTGTCTTCTGTTATTGTTTCACCCCTTGCTCACCTTTTCATTCCATTTCAGTTTCCTTCCTTCCTGGGGTACGTCCCTTCCCTTATCAGTCAGTCTGTTCTTTCATTACCTTTATCCTTCTAGTCACTTTTGCCTAAAATTTGGTGTGTTTTGGGATTGCAGCTGCTGTGAATTTACGTGAAATAAACTGCACTACAAAAGTCACTGTCGTGCTGTGCCTGCATTAGTAGAACCAGGGATGTCTTAATGGGGTTTTTGTTACCCTTCCTGAAAACAGAAACTGTTCTCAACTGGCTTCATATTAACGTTTAGCCCTTTGAAGCCAAAAAGTTGTAGAGTGGCAGAAAATAGATCAGCACTTCGACTCTGTCTAGGTACCAACTGGCAATCCAGGCGAACGCGATACAACCAGGAGCCAAGGGGGCATGTGATACGGGGCACCCCTATCAGGGGGTGTGTAAGGGGGGTAAGATACCAATTCAGAGGGAACTGGTTTAATAAAAATTGTGATCTAATCAATCATATAGAATTGTCAGTGCAGAATGAAATACCCCAAAGACTTACCTTGAGGTCTAGAACAAAATGGATTAGTAAATGGAAGACTGAACACATCAGTCTCTTCTGCTAGGAGAAGATGAAGTGTAGTTTCTCACTTGCATATCTCTGTGAAACTGAAGACAGTCAATTTTTATTGTGTGCAGTACTGAAATATGTTTTCTTTTGTGGAGACCACGGAAGATCAGAGTGGGGGGAGCTTCAGGTAGTATTTGTGGAAGACTGGGCGTAGTAGAGACCTGGGGGAAGAAGTTTATGGAGGCTTTCCTTGCAAAGTGTGTAGGGTCGGGTAAGAAAGTATTAACAAAGTGTTAATATGTCAAGACTGTAGATCCCTACTCAGGGGAGCGGAGATACCCATTGCTTTTAACTGATGTTTTAAATAAAACCTGTTCTTTTTCCATGGTAAGCTGCTATTTTTCTGAAAACTGTAGCCACATTTCTACTTTAAAGCACTCTCTTTAAATTTATATGTTTTAGTGTTCACAACTATAGGGATAAATACATTTATAAAATTAAAACATGGTCATTTTAGCAAGCTGTTATTTAAACTTGTATGCAGATCTTTCTAAGCCTTTGGGCCTTTGGCAGGCATCCTGGTCTGGGTCTGTAAGGGGTATGCATCACTGTCTTTATGGCTGTAATCCCTGCTTTCTCCGGCAACGTATTCCTGTTGCTATACTGGGAAGAGTGTTGCAGTGGCTTCTTATTTGGTTTGCTCTAAGAAATTGGGACAATCAGAACCAATGTATATAAATTTAATTTTGAATAATGACATTTATTTTGGGACTGTTGATTTGAAATTGACACCTTTTATGATCTATAACGAAACTGTTTTGCTGCATTGTTACCTTACATGGAAAATACATTCAAGCGTATGTGTTTGGCTCCCAAGGTTGTTTCTAAAATCTCAGGTTTGTTTACTTGGAAAAATTCACTGGATAAACATTTGAAATCAATGATCATTTTAACAAACTTTGCTAGCGGGAGCCCTTATTACAGTACAGCATGGATATTCCTACCCTGAATTTTTACCAGTGAATTTGAATCAAGTACTAAATTGATCAGAGGTTCAAAAACAAAACAAAAGAAGAAAAGTTTTCAACTTTCAGTTTGAAAATGGAGTTCTGAAATTGCATTATTTCTGGTCATTATGCCTTCTAGTTTCTCTAATTGGTGTAGCTCATTAGATACAGATAGCACTTTATGAAATCAAACTTTAAAACATCTTAGACTTTATGCATCACTTACTGTATGGAATTACCAGTAATGTAAATACTTCTTTCATCACTTTAATTTCTATCAAAAAATATTTTTAAAAAACAAGTTTAAAGCCTGCTAACAAATAAGAATACTTTAAGTATTGTTTTACAAATAATAGGCAGATTTAAGTTATGGTTGGATAATTTACTGTGATTTTAGCTAGCACAAAACATAACAGTAATGGGCTGTAAAATCTACGCTGTTACAGACAAACGTGTCTTCATTGCTGTGAGCTGGTGAGAATAAGTTTTCTATTGAGAACAACACTAAATTAAAATTACAGAGATGTCCTGCCTGCTGATGCATTAAAATGAAGAATTTATTTGTTCATATAACTTGTGGTACTGGAAGATTTGCATCTCTAGTTAGGTGAGAGTTTCATTGTTAAAAATACAATCACAGCATGTTTTGCTGCAGGTGAGAAGTGAGGCATCTCTGCAGGCTGGTGTCTTGGCTAAAGCCGACGGAGGAGCCTGGGTAGGTTTCTGAGCAGACTTCACCCACTTGAATAACTCTTCTTAGCAATTTTTTGTTTGCTTGAATTTACTATTCAAGCCTTATAGTTAGTCATCAGATAACCTTTATATCAGGAAAAGGAAGCTGAAGAAAGTGTTGGAAATTTTCTCTATGCAGTGAAAGTGGGTCATTTCAGATGAGGTGTCTAAATCTGAGGAAATTAGTAGCATCTCAAAGGCGTTTTTATCTGTTATGTCAGCATATATCTCAGCTCCAAGTTTAAAATGAGATTTTTTTTTTTTTAGGGAAGAGGTAAGAGAAAAAATCATAGGTTCTAAGCATACTTTTTATATAGAATTTTATATTTTTTTATTAACAGCTGTTATTTCATATGTATTTATCTGATCAAGGTTTGAAAATGTGTTTGATCTTTCAGTGGCACATATAATTGACTGTGTCAGTGGAAAATACCACCTTTCAGTGATAATGGCGTTCATGCAGTTTAGGTAAAATACAAATAGTAACCCACCAGATGGATGCACAGTATGTAGTTTGTGTCTTATAAGCACACTGCAACATTTTATATAGCTGGCTGTAACCGGGTAAGCAGTACTTTAGGTTATATGGAGGAGAGACATCTTTATCTTTTAAACTGGATCTGTAGTCTTTTGATGTTGGAGACATGCATTGCAAACAGTTTGTAGGAGTTGAAAGGCATGAGAAGCTAGCGGAGATTATTGACAAAGCACTAGTGAAAGATACTGTTGAAATCATCATACCTCAGTTATTAAGGTCTTTTTCCATGTTCTGCCTTGACATCTTCAAGAACTTCAGATGACTTTCTTCCACCAGAAAACAGAAGTGGTGCTAAAAACTGTGGGGTTTAGATGTAGGACAGGGACTTCCAACCAGGAGGCTTCTCCAATTTATGCGTGACAGCAAAAGTCCCTCCTGGAGCCCATAGGCAGTAACTACTAGTTATTTGGCAGCTGTCACCTTGGTAAATCACCAGCTGGTCTGTATTTCTCTACTCTTAGTAGAATGGGTTTAGTGACAACTTTTTCTCTGAAGGGTGCCGTGTGTTAGTGCACATAGCAAATGCAAGAGGCTATCTGCAGGTGGCTTTCTAAAGCCCGTAGGTCAGTTCAGCGCTTTTGCAAGTGGAAGAATGGGACTTCTTTCCAGAATTACTGTGCTTATAATGAAAGTTGCTGACTCTTTTACTAATCTGTCTCTCTCTTGGGTTCTCTGTAATAATCTTCAACCCACATAGCTTGTAATGGTTTCTGTGCTTGCAAGTAGCTATGTTTTCATAGTGGTAGTTACACCTGCCACTGTTTCATGCAGGGTCTTTGAATATTCACTATTCTTCATTCTTTAGAGACTGTCCCTCCCCATTTTCTTTAGATTTTTCTGCTGTAATGATGAATGCTGAGAACATTCTTCCTGCAGTTAATGAAAAGCAGACATATCAACAGCCGAAGGCATCCTGCGTTTTTATCTAAGAGTACAAAATACAGATGGTCTCTCTGTTTTATTTCTCCCCTTTTTGAACAAATAATTCACCTTGTTGGCAATTGTATATGTTTGGACCAAGCCTTAAAATTGAATGCAGTTTCTCAGGAGCCACTCAGAACTTTTCTTGGTGACAAAGTATCGAATAAAATACATTTGAACTTCAGTTTCTATTTTTTTCCTTCTTTAAGGAAAGGAAAAGAGAAGTAATTCCTGAGTTACTTGCTTAAATTAATTTTGAAGTCTTCCCAGTGTACACCACTAGAGGGTAGTGCTCGTTGACAGATTGTTGGTCTCCTTGTAATGCTGGCCAACAGTATGGCTTTTATGGATTATTTCACAACCTATAGAGATAACAAGTTTTTCTTTGCTAATTATATATTTCTTAAAGATTTCTTGTGTGTTGGTTTGTTGTTTTTTTTTGGGGGGGGGGTGTTGGTGTTTTTTTTTCTTTAATGTTATACATCCCAGTATCTTGGAAAATATAAAAGAAAATGGGGATCAGTTGTAAACTATTTTGTCTTTATATTAAAGGACTCTTCAGCAGTATTTTAATAGTTTTGGAAGGTACATAGCATGACTGCCACCAACAGCAGAGGGGTTTGCTGCACTGAGAGTGAGAATTGACTCAGTTCAAGTAGTATTTGGTTCATAGTATCTGGCAAGTGGAACATTATCCTGAAATTGCTGGTATTGTCCTGCCTGCCTTTCATCTCCCCTATTTGGTTCATCTATTTTATAA
The DNA here is from genome assembly GCF_963210335.1 of Falco punctatus. Lineage (NCBI taxonomy): Eukaryota > Metazoa > Chordata > Aves > Falconiformes > Falconidae > Falco > Falco punctatus. Next base: position 54,221,351 of record NC_137583.1, on the reverse strand, counting down.
TTATTATTTTTTTAAAATTAAAGGATTTTAGGCCAAGAGTGCCAGTGCATCTCTAATCCTTAATACAGTATGGGGCTAAGTCAGCTGGATTTTGTAGGTAATGATCACAGGGAAAACTGTGGAAATATAATTGCTAACGTATTTGTATAAGCAGTGTTGTCCCAAACCTGGGTTCCTGGCCCGGTGTCAGGAGCCCACCCGCACACAGAGCCGAGATGGATGCTAGGCGGTAGATACACACAGCTAGCGCACCAGTTAACAAACACGTGGTAAAACATTTTATATATTTTGAGCAACCGTTATCATCAATTCTTTTACAATCACGTTTAGTGATTCCTATGCGCTTTGGTTCTTGTGAGCCTCGGCTCCATTTAAAGGTACAGTGCTCTCTCTTTTCACTGCGCATGTTCTGTGGGGAGGGGGCTTTGTTTGGAAGGGGCTTTCTCTACCCGAGGGTGGATCTTTTAACATGCTAATTAGGATAGTTCACACACAGTTCAAGTAGATTTCTGTTTGGCCTTATTAACCATTTGGTTCTCCTTGAGCTTATCTTGTTTTTTCCTAGCTCGACATATTTATGGTGTCATACTATTCCTTCTGCCAAGGCCATGTCTTGTTAACTGTTCCTAGGGGTTGATTAACATCCTTCTTAATTTTTTTTATTTTCTTTTAAAGAAAGAGTTTTAAATTCTCTTGACCTCTTGTTTTTCATTATAGATATTTACATATTTCTTTAAAGGAAATAGTTCTTGCATCAATAGTACTTGTAGGGGGCAGTGAATTACTCCAGTTCTTTGAGGGCCTGTATTTGTGGCAAATCTTTTTTCTTCTTTTTTTTTTTTTTTTTTTTTTTTTTTTTCCCCCCCAAGACAGAAATGAATTGACATTATAAACTGTTTTAGTAAATCAGTTTGGCCTTCCAGGTTCAAATCAAAATGGAATCATTAGGCTTTTTCATGAATTAGATGTAATTGTACTACTTGATGTGCATTTCTTTACAAATATGGTATTGTTCTTTCCTGACACTTGTTTTAATATATGCATATGTGAAATGTTTTCTTATTCTGCTTCATACAGTAATTTTTTTTTCTCAGAAAATAATATTTTCAAAACATGCTGATTTACTTATATGCAGTTTTTCTTATATCATTATAAAGAGTTATAAAACTGTTTGTTTTGGTTTTTTTTTTATGTTGTAGTTGGCCGAATTATGTTTCAGCTCTTCTCAGACATATGTCCGAAGACTTGCAAAAACTTCCTTTGCTTGTGCTCAGGTAAGTTGCATGATTATATAAGATTTTTAATGTTTCTTACAATTATTATTTGTTGATGCAAGTATAAACCACAGCATAATAATAGTGCTGATCATTTTTTTTTTCCTGGTAAAAACAGAGCTGTGACTTGTAAGCCCCGAGAACATTTGAATAATGCATAGCAGGAAATAGTGTAGTATTCTGTAACTGTGACTGAGCTAGAGTAGTGGAGATAATACATGATTACAGAATGCAAAACTGAAAGTATGGAACAATTTTTTTTTTTTTTTATTTTTTTTTTTGTTCCTAATATAGGGCTCCTTTAGGTAGAAGTACTTGACAAAGCTGAGACTGTGCTGGGATTATTGATCACTTAAGTTACACCAATGTGATAAAGGCAAGCAATTCTTTAGGATTTTTCAGGAGAGACATTAAGTGTTAATGTCACTGCACAGTGTATGGGTGAGGTATGATTTGGGACACTACATAAAACTTTGAATATATATAAATTGTATCTTATATAAAATGATAATTATATATAATGCAATTTTGAGTGCATTTCAGGTTCATAGAAGTGCTACACAGGGATCAGAGGACAGGAGCATCTTTTAAATCTGAGAACTCTCATTTTTAGTTAAATGAGGGACTAAAAGAGAGTAAGATGGTCCCTTAGAGATCCTGCGATTGTTTAGTGGGAGAGAGGGGAGATCTGTGGAGTGAAAGGGACAGCATTATCAAAAGAATGTCTGGTTATAATGTAGCACCCTCTAACCCCTTGGTTTTTAAGCAGGACAACTTTTTACAAAAGTTTTCTGATGATTGGAAGAGTAAGCGTAGTAAGGGTTTGGTGGGGTTTTTTGGTCTGCAGTGTTCCTCAGGGATTTTTCAGCTGAAAAAGTTGAAGATTAATCTTGATTAGGTTATTAGAGAAATTGGTGTTATTTATGCAAAGAATGCATTCTGTGTCTCTTGGTGATCTCCTGGTATTTTATACCTGAATGCTCAGCAGCTTGCAATATACCTTGAATTAACTGCACCAGTGAGGCCTCTACCTTGTATATGAAGTAACTCTTTTCCAAGTAATGAAAACGTTCCAGCAAGACTTTTCAGACAGCATTTTAAAATCTGGCTTTAGTGAACAGCTTTTAGCTAACTGGTTATGTTAAACAAATTTGATATCCTTATGTATTAACTTCTTAAAATGCATCTTGTTAGAGCTCAAATCCCAGAATGTGATGTGTTCTGGAATAATCTCTGTGAAAATTTAAAGAGCTTTATAATACTATAAACTTGTGAAAGGTACAGTATGGGGTTTTTGTTGGGTTTTTTTTGAGGTCTGTGTTGTGATGCCCCCTCTTTTGATTCTACTTTCTGATTTCATTTATCACTTATGCTTACTAAAGAGATTCCTAAGGGCAGACTGAGAATGGGAAAGAATGATACAACTATCAGGAAAATGGGAACTTGTTTAAGCTTACCTTAATCGGAATAGATTATAAAAGATAAGAAATAACATGCAGTAGCAGACTGAATAGCATCATGTCTGAGCCTCATGTTCTGTAGCTCTGAAGGATTGCTGAAATCCTTACAGGAGCCTTGCTAGAAAAATGTGAGGTGGAGACAAAGGAGGGAAAAGGTGCTAGAGATGAGGAATGAAACAAACAAGCAGAAAAAAGAACAGCTTAAAAAAAAAAAAAAGTCTGACTTCTTTGTATTTCATCCCTGTTTGAATTCTGTTCTATAGTTGGCTATACAGGTTTCATTGATGTCTTCAGCTGGAACCTGTCTGTAATTGGAAGGATATTTGAAAGTAAGCACAAAGTTAGGGGGTCTGTTTTTGAGGCCAGACCCACAAACTTAAAAGCTACCTGAAACATTTTTCTTGCAAATTGTGTTTGTTACTGTGTACTCATTGGATAGAACAGTGATTTGACAGATATCTTTAAAAATTTGCTAATAAACCCATGATAATTGAATTCTGTGGGGGGAGAGAAAACATACAGAAGAACCTGATGTACTTTCTCTTGGTGAATATAATGTTTAAGAGAATTAAGTTATGCTCCTTTCTTTTGCTGCCAGAAGCCGTCTCTTTTCTGCCTTGGTAGTTCTCAAACTTGGACTCCAGGTGGCTGTGCTTGGAGGCTAGAGTTGCGTGGCTAACATTAATTCTTTTCTTATTTGCACTAATCACATCTGTGTTACTTTTCAGTACACCTGAGGTGTTGAGGTTTTTTCCTTATCAACTGTTCTGCCTTTCTGCTTCTGCTTGACAAGTTCTTCCAGTGCACTTGTTATTGCTAGTTTACCTGCATTATGCATGCAATTTTCTCTGCCCTCCTGCCTTGTGCTGTTAGAACCTCAACTTGCGTCAGCATCTAAATGAATAATCTACACAAGGATGCAGTCTCCTGCATGGTACCACAGATGACAACTGTGGCCAGGAGTGGCAGGCCAGGCTTAGGGTCATCCACACTCTTCACAGTAGGATCCAGCAGTTCTCTGGTAGGTGCTGTCCCCATGGACCGATGTAGGATTCTGGTTGGGCTACTGCTTCTGTGTTTGCCTAGATTGTTAGATGACCTACAAAGCCTGTCTTCAGAAGAGCAGCAGTTCTGTGATGAGAGATGAAGCTATACTGGCATTGATCTCTGGCAACCAGAACTGAGATGTGAAGGGTTGCTTTAAATATTTAGAGTTCTGAGCTACTATACCATCTTCAGAGACTGAATAACTCATTTGCTTCCAGAGGCTGGGCTCCTCTGACTCCTGCCACCTTTCACAGCAAGATCCATTGGTAGAACCTCAGTCATTATAGAAGTGTGAGTTCCTATCAGGTATATCTTTTCTCTTCATCTTTTGGTCTTTGCAAGGAATCTTTGAATCACTGGAGATTTACTCAATGCAGCATCACTTTCTGGTGCTGACACCTTCTCGGAGCTGTATGCGAGGTTTGCGCTCATCTAAGGAGATGTATAGCTGTGTAGTAGACAGGGCATGCTATGCCATTCTGGACCATATAGTCTGGGTAATGGAATATCTTAGCAGCAGACTGTAGGTATTGTATACTTCTGTACTACATAAATTCAGGATTTGGTGTGCTAGACCAATCTGGCATGTTCTTTTTCCTTAGATATGTATGGGTAAACGTCAGCATTGTAGCTGATAAAGGCATCCCAGCTGCAGAGTACCATGTGTCCTGACTGATGCTGGGAGTTTTGGACTGTGCGTTTCTGTTGTGTCATTGCGAAGAGTGGTTTCACCTGTCTCAAGGCAAGGTGGTACACCCTGAGAGAAAGATCGGAGTCCAGTGATTGAAACACTGTGACCACTGTCATGTCTGCTGCTCCCTCTGCAAGCTCTGTGAGGCAAGCCAGGATGTTTTTGTCAGAAACAGATGGAGGAGGACAGGGTGATTCTGGCTGCCTTCCTGCAGTCTGACATTGTTGTCAGAAATAGACCTGGCTACTGTGAAAGTACGCTGTCTGCCTTGACAGCAAGAGGCTCCTTGCAGTTAAACTAAAACATCTGGTCTTGCAAACTGGCATTTGCAGGTCCTTCAGTCAGTCCACCTATTAAATAAGCACAAGCCCATCTGCTCCTTGCTGTTTTGTCAGGAGATTCCTTTCTCATCATCTCTGAGACCACTATTGGGCACCTAAGTGAAAATACCTCAGATGGGGTTGGCAGCGCAGGGTCTTAATCGAACATGAGAGCAAAGCTTACCAGCCAAAGGGAAAGGGCACTCTGATAACGGCCCTTGTGTTTGTGCCTTCCTCAGCTAAATGGGTTATCACTGGCAAGCACTATGTCAGTTCTCCACCATCCCGTTCCCAAGTAATTTGCAGCATATGGAAAGGACAGCTTAGGCAGGAAGAGTGCAAATACATGAGGCTCAAAGACACTTTTTCCTTTTTTTTTGCAGACAAAATTCAAGCACACTTAGGACAAAAAGAATAAGGCTAGTATTTGGCCATAAACAAAAAAGAAGCCCAGCATATGGGCTTTGTACTGGCTGTTGCAGAAAAATGTCAGAGCTTAGGGAAGGCCTGCAGAGCTAACCAGTGAAACAACTGGTCTCTGTCTTTTGCCTGACTGGGAGTTCAAGGACTGGTTTTGCAAATCAGAATGACGTAGTACAGCTTGTGCAGCCACTTAGCCATCTGCCATTTGGCTAGCAGCTTCAGTGCATTGTCTGAAGTTCTGTGGCTTATGGGGGAATGAGTAGTGGAGCTATGTGATTTTGCCCACAGTTATATTATGCATGAAAGGAAGGGAACGTTACAGGTGGTGCTATTTATTATGATAGGTACTATGCTGTCTTGGCGATACCATAAAGGAGAGTAAAAAAAGGGACTGCAACTTCTGACCATAGTCTAAAGCTCACCACTCACTTCAACATATCAGCTCAATTATGTGGTCAAGTACAATGCAGGATCCCATTCTGTAAGGGGATTATCCATAACCTGAGGGACGTGCTGAAACATGACCAAAAATGTAGACAGGTACTTCTTGGTATTGATTGGTATGGGGGTTCCATTGCTGTAGCAGAGGGGTACGTGTTTGGGGGGGAAATGAAGTGTAATGAATAGCTTTGCATAATGTCCTGGGTTTGGCTGGGGTAGAGTTAATTTTCTTCTCAGTAGCTGGTACAGTGCTGTGTTTTGGGTTTAGTATGAGAATAATATTGATAACACACTGATATTCTTACTTGTCGCTAAGTAGCGCTTAAAGACTTTTCACGTTTCCAGTGCTCTGCCAGTGAGCAGGGCACACAAGAAACTGGGAAGGAGCAAAGCCAGGACAGCTGACCCGAACTAGCCAAAGGGTTATTCCATACCATAGAATGTTATGTTCAATGTATAAACTGGGGGGAATTGGCTGGGAGCCACCAATTGCTGCTGGGGGACTGGCTGGCCATTGGTCAATGGGTGGTGAGCAAGTGTATTGTGCATCACTTGGTGGTTTTATTCCTTTCTATTTCTCTCTTCGTTACAGTTGTTGTTATATTTTATCTCAATTATTAAATTGTTCTTATTTCAACCCATGAGTTTTACCTTTTCTCTGATTCTTCTCATCCAGCTGGTGGTGGGGATTGAGTGAGCAGCTGCTAGTACTTAGGTACCAGCTGGGGTTAAACCATAGCAGGTAACTTCTGTGGAAAATAAAAATGGGGTAGGAGGAGGCATGGGTTATGGGTATGGAGAGTCTAGGTAATGGAAAACAAGTTGTATTTTCAAGAGTGAAGGCTTCTACAGGTACGATAAACAGCAATGTCATGACTGGTTTTTGTGCTGCAGACTGCTCTTTGCCCTCATCCTTGTGGGGATGGGCTGTTTGGAATGACAAATTTGGGGTGAGCTGGCCATCAGTTAATTTTGGGTGGAGGAACAATAGATGGCAAAAGGGGAGTGTTGGCTGTGGATAGCAAGTACACGTACATATTACACATACGTTTCTAAGGGCACTACATGATACAATACACACTGGTTAAATGTCCTCTCACTGAGTGTCAAATGCCTGTTCCATAATCAGTGGTGGGATGAAACTGAATGTTGGGTTGTTTGACCTGTATCACTGCAGAGTACCTTATGCACATGTGGTTTACATCAGATTATACCCTGTGCAACAGCTGAAATATACCTATTACTCTTTAATTGTCATGTTCTGCCAGCTCCCCTCGTCTTGGAAGCTGAAGTCAGTGTCTCTTGTATGTCCCTTGGCTGGACCAGTATAAACCCCTCATGAAGCTACTGTGTAGGACCTCTGCCCTGCCAGTTATAGTACCCTCATCCACATGCCCAGTGCAGTTTTTCTCCTAAAAGTTGGAAGAAGTGTTAGTGAAGCTTGAGGTTCTGGGATGTCTTTCTGAAAAATCACCAGTAGGCTTGAACTGCAGCTGCACTGGGACCCCACTGAGTGCCTCTTAGGAAATCTCAGGCTCAGAAAGGATTAACAAGTATCGTGGCCTGGCTTAGCCTCTGCTGCTGGGTAAGAATGGCCCTGGTACCGATTCAGGGTTTGGGGGATTTCTCCTCCCCCCAACCCCCCCCTTACAATTCTCTTTCAGTTCATCCTGGAATGGTTCTTGTATAAACAATTTTTTTCCCCTGTTCTGTCAGTCTCTTCAGAAATGGGAGTCTGTTTTGTGCAGGTTTCCTACTGAGACAGTGAGCGTTGGTGCCAGGCAGATTGGCATTAAGGGGTAGCTTGACACCGCATGGATTGTTGAAGATGTGGCACATGCTTGGAGTATCCCAATCCCACTTTTCCAAGTGGATTGCATTGAAACTGAGTTGAAGCCTGTTTTGAGCCCAGATTTCTGTCCTGGGATTCAGCTGGCACATCCAGATGTGTAAGTGGTTTGAAAAGGACTCTGCTATAAGCTTCAGCTAACATAGCAGCATAGATACAACCACAGAAAATGGTTAACCCATCGTTGTTATGAACTCTTGTTTTCTTATAAATTCTCCTGAGTGGATTGCTAATAAATACACTCCTCCTTGGGAGAGGAGGGATTTTTTTTTAAGAAGAAACCTAATTTTCACTTGAGAATCCCCTTGTAAAGGGGTTCCTTCTGCTATTAATGGATGGTGGAAAGGCAACAGGTAGGACTGTGTTATCTTTTATAGTTGTGCTCTTCTGATGGCTCTCATATCCATTAGCACTAGGGAGGTAAAACCCTTGGAATTTGTTCAGTGACAGTCTGTAGATGCTTTTTTGTTTAAACTTGCAGGTGAAAAAGGAATTGGCAAAACTACTGGAAAGAAGCTGTGTTACAAAGGCACTACATTCCATCGTGTCGTTAAAAACTTCATGATTCAGGGTGGGGACTTCAGCGAAGGTAAAGTATGCTTTTAAAATTGAAATGTTTGAAATGGAACAGAAATGTTATAACCTAGGTGGTTGTAATGTAATTTTAGAAAATGCTGTGGAAGTATTACAGTGTCAGAAGAATTCTTCATTTGCTGTGAGGTATAGCATAGATCACCCATTTTGTGTTAGTTTTTGAAATTCTAAAATGTTGCAACTGAAGTGATATTTGTTTAGAAAAATGTGTTAAGAAGAAGAAAACCAACCCCTTGCTGGAGTTGGTAATACCTATCTTATTAAAACAATTCAAATCCAACCTGTAGTCTTAGCTGCTTTTCACTGTTGTGTCTGCAGTAGAGGCGATACTAGTAGTGCTGTATTGATACAGGGACGTAACTGTTTGAATAAGTTTAAAAATAATAAAGTAGTAAATGAGCTAGAACTGTTTAATGAATCAGTCTCTAAAAGGAGATCTTCTAAGAGTTTCTTTGCTTCCTTCCCTGCAGTATATATACAACATAATGCTTTAGTCCGTTGCCCCCCTCTGAAATACCCTCCCTTACCAAACCGTGCACCTTCTGTGTCCTAAAACGTTGTACCTGATAAAAAACATGGTGAGGGGATACCTTGTTTCGAGAGTCAAGTAGAAGTGTCTTTAAAACTGCTAGCTACTCTCTTACCTCATCCACGCTAGTGATCGCTCAGCTGCTTTGAGCTAGGAGAGATTGTTGGTCTTATCTTCTTGTTGTCTGGGTTTTCCTTGTTTTGTTGTTGGGTTGGGGTGGTTTTTTTGCTTGCAGTTTTTTTGCTGTCTGCTGTTGCTTTAGCAAGTACCAGTGAGAATTAGTCTTTGGAGCCCTGTTTCCGACTTTACAGTGTTCAGAAGCACTAAGGCAATCTTTATTCTCAGTATTTTCAGTGTCAATGGGATAATGCACAGTTGTGACTTCTTAACTAAGGAGCTTATGCTCAGATACTAGTAACTGCTCAGAGTATCCTGGTTTGTTGTTATAAACTAGCGGAATGTTACATACAGCTTTTTTCATAAACAAAGTAAAAGGTTTAATTAATGTTTTTTAATGCATAGGTAACGGAAAAGGAGGTGAATCTATTTATGGTGGCTATTTTAAAGGTAAGAGGAAATATGTCTTTGCAAATTCTTTATGCAGTTCTGAGATAAGTCTTGATTCCCGAGCTACTTAATGAAAACAGGTCTACTTATAGATCACCTTTTGCATGAAACTAATGTTGCATGAGAATTCTTTATATATGCATGACTTTCAGATAATTTTTTTTGTAATATTTAACTTTAGCTGACAATTAATTAAGGCTAACATTATTGATTAAACATGACTTTCAGCATGGAGGTTAGGCAACTTTATTCATGAATAAACTCCTATCTTCCTGCCTAAAACTGTCAACATATTCTTTTGTTTATAGAGAATGTGGTCTTTTGCAAAATGAAAAGGTAAGAGACAAAAGCTCAGTAACACACATTCATTCAAACTCTGTTCCCTTGTACCCTCCCTAGTAAATATATAGACAACTGATACGTCCGTTTGTAGATGGATATCTGTGTTGCTTGGAGAAATGAAGAGTTCTGCGTCTAACCTCTCTGAGGGTTGATGACTTATTCTGAGAAAGAATACTGGCATAATTTCTAGCTCTAAACAGTTATTTCTTCTTTTGTTAATGTTCCTTTCCTCCCCTTCCCTATTGAAGGTTTGTATGCTTAGTGTTCGCTTCTAAAAATGTTTGGCTCTGTTTGTATGCTACAGAAGTTATTTTATTTGCAAAGAATTTGTAAATAAATGTACACTTACCTCTTTTTAAAAACTGTTGTTGGAAGGAAAATGGTGAGTTTATAAAGTATTTGTTTAAAGACATACAATTCTTTACTGCAAAGAATCCAGGTACTTACTGTGGTATTCATCATTAATAAAGGCAGTATATGTATTTATGTAACAGCCCCAGGTTCTGTATGTTTTGCAAGTAGCTTTGCAAGGTTAAGTGCATATCATTAAGTTTGTTTTAAACAGAGACATAGTTTGCTGTTGGAGTATTACAGCCTTCAATCAAACAAAACTCTTGAATAGTTCCATTTCCTAAGAAGTTACTAGGGTTTGTTTCTAAAGGTGGCGAGTGCTGAACAGATAGCATTGTGGTTTGATTACATAAACCAAAAAGGATTTCTACATTCAAATTTCTAGCTTTGAAAATGAACTTCAGAAGATCTGGTTTTATATTATGCTGTATAACCAGAAGTCCTCTTTAATCCACTGGAATAGCAAATGCACTTTTAGCTTAGTCTTAAGTGATTTTATACTTAGGTTGCATGAAGAGTATGGTTTTTTGTTTCTCATTCAGGTGTCTAGGTGTTGGGTTTTTTTTCCCTTGTACATTTTGAGACTTCCAGTTTTGAATGGATAGGTGTCTTGTCTTTTTAATGTGCTATACCAGGGAAATGCCTCTTTCTCTTGATCTGTGTACCTGAGGTGCAGGCTATGTAAATAACAGTATCATGAATGTAAAGTCTTGTTTTAGAGTGTCAGTAAGTCCACCAACCTTGTTCTTATTCAAAAAATACTGGATTTAAATCCAGGTCTATGAGAATCTAAATTTTAAGACACTAATAATGATTTTAAGGGTTTTATTAGCAACGTTTGCACTGTATCTGAAACCTTTTAAGAAAGAATGCTTTCTGTCTCATAACTGCTTCTACTGTAACTTTTGAGAGGCTTTTTTAAACTTCATTTTGGTGTTTTCCAACCTGTTTGTGTTTCTTCAGCAGCAGCAGAATTTCTCCTTATAGCATCCATAAGTTACTAAGAAAATTAGATTTGCATTCCTTGTCAGGGAAAATCTGACAAACATATTTTTTCTTCAAACAGATGAAAACTTTATTCTCAAACATGACAGAGCGTTCCTTTTGTCAATGGCAAACCGAGGGAAACATACCAATGGTTCCCAATTTTTCATGTGAGTAAATGTAATATGACAGTTGAGCTTTTCTTAAACAGAGAAGCGCTGTTCATGAGAAAGATGGTATTGCTAAATTATCTATAACAATGTTACCCGCTTTATTTTAAATAGGTTTAAGTGAGCACCTGCAATGTAAGCTATAATAGGATACATTAGCTATCACAAGTTGCTTGTGACATTCATTTGGATTAGAAGCTGGTACTACATGGATGTTCCTTGGTAGTTGCTTTTTACCCTAAAAATATGACTTATGTAGTAAGTTCTTAGTGTCCAGAAAATAGATTATTTGGCTTTGTGTGTGCAACAACCAAATCTTAACAGATTATCTGCAGATTACAGTGTTGAGCATTGTATGCAAAAGGGAATGAGATCTAGAGGTTGGTTGTATGGTTTTGCATTTGCTCTTTAAAATATAATGATTCATATAAATCTTTAAAATATCATGATTTAGTTTTGCAGGGAGTTGGGTGTTTTGGGGGAAGTATGGGGAGGATGAGTGGGAGTTTTGTTTATTGTTTTGGGTTTTCGTTTTTATTTTGGAGTGCTTGTTCCTGACATGCTTTTCTTCTATATTGCTGCATAGTTCTGTTTACTTGTGCATATATACCAACTACTTTGGTACCAACACTGTGTAAAATGATGTGCTGACAATCAGATTTTTCATTCATTACCTTAAAAAAATGTAAAAATAAACCTAGTCATCTAGTGTGTAGCCATATTCTGTTATAACTGTAGAAATTGCATGACTCTACCATCAATAAATATTCAGGTCTGGTATGTCAGGGTCGTCTGGTTAAAGTAGGTGCATTCTAGGTTCAGTATTAGTATTGTTAAACTTGCTAATTTTTATGTGATTTATTCCTCCTGGTAACTCCCTTTTAAAAATTGTCTTCTGTTAATGTTTATCAGTTTGTATTTGGAAAGATTGGGATTATAACTTTGGGCTTGTGCTGAGAAGAATTTTGTGAAATAACACTGGTGTTTTCCAAAGTAAATTATAGTGTAGTTACTTAACTGGAAAAACTATTTTTTCTTTGCCATCTTTCTTGGGGGATAAGAATGAATGGCGCTTCACTGTCTTCAGTAAAGGAGTAAATTGTCCTCAAGAATATTTTTTTCTTTGCCTGAAAAAGATCTTCAGTATGATGTGATGAAGTTCAGATATGAGACATTTTTAGGTCTTTTCCTAAAGAATGCCCTAAAAATGGAAAATTAATAGGAACCTAAGAGGAAGGCTTTCACAGTTACCACTGTCTTGACTTTCCGTAGAGAGGAAATAATCTCAAAAGCTTCTTTTCTGTTACCTTCAAACTAAATTTTAAATTATGTGATTCCTTACAGTAAATCTGAATGGGTATTTATATACATTCATATGGAAAACAATCTATATTTTAAAAAAACCCACACCAACCGACCTCTGGCTTAATAAGATCTCTGCAAGACATTGGTTCACTATTTACTACTTGGTTACCTATCTTTTGGTTTGCTTGTCATAATTTTCCATTTTTAAGCTTATCTGAACAACATACATGAAAAATTAATGGATGTCACATCAGTCAAGAAGCTATCATTTGAGGGCTCTAAAGTTTCTTTTCTTTCTTGGATTTGATTCAGAAGTCATCTTCTTTCCCTTATGCTTAGTAGACTCTGCTTACTTGTTCAATTAGATTGATCAGACATAAACACTTTCTCTCCCCACATACTAAAACAACCTAAGGTTGTGTTGGATGCTAAATTGTAATTTACATGGGACATAAAATGAACAGTATTCATGAGCACTTTGATCAATTGCAGAAGTATTTTGAAAGATGCAGATTTCTTCAAACATTCTGAGGTTTTTTTAGTAAAATCACCATTAAAGAGAAAGTGTTAGTTTGGTGGGAACTCAGGCAGAGTAAGATAGCTAAACATAATTGTCTCCATGTAAGCTAGATTCACCTTAGCTGCCTGTAGGAGTCTAAAGCTGACCTCAGGGTTCTGGGGTGTCCAACCTGGAATTCAGCTGCCAGGGGAGAAGTATATATAGATGTTCTGAAGGTCTTGTGTCTTACCTGCCTGCCCCATGCAGATTTCATGGATATCCTGTAATGTCTTAAATGGCACCAGCTTGCCCTAGAGTCGGGCAAGTGAACCAAGACCAGAGGTAAACTCCTGGTATAACCAGTGAGGTTTAGGTAGGCTGCTGTCAGGTCTTTCAAGCATGTAATGCTCTTGACTTCTGTGACCCTCTTGACGAGGGCTTTTTTCATTTTACCGCATGCAGAAATCTAGTGTTTGAGACACCATTGGGAAATCCAAGACAGGGAGTGCAAATATGATGTAGCCCCTGTAAGACACCCTGCACTCCTGAAACAGCGGCTGGAAGCCAGACAGGGTACAGTTCAAGATGCCTATGTGTTGGCAGCTGAGTGTTCTCCTTAGATCTGACCAGCAGCTGAGATGCCTGCCTCACCCGAGGATGCTTTTACTCTGTTAAAGTTTAAGCATTTAAGCTGAATCCCACTTTTGGCTTCTGGTACTGCAGCTGATCCTGGGAATGAATACCATACGATTCCAGAATCTGTACAGAAGCCACTGAGGCTGCTTGTTGCGGCATGTGTGTAGGTATGCAGTGAGTTATGAAGTCAGGTTCATGTTTAGTAACTTGGTTTACAAATAGGCAAGGATGGATGGTGAAACCCATAGTTCAACAATCTTTTTGTACCGATTTTTTTAATGGTGGTACTTCATTTCTGCTTCATAACATGGAGAGTTTGGATTTCAAGATTCAAAGTAGGAAACAACTACTAAGGATTTTACTTAGGCAGTTTCTGACTGAACTTTAAAATGCAGTATATTAAAGCAGTTAGTCTTGCATAATGACATTTGTTTGATTACTTTAGGGAATGTACTGTGCATCTATACAGCTTTTCTTTAATAATATGTTTGCATCCTTGAGTGATACACTTTAAGCTGAAGTTCAGATATGTTTCTTATACTCGAAAGAATGCTCAGTTATTCAGCCATTTATCATTGGGGAAAAAATGTTCTTCAAATATAACCTGAAAATGTGTGAAAGGCGGTCTTCAGTGGCAGCCTTTAAATATTTTTTTTTTTATTGATTTGAACGTGTTGAATTTTATTGATTAGAATTTTAGAAAGGGAAGTAGTTCATCTCCAGCTGACCTTCTTTAGATCGGTTTGCATTTTTTTCATAGGTAACCTCAGGGATGAGAAATCTATTTCTGTTGTACATGTCAAATGTAACAGATAAGAGATGTAAATAAGTTACTTTCTTTTATATAAGTATTTGTCCAAGCAGGACTAAGATAATAGCAAAAACCCTGACTATAACAGTTTTGCTTATTCATCAGAAGTGCTTTCCCTAATTACTCCACAGAAAAGTGTCATTTGGAACAACCAGTCTTTACAGAGCGCAATCAAGCAGTGAACAGTTTTTTGGCAGACTGCACTAACTGGTCACAACTAGACTCTATGCAATGCCTAAAAATTGTTAAAAGTTGAGCTAAAATGGTCAGGTTTACTTGAAATAGAAGCTCCAGACTAAATTTAATGTAAACAAGCATCTGACCAATCCTAAAGTATCATTAGCTTGCCTTGGTTCATCAGGAATTTCTCTGGCATGAGTGAGCTTGCAGCATTTATAAGCAACAATAGAGAACCGAGCATGGAAGAGACAGTGTAAGTATTGTTAGGAAGCTCCAGTGAGGCCAGTAAAAGATTGAACATAAATTAAAGCACTGGTAGAAACTGACAAGATGCAAAAGTAGAATAAAGAGTCAGAGATGTGTGTATGTATCTTGTCGGAAGTGCTGTTTAATGCTAGTTGACTGATTTTCCCCACCTTTTTTTTTTTTCTTACTCCAATAGGAGTAACAGTTGGATTGAAAGGGGAATGTTTAGCTGAGGAAGAATTACGGTTTTTGTGCACATGTACTTTAAATAGGCCAAGTCTATTTACACTTATGTCTAAGAAACATTTTCTAGTCTGAAGAAATGCATCTTGTTGAAATCCAGCAGAAAAGACACAGAGACCATCCTTGTATAATGTTTGGAATTGTGAAAAATACTGGAATTACACTTTTCTTTACTAAAGGGATCTGTTGTAGCATAATTGTCCTGTTTCCATGTTGATACTCATATATGGAATCTCTAGGATGGGGTAGAGGTTGACAGAAACCACTCTAGGATCTTCTTCCTTTTCCTATATACTCCAATATCTGTTTTGAACTGCTGCCGAAAAGGTTCATTGTTTTTGGTTACTGGGGGAGTGCATCTAGAGCATTGCACAAATGCAGCTAATGTCTTTAGGTCCCTGATTTAGAGTTGGGAGGGGAATAGTCAGCCTGTTCTTGGATGTTCCAGCTCACTGGCTGTATTGTTGGGTGATGTTCTTCTTGAGTAATGTATTCCGCTTCTCAGTTGAGCGGATCTGATAATGGTATCTTGTCTCTTTAGTGCACCTCCCATCATGCATGTGGCCATACCCAACCTGCTACTAAGGAAAGTCGCAATACAAAATAAGTGCAAATCATGTGAAAATAAGTATATAAAGTACTAAAAAATTAATGAGACTCCTAATCCTACAAATGCTTGTGTGGGCTTAACTTTGCTTCCATTGTCACCCAAAATCTGTCAAGCTACACTTATTAGAGAAATAGAAGCGGCTTTGCAGAATGAAGCATAAAGAAAACAATAGGAGGCCAAAAAAAAGTAACCACCCTCTTTGTCATTGGGAAGTTTTGTGTAATAATTGATTTATTGCCTTGGTTTTTAGCCATGTAGTTTACTGAGGAATATGTCCTTATTACAACTTAGAGGAGTCCTAGGCTGTGGTCCTTATCGGTTCAAATGCTTGGAGTTCTTGTCTCTGTGTTCAAAAGCTATTTAAAACTTGAGGCTGTTTTGTTATTACTGCTAGATTTATTTTTTTTCCATATTGAGGATATTGTTGGTTTAATGTGTCTCAAGCCTCTGCTTTCTTGCTCAAAACTGAATAGCTTTTTTGTTTTAAAAATGTTTTTAATGTGGTGCCATGCCTAGTTACTAAATTCAAACAAACAACTTTGATCTGCTAAATGAAGGATACAATAGTGAGGACTCTCTTGTTTTGATTTTACAATTTCTGAATGTTACCAGCTTATTAAAAGTGGTTAATTTCTAAGTCTTTTTGGTGTCCCAAACAGGTATTTTTCTAATAAACAGTTGGGGGGGGGGGGGGTGTACTGTGAATGAAATACCTTTGAGCTAATTGAACAGTTGACAGTAATACAGAACTCTAAAAAATTCAAGTGAAAGGAGCTGATGTTGTGTTGTGTTTGAGCAGAAGTGGTCTGTATGAAGTTATCACACAGGCAGGTCCCAGTAGCTTGATCAAAAGTTTACGTAAAAGCACAGCCCGTGTGAAAGCATTCACAGGATGCTGCTCTTATGTGTAATGAGTAACAAACAGATCATTTCAAAGCTCGAATATGCAGAGGCATAATTAAGAAATAGTAGTTTATTTGGAAGGGGAAAATATGGATAAGCTCAAACTGATAATGCATTTCTAAAACATTGCTGCTGTGCAGAATTATACCAGACCAAAAGTATGATATGAGCTGGTGCATAATTTTTTTTGTCTTTTTTGCATCTACAGTGTGTTCATTGTTCTATGATTCTGAACAATAGCAATGCACATATTGGAGAGAACACCTATTTTTCTTAGTTCTAGAAACACTTCATAATACAAGGAACGTATCAGCTAACTATGAAACATCTGAAGTTATAGACTTATTAACACATTTCATTTGTAAATCAAAACATTTAAACTGTATGCCATCCTACAAAGCATATATGTAGGATTGGATTCAGTAGCGCATTTGAACACCTATGTAACTGCAGGCATGTGAATAAACCCACTGAAACCAGTTATTCATCTGCTTGAAGTTGTGTATGTGTTCTAACGCTTTTGCCAGACTGAGACTTAGAGGGGAGCGGGAGGATTCTCTTTTCTAACTGTTTATCTTTGTAATAGTGTATGCCAGCAGGTTATGTCCATAGGTTTCTTTTTGTTTTTAAGGAGAGCTTACTGTAGTTTTCAAAGTACCTTGTGTTCTAAAGAAAATTTAGAGCCCTCTTTTAGGCATCCTTGTTCTGCATACAACTTGATTAATATTAATTTTAAACTTGTATTTAATAAACATAGACTCAGTTTTGTCTGAAAATGTATTACAATTTATTTCTGCCATTTTTGTGTAAAATTTACAGAAACAGTGTTACATCGTGCGCTCCAAAGGTAATGTCTCATTCCTCTAAGGCTGTGTCCTTTCCTTTTCTTTCTGTTTTTATTTATCTTGTTTTTTTTGATCATATTGTTATGTGCATTGAATCCTTTGTTAGGACTGAGGTTCTTGGGGTGGGTGGGGTGATAACACACTTTTATCAAAAAGATGCTTTTTTCTTCAGCAGTTTAACTACCAATTTACTTTAAACTTGAGCGAGGAAAGGTATTTGTCCTTCAGTAAATAACTTGGATAACAGTATATATTGTAAGGCAGATTTTGAATGTTTTAAGTTATAAAAGTGTTGTATTAGAAAACTTTTGTTAAAATATTATTTGGGGGAAAGCACTCATCATGACTCTAGGTCTGTAGTGCAAAGGCAGTAAGTAGGTTTTCTCCTGATTAAATTTTGAAGCCAAAGCAAAAAAAGGCAGAACACAGCATAAGACTTTTGAAGTGGTCTTTTAAAGTGCACATTTGCAGAATAAATGTCATGTTCCAACTGTAACATTGAGATGAAAAAAATTTCAAAAGCATCATGAGGAGTTGGGTTTCTGCTTCCCATAGGAAGTCTGTTAAGTCTCCTAACTCTGTCATGCATCTGAAAAGTTTTCTTTTTGGATAATGATTTCCCTTCTGTTTTCACTTTATGAACAAGAAAATGAGGAAAATCCTATCCATTTTATCAAATTGCCAGTATAATGGAAGAAACCTCTACATGGGTTTTAATGTTCCAACTATCCCTTTCTTTGCTTATTGAGGACTAGTCTAAAGAAAAGACATGCTTAGGCAATTTGCTCAATTGGTCCTCGAGCGCTGCTGCTGTATGGCAGGAGCACATGACTACAGCATCCGTATGCTGGTGTTTGAACCTAGTGCTGTTTCTAGCTAATGCTGAACACCAAGTCTTGTTTATTATTGGTTTCACTGAGGAAACCCACTTCTATTTTTTCACTGCTTTAAATCAGCTTTATAATTAAGGCCGCTGGTTGTTAAATGCAGTTAACTTTTGCTTAAAGAACTTTGAAAGCTGTAAGAATTTTTCTGTTTGTAGCAATATGTTGTATTAGCAAGGGAAGAGCAAAGAACACCCCTTACCTCTGAGAAATTAAATATTGTCTTGATAGCATTTCTTTCCCTGTGTTAAACCAAAGAAGTTTTCTGTATTATTTAGTATTATAGAAGTGGAATGTCTGGTTGACATTTGGAGCTTAAAAAAAATGAAGAGTGTAAACACTCCTGGTTCACAGTTCCATCTTTTGGCATGTGTTCCAGCACTGCAGTGTTTTGTGACCTCATAGTTCAGAGCTTGAGTGAAGATATGTGCTTAACAAGTAGTATTTTATTAGAGCAGTGAAAAACTGACTTCATTGTACCACATCTGTGTTACTATAAATTTAGAAAAAGCATCTGTGATTGATTATTCATTTTGAGAGAAGGGAGTTTATTGGAAGAAGGCTAGAATGGCAAAATATTGCTTGGGGAGAAGAGATGAAGAATGTTTTCAAATATCAAAATAACTTCAAATGCAAATTATGTTGTCTTCTATGGTGTCTTTTTCTCCCCCAATATATAAGCATGTTCTGATGTTCTTTACTGAATTTGTCTGCATAGCAAGGTTCCCTGTGCAACTTTAGTGCAGGCTTACTTGTAGAAGTAATTTTCTGTCCTTTTTGAAAGAGGATATAGAGAGATGCTAGGTCATAGCATTATCATCAAAAAGGTGAATGTTAACGTATAATTATATATACACAGCCTTGAATATTCTAATTGGAAGTAAACTCAGAAATTTGGCATAACTCCAACTGCCTATTAGGATAGCGTACAAAATGTAATGCAGTTGCATTTCCCCTTCAGGCTAGAAATGGCTAAATGTGGGAAGCCAAAAAACAGGGAGGAAATCTGCATTTATCAACTAAGTAAACTGCAGGGTAGCACACATAATGTCTGCTTGCATTGTGCTGCTGTGGGCTTGGGAAGCCTGGGAGCTTACGAGCTGAAGTGCTGTAGGTCTTGATGGTTACACGTAGAAGTATTGCTTTGTATTCAGAGTCATGAGGCCAGTCAAGTAAATGGAGAGTAAGAAAGAAGTCGGGTGGAGAGGGGGGTGTGAAGCAGAGAATCTGTCACATAATTCTCTTCTTTTTTTTTAAATAAACTGACTTTAAAGTGTCCTTGTAATGGAATAACCTAACAATTTCAGAAACATTTAAATTCCATTAGTTACCCAATATGTATTGCCAAATTGTATCTTCTTTGTGATTAAAAACATGAGTTATATTTGAATATGTATATAAAGACACTTATTTGAAAATTGTTTATTGCATGCTTAAAATGATACTTGGTACAATTTTCAGTTATGCAGTTAGCTAAACTAAAAACAAATTCCATGTAAAAGTTTAAAAAAGCCTGTGTTTATAATCTGTAAAGTTTTTTTAATTCCATGTATGTAACTGGATTTTTTCACTATTTTTTTGTCTTACCTTCACCTCTTCTTTTTTTTTTTTTTTCTGTGCCATTCTCTTCTTTTACTTCATCTGAATCCCTGATTATTTTTTTTTACCATCTTACCATCTTGCTGTTTGTCAAACAGAACAACAAAACCTGCTCCTCATCTCGATGGGTAAGAATCCTTTATAGTTTCTCCAACGATGGCTAAAATTTGAAGGTTGCAAGTCTTCATGCGTTATATTGAAAGTAGGCAACAATGGAGGAAAATTCTTATTTCTGTGAAAGATTATACAACAAAACAAGATGGAAAACAAGTTCTGGTTCTGTAAAATTTTCAAGTCACAACTTACTTCCTAAATCTGGCCAAAAACTTGGAAGGTCTTAGATCCTATGGTTATTTCTTTAAAGCTGGTTGCTGCCCTCGGTCCATAAATCAGTGAGTTAAAATGTCAGGTTTAATGTATTTGGATAGTACTTGTGGCATGTTTTTATCCCCCAAATCTATTATTCCTGGAAGTATAAGTTATGGAGCAAATGGAAGGAGGGAAGAGCAGTATGGTACTGTAGAACAAAACTGGGTATTCCTTAATTATTTCTGTCCCTGCAATGCCAGTGCAAGTTTGTACGCTGAGTTTATAAAGACCTATAAATGCTTCTTCTCTGGGGAAAACTGCACTACTTTGTCATGTTTATATATAGACTCTTAATCTCTCTATTACATAAAATTTCAGAAATAGAAGGATAGATTAGAAATTATGACGTTTACACTGCCTATGTCAAAGAGAATACAATAACATCAAGTATTTCAAATTGAGGCAGAGTGGGCCTCTGTTTCATGTTGCATGAAATTTTGGCATTGTTGGAAATGTAAAACTTCAAAAATACGATTTTTATTACTTTAATACATTTTTAAGAGCTGTATGTTTCTCTTTCAGAATGACTTTTTAAATCTGACATTCATTGGAAAATAATTACAGCAATATATAAATGTTTGTACTTTCAAAATATTTTATTTCTGCAGTGTACATGTTGTCTTTGGACTGGTTATTTCTGGTTTTGAAGTAATAGAGCAAATAGAAAATCTGAAAACTGATACTGCAAGTAGGCCCTATGCAGATGTGCGAGTTATTGACTGTGGAGTGCTTGTTACAAAATCGGCAAAAGATGGTAAGCATACATATACCTGAAGTTAATTGAATGTTGGCATTGGTTTTGGAGAGTATAAATATTCTGCTAATGTCTAAAAATCATATGGTAAATCTGTAGAATCTTAAGTTTGAAAAGCTTGTAAGAATGAAGTCTTGGTATAGGTGAGGAAGGCACAGCAAGGGCAAAGGTTTTCTGACCTAAACCTTTGTGCCTTGGAAAACATACGCCTGCTTCCTGTTCTTTTTAATTAACGTTTGACGTTAATGTGATGTACTCAAAAAGTAATTAGAACTTATTTTTCTGAATTTGAATGATGGAGACATAAACATATGCTTTTCTTGAAGCTGAATTTTGTGCAATTTCCAAAGGTTTGTTTTAAGGTCATGTAACGTTACTATATGCTGTATGTGTAGTCAACATAGTTTTCATAAGAATTCATAGCAAATAAATTATCTTGAATATATGTTTGGACACTTACTGTAAAGTAGTGGAGTATTATAAGTTTGCATTTGCTACTTCACTTTTGACTTTTCTTAAGGATAATGTAGTTATTTACGTCCTTTAGAGAAAGTCAAGAGTATAGCTAGTGTAAAAAATATGAGGATGCAGAAAGGAGAGAATGACAGAAGTTTTAGAATAAGAAATATACAACTGAGGCTGCGATTAACCGTCTTAAACTTTGTTTTGTAACCTGCGTGTTGCTTTCTAAAGAAATCAGGGTTTTTTTTAATATAAATGATCTTTGCGTATTCTGTTGTAACCCAAAGGTGTGAATTCATTGTTATAACCTAAAATAACATTTTCAAAATAGAAAGGGGGAAACTGCCTTCTTAAAATTAATACTTATTCCTCAGCATTTATATTAGCTTGGCACAAGTTAATATTCAGCTTCAATTATAAACTTACTGTATATTAACTTAAAAAGGTTTTGGTTTTGCAGTGATATGTGTTCTTACATGGTGGAAGCTGCGCATGGAAGTTCTTACAGTTACTTCATAGGAACTGAAGGAATTTTTTTGCAGCTATCTTTGCTGGAAAATACTTGTATAATTTTAATGATATGGGTTTAGACCAGACAGAATTATTTAAGTTTTTATTATTGTATTTTAATGCAACACATTGTGAAAAAAAAGTTCACAGAGCTGCTCTGAAGCAGTATGTGTGTGTATATATACACATATACAAAATTGTATATTTTATGCTATCTATATATACATTACACACACAAATGTACACAATGTAAATTTAAAATATGTCTTTTAAGCTTTGGAGAAGAAGAAGAAAGTATGTTCTGACTCAGAAGCTTCAGACTCCTCCTCCAGTGCATCAAGCTCTTCAGAAACTTCATCTGGAAGTGAAGCTGAAAATGAAAGAAGCAGAAGGAGAAAGCGTAAAAGAAGAGCTAAAACTAAACAATCAAGAAAAAGAAGAAAAGAAGAGAGGAGGAAAGAGGATCCAAGGTGCAAGCGAACCTCAAACCAAAGACGGTGACTAGCCTTAAATTTAAGAATTTCAGAGAAATCTCAGAAATTCTGGTTTGCTTTCATGAAGTATTTAAGCAATGAATATGAAAATGCTTTTATTAAGTTTGGATTTTGATGCTTTAGTTTTATAAACAAAACCAACAAACTAAACAAAAAAAAAACCACCTAAAGCTGAGTTTGGCGAGTAGATTTTTGTGTGAGTTTAAGATCTTTGTTTATAGAAGCCAGAGCGACTTTGAAGTAAGTCTCGGCATGTTGAAGAATCTGGGAGTTGGTATACCTGTGTTAAAGTGAGACATTAGGCAAACAATATCTTCGATATACATTTGAATATAGTTTTAAAATATTTCATGACAAATGGCAGATTAAAAGCCAAATTATTTGCTGTAAAGCGAGAACTGACCCTTCTTTCCAATAATAGTGCACCATCCTTCCTTTAACTTGAAATGGGTTGTTAATGAAACAAGTTTTGGTTGTTAAGCCATCTTAGTTTGATGCATCATGTGGGCTTATTTTGGAATTCACTTTGAAAAGTGGTGTTCATCAGTTGGTAGTTAATTTTGATTTATTAACTTATTTTTCCCCATAGCAGCCTTTCTGACAAGAGTGATATAACAGAAAAAGCAGTCGATGTTAGCACAAAGAGGGACAAACCTGTGGTACGTCCTGAAGAAATTCCCCCAGTGCCTGAAAATAGATTTTTGCTAAGAAGAGATGTGCCTGTTGTCAATGTAGAACCCGAACCGTAAGGAACATTGAGCTTTCTTACTATTGACTGGATGGAAACGATGCATAAAATTTTTCCCACTAATGCTCTATTACTAGTTATGGCAAATGATAACTGTAATGTCAGAATTTCTAAATGAGGTGATTTAATTGTCTTTATTATAGTTTTCTTTGTAATACTCCTGACAAACCTGTCAGGGTTTTTCAGTGAGATCTAATGAGTTAATTTCACTGGTCCATAAGAATCATGCATGTTATGACCTTCAACTCAATTACAGATGATGCAAAAAAAGAGTGACTAATTCCAGAAGATATTTTGCAATGTAAACCACAGCAAATATTTGCTTGCAAGGGAAACTTGGGATTGAGAGAGGTCATTTTTCATTTTTCTTAAACTGAAGAAGAAACTTCAGTTCAAAATCAGTCAACCAGAATTTTATAACCAGTCTATGATATTTGAGAATATGAGAAAATACTCTTTTGATACAAAGGAAGTCATGAATTCACAAGTTACTTTCAATTTTATTTTTTTTCGTACCTCTACTAAGTTTTGGTTAGGTGCTTTTTCTATCAAATTTCTTTGCTTTTGCACTCAGATGAACTAATACATTGCCAGATATCTCTAAAAACAGTTTGGTGTCTTTTTGTTTTTTTTATTTCAGTTAATGATATAGTCTCCTGTTTTCTTCAAACATTTTACTCATGTTTCCAAAGCCTGAGTAACTGCTACTTTTGAGGATATTACACAAACTGCAGAAAGGATGCCAAATTACCTCTTGTTGCTTAGGAAGGACGCAAGGTTTTATAACCTGTGGACTATTGTAAATTGCCATTCCCTGTGCTAAGACGTCGTGTAACTGTCAAGAAACTCTTCTGTCAGTGTTGTCTTCATGATTTGTGCACCAAACACCAGTTAATTTCTTTAGAAAAGTCACGTACCACTTAAGAGTACTTAGAGTTTGTTATTATCATTTATTGACAGGTAGAGAGTCAGATAGGCTACACATTTGGTTGCAAACAAGTATATGTTGATTTGCCTTTTGTTGCAGAACTGTGCATGTCTTGCTTTATTTCTTGGAGAATTCACTGAATTTCTTAGGTCTGCTATCTGAAAATAAATAAGATTAATGTTTTGCATGATTGACTTATGATTAGCTTAACTTAATTTTGGGTTTTTTTCCCATGTAAGCTCATATTTTATTAATTTAATGTAGGAAAGTTCTTGATACTACGCCAGTTCTGACTGACCAGAAACCATCAGTCTCTAAATCTGGACGAAAAATAAAAGGAAGAGGCACAATAGTATGTAACAATTTTTATTTTTCTTTCTTCTCACCTAGAGTATCTTCTCTGACCTTGATCTTTGAATTTCCTTGGAGGCTTTGTGTGACAATTTAACGATTGTTGACATGTTGCAGATTCTAGCTTAGAAGGCTGAAATACTGTTGTCAGGTAGTCCATCTTATAACATGCTTTTTTTTTTTTCCCATTCTTGTTACTGTCTTGTTACTTAAAGATTGTTTGGGAAAATAAATGCTTGATCCTCAGCTATGAGAATGCTTCAAAGATAAGAATAAAATTATTTATTTTTATAGATCAAAACTAATTCAACCAAATTTGTCCTCCATGAGCCACAAGTTCTAAAGTAATGAAGTGACAAGAGCTTTTACTCATCTCCATTCATTGCATTTCCTTGCTGTTTCTGTTAAGCTTTAGGATTGTAACACATAATAGTAGACAAAGCTGTTCTACAGCATCCAAAGTGTATACAGCCCTTTCTGACCTATATTGCTTGTTTTCCTGAGTTCTGGTATTTGCATCTTCTCAGGATTGCACATACATTGCAGAGAAGCAACCGTTTTGTTGTAAGCTTTGGCAGAATCACTTACTTTGTTCTACTTTTTGACATTTTATGTCAACTTTCTGTTTCCTTTTTTTAGCTGCTTAATGTAGTTTGTCAAATTTCGTCAGCTGTCCAGGCTGAGATCGAGTCCGTGTAATTTCACAGATGACACTGCATGGGCTAGAAGTTGCTTCTTTGCAGTGCTGGTAGTGAAGCATTTTTGTGGATGTGCAGACTCTTTTTTTCTTTTTTTCTTTTCCCCCTCTACCTTTCTCTCTGAAGGACTGCCACTGTTTATGTGCAGATTTCATTTGTACTTCAGATCTTTCGTGTCCTGAAGACTTTTGCTTTTGCCTTAGTTCCACTTGCCTCTTCTCTAATAACCCATAATACAAGGCTCAAAACACTGCACAGCTACGCTGTTGTTTTTCAGTTAAGGGAAGAGTGAAGAAAGTAAAAGCTTTTGTAATTGTGCATTTGGTTCTGGTGTATTTCAGACTATGGCGTACCGTGACTGAGAGTATTCTTCCCCTTTAGAATGTTTTCCTCAAGCAGTTTAGCAGGCAGCATTTGGGCAACCATAAACCAAAACAAGGCTTGGTCCTGCCAAGTTTTTTTGCAAGTGGAAGTCCTAAAAAAAAAAAAAAAAAAAAAAAATCTTATATAGAGAGATCAATATCTGTATAGCTGAAGACACTCTTCGTTAGCATGGTCGTAACTGAGACTCCTCTGAGCATGATTTTCTTATGTGATAGCCACTGGATTTAAGAAGTACTTTTCTGCTGAGCCCTGTGATGCAATTATTTTCAGCCACAAAATAAACAGCTTAGATGGCTGTAGTGTGGACCTGGGTGTTGGAGTATTACAGCCTCACCCGAGAACCAACTCTTTATTTGCCAGCCTTGACGTTAAATCTGATAGCTGTGTTCGCTGCATCTGACAGCTTTCATTTATTTAATACTTGTGAATACACTAAAGGAAGCCTTTTAAATTGAATGCTTTGAAATATTTATGTAAATAAAGACTTTTGGAAAAAATAGCTTAAAGCTGGGTGGAATTGGATTTTGCCAGGCATTCGGGTGTCTGTCTTGGCTTTTGTAATTCTGGCGCCCTTTTGGCAGAATTAAGAATGAAAACCCAGTAATACTATAAATAATTTAGGGATAGCAACTAGTTGAAGAAACATTTTTCTGCCATTTCTAATAGTCTGATTAGCAACAGTTTCTATCCAGGGTGAAATCGTTTGATGCCTTTTAGAATCCTTATTTGTAGTTTTGAATCCTCTTAAGTTCTGAGAGACTCCTGAGTATAATATGAGAGAATTAGGGAGGTCCATAAAACCTTCACAACCTATTGTATACCATTCATCTATACAAGCTTCGGGGGGTTTTAAGTAGTCATTGCTTCAGCTCAGAGGATAGGGAAGCTCCAAATTTCATGGCAGGTGGTGGTGTTGGGTTTTTTTAAATATAAACAGAATGTCTTAAAGACTTCTGCCTGTAATTAACTGAACAAACCAATACATGCATCTTTCAGGTTTTTTTATTCTGGGGGGGCAATATGTTATTCTTTTTCACATATTAGTTGCTTTTAAAATGGCTCAAAATACTTGGTAAAATCTAGATGTTTTCCTTTATTGAGTCAAGGAGCATCTAATTTCCTCACAGAATTTGCCTAAGTGTATATCCAACTGGGTAATGGAAAATAATGAGTTAGCAATATTAGAGTTTTTTTCTCTGCTGCACAAGTAGCTCTTATTGCCTACTTAAATGCTGTGCCTAAGCATAATTTAAGTATGTAACTTCATTTTTGTGAATTTTTGGGGGTTTTTTTTCCCCCTTGGGAAGTGTCTTAAACTGGGTTCTCGTTTCTGAAGATCTGAACAGCAGTAACTTTTGAAATAGGGCTTGTCTTTACTCGTACAAGCACTTAAGTGTCTGCTAACTGAAGTGAAACATCTGTGCTTTAGTATCCTAAAAAAAAACCAACTTGGTTATCTGCGATAATTGTGTTTTTTCCAAGTGGGTTACATGAAGGGAATCCATGACCTGTTCCTTGATTCTTCTTCTTGTGTTTTGAAAAAATGGGTTAACTGCTGGCCCCTCTCAAGTTTTGATAAATGTTTGCAGAGTATGAAAAGGCAGCTAGCTGTATAATCCACTCTCACACGAAGGATGTATGCATACCAAAACAGGGTGTTTTTGTCAGGAAAGCTAGAACTTGTGTTTTCTTTGTGGACCCTGTGTGCATAATGTTGACTGGCCTGTGTTACAAGATGCATGCAAAATCTGTGTAAGAGGCACCATATATTTATCTAAATTAACTGGTCTCTTTTTAAAGAAAAATGCATTATGCAACTGTCTGTCTTTG
Organism: Falco punctatus; assembly: GCF_963210335.1. Lineage (NCBI taxonomy): Eukaryota > Metazoa > Chordata > Aves > Falconiformes > Falconidae > Falco > Falco punctatus. The sequence continues at coordinate 54,194,020 of NC_137583.1, read as the reverse complement.
CTTGCACAGCGATATCACACCCCCCCTCGATCACGATCGTGTTCCGAATCAGATGATGACGAGAGCAGTGAGACCCCTCCTCACTGGAAAGAGGAAATGCAGAGATTACGAACGTACAGACCACCTAGTGGAGAAAAATGGAGCAAAGGCGATAAGTAAGATCCTTACTACAAATCTAAAACACCTTGGGTTTTTTACAGAAGCCTTAATAGATTTTGTAGATATACCATGTCTTCCATGTTTGAATAAAAAATGTAAATATCTTTGTGGTTAACACATTCCATTTAAATTCCGAAAATTAGAAGTGGAAAACTTTCTTAAAACCTTTCTACTTTGTTAATGTGACACCAGATGAACACACACTGAAAAATTTCAAAAGAGTTGTTTCTGATGGTGCCATCTTGGATACTTCTTAAATAGTTAACTGATCTGTCCAGTGTCCTGTTGCTTTCCATAGAGCTAGTCAAGTCAGATTTCCTTTAGTCTCAAACTTGGTTATATGGCTTCTTTGGATACCAAGACAATCAAATCCATCAGTCCTGTATTGTTCTAGTTATATGTTCTCCCTACAATTGCAAATTCTGTGATGGAAGCCAGGTCTCTGGAATTTCTGGTTACTTGATACTAAATATGAGCTTCTATCAAATGATGATAGATAAACCTCAAAAGGAAAACTGAAAAATCATTATTGAATGATTGCATGTGTTTCTGATAGTTCTTTTTATATCCTGAGTGCATTCAGTTTATCACTGTATTGCAGTGTACCACCAAATAAGATGTTTTAAAATTTGTATTTAAATGTGGTTTAAGAATCCTGTAGTTGCGGAGGTCAAAGTCCTGTGGACTAAGGTAGTTAAAACACTAAATCTCTTTACACAGGTTCTACAATATGCAAAATTTGCTGATGTTGGCTGATTCATTTCTTACAGAGAAGTAGGTCTCTGTAAGTAGCTCTGACAAGCTCAGTCAAAACACAGTTGTCTGGTAGTAAAGGAGGGGAGCGTGTATGTTAATTTTTTTAAAACTGAACTGCATTGAAAGTGGGGAAAATACTTAGCTTTTCTGAAAATTTTAGACTCTTCACTTGGTGTGGGGCTTATTTGTTTTCTAGGTTGAGTGACCCATGTACAAGCAGATGGGATGAAAGAAGTGCATCCCGGAGATCAAGATCCTGGTCACATAACGGTTATTCTGATCTAAGTACTGTGAGATATTCTAGCCATCACAAAAAGCACAGGAAAGAGAAAAAGAAGGTGAAACATAAAAAGAAATCTAAAAAGCAAAAGCATTTCAAGAAGCACAAGCAAATGAAAAAAAAGAAAACATCAGCCTCATCAGATGTAGAATCTTCTCATTCCTTCCTCAGGAGGACAAAATCATCTTGTGATCATGAGAGGAAATCTCGTTCTTCTTCATTGTCTTCTAGACGTTCATCCAGAAGAGACTGGTCTAAATCTGATAAGGAAGATCAGAGCTCATCAACTTTATCAAGCAGAGGGACTCGGTCATACTACAGGTCCAGATCTAGGTCTAAATCAAGATCTTATTCCCGAAGAAGTTCTAGATCAAGATCAGCCTCTAAATCGTCACGTTCTCGAAGTAGGTCAAGGTCAAGTTCTAACCCTAGGCATCAAAAGACAGTTTCCAATTCTCCACGAAACATTTCAGTACGATTAAATGAAAATAAGTTGAGCAAGACTGCTGAGCCTGTAAGAGCAGTTATACTCCCAAGTGATAAAGTTGTCGTACCACCAGTTGTCCCAGAAAACCTCCCTGTTATACCCTTAAGTGATAGTCCACCACCTTCAAGGTGGAAACCTGGGCAGAAACCATGGAAGCCATCTTATGAGAGAATTCAGGAGATGAAAGCTAAAACAACCCATTTAATACCCACACAAACTAATTACAATTTAGTAGTTGTTAAAGAGGCTAACACTTCTTCCTCATATCGTAAGCAACAAAGGAGTTCTGATAGCGATCGAAGCGGTTATTCCAAATATCGTAGTGACAGAAGCTCAGATAGTTGGCCGAGATCAAGAAGCAGGTCCTCTCGAAGCAGGTCATACTCAAGATCTTACACGAGATCCAGAAGTCCATCTAGCTCTAGGACAAAATCTCGTTCTTCTGGCAGATCACCGTCACTGAGTAAATACCGCAGTGATAGGTCAGGTTGTAGTGAATCAACATCTTACTATTCCCTTAGTGATGATGATAGACACAGAAACAAAAGAAAATCCATATCAAGTGATCAAAAAGCTCGGTCTCTTAAACTGAGGCAAGAAACGAGCTCTGAAAGTACTCTCCCTTATAAGTGTACAAAAGACTACGATGAATCTTCTCAAGGACTGAAAGAGAGTGACAGTTTATCATCTTCAGACTTCTCTACTGACAGTGAGCATTCTGCCAAAATGAAAGTAGTCCAAGAAAAAGAAGGCCGTTTTCGATTAGAAGGAGATACTCAGAAGCAGGATAAAAATAGCTTAAGTTCTGAGAGAGGAGAGGAGAAATTTAAGTGTGAGCAGGATTCTGATCATGCTAAAAAGAAAGCAACTAAGGAGAAATCTTCTGAGCAACCTAGAGGTGGTGCAAAAACTAAACGAAAATCCTATTCGGGTAGTAAATGGGACTCTGAATCAAATTCTGAAAGAGGAGAGGCAAGACGTAATAGGGGAGATTCCAGACCCTCCTCTAGTAAAGAGGAAGGAGAGGCCACATCAGGATCTGATGCAGAGCTTAGTGTCACCAAAAGGATAAAAAAGCAATCAAATTCTTCAGAAGGCTTTCTGGATTCTGATTGTACATGGAAGACAAGCAAACAGTTGTCATCTTCTGAATCTGAGAGTTCTCGTTCTAGCTCAACAAACATTAGAGGAAAGTCAAAAAAACACAAACAGGGCTTGAAAAAATCTCTTAAAAAATCACACTCCAAAAAAGCAAAAGAAAAATCAAAAGGGAAAAAGGAGAAGAAACACAAAGTTCAGAAAAGAAAAGAAATGTTTCATTGGCAACCCCCTCTGGAGTTTGGTGAAGAAGATGATGATGAGATAAATGAAAAGCCACTTACCAGTGATGATAAAAAAGAGAGGCAGCCTACCAGGGACATAAAGGATAAAAAGCAAGTTTATGAAAAGGATGAAATAGTCAAAGATAAAATGGGAAATGGTGAAAAGGCTTGTGTGGATGAAAACCTTTTAGGTAAAAACACTACATGTGGTGCCTCACCAGATCGCAGTAACCTCAATAAGGATAGCATTGAAATAAATGCTTCAACCAGTATTTTAAACTCAGGAATAAATGTGATCACTTGCATGAATGAGATTAAACAGGCTGAGGAAAGTAACCAGAACGGATTGGAAGATGTTATTCAGACAGATGACAACATGGAGATTTGTACTCCTGATCGTAATTCACCAGGGAAGGTTGATGTGGACGTTTTGTCTCCTGTCATTCTCTCTGCTAAACCTCAGGCTTTAAGTGCTAGTAGAAACAAAGATTTACAGGTTGAGACCCCTGAACAAGATACTGTCAAGCTAGGAAACAATATTATAGACTTTATTAATATTAAAGAAGAAAAAGAAGCAGGAAGGCAAGAAAATAACTCTGCTCCTGTGTCTAGTGCTAAGGACTGTAGTATAAAAAGTGAAGTTACTGAAAATATGCAAAGCAATATGACAGATAATAAATGGAAGCCGTTGCAAGGTGTTGGTAATTTACAGCCAGCAACAATTAGTCCTGCTGCAGAAGTTAAAAATGTAGCTTCAGCATCAGAGCCTAAACCAGCAGGTTTAAGAATTGAAATAAAAGCTAAAAATAAAGTAAGACCTGGATCTCTGTTTGATGAAGTTAGAAAAACAGCACGGCTAAATCGAAGGCCAAGGAACCAAGAAAGTTCCAGTGAGGAAGAATCTCCCAGTAGAGATGACAATAGCCCCTCCAGGAGTCTCAGTAGGTCACGAAGTAAATCAGAGTCTAAATCCAGACACAGAACACGGTCCGTATCTTACAGTCACTCAAGGAGTCGATCCCGAAGTTCTACATATTCATATAGGTAAGAAGTTTGTGCTACTCCCATAGCCTACCGTGCTAACTTGGAGTTTCTGATATTTTTAAGACATGTGTTTCTTTTTCAACTCACATTTTTCTTTTAAACAGCACTGTATCATTTAGCAAGTATGCAATAAATGTTTAGCTTAAGATAAGGCTTTAGAATGCTTTTGCTTCCTGTTTCCTGCTGCTCTTCTCTTCCGTTATATTCCATTTTGTGCTTTTTAAAGTTGTTCATTGATTTTAGGTCAAGGAGCTATACAAGAAGCCGAAGCAGAGGATGGTATAGTAGAGATCGGTCAAGAAGTCGAAGCAGTTCTTACCACAGTTACAAGAGTCGTAGGTAGGTTTACGTAAGTGGAGATAGTTTTGGGGTGTATTACAAAACCAGTAAATTAGGCACAGCATTCCAGTGCTTCAGGCTCTGGGCAAGTTGGAAATGTGCTTAGCTATGCATACTGCAGTCTGAAGTATCTACTTGAAATGTGCAAACTAGAATAGTCAGACGTCAATATTTCCTGTAACTGAAAAATTATTTCATTTAATATTTTGTAGTATAGATAAGGAATTCTGAGCAAAATATGTTCCTCTCCTCTCACTGCCCTTCTGCCCCGAGTTCTTCTCAGCACTTGTTTCTGATTAACTGAAAATGTCTCTGTGTTTTTGTTTTTGTCAGTCGAACCTATAGTAGAAGTAGATCCAGAAGTAGTTCTTATGGTCATCACAGTCGATCCAGGTATGGATTATAGTTTTATACAAACTTGACAATAGATACACTTAGTGTAAAAATACTTAGTATAAGAATACTCCTTATCACTGGTACTTAAAAACATAATATCATGATAGCAACTTGAATCAAAGCAAAATTAACATAAGGTGCTTTTAAAAGCTGAAAATAACCAAATCATCCTGGCATTAAAGGTGATTATCTGAGATGGGAAATGTATTCACTATTACTTTTTATTTTTAAAATAAAATTGAGGTATCAGAAGCACTTTGCTCCTTGTTTTCAGAAGTATTAGCAAACAAGATTTTTTTTACTGCATCTACAGTTTGTAGAGGGAACACAAAGCTTAGCGCGTTTAAACTTAACTTGAAATGCTTAGTAGGTCTTTTCTAGGTTGACAAATTTCAGATTTTTACTGTTGGTTTGAAGATTCTTGTGTTTAAACTTCTGTAAAATGTAGGATTATTGTTTGCCACATCCTTCCAAAGTAATTTCTGTGTAGCCACTCATCTCTGCATATAAATGTCTTTAGAACCTACATTTATAGTAAGTAGCATTTTAGACAAGAAATTGTAGATTTACAATAGTTTCCTTTTCCCTTTAAAGTAGGTCATACACGTATGATAGTTACTATAGCAGAAGTAGAAGTAGAAGGAGTGACAGCTATCGAAGATCTAGAAGTTATGATAGAAGGTCCAGGTATGTTTTTGCTACCATGGCTTTGACACTGTATTGATGCAAAAGGATTTGCTAAATACATATTTATGATGTTCATGAAGGCTAATGTGTGTGGGGGGGTTCTCCATAGCATATAAAATACATTGTTACCAAAACTAATAATTAAAACCAATAATAATTAGAGCAAGTGTGTGAGTGAGGAAATTGGAATTTCTGACATACTAAATTTGAGGATGGGGAAGATATTGGTGTAAGACAGATTTGAGAAGGGTCCAGTTCATTGTATATATGCATTCAAAATAAGCATATTTGAGGGTTTTTTTATAATTTTAAATGTTTCTTAAAAACTATAATGAACTAGCTCTCAAGATTTGACTCAAGTGCCCTGTTATGGATTAAAAGCTACCTGGTATGTAAAGAATTCCATTGGCCGATAAAGTGTTTTTTGCTTAGACTGCAAAAGTGGATTTAAAAAAAAAATCTGGAAGGGAAATTAAAAATTGCAGTGCTATGCAGAATTAATTTTTAACTTTCTGGAACATATTTTGAAAGAACATTTTGACCTGCAAATCCACTGTGCTTCTGATGAATTTAGAACAAATTTCATTCTGTTCTGTCTAGGGGGAATTATAATTATAGGTATAAGTGAGCAAATTTCACAAATATCAGAAGTGGAACAGGATGTGTGTGTGTACATATATATATACACACACTTACATATAGTGAACATCAGTGATTTCTTTTGTACCTTTTATTATATCCCACATTAGTCAGTGGTAAATCTGGCAGATCTCTTAAGACTACTGTAAATTTTCATCCTCTGCTGTCCTCGCACTCATTTTTTCCACAACTTTGTACCACATCTTAATGGGCTTTGCTCTCACCCATTTCCCTGTTTAATTCTGACAGTAGTAGACAACTTTCATCTTGTGTTTAAGGAGAAATTAATGAGATTAACCAGTGTGTGGAAATAGACTTGTAAAATTATTGGTTTAGGATGTTGGGAAGCTTCAGAGAAACGATGTTTGATTAGGATACACTCACCTTCCATCTAGAAAGCTTTCCTCACAGGCAGGAGGCTAGAAAAATCTAATGAAAGTTTATTCTGTGTAATTTGAATATGTCCTGTGGCTTGTCTGAAACCATCTGGACTCTGTCTTGCTGTTTGGCCAGGTGCTGAGCTTGGAATTCTTCTGGATAAGCCAAAACATTTTAATCTATAGCTTCCACTCTGCAGATGCTCACACAGTCCTGTTGTTTGTTACAGGGCCTAATTCTTAAGACCCTTCTTCAAACAAAAAATAGCAGTAATATAAAGCAAGGATTTGTGAAGTTACCTTAGTTGAGAAATGCTTGCAATATAAAACTGTATTTGTTAGAATATACTTTCAGTCAGCTATCGGCATTTAGAAAAATGGTTATTTTGGAAGATTTCTTAGCTGTATCAGAGAAGGAAAGAAATCCTGTCCTTACAAACAGTTTGACTTGAATTACACAGGGTTCTCATCGCATAGAGTTAATGATTATATTAATTTTAAGTGTCCATTAATGAATACTTTGGTTATATGAAATACGATCCTGTAAAAGACTACCTGTATGTTTTCTTCTAGTCTCGTGTGTCTTGACAATTTTTTTACGTGATGTGATTTTTAATTTGAAGCTCGAAATACAACTTTGAGGCATTTTAATCTTTTCTTTCTAGATCTTATGGCTCTGACAGTGAAAGCGATCGCAGTTACTCCAACAATCGAAGTCCTAGTGAAAGCAGCAGATATAGCTGAAAAGGTTTTTTTGACGATGGAAACTGTATTTAATAATTTTTTTCAGTATTCTGTTAGGAAAAAACTCTTTTGACAGCCTCACAACTGAAGTTGAAGGATGTTTACTGAGTTTGCTGAAACTTTACCAATTCAACTGACTGCTTATGGAGAGAAGTACTGAACTCAACTGATATTTTTTTATTAGTATTATTATTTTGGGTTGGCTTTTTTCTGTCAAATGCTACTTTTACAAACGGGAGGGGGGGAAGGTTTTATTTCCTTGAATTGGATCTTCCAAGCCATGAATGACACTTAGCTGAATTTGCTGCAACCACTTTTCTGGATGCAGCAATCAGTACTGTCTTCAAGTATGTTTATCAACACCTTGGGGCTTCCTGCCTGTCACTATTAAATATGTGCTAGCAATTATAAAACTGTGAAGAAAACTTCTTAAAAAGGCTGCCATTTCTAGTTTATTAAAATGCTTTTTTTAATGCTGGAAGATGGGTTCCATGCTGTCTTGTTTGTTGACTGTTGCATTATATACAGTATATACACAACAGCTAGGTGATGAAAACAAAGAGTGCCACTCTGTCTTAATCCTTCCTGTACTGTGACATTACGGAAGTCTGCTGAGAAGGGTGAGATTGTACACGGTGGGAGTTGTCAAACTGACAAGCAGTGAGCAGAAGTGTGATGAATGAGTTCTGATCGTAATATCAGACTTGTCTAAAAAGCGAATTTTCTGATAAACAGCAATGTTCTTAAGAGTCTTAAAAAAAGTGTTTCTAAATGCTTTTTGAATTTCAGTTCAGCTTGTATTACAGTGCTTGGCACACTTCAACACACATGTTGAAGTTGAATGTTGTAAACTGAGTATATAATGAGTTTGTTCAAAACACTTTTTAGAAAACTTATGTGATGATGATTTTTTGAGAAAACAAACAATAATGGTTCCTTTATAAAATGTCTGTAGATGTATCCCATTTGCCATAGGGAATATCAGATACTGATATTGCAGATATTGAACTATATATTGTTGAAGTGATATGACTACAAAAATACTGGTATGCCTGATAAAAAGCATGGACAATACTTTCAAAGTAAACTTCAATACCAAAAATTACTCCATGGTACAGGTAAATGGTTTGCAAAAATCCCATCAATTTAAGCTGAAGAGCATTGAGAAATTTTTGCAATATTCTGATTGAGTTAATTTAAAACAATTTGTAAAGTTTTTCAGTGTTTAGAAAGTTGTGTACTAAGAAACAGTTTTTTAATGGCATAATGTAACCTGAAAAGTGGGGTCTATAGTGAAAAATGGACTAACCCAGCTTTATTACAGCTAATGAGTACTGTTGTATTATAATAGCTTTCATTACTGACTTTCTGTAATATCTTGAGATGCTTTCGTTTTCTCTAATGTTTTCAAATATTAAAAATGATTTTTTTAAAAAATCTCATCAAGACCCAACAAGCTTTGAAAATTAAAAGCGGTAATTTCTTGCTTAGACGTCAATTCATACTGTCTTTGATTGAATTAAGCTATCCCAAATTCACTCTTGGTACTTTTCTGAAACATGAAAAGCGAGTTCAAAGTGAAGTTCAAAGACTGTAATGATGCCCTCCATTTCTGTCCATGAACAGCTGAGTAAGACATTTGTACACAGGTTCCTAAAACTGAATTTGTCATACAGGTTTTTCACTTTCTAGAAGAACCCAAAATTCTGGACTTGCACACTCTGCTACTCTTGTAGTTCAATGAAAAAATGTGTGCACGTAATCCTTTTGAATCAATATTTTGTAAGCTTCTTACGCTTTTTAACATTAAGTACTTTTATTACTGAAGTCAGTATACATTTACAAACAGGTTTCTAACAGTAGCAGCCATTTCAGAGTCCTGAACAAATACTTCATTGCTAACTTCATTGCTTGTTGCAGTTTCATAGTTTTAAGTGCTTGCTTTTTCCCTGACTGAGAAATAGGACTAGTGGGCTAGTGGTGTAACAAAATCAAACACAAATGTTGTGGCTCAACACTTACTGGAGAAAAAATTTCTCCAGAATCAGACTTAAGTCTTATTCCAGATCTGAGCTGACTTTCTATTTCTAAGGCTAGGAAAAGGAAATAAAGTACAGTAAATCAATTAATTGTAGTTGTCCAAAATTACTGCAGTGTCACTAATGTTGTTATCATATCTTGACTCAAAGCTTTATAAAGAAACTCCATCTGGTAGATGGCTGGGGAGGGGTGTGAGAGAAGTAGGGGGGTAGTATTTTTACTTAGTGAAGTCTGTTAAATTGTGCTTCAGATAGAAAATGTACCCCTGAGCTGGTTTTCTAATATTGGTCTATGTTTTTGCAATTTTGTTATTCAAAAGTAGTTGCTGTTTGTAAAATAAACTTTTGTACATATCTGCAAACGCTGTTTTCTCTACATCTGGAAAAATCCATTGCTGCTTGAGGGAAACGGGCAGGAAAATTAAAAATACACTTAGATTTCTGTATCCGCTTCTGTCCCTTACAAGACTACATACGAGTTGCCTTTCCTTTTCCTGACCTACATAGAGAATGATTCCTCAGCAAGACTTTGTACTGGGTTTATATAATAGTCATTGGAGGAACAAATATTTTGAAATTTCAGTGATTGGAGGTCTCGCCATTTCCTCAAGATATTTAAAAGGTTCCAATCCTTTGTGAAAAGATACACTTAACAGATCTACACGGAAATCTCTAAATGTGCTGAGTTTAAGTGCTTTGCTAAATATTCTTCCCCAAGTACACATTCCCACATCATTTCCGTAGCATATTGGTAAACGCGGTATTAGTTTGAGTCAGCAGATGCAGTGGCTCAGTGAACTAATACATTAGTTTTTTAGACTTTGTGTTCCAGAAAAACGGGGTTTTGTTGGAAATACCAGCTTTGTCCTAATAGAAAGGCTAATTGCCTTGGTTGGAGGTAAAAAGGCTGAGTGGAAGTGCTTCCTTGTTTAATATTAGTCTTTAGCGTGATCTGGGTAACCCGGCATTTCCCAAACTTTGGAGCACTGCCTTTGAGGAGGTGGCAGGAAAAGTAGGAACTCCAGGTGTATGTAAGCTATAGTGATGAAAGGTGTAAAAATGATAATTTAAGGTAGGGGAAGGGTGAATGGCTGCGTCAAAGGCAGCAGGTGGAACAGTGTTCAGAAGCGTTAGCCAGCCTCTGTAAAACAGCGCCTTGTTAGAGAGAAGCCATTGACCACCTTTCTCTGAAATGCATAATGGTGCTTTTTGTGCTTAAAAAAAAAAAAGCCCTATTCTGTGCAGAAGTTAAACATGAGGCTCACGGGGCTGCTCTCGGGTGCTGCGGACCTGCTGCCGTAGCGGTGGCACCGTCACCTTGAGGCAGCTTCAGCAGCATGTGCGGGGAGGTGGCTGCAGGCAGGGCGCCGTGCTGGGGCGCGCCATGGCAAAAATAGAGCAGCTGACACCCACTCGTCTATTACTCATTAGTGACATTTCTCTATTAAGTCTTAAAACCCGCAGTTTGGTAAAAGTATTACTCAAATGTAAATGGTTTCATTTAAAAAAAAAAAAAAAAGAGGGAGGGGGAAGTTCCCCATAGGGTTAGGTCTGTGTGTCTTGGGTTGTTTGGGTGATGGATTACCCCGTACGTACTGCCCAGGATACTGTGTGTAACTCCTGAGAGCGAGTGCTCTGTCTCCAGTTGCAGGTGAGTGACTTAACTCGCCTAGAATAAGCCAACACTAACTGAACCATCTGGCTATCGAACAACCAGCTCTTGTAAAGCATTTATTTACAAAGCAACAGCATAAATGCACTTTTCCTATGATACCGACACGCGGAGAGATTTCCTTCCTCCCGTATTGCTTTTAAACAAGGGCTATTTGTGTCCTTGCACTCGAGGGTAAGGAGCATGTAAGTGCTCTTTCAGAAGATCACCGAGTATCTGACAGTGTATTAAATTTCTGTTGATGGCTTTGTGTGGTTTGTGATGATCATGCTTACGGTTTGGAGCAGAGCACAGTATTTAGATGACCTTGAGCTGCACTCTGGAATCCATCTGGTGTAATTTCCAAACTGAACACTGCCTGGGATTTAAATCATGACAAGATAAAGCTTTGCATACTCCACCCCTACTTAACAGCCATATAAATAATTTACTTTTTTTTTTTTTTAATACGGTGGTGAAACAATGATGATTTTCCACCTGGCTGTAATATGCTTTAGCTGCTTGACTGTGCTAAGTTAAAACTGTTTAAAAAGTATATAAACTGGTAAAGGGACCGAGTCTTGAATTAATTAATGCCCATGTAATCCCTCTGAAGTAGATAGGAGTGCACGCGTGAAATCAGACAGCTGTGGCAGTTTGGGAGTTTGTTTTTTTAATGAAGGTAATATTTCAGAGTCACAGCAGATGCACAAAGAGGGGGTGAGCATTAATTTGGTACTAATTGATATTTCTGCTGTGAAGTGGATCCGTCCTTGAAAGAGCGCGGTGCAGCCCAAGGAAACCAGTGTCCTTACCCAAAGGATGGGCTGACATGGAGAGGGCCGAGCCCAACGCAGCTTGTGAACACTTGTAGCTCCCGTCCTGGCCTTAGGCTGCAAAATTCCTCCGTTAATTCCTTAATTAATTCCCTAATTCAGCCAGGAAGAAGAGGCTGCCCTTCCTCTTGGGTTTTCTTTTTCTTCCAGCTCATGGTGCACGACAGCGGCTGAGGAGGAGTCCTTCTCCCAGCGCCTCAGCTGCCCAGCCCGGCGCTCGGGCAGCACCTGCGTAGCTTCTCCTGGGGCCTTTTGGAAAACGAGCCAGGAAAAGCCAGGGGAGGGATGAGAAGGTGCTCGGGGATGGAGAGGGGAAGGGGCTGTTTGCTGCACGTCCAGGAGAAGCGCCTGGCTCTAGGGAGCGACCAGCGAGATCAGCCAGCGGAGGCTCGTGGGGCTCCGAGCGCTGGCTGGAGAGGGATGATTAAGGAGAAATGAAAAAGAAAACCCATTCCAGTGAGAGGGCCAGATATTCACCATAAAGCAAGCGTTGGGCTTTTTAAAATTGGTAACTATGTCAATTTTATGTTTATATGAAATATGTAAATATATATTATTATTAAATTATGTCACAGAACTTCAAGGGGCAGTGAGGTGAGCACGTCCCTGGCAAACCTCTGCCCTCGGAGCCCCCAGCCCCCTTGACGTGGCCAAACCCACTGCCACTTTGTGCAGAACGTACATCCCAGGCAGGGGGCAGCCCCCGAAGCGGGGGGCAGCCAGCTGCAAAGCTTCCCTAGCACGAACGAGCTGAGGTCCTGGAGTAAAAGCAGTGTAGCAGTGGCTGTAACCAAGCTGCAGGTGTACAAAGAAAAGAAAAACCAAGAGGACAAATACGTGATCCTTCCTCAGTAAATTTAGCAGGCTTTTTGCAACGGCTGTGTGTGAACCACTGTGTTTAATAATGGCTGTATAAAGCAGTTGGGAATCTTGGGTGGTTTTTTTTTAATCCCTTTATGCTGCTGAGGTCTGCAGAATCCTGTAGTGATGGCTTCCACCTTTTAAAGAAAGAACACTGGGGATGAGGAATTCATTTTTTTCTACTGTAATATGTAGTTTGCTAATTTCATTGAGTGTTCTCAGCTCCTATTTTAAGAGACATAGCAAGCAGCGGTTCCTTGGTCACTTCATTTCACATACTTTCAGTGTCTTCCCAGCAGGCACCAGTCAGTCCCTGTTCTGTCCAGTTCATGGGGCTGCTCAGGGCCCTCCATGTGACAGCTTGCTGCTGTCACCCCTCATCACTGGCACGGAGCAGCAGCTGCTCAGCAAGCAGCATCGCTATTTGGCACCAGAGTTTCAGCATGATTTGGGGGGAACAAGCTAGATAATCTTATATTCTGCTTGCTGGGACCTACGTGGTGATTGAGCTCCGGCTGAAGAGCATCAGCCTTGAGCCCATGAGCTCTTGACCTTGGACCTTACCTTTCCCTTCTGCAAGGATTAAACCTCTCCCCTGTGACAAACAGTTGTTCATTTTAAGGAGTCAAGAAAAACAAGCGGGGGAGGATACCGAGTACCTGATGTTCTCAGCTGTGGGAAGACAGTCTGGCGAGTGGAGCATTACCTAAGACTTTGAGATGGATGCTGGTTTCTCCGTACCACCAAAGCCCCCTTGTGTCATCTGGGGCAATTCTCCACTCTGGAGAGCTCTCAAGCATCCTGTGAAGATGTGATTCCCTGCTGAGCTGGGTAGGATCGGCTACCCCAGAAACCAGAACTGTCTAAGGATAATTTGGTCAACAGCAGTGAACCTGGCACTATGAGCTAACGATGTGTAAAACACAGCCTGCCTCGTGCCTCTGCTACCTGGTGAGGTTTTAGATCTTCTGAGCTTAGCAATAGACCTCTCTTAATTTTTTCCCATTAAACTAGGGGGGGAAACAGCCAAACCCCAATTTTTTTTATCAAAATAGCTCTATGGGCCAAAACCCACTTACTGATGGAGAAATCCAGCTTTAGTGTTGGATTTCCTATGGACGTCCTGCAGGAAGCTGCCCAGATTTCACGATCATCTTTCATTTCTATCAACAGCTTTGAACCAACGCCTTTCAGAAAAAGGTTGTGCCAGAAGAATGGAGCAGAAAGGGACCTTTTCAGCTGTGCAGAGTTTCCTCTCTCAGAGTCAGGATCAACTCTAGCTGTATAAGTCACAGTAGTTCTTATCCAAATTATTTGTAAAAATTGCCAGCGCTGAGATTCTGTAGTCGAAGTGCCAAAACCAAAATTGCCTGAACTATCCACACTATAAAAAAAAATAATACGTATATATTTCCTGATGTCTAAACTAAAGCTCCTTTGCTGCCACTTAAGCCCATCACTACTTGTTGCAGTCAGGAAGAGAATGACTTCTTCCTACTTAAATATTTAAGTAGAGGGAAAAAGGCTACCTTAAATATTTGAGGAAGGGTTGGGCTAGTTCTTGCCCAAGTCTCTGGACTAAATAACTCCAAGTCCTTTGGGGTGTTTTTTGGGGTGGTATTTGGGTTGGTTGGGGTTTTTTGTGGGGTTTTTGTGGGGTTTTTTTGCAACTTCTTAGCTCTGACCATCTCTTGGACTCTACCACCAGCCCCTGACCTCCCCAAATCACCGTACCCAAGCAGACAACATACTCCAGCCAAGGCTTTCTGGTGCCATGTGGATCTAAAGCATCATTCCGCGTGTCCTGCAGGCAAGGTTGCTGTGTCCCTGCTCATGGGTTGCTGCTTTTGCAACAGGGTGAGGAGGGCTGCTCGATCCAGGCAGGGATGCGCTGCTGCCTCTGCCTTCCCCTGCTGCATCCCATCTCACCAGCTCCCTGCTCGAGCTGTGCTCTGCAGCAAAACTTTCTTACACAAGCAGCAAGTTTTCCCTTTGTTTCTACTAAATTGCAGCCGGGGTTTTTTTTTGTTTGTTTTTTGTTTTTTTTCCCAGGCTATTTCTCTAATGCATCAAGATTGTTTTGAAGTTCCAGCCCATCCTCCAAAGTACTTGAAGTCCCTCCCGGCTTGGTATCATTTGCAGCTGTAAGAAGCAAATTTTCTATTCATGCAAGTAATTATTAAAAAAATATTTTGAGCAGTACCAGGCCCGGGACAGATCCCCAGGGACTCTCAGGCTGTGTATCTCTTTGGTTTCCTGGCGGATCATAAATAACTCCTCCGAGCAATGTTCCCTCCTTCCAGCACTGCTTCCCTCCAGCCTCGTGTCATCTGTCCCTGCCATCTTCCCTCTTCCAGCCACGCCAGCACAGCTGCGCCGGGGATGCTGGGCTGCGAGCAGGGGCTGGGACTTCGTTGCACTCGAAATTCGGCTTGTCTGACTTGAGATCCTGGGTGCTGAGTCTTACAAAACCTTGGCTGAAGGTGCCTGTTGCTTGTTCTCCATAGTCACCCTTGGAGATCCCCTGTAACTTTATCTTTGAAAAACCGAGTGGCGGTGCACACTTGCTGAGCTTTTCACCCTCAGACACCTACCCCAGGCCTCCACTCCACCCCTGTGACCTTCTCTAATTAATATTTTTCTGCATTCTCCTGGAATTGAGGATACCAGCATTTAATATTTTTCTCCAGCACTACTATGAATCAGGCTATTTCTGTGTGATCTTCATCCTGGAATTATTTTGGTTTGGGGGATTATTTTCCACAGCTTAGGCAGGGGAGGAAAAGTCACTGTTTTTTCTGTATATGACTATTTACTGAATAAAATAGTTTCTTGTCTTTCACATTACCAGTTTACACCCCTATCATGATGGAAATACTCCCCATGGATTCCAGGGACCTAAAAGCCAGAGGGAAGTGAAGGGGCTTTGAAGTTACTGCAGTTCACATGTATCTGCTTTGCACCTCAACCAAGCACCGGCATTTCCCCAGCAGCCTGAAAAATCACTCCCTGCCCAAGATTATCTAAGGGAAAAAGTCAGAATCTGGCTTGTTCTAAGAAAATAGATAAGAGGCAGGACTGCTGTGCTGGCTCTGAAAAGTGGGACTTTTTTTTGATGTGCTGCATCCCTGCACAGAAACTCCTGTATGGGGCAAAGTTTCCCCTGCTCCCTGAAGCCTCTCTTGAATATAAATGCAACTCCAGGTATTTCCTGTAATTCTTGATAATTATTTCAATCAAGATATCAATTTATAACTTCCTGAATAATGAAATGCTGCTTCTTACTGCGTTATCCTTTGATATGTAAAGATGCCTTTGAACTGCAAGCCCCGTGCTGGGAAGACCCATGCAGCTTCCACACCTGGCTCGTCAACAAGCAAACTCATCGCCGCGCTGCGAACGTGACTTGTGGGTGACACCAAAGCCTTCCTGAGCTGCTGCAGAAACCCGGTCCTTTGGTTTGCATCAGCCAATGTATCTATGAACTCTGGATTGGATAATGACGGGAGCTTACTGCTTCTTCTTGATGCAGTCTAGAGGTGACGAGCAGTAATCCAAGTGCATCTCGCTGGATTTAGGAGAGGCAGGTCCAGTAAACTGCCCCGTTTTTCTCTAAGTTTATCTAGCTTAATAGTCTTTTCCAGCAGAGACGGGAAATAATATTTCAGGAGATCATGCAAGGCAAAATACCTTCAGTTATTCCCCTCTCCTCTCCCAGCAGCAGCAATCGTTGTGCCACAGGTGTCGGTGGGTGCCACCAAGCTGTTTCCCTCTGACACCTGTTGGCAGACCTATTGCCCATGAATTTCTTCGGTCCTTCTTAGAATCTGTTAATGTTATCTGGCTCTTGTGGCAACCTGCTGCTGAATGAGGACTTTGTCATTTGGTTTAGCCTGATCTGCTACTCGCTCGAGTAACAGTTTCGCATTTACTGTATTCATTGCCTTCACGATTTGCTGCACCTCGCTCGTAAGCCCCCAGCAGCCTTTCCTTCTCCAGGCTGAAGGGTCCTGAGCATGTCATCTCACCTTGCAAAGCAGCTGCCCCATCCTACTAGTCGTTTTAGTCGGTCTTCTTTCTGCTTCTCCAAC
The DNA here is from genome assembly GCF_963210335.1 of Falco punctatus. Classification (NCBI taxonomy): domain Eukaryota; kingdom Metazoa; phylum Chordata; class Aves; order Falconiformes; family Falconidae; genus Falco; species Falco punctatus. The sequence goes on along the minus strand of NC_137583.1, from coordinate 54,177,312 downwards.
ACCATCGTGCTCCTGTTGGAACTCGGGACTACACACAGTAGTCAAAACGTGTATGCACCAGTGTTTTCTGCAGCAGCAGAGTGCTGCCCTCAGGGAAGGTGGAGAAATAACAATTTCTTGGCTTTTTTTGGCTGCCACCTTGAATGCACCTTGGCCACACGTTGAGCCAGTGATTCCAGAGGGCTGCCAGTGGCAATCCAAGATCTTGGCTCTTGTTGCCAGTTCCCACCTCAGCACAGCACAAGCAGTGTTTAGACCTTTTTCCTCCAGATTCTTTAATTTATGTATTTCTATACCAAAGCTCATTTGAAATTTTCTTCTCTGCTTTTTCTTTCTTCGAGAGCCTTTTGGAGTTTTTTCCCATCGGTGTGGTACTTGATGACCTTGGAAGAGCTCACCTGCAAACGTGGAGACGTAGGGCTGCTCTGACTCCTCCAGATTGCTGATGAGGATGTCAAAAAGCCCCAGACCTGGTCTCTGGTGAACCACACCATGGACTATTTTCCACCCTGAGAAATGACCATTAAAGCCCTACCTTTTGTTTCTTGTCTTTTAGCCAACTTTCAAGCAATAAAAGGACTTTTTCTGCAGTTCTCTGGCAACTTAGTTTCTTTAATGGTCTTGTGGAGATCTTTTTTTAAAAAAATATTATAAAATCCTGTGGGTTTCCCACCTATAGCATAGAACCCACGTGCTTTTTCAGGAAAAAAGGTTCCCTTTTGTCCAGTGCCCTGAACGTAACAGGAGTTAAACTGCTTATGCAGGAAAGCAGTAGCCAATAATGGCTGGAGGAAGGCCTGGTGGGGGAATAAAAATATTTCTTTCCCCAAAATGTTGAAACTGCCAAGTCAAGTTGTTAATAGAGATTGCTTCTCCAACACAACGGCAGTGAGGACAACTTGACTTGGCTTGCGTGGCTTGGCTTGCTTGATGCATCCAGTGCAGAGGCCTTGATCTTCCAACCTACCATTAGTAACACCCAAAACAAGCCCCTTTTCCCCCAAACCCAAGAGCTGGCAATGCTCTGTTCTTCTGCTGTAACTCATCCCAGTGACAAGCAGGACCAGCTCAAAAAGCAAGGTAATGTCAACTGCACCACGCTTTCCTCCCTTACAGTGCTTTTAGGGGACCCACCTGGAAAAAATACCCCAAGGCACCAGTCCTGGTGCTGTGCTTTTGCAGCACCGATTCTAACGAGTCCTGCCGCTAACAAGCTGATGTCTGTGAGCACCGGCACCGCGCAAGGGATGCAAAGACGCTAAAGTCATGCTCAGCCAGCCAGTGTGAAGAGACGCATCGCAGCCTCACCCTGCTCTGGGTTTGGGTACCCAAGGAGTATGTCGTGGTGTGAGCAGTAGGGCAGATGTTTGGGCTGTGATGGGTACAGGTTAAGGCTCCTCTTTGGTCCACATCCTTGGATTTGAGTGCTGAGAGAGCAGCGAGCAAACAGAAAAAGAGACACACGCACCCCTGCTTTGAGGAAACCTTTGAACTGTGTGAGCTCAGGAGACCCCTTCCAACATAAATCCATGATCCTACAGTTTCTTTTCTAGGGGTAAAATATGTTAAATATTTCACAGGGAATCTGGAAATACATGAGTGGGGTCCGCACCTTTCTCCTCCAAGCGATTTTTCTTTAGCACTTGGATCTTCTCATCACTGTGCTAGAATTTAAGGCTTGTAAGTAAACTTCCTAATATTGTCATTACCACATATAAAACTAAACCCAATTATTACCAAACTGGTAGAAAGCAGGACCTGGAATCCAATACGAGCTCCTCTGAGAATTAAAACCTGGCTGTTGCTGGATCCAGCAGATACCTGTGGGTGGGCAAATTATTAAGGCATGAAAAATACAGAAAATACCCATTCAGGAGCTTCACTGGCCTTTCTGATGGGTCAGGGTCTTACTTGCAATGGGGATTACGCTCCCTGCCTCCGCCAGCCAAGGAGAAAAAGCCATTTCCAGTGGAGTCGTGATCCGCAAAAGGAAAACACCGTCTGATTAGGGATAAGGTGTATTTTGCCGCTTCAGGAGGTGGTGGCTGCCTCTCAGGCAGTGAGATGCCGCGTCAGCCCGGGCTGAGCTCTGCCGTGGTGCAGGGATGGTCTTGGCACGCGGTTCGGAGTAGAGCAACGACGTCTTCCCCGGCTTGGATCCCAGCCCTTCCACCACACAGGGCGGGATAAACCCCAGCTCTGCTGGCAGCTGCCTGCACGCAGGGGGCCACCCCCCAGGCGAGGGGCTGCCTGCCCAGGGGGCTTCACCCCTGTCCTCAGATGACCTTTCTGAACCTCACCCCCACACCGCAACACGAGGGTGTCACCTGCAACCACCCAGCCCTGCCTGAATAACTGCTTTGCTTTTTTTGCAATTTATTATCTTCCCCACCCCACCCCACCCCCACCCCCAGTTTGGAGGCAGAAAACAGGGGGAGGGGGGAGGAAAGTTAAAAAAAACAAAAAAGAATTGGGGTCAACGCGAAGCAGCAGTGTGTCAGCCGTCCTTTGAGAGCTTGTCTATCCTCTCGCCGTGGGTGTTCTTGTTGCGCACACCGAGCGGGAGCCGTTTTCCCTTAGTAGGGCAGGCTCCCGCGCCACGGCCCTCCGCGCCCGGCCATAAATGGGCTGCATCTCCTGCGGGACCCCCGGGCCCTGGCGAGCTGGCGGCTCCTGCAAAGGGGCCTGCCTTCTCGCATCACGGCGCAGCTTGCTTTGGACCTTGCAACCCTCCTGCTAATGTGGCTTTGGCTCTTTCTTTTCTTGTGCCTTTTGTTTTGTCTCTCTCCTCCTCCTCCTCCACTCGGGAGGTTAGAGGGAGAGAGGCCAGAGAGCCCCCAGGAATGTTCTTGCTTTCCCTATTTTTTTTTCTTCTTTTTTTTCTCTCTGTTTTGGCCTGATTTGATCCCTTCTTTTCCATGATCCATACGCCTGCTCAGAAAACCAGCTGCTGAGTGAAAACCAGTTGCCAAGCCCATGAGACATCCCTAAAGGGTTGACCACGTCCCCAGCCTCCATCCTGTGTCCCATGGGTGAGGCCAATGCAGTCTGGAGGACCCTTTCACCTCCTGCTCTACCCAAGCATGTGCACGCCCTGATGTGCTGGGGGTTCAGTGCTGGCTCAGGAAGGGTGGATGCCAAGGAAGCTCATCTCACCATGTCCTGGAGCATTTGCCTTCCAGCCTACAGAAGATGCTCAGCAGAGCACGGTCGTTACACCTAAAGCGCTGAATCCAGCCCGGGCAGGCAGAGCCAGCAAGAGGACATGGCACCACCTTGGAGATATCCTTCCAGGTCCACTTGGCTCTTCATACAATCATAGAATAATTTGGGCTGGAAAAGACCCTTAAGATCATCAAGTCCAACCATTAACCCCACACTGCCAAGTCCACCCATAAACCATGTCCCTGAGCATCACACCTACACATCTTAAATACCTCCAGGTTCTTGCATGGGTCCTCACCAACTCAAAGCTGTCTGAGCTGTGATGGGCTGTCAGCTTTCTTCTTGTCCCTTTTACTGGCTGACGCTTCTCTTGGAGAAGACCAAAGCTATGGAAACACAAACTGAAGTATCAGGGATCAGTTATACCACGGCAGTATGAACCTCTCCTGGTTTCCATAAATGTTTTCCAGTCTCTGTGTTGTGGCTGAGCCTTCACTGAAGCCCCACTGTGACCTTGTGGAGCCACTGGGTTGCTGTCTTGTGGCCCAGTGACAGAAAGTAAAAGGGAAAACTACAGGAGATGTCCCTTTTGTGGGCACCCACTGCTGCAAAGAGGCAGGGAGGAGACCCAATACTTTTCCCATGCCACCAGGGCCTCCTGCCATGCGCTCCTTGTTTACCAATTTCTCCAGAGCTTCCCTCTTGCTGGAGAACATGTTCCCTACCAGCAACCAAACTGAACTCCAGACCCTCAGCCCTTTCCTTGGTCATTCCCTCTTCCTTGGCCAATGACACTGTGTAAGATATGGCAGAGCCATCTCCCAGCCCGCACCCTCCCAAGAAAGACTCCAGACCTTCCAGATCTTTGCGTGAAGGCACCAAGAGCTTGGAGGTACCCCCTTTCAGAAATCCCAGCAGTTGAAGGAAAAAAGCTCCCATGAGAGATCAGTTGTCTGTGTGCCTCGTTAACCATCTTACATCCCATCCTGCACGGTCCTTGCACGGTGGGATGAGGAGCAGAAGAAGAGGTGGCCTAAGCGGGTTAGGACAGCCCCCGTGCTGCATCAGTCACGCACAAGGCCAGCTTGCCTGTCCTGCCCAGCAAAGCCATCAAACCAGGCTGGGTGGGATCCCTCCAGACTGGATTGGGTGGGATTTGCTGAGAACTTCATGACAGCAAATTCCACATGAGCCCATGGGTGGTTGTGGCCACCAACCCACGTGTGTTTCATCTCTTCAGAACGTTGATGTAGTCACTCTTGTCAAATAAAGTGTTTCACCCAAATGTGTCATTGATTGTGCCGCTTCCAGGACTTTTCCCCCTGCCTTGGTGGCAGTGGCACTGCAGGAACAGCTTCTCCCACATCAGGAAGGAAAAACTGCGACTGGCAAATGCATGTCTCCACGTGAGAGGTGGGCTAAGCATCCCCCAAAAGGCAAGGACCTCATGGTGCGCCCACCAGAGTGGCACCAGTGACCACCCCTGCCTGTCCCTGCAGACCTGCGTGCTTCAGGGCTGCCATGGCTCCAGGCTCTGGAGTGCCCTGGCTCCCTCTGCCACATCCATGAAGGTGCTGCAGGGATTCAGGCTCTGGAGCAGAGCTTAAATCCCCGGCTCCCACCTCCGGCCTCATCTCACCCTCACCCCAGAGCTGGCTGCGCGTCAGCCGGGTGTTTTCCAGGAGCTTATGTAGCTTTTGGAAAAGTTTCCAGGGTAGAAGACATGCTAGACGAGCCAAACACTCATCTCACGAAAAGCTTTCTGATAGGAGAGAGGTGCTGGTGGCGTTGGCCAGGATTTTTTCCTATAGAGCGAAGCAGGGTTGAGAGCAAGAAAGGGCATTAAAAGAAAAATAAATATTAAACAAACCCAGCGCAGGCAGGACGTGGCGAGGCAACATTATGTAGAGCCCTACACATCTGGAAGAAGTTACCGCGCGCAGCAACCAAAGCAGAGTCTAAACAAGTGCAAGACGTTACCACATTGATGTCTGCACCAGGGAGTGGTTAGGAACAGAGCCAGGAAGGTGGGATAAGGATGGAGCAGCCCAGGGGCTACGGGGATGCCCCCAGCCCCGCTGGGCCCTGGCGAGCTGTTGTGTTTCTCTGCTTTTGGGGCGGCAGAAGGGAATTTATTAGACCTTGAACATTTTGGATGGTATCTACAGGAATGGTGGGGGCAGGAGTGGGTTTCGGAGGTGGTCACCATCCTGACACGCCTTGGTTGGGCACCTCGTGGGTCTTCTCCTGCGCTGGTGAAGCCCAGTGCCCATGGGCAGAGCTTGTCCCAGTGTCGGAGGTGTGGGACCCTGCAAGGCGCCCCCCTGGCCAGCTGCTCCAGCTTTGCCCCCTCGGTCCCCAGCATGCAGGGTCTGGGGGGACGCAGCTCCTGGCCGGACAGGGGGGCACTGGGATGCTAAACCCCTTCTTCCCTGCTGGCATTGGGGAGATCCCAGCAGAGCTGGGGGCAAATAATGAACCCTACTTTATTTTTTTGGGGGGGTGGGGTGGGTGGGGGGGTGGGATCGGGGGGTGGCTGTAAACCACATATCACATCCTGGGGCCTGAGGGGGTTTCGGGGTGCCACCCATCAGCACCCCCCTTGTAAAACCAAATGTACCTTAACACCCCCCTCACCCCAGGGGTCCCCATTTCCTCCCCACAGCAGGACAGCGCTCCAGAAATAAATAATAAAAGCGACGCTGCCCCACGACACCCCAGACTGGGGGGGTTACGCCCCCAAAAGCCTCCCTGCTTTTTTCTTGATTTATATGGGAGGTGGGTGGGGGTGAAGCCCTCCCCGTGCCTCAGTTTCCCCCAGGGGGGTGCAGAGGATGCTCCCGGGGGATGCTGCACCGCAGAGGCAGGTGTGAGGCGGGGAGGGGGTGCGGGGTGGGGGCGGGGGGAGGGGGGCGGGGGGGGTCGCGCGCGGGGCGGGCCGCGCGTGGGCGGTGTGGCGGCGGGTGCCTGTCCCTTTAACGGGGCAGCCGCGGCCCCATCTGATGCGGCGGCTCCAATCAGCGGCCCCGGGGCTCTTGGCAGCCGGAGCCGCCGCCGCTCCGCATTCCTCCGTCTTCCTAAAAGGGGCTAACATGGCGATGGGCAGGATGAGGTGAAGAAGAGAAGGAGAAGAGGAGGAAAAAAAAAAAGGAAAAAAAAAAGGAAAAAAAAGGAGAAAAAAAAAAAGAAAAAAAGGGGGAGAGGAAAAAAGGAGGAGGAAAAAAAGAAGGAAAAGAGGGACAGGGGATGCAAGCAGGGCTGGCAGCAGCGGCGCGGTAATTTCCCCCCCCCACCTCCTCCAAAAAAAAAAAAAAAAAAAAAAAGCAGCAAAAAAAGCCAGCCAAAAAAAAAAAAAAAAAGGAAAAAAAAAAGCAACCAACCCAGCAAACCACCCAACCCAACATTTCTTTTTTTTTCATGGAGAGCAAAAACCCCAGGCAAGCGGAGGAGGACCGGGACTCCTTTGCGCGGAGACCTTTGCATCAAAATGGTAGAGCTTGCAACCCCCCCTTTTCCTTTTCTCTTCTTTTTTATTTTCCCCTTCCCCTTCTCTCCTCCTCCCCCCCCCCCGGGGCTTTGCTGACTTTGCAGGGGCCTCCGAAACTTGCCCGAATCCTGGCGGGGGCGGGGGGTGGCGGCGGGGGGGTCGCATGGCCGACCCAGGCGTGCTCCGTGCACCGGGGAGGCGGGGGGGGGGGGCAGCGCAGCCCACCCGGGCAGCCGCTTTGGCTTGGTGGGGGGCGTGCGTGGGGCCCCCTTGTGCAAAGGGGAGAGGTTCTGCCTTTGGTAAAATGGCATTAAAAATGCCCCCCCCCCCCGGGTTGGTTTTGCGGAGGGGGGGGCTGGGCTCGCCCGCCTCCTGGGCTGCCTTGAAGGGGCGATGGTGCTGCTGAAGGGGGTGGGGGGGTGGGGGTGCAGCCCACCGCTGCGCTCCCGTCTGGGGGTCGCGACGATTATTGGGGGGGGGAAACTTTTGGAGCCGCCTGGTCGCCCAGGCCGGAGGCTTTGCCGGCCTTGCAGGAGCGCAGCGGCAGCTCCGCGCTCCCTCGGCCCGCGCCGCGTTCCCCGGATGGCTCCTGCATCCTGCCAGTTCCGGCCCCGCCGGCTCTGCCGTACCCCCTTTCCCGGGGGATGCGGGGATGCGGGCTCGGCCGGCGGCCGGAGCGATGCCCGTGCCCAGGGCGCAGCATCCCGCCCGCCGCCGGTGGTGGTGGTGGGGAGTTCCGTGCATGGCCTTAAAAAAAAAAAAATATTAGTATTAGTATTAGTATTAATCGCACTACTGATGACGGAGGGGGCTGGCTGCCTCGCGGCGGGGCTCTGGCCCGCAGCAGTGACCTATTTTAGGGGCCGGCGGACTTTTGGGGGCCTGAGTTTGACTTGCAGAGAGCAGGCCTGAGCTGGGAAGATGCACGGGCCATCTCATGGGATGCTCCGTGCCAAAAGACCCTGGTTCCCGCTACCCCGGTGTCCTTCATGCCCCAAAGTGCGGGGCTGTGATTGCCCCGCTGATGGCTCCATGCCCGGAATGACGCCCCGGGAGGCGTTGGAGCGGCTTTTTGGAAAGGGGAAGAAAGTGCAAGCTTGGAAAAATAAAGGAACGACGCTGATCCGGCGCCTGAGATGATGGCTGGGGTGCCGGGATGGGGCTGGGCACCCCTCGGTAGCGGTACCGGGGGTAGCGGGGCTCAGGGTGGGCTGATGCTGGCCGGCCGCCCTTGGCCTGCGAAATTCCTGCTGGTGTTGGCTCGCTGCTGGAGCCACCCCGGCATCCTCTCCGGAGGGAGATGCTGGGGCTCTGGGGTGGCTTTGGGGAGCGTTTCATGCCCTGAGGTGGGGATGGAGATGCCCGGAGCCCACCCGAGCGAGCAGCCCGATGAGGAAGAAGGGGAAAAGTTGGGAATTAAACCTTTCCTCCACACGTGGTCTCAGCAAGAACCAGAGGAAAATTTGCTTTCCGGAGCAAAAATCCTCCTTGGAAAGATATTAAGGGATATATTTTTTAATTATTATTTTTATTTATTTATTTATTTTTCTGGATCTGGGGTGCAGCCTTGCTGGTGCAGATGTTTCAGCTTTTCCCTGTGGATGCCAGCTGGGCTGACACTGCGCTGGGGGCTTTGCCGGGGTGGCCGGAGGGTCCCCTTTGCCGCCCGCTTGGCTTCGCGGCGGAGCTTTGTTCTCCCCGCGAGGAATTAACGGTGCGTTAGGTTATTACCAAGCAAATGCCGGAGTCGCGTGAGATAAATGGCCTTGTATTTCTGTCTGGTGTCTGGAGGAGAGGCATGTCACCCCCTCCATAAAAATAACCCGCTGCTGCCTTTGGAGGTGTCGTCTTTGTAAAAGGGAGGGAGAAACAGGAGGTTGCCGGCGAGTCAATTAAATATTGGTTATTTTTAAGATGCAGATTTTTCTGTTGAAGGAAAAATAGGGGAAAACCTTTTGCGGATGAACTGAATGTGTCAAAACATCAGAGGGTCTTTGAAGGTTTCGGGGGAATTGCTGATTTCCCCATGCTCCCTCCTCGCTCGGGCTGGAGGAGAAAACCGCGGGCTCTCGTGCGCTGCCGCATTTAAGCCTTTTTAGATGGGGACGTGGCGGTGGCCCTGACAAAGTGCTCTCCGGGAAAAGCAGGAGCTGAAGTTTTTATTTTGCTGCCACGTTTGCGTGGCCCCAAAAAAGGGGATCTCTAGGTCCCCTGTGTGGTTTGCAGCCTGGACGTCCCACGGGTTCTGTGGTCCCTGGAAGGCTGGAGGAGCAGATGCCGGTGGGGAGGATGAGCTTGGGATCAGGCTCTGTGCCACCTGCCCCTGATTTTTCCTCTTGTTTTTAAAGGAAACACATTATGTTGTGTTGCTGGAGCGGTATTTGCAGTGCAGGGCTGGCCCTGTCGGGTTTCCCATGTGGGGACACCTGAGGGCTTGTCCCTGTGTCCTTCAGGGCCTCTGTCCCCTCGGTGCCAACCTCGGTGCTTCGGCTGCCTCTCCCGATGGTGAACCCTGGGATGACTTTGGATATGGGGAGAGACTGACCGTGGCGGTACAGATGTGATGGGTAGAGCATTTAACAACAGTAAATTATCTTTTATTATTATTATTTTTAGGATTACATCTTTTCCCCGGAGCCAGGGCTGTGTGAGTTAAAAGCCCTGCTCCCCGAGCTGCTGAATTTGCTGGACAGCCGTGATTTAAAAAAAAGCCATTTTAATGCACGTTCATAAAAATGTTGAATTCTTGGGCAGGAAGGATGGACGGACCAGAGAAACATGGCTGGTGCTTCCCAAAGAGGTGCGGTCAAGGTTGGGTTTAGCGTGGAGCTGGAGCTGGGGTCAGTGCCAGGGTTTGGAGAGGATGCTCCAGGATGGAAAGCTTTGCCCGGGATGCTGGGAGAGGCTCAGCCCTGGGCCTTTCTGGCATGGCAGGTTGTGGTCTTGAGTTGGGTTAGAAAATGCCATGGTTTTAGGGTCTGATGAGAGCCGGGTGTGGAACTAAACCTTGGAGGTTCCCACCTTGGAAGGTCACGGTGACTTCCCTAGGGATGGGCACCGTGGTGCTGGGCAGGGAGATGCTGCTGGCTAGTGCCAGCATAATTCAGCAGCACGTGGCAGGAGGCTTTGTGCATCCATGCACCTTGCTTTCCGGGCATCTCGGCTTCTCCTCAGCCATTGTGTGGCATCGGGGCTGGCTTGGGGACATGATGGCTTCAGGCTGCGCACAAGCAGCACAGTGGCTGCCCCACTGCACCTGTCCACGCTCCCTGCACTGAATTTGGGGTTCCTGGAGGTCCTATGAGTTACGGGGAGCTCAGTGCACTGCCTGCCCCGCTGCATCCATCCCCTTCCGTGGCGGCCCTGGGGACACCCATAGGGTCCTGACGGGATGATGCTCGCCTCCTCCCTGGCCTCTCGTGGCTCACGCCGGGCTGGGCAGCAGTCCGGGGCTGGCCCCTGGCGCAGCCGCTTGGCCGACAGCCCGGCTGGGGAGGTCAGCGTTGGGTTTTGTCCTCGTTTCCTCCCTCGATCTTTCCTCCGCTTGTTTTTCTCAGGCAGGGGAGGGAGGGGGGACAGTGGCTTTGCACGTGTGTGTGTCCCCCCTCAGGCTCTTCCACCCCAGCAGTGACTCTGTGGGAGGTCCTGCATCACCCGGACAGGAGGGCAGCATCCTGCCCAGCTGCCTGCTCCCGTGCCAGGGTGGTGGCTTGGGGACATCTCCATCAGCTGGGTGTCACTGGCTGTGCCAGGTGCTGGCAGGGAACCCGTGGCCTGGCTGCCCTGGCTGTATTTGGCATTTGCCAGGAGGATGCCAGCTCTGCCGAAATCCTGTAGCATCCATTTGGGGTTTAATGCCCGATCTCGCTACTACGGGCTTGGCACAGAGCTCAGCAGAGCTTTGCACCGCGTGTTGGGTCTGGCTGAGCTGCACCCAAAGGAACGGCTTTTGGCCGTGACAGAGGGGACAGGGGCAGATGGATGGGTGCGTCCACCCCAGTTTCGGTGCCTCCAGTCTCTTGCCGGAGCAGAGGGACTGGAACTTGTCCTGGGCTGAAAATAATGCAGCGCTGGGCTGGAGCCTCAGTATTTTTGCAGTAGGGAGGCTGTGTTTGCACAGGGGACAGTGCTCGCCTTCGCACGTGTCAGGGTGGACACTGAGGGTACTGAGCCGCTCTCAGGGCATGGCAGTGGAGGGCACTGTCACCCTTGGTGGGTGTCCCCGATGCCATGGCATGGTGGTGGTGGCATCCCCCAGGAGCAGCTTTGCAGTGTTGCCTCACTGGACCAGTTTGGGGATGGGGGGGGTGACGGTAAGGTTGGCCTCTCCATCCGTCCTTGCAAAGTGTCATTGTGGCTTTGCAGCTCTGTGCGTGGAAGAAAAGGAGAAGGATGCCCAGAGCGGCTGGTGGGGTTAAAAAAATGAAAAAAATATAAAGTAAATAAGCAAGCAAGCAGCCATTAACACTCTGCGGGCTGTGCTGCTGTAAGCCAGCGCCTGCTCCCAATGGGATGAAGCCTCATGTTGCTCATCCCACCCCATCCCCCTGCTCTCCCTAAGCCACAGGCAGCCGTGGCGGCGCTTACAAGAAAAGCCCGAATGAACCTTTTCCCTGTTTGTAGAGGTGACTCCTCAGCTGCAGAGGGATGAGGATGGGGGAAGGATTTGTCCCTGTTCCCTCGCACTGAGGCTGGTCCCGCTGGGCCTGGCGCTGCTGCCGGCTTCCCAGGCTGCTCCCTGGAAAAGCATCTTTGAGCCGAAGCCTGTAAACGCTGGATGCTATTAAAAACAAAAACAACCAAAAGGGAAAAAAACCCAAACAAAAAACCAACCCTGGGAAGCATCTGCCTGTCCCCCAGCCAGGCTGAATGCTCTTCTTCACTTGCACAGAGGCTGGAGGTGTTTTTGGGGGTTCCCGGCACCCCGGGGTGGGTGGGACAGGCTCTGGGAGCATTGCTGAGCCCCTTCCCCTTGCTTCCTCTTCCAGATGCCTGGATATGGCTCTATTTTGGGCAGCCTCAAGCCTTTTAGACAGCACATACGGAAAAAATCGCCGCATTAGACGGTGTGACCACCAGCCTAAGGGACGTGGCCATCTGTGGCCTCCAGAGCTGGGATGGGACCATGGTGGCGAGTGCCCAGTCCAGCCCCGGCAGCATCCCAGTGGGCAGGATGCTGGCGGTGGGTGCTTGGGGCCATGTCGGCCGGCGCCTCGCCAGGCGGGGCTGCAGCTGAGCTATTGTTTTCCTTTCCTGCTTGTTTTTCCGGACAACCCTCCCCTAATTAAATAAAAACACCCGTCGGAGAAGTGAACAAACCCCACCCCCGGCAAGGTCGGTGCCACGGGAGGGCAAAGCACCAGCGGGAGAGGTCCCTGGGGAAGGAGGCGATGGGCGAGCGGAGCGGCGAAGGTAGGCAATAGGCGACAGAAGGGCACGTTGGGATGTGGTTTACCCCACTGCCAGGTTTCCATGCATGGCCATGGTCCAAAAATGGGTGGTTTTGGTGATGTATGGGATGTGTACTGTCCAGGCAGCGCTGCAGGTTCTGGCGCGGCTTCATCTTGGTGCATCCTGGTTTCAGAAGTTGTGGGAAGGCGCAAGCATCATGTTATTCTTAAAAAAACATCTCTATAGCCTCAAAACTACAGAGAAAAGGCTGAAGGTTTCATCCAAGGGTCTTGAAAGCAGAGGGCAGGTTGTAGGGGGCTGGGGATTAAAACTGGAAGCGTGGGTATCTTTGGGATTTCTAATGATATGCCTTTGTATCATTTGAATTAATCTGTAAAAATAGGGGGGTTTAACATTATTTCATTCTTTAACAGAAGTCAAGTTTTGGCATTAGATAGTTTCAACCAAGCTCTTTCACACTGAAATGCAGCAGTGTTCAAAGCGAGGATAGGACATGGGGGTTTGGGGTATTTTTTCGAGGAGCAAGTGCTAACGTCGTACTCAGTGACTAATTAAAGCAGTTTTCCTGAATGCAGCTTCTTACTGAATGTAAGAAAATGTTTTGGTGGTTGCAGGTGATACGGAAAAGCAGATTGCTGTTTTTCATGGGAGTTTTGGGGGTGACAAATTTGAAGGGAATCCCCACGTTTTGTGCCGAATGGAAACTGGTTCGCGGGCAGCTGGTCCCACTGCTCCGCCCGGTGTGGAGCGGGCGCTGGGGCCACCTGAATGTGCTTTTTGTGCCCCACAAACCCCATCCTTGTGCTCACACAGGAGAGATACTCATGGTCCTCTGCTCCAGTGATGAGGGTGATAGACGTGGCTATAAATAAATAAATAAATGGAGAGTCCGGTGAATGTCAGAGATGGTCTTCTGGGGGTCTGCAGATTTGATTTTAAATATGTTGAGGGTGAGCCGACCTGCTGGTCCTCGGATTGTTTTATTGCTGCAGGAGCATTCAGGGATCCAGCTCTTTAATACCTGCTAAGATAAACAGCATTTTGTCTTAGTACATTGAGTTAAATCCAGCAGCAGCCCCCATTCCAGGGAGGTGACCGGGTCTTGGCGGGGCTTTTCAGGGAAACTGAGGCATGCAGGGGGATACGGGTGGAAGGGGAGCAAGGCTGTGCTTGGGCTCCATCTCCTATAGCAGGATTTTTGGTGGCTTTGTCGGGGAGAGGCTGCCCTGGGCCAGCAAGCATCAACATCTTCTTCAGCCATCATTCCCATATTGCTCTTACCTCTTCCTTGCATCCCCTGCTGTCAGGGCTCCGCCAACCCGCATCCCTCTGTCCCCCAGTCACCCCCAGCATCCTCCCCATCCTCTGGCCTCCCTCCCACCCTGTTGGCCGTTTTGGGATGGGGCTTTGGCAAGGGTGCTTGAAAACACTCTTAAAATAGAGCTGGAGGGCAGTGTCAGGCGGGGAGGGCTGTCTGGAGGCACCGCCGTCCCGTCGGGGTGGGGACTTTGCAGCCACGCTGCTTTCGAATAATTTTTACAGGTTGTTATTTTTTTTCCAACACTGACGATGCGAGGGCCCTGCGTGGAGGTTGGCGGTACATGGTGGGGGCTGGTGGTGTAGGGTTCGCTCAGGTTTGGTGCACCCAGTGAGCACCCCAAGTCCAGACTCAGGATGGAATTGGGCTGGGTGACCTGCTCCTGCCATGCCATGGTGGGCTGCTGGTGGGACAAAACCAACCCGGAGGGCCAAGGTGGTGATGGTGGAAAAGGGCAAAACTTATGTGTTTTTTTTTTTTTTTAATTAAGTAATTTTTAATATATTATTTTTGGAGTCTGTATTTTTTTTATTTATATATTTAAAACATTTGTGTTTTCCCAGGGGAAGGGTGATGGATTTAACCGTCCCATTAATCCCGATTAATTGGCCTTCTCCACTGCAGTGGAGTGGCAGGGATGGGAGCTGCCAGAGGGGTGTTTTGGGGCGAGCTGGGGTCTTTCCTGGGATCTCACCCCGGCAGGCGCCTCTTGCCTTGGCTGGGGCTCCAGCTCCAGGCGAGCTCACGAAAAGCATCTGATAGCAATAAAGAGCAAAAACCTCCCACTGACAAGCCCGGGCTGAAGTCACTGACGGGACGCGGCCAAGACACGCATTGTCCTTGCCGCTGCTGGGACTGATTAGAACTGCCTGGCAAGCCCCGGCACTGGGTGAGAGATCAGCCCCTTTTTGCCAAAAAACCTTGATCCAGAGAAAAAAAAAAAAAATCAGCTTTTTTTTTTTTTTCCAGGCTGGGCTGTGCAGAGGTGATGCCGCCCGCTGGACCCAATTCCTCCTGTTTTGCACCCGCTTCTCCATGGCTGTGGCCGCGCCGAGCTTGGGCATCCTCTGTGGGGAGTGAGGTGGGATGGATCCCAGGAGCAAAAACCTGAATTTCATTTTTTTCCCCTTTTTTTTTCATAGTGAAAACAAAGCAGGAGAGTCCCTGGCAAACAGCAAACCGCTCTGCTGAAAGCTTGCTGTCTCTTAAGCGTTCGATTTTTATTATATTGTTATTTATTTTCTGTGCATCTTGTGGGGGGGGGCTGAGCCATCCAAGTTCCTCTTGTCGAAATGTCCTTGGCAGTCACGAGGCTTAGAGAGTGGGGGGGTAGGTGGATATTCCAGCTGGGATGCAGCATTTTGTAATAAATGTGTATATAAAGAGTGTTTAATTATTTATATATTTATGCATTTGTGTATATATATGAAGAGATTAACTATATATAAATGAATATATGAAATACAAAAGTTATAGAAATCTATATAGAGAAACTTGCATAAAAATATATATGGGAATAGATATAAACCCCTCTCCTTTACGACCTCTTTACCCCGCTGCAGGCTGAAGAGCCAAGGGCTTGGGGAGGAGCTGGTTTGTCCCTGTTTTCCCCAGGTGCGAATGTTTGCTGGGGCTTTCTGGGGCCACATGAAACTGAGGACCCTGTTGGTTGGGCGGGTTGGTTTCAGAGCAGAAATTCAGTGAAAATGAAAAATTTTGGCAGGGAGGGGGAAAGGGTTTTTTTGCTTGTTGAGAAAACAGAGAAGAAAACACCCTTTTTTATTATTTAAGCATTTTTGTCTGTGTGTGCCTTTGCCTTTGGCTCACAAAAAAAAAAAAAAAAAAAAAAAAAGACAAATAGAATGTGTCTTGCTGGAATTCGTGTGTTGATCAAGAGTTGTCTTTTGTCCCAGAAAAAAATGGGAGTTGAGAAACTCTGGAGCAGGAGGTGCAGGAAAAACCTGGCAGGTTGAAGCTTCCATCTCTGCCACTGTTCTGCACTGCGGCCTTGGTCACATCCCACAATGGTGGGGAAAGAGGATGTTCAAGTGGCCAGATCCATCCCCATCCATGAATTCGGCACGGAAAGCCAATGGGAAGCAGCGGGAAAGGGGTTATCCCACCTACTTTTCAATACAGGATCAGGATCTAGGGCATGGGATAGCCCTTGCAGTTGGGATGCAGCTGGCAAACCCACCCTGGGGCTCAGGTACTGCCAGGAGAGGTGATGAATGTCCAGACGGGGCCTGCACCATGCAAAATACATGTGAGCTAAATTAAATATCCATCAAACGCAGCCTGGGGAACATTGGCAGTCACGGCATTTCCCAGCCTGGGGATGCTGCTCCCTGATATGAATTTTTCCAGGTAGTGCCTTTCCCCAGGCGATTTAAAATAGGCATTAAAAAAAAAGTGCATAAATCAACCCGGTGAATCCAGCTAGCGAGTTGACTGCTAACGTGACTCTGAGCATGCGGCGTACTTTGGCAAATATTAAAGAATATTGTGTTTTGTGTAATTATCTTGTAGAGCAGGGAGGTTTAAAATGCTGATTTCCTTCTATCTGGGGGGTTAAATCTCAGCTGGTGCCTAAAATCGGCTTTCTGTGCTGGGCAAATGTCCCCCTGGGGTCTCCATCTGGTTCAGGAGGTTGAGGCATCCCCTCTGCTGCATAACGTCTCCTCTGCATGAGTGTGGACAGCTCAGCCAGGCTTTGGACCGCCTTGGTGGTGGGGTGGCCATGGTGCCTCCTACCCAGGCTGGAGGGATGTCAGTGAGTGCTCGTATGGCCTCGGCCTGTCCTTTCGTTGGGCTTTCTTCTCCATGGTTGAGTCTCCTGGACTCAAGCTAGTGGTGGAACTTTTTGGTTGGTGTCTCCAAGGTGGGCCTAGTAGTAGAGCTTCTCGGTGTTTTGAAGCTGGGGCTGGTGGTGGAGCTTCTTGGTTGGCATCTGCAGGATGGAGCTGGTGATGGAACTTCTTGGTTGGCATCCCTGACTTTGGATGCATGGACAGGGATGGGTGGCATGCCTGGATGGGGTGTTTTCCTGGGGAAAGAACCCTCTTGAATGATTTTATTTCCTTCCTCCCCACAGCTGATAGTCGAAAAAACGACTGACTACCCTTCGGCTGAGTACTCCCTGGTGGAGGATGTAGCCCTCCACTTCACGTGTTTGATGGACAGACTGAACGAGCAGCGCCTCTTTCAACCGGACCTGTGCGACGTGGACATCGTGCTGGTGCAGCACAAGAGCATCTTCCCAGCGCACAAGGGGGTCCTGGCAGCCTACAGCCAGTTCTTCCACTCCCTCTTCACCCAAAACAAGCAGCTGCAGCGCGTGGAGCTCTCTCTGGAGGCACTCACCTCGCAGGGCCTCCAGCAGATCCTCAACTTCATCTACACCTCCAAGCTCCTCGTCAACTCCTGCAATGTGCAGGATGTGCTGAACGCGGCTGCCGTGCTGCAGATGAACAACATTGCCTCCTCCTGCCAGGACCTCCTCGACACCCGCTCGCTCAGCCTGGCCGCCGACATGGCCCTGCCCGCTGAGGGCTGTGCCGGACCCCCCCCGTACTACTGCGAGATCAAGCAGGAGGTGGATGCCCCCCACCCCAAGATCTACGCCCGGGAGGGCAATGACCCCTATTCGGTGCGGGTGGAGGACGGAGCAGGTGGTGGGGCGCTCCCCCCTGTTCCAGCCAAGCAGTACTACAAGGAGGAGAAGGACGGTGGTCCAGGTGCTGTCTGTAAGATGGAGGGCGAGGAGTCTGAGGAGGACCTGGACAACCAGAGCTCGTACAACCGGGAGCAAATCATCGTGGAGGTGAACCTCAACAACCAGACCCTCAACGTCTCCAAGGGCATGGAGGGGAAGGCAGCCACCAGCGAGGCGGCCGTGATGGGGCGACCTGACGGTGATGGGCGTGACACAGAGGAGGATGGGGAGGAGGAAAATGAAGAAGGGGAGGAGGAGGAGGAAGAGGAGGAGGATGCAGATGTGGGCGAGGAGGAGGAGGAGGAGCACAGCGAGGAGGAAGACCTGGAGGAGACGACGGAAGAAGAGGACGATGACGATGACGATGAAGACGCGTTGGAGGTGAAAAGGGAAAAGGGTGGGCAGCCCCGCAGAGGCAGCCGAGCTTCCAAAGCCACCAAACCTGCCATGGCGACCAGGTCCCAGGAGATTGCCAAGGTGGAAGAGGAGGAGGAGGAGGAAGAGGAAGGCCAGCGAGGGAGGAAGAGGAAAAAGGAACAGGACAGTTTGGGCCAGAAGGTGAAGCTGGAGGAGAAGCAGCACTACCCGTGCAAGAAGTGCCCCCGGGTCTTCAACAACCGCTGGTACCTGGAGAAGCACATGAACGTCACACACAGCCGCATGCAGATCTGCGACAAGTGCGGCAAACGGTTCCTGCTGGAGAGCGAGCTGCTGCTGCACCACCAGACCGACTGCGAGAAGAACATCCAGGTGAGCCAGCCCCGGGGACGTCCCACCAAGGGGGGGGACATCCCACCCAAGAAGGAGCATCCCACCATGGTGGGACATCCTACCTACCGTGGAGGACATGCCACCCAGCTACACCATGGGACAGGCTCATGCTCAAATAAGCTTTTTGATGTGGTTGGCCCGTGGCAGACAGGAGGGAACCTTACTTCACCCGTGACTGGTATTCCGGCTCAGGAGGGTCCCACGGTGGTGTGGGACCGGAGGATTTGTGCTGGGGGACTGTGGCTTCCCCTTGGCTGGCCGGGTAGAAACATGCAGTAATTTTTGAGGAGTAATTTTTCTTTGAGTTTATTCAGTTAATCTGGATAAAACATTGTGAGCCCCGATGGAGACACACTCCAGCCGTTCCCACCCAGGCTGAAACCAATTTAGCTTAATTCAAAGATTTGCTGACATGAGCTAAAATGGTTTTAATCTGCCTTTTGTGCTCTTTAGCTTGCGTATTAGCAAATTTCCGAATGCTTTTGACATCCATGCGCGGCTCGGGCTCAGTGTGTCCTTTGCCTAATGCTAACGAGATCCTGTGTTTGCAAATTAACTGTGTTAAATTAGTGCAGTTTTGGGGGGATAGGTAGGCATCCCATCAGAGCAGCAAACATCTGTGTTCTTGCAGATCCCCGCAACCCATCTCCTAATCCCTGATGAGCTATTTCGCATGACGCTGCTGCTACTAATTAAGAAAATATCAACTTCTGGAGAGCTTTGACCATCGTCCTTCTTGCCAGCAAGCGGATTTTAAATGATCTTGTGGCTCTCCTAGATGGAAGTAACACAACCCAAGTGCTACTGCAGCCCTTTGCCAATGGCACCCCAAATAAAATGGGGAACGAAGCAGATCTCGGCATTGGGGCATGCGGGGAATACAGAGGCAGAGGCGGTCCTGGCTCAAGCAGGTGAAGGAGCTGCTGCCTGCATGACCCTTTGCTGCATCTTCCTGAAAAATTCATGGTCCTGGGATTGCTTTTTTTGGATGCTTTTTCCAGAATGGATGAGTGCAGCTCTGATACCTGTGTGGTGGTAGCTGTTTCGGAGCCTATCATAAAGCCTATGCAATTAGAAATGTGTATTCCTGAAACATTTCTTCAGCCTCATCTGCTTTCTTGATGAATAACATGGGGCTGTCACTTCACTGGGTTTTTTCCCCTGCTTCTGTCCCTTTTTCAGGTCATTTCTGAATAGGATGAACCACGACTGCCCATGTGGTGACCTCCTCCTGCAGAAAACGTGGATCATTACCTCTTACTTAGTTGAGCATTTTTAATTTTACAAATAGCCAAATTCACTCCATTTGCTCTGATAATATTGAATAACTTAATCAATATACCATGGAATTATAGCTGGATGGAAGAGGGATAGTGGGTTTTTTACTCTATACCTATAATGGACAGTCTTTATTTCTTGTCTTTTAACCAGATCCGTGGAGGGACCATCCCTCTTATCCCACTCAGATCTGCTCCTTTTTTTCCCTGTTTTTGTTCCCAAACTTCACCTATAATGCTTCAGGTGTTAGGCTTCCTCTCATTCCCTGTGATCATTCCCATTGCCATCCACAGCCCACAGACACCGTAACGAGCATCCTGCCCCGCTGCATGAAGAATTATTCATCCTTTGCTTTATTGGGTTGTTTTTCAAAGTCTTTTTTTTTTTTTTTTTTTGGCCAGCCTTAGTATGGTTTTCCTCTTAACGTGCGAGAATTTATCTTCTTATTTTTCCCCTCGTTTGGATATGACTTCCACCTTTTTGAGTGATGCATTTTTGCAGTACCTGAGGATAACAGAGCTCAGCCCTCCAGGGTGCTTGTTTCCAGCCTGGGGGCTTTCCTACACCTCCTGCTTTCCTTCTACCTTTAATTTTAAAATTTCCCTGTAGCCTTTTTCATTTTAAGTGGAGAAAATGGATATTGGTGTGTCTTTGCTGTCAGGTTCTGGTCCTGAATTCGTCCTGAAATATCTTTTAAAGCAGAGATATAACTGTTCTGATGCGTGGAAATGTACAGCAAGGAACAGTAAAGCTCAGAGGACTACTCATGGTGATATTCAGGCGTGGCAAGATGAAGAAGATGAGTGTTGGGAATGCCTCTGTGACCCTAATTTTGCCTCTCAGGCACCTAAATATGACTATATATAGAGAGATACTGTAACTACATGGCATAATGGCATATTTTCCATGGTGTCACAGCCTCATTCAGTGCAAAATTTGGTTGAATCTCATCAACGAGCATCTGTTCCTGTGGGCAGGAGGAGAAGCTGGCGGAATCCCTCCCCAGGCTGGTACCGCTCAGTGCGCTGTTGTGAGATGCCTCCCAGGCATGAAATTATTTTCCCAACACATCTGCAAGGAGAAGGGATGGTTTTATCTCTGTTGGCCGAGAGGAAGATGAGTCATGGAGAGATGAAGGGGAAGTTGACGTTTGGAGGGAAGAAAGACCCTTGGCTCCTGGCAGGGTCCTCGGCTGGGTGCTGCCTGCCATCCCTGCACTCCAGCAAAGGTTCCCTGTGTGGGCTTCGCTCTCCCGTGTTGCCCCAAGCACCGAACTGATCGCACGTGCTTCGAACAGATCTCATGCTGAAGTTGGAGCTTTCCCTGAGAACTTGCAGAGAAGCATCGGACTTGTTGGAGCTGAAGCAAATCTCTACCATAACTCCCTGGGGGAGGCTTGGCACATCATGTTGTTCTGCTTGTGCTGATGGACTGGGTTTTGGGTCCATTTTGGTCTATTTGGATATGTTTGGGAAACTCGCTTAGTGATGAACTATCCGTAATATCTGCTGAAGACTGAAGCTGCACTGCCCTGGGTTGAGTTTCTCCTTGTTCCTATAGTCTTTGCAGCCTTCTAATGCACAGAGGGTTGTTTGGTTTCTTTTTTATGTGAAAGCTTTGTGTGCAAGAATAAAATCCCCAGCTGGGAACAGGGTCTTGGTGCATTAGCTGCTGTTTATGCAAGTCCTAAGCAGCTGTCAATGAAGATGCCACATCCTTCCCTGGAAAGTCATTATCCCTTCCTTATCCGACTTAGAAATTTGAGTTTTGGAGATTTTGAAGTGGCAAGGTCTATAGCAGACTGGGTGGTCGTTGGGGTTTTTTTTTGATACTTTAGCTGTAGGTTTCATAGTCGTGTTCCTTTTCAAAGGATGAAGCTGATAGCCAGCTAAAATGAAAATGTTGGTGGTACCTGGGCACGTTCCCCTGCTTCCCTACCCATCCACTCTCTCCTTGCAGTGTGTGACATGCGGGAAGGGGTTCAAGAAGCTCTGGTCACTCCACGAGCACAACAAGATTGTCCATGGCTATGCTGAGAAGAAGTTCTCCTGCGAGATCTGCGAGAAGAAGTTCTACACCATGGCACACGTGCGCAAACACATGGTTGGTGAGTGCGGGAGGCATTGGTGCCATGGGGAGAACTCGTTAGGGGTGTTCATCCATCATTTTGGCAATGAAGGGTGAGGGTTTGTTGCAGTTGTGTTGGGAGTTTTGGACTGGGCTTATTCTTGGGTGAGCTTTCTCACCTCAACACAGGGGCCTTGAAATTTGGCCTGGTAATTAATGCTGAACGTGTGTCTGCTGAGATCTGAGTTTGGAGCAATCAGGTGTGATGCTGGAGAGTCTCATTTATTTAATTTAACCAGAAGAAAAGACCTCAGAAGTGATCAAAGGAGGGTTTGAAGTGTAACTATCCTTCCCTTGTAAAAGAGGACCAGACCACACCAGTGCTGGGCTTTGAAAAGCAAATTGCACGTGTCAGTGGTGGTTGGGTCCCTGAGGCTTGCAGGCACCAAGGAGATGAAAATAAAAGGGGGTTTTGGCAGGCAGTTAGGGAAGTACCTGAAATGTTGCTGCCGCACATCTTCCCGAGATGGCTTTGTGTTTGCTGGGGTTGGGCACTGGTGTTGAGAGCGGCAGTGGGACTGGGGGCGGTGGATGCTGGAGGTGCTGAGAGGGCACCTGACCCTGCTGCTCTCCACTTCAGCTCACACCAAGGACATGCCATTCACCTGCGAGACCTGCGGGAAGTCCTTCAAGCGCAGCATGTCCCTCAAGGTCCATTCGCTCCAGCACTCTGGGGAGAAGCCTTTTAAATGTGAGGTAAGGTGCTGTGTGTCGCCCCACCCTGCATCCCCTTAAACAAGGACATAACCCCTGATCTGGGGAAGGATCTTCCACTTCTTGGGGCTTCCCCCATGCTTTGAGCCAATGCAGCTGTAGGGATGCTCCCACGCTCTTCCAAACCTTGCATCCCCTCCTGGTTTGAGGGTTCCACCCACCTTATGATGGAACTTGTCCAGTTCCAGGATCTGTCCCTCCAGTGCCTGGACCTTGCATCTTACCGCAAGGCCACCCAGCTTGCAAATGTGGCTGAGTGTGCCCCAAAAAAGCCATTTATTTGATTTGGGTTTTTTTGGGGGGAAGTGATTTCTGCACTGCTCCGACATGCTGGTGATCAGGGGGAATGAGAGGGGTGTTTTGGGTGCTCTCAGCAGCTCGTCCCCCTCTTGCCCCCACAGAACTGCAACGAGCGCTTCCAGTACAAGTACCAGCTGCGTTCCCACATGAGCATTCACATTGGCCACAAGCAGTTCATGTGCCAGTGGTGCGGCAAGGACTTCAACATGAAGCAGTACTTCGATGAGCACATGAAGACACACACGGGTGAGAGCTCCCTGCCCTTCCCCCTGCGGGAAAGAGCCATGGGATGGGTGTAGTATCATCCTCGGGTGGGTGACAGGATGGAGTTTGGGGGGGTGGGACCAGCCCAGTCACCGGCTTCTCATCCATCTTCCCCCCCGATCCCTTAGGTGAGAAGCCTTACATCTGTGAGATCTGCGGGAAAAGCTTCACCAGCCGCCCCAACATGAAGCGGCACCGCCGGACCCACACAGGCGAGAAGCCGTACCCGTGCGACGTCTGCGGCCAACGCTTCCGCTTCTCTAACATGCTCAAAGCCCACAAGGAGAAATGTTTCCGCGTCAGCAACCCCTTGGCTTCGGACACAGCCGCCCCCCAACCCACCGCCAGCCTGGCTCCGCTGCCCCCTGGCCCTGGCGTCTCCCCCCTGCCTCTGCCGCTGCTCCATCCTCTTCCACAGACCCTCCCTCCTCCTCCTCACCTACCACCACCCCCTCCCCTGTTTCCTGCAGGGAGGATAAATTCGAACAACAACTAGGTGCCCCCACCCCAGCCCTGTGCCCGCACGGACTGCTCTGCCCTTCGGGAACGCCTCCCTCCGGGGAGCCAAGGCTTCGCTTGCTCTCTACCCCCCTTCCTCCTCGTTTTGGGGTTGTTTTGGGTTTTTTTTTCCCTTTTTCTCACCCGTCATTCTCCACGGAGAGGGGTAGCAGGAGGAAGCCTTCCCCCCAAGGACTGTGGGTGTTGCAGGGGGAGCCATTGTCCGTCCGTAAGGGTGTAGGTGATAGGCATCACTTTATTGTTTCACCTTCCTGCGCATCAGCTTCATCCTCATGCTGGGATGCTGGCGAGGCTCGGAGGAGCAAGGTGCTGCACAGTCCAGGGTTGAGCTCACCGGCGTCGTGCGCCTGCTTGCTAGCCGAACGACTGCCTACCAGCACTTCAGTATTTATGACAAGCTGAAATCTAGCTAGTGGTGCTTGAATCCCTGTACTGTAAATCTGGTCTTTCAATTCAGACTCTTTTCCCAAGAGGTTGAGAGGTGGGCACCACAGAGGAGCCCCCGCTGGCCCCATCTGCTGTCCCTGGTGGCCCGCGGCAAGCGAGCAGATGTCCCTGTTGGAAAGCCATCAGCCCGCTCTCGTTAGCAGCCCTCAACATGTCTTCCTTCCCCACGACAGCTTTTCCTCCTCAATGAGCAAAAGCACAAACACCAGTGTTGCATCTTGGGGCAGCAGCAGCTTGCTGTCCGATCATTTTTGGGGTGTCTTAGGGGAGCTGGGCTCTGGTGTGCCCTTTCTGCTTATCCCAGCAGGAGCTGGACTTCTGGGGATGCTCAGGAGTTGGCAAGGTGTCCCTGGGAGAGCTCAGATGGCTTCAGGACCAGTGGGAGGGTGGCCTAGGACAGAGAAGCAGGACACTGCCGTTCATCGGCAGTATCGGCCCAGAATAGTGCCTTAACAATTTGAATAAACCCCTGACTGATGGGTGAGCCCTGGGTTGGGTCCCATTGCAAGGTACAGAGCTAAAGCAAGACCGCGTTCAGCCTGATGGCGATGTCCCATCCTCCAGCATGTTGCCTGCGTTGCTCTCCCAAGCTTTGCCTCCCCCTGTGGGGTTGGCATCTGTTGCTCTGCCCTGGCTTGAGGGGACCACAGGGGACCGGTGAAGTTTGTGGTTGCTTTGGTGATGCCCCACGGTGTTGGCTAGTGCTTCTCTGACCACGTTGTGTTTGTTGAAGTTGAGCTGGTCTTCGGTTTCAGTTATGCAGGCTGGCTTCATGCTGGCAGAGGAGAAGAGGAAGGCTTCGCTGTTGTTACCTTTGTGTTGGAGGCTGGCATCCAAGCTGAGTTTCTGCCCTGGGGTGCCAGATGTTGGCTTGACCACAGTTTCATGGTCTCCCTGCCTCGGGAAGTGTCCCCTTTGGGGTCAGGGGAACTGGGAGCGCTGCAGGGGCTGGCTGCACAGCATCCAGCACAGGCAGAGAGATGCTGGCCGAGAGGTGGGGTGCCTTGCAGCTGGTGCTTTGCTCCCAAGGCCAGTGCTGTGGACGCGTGCGGATGGTGGGTCAGGTCATGAAGGAGGTGATGAGCAGGGCAGTTGGTAGGCAGGAAGGAAGAGAGGGCAGTGAGCAGGCTGTAGGAGGCCTTTCTCATTTGCACCTTGTTCTGGGTGATGGCAGGGTGCTGGGGGCATCGAGCCACATCTGGCTCTGCAAGGAGTCTTGGTGCTTCATCTCCTGGACCAAGTCAGCAAAGCAGTTGGGCAGCAGTGAGGCTGTCCCTGCAGAGATGGGGGGATTCAGCCACGTGTGCAGGGGCTTTGCTGACCAAGGGCGTGCAGGAGCATTAGCCTGGTAGGGGCAGGACAGGGGAGCACCTGCTCTTCGCCTGGGTGCTCTTTGAGGTGACGGGTTAGGTGGCTGGTGTCCCCTCCTGCTGAGCGGTGCCTGCCCTGTGCCTGACGTCTGTGGAAAGCTGGTTGTTGTTGTGAATGTTAGCATTTTGGAGCAACAAACTGCTTTTCATCCTCATGTTGGCTGGGATCCTGTGGACCTCCAGCACCGCTGTCAGTACCAGTAAGCTTACCCTCATCTCCATCTGCTTTGAGCAAAAGGAGGATGCTATGGCAGAGCTGCCTTGCTGTGTTGACCTTTTCAGATGGGTACCAAAGGCTTCTCTGCTCTCCTTCCTCCATGACCCTGGGGCTTATTGGGATGGTGCAAACTCTTCTCAAGCACACACCCATGAGGGATGCGGGCACTCGGCTCTTGGGGCCATTGGGTTTCTGAAGGGACCGTGACCCAGACTGGAAGATGTTTGCTTTAGAGAAGTGTTCAATGATACCCTTGGAGGTGTTGGAGAGCCTCAGTAGAGTGGTCCGTGCTGTCTCCTCTTCCACTGTCTCCCAGATCCCATCCACTTGGGCTGTCTTGTGCTTCTATCCCTTCACACTCAGCCTTGAGATGAGATGGGGGCACTGCACCCCAAGAAGGGCTTACCTTGCCTGTGTGGTCTCCTGTGATGGAGCCCACCAGCCTGTGTGGCTGGTAGACTTCTCCCCCCAAGTAAACACCCACACCAACATGTGCTCCCTTGTACTGCTCACCTGGATGTGGCTTTCCCTGTCCCAGTTGATCTTCTCCCAGTGAGGACCTGTCCCGCTTGGATGTCACTGTGAGATGAGAGCACCTCGTTGAGGCTAGAAGCCAGTGGAAAGCCCAGTGACTGATCCCAGCCGCGTCCGATCCCCTTCGAGAGCCTGCTCATAGAGCCACTTGGAGACGTCGAGATGTGACCATGCACACAGCACTTTGGAGAACCAGATCCCTGCTGCTCCCTCCCCTCTCCAAGGCCTGGGCAGTTCCCAGGAGTCCTACATGGCTTCCGAGCCCTTTTGTCTACACCCTTACTTGGCCACAATGTGTCTCTTCATGTCTGGTTTTCGTTAATGTACTAAGAGCTCAAACAAGACGCTCCTGCAGCGTCTCATCCTGCATCCATCCCGGTCGGCCCTGTTGGCACCTGTTGGGTTAGACGGGGTGGAAGGCGGGGGAGTTGGGTCTGTTGTTTTCAAGCTTTTAATGTTTTATTTTAAAATTTTTATTTTTTATTTTTTTTTTAACTCTTGCACCTTAATCTCTCACATCCCTTCTTTGACAGACCGCGAGGGTGGAGAGGAGCTTGATTTCCATTACGCAGTTCATGAATATGCCGCAACGTTCAGCTGACAGCTCTGCCCATGCGCCTAACCCCAGACCTGCCCGGGTTGTAATTACTCCCCCCCCCCGGCCCCTTCATTTGCACTCTGGGGAGGGAGGGAGTCACGTGGGGAGGGTCATTTTTGGTTTATAGATCCCAGGAGCCTGGTAGCACAGACCAGTTAGCCTCATCACATGCGTGAGGCACAGCTGGCCCTTCGGACCACAGCCATAACCCCAGCGCGGTGGGAAGGAGATGATGGATGGACGGCCGGCAGGTGGGAACGGCTGTGACAGTGCAATAGAGACGAGCATCTGCTGCTAGACAACTCCACTGATCAAACTCTTGGTTTGGCCGAAGTCGAGAGGGAAGGATGGACGGACAGACCCCCTTTGTTCACACGGATGGAGAGAGCTTCCCCACGCGCAGCCCTGCCTAGTGACACGTAACCATGACGGGAGTTGGGTCGAACTTGCTAAAGGAAGAAAATAATAATTAAAACGAGGGAAAAATTGGAGTAAGAACAACCTCAGTAGCATGGAACTTGAAGGAAACTAATGAAACCCCAAGCACTTGCCTCAAAACTAGTTTCTCATGCCTGGTGTTTGGCTCTGTATTATTCTACGGCATTCAGTATCGGTTGCCCAAACATGCCAAGTTAAAGAGTGTATTGGTGGCTCTACTAGTGTGAACAAACTAAACAAAGCACTTTATTCTGTATAGATAAGGGAAGGCGGGGAGGGGAGGGGAAGCTTGGATGCTTTTCGGAAGCATCTTAAGTAATGTTCTAGGAAATGTATTATTATTATTCCTTTTTTTTTTTTTTATGACCATGTGTAATCAATATATGTTTATCTTTAACTCCAAGTACAGCAGTTACTCTCTTTGGGACGGTGTGATGAGGGGGAGGCCGAGATGGTTGGGTTAGTCCATCAGCATGGGGCCAACTGGGGCAAGTCATTGCCTCCTGCAGGAATGGGTGAGTCTTGCTCTGTTGATGGCCCCGTTGGCCAATGTCTGGGAGGTTCCAAGAGGTGCATCAAAGCTGCCTTCCAGGGCACAGCTCACAGTCAGCCTTGGCACCAAGGGTCCAACGTGCACCCCCATCCTGAGCCATCTTCTGCCTGGGAGTGCTGGGGCTGCTCTCTGGGCCACCCACGAGCAAGATGAGTCACGGTAGGGTAGGGTAGGTTGGTTTGGGTTGTCCCTAGAGGCCAGGTCTTTGGCCGTGCTTTGAAACCTGCTTTTGACCTCTCACCAAGGCACATCAGGGGTTGCTGAGCTCTGAAAGTGGTAAGAGGTCAGAACTCGGCCTTCCCACTGCGTTCTCCCAGTCTGGAAGTGTTACGACTGTTACCAAAGAGGTTGCAAGTGGAAGGACTGAATCAATAAACGAATTGTCTTTTATAAAAGAAAACCTAAAGCTCCACCACTTTCTTTGTTACTTTAATTTGCTTTGCCTTTTTTTTTTTTTTTTTTTTTAAGACTCTTTTCAGGCAATTGCATGAGGAGTAAGATGGGCATGTTGGCTGCTGCCGTTGCTTCACATGTTACAGACTTTGCATTGGGTTTGGTGGGAGGTGCGTGCATGTGTGTGAGACAACTAGACTGTTGTGGGGCCAACAGAAAAATAGCTTTTTGGGGAAGGGGGATGAGTGGATAGAGGAAGGGGCTCAGTTCTTACAGTCCTGGGGGTGTTGGCGGGGTGAGGGCTGAGGTCCTGGGTCCTACGGCTCCATGAGGTTTGTGTGAGCTATGAGCTGGGCTCACTGAGCTGCTCTGTCAGCAGTGGGGAAACCAAGGAGCCCATCCAAAAGCACCCAGTGCCTTTATTGATTTAAAATGGAGTGGTAGGAACCTTGCCAGCTAACATCAGCATTGATACTGGGAAGGTAATGGAAGAAGAAATTAGTTCCCCACACCCTTGAGATATACCTGCTCCTTTGCTGCTGGCATTGCTGAGAGAAGATACCCATGGGGGGACCTGTGCCACTGGAGCTGCGTGTATCTGAGCTGGGAAAACGCCGGGCAGCAGTGAGGAGTGATGCTGCTCTGAGTATTCATGCTGACGTTTCTTATCTGTGATTGCCTTTGGACTGAAGCAGCCTCTTGATGAGGTGGTGGTGAACACCTCTGGGTCAGGCTTTCACCTGGTGATGTGCAGCTTTGCTGCCTTCCTTGGGCCCACGCTGGCTGGCACGCACTGAGGCTTGGCCCTCGTTGCTCAAGCAGTAGGATATTTCAGGCTCTCCTGGGTCCTTGTATACAACTCCTATTTTTCCTTTTATGGTTTCTTGCCCTGTGCTAGTGGTGGCATCTCCCACAGCTTTATCATGGATGTGAACCATGGGGGAGCACTGAGCTCCGATTACCTGTATTCCCGATGGACAGCTGCGAGGTGAGTGACCACACATGGGGACCAGTTTTATTCACAGCTTCTCAAGAAGCCATTATTGAGGGGCCACACCATAACAACTCATGGAGTCTCAGCAACATTCCCTGTTGACTCCAAAGGGCCCAGATTGCCCCCAGGAGAGCCAAGCAACGTGGTGGCAGGTGGATGAGGATTAACCCTCTCTCAGGACCAAGTGTTGACAGCTTTCCACTCTACCTCCAGCAAGAAGAGCTGAAGCAAAGGTGTTGGTGTCCAGTCCTAGGCAGGAGACGGTATTCTGCCACCACAATAAATGACTAAAAAATTGTTATTCTATGCATGGATATTTTTTTGTTTTCTTCTTCATTTTTCTTTTTTCCACAAGCTATTCTACATTTGGTAGACTCATCTTCAATTAGCTTGGGAGTTGTCCATGAGAATTTCTACAGAACTGGGTAGGTGGTTTTTGGTTTGGGTTTGCTGGGTTTTTTTCAGTGCATTTTTCACACTTTTGATTGTTTCAAAGGTTTTTGATGCCTTTTTATTTTTTTAAGCTATTTTGTGACAGCCAGTCATCTTGGATTTATTTTTCTTGTGAAAATATTTTATTACTGTTCTGATATGATTACCCTCTAAGGAGATTATCCTGTAACTTTTTAAATCCTTGAAATGAAACCAGGACAAGACTCTGGTTCCTTTAGTTATGCCAAATTGTCTTTCCTTCCAAACGTGTTTTAGTTTCTCCACGACTACATTTTGAGCTAGATGGATCAGCCAGGTATGATTTGTGATACCGTAATTTTCACACCACTTTAAGCATATTATTTTGTGAAGTTTGTATTTGTTCTTTTTTATTATTGATTATCACTCCTGTTTGTGGTATCGTGAAGAGCATGTCGGCATCCAGCTTCCTTCTAGTCCTAGGTAAGCTTTGAGTCCTCATATCCATGGAGAATAACTGTAGGGATACGAATGCTAAAGTTTCAGCTCCCAAATGGGGGAAAATAGGCATAAAAGCTGGGGCTCTGCTAGGGTGCTCCATGGGGCTGTTCTGCCCCATGTGTGTTCATCACAGCTTTTGCTTGGTCCTGTTGTTTGGTTGCTCTGGACATTCAGTTACAGCTCTATCAACATGCAAACACAGCAGATTTCTTTTGAAATAACCTAATCATTTATTTTTAAAGAAACCTCTGGTCAGCTGGTGTGGGCATCAGGAGATTTTTGCTCTAGCAGATCTTTGTCCTGCTGCCAGTACAGTCATGTTTCTATCAAAACATCATTATGAATAACTTTTTTTTTTTTCAAAAAAAGCATTTTTCCTCAGTAGGAAGCTCTGTTTGAGCCAAACATATCTGAGATCTCCATGTACTTAGCAAACTAGAATACTCTTTTAAAAAAGAAAAGAAAAGAAAAGGAAAAAAAAGTTCAGAACATTAAAAATAAGAGAAACAGCATAAATATAAAACCTTTCCCTGAAAAAAAGCACTTGTCCATCCATAGGTGAGGACATTGTGATCTGTGATTGAAGATGAGGAGCCCAAAAGGCTGGAGATGCGTGACATGGCTTCCCCTGCCCATCTCACCCTCCTCTCCTACCTGCTTCTTGCACGACTCTTCCCCACTTGCAGACCTCAGGTCCTGGCCTCTCCTCAGTCCAAAGTCAAGGCGGAGCCAAAGAACCAAGACTATTTTCATTGCAACTTTCAAAACGTTTCTGGTGTCCACACTCCCATGCTCTTTTCTTTTAACTGCCTCATCCCAACAACCCTCACTGCTTGGGAATTCACTGAAGTCTCCCAGGTCTCACGTGTACCACTTGACTTTGACCCTTCCTCTTCCTCACCAAGGTGGGCTCTAGCACCATGCTCACAGCTGCCTTAGATGGGGAAACACTTAACAGACCCCCCTCTTCCCTGGGGAACATCAGCTTAGTCCCTTGGGACCCACTTTCTGCCTCCACTGTTGGCTGGGGAGGTTCAACAGCAGTGGAGAAGACAGCGGAAAGACATGGAGCAAGAAGTAGAACAAAGAACAAGCATATGATCTTTCTGTCCTGTCTACTGAGACTGGAACGACTCATTGCTCCATGCTTCTCAGCCTACCCCCAGCTCCTTGCAGGCTCCAGGTCCCTTCTCTAGTTACCATGTGAGCATCTTCAAGTTCCTGTAGGCTTCAAGATAATTTCCTCTTTCCCGTTTGAGTAAAAAGATACCAATCACAGATGCAATGTCATACACACTCTCCAGATGCCACATCTCTGCGCTGATAAGCATGGCCTCACATCCCTCTGTCCCTCCTTGCCCCAGATCCCCACTGAAAAAATAAAAATTGCGCCTCGCTACATCTTCGTTAGGCGCAAAACATTGAGGCGCACAGGAAGGAAAGTTGCACCGGAGGCATACTGGATCTCCCGGAGGACCCCTTCCCACTTCTTCTGCTCTTCATCATACCTAGGGAGAGACAGACAGACAGTTATGGTAAGGAAAGCATCTCCTCCTTCTCGCTTAGCTGCAAGAAGTGCTCCATAGTGCACTTCTCGCACTACAGTGGGAGCCCTGGTGCATGGCGTGGTGTCCCACAGACATTATTTGGCCACGAGATATCTGTGGGAGCTGCATGGAGACTTTCAGCCCTGGTGTGCTCTGGTTTGCAGCGCCTGGCTAGGGGACACGTGGTCTTGCACGGGAGGGTGTATTTTTCCATTGGGAAATGGGTTGATGGCACCAAGGCGGAAGATCCATGGTGAAGCCAGCAGGTGCCTGCTGAGGGTGCTCCAGAGCCACGGATGTGAAGGACAGGAGCAGCTAACGCTATATGAGCAGCTGTCAGAAAGTGCTTGCTGCCTGCTTCTCTGCTCGCACGCAGGGCTGTCTGATTTCCAGTCCCAACACTGGCTTTTCCCAGGGAGAGGATGGTTGTGCCAATGCTGCTCCACACCAACGGGGAGGTCTGGAACCAGCTCCAGGCAAAACGTCAATGCAGCAGCCAAGCTAAAGGAGCAGATTTTCCGTGGTACGTTGCTATATGAAGCTGGGAGAGATCACTGTGTCACCTGATGTGCCTTCCAGCACAGCACAGGGCACTCTTCTCACCCCAAGACCCTGCAGCCTTGTCGTGGGGTAACAACATCCAACTCACACTGAAGACATCAAGCCAGACAGAAACTATCTGTTCCCTCAGTGGGTCACAATAACATCCCTCCCAGACTCCCTTGGGCATCACCAGCGAAGGTTGTCACCTCCAAACGTCGTTCAGCTCTGTTGGCACCAGCTCTCCTGACTCTGTCTCCACTGTGGCGAACCCTCCAAGCAGGTAGAGCACCCCAGCCAAGCTCACCAGGCTGGCCGAGCTGCGCTCCTGTGGGAACTCGGTGAAGGTGTCCCACCTGCCACATCGAGAGAGGCGACATGTTAAAGCACCCTGCCCACCCCCACGCCGAGGCTGGCCTTGAATCAGAAATCAACAACTGAATTAACTAGTGACTGTTTAACTTGTGTAGGTCTACATGGGATGGCATCGTATGGTGACTGTTGTTAGAGATACCTGTTTCCATCATCGTGGTTCAGCTTCATTTTGCACTGAGTAGATGGGTTGAGAAGTGCACCTGGCATGGACCAGCTGGTCCCAGCAGTGGGACTGCAGCTACAAGGCCCACCCGGAGTCAGAGAGTCTATTGTGTTGGGTGAAGCTGCCTAGATGAAGCTACAGCCCGGCAGGGAACCCAAGGACTGCACCAGCTGGTGCAAATGCTTTGAAGGTGAGCCTGAGATGATCCACAGCCCAACTTCAGTGGCATTGTTGATGCCCAGCTGTCCAAGGAATACAGACTGGAAGGAACTGGTGTCGGGAGTTGCAAGCAGACTCTAGAATGGTTGGAAGTTACTTAACGTACACCTGCAGCTACTCCTAGTGTAACTACGCCCCAAAGGTGTGCTCAAGGTACGTACTTGTTGGTGGCAATGTCATAGACTTCCACTGTGTTGGTCAAGCCAGAGTCAGTCACACCAGCTGCCACGTAGATTTTGTCCTTGTGCACAGTGGCTCCGAACAAGGAGCGGGCAGTTTTCATAGGAGCCAGCTCCTTCCACTCAAACTTGGCTGGGTTGTAGACGCACATCTTCTTCAGGCACTTCCTAGAGAAAGATGAGAGAGAAAAGGAGCAAAGGAGCCCTGACTGCCTGCCGAGGGGCAGCTCTGCACTGCAGGAGGCTGGGGATGGCTGCTGGCAGGAACGTGGGGTCTCTAGAAAGAATTCTGCTCCTCCACACTGGCATGAGTGCCTTCGCTTGCGTGTGCACCCCCAAGGATGCCCATGCCTGGAGACATCATTTGTGTGTGTAATGTCTCCCCTCCTGCGGTGCCTGCTTTGGTAGGAGTCCTAAAAGCTGGGCATTGTGCTCACACAGCTGGATACGGGTCCTCGTAGCCAGCTGCCTCTTAGGACCTCACACACAGCCGTCAAAACAGCGTTTCAGTGCTCCTGATCCAACTTGACACTGCAAAATACCACCTGCAGCATCCCCGCTCCCAAGCACAGCGCAAGGTGTGTGAATGTATGCACGCTCACTTCTCGAACCGTGATCCTTTCAGAGCAGGACATCTTTGCTGGATTACGGCTTGTTTGCTCGGCAAACAGTCACACTTGTGCCTTGCAAAGCAACGATGGCAACGCTCCCTGAGAGAGGCTCTTTCTGCTGAGCCCGGTCCCTGCAGGAGGGCAGGGTGTGGGTCAGGTTTGATGAGGTTTTTCACTCCTATTGCAAATACCCATCTGGATTTGACTACTAGGACCACGCTGCCCCACCACAAGTCCAAGACAGGAGACCCTTAATGTGAAGGGGCTTCTTGCTCTTCAGGGTCTCTCCCAATCTCTGTGTCATTTATTTATTGTAATCAAAGGGGATGATACGTTCCCTCTCCTGCAAGGACAGTGCCATCTCCTTGACACCTCTGTAGGACTCTCGAGGGCTTGGGGAGGGCTGCAGTCACAGAGGTGAGCTGAGAGGGAAGGATCCACATTTCACACCCTATCCAACCCTCCTTAACCCATAGCGTCCACACTGGGGAGGTACCAACTCCTTGCACTCCCACTGGTTTGGGGGATGACTCCCTGAATTCCTCTTGCTTTTCAGCTTACTTGTCACTTCCTTTGCCACCGATGACGTAGATGAGATCCTTGTGCGATACCACAGCATGGCCATAGACTGCATAGGGAAGGGAATCAGCTTCACCCCACTTGAAGGACCTGGATCAGAGAAAGTTGAGAAGCAAAAGGATTTGTAGCTTGCTGGGTGAGGTCTGGAGTACATGGCACTTTCCAAACCTAGAGGTGAGCACAGACCCTGACTCAACCTCAACAATATGAGGTTTTCAATGAGATAGAGATCATCCAGTAAATTCTGTGATCCTAAAAAAAAATAATGAAGGGAAAATAAAATATGCAGAATTTTTATGCTAATATTCATTATTTTCTGCAGCATCCCCTACTCTTGGGCTTTGTGAATACACATCCTCACTTCTTCCTGGACCTCACCTCATTTATAAATATTACCAGCTGAACACAAACAAGACAGAGATTTCTGCATGAGGGAAAAAAATTAAAACCAATGAGTCTTAGGGGTGCAGGATCTTGAGGGCAAACTTATTTTTTGGCCATCGCCTTCTGCTTTGGTTGGCCAGCACTCAGCAAGGACCCACAGGGGTGGGTATGTCCACATTTTGCAGTGCAGGGCTGTCTTGAAGCCTCTGTGCTACCTCTGGGACAGCTGAACAAAGGGTGTAGCTATAAGGTTTTGGAGACCTCCAACTGGTACCCAGATAGGGCTGACCAGCGTCTCAAGATGTATCTGCTCATGTCCACGTAGCTTAGACTCATCCCCAGTTTTCATACATGTAGGATGTAGCCCCAAGACCTGCACTTCATTTTACTGAAGAACTGAGTTGTCTGGGCTCTGAGTGTTTTCTAATTGCCTAACCACTCTGGGCAAATATTTGATCCCATAGACTGACAGTTTATCTCCTCCAGTTTTGTTACAGTTGAAATCTTGACCTAAATAATGCTAGAAATACAAGTGATGCTGATCTCATCTCTACCAGCTTCAAATCAGTATTCAAATCACCCCTGAGCACTTAGCAGGGGCTGGCATATCTTTTCCCACAGTCTGCAGGGGCAGATAAATTCCCTGTTCTGTGGGAATGAAGCTGGTTTTAAATCTTTTGTTTTCATTTGGTCAAAAAATAATTGGATATTCAGCCTGCTACCAATCAGGATGGGCCATTCAGTGCCACATCTGAATGTTTTCAAAGCAAACTGTCCTGTTCAAAGCCACTCCTGGTGAGACTGCGGTGAATGTCGCTGAACCTCCAACCAGTGGGCAGAAGGAAAAACTCCTTTTGCTCCTCTGTACAGGTCTCACATGAGCATCTCCTCAGATCGGTCCCTGATAACATCATATCCCCATTATGGCTTCCAGCTCTGGGAGGTTCGATTACAATAAATGAAGCAGCTGGTGACAGCCAGCTCAGAGCCCCAGGGTACAGCCTGAGACAGTCCCAGCAGTCCCAGCATCTTTGAGCCCTGTCTCCACAACCTTTCAGCCCCTGGAGAGCTGGAGTTGTTTTCACCTTCTCCTGTGAACCACCTCCCGCCCCACACTTGCATGTGAACACTTACAGCCGGTCGTAGCACAAGACAGAATCCAAGGTCTTCTCCCCCTCTTTCAGTTCTTTCCCTCCGACCACAAAAATCGAGTTTTCCGCCTCTCCCAGGCCAAAGAGGCAGCGAGGGGAGGGCAGGGGCGGCATCCCCAGCCAGTCTGCGTCCAGATGGTCATACTGAAAGGAAACACATGCTTGTTAGTGCGTGCTCATCCAACCCATTTGCTCAGCAAAAAGCAGCGTCCAGAAGCTGAGGAAAGTCCTTTCCCATGTGCAGCTTGGTCACCCCAGCAGGCACTTTCTGTAGTGTTGGTTTCTGCCTGTGCCTCACCATCTGGTGCAGGGTGGGGGATCTTAGTGCAAATGCAAGTCATATAGCACATGACATATGTTTTACGACAAGGCATAAGAGTAGAGGTGCACCAGATCAAACATGTTCTGCTCTCTGCACCAAAGCCTTGGCTTGGAATAAGTTTGGTCATATTCGGATGAGAGTCCTGTGTTGGACCTATGATGGATAGTTCCTGGGACTGGAGGAGCTGAAGCACTTCAGCCTTAGAAATTTTGCCTGAATCCCTTCAGATGTAACACATGCCACAGTATTTCATTCTGATATTTTCCATTTCTGCCAGGTAGCAGTGTGATGTTGGCAACGGTGGCTACACAGCTCGCTCCCTGGAGCCCCTTCTTTTCCATCTTATTTTTTTCCTTTGTGGCAAATGATCAGTTACTGTTTTCCTCCTCTGCTTCTGAAGATCCTGATGTACTGTATCGCCTCGGTGTGTGTGGGTTTGTGAGACAAAATGTCTGTCTGTCTGCACAGAGGCCGTTCACACAATACCTCTCTACCCAGCATGGTGCCACACAACTGAGACAACACTGCAAACACCAGAGCTCTTATTCCTGACCAAAGGGTGACAGACCCATCTGATAGATGGGGAAACTGGTCCACACAGCGCTTCCAGATGAGATAGATGCAGGTCCTTGGACATCGTAGATCAAGGCATTGCCTCATGACCCACCAGAAAAAAAGATGTGAAAGATTATGAGGCTGGGGACTCTCTGGGAACCATGGCTTGATGGGAACCGTAAATCAGGGCAAAAATGTTTAACGTAGCTTGGTAGCAGAGGAGGGAGGGATGCTTTGCAGCCAGTTTGGTGGGACTCTGAAAGATGAAGCTGCGATGCATTGCCTGAAGTGCTGTTTGCTATGGGCTCAGGCCAAAGAGCCTCAGCTTGCTGGGTTGCCTCCAAAGACTTGGCCTCAGCTGGGCGCCTGTGGTTATTGTCGCTTTGTGAGCTGTGGTCCACATATGTGTTATTTATAGTGCAAGCCTGAGCAGCTCAGTAACTAGGATAGTTCCTGCTTCTTGATGGATTCAGCATTGTTTTCAAGCCATAAACCTTAGAAGTGACAAATAAAGGATACCCTTTTCCATATGAAATGTCAATTGAATCGTTTTGTTCCTGCCAAAATTTGCAGGGCCTGGGGGATTTATCAGCATTGTTATATTTTGGTGCCTGTCCTTAAGACTAAACTACCCCTGACCTAACTCTTTTGGCTTCAGCAGGTGGAATGTGCAGGGGGGGTAGATAGAAACAGAGTCAGAAGGTGCAGAGTGCTGCTGCACTGGCACGGTGGTTCAGCGGTTGGTCATACAGCTGCCTGTCTACATCTGCACAGAGCTCAGCTGCAAAAAGGCTCAGAAGACTCTTAAACAGGAGCCAAGAGCTGTGCAATGACGCTGATAGCAATAAATTACACCTTTGCAAAGTGACGGCACTTTCCAGCCTGGGACATGTTTGCACCTCCCATGCGTGAGTGCCGCAGTGAGCTATGAAGCACTGTCCTCTTCTTGTAGGGAAGGAGCTAAAAGCAGCCACATGATGCCCAAGGCATTTGTTACTGAATCAGTGCAAACTGGGAGCTGAATATAGAACCTTCCTGTACAGCTTAGAATCAGTACTTTAGGTTAAGGGACCTCCAAAGGTCCCTGCCAGCCTCCATGCTCAAGCAGGTGCAGCTTGGGAGTTAGAGCAGGTTGCCAGGACTTTGTGCAGTGAAATATTACATGTCTCCAAGGATGGAGGGTTTGTGACCTCTCTGGACCCCTGCTCTAGTACTCCACCACCTCTGTTGGGGAGGTTTTTCCTCACAGCTAACTGAAATTTCCCTTACTGCAACTGGTGGCCATTGCTTCTTGTCCCATCTTTGTGCAAATCTAACAGTCTGGATCCCTCTCCTGTGCCCTCTCCCATTAAGAGAGCTGCAGACACCAATGAGATTCTTCCCTTCCCCTTCTCCAGACTGATCAGACCCAGGTCAGCCTCTTCTTGTACCTCCTGTTCTGCAGCCCTGACCATCTTGGTAGCCTCTGCTGAACTCATTCCAGTGCCTCAATGTTTGCTTTGTACTGGAGAGCCCCAGACTGGACACAGCATTCAGATGTGGTCTCACAAGTATATGATCAAAGCGGGGGCGTGGGAAAAATATCACTTCCCTTGAACTGTTTGCTGCAGTTGTACTGAAACAGCCCAGGACTTGGTGGACCTTCAGCTCTGAATACAAAGCAGCCCATCTGCTCTGCACAGGTGAGTGATGGAGCTGGCCACATCCCCTGTTGTCATCTGTTGTCCCGTGCAAACGGCTGTATCTCCAACAGCATGTCCCCTGGCACTCCCACTGCCTTCCCCCTCCATCCTGCTTTCTAGGGCTTCAACTTCTTCCTGCTAACTTCTCATTTCATGGGCTTCACGTGGGATGCATAGCCTCTAAAGCCTGACCCTTTCCAGGTGAGAACAAGCATGGTCCCTGCACATACGATG
Source organism: Falco punctatus (assembly GCF_963210335.1). NCBI lineage: Eukaryota > Metazoa > Chordata > Aves > Falconiformes > Falconidae > Falco > Falco punctatus. The sequence goes on along the minus strand of NC_137583.1, from coordinate 54,139,245 downwards.
CAGGTGTACAGCCCTTCCCATGCAACGAGGCAGGTGAGGGATCAGGGCTGTATAGCTCAGCTTGGGAACTATCCCTACTTTATCCTTTCTGCCTGGACACCGTATTGTTTCTTCCCAGAAGACATGTGAGCCATGGGAGAAGAACAAAAAGATTTCTGGGTATGAGGGAAGAACAGCAGATTTACTGGATCCCTACAGGATCATCAGGAAGGGTAGGCGCTTTGTGTTAGCTGTCTGCAGGGATGGTGCTCTTGGGTTACTGCCCAGGCTGCAGCTCAGATTGCCTGCCCATAGCTCAGTCTGATCACAGCTTTGGCTGCTGCTGAGGTAGAACTGCAACTCTGCTTGTGGAGTGTCCCAAAAGACATTACACCGTGGGTTTCCTTGCACATGATGGAAATGGCCAAGGCAGAGACTCTAAGCTGGAGCTAGCACACCTCCAGGGGCAAGAACAGCACTAGAAACAGGGCAGTACCTGTAGGGATGTACCCTGTGTCCTTGGAGTGTTTGCTGTGTGGCTGTAGCTGCTGCTGTTCCATTGTTGGCACCCGGCAGAGTCACCCTTGGGTTGTGCTGAGGGTTCATAACAAGGGAACATAAAGGATGCAAAGCAGAGCCCACACCTGATACCGCTGACCTTCCAGTTAGTGTGCAGCCAGGGCTGGACCAAATGCACCCTTCAGAGTGGTCCAGACTGTTCAGGATTTGGATCAGGATGGTTTATTCCTATTACCTACTGCTTCAAGCCTCTTTCCTCAATTACCAGACACCCCCCCTCCCTCAGTGGGATCAGCCTTAAAAATATAGGGAGAAGAATCTCTACTAAAGCAACTCAGATGTTTACCTTCATTTACAACTTGCATTTTAACACCACATGACAATGAATATTACTGGGATTACATGGAAGCTAAAGACAGGTGATGTTCCAAAGTGGTCAAAGAAACAAAACACAAAGATAAAGCTAGTACCTGTAGGAAGTAGGAACTCATGGGATCCTCTTTGCTGTCCTCATCGTAGTATAATCCTCCAACAATGAAGATCTGATTCTCTTTGGTCACCAGACTGATGTGGTTCTTTGGGATTTGAGTGGACAGGGAGGCAAAATAGCACTCGTTGGCAGTGGGATCATAGGCCACTGCTCCACTGTCGCTCACCATGAAAATAAGGTCCTGGAGGAACATCCCAAAACGCATCGTGTCATTTAAGATCCCTGGGAGAGCATCCTCCTCTGTATCTTCCTCCTCATCTACTGCTCCATTGACAACATTGTCTTTTGCTTGCTTTTCACTGGTTTTCTTCACTTTTTTCTTTTTCACCACAGTGAATTTGCCTTTCTGGGCGTCCTTCACCATCTGCAGTTTCTTGAGCAGCTCTGGGCTGGACTTCACCATGGCGTGCTTCTCCACGTGGTCCTTGATGTAGTCGTTGGGCATGAGGCGGAAGCGGATGCTTTCAAAGATGACAGGCAAGGCCTTCTGCCGGCTGTCATGGTCCTTGGTCCCCACCCACTTCATCACTACTTCAAAGACAGTCTCCTCTTTCTCAATGTTGAGGGAGTCACTGGAGATGATTGCAATAAGCTCGTCAGCGGAGAGCTGGTAGAACTCCTCATCCCGAGAGACCAGGGCAAAGCGATCACAAATGAAATCCCGAGCAGCCACAGCCAGCCGAGCACAATCTAGCATCAAGCCCAGCCTGAAGATAGCCAAGCAGTTGCTGAGGCAGAGCCGCTTCTGCAAGAAGGACACGCAGACGGTGAAGATGGAGGGGATCTGGAACATGTTGGCCACGGAGAAGATGTCCTGCACATTCTGCTCTGTGATCTCCAACTCAGAGGTGTAGATATAATGGAGGATCTTGCCCATGACATCTGGATCAACGTCCTCCAAACTGACCTCCCTCTTCTTGCTCTCTTCCATGTCTGAGAGGAACATTGCTCGAAAATAGGGGCTGCAAGCGGCCAGCACCAGCCGGTGGCAGGGAAACTCCTTCCCCTTGACTTTTAAGACACAGTCCAGAAACTTATTGTGGTCCAACATGTCTTTGAGTCCATCCTGGAGAAGAGTTTGCTGGTAGAGACGCAATTCTTCCACTTGATCAAAAGGCAAACCCATGATGAAGAGTAACTGCTCTTTTTCTTCCCAATCTATTTTTATATGTATATGTATTTATGAATATATTTGTACCTGACCCCCTGGTAAAGAAACTTACTCAAAGCAGGGCTCACACGTCTCCCTTGCTTCCAGACCGTCAGAGCACTGGGAATGTGAAATGCTTGCTACTATCGCAGCTGTCTGTCTACTTCAGTTTCCAGCGCGAGGCTTTATATATAGCCACAGCGTTACAAAGCTTAAGGAATCTGTACTGGAGCATGTGTAAGCCGATCACCCTTTAATATGACACATTGGACAAGGAGGCAGGGGGGCGGGGGGCGAGCGGAACAGCTGTAATTCCAGCCTCAATGCTTCAGGAAGGGTCTGTCAGCCCATGAGTCACCGCGGGGGAGCGGGAGCTTTTGCTGCCATGTGATGATGGGAGACGTGTGTGACCCACCGGCTCAGCCGCCGCGCTTGGGAAGCGGCATCCAGATGAATCCAACGTCCGAATCTGGCTGCTGGGTCATGAATGGCAAGGCTGAGACCTTCTCCCGACACTGCTAAACTGACTGCTACGAAACTGCTTAAACCTTTTGCTGTGCTAAAAATAGAGCATGAAGTCAAAGCTGGAAAGATGCAATAAGGGAGCGTCTTATGTGGGCTTTGTGGCATCCCCGACTCCAACCAGCTCGCTCCCAGGGCTGCTTTTCGGCACAGGTTTGTCCTTTTTTCTCCTCTGGAGTCACTTTTCAGGGGTCTGGAAGGGACCGGAAAATGAAGATAGAGCTATTTATTTACACCCCTGCATGGGACACGAGACCTGTGCTGGAAGTTACTTGACAAGCCTCGCTAAAGGAGGAGGCTCAAGGAGCCTGGGGGAGGGGTGGCTCTGCTTCGCCTGCCATACACACAGGGACCCCAGTGGCACAGCCTCTGGACACCTCGTCATTAATAAATTCATCCTTTCCACATCTTGGTGGCAGAAAGAGGGTCTGAGGCAGAACAGAAGTAAAGAGAGCACAAGGGTGGGCTTCAACTCACAGCTTCAGACTTCTAAACGGGTACCTTCTTGTAAGCTGAGGGTCCCCTGCTAAGGTCTACTGAGATTCAACACCCCCATGTTGAAGTTTGGAGCCACAGCAGGACAACCTGCCTGGCCTTGAGCCAATGCTCCAAAAAGGCTGAGGTCCCCAGCAGGTCCTGTGTCCTGCCTGCATGCCCATGGATGTCTGGGAAACCCCATGGGTCCTCTTTTACTATGGACCCTCTGGGCTGGCTGACACTCAATGATGGCACAGATTTAATTAATGATTTAATTAAGTCTATGCAAAGATAAATACACTCTTTATGGTGTATTTAAAGCCACATAACCCCTCACCCCGGCATGGATGTATTTATAAAAGTGCTTTGTGCCATGATGTTTATCTACATAAGTAGGAAGAGGGAGGGAGCTATACTGGTATGAAGCCCTTTTGTACTGGTGAGTTTCCAGCAGCATCTGGGAGGTACCAATATAGCAGGGAAACAATCACAAGCTGTTTTCAGAGTTCACATCATAAGCTTTTCTTCTGGGCTGCTCATCCGTGTTGGGATCAGAAGACGAGCACTGCTCTTTGAATGCAGCTGACCTTCAGCGACGTTTCTCTGCTCCCACACATCTGGGGCTGGGCAGCTCCATCCTCCCCTCTCCCCTCCCTTGGCATTATCTCTACACTTCCCTGAGTTTAATCCTGCACTGGTGTGCTGCAAGCTGGGATTTTTGCCCTTCTGCCTTTAATCTCCCCTGACCCCTGGCTTGTTCTCCTTTTCACTGCGCTGCTCGGCGTGTGCTGCCGTCTGAGCTTTGCTTCATATTCCTTGCATTGCTAGATGCCACTGCTAAATTCCAGCTACAGCCCATCCCTTCCCTGAGGAGCTCCCAACCGACCGGTGGGTCTGTGGCTACTCCCAGGTTTATGGACCACCTCAGGGAAGAGCATCGTGCTGGTCCCTGACCAGCTCTGGCATGTCCATTGGTTTCAGTGGCTTTGCACAGGGGCTGGACAAGCTCCAAGGCTTGGGGAAGCAGCCCTGGTGTTTCAAGAGCACTGTCTCCTCGGTCCACTGTGCCATCTAGGCTCCCTGCAAGCATGGGGAGAGATGGGTGTCTCTGGGAGCTGGGTCACTTCACTCGAGTCAGGCACTTGCCTGAGATGAGAGGACTTTGGTGATGCCCATTTATCCCCATGTTCTACAGACAGCTTAAATCATTAATTCAGTCCAGGCACCCTTAACTGGTCCCAGTGCCTCCTAACACCAGCAGTGCTGGGACACCGCCCTCATAATGCCTTGTAGTAACAATCACACGTGTGATCCCTGCCTTATGTTTCCACCATTTTTTGCTATCAGTTCCTGTAGAGGAATTGTGGAGGAATGAAGGCAGGTTAATTAACATTGACAATACACAGCTGTGGGCTGGCTTCAGGGGTGGTGGGCTGGCTGATGTGGATCATGTGCAGCTGTGGCTGGTTCCTGCTAAGTAGTTAAATAGCTCTAAGGGGGAGGGAAGGGGAGCACTGGGTGAAGGGAGACCTGGAAGAAGCAGAGGGAGGGGAGAGAGTGCTCTGGATGTAGGAGAGGCCCTGGGAGAAGAAGGGGTCCTGGATGAGGAAAGGTTGGCTGGAAAAACAGCTGGGAGAAGTCTGGACACAGCAGAGGCAAGAAGCAGGTGGACTGGCCTGAAGAAACAGCACAGACCGTAGATGAATCTTTGAAACCTGGTGGGGGGTTGGTGGCTGTGCTGGGGCAAGGTGTGAGAACTGCTTACTGGAGTGAACCTGGGATGGGATGGTAAAAGCCTTGATGCAGCTGGCTGGTTTTGATAGTGCTGTGACAAGTTCCATACAGCAGTGTCCATCCCAAGCCCTGTCATCAAAATGGGTGTAGATGGTGCATATGGCCCAGGCTGGACATGCAGGCTGTGCTCTGTGTGTTTAGTTGACCTCAAATGGTCTGTAAACCTCCCTGGCTCCTGAGCACAGGTGTATTCAGCTCAGATAAAGGTGGTTCATCCCTAAACAAATTTCTGTCCCAGCCTGGTGGGACAGAGGGTTGATCAGGTGGACCCAAGCCCTCTGAGCAGCTTTGCGCCATGGGGAGGCTTACATGATGCTAATGGGGAGACCCAGGGGTGCTCTCAGAGGCACCGTGCACTCTCCTGAACCCTCTTGGGGCTGGGCATGAAAAGCCAGTGCTGCTTCATGCAGCTCTGATCCGCAGGCTTCAGAACCCCTCACCCACTGCGTATTTGGTGTTCAGATTTTTTCCCTTCTTACGTTTTAGGTCACAAGTTTCCAGTGTGGATCTCAAGCACGGTATTTCTTTCTCACTTGTGTGTTTATTCTTTCTGTGTTTCTGGTTTTCATTTGTTCACACTGGCTCATCATTGTAATTTTATAATCCATTTATGCACAGGGAAGTCAACAGGATTTTTCAGGGACTTGGTCTGAGCCTTGCTGTCCGGGATAGCCAAGGCTGCAACTGATTGAATGCTACATGAGATTTTTCCTCTCATGATATCAGTGGAATTTGAGGCAGCCATCAATTCTGATCCCACTGCAACCACTGTGTCTTGTAGAGGCTTTGGTTACAGTAGACTGGTCCCATCCCTCTTTTGCTGGGTCCAATGTGTTACCACTCAGCTGAGCTGGTCTTCAAGCAAGTACCAGCCAAGGCCAGCAGGATTTAGCATCTAAAAGCAGGTGAGGTGGCACGTGTGGATGCAATAAGGGTGAGTAGTAATCACAGTTACCTTTTGCTTATCTCTATGCACATGTGAATGAATGAATCTACTCTCTGCAGGGTACTGCCCCCAGGAGCGCTGACTGCTGTACAACAGACAGCACAGCCTGAGCTGGAGGTGTGTTGTCCTGAGACAGCCCTCAGCTAACTGGCCCCAGACCTAACAGGGCTACAGCCAGTGATGTCCAATGACCAGTGGACTAAGTCAGTTAAGTGTGTCTCCAAATGTGCAATAGTCCCCACATGACATGGGAGTGGGTGAGGCTACATGGAAAGCATCCTGAGGGGATGCAGTGTAGCAGGATCACTCCCTCCCATGCAAAATTTCAGAACAGGAATGGTGAATGCAGCAGTTACAGCCATGGCAGGCTGAACAAGGCGTCCAGCACAGGGCTGTTAATTGGGATTTGCGTTGCAATAGAGATAATTGCTTTTCTTGGCTTCTTGGGTGAGTTTTGCTAACAGGCAGGCGATAACAAGATGAGATACTCTTCTCCAGGAGAGAGCTGAGCAGTTGATAAGTCCTGCTCTACAGAGGCATATGCTGAGGCTGGGTGTCTCCTGTGCAAGGCTGATCGAGATAGCACCACTTGGGTGCTCCTAGCCCACCAGACCTCCTGGGCTTGTAACAGCAGTGATAGCTGAGGGGTAACTTCAGGCAAAGGGGGCTAAAGCCCAAGTTCTCCCATGAACTCTCTTCTCTCTGACAAATCACTAGCTCAGCTGATGTCTAAGATTAGCTCCTTCTGGCAGCTCCAGCAGCTGCAGCTGCTGGATAAATTTAGATCCTTAGTGAATGGGCTATTTTCTCTCCCAGAGTATCCAAGTCAGGAGGACAGTGCGGAGTCACTGGGCTTTGCCATGTGCGTCACCTACTTCGACACCGGGAGGTGGTGACTGTCCTCCCAGGCAGCCAGGGAGCTGAGCTGAGCCACCTGCAGAGACAGAGCCCTTGGTCTTGGCGGCTCAAGGTGGCCTCAGCTGCATGAGGACACCCGTATGGAGAAGAGCTGAATTTTACCCTGGAAGGAAGCACACCATGCTATAGCTGTTTGGGTGGTAAAGAGGAAAACTGAAATAACAGAGAATGTCAAAGAAACATCTACCGAAGGTCCAGCAGCAGACCTGTGTTAAGAAGGGATGTGCCTAGCAGATGAAAGGGTTTTGGGGATGTGACCAGAGATGCCACCAAGGCACAATACCTGCCCTGACATCCAACATTTTTAGCCAGGCTCCCAGAAATAAAACCAACATGGCTTCTAACCCAAAACCTACATGGGTGACAGCTTGATGGCAGGATGCTTGTGATATTTCACCATACAAAGGTGGAGTCAAAATAACGGCAAATATGAATCGAGCTGCAGCAAAACCTCTAGCCTGGTGATGCCACTGGCACGGGTTTCTGTTAAACTCAGCAATGTCTTGTGTCCCTGTTAGGAGTGGGAGGTGAGGACCTGCAAACAGATCATTGTGCTCAGCTCTGATGGCAGGGCATTGCCCAGGGTATCACCTGCAGCATCACAATAAGGAGCAGCAGGCACCATAGATGTCCAACTTTTATTTACTACATAAATAAGTGACATTTATCAAGGACTTCACAAATTACTTTGGCAGAGCTGAAAGCTGGCTGGGATCCAATCCTGTTTCATCCACAGGGAAGCTGGAAGACACCCAGCATCAGGCATCTTGACCCACATTGCAAAGTGGTCTGGATTCTGCCCTCATGAAACACCAACATAACTCCCGCGTAAGGCCACTGAAAGTTACTCTAAAGTACAAGAGAGCTAGAGCTATTTTTTTCAGTTATTAACCCACCTTTTCCCCAAGGCACTGTGTTTTGCACACATACATTTATTCAATGCACTTCATACACAGCGTCCTAAAGTCTACTTCTCCAAGGAGGCTACCATGGGCTTTTCCCTCCACCACCCAGCCCCAAGGCACTGCCCTTCATTGAAGGTCTTTCTCCTTTGGTTGTGTATGTGCTCATTCAGCCACGTGGTCACGGGTTCAGGCTGTGTGCACCAAAGACAGCTGAGTAAAGGGAGGGATGGATGGAGATGAGCAAGGCTGGCTGCAGCATCTTCTGTTCCTCAGCCATGGGGCAGGAATGTGAGCTTAAACTTTTTGTCCATAGCATGTGAAAAATGCAAGTGGGATTTAGTTTGAGTCCCAGGACAGGTATCACAGCAGGATGGTCGTGGTGGCCACATCAGTCTCAGACCCAGTAGTGCAGGGCCCTTTGGGTCTGAGCTGGGGCCTGGGGACCAAGCAGTTGCGGGCCATGTGCTGTGTTTCTTTGGCATGCCTGCTCCCCAGGCGACCTGTATGTGATGTGCCATGTCTGTGAAGCAGGTATGGCTCCTGCACTTTCATTAACTATGCCTGATGTTGGCACCAAATCATTTTTTCCAAGATATCTAACACTGAAGGGGCCTGTTTTGCAGAGATGGTAACAGCCATCACTGCACTGCTGACAGTGGTGGAGAGATAATTTCCCTTCAGTGGTTCCCCCTTCCCTTTCCTATAAAGGCTGTATTATTTATTTATTAGCCTCTTGGCAGGTACAGATTGTGCTGAGCCGTTTCACAGTCCTTACTGCACAAACCATAGATGCTGAACACTTGACAGTGGACGCTGACCATTTCTTGTAGAGATGAAAACATGGGATGCTTGGGCTGGAAATGACCTGGAGATTGTCTGCTCAGAGCAGGCTCAGAGATTAGCTGGTGCTTTCTCATAGCTCTGTGTCTGGCCCACCCTAAAACCTCCAACCATGGGACCTGAAGAGTCTCCTCTGGGAAACATGGGCTACAGGTCCTGCGGGAGAGCTGAGTGCTGGTGGGACCAAGTGTTACGGGAAGCAGGGAGTGAAATCTCTAGGCCTGCACAATGTCAGAGGGTCAGAAGGATGATGGGTATGGCTCGTTCTGGCATTCAAGAAGTGTCCTAGGAGCCTACCTCAGTAGTCTGCCACACATGGGGAGCCTGCAGAATGCCCACTGTGGCTTATAGAAAATCTTTCCTGCAGCAAGGGGGGGACCTGCGCCTTCCAGATGACTTCTACATGGGTGAGCTACAGCAGTCTGATTGTCGGGAGTGCTTGAAGAGCCCTGGCCAGTGGCTGGAAGGGAGACGAGGCTTTGGGACAAGCCTGTCGATGCCTTCCTCTACTCCACCTTTGCTTTGTCACATATCTCCTCCTCTATGGCCAGGATGTGCTCACGCTCTTTGATCAGCTGCACTCCGCAGTACGTGATGAACCAGATGGACAAGGTGCTGACAGGGAAACCTAGAGAAGATGGAGGGAGACATGGTCATCTTGGTGTGGCTGCTTGCCTAATGAGGCCAACTTTTCTCCAGCACGGCTGCCTTTCAGGTGGGTTTTGGGAGATCCCACAAGTTCATGATGGCCAACACATTTTCCATTGTGGATCTGGCGCTACAGCTTTGCTGAGAGAAGAAAGAAATCCCCCTGATCCAGATTTTTAGATGAAGCTGTGCCTGAGCCCACCAAGGCATCATGGACCACAGCCAATGTGGGAACGTGCTAGAGTGGCTTTGAGCACTCTCTTACCCCCAAAACTCCTTCTGCTTCCCAAGTTCAGACTTGGTGGTTGACTTTCTGCTCATTCAACCTGCCCACGTCCATTGTTGTTCTGCACTGTGACCTTCTGGAAGCTTTGGGCTCCACTGGTGCTGAGGATCAGCCCCAGCCTTGTCCTGTACCTAGTGGAGACACAGTGTGCACCCAGGGAAACATGTTTTTGTCACCTACGTAAGTGACTGAGAGCCAGGAGCTCTCCCTCCACTTAGAAAGGGTCTGGTGGCATTTGTAATCACAAATCTGGTATCCACAGCAGAGGGGAGACATGAGCTTTGTACCTGCTAAAACAGGACCTCTGAAATGCGTAATGCAGCCAGCAAAAGCCAGCTAGCTCAGCGGGCAGGCACTTCTGGCACACTGAGCCCAGAGCGTCACATTATCCATTTCCTATGCCAGCCCCATCCCAGAGAGGGTGGAGGACACAGGCTCCTGAGGGCTAGTTATACTTGGGCTGCTCAAGGCTTCAAAATAGTGACACCACCCACCGATTAGAAGTGTACAGATCAGAACGTAGTGGGAGGATCTGGACCTGTTGCCTTCAGGTTGATGCAGGAGTAATTGCTAAAGCGAAAGGGGATGAGGTAGGACAAGTAAATCCCTTTCGCCAGCAAGGGGACCTTTCTGCAGCCAGGGACTCACCCCCCCTTGTTGGGATGAATGGGACCTTTGCGTTGCTGCAAGGAATCCAAACCACAGTGTCAGGCTGTGCTAGAAGCTGTACGAGCACACCTGGAAGGCAGCTCCTACCCCAGAGCTCACACGAGAAGGCTGGGAGCTAAGAAACAACTGCTTGCACCTTTGACGTAAGAATTAAGCACACTGGGAGCAGCCACACAGCAAGCCAGTGGCTGGGCCACTTTGGACCCCAGGAGGACTTGAAAGCCCCAGCCCCCAGCTCCCTGACCATCGAAACAAGGGTCCCTCAATGGGGAGGGCTGGTAGCACCTTACCCGTCAGGACGAGTCTCTTGGTCACCAGCAGTGCAAACTCCAGGCTGTTGAGAGCTAGGATGTTGTAGAGGACAATGGCCCAGAAATTCGCCGCCCCAAAAACCGCCCTAATGCGCCGAGACATGGCCGCTGACATTCTGGCCTGCCAAGGGGAGCAGAGAGTGAGGAAAAATGAGGCTGTAAGGAAAGAGGAACGTGTCCAGCTCCGGCCAAACTCCAGCTGGGATCCCAGAGGGACAGGCAAGAATTAGAGAAGCCTTTAGTGCCTCCAGGATGAAGAAACTTAAGGACCAGGTAAAACTCTGCTGCTGGGCTCTGCTGCAGCTGGGACTCTGGGCTGGTGTTTCAAGGTCCCGTGGGTAGGGACAAGATGTTCTACACAGTTTCATGCTAAGTGTGATGGCTGAGTACAGCTTTCTTGATCTGGCACCTCGGGTAAGCTATTCCTCAAGGCAGATGAACACTGTTGTATACCAAGATTATTATTAGCCCGACATGCAAATCACTCCAAGCTCCTGGTAGAAATTGTTTCTTAGGAATTAAATATATATATATAAAAAAAAATAAAAGGGAGCTGAAAACTAGTGACAGCAGCAGAGTGAAATTGTCAGTGGCACATAATCCTCAGGAGCAACTGCTGCAAGCAGAGCGGGGAAGTGGTTCATAGCAATCTTCAAAGAGCACGACGAATCCCCAGGCCACTTAGCGCTGAGAATTGCGGTGCCGCGGGGAAGGAGATTTCACTGCCTGCGAGTGCTCTAATCTGATTAGGGGTTCAGTGAGGAGAGCGGCTGGGAGGACTGCTCTCCAAAGTTTTTATTCAAAAGAGGTCTTTTCTGAACCAGTTTAGGACCTCCAGACTTTAGATTAGGCAAAACAAATAAAACACATAAAGGTTTCCAGGAGGGAGTTTCCCAAGTTCTTCTGACATGTCCCTGAGGCACCTTGTTCCCAAACAAACAAGGCACTAAGCTTTGGGGTGGTTGGAGAACAATTTGTTCTAGTACCTAATCAGAAATCACATTAAAACTACTCAGAATGCCAAGATGTTTTGCAGAACAAGAAGCTTTCCATATGGAAATGTACAAACATTTCCCCGTGACCTCAAATTTTGTGTCCGTCTGTGGTATTTTGATGCATTCCTCGTTCTCTTGGACCTCCATTTTCCCTCTGAAAACTCCACACCCAACCTAAACTTCCCACGAAGCATCCCAGGGCAGATGGGAATTTGCTCTGGGTGGGTGACACAGTGCATAAAATGAAAGGATACAAAGCACCGAGACTGTGCCTCCCTTGCACAGCCAAGTAGCTGATCACAAGGATGCTGAAGGCCACAGGAAGGAGCTTCAGGTCTCCATGCAGGAGACCTGGACATGGAGCAACATCAGGTTGCTCATCAGGTCTCAGCTGAAAATAGATCTGACTTTTTTTGTACAAGTTTGAGCTCCCTACAGTCATGGACATTTTCCAGCACCAGAATTTGGTCCCAGATCCACTGACCTTTCCCCATCTGCTTGCAGCCCAGCTCCTCACCTCCAGTTTGGCAAAGGGCTCCAGCTGGAAGAACTTCTGCACCCAGAGCTCAAAGTTGAGGCCAAAGCAGTTGAGGACAGACCAGATGTAAACGATCTCACAGGGCCCCAGCCACAGGGTGGTGATGGCAAAGGTGGCGATGGTGGCCACGAGCTCCTTCATGATGTTGTCATGGTTCTCTCCAAGGTGATCATAGACATACCTAACAGCCAAGGAAAGTGGTCGGTGCTCCCGGTAGTCAAGAGGACCCCTCTGGAGTCCCTTATCCCACCTTCACCCACCACAAGCTCCTCACAGATGGGTCAATCTAGAGCACCCCGGTGAGAATGGAAGGATATTTTGGCTGACATGTTCCATCAATAAACTGATTTTTGCTGCAGTCCATCTGCTGGTGGCTTGTGTTCCTCACAAACCTACAGCTCTGTAAGGACCAAATACCCTCCTTTCCCCCTATTGCAGGTAAAGGGCGGATAAAACATGGGGACCTGTAGAGCTGCAGGCTCTCTCAGGCTTGCTGGTGCACAGGATTTCACCACAGAGTGGCCACCACCTTCAGTACAGGTTTGCCGGTCTGTAGTCACCGCTGAAGAGAGCTGAAGGGCTGAGGAGATGTAGATGGAGCATAGGCCACCCGGAGTTATCCAGGCCACCTCCGTTATCCCAGTTATGGCTCAGTTCCCCTTTCCTGCTGGTGGCACATGAACCTGACTCTTCCTCCCTTGAGGGAGTGCTAAACCCACCAAACCTGGAGGGGTTTCTGGGACAGGGCTCTCGTTCCCAGCTGGGGGCGGGTGGGGCTGTTGCACTTTGTAGTGATAAACTGAATGGTCTTAGGGATAAACAGACCAAATATGACTTCAAGCCATGGTGGGATTCGCCCAGAAGAGAGGACACCTCAGCTCTGGGAGAAACAGCATTTAACGCTTCATTTCTATGTGAAGAAACAGAAGACCCTGAACCAGACTAGAGACGGCTGGTTGACACTTACTTGCACAGCCAGTCATTAATCCCTCTGTCAAAATGCCTAAAATGCAGATGATAAAAAGCAGGTTAAAACACACAGTGTAACGACATCCTTCCACGCAGCGGTCAGCCGGAGGAGGCTCCCAGTCCCCTGGCAAGGTACATCTTGAATCTTTCTTGAAGTTCACAGAACTCCACGCTCCTTCATTCAACAGGTCCCACTACCAATATGGTTGTAACCTCCCTCCTTATCTATTGCTTCCTGCCCAAGAATATTTCCCTGGGCTATGGGCATGTCCAGACCATGGGTTCAGTGTAGACTCCTCAATGTAGTCTCCAACTCATAGGCTAGCTGCTCAGCAGCACAGCCCAGACGTCCTCCCCCCCCCCCCCCCCCCCATTTTGTTCAAGTCAAACATGCTGTCTCTCTTTGTTGGTGCACGTGGGGTACTCACGTTTCTGCGAAGACGTAGAGCATGGTGATGCATTTGGGGGGCTGGGGTGGGTCCAAGTGGTCCAGTCTGGCAATGGTGTTGGTGACCCCAAACATGACAGCAGCTTTCACCCAGTCGTACACCAAATTGCAGTAGGCCAGGCCAGCTGGAGCAAAAATGAGAGTCAAATGGGTGGAGAGGAACATGGAACATATCACCTTCACGACTGTGGGGGACATCATATCCCATGGGAGCATACAGTCTATTGCAAGAAACATAGCATCAAGACGACAGTCTAATGTTGCCTTGGATGAGAAAAGCTTCTAAAACTAAGTAGCTTTTTAAAAAACTTGAACAAGAGGACAATACCTTCCTGGGGTATTTGGGAGCAAACTGTTTATTGTTTTGGTAGCCCAAGAAAGTCATACAGATCTCATTTCTTCCAGTACTAGATCGTTCCTTCCCTCTAAGGTTTGTTAAACTATGATGAACTCATCACAGTTCTCAACTCTGAGCCCTGAGGTTTTATCGATACCTCCATCAAAACGCCCCCCACTCCAGCTTCTTGTGACCATAGATAGGACATGGATGCTACAGCAGAGCCAGGACCAGAACCTTTGACTTGGAGAGATGCATAACATTGGAAGACAAACCCTTCAGGAACAAACACTAAAAATTTCAAATTCCTGTGTAAACAGAAGCAAAAATGCCCCCATCTTTGTGGGACTTGGCTCACAGATTAAGGACCACACAGTGCCTCCATGCGTGCAGTGCCTAAGCTCCACCATGGATCAGGCAGATGTGGTCAATACAGTCAGCAGAGCCTGCAGAGGAGCTCAGCTCCCTCTGGAGTAACACATACGCTTGGTTAGTCCACCCAGGTCTCTTAGGACACCCTAAATCAACGCTAGTGACATTCTAGCTGCATTCAGATTTTCTCCTGGCTGCCAGCTGCCACTCTAGAGAGAGAAGGGGCTTCTCCACCCCCTGCTTCTCCTCTGCCTGTGTGACCATCAGATGCCCTATGGTATCTCAAATGCTGCCATCAGACATGTATTTGCCAGCTGAAATCCTCCATCCAGCTGCCAGCACTGCTACCATTACTCATCCTGTGAGTTTGGCCTCTGGAGGTACCTAAGTCCAGTCCTGCTCAGAGAACAGTCAACTTTAAATGGAGATCAGGTTGCTCTGGACAATTTAGATGTTGAATATGTCTATTTTTGGAGAATCTATAATCCCTCTGGGACCCTATTCCAATATTTGACCACTCCATGAAGAAAATTCCTTACATGCAACCAGACGTTGCCTTGCTGCATCTTGTTTGCTGTGTCCTGCTTCTTCCCTGCCAGCCTCCAAGAAGAGTTCACCTTCTCTACAGCCCTCCATTAGGCAGCTGAAGGCAGCAGCTCCAACTGCCCTGAGCTGCTCCCTGTACAACCTACGCCCTGGGGCCATTTCACTGGCTTACAAACACCCAAAATGGGTGGCCACCTGTGAAGGCATCTGAGATCCCAGATGTGCCTGTTGCAACAGGATGCGGCTGATTTTTTTGGAGGTGCTGAGCTCCCTTCCAGTCCAGGCAAAGGCAATGGGAATGGCTTGGTGCTCAGCCTCTTAAACCCCGAGCTAAACAATTTACACTGGAACCCTGTGAGAATGTCAGACCAACACATCTGCTTTTCAGGGCTGCCCAACCCCAGCTCTGTGCACTGTCAACACAAAGAGGGGCTTTACTCAAGCCTGTCCAACACAAGTGTTGGTAAAGCCTCTCAGTGAGGATGGATGGAGCTGTGAATCACTCACCACTGCCCTGAAGCTAAGTACAGGTATGAACGTGTCCGAGCATGGCCACTCACCCAAGGACCAGTCTGAGAGGCGGTTTGTGAACTTCAGGTCAGAAGGGAGGGTGAGGATGTAGAAGAAATGGAAGAAGATGTCCACGGCAATGATGGCCCCCACATGGAGGAGAGCATGGACCCGGATGTTCTTCAACTCATCGTCTTTGCGTCTTAGCTCTTGGGTGCTCACCTGTCAGGATGGCAAACCGCAAAAGGGCTGAGCTGAGAGACAGGATGGGCAGCATATTCCTCCATCTGGTGAAACGGTCAAGGTCCAAATGGAGACTCAACGGTCTCCTCTAGAAATCACATCACGGACTACATGGCCCAAGTCTCCATTGATTAAGGAAGACCCAAGGAATTAGCTCAGGTGAACACATCCACAAGGAGCAGGACATGTCCCACCCACAGCATCGCTCCAACACCCCCGCCTCAGTGCTGAGCAGGGCAGCAAGGTGCCCCCTGCATCACCCTCCTAGCGAAGGCTGTTCCCATCACTGGCGTTTCCAGCAGAGCAGGCACATGGTGTGACACAGCAGTGACAAGTCTGGCTGTACCAAAGGGGCTCTGGGTAGAGTGACAACCATACCAACCAGGGAGCTGGGCTTTATGCTCTTTCTGCAGGGACATGTTCAGAAAGTCAGCTTTGCTTACGGGTGGCCCCTTGCGCAGGTCACTTAGGGGGAGCAAATGCCCATACCCATATCAGTGGGATGTCACAGCCTGTGGGGAGAGGCTGGGAGCAGGGCTGGGATCCCACCTGACAGCTCTGCCAGGGCCATATGCATATTTTTGGCCAGGGTCATTTGGGAGGAAGAGGAGGAGGACGGATGGTCCCTGGAGCTTCTGCTGCAGACACCTGTTGTAAATGAGAGGGAAAGCTGCTCCGGGGGCCGTCCTGAGTCAGCTGGGACCTGATCGATGGGGATTTCGTCTCTGCTGTGTCTTGTACAAACAGGGGCTGAGCTTTGCCTCCAGGAGCTGTCATGTCTCTGGCTGTTATAACATAAACATCGCCGGAGCAAGCCTTCAGGATTACACTGGGCAGGCTGATGTCCTCGCTTCCCTGCTTCGCCGTAAAAATTGCTGCTGTATTCAAAATCCTCTTATGTTTATTACTTTCCCTTTATTCCCTGCGAGAGGTGGGAGCTTTCCCAGCATAATCCACAGGCTGCCGCACCAGCCCCATCATCAAATCCAGATGATTCCTGAGAATTAAAGCCTTTGCCAGATTTTTATGTGTCTGTTATATGCCAAGTGCTTTAAGAGGCCACTGGAGCCTGGGATAGATGAGAAGCCGAGGGAGGACAGGCTGTGGCATCGAGATGTGTGGGAGAACGCAGAGCCCCGTTTTCATAGAATCATTTAGGTTGGAAAAGGCTTTTAAAATCATCGAATCCAACTGTAAACCTAATGCTGCCAAGCCCACCGCTAAACCATGTCCCTAAGTGCCACATCTACAAGTCTTTTAAATACCCCCAGGGATGGTGACTCCACCATCATCCCGGGCAGCCTGTTCCAGCACTTGACCACCCTTTCAGTGAAGAATCTTTTCCTAATACCCAATCCAAACCACCCCTGAGGCAACCTGAGGCCGTTTCCTCTTGTCCTCATATCTATCCTCATGTCTACATGTGGTGGCAGCACTCTGCCACCAGCCCCTTGGATCAGGGCTGTGTCCCGCACACTTCCAGCCCTACAGAAGTGAGTTTATTCCCTTGATCCTAGCAAGGGAGAGGATTTTCAGCTCAAATGGGGCTGGCCAAGCCCCGATACAGATGAGTTCCCATCATACATGGGGGATGCCAGAGTTCCACCAGAACGTAGCACCAGTAGGAGCCAGAGACATATGCCTATTCCCTAACTGGGCCACACAGCCCACCCTGGGGAAGGGACTCCATCTGCCTGCCCTCATAACTGTTGGGCAATTAGGAATTCATCTCTGCAATTAGCTGCAGCTCCAGCAGTGCAGGGGGGCATCTAGCCAGGAGATGGCAGTGGTGGCCAGGCCAAGACAGGACCCCTGGCCGGGGCATGCGAAGGGGTCGGGGACTTGCTCCTGTGCCTTTGGGGTGAGGGTTTTAAGCAGCAGAAGGGGGAATTGCTCACGAAGTGGCTATAGACATCCTGGTGTGGTGCTGTGCAAAGAGCAGGGAAGAAGACCCCTCCAGATCAAGCCTTGCAAGAGTGGTGGGAGTTCAGGCGCTGGAGAAACAAGGAGTTTAACACCCTGATTTCCAGATACCTGGCTGTGGTGGTAGGAGAGGTCAGGGCTGCCCATTTTGTAGGAAAGACTGATGGAACCCGGGGAACTAAGAAGAACATGGGGTGAGGAGGCCACCCCAGGGCACTGTACCCTCCACAGAGGGGCTTGGATGCTGGGGCTGCTGGAACCATGCTTGCCTGGGCTTCAGCCCAACAGATAAGACACTACTGGAAAGATGAAGTCTTAGGATTAAACATTTCTTCCAGCAGCCTGGCGAGAAGAGCCTCACCAGCAGCCTGGCCATCCCTGATGCCTGTCTGCTGAAATTGAGCTGCTGGTAGACTCCGCACCACAAGCATCCCTTATGGGGGACACCAGAGCTGACCTTATGATCTTCAGGGTCAAAAGCTCTAAAAGCCCTTTTAAATAGATCTGGCAGGACCCAAGGGATGTTGCTCCTTTCAACATGCAGCACAAGGTTGTCAGCTCCTCAGGTGAGCAAACCAGTGAGGAGTAGGACTCGGACTGGGGCTCATCCTGCTTGCTGGAGGAAAGAAGACCAGTGCAGACCCTTTCTTAGGCAACTACTACCAGCCCAACATTGAAGACAAGGTGCTGGGATGGGCAAGTCTTTGGTCTCCTCCTCACCAGGGAGGCTCTAGCTGTGCTTCCCTGCTCTGGGCTGTTTTTTCTTCTGAATTCACAAATGTTTTTCCAAAATGCTTTTGCACCCAGATGTCAATTGGGGTCCCAAAATTCAGTGTAGCTGCTCTTTAGAAGGAAGCAGAGGGGTGGTGGCAATCCTTCCCAGCACCATTGCTGGCTGGGCAAGAGGTCCCTCCCTTAGCAAGCAGTACCAGTTCGTGTTGATGGCCAAGGCTGACCATTGGTGTAAAAGGATGTTGAGATGGGAAGAGTGAGGAGGGAGAGAGCACTGCTGGTTTTCTTGATTGTTGGCTGTGAAACAGCCCCAGAGGTTGGCCGGCCCCAGCCCAGGCTTCTGCTGATGATTTCCAGTGCTGCTTGGAGTCTGCTCTTCAAACAGCTCCCTCGGTTGTGTGCGATACGGGCAAAGACTTGGGGCACCAGAGTATTTTATGGAGAACAGAGGAAGCCCTTGGCTGCTGAAACACAGCCTTCCATCTGATCTTACTTATTTCTGGAGAAATAACTTCATCTTAAGATGCACAGACCATCCCTGGAAAGTCACGCTCCTTGGGCAAACCAGCTGGATGGAAATGTGAGACTGCCCTTGCTGCCACAGACACCAGCACATGGAGGTCCCACAGATGGGCACCACATGGCTGGCTCGCACCTTGGCCTCCTGGCACTGCAGAGTGGGGTGTCATGGAGGCACTGGGGTGACAGCACAGGGAAACTGAGGGGCCGAGCACTGCAGGTGGTCCAGCGACCAAGGACATGAGCTGAACCCTCCCCGCCTCATCGCAGTGTGATGCTTGCACAACAGCAACATCTTCCCTTCTGAACTGATCAGTCGAAATGGCCAAAACCCCAGCAGCTTATGCCCCTCCCCACAAAAAGTCCCAGCATCATTGCACAGGCCAGACTATGGCCACAGACTCTAGGTGACCATGAAAAGCTCTACAACCATTTGCACCTTCACTGTGGCAAAAGGTGGTGTTTCGTAGGCATCAAACCCAAGGAAATAAAAGCAGGGAGAGGTCCTCCTCCAGCCCAGCCTCAGAAGCACTCACCTGGGCATGGAACTGGTCAAATGTCATGACAGGCCCGAAGAAGAAGAACGGGAGGTAGAAGTTGTACTTGAGGAGGTCGAAGATGGAGTAGACGCCCTCTTTCCTCTCAGAGCTCTCAAGTGCAAAGCTCATGCAGCGCATGATGGTGAAGCAGCTTCCTCCATAGAAGAGGACATCTTGAAGATCAAAAGCTCCCGTTACAAACCCGCCCTGGATGAGAAATGAAGAGTTACCACCACAAACACGGTGTCAC
Organism: Falco punctatus; assembly: GCF_963210335.1. Classification (NCBI taxonomy): domain Eukaryota; kingdom Metazoa; phylum Chordata; class Aves; order Falconiformes; family Falconidae; genus Falco; species Falco punctatus. The sequence goes on along the minus strand of NC_137583.1, from coordinate 54,119,870 downwards.
TTCTGTGCTCCCTCAATTTGTAGAGGACATCACTCCTGGGGCAGCAGGCAAAGCCTCTAATTATGCTCTGACACCAATTGTGCCTGGAGCTAATGAGCCTTGCTGTTGGAAAGGGAAATCTGGGACTCAATTTCCCAGCTGACTGCTGCATCCTGGAGGAGCTGGGAAGTGGTAGATCCTCTTGGCCACATCCTCACCCAGCAGCTGTGGGCCACTCAGGCTTCGGTCTGTGGGGGGAATGTCACCCTGTCACAGGGACATAACCCTCCTCAGGGAGTGAAGAAAAGCCAGCACAAGCACGGTGGAGAGGGGGGAACGCATCTGAGGAGGTAAGCAGCAGGCAGGGAGAGGCAACACTGTCCTTCAGAGGGACCAAATAGCTTTATAAGGTCCCCGCTGGGCTTCTCTCCACCCGCCAGTGAGAGAAACAGAACTGGGCAGAGACCTGAGAGACAGACATGGCCATTGCTGAACCCATCCCACCAACGTGATAAAGATGGGGAAACTGAGGCACAGGGCAGGGACACACCTTGCCTGGCTGACAAGCTGCTGTTGTCTGACCAGCAAGAAGGACTCACATGTCCTGAGCTCTGTCCCATCAGGAAGCCACCAAAACACAACATAGTCCCAGTGGGATTATTCCCAAGCTCAGTGGCACAGCAGTCCCCTCCCTCTCAAACCCTGTGGGAACTCTGCTGTAGCCAGGGTTTGAGGGTGCCCCAGGAGCTCTCCTTGGGGACAAACCCAAGGAAACAGACACAAGTGGGCTGGAAATGAGGTAGACAGATGGCCTGAGACAGCACCTACCTGCCACGAGCTGAATGGCTCCACCTTGAAGGAGGCGAGACAGCAAAGCCCGGCCACATAGCAGAGCCACTTCTGCTTGGCCAGCGCGACAGAGTAAAGGACAAGGCAGTGGGAGAGGATGATCATCAGGTAGACGAGCCCCATGCTGCCCAGCACGGCCAAGACCCCGTACAGCATGTACACCACAGCCCGGTGCTGTGAGAAGAGAAGCTGTGGTCAGCTTGGTGAGAGCCCCAACCCTGCTCCCCCTATCCTAGAACATCCCCACATCCTAGAACATCCCTCAAGCCCCCTCTACACATCCCAGGTCACCCTGAGGTGCTTTCAAATCCCTCCCACCACATCCCTTGCTCACCTGTGGCACTGTCATGGAGCAGATCTTGCCGAAGAGGACATGTCCTGAGAGGGCAAAGATGATGGCGTTCCTGAACGAGGTGAACCACATCACCCACTCGAAATCAGCCATGTCCTGTGGGAGCAGCACCGGGTGCCTTACTGTCCCCAGCCCGCACACCCCTGCCCCTACACCCATCTGGAGGAGAAACCACACAACTTTCAAAGCCTTTTCTTCCCATTTTCCCCCCAAGGGCTCCTGAGCACTTTAGCTGGGTTATAAAACCCCAGGAGAGATGTGCAGCAGTTGCTTGTCTCTGTGCACACAAAGCAGAGCATCCACAGCACTGCAGGGCTGGTATTTTCCTGACTAGCTCTTTAGGGAGAAAAATACAAGTCACATGGACTTCGCAAAAGTGCATCAGCAGCAGAAAAACCAGCTCTGCTTCTCCAGTGGTCAGCACCGACCACATTGCCAGTAGCTAGAAAAGACTGAGTCCTTCCTTTGCTTACCATCTTCCTGCCGAAGTAGTGCCAGCCCGGCTTTATGCCTTCCCGAAAGGCCTTTCTGTTCATGCTGTCTGCAAGAGAACCAGAGTTACCGGGAGAGAGACAGCTCTGGGAAACGGAGCCCGGGTTTCAGCAAGGCAGGGAGCCTTCCTCACCGCGATGATGAACCATCAGGGCTCAGACACACCTAAGTCCCATGGACAACTATAGGAGTTAGGAACCTCACCCGTTTCTGCAATAATTTCCAGCAAAGCCTTTTTGCAGTGCACGTCCCAGGGACCTTGGTTTGATTCCATGAAATTTTTATTTTGGGGGGCTTCCGGACAAAAAAAAGTTAGGAGCCAGCCCTGGGTAGGTAGGGTGGTTGCCCATTTTGAGTGCTGGCTGGAGAGCTGTGACGTGCCACAGCTTCTTGCCCTGAGCCATGGAAATGGGAGCAAGGGGGCAAAAAGGTAAAAATCCTTTTTGAACCTCACAAAGGATTCCCAAGCTGTCCCTCTGCAAAAATTAAAGCCAGGGATCCGCTGCTGGTATTGACGCCTGTAAAAGCAGCCACCTTCCAACCATCCTCCCCCCCAGGGGATGCGGTGGGGAGCGTTACCTCTGGATGCTTCAAAGATCCCGCTGCCACTGTACACCACAGCGCATGTCACGGCAAGGGCATAAAACCCCAGTTCATAGCTGGGGAGCATCGTTTTAACCCCCATGGCAGCAGGTTACCGCCCTGGCCAGTGCAGGGGATCCAGACCTGGGAAAGGGAAGGACAGGGAAGAAAACCTGGGGTGAGAGTTCGCCTGCCCTCCTACCCCTCGAGCACCTGACATTTCTGCAGGTCCTCAGCAGCTCTGCTTTGTGGGCTTCCTTGAAGGCCAGTGGCTGAAGAGATGGAGAAGGTGGTGACACCTGAGGCTGAACCCTGGGATACAACTTGGGTGCAGGGAAAGAGCCTGCTGCTGAGCCCTGCTGCAAACCTCACCGAGGAGCCAGGATCTGGGAGCAGCTCAGCCAGGTGTTCCTGATCGACTTCCCAGATAGCTGCATCCATCCCAACACTCAGATGCTCTGGGGTGCCAGCTGCCCAAGATGAGGTTCCTCCAGCTTATCTCTGATATCCCCACTAATTGCTAATTGGATCTTCAGAGGGGGTCCAGGACAGCACGAAGATGCCCGTGCTGGATGGGATGGGATGGGATGGGGTGGGACACCCCCACTGCCCTGCGCTGGGCTGCCGTTCACCTGCTTGCTGGGGCTTTGCCCAGCCTCCAGCTCCGGGGGGACTCCCAGCCTTGGGACCCCGCAAGAACGCTGGAGCCCCCCCCCGCTCCGCCCAGCAACATCAGCAGGGCTCGGAGGATGCCGACACCCATCCCTTCAATTAGCCCTGGGCTAATTACTCCTGCTAAGGCTAATTAACCCCGGCGCGACGTGCCTCCAGCCCTCCCCGAGCCCTGCAGCTCGGCCGGCAGCGGGTAAAGGCGCAGTTCGGGGTCGGGGGGGGGCAGCACCCTCCCCCGGCGCTGCCACCCACTCGCGAACACTCCCCGCGGGGGAGTGGGGTGGGGGGGCTGCGGCGGCGGGGAGGGGGTGGGAAGGGCATAAGGAGCAAAACTCTGATTTAGGCAGCGGCGAGAGGCCGCCCGGCCGCTGCTCTCGCACCTGCAGGCAGAGTTTTCCCCGCGGTGCTGGTGTCAGCTTTTAAAATTATTTTTAATAAGAGCTCGGGGAGTCGTTAGCAGCGCTGGGGGGTGACCCCATCGCCCCCCGAGCTGGGGAAAAGGCTTTTTCCAGGGGGAAGGCGCTGCCCGGGGCTGCTACCCCCACCCCCCCAGCTGCGGGGGTCGCCCCGCGGCCGCTCCCCCGAGCGGGGCCGCTGCGGGTGGGAGCCCCCGCCCTGCGGTCCCGCTGCGGCGGGGCGCCGCTCACGGAGGTGGCCTTTAAAGGCTTTCTTTCTCTCCCTCTCTTTCTTTTCCACGCTTTTCAAGGCTTTGGTTTGGGGGTTGTTGTTTGTGGTGGGTTTTGTTTTGTTTTGGGGGGCAAAGCCGCTCCGCAATTAAGCCGGGCGGGAGGCGGTTAACGGCCCCCGGTGGGCGCGTGGTGCTGGTGGGGGGGACCCCTCTGGCGGTTTAAACTCCTGATGGCCGCCGGGCTGCCGAGTCAGGTGCATTGGGGGGTATCCCCAGCACAGCCCCCCCGTCGCTCCGAGCCGCCGCGGGGCAGCAGCATCCTTATCCCCACGCGTCTCCCCGACCCCCGGCCGGGGCTGGGAGCAGGCAGAGGTGACAAAAAACCTTGGAGCTGCGGAAAGCAGCGTGTCGCCACCCCCCCACAGCCCGGCGTGCCGCCCCCCAGCCCCGCATCACTCCCCGCTACTGACCTTGAGCCCCGGGGCCGTGGGTGGAGGCGGGTGGGGTGCGGGGATCCAGCGTCCGGCTCCGCAACGCGGGGCGGCAGGGTGGGGGGGACGGGTGTGTGTGTGGGGGGAGCAACGGAGGGTCTTGGGAGCCGGGGGGTTGCCTTACAGCATCTCTCAGCCCGGCTTAGGGGGGGCGGCCGGGTGTATTTTTGGGCTGCCGTCCCCCCACCTTGCCCCTGGAGGAAGTTTGGCTGGGAGTGGAGCGGAGCAGGCGGGAGGTATTTTTATTTTAGAGCAGCACTGCAGAGGGGGGCTGGTTCAGGAGCTGTCTGTCACGGCAGCTGCTGGAGAAGACCTGTGCTGGCTGCCAAAGCTCACCCCGGGGCCAGGGAGCAAGGCCCAGGGCTGCCCACAGGAGCACCGGGGGCACAGGACCCCCAGGCGGGGACCGGTTCCTTCCCCGGGAGTGTTCTGGTCCCCCTCTTTGAGCCCTGCAAGGGATGGGGTAACCTCCGTCACCTTGTGCCAGAGGGGAGGCAGCTATCATTGCATGGGGAAACTGAGGCACGGGGCCAAAAGGTGTAATTGCTCCCCGCTTGGGGCAGCATTTACATCAGTGCGGGGCTTGGGGGTTGCAGCATCTCTACAAACCAGTTTTGGGGTCTCCTTGTCCGCTTTTGGCATCTGCAAGCAAAATGGGGCATAAGGAAGGGGCTGATTGTGGCCTCAGGGTGGGCAAATACAGGTCGGCCAGGAAAAAGTCAGCTGAGCATCGGGCTTGTCTCCAGGGCTGGTGGCAAGCTCTTTCTACCAAACCCCAATGGGATTTGGGGAGAGCTGACACTGGGATGTCCCCGAGCATCTCCTGGGCTGCCTGGAGGGTTGGGGGAGAGAAACAAGGCAGATGACCCTGGATTTTATAAATTCCTCTGTGGGTTGCCTGCTCTGGGGTGAGACAAGTCACGTTTTGGGCTGCAGAGGGAAGATCTCCAGGATGGGCACCCCGCAGGTCAGCCCAGCTTTGCTGTTGCACTGGGCACAAGCAAAAAAGGCTTTTTAGCCGCACATTTCACTTGGTGTGTGGAGAGCAAGGCTCTTATAGGGAGCCTTGGTGATGGCTGAGTGGCCGATGCTTTCAGCACCTCATGAGCCCCTTTAATTTGCAGCAGCCGGGGCAGGACTCACTGCCTGCCCCTTGGATGCCCCACAGCCCCAGTATGTCCTGGTCCTGCTGCTGCAGCTCAGTCCCTGCCCAGGGGCTTGGGCTCTTCAGACCCTGGCATAATTGACTGGGTGCTTGGAGGCGAAGTAATTAAGAGATTCGTGCAGATAAGCACAGTGAAACAATTTGTCATGCTCCGCACGCCTGTGGAGGGCAGGGGTTTATGACCAGCCATGGCCGTAAGTCAAGGAGCCTCAGCAGGAGGGAAAATCGTGTCTGTCCCCCCACCCATGGGTGCAGACAGACATCGGGTCCCTGCGGTGGTGGAATGGTTATAGGAGGGCACCAAGGGACCAACAGGTCCCTGTCACCCTCCCTGGTTCCCAGACTTGCTCACCCCCCATCATTCTCCATGTGAAAACCAAAACGAGCCCTAAAATCCTTCTTTCTGAGTGTCTGCTGGGTTAGAGACACAGCGGACCCCGCTGTGTGCCCACAGAGCTCGAGGGGATGGAGATATCTCTATCAGGGATATGAAGGATGCCGGGGGTTGGGGGGGGGGGGCAGGGTGTGGGTCCTGGAGGGCAGGAGGGTTATGGCCCTGTTGTGCTGCTCTCCATGGCCTTTGGCATCCAGAGAACTTTGGCCGGGTGATAGATTTTTATTTTCTTTCTGTTTTTAAAGCTTGAATAATTTGTGATCTTGCTGGATTTAAAGTGCAACATAGGTGGAGGGCTGGGCAGTGGTTTTTCATGAGGCTCTGGGAACTGTGGTGATAAAAATCATTTAGCTTTAATTTATAGATATTATTAAAAAAAATTAGAAAAAATCCTTGCTCTTGATTTCTAATATAATAAGATTTATTTTTAATGTGACCACTGTGCCTTCCTCAGCACAGGGGACGTCTCTGTGTTTTATTGCCCCGGTGCTGCTGCTTTATGATGAAGGGCTGTTTATGGCTTCGAGCGGATTTAAATGATAGTTTTTTCAAACATTTGATGGGTTGCTGGAAGTCGTGGCACACGACCAGAGGCCAGGCCCCTCTTTAGTGTCCCAGAAAGTGAGCGGGAAGGTGGTGGGGTTCAATGAGAGGTGCTTGGCTCTGTCCCAGCGAGACACAGCAGAAACTGGGAATGTTTGATGGGGACACCAAAGGAGCCTTCTTCTTGCTCCTGCCTTGTGCTGCTGTCGCCCTGCTGCTCTTCGTGGGGTGAATGGGAAGGGGAGAGGCTTATAATAACCCATGTGGGATGGTTTATGTTGCCTTTGCTTGCTCCATCAGGTTCTCCACACAAATGTGTCACTGGGAACATGCCAGCACCATCAGGACTGCAGAATGCACCTACTTGCTAACATGACTGCTCAGGAGAGGATGTGTGCCCCATCCATCCATTGATCCATCCAAGGTCACCCCCTGCACCCCTCTCAGCACCCCCAGAATGGCTCTGCCTGTCCCCCATGGCATGCACCAACCCCATCAAAGGTCCCAAGGCCTCCTGCTGCCCTGGGGAAGGACTCTAAAGAAGGCTCCCACCACCTGACAGGGACAACCCAGCATCATCTCAAAGCCCACTGACTTCAGCTCCTCTCCTCCTGATCTCTCCCTGTTCCTGAAAAAAATGCCCCGATTAGGTCAACGCCACGGTGGAATGACCCCCCCTCACTGCCATGCTGTGTCCCACGGATTCGTGCTGACAAAGGAGCCGCTGGAAAGCCCAGGACTTCACCCCCTGCCTGCAGACACGGTTGGGAGCTGTAAGTGGAGATGCGTGGGGATTGAGGTGGCATTTGTGGAGTGAGGCCACCCTGTCCCGCGGGAGCTGCTGGCTCCCGAGCTGGGCTGGGAGGGGAGAGGATGAGGGGGGAAACCCAATACCCCTCTTGGCTCAGTCGTGGCTTAATTTAGAGCACGGGGGCTCTGCTGGAGTGTTTTTCCATTTAAAGCTGAACCTGGTTCCTTTTGTCATGTATGGGGCAAGGGCCCCACAGCTTGCAGGGCAGTAGCAGCTGCTGGCAATTTCCAACTTGGTTCCGCTTTGCCACCAGCTTCCTCCCCATTTCACCCACAGTGAAGGACAGAAATCTGTCTCCTCCTCACACCTCTGTCCTGCTTTGGAGCCTCAGAGAGGGCATGAGCCACCCGCAGCCCCAGTCCACAGCTCTAAATTGGAGCTGTTACAGTGGGATCGGATTTGATCTGCTGGCTGATCCTTGGCCGAGCAGAGCTCAGGGCAGGGAGCGCTCAGCTGTGGTGATACTGTCTATATTTAACCCCACTAATGCAACTTAATTCACATTACGGCCAGTTTGGAAAGCTGTGCTCTTGCAATGCCTGCTCTTTGCAGGTAGACACCACTCAACAGCCCAAAAGGAAAACGATGACAATTCATTAAAGGTCATTTATTCCCAGTGGCTCAGCTGTACTTTTAAAATCTGATACATCCATCAGGCACTTTATGGCTGCGTCATGGAAGTGCTCTGCCCAGCTCCAGGGTAGCAGACAACCTTTGGCTCAGCCTAGGTGTTTGGAGGATTCATATTCTTAGCATACGTTAGGCAAAATCTGGCCAAATCCTACCAAGGAGTGTCTGTTGCCTCAAATACTCGCAGCAAAATTAACCTGACACTGTTCTTCACAGCTTAACTGTAGCCACTAGCCAGTGCCAGCACTGCTGAGCATTGTCACCACTATTAGGTACGAGAGACTGAAAAACCTCCCAGCTTATCAAAAAGCAGCTGTGACACGACTTTGCACTGGATGACGGCTGTCCCAGTGAGGAAATGCTGGGTACTCACACCGGTTTTATCTAGCAAAGAAAAATATAACAATGACTGGCTGCAAACTGAAGCCAGAGAAATTCAAATGAGAATGGAAGCACGGGATTTTAACAGGCTGGAAATTATCCATGGGGCCAAACTTCCAAAGAAAACAAGGGGCTGAGGAGGTTTCAGATCAAGCCCAACCACATCCCCAAAAAAACAACAGAGCTCAAAAAGCACATCAGGCATGCTGGGGAGGTTCTATGTCAGAGGACCAGCGCTATGGGTTCTCACAGGCAGTGGGAAAGATATTTTCATCAGTTTTGTTCTCAGAGGGATGGGTTGAGGTACACAGGGCTGCTGCAGCCAGCTGAACTAGATTTGTTTCTTACATTCAGCAACAAAATGAAATGCACTGCAAGACAATCATTCTCATACATTGAAAACTGGGAAGTTGCTGCAAGAGTCAGAATGGAGAGAATTCGAAGGCAGGTCTCTGTGGAAGTGGAGAGGGAATTTATTTCAAAACTAAGGTGAATACTGATTAGACTTGGACGACTTGGCCTGTGTTCAGACGCCCCCACTACTCTGTGACAGGAGGCAGATCACACATTTCCACGAGAAACAGTTACTTACAGGTATGCGCTCTCTAAAGAAACTTAGTGTCTTAGTTCCTTTTTTGTCAAGGTGTCCAGTGGTTCTCTCTGTGTGTTTGTGCAGGGGGGAAAAAAAAAAAAAAAAAAAAAGAAGAGAGAAAATGCTTCTGTACGACCCCAAACAAGCATATGTTTAAAGAAATTAGTGTTGCAGCACTTGAGGTTTGCACCATGTACTAGTGAGCCATATGTGTTCTGTAACATATAGCACTCCCCGTTTCTTAATTTGTTTCATGCGTTGATTCATAGCTGCTTTGCTGGAGAGTGGTACGATTGTCACTGCTTCAGCGCAGGACAGGTGGTATATACGCTGACCGTGTATTAGAAAGGACAGCAGGTTGCCTCTTCCATACCTACGTGAAAATATTATTGATTCACACTTCTGTGTAAGCGAAATCAGAATCTCCAGCTCCAAGCTACCACCCTGAATTTAGCAGCCACTGCGTAACAAAACCTCCTCAGCTCTGCCACAGCTCAGGCAGCTCTTCAAGGGGATCCGCTCACTACTGCTGGTCCTTAAAGTATCCATCAGAGGTGGGCGGGTTTCTTCTCTTTGGTCTGCTTGCTCTACCCCATGCGACATAATCATCGGGATGGAGCTGAACAGAAACAAACCACAGCTCACTTGGGTGAGACTGTGTCTGTCTCTCGATCCAGGATTTACGATTCCTCAGGTTGGCAGGAAGAGAGAATGGTGGGTTGCAAGATGCCTTTTCCTCTGATGCTACCAGCAGGGAGAGAAGGAGGAATATGGCAGTGAACCATTTTGGTCCCACTTTTTGCAAGACACCTGACGGCTTTGCTGGGCTATAGGCCAGTGCCAAAGGAGCGGAGCAGGGCTCGTAAGTACAGGGAGGGTTAACTCTCAGGTGCCGAGCTTACTCTAAGCTCCGTGACCTCCTCCATCAGCAACTTTGTGAACTGTTTGAAGAGACAGGCATGCCTGAACCTAAACAGGAAAAAAAAGATGGGGACAACACCACCCTCACCAAATCTGGAGTAACTCCTGTTCTGCTCTCTTTTTCACTCCACCTTATCCCAGCGCAAGTGGTGTCAGGATGCAATCCCCATGCCGGGGAAGGGAGCAGCGGTTTGCCTGTCCACAAACCCACTTTGTACTGGTAGTGGCTGGGGTTAAAGTCTAACAAACTTCACACCCGCAAAAAGAGGCTGACAAAGCCAAGCAGAAAAGGAAGGGCTTTCAAGACTTTCAACTAAGAAACAAAGTGGCACTATACAAAAATGACTAGCTCTCCGCTTGCTTGTAATCCCCAAGGCTAGCTCTCTGCTGGCAGACTGCATGTCAATGCCTTATTAGCTTGCGCTTGATGTTCTCACCATGCTGCAAGAGAGGAGGACAGAGATGCAAGGGTTTTCAGCATCTCTGAAAGTCCCACCACTACTGCAGTGAGGATCTGCCTGCATTTTGTTAGCATTTCTTCCTAGGGAGAACAAGACCTGCCTGACAGATGAACGCAGAGAACCACAAAGAGGGAATTCATAACCTGGATGGTGAATTTCATATAGAACGAGCCGGATTTAAGGTAGATCTGACAGACAGCAGGGGTAATCTGCACAGTCTACCTTTTCAGTGGAAACTCCACTGAGTTGCAGAAAACTTTGCTGCCAATATGTTCGAGCAAAGAAACGTTGGTTGGAATGGTGAGTGGAGCCCACGCAAAGTTCATTTGCAGCTATTCACAGGCCAGGCTAATCCTCCCCCTCTGCATTTAAGTACTACAGAAAGCCTGAGACAGACAGGTATCAGTGTGCTGATAAAAACAGAACTCTGCTTGTTCCTGGCATGGCTCTGGAAGAGGGCCAGCATAACTTCTGTATAGAAAATTCCTTCAAGAGCTCATAAAGGCAGCAGCATATTGAATATCAAACCCTCTTGAGGAAAACTGTTGAAACCAGGGAGGTTTTGCCCAAAATCACACTGCAGAATTGCAGCTTCCTAAATTGCACCAACGTACAGCATGTGCAATCTCAGAGCCAGCTGCTAACTCTTACAGACAGAATTTGCTGACATGCAAAACCTTCACTCTTTTTGTATTTGCCTCCATCTCTCAATCTCTTCTGGAAATGCTAAAGAAATGACATGATCTGAGGCTGCAGAACTACACTGCCACTGCATTTCAATTCATGGGCACAAAGCCTGGGCTTTCTCCCTGCTTGGCAGCCCAAGGACTCTGAATATCTTGTTTAACTCTCCTCTTGTTTCTGCTGCTGAATGGCCTGTAAAAAGATATCCTTCACTTGATCCATTGTGTCTTGATACAGTTTAAAATCTTCCTCTTTCTTTCTCACAGTAGTCTCCAAAGCAGCCTTCAGCGCTTCATTCTCATCCTGCTGGATCACAAGCCTACAAGGAAACAAAAGAAAACTTTCATGTGAGCTGTGAGGCTTCAAAGCAAATTAGAACAGTGCTTCAGCTCTTGGGAAGAAAATGCTGAAACACATGCTCTCTGGTAATTTTATGACAGGTGTAAGAAAGAGCAGACTTAACACTTGTTCCTTCTATCTTTGAGACAGAAGAGTATTAGATGACCAAAGTACTTTTCAGATCTCTTTTGTTAAAGATTATAATTTTATTTTCACTAACAAGCTTGCAATCAATGCATAAGGGAAGAAAAAGAAAAAAAAACAACGGTGTCTTCCTTGCATCTGCGTTGTGTTGCTTAATGTCTGCATTAGTTTAACATTTCTGGGTATCTGTATAATTATTAGGAAATTTCTCTAAGAATGACATAGACAAGCTCAGTTCAGAGGATCTGGGATTTCTACAGAGTTCACTAGGTTTTATCTTCTGAGAAGCAGATGCAGGTAACATCACTGCAAAAAGGACAGCAACAACTCTTAGCTATTGCGAGTAACACAGCATGGAGAAAGGGAAACCATACCTTGTGCGCAGCTCCTCGACCTGCGATTCTAGAGACAACTTAGAAAGCTGGGCTACAGAGAGCTCCTGTCTATCACTCGCATTCATGGTGAGTCTTGAGTGACTCACAGGCTGGCCTGCAGGTTTAATCACAAAATGGCATTTTAGTAAATCAAACACCAATTTTCACTTGGTAGCACACTGAGTAAATCTCAGCAAACAGTGAATAAACACTAAGGAATCTGTTAAGTTCTCTGTTTATCCATGAAAATTCTGTAAATATATAAGACAGACTTTTATTTATCCTCTTTTCAGCAAAATGAAAACATGATGAGTTTGCATTTCAGGGCTAAATGCAGTAATATGTGTGCCTTCCTATTTAGAGAAGAAAAAAATTAATCCAAAATATTTAAGTGGGCAAACTAATAGGAACAGTTGAAAAGGATTATTTTGATGTTTATCTTGTCGTTGTGTTTCACTTAAGATTATGACAGCTGTTGCTTCCTAAATGCCTGTGATAAAAATTGCATGTGGCACACACTGAAACAGCTTTTGTAAAGCACTTTGATCCTCAGCATAAACACAACACAGGTTAAATGCAGTAAAGCGCTTAAATGTGTACTTCAAACTAAGGTTCTAAATGAGGAATGCTTTCCTAAATAAAGGTCTACCCAAAACATGCAGCATTGCTCCTGTGATTTCAAAGGGACACACAAACATTTCTCAGGGTTATAGAGAGAATACAATTCAAATTTACTGCTGGGATTGGAGAAGCAAAACACCTGTGACTGACCAGTGAACCCCTACAATGGAAGAAGGCTCGGAGAAGACAGGCAAGGATGACAGGCTCAGGAAGCTCAGAAAGGAATGTAGGAAGTGACCACAGCTTTCGTAGGGGATGCTGAACTCATCCCAACACCATGGGGACTGGAGGGTGATGTTTACAGCTGACTCCGTTGAGTAAATGTAAATGGCCTTCCCTAATCCGTAGAGTACCACCTACCTGAGCCAGCCAGACAAACGTGACTGGAGTGTATATGTGGTTCAGTCCAACACAGAGTATAAACAAAAAATCCACCAAAATGATCTTTAAAGAAAACAGCGGGCTTGAGCTGGCTTCAACCCCCATATTCCTTCCTGGCAACTGGGGACACCCAGCATTGTGACAGTGAACATCTAGGCTGGTAATGGGGGGTCATATTTGTGTTGCGATTCAACTGTACATTGTAATTGCTATATCATGCTGAATTGTGATTTCAGTACATTGCTGTATCACTTTTCCAAATTAAAGTCGCATGTAACATCAAACATCTTCAAGTAAGTAAATTTGGTATTAAAACACTAAATCCTCCTCATCTGGAACATCTAAAAGAACCAGGGCAGAAAGTATTGAACTCTGAGAAAAACGTATGAGAAGAAAAGGCTATGTTGTATAACCAAGAAATGCTTTTGATCATGAGGTTGTCCTGTTTTACCAGGCTTGGGAGAACCTGTTGTTACTTACCTATTCTCCTCTGGGGTTATTCTTTGCTAATTTTAAATTTGGGTAAGACAGAAAAAAACCAAAAACCTAAAAGCCTGAATAATTTTAAAACACAACTGGGTTGTTTCTAGCTATTCAGCATCATTATCTATTTCCCTTGAATTGAAGAGACTAGAAACATTAGATTAGCAATTAGATCAGCTCTCTCCAATTTTGCACTTTCAGAAAGAAAAGAAAATATTATGTTAATTAGCGGGTTCTCTAGTCTCTATTTTATATTCAAGCTTTTCATTCCTTCTTATTTCCCCAACTATATGGCATGAAAGCGTTTTGATAACCTACATGCTCAGCTGAAGAGGTATATCACAGACTTGTAGACTTGTTTCTTGCACAAAATCCAGAGAGTTTGGGCACATCACAAGGGGCTGAGCTCTTTTCAAAGAAGGATGGTGAAATAGATTGTTACCTCCTCATCTTAACAGACTTAGAGCGGATTTCTTCTTATTAGTCTTACTGCCAATCCTTTTCTACATTTGCTTTTAGTTCTTATGCGGACGAGACTAATGAACTCAATATTTAGTAAGAAGGAACCTGTCACACCGCTAAGAACAGCCTGCTTCCTCTGGCTATGAAATGCCAATCTCCCGGAGGTGAGTTACCAAACCATTACTACTGACCAAAATGGCTTAGAACCTGGAAAGTTTATCACCATATCTCTGAGGTTGCCAGGAAAGCTAAGTGGAGCACATGTATGATAATGGAACAGCACATCACTACATTGCACTACCAGGTTGTATGAAAGTCTGAGCACTCAAAAAATCCATTAAATTCTCCTCTAGACACAGCACCAAAATGCTCCCATACTATTGAAGGCATGGAGTCAGTCAAAAGTGTACCATTGAGAGTTGCATTCCCAGAACTCTCACCTGGCTACTACCTGTCCCTACAAATATCCTGATTTCTTTCTCTGAGAATCTGCAGAACCATATGAGTATTCCAAAGCCTCTCACCTTCAAACCCTCCCAGAAATCACAAAGGATATACCACAACACCATTTTTGTGAGGCCCAGCACTGCTCTCTTAAAAAGATGAATGTCCTATATCCTAAAGGCCAATGGCTGCAGCACTTTGTTTCTAAGCACTAGGCTTCTATTAGGATCTGAGTCTTTCTGCGCTACTTTTTCTGCTGTCAGGCTCTCGGTGAACACAGGTAAGACAGCTCTAAAAGTCTGTGCTCAAAGAAAAACACATGAGAACGAGTCAGTGTTGGCTGGGAGCCCTTTGTAAGGACACAACAGTTCTGTGCTAAGGAGTGGACCCACATTACAGAGGGGAGCAGGTGCGAAGCAATCATTCAGTCCTCATTCAGGATAAAGGCTCCTCTGAGTCCTGTTCCTGTATACCCAGTCTTCTCACCGTGCTGGATGAGTGAACAGCAGTGCTCCCCTTGAGGTCCTGAGCACCGTGTAGATGTTACACCAGAGACACTAGCTCTCCTGCACAAATCGAGATCACAGGGAACAACCACATGTGATTTCTTGCATCACAGTCCTGCTCCAGGGAGAACTGATCGTCAAACTTGCATATGACCAAGAGCACTACAATGGGAAATGCAAAGAAATGCAATGCAGTTACAGTGGTGTTTCTTACCTCAGTCTGACCCATGCCTAAGAAGAAAGAAGACGCCAGTGCAGGTGGAAAAGGAGGTGAATGCTTATACAGGCCATAGTGCTCAGTACAGATCAGCTCAAAGAAGCTGATGAGGTAGCATTAGTACACACCATAGTGTCGGCTGGAGTAATGATGGAGAGCCACGCCATGTACCTGCTGAGCTGTAGGGCAGTCCCCCTACGGCCCAAGATCATGCATTTCAGCGTGGGGCAGGCCAAGAGATTGTACAAGGTCTCTGATGAGGCTTATGATCTCTCTACTCAACTCAACTCTACTCTAACTCAACCCGACACCATCCCAATATCTGCCAAATCGAAATTCCTATTCCTACTGTTCAAGTCCTGGCATTTAAAGTCTTTTTACTTTATGAAAATACACATAAAAAGGGAAACCACTGGAAAAGTTTCCATAAGAATATGTGCCATTTTATTAGTTTAGACACTTTACAGAATCAGAGTCCTTAAGCAATAAAAGGATCTGATCAAGGAAATAAAAATTTAACATCCACCATGAATTCTCCTCCTTTAACTATGCTAGTGAGGCTTTCATATTTATAGCAGGAGATTATCATGTTCATGGGATAATAAATTACACCAGATCTAATTACTTCATCACCAGCAATAGTTTTTCATAGACACTGACAGGCCTTAAATTGGGATGCGTCCTTTAATTCTGTTCTTAACCTTCAGATGAATCTGTCAGCCAGAAGTGCAAAGGGGAAACAGCAGTGGGCTTGGTGGCAAACCCAGAGCAGTGTCAAGTTTTTTTCTGTAGACTGTCATGCCATGAAAACAACATATTGCAAAAGTCCTGGTCCCACTTAAATCTGTGGCAAAATCCTCTTGAATTAAGCGGCGCCAGGATTTTATCTTCTGTACTGGTCCACTGGCCTGAGTAAATCCGAATTGCCATGTGTAAGGTCAATCATTTGTGTAGGTTTGACAGATCAAAGTCCAACTGTTGTTGCTGTCTATTAACCACAGAGGTAGAATGGGGGACATAGTTGTAGATAAGGACTCCACCTCACCTGTTTTGCTCCTCAGGGGAGGTTTCTGTGCACCTGTGTTCCTCCCTGGATCCATCTGCAGTTTTTCAAGCTGCTGTTCCAAAATGACACATCGCCGCCTCTCTTCCTGAAGCCTTTTCTCAGCTTTCAAGACTTTATTGCTGCCTTCCTCCACCCTCATAGGCAAAAAAAAAAAAAAAAAAGGTAGTTCAGCTTACTTATGTCATGACTATTAAGGATCAATGAGTCTCGATATTGAATCCTTCTTCATGCTGCATAGATCGCAATAGATCCCAACAGAGGGAAAAGGAGAATTTTCCGTGCATTCAAAGGCAGAAATCCCACTGCAATTGTTCCAGATGACATCCTCTAAATTTGCAAAACAGAATAAAATAATGAATACAGTTGCAAATAATGGGTTCATTAATGGAGGTTGCCTAGATCCCTTAACACTGGCTGCTTGTGTGAATTTACCACTCAGATGAGCAGGCAAGCTGCAGATTGCTGAGAAGAGATCTTTTATTAGAGGAATAATAAACTGCATTTTTTAAACACTCTGGAAAAACTTTGGAGGGAAAATAGTTTATAAAAACGCTGTCTAGCATTTAGCTGTTTTGCGTCAGTTATCTGAAAGTAAGAAAAGAAACTTGATGTTGCTTTTAATAAACTTGGCCATTAGACACTACTGCGGAAGAAAGTGAGTGGAAAAGAAACGGATGGTTCACTCTGCAGTACAGTATGGAAGAGGAAATTCCCTCTCTATTTACTCTGCACAATATTAGAAAATTAACAGCAAAAATTTTATGTGTACCCACAGATGCAGCCAGCAGTGCATCTCATGTGGGGCAGTGCCTGATACCAAATGATTTAAAGTGAGAGAGAAACCTGAAATAACTCACTGCATTGTATAAGGCAGAGTAAAAGAATTTCCTTCTTGACCCCACAACTGACAGCTATTACTTTCTGAATCAAGAGACCTGATTACTTATTTCCCTCCTAGCTGGCATAACTAAAGAAATATTACAACTATAATAAAATTAAATCACTGTCTTAAAAAATCTAGCTACAGGCAAGGCTCTGACCTCCTGTGGTAGTGAATTCCTAGGCTGGTGACATGCTATGAGAAACATTTCGCTCAGTGGTTCTGAATTCGCTAAACTTGCATTTGACCAGGTTCCTCTGTTAAAATGAATAACTCAAACTAAAATGTTCCTCTAGCTCTCCCCCTTCCTCCAGCAGGGCCAATCCTACAATTAGTTTACAACAGAATCTTCTGACAGTATATACTGCTCTGCAGAAAGTGACTGTGAAACACAGCCCTAAATTCTGGCAGCTGCTGTCGAGAAATCCCACTCCTGTAACCATTCCCAGTGGTCTTCTCTTGACTTAAGCATTATATGTGTTACTTGAGCTTTGCTGACCCACACTCCAACAGGGGAAGGGAAGAGGAGGAATACCTGATTTTTTTTAACACATATTCATGTTGAAATATGACTGGATGCTCTATTATCCTGGGGTCTTCCAGGAGTTATTGCACACAATCCACAAAATTTACTTTACCTGCAGGAACTCTTGATAACTCATGGTAACTGCGGAGCTGCTGAATCATCAGTCTACGGTACATTTTACAAGCAGCTGTGCATTTCGTTGACTCCGTGTTCTTCATTATCCCATATTTCTGATGGCCCTATTTCAGCTACCACTCGCACCTCCATCTTTATCTAATTGCATAGCTCTATTAAAGTCACTGGGCTTACAAACAGGAATAAGATTCTCCCAGTGTATTTTCCCAGGATTTAGCCCTTAAAAGCACCTCTACCACAGTTAAAAAATTATTTTTCTCACTGCAATTAATTGTATGGGACAAAAGTTAGTCAAGTGAGAAATTATAACTATTGTAAAATAAAGCAAGCAAGCAAGCAAATAGTGCCTATTGTATTCAAAAGCACACAGACACAAGTATATCTTCCTAAAACTGCAATACAGATTTGGGAATCAAATAATAAACATTCCTTAACAGGGAATAAAAGCAGTAGCTAAAAGGTGTCCAAAGATAAAAGACTTTGCTTTTCCTGCCCTCCTAAAACATAGTTAGCTTTTAACATCATCTTAAATAGAATTGAATAACAGAAGAAAAAAAACCCACTGCTATGCTCCAGTTAAACCAGAAGAAATTAATTTAGAAGAGGATATAGCAAAACTTAAAAGAATGTGAAAAGCTTTTGGAACAGAAGTCTGATTATAACTATAATTATAGTATTTGCTACTGCTGAATAATATTGCTGCCTAAATAACACCGCACATATATAAATATACGAATTCTAGTTTTATCTAGGTGCAGCAAGCGTGAAGATGACACCATTTTTTCTGCCCTTTGTTCTAAAAGAAGAATAAAAAAAATGAATCATCAACTAGTCAGGGAAATTGAGCAGAAAAAAATTAAAAGCCCCTATTTAAGGAAAGGTTCACATTGGCAGCGTGTGATGGACTGTACTGCATGCTATAGACTCTCACATGTCTCAAGCACTCCTGAATCGCAGCATCCCACAAAGGACACTGGCAGAGCGAGCCACTACCTTTTCTGCAGCACAGTGACCAGTTCCAGGAGCCTGTCTTTTTCTACTTCAGCAGCCTGGCAGAGCGCCTTGTGCTCTGTGATCTGCGTCTGCAGCACTTTTAAATCCGGGCTGTCAGTGCCAGTAAGCCTAAAAACAGCAGAAGCATAGAGAGTCCGTTTCCCATTTCACAAATGAAAGAAATGAAACAAAGACAAGATTTGAAAAACATATCAAAATACATTTGTCTGAGGACTAAGCCAGAATGCAGAGCCAGGCTCACTACCTCCCCCCAGCATCAGTCTCCATACTGCACTAAATGGAATACAAGTATTTGGAAATAAAGCCACCGTGAGTTTAATTAGAAAGGTCTTTTCCTTTGCAAGGATGCTTTCCCTTCCCATCACCCCTGAAAACAAACTTCCACCTCTGATCAATTCGCTATCACCAACTCTCCTCCCATTGCTACTGCCAAAGTAAAAGTCGTCTATATGTGGGTTCTCTGAAGTGCTACACTAAGCTATTAAACGGCATGGTATTGATTTTCTTGCACTGAAAGGCTTCAGGCAGCATTAGTATAATGGCCGCTTTTGTGCCTAATATGTGATGAAAGGAAGGGGCAGTTTTCCCATGGACCCCATTATTATTTACTTCATTACTTATCTAACCTCTCTGCATAGCAGTATTCAGGAATATCTGCTTTAGAGCAAAAAGCAGGAGAAATCTTGACAGTTCGGGGTGAAAAGGGAAAAATGGGATTTATGGGGCATAAAACTAGCAATCATTAAAAAAATTAAGATAGCAAGATGTTAGAGCCTGTGTCAGAGCTCTTCGGCAGCATCAGGTAGAACGGATGGTGAAAGCAGCTGTTCATTACAGAAACAAGGCAGACAAGGATAAGGCTTGCCAGCAGCTTGCGGAGCAGTGCAGGAAACCTCCCTTGTTTATGATGACGTTTCTACACATACCTTCCAGGTGTGATGGTATTCCTGAGAAGGGAAGGCTTAGTAGCTGCCGACTCTACAAGCGTATGGCCCATCTTGGACACTGTGCTGAGAGGAAGAAAGCTTTGTTAAGCACTGAGCTCTGCAGAGGGCAGTCCTCCAAGAACTCCAGTCACTTTTCAACGTCTGTTTTCATGCTGCCTTGTAGGGAAAAGACTCCCCAAGCCTCCTAAGTGGGCATCACACAGGCCCTGCATACACAACAGCTCAGCTTGCTCCC
Organism: Falco punctatus; assembly: GCF_963210335.1. NCBI lineage: Eukaryota > Metazoa > Chordata > Aves > Falconiformes > Falconidae > Falco > Falco punctatus. The sequence goes on along the minus strand of NC_137583.1, from coordinate 54,100,469 downwards.
CAGTTCCCAAACATGCTGCAAAAACACCTTGTGTCTCCAACGTATGAAAACTACAACTCATTGTTTGATCTCTGTGCTTGTGGGGATACTTTGCTGGCAATCCAGACCGGCACTGTGGGGCTCTGTGTCAGAGAGTAGCCACACAGCAACTCAGGAGCAGGAATAGCTCTCGACCCTGCCTGGCTCACACCGACCATGCAGCCACTGCTGCTGCGTTTCCTCACAGGCACTGCCTTGGACCCTCGCACACAGCACTCTCATCTTACACCTTCACCCAAGGGTGAGAGACAAGCACACGTTACTGTGTCTGGCTGATGGGGTTTGCACATTGCATGCTTTCATAACCAAATGAACCCCTGTTCTACAAGATGTACAACTTTTATTTCCAAATGCTTTTTAAAAATATACTTTATACAGTTTTCTGAACCCTTATGCTTTGCGGAGAGCCTCAGGAAGATCTGTCAGGCTTACTGTTGCAAGAGGAGGAGTTACCAGTTAACACCAGAGTATCGCTTCCAGTCTGGGTGAGTTTTATGCATAATGATATGTGTGCTAGGGACGTAAAATTCTAGTGTGTGTTTGTTTTCCGAATTTGAACGCAGCTGCCTTAAGGCAACTCCCTGTAGACTTAGCCCATGTTTCCTTGTCTTCAGGGTGCAGCTAACAGAGGATAAAGCCTTAATATTGTGGAACAGGCAGAGCTGCCTTCTAGGCTGGGAGTGGTTAATCCTAAAATCCAGTTAAGGTTGATAATAACAGAAGCGGCCCAGTCCAAAAATGCAGATTTTTACTTCGACATCTCCAAGGGGCTTTAGTTCCTATTTATAGCATTTTTCATTTCATCTTTCCTGATAGGAAAAGACGATTCACTAAAGTAAAATGGAATAGAGAGTTCATCAGCATATTAAAGTTAATGGAACGAGTGAGCCCTGCTGACCAAGTTATTAACAGCTTCTGCCATTTTCAGACTCATTCATTGCCCACCTGACATGCCAGCTATTTTCATGACAGAGCTATGTTAGCCACATATACAAGCAATAATTTATGCACTACACTTAGTGGCTTCTACAAAGCCATTACCCAACCTCATTTTCCTGCTTGCCTTCCCGCTTACCATCAGCAGACATAAGTAAAAAAGTGGATAAACACAGATTTGCTCCAGGAGAGCACAACTTCTGCAGAGTTAGAAGTGGGAGAACGAAGTCGGTCATAAGGATGTAACAACAGAGATGTAGAAACTTTCAAATTAAGGCTATTTTAACTCTACCTTGAAAACACTGAGAACTTTTCTCAGATTTTGTACTTAAGAGTCAGGAATACAGTTGACAATTTTATAGCCAAATTCAGTGTCTAAAGTAATGTGGTAGGTGAGTTAAAATTACACAGAAGGAATCAGTTGCAACTTTATTTTGATGAAAATTTTCCTCCTTCCTCAGAAGACCAGTCTCAAATCCTCATTGTCAATTACACTATGAACTCTTTAGCAACAAAACCAGCATTTTAACAGGAAAGGATATAATTTCCTCTGGTGCTGTGGTCTCTTTACACAGCCAGAGCAACCAGAGTCACAGCCATGTAAACAAAAATTAGATTTACTGCTGTATTAAGATTAGTGTAACTTATACGGTCCTCAGTGAGGCTTTAAAAAGGGTGTTTGTTAAGAACAAACAATGTGGCACGTTTTCAATGTTTTTGAGAGTAAACCCTACTCAAAGTGTATTTATTGATTTAAATAATGCACTGGTGATTTAGTGCTTACCTAAAATGGCATTTTGTATTAATTCGTCACCCTGCTTTCAGAAGTCTGCTCATTAGAAGCCCTGTTTCTCATAAGAAAGAATCACAGGCACTTAAGCTAACCACATAAACATTATCTGAGTGGAAGAAAAAGAATTAGCTGCACTACCATCATGCCAAATGTAGTAATGTCTGCAAGTCTGTATATCTTTATCTGTTCCAGGACGAAAGTCCAAGAGATAATGTGATTAGAGATTCCCATATACTGTAAACAAGCTGCCACAGCTGTTGGCGCACAGCATTTGTGGTTTGATACAATTAGCTGGGAAAACCGTGCTTCTGAATAACTCACAACAATTTTAAACATGGATATTGGGGTCTTCTTACCGAGCAGATCCAATCCCTCCAACCTGATTGCTGCCTGATGCCAGAGGCTTAAACAGAGAAAAACCAGGATCTTCTGAGAGTTCAGAAGGTGGTGTATCAGCTCCTGAACTGTCTCCTTGATGGGCAGATTTATTCTGTTAATGTTGGAGCAGGTTATAAAACCAATTACACATTTCAAAGGAAAACAGCTGCATCAATGCTTTATCACCAGCTTATGATTTTTGCTACAAGCATGCCAGAACTTTTCATTTACAGGACCTCCTCAGAAACTTTTCTTTAGCTTCTATCCATTGGAGGATGAAAACAAAGCAAAAATCAATAAAAAGTGCAGTTTCAGATGAAATCACAGGGTGCAGACAGTGTCGCTGGAGAGCCCACAGTACAGCAGCACCATTATCACCACCAGCACAGTTGGTTTGTGTCCCTAACCTAAGTTTTATCTTGGGTTCAGTGCTCTAGCCCCAATTACTGAAGTATCTGACAGATTCACAATCTCAGCATAACCCTGTAGGGTTTTATGTCAATGGGAATTGGATGCCTAAATGCCCTTTAACAAAATCTGACTGCAAATGTCAGACCACACAAGAAACCTTTGGCAAGTTAGTGGCTGCCTCTCAACTCCCATGCCTGTGCGCTGGCAGTAGTACCATCTTGCCTCTGTCAGTTGGCAACACGAGACCATGAAAGTTGAAAACATTTTTAACATAGTAGCCATAAGGGGCCAGCCTTCCAAATTCTTTCATCTGTACAATGATATTTCCATATGCCTGAGGCCCATCAGACCTGTATCAATAGCTTGGAGATCTATGGAAGGTTTTGAAGCAGCTTGCAGTGGGAAATGAGAGTAACTTACTAAGGGTCCCATCACCCCCTAAAGGGATGTGGCTGATGTTGGCTTCACCTATGTTTCCTTGCATGCTTCTGTCATCAGCCAAGGATGCCGAATACTGAGAAGTCCCCACTGCAGTGCAACCTTTGCTGTCTGTTATGTGACAGTCCTGACACAGAGGCACGTGCGGATGTGATTGATATTTCTGTTTTCTGCTGCTTAAACAGCTTGAAGTTATGTACAAACAGGAAAGAAGCTTAAGAGTTACAAGAGAGAATTCCTGCTTTATCATTGCATCGGGAGAGACTGTCAGTAGGACCGGTATTAAGTGTCACAAGCTAGCAACCATCTCAGATAACAAGGGAGAAGAAAGTGGAAGAGCAGATCTAAAACAATTACAAAGTGTGCTCCTCTAGTTAATTTCTTCTGACTGCCTACCTGAAGTGTGAGTTGCCTAATCTCCTCTTCCAGCTCTTGAACCTTTGCTTCTCGTTCAGCCACCATCTGTCTGAGCTTCTCTATAAGGCAGTTTTGTTGCTGAACCTCACTGTTCAAGTGCTGCCCTAGCATCTGCTGGGACTCCTTGTTCTTCTCATCCTGCTGGCTCAAGTGCTTTAAGATCTCCTGCATTTGCTTCTGCTGGATCTGATAAAATAGAAACAATGAGTGAGATCTCCACTTTTGTACACAATGATTATTAAGACCCCCTGGATGTTTTCACCTTCCAAGACAAATACCCATTTAGGAATGCTAGGGCAAACCACTGCCCTGCCAAACCCATTCCCTGGTGTAAGCACACTGATGTCACTAGTGCTACTCCAAGAATTTGATCCAATGTTTAAAGCATGAGATCAACTTGCCTTGTTCTCAGCATTTTGCACTGAAAGGACTGCACAGTACATCTACTTGCAATGCCCAGACACATGCAGCTGGGCAAAGAGTCTGTCCCCACTGGTCCCTGCTTGTCATATCAAGATTTTAGTGACTTGGACAGTGCAAGTAGAAAAGACCTGAGCAACTGAGAGATTCAGTTTGCTGGCATCTTTGCTACTCAGTGTAGCAGAAAGGAGATCAAGAGAGTCTGGCCTTTGACAAAGGTGACTTTTTAATAAATTAGATAAAAGTAAAGATGTCAATGTGCTTTCTGTGAAGTTAGAACACGATCAGATTGTGTGACAGTGGTATTAAAAGATGAGGGTAGCATGAGATGACAGCTATGAGGCCGGCTGTTTTACCAGTGGGGTCTGGAGTTTTTCTCATGCTGACAAATCTAATTCCTGTCAGATAGTTTATTCTGCAGGCCAACAAACTACAAGCAAGGTGCTTCTTTGATGTAAGGGATAAAAGCAGGTTAACCATTCCTTCTCAAGTAAACTCGCATCTTTCTGTAGTAATTTCAGTGAGAATGCTCAGACTTGGCAAAAGTAACAACTGTTATTTGGCTCCTCTGTAATCTGCTTAATCTGCTGGTCAGTACCCATATTCCCCGTGGCTGCCAAGAAAGGTGAATACCAGCTTAGTCATAAGTATATCTTAGCTAAAACCTATGAACAGAAGCAAGGAAATGGAAGTGATTTGAAACCTGTGAGGAGCTGGATCAGGAAACGCAGAACTAAGTCTTCTAAAGAAGTAGTATATTTTCTAATTTTTTTTAATGATTATTATTGTAATCGGGGAAGACCATTTAGAACCATGGCAGAACAAACGGATCCTGCAATCCCATGACAGCAGTCATTTATTTCAGTGTAACTGCATCTGGAGTCTCTGATAATACTCTTTGTCTTGAAGGGGCCAAATCTTCTCAGCTCCAGCTACTGCAAATGAATGCGCACACGGCTTAGTGCCCATGGTTCAGCTTGTGTGTTTTGGGCTGTGTAAACCAACAAATGAAAGTGCAAGCATTCTAAGGAAAGTGCAGGCATTCTAAGGAAAAAAAAATCTACAAATGAAGCTGAAAGCTGAACAGAGAATACAGTCCAGCTTCACAGGTCAGGAATGAAGCCCTTCTACCTACTAGACAATCCTATTTCAGTTTAAAGCCACTTAACTGCAGCTGGGTCACGCCTGGTGCTGTCTTGCAGCCTTTTACATGAGATCTGATCCAAAATGCAGAAGGGCTTTAGCTGACTAGGAAACCTCTGGCTGTCAGTTTGATTCATCAGGCTCTTTTGTACCCTAAGGTTGTCTGCATCATCATGTCATTAAATGACATCATGTTTCATCACTTATAGAAAGAAGGCTGATCTGCAAGGGCTGGGACCAACAGTAATAGTCAGACTGTACCAGCAAGGTGTCTATGAGCTCATCGTCGTGTTTTCCTTTCTCCAGCAAGGTTATGATCTGTCCCTTCAGGGTTTTCACTTCACAGCACAATATCTTGTTCCTAGCTTTTGATGCGTCAAGTTTTTTTTTCACTTCCTCGTGACTTTTTTGGAGAGCATCGTGTTCCCCAGTGAGTTTCTGTAGTGACAAAAACACATCATAGGAAATGACAGTTAAAGCCTATCACCAAGCCCCAGGTGCTTTAGTGAGCTAAAGGAATCACACATTGCCTGGCAGAATCTAAAAAATGTGACTGGCATACCATGTCAGTAGAAATTACAAATGCTATTACTTGCTGCCTGCTTGCCAGCATCAAAAAATGGTCTGCTCAGAAATACAAGTGGACTAGATTAGTGCAGTGTGTGCCAGAAGTAAATGATAATTTTGTGTTAAAACCTGATCCGGTATGCTCCTGCTTCTTCATTCACCTCACCATTCTCCATCAAGAAACCCTCTTCCTTCCAGGTACAGGGTGGTGATGCCACACTTGTCGCTGCACTCTCCAGACTGTCAAGCTGAAACAAGGTCTTCTACCATCTCATACCAGCATACCCTTCATACAGTCTCTCTGCTGCCTTCTCATCTCGCCTCATCCAGAGCATGTGTTCTCTCTCCTCCTGATTCTTCCTCGGCTGCTATCTTTCTGTTGGCTGCCCGACATCTTAACCAGCCACAGCTGCACCTTATCTACATCGACCAACCCGCCACCCCTGAAGCCAACCCACAGTTGTATATTATCAGTGCTAATTAACCCAGCTTCATTCCACTACACACACTATCTAGTAGAAGTTGTCCTTGGCATATGCTGCTCCCTGAGCCGTGCCTTCACCTAGATGAAACTGGCCAGAGAGCACGCTAGCAGTTAAGTACTAATGGACAAGTACAGGGCAAGTTATTGTGAATAGAGCCCAAAACACAGAGGCAGAAGTAGAATCACACAGATTACAGTTATTGAGGAAAGCCTTCCCTGTGCTGTGTGCCTGTAGCTATAAATCTCCTCTTTCATTCTCATGGCCCAGAGTAAAAGGTGTGTATCACCTCATTGCTCATTCTGTTGCATGGTTAAATTGTGGTGAGAAAAGCAGCAGCTAATCAAGCTCTGGGATGGTGCCAGGTGGCCTCCACAGAAGTGAATACAGCAGAGGCACAAAGGGAGATGTGCTTTGCTAACCTGAGTATGTGTAGCTGACCACAACTACCCACATTTCTTGTGGACACAGGTCTACATATTCTTCCCATCTCAGGGTTTACAGCATATGCCACTAGCTATAGCCTCTCTCCACTGCTAAGCACTGGATGTCTGTTTATTTTTGTAGCAACTACATGTGATAGATGAATGGTAAGACCCATTTTCAGAATGCCTCTTAGAGGGTGTCTGGTGTCATTCTCAGCTTCATTCTGTTCAAGTGTAGAAGGCCACAGCCATACAGATATATGAGGTGTGAGGGGGATGTTTATATTTAACATTGCATGAAGAATGCACATCTGGCCCAAGGGCGAGAGGGATGCTGCAGTTTGGAGAGCAGGGCTTCTTCCTATATATGCCTTCAGTATAAAGCCAATACCAGCTGCATTGCAACCCAGAGCCTCTCTCCCTCTTTCCATCACCTATCAGCTGGCCACATTGCAGGCCAAATGGATGCATCTGACACAGCATTCATGAAGCAGAGGGGAAGCCCAAATCTTGTACCATAGAGGGATGCCTTGCCATACAAGAGTGCAATACAGACAACAAGCATGGAAACCTTTTGCTCAGTCTGTAAAGTGCAGCAGAACTTCCTCCAGCAGATCAGGTGGGTTTCTGAAATGGTCTCTGGGTAGGCTGTAACATATACCCTGAAGATAAGGCAAGTTATTACACACTATGTACCCAAACAGGACTCTGTCAGCTCACAGGTTTTTACCTCCAAAGTTTCTTTCTTTTCTTTTTCCAAGTTGCGAATCTTCAGCAAGTTCTTCTCTTGGGCTGACAACTTCCTTGGATCACTAAGTGCCAGCAATTCCTCATCAATCTCACTCAGTGATGTTCTGCTCTTGTTTTGACCCAACTGATTCTCCAGCTCTCGAACCTAGGGGACAATAATGACAGCTTACCCAGAGCCTTTACCAGAAGTACAGGGGTTCAGCATCAAAGAGGACATTACCAAAGGGAGTAGCAACGCATTACGTCTTGACATTTTTGTGGTTAACTAACACAGAGCAGTATCTGTTCATTCAAATTTAAATTTGTTAGCTGTTAACAAACATGCAGATGTCTAGGGCATCTGTGCAGGGAGGAGGTATGACACCAGACCTACAGGAGATTCAGGACACATGAAAGATCTGTGCCTTATTACAGCCACATGTGCAGGCCAGACAGATACTCCAAAGCATCTTCAATGCCACTAAACACATGTGTGGGCAACAGAATATCTTAGATCTCTTCGGAAAGGGCAGACACCCGCATACATTTAAGCATCTTGGTCTTTAGCAGAATCACTGTCCAGGATGTCTGCAATCAAAGGTACAGTCTAGCTAGGTACCTAGCACTATTTTAGGTGCCCTGGGATACTGGAGACATGTATGATGCAGGATCTACAAGACATCCATGCTCCCCTGGAGAGACGACCAGAGGTCAGAGGGACACCCTACAGCATCTTGGCTGGCATTAGACACCTATGTGTAGTCAAGTGAACTCAGTCCCTGCATCTCAGCTATTCACTACAGACTTCTTTTAAAGTCAGTAGAAGGAAATGGGCACTGCTCCAGCAGAGTTCCTCTGCCCTGCTCTGGATGTGTCTTCTAGGATAAGATGCACCTACCTCACTTTTGATCCAGTGACTGTATTTACAAGATTCCCACTGACTACAGAAGGGCCCTGGGGAGACTGGCTCAGAAAGAAATTTCTACATTATAGCAGAGTACAGTATGTGCAGTCTTCAGATGAATCCCAGCTAGGGGGTCTAATGGAAGGAAAGTGTAATTTGCTCAAGGGAAAGTAGAGGTTAACAATTTCAGTCAATCAGAGTGGGGCAAAGAAAAAGTCAATCAGAGTGGGGCAAAGAAAAAGTCAATCAGAGTGGGGCAAAGAAAAGAAAAAGGAAAAAAAAAAAAAAAAAAAAAAAGAGGTAATTAAACAGCAGAAAACCAGGAAAAATATGTAACAAATTGCTGGAAAGAAGTTTTAAGATGCAGACAAAACTGCCTCCCTGTCTTGAGCTGACATTTCAGCTAGACTGTGCCTTTCAGAAGATTCAAGAGTTAAAGACTTTACTGAGGTTCCTGAGGGAACAACTTGAAAATCTTATCTGGCCTCAATTCTTCCCATCTGACTTTGGGCACTGAACAAAGGTGTCTAAGTCAGAGCACAGACACTGACAGGGCTCCTTCTGTACTCAGTGGAGAGAGGCACGTTCAAAACATCCTGGGATTCTAACTAGGCTGCCATAGCTCTCCAAGGTCACTGAACTCTCTCCTTCGACACAGACGCAGAAGATTCCCAGCTTAAATACTGAAGCTTGCGTATTTGCACTAGACTAATTAACATAGTTTGCAGGAACTCTGAAAGACCCTGCACATATCAACATATATTTAAAATTTAACTCCCCACCACCACACACACAGTCCACCCACCTCAAAAAACTACTACAGAATTACTAGAAAGTGTTTTATTCTAACAGTTACTTTCTTATAGAAAAGACTGGACATGTAGTTGCAGTAAACACTGTACCGGGACACACCTTATAAGCAAGTATAGATGTTAGCAATTACTTAATGAAGACTAACAAAATCTTTACCTTAAACTGAGGTAATATCTATACTTAGAAAGAACATCCCAGCACCCAGCTTACATGGCACCATGCAGGGTCTTAACTCACCTTGCTTTGGAGAACAAGAATTTGCTGGGCTCGTCCACGCCAGCTGCCAGAATTGGTCAAGAGATTTTGAATATTCACATCTTCCCCAACTTCATTTGCTAAAAGCTATGAAAAAGGGATTAACATCAGAAATAAGGCCAGGCTTAAACACATGTGCTGGGGAAAGCAGAGGGAAAGCTGCTCTCTCTAGCAGTAAACACAAAACACTGTTATCTGCACATAGCGGCCTGCATCTGATATTCAGTATCTCATGTGTTGTAAGCTCTTTCAGATCATTATTACAATATAGATTGTTGGTGGGTAGGAGGAGTTTGGCTAACATGAATCGTTTTACTTGTTGAGGTAGGCAATTCAGTGATAGATTTGAATATTATTCTTTGCTTTTTTAAAAATAGGAATCCATGTTTTCCTGCTTGCCATAAGGAGTGTCAAATTGTACTATTTAGCTGTATAGCCAAGTGTCAAACTGTGCTACTTTTGCAAAAAAAGAGGATTTCAAATTCATCACCAAGGTTTACTAAGCATTACTAACAGTTTTCAACATATGTAATTATTTTTGATACAATGAAAACTTAACCAGATCTTAAACAGGAACAGAGCAGAGATATTGTCTTAATACACACCCTTGCAATCAGAGATTGAGCCAATCTGTCTTGCACAATTCTGACACAGCCATATTAACGAGAGCTAAAGTTAGTATGAAGAGCATTTAAATTATTTATAAAAAGGTCAGCAGAGTTCTATTTTTAGGACCATATTCTCTACTCTGATCTGCATTGCAGCTCTCCTATGCAAAGTAATGAAACAGAGCACATAGTAATGCTTCAAAATCCATGATGAATCAAAGAGGAAAAGGTTACTCTGGATGTCACTCCAACAAACTGTTTAAATGTGCTTTAGTTCAAGCACAGTCTTTAATCCCATTGACTTCCATGGGACTGAAGCCTACATTAAAAGTAAATACATAATTAAATGTTTTGGAAAGGAAGAATGGGCCTGAATGTATGCTTCAAGTCAATCACAAACCTATTTTGCTGAACCAGGACTTCCAAACCTTAAAGAATCTGTACCCATCATAGCTATAGAAATAACAGACACAGTCATTCAGCTATGGTGGTAGAGCATAAATCCGTGTGTCCATGTGCATATCCTTCCAACGCAACCACTGCATGCACACCTTTTCTTACCTCCTTAACGTTCACTGGATATATAATACTTTATTGGAGGCTAATCAAAGCTCAAAAGAAAAGAAGCCTCCTGATTTCACAAGCATATACCTCTTGCACAGGATCCCAGCCACACACTGCATCCTGCAACAGTACCTTTTGGATCATTCTCAGTTCCTGTTTTGTAGATTGGAGTTGGTTACGATACTCTATCACTTTAAAGTTGGCTGTGGTTAATTTTTCTTGCAACGCTTTCATCTCTGGACTTTCAGCCTTCGAAGAGAAGAATGTACTTGTTAAGAACAGAATCCTCAGCAAAAACCCGAAGCGATTCAGATCCACAGATTCATCAGGATCACTGAATCCCCTCCCAGACCCATGCCTTCCCTAACGTTGGGGGTATAGGGGAGATTATAAACAGAGCAGTTTGGTCACAAAACTAGTGACAGGGATACACCCTTGTCATAAGGAAACGGCTGTGCAACAGAAGAGAACTAAGTATCAGCTTCTGATTTCCTCTCTTCAATTACAATTCATACCAAGTTTCCTTCCGTCATCTTCAGAGTTGATTGCTTGATTCTTGCATCACCACCAAGAGAACGTATTTTTTCTACAGCTGTCTGTAGCTGGAAAAAATAGTTATTATAGAATGAATACAGTGAAAATTATACCTCCGTGCAATATTAATTAGCAAAAAAAGTTACACCATGGACAGTTATTTACTCTAGAAAAAAAGACTCTTTCATTGTCCCTTTTTTTTAAACAGAATCAGTAGGAAAGCATAAATTTTTTTCCTGAAATGCTTCCCAAAGAAGCATGTGTTATTTTACTGTGAAATACCTTCACTGAAAATGCCTCTGAGTTGCTGAGATGGGATAAGTTATCCAGACTTCTGGGGGATTTTGTCACCATAGGTTTATAAAATAAGTGTTTATATACATAAATGCAAATCCAGTACAGTACAGGATATTTCATAAAAAACACAGTTTTACTCAGCAGAAGAATGTAAAAGGAGAAACAACTACCTAACGCCCTATAGCTGCAATTTAGTAATAATGTTAAGGCTCTTCTTTAGCTGGTAGCTCTAAAGAAGCATTTCTCAACCCGTGAAGAACAGGTCTCCCTATTGCTTGCCACAGCAAAGGCAGGCAGACACAGAGCTGCTCCAAACCATGTCCTGTGCTAAGGTTGCAAAGACTTCTTACTGGACGGAAGCGCAATGAATTTGGAGCTGGAAAAGGCCAGGAAACGTTGCTTCAAAGGGCTGAGACTTCATTCTTTGAGGTGGGTGGAAAATCTTGATTATTTCTGAACAAAAGAAATCTCTAAGGAATAGCTTCTTCATTAAAGTGATATCTGGGGAAACACAGAGTGTAACTTGGAGCCAGCTTCAATGTCACCCTTTCCTTGGAAGCAAATCAATGGTTAGGCCACCCTTTCTCTTCAGCTCATACACTTTCAGTCAATGGACTGAGAATGAGAAATTTCAGCTGCGTTGGCAGCTTCTAGGTCTAATTCTAAGGAAGCTGTCTGTAAACATCCGTTTGCAGACTTTGTTTACATGTATCACCCTTTGCTAAGTGATTGCTCAATGGCCACACCTCCTTTTGTTTGTGGGAACATAGTCATGTTAAAACACTTCTGATTTACACATATTTCAGTTTTCATACAAGCAAAGAGCAAATATTTATGTAAAATAACAGTGTTTTCTACTGCTGAAAGTGCATACTGTGATGCATTTGTAAGGTACCAACACCACAATTAATTTTGCAGATATTAAGGCATCTATCTAGAAGTAGGCATAGGTATGTGACTAAACTCACAAATCAAGACGTTCCTTGTTTTCAGTGTGGGTATCTGTACAAAGAAAAAATACACTCAGGGAAGCCTAACTTTCAGCTCTCTCTACATTACATCAAATGGATGGACTGACTGCAGACTCTGTTTTGTTGCCCACCCACAGCTGTCCAGTCCCACCCGAGGCATCCGAAGGTGTTCAGCAGGCCTTCAGCTGCTGCACCAGGACTGCCAGTCCTGTCACATCTAACAGCCCTGCAGGGACATCTGAGATGTCAAGTGGCATCTCAGACTGAACTTTCACACTTATATGTTGGCAACTGAATGGCACTTTAGGTGTCTTGGTTCTTTCTACAATCTATGGAAAAAGATGAGTGTGTCTAGACAGTGATCCAGCTTAGCTTAAGAGTTACTAAAGAGATGTGAATCACTGCAGGTTCCTGTCTGTGACAGCTCTTCTCTTTCATCATTCAACATTTTTCATAGATACCTCCCACTGTCAAACGTTGCTTTAATTTTACCCGTCTTTTCCATCTTCCTATAGTCCTATCAACCAAGTACAATCCAGAAACTCAGCCAGTGACCATTAGTTTAGAGAAGAGCCTCCCCAAATGAAGTTGTGAGAAAATACAGATGACTGATCAGGGCATGGTTCCAGTCGGGTTCATGCTGTGGTTCACCTTTACCTCAGATGGGGCAGGTTGTTGGGTTTGGTTCTGATTTTGATGGTGCTGGTATCTAAAGAAAGATTAATATATATCTAAAGTGTCCATCTCTGCTTTGACCAAAAATTATTGCACCTTGAACATGTCTGTTTGCTTTGAGTTTGATTTCCTTTCCTGAAGCGTCTGCAGTCCTTTCTTTGGGGTCAATATCTGATGATATTTTAAGTTTCTGTTTGAATAATAGTCATTACGCTTCTGCAGTAGGGGGTTATAACCAAGCTGATTTTTCTTGAAATTATTCATGGCTTGCTCCCCTACTTGTGTGATTCTGTGAGTCCCCAGCTACCCCTGGTATTTCTTAGCCAGCCTGCCAACTGTTTGACAAGATCTCTCTGACCAGAACACTCTGGATTTATGCAGGAGGTCTCAAAAATTTAATCTACCATTTCTTGATCTTTCAGGTAACTGGGGTACAATTCAGATAGATGAATGATTCATGATAGTAACTGACTGTGAAAGATGGGAGTCAAAATGCATCTGTCAGCATGATAAACATTACTGATCTATTTAAATGATGTCTTCTAGGGAAGCAAAATGCAGGAAAAAAGCATTAAAAATTATTCAAATTTTACCAAACTTTAAGGAAGAGCAATAGTAGCCAATGAACAAAGTAAACATTGACATCAGGGCACCTAATTTGCATTTCAGCAGTCACTTGAGTAGAATTATTCCTGTGAAAGGTTAGCACATAAAAAAGTTATACTACACCAGAAAAATGAATTTGCCTGAGTGAAGATTTGCTGTCTTATGTGATATTGCTTGTTACTGTCTCAGTTCTGGAAGAATAGAGTGCTAATTAATTACTGGTATAAATAAGGTGGGAAAGACAGACATAATGTTATGAAATTTGCTCCTCCTCACAAAAACAACAACAAAAAAAAAAATCAGAAAAATATCATTGCCATACTGCTAGAAAAGCCTCTGTGCTTCAAATACAAGTGAAAATTCCTAAATGCTATTTCATAAATCTTTGGCTTATTGTAACTTATGGGTATCCTTTCCTAGCTCCTCCTTTCTGCAAAGGTGAAAACAGCTGAGGGCACACATCCCTCTCTCCTATCATGGACAGAAATTACAAGAACTCAAAGCAAGTGTGGATGTAAGAGCAAATTCAAAAGGGGATCATGAATCAAATTTTCTACAAATCCTCTAGCCCAAAAATTGGATTTCTATGTTTTAGCACACAAAAAGAAAATAAGAAAAATGGCTCACTTCTCTCTCCAGCTCTTTGACTTTGTTATTCAGTTGCTTCACTTTGGCTTTTTCACTCTCAGTCTCAGCCATTATCTCACGATTCTTTTTGGCCAATTCAACTATTTTAGTAGCTGCAACATCTCCAGCTAAACCAGACGTCCCTGAAAAGTATACATAAAAGCAAAGGACATATCTTACAGGCAAGATTCAGAATAGATGATGCTTTTGTTCTCTGTCCAGTGCACAATGTACTTTTATTGTCTAATCCATTACTCTCAGAGCTGTGCCAGGCACTGAAATGAACAAGTGAGGGAAAAGAGGCATCAGTGATTCCAGCTGGATTGCTTGGTCCTTTGAGTCAGCATCACATTATAGCTAGCAAAGCCATTCTACACTTAAGCAACAGCCACATGTCAGAAGGCCACAAGGGTGGTCGTACAGCATTACTACATAGAAAGGGTAGAGGTGTTTCCTCCTCACTGCTGTAAAGGACAGTTATCAACAGGGTTTTGTGGCATATTACAGAAAAAGACAACACTATTTTTGCTGGTTGTTTACTGCTGGAGGAATTGCTGAAACAGAGGTGCAAACTTTTCTAGACATCTGTCCTAAAAGGTCAGGCACACTATTACAGTTGTGTCCTAGATAACATCCAGGAAATTTCACTGTGCCTATTTACATGTCCCTTGCGATAATACACGGAGCCCTACTGTATTACTCTTCTAACTGCTCCTTTAAACAGACAATTCATTCACCTCCTTATCAGAGAAGCTTTGATTAGTGTCACAAATAAAGTAATCCACAGGACTGGCTTGTGTGTCACTTCACTTTTGTTAACATCCCATAGGTGAAGAAAAGTTCTCACTCAAGTGCAAAATCAATATAATTGCATACAATGTCCATGGAAACCTCTAGCTCAGCAATGAATATCAGCCTGCAATAACAAATCCTTGGTGGGATATACAAAGTTTGAACTCATCTGCTGTCATTCTTTTTAACACTTTCATCCTCCTTGAGTGCTCTGAAGTAATGATTTTCTGCTGGTACCTGTGAAGATTCTTCAAAAACCAGGGTGAAATGCAAAGATGACAGATCAATCAAGTCAATTCTGAGTCCCATAAAACCCCTGGAGACATTAAAGGGGCTATGCAGAATACAGCCAAGAATAGAATATATCACTATTTTAAAACCTTGTAGAGAATATTATTTTTAAAAGTATTTCCATTTTGCTCGCTCCTTTATCTGTGTTGTCCCTCTTATCGAGAGGTTACTTTTTCCTTAGTTTTCATGATAAATAATGGCTGCTAAGGATCACAGTAAGTACTAAACTAACCAAAAGCCAGGCTGGTGCTTCCATGTGATGGTCTTCAAATGCACGGCACACATTTAATCAAAGCTTTTAATTCCCAAGCAATGTAGGTGAGTCTCTTGCCACAATGCAGACAGGGAAGACAGAGGCATGGGGCAAACTGCTGCAAGCTGGCATAGCAGTCAGCCAGAGAAGCTAAAGCAGGACATCTGGCTCCTGGTCCTGACCCAGTAGTAGTAGCTGATCATCACTTCTACATACAAGCTACAGATAGTTTGTAAGAATTAAGATGTAATTGAAGTGTTATTTAGTTCTGCCTATTGCTGGTTTCCCCCTTCTCTACTAGCCTGGTCATCACGGCTGTCCTGAACAACAGTGGCACCCAGTGGAAGAGGTGCATCCTGCACAGTTCAGTTTCCAAAGGACACCCAAGCCACTTCAGAAGCTGGACTTTGCATTCGGCCAGCATCCTGCATGTGCCCTACTCACGCAAACAAAAGGAGCCTGAATAAGGAATTTAACACTACATAGCAGAGAAAGCTGCAACATTGCTGTTTGATATTAACAGAAAGTTTTCCAAAATATGATTTCTATGAATCATTATTTTTTTGTGCCAATAATAGCAAGTTTGCAGATGATGTGTGAGGAACAGAGATCACTGTGTACCCCAAAAGAGCATTATACTTCTTTTAAGGGACATGACAATTATTAGTAACAATATTTTGCACCTCAGGTCTGACCTGTCTGACTACCAGTGGTCATAATAGTATATAACATTATAAAATACTATTATAAATAATAGTATTCAAATTTTGCATCTCATGAAACCGAAGGAAAGAGTAAGGCACAGACCTTAAAGTGCACATGCCATTCCTTGTGTAACTACTATCATGCCAAACCATTGTGAGGAACTTCCCTCTGCAAATAAAGCAATGAGACTCCTTACACGGGAGAGACATCAATGCTTAGCAAACTCTGCAAATGCAAAGCAGTGTCAGCTTAGACCCTTGCAAGTTTATGCAGGAACTCTGAAGTGTTGACTAAATCTATACCCAGGTGACTAAGTATTTTCAAAGTTCAAAGTCCAGTGATTTCAGTGCTGTTGTAAATTACTGCAAGCTCAACAGAACAAACCTCTCAGCTGAGAATTCTGATTCTTCCTAGCACAAGCTTATTACAGGAGTGGAAACAAATCCAACCACAGTATGACTGAAATACTCCATTTTAGCATAAAGCAGGTAAAGAGATGCACACGAATATTTCACTGCCAGGAGCTCACAACAAATCTTCTTACCTCTATTGTCATGAGCATCACGCAAACTAACATAGTGAGAATACAAAGTTACTGTGGTTACCTGACAAAGCCAATCTGTCCTCCTGTATTTTTTTCTGGAGTTGCTTTATTTCAAAATCTTTCTCTGTCATCAGTTTGTATAGTCTGCAGTTCTCATCCTGGACCTCTCGAAGCTGATCCTGGAGCTGCTCGTTCTCAACCTCAAGCAACCTGAGAAAAAATAAACCATCATGGCAAATGTCACTGTCATGTGCTTCAAGCAGATGCTTCCAAATATAAATAATTAAATGACTGTATGCTAGATGAGCTGAGCTTACTAGGAGTGAATTTACTGAATTAAGCAGGATATCCTAAGCCTCAGATCAGAACACAAGTTGATGATCTGATCTATTCAGTTAACTAATTTCTTCCTTAAAAATCCTGCACTTCCTTGTGTTGTCTGGGGCAAAATGTTACATAACGGGCACCTTTTCAGTGTTCTTGAGGTTACTGAATAGTCTTACCTCACTCAGTCCTACCTATCTGGTTCTTGAGAGGAAACCAGGCGGGCTCACCATCCAGCATCTGTGACATCCAGGCTTTACTTTCCATACGTACCAAAGACAACAGAAGTCAACAGAACACGAACTACAAAAGCTGCTACTGAGGTTCCTTCTTTTAAAATGAATGCTCCATAGCAATTCACAAAAGACCAGTTCCCTGTGTCCTCATCTGATTTTCTTGGAACCCCACCAGCAAGGACTAGCATCAGTTTGTATTGTTAGTGTTGCTTTTTGGAATTAATTTAGAAACAAAGAATATGAAAAAGCCCCCTGAAAGGCAGAAAATAGCCTTGCTTCTCCTGTTCTTCAGTACATTTAGTAACATTTAAGGTTTCAGCTCTCTAAGATATGGAGGGAATTAATAACCTTAAATCTCTTTGCTATCCTTACGTGATGGTTCCTCTGAATGTAAAATCTAGAAGCTAAGGCCTCAGGGGCTCCATTCAATTGAGGGCACTACTAGGGTATCCATTTTCGATGCCCCAACATTATCTGAGCTCTCTACGTGAGGCCAGCAGCCATGATGCAGGGTTCTTCAGAAAAATTCTGGCACCCAGGCAAAGAATTGACAACATTTCAGATAGCACTTGCCACTTGCAAGGCAACCCCAAGAATTATTAACATCCTTCAACTTTAGACATACCTTTTAGCCAGAATCCTCCAGACAGCAGCATTTCAGAGTAGCCATGAACCTGTCTCCATTCCCCAGAGAGGAAACCAAATGTGCTAAGAGAAGCCATACTGACACTGGCGTTGGCAAATATGTTTGTGGTAGAGGCCCTGCTGGCTCAAGTCAGAGGTTCCTATTCTGCCTGCCGCTGAGTTTTCTCTCTCCTCCCATCTGAGTTTCCTCATCTCCCCCTACTTGAGTTTCAGGGTGAGTCCCACTCCGTACCAAGACATGGATGTCTCTGTGAGCAGCAAGCCAAACTGCACACAAAATTCACAGAAGGTCTAGTCAATACAACCAGTGCTGCCCACAGACTAGCTGCCACTGCCAGGTGATCTAAGTGTACTGATGAGGGGCCTCCATTCATTTACCTCCACACAGGTGCTGTTTGGGCTGCCCACCCATCCCCCAGCTGCTGCTGCTGAAGGGTGCAGGTCTCCTGTGTCCTATCTATCATTCTCACAGTATTCTGTGATTCTATGATTCCCATGTGGAAATTCCCAACACGCTACAGCATCTCAAATATCATTAGACACCTAAGCCAGCCAGATGAATCGGCCCCTAGATTGTTAGTATCTACAGTGTGAACCTGAGTGTCTACACTTTGGTGACTTAACCTGGAACGGAACCTTTGCTCCAGACTAGAACAGAAGTAGGTAGCTTGGATGATCACAGAGATTTGGATAAAGCCCAGTTGTTACAGTATATACCTGTGGCTATAGACATATCCCCCCCCCCCCCCCCCGAGAAGTCTGCCATCTCCAAGTCACCTACATAATTTTTATTCAAAAGGTTTAGTAGGCTTCTTGCTCCAACTGGACTTTGGAGCTTTTAAACGCACACTCCATATGTGCATGTCAGAATAAATGACCCCTTAAAGCACTGCCATAAACAGCACAGTCAATTTATGAGACAATTCACAATCCACAATTAAGAAATGCACTTCTGTTTCAAAGCTGCAAATCAAAGGGAGATCAAAGGCAGCTGTTTACAAAGGAGAAGAAAAAAAGGAGCAATCCAAGTAGAGAAGAGGCAAAACTAAGCTATTCCCACATGTACCACTCAGCAGTGAGCAACAAAACTGTGCAGATTTAATTAGCGACACATGGACAGAAAGATTTTTAACTGTTAGGGAATTAACACGAAAAAAAATTCTAAGCTCTTAACACACCTGATCAGCAATGTCTTCCTCAGAGCTGGCTTCCAAGTCTTGACAAAAAAGCACTTACAGTGGGATGGGCTACACAGAGCTGGAGTCTCCTTTGAGAAACCTCCACATTCCATCCCATAGTGACCCTAAATGTTACAAAGGAGCTAGCAAGTTCCACCCAAGAGGCTCAGCTACAGAAAGTCAGACAAAAGAAACAAGCTGCAGAAAGGTAACCCTTTTCACTCTAGTTGGAGGAAACACAGCCAGGTGAGGCTTATGAGCAGGGCCTACGACTGAAACCCTGGTAAGTGTCTTTCCCAACTCTGTTACAGATTCTCCATGTGATGGGGAGAGTCACTTAATCTTAAATATACCAAACAGATCAGGGAGGATAAAGTTACAAAAAGAACAAAACAGAAAGACAGAAATGTCAACTAACACTGGTCTAAACACAATTTGGAAGTAGGACGGAAGGAAGGAAAAACAAACTCCCAAGGCTCAGAGGAAGGGAGACTTCTGAGGGGAGAATGTTTTCCAAGCGCTGCTATAAACAACGCTGACATGCTGAAATCACTGCCAGTGCAGACCATATGGAGTCCGGTTATTCTGGAACAAGTTTCTAATGTGTTGTCATGGGAATACTGCAACGTACATCCTGGTGAATCCCTTCCAGAAGCAAATTCTGCCCAGATTTGATACACTCATAGCCACCCTTTTGCTGAAGGCAGACGTACATGGGCAAAGGACAATCCAGATAAATCTGATACACCTGCCAGGCCAAATGGGGACTTTTAACAGTCAGTGCCACTGAAAACAGAGGTAAGTAATAGCACTTGAATTACTCAGACCTAAACTACTGAACTGTAAATAGTAGAAAACCATTAGAACTCTTGTGTACTCCACACGTCGGAGTATGCACACTGCATCAGCACCTGAGCCCCTCTCCTCCACCACCACATCTGAAGTACAGGAATCAGTCTCCCTCTTCATTAAAAAAAAATAAATCAGATCTTCATAGTAACCTTCTATATGCTATCAGAACAAAATGTTGAAGGGAGAAGGACAGCTGGTAGAGGTCAGATCAGAAGCATAACTTGGCAAATCCCTCAGCAAAGCCATGCTGAGGGACCTATATGTGAAGAAGACAAGATACGATGCAATGGTGAGAGCATTGGTTTCTAGGTCAGCTGCCTGTTTCCACATAGACCTCCTTTGCAGCATGAACACCACATTCCCAGAAGCACCTGAAAGTTTCAGTGGTTCATTCCTGGGTTCCCTGCAACTTCACAGAAGCTCTGCTGCAGCTTATGCACTTGGGCGTTTAAGGAAGCAATCTTCAGAAACAAGCTGAGCAGGGAGTTGCCCAGAGCAACTCAGAGGGAATATCAGCATTTAAGAAGTAATAAACCTTGGTTAGTGGCTTGATAAACTTTGGTAGAGGTGCCCTTCCCCACTCTGGATTCCGGGAGGGGAAACTGTCTCAAAGGTATACGGTTTTCCACCCATGATCTATTGGTTTTGGCTGAGCTGCCAGCTTCTCCTTCCTGCCCCTGTATCACAGTACATCATGTGCTGGGGTAACACAGTACCCCATCATGCTATCAATAAAACAGTCTGTGGGGCTAAAGCTGTAAATGAGATCACTGAAATGACTTGAGATAAAAGTACCCTTGCCCCAGAAAGTGAATGCAGTTTCCAGCAAACACCCATATGAGCACAGGTGCGAAGTGGGAAGCAAAAGCAGGAATTTCTTCAGCTGGCTTTACTACCAACACAAAGCAAATCCCTAACTAGCCAGCACTGTAGTAACTGCAGACGACTTTGGGATGTGTCCAGCTGGCTTCAGACCTGTTCTAGTGTGTACAAAAAATATGAATTGAGTCAGAAGGAAAGACTGACTATATCCCAGAAGGAAGATAAATTATGTGACCTGGGGTTTCAAATCTCTGCTTCAGTCAGTTGAATTATGCACTCCAGTCCAAAAACAAGAGCAAGGAAGATCCATACCAGAATGTCTAATGTCCTGGTAATCCAGATACTACTCCAGTGGGTGAGACAAGACCCAACCCCCTGTCCCCAGTGAGGTTTAAAACCCTATTTTGTATAACCCTGTCAAGTATCTTAACCAGAAGGCAACTCCGTCTGTGAGATCCTCCTATATAGCTGTCTTTTGATCTACTGAATCAGGTTATATCGCAAAGGTAGCCAGAGGAACACACTGCACTGCCTTTGGCCTGCACCCATTTAGCTGCATTGCCCTTATTTGTCTTTGGAAATTACTCACGTAGGGAACCTGTTTGTTTGCAAGACTAGGCAGGAGCTAACCAACAGCTCAGAGGATGCTTGTGATCCTGAATTACTGGATTTCATCAGATAGTACCTAGCTGTCCTAGTGTGGCAGTGTTAACCCCTCTGTCCTTCCGCTCTTCATTTGTGAAACACTGATAATAAAACCCACATCACAATAATGTAAGGATAAACATGTTAGGGACAGTGAGAGTCTTCTCAGGATAATGAAAGCCCAATATGTGAAGACAGAAAGTGCTATGTCAACTTAATAATATGAGTTTCACAAGGTCATACACAAAACATACTTCTGTGACTTCCTCAAGGAATGGTTCTGCTACACCTTTACCTTTTGCTGTCATCTTCATTTACAGGTTGTCCTGTTTCAAACAGGTTTAGATCATTTGGGATTCCAAATGTCTCCTTTGCATTGCCATTATCATCCTTCTGACTGTTCTGCTTTTTCTTCCTCTCCATTAGATTTTGCAGGCGTCTTTGCTGTTGTTCTTGATAAGCCTTAAACTGGCTTTTGAAATGTTCATTTACTTTCATGTCTGACTCCATTGTTTACTAAAAGCATAACAAGAAGAAAATAAAAAGTGACAGAGAGCAGAGATCAACATCACTTTGAAAAACATCCTCTTCTAGCAGCTGCTTTGCAGTTTTTTCTCACTGACCTCTGTGCAGTCTCCCTGCCACCTTCTTGCAGTCACTGTGCTCTTCAGCCCCACGGCCTTGCTTCAAGTGCCTTTTTCCATAAATGGCTTTCAAACAGTCTTGATAAAAGTTTTCGGGTCTTTTCACTCTAGCATTCAAAAAGCAACGTTTTAAAATGTTTTTGAACAGATCTGTTTAAATAAATTTTTTTACAGAAGAGCACATTGGGGTCAAATCCAAGCAAATGTGGCAGTTACATTATACTGACTAAAGGGAACAGAGATTGTTTGCAACCATCCAGCCTTCCTTCCCACATTTCAAACAAAGGTGCAGATCCCCCCATTGTTGGGTTATTGTGGGACTGACAGAGGAAGAAAGATCTCCATTTATCCTAATGCTTCCTTTGGGCACTAGACACCAAGACTGTGGCTTGCATCTTTCCCCCACATTTCTAAGCATGAAGTGATAACATTAAAGCGATAATATTGCTACCCATTTAAATGTCTAGAGCTTTACTTAGCATGACTAAAGATGATGAGTTTTCTGATGTATTCCAGCCCCCTCTCCTTCTGTTTGACATTCACTGTCAGCAAAATATCTAGTGCACCTTTGATCTAGGAAAAACAACCAGTAAAAACTTAGGAAGGCACGCCCTCCACTGAGTAATTAATGCAGGCCCTTACTCACACTAAGGCATTAATCATGCTGATAAAGTGCCAAATGCACGCTATGTCCCTTTGTGCCTGCACGTCCTGTTATGGGCAGAGATGTTCTGCAAACAGCTTTACCTCCACGCCTGCCTCAGGACAACATGGGTGTGTGGACAAGGTGCATTAAGGATTGACAAGCCCAAAGAGCAGAGTTCGGTGCCTCTGCACAGCCCACAGGACTCGTGGGTATGAGTGATCCTGGGGTATGAGGGGTCACGGAGCCACACAATGGTTTGGGTTGGAAGGGACCTTAAAGACCATCTAGCTCCAATGCCCTTCCATGGGCAGGGACACCTTCCCCCAGCCCCGGTACGGTGCCTCGGGGCACCGTTTGCCTACGTGCGTACCGTACCGACTGCAAACCCAGCGCAGGGGGATGTGCTGCCCGGCTGCTGCGTGGGGCGCGGGGCTCCCTCTGCCCCGCCCGCCCGTCCCGCGGCCTGAAGGGCCTGACAGGGCCGCACTGCACCCTCCGCCCCTGGGCCGCCGGCCCGCGCCTCCCCCACCCCCCAGCCTACCGAAACCGCCTTTCCCGGCCCCGAGGGCAGCGGGAGATTCCCCCCGGCCGCCCTGTCCGGCCGGCTGCCCGCCTCGGTAGGGCCGGGCCCGGCGGCTCCGGATGCGGCTCCCGGCGCGGCCCTGCCCCACGCGGTTCCCATAGCAACGGCGGCCCGCCCGCCAAGGTCAGGGCAGCGCCGCGCATGCGCAGTGGTGGTACGGCACGGCCGGCGCGGGAGCTCGCCCTTCCCCTCAGCCCGGCCGCCATGTTAGCTCCCCTCGGCCGCCGCCTGCCCCGGGGCGCTTCCCGGCCCCCCTGCCCGCAGGAAGGCCGGCCCCTCGGGGCTACGGGAGCGGAGCTGCACCTTCTTGTGCCCCGTGGTGGGGAAGGAGGAAAGCAGGTACAGGAAAAGGCATCTGCGCGATGGAGGGGCGTCTCCTTACAGCCTCCCCAGCTTTACTCCAGCGAGAGTGAGCAGCCAGGGATAGCATTGTACTGTCCAGTAGCATCGCACCCTCCCTGGTGATTTTTGTGCAGGTATACCAGCTTACCCCATCCCTCTGCAAGGGGATGCATGAACAGGGGGAGCGAGCCCCCCCCCCCCCCCAGCAAATCCATAGCCAAACACTTCTCTCCAGTGCTCACATGTTTATTTGTATTTCATCTCCCACTGCTCCTGTACAGTGTGTCACAGAGTTGCAGTATGTACCTTGCGGTATTTGTTACAGAGACATAATACTATCACCACGGAATGTAAGCCAATAGGAAAAAATGAGGTGTTGATAAAGCCAATCAGTAAAAACATTTATTTTTATGACTGCTATTGGAGATACAAGGGGGTTGGCTGTAAAATAACAGTGGCAATTCACAGAGAAAGGTTTTCATGCCTCATTGAAGATGATGGGGGGGCTTTTCAGATTTAAATGATTCAGAATTTCTATGGGGAATGATACTGCAGAAGTCAGAGCTAGATCATATATTTTACCTAAAAGCATTAGAACACCAAATCGAGGTTTAGTTTTCACAAGGTATATTTTAAATGTTACATTTAAATGTTACTCAGAAGAACAC
The DNA here is from genome assembly GCF_963210335.1 of Falco punctatus. NCBI lineage: Eukaryota > Metazoa > Chordata > Aves > Falconiformes > Falconidae > Falco > Falco punctatus. The sequence continues at coordinate 54,076,267 of NC_137583.1, read as the reverse complement.
TGTAAATAAAGTTACAAAATATAGTAATCCAAGAGTCTGAAAATCTGTATTAAAAATAGGGAGCCTGTGTCTTTGTTAACAATGAATAAATATAACATTTAAATAGCTGCAACATACCAAATACTTGTGCCTTAAATAAAAAAAAATAGAAGTTTATATATCTCTCAATAGTTTAGAAGTCATTTAGTGGTACTAGATGTAAATTCCTAAGTTACAAAACTGGAGGCTGACAAATCCACAGGATAGAAAATGGCAGCAAAGCATTCACGACACCATTTTACAGACGTGGCCTCCACGTTCTGCCTGTGGCCTAAAAGAATATAGTTCAGACTTCAGTTTTGGGCAACTGCAGCAAAAGTAGTCACCAATTTTAAGACAGGGTTGACAGTTGAGAGGAAGATAAAGGGAATATACTACATCTCCTAAAAATGGGATATGGTAGTCTCAATCAGAAAGAGCCAAACTCTTGATACCTGCTCCCCCAGTGCACAGTCATTTAGGCTGCCAGCTTCAGGACAGTGTACCATACACAAAACAGATAAAGGGCAATTCTCTAATACCACGTATTATTTTTTTCCTCAAGAACCCCTCGATATGAGGTTTGTAGCTGCAGCATGTAGGCCACCACCAGGACAGAGATTTCAGTCAGCTTTCCATTACTCCTTGGGCTTCACCACGTACTCCTGAAACATTGAATACAGCACACCTACAAGACAGAAATACAAGCACAATTAGAAAGCTGGGTTAAATAGGAAACAACGGCTTTCAAAATCAGAACAGTAAGAGAGAGTCTCAGCAAAAGAAATAACGTTTCACTTTCTCTTCTGCTGTCTCTATGTTTTTCGAAATAGCAGTGATGGAACACTACAAAATTATTCATATACAAAGAAACTGTAAATGAAAATGCAGGTCCCAAGCCAATTCTAGTTTGCTTTGCAGCCAAAGTCAAGCTTTTCTGTTGTACCTTTTCTGTGGTACCTTCTGGGAGTACAGCACAGACAGCGTTTCACAGGATATACATTTACACACACAGAGAGCTGCAATACTTAGATGAGACCTGGGATGTACCAATCATTCAGTACATTCAGGGACACAACTCCTGTCCTGAAAAGTGCACATATATAGAATATGTAATACCACAGTCTACACAAGCTGATTTTCCAACACACTAACTTCATAAACAGCAACACATATACAAGGGAAAACATTAATATCAGATGTTTTTTCTAATTTGCCTCTAATTTAAGCATCTGTAGAACATCACATACTTCCCACATCTAAAAGCAGTTGGAACTTCTACTCTCTTAAGTATAGTTTAGTATTAAATATGTGTACTTAAACATCACATTACTCTAGAAAGGCCAAGCAAACACCAGTACTGAGCATAAATATCCTAAAATGTAACAGCCACGACACTTCCACCCCAAGGGTATTTCATGCATGCTCTATTATCCACCAGGAGAAGAGATGTGAGAGGTTCTCTGCAGTTTGCCATTGCTGAGGACAGCCTCCCGTGCAGTACGTACCACATGTTAACGCTCCCACGACAAAGCCCTGTGCTGCCACACGCATGTGAATCAGGTGAAGTGACATTTTCATTTCACCTCTGTGCTTCAGTTTGTACAGCCCGTAGCCAACCACCATGGCGAAGCCAGCCATTCCTGCAAAGCAAGGACAGCATCCTCCGAGTCAAGATCCAAGTCATCATGATGTGCAAGTGACACACTTAAAAATACCCTGGGAATCTTAAAATCGTTTAGGTTGAAAAAGACCTTCAAGATCAAGTCCAACCGTTAACCTAATGCTGCCAAGACCACGGCTAAACTGTGTCCCTATGCATCACGTCTACACTTCTTTCAAGTACCTCCAGGGATGTTGACTCTACCACCTCCCTGGGCAGCCTGTTCAGTGCTTGACCAGCCTTTCGACAAAGTCTTCCTAATACTGATCTAAACTTGCCCTGGCACAACTTGAGGCTGTTTCCTCTCATCCTAACATAAGTATGTTGTGGTCTAATCACTCCACTTTTGTGTAGATGGCAAGTCCCAGCCTGCCTACTATTTTCACTCATGCCACCTCATTTAATGCACAAGTCAGTGCAGAGAAGAGTGGGAGATTTCCACTAAAATGCCAAAGCAGTAGTTCAAGGTGTCAGAGTTGGATTTTTTTTCAGAACAAGTGCTTGCACCCTCTTTGCTGGATGGAAGCTCACACCCAAGAACACCGCTCAGCTGCAGCTCGAACACTCAGCAAGTGGCTGCACCCTGACGTACCCACCAGCCTGCTGAGGTTGCTATTTTGGGTGCCATGACGTTTGGCCAGCTTTGACCAGGACAGGACAAGTCATACATTACTTGTCCAGTGCTGTGGGAGAAAGGTTCAGCAAGGTTCCTTTCACAGGGACAGAGTTCACTTTTAGTTGTTCAACAGACTGAACACTGCCCTGGCTGTGCCAACTCCAACCTGTGTACACAGACGCTCTCACAGAATACAGAGCAGCAATGCTCAAAATTTCCCAATTCCATCCACTTTATTCCATATTTAGGATGATTGTTTACACAGTTCAAAGGAGGCTGCCTAGTTTTAAGCATTATGTATATTTTACTGATGAGAGCCCAGACAGCTCGTCTCCTTGAACAGGAGTATTACCAATTCCACTTGTGAAGCTATAAACCCTTACTTCACTGGTGTACGATCCATGTGTAGCTTCATTAAATATTATTTAAAATAATATTTTTATATTATTGAGAGTTTTAGGGCCTTCAAACTATCTCCGACACAGGCTGAAGGTAAGTTCTGCCAATCTGCTTGGGAGAACCTGGACTCAGGGAGTTTGTAGTACGCCTTAAACTGGAGAGCAAAGTCCTGTGACCACAGGAGCCAGTGACAGGTATCTGTTGGCAAATGCTTGGAACAGTTCACCCCAAGTGACCCGACTGCTCTCTGTTTAAGGTGGCTGGAAATTAAAACATGCCTCATGTCAGAGACAGTTCCTGATCAGCGGAAAGCTCTCAGGATGAACCCAACTGATCCTCTCTCTCATCAGAGGCTTTTTCAGGGTCTTGGCAGAGAGGCTGAGAACTTGAACAACCTCCTCAAGCTGTGGTACCACAAAACTTACCAAGAAAATGCATTTTAAACTAAGGGATGGCAGCAGAGAAGGGCAAAATGTTTAGCAGGCCGGCTGCATTTTAGATACACCTGGTCTGTATTGTTTTAGCTTTAAAATCACTTTGAGGTGATCACATAGTTCCTGGTAACTATACTCCAGAACAGCTGCAAAACACAGTACTTGCCACCCAACAGGATCACCTAAACCTATTCGTTAAGCTCACCTAAAAAGTCTTTCAGGGTTTGTTTTTTGATTTAGGTTGGGGTTTTTTTGTTTTGGTTTTTTGGGTGTTTTTTTTTGTAATTGTAGGTTCTGAGTTTTCTATTTAAAATAACAGGCCTCATCGATTCCCCTCTTTCTTGCAGAACAAATACCCCTCTGGGCAGGAGTACTGCTGTTGCCACACAACCCTACATGAGGAAGTAATTTCAAAATAATTTCCTGTTCACAGGAAAAAGGTGAACAGTGATGGTGTTTACTATATTGACTGCCCATGAAGAGAAAGATCTATGTAACCACATCTCCTCATTATTAAACTTACCGATGGGTACAAATGGTGTCTCTTTAAATTTTCTTAACAGCTTTGATGTCTGGCTGGTGTCAGATTCATATTCTGAGAGAACGGATTCCTGACCAGATGACATGGTGACTGTGAAGACAAAGAATCTCTCTTCAGGTTTTAGAAAAACCAAGGTAAGATAACTTTTTTAAAAAAGATAATTCCTTGCATATTCCACCGGTCACAAACATTCACATAGTAAGATACAAGCACAAGAGCTAGACTCAGGCTGATGAGCTACATACAGGTGATTTAATTCACATGAAGTCTTGGGAAGCAAAATCATTGCATACTAGAACAGGTAAGGACAGGACAAAAAAAAAGTAACAAAGCAATGCATTTCTGCCATCTGCTTTTACACCATTGCAGATCCCAGCAGCCCCCACAGGCTCACAGGCAGCAAGGAGCCACTGAAAGCTTTGGTCACTGCCTGCATTTCCTTTCAGGACTTCCATCTTCCACCACACTGCTCTGCTTTCACAAGCTATTCCTTAATGACCTCAGAAAAGTTCATCCCTCCTCTTTCGCTCCCTGCCAAGAACAGCACCCGAGGCATTCTGTGGAAAGCGCCAGCTGCTGCAGAAGGTCAGCCCTACCTAGCAACTCATCAGTCAGTACCATGGCCTATCCCACCTCATTCACCAGTTCCAATGTAGTTTCAAATTCCTGCTGGAGAACACAAAATGGCAGCTGTTGAGGAGCCAGAGCAAGTCTTGAAGCCCTTGATAGGCACAGATGCATCGGAAGGATGAACCATTTCCATTACAGCACAGGTGATTTCTCACCCGCACCCCCAAGGAAAAAAAACACCTCAGTGATGGCCATAAGAAGGGGTCTACTCACTGAGCCATCATCACTGAACCAGTGAGACCATCCAACAAAACTTGCCAACTTGTCGTGCTGTCCCCATCACAGACTACCCCGAGACCTGTTCCCTTGTCACTGCTCTGCATAAACATCATTCTTCAATTTGTGACTATTTCTGCTAGCACAATTAGCCCAGCAACATCACAAAGATCTCTGCTAGAAAAATCTCTACCAGTATGGTCACCAACATACTCAGCAGAAAAACACAGCTCAGGGTCACATGGAAGTACTCCAAGCTCTTGAAATAAACCAACAGGAATTTAATTTAAGCCCAGGCTAGTAAACACATGCAAAATATACACTTAACACGTGGCCATATTCCCTGGTGACGCCGCATTTTGTGCTCATCCATTTCAGCAGGCTAACTGGTTTTTTAACTAAATGCACAAACCATTTCCTCTGCAGTGCAAAGGATTTGCAGTCTCTCTGTGCCTGCTACAACTTCCTTTGTTTGCTAAATGTAAGTTGTATTTTAGCCTGACTCATTCGGAGAAGGAAACACGAGAGCACCCTGTCACTCAGGAGAGGTGGACAGCCAGAGGTGAGATTTACCCAAGAAAGGGATATTAAGAAGTAAATCAATTTGTCCATTGCAAGAGGTTTCCGTGACCTTCAGCTCACACAGAGGCCAGGCTGGGCGTGGAGCAGAAGCAGCTGGGTGAAAGACATGTCCCACCCACCCTGACCTTGCTGACACCCGCGGCAGGGTGGCGTAGGGACACCTCTGCGACCACCCACGGGGGACAGCTCTGACACGGGTGGAGGAGCAGGGGCAGGAATGTGACAGGTTTCAGCACCCTTCCCAGCAAAGTGACGGCAGTGGGTACCACCAGGCTGCCTTCCCCCGGCCCAGACCCACAGGGGACCACTGCCCCACTCCAGCCCCAGGTCCCGGCACCCACGCAAGGCTTTCACCTTCCTCCAGGCCCAGGTTCCCACACAGGGCCTCTGACACACTCCAGCCCCAGGCACCTTCCAGTCGTGGCTCTGCCCCTGGTTCTGCCCCAGGTGCCCGCACCCTGCCGCGGTCTCACCCCGCCCCAGCTCTTCCCTCAGCTCCCGGGTGCCCAATCCCTCCGAGACCCCGGCCCTCAGCCAAGGCCCCGACCCGCCCTCCGTCGCCACCAGGACTCCCGCTCACCGATCCAGATGCCGGCCGGCTTCTGCCGGGCCTGGCCCCGCCCCCGTCTCTTATTGGCCAGTTCCCGCCCCGCCCCCTCCGCCTTGGCGCCCGCCAGCCGGGCCGGAGGAACCACAGCTCCCAGCGTGCCGCGGGGCAGCCCCGCCCGCCGCCAGCCAATCCAGAGCGCAGCCGCTGACACCGCCTCCTAACGCGGGTGGGGACGTCACGGCAGGGACTCTCCGCAATGCGGCGGGCGCGAGGCCTTGGGCGAGGCGGCGCGCGCGGCCCCCGCTGGGGGGCGCTGTGGGAGAGCCCTTGGCTCCGTGAGGTGTTTCCCGCCAAAAGGCCGGGCCTGGGGCCGCCCCAGGCAGCACGGCGGCCGCTCCTGGGCTTTGGCCGCTTCTCCCTTCAAAAGCCTCTGTATCGGTTAACCCACGCTCTCTACATCAAGTAGAACCTTTCCCGCGGCTTCATTCTCTTTTTTCGTGCTGGTGAATCGTCTCAATGACTGTTTTTTCCTGAATCTCAGCTTTCAGGCAGAGCTTGCTCTGCTGAATACCAGGCAGTGGGTTTTGAAGCCCAAAGACAACTAGATACTGCTCCTGACCGCACTCTAGAGCAGGAAGGATCTTGGAAGATGCCTAAAACCCTCCCCTAAACCCGGGGACAGCTCATTGGAGCAAAACAGTGAAGAAAACCCCTTTTCTCCAAAACCCCTGCCGAGTTTTGCAGCACTCCAGTGCGGTGTTCATGACTGCTCACCCCCGAGCGTGGTGGGGAGCAGAGCGGCTGCTCCTGAAGGGCCACTGACACACTGCATTTCCAGCACTATAAAAGAATCACAGAATCATTTACATTAGAAAAAACCTTTTAAGATCGTTGAGTCCAACCATTAACCCAGCACTGCCAAGCCCACCACTAAAACATGTCTTTAAGTGCCACATCTGCACATCTTATAAACACCTCCAGGGATGGTGACTTCACCAGCTCCCTGGGCAGCCTGTTCCAAAGAAAGACAACCGATTGTTAGTACTGCTGTATCTCTTTAAATGTGCTTCCCATTATCCATAATCTGGTTACTTTAATTGCCAAAGCCATTAGGGCTCTGCGAGTCTGAAAGGGAAAGAAAAATCTATGCAATTACCAGCTCCTGAATTGAGTTAAAATCTTGTAATAAATTACAGCAAAGGCTAGCTTCTCCAGTGACTCTCACAGGCACATTCAATTCCCTGCAGGTCTGTGCAATATGTGCTTCAGGGGAGAAACTCAATTAAAAACAAAAACTTATTTCATTTTAATTGCTGGTCTAATGAAACTGCTGTCACCTGTAGCATCCCTGTGTGCGTGCCAGGCGCCTCTGCTTTGTGAGCGGCTTCTTGCTCTCTGCTAATGTGTATGTTGCTCATATATATTTATTATAGGATATTTTTTAAAGCAGGCACACGAGTACACCAGCTGATGGTGGCAAATATGCAAATGGGTAAAAATAACATATTTCTTTCTGCAAATCCACCTGCCACAGGGCAGGTTGGATGCAGATGTGTGGCCATTGCTGTTGCTCTCTTCTTCTGTTTTTACCGGGGTGTTTTGGGGATTATAAAGCCCACCAGGATTGGCACAGGGGATGGCCTTGGCACAGTTAGGGTGTTCCCTGTGGCTCTGTTGGGTGGCGAGATGAGGGAAACAATCCGGAGGCTGACCACTCACCAGCAGTGATGCTCTAAAACCTCTCCAATAAGGCACTTTATCAGAAATACCTTTGACAGGCGAGCAAAGGGTTGTGCCATGAAGCTGTCCCCAAAACCTTCCTGTGGCAGTGCTGGGAGTCTGGCATATCTCTGCTGTGGTTGATCTCTGTTTGATGTTTAGCCATGGTGATAAGCTCCTTATTATGGTACCACTTGCAAGGATCTGATGCTCCCTGCAAAGACGTGATTGTCCCCATGGAGCTGCCAGCACCCCCTGGCCCTGGCTGTGTCCTCACTGGTAGCCTTTTTTCGCTCTTGCAGGGGGTGAAAATCCTGCAGCATCCAAGTAGCACGCGGCTTATTCAGATTTCCTGGAAAAAATGTAGTTTTCTACACTTGGGTCTCAGCCCCGGGAGCCACTAGGTGCAAAGACGAAGCAGGTCCAATCCTGCCTGGGGGAGCTGGGAGGTGGGCAGGGTGGACATCATCTTAATATCCATCTGTCAGGCAATGGCAGATGTTTCCACTAATTAAAGCTTTTAGAAAACAAAACAAGATAGGAGCTTCTTGCCACATCTGGGTTTGGGATGCAGCAAACTCAGAACCAACAGAGGAAAAGAAATTGTTTGGGAAGAGATGGGGTAGAGAAAAGGGAAGGATCGAGGTGGGATGGGGGGAAAAGCATGCATGGAAAAAAGGAGAGAAGAGCAACAAGAGCTGGTTATTCTTAAGCAAGTGGCTGGTCTGCGTGTTTGTCTGGGTGATCCTGATCTGGTACATCCCAGAAAAACCTACTTGAGACTATTTTGTGGGTGGTCTCACCACCCAGCCTGTGCATGCTGGGGTGCACGGGATCCACCAGTGACCTTTGTGTTGTGCTGAGCTGGATCCTTGGTCCCAGGGGCTCTGCCCATCCCTAGCATGGTGCCTGAACTGAGCTAGACAAAACCAGGTTGCATTTCTGAAGGGAGGGTACTGGGTCCCTGTGGCACCCATGGCAGAAGGCACTGCAGTCCTGCCGGGAATTTCAAGTGGCAAAGCCCAACTGTGGGCGCAGGCATCAGCTGTAGATGTAAAGGGACACATGTTTGGACAGTGCATGGAGATTGTTCCTCCAGTGCTGTTATCCACTGATCAACACCAGGAAAGGCAAAACAACACCAGGGAGGTCACACTGAGCTCACGTTTCCTGCCCATGCTCTTACACAAGTAAAAGAGGATCCTAAAAGCCAGATTCAAGCCTCTGGCAGGATGGGAACAGAAGCAGCTCCTGTAAGTGCATTTTCTGCTTCTTGCTCGTAGACAAAGCTGCATGAGAAACCTGGAGAAGTTCTATTTTCTTCTCTGAAGTTAGTCAGCTTGTAAGTGCCAGTGCTCCAGCAGGCTTGAGGTTAATTTTTGAGCTCAGTCCATGCTGCATTCCTCGGTTCTCTGCTATGTGCTATGGGATGGGGATGTGAATGTCAGTGCCAGCATGATATGGAAGGGGGAAGAGGTGGGAGAGGGAGAAAAAAGGTGTTTGGGATGCAGCAAACCCAGAATCAACAGAGAAAAAGAAATTAGGAACAGATTTCTTGTTTGGGAAGAGATGGGGTGGAGAAAAGAAAACATCTCGCTGGGTGTTGCTGTGATCAGAAGGCTGGGCAGCTTTGGTTTCCTCTCAGAGTCATACTGTCAGAACTGTATATGGCTAAGAATGAATTTCCTCCAAAATATGAAGCAGAAAAAAAGAAAAAAAGCTAATTCCCAGAAAAATCTTTTGCTGGCATTCTCCCATGGGAAATCTGTGCTATTCATCGCTGCTCTGTCTGAAGTGTCCTGCAGCACTCACCAAAGAACTGCAAGGCAGCAAGAAAACTTTTCAATCCAGCAGAAACCAAATTTTATTTTCTTTCCAGCTGCCTGGAATTGCCTGGAATGGGTATTTAAGCAATTTTAGACATCAAGCAACAACAGGTATGTCTGCAGCTTCAGCCGTTATGATTGCACACCCACAGGCATCCTCAGCACCTCGCTCTAAGCCTCGGGTACTTCGCTTAACCTGCCTAGGGTGGAGGGTCTCCCCTTTCCTGGGGTGTTCATGGGGAGGGAGGTGTCAGCAGTTCCAGAGCCACTGTGGGGTATGTCCTCCTTGGGATGCATGGCACAACCAGGGACTAACAGTTTCATTTTCTCATTACTCGGTGGCTGCAAGCCTCTTGGGCAATGGTCCTTGAGGAGAACAAAGCAGGAGTGACTGCAGGCAGGGAGCTACACAGCCATGCCTGTTTTGGGATTGCTGGAAAAATGAACCCCAGGGGAAAGGTGTGCAGCTTTGGCCATGACTGAAAAATGGTGTGTTTTAGGGGTGAAGGGCTATTTGCACTATTTTATTCCTGTGACAGTCCTAGTTTGCTGTCAGAGGGTGGACATTCGTCTTGATGTGTAAACCCCACATTAACCTTCATGTTATCTGGTGGGAGGTGTCTCAGGCAGATCCCATCTCCCGCTGTGAGAGATGGGCTCTTCAGCAACAGCTGTTGCCCAGTTTGGGTGGCTTTTGGGAGATTAAACCCTTGTAGTATTTTTGTGTGTGGTTTTTTTTTTTCTCGTTTTTTTTTTCCTGAAAATCAGACTCCAAAATTAGGAAACTTGCCAAATCAATCACCATTTCCTGAAATCTGGGCTGCAGCTCTCTAAACACTGACACCAGCCTGCAGTCCTGGGGAGCGGCAGACTGTACAGCCCTCACCATCCTTTGTCAGCAGAGTTTCAACTCACACCTTGTCTCACACAAAATCGATTCCAGCAACATCTTTCCAGCTAAATTTCTACCTCTCACCTTGATTCAGGAGTTGATTCTGGTGCCTACATGTCCTTACCTTGGATGAGTCTAGTCCTTGGTCTAGTGGAAGGTGTCCCTGCCCATGGCAGGGGGCGTTGGAACTAGATAATCTTTGAGGTCCCTTCCAACCCAAACCATTCTATGATTCTGTGTTTTCCACTTACTAATACTTTTTACAAGAATCCTTGGCTTGGTGTCCTAGAGTTGGCATTAAGAGGGGTCAGTGTCCTACCAGGAGCAGTGATTCAGCATTTCACCTCTGGGAGAAGCCCCACCCACATAAAGGTGCTGGTGGCAGGTTCTGCTTCACTGGGCATTGAGATGCCACTTTCTCAGTAGTGACCCAGCTGAATCTAAAGCAGCTCACAGGGCAGTGTGGTGGTGGATGTCCCATATTTTAGAGCAGAGACTTCCTCAAAAGTTTGTAATGGTGTCAGGAGGAAGTGGTGAGTTATGTCAGTTACTTTCAAGTTTGAATGTGTTGCAGAAAGGAAACCAGAATTATTTTCTTTTGCATGTATGTGTAGGCAGCTGTCCTGATGCAGTAGGCAAAGGCCAAGGAATACAGGACACAAAATACTTATCAGAAGGTGGAAGAAACCTAAGTTTATGAACCTCAGGAAAACCCTCTGTGATGTGATGTTTGCCTTTCCCACATAGACTGGAACAATATGTTGATCTTCATTTGCCTTTTGCTCCTAGGGAGCCACTTGTCCAATGCAACATCAAAGGTGGCAAACCCCACTGCCACCTCACTGGATGCCGCCAATTCGAGCGACTACCTGTACGAGTACTTGGATGAGAAGGATTACATGCAGTATGGCCTCTGCACAAAAGAAGAGGTACTCTCCTTTAGCAGAGTATTCTTACCATCTTTTTACACCGTGATTTTCCTGGTTGGATTGGCTGGCAATGTCCTCCTATTTATTGTCCTCGTTATGCACATCAAGAAGAAAAAGAAGATGACCGAGGTGTTTCTGCTGAACCTGGTGGTTTCAGACTTCTTCCTACTACTAACTCTGCCTTTCTGGGCTTTGTACATTTCTCAGTGGATGACCTGGGACATAATGTGCCCAGTCTTAAATGCCATGTACACTATGAATTTCTACAGTGGTATCTTTTTTGTGAGCTGCATGAGTCTGGATGTGTATCTGCAGATAGTTCATGCTTGCTCTCCTCGCAGCTCCATGGCATGGAAGAATTACATCCTTGTCTTGCTGGTGGTATGGGTTCTTTCCATACTTCTCTCCATTCCTGATGGCCTCTTCACCAGCACAAGACAAATCCGCAACAAGTCTGTCGTATGTGCCCATGATTATGGCCAGAAACACTTATTTTGGAAAATTGTCTTTCGTGTAATTCAAAACATCCTGGGTTTCCTTTTTCCCTTCCTCTTCATGGTGTTCTGCTACTCCCGCATAGCATGTGTCCTCACCATTTCTCAGATGCCTGGCTCAAGGAGAGCACTCTGCTTAGTCTTTACTCTGGTGGGTGTCTTCTTTGTCCTGTGGTCCCCTTACAACGTTGTCCTCATCCTTCACTCCCTGCAAGATGTCGGTGTGATCAGGAGCTGTGAAAGCAGTAGGCAATTGGACTATGCCATGCAGATCACGGAGAGTTTGTCCTTGGTCCACTGCTGTCTCAACCCCTTGCTCTATACTTTTGTGAAAAAACGATTCAGGGTATATTTATGGAAGATCCCTCAGGCCATTTTCAAGAGAAGCGCTTTCTTTGACATCAAGCCCTCAGAGACAAGTCGGTCTTGCAGCAGATACTCAGCTGAGATAGAAATGTTGAGTATCACAAATGCACGATAAATACTTACATTACATGTATGCCCTCTGTGCTGTATTTTACTGGTCCTGGCTGTAAAATCGTACGGAACAGAGACAGTGGGTTATTTTGACATTGATAAAATGTCTTAGTTGCTTTTTTATTTGTTCTATTACTTATACCTTGTTTTTACTCGTTCGGTTTCAAAGGTTCTTTTTGTGCAACAGGAAGGGGGAGATGCAGGAGCGGGCTGGAAACTAGGACCATGCGTGGCAATCAGTTAGCTGAGGGGAATGTGCTCAAGCTTGTCTAGACAACAATTAACATGATGAGACATGTTTACAGAGCACAGGGGAGTGGGAGATGGATGGCGCCAAGGAAAGGTAACACCTTGCTGTTAATTGCTGGTAGTTAACCACCAATCGGGGACGGCCTAGTATGCAATGCTTAGCTTCAAGAACCAATCTGTTTAAAACGCGCAGCTTCTGAAAGTGTATATAAACTCATGCTTCTGTACAATAAATTGACATTTGCTTGCATCAAGCTGCGTCCTGTCTCTTCATTCGCCGCACCTGGCCATGCAATGGAGTAGACATGAGCCCACAGCACTGCATGAGCAGTCATCCTAGTGCCAGCATTGAGATGAGGATTTTCTGTGTTGGAACTGGACAAGTACATGTGGGATTTGTTTCTGTTGGAACTGGAGTTATTATAAAATAATTGCCCTGGGTTTTTGCTCATGGGAGAAGCCTGGCTGTCTGGAGTATGTGGGGCATTAGCAGATGAAAAAGCAGCTAATCCATATGTTGTTCCCTTAAAAATACAAACTGAAACTTATGCAGAACTCCTCCCCCACAGATCCGAAAGGGTCTGGTGAAGGAAAGCGATCCCTTTACCCCTCCTGCTTCTGCTGTAGGCTGGGGAATGGATTTGCCACATTCATCCAGCAGGCCAGAGGTGGGTGGCCAGAAGCCCAGCCTGGGGAGTGGCTTTACTTCTCCTGGCTTCTTCCATCTGCCAGATAGATGTGTTCAACCAGGCTCATTCCTTTGTCTTCCAGGAAAGACAACAGGAAGAATCAGGCACCTTTAAACTGAGTTGTCTGAGCAAGGACAGGTTTCTCTGTGATGGTGAGCTGTGCCACACTTGGGACTGTTGAGCAGGAAACTGTGTCTTTCTGAGGGACAGATCCTTGGTTAGAGATCAGTTTGATCAGCAACAAAGTTTAAACCAATAACAACCAGTGAGAAAGAGAAAAGAAATAATGGGCTCAGCAGAACAGTGGTGGAGGTATTTGCTTTCCTCAAGATCCATTTTGACAAGACAAAAAGAGATCCATGGATACAGTCTTTAACATAAATATTGGCTTTGCAACACTGCCCAGTGAGAGCATGGCCTTGAACAGAAGAGCACCGACAGCTGTTAGCCATTCCTTATTACCCAGTGTGGCTTTAAAGTTCAAGGTTATTAATTTACTGACCTTTGAAGGTGCTATTCACCCCAAATACTCTTGAACCTTAAATGGACCCTTTCCAGCCTGAAAACCTATTGATCATGTTGCCTAGATCATAGTTGCCTAGAACTATACAAATAAAATTAATAATTTAAGAGAAAATACTCATCAGCTTGATTTTATTGCTAGACAAGGTTACTGGACTGAGAAGGGCTTTGAGTTGATCTAGAAAGGTGGATTTGTTTTCACTGCTTATATTTCCTGCCAACATTGCTACAGCTTGTTTCCAGAGTGGTAAGGCTGGGAGCTTTTCTTATAAAAAAAAGGCAGAATAAATATTTAACTAATGCTATGATGTGGCCTTCGCTCCACAGGTAGGTCACTGGAAGGGAATGCAGAAGGGCAGAGCGGCTAGGGAGCAAAAATTAAGATGAAGATTGTGATCCCGTACAGAGTAGGGCTTGTGGGACTGTGCAAAACTTATGATGGGATGCTCAGAGGAAGGGCAAAGGTAGGGAAAGCAGGAGTGGCTTATAAAAGGGGCTAGTTGTATGTAAGCAGTGTGCCCCATGCCTGTTCGTGGCAGTCTGTCCTATAGTCTTATGAAATACTTTTTCAAACTTTCTTTCCAGATAACGTCACTCTCTATCCTATGTGAGGGCACTGCAAGGTCCAGGCACCAGAAGCTGGGGCAGAGGCTGCAGTGACCGGCTGCATAGATCAGGGTGGCAGCACCCAGAGGCATAGTGCCAGTTGGGGCATGGTGTCTCTGACATAATCTCTGAACCCCTTGTGGAGGGTGGGGAGAAGGAGAGATCGAGAAGCAGAAGGGAAAATGAATAAAACTGCCAGGTACAGGGGTGGGAGCAGGAGGGAAGAGGGTTGGGGGTGCTCTGCTGGCTGGAGCATTGGCTGAACACGATTGATTTGCAGCTGCTGAGCATCGTGTGTGTGTGCATTGGCACAGAAGAAAGGGCTGGCGTCCACCTGGGCACCACTGCTCTCCAGCCAGGAGTTGGGCTTGGCCAGTTGCAGACTCCAGACTCAACTGGTGTGAAGGAAATGCAAATGATTCATCCTCATCACTCTCGGGGAAAGCAGACCTGCTTTGCTTTGCCCTTGTACAGGTTAGCAGTGCTTGCACTGTTCATTGGCAAAGCAGTTACGGGGCACCGTGCATTGCAGAACATCAAAAAGTTGGAGACCTTTCCTTCTGTTGGCTTTTGAGACCAAATTAGCTCAGCTGTAACCCCCTTCCCTTGGTCCTGAGCTCATTTTCAGTAGCATTTCCAACATCCACTCTTCCTCTCATTTTTTCAGGCTGCAGTGCATGTCCATAGCCTGGTCTTAAAGGCAGTGAGTGAAGTTCTATGAACCCTTTTTTCAAAACCTGGGCTCCGTGCAGCCTAGAAAAGGGAATTTGCTTAAGTTGTTGCAGAGCACACGCCAAAACCCATCTGCCTCACACAGCAGCCTGGTAACTCCAACTTGACTCCACCTTAAAAATCTCTGTCTATTCATCGAGGGAGACGTACACGCTGGAGCCTCTGGAGAGGAAAGGCAAACAATTCCTGCCAATAGGGACAGAGGTTGGCAGCTGTGCATCTGCGTATCAGCTGCTGGATGGGAATAAAAAGCACATTCCTGCCCCAGCCTAGCTCTGGTCCCAGCTTCTGGATGGGTGCAGAGCTGTCATGGCACTCTGGGTGATTCTCTGTACCTTGGCAGCTTTGCTGCTTGGTGGCCTCTATCTCCTGGGCATGTTTCGGCGACAGAGACCCGATGAGCCACCTCTGGACAAAGGTACCATTCCCTGGCTGGGTTACGCTCTGGATTTCAGAAAGGACAGTTCAGGGTTTCTAAAAAGGATGCAGAGAAAGCATGGGGATATTTTCACAGTGCTGATTGGAGGCTATTACTTCACCTTTGTGATGGACCCCTTCTGCTTTGGAGCTATCGTGAAGGAATCACGATCTAAACTAGATTTTAGGACTTTTGCATCTAAACTGGTCCTGCAGGTTTTTGGCTACAAGGCCATCAAAGCCAGCCATAGCATAATTCATGCATCGAGCATGAAGCATCTGATGGGAGATGGACTTGCTGTCATGACACAAGCCACCATGGAGAACTTTCAGAAGCTGATGCTTTTCAATCTGAGCTCAGGAGAGGAGAAGCGAGTGTGGCAAGAGGATAGCCTCTTCCACTACTGCTACAACATTGTCTTCAGAGCTGGGTACCTGGCTTTGTATGGCACTGAGCCACACCAAGGGGCAGATAACAAGGAGAAGGCTAATGAGCAAGATCGTGTCCACTCCAACCAGCTGTTCCACGAGTTTCGGAAGTATGACCGCCTCTTCCCTCGCCTGGCCTCTGCTGGGTTGCCTCCCAAGGACAAAATAGAAGCTGAACGGCTGAAGAAGTTCTTCTGGAGCGTGCTGTCTGTGAAGAAGAGCTGGCAGAAGGACAATGTTAGTGGGTGGATACGTGATCAAGAACAGCTTCTGGCAGAAAACGGTGTCCCTGAGTACATGCGGGATCGTTTCATGTTTATGCTCCTTTGGGCATCCCAGGGCAATGCAGGCCCAACTGCCTTTTGGCTCCTTTTTTATCTAATGAAACATCCAGAAGCTATGAAGGCTGTGAGGGATGAGGTAGATAAAGTCTTAAGGGAGAACGGCCAGGAAACAAAGCCCGGGAGCCCACCAGTTATCACTAGGGACATGTTAAACCAGACTCCTCTTCTGGACAGTGCTCTGGAGGAGACCCTGAGGCTGGTTGCAGCCCCGATACTGATCAGAGCTGTCCTCCAGGACACCAGCCTTAAAATGAGCAGTGGGACAGAGTACACTCTCCGCACAGGAGACAGGGTGGCTCTGTTCCCACACATGTCTGTGCAGATGAACCCAGAAATTCATCCTGAGCCTCACAAGTTTAAATACAACCGCTTTGTAAACCCAGATGGCACCAGGAAGGATTTCTACAAAAACGGGAAGAGGCTGAAATATTTCAACATGCCTTGGGGCGCAGGAGTATCCATCTGTCCTGGGCGGTTCTTTGCTACTGCTGAAATTAAACTGTTTGTGTTCTTGATGCTAAGTCACTATGACCTGGAGCTAGTCAACAGAGAAGAGGAGATCCCACCAATAGACATCAGCCGCTGGGGATTCGGGACGATGCACCCTGTTAATGATGTTCAGTTCAGATATCGGCTACGCTTTTAATTTGTCCTTGTTGCGTTGTTTGTTCGGGTGTTATCTGTGAAATAATTGCATGATCCCATGGCTATCAGATACATGCAGTGCCAACACTGATATGGTCTTGTTTGCTTAACAGTTATCATGTCTTTTGTCTTTGCCTCCTTCACGTGTTGTCCTGGTTTCAGCTGGGATAGAGTTAATTTTCTTCTTAGTAGCTGGTGCAGTGCTGTGTTGTGGACTTGGTGTGAGAACAATGTTGATAGCACACTGATGATTCTAGTTGTTGCTGGGTGATGTTTATAAGTCCAGAACTTTTCAGTTTCTTGGTCCCTACCGGCAAAAGGGCTGGAGTGGCATAAGAAATTGAGAGGGGACACAGCCAGGACAGCTGACCTGAACTGGCCAAAGGGATGTTCCATACCATATGACATCATGCTGAACATATAAGCTGGAGGAAGAAGAAGGAAGTGGGAGACACTTGGCATTATGGCATTTGTCTTCCTGAGTAACCGTTACGTGTGATGAGCCCTGCTTCCCTGGGGATGGCCGGACACCTGCCTGCCAATGGAAAGTAGTGAGTGAATTCCTTGGTTTGCTTTGCTTGCGTGCATGGCTTTTGCTTCACCTATTAAATTGTTCTTATCTCAACCCTTGAGTTTCACATTCCTTTCTGATTCTCCTCTCCATCCCTCTGGGTGAGGGGGGAGTCAGCGCACAGCTGCGTGGTACTTAGTTACCAGCTGGGGTTAAATCAGGACACGTGTACAGCTGCTCTGTATCTCTGGTTACTGTGGTGTTGGGTTATGGGATGAAGGCTCACTTGCACACTCACAGGGAGCTACTCCCAGCCCCATCCCAGGCGTCATCAGCCCATCAAAACTCCATCTGCACAAGGCCAGAGGAGCAGAGGAGCGTATTGGCAGGTAGGAACCCAAATCAAGCAACTTCCAAGGAACAAGTATTTTGTCCATGTCCCTCCCAGAACTGTCCCAGCAAAGCCATCAGCCTCACAGTCCCTGCATGGGACCCACTGAGATGCATCATCAGGAGCAGCTCTCTGGATCACTGTCTGGACTAAGGGGGATTGCTGTCAGGGGAGGGGGGATATCTTGTGGCATGCAGGGGGAGACCATTTTGGGATTGCACAGAGCTTATGGTGGGATGTTTAGGGAAGGAAAAAAAGTTGGGGAAAAGGAGTGATTTAGGTGATTTGGGGAGGAAAATAGAGGGTTAAGGGGATAAAAAGGACTAGTTGTGTGTAAATCAGCAGTCTGTCCTATTGTCTTATTAAATTCCTTTCTTTAAATTCAAGACCATGAGTCAGAGGACCTGTGTGTCCGTGGTGCTGGCAGCTGGCACTAGTGTGTGACCGGGTGTGCAAGATCAGGCCAGACGAGCTGGCAGGTAAGCAAAGTAGCCTGGGAGCCTGGGGGTGAGCCCAGAAGCATGACAGCATTGGGGCTGCATTATGTTATTACGAGCTCCATACCGACACATTTATTTTGTGCATGAAATACCATTGGCAGGATGGCACCAGCTTGTAGTAAACCTCTGAAAGGTCAGAGAACAACAAATACCCTCTCCAGAGATGTAAGAATTTCCTCGGAGTTTTCAAATTGTCTTGTACATAAGATCCCCAGAGGGAGCACAGGTAGGACATATGAGCAAGGACATACCAGTACCTCCTTCCTATCTCACATTCAAGCAAAGGACAGATCTTACCAATGTCATTTACCTCGTCAGTGGGAGGAGAAGGGAGCTGCAAACATCACTACTAACCTGTAGTATCATTTTCATTTATCTATGCGAGTTAGGAATGCATGTGGTCACCTGCCTTTCCAGGGCTGCAGGAGGCTGTGCATTCAAGCCTTGTGTACAGTTTCTGGGGATAAAAAATGCTGTCTGTGTGTGTGTCTGGAGTCATCCCACCAACTGTAGCACAGATGGAGCATGGGTATGTATAGCTGAGCCAGGATCCCTTGCAGCATGAACCCATCTTTCTATCTTAACCCAAATCGTTCCACAAGCCCAGGAATTTTGGATGGGTGACTAGCAACAGGTCTGCCCTCCTGTGAGGTGATGACTGGCTGGGGTGCAGTGCCTGAGCCTTGGTGAGGGATGAGCTTTGAGTGTTTTGATGGCCTCTCCACCCTCTCCTTGAGCCCCATGGGCCGATGGTATTCCCAGATGATGCCCATTGGAAAATGCTATCCCCCTTCAAATTTAGACCCCATCCTCTGCAAAGACCCAGGGAGGCTATAAGAAATAGGATGGAGTGATGGGAAGGGGCTAGAAAACCAAAGTGGGACATAAGGAAACAACCTCAATCCCTTACGGGCTACAGCCACTGTGACCTTATGAGCCCCCAGACATCTCTGTTTTATCCACTGGATCTAATGCAGAATAAAACTTTGCTCTACAAGCTCTGCTTTGCTTCCCCATGCCCCCTTCAATAATTAGGGCTCTGACAACACCAATCCTTACAGTAGTTAAATCACAGCTTCACCTGGGCAGAGAACAGTAAATTGATTTTAACACTGATGCTAACCTTTGGAGTTTATGTGTGACCAAGGACTGAAATTCAAACATTTTCATGTGTCCAAACATCAAAGCCAGAGTCTGCTTTGTTCTGCCAGGGACAGGGTTACATTGTAACTGCATGTCAGGGCAAACTACCACGTATTGCCAGCCTGGGCATTAGCCCTGACCTTGCGGTGGTGGAAGTTTACACTCTCTAGCAGCTATGGCAGAGCCAAGGGAAACAAAACCTACTTGTAACCTTACACGGCTTGACTGTGACAGTTAATATTGCCATTGACAATTCCATCACTTTCATTACTTCCATGTGCCCTCTACAGTTCTCACCTCTTTTTTGTCGCTCATGGCTTCATTTCTTTCTCTGTTACCAAGAGTTAAGCTGGAGCACTTCCCACATTCCGGTCAACAGTTGATCTTTGCGAGCTCCAAATCATTCCAGGAGTCCTTGGGATGGCTGGGCAGGTCAGAGCCATAGTGACAGCCTGGCCAAGTGATGTCCTCACTCCAAGGCTCTAGTAAGAGGATTTTTTTGTGGGAGTGGTTTCTATGAAGGTTCTTCACTGCTAATGTACAGTGTATACTTGCGGTTATCACTTGTAGGGATTCCAGGTCAGAATCGAGGGGTAAGGGATGGGTGCTGCACAAACATGGACTGGGCTTCGGAAAGGGATGTAAAAATAATGACAATGACAGTTACTCAGCAGAGAAACCTGGCTTTACTTCCTTGTCAGTATGGTTTATTTAACCAAACGGTATTGAGTCTATAAAAGACTTCAGACATGCTCAAATGCATGCAGTTGTGAGAAGCAAAGGAAAAAAAAATTAAACATCACTTAATTTGAGTCATATATAGAAGAGTATGAAAGGTCCAAATGAGCTAATCTGCAATTAAGTTCTATGCTTAGGTTAGTTGTCCCCTAGCACTGAGCTTTCTATCCCAAAGTGTACTAGCGAGAGGAAAGAACTAGCTTGTGCCAACAGAAGTCTTATTGGCTTTGTAAAAGAAGTTAAATTGGAAGGAATCTAGGGTCTTGAAAACTCTTTTGGGGGCAGACTTCATAGCGGTGTCTGTCTTGTGTAACTCTTCTATCCCCCAAGAGAACTGAACGTGGAGTCTGGCCCTAAACCCTTGGCTTTCTCTTCTGTAGTGCATAGTGAAGACAAAGTTACTTCAACATTCAAAGCTTTACCATCTGAGCCAGTGCCTGCTCTCCACAGCACGGTGAGAGCTCCTCTGCCCTCAGTTACAATTCCTGTCTGCACTGTGCAAGGAAAGGGGTCATGATGCCACATGCTTCAGGTTTGGAACAATATGGGTTAAACGTGTTGGAAAAGACCTGCCCTGGTTAAAAAGCATCACTTCTAGTATTAAACGATAATGCATTAGGAACAGTTTTCCTGTTCTCGTTCCTCTAAACACAGCCAGATACAGCTCTGAGAAAGCCTCCGCTTACTGCTGCTTGTAAGGAAAATCGAAAAAACTCAGCAGCGCTGACAGATCCATCATACACTTCAGAGAATCTCAAAGGAACACTGAGGTTATAAATACAAAGCAATGACACAGCTAACACCATCCATTGCAAAGGAAAGCAGATTTTGAAGGAGAAAGAGGAACATGAAACTTCAGGATTTTTTTTAAGAACTGAAACATACAGAGCATTTGCCGGTGACACTGCTACCACATCTCCTGGTAGATGTGCCTGTGCACTCCCCAGAGGAGAGCAGCCCAGCTTCAAAGCAGCAAAGTCTCTTAGTGGTACAACATCTGTGTGTCACAAGGTCACAGTCACCATTGTGTTTGCTGCCTTTACTGTCCAGTGGCCAAGTTATTCCCACAAATCACAGCATCTGCAGAAATACCCTTTGGCAGGCAGGACACAGCAATACAAACGCACTGAAGCCAGGCAGAATGGGGGAGTGTTTTTGATGGGGAGAAAAGGCAGGCTGCAATGAACCACTCACACACCGCTTGACAGCTCGGGTGTGCTCTGAAAAGGCTTTCTGCGCAAGCCAGTTTTGGCCCTGCTTGTGGGGAAAGCCATACAACTAAATGCTCCACATGCCAGCATCCTGGCCTTAGGGAACATCTTCCCCAGAGATGCCCATACAGCAAGTCACATCTTGGTTTATTCAAGAGTTGTTTCTGTACATTCGTTCTTTAACACATTTTTAAGATAATTGATGCAGATATAGTCAGGCAGGTGAGGGGTTACTGTAGGATCCTATGTGATGGGTAACTGTCACCTAAGTCTAATGTGAGACTTCAAATACATGCTCCAAAACCCAAGTTTTTTGGTGTTTTCAAACCTTGAAAACTTTGAGGAGCCTGGTCAGCTCTGCAGACATGACAGTGCAGGTGCCCATGGAGAGCAGGTGACCCGCCGTGGAGCCACACAGCTCACTGAGCATGAGACTGGGCTCTAAGAGAGCAGGAGCCAGGCTGCCCAAGTGGAGTGGCATATGGAGGGTCAACTTGGGCCCCAGGTAGGACGGTAGTTCTTCTCAAAGCTATGCAAGCTATGGCCTCTTGCAGGAGCAGGATGTGCGATTTATCAGTTACTGGAAACCCCCATTGCCGTTATGCTCCCCAAACACACCTTGTGCTACAGTCAAGCTACAAGGCGGCTTTCACAGAGACTGTCCCTGCTTGTTTCTCATGAATTGGGCAGGAAAGAGTTTCCTCACAGAGTATGAAAGGCCTTGGTTACAATCTCCTCTTTGGTACCACTGTTACACAGGTAACACCTCCATCCTTTGCAGCCTCTTGTTGCCCTCCTCTCACCCCGTGCTTAATCTCAGGTCAGGCCCATGGGGATGGTGGGGTACTTGGCCAGGAAAGCAACATGCTGAGCCTGACTGCTAATGGGTGCTAGCAGAGTCCCACCACTCCAGCCTTGTGTTTGGCACTTGGCAAAGAGATGGGGTCACCGAACAAGTCAGGTTGGGAGGGAGCTCAGAAGGTCTCTAGACCAACCTTCTGCTCAAAGCAAGGTCAGCTATCAGCTTAGGCCAGGTTGCTCAGGGCTTTATCTAGTTGGACCTCTACATCCAAAGCCTGAAGACACATTGCTGTCTAATATTAGCCCCTCAAAAGTGCTTCACTCATCTCTTCATAACTGGTTGTTGAATTATTTTGGATTGAAGGCAGGTGAGAAACCCACCAGTCACACCTTGCTGCAGTGGTGACTGTAGGATGCGCAGTGCAGTGACATCTGTAAGCGTGTCTGGTTATCACGTCCTAGGGCCAGGGGCAGAAGTCAGTGCCCAGCATTTGCATGCATGGTGTCTTTCTGACCTCAAGGAAAGATTTGCAAAGCTGGGGCTGGTAGCTAGTCCCAATCAGAAATCTTTCCTGCTTATTCCAGGGAATGTGCAGCCAAGTGACACACATACTGTCAAATTACTGTTGGTCAGCTGAGCCATGTTAACAGCCTATGTTTCTGTTCTTGCCTTGTGGCAATGCACATACATGGATTAATTTGCTCAGTTATGCTAAATTGCATTCACAGAGAGCAGTTACCCCAGCTCAGCTGATGCACAGCAACTTGGCAGGACTATCTGGTACCAAACACTAAGTGCAGAAAGGGGGAGGGAGACAATTCCCGTCTGTCACTGCAGCCATGTCACTGTGCAATCATGAGGCCATACTTGGAGCACAGCAGGCCCCTTTTCTTTTCCCTTTCAGTGAGGAAATTCCTCAGTTTGGTGGTGGGGAAGGTAACCAGTGCTTGTTGCCTGTTGTCCAAACCTGTCTCCTGGAGCCACGGGCTCTGAAGGCACTCCGAGGCTGATGGCCTTCCCCTAGAACAAAGGTGAGGTGGTCAGTTGGGGATCCGTGCTGGGTGAGGAGGCTCCTTGCCAATGAAGGGGAAGAAGAGGCAATAGCCACAATCTGCACCAGCTGTGCTGTTGGGAGAGTGGACATCATCTTACCAGGGGTTTGCACACAGTGTGCTCTGGAGAAAGGACACCGCTCCCCCAGAGAGACCTGCATAGCACCGTGTCAGCTTCACTTTACCCTTCCTGGTTGTTCTCAGGAACTCGCAGGCTACGTCAGAGCTGACGGGGTAGTTGGCACTCAACCTGCTCCAAAAGAAGAGAATGGAT
The DNA here is from genome assembly GCF_963210335.1 of Falco punctatus. Classification (NCBI taxonomy): domain Eukaryota; kingdom Metazoa; phylum Chordata; class Aves; order Falconiformes; family Falconidae; genus Falco; species Falco punctatus. The sequence goes on along the minus strand of NC_137583.1, from coordinate 54,053,026 downwards.
CAGCATGAAGGGCATTGCTCAAGATGCTTCTTCTCCCAGGAATTCCCACCCAGCAGTGAAAGCAGGATCACAACGATGCACAGAAATATCATATGGGAAAACAAAACCTCAGAGGCCAATGTTCTTCAGTGGGTTTCATGACTTTGGCTGCTTTTCCACTTGATGTAATTTGAACTTTCTTGGTAAAGTTGGGGCTTTTCAGACCAGGCTGAGTCAGAAACAGCAGCAGCTGCTGTGATGTATAACAGCCCCTTATTCTATGCAGAGACACCTCCATATGGAGAGGGGGCAGAGCTGAGGTTAACTCTGAGTCAATGCATCTTCCCTGGCTGATGACTCTGAAATTGCACTTTTAAAGCTGCTCATAGGGCAGGGAAGGACAGACTGACTTACATGATGAAGGCTGTGATGCCGACGGACCAGATATCAGTCTGCGGGAGGGCTCCTTGCTCTGTCAGTAGTTCTGGAGCTAGAAAAAGCAAACTGGTGTGAGCCAAGCTTCCCTCCAATGCACTGAGACCAGAACAAAAGCAGCGGGCACTCCTGTGCTTTGCTACCTTCCCAACAGTGAAGAAGAAAAAGCTTCTAGTAGAGGGAGCTGTTTGAGGTAAGCCACCCTCGTGGATGATGACTGCAATGAAACCTTGAGAACATCAGGCCGAACGGCAGTAGTGCTGTACCACTGAGCTCTGGACACGTGGATGCCAGCCAGAGTGGTACTGGCCATGACCTCTGGCTCTGTCCTCTGTGATCTACAAGTGGGACAGCTGTCACCACTAGCTGCTCCTGCAAACTCACGCTGTTACTGGAGGGCAGCACCTGGGAGACTTTGCTTGCTGGGGCCAACTGCTGCCTGATGGCTCTTTCTGTTTACCACAGATTGCGTATGAGGCCAAGGTCACTGTAACTGAACTCTGTACTCACCCATGGTTTCAACATAGTCCATACACTTGTCCATGGTAATAACTTTGTCTGGTGTGTAGAACTGTGCGTTGCCAAAATCCAGGAGCTTCAGCAGGTTGGGCTCAGTGATGATCATGTTTTCAGACCTGAGATCCAAGTGCAGGATGTTGTGTGCATGGAGGTACTCAATGGCACTGAGGATCTGCCACAGGTAATCTCGGACCTCCACTTCTGAGTATGATGTCCTGGTAGAAGAAAGGGAATGAAACCAGGGGTGTCCTACCTGCGCCCGAGTGCCATTCTACACCCACTATCATTCTCCCGTGGATGTCTAAACCCACAAGGCCTTTGAGACTCAAAACCAAACAACCTGGTTTATTCATTTAGCAAATCTACTGTATGTGGAGTAGCTGGTTCATACTGTGAGTCAGGTTTACAGATGCAAGAAGTTCAGGAGGTTGTAGAGCTGCATGTCACAGAAAGCAAGGGTTGTGCAGAAATAAAAAATGCAGATTTGATACCCACCATTCCCCTTCCTTTAATCAGAGGATTTCAGCAGATGCATTTTCTGCCATCATGAGAAACAACGCGGAGGAGAAATGAGGCTTCCTGGGCCACAGTAATCTCCATCTTATGGGAGGGGATTTTGTATCAACTACTGTAAACTGCTTTCAACATCTCAACAGGGTGGCCCTGAATTGTCCCCCAGCCCAACCCGGTGAGGAACTTAAGTAATATTTTTATGTTGTAAGAAGTTGCAGAACAAATACATCACAAAGCCTGTGTGCAATGGCAGTACACAGGGACAGCTGGAGAGAGTTAATCCAGTTTCTCAGGGGAAAGCAGTAAGTGTCTTTGCTCCTTACATCAGCTCTGACTGGAAAACCCTTCCCTCCGCTTGTTATTACCGTAATGCCAAAGAGTGGAGTAGCTCTGGTCCCACGCACATCTCCTGGATCAACACTAAGTGTCGTGGGCTGATGTAGGCTCCCTTCAGATGAGCTATGTTCGTGTGATGAAGCTTCCTCAGGACTTGGTACTCCAGGAGCACAGTCTGTTTGTCCTCTTGCCAGTAAGGGATAATTTTAGCAGCTAAAGTCTTGCCACTGACTTTTTCCCTGCACTGCCGGACGATGCTGAAACGCCCCCTGGTACAAAGGAACACAAAAGCCAGTTAAGCTTCTCTGCTACTCCTGGAAGAGCTAGGAGCTTCTGTTCTTTAAACCCACCAGGCTCCCACGCTGTGTTTTTCATCTGTGCCTGATGTGGAGTTACTACATCTATTGTCACAGTTTGCACATCCTCCTGTATCTCTAAATGGTACCGTCACTTTAAATTGCAGGAGTGAGAGCTTAACTCCTTTGGAGAGAAAGCAGGTGGTTCATCCTGTCTTGAGCAAGAGAACTAACCCCCTGTAGGTGACAGAAGTTCTTCTAGGCAGGGCAAGTTGTATCCCAACCCCACATCTGAAACTGGAAGCTGCAAAGGTTGATGCAGCAAGGAGGGGAGCCTTTGTTAGCCCAGGGCTCACTTCACAATATACGAAGGGGCTTTCCTGCTGCCCAGCACATTGTGCTCGAAACAGACCCTTTTGCTCTCTCAGAAAATCCACACCTGACTCCTACCAAACTAAGATGAGAATTGCTGAGCCAACTCAGGTTTCTAAGTATTCTAAGTTTCCAACAAAACACTGTGACACTAGGTGTGCAGTGCATTTATAAAAGTGACTTTTTTCAACTCCAGCCACACGCAGCATTTCCCTCTGGCTGGTTGAGAGCTCAGCTGGATTCACTACCTTTTGATCTCTGTTTGGAAGGCATAGGTCTGGTATGTTGGGAAAGGCTCGGATGGTGCCATTATTTCACTCTCTTCTTCAGTAGCAGATGATGGGAAGTTCTGCTTTGCAGCATGAAGCTCTGGAGAGAAAAAGGAACAAGGATTACACAGGAAAATGCTTCTGTGTGGCAGCTAGAGCCTCCCTGATCCACCCTCTGTTGTCTATGAACAATGACAACGGCAACAGCAGAACTTCCTCCAGGTGAATCTGCATGTTGCCCCCCAGCTGTGGCACCCAACACTGTTTGAATGCAACAGATTCTGGACTGCCCACCCAGTAATCCCCTGGTGGGACCAACTCCAGACTATATGAGAAGGGTTGTATGTTGTGTGTTATGGTATCAAACATCTTACCCACTGGTTCTCATCTCCTATAACGAGTCATCAGGGCACAGTAAGACACTGACAAAGAATTAGAATTGTCTTTTAGTTGGCTATTTCAGGGCAGCAGCTGAAGCTTGTTGCTTTGGTTCTGGTATGTGGTTGTGCCTTAGTGCTCCCTGAAATATTAGAGCATCCCTTGACACATGAAAACATCTGCTTGGAAACACTGAGCATATTGCCATATGTTAATGAATTCCAGGCCAAGGGAAAGAAGAGGATTTAGGGTGAGTTAAAAATATCTCTGTAAACTGATTTTTACAGACTAATCCTCTCCATTGGGAGGAAATTCCAGTTAGACCATCCTTCCACTTCAGATACTTTGTTTGCTACAAGGATATAGTTGCTGTGGAGTTATGGATTTCTTCATTTTAAAAACATGTTAATAGTACAAAGCATTCAAACAGGTGGAAAAAAATAGTAAATCGAACTTTCTTTACTTCAGAGACAAAACACAGCTAAAAAAAGCACCACAACAGGGCAATCATTCCCAGTAGCAAACACTAGAACACACAAATTAACTACTGAATTTAGGACTGAGTTCTGACTCAGAGTTCTAACAAAGAGTAGGTCCAGGGCTTTTACCAGTGTCAGCTCTACACCAACAGATCAATGCCTCCAGTAACACGTTCATCCTCCCAGACCTGCTTCCTCATGATCTCACATCAAAAACTGTGTGTTTTTAGTGGGTAGTCTACAGTTTCCAGATTTTTATTTTATTACTATATTTCTGTAAACGCTTACATATTGTTATTATTTTATTACTTATTTGTTATACATGTATACATATTCTCCGAACTGTGTCCAAAATTAGAAAATAATTGACTTTGAAACAAGAAAGCCAAAGAGGAGGAAGCCCTAAGCCACCCTGAGCCAAGTGGAATTGGTCTTGAGTCATTCGCTCTTGGCTTCTGGACCCGCATCCAAAAGGTGCAATTGTTTTGATGGAGGAAAACCACAGTGCTTTCTTGGCATTTGATCTTACCCATTTGATCCTTCTCAGCGATTTTCACTTTGGCAGATGGGTTGCTGTATGGGCCCATTCCTGCTTTGCTGGTGCAGGCTATCCTGAAGCAGTAGATAAACCCCTTGGAGAGATTTTTGGCATAGTAGCAGCAGTCAGCGATGTTAGAAGCAAGAGTCGTCCATTCCCCATCTTAACCAAGGAAAGACAGGAAAGAGATAGGACTCTTAAGATGGTCACACCAGGGTTGGGGTTTTTTTTGAGTTTTGGGGTTTTGTTGTTTTGGTGGTTTTTTTTTCCCATCAACTTTACTTATGTGCTGGGAACATGGAGAAACAGTGGAATCTTGCAGGGTGAAGGAAAAACTTGCTGTGTTTGCTATGGCCAACTTTTGTGCGTGGTGCCACTCACTGTACATGTGCCAAACTCATCTTTTCTGCCATCAGTTGGTTTATATCTAATCAGTCCAAGGTGGCGCAATATTGTTTCAGAGGAATGCTGAAACTTTCCTGTTTAGTTTCTGTTTATTTAATTCATACCACTAATCTCTAGTGCAAATCTACATCAAGAACTCAAAAGCCTAGTAAAATCACTGGGTTTTTTTCCCTTTGGCCCTGTCTTGAATCAAATTAAAACCATGTGATGCAGGATTTCAGGACAGAACTATGTGCTGACACCCTCCCAGCAAAACAAGTGTTTGAAACTCGGGCAGGTTTACTCAGCTTTTATGGACCTCAGATGATTTCTCAGGGAACTGCAATTATCGGTATGTTCTGGACTCATTATTTATGGGACTAAGGTGTGAAGTAGAAAATCAGCAGCAAACATTTAATGGTCATTCAATTCACATGATGATGTGTCCCATATTTTGCCATTGCTGCTGTGCTCGAGGCTGAACTCAACTCCCTGAGACTGCCTGAGATTAAATTCATCCTTTCATTCAAATAAACACTAGTAGAGAGCCTCAAAGCACAGGGCAAACAATAATTCACCCCCCAAAACAAAAGTATCAATGACCTTTTAGGGTATGGGTTGAATTAGGGTGTGTGAAGGAGGAGCAGATACAGCTTACAAATAGAAAAGTGTCTGCAGAAGCAGTGTGCAAAAGCCTACTGTCAAACTGGGAATAAAAGAAGTATTTTTTTTCTGATCATCTTAATCCTCCTGTGTTCAGGAAAGCAGGACTTTGCATGTTCCTAACAAATGTACAGAATGCAATGGAAGATTGTAGGTGCCATTTCCTGATTTTCTTCCTAAATAGAACAACTTGCATTTGTATCCTCCCAAAGTCTCACCTACAGCTGTGTCAAAAGGAATTACAAAAAAGAAAGCTGCGCTGGAGGAAAAGTGACTGACACCAGCTCCAGAGTGAAAAGGCAGAAAGCTGCAGCCCATGCTCGTGCTAATCCAGAAAGGAATGCATGTATGTTTGGAGAATTAAAAGAAGGAACATGGAGCAGCTGAATCCAAAGGGCTGTGTATGTGTGACTGCAATAGAAATTACTATGAGACACAGCATTCATAATAACAGCAAAAGCAGTCCCAAGAGAGTCTGAACAGGCTTGGGGATATGATTCAAAGTTTGTGGAATTAAACAAGAAAACATCCACTGACTTCATCAGTCTCCGGACCAAGTCTTGGAAGAGGACATCAAAGGGATGATGCAGTTTTACTAAACTTTTGTTATCATGTCCTGGCTGTTTGCCCTAAGCTTCCTGCATAATCAATGGAAAAAGAAATCATGGCTGTTTGGTACAGGATGAAATGGCTTTTTGATAGACCATCTTTCCCCACAGACTGCACAGGAAGCCTGGGTACGGGGTGACATTGCCTGCTGATCATTGTTGCTGGGCGTTATTAGTGTATAATGTTGTCTGAACTGTGATTTGAGAGGATTACTCAGGACTGTGTATCTGGCACCAGCCCTGCATGTTTTCTGTAGCTGTTAGAGCTTCCATGTGACCTAGTCTGATTCACATTTTAGCAAAGCCTTTGTATAAGTATGCATATTCCAGGCTGATTTAGCCAGCATAACATCTAACTTTTAGATGGCTAAATGATGGCTATATGAATTTCATTCCTAACCCTAAACTAGACAGCTAAAATCAGGCTGTTTCTGAATAAAAATAAAATATCCAGCTGGTAAAGAGATCATACAAACCGAGACGTTCCTTGCAAGCTGTAAGGGCAGCACTCCACCTTACCTTCGCTCTTGCACTGGACGCTATAGTGGACAGGGATGTTGGTTTCCACAGGTTTCCAGGCCACCTGCACGCCATCCTCATAGACCTCCACGATGTCAGGGGGCGGAGGGCTGGGAGGCACCTCTGTTGAGAGGAGTTATGGTTACCAGAGAGAGCGATGGTTACCAACAGCACGGCTGTGATACATACCTCTACACTCCGCATTTCTCACTTACAGATGTTAGGGTTTATATATATATATGTGTAGGGTTTATATATATGTGTGTGTGTGTATATATATATATAAAATGTTTTATATATACACACATGTCCAGTGGAATAGCAATTTAGCTGTGCCCAACTTAAACTCTTTATTAAGATTTTGAAGTCTGGTTCTAGAACCACATGGTTACTAGAGTGGCTCTGAATCCAGAAGAGGGAATGAACCCTGCAAAATGTGCCATGCTACCAGACAGCAAGGGCTGTGGCTGTGGACTAGAGCAGGCAAGGGAGAGATTGTCCTCTGAACCTTTCGGCAGAAATCCCACCTCACAGGTATTTACAGTTATATCTGTATCACATTTTGGGGCAGAAGTACTTGTAATACCTACTTCTGTAGCTGCTTCATCTCTTACCTGCTTTTCTTATGATGCAAGAGGTGGATGCTGAGCCCAGGGAGTTTGTGGCCACACAAGTGTAAATACCAAAATCATCAGCACTAACAGAGAGAATAGTTAACAGCTGGAAATTTTTGAGCGTGGCTGAGATGAGGATCCGGCTGCTGCTGTGGACAGGTATCCCATCTGAAAAGCAGAAGATAGGAGAGATAAAGACCCTGCACATTTATACCAAGGTGTCTAAACCCCTCCCCGCACCCTGTCCCAGAGGTTAGGGACTCCCTTGAGGGATGCCGATGTCACCTCTGAACCAGTCAATGTGCAGGGAGGAGTGAGCTGCCGTCCGGCACGACAATGTCACACACTGTCCGACGGCAGCAGCCTGATCGATGAGCTCCTCAACGAACAAAGGTGCTGCAAAGAAGAGGAAAAGCAGCGATTCAGAGTGACCAGGAGGGCTATGTGGAAAACAAAGTGCACACAGGACATCAGAAAGCATTTTTGGTTCCAGACCATTTTTGCTTCATGCTCTGGCACACCTTTAGCCACCAGCTGGTGAATCCCCTAGGCACTGGGCAGACAGGTGCAGGAGCCCTGTTCAGCCTCATGGATGCAGTGTGACTGCTCATGCATGATAATCCAGACGGATCTTGGAAGGTCCATGGGAACATACACATTGCCCAGCCCTGCTGGTACAGCTGGGGCAGCAGAACAGCTCAGAGGAGAGCAAGCATGTCACAGCAGGATTCCTCTTCTGGCCTAGCTTCAATGTGGGGGCAAAGCTAAATGATGGTATTTCAAGGAAAAGGGGATCAGATCAAGACAGCACAAGAAGAGAGAAGAGATAAAATATGGATATGGAAGGAGGAAAAAAACTATAGAGCATCACATCTGCTGCTGTCTCCATGGGAAAGGGGGAGCTCAGGTTTTCTTTTGTGTTTCTCCAGGTTTTTTTCTGCACAGTGGGCACGAGCTGCCAGCCTCACACACCTGCCCTTCCCAGTGCTTGTCTGGGCTCTGCTGAACACTGGGGCATTAACCTGACCTCAGAAAATGCTCCTCCCAGAGTGAAGGGGAAATTTGCCTGGGCAAAAGCAAGTTCAGCTTTGCTGACATGCTCTTTCGGGCTGCCCCACCGTTTTTCATTTCATAGCTCTATAGCAGCGTGTCTGGCCCTTACATGGCATGCAGGACTGGAGCGTAGGAACTCACAATTCCTTGCTTCTGCCATCCCACCTTTGGATAGTCCATTTACTCTCTTTGTAGCTTATATGCAATTTTATTCCTTTGCAGTGGCTTCCTAGAGTGATTCCAATTTGCAAGCAATACCAAGACAAGATTATTTTAACAAGGACATAGTTACGATGTAAACAGAGGAGGCTGGCTCATACTGCATAAGTGTATCCAGGCCATCTCAAGATAATCATTGCAGATCCATCCTTAGAAACTGGCCTCACACAGCACTGTCACACTCAGTAGTGATAGTTTGTGACAAAACTCAGGACTCGTGCAATAGCAATACCTTTCTCCTTTGGCATAAGGCTTGAAAACTTGAATGAAGGGAGTGCCGATTTCTTCTTCAGAGATCCTTCAGCTCCTGTTAACAGCTCTTCTTCTACTGCCTCACTTCTCAGCTCACCAAACTCTGTTTTGAGAAAGGATGAGAAGTCATTCAAGGCCATTCTTGTCCCTGTGACATCCATTTACAGCAAAGCAGTTCTGCTGTTCACACATAAATAGCTCAGCAGTCACAGTTTTCTTTATTAATGAGCCTTCAGTCAACAGGGAAAGCTGTGACAGCTATTACAAACGGAATGACGTCCTGGCAGAACAGGGTATATCTAGGAACGGCAGGGAAGAAAGGACAGATTCTGCTGTCCAGTGTCATCAACTTAGGTAGCCGGGGTGACTTCACCAACTTCTCCCAGTCACCTTAGGTTTAAAGATTTACCATAGTCAGATGATAATTGCAGAAGAAACTGCAGCGAGGAAAGCATCATCTAGCCCTGATCTGCTCTTCTGCAAACGCAGACAGGGGAATTTAAGACACTTCCATCAGCAGATTATCCCAGCTGACTCTGCACTGAAGTGGGCCAGTAACAGAGCTAGTGGTGGAGCTGAAGACCACTAATTTCATAACCTGCCACTGCCAGTTTTGCAATGACAGTCTAACCACAGCCTCAGATATACTGGGGAAGAGGAAAAGGGAGATTTAGCATATCTGTTAGAGTAGCAAAGCTATGAAGGCACAGAGTAAAACACTTACCTTCCTCTGGCTCAGGAGATGTCTTTCCTTTTAGGATTCTTGAAATATGGGCAACAGAAGCTTTTACTTTCTTCTTCAGACTCTGCTCCACTGACTGCTCCACTGAATGAGACCGTGCATACGGCTTAAAGAGTCCTGGCTTGTAGAAGGAGCTTTTCTGCTTACCACTTGAGTCCTTTTGGGTGCCATACATCTCTTTATGACTCTCTGACCCTTTCCCCGTGGCTAATAAGTTAGTTGCTTTTGAATCCTCAGATATTTCCAAATGGTTCTTCCTGTTCTTGTCCCGTGCCTCTTCTCGGATGCATAGTCTTTTATCTTTATGCAAATGTCCTGCAGGAGGTGGCCTTGCCCTTTCACCAAAAGGTATAAACCGTCTGCCAGTTGGTTTGGGTGGAGGCTTCCTATAGTTCATGAATTCAAATGGAAAATAGACAATGTCATACAAGTCAGAGAAATTCAAATAGGCAGGCTCTACCTCTGATATGTCAAATTTTGGAGTTCCACTGCCAAGACTGGGTGTTTCATCCGACAGGTCTTTGATTTTCACTAAAGAAACTTCTGGGTGTTTACCAGTGTCCTTGCTCACTGACACTTGACCAGGTTTTTTTCCAGTATCCAAGCTGTCTGTTGAGGAAACACTCACTTGGCTGGAAGTGGGGCTCTCAAATGCTAAGTCCTCCAGATGCTCACATTCCTGAGGAACCATCTGTGCTCTCTGCCCTTCCACTGACTCCTCACTCACGACAAGAGAGGGTTCTGCAAGGTCATCCAGCTCAGAGGCTTCCCCTTTTTTACCCCCTTGTACAGAAGGGAAGGAGGTGTCCGTGGGTGCTTGGCTACCTAGGCCTTTGTAGAACACCTCTGTGGGACGAGAGGTGTGTTTTCTGTACTCCTCCTCACCAGAAACTGACTTTGCCCAAACATTCATCTCTTCAGAGAGTGAAACCATCTCATCCACTAAGCCCTCCAGCACAGCAGACTCCTCATCACTGTAAAAAGAAGATCTGTGATGTGAGAGCTCCTGACTTTGATCCCTGTGGAGTGATGGGACAGTTTTTCCAGCATCACAGCTTCTGCTGTCTAAAGCAATGCCTCTACCGTCACTATGAACCTTTGGATGTTCCTCATGTTCTAGCTCATAGACTGAAGCTGGAGCAGCTTCTGGTGGTGAAGCAGTTAAGACACCTGGAGGCTCACCCTCCAGATCAGCAGAAACTCTGCCACAGGGATAGGCAGCCCTGTGCTGCTCAAACACCTGATGTCCAGCCTTGGGGAAAGGAGCAGGCGTAGTCTGTCCAGCTGCTTGGCTTCCACTTGCTGTCACAACAGATCCCACCTCACTGGGAGGTGATGTCTTTGGGTATTCTTGCTTTTCACTCTCACAGGCCAAAGGGAGGCCAGTATTTTGGGAGGACACAGTTCTAGCTGGGTGTCTGCTCTCCAGAACAGCATGCACCATGCCACTGCCTTCAGAAACCTTCTGGGGTTCAGCTCCCTCAATTTCAGCCTCATAGACTGAACTGGGAACAACTGCTGCAACAGCTGAGCTTTCACTCCTCGGAGCAGCAAGCCTCTCCTGGCTATGGGCCGGCCAGTCCCTTCCAGCCTGCCCTGCTCCATCAGAGACCAAAGTGGGCGTGGATTTTGGTGGTGGGACTTTTGGAACGATGAGATGCTTTCCCTTCAGGACAGCTGATGCTGTGTCTACGTGAACAGGAGCCCTCTTGTGTGCTTGGCTTTCACCGTCATGGGCTGACAGTGGAGTGGTTCCTGTAATACCTTGTCCTTCGTCCTCCAGGACAGCAGATTTCACCTCTTCATAGGTCTTCAGCTTCTGATAAGCACCTTCATCAGCCGCGTACAGAGCAGTTAGGGTACCTGGCTGTTTGTCCACCAAGACAGTAGTTGCTGGAACACTTTGACCAGAAAGTTCCTGACTTTTGGCTTTACATACCTGAAGTGAATCTGTTTCTGTTTGTGGGCCCATTAAAACAGCAGAGCTTTCATGCTCTGTGAGATCAGGTTTGGTAACACTATGAGCAGAAGTCTTCTCAAGTGAATGTTTCTGCCTTTTGTCTTTCCAAGGTGGCACTGGGGCTGTCCTTTTGCTAAGCAGGCTTCCACTTCTTAGATCCAGATGGCTGTCGGTACTGAGAGCAGGCTCCTTGGGCAGACACATGCCTCCCTTACTTGTAGGGGATGACTTGGAGGTGACCTCTGGCTCTGTGGGAGTCGAAATGGACTCCTTTTCCTCCTGAAAAACAATATCAGAGGCATGGCCAGGGGAGGGTTTATCTTCCATGCTTTCATGTTTTGGGGCTGATGATGCAGTTACATCTGAGTGTTGGGCAGTTAGAACGGGGCTTTTGCCTTCCAGATTATCAGCTTCCTCCTCATTGTAAGTAGCTTTTGACTTCTTCAGTAAATGTTTCCTATTCTCACTCCTATGAGGTGTCACTGGAAGTGACTCCAGCGGTTGCACAAGAAGAGCCGAGCACCTGTTACCCTCACACTGTGTGGAAGGAGGGGGCTGCTCTTCAGAGCAATCCTTGCTGGCTTTCCTGAAGTCCTCTTGCTTTGAAGTGTCTACAGAACATTCCTTGCCAGGCCCCGTAGAACTGTCACAATGGTCACTGCCTTCAGGGCAACTTTCCTGTGACAATATATCACAATCTTCTTCCAAAATATCTTGTTCCCTCACTGATCTTGAGGCTCTCAGCCTGTAGTCATCCAGGGAACGGCTTCGGCTAGCACCAGCAATGGCAGGGTGTGGTGGTTTCCTTGCAGTATCAAATGAAGCCGATTTGGTCAAGGAACCAAGCAGACTTTCCCTGTGATCATCTCCATTGCCACACTTCCCTTCTTCTTCTTCCAGTTCAAACTGCTCTAGAAGGGGTTCACGGAGACCACTGATGGGCACCTTTGAATATCCAGCTTTCTGGAAGGTCCTTCTGGCTCTGTCCAGGTGTCTTCTGAACTCCCTGCCTGGTGAGGAAGGCCCCCTTGCAGGTAGCTCAGCTGCTTGGCTGTAGAACGTGCTTTTAATGACACTCTGTCTAGGAACACAGACAGGTGGCTTTTCTGTCCCATCCCCAGCTTTTTCAATTCTGTCCTTATCAGACAAAAATGTGTCTGTTTTTTCTTTCTGACACAGCTGTGATGTGCTTTCTGTGGAGGTCCTCACTGATGAAGACTCAACAGCATTGCCTCTTTGGGACTGCTCTGTTCTTTCATCTTGAAGTCTGGGATGGAGCCCCTCCTCTTTTTCCATTAAGATACTTGCCATGAGCTCTTTGCTTTCCGTAGGTGATTTGTCCCCCACCTCAGCTTTCATTGAAGCATACTTCCTCCTCATGGGTTTTACTGGAGGGACTGAGATTTTGGAGTGCTTGTCTTCACTTGCATGTTTTGGAGGTTCCTGATGGCTTGGTGCATCAAAAACGGACAAGTGCAGTTCAGGGGTAGAGCCAAAGTGCCTCTTCTTGGGGAAATGTGAGTTCTCGTTGTCTGAAGAGGAGCCGCTGGTACTGGATGAAGTGCTTTCTTCAACAAGGTGTCGGGAGATGGCCAGAGAGGTGTTGTCATGAGTCCTTTCTAGGATTTCTGGGATAGACCTCATCACCAGTATGGATTTATAGCACATCAAAGACCGCTGAAACGCAAAGCAAAATACAGCATGATCAGATGGAAACATGGTGGAAGTATGGCAAAGCAAGCATACCAAAATGAATGCCTGCACTCTTACATACCACACATACTAGTTTAGTAACACATTGCCACCCTTTTGTACATCAATCCAGGCCTCATCTGCTCTCCAGGTCTTCCTCTTCTCTTATTCACAGAGGTGAAACTACCCTGACTTCAAGGGACATACTTGCTGTTTGGCATGGGGAAGCAGGACCCTGCTTGAGATTTTCCGAGCCAATCTGGCCACTCAAAGCAGATGGAAAAGGAGCTTTTCACAGAACACACTAGATGAGAGCCTAGCTGGAGTAAATGGTCTTAAATCTGTCAACTGCAGTACAGCCGGCAGATGCTTAGGCCAACAGATGACCTACCATACTGTAGGAGGTAGGATTCATCTGCTCTAACTCCTGCCATGTGAGACATCTCCATTGCAGTTGAGCAGCTGGCCTCCCCTTACAGCCAACAGAGAAACAGGCATCTTCAGAAGGCAATCAATCTGATCATTTTAGAGCACTTCAGGTAAAGAGGAATCTTCTTGGGACCTGTCTGTAATTCAGTACCAATTGCAAAGGATGCTGAGGGTACCTTGCTTAGACACAACCACACGTCTCCCAGGCACCTGCATGAGACCAGGTGATTTCCAGGTAGTAAAAGCCTAGATAACTTATTTCTGCCACATCCATCAACCGCCCTCTCCTGGGCTTATTCCCCATTCATAACCAAGCTGAGATCTCTGCTGTGCTCACTGTCCCAGCCTGATGGATGTTAAAAGCTGCAAATGTAACTAAAAATATATGTAACTAAAAAGAACAAATGTAGATTAAGGCCAACTCACCTGCCACTTGCTCCGAGCCACAATGAATTTGAGCTGTTTGGTATTAATGAAATGAGCTTCTTCGAGGGGGACATTATGCTGCCAGGTGGAATGAGAGGAAAAATCATTGGTTAAAAAATCCTGACTTTATCTCCTGAGAAGTGTTTAGGATTCCCTCCTTCCAGAATTGTTTAATTTAGGAAAGTTAAAATAGACCAAATGCTAAATTGTAGATTATATCGGCTTTTCAATGATAAAAGAAAGCCCTATTTTCATTACCCCCCCCCCCCCTTTTTTATTTTTGTTAATTTTTAGCTCTTCTCCTTAGCAATTTAAGGCATTGGAATACAAACCCTAACTTTGTTCTGCAAAGTCATAGTTCCCTTTCTGTACAGACATGTCATATCTGCTCATGTCAGTAGTAATCTTTATCTTTTGAGAGGAAAGGTATCTTGGCATGTAAACATCATGTTTCTCCTCTTTCTAGAGAGCCATGTCTGAGCTTCTTTATAGGATAGAAAGTAGGAGACCAAGAGAAAAAATAAACCAGCAAATAACATCAAGCAGCTTTATGAGCTGCCCCTCCAAAGATCTCTTCCAACCTCAAAATCTTTTCAATGATTCTAATAAAGAACGAGAACAAACTTACCATGAACCACGTGTGGGAAAGACAGTCCGAAGCACTAGGCCTGTCTCTGATAAGAGAAAAGATCACTGTTTTAGTAACAGGGCGCTTCCAACAGCAACCACAAGGTCTTCCTGAAAGTGCCTGCTTCACGTGGGCACACACCTACACTTTGGTGTATGTCCTTAGGCTGCTGTTTCAGAGCTGAGAAGCCCAACAGACAGACAGAGGCTTTCAGGCCAAGGTTTCCTTCCCCTGAGGTGAAACGATTCTCCATTTTCAGCCTGAGACTCCCTGCAGATCCTTGGAAGACCCCATGGCACTCTGCAGGGAGCCTGCTCACGGGTGGCGAGAGCAGTCCTAAGACTGACTTTGACTCTCTAGGTGGCCAGAGCAAAAATAGCTTTGGCAGCAAGCAGAAAGAATAGAAATGAAATTAAGCCCCTGCAAACATGCCTTCAAGTCACCTTTTGTACTTGAAATTGCTTAATAAATATGGTTAATATTATTTAATTCTTGCATAACTCCCTCTATATCAATCCTTGTTCTTCCCACTTCTCTACATCATTTCAGAAACTCGTCTGCCTGGCAGAATCAGGGAGTAAGGACATAAACACACCAGAAACAGGTCCATTCGGCAAATTGCCAGGTTACGTTTTGGGTAATGGGGAATAACAGAGCAAAATTAGGGCATAAAGCACCACATCTCACTCAGCTTTCTACTTTTCAAAACACCCGCAGCTCTGATGAGCTGAGATCTGCCTGCTGAGATGCCAGCATCTTTTCACACTGGCTGTAGGAAGCACAGAAGGGCACTCACTCGCGGTGCTGCTGCAGGATCCTTTTCATAAAGTCCTTTGCATCTTCACTCAAGTGAACAAAATCGGGAATGGTCCATGAAATTTCCCCATTTTGGATATTTAGAAGAGTTCCTCTGTCGTTCTCCCCAGCGAATGGAGACTTGCACGTTAGGCTTATTTATTGAACACCATAAAATAAAAGGAGACAGAGTTTAGACTTTTATTTGCTGTTCAAATGACAGAAACATAAACACTTAACATGGGGCTTTAAAATGCTTGAGGGACTCCGTTTGTGGGACTTGCAATGCTTATGAGCAGCGCATCCACTAACAGAGCATCTTTCACCCCAGCATTACGTGGCACTTAACTGAATTATTTATCCTTTGTTTCACAGATAAGGAATTAAGGGTTTGATTTTGCACAGCTACAGCAGGGTGTTGGCTAAACCAGGTAAGGGGAAGACTGAAGCTCATCCACCGCTCTCATTGCTAACTGCAAGGAGGGCAGCTGTCAGGTCTTCAAGCAGGGATAATGACCAAAGCTCTGAGCAACCAGGAAAGAGCAAGGAAAGGAGAAAACCACAAAAGAATTTGCCCTTGTTATAAAAGGACTCAATGTTTCACTCAGATCCCTCACTTGAAGGTACTGGAGGGCTCTGACTGACAAATGGATATTAAATGAGTCTTTCCAAAATTTATTTACCTTAAATATGTGATGACTCCAACGGCCCTGAGGAAAGAGGGGACACGAATGTCAGGTGTTCATCACTGTTTCTCCATTTCTCAAGCACACAGCCCCTCTTCCTGCCACTAGACACCCTGGCACAGTAGGATCACCTTATTCTCCTCACCTTTCCAAGGTAAATAAATCCCCAAACCTATTGTGTTCACCCTCCAATTATTTTCCCTTCAAAATCTTTTAAAATTGTTCTCAAGTAATCCTCCATTTTTAAAGCACAGAAAGAGGAGAAGACTCAAAATACTTTTTTAAAGTTTGTTTACCTTTTCTAGAAAGCCCCTTAGGATCATCGTCCCTAATCCTCCCTCTAATAAAGATAATACTCGCTAAGATGCTCCTTTGCATTAATTAGCTGTCAGAGTTCAATTGTAGTTGAACAAAATAGATAGAAGGAGCTTTAAAGAGCCCTAATGGGCTTTGCATTCTCAGTGTTCACTTTCAGTTTCCTGTGCTGTTATCAATACTCCATTTACTTATTAACAAATAAATGGAAATGCAGGCTGTCTAGGGCAAATGCTTTTTAGAAAGATGGCAGGTTACCAGATATCGGTTGCTTTTGACACTGGTGACTGAGAAACAATTTCTGGGGCAACAAACTCTGGAGACCCGTATTTGCTGAACTGAGGCTCGTACGGTGTGATCTTCTGAGCAAATCCAAAGTCACAGAGCTTAAGGTCTTCCCTTTCAGGATAAACCATGAGGATATTCAGCGGCTAGCAAATGAAATACAAGGGAGAAACTTTTCTTGAAAGCAGGCACTATTTTCAGTTGTAAGTAAGAATGATTTGAATAGAGAATGCTCATTCCCTGACCAACAGGAGGCTTTGATAAGCTAGACCTGCCATTGCGCATTACCTTAATGTCCAAATGAAGGATGTTGTTGTCATGAAGATATCTGATTCCTTCCAAGATTTGCTTGATATACAATTTGACCTAAAAATTACATCAATTATTAAACAGTTATTAAACATTAATAGTAAATAAGAGGGTCCCTGATTCCACCAGCATTTGTAATATATGAGAGAGGAAGAGTATGAACTAGAAATACTTCTAAAACTAGACTGAACTTCTTATGTTAGTCTTGAAATAAGATGTAAGCCAAACATTACCCTGTGGAATGTGTGACCACATTGCCTTGCTGGAGCCGTCTATAGGTCAAAAAGCCCTTTAAAAATAACAACCCTACAAACATGCAAAAAAAAGATATCTAAATCCTCAAGTTTGATGAACTGCATCAACTAAGTTATCTAACTCAAACTCCGTTCTGGCTTGGTATAAATCAGGCAAATGCATTTAAAACACAAATACATTTAGAAACTGTACAGTAAACCTATTTTCTTGACCATATGTTAATCAAATCTGACTATGACTGAATAAAGAGTGAAGATTTACAGTTAGTTTCAGCTTTGGAAGTTCTCTACCTTTGGCATTTTATAGTGTTAGTTGACATTTGATCTTTAAAGGTCCCTTCCAACCCAAACCATTCTATCATTTTATGATGCTTCCCTCTGAGTGTTTCTAAGAAAAATCGATTTTACCAATAAATATGGGACAGGACACCTGGCTGCTAGATGGGAAATGTGAAACATCTTGAACTTTGAGCACTAAGGATTCAAAAAAGCCCTTAGAAACCATAATTTCAGCCCTTAATTTGGAGACTGAAAGGGAGGGGATAGAAGTACAGTTGTGAGAGGATAAAATGTTATTAAGCAAGTGGAGACACAGAAGCGCCAGGTAACAGCAAAGAAATTACGGTAATAGAGTGAATATAATCTGCATTAGGCTGGATGCAGTGCTGGTGATCAACACCACTAGCTGGTTCCAGTTATTCCCCAAAGAAACTCAACTTAGTAATGAAAGCTGATGGGAGCACAATTTAAAACCTGTTTCTGTTTTGACTGGTTATCACTGGTTGAAAAACGTTCCTCATATTCAAAAAGGAAAATGCAGCTGGAAGATACTCTGGTGGTACCCACCAGCTCTGGACTTTCAAATGAGAAAGAAAGATTACCTCTGCTTCAGTGACAACACTCTTCTTGAATAAACGGTCAAGGAGCTCTTCGCTGGAGCATCTGACAAGGGCATTAAGGGAAAACTGAACTACAGTTCAAAGCTTATTTTTACTTTGTAACCACTGCTATCCAGCTAACAGCAGAATTCACAGGGTGATCTCAGGCAATGTGATATGTATGTAATTTGTTAAAGTCTCTATTGCAGCAGCATCCTTCCTGCAGAATTGGCTGCGCTAAACCTGTGCTCCCTACAAGCAGGAGCACGGTATCATTTGTACTAAAACCTACGTGTTGGCTATGGGCTTTTCTGCTCTGCACTGCACTTTCCTGGTGCTCACTCAGACTGGATCTCATGGAAACGGAGTCCTTAACTTCCAAATATTTCATAAAAGCGTTTTGGTGCTTGACAACTCATTCATACTTGTATATACAAGTACCATGATTTTTCCTAAACCAGCAGAAACATAGTACTTCAGTGAAGAGCTCACAGAGCTGTGCCACCCTGCAGCACAGAGAAAGGTTGTGCATGTCCTTTTATCTCAGGCAAACTCTAAAACTGGTTAATTGCTTAGTTATTTAATAAATGACCTCTACCTAATACTTCCCAGGCAAGCAGCATAGACAAGGATACAACTCCAGAATCAAAATCAGTGTTTTCCGTGTTTCAAACTGATCCAGGAGCCTGGTAATTCTGTCATGGGACAGAGAGGCAAGAATATCCCTCTCTTGATGCGCTCGAGCCTTCGTTTTGCTTCGCAGAGGTATGAACTTGGCAGCACAAGACACTCTGTTCCCTTTGTGCACAACTCGTTTCACAAAGCTGAAGCAACCCCTGTGTACAAAAGAAAGGACGAGCCCTGGTCAGACTTGATTCCAAGCTCCCTTGCACAGCAGGTACAGACCATTCCACGTCCCAGCCTTTGCCAGCTCCTGCTACTCAGGGCTTGAGGTCTCCGACAGGGAAAGCTCATTCTCCCGTGTGTGAGGTGCTGTTGCCCTCTCCTGGCTGTCTCCACAACACCAACAAGTGCACATCAAGGGAAAAGCCCTTTCAGGTGATGACAGCCTCGTGCTGAAGGCTGAGATGCTCTTGGATCCCATCCGTGGTCAGACACGGTGCCTGGGCATACATCGCGATGGGCTTGGGATGCTGACACTGCCCAGGAGCCATGCCTGGCACCTATCCTGCCAGCCTCTGGCTGGTGGTTTTTCTGGTGGGTGCTACCTGGACCTATGGGCTGTATGGACACCTCCATACTCTGTCAGAAACCTCTGGAAAGTTTTTCCAGCACATCTGCAATGGGGTGACCTCCTACTTCTACCAGTACTTTCACCTTTTCAGACTCTTCCACAGTTGAGCCCACCCCTGCCTCTGGTTACACAGGCTCAGCAACTCAGATGGGCAATCAGTTATTATCTGGAGTGATGCTATAAAGCTGGAAAATTCATTTACCTTCCAATCTCCTGCTTAACCTCATAAAGGGAATGGAGCTTTCTCCTGGTGGCCACTTTCTTTGCTGCTTGGTCTTTCTTAGCTTTGGAAATGAAGGAAAAGATCAGTGTTAATAATCACACAACAGTGCTTTGCTAATAGTGTGCAAAGTTATTACATGACAAGGCAGGAATAATTACAGGGCTCTAAATGTCTGTACAGAATTCAGTGGAGCTGTTCAGTGACAGAACCCATCAATATGAACTTTGGGGCTGCATCTTCACCTGACATAAATCAGAAGAGCCAAGCTCAAGAGCAGAACAGCACCAGAGGCATGGCCTCACTTATTTCTGTGGCATTGTACGTTTGTCTAGTAGTCTGAAGTACAGAAAAAAATTATCTCATTTGTGTATATATAGTAGGTCATTAGATCACTTGCTCTTACACTGGATCCTGCTGTACTGGTAATACACAAATGCTACACACGAATACAGAGCAGATACCATGTAGGCACCAGAAGACGACTGCAGCAGAACACACATTGCAATGGCTATGGAAGCAACTCCTGCAGCTGAAAGAATGACATTACCTTCATGTACAATAAGCTCTGCTTTGCACAAAACCTCCCCTCCTGCATTTTTGGCAACGCAGGTATAAACACCACCATCTTCTGAGACAGCATCGTCCACGACTAAGAAATATGTTGTTCCTTCCTTCCCTTGATGGACCCTGTCGCTGTCCGTCAGCAATGAAGTGCCCTGAAAGAATGAAATGACATTTTGGCGCAGGAAAAAACAAGATGGAAACAGATGTTTCTTCTCTTCAAGAAACAAGCTAGAGGAGCAGAGCTACAACACACTGTTTAGGCTAGCAAAGTCTCATGAACAAAATGCTGGCTGAAGCAGTCCCCCATATCTAACTGCTTCTCTGCTTCCACGCCACCCAGTAACATTTTTATATCATAACGCATTGTGGGAATATAGGCCTGGGCAGGATCACCAGGGCTGTGTGGCTTATTCTTCAGGTCTCCCAGCAGACCATGCCTGAGCGGGCAGCTCAGGGAGCACCTTGCTCCTGCCTGGTCTCCAGCTTGTGCTGGCACTTGTGCTGTTTAATATATTCAGAAATACTATTAAAAAAAGGGACAGGAGGGACTGTGTGTGACACAGAGAGCAGATAATGAAGACTGCCAAAAGTACCTTATGAGGCCACCTGTCTGGGCAGCAAAATGCCAGATAAACATATATAATACAATAAATGTAAAGTGATGCAGCCCTATTCCCCCCCATGAAATATCAGCCTCTGAGCTGTTCCTTATTACACCAGAGCAAATCTTCGACTTACAGTAGATCACTCCATAGCAGCACCAGCTTAGTGCCTGGTGGCAGTCAAAAAGTACCAGATGTTAGAAATTCTTAGGGAAGAAATGAAGAGTAAGACAGAAAGCATCATCTTACAAACCCTGGGTTTGCCCAGGGGGTGGTGCTGTTGCAGCAGCGCTCTTTCTGTAACAGCTTCCAGGTGAGGACTGACAGAGCAAGTTGGGGCTCTTCAGCCTGGAGTGGGGGCTCTAGCAATGCAACATGGCAGAGCTGTAAGAATTATAAATAGCCACTGAGTGGGCAGTGATTAACTTCTCCTTGCAGAAGATGTAAGAGCCAACACATGAAGCTCGTGGTAAATACGTGCAGAACTGCCCCAAAGGGGTGGCACTTCAGGCAGCATACTGTCATCGGGCCGGAGTCACTGGCAAACCCCATTGTACGCGCAAGATGTTTGCACGGGGGCAAGAGGAGGCTAGATAAGCACGTGGAGAGCTTCACCGTGGGTTCGTAAGTAGGTATCAGTTCAGCTAGCTTGTGGTAGCCCTGAGCTGCAAATGCCAGAGATTGCAAGAATATGAACAGGATGTATTGTATTCTTGCCTTGTTCTTATTCTTTTTGAGGTGTTCAGGTGTGCGCACGTGCACATGTGTGTGTGCGTGGGAGGGGTTCTTTGCATTTTTGCTTGGTTTTTATGGTTCTTATATTTGTCTGAGTAGCTCATCCTTGCACTTCCCAGAAGAAAAAAAAAAAAAAAAAAGGAGTAAAACTTGTGCATACAAAATACTTAGTCAGACAGAAGAGTTACAGATAATCACTGTAGAACACTGTCATACTTCAGGGGCATGACAGTATTCTGAGGAATAATAAATTATTTCTCCTTCCTTTCTATGGGATATTTGTCCTTAGTCACACACATTTTACCAGTTCACTGCAGAAAAGACAACAAAGCCTGGAAGTCACACTGACAATTGGAATAAACCACTCTTAATCCCACCCCTGACCCCAAAACTACAGCATACATCTTGGTGGCTCTCAGGAAGGACCCAGGCTCCCCTCCAGCCCATCTTGGCCCCAAAACCATCTTGGTTGCCCTCTCTGCAAAAGGAGCCACAGTAACACTGAAGACAACACAGGGCGAGATGCATGGTTGGTGGTTCCAGCGAGAACTGTGGATGCTTCAACAAAGCCTACAGATATGACCCAGAATCAGTGTAAGAGGTGTGGGATGAAAAAGCAAAAGAAAAGCCCCCCAGAAGTACGGCACTGCAGTCCTCCCTTCAGCCAGAGACAAGCCTGCACTTACCTTAAACCACAAAACAGTAGGCTGAGGGGTTCCTTCAATGACTGCCTGAAATTTGGCATGCTCCCCAGAATTCACCTGCACATCCTCTATTGTCACTTGCATATAGGGAGGACCTGGTGAGACACAAGGGTTTGCTGCATGCACAATACCATAAATTTATTCATAGTGTGCTGATGTAAGTTGAGTTACTCAAATGGGATGTATAGGACTGGCCATTTAGGATATAACATTAGCTTAATGTCAAATCAAGAGATACCACAGGAACATATTCAGATTTCTTATACTGACATTACTTTCAGCCTTCTTATCTTCTTGCTTATCTGTTACTTTTTGTTCAATAAGCAGTTGCTGCTCAAGAAATGGAACTATTTAAAAATACAGTTATTACCAAAATATAAGACAATGGCAATCATGGGATGTGGGAAAGGGAAACAAGGTTCGTTCTTACTTGTTGGGGTCTTTGGAGTCTTCTCCTCAGTCTTATACACACAAGTTCTTTCTGTGGTCTCAATATAAACTTCACTGTGTACATCCCAGACCACATCTCCTTCTCTTCTGTACCAGTCTCCTGCCCCTGTGGCTGGTGATGTTCTTTCAGGAAGCCCAAGAGAAAAGATCATTACATAGTCACATAGTAGAGAGAAAGAGAATTACACCCTGCCACTGACCTGTGTGTTTAACCACCAGACAAATAATTATTTACTTAATGTTAATACAAGAAGAATTTTGTTCTGGGGGAACTAATTTCTCTCCAACCCTTCCTAACCTTGCACAATGCGTGTGTAAACAGGATTCTATAAATACTAACAAGCCTCCAAGAATTAGTTCAAGTCACCAACTGCTTCCTCCACCACGGAGGAGTTGCTTTTCTTGCAGCAAAGTCTGCCACATTTGGGATTCTGTATATTGCGATGGGTATTTACCTGGTAATAGGAACAGTGCGTTCCTGCACGCTTTCATCTCCAGCAGCTGCCCCTTCATGGCCAGGACTGGGGCTGGGCTTTGGCACACTTGGTTCTTCAGAGGGAATCTGCCTTTGGGCTTTGTCTGGCAGCAGAAATAGGGCAAGTTAGACACATCACCTGTGACAACACACCTGAAAGCCAGAGCAAACCTTTGGAGCCTTCTCTAGTCTGCCTTGTGTCAGAACCTAGTCCCTCTGACCTCAGCTGAGTGCAACCACTGAAGCTAAGAGAAGAATTTGACCCTTTTAAGAAGACCACATGAAGCAAAGGGCTTGGATAACATCAGAGAGACTGACCAGCGGCACATCACTGACTGGGCAAAACTAACTTTTCTGTACGGAAACACACACAGACCAAAATAGGAAAGGCAGTCAGTAGGGACAGGAAGAAATTGGATGATGGAAGAATAGCATGAATTCAGTACATCCTTTATAGGACATTATTTAAGTGTGAGTTACAGCTCTTGGCTATGATGAAATCACAGAATTATTTGGGTTGGAAAAGACTTTTAGGACCATCAAGTCCAACTGTTAACCTAACACTACAAAGTCCACCACTAAACCATTATTATCTGCCGCTAAATTATGATTATTTTACCAAATATATCTTAAAAAAATGGTTTGATGTTCCATTCCAAAAGTACAGACTGTCTTTTGATATTGACCATTGGATTCACCCCATAGCAAAAAGTACATCATCTCCTTTTGCATCTGAGAAGAAAAGGTTAAATCAAGAGGACCTTCTCCCCAGCAGGAAGGACCTTTTGGGGAGCACTCTGGGGATATTTGGTGCTGGCTGGGTTTGGAAAGAAGCAACATTTTCTAGAAATCACATCAGACAGCTCATTGGGATGGAAAACATGGTTATTCAAGGCATTATTGGCAGGGTCAGAGACTCCAGGCAGGTGGGATTGTGCTTTCCTGTTGTCAGCACTATCAAAATATTTGCCTTCTTTTTATTCAAATCATGTGCTTATAGGGACTGTTGTCAAGTCTCCATCTTCTTAAAATAATTCCCCATATTAATAATACGTTTCATTTTCTCACACGAAAGGACTGCAAAACCATCTCATTCCCTGTTGTATTATCATTGTAGTTATAACATTTTACTTATGATTTTTAAGTCATCCCGCTTCACCAGAGGATTATTTTCCCAGATGATGTCCTACTAAAAAGGAAAAAAGGTTTTAAAACCCTGTCATTTTTTTATGCAGTTAGTTTGGGTCTGATTCCATGAAATGTTTCCATCCTTGTGAATGGACAAGAATATATTTTTTTTTTCAAACAGCACCTGGAGTTTGAGGGCTGAAGGCTCCTTGACATTGTCCTTTTAAGTTAACACTAGTGGAGGACAGTTACTTTGACTTGACACAGCGACAGCTCAGACAAGTTGGTATGGCAGAAGGAGAAGGAAGAGTGGAAGGTTTTCTGCTTTTTCATGTTTCTTTTACAAACAATGCAAAGACGAAAGGCTCATTCTCCTGGCAAGACACAGTCACACACATTGATTCTAATCACACAGAAACTGCTAAGGAGTCTGTCAAGGCTTCAGGGCCAGTGAAATGCAGGTGAACTGGATGCACTCAACATCCCAGAAAGTCTCTGACAGTTGATACAGGGGTGTTCAATGCATTTTCAGCTTGTTTATGGCAAACAATAGAAGTAAAGCCACCTCCCTTACCCTTCCCACCAAATCAAAAAACAAATGGTTTCTAAAAAATGTAAAGGGATCCCACCCACCCTTCTCCCCGCCCAAAAGAAAAACCCAGGTCAAAAGCCCAGAGGTGGAAAAAAAATCCTCTATCCATCCATTTTGGGCAGGTGATGAACCAAACTCTACTTCAGACACAGTTTTCAAACACCTCCTGTTTCCAGAAAGATCTGCCCCAAACTTGTGTCTGACCTAACCCCGACCCACAGCCCCATGTTCTTTGGGCCTGAATGCCCTCTCTTAATCTTCCACTGCTCAAAACACAGTGAATCAGAAAAATAAGGGGAAAAAACATCATTAGTGGTGTGCTCGATACTTGTTTCCCTCTTGACTCCCATAGGACCTTTTCTAGACCCACACCAAACGTACCATGCCCTCCCACCGCCTGGGTTTGGGTACCGGCTTCCTGGACCAGCACAGAGGGCCCGGCTGCTGGGTCTGAAGGAACGGACCCAGGGAGGCCAAGGCCACCGGCTCCTCCTCGCATGTCTGGGGGAAGAGTCACCAGCAGTGACGCTGAGTCCACCAGTTTCTTTAGAGCTGTCTTGATCTCCTTATCAGCACGCTGAAGTGAGGCCTGGACAGTGGTCTCCATCTCTGACTGTGGGGAAGTCAATCCTACAGACAAGAACAACAGCTTTTCTCTCTTCAGGGTAAAAGAAAATAGCAGCATCCAACCCATGGAAATATTTGCAATTCTACCATTTTCCCCTCCGAGAGCAGACAGCTGATGCAACAGTGCGTTATTCCAGAAGAAGGAACATAGCTAAGACTTAACATAATAAGGTTGGCACAACACGCTTCAGAAAGACATATCTCACCAGGCTGAGGACACTGTGCCACACTGCACACACATGGCCTCTCCCCAGACAGTGGAACAAAGGATCCATCTCCCAGCTCAACCCTACGTTGGCTGCTCTGTCAAAAACACCTTCGTTAAGATCAATGACATGAAGCCAATGGTGACCCCATTGCACTGGCACAGACCCTGCATGCAAGGAGGAGGTTATTCTCCCAGGGGAGGAGGAGGAGTGAGCAGGCACTAGCCTCATCGGTGACTCTGGAGAAGGGCAGGGGAAAGAAGGGAGAGATGTTCAGCTTCATGAGCTTTGAGAGAATGGCAGAGAAGCTACTCCTTGCTCTAAAATAACATATTTGTCCTGCTTTGCAATATCTCAATATTTTTGCTGGGCTTTGCGCTAGAAGGTACCTGAGGCTTTCAAATTTGTACTGGCCTATGCCTTTCGAAGATAATCTAGAAGCAAAATCACCTGGTCTAGTAATGCACAGTGTATAGAGAAGCATTAAACAAATGAAGATATAGCTTCGGCTTCAAGAAACTCATGCTTCTGAAGACAGAGAAAACAAAAGCCTTTGCAAACAGAAAAATGGATTTTCAAACATATGCCTTTGTGGAATGGCCACCCAGGAGACAAATACTGTGGTTTCATCCCTGGTCAGCACTGGTAGAAGCAGCTAGGCTAGGATGGGATCATAGGACCTCAGGAGTTCATCTCATCCAATCTCCTGCCCAATATACCTTCCACAAATCTTGACGAGGTGCCACAAAGGGGCACCCGATACCTAAGGAAACGCTCCAGTAACCATAAAGCCAGACAAAATGCATGTCAGATTAAGACAATTCATCACGTTCATGATGTGATTGCTTGCCAAGCAAGAGTGCAAACGTGAAATGACATGTGGTTCAAGCAGATAGTAAGAGCACTTGCACACAAACTGTTCTGACTTGTTCAAAGCCATTGGCACAGGAGCACGTCCAGCTGTTTGGATTCGACCCCTTTCCTGGCCTTATGGAGCTACGTCCCCATGGCAGACCTCAGCAGGTAAAGCTGAAGGCCATGTTTGGATCAGCCCCCTGTGAAGACATCTCACTTGATTTTTGTTTTCAGTGTCCTCCCCATAACCATACTGGTTATGAAATATTTCAGTTCTGGGTTTGTTGGTGGAAAAAGCAAGTTTTGCTCACACCATGTCCCAAACTGCCCCTCAGTGTTCATCAGCACTGTGCCGGGTGGAAGATCTTTAAATGTTTTCCTAGATAAACTGATTCTCTGGTGTTCCTGTTGTGATTGCGGTCAATTGGTGCTGTCCTATGAGTTGGACAGCTGCTAACAAGTGAACTGTTTGGAAAGGCACGAACCATTCTTAGTATCTCTCAAAGAGAAAATATATTCACAGGTACATGCACACAGGTGATGTATGACAACAAGTCTCCCCCATGCTGCTAATACCACCCCTTTCCTCCTTGTTCAGGTTTGTTACACACTATGATCCTGCTGACCTGAGGAACTTTAATATTAGCTGAGGTACGTCATCATCGCAGTGATGGACAGCCTGTTTCCCAGTTCTAATACCTCAGCTGCAAACCTTCCCACCCCACATCTCCTTCAGCCAATAACCAAGAACACCAAACTGACACATATTTTGAAGACCTAATTCAGCCTCAGAGAAGGACCAAAGAGGATGAGCATTGTTCAAAATTATCGACTCACAGATCTGAGTTGGAGGTATCCCTAAGAACAGGCTCTGCCACTTCAACACCTCTGAAACCGTCCACAAGAAAAAGGAGTCAGAGCCCAACTGCATTAATCTTCTTGGGTTGCAACCCAGCTCCTGCTGAAGTCAATTGGAGCTGATGGACCATCAAGTGCCGTTAACAGAGAAGAACACAGAAACCCAGCGAGTTCAGTGACAGCTGATGCAAGACATTTATTGATATAAACTCAGCATCTAACAGTATCTCTTGCATTTGACTTTTTTTGGTATTTTTTTTACTTTTTGTACCTCAAGCAAACTGAAGTTTCCACTTTATTAATACCCATTTATCTGCAGGAATTTTAGTAAAACATTCTTTGTATTAAAATTTTTAATACAGCTGTATGTTTTCACCTACAAGAAATAAACCCCCACACGTCTCATTAGTTATCTACATAGTGTAATCACAAGCATAATTTTTAACCTCTAGGAAAATATTTTGAAAGTATGTGTAATTGACTTGTCATGAACCTTTCACTTTTTGAACAGTCCTGCATAGAATTTTAAAAATTCCTTTCAATTGATTCTCTTTTACTTAAATTGCAAAAGAAAATGTAAACAGATGTTAATTGCTTTGAGTTAATGAATCAAAGTATAGTTATTTTTTCTACAACCATCTGAACTGCAACCTTTTAGCTCCTTTAGAAAAACCTGAGCATCAACTACAACAGGAGGAAACCTCCACTTTTATTTTCCCCCACTTTATCATCTTTTGGATTAATATTATATTTTTGAAGACTACCATAGGGCGAATTCTCTTCTCAGTAGTATCTTTGCAAATGTGAATCAAATTAACTTCCTTCTGTGGAGTTACTCTAGATTGATACTGGAATAACTGAGATCAGAATCAGACCCAATGGAAAAGAAATAATTTTAGTTTTGGAAGTATTTCCTTGTGGCATGTCTGTTACTTTCCAACGTACAGTGCAATATATGAAAAAGGCACTAATGTATATCCTTCATATCACTTAATTATAAAACAAACAGTATAAAGCAAGGAGATGTTATAAAAAATGGGAGAGTAACATAAAAGAGGCTTGATTTATTTTACCACATGTAATCACTGGAAAAGCATCCTATATTCTGAGGGTAGGGCACATGATATTACACATAACATCCTGTTTGGATACCGAAAGTAAAAGGCTCTGAAATCAATACATTCGTTTTAGGGAGCACATGATCAAGGTGCAACCACAGAAGGAAAAATCTACTCTTCTGTGCCAGCACCTTTTGTGAATCCAGTCCCTCTAAGCGGCAATATTGTCCGGGGGGCTCCAGAACAAGCTCCACAGTATTACCTCACTGGGAAACACTGAGACAACATCACACGCACATTTCCAAGGCGGAAACTCACTTGGTTCTTTCTCTTCATGCTAGTTAGAAATTCAGCTGCATCTGAGCATTTCTGGTTTCCCTGCACCACCTAAATGAAAACATTTTCTATTGCAACACTTCTACACAACTCAGCCAGGACGAGGTGTCAGGACTTTTCACCCCGTATCTCTGCCAAGGGCCAGTGCTTGGTCCTACTGAGATCAATGACAAACTCCAGCTGACTTCAACTGGGACCAGTATTTCAGCCTATGAGCTCAGTTCTTTCCAGGGCTGAGCAACTTGTTGAAGGTCTGTGCAAACATTGATTTTTGGTGAAGCCAACAGAAGTGGGCCATGCTCAGCGCATCTTAGCCTTCCCCTTGATCAGCGCTCCCCCTGTAAAGCTCCAGAGAAACTCCACAGAAGGTAGCACCTCTACAAGACAGCTCAACATACATGTCACAGTAACATGATGCAATTGCAACGGGCAGTGCTTCCAAGCAGCCCAATACATTTTCAACAGATGTATTTTTCAACCAGGCACTTATGGTAAAGACCTCTTTTCTTTATGTTTGGTTGTTTGTTTTTTTTTTAAACTGTCTTTGTGCTCCTGCTACTTTGCTGTAGGTCTGCAGTGAATTCCTGTTAGCACATACAGGAGACATCACACATCAATCTATTCAGAGTAATGTTTCAACACTGGCACGTACAGGAGACCAAATGTTCTTCCAATAATATTTATTGACAAAGACCACATCTGTGGTTCTTTGTATGTGTTAGTGTTTGACTATAGATGCAGAAGTCATTTTGTACAACACCTTAATCTTTTGGTGCACGTTAAGTAAATCTATATTTTAAAAGATATGGTTTATAAATCCACTGCACTAGAACACAGATTAATGAAACCTGTATCTTTAGACAACTAGGAAGTGGACTTGAAAATAGCAGTCATTTAAAAAAGATGGTCTTTTTAACTTAAAGCAGAAGAGAACAACGAAACCCTTGCCTCCTCAAGTCAGTGTGATTCTCAATAGTCAAATTCAGATTTCAACCAAAGGGTCTGAGCAGGCCTTTGCATCCCTAGTAAAGGCAATAATTTCTGTATGTTTCATTCTGTGGCAGAAGTTTAAAATGGAACCAGACTGTGCATGTTGAAAGGTTTATGAAGAAATTTTGAGAGCTAATTGGTGTCCAGAGTGTATAGCAGAGTCAAAGCAGTGTGACGCTTCATGACTTTCAGGCACATACAGTGACAGGAGGTCGCTTTAGCTGGAAATAGTCCTCCTGTCCTGGGCTGCTGAAGGATGCTGAAAAGCTTAGATACTTTCAACTTCTTGCCACACTGTAATGTACACATGGGCACTTGAAGTAATTTTTAAGTTCATGGGCAAAAATGCACTTATTCATTCATATTTCTGTCATAGGCAGGAGAATCAGGCTTTTCCTAAATCTACCAACACTACTCCACTATGGAATGATATATGTTCACCTTGATCAAAGCTTTTAAAATTTCAAACTTTTCTGACAGACGTGTTCCCTTTAAGACTGGAAAAGCTCAACATATCGTATTTAAATATATTTTCCTCAAAGGTATTCCCTTGTACATGTTACCTTGTGATCTTCATCACCAATTCCCCTCACCTACAACAATTGTAATTAGTTGTTTGGTTTTTTTTCTAAAATGCTGCTTTCTTTTGTGTTGAAAATTATGCTTGCATCTGCTCAGCTTTGGGAGAGGTCTTCTGTGCTGATGTGCAAGGTAACAGGCTCGCCGACAGTCCCATAGTTGAGGGTTCTTGTGGAAACTTCAGTTTTAAAGCTTGACTGTCCGTTGTCTGCTGAGAGCTGGACTTCGGTGCAGAAAGATGGTTTTACTGTGAAGGAGGGACCAGGAGAAGCTGCCGCTGTTGCTGCATGCATTCCAGGCGTCACTGCCATGCAGGCATCGCTCACGCGGAAAGAGATGTTTGAAGGACCCACAGACTGCACACCGGTTATCCTAGATGCTGACATGAACATACTTGCAGGAACATGCTCCTCAAACTGGCTGAAAAATGTTTGCCTGGGCTGGGACACCACAGGTCTCACCAGATTCAGCAGCACTGGCTTCCCAATTGTTGGCTCGTTAATCTCTGTTTGGAGCACAGAGATCTCGCAGGGTTTCTCTGCTGTATGGTTCTGATCATCACACCCATAGGTCTCCCCTTCTTCAGGAACATAATCTTCAAGATCCTCCAGAGTTAATACTTTGCCATTGTGGGTTAAGATTTTGCGGTCCCGGGTGCTAAGGTCGTCGGTCTGTAGTTCCTCTGGTTCGTCAACTATCACGACATCATGCTCTTCTGGAAGAGCATCTTGCATTGCTTCAGGTACCCCCTCTTCCACAGGCCAAGATACATTTGATTCATCTACCTCTTCCTTAACCTCTGGACTCGCTAGTGAGAACAGAAGCTCCTGCTGGTCTGCACCAGCTGTCTCAAAACTGAAGACCAAAGGCTCACCCCCACAGGCAAGCAGCGGGGAAGCCACGTCTGACTCATAGTGAGCACTTGTTTCCTGTGGGAAGCTTTTTTCCTCGGTTCCATAATCCATAAATAAATGATTTTCTAGTTGTTCAGACCCAGTCGGGGAGCTTCTGTCTTCGTTGCTGACTTGAGCTCCTTCCTGCTCAGTGATGTACACCAGGGGCTGGATATCAGCTTCAGAGAGACTGTCATTAGGCAAAGATTTGGACTGTTCTACCAATTTATTGTTGGAGTTGTTGGTGTTTGGATCATCTTCTGGGGAATGCCTAGGCCTCGAGCTGGGAAATGTGAACGTTAACACCCCCGAGTCATCTTTTTCTTGTTTTGCTGGGGAAGAGCCTCTTTTCCTTGCAGGTTTTGGTGTTTTTTTCACCTTGAATTCAATTATTTCCTCCACTTCAACCCATTTTGGCTTTTTCTCTTCCACCTTGGTCTCTATGAGGACATCTCTGGCTGCTGCTCCTTGCCTGTCCTCTGGTTCTGTGACAAAAAGCACGGGAACAGCAGACTTTGGTGTCACCTCCTGCTCGTGTCTGTGGACAGGCTGCCTGATCTTTGAGACATACACTGGCTCTGGAGCTGGCTCTGCTCTGGGGGAGCGGGAAGGCGAGTGGCCTGAAGAAGAACGTGCTGGAGAAACCCTTCCCCTTTGTCTTGGGTTCTTCACCACGGTGGTTATCGTTTCCTCTCTGATGACAGAAAGGGTTGGGAGTTGGCAGGAAGACGAGACTTTTCGGGGAGCCACACTCCATCAGCACATGCCAATGTCGGTCAAGGCGCTACAGTGGGGTTAGTTTTGTGAGCACGCCAGCTTTTGGTGAAGCGTGTCATTTCGGAAGGGATACACACGCAACGCACACACCCACATGCCCATCCCCCCCTACTTTCTGAGCCAGGGAAGCCCTCGGTTCCCCTTCCCCCAGGTGGGCCCTAGCTCCATTAACCTCCTTGAGTGCAAGACCACAGAGGTATGTTCACTGAGAAATATTCTTCTGGATGCGGCTATATTTCACGGGCTTGTGTTGACCACCTACTCTGCTACTTTAGACCCATATAGCAGTTTCACCCAAAGATTTTACACACTCAAGGAGTTTAACCTTTTCCTGGGTATCCTTGGCTAAAATCCTGGCTTCATCAAACTCAGTGGCAAAATGCCCTTTATTACAGTAGGGTCAGTAGGTTCCTCTTTTTTAATAATTGTAACATATATCTTTTTTATTGAGGACTCTATTGAGATCAGAGGTATGCATTTTTACATGCAGAACAGTTACGATAAAAGGACATTAAACATCTGGAGACCAGGAAAAGAAAGTTAGAACATTTCCTGCACAAGTCATCTACCCCAAAATGTACTTATTTTTGCTTTTCACAATATCATTCTTGCAGACACAGCCTGATCCTGCTACCACCAATTGACAGGGGAGCACCAAACCAATCTGGGATGCATGATTATAATTTCTCAGCATGTTTCTGCTGGCCTTACTTTAGATTTTTTGGACATATCGAAAGCAGTTGGGACTTTTCAGCATCCCCATATAAATACGCAGCTTGTGTCAAAACAATCTTCTCTGCTCACATGCTAGGACAAGCATCGAGTTTAAATGAGCTACAGATGAAACTGGATCAAACAAGAGTTGAGATTCTGTCCCTACCTCCAAACAATGGGATAAAAAAAAAAAAAAAGAATTAACTGAAGGGTAAAGACAGTGGCCTGGACTGGGGTTATGGATCGAGATGATAGCTTTTTCATTTCTTTCTCCTCGCCAGCTCCTAGTCACAGCCACACAGGGCTGGAAGTCACCAGCTCCGCTCTGGCTTTTGCACTGAGATACGGTGAAGGGGGGAAGGAGTCCTTGTGAAAGGAGAGCCCGTTTCTCCTGTTGCATTTGTCTAACCATCGTGGAAAACTAATCCTTTTAGATATATTGTGGCCTTTCTCATTTACTCATCTCATTTTTAGAGACTGGCATATTGCGTTCTGCTATGGAGATCAGATTTCTTTCCACATCAATCTCTCCCCTTAGAGGATGCAGCGAGGTTCAGGATGGGATCAGCTACAGTGAGATTTCTTTTCTTTCAGAGCACCCTGTCTCCTACTGCCCATTTCCCCCCCCACTCCTTTTACCCCAAATTGTCTATAGTTTTGCTATAGAGCTTTAAGGCTTATGTGAACCTTTCATAACGGCCATGTGCCTTTCTAAATTACACTAAATGAAATCATTCTAGATAAAGGCAAGAACAAATCCCTGTGGGCTTTCACTCGACTTTGCTCTACATTGCAAGGTTAAAATGTGTTTTTGGTCTGGGATTTGCATATATAGACACTGTTCAATCCCATCTCTAAATTATCTGTTATTTTCTGCTAGTTGTTTCCAAGCTACTTCTTTCCTCAGCTTGCTGCAAATTAAGGAGAGCTGGAGTGTGCCCTTAGATAGTCGTTCCCAAACTTTACCCCATCACTGGCTTAATTCCAGCTGAAGTCCACTCTAATGAGTTCATGACTGCCTCCACTAGCAAAAGGAGGGGGATTTCTGTTGTTCTGAGATCCCACTCATAAACGTACCGACCTCCTTTGGGGCTGCAGCCCTTAATTTGGGAATCACTTCTTGAGTTGTCCAAAGCAACAGTCTTTGGAATTTACATGTCAGAAATGCAGAAATCAGCATAACTGATGGTATTTTGCATTAGTTTAATATTATTTAATCAACCAGTATTAATGCTGCTGCTTGTGATCTGAAATCATGAAGGGAAAAGGACTACCAGCTGACTGAGGAGAGATGTAAAATAAAAGCATCTCTCCAGGTGATTTGCAGAGATGTAGATAGATGAGATTTACTAAGCTTTAGATGTAGTCTGACTGAGTGATTCCTTCCTGGTCATGACTTTCTCAGGATGTTTTTGAATGTGGTACCAAAAAATATTTCTCTGTTTAGCCATCCCACTGGTATCTGAATCCTTGGTCCTTGAGATGGTGCAGGCAGAAACACCTTTGTCTTCTGGTCTTTGGAGGGTAAAACGGTCTAAGGACTGGAGAGGTTAACTGAACTGATGTGCAAGAGAGAGGGGCACAGCAGAACCCCTTCCTGCCTCTCCTGTCTGCTCACTGCCTATTCAGGGTGGAAGCTGCTAGGAGGGGGGACATGTCTTCTTATGCTCCGCATGTGCTAAATGCATGGGTCATAAGGAATAGTCACCAAAGAAAATAATAAAAGAGATAAAAGGTAAGCAATACTTAACCATATTTTAGTTGTCATTTCACACGTTCTCCTCACCCAAGTAAAAGAAGTCAACTTTGGCATCATGTCCAAGTCAAGGACTGATTAGAGCAACAGGACAACCCTTGAGGGAACACACTGCCCCAAAATATCCATTGTGTTGTCACCTACTACCATTAGGACATGATTTGAACAGCTTGGAGGTGCTCTGAAGGCCTACCACAGAAGGACAATGTCCCCCTTCCAGCACATGGAACAATTTGGTTATGTATTTGGTTTTGTTACTTAAAAAAGGAAAAGACACATTAAGATTTTAATGGCTGATGAGCTTCTGGTGTACATATGACTGACAAAGTACTGCTTTTTGCTGCAATTAATCTTTATATGTTATAGGAACCCAATATAAACCAGGCTCAAAGTATCCAAACAGACCAAGTCATTACTGGGACAAAAATTCATAGTGAGACAGAAGGGGATAAAAATATGCATCTTCCTTCTACTTCATCATAAGAGGCTTTCCTGATGAATTTAAAATAGAAAGCCAGAAGAAATCATCATAAACTATGAGATACTTGTTAAGTTTGTACATTTTTTCAAAGCTGGTTTCTTGTCAACATTGAGACTCAAGACTCTACCTTCTTGAACTCTTGCACAATTCTGGCAGTCTTCCATGGAATTTTTTTTCACGTGTAATCTAATAAACAAACTGACCCAGGCTGTGTCTAACACCATTGTTGCTATTTTTTGAAAGGGATAGTAAGATCTTTTTTCAGGTGGTCACTTTGCATAGCCCAGAATGCCATGAGATCTGGTGGGATGGGAATGAACACACTTGCATGGCCAATAAACACAAGCTTGTTATTGGATCATGCATAGGCAGCAAGGCAAAACACAAATGTTATTAAAAAAAAAAAATCAGCACTTACATGATGATGGTTTTCTTGGGCACTTTAGTCTCTTGTTCAGTGACTACAAAGAAAACAGTATGAACAGCATGGGGTTAAAGAAAGGCAAAAGCTGAAATGATTAAATTAACTTTGCTCAGTTAATAAAAATAAACTGGAATGAATGAAAAAAACAACTGTACCATCCCATCCATGCTTTCTGTGGTTATTTCCAGAGTCACCTTTAGTGTTTCTGACCAAGAAGGAGAATTCAGAGTGCTCTCTGAACAGTGAAAGGTTTAGCTTAGAAATTAAATATTTTGTGGAGAACATTATTGCAAAATCTGTTTATTCTACCATGAGATTGTGACATTTTTGTTTAGCAGGTCAAAGCCAGAAAACAAGGTCCTTTTTTTTATTTTTTTGTTGTTCTTGTTTTTGTTTGGTTGTTTGGGTTTTTTTTTCTATAAGGTAGCGATGGTGTGAGAAACATGAAAATGCCTTGACCTGGAAAATCCTGGAGAGCTGAACGTCCTTAAATTTTGATTTCACTTACTAAACAAAGAGTCTCCCCAAACACTGAACAATGTCCAAGCTTTTGTGGATTAGAGGCAAAATCCAAGCTGATAACAATGAAAACTACAATCATTATCATCAGGTACATCAAAAAAAGAACCCTAGGAAACCCAAGAGAGCCCTGTAATACATCTAGCCTGCTCCATCTTCTTTTTGCTATAATTTGCAATTTTGCCTCACCCTTGTCCCCTAACAAACAAGAAACTATTGATGTATATCAAGATCAAAAGAAAAGTAATGATTTAATTATTTTGCAAATATTTCTTAGAATTGACATTTTTAAAAATAAGGAAGATACCATTTGAAGAGCTAATAGAGGTTTCCATCCCATCTATAAATTTAGACACAGTTTGAACCAGACTGTTTGGAACACGTCCTGAACTGCTGAACCTATTTGAGATCTAGAAAAAACAACACCAAGCCCCATTTCTTATTTAATAAACTAGTAAAGTTTCTAAAAAAACCCTTAACTTAATCTCAAAGTAATTTGTCCAGAAATTGGTTTTCAGTTTTCCAGCCAGCCTATAATAAATAAGCTCTGGTAATTTTCAGTTGGTAGAATTGAAAGTGAACGGCAACTTAAAAATATGTCTATAAAATCACAAACAGTCCTTGCCCAGGGAACTCGTAGTGTCTGTATTATTTGTTAAACAACTTATGATTAGCGCTGATGTTTTCAATAGTGTCCAAAACCTGCACTGACTGAAAATTAAAAATACATCTACAATATTAGATGGAATAGTTTAACCTAATTTTCCTTCCACTTCACTTCCAAGGGCTTCCTTCTGCCACCAGCTAAAACAACAAAACCCACCATAATGAAAAAGAATTTTGTGCAAATGTTGATTTTAATATCTGACCTAGAGTTCTATATTTTCTTTCCAGAGCCTTGTCTCATTTATCCATGTAAAAATCTGGAATAATTTCCAATAAAGTCAAAGGAGTTACTGCAGAATTAGGTGGGTTTAAACAAGGTCTGCTTGGAAATTAGAGTTTATAGCTTACTGAGTCAGTAAAGGGCAAAATTATTTTCAAATGTTTATCTATGAACACAATTACAACGTAACTGTTTACCTACCCTTACTTAATATTTTTTTAAATAATTCAAACCCTTTTTTAAATGGTGGAATGATAATTATACAATGATGGAAGATGAACTGAGTGCTTGAAGAATTTACTGCACCCAGGTTAGAAACGTTCAGTGAAATTTTAAGCCCTTTAAATCAATATTGTGCAACTTTTACATAACTTTTAGAGAACCTCATCAAGTAGTATCATGAGATTAACCCATAAACAGCAAGAGTATAAGTTCTGATGTAAATAGGAATTAATTTGATTATACACCTAAACACAGATGTTTTATACAATTATTTTAACAGCAACTGCATTTAGATGATACTTAAACATGTATTTAATGAAATCTCCCAATGTCTGTAAGAGGAAGTCTCTTAAATGTTTATTAATGTCTGTTCTTGCAGTCCTCCCAAATGACATCAAACACAATATTTTTATGTCGCAGATGTCAAAGGGATTCAGTATTCAAAAGTTTAGCAGGCCTGGGATGAGGAAGCTGTAAATGACATAAATGGGTCCTGATGACTTGCAGTTTTGTGTGTGACAGATCGATCTTATATGTGCTATCCAAGGTGTGAGGGAGGATTTCAGCAATCCTATACGAAGGATAGAACCACATGAAAGTAGGATGAGAAAATTTGGGTTTCTTTTTCTTTTTTTTTAAATTTTTCCCCGAGAGGGAAAATATTCTGCATCTGTTTTAGCACTAGATTTATCATTTCAACTTGTTCAATAGCATTTTAGGAAAACAGCTTCACAAAGCAGGAGCCCCTGGTAAGCAGGTTAAAAGCTGTAAGCATTAGGATCAGCCAGTGCTTCTATAAGACTAGACTCCTCTCTGGTTAATACATGAAATCATTGACTTACAAGTGATGAAACATTTAGGATAAGTCAGTTCTTCTCACACTGAATGGATAAAAGGTGGTTTATGGCCTTTATTACAAACTTTATGTCTGCTTTCTTCACTCCCAGAAGCATAAACCTGTTTTTCCTGCACAGTACATGCTGCTGGCATAAACCACAGGAGCTCTGCTCTGCATTCACCCTCTTCTGCTACGCTTCAGAGGACAATCTGCAACCAGGGGATGCACAAATCTGCTAAAGCTAATCTTAAAATGAGCAATTCATGGACATAACGGAGTTTCCTAAATTGTGTGAATGAAATGTGTTTTGCTTTCTCTCTCTCTCTCTCTCTCTCAAAAAAAAAAAAAAAAAAAAGGCTCCACTCCTGCAGGGACTGAGATGTTGTAAAGGCAGATTGTACTCTCTTGAATTTGTGCTGAAAGCCACGTGGCCAGCCCCAAAATGCGATGCCAACAGAATAAAAATAACAAGACAAATATTTTAATCATCACCCTAACCAGGGAACTTCAAAAAGGTCAGGGGACAAATTCCTCTGCTCTATTTTTTCAGTAAAATGTGGTGCTAACAGATCCAAATGCTCCTCTGTGTTTTAAAGCAATCTTCCGTTTGAGAGCCTCAGAATATTTAGCTTTTTCCTGCAAGGTGGGTGTTACCAAACAAGGCAACTAAACGACTTGCCCAAAGCTCTGCATGAGATCCAAGGCAAACTGGAGAGGTTCCCGTGGCCCGGCTGTAACCACGCCAGGCGTTTGTCTTTACGGTTTTGCTTATCTCCGCTTGCATAGCTGACTCCTTCCCCTGTTATTGCTTGTCTCGTTATATGTCCTGAATCTGCACACCCATATGAAAATGCAACACCTTCCAAAAATGCTGAGCTTTGTTTTTCTTCAAAAACAAACAAGTTAGTGAGCCTGGGATGAATGAATCGCCATAGGAACACATTAGAAAGGGATGCCAGAGCACACCAGCCCAGATCTGCCGTGGGTAGGTTAAGCAGCAAGGTGCAAAGCAGACAGTCAACTTGAAGTCAAAGAGAAGGATTTTCTTTCAGTGACACTTTTTTTTTTTTTTTAATGTATTTAAAATTCTTCCCATATCCACAGAAAAAGGATTTTGAAAGCAACCCTCCATTGACTTCAGCGCAGCAACCAGGTGTAGCTGAAGGCAGATCTCAGTGATTCAGGCTGGCAGCCCAAGCTGCGGCTGCTTGCAAGGGGACCCCTTAGTCCAGTGGTTTCCATCCTTTTTGGATCTGTCCCTTCCAATGGATCTGCAGATTCCCACAGTGCGAATTTAAACCTAACGACAAGAAGTTTGTTTGGAGACCCACGGTGTC
The DNA here is from genome assembly GCF_963210335.1 of Falco punctatus. Lineage (NCBI taxonomy): Eukaryota > Metazoa > Chordata > Aves > Falconiformes > Falconidae > Falco > Falco punctatus. The sequence continues at coordinate 54,014,117 of NC_137583.1, read as the reverse complement.
AGACTGTGGGCCACCGCTGACTGCCAGTCAGGGCTCCTAAACCACTGTACTAACGGTATCCCAAATGGTGACAGTAGGTTTGGTTCAGTATAATGAACAGTACAGAAAGGCAGGAGGATAACAACTGGAACAGCTGCAGCTAAAGCCCCTTGGGTGCCTCAGGAGGCTCTGACAATTGTTGTTTTGCAGAACCAACGATAAATCGGGTAAAAGAGGCCCACTGCGCAGGTAAGCTAGGAAACAGACACAGCATCTCTTTTCTGTTGTAATAGTACCACACAACAGTGATGTTGTCCTCTTGGTGAAGTAACAAATAATCCCATTTTCACAAATAGAAAGGCTGGTAAGGATGGAAAGAGAAAGCCTTCATGAGAGCCATCCGTCCTCTAGTTCCTTGCCGGATGAACCTGATTTTTCCATAGGCAGACCAAGGCTGGTTATTGATTCTCAAGAAAGCAACAAATTCCCTCCTTGGCCCAGTGCATTATGCCAAGTGCATCCCTGATGCGATTCTGCTCAGAACAATCCTCTTGCTCCATGGATGAGCCTGCTCTTTGCTCCCTTCGCCTGAAGCAGCTCTCCCTCTGCTTCTCCCCAGAGGTGACTTGGGAATCAATTTCCATCCCTATTACCAAGTTCAAGCAATTGCACATCACAGACCAAAACCTATTTCATAACATTCCTGAAGCTTCCAGGCAAACCCCAATTATATTTCTTCAACCAAGCTCACAAAATTTTTTGGGTTTGACTGCAGGAATAAAAGCAGATGAGTAATGCAAGGCTGAACATAGACATTTACAACCCCAAGAGCTGAACAACGCCCTTAACACTGTTTTACAACCCTTGTTTTTATAACATCATCTGCCTTGGTACAAGGGAACTTTGTGATGCCACTCTAACCGTGATTTGTTTGTGTCCCTCTCCACCCTGCGTACAACTCTTTTTCTCTCTCTTTAGGGTACAGGAAGGGCAAAGCTTCCAGTACTGCAAGGTTTATTGTGCTGAAACAATTCCGATGTTGCCTTACTAACACCATTCTCCCTGTAATGCTTGCAAATGATTTGATGGTTCTTTGGGAAAGGACTAAAAGGAAAGCAAGCATAAAGGGAAGACAAGCAAGTACATAGATCACGATATTAATCTTAGTAGCCCATTGTGTCTGAATCCTCTTAATGTCATAATATATTAGTATCTACAGGGGGCTGGCTAAAGGGTCCAGCCATCCAGGACCCCGTCTCAGACAGAGCCAACAGCACAGACCTATAGAAAATGATGGGGGGAAAAAATACATATGTGGAGTACCATTGTCCCTGAATATTTTTCCACACTCCAGTCATTTGCTGCCCAGCAGCTTCCCAAGTCAGGATGCCTTTGTATTTGATGGCTCTTAGTGAATGTTGATAATAATAATTATCCTGTCAAAAGCACCCTTAAACCCCTGTTATTACTGCAAGACAATGTGAAAACACTGAAGATGAGGAAAGAAGGCTCTACAGCTGTTGGCAAACCCCCGGCTTTTCTTGGCTGCGTCTCCACTAACCACATCTGGGACAGCTCTCTGACACGAAGGTCTGCTGGAATAGAATGGCCTGTGCCAGTCCTGGTCCTCTTTCTTACCCTATTAACTAGATAAATAGATAACTACGTTATCTATTATAGATCCCTCGGCTGTATTATCTCCTGAACCACTGCTGGGCACTGTTTGAGAGAGACAGCACTGGCTGGCCATGCTCAGCCAGCCCAGGACACTTCTAAGATGTACGAAGAACAGGTTCCCTACGCCAGGAGATGTTCCTTACGCAGATGTAGTCGCTGATTTATACTTGGTTGTGATGGGTTTATAGCAAGCACGTCAAACACACTGCCTGCGGAAATCCCTTTGATAAGAAGGTAACTGTAGGCAGTCACATCCTAAAGGTGTTAAGAAAGAGATGTGTTGTTGGATGGGCGTCAAATCAGTTCCTATCACCCTGCCAATTCAGGTGAAACACGCAGAAAAAGGAAGCTATGGCTATATGGTGTGTACTCCCTGAACAGTCCTAGATAATGGATCAACTAATACTACCCAGGCTATGCTGCTGTCACTGCTGCTTTCTCTGTCATTCCAGATGGTCTTCAGTGGTATTTCAGCAATGAGCATGACATGCCTGCAGCTTTACCGACTGGCCCTGTCTTTTCTCAGCCATACGTTACTCACATTCTGCCAGGCTGACACACATTTGCATGTATTCGAACAGGGACAGAAACATTTTTCTTGCACTAGTGGTGGTGAGATGTACCCTTCATTTGCTCCTCCTTTTCCATATAATGCCTTTACGAGCATTATATGATGAAGTTGATTTGCCAGATTTGGCAATCAACAGATGGTGATGGGTATAGAGCTGAGATGCAGTATACCCATGCACATCTTGATAGACATACAGATACAAGTACACCAACAATCGACATGGATAAGATGGCAAATATATTCGATCCTCAATGAGGTGGTTTTAGAGCAATTCACTGACATACTTACGGAGCTGGTCAAGGATCATACCTTCTATGGTAATGGCTTGGTCTCCTCTCCTCTCCTGGGTCAGGGCTGCAGCACTGTGATGGTAAAGTTCTGCTCCACTTTTTGCAGACCCTAATCTGTTCACCAGCTAAAGAGAATCATGCAGTACCAAATGAAACACAGGGTGTTTTTTTATAATAAAACCTTCCTATACTACATTACAAATTCATTGCAATTACATGACAACAGAAATGAAGATGTAACCCCAAACCTAAGCTAGGGTTTGAACACATTGCTGCTCGGTGGAGTTCACAATAACGCTTTACCATAAATTACTTGTACAGACAAGTTACAGCACATCAGTTAATTTACAGTTAGCTGCAGTTTGCTCTGCAGCCTGTGGCTTGTCCTGGGGTAGCTCTTTCTCTACCAACAGGCGCACATTCCTGCTGTGGGCTGTTCAGGTGGTCACTGGAGGGGTTTTCTTTGGTTAGCATCAGTTAACCTACTGAGTCTTAATCAGCCAAGGGAATACCGGACCTTGGGATCTTAGCTAATGGTAATGCAAGGTAATCTGATGTTGCTAAAACTCTAGTATAAATCTCTAAATTATTTCAAACTTCCTAAACACTTCTGTGAAATAACTGTGAAGTTGCTGTGAGCAGAGTCGTTTACCATGGGTCTGCTGACTCATCCTAATTTTCTGAACCAAAGTCAACTGTTTTTAGTTGAGCCCTGAGAGCTTATTACTATTTTATTACAATGAATACATAAAATATGACTCATTTTTAGAAAATATTTTACAGTACTTTTATTTTAACTTATCAGGTACTTCCACCTATGCTTGCTAAACAAACAGAAATGTCAGTGGTTTTTACTTCTATTTACACTTAATTTCTTTCTTTTGGCTTTGAATGGTTTCTGTGCAGCAGAATGAATCTGTCCTAATTTAAAGACATTCCAGAAACAACATGTTATGTCAGAACGGCCCTGAACTTTGTAAGAGGTACCTCTAGAGATCTGGATCTAAATCAAATTCACAGAAAAAGCTCACTCAATTATTATTTAAACCTCTAAACTCTCAGATCAGAATATTCTGAAGCTTTTGGATGTTCACAATCCAGATCTACTTCAGAAGAGCCTGACTTTTTTTATAAACATTTTTTATACGACAGGTGGTAGCAATTACTCAGTCACTAATCTCATGCATGGATCTCTCCTAGTAAAATGAATTCTCCTACCTGTGTCAAGTCAGACAGCAGATCTTTAAATCTCTCCAAACTTACCTCACATTCATAGTGTCCCATATCTTCATTGGAAGGGTTCTTGACCACTAGGACTACCATGCCACTCCGTGGTTCACTGAAAGTCTGGTATTTAGTTGTGTCCTTCAACATTACACCATCTTTGTACCACCTGCATGTGGAAAACACTGAGCATAAGCCAGGAAAAAAGTAATGAAGTCCTCAGCTCACTGATCCATCTATCAGACCAGCAGGCAAACAGCTCAAGATAGGTCTACAGGGGGGTAGAGCACACATGGATACTAAACCGCTCAGGTTTATGAGATTCTTCTCAGGAAATCTCACCAGTCAATGCAGGGAAAAGGGCTTCAAATCATGAGAATGTATGCTGAGGTGTTTGTCTGAATAGCCCAGACTGGTTGCTGATAAAATCTATTCAGGTATAAGGCAGGGAGGATAAAGAAATGATAAAATTGTTGTCAGGGCACTAGGTCTGATACAGTCCTATGTCAGGGGTTATCTGTAGGTAGTTCTTTTCAGATTCTAGCCAGAACAAACAGGAGAATCCCAGGAATATTGGGATGAGGAAAAGCAAGCATTGGGATGGCGTTAAGGTGGAAGACGGAGAGAAGAAGGAGTCATAACCTTGAAAGTAAAGACAGGAGACTTCTGTCCATGCAAAATGGGAAAAAGAGGATTTGTTCCAGTGTGACTTGAAGAACTGACCTGATTTGAGGCCTAGGTGCTCCTTCAATAGTACAGGTAAACTGAGCATCTTCACCCTCGACAAAATAAGCATTTCTAACCTTGTTCACAAACCGTGGTGGCACTGCAAAGCAAAGATAAACGTAACCAGTAGCAGAAAATATGACCAGATATGAAGGATGTGTCCCTGGCCAGATAATTCTCATGATGTCTGCACACAGGATAAACGTAACTAGTAACAGAAAATAAGACCAGATATGCAGGATGTGTCCCTGACCAGATAATTCTCACGCTGTCCGCACACAAGGCACTAAAGACCAAATTTTTTGACCCAAGAGCAATTGACTGCATCTGTACATCAAAATTATTTTTTTTAGTATTATCCAGTAGATGTTATACAGACCTTCTGGATTGTCTTAGTATTTACGTGGAAGGTATTACACAGCAGACCCCTTTAAAACAATGCATCTGTGCAGAACTTTACCTTGAACAAGGATCTTTCCCAAGGTACTGGCGTTTCCAGCGGGACTGGAAGCAAAGCACATGTACTGTCCTGAGTCAACACCTGTTAGGTTGTCCAAGATCAATGTGCAGGAACCATCGGGATCTTCTATTATAATGTGATGGGGATCCACCTCCACAGGCTTTCCATCTTAAAGATAAAGGGAATTATTATTTTTTTTAAATAGCTTAGTAGCAATTATATTTTCTCCCTGGGAATTTCGTCCAGCTTTTCAGCTTGAGAGGACCAAGAGCTGCATTTGCTTTATTGCAGTTGATGTTGGTAGTTGAGGAATGAACTTTTCATCTTCATCCAGCTCTCTACAAAGTATCTTCTGGGCAAAGCACTGTTGAAGGACCTTATACATCACCAATCCTCATTTAAAAGTGAAATTCTCCCAGAATATGTGCTGTGCAGTTATAGCTCTGATTTGCTAGCCAAAGGAACACCTCTAAAGTGACGGTAAACATGCAGAACAGATCTTTACAAGGCATCAACTTAGAGCAAAGCTGTTTCCTCTGCAATACAGTAATGCCAAGTAATGCCAGGGAAAAGACTATGCCCACACATCCGCCTGGGCTGTGACACGGAAACATCTGAGCTAGTTCAAACAAGTTGTTCATTTACTAGAAGCTGTCTAACTGCCACAGGTTGTGGCTCTATGCGGGCTAACCTGAAAAAGCAGGGTATATTAGCTCATAGGAAGATCTGAGTTACTTGGGTTGCTTAGTAGCTAACTTTAAGACTAGACTTGGGTATCTCTAGGTGGTCAGCTTTTAGATTCCCTGCTACCCGATTAGCACAAAGCAATACGGTTGAAGAACAACTGTGGACGGTGCATTTCGTGACTTGCTGCTCATACCTTTGTACCAGCTGACAGATGGCTTGGGAGCTCCTGTAACTTTGCAAGCCAGCTTGACCGTCTCTCCCAGCTCAGCTGTACAGTCTGCCAGCTCTTCCTCAAAGTCTGGAGGTACTGAAACACCAGAATGAGCATGTTAGTCTGGAGGAGGGGAGCTCTGTCCATCGGGTGGCTGCTGCAAAGTAAGGTAAGGATAGGTATCATTTTTGAAGATCTGTGAGGTTCAGAATGGAAAGCTGAACAGGGAATTTTAGCAGCTAATGACTTTCCAGGTGGCATGCTGTCCTTGCTTATCCGAGACTAAATTCAGTCTGTCAAATACCTGTTGTTGGCTATAAAGATGGGCCATAGAAAAAAAGGGGTTTGTTGCTTATCTGGAGGTATTTTATGTCATGATTTTTATAAGCCCATCCATTATTCATACACCACACAGCTACCACAGTTAAGATATTTCCCCAATTAAAATGCACCCTTGATATCCAAACTAGTATTCTGTTAGTCTCCGTACAATGAATTCTGTGCTTTGTTAAGGGACTTTTATTTTAATTTACTACTACCATATGAAATTATGCAAAATTATTCTGATAGTCTTCCTCATTAGAACACTTCACTAAAATAAAAAAAAAAATTATATATCCAGACTTGTTTTCAGTGTATATACACTAAAACAAATTCTGTTCTGGCATTTTAAGACACCAAAAAGACACTGTAAAGGACACCATTTGTAGCTTATACCTGGACAATAAAGACCTGATATCCCTGCTGATAAATTTGTGGGTAGAAAAACCAGTGGAATCTCAAATGACAGTGAGGATGAAGCAGCCTGAATGACGAGATAAAAATCCAAAGGAAACACATGTGGCCGGATTCAGCAACATAAGCCAGCAGTTGAATGGAGGATTTGGTACCCAATAAAGTCACAGGGGGGTTGAGACTGGTATGAGTAGGACTCTGGGTCAGGTCCTGAGAAAACTACCCGCTGGAGTCTGATCCTTTTCATGCAGCAGGCCAGGGCCTTTGTCACCAGATTCTGTGGTCATCTACCCTTCCACAATCCCTGCCAGATCAGACGCTTCTCTAGTGCCAGCTCTGCAATTTGTGTTTTAGAAGTTTCAATAATGTGTTTCTCTTCTCCAGTGATGCACATTTTCTGGGCAATTTTGCTGGAAAACAACATCCTCTGATTATTGACAAAAAAATGTATGAATATGATGACAGGCAACTGAGCAACCACTGCAGTCTTTGACTCTGATCCTCCATCGAATCCACATCAGTGGAAATAGCCAGGGATAGCCAGCTCTTCTCAGCTCATTAGCCTGTGTTTTCCACACTGGGATTATGGACTTTGAAGAGTAATTGGAAAGTCACTCGCCTGGCCTGCTATTGCCTAAAAACCTATACAGGTCTTGTGGGACCTCTGTCATGTAAACTTAATCGCTTCAGTGCTATACAGTCTTGTTTCCCTTGATGGTAAATGGAGAGTCAGACACTACTGTCCCACTGTGCTAAAGATGCCCTCCCCAGCTCAGGTGGAGGACCTAACGCTGCTATAACCACTCCAGTTAAAGCTCACTGCTTGCTGTCAAGTCATGCGAGTTGTTATTTACAACACTCTGCGATGTGATTAAAGGAAAACCTCCAACCCTAGCTCAGTTTAAGAGGTGGCAGATAACCCTAAATGGTTTCTCTCCCTCTTTTGCTAATCTCCTTCCTGAATCAGGGAGACCACGCAAAAAAAAATACAGGAGGTTTGGGCTATCTCGGGCCATACTCACTCCAGACCGGCTCGCTGATCCGCTGCTGTATGCCACAGATCTCCTTCACCCAGGAGTTCTTGATATTCACTGTACGTGCCTGAAGGAGGTACTTGCGGACCAAGTCTTCCCGTTCATGCCAGATCTCAAATGCCCGGTCATCCCCTTCCACAAGGTCATTCACATCTATGTTGTTCAGCTGCGCGACAGAAGGACCAGAGAGTCAACACACAGTCAGTGTTCTTAGGACTGAATTTCAGCCAGGACCTTTCCCACAGCTGAAATCCCAGAGTTTAGGACAGTTCAGATCTGAACTTAGCTTGTGTGAACCAGAACCATCTTCAATCAAGGTTCAAAATGGAAAAAACTATCGACCAGCAAGTCTGCTGCCAGCGTGTACTCTCTTTAGCGGATCTGAGTTGTGCCATTCCCATTACAGCAATATTAGATGCTCCAACAGCAAAGGGATAATTTACATCACTTTTAAAGAGTTTTCAAATTGCATGAGCGATGCAACATGGCTTTGGCTGAACAGCAATCAGGGTCACTTTGCAAACCTTTCTCCAGTACACTGACTTTCTGGTTACCAGATATACATTTTCCTGGGAGTAATTATCACATTTCAGGGAAATAATATCCAGCATTAAAGGGTATCCCAAGGTGGGACACACTGCCATGCACAACTGCAGCGCTGTTGGGCCCAGGAGTAGCACAACTAAGGACTACATGAAAAGAAATTATAGAACAGCCACTCTCTGGACAAAGCACCAATTTTTTTCTTGGAAAATAAAATCCACCTATGAATATTGGTAAAGAAAGAGATAAGGTTTTTCAGAAAGCCTCAACTGGGCTTGTTCACAAACTTTTTTGTTTGGTTGGTTGATTTTTACTGGAGTTGAGCATCTACTGCCTTGTGAGAACTCCTTCTGCAATTTCTTGCAATTTTAACCTGAGTCTTGAATGTCTGAAGATGAGCTGATCAAATCCTCTGAATTTTTCATTTTTAAACAGGAATTGGTGTCAGAAAAGGACATAACCAGCGGAGAGAACCACTGGGAATATACAACTAAATTTACTACAACTGCCAAACCCAAAAATCTACAAATGCTAGCAAACACTATAGACAGAAAAATTCACATCAATATCATGTGCTTATGCAGTTAACTCGATGAGGTAAGAGATGACTGAACACTTGTACATGTCATCCCATTGCTTCCCAGTAAAAACCCACCCATGCTCCTGATAGTTTCTGACATGTTTCTGACAGGTTTAACAGAGAGATGTTGGGATAGACGTAGATTCTACTTGTGCTTCAAAGACTTTTAGAAACAAAGGAACCACTCGAAAGGATTAGTGAAATGTCCAAGCTGGATATAAATGTTAAGTTCTAAATGACAAAGAAATGCTCTAGGTGAGGACATAATGATCAGACCTTCATGATGTTCTTGAAGATGTAACTGTAGGTGTCTGTCTTTGTGTCTCGCTTTGGTTTGCAGATCACAATATAGTTTTTGAAGAGGAAGACATGTCTTTTGTGTCCTTTCCAAGCCATCCTAGCTCCTGGAGCTCCTTCCCACACAATGAAGTGGCCCTGATAGGAAAAAGAAGGAAGAGCGCATAGTGATAAATCTGGAATCATTAGCACAATGATGTCTCACCATCCTTTTTCAGCGAACAGATAATCAATGTTTACTGTCACATCGTCACCTTATGTATCTCTGTTTTATTACAGCACAGAAGATTGTTTCTAATGCTGAAAGCAATGCATTAGACTGACAGCACCAACAGTGGTGCACACAGCGGTTGTCATTGCATTCTCCTTTAAATGGTATTACTTGTTGCCAGAGAAACACAGAGCTCTTGTCAGGCAGGCACACTCTTGGAAATGGCAATGCTAATGGAAAACTGTATTTTGTGTGTTAGGCGGACACTTTATATGTTTACTTGGCCTCCTTCACCAGAGCAGGACATTCATTTCACATGCATCCAGACACACACAGCTCAGTTCGTGATGTGGGCTCCCCCCTGGCATCATTAGGGAGAAGTAAGCACTCTTGGGGTGTGATCAGATGTCTAGATGTGGATAGACGCAAGCCCATCCAAGTGTTACTGTAATTTAGCCTTACAACTTTGCTCAGCCATACACTGCGATTCCCAATAGGATACAAACAGGCAGAGTAAATATCTTGCCCAGCATGACACAGTAAGTCTACAAAGAAGCAGGAATTTGAGTAAGGGTGTTGAAAGTCTTAGACTGGTGTCCTAATAGCTGCGTCATCTTTCCTCTGTGCCCCTAAACCACACATCTATTTCATGAGAGACACCTGGAGGAGCACACAGGTCTTCCGAAGATATATGAACAGCTGTGGGAGAAACTTCCATAGGCTGACACAATGTTTTCACATGGAGTACATCCAATGTATGTATGCTGCACTCCCTTGTATTGAGTTTCCCAGCCCATTAAGCTCTTTGAAAGAACAGTGTAAATTTGAAAACATGTAGATGAAAAGGCTCAGTGAGCTTCTAACACCTGATGAATCAGCAGGAAAAGCCCACTGATGCCAGTAATTTCAGGAGCTTGACGATAGTGAGAGAAGAGGAGAAAAATATAAAATGCTTAAAATCATGTGGGGGCCCAGAACAAATCTGTTTCTGTTTGATGAGTGGCTTGGAAAGGCAAATAACTATATTATGTATGAATTGCTCTATAAGCATCTATGATCTAGTGCTTCAAACCTTAATCAAGCCAGGACATCCACCTCTCTGAACAGTACGAAAGGCAATAAGCAAATACTCACTTTCAGATATGATTTCTAAAGGAGCTTCTTGTAGGACCTAAGGCTACTTAGAAACTATTGAAGGCAGGCATAGCCCTAACCCTGACTGAGAAATTCCAGTTACCTGTCGGATGGGTTCACCAAGGCTTTCCAAGGTCCCAGGATAATTCTCAATGAGTGAGACATGGAGGTTGTTTTCTGCTCTTCGGGTGAGTGCAGACACAATGGCATAAGCCTGCTCCAGCAACGTGCAGTTTTGGCTATTTCTTGCTTTGTTTCGGATTAATTCCTGTAGAGCAATGAAGAAAATGTTACTGGGCAGTCAGAAAAAGACCCTCAACATTTCCTTGATAGTCAGAGTTTCTCATTACCTGTTCCAGCTCTTTAATCTGAGCAACTTTATGCCGTTCTTTTACCATGTGCTGCTTAGCTACTAAAGTCACTTCTTTCCCACCCATTCTGCAGCCTTAATGTCAATGAGTCTGGCTTTTCCTTACATCAACTGATATTAAACAAAGATAAAGCTTAAGGAAATACCAGATATAATTCTGTGATTCAACACCAAAAAACCCCAAAGCAATCCTAAACATATCCAATGCATTTCTCTCACGCTTGCCCTGACGATGCCACAAGGCGAGCAGTTCACATGGTAGTGCTAAACTACAAGTCAGTACCAGATTAATAAAGAGAGAGGTTGGAAAAAACACAAAATGGCAGTTATCCTGTTCCTCTCACATTTGTTCCTGTTCCTTCTAGCAATGAAGGCATGGAAAGTCCCTGTGGTTGCTCTCTGTTCCAAGAGAACCTTCAAAATTTTGTTGTTTGTGTGCAGGCATGTGTTTAAAATTAGGAAGTTAATGTTCTTCAAACTATTCAAACTGCTCACTTATGTAACACTAGAATACAGAAATATTTCAGCATGAAATATACCCATCTTCCTGGGTATCCTAGTGCTATTTCTCATGAAAAATACTATTTAAAATGCCACTCTGAAACATCTGTGGTCTGGGCTAGAACCTGGGATAGCAGGACAGATGAAGACTTGAAAGATGAAACATTTCAGGATTGTAGAATGGGACAAAGCTTTTCAGAAAACATAAATTTCATCTTACTAAACATCAGTATGAAACACAAGGAGAGAAAGTGGTAAGTCAGTATCTTACACACTGGAAACTGCTTATTTTTACAAATAATGGCTGCTGAGCGTGAAGCAAATTCATACTTGTCATGCATACATACATACATATATGCGCATATATATATATATGGATACATGTAAGCATACATTTTTATATATGCATACGCACATATCTAAAGACCCCTCAGATAAAGCTGGCTGAACTTTATGGGGTTGGAGACTGAACATCTACCTGGATTTACATTTAGAAAAGTATTTCGAGAGCACCCTCACTGGTGGTGATTACTGACTGTCCTACTCAAGCAGCTTTCAATTGTATGTTGCATCAGATGGAAGCCAAGAAATATGAAATAAAGCATTTTCCTGCACAAGCTACACAAAGAACATAAACATATCTAAGTGTATAAAAGAAACTCTTCACCTTGATTATAGTCTGATACTGCTGGATCCTGTTTATGGGTTTTTCCAGGTAGTGCTGCAGTGGTGGAATAAGTGGCTGTGAAGGGTCTTCATTAGTTAAAATTTCATCTGTGTATCTCTGAAAAAATACATAGAAGAATGAAGAAAGGTTATAAAGAAAACAGAAAAGATTGCCCCCTGGAAATGCTCATATGATGCTGGTTCATAGACTTAACTCAGCCAAAGCTGGGTAGCTCTGCTGGACCTTACTAGCCCGTAGTTTGGACATCTGCAACCATCCCCCAGCCTTTACCAGATAGTTATCATTTCAGATTGCACGATGTCCAAAACGCTGAATTTGTCTGCTTTTCCAGTGAAGGGCTGACACTGGGGAAATGTGATCCAAAGCTTGCAGAACCAGATGGAGGGACAGGAGAGACCAGTGCTGTCAGCGGGTGGGAGGGCAGGAGTGGGTGAGCTCAGTGCCAGATCTTGGTCGAGAGTGGTCTGTGTGTTTGCAATGCCAGTGACCAGATATCCCAGCATATGGAGCCTGTGACCTGTGCTTCCCACTCCAGATGCCAGCAACCGGAACCAGTGAGGGTCTCGGCACTGGCACCTGGAGCGGTAAGCACAGGTCACAGGCTCTACAGGCTGGGATATCAGCCCCAGCTGGACACATTTGCACCCATGAGCACCACATCAGTTGGAAAGGATAATCCTTTATAAATAAAATATTAATTATATTTTAAATATATATTATATTTAAAAAATAAATTTGCCACAGGTGAAAATGCATACAACTCACCAGCAAACTTCAATCTGGACTAGATGCAAGTAGGAGACCCAGAGTCCAGGCATGGACATTAGGGAGGCTGAGAGCTTGTGCTGGTAACTTGAAGTATCTGTGAATGTGGGGCGAGTGTGAACATGTGCATTTCTTTTCTAGCAAACATCAGGTTGGACTAGCTGCTGAGTAGGAGGCTCATGGAGAGGGTAAAAGCACTCAGGCTCAGCACACAGTTATTGGACAGAGGGGCCATGCTTGCTACTCAAAGGGTCCACAAATATGCATGTGCTCATGGATCTGGAGTGTTGTGTGTACCCGTTTTCACTAGTGAACTTCACTCCTGAGCAGCTGGAGCAGAGAAACAGGATGTGCCTATCTATACCTACGATTTATGTGAGTTTGCTTGGTTTTATACTGTCTCAAAACATCCCTTAATTACAACCATATTCATAGCTGTATAAACTTTATAATATTCATAAACGGATAAGCGTATGTAAATATGCTCCCATCTTGATTGCACCTACCAGGAAGAGCTAGAGAGTGAACGCAGAATTATTATATTTGGCCAAGATTTTCCACAAAAAAAAAAAATCCTTTTCAGGATCACATTTGATTAATAACTACATTTCTTGCTGCAGTGGGTTATAGGGTGCATGTTCCGCAGGTACTTTGGCTAATGTTTTACCTTGTAGAATTCCTGGACAGCTTTGCTGACCACAATCGACTCAGCCTGTACCCTCCCCACCAGGTACTGGATGTACTTATTAAAATCTGTTTCGTGCTTGATAAAGCACATGGCCACATCATCATCAGTGTCACATTTCTGCAAGCCTCGGAGGAAGACACTGCGGAGACAAAGAATAAAGGACATTTGAGGAGAAGGTGATGGAGTGAGGCTGGAACACAGCCCTGGCAGCCAGGCTTTTAAATCAGGCAATTTCAGGTTCAGAGAGATTAAAGGGAATGACTGGGGGAAACGAGGGGTGCTGCCACATTAACATTAAACTTCTCACTGCCTCTTCATCCAGCATGGTGCTGTCCCTCATAATTCGGATGTATGAAATGCCCTGCAAGGAAGGTAGGGGTAACTTTCCAGGGCTTAGCTCAAGCTGGGAGGTTAACCCTTCCCCAGATCCTTATGCCTCAGTCTAAGGATCAAGGAGCCACCCACATGAGTGAAGACGGAGATCCCCACGGCTTCACAAAGGGTGTTGAGACAGGTTCACATGCACGAAGATTTTTAGCAGTGTTGGTAGCTGATGACATGCATCACCTCTTGCAGCTGAAGTTACTTTGGGGGAAAAACAAGAGGAGAGGCAGGTAGAAGAGAGAGGAGGGGGTAGAAAAGAGAAGAAAAATCTTTACTCGTGACCCAGCCAGGAAAACTGCCAGATGGCCCACGTAAGCATCTTCCCCATTGCAGAAGCGGTGCCCCCCGTAATGCTTTTCCCAGGGTAATTATATACGTTTCATCATAGACTGCTCAAACTCCTTACTGGCTGCTCCTGCTTCCAATGCTACCAGCACCAGCGGGAGCACACGCTGATCAGGGAAGATGCTGCGTGCTCACTGGTCATTGAGCTTTGTGCGTGAGTATTATTGACACCCCCGACCCAATGTAAACCAAAAGTTAGGACCACAGAGTAGGAAAATGGGGAAGAAAGGGTGATTCTCATGCTTTTGGCAGGGTCTTTCCACGACAGCAAGGGTCTCAAGGTGTAAAAGCAAGCCCCTTAGAAGTGGAAAACCTAAGACACATAAGACATTGTACAACACCTCTTCTTCCTGGTGAGTAAAAGTATTTCAGCCTGGACCTTGGGAAGTTGCTTTGTGAGCAGCAGATCTGCAGTAAATCCTTTCTTGGAGCAGGCAGAGGCATTGCGCCAAGGTGCTGTGCCTGGGAAGCCTGCTTCAGCTGGGTGTGTTTTGAATGCATAGAGGATGGCATCAGTTTTAGATGAACGTGCATCTCTATGAAGACACCACTGAAATGCTTTTTACAAAAACCATGCTGCCTTTTTGTAATAATTCACTGTTTCTCTGTCAAATTCGCTTAAAAGGGTAAGAAATAAGCTAGACATATGAAGCCTTATAGCTCTGAAGGGTATTACAGGAGTCCCAGCCTTGTGCTATGCCATCATCTATCATCCCAAAAGGACCATTGATTCCCTTGCACTTTAGCACTGCCAGTGCTCCACATCCTTCACAGTAATAATAGTACTGTGGCTCTCACACCAGGTATGCCAGCCTGAACAGACAATTTGGTCTTGAATGAAGGCATGTGGAAATGCCCACCTGGAATGGAAGCGAGCAATGTCATCAACATTTCTGAAGATGGTGGATTTCTGACTAGCAACAGCTCCTGGGACATTGGAACAGGTCTCAGTGTACTTAAGGTGATGAGTCTGGAGGAACTGGAGATCCTGAATGTAATCCTCTTCCGAGATCAGCAGCTCTTGAATAAGAACACTGAAGGGAAGACAAATAAGCAAAAAGAAATCACAGAAAAATTATCACAACTCATCAATCCTTGACATGCTGAGAGACTTTTAGGCTCTAAAGTAGAGATACATGATCGGAGGAACGGACTCCCTGGAGTGTGTTGGCTAGATCCTCTCTGACCATCAGAGGAACTTGGACACCCTACTCATGGAGTGACATCTACCTCTCTCTTACAGACATCTACTCCTAGGGCAGATAAAACAGAGCGTGAGTAACAAAAGGATCTATGTGAAGTAGACAGTAGCAATTTCAACGCCACTTGATGCAATCAAGAAAGCAAGTATCTCCATGACAGCACGCTCAGTAGTGTGTGCACTGCAAGGGAGCACTCAAGGTTGAGTGCTTTCACTCCCTCTTTAGACATCACCCTCAGATACAGGGCACCCCAAAGCACAGAGGTACTGTAGCTTAGGATTTTGTGAAATCTGACAGCTTCCAGAATCTGCATCCTGTAAAGCTCTCCTTTCAAGTCATCCAGTATGATTTAGATTGCCTAGACTTCTCGTAGGCTGAAATTAACAACAAAACCCAACCAAAGACCACTAATGACCAGTCTGAGAGTCATGGGTTTGCTTGATTCTGGGGAAAGGGAGGTGGCAGGACTCAACAGAACAAAACCAGTGACTCTGGCAGGAGGGACCTAGATGTCAACACTCACGTCAGTTCAAGAGGCAGGGAAAATCAAAGGTGCAAATACCAAATGACACGGACTCACCTCAGCTTCCTTTTATATTCATCTTCAGAAACAAATTCCCCAGGGAACTCGGGAGCTTCTGTTGTTCCCCACTCCGGTGACAACTAAAATACAACAAAAATTAAACGTTATTCTTTTAAGCTAACAGTGCATGCTGAGGAATATCCCTCATGTATTCACAGTCCCTTTCAACAATTCCTAAACCAGTGTGGAATTTCTTTCTTGCTGGAGGATGATTAGGTCTTTCAAACCCAGGCACCCCTGCACACGTACAGAAATACTGTCTAATCAAAACACTAAAAAGTCCATCATGTCACAGACCCCTTCAACAATCTCCTCATCCACCACTCCATGCAAAAGGGATGGCTCTAAACTGCAACAAGAGCAGGTAATTTTACATGAAAAAAACCCATCATATGATCAGTCACCTTTAATTTCTTGTCCAGATAAGCTGGAGATACCCATCCCTGTCGAGAGGGGCTAGATTTAGTGGGTTTAGTTCTGACCAGCCATTTCAGAGGATGAGCTGAATCAAGGACCTCCACATATTGGCCTTCCTTCAAAGTGATGGTCTCCCTGTCAGGTGCAGCAGGTATGTAGTCAGCTGTGACCATGTAGACGTCAAAGATCTGCAGGCATAAAGTGACAGTCATTTTGTGCTCTGAAAATAGAATGCAGTAACACCAGCAGAATGTAAGTGCTTAACTGTGTCTAATGTTTCATTCTCCAGCCCTTGTACAGCAAAAAGAATCAGTGTTTGCTTTTTGCAAGTGGAAGACTAAAGCTCTAGGAGGCTCAGGCCATATTTTCAAAAATATCTATTTGAGGTGGTTTGGATTTACATCATGAAACAGTGGATTTTTCTTCCAAGGCAAAACACAAAGAGTGGTCCTGAAAATGTCAAGTAAGGTAACAATTCCAAAGTTTCAATATTTTTTTTTTTTTTTTTTAGGAAGTGTTTGAAATGAATACCCTGAAGTTTTCCAATTTTCACAAAATTCACATTTTTCTCATTAAAAATTTCTCAACAAAATTCTTCTGACCAACTTTGTCCGAGGTTGCAGAAAATCAACCTCTGAGTTTCTGAAGCTCAGCCACGAAAGCGAAAGATGCCAAATAATGGATATATTTGGACCATGTTGACTTGAACAACTTGTTCAAGATCCCACAGCGAGTATCAGAATTTGATTCTCTGTGCTTTATATCACAGACTCGATACTTCACTACTAAGTGTAACTACTAAAGTGAAGTACATCCCTAAAGGCAATGGAGATCCTTAAACTATAGGAGATGGATCATTCTAAGTGAAGTTTTCTCCTTGTGTCAAACTTGTCTATAAAGATATACCTCTCCTCTGGAATCACCATCTTCAGATTCAGAGGAGGACTCCTGAGCAATGGATGAAGGTCTGGATCGTCCATGTCGAGGAGATGCAGAGGGTGTTTTTGATTCATCATCACTTTCTGCACCTGGCACTCGAAGCGTAGCTAAAAAGCAGAGGAACAGCAAAGTGTGAAATAAAGATCCCCAATTTGAACAAGAATCAAACCTGTAATATCTCGATTTCATAAAATCAAATATTCCCTGGGAAGAGCATTTGTAGTATTTAGTGTGGTCTCCTATTGATACTTAGGATTAAATAAATTATTGAGACGTTTTAATACAGGAGGTTGCATGCCTACAAATATTGCTGCTGCACTGCAAGAACTTTTGTAGGAGAGGTAATTCCTCTATTTTTGCTTCAAGACAAAATTTTACTACACGACAATCAGTATATGATGCACAAACCAGGATTTTTTTTGTGTCATTCAGCAACTCATTGGATTACTGCACAGCTATGCACAGTTTTCAGCCTCAACTTGATGTTAAAACCCCACTGAGGGCTAAAATTTGAGGATGTGGGAAGTCTTCAAAACAGGATTGCTTTCAGACTCCAGAGTGATGAGTATCTGAGGAGCTCAAAATACCCAAGATGTTCAAAATACACTTCCATTTTACAACCTGCCCTCCACTTTAAAGCTTAAAGTTATTCCTGCATAAACACTATGCATAAAATGGAGACTAGCCATCTTAGTTTACTGTATTTTTTTTTTCTAGTTCAAAACCGTAGATTAAGACATGTAGTTTGGATGGACTCTTAAATTCTTAGTCCTAAGCATTTACAAATGTTCATATGCTTATGAGGATGACTGTCTGAAATCTTCATAAATCTCACTGATATTAAAGTCCAAATGATATCTTAAAAAAAAATGCATATTTTTCTACATTGATTAAATTGTGTTTGCCAAGTTCCTTACCCTGACTTATTTTTGCAGATACCATTTCTGAGATACGTGAGGTGAGTTTCTGGAAGAACTCTTCTGAGCCAACATCAGCTAATGAAATAGGGCTTTTGGGTACACCTTCTCTACCAGCTTCAAGGTCTCCTAGAAAAGAGAGAATTTTCTATTAAGCAGGCAATAGCACTGGACAGTCATCTTTTTTGAGTAACAAAAGCTTCTGTGGAAGGTCTGATTTTCTTTACTTCCCCCTGTTTTTAAAACTGTGCTTGCCCATATTTCATCTAAATAATTCACCCTTGAACGGAGACCAGTCCTGAAAAGTTCCAACATATCAGACAGCTTCAAGAAAACTGGACAACAGTAGTTGGCAATCATGAAACTCATGTTCTCAGCTGCAGACATGCACGGCAGGAGTAGGAGAGAGAAAACAGCTTCTCTTACCTTCTCTTGTTTCAGAGGGATGAATAGCTCTGAAAAAGAAAAAGCAGAGTTAAAAGTTAAAATAAAATGTGCAGTAAAGAGAACTAAAGGAGAAACAGACCCTCCTCACACCTCATACGTGCAGGCTGGGAATACCTAAGGTGGGACTCTGGCCTGGGCTGCAGATGCTGGCAGGTGGTACTCACCAGGGCCCCTGTATGAAATGAGAACTGGGGCACCTGGCTCATATGGGCATAGAAACACTTGGGTGTCCTAATCTTTGAGCCAAATCCCATCTAAGAATTCTCCTTGTTCCTGACTTTTATTTCAAACTGTTTCATGAGAAGACCTGGCTGCTTAGAGAGTGGGTTGCAGAAT
This sequence comes from Falco punctatus, assembly GCF_963210335.1. Lineage (NCBI taxonomy): Eukaryota > Metazoa > Chordata > Aves > Falconiformes > Falconidae > Falco > Falco punctatus. Next base: position 53,995,176 of record NC_137583.1, on the reverse strand, counting down.
GGAGCAGCCTCCATCTCCCTGGTGCCACTGGGACTTTATTCCCAGCTAATACTGAAATAAAACCGTTACAGTTGGAGACATTATGTCCAGTGGGATCTGTGGTCTCAGTCACTTCTCAGTGAACTGATGCTCACCAATTTCCAGTGGTCTCACCAGGAAACCAAGGACTGGAGAATAAGCAGATGCTGTGGTCCTGCCAAGAGGTCTGCTCCCACCACAGCAGGATGCCTGTGTGTTGGGACACAAGCCGACTGCTGGCACTGCAGTGGCTTTGAGGTCCAAGGAGACCCTTGCTACACTGACAGCTTTCGCCAGCTCCAAATCCATTCATGCCAGCAGGAAAGGGACAGGAGTTTCTCTTGTCAACACTGAGTGAAAACAGACATGTTTTCACAGACATGAAGAACTACCAGCATGTACTTGCATGTGATGAAGACCGTATGTGGTGTTTCCCAAAAACTACAGCTGTCACAACACTAATACCCTGAAGGCAACATCTCTGCCATTCCTGTGGGAAGCAGGATATAAATGTTCATTGCACAAGCTGGTCTTCCCTAATTCTCTGTTAGTACATAGGAAGCACGAGGAAGCTCGCTCCACTCGATATATGATAAGCCATATATCACTAAGGATGCTTAACAGAGCCTGGGCACATCCTTGGGACAGGTAGCAGTGGAACAGCTGAATTCAGACTGCACCCTTCTTCACTTTCTTCACACTTCAGAGGAAGACTGGTCAAGCCTTTTAGGCTAGACACACTCCAGAAGCTAATGTGTGTCCAGGTGGGTACTGCTTTTCAGATTTTATCTACCTAGTACCCAAGGCATGAATCGTGCAGACTATTCGCCAGGTGCATTTGTAAACAAGAAGTTTGGGAGCAGACCCTTTCCATCTTCTTTCTTGGTGAAGCACCAGTATATTTCAGTGTTGGCAGGTAGCAGTCAGACCTTGACCCTGTGATTTTTTTTGGCATTCTGCTTAGGAGATGGAAGAGTAGCAAGAGTTTTATATGACCTACCCAATTTGATTATTTTTTTTCCCCTCCTTGTTCCTATCCTCCCTGATAATCAAGCATAAATGTCTGACACTGGTGCTAGAGTATTTACAGCATTTTCCATCCTAGGACCTCAAACTATTTTACCTCTGGTGCTAATACATGAATATAAGATGTCCAAAGTGAACACCGCCCAAAAGTGACTCACGGGAACTTCTGCAGGGTGGTACCTGCACTGCTGCCCTTCGGCATGGGGGGCTGACCACTTACCCCAGTGTGGTCATGATGGCTTCCGACACCATCACGCGCTCCTGGGTCAGAACTTCAGCCTCTTTCACTGCAAGATTAGAGTTTATCGTTAGAGGACAGAAGGCAGATAAAGTCCTTTTTGATGTATTTAATGTAGGCATGTTTTCTAGACACGGATTACTGGGAACACTGGAATACTGAATCTGCCCTGTCAGCAGCTCCTGACCTGGGATACATACTCCCACTCATATGGTGCAAATAGTTTGCTCCTCTTCCTGTTCACATAGATGTATGATTATCCCATTTCTCTACACTGCTCAAGCTATGCTCCTGTAGCGCTTGCTACAGCAAAAATATGGGATGCAAGGAAGGATAACAGAAAAATGGAGCCCTTCACAGTGCTGCCCCTACTCCCAGCCTATGTTTGCTTTTCCCCCATCTTAATAAAGGAATTGTGCCAAGAGAGCCCCTGGAAAGGTCTGCAAAAGGGGAAATCAAGGAACTCTAGCTGCCTTAAGGCAATTCTCCAGCGCAAAATACCTTAGCAGAGTGAAGCACTCAAAATAATTTTTGAAATGCTGACTTTTTCTAGCATTACTAGAATTACTTAGCATTGCCTTTCTTCCTTTCTTTTTCTTCTGTGCTTAATTTGGTTGTTTCTTACCCTTGTCTTCTGTTTATACAGAAAAGATGCTGCTGTTAATCCAAGATAGGGTCAGAAATCTAAAGCATTGTGGAAGCAAAGAGCATAATCATTTGCAAGGCAAGTGAAGTCATGGCTAAGCTTGGCAAAATGCATTTTTTTTCAGTTGTAATTTGATTAATTTCCTTATCAGTCATGGTTGTTTTTCTCTTAGGCACTGTATAAACAGCAACATGGAGAATGTGTTTGTATTGCAACAAAGACTTACCATCTGCAACTTCCACGGTGGCGGTGCAGATGGACTGGCCAGCCTTGTTGGTAGCAATGCATGTGTAAGCTCCACTGTACTTCTTTTTAACATCCAACAGGATTAGACCGTGATGCATATTTGAACTGGCAAGTTTATAGCCAGGAGTTTCTGGTTTGATCCACAGGATGTCTTCCCGAGACTCTTCCTTCAGCCAAGTAATAGTTGGTGGTGGATGTCCTAAAGGAGAACCAACGCAACGAGCTCTGATTTTCCTAATTCACTAATTCCTAATTCACACAGCCTTGCTGTGAATAAATGCTATTTTGATCTGTTTCCTGATACTTTTCCAACAATGACAGGTATAATATATAACAAAGAAACATAAACCTTTCTACAGCACACTCACAAGGATGCTAAACATTTTTTTAAAACCAAAACTGTAAATCAACACATCTTCATAAGACTAAGAAGATAAGACTAGTAAGTGTTACTATCCCCATTTTTGAAAACAGGACAATGGAGGTGAGGATGAGTAAGATGCTTTTCTGTAAAGCACATAAAGTCTTCTACAAAGTTGGAAGTCAAGTCCCAGACTTCAGGTACAGAAGACAAGGTTACAATGGCTTGGGCCAGGCAGAGTCAGAATGTGTTATGAAGTTATGCAATTTAAGTGCTATGCAGAGAGGCAAGCTATCTATCCACTTACCTTCAACTTTCACAGACAATGTGATGCTTGCACCTTTTTTCACCTTTTTATTGGTAAATCTTTCCAGGAACCTTGGCGGTATCAGCTGCTCATGGGAATCTGAAAGTGACATCATTGATGAAATATGGTGACACTGCCTCTGTGAGTTTAGACTGCTGAAAAATTCCTAGAGGTTCTGTTATCACCTGCTATGGCTTCTCTCACCTGTTTCTGATGGCTCTTCTTTCTCATCAGGATCTGTAACACAAGGGAAAAAAATGACAAATGCAAATGCCTTTCTGTCTGTGAGTTGAACAGGGCGGGGGGGGGGGGGGGGCGGGAAGTGGCTGCAGGAGATCACTCCTTACAGGAGAGATTACACAGAAATGTTAATATGATTTACGAGAGGCCTGCAGTTTTAATAAAATGAAGCATTAAAGATAATGAGGTTGGGCAGGAATGCAACGTCTGTTTATGAAATAACAGTCAGACCCTAGAGAAGTGACATGTCCCATCTTCGGGACACACAGTAATGTATAGGTGAACCGAGATTAAAGCACATCAGCTTTTATCCACAGACTTCCCCACCTCAGTCAACTTAACCTCGGTAGGCTTTCTCAAGAAAAACAGCTATATACAGTGGGAAGAGCCCCTGGAATAGAGAAAAGCAGATGCCAAAAAGAGTGCAATAGCTACCTTTGACTACCAGCCTGGCCGATGAATATGCAGAACCAGCGGAGTTGATGACAAATATTGAGTACTGGCCAGCATCTGCCTTAGTGACATCACGGATTTCCAGCGAGTGGAATTCATTTTTATCAGTCTTCAGGATGCGGTCAGAGGCCTTTAACGGCTGTCCGTTTTTGAACCAGTAGAGACGAGGCTGCGGGTACCCTGCGAAGAGCAGTCACAGACACAGAGAATGGAATGCATTGGCAACACTGATTTGGGAACATCTGCTTCTAAGCAGGAGCCAAGGAATCCTCAGCTCTGCCCAGGGCTCTCTTTGAAGGATTTACCCAATTAGGAATAGCTGCAAACTCATGAAATTCCACTTAGAATTTCAGAAGAACTGTTCACGTTTTTTCCTGTCTCATCAGTTTCTGGCCCTCCCCATATTGGCTGCATGTGCAAATGCCTTCCAAGTTGGAAAGGTAACACCTAGGTCTGGTTTGCAACATACACAAAGAGAAAATTGAAGCCCAGACAGTTCTCATCGGTTTACAGGCAGCTATCAGAGAAAACAGGAGGATCCCTACCTCTCCCTATCACACACAGTCAACATCATGAGGATGATTTTACCGGTTTTAGGTTGTAGCAGCAACGTCCTCATAGAGTAAGGCAAGCCCAGGACTGTTTCATTTATTAAAGAGAATAAAGGACACCCTCAATATCTTTTTTTTTTTTTAATTATTCCTTATTGCTCCTCTAAAACTAATGTGCTCAGAGAATTGCAGGACTCAGTTTTCAGAAGCAGACGTCTAGAATTACGCCTGGAGACCTGGACTCAGAATGAGACAATTCATCTGCCTGAGTCTGCTGCAAAAGGCAACGTTCATCAGCACGAACACACTCTTCCAGCTGGTTTGTGCAAAGATGGTGCAAGACGCAGGCAGGGGGGTCACAGCTACAGAAAAGCACATTGGAAAACCTTGTCCTGCACTTCGACCTGGCAGCAAACCTGGAACAACTGACAGTGCTGTGGGCTCCTCTCACCTTTCACCTTCAGGTGAAATTTAGCCAGTGATGCTCCAGGTGCCACATGAATATCATGAAGCTCATCGAAGATCTGGGGTAACTGCTCCTCCTCAGTGGTAGATTCCTCCTGTTCTCGGCTAAGAAGGAAGTAGAATCAGAAAGAAGAAAGTCAGCAAGCCAGAGGAGAGTTAGGAATCGGCATCGCTTATTTTAGGTGAATTCAGCCTGTGGGTTTTGTCATCATGATAACAAATTCAGCACCACGTGACATCAAAAGTAAGGGAGTGATACCGTGCAGAAACGTCGCGGCTAGCCTGAGGCCAGCCAGAGCAAGTTTGCACACAATAAATGTCCGGCTGTTGCAGTTATTGCATCTCAGCTGATCTGGCTGTTCCTTTATGACATTAAACCAGCCCTGCTAGCTATAGCAAGGCCAGGCTTGACATAAATACACGTATTGATCTTACCAAGACAGAAATCGAAAAGAGCGAGAGTTCAGTACTTTACCTTGAAATATATTCTTTGGCACTGTAGTAAGAAGATGTCTCTGTGGCATCTGCTGCCGTCTCATAGTCAGTGCTGGTCACTGTTAAGTGGAAAAGGAAGTGTTTTCTATATTCTGAGCTTTGAAACTATTTTTTTTTAAATATAATTGTAGTTTCTCTACTAATTTGCATGACTGGCAGGTTGATCTCACACTGCTGCTGCAGCAGGATCCCACACATCCCTGAATCATGGAAAACACCTCTGTTTATCTGGAAAGCTTTGCTCTGAGCCTTGCCTTGGGGTTGGCAAAACCCAACTGAACCCAAGAGGTGTGCAAGTGAAATGTTTTAAGGGCAATGCAAACATTTTTTTTTTTTTTAGCGTAAATGGTGTTTTTCTTGAAAAAAAAACCCACAACAACCAAATGTATCCACCTCTCAGCAGCACCCCATCCCCTGGTTTTTCTACAGTGATTTTAAGACTTACAGTCCACTCGAAGCTCAGCCTTGGTTGAAGCAACTCCCATGTTGTTTTCAGCAAGGCAACGGTAAACACCCATGTCAGTGGGGACCACAGCTGTGATGATCAGCTGATGGCACCCTTCCTGGTCCTCGTTGATCATGTAATGATCGTTTTCTTCAATAGCTTTCCCGTCCTTGAACCAGCGAACTGTGGGGAGCGGTTTGCCAACGACAATGCAGTCGAAGCTGACTGGATATCCATCTTGCACCTCTTGGTTTTGGAGCTCAGTCATGAACATGGGAGCTAAAGTCGGGGTAGTTAGGAGAGAAGAGAGATAAAACTTGGTTGTATTAGAAGATATATTTCAAGAGCACTGCTATCCAGTGCCTGAAGACTCCTTGTTTCTAGGTTTTTTAATTGCTAAGTGATATCTTTTCGCTATGAAAATAGTCAAGAGGAAATTTCTTGACGAAGACTACAAAGATATTCTGTAATGCTGTAAGCATTGCAATACCACAGCTGCAAACTACACATTGCCTCTGTTCCTCTCCTTGTCAAAATAGCTTGTCTCCCTCAGGACTGTTCTGAAAACTGATTAATTTCTTTACGCATAATATCAGAGCATTTATAGACATAATATTGTAGCAGGGGACATCTATATTGTGAAAAGCAGCTTTGTAGATAAATCTGTACTTTGCAACCCCTTCTTTCAACATTAACCTCCTTCCTCTCCTTCAAAATGAAAACGAATAAAAATTCATCAGTTTTTCCAAAAGTGCAAAGTTTCCAGAAAAGTATCTGCACCAAATGAAAACAGAAGGCTTTTTGGAAGTTATTCATGAGTGAAAAGATAACATTGTGACCTGCTCTAGCTGTTCTTTCCAAAGAATAAATGGGTTTGCTTCACCTACCTGTATCAGAAGTCAGCAAAGGTGGTGGAGGTCTCACAACTGGTGATGCAAACTTCCCATGGGCGGGTGGTGTCGCTTTACCAATACGCAATTCAATTTTTTTAGGGCCTTGCTCCAAAATATCAATCTCCACAGGAATTCCCAGAGCACCAAACATCTCTCTGAATCGAGTGGCGGCATTTTTTGCCTCAGACAAGATTTCAAACTTGATGTAGATGTACTGGTCATCCTCACGATATGTCTGATGGTCGACCACCTCTATGTCGCCTTCATCTGCACTGACAAAGAGCTCTTCCTCCACATCAGAGATCTCTGTTGAGATCTTGGCCCTGAAGAGTCTATGAAGTCTCCTTCCTGCTTTACGGAAAGCATCATCCAGCTCGCTGCCCGACGAGCTCTCCGTCTCGCTGTCAGTGCCTTGTTTAACCCGCTTCTCCTTACGAAGAACCTGAGGTTCCTGAGTGCCAATAACCACCTTAGCACTGTGTGAAACCTTGCCAAATTTATTGGATGCCTCACAGGTGTATTTACCCGCATCTTTCCTGTCCAGGCCGGTGATAATCAAAGAGCAGGTCCCATCACTGTAATTGTCTATGTGATAGTAGCGACCATCTGAGAGCTCTTCCCCGTCTTTCAGCCAACGGACTTTCATATCGGTTTTGCTGTGGGCCACACACTCAAGGTGGAGAGTGCTTCCAGGCTCACCCGAGAAATCTTTGAAGGTCTCAGTAAACACGGGGCATTCTTGTTGCTTGATCTCTTTCCTGACTTTGTAGCCTTTAAAAGCAGCTTGGATCTTCACAGCAGCCTTGTTCATGGAAGGATCATCTAAATCTGGTGTTTCTGGTTCAGTTGGCTTAGCAGCTGGGGCAGCCGCAACAGTCTCCACACTGGATTTCTCCCACTGTTTCCATAATTTGCCTGTGGAGGTGGACTGAACCTTGCTAGTAACACTGACACTTGTCTTCCCAGCTTTCTTGAGGTAGTTTACTAGTGAAGGAGTCCCAGCTCTAGACTCATCATCTGAGCTTGTGAAAGAGAAATCTGCTTCTCCTGTCCTAGCCAGCTCATCACATGTGGAGTACTCCTCAGAGTAATAGTGAGACATCTCTGCTTCCTCCTTCCTCAGCTTCTGAAGCTTCTCATCCTCTTCAGGCACTTCGCTGATGGAATCCAAGGTGGGCTCCCGGCTCATCCGGCGTTTCTTGGCCAGGGCTTCCCACAGGAGGTGAAGATCTCCCTCCTGAGCAGCCTCAGGGGGCAAGCTGGGCTGGACGTGGCCATCCACCAGCTCTTCTGGCTGGCTAGCAGGGGCTTCTTCCCTGGCAATCTCTTTTAACATTGTCACTGCAGGAACTGATGAGAATGAAATTGATAAGTTGTTAACAGACAATCTGTGAATAAGCTTTGAGAGAGCACGTGGGAACGTTATTCTATTATATATATATATACTAGAATGTTATTCTAAAGGCAGGAGAGTATCAGCAGCATTTAACTAAGCATTCTGTTGAGAACACAATGGGAATTTGATATAACTGGACATGGTCCTGGGCAGTTTGTTCTAGGTGACCCTGCTCCGAACAGGGGGATGGACTACACCATCTTCAGAAGTCCTTTCCAACCTCAACTACCCTGTGATTCGATGCATTCATTTAAAACATGCCCAAGCAACAGCTTTTTTAGTCCTTGCACGTTTGAACCCAATAAATACATTTCTTCCCTTCTAAAATGTTGCAGTTGAGTGTTTAGTTAAGACTGCCAGTAGCACCTGGAAAGCTGTTCAGGCTCCTCCTGTTTCACAGCTAGACAGGACTTCACTGACTGTCTTGAACTGGCTCTAACAGGAGCAGGGACACCCAGCCCACATGGAGGTACGTGCCTGTTTAGACATGTCTAAGGCTGAAGGTTGTGACACACCCTCCGGGACACGTTGACTTGCCTCTGCATAGTGCCTGGTGCCTTTTGAGGTGCTCCAGGCTGTCTGGGAGATCCACCTGAGGTTCTCAGATACAACACAGGATCTATGAATGCTCTGTGTCCCTCTGGAGAAGGAGATGGAGGTCAGGAGTGATATCCTGAAGTGCCTCAATAGCACTAAAAGCCCACATGTGGGCCACTGAATCCCACCATAGGGACACAACTCAGCTTCCTGAGCACTGGGACCCAAAGCCAGTTGGGGTGTCTAGGACAACGGGCTGGCAGATACAATGCAGAATATACAAACGAGCCCTCACTTTCTGAAGTGGCAGCTGAAGGCCAGGCAGAATACCCTCAAGCATCTCAAAAGGTACCAGAAACCCACGTAGAGACAACAACTGTATCACACCTTAACTGTCTGACTCTGGAAAATCTGATCTGAGCAGCTCAGAGCTGTTAGGGATTTGGAAATATACTGGGCAATACCGAATAGGAAGATAACAGTTCTTTGTGAGTTGTTATCACAGCTTGTAAAATAAAACAAATTCCAGTCCAAGCTGTGGAGGTGCCCCTGGATGTCTATACAAAGAACTGATTTACATCACAGGAGTGAGCTCTCTGTACCTTCGAGACACAAGCTGGCAACAGATTTGACATCTGGAGAAACCATGCAGGTATAAGTGTCCTGGTCTTCAGGTTTAAATGAATGAATAATGAGTATCTGTTTTTTTCCATCAGAGAGGATCTCGTATCTCCCTCCAGCTTGTATTTTTTCTTTTCCTTTGAACCATGTCACAGTCTCTTGAGTTTCACTTGATAATCTGCACTCCAAGCGAGCCACCTCCCCTTCTGAGACTGATCCTCCCACCAAAGGCTGGGTGACTGTTACTGGAGGCTCTGGAATCACAAAAAAGTGAATTGATACAAAGAACATATCATAATCTGGCTTTAAGGCACTCTATAAAATATCCAAGCATCCCAGCCTTCATTTATAGATTCTTTAGCTGTTGTAGACAACCAACAGGGGAAAATAATGACGGGCAGCATCCATGGTTTTGCACTTCCAAAAATAAGATCAAAATAACTTTACAAGCTCTCTCAGCAGTGAAACCAGCTCCATTTAAATATATACATGCAAAAGTGGTTGCATTTTTTGAGTTCCTATATTTATTGGCTGATCTTCATTTACCCATCGCCAGCATTCAAGCAGTTCTACAGGTTCTGGAAGATCTTAATGTTTAGAAGTGAAGCAGTTCCGAAGTGAAACAAAAAAGCAGCAATAAAAAAAATAAAAAAAAGAAAAGAGATTATTAAAAGTGGCATTCATCCCAGTCTTGAAAGTAAATATATGTGTGTGTGTGTGTGTGTGTGTAATGACGTTAGCTTAGGAAGAGTAAAAATTCTCAAAAAGCATGAAGACATTAAAAATCAAAATTCTCTTTATCTTTACTTTGGAAGGAGGCCTGCCAATGGCATGCTGTTTGTATGACAGTGATACTCAAAATGAAGTGAGAAGAAACGCATCAAACAGGGAGACATTGACTGGGATGTAAAGCACACAGCTGAGTTCCAAAAGCAGCACGCTCCTGAGCGTCATCTGCCCCCTCTGCATGTCTCACCACGGGGAGGGAATCACTGCCCAAAATGCCTTGGGTTTGTTGTAGGCAAAGTCAGCAAATGCAGAGTTATCAGGGTCCAGCACCAGCATCATTGCGTGTCTGAGCCTTAAGCAAAAGAGGATTTTTTTATTATTATTATTATCACTTTGAGGGATTTGCCAGGCATTCAGCTATCACAGAAAGAGTTGCAAGAAAAGGAAGATTGAGGGAGGCTCTCCATCCCACTGTAGCTTCCAAAGTTTCACCAACAGACAGCAAAGAAAGAGTATCCTCCAGCATTTCTTTGTGGGGGTTATTGAAAAAGATAAGCAAATAATATAATGAGAGAAAGATGGGTGAAGACGACAACACTGCCAATCCACTGCATCAGTACCAGGGTCTTGGTTACCCCAAACGCATTCCAGCATGCCCCTTTTGACTCATTCCATCCTAACTCCAGTGGAGAAGAAACTCATGGTGACTGCACAACACCTGGATGCAGCGCAGGCTGCAAGGCAGCTTGATGCAGCTTGGAGAAAACAAGTGTTGAGTACTAACAACGCAGCAGGTTTTGTTCGCGGGAGCCCACAACAACTTTTCCAAGCTTTTTCTCCTCTGTTGTGCTGGCAGCAAAGCACTGAAAGATGCTGCAGAGTGAACTCTGCCAGGAGATGCCTGGAACAGGTGAAGCAGGCATGCCATGCAAAACACAGGGTCCACAGCAGCTTGCAGTCCTCCATGGGGGCACCTCTCCATTCTCACCTAGCCACACCATCTGAGGGAAGTGCACCGGCTCGCTGGCCCCAACTTTGTTTATAGCTGAGACACGGAATCTGTAGGGTTCACCTGGAGTGAGATCGTCCACCATAAACTCCGTTTTTTGAATAATGCCCTTGCTGCATGACTGCCAGCCAACCCCTGGGATTTTCCTCTCCACGTTGTAGCCTAGGATGTCACAACCACCATCGCTCAACGGCTTGTACCAAGACAGAGTTACAGAGTTGCTGTTCTTACTTAAAACTTCGGGTTCTTCAGGTGGATCAGGGTGGGCTGAAGGCACAACAGAGGTCCCGTGATGTACGACATGAGCAATAATGCTTTATACTAAAACAACCAAGAGCCTTCTACAAGCAATGAGGAGAAACGCAACGGATTTAGTGTTTGTCTTATTGAAAAGTTGAGTGGGTACGTGCCCATGACCATGAGACATACCTGTGAACTGCTGAGTTTTCCTTTGTCTGCCCTGACCTACCCTGCTAATGACAAACATCTAATTTCCAGCTGTCATCTCACGTACTTAATGTCACATATTGTGATTTTTTCCTGCTGCTCTGTCCCACGCAGCTCAAAATAAAGATTATCTACACTGTCCATGTTATTAAGGAAATTAGCTTAAAAGTTTGGGTACATTTGGGCCTTAATCATTTTTTATTTCAGGTCTGGCCTTAATAGAAATCAAATTATTGTTGGACTACAGAGTAACTCTAGCAATTTAATGGCAAGTCACTCAATTTCTGTGTAATTGCTATATATGTCACAGCATGAGGCAGTAACAAATACATATATACCAGGAATGGTCTGGTGTTCTACCAGACTGGCTACTGATGATCATACTCAGTACATTGGAAAATGTTCCTCACTTAATTTACACTTTGGCTTAGAAAACAGAAATAATTCTTTTTGTCTTCAAGTTCAAGGCATTTGCCAAGTAAATGACCTGCTGTGACGTACCAATGCAACAAATTAAAGGCAAAACAGTCAACAGCCAGTTCTTTAATTCTGGACACTACAAATATAATATAAAAGCTTCTTTCCTCTATTTTCAGCCAAATTTCATACAGAATACCTGTCAACAGAAGGAGTTCATGACAACAGTATTTTGCGGTTCCCAAAATGCAGGTGCCCAAAATAAGATGACAGATTTAAAACAGTGTTAACAACCAATTTTTTGGTGGAAATGACCAGAATGTATCAGAGATCTCTCAAGCCTCAGAAATCATTAGACAGACAGACTACCCATAAAAATTTAAAGAATGGATGGTTCATCAATCAGTGGCTCTTGAACATCTCAGCCACAATGTACAGCTGAAATACATCACATTATCTCATACCCATCACTGGGGTTGTGCTGGCGCAACCACTGCTGGGTGACCCTCCTATCCTGGTGTGGGAAGGAGCCAGACCTTGGGCGCTGGAATGGACATTGACAATTCATTGGTCTAATCTGCTCCATGAGGGAATTAGGGAACTGTCATCTTTTCTACTTGTGAAGTACTCCAAGACCTATTAACTCTTGTATCTCTGAAGTACAAGGTGTATGTTTCATGGATCCCACCCACAGGAAGATTTTAATAGGTAACTCATTAATCTGGCAAACTGGTTGCCCTGCACTCGAACAGATCAGCAGATTTCAAATGGTTCTCTGCTGCCCGGGATAAATTTTCCACGTGCACTCTAGGTCAGCTCCCTCCCATGTCCATGTTTGCTGAGGGTGACGTTGAACTCTGAGTAAATTGGTTTCCACTAGACTCCATGTTACATTTTACAAAAGACTGCAGCTAGAGAGGGCTGGTGAACATCTCTACCATCGCTGGCCTGGTATAATTTTCTCCTGATGAGGTGGACCATTTCTGGTCAAAGAACAAGTGGCCCAGTAGCACCTTCTCAGACCAAGAACACTAGCTTGGGACATGCAAGGCAAAGAGAAAAGAACCAGCATAAAGATTAGAAAATTCAATGCTCAATGCCAAAGTCTGAGATTTCAAGTGCTGCTGGGCCAGAATGACAGACACTTACCTAGCACAGATAACTTGGCTGATGCTATTGCTTCCCTGGAAGCAAAGGTCACCTCTCCAGAATGATGCGATTGGGCTTTTTTCAGAATAAGTTTGTACTTGTTTCCTTCTGCTTGCATCTCCCAGTCATCACCTGACTGGATCTCTGTGTCATTACTGTACCAGGCAACTTCAGTAATTGGCACAGCTTCACTTAGAACGCAGCTAAACGTAGCTTTCTCCCCTAGAGAGACTTCCACATCTGTGAGAGGCTGCAAGATCTGCAGGCGCCATCCTGTAGATAAAAACAGGCAACGAAGCCCTCAGTTACAGAAACAAACACAAGCAAAAGATTTTGTGAATACCTACGCTGAAGCTCTGCACATTCAGACCTTGGAGACGAAGGAGATGATTGAAAGGGAGGTTGTGTGTAGCACTAAAACAGAAGGTATCATTGAGGACTGAAACTTTCCAAAACTTTCCTGAGCAAAAACCAGCCTAGCAATGTCTTTCACAGGTAGCAGAAAACCTCAATGGAGAAACAATGCTATGACCGAGGATGGCTGTTCTTGTACTCTGTGAGGGGTTCTGATCCCTGCAGGCATCTCCAGGAATAACATACAATACAATGATGCAGAGATAATATTGTTGCTGATATAACTCTCATGTCTAAAGCTCTGAAGTACCTATAAACACGACCCAACTCAAAACAATAACGACAACAAAAAAAGCAATCATAAAATATCATCCATTTGTTGTGTGGGAAGAAGATTTAGGTAAGAAGCAAGCAACAAATGCAACTTTTCCTCTGTGCTACTCATCATATTTTACTGGTTCATTTTCCCTTTCCGACCAGCCATTTCCAACTCCCCATGCAGGAGTGCCACAATTACCTTTCACCGTCAGGAAGGCTGAGCTCACCGCGTTGTTGCACATAAAAGTCACCCTGCAGCTGTCCTGGGGAGTTAGGTTCTTCAGCAGCAGCAGATGCCGGAGCCCATTTTCAAAGTAAACCATCTCAGTGTTTTCTGTAGTTTGGGCAGGTTCGTCATCAATCAGCCAGTTGTAATTGTAGCACTCGGGCTTGGAAAGATAGCATTCAAACAGGGCTTCCCCTCCTTCCACCGCTTCCACGTTCTCCAAGCCCTGGACAATGCTGTTCTTGGCTGGCAAAGAAGGACAGCAGTATTAATCATTTGGCCGTGCACATCTGTGTGGTAACCAGCCTTGGAGCGCTGAATGATTCCCACTGCTGGAAAGCTGATGGAAAGGTTGTGGATGTGATAAACGGTGCTTGTAAGTTTAATTGTTCATTCCAACCACGCTCTAACACAATACTATGTTAAAAAACATTTTACATAGTGAGATTGTTTAAAAATAATAATAAACCTGACTTCTGTTTTTACAAATAAAGAAAAAAAAATGTTGGTGTTTATATGAATTAGGCCAGTAGTCAGTAGGAAGAGATAATTCAGGAAGATGAAGTATAATCAAATTCCTTCTGTCCCACAGCAGGTAACACTTCCCGCAGATCTCCCAGGCAGCACAATTATCATCGTAATTAGGGAGATGCAAATCTACGGGTAGCTCATGATAATATCTTACTACCTCTACTTGCAAAGCAAATATGAGAGAATATTATTGCTAGCAAAGCTACAGCGACTGTCATCTGAGTTAACAAGTCTGCCTCTAGGAAACACACACAAAGTTCAAATCTGTGTTAACAGTACTGTGAACAGTAAATTTCTGAATTATTACAGCAGCTCTGTGATAACGTACTCAGTTTATTTTCACATGCATGTGTAGTGAATTGCGTAGTCAGAAACACACATGTGTCTACACACTGCATTCGCCCGCCGAGTCATGCATCGGTTAGTTTTTGTATGTAAGCAATCAGCCTGATGCAAAATTAAACGTGGGCTGCTGCATGTGAATATAACGTGTGTTAGACCAGCTACACGGACAAATTACATGCACAACAGTGGGAACACACAGCTGAGTAAATACAGTTTACACAAATACCATACAATGGTCAGCATGATCTATAACATAAACCAATAATCTGAGACATTCCCGTTTAAATCTCTGAAACCATTTTCTGGCACTGTTTTAAGCAAAAATCCCAACAACTGAACAATTTTTGTAATAGCAAAAAAAAAGTTACTAAAATAATTCAGATTTTTACAATATTCTTGCTTATGAAAACTATAAGGAGTTTGTAAATCCTTGGAGAACATTTAATTTTGTTAGAACAAATCCAAGCTGTTTATTTGTGCTGGGTTCCCTAACTACAAAAAGCAGCCAACTACAGATCCTGCCTCCTCTGGGATGCTATTGGATTATGTTTATTAACATATTTTTAAATCCCTAAAATGGAAAGTATTTATCAATGTAGAAAATCTTATAATAAATAATGCCTTGCTTTTTTTAAGCAAGAAGGCATAATTGCCACAAATATTCAGAAAGCAATTCAGAACCATTGCTCTTGCTGATCAAGCTAACTCACATGGTGACCAAAACCAGTAATTTCATACACAGCAGAAAAAAATAAGAAACATCAATATAAAATCCTAAATCTATTGTTAATATTTTTATTTACTCTTTCTCAGGCACCTCACAAATGCTGATGCCAATGAGAAGGTAATTCCTGAGTGATCAGTATTTGAAACAAGTAAAATACCAAGCTACCTTACCTTAGCTGAAAATAAAATTAAATTCCACACTCTTGATTAGCTACTGGTTTTAGGGCACACTGTGTGTAAAAAGTACTCGATCAGGAGAAAAGTACCCTTACTATTCCTCTGGACCAACATTATATCTGTGATTTTACAGTAATTGAGCAGGACACATCCCATTGCACTGATGCTCCAGCTCACTGTAGAAGAGGTATGATGTATAGGTGGCATAGTAAGCGAGCAAGCTCCAGTGAAATGTTGCAGTTTCATATTCAACTCCCATTAACTCCCAACTACTTTTATCATCGTTGTCAGTACTGGAGTGAGCACCAAAGAGCTAGTATCTGATGCATCACTGATTGTGAGGTGCTGCCATGATTTTTCCACCTCTTTTATTTGGAACCCATGATAGTCTTCCTCTTTGGCTGGAAGACCTCACCTTGAACATCAAGTGTAGCCATCACTTTAGTGCCTTCAGCTTCACAAGAATAGATGCCAGTGTCTTCTGGTACCGTAGGTTTAATTTTTAGCATGCTTACATTCCAGTCCTGAATGATAATCACCCGCTGCCCATCTGCATGTATTTCCTGATCATTTTTCTTCCATATGGCGTGTACTGGCCTAGAATACTGGCATATGAACTCTGCTGTGCCATCTTCATCAACAGTTATATCCTGCATGGGACTGACCACTTCAATGGTTGGATCTGTTAACCAACACGTCAGGAAGGACATGCGTTAGTGGATCCTCATGGAAATCACGACTTAGAGATTTTTGACAAGCACAGAGCCTGTGCGGAGCAAGCAGAGTGACAATGCGAGCAGCAAGCTGACTGGGCATGCTGGGGATTAGCAGTTTAGTTAGTGCTTGTATCAGCATCAAGCAGGATCGAAGCAAAACTGGTACATTAGAACATAGCTATCACACTGGAAAATGGACCACCAGCAATTCAGGTTTGTGCTTTAACGGTCCTGAATATAAACTTCTGTGCAGAACATCTGGATTCCCTCCAGGCTTAGTTTTTCTCCCAGCATTGTTGAAATCTTCTAGACTAGGAAGCACTGGATGTGAAACACTTCTGCTTCCCAGAATGTGGCAGGAGCGCAAGTGTGAGAACAAGAGGACTGCAATGGCCAGGCTGCTGTGAGTGGCTCCTGGTAAACTCTCAACCTCACGCAGCAACAGGAGAAGGCCAAAAACTCTACCAGAGGCTCCTTGTATGAGCAAACTGCAACCACTCATTGGAAAGAAATGCTGTACTCAAACACAAATAGTCACTCCTCTCCTGTGGTAGCGATGGCTATGCGTCGGGACGCACTGGCAGCATGAGGAGCAGAGGTCCAGGAGAACTGCAGCAAAAAAGGTCACTTCCCAGGAGACAGGCACTTACTGTTTTTATTAACCATGTGTTCCTCTGCAGCAGAGACATAGTTTGGGGAAAAATATTATTTCCTTTACAGTAGCTAATCTAGAGATGCAGCATGAACCATCATAATATCAGATGGAGAGCCCATAAAATGCTGAGAGCAGCGTGATATGCAGCTTCTCTGAAGAAGGTAAGCTCCACGAGGCTGCTTGTAAGCATCCAGTCTTCCTTTTAACATACTAGTTCTGCTTCCTGGGAGGCAGCACAGTAGGGCACAGTAAGTATATGTCACCTCAAAATATTGTGAGTTTCCAAAGCAGTCAAGGAGTCCCTCCTGATATGTCAAACTGGACCACTTGCATGTAGCTGCAATATATACACTAAAAAGAAAATCCTCAAAGAAATCTGAAAATAGAAGTCTCTCTGCAACATCCTTCTCAGCAGAAATATGTCAACTTCCCCCCCAAAAATGACAGGGCTATGATGGGACCTAAAAAGATGACAGTCATAGGAAGATGATACATGTCCTTATCTTTCAGATAGTTGTACTGATCATAAGCCAGCCAGAATAAACTATGCTGGACCTCTGTCCAGAATGCTACTCTTGGACCGGTACATCAGGTCAAGGATTTGGGATGCTACTAGCAGATCTTGGTAAGCAAAGATAGTCTTGCAAATGTCTTTTGGAAACTTATGGCAAGGCTTAATCCACTCTCTAAGGCTCCTCCTACCACTCCGTGTGACTGCACGTGTGTTTATGGGGAGGAGACATCAATGGCAAATCATGGAGATGGTTTTGTTACACCAGGACCGAAGAAACAAGAAGGGATCTGTGGAGCTGGGGAGTACAACAATACTGTCACCTTTCATAAGATGCAGACGTGCTTCTCACAGCAAGAATCATGTCTGGTCTTGGAGAAGGAAGGCATCCTCATTCCACTGCCCCATTGCTCTTTGCCATTGGTAGGCTAAGACCTTGGTGGCCCTGCTCGCCCCCACAGGATGGGAGAAAGTTCCTCGGGACTTAGGAGCCAAGGTGTATAGTGGGGCCTGTAATTCCCACCCTGCCCAAAGGGGCTGGAAGAAGGTAGCAGCTCCTTCAACCTTTTCCATTTTCCCTCCACCCACGCATGAAGGTGCCATCATGTTGGACCACTGAATGAAGGCACTTGTAGGGCGATGATATTGTGAAGGCCCAACAAGAAAAGCTGTCATGACATGTCACTTATAGAATATATCCAGTTTCAAGCATGCCTTAATACCAGGAGAATGGGAAGGAACAGAAACAACTTATTCCTTGACGAAGAACAAGCCGTGGATAGCAAGACAGACTGAAATACACCTAGTTCAAAAACAGATCTATTTTTAAATTTCTGGACAAAATAAAGTACTTGAAATTGCTATTAATACAAACACAGTTAGACTTTTACTAGTGTTTGACCTTCCTATTAAATCAAGTGTTATTAAGCACAGTGTAACTGTGGTGTTTTCTAAATACCTTTCTCATCCTAATCCAATTATAGTCATGTACTACTGTGATTCAGGCTCACCTTAAAGAAATCTTGTCTTAATAGAAGCATAAAATATGCGCATACGTATGTATACTAGCATGAGCTGTGGGGTCAGACTAGATCTCCACAGGTCCCTTCCAACATCAACGATGCTGTGATTCTGTGAAATCAAAACTTCTCAGGAGCCTATTATCTGACTGAGAAGAATACCTAACGATGCGTTTATTTTTAATTTATGTTTTAGTCCCACAGGAGTTCTTTGCCTAGAGAGCTCAGAACCAGGTTCTGCCTCTGAAAATGTGAAAATCAAAACTGACACAAATGAACATGGAATTTGTGGGGTTTGCACAGGATGTTGTTGCTGCATCGTTCTGATACTAGGAAGAAGTAATTTGGCTTTTTAGCTCTGCAAAGTTAAATTTTCTGAATGTGCAAGGGACACATTATACAGAAAAGGAGACATCAGCTACTTACAACAACTAAATATTGTGGATAATTCCTTTTACGGTTGACAGCTATAGCATGGGGGTTGATCTGAATAAAGAACTTTTAACCCTTTATATCTCCATATACACAAATCCCTTTTCCAAGCAAGGAGTAAGTGTTACTTTTGTCTGAAAAACAACAGCTTTTCCTAGTCGCTATAGAAGGACTGGATGTGAAGGAGCTTGCTTTAATCAAGTCTGGAGCTCAGTGTTATTTGCGGTTTGTGGCTACCCTTACTAAATGAGAAGAATATCTATTCAACGGACCAGAAAGCTTTGCTAGTGCTGTGATGACCCATAATATTCCGGCAGTCAACACACGAGGCTCATTTTGTCACTGTATTACTGCAATGTCACATACCCTTTGGTTTCCAGGAACCATCAAGAGCCCAAAGGCTTGCCTTGGGAACACACTGGGCTCAGCACCAGTAGCCTCACTACAGAGCAGCACAGTGGTAATTTTATGAATTTCCAGCTACATAATATTTTGTGGTACTATAAAAACATTTGAAGGGGGAATAATAAAAAAAAAATAATCAGGTGCTACCACAGTGGTTTATATTCAGCTCTACTTTAGGCATCAGGTGAAAGCAGCAGCCCTGACCCTGCAAGCCTTCCTCACCTGAACCACTGAAAAAAATCGATGTGGTTATACCTGTAAGACTTCTGGAGTCAGTATGTGCAACTTGCAGAAGTGGAGGGTTGCAGGACCCAGAAGAACTGTGAAGGGATTTAGTAAGGGTAGCCTGGAAGGCAGAAGCACTAGCGCACTGAGCAAGTCCAGAGTTGGCTGTGTGTTTCTTTCTAACAACGAAATACCTTTGACTAATAATTTAGCTGAAGATATAAGGGACCCAGCTCTGAAGGTGACAGTGCCCGAGTCATGGCATGCCACGTCATTTAGGATTAAAGTGTGGATCATCCCGTCCTGCTCAGAGATTTCAGTCACAAAGTTGTTGTGAAGTGGAGTTCCATCGAGCCACCACTGCACGTTCTTCACGCCCGGGTGCGAGAGCTCACAGGTGAACGTGGCTGACTCACCCGCAAAGACGTCTGTGTTCTTTAAACCAGAAACTATGACTGCTGCTTCTTCTGTATAACAGAGCAAGAGAAGGTGCCAAAGGAAAACAAAAGCATAAACATATACACATTGCTTCCTGCAGAACTAGCTCAAGCAACAGTGCAAGTTGTCCAGGAAAGTCAAATTCTGTGATGATATTCCAGGGGAAAAAAAAAAAAAAAAAAAAAAAAAGAGCTAAAATTTTCTTTAGGAGATTTAGAAACCACCTTCGATCCTTCGCCCGCTTGCAAGCACAGTGTGTGTCTGCAGACACTTTAACTAGGAGGAGACTCTGCTCCGTGACCAGCCCATGACTGGCTCTCCTTTATGTTGCAGCCACCTGCACTGACATTGTACAAGGTGGGAGGGAGAGAGGCTGCTTAAGATTTAAATGTTTACTTAACAGTGCTTTAAAAGAGTAATAAGAATATCAACAAGGACAGAAGCCGTAATCAGTAATATCAAGAATTTCAGTACTTCTTACAACCATTGCTCCAAGCGAATAGTTTGTCAGCAGTACCGCCATCTGCTACAGTACACAGTATGGTCACTACTTGGAACTACCTTCGCTTACAAACATTGGTCCAACCTCAGCCTGGAGGCAGGTGTTTGTATCTTTCCCAAAATCAGGAAAGAAATGAGTGGACTTTCAACTGTTTGCACCTGGGACAAGGTTGGCCAGTTAATGTCAAAGATTTTGGAATAAGACATCCAGGTGGCAGGATCGGAGCACTTCCACCGCGGTGCACCTTACCTTGCACATACACAGAACCTGTGGTGATCTCGTATCCAGTGCTACAGGTATAATCCCCGCAGTCATCGGGCTCGACGCCATGGATGATCAGCTCAGCAACGCTGCCTTTCAGCTTCATCTCGTATTTGTCACTGGGCTGAATGACCACCCCTCCTTTTCTCCACTCAACGGGAGCATCTGGCTTGGAGATCTCACAGTGCAAGACAGCTGTTCCCCCTTCCTCAGACTCCACGTTTTTCAGCTCTTTGTTAAACAGCACGGGCAGTACTGTGGTAGAGAGGCAGCTGCATCAGTGACAGTGCTCAGAGGCAAGAAACTTGCTTGCAACTTCTCCAGCTTGGCAGTTCCCTTCTTTCCGAACCCCAACTTGCCTGCTGGCAATGCCAAGCCCAGAGCAGGACTCTGAGTTGTGCCATAACCAGATGCTCATGAGCATCAGCCACAGATACTGTGAGGGTGTCCACTGCTGCTCCATAAAGGATTGCCATAGGTCACACGACCTTTAAGGGGCTTCATGTGGGCGTACTCACAATTTTCAGTATGAGAAGTTAAGAACACAACAGCATCAGTCACAGCATTTGGACCGTGAATTGCTGAAACCACACAGAGCAGGAGCTGGTTATGGTGGCTAAACTCAGGATTTAAAAGCACAAACTGGTTGCTCAAGTCAAAAGACACAGCACTTAGTTCTAAATTAATAAAATTATAAAATCTAAAAACAGCCAGTAGAAAAAGGCAAAGAGCCACAAATCTTGGGCCGTTCAGGCACCGACAGGTATAATGGCTCAATTTAACGTGGGCCTGCTCCAGGTATGGTGAAATACTCCAGCTGCTCATCGGCAGGTAGCAGGCAAGTTTTTGCCCTGTTCCTGTACATACCCTTCACGAGCAGCAGCTGTAGTTTTGCTCCCAGCCCTCCCCCTCAGTGGGACCAAAATTGCAACTGCAGAAATAGAATTAAAAGGCACTAAATTCTTCTTTGAAGAACAGACTGCAGATCAGACCCTTTCCTGCAGCTGTAATGCACAGATACAGAGCCCTAACGGTAATTCAGTGCTAAAACTTCCATATCACCTCCATGGAGGACAGCCACAGCCGTAACTTCTCTGCCTTCAAGCAAGGTTTCTCCTACCTTTAACTTGCAGTGATGCAGTGGTCTGCTGATCCCCTGAGTCGCATGTATAATCACCAGCATCCTGAGCCTCAGCATCATAGATGAAAAGCTCAACACGCGTCCCCTCTTGCCGCATCTCATACTTGTTGCCTGGCTGCAGCACCATGTCTCCTTTCCTCCACTCCACGTGTGCGCTGGGTCTCGTCAGCTCGCAGTGCAGCATGGCTGTGCCCCCTTCCCCCACCTCCTCATTTTTCAGCCAGTGTTTGAAAAGCGCGGGCAGGGCTTGACAAGGGGAACGGTGCAAAGAGGAAGAAACAGGTGAAGGAAAAATGGAAAATGGAGGAACGTTTTATTGTTAAGGTTATAAAAGGCAAGGCAACTGATAATGCAATCCATGAAGTTCACGGACAATTCCAGCTGCATTTACCTAAGCAGAGCTGCCACAGGCAGAGACGCCTTGGTACTATATATAGGGCTACAGCTTGAAATATCCTCACTACATAAAGAGGAGGAAGAGTGTGGAGAGGTGTTAAGCAGCAGGAAAAATTCCAGTTCTATAGGAGTGCATTTCACCCCCATATCCTGGACTTCGTTTCCCAAAGAATTCCCAGCTACACTGAATTTCTGAAGCTCAGGTGGGTTTTCATCCCCAAACTAAAACGACAGAATAGGATAAAAGCACTCAAAGAACATATACCTGCAGACCTGAGGCATCAGATCATACAGCCAGTGATCAATTACAGAATAATTAAGGCTGAAGGGACCTCTGGAGGTCCTCTGTGGATGGAGATTCCTCCACCCTTCTAGGTCCCAGTTCAACAGCCACCACCCTTTCACTGTGAAAGGTTGTTGGGTTTTTTTCCTAATTGGAATTTCTCTTGCTGCAGCTTGCATTTGTTGCCTCTCATCTGTTTACTGAGCACCCCAAGGAAAGTCTGTCTCTCTCCTTCTGTAGACCCCCATGGGGAAGCTGCAGACAGCAACGAGGTCCCCCCTCAACTTTTCTTTGCCAGGCTGAACAAACCCAGCTGTCCCTGCCTCTCCTTATACCTCCCATGCTCCAGCCATATCCACTGACCAACATAGTGACCTCTGATGCACTTGCTCCACTACCTCACCATCTGCCTTGGTACTAGAGAGCTCTGACATGGATACATGCACCTCTCACTGCTGCTGAGCAGAGGAAGCCGTACCTTTAACCTCCAGCCTGGCAGTGGTCTTCTCATCAGCTGTGTGGCAGCTGTATTCCCCTGAGTCCCCACGGTTCAGATCATGAATGACCAGTGTGTGCACGTTCCCCTCCTGCTTGATGCTGCACTTCTGGCCAGAGCGGATCACGGACGTGCCTTTCATCCACTCCACCGGGACATCAGGTTTGGACACCTCGCAGGACAGGTGAGCTGTGCCACCCTCCTGGAGCTCCAAGCTGTGGAGCGCCTTTACAAAGGTGACCGGGGCAACTGTGGGGAAGAGGATACCAACGCTGCTGCAAGCCCCTAACCCAGCATTGCCCCCAGGTCACAGCTGGCTGGTTACAGTTACAGTTTGAACCAGATCAAAGAGGAGCAAACAAAAGTTATTGACATGGCCCATCTTTCAAAATCATTCTATATAACTTAATGAAAAAGTTTTTCTAGTGGTTTTGGATGTTTTTTGGAGTAAACATGATCTAAAACCATCATAAGTCGGAGATTAACTCGGAGCATATTCTTGATATTCTTCAGCATTGGTTCTGACATATCTTAGCTGCTTGTTTCAGGATAGGTTGGATGGTCTTCAAAGGGTGTTTGCTTCACTCCATGAACTATAAAAAGGACTGAAATGACTAGCTCAGACATACATATCTAACTCTTAAATGCCTGAATTAGGTTAGCAGAATCTCCCAAAATCAATAAGGTCCCCTCCTCCCAAATAAACCTCTCCAGAAGATAAAGCAATGTTGGCAGTGCTTACCAGTACCCCCTCCATCCCTCTTCCCAGGAGGCTGCTCACCTTGGACCGTCAGCTGTGCTGCTGAGGTATGCTGCCCAACCTTGAAACTGATGGGCCCACAGTCTTCTACTGTCACCTTCCTCAAGATCAAAGTGTGACGTGTCCCATGGACTCTGATCTCATTCATTTCATTGGATTGTAGGGGAACATCCCCCAGGAACCATTGGGTGTCCTGAGTTGTTTCCCGGGACAGTCGGCATTCGAACACTGCGTCTTCTCCTTCGTATGAAGTGATGTCCTTCAGCGTCTCCACTATGGTTGCTGCTGGTTCTTTATGGAAAGGCCAACAGAGTTTGATATCTACTTTCAAGTGATGCTTTCTGGGTTAAACATTTCATTATGCTCTCTCCTGACAGTACTACATTATTTGAAAGAATGACCACAAAGCACTAAATGCACGGAAACATAGTTACAGGGGCATGTAGCAACACATTATGTACTTACAGACACATAATGTATGTATGTGTGCATATATATTATGCACATATATATGATAGTCTATAAAGCATGCATGTTATACTGTATTTTTTGTATTTTTTATATATAGCATATATTTATAATGCAAACTATGTATCATGAAAATATTGTTGACAGATTTTAATGGGAGACATTAACATTAAACCACAGAATCATTGACTAAAGACCCACTTCTGATTCCCTAGAGATAAATGAGCCAGCTCTTATCCCTCTGAAGTCACTCTTATCTCCAGCATCCTCATGATTCAGTTTGGGCACAGGACCATGTCTAGCTGTCAAATTACTTAATCATGTGCCCTTGCCACGGCAGCAAACTCTGTTCAACCGTTCCCCACACAAAGCCCCACCTTTCACGAGCACAGCTGCAGTGGTTTGCTGGTCCCCTGTGTCGCACACATATTCCCCAGCATCAGCTTCACTCAGGTTGTGAATTGTCAGCTCAGCCACAGATCCAGCTTGACGCATCTTGTATTTGTCACTTGGTCGCAGCACTTTGCCGGCCTTCTTCCACTGCACAGTGGCATTTGATTTTGAGATTTCACAGCTCAAAGTGATGGTGCCGCCTTCTTCAGCTTGCTGGTTCTGGAGTGGTTGTGTGAAGGTTACTGGCAAAGCTAAACAAATATAAATCAGAGGAAAACAATTATGTTTCATTGCTGATCTCACTAAGCCTTGTGTTTAATGGAACTGTGGTGCCATTCCAAATTTGGTTCAAACTCAGTTCCAAAATTACTTTAAAACCCAAACAAGGAATGACAGAAAGTGCTGGAACTCCGGGAGCACTAACTACTCTGCACTCCCCAAGAGTCACTGGGCACTGCACACACCGAGCACCTCTGGAAATGAGTTCCTTCTTACCCAGGAGCAGTCATGGATATGGACTCTTGAGCATCTAAGTGCAGTATCTCCAAATGGGTACCAAAGTCACAACTCAAAAGCCTACACCTGATAGCTAAGTTCTTGGGTATTTGGGAAAAGTGCGTGGAGAAACATCATTAAATAATGCCTCTCATTTGAAAACTGGACCCAGAAGAGAGAGGAACTGTGGAAGTCTCTGCACTAGTGTGTATCAGTGATGGGTCAAGATGGGGTCTTGATGGGTGGGTTTACAATGCGCCACATGTAGAAGTTCAACTCCTCAAGTCCAGTTCCCTAGAAGAACCTTGGTGGCTCCACAGTTATGGCTGAACTGGTATGTACAAGGGCAGGAGGTGGGGTTCCAGAAATCAGGGTGCATTCACAGGAACCAGGGAGCAGATGTGTATAAAAGGAGACAGACCTGAAGGTTCTTGCAGGTGATGTAGGAATGGATGGTGTATTTTGTGGGCCAGCTGGGGAATGCCTGGGGTCAAAGCTTTTGTACAGTTGCATTTGCAGTGAAGGCATCCTATTGTGCAGCTAAGTCCTGCAGCCCTATGAGTCTTAGGAGCCAGAAAAGGAATAAGAAAGAGAGAGATGTAAAGTCTCTGTGAAGACCTACTCTGTCAGAATGCATCACTGTTGATTCAGAAATCCTCATCACAAAAAAGGATCAGACTGCCAGTGTCCCTGAATCGTACCCATGAAACAGCTAAACTAACCTAGAGCTCCTTAAAAGATGAAGTGAAAGCTTTTTGTGCCCTTTCACTACCAAAGATGCTATAGTTTGCTCATCACCAGAATAGCAGATGTAGTCTCCAGCATCCTTCAGCTGTAGATTGTGGATAAGTAGCTCCACAGCAGAACCCATCTCTTACTTGGAGCAAGACTGGCCTTTTTTACCTGCTTCACTGGTGCATTGTGTTCAAAGAGCTTAGCATGAAGGGTGACCACAGAGCCTTCAGCAGCTTCGTGGTTTTGGAGGTTTTTTCCAGAGTGCTGGAGTAGGTGGGACCACACAGAGACACAAACAGCCAGCCACCACCAGAGGATCTGCTTACAGTACAGATATCCTGGTATCACTGAGTCCCGGACTTGGTGTGATAGCAGGCAGGTGCATGCCCTTCATGGAAAAGCCATCAAGGTGTATATCAAAACATGGCATTTTACAAGAATATCCTGGTTCCTTTTCATTTTTGCTATCTATTTCAGAAAGAATCACCTTATAATTGTATTTGCACCAGAGTAGATTTTTAACAATTGATATATTGGCACATTACAGCTATTTTTAAGACCTGAGGCACTAGGAGTGTGTAGGTGCCTTACTTGTCAGCTGGAGCTGAGTGCCCAAGTCTGAGCACTTGGACTCAAGTACCATTTTTCCAGGTGGAGCTGCAGTTCAAAGGATGGTTAAGCATCAAAATTGGTCTCATTCTAACTTTAGTTCTGAGTGACCAGAAAGAGGTCCTTGGGGTGTAGAATTGTGGAAGCAGTTACTGCACATGGGTTCTTCCATGTTCATTGCTCAGGACACCACAGGCTTAACCTCTGAAAGCAAAAGGACTCAGCTAATTTATGCCAACAAAGTACATCTGGAGTCGAGGACAGCAGACAGCACCTTCTTGCTAGGGCCAAGCTAAGGAAGTGGAACAAGTTTCTCCTCTTAAACCTACCTTTAACAGTTAAAGTGGCTGTTGTTTGTTCGTTTCCATTATCACAGGTGTATTTGCCCGAGTCTTCTGGTTTTAAGTGATAAATCTTTAAAGTATGGATTGTTCCTTCCTGCCTGATTTCATACTTGGAGCTCGGGGAGATCACCTGGGCACCCTTCTTCCACTTCACCGTGGCGTTGGGCTGGGAGACCTCGCAGCGGAGGGTGGCTGTTTCTTCCTCCTGCCGCTCTGTGCTCTGTAATTTCTCCTTGAAGACTGGAGGTGGCACTGAAATGACAAACAGCGAAGGCATTTACAGTCACCCTCATCTTGTTTCCCCCTGCAGTGTTAAAGCTACAGCTGAACAGTTACTTTAACTCCTGTGTTATGTATTGGGGGGGTTAAAACAAGCTTCAAAGAGGGAAGGAGGAGGATGCTTGGTTAAGAATTTCTTCAAAGCAATGGTTAGAGAAAGAAAGACTACAAAGAACAAAAAGCAAAAAAGGAAAGAGAGAGTGGAAGCAATGAAAATTACAGGTCTATCAATACAGCTACTGGAGCCAACCTAGTAATTTCTTCAGCAACCAGTGAGCTTTGGGACCCTGGTGACACATCCAGTCTATCCATGGTGAAGACAGTCTCTGAGACCGCATCAGTACATCACACATGTTCTGAAGCACATGCACCCTGCTAACATGAGCTAACAAGGGGTGAGTGATTGCCTTGCATTTACTAAAAGCATAGGCAAAACATCACCTGTTCTCACCAGTTTCCCACATCACAGAAAGCCCTCACCTTTTACTGTGAGCTCTGCCGTTGACGTGTGGGGTCCCACTCGGAAAGTGATGGTGCCAATGTCCTGCTCAGTCACCTTCCTTAATGTCAGGGTGTGAATTTTTCCTTTTTCCACTGAGATCTCATTCATTTCATTATTTTGCAGAGCAACATCCTGTAGCTTCCATTCAACATCTCTTGCATTCTCATGAGAAACCTGGCACCGAAACGTGACATCATCGCCTTCAACCACCACCATGTCCTTCAGGCCACTCACAATGGTCACGTCAGGCTCTGCAAACAGTCCATCAGTAGTCAAGCCATGAAAGGGAAAACAAGGATCAAATAACAGAATTATCAAATAATACAGGGTGGAGTGGATGGCTGGAAGTCATCTGGCCCCACCACTGCTCAAAGCAGGGCCAGCTTACAGCAGGCTACTCGGCACCTTGCCCAGCTGAGCTTTAGGTACCTCCAAGGATGGAGATAGCACAGCCTCTCAAATCATGTTTCAAACCCTGCTGGTTCATACTTTCACCATACTTGGTAACACAGCCAATATCTTTCAGCTGGTGTTTTATCACTTGCCCTTTTTCTCAGAGATATGTTACATACTGATTTTTTTAATTACATGTATGATACTGTAATTGATGCTGGGTGAATAATGCCGAAATCAGGAATTTGAAATTTGTTACATTTGGACTTGGGTATCTTCACATAATAACATTAGAACCTGCTCCCTTCTACTGTTGTTTTGCAAAGAGACTTGCATATATTCCATGCCAGTGCTCCAAATTGGTTGAGGATCTGCTTGACTCTGTGCTCACAGCAGGACTTACTGGATTAGTGTGAGCACAGGGTATTTGCGCTTCAGTTTGCTTGAGCCCTGCTGATAGCGCGGCTGGGCACCTGCATATCTGTGCAGAGATCATCCAGACAGCCTGCAACAGGCAGAGGCTGTGTGCACCCTGAATCTGCTGGAGGATACCAAAGGAAAAGCAGCGCCATCTTCACCTGAGCACACACAGTACATATTCATACAACTGAGGTCACCATCTGCATGAAAAACGGTGCAGTGAGGCATAATATCTACAATATTGAGTAGCCTGTAGAGATGCTAGTGGTGATGATTCCACACTCGTGGGCCAACCTGAAAGCAAGCTCTGTCTGTAATGACATTAAGGCCAGATGCAGCTGCCATGTGACTGGAAGCTGGGGATGAACCATCGGTTCACTCACACGAGTATGATGTCAAGCAAATATTTCAAGCCATGAGTCAAAAATTACAGCTACCTTATTGTCTGCTGTCCACCAAATGAATCTTTGCTTAGGTGCACCATTGACCATGATACCCTTCCTACGCTCTGTGTTTAGCACAGTTGTCTATCACAATAGCAACGGTTATATCACAAAATCTAAACATCCTAAAGTGATAAATCCCCTCGCCCCAACAAATGGGTCTTGCCTTTGACAGTCAGTTTTGCAGAGCTCGTCTCATCTCCAGCCTTGCAGGAATACTCCCCTGCATCGCTAGGCTCCAGGCGGTGAATGCGCAGCTCGCGGAGGGTGCCGTCCCGCCACATTTCGTACTTGGAGCTGGAGTGAAGAATGGCCCCATCTTTCCTCCACTCCACCTCTGCTTTGCTAATGGAAATCTCACAGCGCAGCCTGGCTGTTCCTCCCACTTCCACTTCTTCATTCTTCAGGTGCTGCTTCAGCTGGGGTTTGATGGCTGCAAAATGGAAAACAATTAATACATGATCCGTTCACTCAAATGCCAGCTCTGCACAACTCTGCACGAGACACCTGGTGTTGGATGCTGCAGAACAAATTTGCATTAAGTCGCTATATGGTAACAACAACCCTTTTTTCTCTATAAGCAGACCTGTATTCTGTATATCCAGACATAGGGGAGGATCAGAAAATCCCCTAAATATGTTTGTTTCGTGTAGCGCCAAGGGCATTGACATGCCTTTTATGCATCTGCTCTGGATAGTGGAAACTGCAACATGCATCAAGATTTTGACTAAGCAAAACCTGGTACTTTCTGAATGAAAGTAGTGTGAATCTGTTCATTTTTATAGAAATACCCATGACTTCCAACACCATAAATGATGTAACGCTCTAAACCCATTTCTGATTTCTCTGCTATCTTTTCAAGACCCTAGACTATCAAGTGTGAATCCTCCCAGATGACACACAAATGGACTACATTTATAAAAGCTGGGCATGGAACAGCTCAGGCAACAGCTTGTAACTGATGAAAACAAGAAGGGAATATCCATCATGTGCATGTGTGAGCAGCTGTGGAAACAGGAATCTCAGTGCTTGTGCCTCCTGTCCAGACCCCATCGTGATACGTAAAGCAAGCACAGGGCTCCCTCCCTCGGAGCTGACCCAGTGGCTGCTTTGTGGGTCAGGATCAGCCAAGAGGATGTGGTTTGAATGGCTGCGGCTTAGATCAAAGCCACAAGTTCCACCCAACAGATCGAGAGGACCACAAACATTACACAGATGGTGATTAACCACAGATATTATTCCTGGGTTGTTTAAACATAGCGTTCTCAAGACCTTCACAGGAAGGCATTGCAAAAATTGAAAACAGTGAATTTTTGAAGTGCTTTTGTAAATTACTTATGATTAGTTATTGATTCCATTGAATCAGCAATTAATGCAAAGTGCCAAAAGTAAAGATCTATGAGAATTTCAGACCCCCCATGTGGCAGAGTTTCTTGCTTTCATCACATCACAGGAAGGAGTCAATACACTGTACTGTCTGCTTTATAGGCTTAAACAGCCATTCTACACACCCTGTCCCACAAGATCTACTTTTCTATATTCTGGTTTATGACTGGGCACCTGCTTTCCTCGTTAGCTTAACTTTTGGAGGAGGTTATTCACCAATAAATAAAAGAATATCATTCACACAATTTCACAAATCTCCTTCATCCTCTGTTCCACTTTGGTGCAACGCTAACCATTCACTCTGAGGACTGCTGTGCTCTGCTGGTCTCCTGTATCACACGTGTAATCAGAGGCATCTTCTGGTTCTACATTATGAATTACAAGTTCAGCTGTGCGACCACTTAATTTCATTTCGTATTTGGTGCACGGGAAGAGCTCCATGGTGCCTTTCCTCCATTCCACTGTTGCATTATCTTTTGTCAGCTCGCACTGGAATTTCACTGCAGCTCCTTCTTCTGCCTCCTTGTCTTTGAGCTCCTTTTTGAAAAGAACTGGCAGAGCTAAAGGGGGGAAAAAAGAAGCAACAGGAGCTTTTATTGAAGCCAGAGTCAAGTCCCGGTTAACACAGTTAGACCGACATTTTGGAGAACAAGATATTGTGCTTTGCAAGTGCTATATTCCTAGGCAGGATCCAGGTTTTCCAATTTGCCTGCAACTACTGGGAGATCTTGCTGCATCAGAAGCAGCCATCTGCACTTACAACATTTACTTCATTTCTTGACTCAAATCCTTCCCAGGTTGAATCCTTTGAATGAATTTATCCTTCAGTTCACCTAACAGCGATCTCAAGAGTAAAGAAGTTCAAAGTTCCATGGACAGCCTTGACTGATCAGAAAGGTTATTGTCAAGTCTTCTGAGATTTGGAAGAAAATCTTTTTTTTAAATACTTAAGCCGCATGTCATGTGAAATGTCCAAACATTACAGTAAAGCATTGCCCTTTCTTTAATTTCTCCCCAGCCATAAAGCTAGAAAGTTATTTCTTCTTAGAACCCCAAACTGAATTGTAACACTGGAAGAACAAAGTACCATCCTCTTCCATTCTCATTTAAAAAAAAATAATCTAGTATATCAGATGAAAGGGAAAGTATTTATAGGGGGGAAAATCATGTACTTAAAAACATTCACATTCAAACTGTTGCTTTGCATGTCAGATGGAATCTATTGCTTTAGGAGTCAGCTCACACCACCTACCTCTCACATTTAAAGATGCCTTGGTTTCCTGATCCCCAGTATCACAGCTGTATTCTCCTGTATCTTCTAACTTAAGATTATGTATTAAGAGCTCTACCAGGCATTCCCTCTGCCTCATTTCATATTTCTGGCTGGGCTGCAGCCCCACTCCTCCTTTCCTCCATTCCACTGCAGCATTGGGTTTCGACAGCTCACAGCGGAACGTAGCTGTACTTCCTTCCTCTGATTCCTTATTTTGTAGGTGTTGCTTAAATGTGACAGGCAGTGCTGCAAAATTTGAGAGGGAAATGTTTTAAGAGCATTTCGGTCCGAAAAGGACACAATCCTACCATCATTCTTTGGAAACGGCCTATTCTAGCGATTCCATACTCCTTGGGCTGCCAGCCTCTGTCTTGGTAGCATCTTTCTTGAACCATTATGTGAACCAAGAGCTAAGGACAGATGGTGAAGTTAGGAAAGAGCTGGTCTTAAAGAGTGCTCCACAGAACGGCCTGATTTGTGATCTGGAGTTGGACTTCCCTGTGGAAGTGTCTCCATGACAACTATGGATGCTTTAGTTAAAGATCACTGGGACATGCTCTCTCTTACACAGACTCTTGTTCCTTAATAAAGGGCTGCAAGTTTTCAGTATTAAGCCAGGAGTATTTTCCCCCCAGATAAAGCTTCTATCAACATATAAAAGATCAAGTTACCATTCAAAATGGAAGGAGAGGCAGTAAAGTAAAAGATGACTAATAAAGTGATAAATGGGAGAGGAAATTCAGATTTCAGGCAAGGTCTTGCTCTAGATGGTGGAAGGGGTGGAGGAAAACAGATGTGGATGCAGTGGTCTGCGGTCAGAGTTTACACCTGAGGCTCAAAGCCTCAAGTAATAATATAGCACACTCACATGTTGTAGAAACCTATTATCCCCCAACTGTTGCATCTCTTATTGTCCCAGTCAGGCATTACATCCAATTAGTCATTTCTTATGCCCACTGAAGCACTCAACAACCCAAAATAACCATCAGCCTGCCTGGCTTATTTTCTGTTATCCCATTCCCAGATGCAGCCACACTCCCTGTGCTCAGAGGGCAGGAGGGCTTATCATAATTTGACATCACGACAACATTCAATCACTTTGATGCTGATTTATCACTCCAGATACTGCAAGAAGAACCTTTCTAACTTGACCAAGTGTCATGCTGAAGTAGAATATGGATGCTGGCAGGGACCAGCAGCAGAACAAATAAACGACTGTAGGGAACATTGAGAGATGCTCCTTTCACTTCATTGCTATTGAGCCAAGGGACAATACTCTGCCTACCATGCACGGTTACCACAGCCGTTGTCTGCTGATGTCCAGAGTCGCAGATGTACTTTCCTGAATCATCCAGTTCTAAGTCATAAATGACTAGTTCAGCAGTGAAGCCCTCCTGCTTCATCTCATATTTCAAACCAGGGTAGAGAGTAGTATCTCCTTTCCTCCACTCTACCGGAGCCTTGGGCTTGGTAAGCTCACACCTCAGTGTTGCTGTACCACCTTCTTCTGCCTCCATATTCTGAAGCTCTTGTTTAAAAAGTGCTGGTAGGGCTAAAAATAGAAACATAACTCGCAACATACTGCAATTGGGGTTTAGGAAAGACAGATAAGAAAGAAAATGAAAGCACCAGAAGAGCTTTTTTGCAGATCTCTCTAAACCTCAATGCTCTAGATTCAAAGCACAAGGCTAATTCCCCAGAAAAGTAATAGGAATATTTGCAGAACAAGAAGAAATCGATTTCAAGAAGTTACATTTGCCATGAAGTACACAGAAGCTTAATCTAATTTATGATCTACACATGGCAGAATATTTTTCCTACTATAAAACTAGCCAACATGTTGCCCTGATCACTGAAGAGGTATTCTGAAGGTCAGCAGGGAGTTGTAAGAGTTCAGAGTCCCTCTTTAGGCAGGCCACTTGCAAGAGAGATTACTATTATTCTGACAGCAACATACTGAGAAAATGCACTTGGTTCTGCATTGCAATTCCCATTTTCTACCTGGTGACTCCATTATGCTGTATAGACCGTGCTATTCTGCACACCTTATCAATTGTAGTCTGCTCTTCTCCGTAAGTGACACTAAGCCACAGGTTTTATTTTCAGAAAATACTATACACTTTTCATTTTTTAATATTTTTTTTACCATTGACTGTCAAAGTGGCAGTTGTCTGCTGATCTCCACACACACAAGTGTAGTCTCCACTGTCCTCCACATCCAGCTCATGGATAATCAGCTTTGCAACAGCAGCATCTTGACTCATTTTATATTTGCTGCTTGCTTTGAGCACCTCCTGCCCTTTCTTCCACTCCACCGAAGCAGGTTTAGTCAGCTCGCAGTGCAGGGCAGCTGTCCCACTTTCTACAGCTTCTAGGTCCTTCAGGGTTTTTTTGAATTCTGGAGGCAGTGCTGAAGAGTAAAGGAGTTGTTACCACAGAGAGAATGAATATCCCTTAAAAAGCAGCTGGATGAGGTCCTGGGGGAGAGGATGCATGGTGCGCCGCTGAGCCCTGATCCAGGTCAGTGGAACACAGTGGTAAAATCTCCCCTGACTTCCCTGGACACTGCATCAGGGCAAGGAGAGTGGGAAGAACGAGAACAGTGGAGGAGGGCAAACACCAACGATCTTTTCCCAATTCTAACACAAGGAGGAAGCACACAAGCAAAGCCCGGAGGAAGACAAAAGCCCAAGCAAACGGAAGGGGAATGGGAACGGACAATAGCAACAGAGACTTGGGCAGGTCTAAGGGCTGGAAGACCTCAGCCCTAAGGATTACTTTACCATGCACTCTTAAGGCAGCTGTGGTGGTCTTGTCTCCACACACACAGGTATAATCTCCAGTATCACTCAAGTCTAAATCATGAATGACCAGCTCCACTACACAGCCCTCCTGTCTCACGCTGTACTTGTTGTCCGAGGTGAGGGCGCGATGGCCCTTATTCCACTGAACATGGGCAGACGCCTTGCTGAGCTCACAGTGCAACGTGGCCGTTCCACCTTCTACTGCTTCCTTGCTGGTCATTTCCTCTTGGAAAAACGGAGGCACGGCTGAAGGATGCAGGTAAAAAGTATTACAAGCTGAGGATATCTCCGGGAATGGGAGAGAGTAGGAAGCGACAGGGGAAAGTTGTGAAGGTTATGGTAGGGCAAGCATTAGCAATAGAGGAAAGAGAAATGAAAACCTCCTAGTGGGAACATACCCTAACCCTTTTGAGTTTATGTTGGCTTCCTACTAGTAACTTGCACTGTCCTCAAAAGATTTACACTTGCTTTCTACCAGATTCCACACGAGGGAAACTAAGAATATAATCTCCGAGCTCCTTAGTTCACACGTGTTGGTGTCTTCCACAAACGTCCTGCCTTTGTACTCCTCCTTCCTACTTACAGAGCAGCTGTGCTGAGGTATTGGCACAGCTCCTTACTCATCATTATTCCTTCTGCCTTGAGATACCCTTGCAAAGATGCAGCCAGGGCTCACTGATTCTTCTTGATGACAAATAAAACCTCCAGATGCTGAATCCCAGCCTGTGTTCTTGTCTCAAAACGTATTTTCCCCGTTTAATTCTAGTACCCATTGCAATTTGTGTCCTTGACATAGGTTTGGTGACTTTCACATATATCCCTCTATTAACTTGGTGGGATAATGGGATATTCCACCTGTTTAAGAAGGCTGGGTATCTCAGATCCCAAATTAGCATCTCACTCCATCGTAGTACCTCTAAGTTAAAATATCCAGGCTAGAAACCAAAGCTAGCCTCCTTGATCTGGCACATTTCCCATCTCCAGCAGTGTCAAGCTGAAACACCAGTTCTGTTTGCACAGCAACCAGTTCTTGCAACAAAACAAAACCAGGAGGAGGTCACAGAAGGAATTCTTTCCTTCTTAGAAAATCAGTCTCCAATGCAAATCTAGCTTTGTGCAATGAAGACGGAGGTTATGGGCACAAACCCCAATATAAACATAACTCAGTACAGAAGAAATGATAACACAGCCTTATTCTGGATATTGCTTTTTATACCCTGTACTACATTAAAATGATAGGTATTAAAAATGCCAGAAAGAAATGGTGAAGAAAAAAAAAGATTTGTGGTTTGGAGGATAAATAAAGGAAAGCAAAGACAAAAGAACAGTGAGTTTATATACCAGGAAAGGAATGCCAGAAGGGAAAGATGAAGGGATACCAGGATTGTGTTTAAGAAAAGGAAAAGACAGAAGGATGGCACAGAAAAATGCAGACCAGTATTTTCCGAGATACACAGCCTGCAGGTCAAGGGCAGGGAATGCTTTCAAAGGAATGGACAGCTAATGAGGTTGGAAAGACAGACACGGCAAATCAAACACCTTCTAGTAGTGGACAGATGTTTCCAGTTAGGAGGTCAAGGTAGTTTTTTTACCCTGTACTGTTAAGACAGCTGTAGTCTGGTGCTCTCCACACATACAGGTGTAGTCTCCTGCATCCTCCTCAGCTATTTCATGAATCACCAGCTCTGCCTTGGTCCCTTCCTGCCTCATTTCGTATTTATCACTCGCTTTAAGAATCCTCTGGTCCTTCCACCACTCCACCAGAGCAGCCTTGGTGAGCTCACAGTGCAGGGTGACTTCTCCACCTTCTTCTGCTTTCTTGTTCTTCAGCTCTTCCTTAAAGAGTGGTGGCAGAGCTGAAGGATGCAACATGGACAAATGGTCATCAGAAAACCAGAATTAAAATCCCTATTTCTTTTTTTTTTTTTTTTTAAATGCTTGGGATTACTTCCCTTCATTCCTCCTTTTCTCAACCCATTATAGGCATGCTCAGCTGTAGCAACGTTCAGGAACTCTGAAAGCATCCTTATTCAGGTGTGACGGGGTTTCACTTACCATCAGGGACCAGTCCCCTGGGTGTCTGCTGGTTTTCATGGTAAAATAACAATACAGAAAGATCCAGATCTCGGGTCAAACACCACTGCTGGATACAGTACTATTTTACCTATTCAGGTATGATTTTCTTGGAGGTGGGTATTCTTATCTTATGGTTTGTTTTTACTAAAAACTTACAGTTCCATCTACATGAAAGCAGCCAGATTTCAAAATAAAATGACTTCCAGTTTTAAATTGAAGTTTGAAGGGCCATTACATGTAATAAGAATTTGAGATCCTTACTGGTTTCCATTTTGAAAACTGTAACACCCAAAGACAGAATAATCTGCAGGAAATAACCTTCAGGAAAATGAATTTTTAATGGTCACCCACAAAAGTGCCTTGTGCACAGCTACTGTAAGAGAGTATGGAATGCAAACAGGGCTCCCCATATGCCTCAGAAAATACCTGCGTCTCAGGAAAGCCCAGGGGAGGGTCAGAAGTTTTCTGGAAAAAGCTGGAGGGAACAGAACTGGATCCCTGACCAAGTAAGCCCCTCAGAGCTAAGGACTGTTAGTCCATTAAGATGGATGCTCATTAATCAGAGGGAAGAAGAAGATCAGGTAATGAGATCATTAACATAACACAAGGATTTATGTATGGGTTGGTTTATTGGGAGCTAGCAGGATAAAGAGTATAACTTCTAATAACCTGTGTTGGTGTGTTGGGTTTTTTTTAACCCCTAAATGTCGAGGTAGCCCTGGCCCCCATGTAGAGGTGCAGACCCCGGCATCCTTCAGATCTAGGTTAGGGGTAAGGAGCTCTGGAATGGTAACTGGTATCTCATTCTGCCTGTCTGACTTGGTTAAAGGTTCTGGTACCCTCAGAGCAACCGTGGGCAGGTCACACAGCAGAGCCACATCTCCTCCTCCTCCTGCTCCCCTTCTCCGCTCCCCTCCCACCCCCCCACCCCCCACCCCCTTTCTCCTTTGAGCAGAGCTCGGGGAGCAGAGGGCCTGATGGACCCTAAGTGTGTGTTTGGGAGAAAACTGTGGTTGGCTGAAGTGAACCAGGGGAATGAAAGGTGGAAAAGAGCTGGAAAATATAAATGTCCAAGAAGAGGAGATATAGACAAAAAGGAACATCTCGTTTTGTCCTTTTCAAGGGGGACAGATTAATAGTGATCCAAAAATTTGCCCTGAGCTATTCTGAGTAAAAAATGAGCTCTACATAGAATGAAAGAAGAGAAAGGGATAAAATCAAAGACAAGTTACTGACCCAGGCAGAAACAGCTGAATTTCAGTGATGTCTATCTACAGAGCTATTTATCAGTTTTAATAAGGTCTTTTTACCATGAACTGTTAAGGTTGCTGTTGTCTTCTGGTCACCACACACACAGATATAATCTCCAGTATCTTTTACTTCTAGGTCACAAATGACCAGCTCTGCAGTGGTGCCAAGCTGTCTCATTTGATATTTGCCACTTGCTTTGAGCACTTTGGACCCTGTTTTCCACTGCACTGGAGCTGTTTTGGTTAATTCACAACACAGACAGACTGATGCTCCTTCCTGGACTTCTTCATTCTTCAGTTCTTCCTTGAAAAGCACCGGCAGGGCTGGGAATGGAAAGCCAGTAGACAGTGTATTTAAACCAAGACCTCTGCATTTGTGATCAGCATCGTGAATTCTCATCTGAAGTTCAAATCTGGCCAAGTTGTGGTCTTTGGCCACTGAGGTTGAGGTTATCGCTATGATGACCTGGGAAACTA
Source organism: Falco punctatus (assembly GCF_963210335.1). Classification (NCBI taxonomy): domain Eukaryota; kingdom Metazoa; phylum Chordata; class Aves; order Falconiformes; family Falconidae; genus Falco; species Falco punctatus. The sequence continues at coordinate 53,957,223 of NC_137583.1, read as the reverse complement.
AATCCAGCTATGACAGTAAGAAAAGTAGTGCTGAGCTGACAAAGTACAAGAGGCTGGATGGTTTCAAGATGCAATCTAAGGAATTTCTCGCAGGGCCAGCCTTCATGGGGGCAGGACATCTCAGCTGGTCTAACAGGAGCATTTCCTAGGCCCTATTCCCTTAAACTTACAACAGAGCAGTTAGTCTGCATGGAGAAACAGTCATGGGCTCAGGTCCCTTTTCAGGAAAATCAGACCCAAATTAAATGTCAGAATGAGAAGTTCTCCTTTCCTGAATACAAATTAATTCCTAGGAAAGGGCTGATAGGTGAACAATTTGTACAGCAACAGGATGTTTCAGAGAAATAAACAGTCATCTGCAAGATGAATTTACCATTCACTGTCAGAGAAGCTGTGGTGTGTTGGTCTCCACACACACAGGTGTAATCTCCCGCATCTTGCAGCTCTAGATCACAAATCTCCAGCTCAGCAAGGGCATTATCCTGCCGCATGATGTATTTTTCACTTGCCCTGAGTATTTTGTTTTCTTTCTTCCATGACACAGCAGCAGCCTTGGTCAGCTCACAGCGCAGGGTGGCTGTTTGGCTTTCCATGGCTTGCAGGTCCTTCAGTTCTTCTTTGAAAAGCACAGGCAGGGCTGAAGGTCACAAAACAGACAAAGAACATCAAAAATGACACGTGGCATACAGGTGACTGGAGGGATGGGGCGGTACAGCAGAGAACATTTTAGGGTGAAAAGTTTCCTTTCCTCCTAATTCTGGGACACTGGACAAACCAACAGACAGAAAGAAAAAAGCAGCCTGGATGCAACCAGGTCTTAGAGACAGCTTACAAATTTAAAGAACCAAATCCAGCCACAGGTGAACACACAACCAACACCGATGACCCGGCAGAGAAATACACAATAATACAGATATATGTTTTTACCATGCACTATCAAGGCAGCTGTTGTCTCGTGTTCTCCACACACACAAGTGTATTCTCCAGCATCTTTCAGTTCTACGTCATGGATAAGCAGCTTCATGACCGTGCCCTCCTGCCTCATTTTGTATTTGTCGCTGACTTTGAGCAAACTGCTGCCCTTTCTCCACTCTACGTGAGCAACCTTGGTCAGCTCACAGCGCAGAGTGGCTGCTTGACCTTCGGTTACCTCCTCCTCCTTCAGACTCTCCTTGATGCGTGCAGGCAGCGCTGAGGATGCAATAGGCAGAGGGTTAACACGGAGCAGCAAACACAGCCTCCTGGTGAAGGGCAGGGGTGAGGAAGGAAAGGCAAGGGTATCACTGAAGAGCTGTCTTTGGGCCTGATCTTGCATCTGTTTTAGGGACCAGGTCCTAAAAACCATTTAGTATACGGAACTGGGGTGAAGGTTTTTTCCTTTAAACCACAAAATGCGAATTAATCTCATGACTATGACATGCAAAGTCAAACTCAGAGGAACTATGCCGAGATAACAATGAACACAGATAAAAAAATGAATTCAAACCATAAGCTTGCTAGTGAGGACATCTAGATGAAATGGGTTATTACCGTGTACTACTAAGGAAGCTGTGGACTGCTTATCCCCACACACACAGGTATAATCACCAGCATCACTCTCATTTAGATCATGGATCACCAGTTCTGCAGTGACATCCTTCTGCCTCATTTTGTATTTCTCGCTAGGTTTGAGTACTGTGTGTCCCTTTTTCCACTCCACTGAAGCGGTCTTGGTCAGCTCACAGCGCAGGGCAACTGCTTTACCCTCCATGGCTTCCTCATTTCTTAACTCTTCTTTGAAGAGAGCAGGAAGGGCTGAGAAACAGAGGAGCAAACATTTTCACAATAAGTGGGTTTTGGCCACCAAAAAAATGAACCTGATGTTTATCAGTATCTATCCACACCTAGTTATTGACATGAGGATTATCTCACAGAAGGAAGAAACTCCTTTGTATCGTAGACACAAGAGGGTCTTATACAGCGGGTAAATTTGCTGATTTGTTTAGATATGTATAGAGAATACACAGCAGGAATGGGAAAGCTTCATGTATGGTCAAAACTAACTTTCTTGGTATAATTCAGCCTGGGAAATTGATATAGAAGGTTCCACCGTGTTCAGGGAAAAAAAAACTAAAGGAAAAAAATGAAAAAGTTTTACCTTACGTGTTAAGGATGCTTACAGACCTAGCCTGAGAGCTAAAATGAGGGTGAAGAGCAGAATCAGAGAGACCTCTTGAAAGTGCTTGGGTAACACTAAAAAGCAAAAAGAAGGACGATGTCTCCATTGTGGGAATCTGTGATAACACCTTCCCATCAGCAAGTTCCGGTGCATCCTAACACCCCATCCCTTTTGGAACAACTAATAGGATCATTCAGAGCATAAGACTGGACGGTCACGTGGTCATATGTACTGTGGGAGCAGCAGGATGGGGCAATGTCTGCTAAGCCTTGGGAATGGGGTGGGAACCACTTTTGCATATAGAATAGAGATGAAAGAGCAGGAGAGGAGGATCTCCAATTCCTGACTGACCAGCAAGAAATAAGTATTTGAGATAACGGATGTGGAAGATGACGGGGCAGTCACCAATTATGAAGCAGGAAAGTTCATCAATTTTTAGAAGAAGTAATGATGGAGAAAAGCAAAAGGAAATTATGCAGGCAACAAGAAAGGAAGCTATAATGAGTCAAGAATTGTTACTTATGATCAAGCTGAAGCAAACAAAGAACAAGGTAGTTCGAGACAGTGGAAAAATCCTCAAAGAAACAATATTAAGGGCATAATTACAAAGACTACTTCACAAGGATCATCAGGAATAGCCTGCCCAAATCACAAAATCTTCAGTTTGCGTTTCTCCTGAAACTCCAGAGACCTATAAAATACAGGAGGTTTAGATGAATGCGAAAGAAATACTACAGAATGTAGAGGCAAACCCAGAAAGGCCAGGCTCCCTGCATGTCTTAAGAAGGTCAAGGGCAGTTCCCCATTCCTGGACTCCATCACCCCATGGACAAAGAGACCACCATGAAAGAGGGGCTGAAAGGTAATCTGCAAAATGATGCTGATATCAAGTATCTCCAGACACAGCTGTATGTAGTCAAATCCAGCAACTGGGTGACACGTCACTAGGCCAGGAGCTTTCTGTGTTCTTTGCTCACAGTCCTACTTGTGGCTCTCTGCATCAGAATATTAGGATGCAAACCCCTGAACCAGAAAACCAGAAATAATACAATGACATTCTGAAGTAGATTAGAAGGAAGAAAAACAAGGGAGAAGTTGGTCTGTCTCTCTTTCAGGAATGGAAATTGTTGGTGAGACACATGAGGAAAGCTGAAGTGCTTAATACCTTTTTCTTCTTTAATAGTAAAGGTTAATGACAGCTAAGGAAGTAACAGGAATTCTGGCTAGAATCAGGGGAAAAAATTATTAGAAAATATTTAAGTAAACTGAATATTCTTGAAGCACCTTGGTGTGATGAAATTTGTCCTGGAATACTTAAGCTACAGGCTCAATCAATATCAGACATTAACAGTTACACTGGAGAAATCAAAGAGAATGAGTGATACTCTACAAGTACAGAAAAAAAATAGAAAAAGTCTTACATATTGAAATATTCACATTTAGTTCTTACCATGTAAACCAAGAGTCTAAGCTGCTAGGCAGTCAAGAAAGGTCCAGGTAAAGTCAATGGAGCCAAGAGAGCTATCTGCTGATGTCTACTGTAAGGTGAACTGGCTGTCTCCCTGACTTCCATCGGCTGTGTTGACTAGGTCTCCATTGACAAAAATGTGAATTTAGGAATACTCACCAGCCTTGATCTACAAGCTGAATCCCATTCACAGTGCTTGTCTTGGACAAACAGAGAAGAGGGGGGGGGGGCGAGAGAGGATCCAAGGAGTTATGGCCATTTCAGCTTAACTGTAATTCTTCGGAAAATATTGTAGCAATACACTTGGACTTGCCAAGAGGGTTTCTTTTTATGAAGAAGTGGACCAGTGTAATTTTTCTTGACATAGATTAATAAGCTTCACTGATAGAGAGACACAGTAGATGCTGTACACTCACTTATTTTGGTAAAGCTTACTTTAACTTAGTATAGGTGGAACTATAGTAGGAAGCATTGATTTGAAAACCACAGTCAAAGAATATTCAATTGTGATTTACACTCACAATGGAAGAATGAGTTGAACAGAACTCCTTGGTACTCTGGAGTCCAGTATTATTCAGCATTTTCTTTAGTGACTTGACAATGAAAGGCAGAGTTGTCATTACCTTTGAAAATGATCTCAGGGTGGGAAGGGAAAGAAGGTGAAGGCGCTTTGTTAAACTAGATCAGGATATCGGAGATCTTGATAAGTAGTGATGAAAAAATAGGCTGCAATTCAGCAAAAGCAGGTACAAAACACTCTATTCAGGAACAACCGACAACAAATACTAGATGGAGAACAACAGGCAGCAGATCTGCGGAGATGTATTTGGGGTTGCAAGAGATCATGGACCAAATGCAAGTAGAAAAATGCAAGTCTGAGGTGAATAAAGCAATCACCATAATAGGGATGTATAAAATGGAGTGTCATAGGCAAGACACATGAAGTCCTTCCATCCTACTCTACTCTGTCAAAGCCTCAAATGGAGCGCTGTGTCTGCTTTTGGCCACCACAGTTCTAGAAAGATGTGGATTAACTGAAGATGTTCCAGAAAGCAGCAAAGATGATCTGAAATCTAGCAAACATCACTAGTGAAGAAAGAGAAAAAGGAATGAAGATGCTTAGTCCAGAAATGAGGTGACAGAAGGGAGACACGATGAAAGTTTTAAAATCTGTAAAATAGTTTCACAAAGATGAAAAATGCAAGTATTTCTCCATTTCTACAGGATATGGAACAAGAATTAATGACTTAAGCCAGCTTGAAAAAGACTTCTGTTGAAATTAGGAAGAACTTTCTGGCAGTAATGACAGCTAGGCAGTGGAATGAGCATCCAAGGGAACTGCAGATTCTTCACCACTGAAGGTGTTTAAGTGCAGGCTGGCTAGATAGAGGTGATGGCAATTTGGGACTCAAAGATGGACTAGAAGACGTGTAGAGGTCCTTTACAATTCTATTTTCCATGGTTAAATTGGAAATTCAAGACGAATCATCCTTCTTTAATTGGTAAATATGAAGATAAATTCTGGGCAGTAAAGCAATTGACTCATTGACCTATTGAATTTCCAGGTGAGAGAGAGGGCTGAAACTACTCCTTACTGGCCTGTATGAACAGTGGAAATAATGTTTCCCTCTCCTCCAAGGGAATTCTGCTGATGGAGTTGACTGAGGACCATGAAGTACTCACACTATAATGCTGAGTATTCTGCAATACCAGAGTACAAACCTACATGAGCCTTGGTCGGAGTCATATAGAAAAGTTGCACTGACTCCAGTTTTGTTTGCATTATTTAAAATCACCTGTCAAATCCTAAGGTAATTTGAAATCTAAGATTGCTTTTTTTTAGGAAGTATGAATGTTCCTGCTGCTCCATCTCTCTAGGCTCAAATCAAAAGTAGAAGAAAGAATGCAAGCATGTGGCATCCTTCAGTGTGGTGCAAAGCAGTACAGCCGTGCACCAACAAGAGCAAGGAGAAGAAAACAGGGAAAATGTTAGTATAATCAATGGGACTACAATTCTACTTAGAATTAGATAAAAATCACCATAAATCAAGAAACTCTGTTACTAACATAATTAACGATGGCAAGATTAGAGAAAGAATGATTGTGTGTCAGTACTGAGGTTTGCAGAGGAGGCAGGAGAAACATCACACAAAAATGTCCCATTTTTGTTTTCTTTACCATGCACTGTCAGTGCTGCAGTAGTCTTCTTGTCTCCACACACACAGGTGTACTCCCCAGCATCCTTGACTTCTAAAGCATGGATCAACAGTTGTGCTGTAGTACCTTCCTGTCTCATAGTATATTTTTCACTCGATTTGAGCACTTTATGTTTCTTTTTCCACTCCACCGAGGCAGCCTTAGATAGCTCACACTGCAGAGTGGCTGTTTCACCTTCTGTGGCTTCTTCATTCTCCATCTCTTTCTTGAAGTGCGCAGGCAAGGCTGAGGAGTTCAAAACGAGCAGAATGTATGACCACGGCAGCTATTCAAGCAACCATTTATCTGTGGTCTGTCAACCACATGTGACGAACAAAGCCTTCCCTAATCAAGTAGGATTGATAACCACTCTAAGAACCATAAAACAGTGACTTTGGAAAGCTGGACAACACCTTATTTATAAGTCAGAGCTTTTTTTACGGTACAGTCTAAGGCATGAAATGGAGAACCATATCAGCCAACTTCCTCAGACTCCGCAAGACTGAGCTCTGCCTTACTTTGAGTATTGCCTGACACAGTGGAAAATAAAGCCTAAGTAGAGTGTCTAAGTCAAATCATTACTGAAAAAGTTCATAAATGAAACTATAACTGAGGCATCAATCTCACTATTCCATGAGATTTCTTCTTAGATAGTGGTTCAGCAAAACTCGACCATCAAATTATTCTGAAACACTGAAAACTGTATCAAAAATCTCATCACCAAACTGCAATATTCTCAACTTTACAATTGTAACATCTTTACAACCAACATCACAAATACAATTTTCCTTTTTTAGCAACTATTACTGAATATGAGCATCAAAGAAATGAACATCTGAATTTTTTGCCATGAACACCTGATCTGTGCCTGATATGACAAGTGCATTCAGGCATTTATGCCCATGTCCAGCCACATGTTGCTAAGTTCATCAGAAACAGTGCTGTAATTTCGAAGCTGATACCACTATGCTCTTAAAAAAACAAAACAAAACAAAACAAAACAACACAACAACCAGCTGGTTGAAAATAATCCACTTAATTTGTTGTTGGTTTGGGTTTGGGGGGGGGGGTTAGGTTGGGGTTTTTTTGGGTTTTTGGTTTTTTTTGTTGTTGTTTTTTTTTTTTTTTTTTTTACCATTCACTTTTAGTGCAGCAGTGGTTTTCTGATCTCCATAACAGCATGTGTAATCTCCAGCATCTGTCAGATCTAAATCACGGATCACCAGCTCAGCAGTTGTGCCCTCGCATCTCATGGTGAACTTGTCACCTGTCCCCAGGGCTCTGTCTCCTTTCCTCCACTCCACAGCAGCTGTGGGCTTGTTCAGTTCACAGCAGAAAGTGGCCATGCCATTTTCTGTGGCTTCCACATTCTTCAACTCTTTTGTAAAATGCGGAGGAAGGGCTGAAGATCACAGGTGAAAAGAGAGCACTTTAAAATTGGGGAAATACAGTGTCTTGACTGCTCCACTGGATTAAACCCCTTTAATCTCTAAAAGTTTTAGAATACCAGTACCCGAGAGGCAAACGATGGTTTCAGGGGCATCCCTGCCTTATGCTTTGCAACACAGCACCTTCAGCATGTCACAACTGATTTGGAAATCAACATTGTAAAACTATAATTTCAGTACTAGAGGGTATGCTTTAAAGGCATTTTAAGACATAACAAGAGAAAGCTGATCCCAAGCTTTCAAAGAACTATGCACACCTCTGTTTTAAGATCAGATTAACAATTAAAATTAATGCTATGTTGTTTAAAATTACAGGCTGCAACATATCGTTCTCGCCTGCCTTTCTCATTTGTTGTCATACCACAGCACCCTTCAATTCCATTCAAGAACAACAAGTGAAATCTCAGTGACGTGACCTAAAGAAATTAATTAATGGAAATACTACAAGTGCTATTTATGACTGGACTTCACCAAGGGCTTCATTATCCACTTCCATATTCCATTAACAGGGAAGGGCAGGGACTGTAAAGAGTGTATGATACTATTTATCAGTCCTAAGCGAAGGATTTTCAGTGAAAGATAATCCCAGTGGTTGATACAGCTGTCATAGCAACTTAAAATAATAGATGGGCTTAAGACCAGTTTGTGATCCTGCATGAAATCACCAATGTCAAAGCAGAAAACTCCTATTAAACTTATGTATTTTACCATGCACCATCAGGGATGCAGTAGTCATCTTGTCTCCACACACGCATGTGTAATCTCCCGCATCTTGTTCCTCCAGGCTGTGGACTGTCAGCTCAGCGATGGTATCCTTCAGTCTCATTTTGTACTTCTCACTAGGCTTGAGCACCTTGTGCCCTTTCCTCCACTCCACCGGAGCGGGTTTAGTTAGCTCACACTGCAGAACAGCCATCCCATTTTCTGTGGCTTCCATACTGACAAGTTCTTTTTTGAACAGTGCAGGCAATGCTACGGGATGTAATATAAACAGAGAGGACGTCAAACCGTTAATCGGACCTCAAGGGACGTAAAGCTAGGTCCTGAGGCCAGCCCTTCCCTGTTACAGGGAAACAAATCATAGTCTTGAAAACTGCATCTACTAGAAAACTACTGCAGGATCTCACAAGGATAATTGCCACCGTGACCTGCTTCTAACATTGACTTATGCAGCATGCTTATCACTTCCCAGCTAATTCCAGTAGTCCTCTCCTACCTATTTCAGTCTGAAATCATCTATCTTGAATGTTAATGACATGACTTCTGCTTGAAAGTCATCACCCTGGATGACAGCACTGCTAGCTGGAGATCTCTACCTTTCCTGACGCCATCATTTTTCTTTCTGGGCCAGAAACAAATTAGTAATGTAGCTTCAAGTGCACCTTTAAGCCACAATTTTCAAGAACATAATGGCTATAATAGCAGGAATACAGGGAGGGGCAGGGGGGGTTAGTGGCATTCAAGAAGTTGCCTTGTGGGGTGCTTTTACTAAAGTAAAAAGGAAGCGACTTGCACAAGGAAGAAAGCGCTAGCTCAGAGGAGAGGAGGAACAAAAGTACCTCCAGCTGGGAGAATGAAGAGGAAGTAAAAGCATGCAGAAAATCTGAGAAGAGCATTTTGCCTCCCCAGTTTTGCCCCTGTCCTTAAGAAGCATCTTATCCTTAAGATACAACTCAAATAAAACCTATTCTTTCCCCATCCTTGGAAGTGTTCAAGGCCAGGCTGGACGGGGCTGGGAGCCACCTGGGCTGGGGGAAGGTGTCCCTGCCCGTGGCAGGGGGTTGGAACTAGATGGTCTTTACAGTCCCTTCCAACCCAAACCACTCTAGGATTCTATGATCTATTGGGACTGTATGTGAACTGCTTCTTCTGGAATAACAGTTTGGGGTGGGGTTTTTTGGAAAGAACCATTTCCTTGGCAGAATATATCAAAGTCTTGCAAAAGAGGTGGACAGTCATTCCTGAATGGAGAAACCTCTCACTAATTGAGCTCAGCATTTTTAAAGAACTTTCTTTCAATTTAAGCACTGAAACCCACTGACATCAGTGAGACACAATGATAAACCCTCCGAGAATAACCTCACTGTTGGAGGTCTTGTCACTCTTGGCCTTACATACAGGTGCCTGTTTCACTCTTAAAAAGTGAAGACTAAGATGAGAAATTCTCACGACTCTACTTTGCCCTAAATCCATCAGTTTCAAACTAACAGAGAGCGGGAGATGGGAAGAAACGCAGCCAGCAGACCAAGAAAATGCTACAGAATCAAAACATCAAAGTAAGTGGGAAAGAAACCTCTCAGAGAAAAGGGATGTCCTTGAGATACCGCTATCATAACAGAGAACGGCTTTTTTACCATGGACTGTCAAGACAGCCGAGGTCTTCTGATCTCCGCACACACAGGTATATTCTCCTGTATCTTCTACCACCAGATCTCGGATCAACAGCTCTGCAGCAGAATCTTCTTGTCTCATCCTATACTTATCACTCGGTTTGAGTGTCTTGTCCCCTTTTTTCCACTCCACCGGGACACCGACCTTGCTCAGCTCACAGTGCAGAGTGGCTGTTGCACCATCTGTGGCTTCTCTGTTCTTCAATCCTTCTTTGAAAAATGCAGGCAAAGCTGAAGGACAGCAACATGAGCAGTGAGATGTAATGCTCCAAAAAGTCGAAATTAAACATCGATGTTTCATTTTCCTTTTCCCTCTTATCTTGCGCTGCTTTATCAACACAAGAACATAGATTCTCAACTGTCTCCACAAATCAGTATGAGGAAAGAAATGTCATCACCAGCAAAGGATTCAGTGCTTGCAATAATCCATAGAGGTATTTCACATGTACTCAGAGTCAACAAATCAATACAAATACAGGTAGAAAGTCCAATTTTTTCCTATGAAATTTCAAGCAAAAAGAATAGATACTACTTCGAAATTTCTGAAAAAAATTGGTTTTCTTATATGACTTTTTAAACCATAATGGAAGGATGTTTGCTGGTTTTACGTATTGAAACAAACAAAAAGATATTGTACATTAAAAATAATGAAACACTGGAGTTTCATTCTTAATGTCAGTTTGAAATGAAATTGTTCATTTCAATACATGGTGAGGAAACAAACATTTTCAGCTGAACAGACATATCCTTTCAAACATGTCAGTTGCAGTAAAAAACAAAGTTCTCCTTGATAATGGCCATCCCTTGGAGGGTCTGGCCTTGCTTTACACAGGACAGTAACGGAATGCAATGACAACTGGCCCATACATATAAAAGCATCCCATTTTCCCAAGAATGGAGTATAAGAACAAGATTCCAGGGAATAACCTCACCTTTCGGAATTTTATGAAACCTTAAAATCCCTAAGTCACAATCCCTTTGAGGCAGCCCATTCGAATGGGTGTGAGCATAATGGGGAGTCTAATAAAGGAACTTTCAAAGGAAAAGCAAAATGATGGACCCTAATTAAAAGAGTAGCAGCAACCCTGGCTGCTTATACTCTGAGCTTGCACACTGATACCTCTCTTGTGCCATGCACCCCGGCTGTGCTGACGCCAATGGGAGCATCGGCATCAGCGGGCTGTGGATAAGGGTCTGACAGAAGGAGGGAGACGGAAGGGTAACAACGCATCTGTTCAAATGAACAGAGCAAATGGGACAGTTACTTTTAGTATGTATCTTGGTTTGTTTGTTTTACCATGTACTGTTAAAACTGCCATAGTCTGCTGGTCTCCGCACACACAGGAATAATTTCCAGCGTCCGTCATTTCTAGATTTTGGATTATAAGCTCAGCAGCAACACCTTTGCGCTTCATTTTGTATTTGTCATTTGATTTGAGCGTCTTGAATCCCTTCTTCCACTCCACGTTAGCAGCAGCCTTATTCAGCTCACACTGCAGAGACACGCTTTTACCTTCTGTGGCTTCTTCATCTGTCAGTTCTTTGGTGAAAAGAGCAGGCAGAACTGCAGAGTAAATGCAATACGGACACAGCATCAACACCAAGAAAGCCTGACCCACCTGCTCACCCTCTTATCTCCCTGAACCTGCACGTCACTGAAGCCACAAGACCTTCACACTCCAGGATTTCATTCCAATCTCTAACATTTCAAAAGACATTTCAGTCTGATTTTTAATTTTTTGGTCCTCACACTTCAGAACTTGCTTTTAAAGCAAGCTTGTTTATAGGCAAACTTAGCTGACAAGCCTGTACTTCATACACCATAAAATCACACGGGTAAAATTAAAGGCTGTGTTTCAATGTGAGATCCAGAGCTTTTTGTTTCCCTTGAGAAAAACAGTAGTTCTACAGAAGTACCTGAGTCATGGCACTGTCTGTATTTTTATAAATAGAGCTCCTTAAAACAGAGCAATTACAAACACGCTGTCAGCTTTCTGCAGAGATAAAGTATATGCTTTGGACGAGTTAAGCCAAAATTGGTAAAAAAGGTCTGGGAATAGCAGGAGCATAAAAAGGCTATTTTTCATGAAGACAGTCCTTGTGGAGCATCCTACACTGATGAAAACATGTTCCTTTTAGAAGCAACAAGTGTAACAGTCTACTAAGTTACAAAAAGTAAATTATCATTCCCACTTTTTGGTCAATCCCTATGGGAAAACTTTTAAACAAGCAGCTACACAGGACTAGGAAGATTGTGTTGACTTGGGGACCTGTACTCCACTTGTCATTTGAACATAGTCCCTAGGAAGGCAAACAGCACAGCAAGGAGGCATCAGGTGAAAGGAGAGAGTGAAGGAAAACAGGATAGAAAAATTAATCATCAGGGGGGAGGACAGAGGTATACAGGGACCAGATGAAACAGGAGAAAAAGAGGAAAAGATCTTGGAATTATACCAGTTTACTTGGGGTACGTGCTGAGAATTTCTTTTTACCATTTACTGTCAAAGCAGCTGTAGTCTGTTGGTCTCCACACACACAGCTGTAATCACCAGCATCTGCCAAGTCCAAATCCCGGATCATCAGCTCTGCAAAGGGACCTTCCTGCTCTATTTTGTATTTTTCACTTGGCTTGAGGACTGTATTCCCCTTTCTCCACTCAACTGGGGCCGATTTGCTCAGTTTACAGTGCAAAGTGACTGCCTCCCCCTCTGTAGCTTCCTTGTTCAACATTTCTTCTTGGAAGAGGACAGGCAAGGCTGAAGGATGCAATACCAACAGAGAAGGAATCAGCACCAGATCAAAAAGGACTGGACTCTGCTGTGAGTTACTGGGCTGCAGTGCATACATTTAAGCAAAACCGCCCTACTGCTAGGTGGGTACAGTTGAAAGGGGGGGTAAAACCTCCTAGAGCAGAAAGAAAGAGATTAGAGAAAACAATATACAACATAGCCATGCTGTCTTCAGCAAAAAAAGCATAAGGGAATATTCTCTAATAGGGCAACTTTGGCACTACAGGGCCAAGAACATGGAACCTCTACAGAATCACACCAACCAAGCTTCGGATGACCAGCAAATGCTGTCAAATATACCAAGTTTGGGGCTTAATGAGAAACACAGGTGGAAGTTACCATTCACTCTCAAAGCAGCTGTTGTCTTCTGGTCTCCACACACGCAGGTATAGCTCCCAGCATCTGTCAGGTCTAGGTCTTGGATAACCAGCTCAACAAAACGCCCTTCCTGTCTCATTTTGTATTTGTCGTTTGGCATCAGCACCTTCCCATCCTTCCTCCACTCGACCGAGCCCACCGCCTGGCTCAGCTCGCACTGCAGTGTGGCCGTCCCACTCTCGGTGGCTTCCTCGTTCCTCAGCTCTTTTTTGAAACGGACTGGCAGGGCTGAGAAATGCAGAATGAAAAGGGATTGCAACCCAAGACCCTGCCCAGATCTCTGGTCAGAGGCTGAATCATGATTCATCATATGACTACCTAAGCCTTACTGTAACAGCATTAACCTTTGAGCACATCATGCCTTTTTTTTTTTTTGTGGATGGCGAAAAGAAATCCCTATTAAATTGTTCTGTCGGAATCAAAGTATTTGTGATCTTGATTGGGATCATGCATACAAACGACACACTCATCCTCATCATGAAAAGTGAGGAACCCTCCTTAACTGAAAATTCCAAGGAATCTTATGTTTCCATACTAATTCAGGAAAAATTACATGCATGTCAGCACCCTTCACTTGAGGAAAGGTAAGACAACAACACAACACACACACAGACATCCAACACTGGGCATAATGAAAGCTGATCACGGATGGAGATCGGGGAAAGGAGTGACAGGGCAACATGAAAGAGTGGCAGGATGAAAAAAGTAGAAGCAGGACATGGCGGCAGGTGGTGTGAGGGAATGTACAGAGAGGAGGAGGGAAAAGATGGGGCAAAATGTTCCAGAGTTTCACAGGTTATTTCTGACTTTTTACCATTCACTGACAAGGCTGCTGTGGTTTTTTGGTTCCCCACTACACATGTATAGTCTCCAGCATCCTTTGGGTCCAGATCATGGATCTGCAGCTCAGCCACCGTGCCCTCCTGCATCATCTTGTACTTTTTACTCGGCCGGAGAAGAGTGTGCCCCTTCCTCCACTCCACAGGAGCCTGTCTGCTCAGCTGGCATCGCAGGGTGGCTGCCCCACCTTCCACAGCTTCCACATTCTTCAGCTTTTCTTTGATGAGCACAGACACAGCTGAGGAATGAAGCATTCTCGTTTTGCTTTAGGAGAATCATTACCAACTGGTGACCTCACATGGGACTTAAAGCCAAAACTAATTCTCTTGGCACAGCTGTTAAGCTCTGACCTACCTGCACTTCTAGGACTCTAGTTGCATTTACAATAGCACACCAGGAGTTTGGGAGGAAATAAAACCAAAACAACTATTTTCTAATAATCAGTAAATCAAAGTAATTACCATTCTGCTGCCCAAATGCTGTTGGTCACAGGTGCATAAGGACTTGCTGAGAAAGTGCAGAAAAGAATCACATATTTTTTAACAAAATGTATAGCTGAGGCCCTTCTTACCTCCTGGCTTAGAGCTCAGACAAATGCCTCTATCCAGAGCAGAAAGCAGAATTATTTCAGAGAGAAGAAAAGATATTTCATTATCAGGTATATTTGATTATTATGTTTTAGCATAAAGTTATTGTCCTAGAAAACAGAGAACACAATGGTCCCAGCCAGAGCTGCCTTTTGTTTGTACTGATCCCTTTTTTTCTCAACATTCACTATAGATGTGCAGGGGCTAGCAGGACCATGGCCAGGACAACAACAAAAGGTCACAAGCAGGTGTCTTATTCCTACCATGGATTTTGACTTGGGCTGTACTCTGCTGGTCTCCAGTGTCACAGGTGTATCTTCCCGCATCTTCTGGCTCTGTATTATGAATCACCAGCTCTGCCACTGTCCCCTTCTGCTTCATTTCATATTTGGCACTTGCCTGGAGCGTGGCTTCTCCCTTCTTCCACACCACAGTGGCATCAGCTTTTGTGAGCTCGCAGCGCAAGGAGACAGATTTCCCTTCTTCCATTTCTGTGTTCTCCAGGGCTTGTTTAAAAAGGACAGGCACAGCTAGAACACAGAACCAGGGATTAGGACATGCCCTCTTGACCTGCTGTCCAAGTGGCCCATGATCATAAAATCCTAGAAAGTTTTGGGTTGGAAGGGCCCTTAAAGACCCCCCCAGTCCCACCCCCGCCATGCGCAGAGACCCCTTCCCCCAGCCCCGGTAGCTCCCAGCCCCGTCCAGCCTGGCCTTGGGCACTGCCAGGGCTGGGGTACCCACAGCTGCTCTGGGCAGCCTGTGCTGACGCCTTGCTGCGCTCACAGGGAATTTCTTCCTAATAGCTAATGTAAATCCTATCGCTACAACAAGCCCTTGTAAAAAGCCCCTCTCCAGCTTTCTTGTTGGCCCCTTTAAGTACTGGAAGGCTGGAACAATGTGTCTCCTGGAGCCTTCCCATCTCCGGGCTGAACAGCCCCAGCTCTCCCAGCCTGTCTGCACTGGAGAGATGCTCCAGCCCTCTGAGCATCTCGTAACACTCCAACAGATCCATGTCCTTCTTATGTTGGGGGCCCAAGAGCTGAATGCAATCAGCTGTCACATCTTAAAACCAGTCATTTTCCAAATGAGCAGAGCAGCCCTAGACCCTCCCTTGGCTGCGTGGCATCAAAATGATTCTGCTTGGGAGCAGGATGAAACCTCTCCCTGCAATGTTATCATCTCACTGTGGACTCCTAGGAGTATGGGGGAAGTTTCTCTCACTTTTAATAAGGATCCCTACTGAGTCTTCTGGGAATCCTCACCTAACAAATTCCCTGCTGCTGCAGGGCTCCGAGACAGTGTTCATGTCCTGTATCTCTCCTGCTTTCTGCCCCAGCATCAACTACATTTGCTATACTACTAAAGGTACTGTATTTTTTAAGGCATTTGGGAGTGCAGATGGCATCCGAGAGCCTTTAAAAAAGATGGTTTCAGGAGTTTGGGGTTCTAAACATCAGTTGGACACCTGCAATTTGCCATTTGCAAATTGCCTGCAATTCTGTTCTCACGTTCTTGTGCTCCAACACTTCTGCATCTTCATCTCTAACTCAAGTCTGGATCACAGCCATGTAAAAGAGCTGATAGGTCAGGAGCTATGGCACGTAGGGTATAGAAAATGAATCCTCTGCACTTATTTGTTGCCCAGTGGGAAGTTACAGATTTTAAATCCCAGAGGTATAATGTGAGATTAAATGAATGAAATATATACAAGTGTTCGCAAATAGGCAAGATTACCTTTAAATTTTACATATGAATTTGGAGATAGCACTGCCACAAAAAAGAAGTGTTATGTGATATTTTTTTTTATCTATTAAGCAATGCATTAAGCAACTGTGGCAATGTTTCTAACTCTGCCTACCATTTACTTTCACCCGAGCCGTGGTCTTCAGTTCTCCAGTGCTGCAGGTATAGTCTCCAGAGTCTATTGATTTGACATCTCGAATAATGAGCTCTGCCACAGTACCATGCTGCTTGAATTCATACTTCTCACTGGCATAGAGAACAGTGCTTCCCTTCATCCATTTCACTGGGGTATCAGGTTTGCTGAGCTCACAGGTCAGCTTGACTTGTTTCCCTTCTTTAACTTCTTCATTTTGGAGCTCTTTCTTGAAAAGAACTGGTATTTCTGAAAAAGAATATTGCAAATGTTTAAGGAAACACAGGAGTTTGGAAATCACTTTCCCCTTTTTGTTTCAGATTCCATTACTGAGATAGAAAACCACAGGAATGGAAAAGCACTAGTGAACAGTAAACAGATTCTGACAACTCACATCTGGCTGCCAGCGCTCTACAGCAGCAAAAAAAAAAAAACCCAAATATTTGAGACCATCTGCTTATTTTCCTTTTAACCACTATATACACCATTGAAGATGTTGCTACTATTACAATTGTCATTATCAAATTAGTGGCAGCTGCTGCACTGCCATTAATGACACAGTGTGCTGCAGTGCTGCAGATGGGTGGTCAGAGCTGGACAACTGGCACAAAAACCGTAAAACTTTACCGAGGTCAGCTCACATGTAACACAGAGGACACAGAGAAATGGCAAAGCACTTTCTATCATGACCAGCAGTATTGATTTCTCATAAGAAAGACCCACAACATGTTTTTATCCGACATGAATACAGACTTAGAAACAGCACAGAGCAAACAGAGAGGAAAGCACAGCTGTACGTGAAAGGGTCCCTGTGGAGATCCCTGTGCAGGCTCTGTCAGCTTAGGATTCAAGGCTTTAAGGTCAGCTAGCATAAGCAAGGCTCCTATTGGGAAAAAATCCTCAGCTGAAGTGTTTTCCCCTCCATTTATGAAAAAAAAACCAATTTCTTCCTAGCTTCTGCTGTCTTATAAATATGCAAGTCAGCTACTGATTCATGATACAGCTGTCCTGTGGCTAATTGAAATACTACAGACTGTTCTGCTCCCCTTCTACCTCTGCTTTGGGACACTCAGTGGCACGTGGCTACTGGCATTTTTTCTCTCCTTTTTTTTTTTTTTGTGCTATTTTGGCATTCTGCTGTTCTGATCTGACCCTAACAGATAAACGAAAGGTACAACAGTGTAATTTTTTGTAGACACCCTTGTGACTTGACTCTGGTGGTCTACTGGTCTACTGGTGGTCTGAATCCGTGTGTTTAAATCCTGCATCCATCACACCTTTCTGTGTGAAGGGAAAAACAGGGCAGCTGTGTAACATCACAAATGTGGTTTCTGCTAACAGAAAATTGTTCATCACGGGTGAGATCCAGGTCCTGCTGAAGCCAGCACAGATCTTTCTTTGGTGTGTAACGAGCATTGGGAAAACATCCTAGTGCTACAGAAAGACATAGAAAATCAGGACCATTAACCATCACCTTTCTTCTTTGTTACACCACCAAGGTCTTCTCCTTCCCTGCACAGCAGATCTCAGCCTTAAGCTGGCTTTTTTGCACTCTAGATCAATACTGTGAGCATCTTGCCTTCCCTCTTCGTGCTCTGAGGTTCAGGTTGACTATTGCAACAACCCAAATGCTTTTTGGTCACACTGACTTCTCTAATCCAGGTACAGCTTCCAACCTGCCCTTCCCAGGTGTGTTACATACACCTTGCATGCAGGAGATCCGCTGGTCAGGCTAAACATAGCCTGTGCCAGTAACAACCTGGACCTGCTCAAACCTGCCCATGTGAAGGGGTGATTTAGCTCACAGATACCAAGCTCCTCCTCAGCCGTGGGCTGGGGTAGTCACTCAAGGCAGGCAGGAGTTATTACAACACGGGTAGTAGATAAACCCTGTTCCGAAACGGCTCAGACCCAACCCTGACCTAACGTACTCGGTGCTTATCCAGCATGTTCAGGGAAGTGACACTAAGGTCTCCTGTGCCTAAGAACAGAAATTTTGCTTCAGCTCAGACAGCAACTCTTTAGACAGCCCCTTCTGCTCGATCACAGTTTTTGGGTGCATTCCTCTCAATAAATTTGGCTGCCTAAAGCAGTTACCCAGACAAACGTGGTGGTGGAGCTCCCTCCTTGGAGAGGGCCATCAGCGGAGACACCTTCAGAAGGTGATTCATCCTTTCTCTAGATTACATCTTAGGCTGGGTGGATCTCCTACAGACATACCCACTGTCCTTTACTGACCCATTGCTCTCTTCTCCAAAGAGTTTAGACACTTGATTTTCACAGAGCTAAAACAGATAAGATGAAGGATTTTCCTGTTTTGTTCTATCACCTCTCTGGGTGCTGTTCCAGATGCCTTGATGAGAAGCTCTCCTGCACTATGGTGCAATGACACGAGGCTCCTTTTCAGTATAGTTCCACATTTTTATCATTTCAGTTTATTACTCTGACCTTCGTGTTAGATGACGAGTTAGGACCCAAACCATCACTCCAAATGTTCTTACCCTTGACAGTAATAACCGCACTACTTTTAGCTGCTCCAGCCTCACACTCATATCTGCCACTGTCTTTTTCTTCTGCCCTGTGAATGACAAGCTTGGCTTCAAATCCCGACCGGCTGATGTTATACTTGGAAGAATTCCTAAGGCTCTTCCCATCTTTGCACCACTTTACAGCGCTGTCTGATTTGGAGGTTTCACAGTGAAGGATCACATCCTCTCCCTCAGTGACTTCAGTATCAACCAGCTCCTTTGTGAAGATGCAGGGCTTCTCTAGAATCACATAAAAACCATCTGAGATCTTTCAGAAGAGGTGTGGATTTTCAGATCACAAGTAATCTGTGAGATTTACATCCAAGACTACCTGTATCAAAACTACAGGTCAAGGTTAGTGACAAATAATTTTGTGTTCATGACTATAAATCCCTTGGGAAGGCACCAGTCATACCATAAAGTGTTGTTAGTAAATACCTAATGCCATCTGGGAGAAACAGAGCAGACAACATGCCTGTTGAAGACCATAAATAAGATCTCTCTCACATCTCTCCAAATAGGAACAAGACAGAGGCACGATTTTCCTAAGCCGTTTTCCCCGTGAGCTGATTAGTTTGAACCTTCTAACTGAATGTGGAAAAGCTAAATCTGCACGAAGTGAGGCACGTTACAGGTTTTTCAAAGCCAGTCACCTAAAGCAGGTCTCATCTCATCGGTATGAGTCCTCTAAAAACCAGGCAGATAGCTCAGATAGGTCACATAAGGTGTCTCTATAGCCGCTGGAAGATGACAGACACCTCCAAAGACCAAATATTCACTTCCAAATCAGGCCACTAGGACAGAGAAGATGAACTGCTCTCTTAATGTTTTTTAATTCATAAAAATCCAATCAATCAGGAGATCAAACTTGGGTTTGGTAGTATAGCACCATATATTAGCACTACCAAAAGGAATTAGCCTTTTTCAAAAAAGGACCTTTAATTTGCCTTCAGGAAAAAAAAAAAAAAAAAAAAAAAAAAGCCACCAAAATATCTGTTTGCATTTTGTAGCATGGCAAAATTTGGGTAAATTTTGAAAAAAAAAAAGTTTCACAGGAAATGTGGTAATTCTGCAAAGAATGAGAATATGATCTGACACAGTGGAGACCGTATTTTATTTCTGTGGGCCATAACAACTATTTATGTTTCCAGTAAGAAAACACCTCTCCAACCCTGCCCTCCTGGGCTGTCTGGCATGCATTTTACTCCCTCTCCATGGAAGTAGACTAACACTACAGTTTAACTCTGTTTAACTTCTCCAGAAAAAACAATTCATTGTCAACAATGAATAGCAGAGAACACACATAACGTTGCCTATCAAACAATGAAAACTAAATCAAAAACCTATTTGTTGCACTTTGGGTTTGGTGTTTAGTTGGTTTCTTTTTTCTCAAACTAATTGATTTCTTCTCCTTTATCATAATCCTATCAGCTCGGCTTAAGGAAAACTGGACAAGGCACCCAATGTACCATCACTGCAGTATAACATTCCCACCTAAGGTCCAATAAACGCTCTGAGAGTTATCCAGGATTACAAAGTGTTCATTCCCCAGCCCTAATGTCATAACATAGGCAATGTTATTCTTGAGCATATACACAAATACATATGGTGGGGCCAAATTTGTAGCATTTTTATTATTTTTTCACCTACCCACATTAACCCCTATTTACTTCTACACGTTCTTTCCTCTCCTGCAGTCTTTATGATTGAATTACCTTTAACAACCAAACTGGCAGATGTTTTCTTATCACCAGCTTCAAATGTAATGACCCCCGAGTCCTTCAGTGAGAGTTTTTTCAACGTTAGCAAGTGATATCCACCAGGCTGAGACTGGATCTCATTAAGTTCATTGGTATGGAGTGGGGTTTTATCCAAAAACCACTGCACTTTGCTATACTCTACAGGAGAGATTCTGCATCTGAACATGGCAGATTCTCCTTCTAACACAGTGACATCTTCCAGGTCTTCTGTTATTAGCACTTTCTGGCCTGAAAGGAACATAGATACATCAATTACTGGAATCTTCTGGTTCTAGCATGAAAATCGATATGGAAAACTCCAAGATTTCCCACATGAGTATTTCAAGGAAGAAATACGTTCATGATACAGAAGACTGAAACGCAATTCCCCCGTTACTGAACACAAAAACCACTCACAAGAAGATAAGATATACAGGACACACACCAAATTAGGATGAAGACAACTTCAAAGCACCAGAACACATACAGCAAAACAAGTAGCCAGTACAATGCAAAGCCGGTGTTATAAAGGTTCTCATAATGAAACTACCTAGAAAGTCTCTTGACAGCATCATTTGGGCTCTGGATGTCACTAAGCAGATGATCCCTCCCACGAAAACCCCTCTGTTTTTCTAGAGCAAATATAACTTGCTTTCTATGGGACAGGAACACCCAGCCTCCACCTTCTTTGAGCTTGGTCCAACCTTAAACACAGCGGGTAGTGTCTGACTGCAGCTTTAGTAAAAAGAAATAAAACAACAATCCTGAAAAACTGCCTATATAGATATAGACCTAACTAAAAATAAATAAATAAGATAAGGTTATCTGTGTACATAAAGACGTACCTAATGTTGCTCCTACTTACAAAACCAGTACAGGGAATTTTTACTTTTACCTTGAGCTTTGTGACAGAGAAGTATTTTTTCACACTGAAAAACTGGTGTTAGAAACCTCAGAGTGAATTCAGGTAGCTCAGACCCTGAGGCCATAATGAGGATGAAGCACACTTTGCTTCTCAAGGCTGCTCTAGCAGATGATCAGAGGTGGAGGAGTCTGACACTACCCCCTAGTCTTTAATGACTAACTATAATGATTTATAAGTGGACACCACCACTGCATCTCCACGTGACTATTTCTGAATTGTTCCTCTCATTCTCTTGTTGTTTCGTCAATTTTAGCTCAAGGGTTTCTCCCAGTCAGGGCATCAGTGAGGGAACTGGTGAGGCACAGTAACAACCAGACCTCACTCCTTCCCCCTGAATGCTGCCCTGCTGTTAACATTGCCCACCACCGCTCATTTACTGTCCATAGCATCAAATAAAAGCTGTTGGGTTGTACTCTTCAGCTGGAGGTTGGGTTGTACCTTTCATCTCCAAGGAGCAGAAGGACATTAAGCACTTAAGGACGCCTAGACCACTCATTCACCCATCCCCTCTTAGAAAGCACTAGTAGAACGAGGCATCAAGGGACATGGTGAAAAGCCTGGAGCCAGAATAATTTTTCCCTTGTCTAATAGCAGGCCCCCTGAACCATATCCATCGTCTGTTCACACAGGAACACCAGCCTCTCCTCACATCAGTATTTTGAGGTTTACATCATACCCAAAGTACTCCAGGTGTAATTGCTTCAAACTGACAAATTGCTCTGCACGTCCAGCTCCACGTTGCTAGGCTTCTGTCCACATGTCCTGTGCTGCGTACGTCCATCACAAGTGAGACAGAGCCAGAAACTGGTGGATCTGGCACCCATTTGCTGAGAGATAGATCTGCCTATGCATATAGTGCTTCCTGCTGGAGAAACAGGCTGTACAACCATATCCCTCTCATGCATACCTTGCACAACTAGCTTGGCTCTGGACTGAGCGTCACCAATGTCGCAAGTGTAAGTGTCACTGTCACTTTTCTCCAAGTTCTTTATGGTCAGCTGGAGGACTTGTCCCTTCTGTGTAATCTCATATTTCTTGCTGGCCCTGAGTTCAGCTATGCCTTTCCTCCAGACCACAGAGGATGCAGCTTTCTCACTCTGGCACATAAAAACTGCAGTTCCATTTTCATCGACTTTCAGATCTGAAAGTTCCTTGACAAAATAATTCGGTTTTTCTAGAAGGGGAAAAAAAAAAAAAAAAAAAAAAAAAAAAGAGACACACAGATTTGTTACCCAGACAAGTGCTGCACATAGAGAATGGTTTTGAATCCCCTCCACCCCATTTTGTAAATAATCACAGAATACAGAATCATTGAATCAGACAATCATTTAAGTTGATAAAGGCCCTTAAGATCATGAAGTTCAAAGTCCACCACTAAAACCATGTTCCTAACTGCCACATGTACACATCTCTTAAATACCCCTAGGGATGGTGACTCCACCACCTCCCTGGGCAGCCTGTTCCAGTGCTTGACCACCCTTTCAGGGAAGAAAGTTTTCCTCATATCCAGCCTAAACCTCCCCTGGCACAACTTGAGGCTGTTTCTTCTCATCCTATCAGATGGAATGGGTCTAAGAAGATCACCAGGTCCACCTCTTTGTCCCAGGACATATCAGGTAAGATATTTCCAGGGAAGTTTAACAGCATCGTACAGGTACTGGTGAGGTCTCATCTTGCAGACCATATACAGTTTTGATCACCCACGTTCAAAAAAGACTAATTCGATTTGCCAGTTATGATTGGCTCATTACATAGCACATTGATTTTTCAGTATCTACAAGGTGGATTTTCAGGTTTTTTTAAAAAGGCTTTTAATCCACAATGTTTTTTGAAAACTAAAAATTGATCCTGTTTAGGGAGATGAGAAGAACATTTCCCACAGATTGTAGATATTTACCCCAACTTCTGTACACACCAGCCCCTATGCATGCTTCAACTGACCTTGCACTGTAATCCTTGCTTTCGTTTTAGAGACCTCCGTCTCACAGGTGTATTCCCCACTGTCCTTGACTGTAGAATCATGGATGATCAGTATGGCCCGTGTTCCCTCTTGGTGCAAGTCATATTTCTGGCTTTTTCGGATTGCTTTGCCATCCTTGTACCACCTGATACTCACATCAGGTTTTGACAACTCACAGCTCAGGCTGATGTCCTGCCCCGCTGCTGATGTTTTATCCTCCAGCTGTTTTATAACTTCAGTAGGTTTTTCTGAAGAAAGGGGGAACAGAAAGGGAACTTTGAATAAAAATCATGATCGCTATATGATTGGGGGTTTGCAATTAAAATATTTAGCAAGTTTTCATATTCCCCAATGAATGATTTGTAATATGTTAGGGAAGGGAGGGGGAAATAGTCTTGCTCTTTAGTACATATTAATTGGGCTCTCAGCGAATATGAATGATTGCTTATAGGAACTGAGAACTTGTCCTGATGGCATCCTTTTCAGGGGATGTCATTTTGTCATCACTGAAGTTACTGTAGGTGTGCAGTTGTGGTGGGATCTGTCTCCCTAAATAGAGACATCTATGCCATAGAGATGTGTAGAGGAGGCACTCGCTCCAGGGCTGCTCTGCAAGCAGCAGTGATCTGCTAAGCACAGGCAAGAGACTTCAAGGAACAATTTTTTTTTGTCTTAAATAGGTCTAACAGTGGATGGCAAAGTATATCTGAAAACTATTTCTTCTCTCCACTGACTACCCAGGGAGCCTTGGGTGATTATCTCTGATGCACGCAGTCTGGGTAGTAATTATCTGTACAAATACACTACCGAGTGTATCATCCTGCAATTCTCAAATATGAATAAAAATTTTCAGGCTTTCACTTGTTGTTAGGGAAATATCTCAGCACTTCAAGGCTCACAGGGAAGGCTGTCATTCACTGTGATCATAACAAGAGTTTGCCTTCATAGTTTACTATGTTTACTGTTACTGTTACTATGTTTACTGTTACATGTTACATAGTTTACTGACCTTATAAAAAGACACCCAAGAAATCAAACCCCAGAACCTTTCTGATCTCATTACCTTTCACAACCAAAGCAGCTTTGGAGGTTAGACCACGGGCAGTGAAAATTATTTCCCCAGCATCATCAGGAATCACACTTTTGATACTGAGTATATATTTCCGACCCATGTTAGAGGTTCTAAATCGCCCACCACTTTCCAGTTTGCTCCCATTCAGTGTCCAGTTGAAGTCATCAATGCTTTCATGGGACAAAATACACTCAAAAGTGCAATCTTCTCCCTCCTGGATTTCAGTATTCTTCAGACGTTTTGTGATGCCAATGTTCAGTTCTGGAAGACAAAAAGTAGGTTGATAAAATGAGAAAAGGCTTTTCTGATTGACATGAGTAGTAGCATTGACATCTTTAGCTCATCAGACTGGTTTATGTACCGGATTTTCAGGACACCATTGCATTCCTTACAGATGTATTTGATATGGGACGGATTTCTTAGACATTATCCACTCAGAATCACCACAAAGGTATAGAAAAGGGGAAATGTGAATCTTCCAGCTCTGCTCTGGAAGGACTGAATGAAGAACAGCTCACTTTGTGGAGAAGAGTCTAGATTCAATGAGCTAGAGTGGAGAAAAGCTATTGGATGAGAAGCCTCTGGGATGTTGTGTGAGGTTTTTCCTCCATGCTGATATGAGAAATGGGATGTTTGTATTCATTAACTTGACACCATCCTACCCCTCCTGGTGTTCAAATCAGATTCAGAATTTGTCTCATTATCAATATGAGTCTGAAAGCCATGAACAATTCTTTTTCCTTCAAATAGCCACAAGGATGAGAAGACAGGCTAAACTGCTGGGCTGTCCAACAGACAGTGTTGTCCTACTTTTGTGTTCCCACAGTGGACACTGAATTAATAGCTCAAAAATGTGAAACACAAGCTGCCTGAGGCTTTTTTGGGCTTTGTTTTGGGGTGGGGGTTTTGAGAAAGTATTGCTCTTCTGGGAGGATTTCTGCACCTTAGGGATGTTCATGAAGGAAACATTGTCACTACATTCTTGACACGTGTTTTTTACCGAAATACTAGATATGGGTACATCAAAGAGCAACAGGGACTGTTCCGACATCATGGTGTTATGTGAGGCTTATGGAGGAACAGCTGTGAGATGTGAGCCAGTGACCCAGACCGCCCGTATTTGCAGCACCCCTTGAATGCCCATCATCTACAATACTTACCCTGAACGCTGACCTTTGACTTGGCAACATCAGTGCCAATATCACAGGTGTATAAACCTGCATCTGTCTTTTCAAGGTCATGGATAAGGAGGCACAGGGTCTTCCCAGACTGTATCTGCTCATACTTGTTACCAGAAGTGAGCTTCACTCCATCCTTTTTCCAAACAGGTTTGACCTTCTCTTTGGAGACTTCACATTCCAGTTTAATCACACCCCGCTCCTCACCAAAAACATCATCCAAGGACTTCATGAAGACAGCAGGCTTCTCTGAAGGTTAACAGGCAAAAGAGAACAACCAGGATATATAAGTCAAGATATTTTCAGTTGCTACCAAACATTTAAAGAGAGCTTAAGTAAACCTTTGACAATGCTGCTGATACCACTGCAGAACCTGAAGTAGTCTCACACTTCGTGACTGGAGTGACTTTTAGGGAAATCAGAACTTATTAGTGGGAGGATGCAGGGAAGGAGAGAGGCAGCCTGCATTGCCATGGGTGGGTGCTGATATTCATGTTGTAATCATGCTCTTTCCTTTGACTGCACACCTATGAGGTTGCAAGAACTCTTTTTTCTCCATGTTGGGGCATCTGTCAGGCACAGGAGATCCCATCACAAGGAACGGGGCTTGGAGCAGGCATGTAGAGCCCCAGTGAAGGCCAGAGGGACAGCTTCATGCTTCTATGGAATAGCTTCTCAACAAGATAGACTAAGTTTAAGGAAGCCTTTGTCTGCATCATGGAGGAACAGAAAATGTTCTCTGGGAACATCCTTCCACATTGCAGCAGTCTACAAGTGGAAAGGGCCCAGGTTACAGGAAAAATGTGTGAAGAGAAGTAAATCGGGATGTTGGTCTTCCAAAGCCAGAGAGCTGGCACTGCCTTTTCATGAAGCAGGATTCAGGCAGTAGAAGCACCAACAAAAGGGTATGTTGCACACTCTCCTCGCTCTCCTGAACATTTTTACTTTTGCCTTTTTATTGAATCCCTTTATCTAATTTAAAACATATTTGACAGAGAAGATAGTTGTAAAGGGGGAAATTTCTGACCAGATATAAAAGAAAGAAGAGGAAGTTCTTCAGGCCCTCTGAGTGGGTAGAAGAGCTGAATTATTCACATACTCTGGCAAGAACAAATTAGTCACGATCAGAAGACAAAATGCAAGGGAAATCCGAGAGATGATTCTCCAAGAGGGTATGGAGGATGTCAGACTGACTTTCTGAGAGAATGGCTCAGATCATTTCCACTCATGTTTCCAGACACATGATGGAGTTAATTTAAGATAACAAATCACTATGATTTACCTGAGCATGTATGTACAGGTGTGTCACTAAAGAAAATGTGATCCTGAAATTCTGGCAAGAGTCTTACCTCATGTTTCTAACATGTCTAAAATAATTTACACAACTTACTGTGGCTTAGCTGATCATAGACGCATAGAATGGGTTGGGTTGGAATGGGCCTTTAAAGGTCACCTCGTCCAACCCCCTGCAGGGAGAAGGGACATATTCAGCTGGATCAGGTTGCCCAGAGCCCCATCTAACCTGAGCTTGAATGTTTCCAGGGATGGAGCATTGACCACCTCTCTGGGCAGCCTGAGCCAGTGTCTCACCACCCTCAACATAAAAAATTTCTTCCTTACATCTAGTCTGAATTTATCTTCTTGTAGTTAAAAAATATGAAGTAAAAACCTTTTTTAACTTTTAAACTTAAACTTTAAAAAACCCTTTTAGTTAAAAATCCTTGTCCTATCACAGCAGCCCTGCTAAAAAGCTTGTTCCCATCTTTTCTAAGCCACCTTCAGGTACTGGAAGGTCCCTGAGCCTTCTCTTCTCCAGGATGAACAACCGCAACTTTCTCAGCCTTTTCTTGTAGGAGAGGTGCCCCAGCCCTCTGATTATTTTTGTGGCCTCCTCTGGACCCGCTCCAACAGGTCCATGTCATTCCTGTGCTGAGGACTCCAGAGCTGGACACAGTACTCCAGTAAGGGTCCCACCAAAGCAGAGCAGTCCCCTCCCGCAACCTGCTGGCCATGTTTCTTTGATGCAGCCCAGGATACAGCTGGCTTTCTGGGCGGCAGACACACACTGCCAGCTCACGTCCAGCCCTTGTCCTCAGGGTTTCTCTCAATCCCTTCATCCTCCAGCCTGTATTGATCCTACGGTTGCCCTGAACCAGGCGCAGAACCTTGCACTTGGCCTTGTTGAACCTCACAAGGTTCCCATGGGCCCACTTCTCCAGCTTGTCCAGGTCCCTCTGGATGGCATCCTGCCCCTGAGGTGCATCAACTGCACTCAGCTTGGTGGTGTTGGCAAACTAAGGGTGCACAAGAACATGTTAAACCACAGCAACTCAGTTGTGTGACTGAACTTTAAAACACATGAAGGACAGCAGCAAACTGCCTTCTCTCTGCTGATTCAGTCCAGCTCCAGAACTGGTGTACTAAAGCTGTGCCCTACCCTTGGAGGTACACTGTAGAGCTCAGGTTCCTACAGTCAAAGATCTTTAGAAGCAACAGTTTATAGACTATATACTATTGAAGAGACCTACACGTAAAGGAAGTTGTCCTTGTGACTACTCTGGTAAGTACAAGGATGATAAGGAGCTATGGAAAGTATTGGCAGAACACCAAAACCATCTTCCTTAGAAAAATCATCAGCTACAGTAGAAACTTATGCTGTCCCCAGATACACAGACATGCTAAATAATAGCTCCTTTGCATCTCTTATTTACATTCAGGAGGAATGTGATCACGACCCACCTATCACCTTCAGACGCACGCTTTCTGTCACTTTGTCTGACTTCATCGTCACTGTGCCAGCATCCTCAGGTTTGACCTGCTTCATCGTCAGCATGTAGCAATTGCCAACATTCCTGATGTCATTGAAATTGTTGGTGTAAAGGAGAATGCCGTTGAGGAACCATTCCACATCCTCGTCATCGTGGGACAGCTCGCAGGAAAAGACAGCAGAACTCTCTTCTTCAATTTCCACGTCCTGTAGGTGTTTGAGTACTTCAACATTGCGGGCTGTAGGAAACCAAGGTACACAAATACCACATAGAGATTTCATAGCGTTTAGAGTTTATCAGATGATTTAATCTGGTCTCATGTACACCATGGGTCATCACATTTCATTTACTTGGTTCTACATTTGGTCCAACAAAAAACATCCGTTAAAAAGACTATGTTGCCTACAGCCCTCAATTCTGTATTATTTTTTTTTCTTTTAGGCATAAAACAGTTGTGCTTTATTTTCTTTTTAATTTAAAAATAAGTAAGTCTTTCTAAAAGGGTAATGACATTACAGTGATGCCTAAGTATCCCACAGAGCTTCAGTCTCTGTGTGCTAGTCACTGTACACACACACACTATAAATACATTGTCCCTGACTCGCTTCCAGGGAAACTGTGACACAGAGGATGAGATGAAGACAATGGTTTTGGCCACAAAAAGGAAATACAAAGAGATTATGCAACTCACGCGGGTTTCAAGAGCAACAGGAATTTAATTATTTTCTTTCCCAGTCCTTGACCAGAGGTTTCTTTTTGCAGCTTCTCCACTCATGAAATGCTGTTTCTCAAGGACTAGCTAACTCAGAGGAGGGTTTGGGAGTATTAAATAATTCTGTCATTTGGATGAACCTCTGCAAGGCTAAGCTGTTGCCAAGAGCTGCTCCTTGGGACTTCTGGAAATGATTCTGTGGCTCACCTCCAAGTCTTGCTGAAAGTGACACAGTGAACATCTTTTCTTACCGTTTCACCAGACGTGAAAGACTGGCTAAAAATAGTTACATACCCGGATGAGGCAGAACACTGTTATGAATAACAAACAGATAGCAGATACAAAAGCTGACACACTGGTCAGGAAATGAAAGCCACAAACAAGACCACCGGAATCAGAGGCCTGCAGCAATTTAACACAAAGGACATTTTTAGCTAGAAGTACCAGAGTTCTAGTTCCTCAGGGGAAATGGAAAATAGTGTGCCTTGACATGCAAGAGGCTGAATTTCTGCCTTACCCAGATGGTGCCCTTCCACA
Source organism: Falco punctatus (assembly GCF_963210335.1). NCBI lineage: Eukaryota > Metazoa > Chordata > Aves > Falconiformes > Falconidae > Falco > Falco punctatus. The sequence continues at coordinate 53,927,671 of NC_137583.1, read as the reverse complement.
TGCATTACCTCTTTTATGGCAAGTGCTGGATTTCAGCGTCACGGAACAGCAGCACAGTGCACAACACAGTCGGTTGGCTTAAGATACTGCATTTACGTAACATTAGCAGAAGATAACTGTGGGAACCTACCTCTGCTCAGGAAGAAAAACCCAGTGTGAAATACTAAACTATAAAGACATGCAACAGGCTAGCCTCCCTGCTGCAAACCACTCGTACCTTCAACAGTCAGCGTGGCTTCGGTCTCCGCGTTTCCAGCCCTGCACTTGTACATGCCAGCATCTTCAGGCTTCACCTTCAAAATCTTGAGCTCCGCCGAATGCTGCTCCCGCTTAATTTTGTACTTCTCGGAGGGTTCAATGGGCACGTGGCCCTTGAACCATTTCACAATCTTTGGAGAAGGCCTGAAGTCGCAGGACAGGATGACTGAATGGCGCTCCAGAACAGTCTTGTCCTCCATCTTCCTGGTGATCTGTATGTGGTAATCTGCAAAGCAGGGTTGGGAAAGAAGAAAGGATCGATCTGAAGAAGTGGAAAGTTTCTAATCTGCATTTCATGCCAATTAATTTCATGTACGTTGTTCTCAACTGTTATGTGAACTGCTCAGATGGTGCTACAAGTTTCTGTTACAGAGCTGATGTGTTTTGAAACTAGAATGGCATGGTGATCTACAGGGAATGTGGGTTTCTGTAAGATAAAACTGTATATTAACTACCAAATGTATGGTCCAGTTCTGGTTAAGTGCTTACCAAATTACTCTCTAATTGAGGTTTCTATTCAAGTAAGAGCAAATTAAAGACAAAACAAGGACTTCAGGATGTGATTGGAGATATTTACTATGATGGCAGCAGGAGATAAAAAACCTTGAAGCTTTGTCCCATGACAAACAAGTGACAGAGTGGATTAAGTAGTCAAGCTATCAAACTTGTCTAGTTCAGAAATGGGACCAAATAAACTCTCCTGGCAAATTTCATCCGTTTTGTGCTCTTCAGTGAAGTCAGGAAGAAAAAAAAAGGAAAGAAAAAACAACCCAATTTTGGCTCAATAGATTTGAATACAAGGTTTCAATACCAGGCACATCAAAGTCATTTAATCAGATCCCTTCCTGAGGCACTGCTGTCTCATTTAGTGCATCCAGCACTGTGCCCAACAACTTCTAACTGGGAACTCAACAGATCTTCCAGCTACGCATACATATGTTTCCAAGACCCCAGCCAGTGGAGCCTGCACATTAGACAGTATTTAGGAAAAATTATTTTCCACGGACTGTGAGAGGGAGGATCTCTCATGATCCAGTTCAAGGCAGGACATATTGCATTACCTCTGACAAGCAGGTTTGCTGTGGATTTTGATTTCCCAATGGAGAACTGAATGGTGCCTGTCATATCGGCACTAGTCTTCAGTATTGTCAGCCTGTGGATGGTGCCTTCTTGCTGCATGATAATGTTTCTGCCAGCCTGTAAGATTTCCCCACGTAGAGACCATTTGGGAGGTTTCACGGATGGAATGGATATCTCACATTCAAACTTGGCTTCTTCAGGCTCAGTCACATCCTCATCACACAACTCCTTTAAAATATTAATGGATTGCTCTGGATGGAATGAGAAAGCAGGAATTTAGGAGTCATGCAAGAACTCTTACATTGTCAACCTGCACACTCATGCCATCTTTTCTGCACTTGAATACCACACTTATTAGCTCAAAAGGCCTTCAAACATCCCTTTTTTATATAAAGCCAAACATACATGGCTGGTCACAGGTCAGACAATGAGACTGTGACACGGCCTCAGGAGAGTCCAGATCTGATTTCCAGTCCTATTTCTAATGCCAGCTTCCTATTCTGATATCAAACACTTGGCACTATAAAATGGTGCACTGAAACACCGATGTTGATAATAGGACAAGTTATTGCAACTTTTTCTCTGAACAACAAACTTTCTCCAGTATATCTGATAAACTTCTCTGAAACAGGAATTTCATCACTTTCCTTAGGAGAATATATTATATATTAATTTTCCAGGATCTTCCTGCCCTTACAGTCCTAAGAGGATTCAATATCAATGGACTTCAGAATAAATCAATATTGAATTAAAGTACTTTTTAAGTGGTATTGTGTTTTCAAAGTAAATGACAACAGCTTTTTGAATCACCCAGTCTTCCTTCCAGTGCATCCTGGGGGGAGGGGGGGCAGGGGGGAATGGTTTATTACCTTCAACAAAGAAATTAGCACTGCTTTTGTCATCAAAGGCATCACAAGTGTATGTGTCCTCATCTTCATAATCTGCATCGTTGATGATGAGTTTCCGATAGACACCATCACTCACAATTTCGTATTTGGCACTAGGGTGAATTTCAACATCCTTTTTATACCATTTAACTTCGGCATTGGCACGAGACACCTGGCACTCCAGGAACCCCCGATGTTTTTCAAGAGCAATCTTATCTCTCAAAGGCTTCACAATTTTTACAGGCAGCTCTAAAAGGAGTAAAAAAAAGATGGAATAATCAGTATAGTTTCCATGAAAGTTGCCAATTAAAAACTCACTAACAATATTTCTTTTATGTTTGGTTATTTGGATAATGACAGGATTCCCCACTATGCTAAGCACTCAGCTCTTCACTTGCTGTGCATTAGTTAATTAAAGGAAAACCTTTTACCCATATTTTACCACTTGAATGGGTGAACTACAGAGATAATAGGTAATTCACTCAACATTACGCAGCAGTGTTATGGCAAAGCCAGGGACTGATCTCGGATTTCCTGAGCTCCTCATCAGTGTGTTAATTCAAACGTCTCCTTCTCTCTGGCTCTATCACACCGTTTAAGTCAAACACAAAAAAATGCTGTATTTTTTTAAACATACACCAGAAAGAGAAAATGCAGGAGAAAGTCAGGCTATAGCCTCAAAGTTCAAACATGGCTTTTAATGTCTTATGGTACAAAACCAACCTCCTGAGAAAGTAAACTGTTATTTAGCAAAAGTAAATTCCCAGGCTGGTATTTAACATGCAGTAAGGTAGGCAGGAGGTTTTCTTTCCCTGAAAGCTCTCGGTGTTGTTTAACATTCTTCACATTAAGAGTGAGGGAAGTTGGTTCATTTGTAACATAATGGAATTTGAGCAGTATCAGCATGAAAAGTATAATTACCTTTTACAGTAAGCTGAGCACGAGATTCTGCCTTTTCTGCTACAAATTTGATCTCTGCTGCATCTTCAACTTGGACGCGCGCGTAAGTCAGCGAATAGGTCTTTCCTGAGAACAGACACAACCAGACATAGCCCCTCTCAGCAAACAGCTTCACTCTCCAAGGCACTCTGCCAGGCACAGCATCACCCACCTGGCTTCAGGGCATCACCACCTGCTCTCATGGCAGCAAGGCCAACCATTCCCCTACACCTATGTCCCTGTATCAAAGGACAACCTAACCTCAGCTCCTCCAAGGAATGATGGAACATGGCCCTACAGCCAACGGGAAAGTACCTGAAACAGAAGGATCCCACCCACCGTCAGATGATACAAATTCCTACCCACCGCTGCCAGCATGGGATGGTGGGATGACACCAAGTTTGTTTATTAAAGTTCCTACCATGTCTCTGTCCCAGCCTAGCTGCAGCCCCAAAACAAAAAAGAAACTCTGCTGAACCTTCTTAACTTGATTTTGGAGGTCAGACCCATCTGCTCAGTCTCCCATACCACCACCTATACAAACCCACTCCCACTCAAGAATGAATCCTTTTTCACCCTACCGTCTTGACGCATTCTAATATTGTCGGTAGCCTTCAGCTTGTTGTCATTTTTGTACCATTGGGTTTGGACCTCATCATGTGAGATCTCACAGATGAAAGACGCGCTCTCATATTCATTCACTTCCACATCTTCTAGTGGTTTAACAATCTTGATATCTCGGGCTGTGAAATGATAGAAACAAATACTTATTTAGAGTTTCTCCATAACTGAGTGTGGTGTGTTTACCTTCTGCATACTTGCATGAAAACAAATGGGATTGTGTTTTATTCTAGATCAGCCTCCCTTCCTGAGTAGTTTCTCTCTTCAACACTGTAAATACATTTTATGTTTGAACCTACAGGTAGAATTTACCAGCTACAGTGGAGCTCACTGCAAGAGGATTTTTTGGATGCCAGAACTTCATACAGATTTTAAAAGAAGTTAAACATATTAACGAAAGGAAATCTGCCAAGGAAAACTAAACACAAGCCTACAATGTCTTGTGTCACTATAAATCTGTCACATTCACATGTTTTTCTCTGCACACTCTCCTCTCACTGCCCTGCCTGTGTGTCTGGACTCTATCAGCCACATCTTTTACCTAGGAGACACCTTTTCTTCAGAGTACCCTGAACTCGGTATATTCCTCTTAAATTAGTGCAAAGCTGCAGAGGTAACGTCAGAACTGACCCATATTTCTGTGCTCCTGCAGCCCTTTCCTTTTGAAAGGGAAGGCCTTGATGCACCTTGGATTAGCCTGAGAGTGCAAATGCAAACCAGCCAGCTTTCAAACAACAACCCATCCCAACCACAAAGTCAGGGAGAAAAGGGCAGGTTCAACAGCGCAAAGGAACAGCGCGGGTGCTCGGGGAGATACTGCTGAACAGAAGTGGCCACACGGGGACAGCATCTAGTAAGCAAAGAGCTGATCCGTCTTTTCAGATGTCCCTCTGGAAAATAACATTTGTGAGAGCACAGCAGACCTCTCAGTCCAGTAACTGCAGTTTAGCACTAGCTTATCTCCGGTGCTTCAGAGCCTGGCAACAAAACACGCCTGGCGCTGGACCAGCTGCACAGTGCAGCACACAGAGGGGAAAACGGTCTTGAGCATAAAGGAGAGGTGCAGTCAGAAATCACAATCCTTTCCTTAGCATTTGCAATACAAAAAGTAGGGCACTTCTTGAGATCACATCCAAGACTTGTCCAGTCCCTGTTCAGGCAAAGTCCCCCTGTGACAATGGCTAAACCAAAAAGCTAAACCAAACCCCGTCAGCACCAGCCATTGAGCCCCTGCTTTGTGCCAGGCTGTCCGCTATTTGCTAACTCGCTAGTCTAGAAAGACCATTTCTATTCCAGAGAACAGAAAGCACTTATAAATGGAAAGCTCAGTTAGCACCTCTTCCAAAAATACTCCTCTAAGGACAGAGCAAGCACAGGACAGCTGTGCCAGCGCTTTCTCACTAGAAAGAGAAAGTTAACCAAAATGAATTAATTGCAAAATACTCCAACTCGCCACAAAGCATTTCTTGCTGTGTAGTCAGAAATACTGCAACACATGTAATTTCCTACTTCAGTCAAACATACCATGAACCTTTAGGGTAGCTGATGTCTTGTCTTCAGCTGCTTCACATGTATAGGTTCCCTGGTCTTCATATTCACACTTGTGAATAATGAGGCTTCTCTTAGTTCCCTGGGAAATAATCCCAATTTTTTTACTTTGCTGGAGCTCCTTCCCATCCTAGAAGGGAAAAGGCCAAACCAAATCACCATCAAGTCTTCTACATCTGCTGTGAACAAAATGAACATTCAGACCTGTGCTTAATTCACCTGTCTCATTGGATTTCACAGAATTGTGCTTATATGCTGAAACTTAAGCACAGTGCAAAGTTTTCAAGAAGCACAAATGGCTGAAGAACAGGCATAACTTCTGGATGACACCTCCTTGAAGGCTTAAGGCACTGTCATGGTTGGCAACAATTCCTTTTTTCTTTTTTAATTAATTAATCTGAAGAATAGTTCTTCAGACATTACCCTGAAGAAATGCTGTTATCCCCATTTAAGGGGAGTATCAGCTGAGCCCCAAGGAAGGTACATCAAATGCCTGGCCTGATCCCCAAAATGACTGTCAGGTGTAAAGGGAATTGAGATTTCATCTTAAATCACAGTTCCCAGTGAGGTTATAAATCCTGGGTGACAACTGCTAGGCATGAAGTAAAGCCGCAGACCACATTGCTGTCGGCTGCAGTGCTCACATTCTGTGTAAGAACAGAAACATTTAACTTTCAACCCTGTAAACACACCCAGCAAATAAATAACAGAAAGTGATGAAGTAAAGGAAAAGTAAAGGCAAGTAGATGAACGTAAGGACAAGAGAGCAATGCTAAGAGCTGTATACCAAAGGCTCAGACTCACATCCCCTGGAAATGATATTAAAGGCTCTTATTCCCTTCCAGCGAAGTCAAAAATTAAAATACCGCTATCTGTTAAGTGCTGTACCTTGAACCACTTAACATCCACGTTGGGCCTGGACAGCTCACACTCAAATGTGACCTTGAGCTTCTGAGTTACATCCATGTCTACCAAAGGTTTGCTGATTCTCACAGGCAGTTCTGAAAAAAGAAAAAAAAAAAAAAAAAAAAAGGAGAAAGTCCGGTTACTAGGGAATTAGGTCTCCAAGACCATCTGGCACACGCAATTATGAATAGGTAGAGCCTAACTTCCATGCTTAATAAAACTTATGACAACAAAATCGTATTGTTTTGAGCACATTGGTATTAATTGTTCTGTGAACAATGATGTTATAATAATCCTGTTGACATTAGAAGGATGCGTTACCGATGATGGTCTGGTGCTTAGCATCACTTGCAGTCACAAGGAAAGCTTGTTGCCCTCTTAAAAGCTCACCCTCTGGGTCAGGAGATGACACATATCCCACACCAACCAGGACCTGAGACCTCTGGGTCTGCGTACCTGTCACAGTGAGCCTCCCTGATGAATGAATGCCCTCTGCTTTGAAGGAGATGAGTCCTGCATCTTCAAGAGTCACCGAAGATAGAGTCAGTGAATGTTTCTTCCCCAGGACACCAATACTGACATTTGATGCAGGCTTCAGGCGAACACCATCCTTCTGCCAGGTGCCTTCCACATCCTCATGTGACACCTCCACCTCGAAGGTGACAGTCCCTTTCTCAGAGACTTCGAGGGGCTGAAGACCCTTCACCAACTTGATCTGCCTCACTGGAAAACAAGAAGGGCAAGTTGGAGATTGCACACCGACAGCTATGAAATACCCCAAGGACTTCCAAAATAATTATTTCCCTATTCCTCATGCAGGTACCTGTCAATTAAATAGTATCTTACAATTAAAAAGAACACCTTTGTAGGGAACAAAACCTGTCCATGACCATACTGCTAGTATGGCTGCTGTTCTTAAGGTGGATGCTTTCAGCTGGGACAAACAAGTCAAGCAAGCATTGCAGAAAAAGGGTAATGTGACCCTTTTCCTATCAAGGTCCACCACACTCGCTGTCTAGGACAGAAATAAGCTTTGGAATTGTATGCACATACAGAAGACTAGAGACATTCCTGTGCTGGGTGAGGTAGTCACCAATAACCACCAGGAAGAACCACTCAAGAAGATAACACTGTTATTTATACTGGGATCAGGCTCCCTGTGCTGTACAGGAGCAATGTTGCTGAAAATTCTTGTTCTTCAGGCATGATTCAAGAGAAAGAAAATTATCACTACAGACTAATAGAGCATAAAGGAATAAAAAATATCGTACAGTTCTTCAACCAGGATAAAACCAGGGAGGGAAGGAAGTAGCAGGAAGAGGAAAAAGCTTTGAGTAAAAGGAAAAGAAAAAAAAACAGCTCATGACATGGTGTGATGTACACTGGCACCTCACAGCCTGGGGGAAAAAGCATCCATGGTTTGGGTGGGTATTACCTGTTTCTATGGCAAGTCATCAGTGTCCTATCAGGCAGTAAAATGGATTTAGTGTTTAAACGTGTTACATTCTTAAAAGAAATTGTCAATTAAAAACAACAAGCAAACAAAAAAATCCTCTAAAAAGTCATTAATTGTTCACAGAAACCTTCAATTCTATGGGTTTCCTGGAGTATTTTGACCTTCCTAGTGCATGTTTAGTAGAGATAATCCATGATCAGCCAGCATCCGAATGCAGGCTTGACAGGAGTGGGCTGTGGGCTCTGTTCTGTGGTCAAGGGCTGGACCCAGCTCCTGGGCTGAGGACACCACAGCCTCCCTGAGGCTCAAACATCTCCTGATAGCACCTGTCCTTACACCACATGGGGGACAACAGGGAATAAACTATTTCTCCAAAGGTCCCACAAAGGTGTTGTGAATATGCTACAGCATTACTAACAAGCAGGGAAGAAGCACAGTACGGTTCTGCCCAGGAGGGCAGCAGCAGGCTCCATGCAATGCCATCTCCTTGTACCTTCCCTGCCACCCTATCGCTTGTCACACCTCACAGCAGGGTTAGAGAGCAGCACAGACACTGTAGGATCCTGTCTAATTCCTCTTTCAAAGAAACCACACTGATTCCTCTTTCATGGTCTTCTCCAAGGTCATGACCACATAAAAGGAGTTTGCCCCAAGGACAGATCTCAAACCAGACAAATGAGGGAAGTGCAGACACTTACAGGAACTTGCTCTTTGCTTCCCAAAGACGGACACCAGAAATCCTGACTTTGCTCGCTAGAGGTTGCATCCGTCCCCTATTTCTGATCTGATTTTTGTGGCCAGTCCCTATTCCCTCAGGGTACCTCATGCTCTGAACAGTGTACCTGCTACTGTCTAACCTTCTCCTAGGATGTCTATTGACATACCAGCCCTTCAAACAGTGAATGGAGTGAGGACCAAACTGAAGTTATTCCAAGGAGATTACAAAAGGGACTTGCAAAAACATTAACTAAATACCATAGCAAATAACTCAGTGAGTGGCCTCCTGGCTATATCCTCACCTGGTGTTGTACATAGGATGGAAAAAAAACCCACCAACCAAACTTTTTCAAAAGTCTTGTCATAAAGCAGCAACAGTTGGGGAATGGTAGAACTTTACAGGATTTATTTAAATAGACAACATTTTCTGTCAAGAGATTTGAAATTTCATACTTGTGTTCCCAGTATGATTTCTGCTATAATTAGTTGACCTAATTATGCTTTTCCCTGCTGAAAGCTTAGAGGTGTATTACCCATGTCATTACCCATGACTGACTTATTTAAGTCTTCCACAAATGTTTCCACCTGGTTACAACTGAAAATAGATATTCAGCCAGATATGTCATTGTTTCAAGTAGCTCAGTTGTTTTTACAATCTCCTGGCATCTTAAAATCAGAACAGATGCTTATCTTCTGATGAAGCAACTTTTATAGTGGAGCAAATCAACAGATTTTCACATAGCTATTCCTTCTTTACATTGCTCCAAAAGCAATCTCAAACCAAACAGTACTGGTCCAGCTCAGTGGGTTTTTTTTAAAAAGACCCTCTGAAATCCACCGCCTTAGCCTAAAGCTGAGCACCAAATAACAGTAGCTCAATTCCCCAGACTGCGAGCATTTAAAGAACTGCTGACCTCAATGTAAGCTCTAACACATTCTATTGAAAGGAGCTCATTTGCTTAAACATAAAAAAATAGAGCATAATTTAGGCTTCTCCTTCTAGAGTCTTGCTTTTGCTGTAAAGCAGCGTGAGAGCTCGGTGCCATCTCAGCTGGAGGACTTGGAGGCAGCACACATACGGGCTAGTGAGATACTTGTATACAGTCCCTTTCTTCCTGCGTCTCATAACTAAGGCTTAGATGATCATATGCAGAAAGAATTCCCTGCTATAGTGAGTCGATTCCCCTTTTTTATCATGGTCTCTTCTCAGATCACCTTGAGTTTTCATCACTGCATGGAACTATCTCAATTCATCAACAGAGGAGCTACTTTCTACAGTGACACTAAGTGTAAGCGATGAGAATGCAGCTGCATGCCTGCGAAGCACAAAGCAAAAACCTCTCTCTCCATCACAATAGGAAGTTCATGAACGAGACACAGATACACATTTATGCTTGCATGACTCACCTTGCACAACACACTCTTGACAGCTATCAGGACTACCCAGTTACCTCCTACATAAAGACTGGTCCATCATTTTTGTTTTTACTACTTGGCTGTAGCAACATCCAGTGCCTAAAAATAGGTGTAACAATCTACAAACAACTGCTAACAATTCTTGCTGGAAGGAATATGAATATCACCCAGAGTCTGAAAAAAATGCCTTGGGGTGCAACATGTGAAAGAGGATGGAGCAGAAAACTGCACTGTACCACACTGCATTCTTCCAACACATTGTGACTGTGGAAATGCTGTGTTTCTTTAACTTCCATGGACCCAGTTCATCTGATTTAACTGAGATAGTAAACCTGAATCTACCTCTAAATCAGGATCATAGTCACCCATGGTTCCTTGAACATTTAAGACACTCCAGAAGGTAATTCAGTGCATCTAAGACTTTAAGCACTCCTTGGAGGTCTTTTCATCTCTCTGTTAACTACAGAGGGAGTTGAAAGTAACGTGCTACATTGAGGCCTCATGAATCCAAGATGAATCTACCAGCTGCTAGTCACTGCTAATGTCTGTTTTATTCTAGAGCTATTCAGTTCAGAGAAAAAGATGAGCAACCACCAGCAGAAGTGATAACTGCCCCGTATCGGGATGCTAAAGCAGTGGGGTTTTAACAGCTCTCAGCCAGGAAGGTTTTGAAAATGAAATGAGCAGTGCATGGAAGTGATTTGAAAGACCCTGTTCTGTATGAGATAGTCTGTCATCATTTTTATATATTCAATTCCATCAGAAGACCACAAGATTATAAGGCTGGAAAGACCTAGAAAAAATCATCTAGTCCTTCTCTCCTCCTCTAAGACACGCTCAGCTCTTTATGTCATCTCAGACAGATAGTTTTCTAACCTTTTCTTAAACCCACGATGGAGGCTCCAGGACCTCTCCAAACAACCTACTCAGTCATCCAACCATTAAAAAGCTTTTTTATTGTATAACCCAGATCTTTCTCATTGTGATTGAAGTCCATTATTTCCTGTCATTATTTCCACATGGAGAACAGACTGTTCCCTTCCACTTCACAACAGCTTTTTATGTACTTGAAGTCTGTTATTGAGTCCATCCTTACCTATTATTTATGACCTACACAGCACCGATTGGTGGCAGGGGCTTTACAGACAAAATTAGATAGTCCTTAAGAGCTTAAATCCTATCTTCATCTATCCTGTAACAATCACGACAAAAGGATGGAGGAAAAAGGACAGAAGTACAGGGCTACAGCTGACATCATTAGCTTGCTTGAAAGGGCAGCACCCTCAGATAGATTTGCTCTTGTAGTTTTTTTAACCCTGACTGAATATGAAGAGACATTTAGAAAGAGGTGGTCTGCAGAGAAGAATTAGGGTAATGGATGGCTGAAGGGGGAATGGTTTGCTAAAAGCCATACAAAGGAAAAAAAACAGAGCATACCAGAGAGTGAGAAATTTCAGAGGAAAGAGAAGAATCAGCTAAGAAGCTTAACGGTCAACAGCATGACTGAAAGCTGGCAGGATGAGATGGAGGCAACAGGAACCAGCCAGCCATTCTCTGTTTACTGCCCTTGTTTTAACCTCCTCTTGCCATTTGACTGATGGCCAAGCCCCTGGTTATGTCCCTGTGTCCCCATGGGGGGGCAGGAGGGGCAGCAGCCATTATGATAATGGAAGAGACCAGAATCTACCTCCAAACCCTGTCCCAGGTATTTATAGAACTGGAGATCGTTCAACTTACTTTCCACATTGATCTTGGCTTGGGTCTTGTCATCAGGACTCTCACAGCAATAGAAGCCCCTGTCTGCAAAGGAGATGTCCTTAACCACCAAGGTATGCTTTGTCCCCTCAGATTTGATCTCTATTTTTTCACTGGGCTTCAATACAATGCTGTTCCTCATCCACTTCACCCCTGCAGGCTTGGTCAGCTCTACCTCCAAGGTCACTGTGTCCCTCTCTTGAACCGTTCTGGGCTCCAGTTTCTTCTTGAATGAAATTGAGGCCTCTGCCAAAGGAGGAGAAATATTAGTAAGAATGTAGAGGATCCAGAAAACAGGATTTCGGACAAAATTGAAGCGGTAGCTCACATATCTCCCATCCCAATATATTCTGGGGGTCTCTGTTTAATGATGTGAATTTCCCTGCTGCTAACATAATCAGTCAGAGGGAAGGCTATATAAAACAACACAGGTCACAGCATCAGTGACAGCCTGTCGAAGGGGCATTACGACCTCTTACCTCGGACTCTGAGATTGGCTTTGCTTTCTACACCCTCAGCGTTGGCAGAGATTTCAGCTGCATCTTCCAGTGTCAGATCAGTGATGGTGAGGCTGTGACTGGTATCCTTCTGTGAGATCACATACTTCTTGCTGGCTTCAATCTTGACACCGTTCCTGAGCCAAGTGACCACAGCATCACTGGGAGAGACGGTGCACTTGAACACAGCCTCGTTGCCTTCCTCAGAGACCACGCTGTTGAGGCTTGTAATGAATTTCACCACTCTGGGAGCTGAGGGATAGGAATAAAACATTTAGCAGCTTTGTTCTCTGAGACACAGCATAAGCACCTTCAAAGAGCCAAAAGCTTCTATGATGTTATCAGAAGCAGCAATTTTTATTACTTTAAGTGATCACAATAATGGGTCATCACATTTCCCATGTTTTAGTTTTGTGTATAAAGATGCCAGAAGAGAGGGGCAAAGAAAGCTGGGGAGGGAAGGGAAAGAGGGGGCGGGAGGGCGGGAGGAGGTCCCATCTTATATTTGGGTTACTCATTTTCAGCCTCAAATGTAATATGAGGGTCAATTTGCCCACATATTAAGAGACCTGAGCTTAACAGGTCTCAAAAATCATTATATTCTTCACAAACAGAGGTTCCACTGACATTGGGAGAGGAAATGGAGTTTTGGATGTTGTTCCCAGGACACAGCACAAATACATGAACAACTCAGCTTTGCAGAATTGTAATGGCTAAGAACCAAACCCAAGGATCCTGCCACGTTGCCACCACGACAAACATACCTTTGGGGGTGATGGTAATGCTGCTCTTGTCATCTCTGGACTCACAGGAGTACTCTCCCTCATCCTCAGCCCGGATGCCTGTTATTGTCAGGGTTCGTTTGACCCCCTCTTCATGAATCTGGAAACGCTTGCTGGGCTTGATCTCAACTCCGTTCCTGCACCACATCACCTTCCCTTTGGCGTGGCTCACATCACAGGTCAAAGAGATGCTGCCTCCAATCTCAGCATTAACAGGTTCAAGTTTTTTGGCAAACTTCACTGGGATTTCTGAGATCCAGAAGAAGGAAATGATGAGAAAGAAAATTATAAGAAACACATTCCAAGAAACTGGGTCTGGCCAACTTACATAAATAAATAGATAAATAAATAAGTAAATAAAAAAAACAAACAAAACCAGAACATATTTGGGGATCAGGGTAGACAAAAACAAACCAGAAAGGTGGAAATTTAGGGAGATTCCTTTGACATGGTATTTTAATATCACTATCATTCTGTAAAGCAAGAACAGCATCTTAAAACATGATTGGGTATTGCTTTCCTTTCTTTCTCATCTTTTACCTGATGGGACCATGTAGAGTTTTTACATCAGAGTCTGAAAACCTGTAGGAATGCATAAGCCCCAGCCACCTTCGTCTCTCCTGTTACTGGAGACACAAGCAATGGAGTCAGAGAAACCCAGGGTGTGATTTCTCTCATCCTGAAGGGGACATTGAAGAGATCAGGTGTATCATGATCTATTAACAACCCCTCTGCAATGGCTCCAAAGGGAGCCGAGGGAGTGCATCTTCGCTGCAGACATCTCCAGTGTGACTGAAGAGGAAGGAGCAGGTCTTTGCTCTGGGACATCTCCCCTCTCATCTCCTGTGGTATTTCATCCTTCTCGTCAGTTTATAGCCTTAGCCTTGACTAGGGAACAGCGTCCCAGGTCCACCATCCGACAGATAGAGGAGGATCTAACTCAGGTCCTGCTTCCCCATGTGACTAACTCACAGATCTTCTCCTCACACAACACCCCCCGGCATCCTCAACAGCTTTGTTGTGCTGGTGAGCAGACTGGGGAAGAGCTAGGTCTCTGCCATGACCCAGCTACTGGGGTTGGGCAGAGACAGAAAGAGCATAATGCAAGTGGGGAGCAGGCACCAGGAGAAGCAGCCATCGTAGGCTTCCTGGTTCCTCCAAGTGGACAGAAAAGGTGAAAACCTGGGCATCTGGAAGCAGGAGAACTTTGCTCACCCATGGTGGGGCAGCCACAGCAGCTACAACAACAATTCAAGCCTTGAGGTTGGAACACTTTTACAAAGAGTTTGGACTTCACCTCCATCCTACCATGACAGAAGTGTAGCTGTTGGGTTGGGACATGACCTGTGTGCTGCTCTCTACTCACCTTTCACCTGCACTTTGAATTCCTGCTTGTCGTTCTTTGTCTGGCATGTGTACACAGCAGTGTCTGTGCTCTCAGCCAGGGTCACCGTCAGGGTCCTGCATGCCCCCTCACTCTTGAGCTCGTATTTCTTGCTTGCCTTGATTTCCGTTCCATCCTTGAACCACTTCACTGGAGCAGTTTCAGGTGTTACTGAAGTAGTCAGTGTGATGCTTTCATGTTCCTGAACAATGAGAGGCTCTCTCTGGACAACTTTCTTTTCAAATTTAGCCTCTGGTTCTAGGAAAGACATTGAAATCGGAAACCAAAAACTTAATGCTCAAATCTGTAACACAGTAATTTCCTCTTACTCTCTCTTCATGACTCACAACACCAGCTCATTCATGATCTGCAGTGACCCAGGCAATGTCTGAGTATTTGTGGCTGGTACAATCTTTTGCTGAGCAGGAAGAAAGAAAATGATCTGTCAGGCAACCCAGAGCTGCTTCTTAGAAAAGAAGCAAAGGAAAGGAATTGCAAATACCCATTTTTATCTGCTGCTCACAAAAAAACTTGTTTCTTAGGAGTAAAATGACCTATATAATTCTTTCCTTTCCCATTTTTAGGAATTTAGGTCCAATTAAGAAATATTAAAGTGCAAAACCTGAATTTATGGCCTGTTTTCTTTTCTCTTTGCTGTATTACCTTTCTCCTAGTCTCTTTTCATCTTGTACCACCCTTTGCCACAAAACTGGGAAGTTTTGGGACACGGACCAGATTTTCTTGGTCATCTTTCTCCACAAATCTATTGCTGCACTTCAAAGCTTCCCACTTCTTTCAGCTCCCCACCAGTGAAACAGGTTCATCAATGGGGTGTGCAAAGAAGATAAGCAAAAACTGCATAGCATGTACATAGCCCAAAAAAAGTCTTCAGCCAGATTCCTCACCTCTACACTGCTAGATTGAAAAAGGCCAAATTAACATGCGGTGTGGTTCACTGATGTTGCTCCAGGGGAAATGGTTGCTGCACCATGGCTGCTGGGTAGGGAATATTCAGTTTTACTCTAAAGCCACACAAATTGCTGCTTCACCCCTCAAAGTGAGTACTCACCAGTTATTTCCAACTTGAAAGTCAGCTTCTGGCCTGCAGCCTCACAGATGTATTCTCCAGCATCTTTCTTCTCCAGCTGGTCTATAACCAGGCGCCGGGTTTTGCCCACAGTTTCTATTTTGAATTTCCTAGAGGATACAAGCAGCCTTCCATCCTTGTACCATTTTACTTCAGTTGCATCCTCTGCTACCTCACAGCTGAGGGTGGCACTTTCCGTCAGGACAGCTTTCACCTCCTTCTGAACCTTTTCCTGGTTTATAAAAGCAGGTTTGGGCTCTGAGTGCAGAAACAGAAGAAAATATTGATCAAGGGATTAAAATAAGATCAATCGTACTAATTTCTGTGCACATGTTTTAAAATGTTTAGGTTGTCAACGGCCAAAACAGATTGCTTTCAGTGGGCAAAATCTACCCTTCTGTGTGACTGAACTGCCATGTGGAAAACTGGGAAGTAAGAGCCTAGGAATGGAAAGGACCAAGAGGGTTGTTGAAATCATCCTATGGTTGCAAGCCATCATACATAAAATATTTAATTAAAGCATTCCCAAAGAACATCTGTCCCGCATATCACCAAAAGCTCCCACATTGCTTTTACTTAAGAGCTAGGACAGAAATACGGGACTAAGAGCTTATGGAACAGACTCTTCATGGTTTCTTCCACTGTCACAAATGTGACTGTCAAAGAGACAAAGGAAATACAATTGTATTTCTACATCAGTAGAACTCCCTGCAGTACTCAGGTAGGTCAAGATCATGGACAGCAACATACCCAAGACTGTTGCAATGTCAACACTCCCTTTAGCATCACATGCTTGAAGCGGTTTGGGCACCTTGTGAAACCTGTTCCAAAAGAGTAATCTCTGGGAATCTTTCACAACAAAGGGACATTTAACACCTGGTAGAAGTAGTAAGGTATCTCAGAAGGCTGAGATCTCCTACGCACAACAGCCCAAATTCAGAAAAAGTGCTGAGTTTTCAACCCATCTTGAGGTGTGCCACTGCTGAAATTCCAAATGACAAAACATATTCCAGCCTTACAGTTCTCAGAAATGGGACTAGAAGTCTAACAAGAAAAGGATTTTTGAATGCCTTTTTCCTTCCAAGAGGTTCAATGCACAAGAATCGCCCTTTGGCATCCCAGGAATGGGAGAGAGCTGAATAAAATGTAGATTATTATTACTATTATATTTGTATCTGTAACTATTATTACATAGACAGGCTAAGAATGAGATAGGCCTTTGTGCCATGTTAAAGCCAAATATTCCACTTTCTAAGAATCCAAGCAACAAGGTACAGAAAACCAGGTGAACCCTACAGGCTGCAACAAAGCCCACACCATTGCAACTGCACCATAGTGTAAGAGTTATTGGAATTCTTACTTTATGATCCTCTCCTGTAATTTAGACAAGTATGTCTTACCTGTGACACCAATCTTGAAGGTCAGTTTCTGGCCAGCAGCCTCGCAGGTGTACTCCCCAGCATCTTTCTTCTCCACCTGACACACCACCAGGCGACGCAATTTGCCCTCCGACTCCACCTTGAACTTCTTGCTGGAGGTGATCAGTTTCCCATCCTTGTACCATTTCACGTCAGTCTTCTCCTGGGCCACCTCGCAGCTCAGCGTGGTGTTTTCTGATAGTGCAGCTTTCACCTCCTTCTGCACCTTCTCCTTGTTGGTAAACACAACTTCTGGCTCTGAAAAGAGAGAGAAATTCAAAGTGTCTCCAAGATGTGATGCTGCCCAATCCCCTTCTTGTGGCTTACAGGTAACACTGGAAACCAAATCTCTGACTTGACAACAGGTGTTTAAACATATTGGCAGAACATGCAAACCGCTTTGTGGTAGAGGTGGTGGGGGGGGGTGTTGTTGTTTTTTTTAAAGCTTTCTGTTGCTTTGTCACAAATCACACAAAGATTAGTATTTCGACAACAGTAAGACAGATCATCTGGATGGTTCATAAGAGCGTTGTGTGGCAGGGTCCAGTCAAGGCAGGATACATTTCT
This sequence comes from Falco punctatus, assembly GCF_963210335.1. Classification (NCBI taxonomy): domain Eukaryota; kingdom Metazoa; phylum Chordata; class Aves; order Falconiformes; family Falconidae; genus Falco; species Falco punctatus. The sequence goes on along the minus strand of NC_137583.1, from coordinate 53,910,353 downwards.
GTTGAAGTTGAGTGCAAAGTAACAATTTTTAGAGGCAGGAGCTGGCCCATGCTGTCATGGTCCCATATTGTTGATTTCTTTAGTTCTCAATAGCTGCCTCTGCTGCCTTTTAGGTCATTTTGTTAAGTGAGAAGCATGCTAGACCAGGACTGATACATTCAGGACTGTTATTACTTCTTATATGACCTTGAGAAAAGCTCAGCTCATCTTACATCCAAATGGTGAAATCCGCTTGTTGTCCAGAAGACACCTCAGTCATACCACTTGCAAGAGGATCAGGAAGGAGTTGGAAAAAGCTGAATCCATTTTACCACTCTACAGCCCCAGCAGGGTGATGAATCTGGAATGAGTCTGCACGACACCTTCTTTCCCTAGTTGCCTTATATATCTTGATAGACCTTGGCATATATCAAGCCTTACTGCCACATTCTCTGCCAAGGCTGAAACGAACCCATCCAAGAGAAAGAAGAAGAGTGCAGATGTTGGGCAGACACCCAGCTGCTCTCCACCATGACCTTGCTCTGAAATGCACTGAGAATCAGCTGTGGTGCAGAGCTGTTCTGGTTGCACCAATGTGTGAGGACGGAGATGTGCAATCAGTACTTTCTTTCCCACAGCCCTTTTCCTACAGAGACGGATAGTTCCCGAAGTCTTTCCAAGCATGTAGCTTGCTGTTTTAAGGGTTTTATGAAGTTTTACATATAAGATATAAATAGAACTGTATTTCTAACACTTTGTCCCATTTCCACATCAGAGTTAGGCCATTCCAAAGATGTTCTCTACAAATTTGAAGGGTAACAGGAAAAAAACTTATGAAACTACATTAATTTTTCAAATATTCTAGAAATAGGAATGATAGGCCAAAATCTTCTCTTACCTGTGACGACAATCTTGAAGGTCAGTTTCTGGCCAGCAGCCTCGCAGGTGTACTCCCCAGCATCTTTCTTCTCCACCTGACACACCACCAGGCGACGTGATTTGCCCTCCGACTCCACCTTGAACTTCTTGCTGGAGGTGATCAGTTTCCCATCCTTGTACCATTTCACGTCAGTCTTCTCCTGGGCCACCTCGCAGCTCAGTGTGGCGTTTTCTGATAGTGCAGCTTTCACCTCCTTCTGCACCTTCTCCTTGTTGATGAAAGCATCTTCTGCCTCTGGAATTAAGGGTACAGGGGCAGATTCAGAAAGTTAAGCTTTCACACACACACACCCCTTCCCAAATGCACATCTGGATTGCGGTGCTGAAACGGCTTTCCCATTCACATTCCCTGTCACCACCATCAACTGAACCGTTAATCTCTGAATTACATCAAGTGCCTGGTGCAGGACTCCTTTACTGGCAGTCCCAAAGATACATAGCCCCAAAGATGCTTTCATTTCCACCACAACCATTCTCCAAAATCTGCATAAAAGAAGTTCACCTACCCCTAAGTCCGTCAGCACACCAGGCACACAGTCTATAAGAAGTCTGTTGAACTGTCAAAACCACCGAAGAGCTGCAATTTGCTTTGCCAGCAAAAGCAAAGCTAGTCTCGGGAAACAAACTTCATGAGCCTTTTCTGCGCCTATATCTTTATTTCCCAAATATTCTAAAGTTGTGGCATCCCAGAAGCGTGTTTCTCTAACGAATGAAAACTAGCCAGCTCCCGTGGTATTTGCTTTGCACTGCACAGCACCAGAATCAAAAAGCAATTCAATACATGAACTGCTCAATTTGCTTTAAATTCATCAAGATCCAGCTGAGGGTTGTCAAGAGTAAAACTGGTTCTTGTTAATATTATGGTGAAAAGACCTGGTTTCCTCAGCTACTACTTCTGAGAAGAGTTCCAGTATTTCAGTTGACAGAGGCCATAATAAATAGGTTTCCTCCATAATAAACAGAGACTTTATTTCAGGAAGGGGCATTCACAAGAGAATACATGTGCTCAGAAGGTGTGCTGTGTCCTTTAATTCCTCCTGCAATCATTCAACTCTCATTTTGCTATCAGTGCATCTTCACCAGGTTCCTGGGAAAATTTCCTGATGACCTTCAGCCTGCCCTAGGCTTGGGCTACAGAAATCCACTGCACTCTTAGTTTTAAAAGAAGGGAGACAGATCTAATAGCATGAACACAAATGCTCAAGTAAACCAGCAAAACCTAAATGTTTGCTCAGTCACTGACTGCTGAGATGGAATTTGCCAAGCCACAAAACTTCCCTCTCCTTCCAATTTTTAAGACGTGCAACAGGGATGCAGCAAATTCTCCCACCTGTGACATCAATCTTGAAGGTCAGTTTCTGGCCAGCAGCCTCGCAGGTGTACTCCCCAGCATCTTTCTTCTCCACCTGACACACCACCAGGCGACGCGATTTGCCCTCCGACTCCACCTTGAACTTCTTGCTGGAGGTGATCTGTTTCCCATCCTTGTACCATTTCACGTCAGTCTTCTCCTGGGCCACCTCGCAGCTCAGCATGGCATTCTCCTTCAGCACTGTCTTCACCTCCTTTTGAACTTTGTCTTTGTGTTCAAACACATCATCTGCAAGATTGGAAAGAATTAAAAATTTAGAAGAAAAAAAAAAAAAAGCCCATAAAAATGAAAGCTTTGCCTCCAAGATCACAGGGTATTGGGTTTTCAATGGGAGACCACCTGGTAGATTACAGTTTAAATAAAGCAGCCGTAAAATCAAAAAGGCTAACAGAATCAGTTAAGCAAATGCTTGAGGAAGCACTGGCAGGGACACCTTGTTTCCAGACAGCCTAGTTTCTTGCTGCTGCTCACTTGGGCAGCCAGAACTGCCATGCCTGATCTTCAGGCTTACACCAGCTTTCCTGCACACATTCTGTAGGGTCACTCTCTGCAGGCCAAGCAGGACAGGCTCTCTTGGGGAAGGTGTGTTTTGGCCACTTGCAGAGAAGACAAGGCTGCATATTCAGAGTAAACAGCAGATACTCCAGGCAGGATCCTTCATTTGCCAATGCTGTCCCATATGTGGGTAAAGGAATATTCAGGGGAAAAAAAAACCACAACAAAATCTACAAGGGTTATGAAATAGATGCGTAACAACTGGAGTATCCTCAAAGATTTGTATGGACCTGTGTCCTCATGGAACAGCATCACTTCCCAGATATATTCTACAGATCATGTGCTACTAATAGTACAAAATCAGAGTCATAAAATAATTTAGGTTAGGAGTGATCTCTGGAGGTCATCCAGTGCCACTTCCCCACTCAGAGCAGATAAAATTACATCAAGTTACTCAGGGCCATGTCCCATTGAGTTCTGAATATTTCCAGTGATGGAGATCCCACAGTCTCAAGGCTCATGTTCCAGAGCTTGACCACCCTCATGGTGCAAGTGTTTCCTAGTCTCTTTTCAGAACTTCCCACGTTCCAGCTTGTATGCTTTGCCTCTTCTGTCACCATGCATTTCTGATAAGAATGTGGAGCTGTGGACTCTACACCCTCCCATTAGACAGCTGCAGGCAGCAATAATATCTCCCTTTTTTCTTTTCTAGACCGAACAAATTCACTTCCCTCAGCCTCTCCTCATATGACATGTGCTTCAGCCCCTTAATCATCCTCGTTGCCTCCACTGGAGATGTGCAACAGCAACTTGGATTTCCAGATGGAGTAGCTGTCAGATTCTCCAATCAAGCAGGCACTGACTTCAGAAAAGTAATTTGATTTTAGGCTTGCTTTTGGTAAATTCCAAGGATATCATTTTAGAAGCTGGGCATGGGAAGTAACTTTGGATGTAGAGATCACAAGATGATCTAGTCTGCAGTAAATAGAGGGATTAACAAAAATATATCTGTAACACACTTGTTTGAAGCTACCAAACTTGTGTGGATTATGAGAACTGATTCATGAAGAATAGATTAACGATTTGTTCAGGACTCAGTGTGGAACATAGTATCTTCACACTAAAGTGTTCAGAATCTGTACTTCACCCAGCAGAAAAACAGGAAGGAAAGGATCAGCAAGGCCAGGTTTAAAAAAAAAAAAAAAAAAAACCAAAACCAAACCAAAACACTTTTCAATCCTTTAAAAGACAGAGCACATACAAGAAAAGGAAAAAAGGACAACTCTGCTGGAAAGCTGTGTCTCTGGAACCCGTAACTGTAGTAAACCAGCACGATTTGCCAGAAGTCAGGCTGGATCCGAGCTCATGCAGGAGGTTAAGACACCTAGCGAGGGGCACTCTAGCACCAGAAATACATGTAGACAGGGGAAGCACTGGGGATGCACAGTGTGGGTTTCATGTTTCAAAGCTCTTTGTATCACACTTCTGAAGAAAACAAGCCAGTGTTCCTAGAAAGTGTTCTACAGGCTAATTTGTTCTTTTGGGTTCTTACCCTCACTCCAGGAAGATGTTTTGCCCTTCAGTACAAAGCAATGGAGGTTCCACAAGGAGGTAAACCGAGTGAGGAACTCCTAAGCTCACACCTTATATTCTACCCTAGGCAACTCTCTTCAGTGAAAACTTTTGGATGTTTGACTTTCCCTCAGGGCAAAGGCACTTCTTACACAAAGTACTATCATTCAGTTGTACCTTGATCAACAGGAAGGTAAAAAAAATGGTGATTTAGGGTTGAAGCATAGAGGGTCAGAAGATCCGTTTTCCAGTTCTGTTTCTACAGCATACTTCTCCAGCAGTCTTGAAGGAGAACGCAAATGGATCCCACCATTTCTGCCTTTAAAGTGACCAGTAAAGTGACAAGACAGAGCCTGTTTTTCTCCATTCTAATAGTTACCCATTTGCAAAATCTATGTAACGGCTTCTCTTTGGTAGCAATGGGCTTGGGCAACACCCATCTGTGTCTTGCAGACAAAATGCCTGTCCCATTTTCCATGACACCCAAGTACCTCAAAGCCTGTGACAGGAAAAATACCTCCATGAGGAAGTATTCTTATCTTGTCTCTTCTCACCCCTGCTTACGGAGAGGATGGGGGATGCAGAGAAGGTTGGTGATAGTGAGGTCTCCCCCACATCAACCTGTAGAGGACAGTGCTACTTCCCAAAAACCTGAACCCCTGTCTCTGAGCCATGGGATTTTCTCTCATGATTATGGCTGTTTCTCAGAAGCCCTAAAAGTCAAGCCAATCCTTGGGTTTTCATCCAAGTGTCTCATGCAACCCTCCATTATTGCTGTCAGCAGCTTCCCTCACTTGCTTAGCTGCCAGCACAAACAACTGCTGAGAGCACTTCCCTGCCTCGTTGCATCCAGCAGAGGATAAATATCTCCTGGTCCCAGTTGAGAAGATCCCTCCACAAGAAGCTAAGAAGAGCTCTTCCTTCAAAGAGTGTGGTAAGATCCTTTGTTAATTTCTGCCTTTCACAGTTTCATTTATAATCTGCTATGATTTTTCTAACAGCTTCTGCTATTCAGACATTCATTGTTTGAAATAATGATCTCAGTCTTACCCTCTGCTGCTCCTACAACCTACACAGAGCCACAGAAAAAGGTCACATAATTAATCCATGGAATAAGTATTACCATAGCTTTTCTGGCACAAAGGAGAGTTGCCAAACACCACGGAGAATGAGGCAGATTTGCCCCCAGTTTCCTTGTAGGGTCTCAGTCCCCACCAACATACACCACAGTAGGCAGCCAGGGCAGAGCAAGCAGAAAGAAACCCACCGTTTGTACCTCAACAAGACCTACAACTGGCAGTCACAAGGATCTCAGTGCTGTAACACCATGCTTTACTCAGGCCACACTGGGAGCAGGCCAGCCACAAACCACATCCAGTGTGGATAATACACAACCACCTTCATAGCCAAGTCCAAAATAAAAAGCTCAGGGCCATGACCAGTGCACCAGGCTGCGGAGATGCGCACACCTTTAAACAGACATTGTTAGATTCTAGCACTGGGTGAATCCACTGAAACAGAAAAGGGCAAATGTTTGCACCAGTCCCAGCTGTATTGTCCCACATCACTTCCTGGGATACGCTTTTAACTGGATGCATATTTAAGGTTTTCTTCTGGTCCACAATCAGAAAAGAAACATCTACATCAAATTTAAGTACTCTTCCCTCATAACTCTTTCAGGCAAGACAGAAGCAAGGAAGATGAGAAAAGAAATACTGGGGAATATTTTCCATGAAAATAACTAGCAGCAAGGACAGAAATGTATGTATTGATGATTCACCAGCATCACAAACTACTGGATGCTGATCTGAACTCACTTGAAATTGTATATGTTGTGCAGTTCCTCATGAAGTCACATAGGCAAATTCTCTCAGCCAAGCCATGTCTCGTATAGGGCAGAAAAACTGTCCTAGATGAGATGGAAACTAAAGATTCTTACAGTGGAACTGCAGACTCCTAAAGAGTGGAAGGATTGTTGTATGCTTGTCCTGTTCTTACATCCTTTTTCTTAATAATCACTTGTGGTCAAAATCAGGGAAAGAATACCAGCCTAGCTGGACTTTCCTCCTTCCCAAAGCATCCACACACATGCCTTTAATACCAACCTTTAAGAATAACTGCTTAAGTTCTGTTGGAGACACATATAGACCATGGCTGGAAGTAAATCTATGTCACTAGGAAGCTTTCTTTATAGCTACAGCAAAAAATACGTTATCAGATCATCCCTCACCTGTGACATCAATCTTGAAGGTCAGTTTCTGGCCAGCAGCCTCGCAGGTGTACTCCCCAGCATCTTTCTTCTCCACCTGACACACCACCAGGCGACGCGATTTGCCCTCCGACTCCACCTTGAACTTCTTGCTGGAGGTGATCAGTTTCCCATCCTTGTACCATTTCACGTCAGTCTTCTCCTGGGCCACCTCGCAGCTCAGTGTGGTGTTTTCTGATAGTGCAGCTTTCACCTCCTTCTGCACCTTCTCCTTGTTGATGAAAGCACCTTCTGCCTCTGAAACAGGGAAATATTAGGGGAAAAATATGTCGGATATAGCTAGCTTGCAGCAATAAGATATTACAGGTATTTTGCGTAGGTGCTCTACAGGATCACTCCTTGTAACATTGCTTTGCAGTCCTTTTTATCACACAGAGCAGTGAATGCATCCTCAAAACATAGCCCATATAGCCATACCTCTCTGACTAGTCTTCAGGAATGGCTCAATCGCCTCATTTTCAAATTTCTTATAATTATGATAAGGATAATTTTTCCTCTTTGTGTCTTGATGATATTTCTACACCACACATTTGGAAATAGCCAAATATAACACAATTATGAGTTGCCACCTTCACTACCACGTTATTTACAGGAATTTACCAGCATCTTGGTATTTTAGATTAAGACTGGGTGTCGTTCAGAAAATACCTTGTAACTCAATCCCAATGAAATGACAAAGGTACAGTTCTTAATACAGAAAGGTTCTTGCCTACATTATACATAAAACTGGTCTATAAAATTTGAAGTATGGTTTTCTTTCCTCATAAATCTCTAATTTTTCAGAAAACTTGCTGTAGGAAATCTTCTTTTCATACTATATACAAGGAACAAGGATTAAGTGTTTAAAATCACTTTCTTCTCAAGTATCACTTAGAACTTCCATCTCAACAAGTGCAGTTGGCATCAAAAGGGTAATGAGTGTGATCAGTAGTTAGCCAGCCATATTAATTGAAAAGATTAATTTGTCACCTTACTAAGTACTCCTGACTGATAAATTGCATCTTTTACCATTTACTTTAATGATTGTTTGACCTTGTTCTCCTTTTACCAACAACTGGTGTAGTCACTGTCAGCTGCTATATTAGCGTACATGTGAGATGTGGGAGGACAAAAAGACCCTAAAAAAATGGACATTTTTCCCCCACTTATTTACCTTAAGAAATAACTGCACAAGTAGTATAGCATATGCTGATATGCCTACATGATGGATATTACATAGCAACAGCCATCCAGCATTTAGTACAGGCAGCCTATGCCTCTTAGGGTCCCAGGTATGTACTGGAGCATCGCAGTCCATGATTTCACTGCTACAGAAGCACAAGCTCCAAAGGTAAATGCTCGACTCACAAGGCCTGGGGTTGCCGTTGCCCCTCAGTTGCAGTGCAAGCATGGAAGATACTTCATCCATCCAGGTTCAGGCATCTGGGTTGCCTGGGTAAGGTGACCTGGGAGACTCCTGGTTCTCCCTGGCAGTCATGGAGAACCCCTTCCATAACCCACGCTACTGCCTTTCTCCCCCCAGTCACTCTGCAGCTTCCTAGTGCCATCCTTTACTCCTTGACGTCTCTCTCCTCTACATACAGTCTGTGTCACGTCTGTACTCTGAGCAGCAGCAGCTGCCTGGGAGGGTAAGGAGTAGGGGTAAGCTCAGGTCAGGTCCCTACACTGCTGACCGTGCACTACACGCAAGCCGGGGAGCCGTATCATAGGCTTGCCGTCAATATTGCACGGTCCAGGGAAAAAAAGAAATCCTGCAGGGAGCAAGCCAAAGCAGGAAACAGCTTATACGCTCTAATTTTGAGCTCCTCTGTTCATAGTGGCTGTAGAAGGGGTGTAAGGAGCTGTCATTGTCATTAAGGTGTCATTAACAAGGCAGTGCACATAGCCTATGCTGGGTGATGCAAAACTCCTCAAAGGCATGCGTCAGCCCACTGCAGATTAAGGAGCGTTTGGGTAACTGAAAAGAGCTCGAGCACACACCATGGTTTGCATTTAAAACCAATTGCAAAATTATAAACATTTCAACTTCCACCTATGACTTGGGCTGTGAACGCTGGGTGCACTAAAGGAGTTACAAACCAGACCGTGTCAATGGCTGCTGTATTTAAAATTTCAAATTAGCAGAGCAGGAATATTCCAGATGATTTACTTGCTTGTTCTCTGCATTCTTGCCCTTTATAAAAAACACTTTTATAGTGGTAGGAAATGTGATTAGAACTTTTAATCAGCTTACAAAGTGATTTACACTAGCCAGTAATTTGCCTTAGAAAATTAAAGTTAAACAAGTGTTCCATGCAGATGACATTTCCAACCTCATCTGAAACCAGTTAGTGAAATTTCACTGAAAATGAGGAAAACCATGTTTTCAGGACATGGAGCTTTCACCAACTTCAAATAAGGATTTCACTGCTTACCACGAATCTTGAAAGAATGAGATTTCAGAATCAGCTCTTTTTGCTACACATGGAGCCCAGTCCCAAGGTGTACAGCACCTGGTTCTTTAAAAGCCAAAAGCTATAGCTGCATCCCAATGCTCAACGTGGAGCATCTAACCTTCAAGCTTTCCATAAATAGGGAAGTTTTTTGTGCTACCAGTGGAGCCCTGGAGTACAGGAACCCTGAAAAACTTTCTGAGGGCAATGGTAACAGGATAAATTAAGACCCAGAAAGCCACTGCACTTTGGGATAATCTAGTAAGATGAGGATTTCTGTAGCAAAAGAGCCAACCACTCAGAGTACTCATAATCCCTCCTGACTTTCACACTAGATCATTTTCCAGACGGTGCTGGACTTGCATGTCACGTTACAGTCGTACACATGAAAAATACAGCAACAGTAGCTAGGCAAGCACTCTGCTTGCGACAGAGGGGGAAAGGTGTTACCTTACCCCATGCAGCAGTGAAGTCATCCAGTTTGAAAGAGAACTAAAAACCTTTGGTTTCTGAGGCAGACAACTAAGAATAGCCCTCAGCTACAGAAATTCAACTGTAAAGGTGCTAAATTTCTGTGCTTTCTGACTACACCTCTGTAGTGTATGAACCAGTTTCACCAGCTGAGCACAAACGTTGTTTATACCAGCGGTCTTTCTATCAACGCCCTTGTTGCATTTTCTCTGACAGATGCCTCTCAAATCTAGCCTTACTGTAACCCATCCTTCACTGAAGCTGAAAGTTCCCTTGGCCAAAGGCACGTGCTACACAATTCATGACAAAGAGCCCAAGTGCCCCAAGAACACCCTGCGTACCCGACGCAGAGCAAGGATACGTAACAGCCAGTGCCTTACAGTATGTGCTGTGGGGAGCAGCAAGGCTTTATGCTGTAGCAGCAGCTGCACACCGCACACGTAAGGTGGAGAGAGCAGGATGCCCCAAAGCAGCGAAGAGCAGTAAAGACTGCAAGCTTTACAAGGGAACAGCACTTGAGCTATGCCCTGCAAGGACTTCAGGTCTCCAGCACAACTGCGAGCACAAAAGTCAGAGTCCTAATGCAGTTGCTCTTGCACATAGCTGATAAAATGCCAGGCCTCTGCCAGCATTAGGGTTCCAGCGTGTCTGATGCTGTAAGAAAGCAAAGGAGAAAATAGATTCCCTGTTCTGATCTCAGAATATGAGACAAGAAAACAGAGAGGCATTTGACTGCAAAGACAGTGGAGTGTTATACATGCAATCAAAAACAAGCCAAACCCTTTCTTGTCATCCAATTCAGAAATGATCACTCAGAATGTAGCTGACAAGTCCATAGCTGCCTGGAGCTTGAGATAAAATTTACTGGACCTTTCTGCAAAATATACTGAGACCAAAGAAATCTATAGTGTAGTCAGGATGAAAGAACAGCCTCATTATTAGAACCTCAGACTCCAAATCATGTTGTTAATGAGAAAAATACAGACAAACATTTCTGGGCTTATGACTGGTCATTACAGATGTAGAAATCACAATGAACAGTCATCACCTTTGGTTTCAGCAGATCACAGATATGTGCAGTGCAGCTGATACAAAATTTTTAGGACAATACACTGCCACCAACTCCCAAAGATTCTCGATGCAGCCACAATAAAGTAGGGATTGTGTAAACACTACTGTTTAAATATCGCTTGGTAGAAAAGTATTTGCACCACTTCTCATAGCTAATTGTGATTTGTAAAGCTATCCAATGACAGATTAAAAAATGGCAGAGGAAGAGCTGAATGAAAGGTTGTTAAATACAAATCGTAATTCAAATTGCACATATTTGTATCCACTTGTGCTCATCATCCAAAAAAGTTTCATGGTGTGTGGAGTTACGAGGCTGTGCTCACAGACATCTTTGCCCCAAGAGACTGTGGAATAATGGAAGCAATTCCCTGTTTTGGGAGGGAGGACACTGTACAGAAAAGATGAAACAAAGAGGGAAGAAAACAGTGACTTTCATGGAAGAACAGCAGTAACAAAGGGAGGAATACCAATGATGATAACCACATTGGAAGAGGTCCTTCAACGCAGTGCCGGCTACTGAAAACTCGTGATTCACTATCACTGAGCCTAAAGCAGCAGCACAGGTTGCTGAGGAGCCGACAGCAGGATACCTACACATAACCTCTAGGTCTGCCCAGTCCTGCACAACCTCCCGGAAATGGTAGCTTAGATCAACATCAGGAAGTACTTTAACAGCATTCCTAATGTTTTGACAGAGAAAACGGTAGAAAACACCCAGACACAAAGAAAATGCAATTAAATACCAATAAAAATCTGCCTCCCACCTGTGATGACAATCTTGAAGGTCAGTTTCTGGCCAGCAGCCTCGCAGGTGTACTCCCCAGCATCTTTCTTCTCCACCTGACACACCACCAGGCGACGCGATTTGCCCTCCGACTCCACCTTGAACTTCTTGCTGGAGGTGATCAGTTTCCCATCCTTGTACCATTTCACGTCAGTCTTCTCCTGGGCCACCTCGCAGCTCAGCGTGGCATTTTCTGATAGTGCAGCTTTCACCTCCTTCTTCACTTTGTCCTTGTTGATAAAGGCATCTTCTGCTTCTGTGGGGTGGGAGAGGAAATTAAAAAATCAAATATACGTTTACACTGCCCAAAGTGTTCAAACCCAGGTGAAAAATATGACAGTTTCCAGTTTCCACAGTTGTGTTATTATGCAATGGTCCCACTCACAGCAAAGGTACGCTCAGACAGGACATGGCCCTCCGTATGGCACGAGGAAAACACATCAGCTGGTTTTGAGCAAAATGATTCAGTGCTTCAGGAGTCCAGCTTCTTCCCATCTCCACCGAAATCCAACTTTTTGTTTGATAATGTAATGCACAATTTATCTCCCAATCTCACCTACCACCGGGACCCATATTGTAAGCCTTGCCCAGTCTAGGTACTTCTTGAGCAGACCTGTTTTCCTACTACTTCCAGGCTTATTTTCCTACACATCTAGGAGCTGACCCTACCTTTTTCCATATAAATCATAACAGCACATGTAAACTTGCATATTTTTTTTTCTTTACTGGGAAATCGGAAAACACTGCTGAGCAGGATGCATCTCACAGATGAAAACAACCAGCTATAGGCGTCTGTGACAGTGGCTGCATGCAAGGTGGTTACCTGACCAACTTCACTACTCAAGGAAGACCTAGGCTACCCAAACCCTGGAGTGTAGAGTGATTCATTTTGCTCTGTAGTGAGAGGAACTCATGGACCTTTCTGAGATGAGACCAGACAAATATCCCACCTGTGACACCAATCTTGAAGGTCAATTTCTGGCCAGCAGCCTCGCAGGTGTACTCCCCAGCATCTTTCTTCTCCACCTGACACACCACCAGGCGACGCGATTTGCCCTCCGACTCCACCTTGAACTTCTTGCTGGAGGTGATCAGTTTCCCATCCTTGTACCATTTCACATCAGTCTTCTCCTGGGCCACCTCGCAGCTCAGCGTGGCGTTTTGTGTCAGTACAGCCTTCGCTTCCTTTTGTACCTTGTCCTTGTTCGTAAACACGTCTTCTGTCTCTGTAAGAAAGCCACAATAGGCACACACAGATTTTTGCAGTTGTCTCCTCCAGTGCTGAACTAACTTCATCCTACTTGACTATACTTGCCTCATGATGGCCCCTTAACACAAGAAAGCACCTTCAACTCTGTTTTGCTGATAGGAAGTGAATAGCTGTATGAGAATTCTGGGATAAAGTTAAGAAACTCACAATCTGAGCACAGATTTGAACCTGGCACTTAGAGCACCATCATGAGCTGCCTGAACCCTTCTCCCTCTTCTCTCTTTTTCTCTTCCTGCATCTCTCCAAGCTTCCAGTGAACCAGAGGGAACAACCCTTGTATCTTCATATCCAGGAACTGTTGCTCTTTTTCTGCCTATTTGGGTCACTCCAGTCATTCTCCATCTAATCAGAACCCTTCAGACACCTCCCCCTTCTTTTTTAGCTATCCCTGCCCCTCTGCCATGGCCTTACATTATGATTCTGCAGTTTTTCTGCAGACGGACCAGGTAATTGTGAGCGGTGCAGAAGTTTTCATCCTTGCCCACCATTTTTTTGTAGTTACAAATAGTCACAGGTGCAAAAGCATGTTGGATAACCAAAAAAATCAAGTCCTATGACTGAAATAATTCACCCCAGAGAGGTTGTGAGATCCTCCAAATATAAGATGCTACCTTAACTGGAATGCTCCTTTACCTTTGGCATTTCTAGCACTTTCTCACCTCTGACTTTGACTTGGAATGTTACTTTGTCGTCCTTCGTTTCACAGGTATAGCTCCCTTGGTCTTGCTTTGTCACCTTCTTGATGATGAGCTTGCGGTGTGTCCCTTGGGAGATGACTGTTGTCCTCTGGTCCTGCTTCACCTCAGTTTGATCCTTCCTCCATACCACGCCTCCACTCGCAACTGACACCTCACACAGCAGCTCAAGGTTTTCAGAAGGACTGACTAATATTTCTGGAGTTGTTTTGGGCTTGTTGACAAAATTAACAGTTTCATCTGGAAAGCAAAAGAGAAAGTGGTTTATACCTTGATTCTGGCTTATCAGCACAAAATTAAGTAATTACTGTTCATTATTTCATTGCTAGTCACATTTGGCTGATCAAGTTTCACCTCTGGAGGTGTAAATGTACGCATGCGTGCATGGTACTGTTGGAATGTATGATAGAGTGTTAATGGTTATGCCAATAAACTGTGGTTATGAGTCAGAAAAGTCCCTCCTGAGATACAGCAGTGTTCTCTCTACTGGGGAACTCGTCATCTAAGTTTTAAATCATCCAGAGAGTTAGTACATAGCAGTCTCCACTTTGGGAGCTGGGTATTTATGTATCCTTTACATTACAACAGCCTATTAGGTCTGCACTGTGGCATTAATACTAGCCTTATTAAGTTCTAGATGGACATGGATCTATGCCTACCTGTATTCAAAAGCAAAATTCACCTAACTGATGTGCAACCTTCTTCTGCATCCCCTTCAGAAGCCAGGCATGAAAACTGTCTACCTGAGCACAGATGCAGTGGTTTCTATTACCAGAGCTGTGTGTGCACAGAGCCATGAGCAGAACCTGGCCCAACATCATGAGACCATAAAGCCTGACATGTGCTTTAATTCACAGCTCCTGTCTCATCACACATGAAAGTTGATGCCTGACTTTCTGACAGATGGTGCAAACTCCTTCTCTGATCTTCAGATAATTGCTCTCAGTTACAGTGCAATCACATCTCTTACATCCTTCTGGATCTTTTAAATCAAGATGAGATGCTCTCAAGTTGCTGACACTTTAATCACCAGTCCTTGTTTTGATTTCAGGTAAGCTCTAGGGAATATGTATTGATGCCTGAGTACACAAACAGCTTTGAAAAGATCTAAGAAGTCTCAGAAGGCCTTGTTGGAAGTGATGAGGAGTTGCCTTTAAATGTTGCCGAGTCCATTCCTGCAGCCCCATGTTCACAATATCAGTCCCACTGGGCTAATTCTTCCCCAGACCAGATCTATTATCCCACATATGGGATAATCTCATTGATAAGATACTCACCAATTTCAAGAGGACTAAGTTAATATATGAGCCAATAGTGTCACATCTTTCTACTGAATCTGTTTTTCACGTTAGGAGAACTCACCACTGCTCAGAACTCATAGCTCAAGCGGTAGAGGCTCCTGCTTTGATACCTCAGCCTAGACCCTGCTGACTGCGCACACGGGTAGCCACACGTATGAGCTGTGCAAGCACACACACACAGAGCATGTGGCATGTATGCAGCAGCAATACAGCATTTTATCAACTCGGGGGCGAGGGGGGTTGCAATCATATTTGTAAAGGTAAAAGCAAAGGCAACTGAATAAGAGGAGACAGGCACCTTGTGTGTAAAATGTGAGCAAACCTATTCAACACACCCTGTGCCTAAGTTAACAAGCAATATTTGATGAGCATGTCAGGTATTTCATACCCTTCATTCCACCAAGGCAGCCCTTGCCTGAAGAGCAAGCTGATGGCTGTCAGTTATAACCGATCTTAGCTTAGTATTGCATTTCTTTTAGCAGCAACTGTTGCTTTCAGTCACTGAGTAGTCCAAGGACAATTGCTATGGTACACTCATGCCAGCCACATCTGCGGCATCAGAGAACATATAGTTCATTAAAAATTGTAATCATTACGACTGATCTTTTCTTCAAAATTTAGGTGACCAAAGGAGGATAGTCTCTCCAGAACCCTGCTGTTAAGATTATTGGGGTATCTCGTTACCGTGAAGACAGATTACTTCCCTGCCTGAGACCATCCCCTCACTGTGCAGCACTACTTCTTATCACTCTGGAAAGTTTTTATGGTGACATGTGAAACAGGGTAGAAGTTGCCTTAACTAACAGGTTGTAATTAAATCCTTGTTAACCAGAAAGTTTGTGGGGATACACAGTTACTTAGCAGATACATGTTTTCCTTGCCTGAGCTTGCAATGTTTTGTCATAGCAGTTACAGGTGAGATTCCCCTAACCGGCACGTGGCCATCACAAGGTTAGGTATCCAGTCTCATGTGTCATGCAGGCTTCCTCTGTACTTTGTGTTCAGACAAAGCTCCAGGACACTTTTAAAATCCATCTTAGATAGCTTTCATTAGACAGTATAACTCAGATGATATAAATTGCCCTTTAGGGGTCAGTTCAGAGCTTGGTTGGCTCTTTTAGACCAATTTTTCAATGGGTGAGGTCAGGACTATGAATTACACTCAAAGTTAAATTGCATAATGTTGCATTCTCAGCCAAAGAAAAGTGGAGGTGAGATGCAGAGTAAATACCTGAGCAAACACCAGTTGTAAACAGCTGTAGAGGAATGAAGGAGGGTTAATTATCATAGATAACACACAGCTGTGGGCTGGCTTCAGGGGCGTCAGGTTGGTTGATGTAGGTTAGGTGCAGCTGTGGCTGGTTCCTGCTAAGTGGTTGGGCAGCCAAGGAAGAGACACAAGGAAGGAGTAGAGAGAAGAGAGAGAGCACGTGCCCTGGATGAGGTGAGACTAGGAGAAGGCAGCAGAGGGACTGGAATGAAGAGTGTGTTAGTATGAGATGGTAAAAGACCTTGTTGCAGCTTGATAGTTTTGAGAGTGCTGCAACAAACTGCACGCAATCCCTCTAGCTCAGTAAACCATGTAGCAACCCCTCAAGCCCACTGCTGCACTAGATTGATCATCCCTGCTGAGTTTTTAGCTAGCTGATGAACCTCATGTTAGTAACATGGATGTACTGTTACATACATGTATGTAGATGTAGAGTTTCAATTTGTAGCTTAGGACAGGCTACAGACATAAGCCAGGAAACTACTTTCAGAAGAAAGGTTCTCACCAGGCTATGCAAATTAAATCAGTTGAATTTGACAGATATTGAATTTCACAGATAAATTCTTGTGTCATTTTATACTCTGGCTCCAACCTGGACTGGAACACATCAGTGACAAACATTTCTCTTCTGGGCTTGACCTGACAGCCACGTGCTTTAGCATGTGGTTTATGCCGAGAGGCATGTGCCATGAACTAATAGCTTCATTTACAGTACCGCAGGGAGATGTCCCAGGGATCACAGCGTCCTTTGGGAATAGCAGGAGATGCTTGACTCTAAAAATCAGGAGTTAAACTTGTTGTAGGACACAGGGCTTTCACAGTAAGACTTCAGGACCACCTCGGTCAGGAGGTTCAAAGACAAGGTACATGCTGAGCTAAAATGAATAAAGGCCAGCTGTGGTGCTCAGCCCGTTCAGCCAGCATGGTATTTGAGTCACGACTCCAAGCCTACTAAAAGCTCATACTGACTAGAATACAGAACAGCATCGTTATATTATTTGGCATATTGTGAATTTGCATAAGGACCACAGTCAGGGTCAAAGTTTCTGAAATAGGACTGTGCAATCTTGGCTCAAAAATCTGGCTATTTACGAGGTAAAATGAACAAAGTCCTGAGTTTCTAACACAGCTTCTGATCCCATAGTTGCATCACTTACCTGAGACTTTTAAGTCAAAAGTAAGAGTGTCATCTCCAATTTTGCATGTGTATGTTCCTTCATCTTCTTTCGTTACAGCTGAAGCCACAAGCTTATGCAGTTTTCCTTTATCTTCCACGGTGAATTTCTTGCTGGCTGTGATTTCTTTGCCATCTTTGTACCACTTGACCATGACGTTGGCCTCAGAGGTCTCAGAAACAAATTCAGCCTGTTTTCCAGCAATGGCCCTAATAACTCCTCCACTCTTCTCTTTGTTTATGAAGTTAGCAAGTGCTGAAACAAATACAGACACACACACCACCAGTAAAGAATTGTGTGGACATCAGTAAATGTGTACACTTACATCTACATTAGATATGCATTTATCATAAGATCAAATATGTGTGTTTAATTATGGATCTCATTACTAGATTCTGATGCAGAAGCAGCCAAATTTTCAGTCCTTAATGAACCATATACCTGGATTATCACACAACAGTAGATACACAACACAGGAGGCTGAGTCAAGGAAGGAGGAAGCCCTAGGCAATAGGGCTTTAAGAAAATATCTGAGAGAGGTAAGGGAAGAAATGAAACAAGCAAATTGGAGGGAAAGAAGTGAAGGTTATTGAACCATTGTGTTGTAACCACCTGGCAAATAAATAAACTCTAAAAGAGATGAAAATGTAGTCTAGAGAAATTAAATTATATTAAATTAAAAATCTATATGGATATCACATATAACTGAAACGAAAATAAATTTAATGCTGGAAATTAACTGCAGCATAGAAAATAAACAACAGATCTGGCACCACATTAATGTGTAGTGGAATAATTGAGTCACCAATTGCCCCAAAGCAAAGATTCAAAACCCACAAATATCCTAGCTAAAAAAATGAGCCTAAAACCACAGTCCCGTCTTACTTTAGATATTGGAATTAACTTTCAAATGTCTTCTTAACATACTGTTTTAAAACACCATAGACAACCAAGTCCTTTGTTGGGACTGTGCAGTCAACGTACTAAAACTCAATGTAAACGTTTCTTCCTTAATTTCAAGAAAATGCTTACAAATTAACAATTCCCCCTGTGGAACGTGTGGCAAAAGCAGTTATTAGCTTTCACTGCTGACACTATAACAAGCAGGTGCAGTCCACGGTCTGGACCAGCTAAGTGTGACTCCCAGGCTTCTGCTCCCAAGGCGGTATAATCAGTGCCACGTCCTGATGCAACGCACAAGGCTTCTCCTTTAGCTCAGAGACCCTAGCCACAGGGATGGATTTTGCATTTTGTTTCTTTGCTTTTAAATATATTTAGATTTCTCCAAGTCTGTGGTAGTGCTTTTAATTACAGGCAATTATTTGGTAGGGAAACAACATTCACCAGCTCATATGATGACAGTCTGGAGGCCTAAAAGTGAAGAGTGAATTGACTTGCCGAGCAGTACACAGGTAAGAAAGGAAAAGAAAACCCCAGACCCAAATCTCCTCCAACCTAAGACTTAGAAATACCCAGCAAGCAAATAAACAGGGAAAGGGAAGGGCATGACCGTGCAGCCAAGGGCCTCTCAAGCTCTGCTCCCCAAGGGTCTCTGTGCAATCACCAGCTTCTGGCACGGACCGGAGCTTGCATTTGACCTTTCCAGGTCCCTATCAGCCCAGTTTTCTAGAGTTTACTAAGTCTGCTTATTAGAAGAATATCTATGAGTCAAGAAGTCATACCAGAAGCATTTATCCAGGGAAAACCTCCTTTTCCTTTTTAAATTGTTTTTTCTTAGGGCCTCTGTTTCCATTTGTTTCTCTAGTGACTGATTGTGTTGGAGCTTTCCCTTCAGTAGGACAACACACAGTCCTTCTGCTGAACCCAACCACCTACACCCATGAAGCCTGCAGGGCCCGAACACTGCTGAGACCTCTGCTTCTCCACCAGCATTACCAGGACTCAGCCCACAGGTTTAAAGGTTTGGGAGGAAAAGGGTGACGGGTTCATTCATGGACCTTTCACTTCCTTAGGAAACTAGAGTGAGAAATACAACCACAGCAGTCCGAAGGAGACTTCTCAGGTGTCCCATTTCGATGCAGGAGGTCACGTGTCAGAGAACCCCTGCCATGTGAAGTCTCACGGCACTGGAGGGACTGCAGTGATAAATGGCCAGTGCATTTTCTAGCAGGGTTTATTTGGGCAGGAGGCCCAGCGAGTGACACACCTCTGGCCACGGCTGGGCACGGTGGCCTCTCAGCAGCCACGTGATGCCCATGTGCCAGACACAGCTGACCTGCTCATCAGATGATTCACCAGCTAGCTGTGTCTGATTTACAGGAGGAATGGATAAAAGCTGGTGACACTGAAAGGAAAAATACTGGAACAGCACTTGTGAGCCTCATCCTACAAGGATGAGATGTATCAAAGCTGATTCTCCAGGAACCAAACTACCAACGGCAGACGTTTAAGTTACAGCTTGTCAACACAGACTTGAAAATAATAGCATTGATTACTCATAGTCACATTACAGTGAAAAGCACATGGAGATGTCCATCAGCTAATTCAATTAAATCTATGCGTAGACATGCCAGCATGAAAAATGATGCTGAAGAGGTGGAAAGAGAGAGAAGAAAACCAAAATTAAGAGCAGCTGCCAAGTGTAGACAGCAATTCCTCCCTCCACAGATTTAGTCACATTTTTAAATTATTTTTTTCACCTCTCTTTTGAATTTGCTCTTTGAGAATAACCAAGTACGCAAGTTGTCAAATGCAAAACACAGACATTACTCTGTGGCTTTGTAGTTTCTACAGAGACCAAGGAAGGTGAGAAGCCAGCAGAACATGATGATGAAGCACCTCATACTTAGTGTAGGAACAGTGCGATCCTTGCTGGGAAGAAGGCAAGTGGTGAGTTATGGGACAGAACACAGAAATCACATGGCTTTACAGAGTGACCTTGACAGTTCAAAGCAATATAGCTACTGAACTCACCCCGGATGATGTGTGACAACAGGTTAGACTGTCCTGGAGTCAGGCTGTATACACTGAACCCTAGCAGACATGTAGATGATCCCATGAGGAACGGTCTGGGGATACACTGGGGCTTTTCAGCCAAAACCTGGTCCTGTTCAAGGCAGAGGAAACTCTCCCATGAACTAGTTCCTAAAAGCCTGCACAGACAGGAAGGCTTGCAAGAGGGAGGCTTAATGCTGTTGGTTGCAGGGTAAAGGTTCAAGACTCCAAGCCTTGGTCTGGGAGTGGATGTGCCCACCAGCCAGGCAGCAGGCACTCAGGAAGGGACTGCCATGAAAACAAGAACAGCCAAACAACGAGGCAGCTGTAAAACAGTACTTGTTCAAATCTGACAAACAGGAACCATTAAAAGAAAGTGACATTTCACTGTTTGTTCTATGCAGCCTTCCATCTGAGTACCCTGCAAACAGCAATGAGCCAAGCTATCCAGTGTACCCTGGAAAGGTCTGTTCTTATTCATCAGGGTACTGACAGAAAACAAAAAGAACCCCAAACAAACAAAAAAATCCAGTGATGCCAAGATGATCTCAGCCCATCAGAACTTGAATCACAGCTGAACTCTTCAGTGACTTGTCCAATATCACATAGCAAGTATAGGGCAGATCACATGTGCCATGCCCTGCCCCTGTGAATTTCTTTGCCACAAGATTTTCTTTGTCACAAGAGCACCTTTCACTACCCACTATTTAATCTCAGGAAATAACACTAAGACATTCCATGGAATATCAAGACATCAATTTGAGTGAAAGCACAGTTTGTACCCACTGAGACAGTGTTAGATCTTGTATTCACTCCACGCTCTACTCTGGGACCACAGACACTGCCAAGACTAGATGCTGATGTGGAGGTACCACAACTCCCTACACTGCCTCTGGAGCACTCCCTGTCTGTCCCTTGGTCAATCTATTGGCTTAGGGCAGGAACAGGCCATTAACACAAAGCAGCCCGGACAGTCACATACCTTTCACTGAAAGCTGATAGAGCATTTTATCCCCTTCACTGATGCACTCATAAACTCCAGCATCCTCTGCTGCAGTGCCGCGGATTTTTAGGATGTGCTTTTTCCCCACGGTTTGAAGTTCATATTTTTCACTGCCCTTGATCTCTTTCCCATCCTTCATCCACTTCACAGTAGCCTCTGCATCCGAAAGCTCAGCCTGAAGTTTGGCATCCTCCCGCAGCCGAACAGAGACTTTTTCTGTATCTCTGCTCTTGTTGGTAAATCTCACTGCAGCACCTGGCAGGAAAAAAGCCTTCGTTATTTCAAGTTATATCAAGAAAACATGTCCCTGATATAAGTCAGTTGTGGACTGTGAGATCTCATAAAGAGTATTAGGTCCTGTTCCTGCCCTTACATTCATGTCAATACAGAGCATTTTTTCCCAGTTCAGGAGACTTGATCTGTTTTTATTGCCAGAGTTACTAAGAAAAAAAAAAAAGAAAAAGCATGTCTTTCTACTGATTAAATAATACCCGAAACATGCTTCTGCAAAGGCTTTCACCCGAAGTCAAACGCACCCTTCCAGAATGAATGAATGCCTATTCATTACCTTTTGCCATGCAATATGGGTAGACACAGACGTTACCAACATTTCATAGAGGAAAGCTGGAGCACCCAACTCTCAATGCTCAATCAAGTTACACGACATTAACCTGCACATCACACACAACTGTGGTAGGCTAAAAAACTTCCAAGCAAAAAAACTTTGTTAGCAATTCATGCGCCTTTACATTTGAAAGGCTCCACTACAGTCAGAAAGACTAGCTAAACCTGGATTTGAAATTACTGGCTGAAGGTGACTCAGTGGCAGATCTGGTGACAGAATCCACTCAGTGACAGTTGTGACTGCAGAAATGGCAAGCTGAGTTAAGCAGTCTGGTTCAGATACCAACCAGCTGGCCAGATTGACTCACTGAATCCTGTGCTATCACGGGGAGGTCATTACCAGGACCCATGTTAGTTCGTATGATGCAATTTCAAGTAGTGCCTACAGACCAGGCATCAGTGAAAGCCTCCGGCCCCGGTTCCAATCATCACATCACCGCAACTGCCCCCTGACTGGAAGAAGAAAGGACAGATGAAAACAAATACCTTTCACTCTCATCGTGGTGCTGGTGTCAACATTATTAGCAATAAATTTCACTTCTGCTCCATCATCGTTCTTGGTGACATTCTTTATGATTAGGGTGTGAGTAGTTTGGGTTCTCTTAATGATGTAGGTCTCACTTTCATGTAAGACTTTACCATTCAGGTACCAAGTGCCGGAACATGTTGTCGTAAGGTCAACAGTAAACAGGGCATCCCCTCCAGGTACAGCTTCAACAGTTGTCAGAGGCGTTTTCACAGCCAAGACTGGTTCTAGGGAAGAAGAACAACATGCATCTCTGAGACCAAAGGACACAAGACTGCCACGCTGGAGAACAGGTCTTCCTAAGAACAAAGATCTTGAGATAAGCAAGATATAAGAATAAAATCATGCAGCCTTATACAATTTCTATGCACCGAAGGCAATGCACGGTTGGTCAACAGGATTTGATTTCTACAGCTGCAGGTAACTGACCTCTGGCATTAGGGTAAGCCCTGTTTCTGCAAGGAAAGAACAACAGGCATATTTTACTGATATTTTTTTCCCTAAGATGTTTAAAGGCATAAAAAGCCCGAAACACCTAGGTTCCCCAACAAGCGAGCTATTTATTTATATAACCAGTTTTATTCTTAGATTTCAGAAGGATCATAAGGAGGCCACCCAGCCTTAAGTCACTTTTACATATCTTAGGAAAACACAGACATGTTTAGACAGCTAGAGAAAACGATGTCAAAAATAACAAGACACAGTATGATCAAAGTCTGTGCAGATATTGTCCAGTGCAATGAATCAAAGGAAGAAGCAATCTCATTGCACACGATGATTCTATTGGCACACTGGCACTTGAGAAATATAGTAATAACCCCATTATTTCTCCTAGTAACTCTAAGATTAAAAAAGAGACTGACTGGAACTTGGTTTTCATCACAATATGAACACCCACAAATATTCTTTAGGTGCAAGCTTGGTAATAATCTTGAAAATTGTATTATAAGCCCACCTCTATTTTTCACTTCATACCAGGTCTAGAAGTATTTACAGGGTTAAGGTCCATTGCAGAGAGCTCTGCCTCTCACACAGCCCGATGTGAGATACTGGAATATAAGCACACTCACAGCTCTATCGCAGAAACCCAACCACCATCACTTTGGAGATGGTCAGTGGTTGAAATGAGATAGGAGAACCAGCAGTGAAGGGGAAAAGGTTTTGCTGTGCAATTGCTCTATCCTCCTCAAAGTCATGGGAAACATTTTAGAGCACCCATGTGGCAGAGCAGCACAGACTGACCCATTTTACAAAGGTTTTGAGCTCACCAAGGTGCATGCTCCCTGGGAACTCCAGGTAGGGGCTCTGTCCGTAGGAGTTGACTGCAGACACTCGGAACTGATAGTCAGCCTCTTCCGACAGGTTGTTCACCGTGAACTCTGGGACAGGGACATGAGACTCATGGCACCTCACCCAGGTAAAGCCAGTCAGTTTCTTGCGTTCCACGATGTAGCCATCAATTGGAATGGGGCGGTCCATCTTCGGAGGGGACCATGCTAGCGTCACTGAGGTTTCTGTTTTATTTTTCACCACAGGGTCGGCTGGGGGTTGGGTGGGAGGTTTTTTGGGAGCTGCACAAGGGGAAAAAAAAAAAAGCAAAAAAGCAGAGAAAAAAAGTCAGAGTGGAAAAGCCACTGCACCTCACTGGAAAAGCTTACACTGAACTAAAAGCTACTCTTGCTTAATAAACCTCCATAAAACATTGATGCAGGATGGAAAAGCAAGAGAATGGATAGAATGTGCTTTTTTGGGCTGTATTACGCAAAGATGTATAATACTCCTACCTTCACAGCTAAACATATGTGATTTCTACACACTATTACAATTGTCTGCACAAAGAATCTGCAATGAACAGTTCATAGGCTTAAAATTCCAGTGCTAGATACAGACCCACATTGCTTCCTATACAACTCCTGGGCAAAGCAGACTAACAATCAGCTTGTTATTTTCACCCAGAAGATGGGTAAAAACACCAAAGTTTGTTCAAAATCCTATGCATCAAATTCCCAGTCCACTTCCCCAGTGTAAATCCAGACTAAAAACCCAAAAAACCAACAACAATAAAAAAAACAAAAATCAAAAATACCTTAATGGGATTATCCTAGCATGGTGGCACAATTTTGCCCTGCTTACTAGACATCACTGCACAGGGACAGTTGCACTAATTCTGTAAGTCTGCTGGTATTTATCTTCTGTCAGAATTTCCACCATACACATCCCCGCAGTCAGGAACGTAGGCGTGCCTGTGAGAATCGATGCGTAGCAAGGCACCATGCACCAAGGAAGAACGGGGCGATATTTTGCAATGCTTTGCACACAGGTGTGGCGTCCTGTGCAGCAGTGTAAATCTACTCCATAAAAAACAGCCTGTGCCAGGAGTCTATGTCATCCTCCTTCTTGAGAATCTGTTCTAACCATACACTAAAACATTTCAGCCCAGATCCTCGACAGGTTTCAACACAGAGCAGCTAAATAGTGTACAGCTGGCATATTTCAAAAATAAAAGATAGACATGAATAAACAGCACATGGGTTTTAGAGTTAGGGAGATGTCAGTTGCTGGCTACACAGG
This sequence comes from Falco punctatus, assembly GCF_963210335.1. Lineage (NCBI taxonomy): Eukaryota > Metazoa > Chordata > Aves > Falconiformes > Falconidae > Falco > Falco punctatus. The sequence goes on along the minus strand of NC_137583.1, from coordinate 53,885,579 downwards.
CTTCACTGTTCTCTGCAGCCACTTTCAGCTGGATACCTGTCCTGCTTCTGAATTTTATGTTCTCCCAGTGCAGAAGGTGTGTATTATAACTTTGTGTCCCGTGAGTGGGTTCTCTGGTTTAGGAATTTATGCAGAGACAGCTTTTTGCGGTTGGGGAATTAACTTCAAAAGACATGTCCCTATCATGAGCCCCTACAATTGAGGAGATGTGGCTGTATTACAGTACCTGAAGTCACCAATGTAACCCTGCAGATATTTGCATAATGAAGATTTACATTCAGCCTTTTGAACCCTTTTGAGAAGGCTCAAGTCCCATCAGGGTTATTCACTATGCGCTGCCACTGATATGGTCAAGGGGGTAGGAATTATCTGATATGCTCTAGTTACACATCTCATGACGTGCTAAAGGATTCATTTCATTTAATTTTGGCTATCTGTCTGAAAGGTGACTGGTTTAAATCAGTCAACCAGACTCCAGCTGTAATACCACGGAGAACTGCACACTCAGGAGCAATTCATCCCAGCTTAAAGAAGGTGTGCAAGACGGGTGAAATGAACCACACATTACAAATACTCAGGTATTCATGAGTATGGAGGGAGCCTGTATAATGAGCCTAGACCAAAACTGAACCCTGGGACAACGAATCTTCTCTCTGCCTCAGTTTACCCATCTTTAAAACAGGCATAGTAACAATGCAAGATACTGAGTAAATAATATATAAACATTGATTGCCTGATAAATGCTATTAGAACAGCCAGCACCAATCTCATCCACCTAATTACAAAAGATGTGAACATAGTACACAGGATTCTTCAAGCAGCTAATCAGATATGCGTGAAGTGTAAAAATAGGAAATCTCAGTGCGATATAGTTTACCTTCGTTACATAAATAGACACATAAGTGCTGTGGGGTGCACAGTTACCAGCCTGTCAGTTACTGCTGGTCAGAACTAGAAGCCAAAGGTCCCATTAGTGTAGCGTTAAGCTGAATACTAGAGACCCTGGAATCGGATCACTTGACCTTACCATCAGAAACGGCAATGTAATATTCTCTTCAGAGATACCTGTTTGCAGGAAGGCAGCTTCTTACCTTTTTCTATTCCACTGAATCAACATTTTCATCATAACTTAAACAGCAGAGTCCAAAATTAAACTGAACTTTGTCGTTCCCATTGAGTAGGTGCTTGGTTGGATGTTACAGTTTTCCAAATATCTTAGAAACTGTCACAATGCTAAACACAATACCTCATTTTAGCTCAATAGCATCAAAATGCTGCAGTGAAGTTTAGATAACACAGTAGTTGCAAACCTGTATTTAAAGATTTCTTTTTACCTCTGAGTAACTGCATTTTGGAGGTGGTGGTGGGAGAAAAGTATTATTCTTCCCAAAGAGGGACTAGAGCGTGCAATTTGTTCACATGCAAACCAGAAATGCAGCAGAGCCAGAAACCACAGGCACTTCCCTGTCTTAAAGGAAGCAGCTTTTGCCTGGGGGAAATGCAGCACCATCAAGATAAAGCTAACTAAAATTACGCAACTTCACCAAAATTTCATTTCATATCCGATCTCAACTACATCGCACCTGCTGCTACTGCTCTGTCAACCAAATCCTTGCTCAGATCAGGTGTGCCAGCTGAAGGAATCCTCCCGCCTGTGTATTACATCAGTCTCCCCAAGTAAAGCTGAACAGGACACAGATTCCTTCTTTCAGCAGAGCTACCACCAATTCACAGCGTCTGCCCAGCTTGGTCGTGACAAAGAGGATGAGAGAGGACACTGCTTTACTGGGCTTCACAAAAGAAAAGCAACTCTGTTTTCAGGGGGAAGCACTTCCCCTTTTGCTTGCAGGTTTTTTGTTGTTTGGGGTTTTTTTAATTTTATTTCTTTTTATTTTATAATTTATTTTAATGCAAACAGCTTAAGAAGTTAAAATCAAAGTAAGATGATTCATGTTTGGTGAACATTTGATTACCCCTGAAATGCTTCATCTGCATGTGTGTAGATGTTCCTTCACAGATGTTTTTGCTTGCTAGAATCGAAATGAACTTCATACTCTGCCAAAAATGTTTAAGGCACCTATCTACTTCCCAGTAAGAGCCAGCATACCCACAAACTACCCTCATGTCTCTGTAGACTCAAGACCTAGGAAGGAATTGAATGCTGGCTGACTCTACCCCCCCAGATCCTCAGAAGAGAGAGACGGAGAGAGAAGTGGCCCCTATTTGCTAGAAGTAGTATTATCCCCACAGCAAAAATTGATAGATGCCCCTCAAAGAAACTAATGATTTTGGAAAACGGGTGTAGATGGAGCACCCGCAGCACTCTGTGTACAATGAAGCAAGGCAACTGTGATGTACGCAACCTACACATCGTTTTCTAAGCATCTCCCAGAGGGGAGAAGACACATGTCCCTTAGCCCATGTCTTACTGAGTTATCATTCTACATTCATGCCAGCACAAAATGAGAATGGTGCAGAGAAGATATATGTTTGTGCCGTGCTCTTTCCCCAGGACTCCTCTTCTCTCTCTGGTTTGAGCTCTCCATAACATCTCATAACACTCACGGTCAGGCTGTTGACTTTTTGTGGCAGACATCAAACTTTCTGCTGTCTTTGGACAACCAACTTACCATGGTGGTACCCGAAACAGCAGTGCTACCTGCAGGGAATACCTGCTTGCTGGGGAAGACACAAAACAAAGGCCAAATAAAAGTGAAGCTTACTGGTCACAGTGAACTGGGTAGAAGTCCTGCTTTCATCAGCCAGGAAGGCAATCTCACCAGCATCTTCCATCTTACAATCTCGGATAGTCATGGTGTGTTGCTTGCCAGAGCATGTGATAGAGATTCGATCGCTGGATTTCACTTCTTCTTTATTTTTCAGCCATCGGATGTTCTGGCAGTCATTGTCCAGCTCCACACAGAAGATAGCTGTATCGTTTATGAAGACCGCAGTCTTTCGTGGAAGTTTTTTAATGATGTTCCCTTTAAAGAAGAAAGTAATTATGATCAGCAAATTGCAGATGTTAAAGTTTCTGGCAACACTAGACCATCCAGACTACAACAGGACTAGTCAACAGTTCTCACCTAATCAAAACATTATAGACACTATGCAGACACCCCTAAATGAATTCCAAGGCTCTGAGTTACACAGGACAGATAATCCCAAGGACTCATTTCGTCTTTCAAAGACAGAAAAGTAATCTTGTTTGACTACAGTTGCTCGTGTTTCTAGCCTACCCATGCAGAGTCTGCTGCTATGTAAACACAAGGTACATGGCCTTGCCAAGAAGAGATTTGACAGTGATATAGCTTTCATTGCCTGCATATGATGGGAATTCAAATTAAAACTTTGCTCAAGTAGGTCAGCCTTAAAAGCAGACAGGTCTCTCATCTGTCTTTGGGATTCCTCCATCAGAGTTACCAGTAAGTTACACAACCAAGATGGCAAACACACCAGTTCAGCTGAATTAATAGAAAACACACTGAAAAATTCAGGTTTCTCCTTAAAGTCGACCCAGAAATTCACATGGAATGAACTTCACTCATCTGTCTCCTTTCCAAGTGACTGCGATCATTAGCACTTATTAGAATAACCACATAGTTACAAGATGTGACTATCCACAGGAAAGCTTGAACAAAACATCAGGGGACCACCCCTCCTGACAGATGGTGACTGGCCCCAGCCCTGGAGCAGTCCCTGTCAGGCAGAAGAGCCCTCACCCAGGCAAAGCACCTACAGCTATTTAATGAGAAGCAATGCTGAGCTTCTTCACAAAGCAACAGATCGAGCACACTTCATCAGCAGGGCCTCAGTTCTCTGCTCACCCTCTCCAAAGCCTGGCCACATGTCTGTCCTCGCTGCCCTCAGCAGCGTCCGTGGCACTGCAGCCCTTTGCATCCTGCCAAGCTCTCACATTTTCCCACCACCACCCTGCTCTCTCGAATCTTCTCACCCCTGGAGCAGGCACAGGACTTCCCCAGGAAGGCTCTGCCTCCTTTCCCTCCCGAGAGCTCCACCTGGCTCAGTCACTCTCTTTTTAATGGAACATGCCATAGTACCATAGAGCAAACAAGTAAAACACCAGCTGTCCTGCTGGGACCAAACACACTTACAGCGTTTGGCTGGTCTATACCTAGTAGAAGATGCAACAAAACGATGTCCATCTGAACTCTCCTGCATCTCGACTAAATTTTCCCTTCTGCCTCCACTCATGTGCACTCTCAACTCTTTGCTAATGATCCAAAAAGGAATTAGCACAAGGATGCACCTCACCCAGACATCTTGCACCAATTTATGTAGCAAAGAACTTCTGGTTTCATTGGGAGTAAAGTCAGGCTTCAAATGAGCCAGGACAAGTAGAATCCTGCAGCTCTAACAGGTCTCCAATTCATGCAACAGGAGACATGTCAATGACACCAGCATAAACATCATCAAAATCAAAACTGTATGTCCTGGAGCTGCATGGGGAGATTCTTGCTCATACAGCAAATCAGGGATCTCAGGACAGACGGTCCCTTCTGCAGCCAAGCCTGCATCTCTGATGTCTCTACTCACAGTGAGACACATCCCACACCACACCAGGTTCCACACCACACCAGGTTCCACACCTACCTGCCCTTCAGCCCTAAACCACCAGACTCAGAAGACATGGATCTATATCCACATTTTGTACCTTTCTCATCAACTTTCCAAACTCCAGAGAACAGCTCCAGATGTCCAGGATCTGAAGCATGGATCCAGTTTCCAATCTGAAAATGTACTGGTACCGACTGCAACCTGCACCACATGTTGGACCATAAAGCACAGCTGCTAAGCCAGCTTCCCAGCAGTCAGCACCACTCTCAGACAAGATTCACCACTGTGTTCACCAGACAAGACATGTGTGAGACAGTGCCAGAGAACACATCTGATGCTTGGGATCATGTTATAGGAAGTCTACAGCGCTAGGCTACAGCTCAAGGACTTCGCCTTCTAGGAAGCCCCTTGAAGCATATGTCCCCACCAAGGGACATATCTTGTGCAGCAACACAATCTCTCCCCAATCTCTGACCCTATGTCCCAGAGATACACCCTGGCTGGAGACCCTGAGACCTACTGACTGACCACATGTCGCTCTCCTCTCACACCGTAAGGGAGTCTGCTGTTCTTCACCGCACACCTTCATGGAGCAAATGCCATTCACAAGGTCGAGTCTCTCACACTCGGTAGGTGAGACCTGGCTGATCTGAAGTAGCAAGAACCTTTCTTACCTTGAACAGCCAACTCTGCGACAGTCCTGCTGCCTTCTTTCATCTCACAGATATAGACAGCATCATCATCCGTGGTGACATTCTGAACAGTAAGCCGGCGATACGTGCCCTCTTCTTCAATGTTGTATTTCTTGCTCTGCCGGAGTTTGGTTTCCTCCTTGAACCAAGCTGTCTCTGTACTAGGAACAGGCACTTCACATTGGAAGGTGGCAGATTCCTTCTCCCTCACTTCAAGATCCTTCAGTTTTTCCTTGAAGGGTATTGCAGGTTCTTAAGAGGAGAAAAACGGAAAGGAGAAGCAAAAGTTTATGGCTGTCTAAGAAATGTGCAAATAAAAAGTCAATAGAAAAAAAATTAAGCAATAACACATTTTATCAATGATGCTGGTTTGTCCTGAGCTTCCATCCAGACCCATAATCAAGCCCTACTATAGTAGGTGTTATGCTATCACATGAAAAAAAAATCTTAAATCCCAGCAAGAGTATTTTAAAGACTTATCTAAAAACAAAGCAGTACGAGTCTGAACTACAGCACCAGACAGAGGAGTTTGCTCCAATCCTAATAAATGTGAACAAGCTGGTGAAGCATCAGGTTAATAAATTCTCCTCCTGTGACCTGCTCATCCTCTAGCATGAACGTCTCTGTGTTGCACTTTGCCACTTAGTGATGCCAACAGAATGAAAGGCAGGGCTCAACCCAGTCTCACCCTATCTAGAGCAACAGCCACTTCATGTCAGAATAAAAACCTCTAACACAATCATGCTACAGGTGGCCGAATAGCAAACAAGCTATCTCCGCAGGGAGAGGGCACAGGGCAGCAATTCTAAATGCATGAACAGCTAAGCTGGTCAGCTGGGGCAAGAACCAATATTTTAGGGGTCTTGCAGCAGAAGTGAGCTCAGTGGAGCTATCTGCAAGGGCACAGAAAGATGGGAGGTGGCTGTGCACAGAAGGATAGAGCAGGGAGGAAAGCACAGAAGTAACTGATGGAGTTTGCTGTTCGCCCTGCTGGCACCAAAGGCTCTGTATCAGCTTTTGCCAATGATGATAAAAGAACTAGAGAAAGAGCCCGAGTGTCCCAGCTGCCTCTGCTTTCCTCCAGCACTGGGGCTGCAGTGCTCTGGCTCAGGGAGAAACCAGAGTGTAGAGCAAACACGCAAAACAGCTGCATGGCAGTGAGGGAAGACATTTTATGAGCAGAACAATGTTTAATTCCAGTGACAGCTGTGCTGTGAAATCACCCTGATACCCCAGCACTAAACTGGAGAAAGGGGAATTGGACTGAAGAGGACAGCTGGTGGTCACAGCCAGGGGACTAGCGCCACAGTCATTTCACAGGCTTGGATTAGCCACTGCTGATGCATCACCACTCACGATTCATGAGACATCGTGTCTTGACATGTGCTGTCATCCTCTAATAGCGGCTGCACCAGCTCCCAGCCTTTTTTTGTGGCTCCGTTCTTCCTCTCCCTGACCACACACACACACCCAAGGCTGGGAATTTCATGCGGCCACTAGCAGCCAAGCATGAATCTAGGAGTCAAGCAGGACTAGACTTGTCTTAGATTTATAAGCCCATGCCCATTGTGGCACGCCCCACTCAGAGTCTCCATGGTCTAGAAGATGGAAAAACACACATTGATGCTCTCAAACATCCCACATCCAAAATTTGATGGCCAGGAGCCTTCATTTTGTAAAATTCAGATCTGGTAGCGCAGCATATAACTGAGTTTGTTACCTGTCCCCTCCTGCCCCACCACTGGGACTGGAGCTGCAACAGGAGCAGTGCTGTCTTTCATCTGGTTTGTGCTTTTCTGAACTCAAGCCCTGGAAACATGCGTCCAGTTTTGCAGGTTGTTCACTCAACCCCTGGCACTGCCACAGTTGCAGCTGTCACATACCAAAACCCTCTAATGGTTTCTAGCTGAGCACAGCCTGGATAGAGATATCAGACTCTCAGGGCTTGGCAGGACACCTGGAAGGAGCGATACGATCTGCTACCTTGGTTGTTACCCTGATTAAAACCTGGCTGGGAACCCATATCATTCCTTTAGGAACAGGAAGATGACTCAAGCTCACCATGTCAGCTTGGTTATTTTCTTAAAAACTGTTTTGCCCTACTGTACCTCAGTTCAAGGCAAGTCAAAGCCTTGCCTTAAAAAGCCTTCAGGTACAGTTACACAGACCTGCTCTGCCCACACTCCACATAATTAATTATGCTTTTTTCTTTAACCAACAGGCAACTCAGACTCCTGCCCCTGCAATCCATGTATCACCTCTGGGAACACCCCCTGTAGTCAGGGGGGATGTAACAGTTATAATTCTCATGCCACGGGAACAAGCAAGAGGATGAGGTCAAGAAAGCATGGATCAGAAGGATGCCAGCCTCCAGGAGCTGGATGCAGTGTTGCTGTGTGAGATAGGAGGGAGGCTGGAGCTGACACTGAGAACACAAATATATGTCCAAGGGCCAAAAAGAAATACCAGATGCACCTGAGAAGCACATACCTGGAGCAACTGGCCATATCATTAACCCCTCCCTCTCCCTTTACACTCACTAAGCAGTAGCTAAGGTTAAAAAAGAAGAGAAGCTACTCTAGGAAAAAGCTCTTAAATATACAAACACAGAAGAGCTGGCTGACTGTTTCATACATGTTGCAGTAACAGCACAGCTTTTCCAGCCAAAGAAAGTAGGTGCAAGGCTATCTTTGGCAGCTTGGGGTCACAGATATCCTCAAAAAACAACTTTTTGTCCTACTGACATGTGCACACACTTCTTATCTCACTCTGAACAAGGCTTCAGAGAGACAGCAGCTGATAAACTGACTCAAAGGCTAGGATTCACCCAGCCCACTGCTTTTTCTGCTTTGGAGATGTAAGAGAGGCTCCAAAATCCACCAGCCTCCTCTTCCTGAATATAACTTCATGCTCTTTACATGGTCTAGCATGTACCTGGTCAGACAGAGGGGGGTTAATTTTGGTCAGGGGACTACAGACGGACCACAGGTCTCTTGGGAGTAAGCATCCCAAACAATTCACCTGGCCTATAACCAGCCCCCTGCCCAGAGAGATGCTCAGAGAGGTAGCCAGGAGGGAACAGTGTCTCCAGCTGATCAACAGGCACCCAGATCTCAAGGAAAGGTCTGTGAAAGGCAGCTGCTCATCTTCCTTGTTAATAAACTCATCAAGACAATCAGAATATATAACCGTATAGTATTTGTACGAAAAAGACTTACTCTGAGGAAGGAAGCTCTAAACTTTACATCAGACTTCCAGTGTACTTACCACTTACCTAGCTAAATGTGAAAACAAATAAATACACTTACTCTCCCACTGGCCAGCACGGTGAGTCGAGCAGAGCCCTCTGTTACTCTCTTTCACCCCACACTGGCCTGCAGCTTGTCAGGTTTTGACATTTATATTGCAAATTCTCTAATGTAGGCATCCTCTCTTACCTGTCTATACAGCACCCAATACAATTCAGAAATATTCTGGGCTGTAAATTCTATAGGCATGTCGAGGATATAAGATAACTTTCTGTTTGATCTGATAAAGTCTATAAATATTGACTGCTCATTTCTCAGTGCCTGTTTGCAGTGTATTACCCTTTCACAGGGTAATTCTCAGTGCAAGCTCATGTTAAATATGACTCTAATGTGTGAGAAAACCATTTGGCTAACAACCATTCTCCTTATTATCTGTTTTTTTCATTTTTTTCATTTTTTCATTTCAGTCTGACATTTGCCTGTGGCCAGGTGATGTGCCACGGTGCTTTTCGGAAGCCACGGTTTGATGTGAAGTATTAAAAAAATATATAAAATTCTCAGAGATCTGCATATTCCTTTAATGGGTTAATTTGAGCTGCCATTGAAGCAGATACACTTTTAGCAGATCAGCTTAAATGCCAATTGGGTAATAGAGCAAGAAAAAAAGCCATAATCTTTTTCTTTAGAGCAGAGTGTCCTATAAAGCTGAAATAGGACTACTTACCACAATTGAATTTGTAAATTCCCTTGCATTTGTTAATAGACTTACTGTGTTAATATCTCTGTGAACGGATGTAAAATCCAAACTAAAAAAAAGCCTTTGTGTACTTTTAAGACATAAATATGATCTTTTTTCCCCTCACATGCATGGAATACCAGTTTATGCTATGTAGCAGTAGTTTAAAAGAAAACTTCACAATTTTTTTCTGGCTTTTCTACAAAAGCTTAAAGCAATTGAAATAGTGTCTTCTAAAAAATATGTTTTACAAAAATATGAAAGTTCTATGGTAAGAATGAGATTCCATTATGCAGCAAGGCAGTGAACTATGAATTCCCAATTACAGTAGTACCTGGTGTTGCTGTTATTAGTAGTGTGAGCTCTTGCTTAGCAGAAGTGTATCTGAGCAAAAAGATGTAAAAAATCCTCTTAATTGTGCAGTTGTACTGTAAGGCAGTACAGAGAAGGAAACAAATACAAAATTTCCTGAGCACATCGATTCCTAAGGAAGCTCTCACAGCTGGGCTGTGTCCTCCACAACACAAAGCACTTTCAGCTCTGCTCAAGTCATCGGAGCTCAGGACAAGGGAAGAGCCAGCGCCGTGCACTGTGCAAAACATGGGGTGGCCACGACTGGCGCAGTCTGCAGTGGGGGAGCAGAAGCAAGAGGTACCTCAACTGTACGTCCTGCAAGCTGGAAGAGCAGCTCAAGTGGATGCCATTTCATACAGAATCCAATCAAAACTACAAAACACTGTTTTTCCGATCACTTCAAATCAACCGTTATCTAGAAACATTTACTTCTGTGAGAGCTCAGTGGTGTGAATTGGAATAGCAAATCTGCTGTGTCCCTGTGACATCTGGACTCCCAGGTCATGGCTAATTTTCAGTGCCCTGAAAGGTCACAAACTCCTCTCTAGTATCAAGATGATCTATTATTTTTTAAAATTATTTTTGACTGTGCAGTTTTTTCTATTAATCTGATTTTAGCCAAAGCAGAAATACCCATGAAGGCATATAACAAAGGCAAGAACATTTCTAAAGGAGAAATAAGAGATCATATAAGAGCTACAAAAGCCTGCCTGCTGGGAAAAATGTGAAATAGAAACAGAAAATCAAAACCCTGGGGGAGCACAGGAGCAAGAGCAGCTCATGAAGTTAGCAGGAAACTGCAAGAGCTCAGATCAGCTATGAATTTGGCTGCTTGTCTTGAGAACATATTTCTGCAGAGTGTCATGGGCTTTTTTGTTTGGTTCGTACCAAGCAAACTAGCAATGAGATGATGTTATTTTTCAAAAGCAGGTCCTGCTAACACATATTTTGCTAAGAATAGGTGCAGCCTGCAAAGGAGCCAATGTTTCATTAACCTTCTCAAGGCATATCTGTCTGCTTGACCTCGTCTTCTCCCTTGCCTATGTTTCCTCTTGCCTATCCTGGCCTTCTCACACATTCTGCATTTTGGAGTTCCAGAGGCAACGGAATAATCTGCCTAACAAAAATGATCCAGTGAGGGTAAGAATATGGAAAATCCTCCCAACACAAGCTATCTAAAGGTGCGTGGACAAGGTTCTATCACCTTGTGCCTTTGGTCTTCCCAGTTACCATACTTTCCAAGTTCCCTTTCTAACTCCCCGTTTCTCAAGTTGCAACTCTCTTTGAGATCCCAAAAGTGACTGCTGTGATAGCGGTCACCCAAAATCACTTAGGGTCAGAGAGAGAATAAAGTGGCCTCAGCACCAGCCTGTTTTTCCAGTCTTGATCCTGTTTGGGTTGCAACCTTTAACCTTTCCATACAGTATCCGATTACTGTACTCAGAGGCTCAGATGAACACAGCTTGGCCCCGGCCCTGCCACGGAGACCTATACGCTGTTCTTGCTAACTTTACACACGGCCTAGGGACATCTCCAGAGCCTTCAGGAAATTCAAATCAGTTATCCATGTTCCTCCCATCCTCTCTGGTTTTTGGTTTGTCAGAGAGGTTCACTCTTGGGAAGTATTTCCTAACTCCTTTTACAGCTCGCGTTTGCGTACAGCTTCTGATTTTACCCTTGCTCCAGACACGTTTCTGAATCAGAGTAATCAACTCTTGGTTTTCCTTAATTGCGAGAGTAAGTCCTTGGCCTGTAGCCTTTCCGTTGAGGTTTACATCCGATTGGTGACATCTCATTCATGAACAGCTCAAAAATCTTTTTAAGCTCAGTGATCTTTAAAGGGATGAGCTCAGCAAAGCGCCTTCAAATGCATTGGGTCCTTAGGTCTAGGATCTAGATTGACAGCACATCGAAGGCTTTCTAGAGGTTTGACTTGTGCCCAGTCCTATGCCCAGAGAAGCTGCTAAGAGACACCTGGCAGACAGGATGCTGGGCTAGGTAGGTTTTATTATTATTATTATTATTACCTTTAAAAAAAAACATAAATAACCTCACTCAAATTCTTGTGTTGACATTCTGTGAACCAAAATGCCAGAGCATATTTAAACCCATGAAGCTGTCTTTCCTGGTACATGTGACTATGGACACACAGTGTGGGTGCAGCGTTACAGGCTCTATAAATAGGCTCTTACCTGCAGAAAGACCAACGCAGCAGCATGGTGTTTACGATGGGTGGCTGCTTGGAGAATTTACCTCTTCTGCACGACTGAGCCAAAAGAAGGTTGTGTGGGAAGATGACCTACCTCCCTAAACCCAGTGGCAGGTGAGCTAATGGCATCACCGATGGCATAAAAAGAATTAAAAGCTCCCTACACTGCTACATCATTTTGAGCTGTCTTTGGAGGGATGAGAAGGATTTCTGGTGACACAAAGGAGAGTCATTATTCAGGGCCTAATTATAACCAACAGACGTAGATTTTCCATGGCAGCTTTGGCCCGGTCAGAAAGCCCAATATGGTATAGCGTAACAAAGAAACAGACCACAAACATTTGCACTTAAGCCCTCTGACTCACAGGCATCTCCTGACAGTGGACATTGATCAATAACCTTTTCCCATGGTGCTGGCTCCCAGACCTGCTGCTTTTCTTGCTTTCCCCATCTCTTTTGGAACAGCTTGCACCCTTTGAGAATAATCAAATAACCATGGGCAGAGGGGAAGGTGCTTGTCTTTGCAAGACAGGTGTTTAGGCGAGAACTTGAGCCATCCTCAAAGTGAACACCCACCCGAGAGCCAGGCTCAGTCTTCAGCTCCAAGTCCCAACTCATGAAGTAACCACAGCTTTATGGAAGAGGACAAACACCCTTCCCAACACCACTCGGCACCTCTAAGGGGTAGCAATGGGCGGGACAAGTGCCAGAGCAAGTTCCACGGATCAGGTGTCACTGATGGACACAGAGACTGAGTTACTGATGGGAAGGATGTTGAGTGTGAAAGGAGAGGTCCAGAAAAGGGAAACCAGAAAACCTGATAAAAGCTGAGAGTCTTAAAGACAGGTATCAACATGAACCTTTCCTACTTATTTGGATTTCTAATGTATTTTGCTGCCAGTCAAAAATACCTATTTTGCCATTCAAGTGGCAAAGCCTTTTGCATCTGTAAGTTAATTTACAGGCGCTGCCTGGGCTGTGAACTGCCTGCTGTAACCCTGCCAAATGGGAGAGCAGCTCGAAAATTTAGAGCTTCCTTTCTGAAAATATGTTCACATTTTCTGTTGCCATTCTGAAGAGCTTGGTCTGACCTCCACCAGCAGTGAGGGAACCTCTGAAGGCAAGTTCTTCCCCACTGACCACAGCAAACAGAGGAATCCTGGACCTGGTAGAGTTCTGAGAGCATTCAAGGACTATAGGCTGTCCAGCGACACAAGCTGGGAAAAGGGTGAAGAACCTGGCAAGAACAAGGCTGCTGGTGGGTTACCCTGTACAGGGAAGCCCAGATGGACTGTAAATAGAGTTGGAGTAGGTCCCCCAAGGGATCTGCGGCAGCCTGACGCACTCAGCTTGCGGGGGGGAGTTTACTACTGCTTAAATGGCACGCGTGTGCCAGTTTGATTAAACCCTGTGGTGAATATAAACCCAGATGTGATTAAAGCCGAGAGGGTAAGATGGGGCTTTAGCAGTCACTGGTCCAGAGGATGGTAACAGATCTCTTAGATTACAATAAAACCAGGATGCATAGGAGCTTTAGAGATCTGGTTCATCCCAGCTGCCTCACAACCAGCCAGTTCTACACCATCCATCCCTGACTGGTGCCCGTTTATTGACCTTCCTAAAAACCCCCAGTGAAGAGATGCTCTCCCCAGGTCATCTGTTCCAGTGTTTAACCCCCTTTACAGCTGGAGGGCTTTATTCATGTCTAACCCACACTCCTTTGCAGCACTTTGGTGGCAGAAGTTTTGTTCACGCTCCCACCCCAGTTCAGAAGTGCATTGGCTGTCTCTTTGCAGACATGTCCACCCCAGTGAGAAACATAAGCACCCACCTTTGACCGTGACAAGCACGGAGCTGTACGTCTGGCCTGCCAGGTTGGAGGCTGTGCAGGTGTACAGCCCGTTGTCTATCTGCTTGCAGAAGAGGATCTTCAGCACAAAGTTCTCCTGATCATCCTCATAGATGACATACCGCCGCCCTTCCGTAATAACCTCGTTGTCTTTCTTCCACACAATCTCTGGCTTGGGCTCGCCCGTCACATAGCAGCTCAGCTTGGCGTGCTTCCCCTCTGTCACGCTGCACATGCGTGTCAGTGTCCCAAAAGTTGCGTTGTGGGCCCCTTTTGTGGTAAGTCCAGCCGCCCTCTCATAATCCCGGGAGAGGCTGTAACCAATGCCAGACAACCCTTCTGCTGTGGCAGATGTTAAATCAAGAGCCCCATGGGAGATTTCCATCTTCCTGATCTCCTCCCGCCTCTTCTGCAAGTGAGACAACAAGGATGCTGTCTTGCCGCAGCTGGTATCAAAGTGGCTGCTGCTGCCCGGGTTGGAAGAGCCCTGCGTTTCCACCACCAGCGCAGCTGAAGCGCTGGCAGAGCCGATGGGGTTCTCTGCCCGGCAGGTGTAGGTGCCGCTGTCCCGCAGCTGGGCACGCTGGATGGTGAGAGCGTTTGACTCCCCAGCAGACTCAATCTGGAAGCGTCCAGCATCAGCCCGGTTCCGTAGGTGTCTCCCATCCTTCTCCCAGTTCACAGAGAGGGGAGGGCTGCCCTGGACTTTGCATTTGAACATGACATCTTCTCCCAGTGTTACTTTGATGGAGGAGGGTTTCTGGATGAAGTATGGGGCTGACTCCGTTACCGTGGTCTCCTCTCCAACTTTGATGCTGACAGCTGCAAAAGCTTCCCCGATGGTGTTCTTGGCCCGGCAGATATATTGGCCGCTATCTTCCAGGCTCAGATCATAGATCGTTAACCGATAGAGATCCCCATCTTCTGTGGTTTTAAACCTTCCCCCAGACTGGACTGGAAGTTTATCCTTTTCCCAGCTCACAACCGGGACGGGGTTTCCAATGATCTGGCAGCTCAAGGTGGCATCCTTCCCCACAGACACCATAAACGCCTTAGGGCGGGTCAAGAACCGGGGGACTCCACTGAACGAGCTGTAATCCATGTTGGTTTATTTCCTAGAAGACAAGAAAGAAAAGCATCAAGAGAGAGCAGATTAGATGGTGCAGGCAAAGAATTGCTGCACTTCCACGGTCTGGCACCTGGAAGAGTCACATTCTCATTGTCCTTCTCATTATGGGTGAGAAGGACTTGGAATATTTTAGGTCTTGCAGATTTCTTAGTTTGAGCTCAACAAACTCCTGATGAAGGCGGCAGCTCACTTCCCCACAGAGGGCACTGGGTAAAATACAAGTTTTCAGGCAGTTCATACAGAAATAACATGATGGTCCCTTTAAGCTTTGGCACTAGCAAAGTGACCTGCACTAATGCAATACAACATACAGGCTACTTCTGTAGCCACAGAGCAACAAATGGGCATTGAATTCTGAGAGATGTGTCTACCTGTCAAGATACCTCCTCCATCGTGCTCATCTCCTTTTCATCTCTTTCTTTATGTCTCATTGCCCTTGCTCTTTTTTTCTTTCTCCTTGTCTTTTTTTCTTTTTCCTTCCTTTTTTTTTTTTAATTCTGCTTCTACAACATGCTCCATCTCTCCTTTTATCCTCCCTGTTCATGACCCATCCCTATGTCTTGTTCTCTGAATCACATTCACACAGACCTTATGCTAACGCCTCTCTTGTAGGGGGGCCAGCCTTTAGGAGGACACACAGATATGCCTCTTGTATTATTGACTATATTTCTCTTTATTCCCAGCTTCTGTTCAACACCACCACTGAGATACAGCTACTTTGATGGCAATGGTAGCCAGTGAGTATCTCTGGCTTATATACAGCCCCATCCAGGTGGTGTGGGGCCAGACATAGCTGCAGTGGGGATGGGTGCTTGTGCACATGTATGGCTTGGTGCACGTGCATCACGTTCATGGGACTGCAAAGCCATGTGAAGGAACTGCCATGGGGAATGCACGCAGCAATCCAGACAGTGCCAGCCTTCTCCAAAAAAGCCCCACGTGGCTTAGGACTTACAGGAAAGATGTCTCATCGCCTGCTTATTCTCAGCTGTTCTCAGAGAGAGCTGTGGACCAGCCTGCAGCTGTTTGATGACACGGGCCAGCCAAGGGGACAAGACTTAAGCAGTGTCCAAAACCAAAGTTCACAGCAATTTTGGTGCCATTGTGTCCCGAGAAAGTAAAAAGTAATCAGTGACGCTAATCTTTACAGCCACGTTCATGCACACAGACAATCTACGCATCCCTGTGCAGCTGGACAGCAATACAACAGACACCACCACCTTCAGGGTCCTCCTAAATTCCACATAGCACATAAACTTGTCTTGTGTCTTCACTGCTCCTTACATGGACTCCTGGATGTCCTTCCCCTTCTGCTGGAGTGAGCCTACTTCAAATCATAGAATCACAGAACTGTTTGGGTTGGAAGGGCCCTTAAAGACCCCCCAGTCCCACCCCTGCCACGCGCAGGGCCCCCTTCCCCCAGCCCCGGTGGCTCCCAGCCCCGTCCAGCCTGGCCTTGGGCACTGCCAGGGCTGGGGCACCCACAGCTGCTCTGGGCAGCCCGTGCCGGTGCCTCGCCGCCCTCACAGGGAAGGATTTCTTCATGATAGCTAATCTAAGTCCCCCTCCCAGTTTAAAGTCATCCCCCCTTGTCCTGTTGCTACCAGCCCTTATAAAAAGTCTGTCCCTGTCTTTCTTATAAGCCCCTTGAAGTATTGGAAGGCTGCTGTAAGGTCTCCCTGGAGACCTTTTCTGTGAATGTAAGTATAGCGCAGCTAAGGAGCTGGTCTCAAACCCATGAGCAGCAGTAACCACGCGCTTGCTGACTTTCCCTGGGACCAGGATCAGGCCTGACTACAGTGCTCTGTAAGGAAAGCAAGTTTCCCAGCTCCAAGCCTCTCTAGAAGTCCTGCTTGGAAGACCCGAGCACAGTATCTCTCTCCAAGCCGCTCTCTTTGGCCTCATGAAGCCAGACACTGCTGTCTTAGCAAGCTCGTGCAGCCCTGTCCAAGCTGTATGAACAGTCTCTGCCCAGGGGTGACTGCGGTGCTGCCCTCACATCTGTGCTTTTTCACCTTCAAAGTGCCACACAAAGCAAAACTACCAGGGTTCTCTGCGCTGTAACTCAGAAAGGAAATAATAACCAGTCCCCGTGACAGAAATATCCTTCTTAATCCTACAGCAGTTTGGCTTCCCCGCTGGCCACAAATCCACCCCCTTGCTCACCCAATGGCAGATGCTCTCACAATCTCCCCCCACCCCCAGCAGAAATCAGGAGGAGCAGGCCAAAAACATGCTTTCATTTCTTGAGTCATCATCCGAGCAGAGGTTTCATTTTTTTTTCCCGTCCTCCTCCAGCTCCTGTTGCAGTGCATTAATGTTAATGTGCAAATCACTGATGGCACCAGGGAGCAGGGCTTGGATTGACCTACTGCATGACCTTGGGAAAATCCCTTATTTTCCCTGTATCTTGGCTCCTCTCCCATTTCTTCGTCATATCAAGACAGGGATGGTCTTACAAATAATTATGTGCACGACATATATGACAATGCACTTGCTGGAGTATATGACAAATCATGCATGAAAATAATAACAAATCACAATTTGTCAGTCCATTTGTGCTGCTGGGGATTGAAAGACACAAATTGCCACTAAAACTAAATACTCTGAAAGTGGTGGCACAAAAATACAAAATGGTATTCATTATAATCATTATTACCATTGAAGATGATATAGCTGAGCTAGCCTTCGAACTTCATTTGGACCACAGACCCAAGGCAAAAAAAAAAACAGTCTTCTTTCTATATTTAACAGGAAGAATGCACTACATCCTATCCTATGACGTCTCTCCCCCTCCAAAGAACATAGGAGACTTACAAGGCAAAAACTTTTCTCTTTCAACAAAACTGAAGATTTCTAAACTAATTCAATTGTGGTTGCTTTTTTTTCCTGGTATCAAGCAAATTTCATTATTCCACCACAAATCTTTAGAAATTAAAGAAAATGCTTTCAAAGCTTAACTCTGGAAAAAAAAATGGGGGGAAAAGTCGTTCTTAGTAAACACTAAGAGTGCAAAGAATGACTGACTTGCAGTCATTAGTGCTAAGATCAATTGGCTTTCTGTTGGGTAGCCACCTTCAATACTAGTTGCAATGAATATACAGAACTATTTCTCCCTTGTTCTCAAAATGGTCTAGAAGTCTGTGAAGCAGTTTGCACTTCTTCAGTCCCTCTTACTACCCTCAGCCTCTGTCCTCACTTCAGCTTTAAAATGTATTTTCCGTAAACACTTACAAAGCTGCAAGCAAAGAAGCTGCATGAATGGTTAGAAGACGCAGGAGATGAGCCTTGGGCTTGAGCCAAAGTACACTGAAGTCAGTGGAAATTTCCACTGAAGTCAACTGATGGGCAATCAAAGTCTTCTGCTAATTTGGGGAAGGACCATTTAAAAGTTCAGAGGGGGATGCTGGCATTCAAATTCAACTCTGGAGAATCCAGTAGTATCATTAACCAAGAATTAACAATCACAACACAGACTCAGAGCTCATGCCCTAATCCCTCCCAGCCATTAGCTTGAATTTCAGGACGCACCATGTCATTAAAGCACTTGGATCCATCTTCAGAAGACATTGCCATGTCCCATCCTCCCTAGATCCCTAGCTGTTCCTGACAGATGTGTCACACTGACTCATCTCCAGCTTCAAATCCATAGCATCAAATAGAGCATAAAATAAAGTTACTCCACTTCTTCAGAGTGGGCTCTACATAACATGGAGAAGTGCCTGGAGCACAGAGATGGCTACAGACACAAGAGGTGCCTGCTTGGGAGCCAGCCAGTGACCTTTCGGCAAACAGTTGGCTTCCCGCAAACCACCTGTGTGTCGTTTTCCTTGCCTGGTCCCCAGGAGACACATCGGTGCCTGGAGGAGAGCTCTGCTCTGTGGGAGCATGGTGGGTGCTCTGAACGCCTGGCTTTTACAAGGGCGGGAGCAGGAATGCCGCTTACTTCCTAAAGGTCTTGTGCATCTTCCTCCCCTGCCCTCCTGTGCTAAACAGCACCCAAACAAGACCCAACTGCTCACTGGCATCTCTGACAGTCAAGAAGAGTTAAAAGAATGGGAAGCTGCTGCATCAGGTGCCTACTGCTTTTGTGCTCCTGAGCCAGACTGGTGCAGCAAATCCATCCAAGATGCTGCTTTCCAGTGGCCACAGCCTCAAGGTCCAGCCTCCCTCTCCCACTGCTCCCAAACACTTGCCTGGTGTGTTGGCACTCACTTCTTCCCATCGGGTACAAGCCACTGGGTCCACAAACCTGCTAGTACAAAGTGAAGACCCTGCATCCCACGCTGTCACCTACAGCCTGCTCTTTACCAGCTTTCACCACGTGGCTGCACAGTCTGTGGTTCTTACACTGTTACAAATGACCAGGACACCAGAAGAAAATCCAGGGATCAGTGAAAACAGTGCATGCTCATCAGTATTATTTTAGATTAATTTCTGACATGGTAGGAAAGAAAAGCAGGGTTTATTACTTGCTCTGCCATTGGCTTACTTCTATAATCATGACAAAGTCACTCAGACTCACGTATCTTCAATCCCCCTCTGAAAAGAGGGGTAAAAACCTTGCCTTATGGGTGCTGATAGCATAAAATCCAGTAACAGACATGCAACTCTAATCTACAGCAAGGGTGAAGATCAGTAATAGTCAGATCAAACTGTTTAGATAGGCTGCACTAGATAAACTATTTTATATGTTTAAATGGGATAAAATGTACCACACTAGATTAGGCCAATAAATAGTTTTGGGAGTAAGAGGGAGAGGATAGCCTTGTGAACATACTGAAAGGGCAAGATGTGATATTTCTATGGTGTAACTTGTTGGTCACTTTAGTAAACAATTACAGTAATTCAGATTCTTTATATGTACATTCAAACTTTTAAAAAAATAGTAACTCTCTGCAAGTGCCAGGACAGCACCCTTGGAAGTGATGGGACTGACAACAAAGAATGAATAAACCTAGTCAGCGCAGATGCCCTTTCCAATTAATCTCAGACATTTACCAGTGTCATATTTCCCCTTGTAATCCCTCTGTGATTAATCATTTGCAGCAGAGAGCACATTCCCATCTGGGTATTTCTGAGCATGCCGAAGGCAAAGCAGCAGCCCTTGTAATTCTACTTATGTCTTTATTCATTCAAATTTTCACTGTTTTATGTTTGGGGGAAAGAGGCACAAGTGCACAGACCTGTCAGATAATGCAAATGAATCAAACTGCCCAGGAACCAACACACAGCCATGCAGCTGGGCAAAGCCTCCTACCCACTCCTGTCCTCACCGCTGTCAGCCTCTGCCCTGCAGCTGCTTCCCCACAGACAAGCAAACAAACCCCTTGCAGTGGGAACAACCACAGACTACCCCAGTTCCTGCTGGAGTAGTCTGAGGTGGTGCTTATCAGGAAAGTCATCAGGAGATGGAAAGTCCTGATGGGGAGTCCTGATGCTGCTGCCATCACTCTCTCGGCCTCCTGCGATTCACTGTGCTGCACTGGCTGACGGGTTGGCTTCACATTGCTTCATCGACATTAAGATGCATCTAGAGAGCCTTCAACAGCCTCTGAGAAGACAGGGGTCCCACACTGCAGCATACTGACCCCCCCCAATCAGTCAGAAGCCTGCAATGATGCTCTTTGGCATGAGAGAAGACAGGGGTGGAAGGTTATTCTGTCCAAATCTTTCAATTCAAGGGTTGGAAAGGGAATCCTGTTCACCCTGACTCTGAGCCAAAATCACGGTGCAATCCAGCTCATAAAATATTCCCAAGACAAATGTGGCCACAAGTAGCACACCTGCATACTCTGAGACTTTGAGAATGCAAACCCCAGGAGAGGACATGCACCTAAACCTAAAAGATCACTAAAGTCCAAGCACAGATCAGCACAGAGTTTCTCTCAACACCACGTTAAGACCCACCACATGCCTGCTTGCTCATTTTCTCAATCCCCTTTTACCCTTTCTTTGCCCAAGTAGCAAACTGTTGATTTGGGGTCTTTTTCTTGCCTTTAGAGTTTGTTTCCTGGAATTCTCTGCAATGCCAGCTGCGATGCCTTGCACTCCTTCCTTTCCTAAGGGGAAAGGCAAGATTCACAGGGAACCCCCCCTCTGGGTCCTGAGCTTTCAAAGAACATCACTAAAACAGAAGCTCCAGATAAAAATCAAGG
This sequence comes from Falco punctatus, assembly GCF_963210335.1. NCBI lineage: Eukaryota > Metazoa > Chordata > Aves > Falconiformes > Falconidae > Falco > Falco punctatus. The sequence continues at coordinate 53,864,626 of NC_137583.1, read as the reverse complement.
CAGCACCTGTATTACTGTAGTTTACATGACAAAGCTGCATGTATTGTTCCACCTAAACCCATCAGGAAACAGAATCTGTGGGTGGGAAGGGAAATTGATGGGTCATCAAATGGGAAGTGTGGATTTCCTTTGATGTTTAAAGTTCTGCTGAGGGAAAACAGCAGTAACCCAGCTGCCCTGCTCCTTCCAACAACCTCCCAGCGAATGGACAACTTTGAAATAGCACAAGTATTCGGTGTCAGCTGCAAGCTTAGTGACATCAGATGGGCACCGATGGATACCTACAAGCCATCATACCAGACAGCGTGCTTTAGGGGTGAAATGCACACCAGCACACCCAGTGCTACATGCCGGTTACATCTCTGAATCAGGTGTAAGTACAGATTTGCGCCAATGCACTAATCCAAGATGGCAGAATTTATCTGATGCCCATTTCATCAGAGCAGGAACGGTATCTGTCACTCAGGAGCTGGACTCAGAGCTTAGCTTGGGCTACTCTGATTTCCACTTCAGTGAGGGACAACAGATTTTGGCATGTTCAAAGGTCATTTGATGAGCAGATGGAAGGGCTTTCTACGGTGGATTACAGGATTGGTCTCCATGCACTGTAGGAGATGTCAGACATGGAGTACCTGCAATAAACTAAGCCTATTGCAATAAGGTCCAAACTCAGTTCACAGTAAGACTTGTTTGCATTCCTTGTCACCTATTGCCTCCATAGTAAGTCGAAGTCCACAGGAGATGTTAAGGGAAATTTCACAACAGGTCAGTGGGTAACATGCTGTTAAATTTGGTGAGGAGCCCTCAGCAAAAAGATGGCTAAGCTCAAAGCAAGACAATCTTACATTTCTGACCTTCAGGGTAGGGCTAAATACGCACCACTGACTAGGAAGGGACCTACATCCCCTCATGCTCCCACTATTAAACCTCTATCAACATTTCCAATGACTGGTAGCAAACAAAAAAAGTCAAACAAACCACTAGAAAGTTCCAAAAAGAAACAAGAACAAATTGCATGGCTTGTGCATGCTACCAGGCAAGGCAGTCAGATCACCTTCCAGTCACATAAGCAAGCACACACCTCATGTAAAACATGGGACACTGAAGCCACTTAGGTGATTTATATGGTTAAAGCACTTATTTCTCCTCTTTGAATCAGAGACAGACCTATTGCTCAGAAAGCTCATTCCTCTTTTAACCATATGGCCAGCAATCACTTTCCATCAACACATCAATAGTTTCAAGAAGCTCCATGCAAGGAAGGAACTTCTTCCTCCTTGATCTTTGCTGCAGCATAGGGGTTTCATTTCATATTCCCACCTAAATGGAGCTACAAAACAATCCCAGAAACTTCCAGAGGGCTAAACCTGCTCTGATCAGCCCCTCAAGACTCCATGGCAGCATCTTTTCCTTTTCTTTTTCTGAGCCCAAAGGCACCCAGGCTGCTCTGACAATGTGTAAGAAAAGGCTACAGCATAGTGGAGGTCTCAGGCACACAGTGGTGCTCATTCCTGCTCTGTGAGGGTGAGAAGGCTGGAGACAAATGGAGGGAAAAGACAGAAATTCTGGGTTTGCCACCCTGGGGACAGCAAAGGAGTGATGTAAATTCCAGCCATTTCATCACAAATTTCACCCAATTGGATTTTGCTTTATGCACAGCCCTTGGAGAGGAGCAGCTATGGTAGAATCCCAGCTGTAGGTACCCCCCAGCATTTGCTCGGATGACAAAGATTGACAGCTTGAGCCAGGTGAGCTTTACAGTTTCAGAGAAACAGCAGCTTCACACTGATTTATTTTCCTTTATCGGCCTCGTGGTTTAGGAAGCTAGATCCTTTACACGCCTGAACCTGGCAGCACTGTGCTACAGCTGCACTAGCACGTTTCCTCCTTGTGTGCAGACACGCACAAGTGCATGTATGTTTCTCTCCCTTGCACAAATAAATCAGGCTCCTAACAGCACCGAAGCAAACCATTGCCACTCTTCAATCCTTTACATTAACAGAAAAATAAATTTGCTTGTATCAAGCTAGAAACACTGCCTCCAGTTTTAGCACGTAATTTCCTACGCGAGGGAGTTGCAAGATCGCAACTCCCATAGAGACCAAGAATTCCCTTGGTGGCAATTAGCAGCGAGGCTCTGACCTAAGCCCTTGTATTTTAACAAGTGGACGTCATTGTCATTACAGCCACTCCACCCCATTGAGCTGTAGGGCTGAAAATAGCCTCAGCTGTTGAGCTCCATCTCTCATCAGAGCCATTTGTAGAAAAGTGAGGAGAGTGGGGGGTTGCAGTGTCAATTGGTATTGACACCGGAGAGAAGCTCAGAGGAAAAAAAGCCCTTGCTGAAGAGAAAAGTAGCACTGAAATTATGCCCTGAAAATAAAAGCTTTGAAAACACTCCTTGGTGCCACCGCTCCACAGGAACCATGATTTTTCCAGGCTCTCCATGCATACTGCCATCTCCAGTTTGGGGACAAAATGTATTCAGTAGAGTCAACAGCTTTAAATCTGATTTTCCTCTTTTTTCTCCTATTCTCTGGAGATTGATCTTTGCCCTTGTGATAACATGGCCAGAAGTAATTAAGCAAAGCAATCCATATTCAGTTAGGAGAAGAAGGATGGATTTACTACCTGTACCTTCAGCTCCATCTTCACACAGGTTTCACAAAGCAAGACACACTCCAGCAGACACAGAAATAACCTCATCCCTCCCTCGGCTACAAACACCACTCCACTTTCTGCTGGATACCAGCGTCCCCAAGTCCACTTCTCTTTAGGTCTTACCTGGAGTCTTGTCTGAGTCTGAGGAGAAACAAAGCTCTGGGCAGGGTAAGGAAAAAGCCAATTCCTACTGAGATGACAGAAGGGGGAAGGGGGAAAAAGGGATCAGGGGACATGGGGAGACCATGCTGGTTTTTGTTCCCCCCCCCCTTTCCCCTCCAGGAAAATAAAACAGAAACCCCAGCGATGGCAGTGATGTGCGGCAGAAGGTCTCCCCAAGTCCCCTGGCAGTGGCTTTGCTGCTCGGGGTTAGGCTGTGCCGCCCCCGCTCCCCACCCCTCTGCTGGGTTGTCCTCCTCCAGTCAAATTGCTGACGTGCTTTGCTTTCCCCTCTGCAGTCCAGCTCCAAAATAGCTCTGGGTGTCATTTGCTGGGGAGATTAGGTTTCCTGCAGGAGAGAGGCGAAAGGGCATCGTTTTAGGGACTCACTGGGACCATCCAGCAGCAGGAGATGGCGGGGGGGAAACCATCAGAAGTGTGTATGTTTGGGATGTTTGGGGGGGACACGACAGGCTGTGGTGACAGGGTGGGTCAGAACCACTCCTCAAGGGTCCATCCCAAAGCCAAGTGATAAATGTGACATGGGGACTCAGGAACAGGCTGCTGCCAACTTATCAGCATCGCATGCTAGACAGGAATTCTTTTCCAAAGGCATCAGATCAATAGTAGGTTTATTTATAACCTCCCAGGCAAGAGTTGTTACAATGGTGAATAAACAGCAAGTTAATAAACCTTAGTCTATCTCTCCCTTTCTGCACGTAATATCTCTCCCTACCTTTTTGCCACATGAATCTGAAGTGCCTGCAAAAATGGCACGAGTTGCACATACATCGCATCTCTGAGGCTCAAGTACTTTGAATTTAAATGTCATTCCTGCTAACGATACAGGAGCTAGAACAGAGTCCAGCAGGCTCTCCTACAACCACTTTACCTCTGCGCGACTATCAGGAGTAAACTACAATACAAGCTTATTTTTGTCAGTAAACAAAGCAGATAACATGCTGCACAGTCCAAGGGTGTGGATCAGCATACAACAGTATGTTGTGCTCACCCAGTTTTCAGTGGCACAAAAACAGCAGCAGGAGAGCAAAAGGCAATTTTATTTGAGATTTTGAAAGCAGGGGGGTGAAAAGAATCAGAGGGAACAAACAGGGAACCACAGCAGCTACAGTGTCCTATTATCAGGGCAGAGGAAGGGCCGTTTCTGCCTTGAGATTCCTCCTGTGTGCAACTCTTGAAGCCTCCGAGTCTTGCATTGGGTTCACAGGGCATTTGGCTACTGAAAAATGAAATGTGGAAGAGATCCAGCATGAATTGAGTGCTGGTGGGATCTCCTTGAAAGCAGAGCTTGAGGAGAAGGTGAGGATGAGTAAGATCAGGAGGACATCATTAACTTAATACAATGGGATGATTAAGGACAAGGACACTGGCTAGCAGGAGACATTCAAGCTGTCCTAGAGCTGGTTTCTCCACAGATTCTTGCTGGGCAGTGGTTGGTCTAGAAGCAGCTCATCTTTCATCCCATGCAGTGACCTGCTGAGACAGCAGGGATGTCACCTGCTGGACAATGTGCCAGGGATGGAAGAGAAAAAGCCACAGCAAGTGTGATATACCATCATCTTCCAAAGGCAGAAGAGAAAGGGTAGTGTTCACTGGAAGCTCTTTGACGAGGAAGATAGAAGGACCCACCACCTCTCAAATCTAACCATAAGCAACATGCTGCTCACTGGTGACCAAACTTGGGACACTGCAGAAAGGTGGCATGCTAGTGCCTCATGCTCCCCACTCCTTTTGAGTCAGAATTTACCCAGAGTGGGTCAAAACCAACCATAAAGTTTTAGGATCAATAGGAAAAAAAGATACCTGGATCTCAGGTGACATCTGAACTGCCTGTGCATTGGCTGAGTAACTTTATTTGATGTTTAGGGACAGCCTTGTGAAACCCATCTCCCCTTTTAAAGATACTGGCCATTCTGCTCAGTTCTTCCCTCTGTTTTGAAGACAGTTTAAAGTTTCAGCTGCAGGTGGAATAGCAGATAGCTACCAACAAACCTACAAAGACCTCCCAAAGACACAGAAAGGCTGCCCAAGTTTTGTTAGTAACAAAACTGAGCACGTCTTTGAATCAATGTCACTTCATTTCCAAACAGGATGATTTGCTCACCAGCTGAACGTTAAAAGAAGTTATCTCCTATCAAGTCCTGCTTTGCACTTTAAGGTCTATCCCCAACGTGAAACTTAGAATAAATCAGTGTCCCAGCTGGAGCAAGCCAAAGCAAATTAAATTTTCTCCAGCCCCCATGAAGCAACCTTGCTTCAGGGTTTAATCCCAGCCAGCAGCTCAGCCCCACACAGCTGCTCACTTGCTCCCCACCAGCGTGATGGGGGAGAGAATCGGAAGAGCAGCAGTGCGAGAACTCATGGGTAAGGACAGTTTAACAGGGAAAGCAAAAGCTGCACACAGGAGCAAAGCAAACCAAGGAGTTCATCACCATGTCCCATCAGCAGGCAGGTGCTCAGCCTCCTCAGGACAGCAGGGCTCCAGCACGCGTAATGGGGACTTAGGAAGGCAAACACCATCACTCTGAATGTGCACCCCCTTTCTTCTTCTCCCCCCAGTTTATATACCGAGCACGACATTCTACGCCATGGAATATCCCCTTGGCTAGTTCCGGTCAGCTGTCCTGGCTGTGTCTCCTCTCAACTTCTTGTGCCCCCCCAGCCTCCTCACTGGCAGGGCATGAGAAACTGGAAAGTCCATGACTTAGTCTAAACATCACTTAGCAACAACTGAAACATCAGCGTGTTATCAACATTATTCTCATACTAAATCCCAAACCCAGCATTGTACCAGCTACTGAGAAGAACATTAACCCTACCCCAGCCAAAACCCAGACACCTGCTTTCACTTCCCCACACTACAAGATCCAGCAAACCACAGGGCACATTGATGGCCAGAGGCATGAGGTGGATTCTTACGGGATTAAATGAGCAAACATTGTCTTTACAACACATTGCTGTCCTCAAAAATGAGCTTCGAAAACAACACTTCACCCATGCCACTTTTTTTTTTTTTTTTTGTAATGTGTATAAGGGTCCACCTGCACACACTACAATTACAAAGCCAGGACAGTTCCATTTTCACCTCTGTGATTAGCAGCTCAATGACTATTGGTAACTGATGGCCGGACTCACATGGCTGAGCTTCTCTGAAAAACAACACAAATCCTAGAAAAAATTCTCCACCATACAGCTAGACATAAAGAACGAACACCATGCAGGCTCCACCACCAGAACCTTGAAAAAGGATTAGTAATTAATACACAGTAATCACTATCTGGAGATGCTAATTATAAAGCAAATGCAACTGCACCCACTCCACTTGGGAACCCTGTGATGACGAGACAAAAGCCTCTGCCTGGCTTCCAAACCACCATCTCTGACCCTGTTCACTTTTGAAATAAAGGCACATTTTTGGAAGGGCTTCCAGGTGTGCAGCTTGTTTCCGTGGTTCATCTGGTGCCTTTTAGAGAGATGAACAAAACCCATCTTTTTTATTTTGCCTTTAGCCAGAAAGTGAGACATGTGGAAGCTGGTGCTTGTTTTAAGGAAGGCTTTTAAACATACTTTGGTCAGCAGATGGTGCAAAACAGAGGGAGGACAATGCTTCATATGGTACGAGGAGAAAGAACACAAATTGGGTTTAATGTCCTGGCACGTTGTCACCTCTTTACCTAATGGGAAAGAGGATCCTTGTCCAGATTGCCCCACCTCGCCCCCCCCCCCCCCCCCCCCCCCCCGTTGGCATATTGTCATGGAGCATTTATCTCATCATTTAACTACCTGAGTCCTGGGATGCTTCACAAGAAGCATGGCCAGCAGGTGAAGGGGATTCTCCCCCTCTACTCCACTTTCATGAGACATCCCCCCCCGCAGTGCTGCATCCAGCTCTGGGGCACCAAGCTGTTGGAGCGGGGCCAGAGGAGGCCACGGAGATGGCCAGAGGGCTGGAGCCCCTCTGCTGTGCAGCCGGGCTGGGAGCGCTGGGGCTGTTCAGCCCGGAGAAGGGAAGGCTCCTGGAGAGCCTGGAGCACCTTCCAGCACCCAGAGGGGCCGGCGAGGAAGCTGGGGAGGGGCTTTTCCCAAGGGCCTGCAGCGCCAGGACAAGGGGGAACGGCTTTGCGCTGAGAGAGGGCAGATGGAGATCAGAGCTGAGGGAGAAATCCTTCCCTGTGAGGGCGGCGAGGCGCCGGCACGGGCTGCCCAGAGCAGCTGTGGGTGCCCCAGCCCTGGCAGTGCCCAAGGCCAGGCTGGACGGGGCTGGGAGCCACCGGGGCTGGGGGAAGGGGGCCCTGCGCGTGGCAGGGGTGGGACTGGGCGGTCTTTAAGGGCCCTTCCAACCCAAACCATTCTGGGATTCTATCATTTAACTGTAAGCTCCTTGCAGCTCACCTTAGGGTGCCTGCCGTTTCTCAGGACTACACGCTCCAGGCACGAAGCAGACAAGCGATAACCAACCCCTGTTCTCGCACTAGCGACCCCTTTTAGGATGCTGTGACTTGTCCTTATGATCTTGACATGAGTGGACTGCCCAAGATACCCTGAAAGGTCACTCAAAATGAGATGAACTGAAGTATCTACAGTATCAATGAGTTATTCATCTACTCAGGAATTACAACATGTCATAGGTTTAAGAGAGAGGAAAATCTGTGTATGACGAGCTAATAAAAGTTTGAATTTACAGAGAGAATGATTAAAGGGTTGAAGGAATCTGAATTTGAATGAAAACTAATAAAATGTCATCAGGCACAATATTAGTCCCTTCTTGTACTTCAAAAAGCCATACATTTTTTTTTCTTCCCACTCCAAACATCATGGAAATGTGATTTAAATAGCAACTTATACTCATGCAGTTTTAAAATACAGAAAAATCTTTCTTTGCACTTGGAAAACTGTATTTTTGAGCTCCAAAATTGTTCATCTAAACTCTTAAGTTAAAAGTAAAATGATGCCAAATGGATTTAACCATAGTTTACAGACACTGAAACAAGCTGTGCTTCATTTTACTCCAGGAATCAATTAAATTCTTTGAATTACTATAACTAGCAAGGCCTGAGGCATTAGGTCTTATTTCAATATTCCTCTTAAGTTCTACATTTTTTGCATAAAATGGGAGGATTTTGTCAAAAGGATTCCTGCTTCTCCCTGCAGGAGAATTCAATTTTCTTCCCATATGATAATGCACAAAAATTTAAGAGCTGACACCATTTCTTCTTCCTGGTGTATTTATTCAGTTTTTGAAGAAAACTAAAATAAATCCTGATATTTTGTCTCCCCATCTAACATTAATTCAGCAAAAAAAAATCAATACTAATAAAAATTTTAGACACAAATAACCCACAGACAACATGAGCTATTTTTCTTACTGCATCTATTTCTGATAGACAAGATCGCCTAATTCGGCGTTAAGCATCACTAGATCACTAGCAGTTCCCTAAAGCACTGCTAATGTAAGGGAGCATATTCCCCCCCCCAGCAAAAAGGTTAAATATGCCTGGCAATGGCAATTAATAGAGTCATGGGGGACAGAAAATTAATACATTAAGAAGGCAAATCTAAGTATTATATTGAGTTAAAGAACAGAGGTGCTGGGTTGATTTGTTTTTTTAAAGGCAGCTTTTCAGAATTTTAGGAAAAACTGATTTGTGAACAGACAACAAAAAAGCAGAAGTGACACATTTACCTGGCTTGGTGTTAGAGGCTTCCAAAAACCTTGTAAAGGTTCTTACATCTTTTTTTTTTTTGGTGTGCTTTCCTGCTCTTAACTTCTATGTAGCTAATTTAAACGAAATTCGTAAATTTTAAAATTTGTAGTTTAACACCATAGACCCTGGACAGGAAAGACACATGGTGCCCTTCCATTCTGGCTGGTTGCCCAGAGATGTTTGAAGACCACTATCTCCACTCCTCTTTGCCCTGAATGCCCCTAATTCATTTCTGACCTGCGGATCATTTCCCTCACTCTCAGCTGGACCAACTCCAGAAGAGCGAGGACCAAACCCCAGCACAGCCCTCCGGCTGCTGCCTTACTAGGGAAGATCAGAAGGATTACTTAGGCAGCAGCACATCTCTGGTACATCCCATTATGGATTCTTGCCTATTTCAAAACAGCCGGGTGTTGCTTATCCAAAATCCACTTGTGCTTCCCAAGAATCCCCAAATCCTTCACAGAACTGGTCATCAGCAGCAGTTTCCTATGCTGTCATTGAGCACTATATTTTTTAACCCTTTCAGAGAACTTCATATATTTTTTTCATTCATACATCTGTGATTGTGGAACTTTTAAGCCTGACTTGCCAAAGTCTCAAGAGGCCCAGCCAAACTCAGATTTCCAGTAAAAATATTATCAGTGCGCTGATGGCACAGCCTGCCTGGTTCTGCTTGATAAATCCTTCCATTTTGACATTAAATCTTCAATAACCACACACTGAATAAAGCTCTGCACCCATTCTATAACACATAATTCTAGATCATGTTCCTAAACTGTTTACAAGCTTGTCATAGAGTGACAAGTTATTTATTTTTTAATTCAATTTGCATTACTTTGTTTCCTTTCTGTTTAACACACTGCCATATAGGAGACTTAGACTGGACTGACAAAGCTTCTTACAGGTTAACTGTGGCTCTCCTCTTTAGCACATTCTCAGTACTTTTAAGGTTTTTACTTTTGTTCCAGTATCCTTCTGGGACTGGAATTCTAAATACCTGGTCTATAATTATCTTAGGTTCTGCGCGCCACCCGCCACCCCCCCCCCCCCCCCCTTTTATTTTTTCTCTCCTATTTTCAAGACAGAAGTACTCTTACCTTTCACCGATCCTCTGGCATGCTGGCCACCATCAAGGGTTTCATTACTACCATCACCTCAGATCTCCTCGCCATCCAGAATACCACAAACACTCTACAACAAACTTCATGAGGTCCGGCCCAACTTAAAACATTTTTTGGTTCTGCACTTTCTAATTAAATTCTTACCTGTTAGAGACAGAAGTATTTACCCCTTTGTTACAGGCATCAACTATGATACACACCTGGTTGCAGCCTGCTTTGTAGCATACAAAAATAAATCCCAAAATTTTTTAACAGTTCTCCTGCTTTACTGAGCATTCAACCAACCATTAATCAATCTTTTCCTATCCCTTATATAACCTCAAAATTATTTTTTTAATTCTTAAATCACTTGCTATTTGGATTTTATTTCATGCCTTAGCTTGAGTATCTGTGCTCAGCTCTGTGCAGGCACACACTGCCTTTTAGAGCACCTAATCCACAGCTAGGACAGAACAGTCACACCCATGTTTTCTGAATAGTACACCAACTTTTCTTGATTACCACAGCTCCGCTCTAAACAAGAGCATCACCATTTCTCTGAGTGCAACTCAAACTCACCTGTACCTGAAATGCGTACAAAGGGGGGAAAAGTTCCTTTTGAGGTGGGTGCAGCACTGGAACACGTGCCCAGAGTGGGATACCCAGAGGTAGGCAGAATCAGAGTGGATGAGGCTCTGAGCTGTGAAACCAGCCCTGCTTTGAGCCTGGACAGGAGGAGATACTTTAGAAGTCCCTTACACTCTTGGTTATTTTATGTTATGATCCTATGAGCTGATCAGATATCACAGAACAGTTGGGGTTGGAAGGGCCCTTAAAGACCCCCCAGTCCCACCCCTGCCACGCGCAGGGCCCCCTTCCCCCAGCCCCGGTGGCTCCCAGCCCCGTCCAGCCTGGCCTTGGGCACTGCCAGGGCTGGGGCACCCACAGCTGCTCTGGGCAGCCTGTGCCAGCGCTTCGCCATCTGCACTGTAAAAAAGATTTCTTCCTTACATCTAGTCTGAATCTCCCCTTTTGCAGTTTAAAACCATTACCAGCTCTTCTTTTAGAATATGTTTCTTGGAGATTTCCCCTTTAAATCTGTCCATGAAAGCTGTCTTAGTACTTCCTGAATATTATGTGGGTCACCTTTGATGTAAAGAGAATAACCTCCCTGCTCCGAGAATAAGGCTTCCCTAGTTTCTCCATGGATTTATTCTCTCCGTGAAGAAAAAAATCATGCTGCTAGCAACAGACACCAGCTTTACTACTTTTCCACTGAGGGCAGTGCAGTTGCCATAGCTAAATAATACTTTGTACAAACAAGTCACTGTGTTGTTTTTTTTTTCATAGAACTGTTTCTCAAAAACTCTTCCATTGCTTTTAAGCTCTCGCCATGCCTCCCACATATATCTTTCTTTGCATTTCTTCTTTTCCATCACTTCCCCTCTGCTACAACTCCCTATCTTTGAATATGCCATCCTTTCTGAAAACACGTACATTCTTAAAGTGCGGGGGGTTTTTGCAACAAGCAGTGTCACTCCCTGACCAACCACCATCCTCCTGAAGGTTTAGATCCAGAAGCATTTACATCATAGGCTTTGTATCACTGAGCAACAGTAGTTTGGTAGCTATTGCCTTCTACCCAGCAAGGTTTTAACCATGCTATAAAAGGTACTACACTGGATAAATTGGGATTTAATCCTGATGCAAGCACTCTTTTGTTTGTGGACAACTTTGCTGAGTGAAGATCTTAATACACAATTACCTTGGATCACACACAGTCATCAGTCTCAACAAGAGATCAGGGAACTGTCAGAAGCTTTTGTATGTGAATATGCAGACAACAGTAGGATGTCAGAGGTTAGAGGCTGATTTGCCTTACAGAATTTCTTTTACACAAGAAGCTCAATCCATTTCAGAAAGTTACCTAAAAGTAATGTCTATTTGTAGGTGTGCAGGTAGTACCCACTGATGTCAATGGGATTAGATGGATGCTCTAAGCTAGTCATATGCATAAAATCTCTTAGTAGTGGTTTCAGTTACAGAAGAGTTGTCAGGATTGATAAAATTGTTTTATTTCCTCACCCCAAGCTTTCTGCAGACCTTGCCCAGTGACTCAGTTCATCCCAGTGCCTACAGATCAGCACTGTCCAGCTGTGGATAGACGGGTACCCAAAAAATATGCTTGAGTGTCACCTCAGCCTTTTCTCTGCCTCTCTTGATCACAAGCAGCACTTGTAGCCTCAGAGACAGCATTTTCCTTCCTGTTAAGACACTGCCCTGTGATCAATGACAATGAATGTTCTACTCAAAAATAAAGCTTTCATGACTACATTATTATTGGATGAGGTGAGTTCTGCTTTCCAGGGATTACCGAACTGAGTGCATGCCCTATCTATTACTTATTTTGGACACATTGGAGAAGCCAATACTGACGTCTAACCTCTAATTTCTTCCAACACCGCTATTCTCAAGCTATCCAAGTACAACCCAGTTATGACCACTACCTGTGTCAAAGGCCAAACCTGGCAGAGAAGGGGCATTCTCAGCTCTGAATTAAGAAAAGTGGTTATAAATATACCAGTTGATAGGTAAGGGAAGATTTAGATCAGAGGGCAACAATCAGGTGTTGTGGTGTTGTTTTTTTTAAAAAAGCTATCTTAATTATTTTAGCTGTATTAAAATTACCTTATTTTTGTAAATTATTTGGAAGCAGAAATAATTGGGTTTGGGTTTTACCATTATGCTCTGGAAGGCAGGCAAAGGTGCCTCAGAAAAAAAGGAAAGAGCAAGCACTAAGTTTTAATTGAAATCTGCTCTCCTGAAAGGGACCTATTAAAAGAGCAATTTCACTTAAAAGATAAACAGTGGCAATACTTCATATTTCAATCATAAGAATATCTTTGTATTGAAATAGCAATGGCATTAACATTGCACAACTTATAAAAATTAAGAATTAGGATAATCTTTAATCTTCCTGTGTTAAATGCTTAAAACTCTCCGAGAGTGTATTCCTTCTTCTCCCTGGTGAACATGGATGAGTGTCATCAGATTTACAGACTCCTGCAGTCACTCCTAAAATACCTGGGGGGTGACTTTGTGTCATTTGATCTACATGCCAGGGCAAGCTTGGCTTTTGTACCTTAAGTGTTTCCTTAAACTCTGAGACAGTATTTTTGCAAGTTATCTAATGATATACATATTCATAAATTATTTATACAACTCTAGGTTGTAGTCAGTGGCACTTACAGAGCTTTTGTGTGGTTATGTCAAAACAGGATGCACATCCAAACTTGAAAAAAAAATAGTGTCTGCACAAAGGATTTATAATCCTAGTAAGGCAATTTCTTTCCATATCACAGCAGAATTCAGTCCTTATATTCTCCTCAGCTGGAACCCAGATCAATAATTTAAAGGGTTATTAAGCATCCAGGAAGGCCTTCGCTTACACACCTATAAATCCTCAGACCAGCTTTTCTTCTCAATTGCTGCCGGCAACTGTCTTCAAAACGTAAATTGGATAGTCAGACTGAATTTTGAAGTGATTCCAATTAAAATGGAATATAACTTTGCTTACTGATCAATGATGCCTACAGTGAACAGAGGGAAAACAGAAGCTGTTGCTACCATACATTCTCAGCTTAATAGTGGTCTCAGCTGACACAAACTGTCCTGTTTGGAAAGCAACAGTAGCACAGACAATAAAAGAACACCATTCCCAAGAGCTGCTCATGCACTATGTTGGATGAACACAGGTCTAAGATCTGCAAGAGTGTAGTAACTTACTCTTATAAAGAAATCAAGAAGGCTGTGTAAATCACAGAGTGAATTCTAGCCACACCTCATCCCTGTTTCTTTCAGGTGGTCACCATATCAAAATGCACCATTCATACACGTATCCTGATAAAAACCCCTGACATAAGCAAGACAGATTTTATTTCCCCCATTAATACCTGTGACTTCTTTTGGCTAATCCCTCGTTAACAAGTTGTTTGTTCTTTTGGACATTGAGTTTTGATGGAATTGCCCTACAAGCTTTGCTATACCAGTGATCTAACAGGATAATGCAAAAATCACCTTCTGCGTTACAATCTCAATGCTAACAGGTTATGCATTTGTTGAAAATGGACTTGCAGACCACACAAATAATAAAGTACTACCCTACCAAATCAGCTAGATTGCTCCTCTAAACCCACTCATCATTACTTAAAGTTCTGATACATCTTCAGCAGTCTTTATTTTTCACTCCAAGTGATTATAGTCCACCCTGTACTGGGTATAATCCACAAGCTTCTAGTGCCACACTGACACAACTCTATTGACTTAAACTCAAGCAGATCTTGAGTTCTTCCTTATTCACATCAAGAACGGACAAGTCATCTTCAACCCCACAAAAAGCAGAGTGACCTCTCTCTCATTCAGTATGTCTGTAGCACAGCAAGATTCGAGAGAGATCAGAAATAGTTCCTGAGAGCTAGCAAGGTAGGGGTTTATAGAAGAGGATTAGCTAAATGACTATGTATGCAACATAGCCTACGTGAGATTCAAAACTCAATCCTAGCTACAGAAGACACACTGTATTTTAATTACTGATGGGAATATAACCAAGCATCTTCTAGTAGCTCTGAATCTCATCTACATTTCTCAAAACAAGTTTGTCACCAAGGTTAAAACTTATGTCATAATAAATTCTCTCTGTAATTCAGAATGCACATGAACATCTGTGAGTGAACAGGCAGCAGGAAACCTGAGCTTTAATGCAATCATGCATGTAAAGGAGGAAACAGAAAAGGAGAGAAATCCCTTTGCCTTGAGAAACCTGAAGCTTGAGTATGCAAAATTGACAGCAAATGTGGATTTGGGGTGTATTTGTGAGCTGTCAGTCACTTTGTAGCCAGTTGCTGACATTTGTTCCAACACACATGCACTGTTGCACTCAAAACATACACAACTTTTAAAACATTCAAGCAAATTTTTTCTTAACTGTTTTTGCAATTCGAGCCCACATATCCTCGCTACAGGCATCTCTCTCCCTGTCACTGGTGTGAAAATCAGTAGAGACTACACTGGGTCCTGATTTGTACACAGATCTGCAAAAAAAAGAATAAACAACTATTAAATATTGTACTGCTACTTTTTAAATTTTCTTAAAACCACCCAAAGCAAAACAATAAACCCATGGCAGTGAGTTAAGACTTCATGTTGATGTCTTCTATGCTAAAAGAAGAAAAAAAATCTACCAACCTCACATTCAAGTTTGCAGTTTGTTCGAGATCTCCAGCTTTTTTTACCCTGCAACATTAATGGTTTGCTGTCAGAGACATTTTTCAGCCACCATCACAGACTAGGAAGGTCATAAACACAGGGAGTGGGGAGAGAAACTGCATTTGAGTTACCTATTATCATCAGTAATGACTTACCCAAGCCACAAGGATCTGGGAAATCTATACCACAAGCAACTGCAGAAGTAATATAATCTGAAGTTACTCACATATATAATATAAAATAGTGTTTTTTAGTAAAATTTAGAAGGCAGGCGATGGCTCTGCTACAAGGAAGAAAATTGCAACAGCTGGTGAAGTAGCACTCCTTGTATCACCAGTGTTGAGAGAGATCCACTTCTGGGACAACACATGAGAGAGCAAACTGAGATGACATACATAAACACTTGTCACTTCTGAAACACACCTTATGAACAATGTCAGTTGTTCATTGCTTCCCTTTTAGCAGTCAGACTGAGATCTTTATAATAAATCTCTTTTCTCCAATTTGGATGTCTATCTTCTGCATTTCACACTGATCCTAAGCAAATAAACATTTTAGTTTTACATTTGTTTATAATCCATTTACAGTAGCACTGATTTTTCAGACGAATACAATGCAGCAAAATTTGTTCTTTAAACAGTGCAAAAGAATGCTGCTTCTTTTAGGACTACTAATTCAAGAGTATTTAAATGAGCTCACTACTTACTGAGGCTGTGTATCTTTTGCAACCCAACACTCTTGAACTATGTATTGATCTATACGCAGCACGATTCATCGGCTAGAAATCAAAGATCTCCTCAGTAAGTTTAATGAGTTAGCACTGTGGAAACACAGTGTTTTCATTTTTATATGAGACTATTATTCAAATCAGAGCGGTACAATTAAACTAAACAACTAAACAAAGGTCAGCCTAATATGTATTTCAAATACTTTCAGTTAATATTATTTAAAAATCAGCATAAAATACCAAATGTTATCAGACTAATTCAGGGGTAACAGGCTACGAGGAAAACATTTCACTGCGACTGTTTTCCAAAGTATCTCTGCAGGGAAGTTGCCAACATAGTTACACTAAAATAGTTGCAACTATTCCATTACAGGTGTTTTGGAACAAGTATCAAAGCAACCAAGCTGCGTTTGAATAAAACCAGCAATACCACTCAGTGGGCGGATGTTTTTCTAATGATCTTCTAAATTACAGTGCTTTGGAAATCCTCTTCTCTATGTAAAATAAAAAAAAAGGAGGGGTGGGGGGAAGCTTCTTGCAGCGTCCCCAAAATTAACTTCAAAAACATGAGTCCAAAACAGCAACAACAGGAACCCGCCAAGAGTAGAAGATGACAGCTCAAATCCAGAAACCAACAAACAAATCTGGTCTGCTCCCACTATCCTAATTAGGCTTTTTTACAGAAAGACTTCAAATTTGGTCCTTAAGTTATGATGCAACGCATCAGGGCTGGGACAGCACCAAGGCTGTTTGGTAACCAAAATTCCTGTGGCTTGCCATAAGTGACAGCCCTTGATCATTCCTAAACCAAAGCGCACCCAACCCAAACCCTCAGAGGAGCGATGTGATGGATGCCCTGGGGAGCCACTACCACCTCCTCCCCTGAACCACTCCTGACACTCCTGCCCTTGGGTCTCCCAAGGCAGAACACCTGTGCCCTGTGGTGCCACACTAAAATTTCAGTACGTTCTTCCTCGGTCACCTACACAACATAGGAAATGCAAAAACTTGTGGAGCTGGGACGGGGGGTGACAGGACAAAGGGAACCAAAAATGTTTGTGGGGTGTCAATTTGGGAGGAACTCTTCCAAAAGCGAGCTATGGAAAAAGAGCTCAAGCAACTTCGTATTGAGACACTGATACGTATAGATCCATTGAATATGGAAATGCCTTGCCTGCAAATTACACATTTAAATTATTCAAAGCACCATGGAAATAAGTTTTCCACTAATGAAAAACAATTGCATCAATTATTTTTTATGCATGTCACCAGAAAAGAAACCGCTTAGAAATTTTAAACTCTAAACTGAGGAACCTTTTTTTTTATCCCTGCAAGGTCTGAAATTTCACACTAGACTCCACAAGACAAACAAGCTGAATTCTTGTATTAGCTGTGCAATGCTTGACTTGCAACCAGAAATACATTCACAAACTATGCAGGACAGGATTAATCCTATCGACTATGTAAGCAACAACTGAGATAGTCAGCTCATGCTCCATCTGTTACTAGTGAAAGAAAAAAAGGGCAATCCCGGCCCATGTGACCTGACCGACTGGCACAAGGTCCCCAAATGCTAGCAAGAAGAATTTCCCTCAGTGCTAAAGAAGTGCTGGCTATTGCCTGCCAAACAGAAGGGATCCTCAAAAGTCTGTAAGGAGCTGCTGACACTGCAAATACACCAAGTGTTCACAATATATCAACAGTACATTTCATTTTCTATATGGCCGTCTATACCTACCTGCTGTGCACATATAGACACACCACATGCAATTCCAGAATATAAAAGAGATTCCACACACCGGAGTTCAGCTCATTGAGGAAAGGGGAGGGGCATTAAGATCTGCACATCAGTGATCTGAAAACTGTTGTCTTTCGGTGTCTTTTAAGACATTCAGCCTAAAGGAGTTATATGTTCCTGCCTCCAACCTCCATGCCAACAAAACCTGATTGTGACACTCAGTAAAGTGAATCCGTTTGGAAAATGTGCTAAATTCACCATAACTTCCACCCCCCAACCCCACAATGTTCCATGAATTACTTACTAAAGATTGTCCATTATTTTCAACTACTGGATGCAATCTAATATCTTCTGTCATCTCTCTGGGTGACATTTGATCTTGCATCCAGGTCAAAAGACATTCCTCAGACCCAAGCACAACAAATGTCACCCAAAACTGCCCGTTCTTCTTCCACAGAATTTGCTGAAGTAATAAAACCAGTCACATAAAACATGAAGAACTTTAATTTTTGTAACTGCATTAAAGCAGAACACATAACATGTCTTTTCAAGGCAGAATTACCAAAACCAAATTCATCTCACATGGAGAACAGCAGCTGATAAATAGTGTGAGTTGAACTAAAGAAAACAAGAAGCTGTAACTAGTTATTAGGGACATAGAGGCAACACAGTTGATTATTTAAATAAAAGGTATCAGGTATCAAATCACATACATAAAAATACTAGAAAATTACACTGGCCATGATTTATTACAGAACTCTCATATTTCTGAGACTTTCATATATGTAACACAAAACTTAATAATCTCTTTTGACCATTGTACCTTATGCTTAATAGAAATGACATGCTAGTTGTGCACAGCTTGCCTGGTGCTACTTAACACAAGTGAACACACAACCCAGCCCGCAAGGCATCCCAATGTTCCACAGAAAACAACTAAACAGAGGGGGGGGGGGGGGGGGAAAGGAAAAGCAGATGAAATTCACAAGTTATGGTGTACCAACACCCTGTAGTATCAAAGTACATGCCAAAGAGATCTGTGAAATATAATTTTAAGAACATTACACAAGAGGTAGAAGTGAGATTTTCGTAGCGTTCATTCAAACATCCACAGTTGTTTTACAGAAATACTTAAACAAGCCTAAACTGATTAATGGTTAAAATCTAGTATAATCAGCCATTGACTTTTTGTTTTTTAAGCTAAATTATACTTTCACATATTTCTGTTGGGCCTACTGAATGGATCAACTCACAAAATCCTCCTTCAGTTAATATCTCACTAGCCATGTAAAATTTGCCATTTTAAGCGTATGAGTTTGACCAACAAACATGTAAAAGAGATACTTCAGACAGCAAATAGTATATTAAAATAGAGACACTATTAATATTTGTATATCTGTCATAAAAAATAAAAGGAAACTTATTTTTCCCATATGTATTGGAAATAGCCTAATTCTGTGAAAAAAACCTATGCTCATTATTACTGTGCATAAACTTTTAAATTGGTTGTATTTTATACAGTAAAAAACATAAAATCATTGCCAGACAAAGACTGCTTTAAGTGGACTCAGATTTATTCTTTCTCTCTAACAAACTTTTTAAACACTATATGCAAATATTTTCCTTTTTAAAACTCATTTGGCAAAAAGGATTTATAGCTCCAGTTCCTCAATTTTTTAAACAGTTGCTCCTAACCTGATACATTTTCAGTCTGTAACAGCACACAGTACATACATTAAATGCATCTTTTTTTTTTGCACCTTTGATTAAAGTATTGCTAATGACGAAAAATAAGAACCTTCCTTTCTAACTAATAAAATTTATTTGCAACATTCCTATTATTTAAAAAAAAAATTAGAAAGCACTATCTACTACAAATAAGAGATGCCTGGTTTTTATATAATATTCTGCAAAACAAAAAAGTGCTGGTGACTGAGATGGATAAGCTGCACAGGAAATAAATCAAGGTCTTAATATGGTTAAGGTTATATTTCCATTGAAGCAGATCAGGATTAAAAAAGGTGCAAAATTCTCAAAAACCCCGCAAGTTCAATTCAGCCAAAGTTTCTGCAGTAGGTACATTCCTCAGCTTTAAAAGAAAGCAAAATTTATCCTGCTAATTCCAAGTTGTCAGTGTAGTGAGAAACCTTATAAAAAAGGTTAGGAACAGTTCCTTCTGGAGTTTCTTAATATCAAATGTTCAAGGTGAACTGCTAAGCTTCTGTTTACAAAGAGCCTACTTAACTCCAGATACCATGCCAGCAAAGCAACAAAGCCAGACAAAGACAAAAATCTGTTAAAGCTGCTGGCTTCAGTGGAAGCAGGTCTACACCTATCTCTTCAGTAGTCTAACTGCAAACACACCTATTTAAAAATAATAATAAAAATATGTATTTCAAAGTCAACTGCTCTCATGCATATTCATATGCAGTATTCCCTGTTCTTATTCAATATAATCTACAGTTGTGAAGAGTTAAATAATCAGGAACTCAAGTGTTTCCACTTTAATGACTAATAGGAAAAAAAATAATCTATAGAAGACTGTGGCCGCAAAGTAGAATTTAACACTTAGTTTTACAACTATGATCATGTACACTGTCAAAGCAATAAAGATACAAAGTAAAAAAAAAAAAACAAACCCAAGCCCTACTCCTTTGGGTTGCTCCAACATGCAGCACTTTGACATTATGGCTCCCAAGCAGAGAATGGAAAAAAAAAACCACCAACCCAGCTTTCAGCATAGGTAACAATAATACTTTTAAAAGAAATACATATAGGCTTAATGTCTGTCTGTTGCACAATCTTCACAGCATTTAAATGAAAAAAACAACCCAGCTTCCCACAGAATTAGAGCTATGACCCAATATAAAAACGTGTAAGCGAGAGCATCATAGTGAGCAAAGCTAGATGCTGCCACTTAAGGAAGAACAGGTTTTAAAAAAATCACATAGGTCAATGGAAGTTTTATGCTAAGTACTCGTGGCATTTCTCATTTTCTAAGTCCAGAAAAGCCGAGCTTCAATTCTACTTCATCCTCTTCCCTTACAGACAGCAGTTGAGAGGCGAGAGGTGATCTTGATCCAAGAGGGAGGACCATACCCCGTAGGTTTGAACTGGCTGTTCCCAAGCCCTTTTCTAGGCCCTCAAGCCAGTACACGGCTCGATTCCATATGACTAAAACATACAGGGGTGAAAAGGATGGCTACCAGAGCAAGACAAGAACAAGCCAACTCTGCCACGGGCCTCAGCAGTTGAACCCTGACAGCATCTGTGGGCAGCAGACAGGGAAAAGGGAATCGCAGTTTAAGCAACAGACTCCTGCCCCTCAGGCTCACACCCTTCTGACCACTGGAGCCACAAAGAGGAGGGGTCCTGCCCACTGGAAGTAGGGTTTCCCGTGGGTCAGGGTTTCCTTCCTTCTTGTAGCTCCCTCTTTCCTTCTTTATTTCCCTAAACAGAGCGGGAAAAGGCCTGAATAGCAGATCAAACAATCCCAGGAAACCATGCTCACTGTCACTTCTGGAAAAGTGCATGGGAAAGCTTGGAAGCTTTCCATACAGTTTGGGAGTATGTCCACGCTTCTCTGAATAGGTAAGTACCTCAACAAACGTCCCACTCACATAATCTTCTATTATTCATTTACTTCAGCAAAGAAAAAAGACTTCTCATGAAGACTACAGCATCACTTTGCAAGCTGTAAGGCAGATTCCAAATTATTTGTATCCAGGTACAGACAACAAGACTAGTAGTGGTGGTAAATACCAGGAGCAAAGAAAAATATTCAGTCTGGGGGAAAAAAAACAACTCAAGCCACAACAGCACACTCTTGAAAAGCCACAGCAAAACAAGCATCACAAACTTAAGACAACCTCCCTGTATGCTGTTCTAATAAAAATAATGAAAAATACCAATGTCTTAGTTTTAGTCTATATAGATACCATCAGAATAATTTCATTGCCAGAAGGACCCTGCAGATACAGAAAAAAGCAGATACCAAACCTAAAATCAAGAAAAAGAAGTTCTTACTCTGATGCTGACGTCTTCTGGGAATCAGTAAGGTTGAACCATCAGAAGCCTCCAGTTATTTATACAGAAATAACTAATTCTTAAATCTATGTTGTATTGGACTATCAAATTGGGGGTTTAAAGCATTAAAGATTCACGGCCAACTATTAAGACATACACCCTGATAATAATCTTGACTGCAGAAGGGACTCAAGTATCTTGTTTTCTTTAAGCTGGAACAATCTAGTACTGCTACCATTACCAGCTATAACTCTGCTGTCATCGTCACCTCATTCAAAAATGTAAACTGCATAAATCAAACCAGAAAATAAATAAAAGAATGAATCTCAACAAAGCTGGGGGTGGGGGATGGTGGGAATAAACTTAATTTTACCTGATTGTTCCACAAGTTGGGGTGGGGTGACGTTTTTCAAAAATCAAACCTAACTCCAACCCAAAACCACCTCTCTGGTGTAGCTGTCACCTAATACCTTGCCTCTGCTTCCACTGAAGTCAGTAAAATGTGAATACAATTAGTCCCTAAAACTAGAAATGTTATACTTACACTTATTCATACCAAAAATTTAGTGCAATACTTAAAAGGTTTGCACACTGTTGCTAAATTAAACACCAGTCAGCTAAAAAAACAATTCATGAGTGTAACAGAGCTGCTGCAACTCCAGGTGATTATTTTACAAAATACAGTGTTTTTTCCCCTGAAATATAAAAGGGTGTGCAATAAAGCAACAGAACTGAAGCACTCTGAAAGGACTTTTGTTTTTATAGGTCTAATGCTGCCCATAATCAAATTTTTTTCAAGAAATGGGCACAAAATTGCTTTGATACGAAGACCCCGAGATAACAGAGCAAGGCAAAATGAAATGTGAGCACATGCTGGTCGCATTTGTAGGGCACGACAAGGAAAACCTGACACTAACACATCTGACCTGTGGCGACTCTCCACAGTCACGGTGCTTTATGCTTGTTAAAGAGCCCATAAACGGGACAGCCCGACAGTATGCGAGAACGACATGAACGGCGTATGCCAACTGTTGGCTACAGGCAAATGCAGCCACACTGTAACCCTTTTTAAATGCATTTTTAAACTGCAATTGAAAACAGAAGTGAGCATACAGCTATTTATCATTTTTGAAAAATGAGACTGTTAAAGGCACATTGACTATATTAGGAACCAATTAAGACCACATTCCTTCACAACAATAATTAACACACGAGCAATACAATAAGGACCTACTACGCTCCATACATTCACCACTACAAAACAATCCTGCAGGACTACAATTGTTCTGTAAACAGAAAAGCTGATCAAGACTTTCAAATTCTGATTTCCCGTCAACACAGTAATCATAATTAAAAACCTAAATTATTCAGTAACTGAAATACTGCAGACCACATTTTAAACTGTGGAGTATAGTTAATTAGTTCCACAAACACAAATTTAGCCTTCTTAAATTAGTTTGTGCAGATAAATTGCACATTAGATAAACCGCACACAGAGGAAACATTCACACTAAAATAACTCTCTCCACTACCTGTTGTTTAGGCTAAGGCTGAAAAATATTCTTTTAAGTTGAATTCACTTTCTTTAGGGAAAAAAACCCACAGTCTTGCTATGCTAAGATTCTGATTTCTATTGACTCTTGCTTTTAAACTTTATTCAGTGGATTACAATGAGGCTTGCGTAACATTTTTCTACAAAGTTATGCAGCTACTGCCTCATTACAGTTAATGACAGTACTATTGAGACTACATCTGCTCTAGAAACATCCACAGATCCAAAACTACAGAACTGCATTTGGAACATTTTGCAAAGTACGTACATGGAAACAATTACATATTTATCCACAAAATGTCAAATTCAACATCAAACACTATGGAACATAAAAATTTCATTTTCATCTTTCAAACTTTGCTTATATCCCCAACTTAATTCACTTTTAAAATAAGAGCTGCTCTCCCAAACCATTCATTAATATACTGATACCCAAGAACCTTTGTTGGTTATTAGTACACGTTAAGAGATCATGTAACAGTAAGACAGTTGTTAAAGCATTATTTATAAGTGCCCTAAGAACAAAACTTGAATTACTTAATATTTTCTAATTCTCGCCCTGAACATTCACACCGATACATAACACTCCGATTGTCTAAGCCACAGAATGGAGACTAGTTAACAGCAATTAAATATATTAAATCTTCCATGCGAAAAATTAATCATTTAAACAGCTTTGGTAACCTAGTATATAATTAGCTTTGTGTAAATATTTTGCAAACATCCCTTCCCCAAAAAAATCCCTATATACCATGTGTATATTTATATAATAATATACATATTTCCTGAGTAAATCATTAAATCTGATTATTTGGAAGATTTGGCAAAATATCCAACTTTACATTACTAAAATAGAATTTTAAATAAACATTCAATGAACACGTTAAAAAAAATATGGAATGTTACTGAAAATTATAGTACCATGAACTTACGTTAATAACAAATCATAAGTTTTAATTAAGTTACATACTATGTTATATAGTTACTGGATTTTAACCCACTGAGGAATCAATAAATCTAATTTCTAATCCTGAGTGACAATTTTGTATCACCTGCTAATGTGTACTTCAATGCAGTACTTACTGCAAATCTAAAAAACCCTTTTTTTCCTTTTTTTTTTTTAATGGAAAATTTTAAATGGACTATGCTATAGAAAAGCTCGGTTTACATTGGTTTAGCTCGAAACTGAATTGGCAGCACAACTGCTGAAGCATCTCACAAAACCAACATTAAACACCGATTATTCTTGTCAAACTGTGAGCAATAACCTGAACGACCTGACTCCCTGCTACAAAAACAACACAGGAGTATGGTTTGTTCTGTACAGTGATGGGATACAAACTACTGAATTGATCACTTTGGCACTTAAAAAACCTACATAATGGTGGAAAAAACCCCCCTGAACAATTGTGAAATATGTTTCAAATGCATTTTAAGTATGCTAAACTGTATCATTAACCAAAAAAAAAGGAGAATTAAGTTCTACCACACACTGGTTTCTCAGGTCATGGCTTGACTCATAGCTGATACATAGCTGTGAATAAGCACACAAGGAAATGCTCAGCTATTATTTAGTTCCCCTTAATAATAAAATTCTTATGTAGCAGACATTGCAATACCAGCAATATTAAAATTGCATTAACACTATTACAAGATGTGTCTCTCAACACCAGAATCACAGTAATAGAATTGCAGCACTGATCAATCATGTTAACCCTTTCGCTTTTTTATAACCTGTCAAAACCACCTTCCATGGTACTGTGCAGGACACTTAGCCCTTCCTTCCCCATCCTCAGCCTTCTGCCTCCATTTTGTGATCATTATTATTATTATTATTATTATTTGCTATTACTCCAGAATCCTCACAGGTTCCTCAGGTTTTTCTTTTTTGCTTCCTTTGTTTTCATGCTCCATGCTGCTTTTTTCTTGTGTGCTTCTGTTCGGAGGACAAAGCTCTTGCAATGCCCTTTCAACAACAACTTGTTTTACGGGACCGCTTGAAGAATTTTTTGGCAACGTCATCTGTAACGCACACCATAAAGCGGTACGAGCCTTGCGCGTGGAAGCAGCCAAATCTCTAATGGCAGCTGCCAGAGCCAGAATATCTACAACAGAAAAACACATTTTAGGTTAAACTAGCATAAAAGCCTGGTAAGATTAATACATTAAAAAAAATTCTGTAAATTAGTTCATCTCACCAGAGGCATGCAAAGTGTGCTCAAGAAAAAGCTAACATTGCACCACAGTACTGCATTCGTTGAATTCCACCAGCTTGTATTCTTCTCTTGCAAATGATAGCTGTAACATCTCACACTAATAGCAATCATAATTATATCCAAAACTCAGTGGCATAATTATCACACCTACCATACAATAATTAAGTCTATTTAATTAATGTTATCAGAGAGGACTGTCTACAATGATACTCACAAGTATGACTGGTAAAACTACCTACTCAGATCTAGCCAGATGAGCCTAACACAATCATTTTTTCATCCTCTGCCTTCCTAGCAGTGGCACTGACACCTCCCAGCCTCACAGTGAGAAAAGGCTCACTGCCACCCTTTGGATACATGATCACCATCAGCAGAACTCAAAGAAACATGTCTTTCACAGTGAAAAACAGACTAAAGGCTTTTCTAGATGCGATTTAGATCATGCTTAGACACCCAACAGCAGCACAGCCCTTCAGAAACATAACTACGCTGCAGAGGTTACCATTAACCGTAAAAGACTAATTGCAAATTTTCTAACTACAAGTGTAGTACAGGATGGTTCAAATAATGATTCCATATACCTTTACTATAAAGCATTAGCAAAAACAGATTTGGCGATTTTTTTATTTATTTTGGGTTTAGTACGATGACTCCTTGCTTCCTGACTTATGCTTGGGGCTAATATCACATCACACAATTTTATGATTCATTTTAGAAGTTGGTTTGCATATAGGACTATTACTTTTAAGGATATGACATCATGCTTGACGCGTAAGTTGTGAAAGCAAAACATTCTGACTCTCTTTACAGTTTATCTTTCCCTTCTTAGAAGGAAGAACTATCCCATACACATTGCTAGAAGTCAATGGATCCACACTGACATCTTCACTGCAGCAACAGAGAATAAGACAATATAGGACAGTGCTGAGTAAGGATCCAAAAGAGGATGGGCGTGAGGCAGGGGAAGTCCATTCCTCCTTTAAAAAATCACAAAAATTTTCTGAGATGCAGGTACTTTCTGACGAAGGATACAAACTTTACCTCCAGACCCCAAATTCTATATCAGCTATATGATCATTATACTGAATAGCAAGTTATCACTTACACAATGCTATTGGAAGGGAATGCAATCTGTCCTACTTTTGCCTTGCATTTACTGAAGTACATACTGCTGCTGTAAATTATTCTGGCTTTACTTCAATAGAAGTTGGGAATCATGAAATGTAATTTCTGGTTGTTTTAGATAAGGTAGACACACAGAGTCATTAACACAGCATCAACACATTTGGTTTTTTACTTTATAAGCTGAAGTGAAAAGAAAGACTACAATACCACTAAAAAAAAAGCAATTCAACTTGTTTAAAAACCAGTACATTTTTACTTTTAGGACTACTCATGGTCATATTATACCACTGAACAGTTTTTACAGTTCTCTTTTAGTCAAGAGGAAAATGTTTCAAAGTGTTTAAACTAGCAACAGAAAAAAAAGAAAGGAAAAAAGAGCTCAAAGGTTTTTTTGCTAAGGTTACAATAATCACTGCATATCTCAAATGGCATATTTTCCCAATTAAATCTTTGACAAAGCTTTTAAAACTACAGGAATGGAAAGCAGTTACCTTTCTCATTACTATAGCGTGGTGCTCCTTGTCTCTGTGGATTAGCAGCATTAATAATCTCATCCTTACGCCTTGCCTGTGTTACATGAATAGCTTCCATATGGTGTTCCAACGTAGTGGGTATGTTAACATGCACAGGGGTACCACGAAGCCTTTCCATTTTTCCTATTAATGTGAGCACCTGCCAGATACATTGAAAAAACCAAAATGGCTAAGCATTTATGAGCCTCCATTAAACAAACTTAAAACCAAAAAGAAATGCAGGAATTATAGCTCTAGAAGGCATACCCTGGCTTGTTCTCGTAACTGGTCGACAATCAAACGATCAACACGGGATGGGTTAGCAGGAAGTCGGGGGACAGGAGTGTTATTTGAGCTAGACATGCGCTTTCCTGGAAAGTTTCTTGCAAGGTCAGCTTCAGTCTGAAAGGGAAAAATATAGCCATTGTAAGTGTTTGAAATAAGTACAATCCACATTTTTAGGTCTGTTTAGACTTTTCAAATACATGACAAGTGCAATTCCTCTCTTTACTTCTGACTGCATTTACAGAAAAACGTTTCCAAATACCTGTCTAGATGTACTGCCAGCTGTTGTAAGAATAAGAATAGTCCTCTAATTCAGCTCCACCTCAGCATTTAATGCTTAGCTGCAGCTTTTAGAACAA
Source organism: Falco punctatus (assembly GCF_963210335.1). Taxonomy (NCBI): domain Eukaryota; kingdom Metazoa; phylum Chordata; class Aves; order Falconiformes; family Falconidae; genus Falco; species Falco punctatus. The sequence continues at coordinate 53,837,172 of NC_137583.1, read as the reverse complement.
AAGCTGTGCAACTTTAACTGATCTTGGACATAGATCTAGCAAAGAAATTTTTGTAAAGTACCCCAGAAATTTAAATTGTATGCCTCACACTGCATCTCTCAAATGTCACACATTATAATTACTAAAAAAAACCAACACCAGCTTAAGTTGTATCTGAAGTGCATCAGGATTAAGCCAGATCTAACATAAACTGGTATCAGCTCTTAAGTCATTAACACAGCTGCCAAACTCCCCATTGAGAAAGGAACTGGCCAAACCAATATACAACTCAGGCAGTGAGTAACCAAATATCACCAAACCTCTTTTTGGACAGGAACTTCTTACACTTGGAGTAAAAAAGACACAACTAGCAGCTCATTCTCGATCTTGTTCCTTCTTCAGCATACAATGGACTTAGGAGAGAAAGATTAGGTACTGCATGGCCATTCAAAGCAAGGTTAAGTCCACATTCACACTGAAAATATGTGAAGTCCTTTCTTTTCTGGTTTAATGACACATCCATATTAGTCTCTGCCCTCACCTAACATGAATTACAAGAGCCGACTCCACTGCCGTTTGAGAGACATTCAGAAAAAGAAATGGATAAAGAAAGGGTCATGAATTCATATAAAGACAGGTATTTAAGAATCACAACTAATAAGCAATTCACATTGCTTATCATCTATATCCACATTTAATATTGCAGGAAATTCCAAACAGACAATTTGTAGAATTTTTAAAAATGTGAGATCACTGGAAAAGTGATATTTATAGAAGGAAACAGGTAAGCTCACCATCACCATGAACTCCAAAGCAGTGCCAACGAACAGGTTTCCAAGAGCTGAAAGGACTAATTAGACAAGCTGGACAGAATTAAATGCAAGTTCTGCTGGGGGAAGTTTCTGTCTATGCTCATAGGGTAAGAACATCAAAAGGGTGAGAATGTCAAAAGGAAGTCCCTTCCTACATACATATATACAGGTGAGCAATAGCATTCTCCCAGACTGTACTTACAAACACAGTCCAGGCACACTCTTGTCAGGCAGTATGGAAGCCATTTCCTTTTGAGGAATAAGTATTTTGGTTGTGGGAATGTGAGTCACACTATGGTAGATAGCTTGTGGGACCAAGAATAGTTTATATCCTTAAAGCTGTCTGCAGGTATAGCCTGCAACTACAAAAAAGGGACTGAGAAAGTCTGAGTAGATCACTAGGAAAAAACTGGACCAATTAGAATGGACCAGATCAAGTTACTCAAATCCCTTTCATTATTAAGAACACGATATAAGGATATGCAATCCTCCTTTAAAGAGAAAAACACAAAACCTAAATATTATGAGACAAAAACTATGACTCAGTCTTCCCAAATGACTTTGACCCAAATCAGACATGAACAGATTTGGAACAGCTGTCTTTGCCACAACAGAAAGCAGAAGAGTTTCTGAAAACATTGCTGTCTCAGACACACTGGCGCAAAAATCATCATCACTCTTTCTCACTTGTAGAGAATTTCTAGAATACTAGACAGGCAGAAAGGAGCCTTGTTTAAAGGCATCGGTGAGCAAGCAATACAGGCAGCCCTATTTACATTTCCAAAAGTCTATTAGCAAAGTCTCATAACTGATGCTGAAAAGGTGAAGGTGCTCTCCAGAGATCCAGTCTGGTCAGATACCCATCTCTTTATCCAACAACCAGGTGCATTCTCCAACACAGAAGCAGTAAAGAGGCACTCAGTGTATAATTAAGACCATGGATTATTGATAATACAGCTTCCAAAACCTAGCATGGAGTTCAGAAATTTGACTCCTCTTGGGTCAGCATTTCCTGCTCCTTTTGAGTGCAGAGCTTTCACGCCCAAGGGTAAGCTCCCTCTGCCAATAGTTCTTCGCAAAAGAGTCTGAGGCAGGAAAGTGACTGTAACAAGAAGAGGATAAATGGAAACTTCCTTTGGGAGAAGTCATAGAATCGGAAGATCATTTAGGTTGAAAAAGACCTTTAAGATCATTGAGTCCAACTGTAAATCTAATACTGCCAAGTCCACCACTGAACCATGTCCCTAAGCGCCTTTTAAATACCTCCAGGGATGGTGACTCAACCACTTCCCTCGGCAGCCTGTTCCAGCGCTTGACCACCCTTTTGGTGAAGAAATTCATCCTAATATCCAACTGCAGACATTCAAAACACTGTAGGTTTTCTCTACAGCCATGTACAGTGTGCCCAGGATTACTTTTATTTTTACTAAATCAAAGATTTAGTAAAACAAGAGACAAAAAGATAAGGGAAAGACACCACAATATCACTGACAGGAGAAAAAAAAAACAACACAAAAACCCCAAAACAAACAAAAAGAACCCACACCACAGAAGTTTCTCTCCTTAAATGACTGTGCAGGGAAAAGCAGAGCCTGGGTTTATAATACTTGAGTTAAAGACTTAATTGGAGGGAATGAGTATGGGACAAGAAAAGGAAAGAGATCCATCTAATTAAACTGTGCAATATGAGGTGCATAAAATGCCAGTACTTTAAGAACATCCTGTGGCAGTGAGGGCCCTGCAATATCATCATATATGGCTGGTGGCTCTAGAGCCATAACAGAGGACTACCGTGTTAATAATGACTATCTCATGATCTTTCATTAACCATATAAACGAAAAACATCCAAGCTAAAGACAATTCAGTGCTTTGGCCAGTAACATCATTATGACATTTGCTGTAGCAAATATTGTGGGTTAACAGAGAGAAATGTTGTGTTAGCAGCCCTAAGGAGAAAAGACTTAGAAATTGAAGCTCAAAGCAGCACACAATCTAAAACCAGTCATGCCATAGTCAAAGCAGATGATGTAGTTTTAAAATACCTAGAACACTAACAACATGACAACAGAACTCTTGCCTCCTCAAAACAAGTGACAGCCCAGAGTATCTACTCTCTATATATCTATAAATTATTTATATTGCTATATACATATAATTTACTTTATAGATATATAAATTGTTTCATGCAATCACCTGCTTTGACAGGAAGTTATTGTCAGTTGTGTTTTACCTTCTTTCTCTCTTTCTCCAAAGCTCTCCACTGCTCATAACACTCCTCCAGTCGGATATGAAGCTCATTAGCAGGCCCACTGCGATTTCTTGGAGGTCTGTACTTGTTAAATGGTGTTGGAAAGGAAAAGTACGGTGCAGGTATTTCCCCACAAAAGAGATCGTTGATGAAGGGATTCAAGTGGTTAAAGTCATCATAATGAAAAAGATCAACAAGTTCTGAAAATGGAAATGGTGACGGAGGAAAACTGAAATTATTTGCTGATGAAAACAGGTGGTGATTAAATGAAGGAAAGCTGGGATTTTGCTTAAAATCAGACATTAATTGGAAAGAAGGAATAAAAGAAGAATTGATGAAATCTGACATGCTACCACCATTCTGCTCGTGTTTTTTTCGGAACATGTTGAACTGCTGACGGTTTGGGGCTGTATATCCAAAATGAGGAATCCAATTCTTTTTACCTCTTCTATCATCTTTATTACTATTTTCTTGGGTCTGCTTTTTTGGAAATCTGTGGCACTTCTCAGGGTCTTCACCTGCAGCATTCTGCTGCGTTAACCAGTCAGATGAAAAATTGATGGGGAATTTACGGTATTGCCCCTCCTTACTAGTCAATGAATCATGCTGTGATCGCCCAATGGGTTTCATTTGCTTCTGATTTTCTGAGTTGAAATTAGAAACTACCAAATTATTAGAAACACCATTTGATATTTGCAACCTTCCATCTTTCCTTGAAGGGAGGGCAGGTAAGATCTTTGAGTAGTAAGAGGACTGTGTTATAGACTGATGGGTGGGAGAACCACCAGACATGGTTGAAACCCCTGAAGAAGACTGTGGACTTGCTACCACTTGCTTTTCATACGTAGTATCTGATGTAGCGGTCAGACTTGCAGTTTTCCCATCCAGCCACGTACGTCCATGGTACAATGAGTAACTTCCATTTTGCATAACATTTTTTACAGATAAATCATATTCAGATACTTTATGAGAGCATTCTTTAGGACTAATATGAATCTTCAATTCATTATTATTAAAAGCATCTCCCAAAGTAAACCTACGATGACCATTTTGCACGTGGGTTTCCTGTGGTTTTCTGTTTGTCCCTCCAGAATAATTATTTTCTTTAAGGGGTTGGTTGAAAAAATATAGCGATGGATGAACAGGCGACTGCAATTTATGAGGACCTGTAAAGCTTTCATACCTTTTAGAAAACAAGTGGTTGTCCTGGGGGCCTTTATCCCAGAAGTCATCAACAGGCTGATTGGAAAGACCAGGGGAATACTTTGTTTGATCTTGAGCATAATTTTTCAGAGCCTTGCCTCTTGCCCTTTCACTTTTCCAGTACTCTTTCTGAATGCTAGTGCCTTCCTTCATTCTGTTCTGAGAAGAAAAAGTGCTAAAACTGGAACCGATTTTTTCATAGTCTCCATTTAACCTCATGTGGTCATAACTGCACAAATGCTGATTATAGTCTACATTTTGAAATGAAAACCCTTCTTGGTGAACTGTATTATTATTTTGCAAAGAAGAATTTTCAGGATAACTGTTCTGCAGAATATTATCAGGCAGAGTGCAAGGGCCAGATGGAGAAAGCCAAGACTCTATAAGATGAAGATCTTCCAAACCTCTGTGTAATATCGCCACATCATGAGACTTTTGCAAGTGTTCCTGATAGTAGTTCTGTGTGCCTACCAGGTTGGAAAAATCCTTACTTTCAACAGAGTGCTTAGATGAGAGCCCTGAGAATTCACCATTGCTTCTAAGATCAGGTGCCCACATAGGTGGAAACAATCTTGAAAGAGAATTCCTGTAACAAAGTTAAACAAACCTCCAGTAATCATTTAAAACATTCCTTACATTAAATCAGTTAATGTGTGTGGGAATAATCATGATACATTTCCCCCTGTTACATTCTTTGCTAACCATATACAGCTCTCCTCCAAAATATAAGGCAGGGTGGGGATATTCCCACTGCAGTTGAGTAAATGCTATGTAAAATCTGACTACCAATACTACTCTCTAATGTTTATAATATGTATATTTGGAACTGCAGAGTTTATTTGGATTTTAGATTCTACTGTATTCAGTCAACTCCCTACTGGTTAAAATGAGATCTCTTCCCCCTATCCCCCAAATGCTGTAGACTGATGGAAGACTTTAGAAAATGTGTATTTCTAACAGTTTGTCGGTTGGATTTTTTACTAGCTATTGAAGAAAAACACTTCTACATTTCAAGCGGATTTATAAGACCTTTGTTATTCAACTTCATGAAATAAGTCGAAATGTGTATCATATCTGTGTGACAAAGGATGTAAAAACCAACATGTAACATACGAAAACACAAACAAGCTTACCAATCTGTAACTGGTTCTGGCTTGCTTGGCTCCTCTAAAATGCTTGACACTAGCCCAAACATATCAGGGCCGCTGCCAGAATAAGAAAGATTTATTGGTGCTCTGAAAAAAAAAAAAACCCAGCAAAAGAGCCTAGATAAATACAAGTCTTTTTCTCCTAGACAAAACAGGCAAAAGGAAAAGTAAAGCATTACACCTTTGATTTATTTTAGCAGCATCTGCTAAGTGTTCTGAATTTAAGGTATCCTCAGCACCCACAAAAATTCTCTTCCTACATTCACGATTTCTATAGCCTAGTAGAATTAAAACAATTTTCCTAACTTCTGGCTTCACCAGACACTTCTCAAGCGGTTATGTGAAGAGACAGGAGCAGCAAAGATTCTTCACTCTTTTCAGTCAACATAACTATTTTATAGACATTTCTTCAAATCTTGACTTCTCCTTTAGAGGACAAATATGATCAATCTTCTCAAAATTTTGAGGATTCCGATTTATCTACTTCCATAATTCAAGAACTTTTATTTTAATCAAAAATAACAAAAATATACTTAAGTTGACTTTTTAATCCCCATTTAGAAAGGAGTTGGTCAAAACTTGATTAAATATTCCTGATAAATACCAAAGGTGTTTAACCATTATTAGTCTTACACAAGCCCAACTTTAATCTTTTACTTCAGGTGCAAAACAAGATCTTTACAGAGCTGTCTGTAACGACACCTAACTCTTACTGAGAAGCTAATTAAAACGTAACACTTAAGATCTCCTTCCTTCTAACACACATTGTTTTGCTTCAATAAATTTCACTCATCATCCTATTATCATTCAGCTGATTCATTTCTGTGTCCCTAAAGATCTCTGTCTTCCCTGCTGTCAGCTTATCCAAACAACTACATCATCTGCTAATGCTGCCACATAATTACTCAGGCTGATTTTGCCAATTAACAAAGACTATAAAACATGGGATAAACTATTAAGACTATCACCTTGTTAATCTCTTGTCACAATGAAAATTAGCCACTTACGTTTTGCTGGGTTTAAGACCTCACCACATTTTGACTTCTAACTACCTCTACCATTTACTTTATGACCATTCAGTCTCCTCTGTAATCAATCTGGTCTATGTGGTTTTGTTTCAGAGAAACGCAAGTGCAAAGATTCTTTAACATGTTTTATGAATGTAGAACTGTCACGGATATCTGATAACCGGATCTCTTCTGTGTCTGTCAGATGGCACACTTTTTACTTTTTTTTTTTCCAAGATGCCTATTAACTTCCAATTGTTGCAACCAACTGGAGAGCATAGATGAAATTTGCATCTAAATGATGATTTTCAGCAATGGACAGGTTCATTTACAATGTGGCATGGAAATTAAAAAAAATAAATTGCTGGCATTCAGTTTTCTCAAGTCCAAGGTAGGCAGTTATCCTTTCTGGCTTGGTACAAGAAAACATCTGCTGTAAATTCCCTCAATTTTGCAGCATCCAGGAATCAAATCTTTAGCTCCTACTGCAATAAGACAACAAACTACCTACCAAGTCAGAGCAACACAAAAAGAATCCATGAAAATAACCAGCACACAGGAAAGGTAAAACCATACCAAACTGCTTGCAACTATACCACACAGAATACAGATGTCCAGCCTGACACCAAGTCTGCGGCAGTGAGCAACCTGCCCCTGCAGACAGAGAAAGAGCAAGAAACAGGACAAAAGAACCAAGACCTACAGCTCCTCAGCAAAACTTTCAAGGCACTGGTGGGAGAAGGACAGCTGCAGATGGAAAAGCAACAGATGAATGGAAATGGTACCTTTGCTGCATCTGTGTGCTGTTCAGGCTTTTGCGATTAGCCCTAGAACCAAAGCTAGGGACATGTACATAGCCTCTGAGGATGCAAATTAGATGGAACTATTGTCTTCCCTTGGGGACATACTGCATTTAAGAATATGCCTGACTTCTTTGAAGGTGTCAATAACTTCATCCAACCTAGTGCTGAACACGGAGGGATTTTCAAATGGACATGTCTCAAGAGAAGTTCATGGCACCAGGATATCAGTCTATTGAAAGGCCTATGCATAGGTTTGAGGTTCTGGGGCTCCTAGGATTGATTGTGAAATAATTTCAATGGCCAAACATTTGAGAATTAAAAGGACAAAAGCATAAGCGAAATTATGCTGCAAAGAAATCTCCAATGATGGATCAGTTGGTCTCATGAAGCAGCTTAGAGGAACTAAAATGATACAGGCGCACTGCACCTAATACAGTTAGGCACCAAGTACCCTAAAATATTACAAGAAAAAAACCCTTAAAGTTTATTTAACCTCAAGGTATACTGCATATCTGCAGTGTCAGAATGGGTGTAGACATGGATTTTCATTAACAGACAAGTACCGCACTTGTGGTAAAAAATACTGCTTTTTTTTTTAATAAAAAAAAAGCTATTTTGCAATAATCTGAAAGTTGCTTTTAAGAACAGATTATATATTATATTTAGTGGATTGCCACTCAGAGCTGAAATTTAGAATTACAGTTAATACTAACGCTATTTATTAAAAAAAAATAATTAAAATAAACATCTCCGTAACACTACCCAGGGAAGACTAGCAAAAAAGATAAAATAACGGTAGCTTCTTTGCAATGCATGTGTCTTCCTTAACTGTTACCTTTTGGCATCTTGTGAACCAGTGGACTCCCCTTTCTCCCCACCACAAACTTCCTCTTTCTTATTAGGCAAGTGATTAAAAAAATGCAGTGAGGTTGATATTAGAAACACTAACAGCATCATCATAGTGTCAAAAGCTGCTATGCCAGTCTGTACCAACCCATCTCGCCCGCCCCCGCCCCCCGCCCCCCCCCCCCCCCCCCCAGACAAGCAATATTACGTTACCAGGACTTGGCACCAAGATGAAAAAAAAAACGAGTGGGAAGCCTAATAAGAAATCATTTTTTACACATTTATCAGGCTGGAATAGTTTTAATGTTACAATTTCAATTGCTGTACACAAGCCATAAAATGACCAATATGAAGGAGAGAACCAAATATTTCCATAGGTACCCCCAGTTTCTGTAATCATTCCCTACTCCTTGGTATCATTCATGATTTTATAAAAATCATTCCTCTGCAGAGTGGAATCAAAATCAAAGAGGAGTTTTATTTACTCTCCACTGACATGGAAGCTTTCAAACCCCTGTCCAGCCTTGCTGCCCTTTTCTGTTCCTTTAATAACTTTACTGCATTATTAAGACTGGATGATCAGAAGTGCCTATAAGAGTCCAGACTTGGACAGAGTGGATTTCTCCAGGGGAAAAAACATGTTTCATGATTCAAATAACAAAGACTCTTTGCATTTGTTCAGCATCCAAACTGCAAAATTATTTTTTTTTCTTGAAAATCAAACTTGGAGTGCACTATACCAAGGCCACAATAAGACAGTAGGCTGGCATATTTTCAGGAGCAGCTATATGCACATTTATGCTTTCAGCAGCAGAGGCACCTCTTACACTCTACCTGTATCTAACACTCTCTGTATTGTTCACGTTCCAGGAAATACACTACTTTATCAAGCAGGATAGTTATAAGCCATGGTCCTGAGGGATGAGAGGCATGGAAGGAGAGTGGGTCTTTTTACTTAAGGAATTTTCAGTTACATGTCAGTTTACCATTTCATTCCCCAAATATAGTATTCCTTCCAAATTTTAAAATGTGCTTACACATAAACACACACACATTATACACACACAGACTGCCTACCTTTTTTTACAACTTCTACAGTAACTATCATACAGCAAAGAAAATTTACTGAGTTTCTAGATATCCCATAAACTCTTCCTAAAAAGATCTGGAATCCCATTTGTTCTGCTCCATAATATCAGCATTCCAGAACACCATCATAAGATTATACCAAGAATGCTCATACCGTTTCTTTGTGCAGTCTTGAAAAGATGTTTTTGAGCTAATATCCTCTCCACATGCTGACCAGTCACTACAGAGCTGGGAAGATTCTAGCGGAGGTGGTGTACTAGTAATTGCTCCTAATAACGGGGAAAATAACTGAGTGTCCATTTTTTGTTTCTTGCTATTTACCTATGTTGAAAAGAGAAAGAAACATTTTGAATATTACATGTTTACATAAAAGAGCAGTAAAGGCAATGAAGCAATCCCTTCTTTTTATCTTGAGCTAAGTAATTTTTCAGAAAAAATGTAGCTATGACAAAAGGATACAGTCTAAAACTCATTCCCTCCCCGCCTTCAAGTAGCCCAAATCTGACAAATGTATGCATCTTCGAAAAATAAATAATTAAATAATAAATATTACTTACTCTACAATAATAGGATTTCTCAACAGATCTCACATTGTAGGTGTTTGTGTGTCACGTCCACAAGCTCAGAATCTTCTAGCCTATATGACTGGAAATGCACGTGTCACAGGCATACGCAACCCTTCTGAGAAAACAAAGGGAAGAGCAATTATTCCTGCTATATCCCTAAAAACACAAAATGTTCCAACCAAGAGCCCATGGTAAGCAGGGAGGAACATTTGTAAACTTGACAGAGCAAAGTGTGGATAAGAAAAGTAAACTAAGTACTGGTCCAGAAAGGACTATTATAAATCATTAATTTGAAGAATAAATAATAGGAGATCTAAGCAACGCAGGGAACTGTACCTTCACAAAGTATCTCAGCTAGCAACTGGCACAACAGAACTTGTGATTGACAAAGGTTTAAGCAGAATACAACCTACTTTGAGTTGGAAGGAACCTCTGGGTTGATATAGAACCTGGGTAGATATAGTTCCCCTGCTCAGAACAGACCCTGTTAGATCAGGCTACTCAAAAACTCGTGCACTTGAAGTTTGAGTTTTCCCACCACTTCCTCTATGGGCAAATTTTGAAAATAGTCCGGCCCACCTTCTCTATAACCTCCCACAAGGCAGCTGCACACACCCGTAAGATCTTCCCTTTCTCTTCACCAGGCTGATCTGACACAGCTCGCTCAGTCTCTCCTTGGACATCCCATTCTCCTGCCCACAACCGGTTTAGAAGCCTCCGCAGGACTCACTCCAGTACCCTTCTTGCACCAGGGAGCCCCAAACAGGACAGAGTATCCAGTTGTGGCCTTACAAGGGCAGAACCCAGGGGATGATAGCAGCGCTCAGCCCGGCGGCTACAGTCTTGCTGTGACAGCCCAACATCAGGGCAGCCTTCTCTGCTGCAAGGACACGCTGCTGGTTCATGTACAACTCTACCAGCAGCACTCTTGATCCTTGTTGATTACCTTTCCCAAGTTTTGACTCTAGGAGAAAGACCTCAAGCTTTCTTGGAAAAAAAAAAAAAAAAAACAAAACAAAAAAAACACACACAAAAAAATTCTATAATAAGAGAACTGAACTAGCTGCCCCTTAATTTTCATAAGCAGACATCCGAGTACTTGTTCTGAAAAGAACATTAGGGAGACTTAAAAAAAGAAAAACCCCAAACCCAAAACAACAATCCACAGACCAAAACCCACAAACCAAAAATACCAAAAATGAACCAAAAAAAACCACAAAAAAAACCCTAACAGCAACAACAAAAATCCAAACCCCCCAGAACCCCAGATATATCAGTAGCTGCAAGAGGCCATGGGACTGGAGGCAGACTGAAACTGACTGGAGCATCCAGCCCTGTGCTTTACACCTTCCTGAGGAGGCCAGTAACAAAATTCCGGAGAAGAAATCTCTGCCTTTACAAATACTAATATATTTAATGAATTAAGTTGTCACTACAGTGCCCATAACATACGAACAGTAATGCCTGGGAGAATGGAAAGAAACTGCAGATTAAATGACTGCAGGTTCCAATATATTTACACATAACTAAGATCACTTCTGAGGCCATGAGACAACCTGGAGATTGTTCAACGATCCCCAGCTTCACTTGGATGTGTTAGTCATAAAGGTATTTAACAAAAGCAACAGGTTAAAGAAAAAGTGATGTTGTGCATGTCACTCCTTTAGCAAACCGCTCCTGCTAAGCAGGTTTGTCCGTCTGTCCCAGCCTCATTAGAGACAAGAGATACGGAAGGGTGCTGTGCTAGGAAGTTAAGCAGGAATTTGCAGAGCTGTGGCAGGCGGACACCCTCTGTGTACAAGCTGGCAGCAGGAAGAGTGTGAGAAAAAAAGCATAATTAGGTTACCCTATACATGAACTCTGGATACCTGGCTGCTGAAGACAGAGAACAATGATTTTTTTTTTAGGACTATGAGGATAAAATTAACTTCTGTCACACTGTTCATTATAAATACAGCTGGAATAGGTACAAAACACAGCTACCCCCCCCCCCCCCTCCTTAATCACGATGGTCAAACTAGCCTTGGATCCACCAAATGAAACCATTTGCTAAATCCTTATTGAATAACTGCAGAAAGGTCTCAACCATGTACTTATTAAATTCCTGAAAGGGCTAAAAGAAAAACAACATGAAAGAAAAAATGGTGCTACAGAACAACTGGGTCCTCATACTTAGAAAACATTTAAACTGATCTACTCATCTCCCATTTTATTGCTTCCAAGATAAAAATGGCACTGTCAGTAGGAACTGTATTGGCAGCTCCATGAGACTGGTGCTTACTATTGGAGAAATACCTCTGAAGCCCTAAACAAGCCAACGGAAAATGGAAGGTTTAAGGGAAATTTCCACTGTCTGAATACAGCCTTATGCAGTCAGTCTGTCTAGAGCCATTTGAAAAGCTTTTCATAGCTAGAACTTTTAAAAAGTTATTCATAAACTAAAAGACTAAAAACTTCAACGTTGATCATTTCACTATCTCACACCCCATCCCTTCAAAAAAGAAAATGCTAAATTAATTTTTCTCTCTCCCCTCTTTTCTTGCAAGTAGAACAGCAAAATCCTGCTTACTACAAATCCTCAGCCGGAATCTGGTTTAGTGAAAACTGCCACAGACTCAGCAGAACCCTCCTGGGTCTTGTCTGAGGAAGTAGTAAAGAAATACCTGGCCAAGTGTGCTCCTGCCATGAGCAGGACAGAGCAACCCTTTAGTGAATTTTTTGAATAATAATAAAAAAAAGTTTACACTGAGGGCTTATCACTTCCTATAAACTTGTCTTACACATCCAAACAAATCGCTATTAAATAATTGAATTAGAAGTACCATAACCCTGTAGAGGCTAGATACATATTGTGTAACATTCCGTACAAACACACCATCAATATCTATATCATTAAATACGAGACAAGAACAAATTCCTGGCCCAAAACCTAAATGGCACAACAGTGCTTGCTTGTGTGATACAGATGAACTCTTACCCTACAGAACAGAAGGGTGGTATCTGCTACAAATTACTCCTGAACCACACACAAGCATCATTTTGGAAAGCAGTAGCAAGGCCAAAATTTTGGCCACAATCAGGCAGTATCAACAAGCACAAGCCAATGCTGAAGCCCTGGTCTTGTTTAGTCCACTAGGAAGCAACACAGAGAGAAATTATGCTCTGTGGCTTATATTTATATATAAATATATAAAATACTTGTGCATAGATTAAAAATAGGATCCATAACTACTGGATTTCTCTTTTTATTTTCAGAGCCATTAATCACTGCTAATGTGAGTTATGCAGGACAATGTGACTGAAGATCAGCAGAGGAGGTACTTCATGCACCCTAGATACAGCCTTGTAACTCAGCACTTCCAAAACACTGGAGTCTGGCATTCTATCTAGTTAAACAGAATTTCAAAATAAACTGAGAAACTCTTGTCTGCACTTTACATTTGAACTTTGAAGAAGTTACAGTATAAAAAAAAAAAAAAAAAAAAAAAAAAGGATGAAACAGCGTGTAGTCTCCTAAGCTTGTTTTAGTTTCAAAATTCTTCACTAAATTTCAGATAGTCATAAAATCCATAACTGGCTTTGCAGAGGAAGGACTGCCTGCAGAGGCACAGATGCGTTTTGCTCAGATTTTCGACTTAAAAAAATATAAATAAAAATCAATGAATGAAATTCTGTCTCCAAAAAAATTAGAAATAAATAATAGATCAAAGGACAACCCCTACAGTATTCAGTAGGGCTTTTACTTCATTCTTTCTACCCTGCAAATCATGTGAAAGCCACTGATACCACTAAATTACCTCTCAAAACAACAATAAAAAACTTAACGTACCTAGGTTTTTTTTAGATGTGGTATCTCGATGGATTTTTTTTTCTTTTAAAGCATAACAAGACACAGTTTCTGTTCTTTCCCGTAAAATGGAAATGTGCATATACTAATCTCTCTCCCTGTGTATGAAACTGAACATGCTTTTTTCCAAAGCATCTAACACTGTTACTGAGTCACATCTTATCTTCAAATACATGCAGAGGGCTTTTAACTTCTGCAAGAAGCTCATTACAACTGAGGAACAAGCAAACGGAAGCATTTACCAAAAACACTGCCTATTTTCAAAAGCCTCATGCAGTTCTTTGTATTTAGAAGAAATTCCAAGTTTCTTTTATTTGAGGAGAAATAAAAGAGTAGAACATCAGTATAATGTTAATATTTCAACTATAAACATATACGAAATTAAATAGTATCAAAGCTATTTGGCACTGATACCACTATGTGACATCAGTCCTGCACTCCACGACAAACAGACTCATTTGCTGCCTGGCTCCTTTGTGCTTCTGCTTCATCCAGGCTGCGTGCTAAGGACTTGCTGTTATTCTGTAGGTGGTTTCACTGCTCCAGCAGCAAGGGCAAAGACCTTGAAAAAGGCTGTTACTCTCTCACTCCTCTTCCTGCTATTCTCCCATTCCCCAATGAAGTGTCAAGCTAGCACAGCTGCCAAGCATCAAGAGGCAGACAAAACCTACAAATCTTAGTAAAGGACTTGATAAACAGTAAATTGTATTAGGAACACAGAATCCTGCATGGCAAAGACCTTGGAACAGCTGAGGCTGGAAGGGACCTTTGGACTCAAGGCTCCTACTCAGAGCAGGTTGCTCAGCACCTTGTACAGTCAGGTCTGGAGCATTACCAAGGGTGAACAGGCCAGAAGCTGCACAGAAGTGCCAGTGTGCCCTGCTAGTGCCTTTGGACACAAGTATGAGACTGATTTCCCACAGAGTCACCTTCTTTGGTGAGACTCAAAAACCACCTGGATGCAATTCTGTGCAACCTGCTCCAGGAGAATCTGCTTTAGCAGGGGGTTGGACTAGATGATCTCCAGAGGTCCCTTCCAACCTCAAGAATTCTGTCATTCTGTCTCACCACCACTGCTTGAGTTGGGCCGCTAGGAGACAGAGATCTGTGATGTGAAAATCCTCTGTCCAAGGATTTAACAGTGCTGTGAATACAGCAGAAGACTCATGTATTACTTGTTATTACTAGAAATGTTTTGTTTCCTGTGCTGCCCAGCTAAGCACTGGAAACAGTTCAAGACGGTAACTGTCTATTCTGAGATGGTAATAGCTGCTGACAGAGCAGTGAAGGCTACTCAAGCAGACTGGAAGAAGTTCTCAGGACTTTCATAGAGACTACTACATTACGCCAATTGTATGAAACATTGGCAGTGACGTTATGTATGTCTGGGGTACCTTGCTGAACTGCAGTGTTAGAGGACACAGCCTAAAAAAATTCAACAGGGCTTCACTCTCCTCCTGTTTGGTGGTGACAACAGTCTATGACTTATATCAGATTAACAATTCTCTGAAAGGATATATTATAAGCTACAAAATAATGTAATCAGAGCTAAATATTTTCTTCATTATATAATTAGAATACATTATTTTTATTGGCCTAAAGACCTATCTGACAAAGTTCTTGATCTTCCAAAAAGCATTTGAGCTAGATTAGGAAAAATCTTTTTACAGTCAGTCTTCCCAAAACAGCAGGAACTCTATGCTCCAGAGAATTGCACACAGATGCTTTTTACAAACACCTATCGTAACAACAGTAAATGACAGCACTGCACAGTATTATTACTTCTATACTGAGTTTATTCTTCTCTGACTTCTTGGCAGGATAAATATTTCCTGTTTATTGCTTGTTTTTCTTGGCAAGACAAAGCAAACAAGAAAAAGCACTGTTCGGGGGGGTGGACTTAAGACTTTAATAACTCCTACTTACAGCCATCTTAATCCATAGCACACTGAAACTGGTTAATTCAGTGGTAATTAACTGGTAACCTCAGGATGCACTGCTATTAATTGGCCAAAACTAGTGGGTAAAAAAAAATAAAATTATAACTTGCCTTCTTGGGTTACCTGGGAAACTAACCTGCAGAAGTACAGATGTGACAGGGATATGTAAAAAACTAAAACCAGGGGAGAAAGTAATTTATTCAGGTATCTCTTAATATCAGGGACAAACCCATGAAAATGGCAGATTAGTGGAGACTTTTTTCTAAATCCCAATTTCGTATCATCAAAAAGGTGCGTTACAGCAGCAAAGGGGAATAACTCTTTATCAGCTGTCAAAGAATTAAGAAACTCTTTTCCTGAGAAAGGAATCTGACATCTCAGACAGTTGGGTCAAAATCATATAAAAAAGCACCACTTAAGGTGGGACGGCAGGGAAGAAGCATTACATTTATGGGATGTTTGTTCAATATATGGGTTCTATAGCCCAACTGCTGTTAACACTCATGAGCTAATGGGCCTTTTTGTTTTAAACACTAGCATCTAAATGCATTCATTTAACACAATCAAAGATTCTTTTTGTCCATGGTAATTTTGTGGTAAATCTCACCAATGCCCTTGACAAGAGGCACGCAAAGCCAGACTGAATGAGGAACTGCTGACTCCCATGAACAGAAGTTTACTCCCCTGTACTGACACAGTGAAAGCCGCTCCAGCTGTAATGTAGCATCCTTTTCAGGTGCTGAGGGTTTTGGGTTTTTTTGTTATGTGGTTATCCAATACACGTAGTTAGAAAAACCAACATATGATACAAGTATTTCTGTTTACCTAAGCAACTTCACTTTTTTGACTCACCTGTGACTTGTAATGACCAGGGGTCGCACTTCGTCTGACCATGTCCTTGTTACCAGTATACAAGTTCTCTTCTCTGAAGTATGCAG
Source organism: Falco punctatus (assembly GCF_963210335.1). Taxonomy (NCBI): domain Eukaryota; kingdom Metazoa; phylum Chordata; class Aves; order Falconiformes; family Falconidae; genus Falco; species Falco punctatus. Next base: position 53,820,745 of record NC_137583.1, on the reverse strand, counting down.
CATTGCCGTGCAAGCAGAAATTTAGAATCTTACAGACAGACTTAGCCTATTTAAAAGCAATTAAAAAGGAAGAAAAAAAAAGTGCTATAATTATCAGGTCTGCCAAAGTTGTACTTATTACGCATGAAACTCATTCCTAGCTACCCACATTGCTCCCCCCGCCATCTCTCCACATCACACCACCCACAGCTCTTCCAGTACACCTACATCTTACACATTTGCAGAACAGTAACGATGTCGCTTTATTGCTGTGAGATTCCACATGACAGAACAGCTCAGCAGATATGAAAGTTGCTGACCACAGGTCACATGGAGTCCCGGAATGGCTAAGCCAGCTGCACCAAGATGCAAGATGCACCTCAGATCACACAGGCAGAGGCACACTGCCTGACAAAGCTCGTCTCTTCAGCTTTATCCTGTCACACAGACAGATAAATCACGCAAGTCCACATCTATCACACCAGTACATAAGCTCACCCCACGATTCTGCTCAACAGCACACATCTGACACAGAACTGAACATCCATCCCCATCACATCCTCAAGTACCTAGGACTGCACCCATTTAAGGGTTCCACTCCATCTTCAGGCTCATAGCTTCTGCCAACAGCAAAGGCAAGGTTGGCTCCTGTGACACATTGCTATCCAAAACCAGGTGTGATAAAAGCATGTTCCCAAGAGCGCTCTACGTGTAACATGCCGATTCTAAAATCCTGCCCTGTGCTCTCCGCACATCCACTTGAACCCATTACAGTATAACCTCCTACACCTCCCCTATTGAAAAGCAGATTATCAAATTGCTGCTGCCTGTCATGCTCACACTCTGCACACGTGCCATTCCTCCAGATTCAGCCATTTGCATTACATGACACAGCAAAACAATGTCCCAGATTAGCAAGTCAATGCGCTACACAAACGTAAGGCTTCATCTTCACTGACACAAAGCTTTAATAGGTAGAAGCAGCGAATGGGGGAAGGGCTGCCTTTATGATTGATATAAGTAAGGTGAAGCTTTATTATGATAAATTCTTAACAAAGCACCTGCTCCTCTCCTAAAAGTAATAACATGATGCCAGACTATACCCACATCCAGCTGTGGCTGACCTACCCTGACCTGCTGAATGGTAGAACTAAGCATTTACCTAATCTGATGTTCAATCTGAATTCTGCCACAATGATTTGTTCAACACCCAGTCAAGTTTCCACTCTTCTCTTTTCCAAGGAGCTGCTGGAAACAGGCCAAGAGCAGGATGAAATAGTTAACCCATTCTTGATAGCTCATTTTGTCAGGTTTCCTACAGCATTTCCATCACCATGCTGCAGAGAAACACACTCAGACCAAAAGGAAAAGGAAACTCTGCATCCAGGAATGGGTTGCAGAACAGTTCAGTGAAATGTCCATGTAGATACCTCAGTGCTTCTGGGAAGCGCTCAGCTTGCTGCTCTTGTGCCTGTCGATCTTCAGTACAATACACCAGCTGTATTTCAAGGGAAGAGCTGCAGCCGTACCACCCTCCACGCTACAGCAAGCTCCGTGGCGCACAGACGGGAAGATGAGGCTCCCTGTATTTAAGCTAAGGCAGCAGGCTTTGCACTGAAATGACTCAGGTGTGCACAGTTGCTCCTAGGTGCTAAGTTAGTTACACACAGTTTCCTTGCAGAAAAGATGACTGGTAATATCTTTATACCACTCATGATGTTCAGTCAACTTGCTTCTAAACCACCAACCTTAACTGATCTTTTAATGACTTGTGATTTTTTAGCTTTCTTCCGTCAAAGCAGACTTCATCATGCATGTTAATGATTCAGCTAATCACTCCCTCTGTGACACAGTGCAACCATTCGAAGCTTTAAAAGTGGGTTTCACCAAAGCATTAGTTGATACTGGAAAGCCCAAAAACCCAACCTGTTTATATCTTGAAATAGGAATGACTTCAAATCATGGGAAACTTTCAGAGCATTGCAGGTGCTGCATTAGGCTTCACAACCTATGTAAGAGTCCAACCAAAGCTTAGAATTTACACAGCTGTTCAAAAAAGGTAAGAGTGCTACTGCTGTGCTCCAGCCTATACACCCTCTTTCAGAGAAATGGATTTTCCATGGTAACTTTCTGTGGCTTTCACTTAGCTTTTAGGGGCTGATACAAAGGCATATTTACTGCACTACTGGTAAATAATTCTGTCCTAGAAAAGCATTTGGGAGTATCTTCAGGACATGGGGCTGCTACGTTACAGCTTTGGTAGAAACCACTGCTTTAACTAAAGCAGCACTGCCAGTTTGCTTTTTGTAAAATTGACAAATAAAAAATACTCACTGAGTACTTTAATACCAAATCCTGAATCTGTAAATAGTTTTAAGTTTATTTTCTTTCGACATTGTTCAAACAAAAAGAACTCTAAGCAAAAAGACAAATGTCCACAGCACACCATCAGAAGGAAAGTTGTTTTATCTGCAGGGAAAAGTGATGACTGGCTTCCTACATGTTCATGCCCCATCCCAAGCTCATTGTAACAGCAGCAGTGTCCCCACCACATCCTCTTGGTCTCCCCAAGTTTCCCCAGTCCTTCCCTACCCATCCCAATGGCAACCAGCTAGGAGCTGGGGTGTTGGTGGATGAGAACCTCAACATGACCCAGCAATGTGTGCTCAGAGCCCAGAAAGCCAACTAAATCCAGGGCTGCATCACAAGAAGCATGGCCAGCAGGTGAAGGAAGGGGATTCTCCTCCCCCTCTACTCCACTCTCATGAGACACCCCCCCCCTGCAGTGCTGCATCCAGCTCTGGGGCACCAACATAAGGAGGGCACAGACCTGTTGGAGCAAGTCCAGAGGAGACCATGGAGATGCTCAGAGGGCTGGAGCCCCTCTGCTGTGCAGACAGGCTGGGAGAGCTGGGGCTGTTCAGCCCGGAGAAGGGAAAGCTCCAGAGACACCTTATTGCAGCCTCCCAGTACCTAAAGGGGCCGACAAGAAAGCTGGAGAGGGGCTTCTTACAAGGATGTGTAGTGATAGCACAAGGGGGGATGGCTTTAAACTGAAAGAAGGGAGATTAAGATTAGCTATTATGAAGAAATCCTTCCCTGTGAGGGCGGCGAGGCGCCCGCACGGGCTGCCCAGAGCAGCTGTGGGTGCCCCAGCCCTGGCAGTGCCCAAGGCCAGGCTGGACGGGGCTGGGAGCTACCGGGGCTGGGGGAAGGGGCTGCGCATGGCGAGGGGGTTGGAACTAGATGATCTTTTATGTCCCTTCCAACCCAAACCATTCTAGGATTCTATGACCTAATCCTCCAGAAAAAAAAAAAAAAAAATCTATATGAAACATTACCTTAATATCATAGGGAGATTGTGAGGAAGGCCTAATTACACTACCTGAGGATTTACAAGTACCAGAATCAGGTTACATGGGAAAACTTCTGTTAAGTCTAAAGACCCACACTTCTCTAACACACCTGGGTTTAACTTTTATATTTAGGCCTATCTGCTTTACAAAGCCACACAGCAGAAAGTTTGTTGGGGAAGAGATTCCAATCCTCAGTTCCACTTTTATGAAGCCTTACCCTTGAACCAGTATACCAGTATCTCTGTGAGGTTCTTCTTGAGCCAAACGAACAACAACCCACAATCCAAATGCACAGAACATTTCTACAACATTTATATTAAAACTTCAAATGTCAATTACAAGAAATTAAGCATAGTAAGCACTCAGGACACCATGTGATACAGATTTATCCACTGGGAACTGTGCCTATGTATGTGCAATTATTATAACTTCAGCCTACCTGAAGTCAGTAATTTCAGAAATTCAAATTTGTAACCTCCCCACTTACTGCAATACTTGCTTTATTAATTTGAGAAAATAATTTGCCAGCAGGTAGCTTAGAAACAAAGCCCTGATCTGCCATTCATTTAAAGTATTAAAATAAAAAGTTACTGATGTTGGTTTTAATGATAGATTTTTATACATCTACACACTCTAGCTGTGGTCCAAAGCCACAAGTAGTTTGAACACCAGAGTCCTACTACTTCCAAGTACTTTTGCTCGCAAAAATGACTGAAGCTTTCTGCCCTTACTCTGGAGTTTCAGAGGATGTTTTTTGTTTATGAAATCCATAAGACCCTAATTCCCAAATAAAAAAGTAAACCCACCCTTCATGAAACATTAACATGAAGTTGCCAGTTTTAAAAACAGCGAACTCAGCTGCAATGTCACTAGCCAAAAGCTCAAATTTGGGACTGCTGAGGGACAGTTTTACAAAGCTGGCAAAAGACAGATCCTTTAATGCATCTATCACTGAACAGCCTACAACATTCAAAATATCTAGTCAGCAAATACACATTTAAGGATTTGAATAATGTAATTCAAGTGCACTGCAGGCTCCATGGAAATATAAGGGAACTTAATGCCAGCCACCTCTCTATATATATTCACCTTCAGTTATGATTCTTACCACGTGTCACACTCCACTATCTCCTGGTAGACCAGGGAAGCACAAGGGACTATTAAACAAACAGAGTTTTTAACTGAACTTCCACTCACTTGTGAGCCAACCAATCCAAAGGCAGCTTAAATGCATGATTTGTAGATCATGTCCTTTCAAATACACATTGCTGTAAAACAGGATTATTGGTATTAATATACCCTCAGTATAAACTTTTCTGGTTAGGAATATAATCTGAAATTACAAGATATTTTTCCAGATTCGTTTTGACACATGGACTACCTTGTACAACGTAAACACCATAAAAATCAAAGTGTCTCTGCAAATATATTTTCAAACAAAAATACTGAAATTATCAACTACTGAATGTGTAAAACCAAACTTTTTGGAGTTACTAACTGGCATATGTGGCCAAAAAGATAGGATTTTTTTAATCCGTTGCACAAGGATCTGTACACGCGATATATAGTTATACAGAGATTTGTATCTTAATTTCATTAAACTACCAAGATTAGATATAAAGCTACTTTTTGACCTACTCCTCACTTTCTGAAATTCAAGTACTAAGTAGATGTCTTCAAGACTGCAGACTTGAGCAAACACTGTTACAATATAATTTAACAGATCTAAACTATTTCTACAGAGAAATGAAAGGGGATCTATTACCTGCTTGAGAAGTTATTACATTTCTCAGAGAAAGGATGACAGTTAAGTATTTCCAAGTTTCCCATCCACTTCCTAAGTCTCTCCTCATTGTCCCTGTTAGAAGACTCTGGTGGTCAACACAAGACATTTGTGTTCGGAGAATTATGTTTTTATCAGATGCTTGCAATACGCGATCACTTGAAGGCTGGCACCATTCAGGCAAATAAATCATTACACTCACTCTGAACTACAGCAACACAAGCAAATATTACACTGCAGAAATCACTTTGCTGGATTGTTTTCCAGCTTTCTAAAATATCAGTGTCACTCCAGACACCTAGCATCTGCCCTGAAGAACAGAACACACATAAACCTCATCCCCTCGCAAGAATCAACTTCCACAGAGGCAAACCTGCACAGACGTTACCACCAGCCGTTCCCTGCCCGCGTTCCTCCCGCCGACACAGGCCACTGGGGAAGCAAAGGCAGCGCAGGCACTCAAACATGCCAGTTGCACACACCAGAACACTGCAGCAGCAGCTGATCCCGGTGCTTTCCAGCCCGGTGGCGTAGCCCACAGGGTGCTGAACTGGTGCTGCTGCCGCACCTACTTTACCTTCCCTAACACTGCTGCCATGGGACCCACGCTACACACCTCGGTTACTACTCGCACACGGAAACTGTTGCCAAGCTATGATAGCGTCTCTCCTCCACCCCTTGAAACTGCAGGACAAAAACAGCAGAAAAGCAGCAAGCGGATTTGGGGCTGTGGGCAAGGAAACAGCCCCTAGAGACAAACTAACAGCACTTGCATTAAGCAATTACTCCACATCGCTATTCCAACAGAGGAATCTCCAAGCTGCACCAACACTACAACAAACAGTGCAAATTGCGTGCCCTTAAATGTCACCTCTTGTTTTCTTCAGATACACACCCTTTCAAATACCTCTGCAGCAACTGAAATCCTCCCCTAGTAAGCAAAGATTCCACACTGCCAAAGGCCCTGCTACAGAAGTGAAAGAAACACCAAGCTTACATTTTTGGTCTTCTTGCTTTACAACCAGTCTCAGCCATGTAATGTCTGATGTCACTGGAGTACCAGTATGTGGAAGTACTATGGGAATTGTAGTCTTTCCTCTGTTGTGCAATAACTACAAGGTACAGGATCCAGGACTGCAACTGTGAGCCTTAGGAACTGTCCCCTTCACACAGAGGCTTACAGGGACTGCCTGAGAAATACAGCTGAACTGGGGTACCTAGCCTGGACACGCTTCTCAGCTGGGAAAGAAGAAAAGTATGTGGGAGGTTTTGAAATGCATCTTCTCCTCCTTCCCACACAAGAAATAATTTCTAAGCAATTACTCTCAAGTGATCACATACTTCCAAAACCATTTAAGCTGTAATCAGCAACCACGACCCAGTGAGGAAATTTTAATTGCTATAATACACATATAATAAGCAATATATGTATAAACATTCTGCTTAACAGTACAAGAGTTCTTATGACAAGTTCATCGTCTCTTCTGCCTCTGGGGTTTTGATATTTCCACATGAAAAAATAATTCACTGGAATTAATGTTTTTTGTCAGCCGTGATGAAGCACTTGCCACTCCTGTTCCAATCTCCCCACTGAAAACCATCATTCGGCTCACCCCAGCTACGTAACTATGAAAGGCTTGCAGGGAGAGCAAAACATGCCCTATGCTTCCTGTAACAAAAATTTAAAATAACCTTTATTTTAATTGACAGCTTGCTTTCATGCTAAAGTGCTGTACCTCACTCACCTTCTCCCCACTTCCAAACATATTGTTGACAGTTACGTCATCAGCTTTTACATATTTTTCCTTACAAAGATAATTATTTTCCCACAACTCTTTGCCTTAACTCAGATGATGAAATTTCATCCTTCCCACACATCACCATATTTTTAGTACTATAAAAAGAATGAAAATCTAATTTAAGCAAATAAAAAAATCCAGAGACAATGGAAAAGGCTAACAGAGTAATTTTCATTTTTTGAAGAAAACACCATAAACCCTACAAAATATATTATGTTATATTATATTATACAGTTTAGTTGCTCGGAAGTGTAGTCCATCATCAGTCAAGCATTAGTCTTGAGACTAGAAAAAAAGAGAAAGTAGAGGGCTAACAAGTTTGGCTAACTTTTTTAAAAGCAAACCTCAAGCTGCCCTTCAATATACACTTAAGTCATCTGAGTTAAACCTAAAAACACAATGTTCACCCTGAACAATACAACTGCCCCTAAATGCATCTTACAGAAGATGAGAAAACTCCTATGACAACTAGAAGTGTTACAGTGGAAATGAGAAAACCATTTGGTCTTAAGCTCTTCAACAACTTAATGCAGGTAAACTAGACAGAAGATCCTAAAAGGGGGGGGGGGGGGGGGGGGGGACACAAAACCCAACCCAAAATGCACACACACACACCACTTTCCCTAGAGTCTTCTTCTGTTCCCAAGGCATTTTCACTAAGTTACGGTAACAGCACCTTGTTCTGTGAAGTCCTTCCCTCACTGCTATCACTGTAGCACTTACCACTGAAAGCACATAACCTTCCCAAAATGCTGTTTAAGGGTATTCCATATAGCTTTTCAGACACAGCAGTAAATAGGAAATGGTTACCCCTCCCTAAAAACCGCAGCCCTTGTTTACATTATTGCTGTTCTCCCTCCAGTTTCCACAAAGCTGTAATGGTGGGCAGACTGTGGCTGTCCTCCTCCAGTTTCTCCAACTGCCTGATATAAGCACAATTTTAGAATGATAACATATATAAACACGACACAGGAAGCTTTTAGACCCTTTTCCACATTTAGGTTTTTGGAATAGCGTACTTGCACCAATGCTGCCAATAGTACACATTGAATTAATGTGTTTCAAGAAAAAAAAGATCAAAAATCTCAAGCCACATTGACAAGGGATTAAAGAAAACTGAGAAACCACAAACATCGACAGTGTTAGGGCAGCACAGTACTAAAGTACATGCACTGATTTTAGTGATGTGAGTAGACCCCAGTAGCTTCAAATTAAGACTGACAGCAGAATTTCACACACATTTGGCCTGGGCAAGACGGGGGAGGGGAAAGAAATCCAGACATGAATCCACAAAAACACTTCAGACATAAATTATTTCTGCTAGCTTGAGAACAGCATGTTACAGAAAAATCAAGACAGCCTTTTCTGAAGGGCTCACAGTCTCTGTAAAAGCGAAATACCGCACAGGCAAACATGGTTGAGAGGTTTTATGTCAAAATGTAGCATACCTCTTTGCTACCATCCAGCTGAAACTGTACACCCAGTAATAGTCTTATAAAGTACCTACAAGCAGTGTAGGTACACTGTCCTCTCAAAGTAACATGTAAAATGCCCCTAGTGCCCACGCAGAACCATGTAAACAGCACATGGCTTCAGTAGCAATGGTTGGAAACAACAGGACAAAAGCTGCCAAATTCCCCTGCCCTGAAAACACTGGAGAAAACAAGCCTAATGGAAAAGCAGGATCACCACAGGCTGCGAAGAATAAATCGTATCTGTGACTCTCATCTGGGCAGCATTCAGACACCCCCTGAAAATTTCAAAGGTTTCAGCAATGCGTTAACAGGGGGCAAACATACTAAAAATACTAATATTAAGCTAGAAGCATTTGTAAGGGCTTTTTAAACTTGCTATCTTCAAGTAACTCGGTGTGAAGGTGTTGCTCACACACAATCTCCTAACATCAGCCTGGCCCCAGCAGCGTGAATGCATTCCAGTAATGATCCATTTAAAAGAGCAGACCGCAATGATTTTAGTAACTCAGTCGAACATCTATTTATACAGCAGACTTAAATAGTAGCAGTCATTCTTCCCGACCCCTTACCATACCGAGACAACTTCTTTGGCTTTTTACTGTGACAGGAAATGTAAAAAAACATAACAATTAAATCAGACACTGCTTCCGGGGGTGGGGGAAATAACCAGGAGGGAGAAAAAAACAAAACAAAACAACAAAAAAATTTTCCTGAAACCAAAATATCAGCCCCTCCGCAGTTTCTGAAAGGGCCTCCTGCCTTGCTCCATTGGGATTTCGAGCTATACTACTTGCTTATTTCACAGCTCTCTTTATCTCCGTGCGGAAACGTCACTGGGGTTTGGTGCCAGCCGGGCTCACGGCTCTGTAGCTCCCGAGCACGCACATACCCGTCAGGGTACATGTGACAGGCAAGCGGAGGAGGAAAACAGCCTTGTACTTTCGCAGATACGTGCTTTATTCACCTTGTTCTGCTCTACCGGCAGCCACAGGGGTTCCCCTCCCTCCAGGGGAGCCCAGCAGCCGCGCGGCAGCTCCTCACCGGGCACAGGCCGGGTTCCTCCCCTCACACGAGCGCAGCGCCTCGCCACCTCCCCCGGCCGCCGCACACCCCCTCAGCTCCGGGGCCCCGGGCCCGGCCCGGCCCGGCAGCAGGAGGGCAGCCACGACGCCTCACCTCTGCCCGGGAAGCCCCGTCAGGCCGAGCGGCCGCAAGCTGCGTGCTACCCATCACCATCTCTATCCTCCCTCCCGCCGTGAGGGGCCGGGCCGGCGCGTGCCGCCAGCACCGCCCCCCCCCCCCCCCGCCGTTACAGCCGCCCCAACGGCCGCGCGGCGATCGGGCGGGAGCGGCAAGGGCGGGAGGGGGAGGTCAGCGGCCGCCGGTGGGAGAAACCACTGCGCGGGGGAAAGGGGGGGGGGGAGGCTGGAAAGGGGAGGCGCGAATCACTGTGCAGTGGGAGGGGGGGAACTGAGGCGGCGAGGGGAAACTGAGGCAGCGGGGGGGGACACACAATTAGAAAATGGGGACTGGGAAGGGGTTGGCCCCTCGGACAGCGGGTCCCTGTTTTCCAGCTCTATTTAGGCTGAGACCTGAGCAGCCGCCATGCTGAGGGAAGCGTGAAAACCTGACAGAACCGCATCACAGCAGCGCCTGGTTTCTTTCCAGAGGAGGTGGAGGGGCCGTGTGGGCTTGCTGCTGGGGGCTTGTTTCTCAACATTCCCTTATGCCTGCAGAAATAAGTTACTAAACATGCTGCTGAGGAGACTGCGGCCCTTTGGCTGACGTGAGGAAGCGGTGGGTTGTTGGTCACCCCTTTTTTGGCTGGCCCCACCATGGCTTCGGTGGGGTTCCCCAGTGGGGTTCCTCGCTGTTCTTCGTTTGGCCCCACCTGTGCTGGGGGAGCTTTGCTCTGCCATGGATCATCAGCCAGGCAAACACTGCTGCAGAATCGACCCTGCACCCACACGGCTAACAACCCGGCCTCCCAGCCCCAGCCAACGATGGAGCAGGCAGTGAGGGAGAATTACAAACCTGAGAGGTTAACGTGGATTGGGGCTGCCCAGTTCCTGCCACGTCCTTTCTCCAGAATCTAGTACCTCTTTATTTTTAGTACCACCTTATTTTGCACCCTAACCCCCCACACTTGTAACCTGCCGCTGTCGAAAAGGCTTTCAAATACGTTAAGTGTAATAAGTAGCTAAGGGTAATTTGCTGATCAATCAAGTTAAGCAACAGGAACGAACCCATTGTGGTGGTCTTAAGAACTTCCTGTTTAACAAGAAGAGACATGTCCACAATGTTATCTTGCTACACCAAACATAGGAACGTCCTGTTTGACAAGAAACCACGATAACAGAAGAAGCAGAGGGGCCTACCAAAGATGTCAGAAGTGACCTTGGTGAAGATAAAAGAGCTGTTCAGCTTGCTTGAATTTGCGAGCCTTAGGTGGAGCTGCGACTCCCTGGCCACCCAGCACGCTGCTTTTGCTTTCCTGCCTTAATAAATATTTAGTGAATTTATTTGGACTCAATTTATTTCAATTTAACTATAACATTAAGAAGACAAAAGAAACGTGTGTGAGCCAGAAAAGATTCATGGCTTCCCCAAAAAGAAGAAAAGTAGTGTTTATTCAGGCTAGGCGCATACCGGTACAATAAAACTATTCTGAGGAGACTTTGCACAATGGGTGGCAGAGGAAAAGCTGCTTCTGGCAAAGCGGCATCAACATGGGCAGCACAGTCTCGCCTTTGTCACATTCACAGGATCCAGCAGGGGTGAAGCACTGCAGTTTCATTTATTTTTTCAGCAGAAAGACTTTGTTAAGAATCTCAAACTGACAAAGGGGTGACGAACAATGTAAGACGTGTTTCTTGTCAGCAAGCAACTGAAAAAAGTATTGTTGTGTATGCTCACGCAAGGCAAAAAAAAGGTAGCACCTCTTTCAGACGAGTCACATATAAATTACTGCCACAATAGAATTTTAATGAGATATTCTACAGATTCATTTTACAACAAGCATAAATAATTTTAACCAATATGAGCATTTTTCACAGGCAAATTTCCTTCACAGTTAACAGTGACACTGCAACAGTGGCAGAACATGCTTTGGACGGTTTTTGTTACAAACGTGCATGCAAGAGGAGGTTTTTGGTCAGAATGGGATGTCACCTGTTCATCTCTTTCATCACGCCCTTCCGCACACACGTCATTCCAAGAGCGCGCACGTAATGGATTTATTGTAATACAAAAATACATAGGGCTCCTATAAATTACTGCAGGTTGATGGGGTTAGGAGGCACAGAGCTGGTTGGCTTTGGGGAAGCAAAGAGGAATACATTGACTGCAGAAGCAAGAAAAAGTGTGAAGGCAGAAGAGCAACAGGAGCCAGAAAAACACAGCAAAGAAATGCTGAAGTACTGGGCTGCTCTGAAAACCCAGAGGGGATGGATGGTAGGTGGAAAAAAACTCAGCTAGAGACAGCAGCAGGAATGGGGTTTTGTATGGGGGTTACAGAGAGGTCTCAGAACAAGCGTGGTGGTGAAGCAGTCAGAGAAGAGGATATGGTGAAAATCCTCACTGGGGTACATCAGGCTAAGCCAAGAGAACATGTGGCATTAACTCTTTCTCCAGGGACTGCAGCTTAATGCTGAGGGAAGGAGCAAAGGTCAGAGATTGGGACACACTGTCCCTTCACCAACTTTATGGAGGGAGTGAGGAAAACCCTGCCAAAGGCTGCAGGAAAGTTTGGAGAGTTTTTCTACAAGATGACAGAGCAAAAAGACACATGCCAAAAAAAAAATCCACCCCTCAACTGTTGCTGGCAACTGGAGGACACGTGCTTCTAGTAAGGGATTATTCTGCCAAGCACCAGTACACCAACACAATAGCCACTCCAGGGCATGCACTATGCACGTCATTTCTGTAGAATACCACTTTCCTCTTCAAAACAGTTGTTTTCAGTCAAGGAAGCATGCATGACTGAGGTCAGGAGTGGCAGAGGAGCTGGCTGCTGCTGGCTGTGCTCCCTCTGCCGGCACCGAGGCAGGGGATGGGACCAGGATGTTGGAGAGCTTTCCCACCAGGGATGCCTTAAAAATCAAGGTCTGAAATATCAAGTACAAGGTATTCCTCTTCCTGAACATAATTAGCAGTTAGAGTGGTGGGAAAAAACACCCACCCAATCAGCAAGTTTAAGACGAAGCTCAATGCAAGGACTAATTTGCAGTGAACACTTTAGCCTGAGTATCTCTTACACAAGAGCAGCATGGTCTCCATTAAAAGTAAGATTATAATACCACAGAATGGTTATTCCAAACAGAAACATTCAGTGCAAACAACGGGAAAACTCCTGCTCGCTTCAGCCTGAATGCACACTGCGTCCTATGTGAAGCACAGTCTGAGCAAGCAGTAGACTGAAAATTTAGCAGGAATCCAACCCAACCACACATGGCACCCCCAAAATAAATGTGGGATAATCTCAGGAGGAGCTGCGCTGCCCTGCATATGCTCTACAGGTCTTCCCATAGCGCTTAACAGATTATCCTCCTGTCCCAGTGACCCACTGCTGGGTTGGGTTCCTGCTGTTTAGTCCCAATTTGAACAATGCGTATAATACCCACACCCATCAAACACCACAAACAACAGCTGAAGGCAGAGGCACCTTCCCAAACTTAACACACCAAATATATTCTCAATAAGGCAAACAGTGATTCAACATTTATTTACTAGCCCGTTTTGGCCACCACTCGGGTATACCTGCAGTAAGCTTCACTTTATCACTTCCTATATTTAGGTAGAGTGGTTCATTTATATTAGCTAACCTCAGCAAAGCTATACCAAGTTCACTTCCTCCAACCCGCAGCTTGCCAGCCGACTTTCCCGATTCAGTTAAGATCTCAGCGCCCTCAGGAATGCCGTCCTTGGGAAGCGGAGCTGAAAAGCGGACTGGCAGCAGACGTTTGCGAATGACGCCCATGTGGTGGGTCCTGGCTGTCAACTCCTGTCCGATGTAACAGCCTTTAGTAAAGCTGATGCCATTCATGTAGGCCAGGTTTGATTCCAGCGGGAGGGCTATGCCAGGAGGAAGATCTTTCACACCTTCAGGAATTCCTAGGAAAAGAGTAAATGTAAATTTTTCCACAGGTAAATGTGGAAAAATTTTCAGTATTTAAGATTTCTGGAGTATGCTTCCTCTGTAGGTTGTAAAACCAAGAGAACCCATAAGAAGCAACGTGAAATAATGAACTTCTGAGTACTCTGGTTTGGGCCTGAGTGAAATCATTAGCCATAAACGGTTAGCAAAGATTACTCTTAAGGGTAAACAGAACCACACTAGAACCTAACTTCACAAAGCTTACAGCACCTCATAAGCATACAGGTGGAAATTCAAAGCACCTGGAACAATGCAGACTCCCATACAAAGGCATCAATGTACATGTAATGCCAATGGCAAGATCCTTCTCACCCACACTCCCCCACAAGCAGACTTTAATTTACTCAATAAGAGCTATTTTCTTCAGAGCTAAAGAACGTGAGTTGGCCAAAGGTCTTTGCTAAAGCACAAATGCTGAATGTCTGTATAACGAGCCCTTCTTTTTGTGACCAATGACACAAAAATAGTATTTTTTTGAAGCGGAGTGTTGGACCGAGCCTTCCACAGCAGTTGGTGTTTCAGGGAGGCGGCACACCACCACTGTCCAGACCAGTCTGACCCATTAGCAGCTAGCTTTTCCGAACCAGATGGACTCAGGTTTAAGCAGAGGACTATTGTCTTCCAGTCTGCCCATTAATTTAATCTACTATCTGCGTGGACACAGTAAAATCAACGGCAGCTCTGTGCAGGCACAGGGGCTCCTAGGAGTGAGTTCCCTCTCAAATCAACTGTCTGCCCCTTGGCCTCTGAGTTAACTCTGCAAATCCAGTCATACATTTTTAGGAAAGTCAGTTAGGGTGTTTCTTTCCCTTCCTTAGCAACAAGGAAAACATGCAGACTGTGCGTAATCCCCAAATAACAAAATGACTCAATCCACAGAAGTTTCCCTCTAAGAAAATGAATAATCCTGCTTTTCTTTCACTGTGAGCCTTCCCGACCCACTGCCTCATAATCTTAGTAACAGGAAACTGTACCCAAATACTGACTCAGCCGCCAGACAGAATTATAACTACCAGATCACTTTTTTCCTCAAAGTAGCAAATAATACCTGTATTATTAACAAGCTAAACACACTGAGACATACCAATGAGGCTTTTATAATTTATTCCTCTATCAGTGTACGGACTCTGATAATAACATGAAACTGTGATAAAAAATAAGTTTCCCAAAATCCAGTGACACTGACTGAAAACAGAACTTGGCTTTACCTTGTTTATACCTGTGCCTGTGGTAATCCTGAATGTTTCCAATATGACTCCCAGGGATAATCTCCGATAGATTTGCTCCTTTCTTTGTGATCAGTCTCCAGCCCATGACTTCTGTTCTGGGGTCAGGAGTTAAAATCAGAGCCTGGTCTGCACATTTAGCGAGGGAACTGGCAATGTCTCCAGTCCACTCCCCGGGGATGACGGCCCACAAAGAGAGGTCAAGGCAGGGGGTAATGTTTACTTTCCTCCGGATCTTGTACAGTTTCAGATGTTTTTGTATGGCATCCAGCACGCTGCTGTCACACTCCAGCAGGATGTGCGGCTCTTCTTCTGGACTCTTATGAAGCCTAAAAAAGTAACACCTACAAGGTCAGAAAACCAAACCCTGCAGTAGTAGAAGCCAACATGCTGTATCTTGATCCTGGTGCAAATCTAGATATCTGGGGAATTTTACCAAAGACTGCACGCAAGAGCAGCACTCATCTCTCCATAGTGAAATGCTGAATGTTTTCAGCCATCCATTCTACTCCTTTCTAGCAAATACTGCCCTCACCTGTCCTGGGGACAGAACCCAGTCTGGCCACGCAGTCTTCCCTACGCTTATCTGAAGCAAGGGGATTTTCAGCAGAAGGAAAAGCTTTGTTCAGCTGTGCCTTCCATCAGTTACACCGTTAACCTGACCTGACAGTGTGTGCAAGCCTGATTTTTCATTAATTGACACCATATCCGTGTGAGGTGGTTGTACAGTGTAATTATGTCACATGCCATACGGTGGTGACAGTGACTGGGCACCTGTGAGATAGCGCAAATACCTTGTTTTGGATAGGGCCCAAATGTTCCCACAGGCCTGGGGCCTGCCCTGAGGGCCGCTGTATAATTATTAAGCTCATTATGCTTTTCTGTTGGGGAAACTCACAGAGACTGCAGGTAGCGATGGAAAATATACAGGGTAAGCGCTTTTTTGCACGTTAATTTATAAAGCGATGCCAGAAATACCGTACAGTATGTGTGACATGGCCGCAGGAACCACCTGCGAGCACGGAGAAACCCGCCAAGGCCGCGCGTTCGCGTTTCCATAGCAACAGGACGCGCCCCCCCCCCTCCCCTGGCAGTGGTCTCACCCAGCCCCTCCCCGACCCTCCGCTTGGTCTCACCTGTAGAGGATGACGTCATAGAGGCAGCGGCCCTGGACGTTCAGCGCATGCGCATAGAGCGCCGCGGCGGGGGGGCCGCTGCCCGCTGCCAGTCGCGTCACGTCGTTAGTGAGCAGCCCCTGGAGGAAGAGGGCGGCCTCGGCTCCCCGCACGTCCAGCAGCGCCCGGCCCAGCGGGAAGCAGGCGGCGGCCCCGTTCCCCCCGCCCCGCCACAATCGGCGCAGCCCGGGTAGGGCTGTTACCGCCGCTGCCGTTCCCGCCCTCACCAACATGGCGGCGGACAGGCCGAAGGTTGTCAGGGGGTCCCGCCGCCGTTCGATGCCGCCGCCGCCATCTTGTGTGTGTCCGCGGGGACGGCGCCACCTGCTGGCGGGGAGGGGGCACCGCGGGCTCCGCCCCTCCCTCCCACCGGCTCCGCCCCATCCCCGCCCGGTCCCGGGTGGGCGTGGGCCTGGCGGCGATCAGGTAGCCACCGGGCATGGGCCTGGCAGCAAGTGGGTAGCCACTGGGCAGGGGACTGGCAGCCCCCAGGCAGCCGTCAGGCAGGGGCCTGGCAGCCTTAGGGTCGGAGGACGTTGGCAGCAATGCAGAAGCTGGTCCCAGCCCCCGCCAGCTCTGCCCTGTGGCTGTACGGAGGGCCAGCAGCACTTCACCGGTCCCGGCTTCCCCTGCCATGGAGGGAGTGCGGGAAATGGCCTAAACCAAACCCACCTACTGCAGTTTTGTTGTATGAGTCCTCCAGGCCACCTCTTCCCTGCTGTCCTGGCTGCTCTCAGCGTTCCTGCCCCCTTAATCATCCTTCCCCCGCTGAGCCTTTAATCCCCTGGAAGCCTCAGACAGCTAGGGTACATACCCATTCCCCTCCGGTGATGTTTTGGCTAGTGTGCTGGAAAGTACTTCTCCAAAGGTTCCCGTTTTCCAATCCTTTTTAACACCCCGTAACTTCTGTTTCTGTAGCACCCATCAGCTGCCCCCATCTTCTTCTAATACTCTTAGAAAAACTGTCAGTAGCTCTGTTTTAGAATAAATGATAGTGTTTGACAGTGGGGATTTCTACTAAGCAGCATTGCACAGAAACAAAATCACGTTAGAAGCATGGAGCTGAAGGTGCTGTCCGCTTGTCTCTTGCACATTCATTAGTTCTATGGGACGTGGACTCTGAAGGGCCTGGGTAGCCTGGGGTATGGCTGCAGCTCATTAGGCTGGAATTCATCCCACAGTTCAAGAAATGACTGTGAGTCATGCCTGTCATTTGTGATTGCTTTTCTCCAGTTGCCACAATTCAGTTTACAGCCATTCTGCCCCTTGCTGCTGCCAACACCAGCACATGTGCATCTCTACAGGGAAGGGCCTCAGCTGGCCCAGAATGAACCCTGCAAAAAGGAGCCATCAGTGTTCATCCGGACAGGCAGAGCCCTGAGCGAAGGATCTCAATTATCAGGAGCCACAAATGCGGTGGCAGCAGACAGCAAGCTGGCCCTTGGGCTTTCCCCCATGCTCTGGCAGTGATAACCTTATCACATATCCCTGTTGGCAAGGGGGACAGATCAACTCCCGGTGACGGTGAACAATGCGGTGTGTTCACCCCTGAATTCAGCACTGGCCCTGCTCTGGAGGTGATGCTTGTCAAGCAGCTGCACAGGCAGAGCAGGTGAAGAAATGAAGACAGGCAGTGAATGTGATTCAAGGTGACCTTGGCATGTGAACACGCTCTGCCCAGCTGTTGGGCATGTGCTGTGTGTAAAAAACCGGGCTGAGGAAGCCTGCCTTCCTTTAAACCAGGGCTGAAGATACAGAGAGCTGATGGAGACCAGTCTTTCCTCTGTACCTCTCCACGTCACGGTGAGACCATGAAAGCTACAGCTTCCTCTTATTCCTGATACTGCACCCATGTCAGCCTGATGAATTGTCCCCCCGGACCTTTGCCGTTTCTAGCAGTGTTTGTGGAAGAAGAGCTGGCAGCACAGGGTGGCAGGGTGACAAGATGCAACACCCCTGGCTAAGCCCTATCCCAAAGGGGACATCCCCCCAAATCCCCTCTTGGTGGAACATTTTTCATCCAGGCAAGTGCGGTAGGGCAACTCAGAAACTTCTCACAGCTAAGAAACTGGTGAAAAAGGACAGAGATTCTCTTGTCTGTTCCTCACCAGTCCCTGGGCAGTTGCACAAGCTGATGGCAGCCTCTTGCTCCATCAACTTTCCACTTTCTGCTCTTGCACTGCCTGAAACCCTGCCATGTCTGGGGCTTGCTGGCTGCTGCGGCAGCAGGACAGCCTGAGGCTGTCACCTTCGAGGGCTCATCCTTGGCATTTAGTCATCCATAGCTCATCTGCAGTAGCTTAACGTGAGGGTACCTGCTGTCTCTCTGCAGCCAGCCCTGTGGGGTAATGCTGGGATAATAAAATTCATTTTCTCCGGCTTGTTTTCAGGGTGCAAAGCATGAACTCTCATCTATGAACCCACATGAGCTGCAGTTATTCAGCCGTAACCCTGCACATTAAATACTTCCCAAGCTGAGCCGCTCCAGGAGGTCAGTTGCAGGCAGCCAGCCTCTGAGATGTGGGGTTGTGGTAAAACATAGCAGCACTTCTGGCACAGGGACAATATCCCACAATCTTGGAGAGAAAACCATGGATTGTGGCTGGCCTGGGCAATGCAAAGACCTGTGAAAAGGGGAAAATTGCAAGGACAACTGGCTGGATGCAGAAATAAAGCCAAGAGGCAGCTGAGTTTGCAAGGAGTGAGTCTGTGCATCAAAGGGGCAGTTCTGTACTAGCGGGGCTGAAAATGAAGGTAGAGCCGTTAATAACATTTCCCTAGGGAGAGTGATTAGGAGCTAGTGGGATGCTGTTGACAGGAATGTCTGCAGCATGGAGCCGCTAATGAAAAAGATGAGTCTTGAGATCCCAGAGAGAATGGGACACTGGAGAGTCACTGGTATTTTTAGCCTGGCTTTCTAAAGAAACGAGGAGTTCTGCAATTGCTGTGTGTTCCCAAAACACAGACCGATGGAGGCTGCTTTTGTCATTCCTTCTACTGAGCATCAGACTCAGGGGCCCTATCAGTCTCTGGCTGTGCCTTCCCTCATGGACACTGCCCCCCCCCCACACTCTCCAGCAGCAGCAATTTGGAGGTCACCTGGGGACAAAAGATGAGGCTGCTCCTCACCTCCTCACTCACCAACTCCCTGCTGATGCCAGTCCCCTGAGCCATTGGGGCAGGATGTGGCTGCCTGTGGGTTGGGGAAGAGACCTCTAGCCTGACAGTGAGGGATGAAGGCTGCTGGTGAGGAAGACTTGCTACAAGGTTTGTTTCTGTATGACTGTGGCTAGCACCCACGTGAAGCTAAGGTCAGCCACCCATGGGTGCCTGCATGACCAAGTACAGTACCAACCCAACAGCCAACAGCAATAATAAGTTCACCTTATTCTTCAGCCCTTGCTGATTTGAAGGACACCTTGCTATTTAGCAAAGTTTTCCTTTCTCTTGGGTGTTTTACGTAGCATTGCAAAGGATGTGACCCACAAGGCTAAAGTGCTTCTTACTATTGACTTTCCTTGTGGGCTTGTTAGAGGATCCTGCTCTTCTCCATCTCTTGGTGGGAGCTGGTCCTGCTCATGCCAAAAAAGTTGTAAAGATACCACAACTGCCAGAAAAACAGAAAAACCAGGTTTCTGTCCAGGATTTGTTTCCTGAAAACTGGACAGGGATCCTGTTCCTTAATGGGAGGAGCAAAGACTGAATTTTTTCAGAAAGGCAGGCTTTCTCACAAGTGCTTTCCCATCGTTTGCTCAGCTTGAATCATCAGTTTCTCCCAGTTTCTCCCAGATTCTGCAAAGGTTTCTTGCTTCTAAAAGTACAGGCTTTCCTAAGCAGTTTCAGCTCCATGCCTGAAGGAATTCTAGGCAGTGATTCATCAGAGAGACAACACGTCCCAAACAACTAGAAGGTCAACTACTTCTTAAGGCAAAAATATTTTGCAGTGATTTATAGCCATATCTGGGAAAACAGAACTCTTACATGGCTAAAACAGGCAAATAATAGGTTGAGAAGAATTCCTTTTTATCAACACTCAGCACCCTTCTCATGGAAATGTCACACACTTTACATACTGTAACAAAACCTAAGTTTTATTCTGTTTTATTAGTAATAGATGTGGAATAGCCAGTTGAGGAGTTGGACTGATGTATCTTTCTCTTTTGACCAGTGTTTAATGTTCTAACTACAGTCCAGATGTAACATTTACACTGAAGAATACTTACAGATTCAACCTCAAAAAATTTCTAGTACAAATACAGTTAGTACATAAAAAAATGAACAACAAAAAAATAACAATCCCAGAAACTTTGTAACAGCACAAACTGGTTATGGCCTTGAGTTAAGTTCAAGTATTTCCCAGTGGAATGCAATGCAAGCAACAAGGTAATCTGGCTTTTACGTGGGGCATTCCTGGCCCTGAATGGTAAGAACAGAAATATAAGTGTGGGCACTTCATCCAACCAAGTTTAGTGGGAGAGTCAACATTTAGGATTAGTTCAGCTACAAAGCTAAACCCGTCTTGTGTGTGAACAAAACTACTAACCTGTGAAAAAAAAAGCAAAGCATTAATTATACTACTGGCATTTCTTCCGTGGCCGACATTGCCTGTCACCTAATTGAAATTCAGCAAGCTGTCAGTTTAGTTTGAAATTATTGTGATGGGGATTTTGCTTGTGGTTATGCATATTTTGCCTCTCTATCCTTTTCCTTCCCAAACTGACACAATAAAAGAAGAATTTTGCTCCTGTCCTGAAAGGAGTCACTCCTGCAGAGATATTATTGTATGTTGGTCGCCTTTGTGGCAGTGACTTGGTGGAAAGACATGATATCATACAGAGGCTTTAGAGGCCAGGGAGTGGAGGAGGAAGAGGAGAAATGAGCAACTCAGTATATGTAATAATAATAATAACCCTTTTTATTTCTAGGGCTGTCTGACTCAGGCTGGCTCCTGTGTGCAGCTCCTGTTCCCCAGGATCAGAGGAGTCAGTGGTGTCCTCCAGGCTGGCTGGGATCTTGCAGGCAACTTTGCATCTCTCCCAGGCAGCCCTTGACACCGGAGCAGTGCCACTGGGAATGTTCCCTTGTGCTTCTGTCCCTATCAAAATGGTTGGAAAACATGGGAAAGCAAGATCAGCTCCTATTCAGAAATCATTTTACGCAAGGAAGTATTGCAAACATGATAGATGAGCGGGGCTGGCTAGGACAGCTGAGAGAGGGGTTACCCTGTCTCCCTGCCTGACGAGGAGGTTGTATTGATCACCCAAGAGTCTGCCCTGCTTGGAGTAGTCGTCAATATTGCGATTATTGACTCTCACTATGGAAAACGGCGTGTGCATATTAAATGTGATGGTGACACCAGCCAGGAGGAGGCTGCAAATCTGCTGCAGGACTGACATCATTCAAGACCCCCTTGGTGCACCGGGTCTGCGGCATGAAAATAAAAAGGCAGTTTGGAGGAGGGCAGGAAGATCCCAACTGTACAAGCAGACATCTGAAGAGGGGAGCAATTGCCATGCCTGCAGAAGATGGGTTTTGGGGGAGGACCAGAGTGGCAGATGGGCACATGAAGAGGAGCAGAAGGGGAAGGTGGCCCAAGGACCAGCACTGCCACACTGCTGGGAAGATGTGGACTGGCTGGTGGTAGTTCAAAGACACCAAGGAAAACCATACTAGAAAAGCAGCCCTTGGAGAAAGGTTGATGAGGCTGGAGTTGTATAGTTTAAAGCAGACTTGAGGAAAACAGTCTTCAAAGACCCAAAAGCTTCTGCAGATGTTAAAGGCATAAGATCTTCTCTGTCTGTTGAGGAGAGGAGACACCAGGGGCTGCAGCAAGAGGAGTTCATGTTAGCCATTAAGGAGTCATTTGATGGTGGCAACTTGGCAAGAGGATCGTGGTCCTTTCCAGCCCTCTTGCTCTAACTGTCTCTGAACCTGCAGCCATGGAGCCCTGGGATCTCTTACTGGGCACTGACCAGCTGTATCACTGGGGCAGGGGGTATAAAATGGATTTAATGAGTCCATCAGGTCTCTGTGACCAGGTTCTGGGGTTTCTGGCTTAAAATCGCCTTCCACTTTCCCCACAGTGAGGTGTTTGCCAAGATGGTTTCCTGAAGCAAGAGCAAGGGAGGCACATCCCTGTGTTTGTTGGCTCACTGGTGAATCTGCAGGTCAGCAGGAGCCGAGGGGCTGGTCTGAGTCATCAGGAAACGCTCAGGCCATGTCTGGGGCTGAGGGAGGTATCACTGGTATGGGCAGGAGAAATCTGAAATATGGACTGCACAGGATAGTGCCTTCCAGCATTGCATGGGAAGAATTGCTGCTCGTCAAAAAGGAATCAGAAAAACCCAGGCAGCATCCAACCATCACTCTCCTCAGAGTTTCCATCCTTCCTTGTAAATACACACTGTTTCCCATGGGACACAGGACTGGCAGTAAAAGAGAAGTCACACTGGTGTGGAGGACAAGCTTGTGCCTTGTAATTAATAGGGCACAAATTTCCACCCACCAGCACCTCTGCTCTCTGCTCTCCTCCACAGCAGCCCTGGGCTGTGGACCTGCATGCAATCATCTTCATGACAGCAGCACCATCAGCAACCAGCCTCTCCTGCACTGCCTGGCACAGCCCCAGCTCAGGAGAACACGTTCCCGCATGTGGGACAAGGACAAACAGCGCAGCTGGATATGTTTGCCTCCCCACCACTGTGGTGTGAACTTTCTGAGCCTTTCGTGCAAAATTCACGGCAGTAACACGCCGTGTGTGTGTGTTACTACTGACCATTGCTGCTGGGGGGATGCACTGATCCTCCTCCTGGATGTTGTTGTCCATTTTTGAGGGGAAGATCTCTAGCAGCAAGAGCAGGTGGCACTCCAGACATTTTACCAATGCCTTCAGCAGGACCAGGAACAAGCCTGAAGGTGTTCCCTAGGCTGTTACACAAAGCTGTACTGAATATTTGCAGCTGAGTACCTCGTACAATGTTTCTTTGCTTTCTTTTTAAACCTACTTTTTCGCTGCCAGCGCTGTTTTCTAATGGCACGGCACAGCTCCGTCAAGGCCATACCCAAGTTCTCTGTGTGTTCCCCAGAATGACCAAAGGGCCTGGCCACCTGGAGAATGGGCAGCCTCAAGGCTTTCAGGGACTGATCTTAAGGACATGAGAAAGATGCCCAGCAGGAAGTCACGTAGATCCAATGGATAAGAAATACTGGCACAGGGACCTGCACGTGACTTTGGGTGGCTGGCACAGCCCCAAAGGAACAGCTTGGCACAGGGACAGTGCTGTGTTCAGTGAGGATTTACCTCTTTTGTGTTAGGCTTGATCTTCAAGGCTCTGCCTGTTTGGGTTCTCCATGGTGGTGAATCAACCATTGGACTCTTCAGAGGTCGTGAGAGCACCTGCCAAGCCACAAGCATCTTGGGAACATCTCAGGGATCAGACCTGCTCTGATACATGGCAGAATGGGGCAGTTACTGGTTTCAGCCTCTACTATTTGGCAGGAGATGCTCCCTCTGCTCCCAGTGATGATGTATTCTTTCTATTTTGTGTTACTGGGAGGGTAACAAAGCCACAGCTCTGCAGATGTGCAAGAGACATGGGATGAAACCACCCAACAAAGCACATCCTCAACACTAGCAGGACCCTTGGAGCTCTGCAGCTCAATTTTAAAATGCCCCCAGACTCCTGTAGCTGCATGAAAACCACCCTAAAACCAAGCCAAGCTGAAAAAAGCTCCCCATAAACTAGGGAAAAGCTTCCTGCTACTGTCCTGGTCCTGTCCCCACTGAAGCCAGACAAGCAAGTGTGTGAAAACGGCCAGTTCCCCAGGTGAGGCTGTAGGCCAGAAGCCTACAGACTGCTCCAGGAAGAGATCAGCCACAGTCCTGGGCCAGCTGGGTTTTTCCAGGGGAGGTGAAAGGCTGTAAAATTACCAGAGGGTTGATATTACATTTATATATTTTTTTCTAGGTCTATATTCACACACACATGTTCATATGTGTCTGTATATATACATACATGTACACACACACAACACAGACACACTATGCATAGATCTGCCATCTGCCACTATTTATAAGGGTTTGATTAAACAGAAAAACAAATTTGCCGATGCTGATCTTCCAATCTCTACTAGAATTCAGCGAATAAAGAAGTCTAAACCCTTTATGATTTTGTTTTCCTGGTTGCATAAAGGCACTTTCTGATGATGTGAAACAGTAGTTTGTTAAAAACACTAACTGCAACAATTCCCAGTGCATCTGTAGCAAGCGCTACACAGGCACTGGTATGACGCAGTGTCACTGCTTGCTCCTGCTGCATAATGTTTGGATGTATTTGCTTTTTGCTTCGAAGCAGAGGAATAAAAGATGAAAACCTTCTTCAGCACTGTGCTATGCTTTTAGGTCTCTCCATGTAACACAGTCACTATGTTTCTGCCCCATAACCTGATGTGGGTGCCGGCTCGTGGCTTGTGGCATCAAATGATGCCTTTGTTTCCAGCAATGCCTGCTAGAGCATCTAACAATTCAGGCAGGACATCAGCTGTAAGTGTGTCCTGAAGGTTCATGCAATATGTCAGTTGTTTCCTCTTCTTATCAAGGGATCAGAAATTAATTTTGATTAAGGATATTTAGTAATTAAACACTGTCAGACCTCTAGCCTTGTCATGCAGGAGGGGAGCTGCTTGCTGTCGGCCTGACTTCTTTCCTGAGCCACCAGCAGCTCCGCTTCCCATCACAGCACATTGTCCAGTCTCTGCTGGGGGTTCCAGTGGTGACCATAGGGGTGGGAGATGCAGGGGGGTTTGCTATTGCTCAGTGGAGGTTTCCAGCTGGAGAACGTGTTGGAAACAGGGAAGAAATGGCTTTTGTAAATGCACTGGAAGACAACACTAAATTGGTCTGAAACTCCTTTTCTCTTTTGACTTGCGTATAAGAATTGCGCCTGTGCCCTGTGAAACGAATGCAAGACGATACCGAAAACAGAAACGAACCAAAATAAAAACCCCGCTTACGATGCCCTTTCTCCTTTTAGACGAAGCTATATCCATACAGACGTCTTTCCATCTTTACTGCTTGAGCTCCCTTTCTCTAAGCAGGCCTTGGGTTTAGCACCTTGTTTCTCCTGGGCGGTGTTGGCCCTGTTCTGCTCTACCATCGTGCCACCTGAGGCGGGACTGCTGGTTCGAGAAGGTTGCGTGTTGCCCTGGGTGCTGCCATAGCTCTGAAACGCTATGTCTAACTGCTCCTGGGCCACTCGCAAGTGTTTGTGAAGTGTGGACAAATCTGCCGGGAGGTTCTCATCCGGGCTGGTGCACTGCTGCTCCTGAGCAACGTTAGCCAGGTTCTGCTCGTGAGCCATCAAGCTGTTGGGGATCTTGGTGGACTTCTCCGATTTCACTACCAGGTTGTACTCAGGAGGGCAGGAGATGTTCTTTGGGTAGGCATAATTGTAGGGAGGCTGCCTAAAGCTGTTGATTTTCCGGCTGCGAATGGCATCTCGGATGGTCCCAAACCCCAGGTGAAACATCTCACACATGTTCAGCAATAAGCACAGGCAGCTCACAACGTACATCACCAGGAGAAAGATGGTCTTCTCGGTTGGCCGGGACACAAAGCAGTCCACAGTGTGAGGGCAGGGGACTCTGTTGCAGACATAATAGGCTTCTACCTCAAAACCATAGAGTAAATACTGCCCTATCAAAAAGCAAATTTCAAACGAAGCTCTGGTAAGTAGCTGGAAGACGTAGATTTTCATCAGTCCTTCTTGCTGGATGCGCCTCCTCCCATCGTGCTTTTGTGGCTCTTTGCTCTTGGGCTTGGCTTTGGCTTTCTCCTGTTCTGCTGTGTCGTCAGAGATCATGGGCTCCTCTTCGTCAGCCTCCATCGGGTCCTCCATGTTGCGCACTGCCTGCCAGTTCAAAGCAAACTGCTTCTTCTTCTTGAATCCCTTGAACTTCTTCTCCTCCTCCGCTGACCGGGCGATCCTGTGGATGGCATAGCCCAGGTACATGACTGAAGGGGTGGATATCATGATGATCTGGAAGACCCAGAACCTAACGTGTGACAGCGGCGCAAAGGCATCGTAACAGACGTTGTCGCAGCCAGGCTGCTTGGTGTTACAGGTGAACTTGCTCTGCTCATCAGAGTAGATGGATTCTCCCCCCACCGCTGTCAAGACAATGCGGAAGACGATGAGCACGGTGAGCCAGACCTTCCCCACGAAGGTGGAGTGATTGTGAATCTCTTCTAGCAGGCGGGTTAGAAAGCTCCAGCTCATGTTGGTCATAAGGGCTACTCAGTTATAACCTGCAGGATGACAGGGAAATAAAAAACATAGCCGTGAGTCAACGTCGGTGGCTGCAGTCAGCGACACAGATGTGACACTGGCACATCTGTGACAGATGAAGTCACTTTATCTCCAAGAGGCATCCTTCACTGCTGCCACCCATTCTCCCCAGGACTTGTAAGGGACCATGACACAGGGCTGCCCAGGAGAGTGGAGCATCGGGGACATGCCACGGCCAGTGTGGGGACGTACCACACCACCATAATCGGAGGCAGGGATACCTGGTGGCACTAGATAAACACAGATCAATAACACAACAAGCCACAGCACCTACTAGATTCACTGTTACCCACTTTGTTGCCTGTTTCAAGACATTGCTCAGCTGCAAGAAGGGTTTGGGTGACTGTATAAGTGAATGCAAGGCACCATGAAAGCCACCTGAGCACAAAAAGGTGCTTAACTTGCTTGCACGCCATGGGCTTCAGTGCCTGAGCTGCAAGCGGGAGTAGAGGATGCTGCCCCCGTCACAGAGACTTGCACTGCTGAAATATTTTTCATTAGCAAACCCAGAAAAATGCAAAGAATCAGCAAAAGAATGGGAATATTTATGTTTACAGGCCGATGGCCCTTTTAAGTTCCTTTTGAAAAAAACAAAACAAAACAAATGTTTAATCAAATGCAGACTGCTTTAAAAATAAACCTTGAAAAGCTTTCAGAGAGAACCATGCATTTATTAGAAGACCTGGACAGCTGGGGAGGAAGAGCTTGTAATAACCATTTGGTGTTTAGCTTAACTGGCAACGGGGCCTCATCCCGAGCTCCCTGGGTGACCCCATGCATCGTTAAAGGCAGGAGCCAATTTCACTGCTTGACTGGCAGCAGCCCTGACAGATACCTGGAGATGAGAGGAACAGGGAAAGAACCCAGACCCACAGAGCACTGCGGTGGAGAACAGTGGGGCTCTCACCCCAGGGCAGCAGAGAACGGGCTCATCCTTTCTGCTGCCCTGCATCCCTCCTCTGAATCAGCCTCCATCTCATTGTGGAGTTTACCCATCTTGTTTCCCCGCAGACACCTGATGGCAGGCAGTAAATTAGGCATCTGCGAGCCTAAATCTCACCCATGAACTGATGCCAACCACTGCACCCAGAAGCAAAGAGTGGAGGTGTTGGTGGCAGACGCAGGAGCCAAGCACATGAGCATGGACAGGAGCGAGTTAGTGTGGGGTAGCACATGGCAATGGGGTGTCATGGCTCAGCAGGAGCTGGCCCAGCACAGGCTACTCCCCTGCGGTCCTCCACAATCCTCCATGATCATGCAGAGGAAAAGAAAGGAGCTGTTTTCCATATGTTGAAAGAGTATGGACATCAAAGCTACCCCTCCATGATGCTCAGGTGAGCATGGCTCTGTGGAGGTAGATATCCAGGAGGGAAAATGATGCCATGAGACACGAGCCTGGTCCAAACCTGGCTTTGCACCGCTTTTATATGGAGACACAAAATTATGCCCTAGGGCTTCTATGGCACAAGCTGGGCTTTGAGCCTGTCACCTGTGCCAGGTGCAGGGTGGGAGCAGCCACCAGCACCAGCCATGGGCACAGCCCCACATGGGAGCAAGAAGGGAAGTGTGCCTTGCTCTGTTCTCTGTATCAAGCCTTTCTGGAATGTGATTTTGCTCACACTGCTTCTTAGGACAGGAGCCAAACAATGCTGGTTTGCTCCGTGCTTGCCTTCACACTGACCCAGGAGGTAGCAGCATGGTCCAAGACTCAAGATACAGCAAAATTCTTCCGCTGTCGAGGGCTCTCAAGAGCAGGCAGATGGAATTTTCTAACCCTGCTATTTCCAGATCAAACAGATCCTCTGCGAACCCAAACCCCCAAGTCTTCACACGCCAGACAGACTGTGGGAGCACTCTGCAGATGGTGTTATTCTTGTCCTGTAGCTGGAGAAACTGAGGCAGAGAGCAAAGAAACAGCTTACTCCAGGCTGGGTAATTAGCCAGAAGAAGAGGCGTGGAACTTCTCTTCTCTGCCCTTAACTCACCTGGCGAAAAACAACAGCCCTCAAAGCTGCTGGGACCAGAACCCCCATCTCCTGCTGCAAAAGCAGTGCCTCGGACCCTATGGTCAGTACAGAAATGCTGCTGCAGATAGGACAATTCAGCCACTGCAGAACGTGGAAAGCGGTCCCCATAGACCTTTATTTATTAAGGAAATCGGGTTTATTCAGGGGTGAGATGGGAAAGCATCCCCTTTGAGTGCCTTTTTTGCTTCTTTAAAGTGGATACACTCTAAAGTGTCTTTAACCCTTCTTCTGCTTTGTGTCCCCATTCTGATATGGGCAAAATGGGGCGTTAAATGATTTGCAGGATTCATCTGGGCACTCAGCCAAGCTCCAGCTGACAGGGGGCTGGGAAGGGAAGACCCCGCTGTGTGCAGCAATGGCCCACTGTGGGACATGGTGCATCTGTCTGTGGAGCATCCGGGTCCAGCCAAGGCAGGGCTGGGGCTTGGGCCAAGCACACATCAGCTCCAGCCTGGCTGGTCCCATGCGGGTGTTCAGCTGCCTACCACCTCCCATGAGCATTCCCAATTAGACACAAGCCCCAGATTGTTCTGAAACAGGGGCTTCAAGTGCCCTGTAGAGCAGTTCATCTATAACTTCAGGGCTCACCCAAAGGGTTTATGAGCTCTACACTGAGGATAATTTTCCATTTTGCAATTGTAACTCAAGGACACAATTCCCAAAGCTCAGACTCACCTCCCAACAGCTGTTTGCTGCAGCAGGGAAGGTGTGACCAAGGTAATGATGGCTTTTTGAGTAAATATTCAAGTTTTGATCTGCTGTTAGTCAGGGCTGTTAACAAAGCACCCACTGTCTCCTCTGGGAGATACATTTTTGAAAGGAGCACCGGGCAGCACTGGTTCAAAAGACTCACAAACCTCCTGAGTCAAGGAAATGGAAAGAAAATGCAAAACAACAGAAGTGGCGGGTTATTCCTTTGAGAAGACGGTATCTGGTTACCAGCCACTAGCCTGAGCTGTCAGTCCTGCCATTAACATTGCGGCTCAGCCCCCCATGCACATCTGGATCTGCCGGAACATCTGCCGGAAACAGCCTCACCCTGTTTCTGCATCCCTGGGACCCCGCTGTTGCCTCTGTGTATGATCACACCTTGACATTACACTCCTGTGTGTCCACCCACTCTCCTGGCACTGTATCTGAAAGCAGGAGCTGAAGAAAATGAGTTTAAAAACCTTCCCACAATCAGTTTGGTTAAACTTCCAGTGCTTTTTTGTGACTCACTGGCTAGAAAGATTATGTGATGTCAATGCTTCTAATTGCTTGGGGGGTGGGGGGGGCGTGGGGGGTGTAGTACATCATTCTATTTTGGAATCAATTATAAGGCAAACAAGCTTCCAAGGAGGGATCTGTTCACATCGCTTTTGTTCATGAATAAGATGGTACTGGGAAAAGACTGTCTCATCTCCTCACCACACCAACTGCCAAAGCACAGAAAAGGGATTTTTACATCTTCTGTGTGCTTCAGACTTAATTCCTCTGTGCAGTGGGAAAGTGACACAGTCCAGCTCCCTGGGGAAAACAGCCTGTGTGGATCTGCAGCAGGTAGGCAGAGTAGATTAGGTAGTTCACGTAGCTAAATTGCCTGCTGGAGAGGTCGCATGAGAGGACCCACCATCCCTCTGGCTTTGAAATCCATTCATTCATTCATCTAGCTTCACACGTCACCTCCAGACTAGCTGACATGCAGCGTATGAAACGCACGTGGGGTACAAGTTTCACTTTGAAACAGCTACAAAGGAGGAGTTGGAGCACTCAACCCACCAGCAGCACTTAGAGTGATGAAAATTGCGCGGAGCCAGGCACAGGAATGAGCTGTTGGCTCCACGTTCTCATCACGGTTACTTCCCGAAAGCCGCTGGCCCCTCTGTGCAATCGCAGGCACAACTGTTGGAACGGAGGAAACTTTAAAACCTGAGTCTAAAATAAGCAAAAGGAAATGAACAAATAAATAAACCTGTCTGTGCTAGCTGGATGTCTTTTCTGCACAGTTCCCGCACCGTTGCTTAAGCTGCAGGGAAAACAATGGAAAAAAATCTACTTACAGAGACATGGTGCTTCTCGAAGTGGCTTTCCCTCCTCCAGCGACATTCCTGTGCCACCAGCCCTCTGCCTTGCCCTAGATAAACTCCTGCTGCCTCGGCCCAGCCATGCCCCAGCGGTTAGAGAGCAGGGCTCAAGGGAAGTATTTAACGTGCTGTCAAACCCCGCCTCTGCGGCACCCACCGCTGGGAGGTCCCCCCCGAGCTGCCAGCACCCCTGCCACCATCACACCACCGCTCCCGGCCCCTCTTTCCCTCCCCAACCTTGGGAGAAGGAGGGACGGTGCTATGTATATCTACCGGGGAAGAAAGAGGCATTGGTTTTAAATCCAAACAAGACGCCGGGTCTGGTTTGAGGAACGCTGCCTGGAATTTAGCTGCTGAGCTCTTGAGCTGGTTGGAAGTAAATGAATAGCATCAGCTAGTGGCAGTGGTAACAGATTTGTCAGACAGAGAGCATGACTAATAGGGAACATGTGGAAAACACATTTTGTCAAAAGTGCCTTGGTTGCTTGGGGAAAAAGAAAAATAATAAAAAAAAAGAGGCAAGGCTCACGAGCGAGAAAACCCGCTCTGGAGCTCCTGCTTTGCTGCGCTCCCAGGCAAGGCTTTCTCTGAAGAGGTGATGCACCTCTCTCCAAGCTGCTGGATGGGAGCAGAGAGCGGATGAAGGATGGGGAAGGGTTTTGAGCACACACAGGGACTTTTTGGCTCCTTTGCAGAAGCAAGAAGAAATAAGAAGTAGTATGGGAGTGTACACGAAGCCTAAGGCAAGTGGAGAAGGAAACCTCCACCCTGATGGTCCAAGGATTGCCTCTCATCCCTGCTCCATCTGTGGGGAGCTTTTGGCATTGCCGTCCCAGCGGGATCAGGGCTCCAGATATCTGCTGAGATGGAAATAGACAGCCAAGGCCAAAAGTCTCCCCAGGGGCCAGCAAGGAGGAGAAGGAAGCAACAGCAGCAGCCAAGAAGTCACAAAAATAACCAGATGCAGCCTCTGAGGGGAGAAGGCACAGGAATATGTACATTTGGATCAAGGGGGGGATGCTTGAAAATGCATGGTTTATCAGGAAATTTCATCCCTGGTCCTGACAAAGCAGGATATTCACCCTGCCATCAGACCTCTGGTTTCCCCAAGTGGCTGAAGGCATGTAGAGGGACCATTCCGGCTCACTGGAGCATCTCACGCCAACGCTTTTGCAAGCAGCAGCATCTACTGCCCTACTCCACACTGGCTAACACTTCAGCCGTACTGCTAAAAGTTGCTCTGTGAGAGCCAAGGAGCACATGGGCCTCTGCTGAGCCCATAGCTCGGCTGTGTGACACAGCCTCATTACATCTAATGGGGTCTCCGGCCGGGGTAGCATTTCTGGATCTATTGCAGTAACTTTCCTCAAGGTTTTAAGTTGTAAACTACTCATACACAGTGATAAGTTAATTCACTGTTCAGAAGTAGCCAGCTATGATAGGAAGTGGAAAAGCCCTATCAGCTAAGTCCGGCGTAGGGATGTACACACCCTTAGGGGAAAATGCCACACTGGGGAAACCAGGTTTTGGGAGGCATTTTGGGGGAATAAGCCTCTAAAGAAGTTAGATTATCACAACCCTGGCTGCATGCTTCAACTCAAGCACATACCACATTGACAAGACTCTCAAAGGACACAGGGAAATAGGGAGCTCATTTTGAAGGAGACCACCATGGCTGGAGATCTCCTCCAGCAACAGCCACCCTCCCTGGAGATCTCCCATTGGGACCTCTCTGAGGGGGAGAAAACGTGCAGCAAGCTGAGGCCATGTTACCCCTGCGTGTTCCCGGGGCTGGGTTTGGCCTCCAGCACGCCAGGGCAGTGACCTCCTTGCCCACGTGGTCCTTCAAGCCTGGAGACACTGCAGTGGGTCACCTTGTGGACACCTCTGCAGGGGCCACTGCGTGGTCCTTGGGTGCATCCCCCCCTCAAGCGGGGACCCCACAGCTTCTAGCACGTCACACCACCTACTTGTAAAAGAAAAGCCCTGTGAGATCCATCAGACCCGAGGGATGGCCACCAAGATCTCATTCCCATCAAAGAACTGTGGCGAGACTTCCACCCGCTCCAGCGGGTGCAGGATGGAGCTGCAGAGAAGTATTATTAGTTATTTAAAAATAACTAGCTGAGAACAACTTCCAGGCTCTGCAGGACTGCGGGCAGCAACTTGAAGATAAAAGGCAGCTCAGCACGGTCCCTGTCCCACAGGTCATGCAGCCCTTCCAGGCCCTTTGCTTTCTAACTGTGCAGGTTATTTATACACACGCAATCTCGTCTGGTAGAAGTTTTTTTGGGGCATCCGTGCTCCAGGCGAGGCAAGCAACATCTGCTCCTGCTCCAGCCTCCTGCCCAGCAGGTCTGGCCATCACACAGGCAGGGATCGAGTGGTTCCCATCATCAAACCATCACCCACGGGCCAAACCATCACCCAGGGAAGGAGGCAGAAGACTGGAGGCAGAGCCAGAAACGTACGTTTTCTCCTGCATGCTTTAGGGGCGGGGGGGTTTCACTGTCCAAACAGCTTGTGTGAATGCTAAATCCACTGCTGTGTGGGAAATAATGGAGGATGGCAGGAGGATGCACACGGTTATGAACAGTTTGTGTTTTCTTCCTCCCAGGGAAGACACTGGAGAGAAAACAGAGCTTTTCTAGCCATAAATGAATGTACAGGCTAAACCAGTAATAGGCACCTTTTCACTCCCCACCCCTGCAGCATCCCATGTCCTGGATTTAACACTTGCATTGAGAAAAGGGAATAAAAAAAGAGGGTGGTGACAGAGGGGGAATCGATGTGGTGAAACCTTGTCTGATTCTGGTTGCTGCTGGGAGTCACCTCTTCAGGTCACCTCTCGACGCCTCTTCCCTCCGTCACCCAGAGCTTTAGGCGTTTTCCAAGGCTTGTGACTAATCAGGGCTCGCATCATAAGAACTCAGCCAAAACCTTAACTCTCTTTAAAAAAAAAACATTACAGGCAACAGAAAAAGCTGTGTCAGTGTCTGTTGCCAAAATCTGCTTCATCACAAACCTCTGCATGGACTTTTCAGGACAGTGGTGAAGACAACCCCAGCGCAAACATGTCATTTGAATGACAGAGACAAGGTCTCGTAACTATTCAGCAGCGGGTTGGGGTTTTTTCTGCATCCAGCTCTGCTTGTTGGGTGAACCCAAGAAGGTTTTTGATCTGGATCAGGACATTGTGGTTGGTCTCTGGCTCTTGCAAGGAGCAAATGGAGAAAATCTGGTCTCACACATTTTTCCAAAGCCCATGGGGATTTTGGCTGCATAATGTAAGGATGTTTGAAAACAAGGTAAAGGCTGCTTTCTTTCATGCACTCTGAAAATATAAACTCTGGCTCTGAATTGCCATGAAATTTGGACGACGCTTGTAGCTCAGTTAGCCTAGAAGATAAGTCAGAAAACAGAATTTCTCTTAAGTTTGCATTGGTTTGCAGAGCAAAAAGCCAGTGCTGTTAGCAGGATGAATAATATTTCTGCTGAAAAATACTGAAATGTTTCCTTTGGATATCACTGACTGATGACCACAGAAAGGTAAAAGCACTTCACTTTGAAAATGATAAAAAAGAAAAAAAAATCTAATATGGTTAAATAACAAAAAGATTAAAATACCAAAGTACGAAAGCCCAGAGGAAGTGTTTAAACCCAGGCTGGAGAGCAGAAGCTATTTATTCCAGCCCTTCCCAGCTGAAAATTTCACTGTGAGGGACACATTCTCAAGATAAATGTCAGTATTTGCAAAACCACCTATTTTTTCTGATAGGAACCTTTCTGCCCAAGTTTTCAAGGCTGGTGAGATAACACGGGCTGACATACCAAAAGGTGGCAAGCAGGGGCTCACGGAGAGCCCTGGGGACATGGCTCAGCAAAGCCCTTTATAGCATTTTCCCCCTGCGTCTGTTCCTCCTCCAAAGAAAGCATCTGCCTCCATAGTCAGAGGTCAGATTGAGCAATTATTCCCTTCTCTATTTGCTTCCCTTTCCTGAACTGGCCGGAGAAGCAATGGGAATAAAAGGCCATCTCCATCACCCGTTGGGGCTGTACCTGGTGGTGGTGCTACCCACGTCTCTCCTGCGAAGCCACCGCGGCTCCCGGAGCTCTCATAACAGGAAGCAATAAACTTTCCAGCTGGCGTTGCCAGCCCCGGCTGGCCTGCAGCACAACCCTGTGAAGCCACGCCAGGCTTGACTTGCCATAGACCTTCCTGTACTTGTACAAAAGAATGAAAAAAAAAAAATCCAATAAAAATCAAAGGAAATCCATCCCCTGGCAAAAATGGCTATGCAAAAGTTCACGGCACATCACCTCCTCCCGCTGTTGCCCCTGCGGCTGCTCCTCCATCTGCAGTTCACCGAGCAGCGGCACGTTAATGCAGGCAGGGGCACAGGAAAAAGGTCGGGGTGCATGGGAAAGTTTGGGGAATGCTGGAAAAAAAGTCAAGTGGCCACATTTTTGGCTGCTCCAGGTGTGGGTTGGTTGGTTGGTTGTTTTTCCCCTCTTTTTCCCTAACACCTGTGGATGGCCAGAGATGGTGTACTAGGAGGGAGCCTGGAAAGAGCCCCAAGAAAAGGAGGCAGGAGCGAGGGGAGCGGGAACAGAGGTTGGAAGCTCAGCCACGGCTTCTGGGCTCCATTCGGGAGCTGCTGGGTGAGGTCCCTGGCTTGCAGTGAGCAGCAGAGAGGAACGTTTTCCCCTGCTCTTCAGCTGCATGAAAACCCTATTCACAGTGTCAGTGGGGGGAGACGGAAGGGGGTGGGAGCAGCCAGCAACTCTGCACAGGGACGAACATCTTAGACACAGCTTGAGGTTAAAGACAGCAGCCCCCCAAAGCAAAGGTGGAGCAGTTGTGTCCTCTGTGGCTCCACCCAAGCAAAGCAGGACATGCTCAGCACCTCCTCCAGCTTTCCCCACCGAACCCCTCTTGCAAATACCTGCAAATAGTTTTTTGGTTTTCTTGTGGAAAATGCCTTGCAACTGCACAGACAGGCTGCTGACTCAGAGTTTGACTCTTACTGTTCTTGCAGCAATTGCAATAAGAAAAATGACGGTTTCATCTCAGTCACCACACACCTCGTCTGTCAGACACAGGGACGGCCACCGCAATAGGTGGGACAACCTGCGCATACCTGGCCAGGAGGGTGATGTTCAGCCAGCTCCATTACACATAGCAAGCCTCAGGATGGAGTCTCCCACCAGGATTTAAATGAGCTTTACGTGGGTTGGAGCAACCCAGGGAGGCTCTGCCACTGCCCTTGGCTCTGGCTGAAGGGTGCAGGAGAAGCCCAGCACAAGAACTGGGTCCAAAGTTATCTTCATTTCTTTACCGCCCCAAAAATATCTGTAATATGCCCGCCAAAGTGCAGGTTAGAGGAACCATGTCTCAACCCTAACAAGGAGCTTGCAGTGAGCAAATGCCCCACAAATTGCTGCAGGAATGAGACCCACAGGATCCAGCCCAAGTACCTGAATCAGGTCCACACTCTATCTGGTTCTCAAGATGCTCCATCATACAGCCTTGGCCATACACTGTGACCATGGAGAGACTGCCCTGTCCTACACTGGCCTTGGGGCAGAAGTCATGCCTTACTGCTTTAAACCACCATGTGGCTAATTCCATGTGTGGGTGATCTGGAAGAGCTGCTATGTTTGTGAGCAGATTTAAGGTCCTTTAGCTTTGGTGTGGCATCTGCTCAGGGTGCTGATTCCCACTCTGCACTCTGCTCTACCAGGGACGCAACGCTAGTCTCCTAAACCCACCATCCAGCATCTTGACAAGTGGTTAGCTTGCAGGAGCTGGGGTGAAGCTCAGCGAGGACTTTACAAGACGCTTTATCTGAACCAGGACATCTAAGACACCAAACCTCTCTGAAGATCCCAGCCCTCATCTCTGGCACATCTGTTTCCTAATCTCTTGGCTTTGGATGATCCTCTGACTTGCCAGGTCAGATAAAGCCATAACAGTGAGGCCACTTCATGACCCAAGTGTTGTGCAAACGGGGAGAAGGGCCGCGGACTGCTGCCAAACCTTTCCCTCCGCCGTATAAACCCATCCCGGCTCCCCGCCCAGATAAACTTGGTGCTGCAGACCTGCCACCCCAAATCACTAAAGCGTCCTGCTGAGCTCAGCCCTGGCTGCCTGGACACCAGACCCCTCCCCAGGGTAAAACAACCTCAACATCAACTAAACAAGGATATCAAAGACAAGAAAGCAAATTGCAAAGCAAAAATACCACGCTTGGATGTGACTTTATGGCCCGTTTTTCTATTATTAATAAGATCTAAACATAGTTAAAAGGGAAGAGAGAGTCGAACATGATAAATAAGGAAACAAACGGGTTGGACACGTTCTTGCCAACTGTTCTTAGATAACAGACAAAACAGAAAATAAAGAAAAAAAGGAAGCGTTATTACTGCAAGTGCTTTCCTATCCTTCTGGCCAGGTTCCCAGCATGACCGGGACAGGTTTCATTCTGCTCACCGAGATCTATCATTACATCAGTAAATATTTAAATAACTACTTAGGTAATTCTACACAGAGATAATTATACAGTCATGTTTACATGCAGAAAAGAGGAGGATGAGAGAGAAATGCCCAGAGGAGTGCCCAGCACTGGCCAAGCGGTACGGTACCTTCCCCGGGAGCCCTGGGGACGGAGCATCGGCGAAGGCTGGCCGGTCTGATCCGAAGGTGAGCGCGGGGTGGGAAAGGGACGGGAGCCTTCCTGGACGTGTTTACATAGGTGGGTCCCCACCCGCTGACGCCGATGTCAGCAGCTCATGCCTCACATCTGGACGCCACTGGGTCCCCCGTGCCAAGAAAGGAGACCACATGTCTCTTCATCCCCAAAGCTGGCAGGACTGGAGGGGTGTTGAATCAGTGTCCCTCCTTCCCCTCCAAAGGTAGACAGTGGGGTGGAGAAGGTGCCCTCAAGCGGGCATCCAGGTGGGAATGGAGCCAGGCCCCTCTGGCACTGGGCTGTGCTGATGCTCAAAGCAAAGGTTGACTTGGAGATCTGCAGCACAAGAAGTCTAAGCCCTTGGGCATCAACGGGGTGGTGGTAGCATCTTCTCCACCACACCAGGCGTGAGCAAACACCTGCCTATCTGCCGTGCTGGGCATCCAGCTATCCAAAACCTACACCAGCCCCACCAATCCCTACACCAGCCCCACCAATCCCTACACCATCACCACAAAACCCTACACCAGCACCACAAAACCCTACACCAGCACCACAAAACCTAGACTAGCCCCACCAAAGCCTACACCAGCCCCACCAATCCCTACACCATCACCACAAAACCCTACACCAGCACCACAAAACCCTACACCAGCACCACAAAACCTAGACTAGCCCCACCAAAGCCTACACCAGCACCACAAAATCCTACACCAGCACCACAAAACCTAGACCAGCCCCACCAAAGCCTACACCAGCCCCACCAAACCCTACACCAGCCCCACAAAACCCTACACCAGCACTACAAAACCCTACACCAGCACCACAAAATCCTACACCAGCACCACAAAACCTAGACCAGCCCCACCAAAGCCTACACCAGCCCCACCAAACCCTACACCAGCACCACCTAGCCTTACACCACCACTACACCATACACCACCTCCATCAAAACATACACAACCTCCACCAAACCCTACACCACCACTACCAGTCTGTGCACCACCTCCAACAAACCCTACACCACCACCCCTGCAACTCATGGTGTCCTTAGGTTGGGACCATGAGCCTGAGGGTTTGCCATGGTCCCATCACGCTTCATGCACAGGGCTAAGGCAGACACCCCGCACCCTTGCTGCCTGCCCCTCCTAGCAAAGGATGGACCAAACTGGTCCCTGCTACCCAGCTGCCTTCACCCCATGCAGTGTCAGGGTGGAAGGAGCCAGCAGATCTGGGCTGCAGCCAAGTGTTCTCAGAGGACCACCATGGGATGGCACCTTTCTCCCTGTGGCATTGCACTCCAGG
Source organism: Falco punctatus (assembly GCF_963210335.1). Classification (NCBI taxonomy): domain Eukaryota; kingdom Metazoa; phylum Chordata; class Aves; order Falconiformes; family Falconidae; genus Falco; species Falco punctatus. The sequence continues at coordinate 53,782,361 of NC_137583.1, read as the reverse complement.
ACATGCTGCATGGCCCCTGCTGTAGGACAGCATAATCTCTTTACGGTCTCTCAGCCTTTAATGAACACACAGGGCTGTGCAGATTGTCGGTCCCGAGGTGAACAGCCACGCTCGCTGCCCCTCAGGAAGCCAGCAGCAGGTTTTGCTCCAACGTGAGTGCGCACACTGCTTTGCAATAGGTTGCTCCAGGGAGCGAGCACCAACAAAAGGCTAGAGAGAATAAAGGATAAGGTCAAATCCAGCTGTGAAAACAAAGATTAAAACCCTCTGAGCCTACAGCATCCCTTGGCCAACGCGCGGGAAGCAATGCGCCAACATTAATTCCTTTCCCCATGTCCATCCAATAGATATTTTTTCATGAATGAGCATGTTGAAGCGGAAGGGGAAGGAAGGGAGATGCAGGAGGAGGAGGAGGTGGACAGCCCTTCCACGCCTTTTACAGAGGGGAACCTCTGCAGTTCATGGACAGGCAGGGCCGTGGGTCTGAGCCAACGATGCTCCCGTGCTTGGGGCTCATCCACATCCTGAGCCAGGTGGGCAGCGAGCTGAGGATTTTCTCCTTTTGCTTACACAACAGGCTGGTCGTGAAGGTAGAGATCTTCCCAAGACAGCACCAGGCACATGGGGGCATGGGGGCAGGTTTTGCTAGAGAAGTGAGCAGCTCAGGTGCATGCTACCCTGCTTGCAGCAAACCCTCCCACCCACTGGGATGCGGTAGGCTCCTGCTGCCAGAGCAGATACCCCTGGCATCACCAGGGCTTGCACAGGGGTCAAACACCTCCATAGCAGGTTCTTGGCTGGTGCCCAAGCAGGGATGTGTGAAGCTCCACTGTGAGGCTGGGGATGGGACATAGAGGATGCTACTGTCACAGTTCAGCCCGCAATAATACTAAACCCCTCCCAGACACGCAGCAAGACCCTTCCTAGTCTCCCAGTCTTGTGCTCACAATTCTTTTCTTCCACGCCCTCTGCCAGCCCAGAGCAGGTTCAGCCTCCTCTGCTCATTTGACCATTGCTAAGTTTAGAGGGGTAAACAGCATGGAAAACTATGAAAAGAGGGTGCAAAAGGAAAATACCCTGACCCTCCTCCACTTTGCAAGAAGTAGCCCTTAGAAATGCCAACTCAAGGCCTCTGACCTACAGGCAGCGGCTGGGACACATCTAGGTTTGCTGCTGGCCAGCTGAGGTCCATCCTCTTCGCTGTGGATCATGGGCTGGGCACCCAGCCCACCACAATTTGGTATTCCAGGAAACCCCCTGGAAGTTTTCTGGACTGAATAGCTGCAGTCAGTGACCTGACCATTACCAGAAGCTGAGGAAAGAAAAAGTTGTAGGAGGCTCTTCTTGAAAACTCACTCTTTCCATCTCTGGTTCTTTCCCTCCCTTCCTCTCCAAATCATCCTCCCTTTAGCCTCCAGACCGAAATAAGTAAGAAACCACAACAACATCTGTGTTTCTGAGAAAGACTAAGAAGCAACAACTGAAAGGACATGAACCAAACCCCTGGCTTATGTTCTTCAGCATTGCTACTAGGACGGGTCAGCCTGCACACAGATGGACAGGGCAGAGCCCTGTGGGCCATGTGTGCAGCCACGAGGAGCTGGAGCCAGAGGAGTCGAGTCCCACTGGTGGTACCCAGCTCACTGCCCCATGATGAATACAGGGCCTGTGAGCTTCCTTGCACCATCTGAAAACAGATCTTCATCCATCGTCATCTTTTTCCTCTAACTGCATTTTGAGTCACTACTGGCCTCAAAGCCTGGGAGCCTTCATCTCAACCCACTGGAGCCCACGTCAGCGCTGCTCGTCCAGCTCTCTGCTGTCTCTAGGGTGGCTCCAGGCAGAACTGATGAAGGCACCCTTATTTCCACCTCTCCCAAAGGCAACAGCACAAGGGAGATACAGTTTTGCCTTCTCTCAAGCAGTAAGAGTCCTGCAAACCATGAGCCACAGCCCCGACCACTAGCACCAGCCACAGCCGTGTGACGGAGGGTGGCCGACACATGATGTGCAAAGGGACTTGCCTGGTAGGAGTTAGTATCCAAACCAAGCCCAGGAGGTCCCATAGAGGGTCTCTCCCATGACACTGCCACGCTGTCCCATGTGGGACTTGACCCCAACAAGCTACATCATTGCCTCCTGCTTAGATGCGTCTCTTCTGCTTACAGCCTTGAGAAAACGTCATTGCATCGCCCTACCATCATCCCAGGCTCCCCTTTGTGTCCATCCCCACGGGTTTTTTCTATGCTGCTGGCTCCAAAAATGAACAGGCCTTCTCCTGGCACACCTAATGTCACATCTCACCATCTTTAGGACTGCAGATCCAGACCCCAGACAGCCCTCGCTCTGCCACTATCCATTCAAAGGTCCTCACTCCGTCCCTGTTTCAAAAATTCAGCTGACCAAGTGGGTTTTCTCCTTTGGCTGGAGCCCTTCTTGTCTGCCCTTCATTTAATTGTCCAGTTGTAATAGCCAAGAATTTCCAAAACCTGGTGGAAAATTAAAGAATCAGTCCAAGAGCAAAACCACCCCTGCCTTGGAGAACGGCGCTTTCATTTCCTGCCAGCCATCCTCTCTCAGGCGCTGAGAGCAAAAACTTCAGGCTTTTCCAACCACTAAATCACCCCGTTGGACTCATTATGGGGGCAGCTGAACTACACCTAGTTCCACCTATTGAAATGACGGCAACAGCCTCCATCCCACAGGAACTGACCCCTTTACTGTCGCCGATGCTGGTGGAAGTGCTGATGACATATGAACGTTAGTGACCGTTATTAATTTCCAGCAGTGTTTGCTGAAGTTGGAGCCGATGCAGAGGCAGGGGTGGAGGGGTGTAAGCTCAAGGGGCTGGAGATGGGATGTGGGGGTACTCAACCCAAAGGAGAAGCCAAGGACTGCATGGAGGGGGGGAATTATGGCTTTGATTAAGAGTTAGCCCTTCCAGACTGAGCAAGGTGTAGGCTGGTTAGCCAGGATGCTCTGCATGTCAGGATATCCATTCCAGTCATGGAATCATAGTATCACCGCATATCTCAAGTTGGAAGGGACCTATGAAGACCTTCAGGTCCAACACACTTTAGCCAACACACCAAAGTCCTGCATTCAAAACCACATGACGTGGTCAGTGGGCTTCACAGGACCAAGAAATGGGTCATCACGGAGCAGTGCACAGCGCCTCCTCTTGCAGCTCTCAGCCAAGTCTGCCCAGCAGAGAAGTCACACACATACTCAGCCCGTCACCTGCCCCATCCTGGCCAGCCCTGAGGAGATGCCATCACTCCTCCACCAGCTCCAGCCCCTGCCCAGACTTCTGTCTAGCTCCTGCTTACAGAATTTTGGGAGGCTTTTACCTGCAATTCGGGGAATGACCAATTTCATCCTTTTTCAAGCCTGTCCGTGCAATAGCCCCATTAATGCTGTGGAAAAGAAGGGAACAGGGGGGACCTCCAGCCTCTCTGCTGTGCAGTGGAAGGGGACGGGTGAACCGCGCATCCCTGGGCAGGTCTGTTTTTGAAAAGCAATTACTGGCAGGGAAGAAGGCAAATCCTGCATTCCTCAGCGAAGGAATCCAGATGATATCACCTCCTGCCCGGTGGCAGCAGCATTCCTGCCTGCAGCGGCTCCCTCCAGCCAGCCCCTGCCTTTGCTACAAATATTTGTTTTGGCTTGTTTTTTGGAAGCTTCCCATTACAAGGAATAACAGCAGGATGGACTTTCCTACTGTAAGGCTTGTCTCTGTACCAGTACATTAACACGGGCCACAGGTTAATAGAGGTTCACACATGCCAGCCAAAATTTTACTGCCAGTAGCGGAAGTGTGTATGTGTGTGGTAGTTGGTTTTTTGATTGTTTTTTTTTTATTAAAAAAAAAAGCCAAAACTTGTGTGGTGCAGCCCAGACTGAGAGGTATCAGAAATCTCTTAAAATAGAAGGCTGCCTGCTCCACTTTCAACCGAATTTGCTCTATTTTCTCGTATGTGTATCTGTGCTGGAGGCATGTAGGTGTGCCTCTAATCCTGTGGCTTTCTCTCCCTCCCTTTCTAGTAGGTCACACCTAGTAGGATCCATCTACTAGGATGCCTAAAGCAACTCTGGATCTTTCCTAACCAACTGGCCTGGAATAAGGTGCCCTTTTCCCTGGAAGGGGAGTCCCAGTAGACGCTTCTAAGAAAAGGGTTGCAGAGGTGTGGAGCAATTGTGGGGTAACGTGGAGGCAGGACCACGTGCAGCATGGTGGCTTCTCCTCAAAAGGAAAAGATTCCCCGTGGTACCCTCCAAGACTGTTTTTAAGGCACTTGGGTGGGATTTAGTTGCCTAACCCTAGGTGTTCAACCCTCCCTGGAGCTGAGCTTAACATCTGCTTGACCTCCGAGGGCTGGTGTGGGACAGAGCTCAGTTTCCAGCTCTTCTCTCTGCTCCTCCGGATTTCGCTACGTGCTCTCAGGAACCAGGGGAGCAGAAACACACCTTGTCCAACATGTGGTATCCTCCTGCAACTCTGTCCCACTAGTTTACATTTTTAACTACCCTTAATATTATCCATCCCGCGCAAAGGTGCTGCTTGCACCCCACTGTTCACCCACTTCTCCGTAGCACCCGTGATGATGAAGGAGGGAAGGGGGACACAACTGGAGGGTCAGGAACTGACTGTAACATAAGTGCCTTGCAGCAGGTGGATAAATTGCTTCCTTATGCTCCAGGATGACCCACTGCTGGCACCTGAAGAAGTTTCACTCCCAGACGTTGACTGCAGGTCTAATGGGAGAGGGACAGTCCTGCCCTTCAGGGGAATATGCTAGAAGAGCAGCAGAGTGTTTTTGTGAGACGCCTGTGAGGTTAGATTACTCTAAATCCCACAAGTGCTGATGGGATCTCACTCAAAGGCACTGATTTTACTAAAACATGAGTTGTGCCACTGAGCTCCTAGCAAAGGCATAAGGAGAGGAGTGACAGGAATGGAAGCCAGCTGCATTATTAATGCCAGTACAAGGTATTGCCCCCTATCTGAGTGCATGGGTGAGCGGGTTTGGGTTATAAAAAAAGCACATTTAAGCAACCTGTAGCGATAGGACAAGGGGGAATGGTGTTAAACTGAAAAGGGGGAGATTTAGATGAGATATTAGCAAGAAATCCTTCCCTGTGAGGGCGGCGAGGCGCCGGCACGGGCTGCCCAGAGCAGCTGTGGGTGCCCCAGCCCTGGCAGTGCCCAAGGCCAGGCTGGATGGGGCTGGGAGCCACCGGGGCTGGGGGAAGGGGGCCCTCCATGGCATCCAAACCATTCCAAGATCTATTAATCCCTTTTGGAGGTTTCTCAAGCTGACGCCTCCTGCATCTGCTGATCACCTTGTTCTGCCAGGCCAAGGAGGCTGTGAGCACACGGACAGGGACCCCAGGCACCACAGTCTGGCTCTCTTGGTGCCAGATATGGCCTTCATTGGCGTAACAGCTAAATCTGGATGGATCCCCACCACACTGATAGGTGAAATCACCTCTCCTTCCCCATGGGGACTGCAGGCTGCAGCAACCTCTTTGAACCATGCAGGAGCCAGGCGTTTTGCACAGCTGCTGGGCAGCCCGAGCCCTAAATCAACCCTTCTTCAATTAGTGCAGGACTTTCATCAGTGCTCTGTTGTTTTTAAGCTTCAGTGATAAGAGGCTTCGGTGAATGTTTCAAATTGTACATAAACAACAGCCTGCCAACATAAACACTATAAAAACACTCCCTGTAAATCACACACCAGAGTTCACCCTTACTAGATCTATTAACATTTTCTGGAATGGCTAAAAAAAGTGCTGTGGGCTGCCAGGAGGCTCTGCAGCCACGGAACTGGGGAGAAAGAGAGACATGCAGTGCAAAAGCTTGCAAGAAATCAGCTTCTGGGAGCAGAGCTTCCTTCTCATCCTCCCACCTCGGGATCTCTGGGCAAGCTCTGCTCACCGAGAAGTAAATAAATGAGCTCCACACCCACACATGTCCTGGCCAGCATGCGGAACCTTGCACGTGTTTGCCGTTAGACACAGTATTTCTTGCAGAAAGCTGCCTGCTTTTCTGGCTTGGCTGCATCCATCTCCGCTCTTAACAGCCAGGAGTAAAGTTATCTTGCAAAGCAGCTTCAGAGGTACCCCACGGACCCTCACAGCTCACGCTGACCTTGAGGGCTAAAGCAGGAGATCAAAACCTCCTGTGTTTGGCAGCGGAGCTTTCTCTGATCTCCACGCAGAAACAGCCTCAGTCAAACCCTACAGCAAGCTGGAGAGCCAAGAAGGGGGAGGTCTGGGGCGGCCCCCACACCGGGGGCAGACCCAGCTCTGGTCTCTTTGCTGCGGGTCCTGCCTGATGAAAGCCCCACAGTGCTGCAGCCCCTGGCCATCTCCCAGGCTGGAGCCAAAGGAGAAGGCACAGGGATCCTCCCCCTCTCCCAAAATCACGGCGGCACGCAGTCTGTCTCACCAGCCTGGGGATGCCCAGGACAACTTTGCTAGAGCTCCTCACCTCTCTGCTCACATGGGAATGCCAGGCAGGTCTCCATGCCCCAGCCAGGGTGGCGGGATGTCTCATGCTCCACCAAACCAACATTCCCCACCGAACACTGTGTCCGTCCTGCGCAAACCTGTGCATCCATTCAACCAGGAGCTGAAGCTAAGGCTGATCTCTTCTCGCCCATCTCCCCCTGGTCCTGCAGCACGAAAAATGCTTTGTCTGGGGAATTTGCAGCCTGAAAGTGACCACCTCCTGCGAAGCCAAGCCAAGCACGTAACAAAGCTCCACTGAATAGCAGCTTTCCTCTGGGTGCCCTTGGAGAAGCAGCTACATGAGCGCTGAGCAGCTCCTCCCTATTGCTGCTCCAGCAGCTGGAGCATCCCGCAAGCCAGCAGCCTTCCCTGCAGCCCCGGCAACGCTAATGGGTTGTGGCATCTCGGATGACCTTAAACACCTATGTGGGGGCAACCAAAACGGGCCCGGGGTGTCCCGTATACAGCCCATAGAGTCTGGGTGCTGGGGTCAGCACAGGGTCCTGGCCCCGGCAGTCTCCCCTTTCCCAGGGGACCCAACCACAACCCCAGGAGAAGCCGCGCTGGCAAATGAGGTTCTTGCTACAGGAAGGATTGCTTTGCAATGCCAGTGGTGTCATCTTTTCTCTCTCTCCTCCCCTCTTCTTCTCCAGCATTGCTTCCTTCTTATTAGCTTGATCTAGTTTGACTTGAAACTCTGCAGAGCTGGGGCTGGCTCACATCTTCCCCAGAGCCACGAGGTGCTCCCATCCCACCGATCACAAGAGGAGAGCAAAGGGCTGCTCTCCTGCTGCAGAAAGCCCCAGGGGACCTGGCAGTGCTTGCACAGGCCACCAGGTCACCAAAACACTGCCAGAGCCAGGGAGACATCGTCTGCTCTTGCATCATGTCACTAGATAGCAGCTCCTCCCCAGGGCTCGGAGCAGAGAGAAGGGCAGGGGGGAGGCAGGGGGGAGCTGCCTGCCCTGGAAAGGAAACCAGGACATAAACTTCTTAGTGAACCTGGTTAACTATTTCTGTCTGGGAGCACAGAGGAAAGGGCTGGGCAGAGCAGAGAGCAATACCATTGTCCCCAGCAGGAAAAAAAAAAAGGGGGATGATAAAAATGTGCCTGGAGGAATTTGGCACAGGCTCATGTTTGAACCGGCATCATGTTTCCAAAGCAGAGGCTTCCAGATGCACAGTAGGGCGTTCTCCGGGACGGAAACTGGTGGGGAGCATCACTTTGGGTCGTGGGTTGGATTAACTCTGCATTGATGCAGAGGGGCAGAAGGAGAAGGGATTCAAGCACCCAAAGATGCTGAGAGCTGGGCTGGAGCTGGCAGTGATGTTTCAGCCTGGCGGCTCGGCCGCAGTGGGAGACAAGCCATGTTTCTGGGCTGTTTCCCCATGATTTTACCTATTTACATCCCCCCAGCAGCCCTCTGGTGGGCTCACACGTGCAGTCTGTGGCTGACTGCTGGCCACCATGCTTGAACGGCACCCTGCACAAAGCAGACAAGGCTCTCGACTGAGTGTGTGCGCAAGAAGGTATTAAAAAGGGCCAGAAATAACAAAGCAAAGCAGAAACAGCCTCAGGAGATGCCGAGATCCCTCAGTCCTTGCTGTGTTGAATTAGGTCTTATCTGTGGAAATGAGGCTGCTGCATGTAAATTCACTCAGAAGAAAATAGGGCTTCATGACTCCAACACCACCCCAGCCCCATGAAGCAGCTGGTGCTACCCTGTCACCCCCTGGTGCTGCTGGTCCCCTCCCAGCAGAGGCCAGGTGGTGGTGGCATCCCTGACGGATGACAAGCGGGGCCAAGGCTTGTTGAGTGTCATTAATGATCAGCATGATGGGAGCCAGTTTGGGGCCAGTCCCAGCTGGGGGGACCTCAGCAAAGCTGGAGAAACAGGCTGGTGGCACCCAGGTGAAGTTCAGCAGAGGCAACAGCAGAACGGTGGCCCTGGCTGGGGACGGGACACAGGACAGTGGGAAATGACTGGCTGGGGAGCAGCTCTGCAGGCAAGGACCAGGGGTCTTGGTGGTCCAGTGGGGCATGAACCAGCAGCGTGTCCTTGCAGCAGAGAAGGCTGCCCTGATGTTGGGCTGTCACAGCAAGACTGTAGCCGCCGGGCTGAGCGCTGCTATCATCCCCTGGGTTCTGCCCTTGTAAGGCCACAACTGGATACTCTGTCCTGTTTGGGGCTCCCTGGTGCAAGAAGGGTACTGGAGTGAGTCCTGCGGAGGCTTCTAAACTGGTTGTGGGCAGGAGAATGGGATGTCCAAGGAGAGACTGAGCGAGCTGTGTCAGATCAGCCTGGTGAAGAGAAAGGGAAGATCTTACGGGTGTGTGCAGCTGCCTTGTGGGAGGTTATAGAGAAGGTGGGCCAGATGCATCTCAAGAGTACACAATGAAACAACAAGATGAAGCCAAAAAATTTCAGCTGGATATGAAATAAAAAATTCTCCATGAAAAACATTGGCACAGGGAGCTGGTGGGATCTCCACCCTTTGAGATAACTTAACTGGACAGGGCCCTGAGCAGTTTCATTCAATGTCAAAAGTTGTCCTTGCGCCTTGACATCCTGAGGTACCTTCAGCCTCTGTTGTCCTGTGATTGCACAACTCACCCTCTGGATCCCCATCAGTCCCTGCTTGCTCAATATCTCCCACATCTCTGCACCCACTGGTGACCAGGAGAAGATGGCATCCTACCCAGGAGACTGCTCTGCCCCCAGGGTGAGCAAGAAGGCAGACCACAGAAGAAAGTGTACAGCTCCTGGAGAAGCTCTTCTGAGACCCTGCTCAAGGGCTTGACTTGCCCTTCTAGAGCCACCTATGCTCTAGGGACAGCCCAGGGCACCTGAGGTCAGGACATGGGGCTGGCAGGCAGCCCTGGGGTTCCCACCTTCTGGGGAGGCAACCAGAGAGCTGATGCGACACCCCACAGCACCGAAAAAAAGGCAGAGGCAGGGAGATAAACAAAGCACTCTAGCAAAATTAAAGTGAAATAGCAATTTACCCCTTATGCCTTAATTTATAGGATGGGGCTCCTTGTTTGCTATCCATTTCCCCTATCTCTATTCCTATGGCCCCAGGCTGCACTGATAGCGTGCAGCAAGCCCGCACAAACTTTTTTTTTTTTCCCTGACATCAAGAAGCAGAAACACCAGCTGTTTATGTGGCCGATCACCAAGATCTCCAAGAAACAGAGTGGGTCAAAGGAAGCTGCACAGCCTTAAAGATGACCCTTGGACTGGTTTGATGAGCCTGGGGTGGAAGAGTTCCAAAGAAGCCGTAAGTTATGGCAAAGGAGAATCCTCTGCAAGCGCTTGGACCTGCAGAAATACGGTGGATGCCACATGCCGCAGTCCACCTCCACAGTGCATTACTGGGGAAGGAGGGGTTTCCTTATTACACACACCAAAAAAAAAAATCTTCTGGTATTTTGATCTTGGACAACACCCAAGGATTGTCTCAGAAATAGCTCTCACAGCTTGCAGGAGTACAAGGCACAGAGTCCCTGTCTGTGACATGCCCCTTTCTCCCACCACCACCCTCTCATGACTCACTTGCGCTGGGTTACATCAAATTTCCTTCCTCTGACTTTCTAAGGAGGCTTTGGACAGAGGACAGGTTGCCCTCCTGTGGCATTTCAAAGTAATCTGGGTGAAAGGAGGTGGTGCCTGTGGGCCCCTAAAATCCAAGGGACTCTGTTTCCCTCTGGTTGGGATATGGGGGTATTCACTCAACCCCTGCCAGGAGAGGACATGGTGCTTTCCCATTAAGCACAGCTTAAATAAATTTATTAAGCCAAGCCCCTGTGCTTGGTATAGATGGAAAGGGCATTTTGTGATGGGAATTATACAGCCCCCAGCATGTGAAGCGCCTCCCTACCATGCACAGGACACAGCAGGGACCAGGAGGGCTCAGGGCATCCTTCCAGCCCCACTCTCCAAGGATCCCTTTAGACAAAAACTACCGTTTGCTACAAATGTACCATCAACCTGGAGTAGGAAGGATGTAGCCAAGGGTCACCCATCAACCACAAGGAAGGTCTTAGGGTTCTAATGAGGATGGAACCAATAAAGGCTACAGGAACACAACAGCATCTCTACACGAGCTTCACCTAAAGACTGAGAGGTGTTGACGACGGCTACAAGTTGGAGGAGATCCCACCCCAAAGGAGCATCCTGTGTGTTTGGTAGCCAACAGGAGACTTTTCTCTCAAGGAAGGCTGGTTAGCCAAAAAGATAAGGCCACCAAGGAGCAGGTTCAGCCCCTGCTGGTGGTGATGCTGCCGAGCCACTGCCCTCCCCGTGCCTCAGTTTCCCCAGACATCCTTTATGGGGTGCTTTGAGATGTGAGGATGGAAAGTGTGCTCACATCCTCAGACATTATTTTAAGAAACCAAACAATACAAAGCACCTTACAGAGAACATACACTTATCAATGGATCTTTTGTCGATAGGTTAGAGACACCAGCTGCAAAACCGTATCTTCTGCTGGGCTGAGCTCCTAGGGGTGCCGGTCTCCAAACAGCAGCTCATGATGCATGAACAGGTACCACCTAAGCTGACGCTCCAAAGCAAGCAGGCTGCAGACCCCAAAATCTACTGTGCAACCAGGAGTCTCAGAAATATAACCCAAGGGACAGAGAGAAGGACTAGTAGGAAAACCAGACCCTGAAGCATCTTCCTCTCCCCACCTCTGGTGGCCTAAGATAAACAGGAGGTTTGGGATGGGGACCGGTCAGAAGGTCCCAGAGCATGTTGGGGTTTCCATCAGCAAAAAGTTTTCAAATTAAACAGATGTATTTAAAGAAACTGGTTTATTTAAATTAAATAAACCGACTGTTTAATCCCAGACTCCCTGGAGATGGATTTGCACTGCTCTGTGTGACAGGGATGATTTATGCCCACAAAGTGCACACAAAGTGATGCCAAATAGGGGTGTTATGTCTCTTACCACCAGCAGGAAAAGCAATATGCGAATGTTAGGTCATGGCAAACGCATTCCCCACCCAAGTGATGGGGAAAGGGCAGAAAACGAAGAGCTGGGGAGAGCAGGGTGGGAGCAGAGGTAGATTGAAGCAGAGGAAGGGAGTCTGCAAAACGCCTATAATCAGCCAAGCTAAAACCATCCAGTAAGATATCAAAACAAAGCAGAGGGGAAGAAAAAACAAAATAAAACAAACCAAAAAGTAACATACGGAGAAGCTCTGGGCTCAGTCCTTTGCAAAACCATCCCATCCTTCCGCGCTGTGGTGCGCAGAGCTGCAGGCAGCGCCCTGTCCCGAGCTCCCTGGCCGCTGCTTTTCCTCCCTCCCACCCCTTCGAACCCAGCTCTCTTCCCGCTGCACCAGCCGGGAGACGATGACGTGGAGACCTCCACCGGGGAAGCTTTCTGAGACGGGAGAGCTCCTCCAAGTCTGACGCTGCAAACCCATCGTTCCCTGGGACGCCAAGGATTTCTTCCCCTTCCTTCTATTTTTTCTTTCTAAGTACCCAAAAAAAGTCCAGAAAAAATGAGAATGTGGCAATGTTTTCAGGAGCCAAGAGCAATGCTTGGGGAAAAATTCAAATAAATCAAATCGTCTAAAGGTTTAGGGCTAGTAACAGCAAAAAGAGAGCTCCTTGGTGCAGGAGGGGAGGCGGGAAGCGGAGGTGCTGCCACGGGATAAGAAATGCTTCCTTCTTGTCTGAACTTTTCCTTTCTGTTCAAGCAGGGGTGAAACAAAAAGGAAAGTCGGCTGCAAACTCGATCTGTCCTTAGAGCTACAGTGACACACGGTGCCAGCATCAAAACCCTCTTTTTCCCCCCCTGTGACTTACATCAAACTGAACAGCCCAAAGCTGTGCCTGTTGCTCAAATTTTACAATTTTGGTATTTTATGTTGGCCAGGGGCTCCCTGCCAGCTCCATCCCAGAGCTTTCTCATCACTCTGCTCCCTTCCCAGCCCCATTTTGCAGGGCTGGGGGGGTGGCTGGAAGCATCGCCCTGTTCTGTGGATAACAGCTGGAATGGAATAGAGGGGACAATTTCCTCCTGCTCCAGCCCCTCCTCCTCTGCCAGAGGGTTTTTCTTCCCTCCCCCCCCCCCCCCCCCCCCGCCCCCATGCAGGTCTCCAAAGAGGGCAGTGAGGTTACCCCAAACTTGAACACAACAAGCAGAGATCAAATCATTGCCCCCATCCAGAGGCTACAACCCAACCTTTGGTGCATTGTTATCTGTTCCTTTGTGTTGCCAGCTTGCGTGACTTTATGATTGATCTCACAATAATTGATGTTTTCTTTAAAGGCCCTGTGCTGCAAGGCGAGATTTGGCTTCTAGGAGTCCAAATCAGCAAGGTTTTGCTTGGTGCAGTTAAAGAACCTCCCCCAAACTTCACAAATCCAGCATGAAGATGGCTCTAAACCTTTACAGTCTGGTGGTTCTTCAACATCCTAATCCTACAGGGACCCAAAGCATGTCCCTCGGCATTTCTTAAGTAGCACCCACCATGTGAAACTACTCAAAATAACTTGTTTTTCCCAGTTTTAAGGAGAAGGGATGTCCTTGCTCCCCGGCACAGCTGGGATAGGGCAGCCAAGTTTTTCATCCTCTGATTTTTCAAGTGTGTTTCTTCTCTCCAGCTGCTTTAGAGGAAGAACAAGCTGGGAAACAGCCTGACTGACTGTGCAGGGGGTATCTGTTCCCAGGAGGGGTTTTCAAGAGAAAATTAGCTCATAGGTTGCTCTGGGGGTGGAGGAGGAAGAGAGAGAAGGGAGGCATCGCCGCAGTGCTTGCTCCTGCAGCTGGTGCTGCCCTTGACACAGTCACAAGCCAAAATGTCAGCCCAAACGAGAGGTTTTCAAGCAGATTTTGGACAAGGAAAACACCCTTACTAGAAACTGTTTAGGAGAATCCTTTTGTAGGTGCCCAACCTGAAAACAACCTTAAATATGCTTCTAAAAAAAACCCCAGCCTTGCTCTGTTTTGGACCCAGAGCAAAGTCACATTCAGCCTTGTTTAAAACAGTTTCAGGCAAAACCCTGGATCCAAATTTTAAGGGATTGCCCAGACCCCAAGCGGAGTTGGATTTTGTGTAGCTTAAGCATGTATTTAAAACAAAACATTTTACAGGCATAAAAAGTAGCAAGACAATTTGCATGGCTCTCTACATCAACTTTACGTATACTACATAAATATGTTACATTAAAAATGTATTATATATAAATATCTGCAAAATATATTACAAGGATCAATGAAAGAGTGACATGGCCCCCCAGCATGAAGAACAGAGCATCCTTTTTCCCCCAAATCCCCCTTTTCCTCCCCATCAGTTATATCCCCAGAGTTGTGCCTCAGGAAGGAGGGAATGAGACGAGCCATACCTTTCACAGCCAGGAAAAAAAGGTGTGTCTGAGCTGTAGGTCTTCACCGCATAACCGGAGACCTTCAGGGCAGGAGAAAGCCCTACAGCATGACCAGCCACAGCCCTGCAACAAAGCCAAGGAGGAGGCGATTATTCCCGGGCATCTCTCTGCCAGGCACAATACGGCAGCGTTTCAGCGCCCGCGCTCAATGCTGTCATTGTCCCCTCCAGAGCTGAGGCTCCTGCATGCGGTGGCACGGGGTGAAGCTTCTGCTCCTCTGCAACCTCCCATAAAGCTTTGTCCCACTGCTGGAGAGGACCAGGAGACTGGCTTGCTCCTAGGGCAAGATAACAGACCTAGGGACAGGAGACATCTCAGTTGTGCCTTGCCAACACCATTGCGCTATTGCTTGGTGTGAGGTTCCTGCAGGAAGGAAATAGGATCTTAGATAAAAATACATCATCAGGGGTACAAAGATAATGGGAAGATTGGATTGAGAACAGGTGTTAACAGCACACTGATAAAACAGAGGGATGCTGCCGGTGGTAATTTGCAGGGATCCTTCCAGGGACTTCACATCTGGGTGCTGCATCCAGTGGAGGAGCACACTGAGGAACTGGAGAGGGTCTGGTGGTGGCCACCGAGACGGTCAGGGCTGGAGGATGGGATGCATGAGGGGAGGCTAAGCTGGCTCTGGTCAGACTGGAGAAGAGCAGAGGAGACCTTATTAATAAATACAACTATTAAATGGGAAAGTGGCAAGAAAACAGAGCCAAACTCTTCTCAGAGGCGCTACATTGGCTGCAGCTAGGATGATAGGAAGGCACGAAGGAAAAATCCTGCCTGTCTTTAGAAACACCAGGAGCTGCTGTAAAAAGACCAGTGAAATTTCTTCCCCATCACAGTGGATAGGACAAGGGTGGTCAGGTTGGATTTCAGCAATAAAAACAGCAAAGAGCCCAGAGATGCTACCACAGCAGTACAGTCTGCTTTATTCTTGCTCCTACCTGCCAGCCCTGCCAGTCTGTGGGTTAGGAGCAGGTCCTAAAGCTGCTGGGGTGAAGCTGCAGGGGGATGGCGCCGAGGAACAGCATCCAGGCTTCAGGGGAGAAAGGGGTGAAAAAAACCATGGTCCATAAAGGCAAACGAAGTGTGGAAGAGCTGCTGTGAGGGAGCTGGGCTGCTCCCCAGGGCTGCTGGCAGAGGCAGCACGTGGGAGCCCAGGAGCAGGGGGAGGGAGCAGAAGGGATGTTCAGCCCAGGTTTGAAGCCACGAAGATGTTCATGCTGGCTGACTGCAGACGTTATGGCTTGCTAGCCTCCACAGGTCAAGCTACAGTAATAATTAACAATCAGATACCCAATCAATGAAACATATGAGGTCATCCTCCTCACCCAGAGGAGCAGCCTGACAAGCTCTCTCCCCCAACGGGTACTGGCCGTGGCACCTCAGGCAGGACGATTAATCCACTGGTGTGGGCAGTGACACCAGTCTCCCCGCTCCACCTGATTCAGGGTGCTGTTTTCTCTCTCCAGTCCCCGCTACCATGTCTGGGAGGCATCCACGGGACCACCACAATGTTCAGAAACAAGGCATGCAGCTCGAGTATCCTGCACTTCCAATGAAAATTTACAAGCATTTTTTTGTTTCGTCCCCACCCTATACCTAGTACATCCCAGGTCAGCACATTGCTAGTTGGAATAGTGGGGAGCACTGCACTTGGCTTTTTGGAGTGTTTTCCCAGCAGGGCTCAGTCCCCATCAGCTCCGTGCTGGCTTTGTGTTAGGGAGCCAGGGACATTAACTCATCTCTGCTATCAGCTGGGCTTTGGCTGGATCCACTTAAAAACCACTGAATTCAGCAAAAGCTCCCTAGCTCTTCCTTTCTGGCTTTGGACATGATCAAACATGCCACGGCTGCAAGACCAAAGTCAGTGATCATTGAAAAGGCTGTTCCAGGAGGGCAACTGGATGCCCACCACGAAGGCACATTGCTTTCCATCAGCAAGACTTGCTTCATAGCAAACAGGAGCAGTAACACCCCGCCCCGCCCCCCCGCCCCCCCGAGCTTCAAGGGAAGATCTGCAAATTAATGCAAATTGAAAAAGGCTTTGGCCACTGCAAGGGGACAGCCGCCCTGTCCTTCCCTGCATCCACTGGATCTGGCTCTCAGGGGTCTGCTCCCAACATGGGTTCAATAAAATAATTCTCTCTACAAGAGAAATAATAATTAAAAAATCATATATAAGTATTCACCAAGCTCCACCTGGGTACCAGCATTTTGCCTCCCCTGCCTCCCTTCTTTTTATCACCTCCTCACATCTCTGGCAGCCAGATTGGGGTAAGTAAAATCCAGGAAAACATCCTGTTCCTCCCTCCTTTGGTGCCTGGGGAGTGATAAATTAGGCATCAGGAGGGGGATGTGCCCCTTACTTCACAAGCATCCGGTTGTACCAGTTGCCGCGCACACAATCTGAATTGCAGATGGCTTCTGGCTATTTATGGGGCTGGAGCCACATCCAGGACAAGGGGAATCACAGCTGCTATTGTTGGAAAAAGCTGAGCCTTTTTTTCTTCCCATTTTTGAAGCCTGAGAGCAGGGCTGAGCTTGAGAAACAGGGAGCATGGTGTTGATGCCGGCGTTCTGCCCCAGCCGGTGCTCCTTGTAGCGTGTTCCCCCCATCCAGAGCCAGTCAGGTTTATGGATCAGCATCCCGCACTCTCCAGGGACAACACTGTTGCACACCCAGTCGATGAGGCTGACCCAAATACAGTGCCCAGCAAGGCAGGCACATCCTGGCTCCTGGTCTGGCTGCCAGGGCAGCTTTTATCCTCATGGAGCTGATGGAGCTGGAGACAGCACGATTCCTACAAGCACCTTGGAGCATGAGGTACCAACGGGATGCTCCTCAATACCCTGTGCTAGAAAGAAAACTGTGTCCTCCCCCACAACTTGCTTTCCAGCAGCATCACGGTCAGGGAAAATGAGTCCCCAAGGAGCAGCGTCTTGGCCAAGGGGTGTTGGCACAGGTCCCGCCAGGGTCAATTAGCCCCAGTGAGAGTTATTAGCTGTTGTTGTTATATGGGACCTACCTGTTGTCGGTGTTGGTGGTGCTGGTGGGTGTCTCAGTCAAGCCACGGCAAGGACAAGCCTGTCTCAGTGTGAGGCAGCAACAGCTGGCACGTGACTGTCACCTCAGTGTCCTGTGGGAAAACATGAAAAGGGCATCAGCATCCCTGGGCAGGGACCACATCACCTGGCATCAGACCAATCTCAGCTAGAGCCCCCTGGAAAAAATCCCACAATCCAGAGTGGCTGGATTCCCCAGGTGGGGAAAGCTACCCCCAGCCCACCAAGCCCACCTCCCACGGGCATGCTCCTCATCTGCTCCAGCACAAAGTCAGGTGGCTTCACGTGGCATGCAAGAAGCCAGAGGGGTTTGCACTGCGGCAGGCTGGGGAGCACCAGCGTGTCTCACCCCACAGCTCCACTGCGGAGGAGTGACCCCTGAGTGAGGGCTGACACCCCGACCCCCCTGCAGTAAGGCTCTCGGCCCTGGTTTGAGGCATGCAGGCTGCTGGAAGATTTCCTAGAAGAGGTTTGCTGCATACCAACAGAAACGCAGGTGCTGGATATAGTAGAAAAAAAAAAAAGTTTTTTGCCAGAAAAGCTGGTGGGCTGAGACCCCCCAGCCAGCACTAACACCACTGATACGCTGAACAACCTCTCCAGAAGGTCCTAAATGCATTTAAGGAGCCCAGGCTGGCTTGCAGTAAGGTTTATCTCCCCCAGTAACTACTTCTGACAGCACTTGGGGTGCTGTAGCCACAGCCCTACCCATCCATGCCATCCTCACGCACCAATGGGAGCACATCCCATCGCACTTTTGCACCTGGGATGCTAAATCCCCGTGCTTGCAATCGGAAGCACACACGCAGACTGAGCCAGGCACTGATGGACAAGCAAGAAATCCACTGTTATTCCTACTTCTTTTTTCCCCCTCATTGCTTATTTTATACGCTGGCTGCCCAATTATTTCCCAGGCTGGCTCTGCCCTGCGGTGCCTTTTTGCAATGGCACAAAAGCAAGCTTGAAAATCAGGGCTGCCTCTAAAAGCACTGAGATACCAAGAAAAGCCACGGCAAGGACAAGCCTGTGGACCGTGGGATCATCGGAGAGGGGCGTGATGCTGGAAGGAGCCACAGGCAGATGGGCTTTGGGCTAATTTTGGCTGCTTGGAGCTCTCCTGGAGTGAGGCTCCAGCCTTTCCTGGCTTCCCCCAGGAGGATGTGGGCACCAGCTTCAGGGACTGCCTGCCCTCACGCACCACTGGTCCTTCCCAGGCTGTATCTTGGTGCCGTTGAGTTGGAGCAGAGGTCACCTCTGTGTCTAAAGTCACCAATGCCACTTTTGCCCTTGAAGGGGTATTTCTATTGCCAAAGACCTTGGATGAGCAGGAGGTTGGAAGAAGCGATCAGCTCCTGCCCCAGAAGCCGCGTGTCAGCCCGGATTCAGCAAAAAACACAAAAGCGAGACTGCAAAGCAACTACTTTGAAGTAAAAGTGCTACAGGGGTTTATTGGTTTTTGAGTTCCAAAATACCCTCAATCCCAGCTGGGGAGAGCCCTGGAGGAAGGTTTTATCCCAGCTTTTCCCCGGTGTGGCTCCTCATACCATCCCACGCACCCTTCCCTGTGTGGATAAGCCTTCCTCCTCCAGCTTCTTCCTCTTGCAGGGAGGCAGGGTAAAGTGCTACCGCACTTCCCAAAGCATCTCACAGAGCTGAAATCTGTCCAGTTTTATCCCAGTCTGATGGAACAGTGAAAATACGTATCTATGTATGTGTGCCTCATATATATATATATAAAATCCTTTTTTCTGACATTTCTGCAAGCAACCCAGGAGCAAGCCCATTCTTTCACTTGGGTGTAGCCTGAGATGGAGCAACTGACATCTCAGCCAGACTCAGGGCCATGCCTGGGGAGAGAAATTCATCCCTGTTGTCCCATGGGGCCAGGTGATGAGGCTTTTAATGGCTGTTGGGACACGTAAATAAAACCACACTGGATTGTGTGAGCTTCCTCTTGTCCTTCACCTCACCCACCTTCACCCCAAAATGCTCCAAACCTGTTGGTTGGTATGTTCAGCCCCTTCCTGCCTGGAAGATCTCCTGGGTGGGAGAGAGGGTCCCTCAGGACTGGCATCTTGTATCACAGAAAACCCCGGGGCAGGGATACTCCTGCAGCCTCCCTTTGCCAGTGATCCCTTGATCCCATCGCCAGCCCCACATCGAGCACCAGGAGCTGCTGCTCACAGCTGTGTAGGATCCCAAGTTCAGTGACCGCCACAACTGTGATGCTCAGGACTGTCCCTGCCTGCCCCAGAGATGCCTGCATGGCTGCATCCCCCACGAGCCGGTACCAAAACAACGGATCCAGAAAGGTATTTATGTTTGCAAATGCAATAAAAGAGACATCTCATTTCTGAGGATGCAGAAATGAAACTCATTTCAACAGGTGCTTCACCCACCTGGTTACGAGATTCCATGAGCAGTGTGGCTCCTCCAAAACATCAAACCCTGAGAGGGGCACTGCTGACAGCACCCAAAAACAACTCGCGAGAGAGACTCAACAGCTACATCACCCATTCGGCGGCCAGCCCAGCTCCAGCAACCCACTCCTGGTCCCTCTGCTACCCATTGCCATGCCAGTGGCCACCCCGTCACCTCACATTAGTGCTGGGCATCCAGGCGTTCGCTGCTTTGGTCTGGCAGACACAGCAGCAGCCGCTAAAAGTGGGTCACCCGATATAGGGTGGGTTATTTAGGACTTCCCTACCAGGGAAGGGGGACACAATCAGCTAAATGACTTCTCTCCCCCCCCCCCCCATTTTCCAAGTGCTGGCAGCGTGGCCACACAGCTGAAGCATCGTCCCTTCCTGTTCCCGGGCACCACTCACCTGTCCCAGAGGGATGCTGGAAGGCTGGGCTGGGGGCTGGAAGCCGTGCAGCTCTCGGGGCGTCGGCAGGAGAGCTGGGCATTTCCATCTGACAGCTCCGCAGGTCCCATGCAGTGGCTGGAGACCACCGGACTGAGGTCAGCGCCGTGTCCTGCACCTCCGTGTCTTGCTGCTCGGCAGCGCAGCCCCCCTGCGCTTTCCTGCTGTCATTTCTGCCATCTAGAGGGGATGTTTCCCCATTGCAAATGCATCCCTCAAAACATGATGAAACCCCACAATTCAGAAAAAGAAAATAAAATCAAGTCTATCACTCACCACCACAGGAACAGCCTGGCCACAACGGTTCACACCATCAGGATGGGGAAAGCCAGATGCTGTCA
This sequence comes from Falco punctatus, assembly GCF_963210335.1. Taxonomy (NCBI): domain Eukaryota; kingdom Metazoa; phylum Chordata; class Aves; order Falconiformes; family Falconidae; genus Falco; species Falco punctatus. The sequence goes on along the minus strand of NC_137583.1, from coordinate 53,762,168 downwards.
AGCAGGTCCATCCCTGGAAAAGTTTTGGGGAGCATTTTCTTGCTTGTTTAACCAAAGCTAGAACCTCACAACATGAAACTCATGACAACAGAAAGGAGTATTTCAGTCTAATCTAGGAAAAATATATTTATAATGGCTCAAGAGAGGTGAATGATCAAAATAATCATCTTCCTGAATGCAAGCGAGGTACTAAAAGGGTTGCCCAAGGTCTGGTTCTGCTTACTGCTGTCCATAACGTGGAAGATGGAGCTCAGCAAATTAGGAGGTGGCCTGGACCAAGAAGTACTGTAAGCGTACTGGAGCAGAGCAGCTGGGTAAACTGGCGAGATGGGATATGAAGAGGATGAAACCCAGCAGTTGGGTGTAAGGTACAAACCTGCTGTAGTAAGACATGGTTTTGGCGAGAAAATACTGGAGCCTGGCATTGCATGGTCCAGCCGTTGGTGGCCTGCACGACACCAGCTTGATCTGGGTTTGGTGTGGGGGGAGTCAGCTGGAAGCCACCACCTGTGGGATGGCAGCTCTCTCTGATGGATTTGCCATTTGTCCAGGATCAAACACACAGTGCCTGCATCCACCAGGACAACAGGCTCTGGCACAAGTGACCCTGCAAGCGGCTGTGCCACACACAGCTGTTTGCCACAACTGTTCCCTCCCTGCGGCCCAAAACCAGGTTAACCACCTGGTGATGGTTAATGATGGTTAATAACCAGAAGCAACATCCCTCATCTCTCCCCTACACTCACCTTTGGCGAAGGCTGGGGTGCTTTGAACACAGGGGCGCAGTGAGGAACCAGCCCCTCCAAGCAGACTCAGGATACGACCTGCTGGAGGGACCAAAGGGCTCAGAAGTTACATGAAAACATCAATATTAAGGCTGAAGAAAGCTGGGGAAGTGAAGTGCAAAGCATCCTCCCAGCCCTTGTCAGGCAAAGCTCTCCATGTCTCAAGCCAGAGACCAGCACAAGGGACAGTGGCTACACATCAGCTGGATCCCTCCTAGGAAAAGGGATTTATTGCTGCCCTCAAGCACATCAACCAAAAAGGCTGCACAGCTCAGGAAGGAAATCTTAATATAAGAGCATCTAAAAAATCTACCTGCACCTAAACTTGAGTGGAACAACAGGCACGTGAATTACAAGATTGCTGCCAGGATGGCAGAGGAGAAGCTCACCGTACTCTTCCCTCAGAAAAAAAGGCAGCAGATAGATCATATCCCACACAACCATTCCCTTCTCCTCTTGGCTTACTAAACAAACCCATCTGTTCACAAGGACTGTGGTTAGAGCAGCCGAGCTGCACTGACATGCCGCTCTGCCACAGCAACACACCACCACACTGCAGAGGCTGAGGGTGGCAGGCACATATGATCAGAAGCGCCTGGAGGAGCTGTACCCAGATCTGCAAAAGGAAGTGGGAACCAGAGGGACAAGAGGATGCCAACACTTGTGACGTCAGGTGCCGGTAAAGGCAGGAGTCCCTTTGTCTGCAGGTGGAAATGGGGGGGTCACATCAATCTAAACAGCTCCCTGTTATTGAGCAGCATTCACTGGCACAACATGGACCTCCAAAAATACTGCCAGTGAGCTCCTAAGCCATGTGCTGGAGCCACAGCTGCCCAGACAGCTCCTCCACAGCCTCGCAGAACAGCTCTGCCCTTTGGCAGCAGATGCTGTGCAATCGCTTCCAGAGCACCTGCCTGAGGTACAAACCTGGGAGAGCACACGCTGAGTGTGTGGCAAACAGAAACACAAGCGCAACCAGGTTTCATTTTCTTTCCTTTTAATAGAAATATCCTAGAGTAACCAGGGAGGAGGATCAGCCTAAAGGGAATGTCTCTCAGAATAAAATAGTGTGACGTGCTTCAGGAATGATGTGCAAAGTTAAAAGGTCCAAGCAGGCTCAGCTCAGGACTTCCTGGATTTTTGGGTCTTCTTGATTTCCTGCAAGGAGATCAGTAAAATAACTGAGCATCTCCCACTCCTTGGTTACAACGCATAGTTTTCACAGCTTCACAAACGATCATCTCCTCAGCCCAGCTCCACAGCATCATGGGAGCAAGCCCAGAGCTTGCACCCAAACCTTTAGGGACAAGGCAAATTTGACTTAAAAGGCTCTTAAAAAAATAGCACACTCCTTCCATACTGTCCAGGGATGTATTTTTATTTTGCCCCTAATCCAGTATTATGCTGGATCCCTTTCCCACTCTTAGGCCACTTGATTCATCATCACTCACACGTGATCTGTGCTCAGCTACGCCACTCGGCAGCTCAAACCAGATCAAGTATGGATATGAGGTCACATTTCGGTGGTTGCCTATAGACAAACCCTCACCTGCTCAGCCCAGAGGTCATGCCTGCCTGGGGAGCAAGGCAGAAAAGCCCTGAACGACTCACCTCCAGGAGTACCTCCTTCAATTCGGAATAGGCTTTTTCTAAATCATCATTAATAATGACCAAGTCGAAAAGGCCAGGCTCTTTACCTGGGGAAGGAGACAAGGACAGTGGAGTTAAAAAACCACGTTTCTTCCCTGTGTCATCTCCAGTGCGTGCCCAAGATCCTGTGGCATTATAATATTACGATTTCCGCCACTGCTAACGCGCTTCTCTGCCAACTACCCACAAGTAACTGCAGCGGGAAATGATATACAATGGTGCTTAGATCAAACTCAGCTAATGTCCAAAGCCCTGCCACACACATCCCTTGGAGAACACAAGTCAGATATTCATGCAAAAACCAGTTCCTAAATCACCAACGCATCCCCTCTCCCTGCACGCATCACTCAAAGTCCCCTGGACTTACTAAGTTCCAAATCTACACGGGCTGCAGCCAAACGCTTCAGTAAAGTTTCTTCTGTCTCAGTCTTTCGGTCACGTAGTCTTTTTTCCTAAACCCAATGACAAATATATTAAAGAAACGTGTTCAAAATGCTGCACACAGAAACCACCCCCCACCCCACAAAGCCAGCGCTGGCTGCCGTTAACTACTGCCAGCAACCACGGGCACGCGAGGGAACACTGTAAAGGGCAACGGGCCTCATTTAAAGCCCAGAGCAAACCAGAAGCCAAGCTCAGTTTGGGCTCAGGATCTCCTACCCGGAGCTCGGGTTCCCAGTCTCTTATCCCCCTATCCTGTGGTCTGGGGTTTTTTTGCCTGTACTGCTGGGAGACAAAATCTCTCTGTTGGGCTCTGGCACCTGGTGCTGTTGGCTTCCTCCTCCACAAACTCAGCAAGAAATACAGACTAACTGATCTACTGAGAGTGTGAAGGGCGAGCCAGGAGTCATGGTCTTCACTGCCACATACTCCTTGCACAGCCTCAGCAACTTGCGTGTCTGTGTTCACATCCCTCTCTGAATCATGACAGTCATTTAACTTCTGCACACTGCAGTCGTCATTATACAGGGTCCTACAAGATCAGAGGGGTATAGGATTTCTGGTGCTGCAGAGAAACAACCTCCCTCAGTTTAACTTTAATTGCTGGAGCCAAATTTCAGCACAAATATCTCCTTCTCTCCCCAGTATTAAGCATAACTTATGCATTTAAAGGCTGGGCACACTGCAATGGAATCAATAACCCAATACAGGCAAACACATCAAGGTGTGGGAACTGTACAGGAGGGACTCAAAAAAACAGCAGAGGAAGATTTATCCCTGGGAGCCAGAGACTGGGGAGCTGGGCTGGGCAGAGGTAACAGCGTGCTCAGAAATGTCCTCCCCACCTGTTCTACGGCCCTTAAAAACATACAGATGAATCAATGAGGGGGGAACCCCCATCGCTTCAGAGCAAGACGCTGATTACCTCTAACTGCCTAACGGCAAAGGAAGGCGGTCGCTCACCAAGATGTCTATGGACGGAGGCTGCACAGAGATGTAGATGGGGTTCAGGTCTGTCTTCTTGATGTTCTTCACACCCTGGATGTCAATGTCAAGGACGCAGATCTGGTTCTGGGCCTGAACAGCCTGCACTGCACCTTTACTGAGAACAGAGCAAAGAGGGAAGGGGTCAGAGCATACAGCCACAGCAGTGGTGGCTTGGCCTATCCCCCTCCAGCAGCAGGTCTTCACCTCACAGGGTTCCCGTGTCCAAATTGTGGCAGAAGAGAAGAAAGCACCTGCCCTGCTCTTGCTAAACAATTTCTCTTTCCCCAGGTGTCCTCTGGGTTCCCAGGGTGGAGCAGGGACCTGCTGCCTCCTGCTAGGCAGACTGGCAAAACCATGAAAGAAGGTGTGGAAATGGATGTCTGACTATCCCATGGGCAGTGTGGCTTGGGTACAGTCTGTACAGCTCCTGCCTTTGACAAAGACAGGAGCAACCTTCACCAAAGAGCAAAAACACTGAGAACTTTCCTCCTGCAGAGATCCACCAACTTCTGTACCCATGCACTCTCCTGAAGGATGCTCGATGGAGATGCACTTGCCTCAGTCACAAGATGCAAAATCAAGAAAATACATTTTAAGTGGTGGTTCTTGTATGTCATTAAAGATGGTATCTCTTCCCCCAACGTAGGGGAATTTACTGCTGAGATGCTTTGAGTTGATTTCAGCCTCCAACCTCACATGGCCACCACCACAGGCAGAGCACACACAGCATTAATATGCAGAGGGGACCAAAGATGACAGAAACAAACCTGAGCTCATAATTTAATTTGGTTGAAGTATCACATTCCTGCAGTTTTCAAGTTAATTGGCTTAAGATGTCTTTTCAGCACCCACTCTCAGGAAAAGGTACCAAAATCAACCCCACCTACACATCAGGCATCAGAGAGCAGCTGTCTCCTCCACACTGCAGCCAGCTGGATTAAGCAGGACACACGTGAAGGAAGCCTGTCCTACACAGGATGAAGCCAGGGCTTAAAGAGCCTGAACTCAGTTGTCTCCTTGGTGCTGGGTATTTGGAAGATGAGCTGTCAGGTTTCCCTTCTCTCGCCAAACCAGCAATACTGCAAGCATCAAGGCCAGGGCAGGGGATTGTGCTCCTCCATCAGCCTCTGAGGGAACACAGCCAGACCCCTGCAAGGCTGCCCTTAGCTGTGGTGACCGCAGTGAGCGACACATTGAAACAGTTACATTACTGAAATGCAAAATCACCAACTGCTCCTTCAGAGTTTTATACCTACAGCATGTTCAGACTGCCGCGGCCTTATGCTGGCACCTTCCATAAGGAAACCACCCTCAGAAACTTTGCTGTCTCTAAAAAAATCTCAAAAAAGCACATTCAGCTCTTTAAGAAATATAAGCCTTCCTGAAAACCATTTCAGGCAAATTTTTTTAACATAACTAATTCAATATCTCAAGAAACATTTAACTTCCCTCCTTAGCAGGTCCTATACTATAGCACCACAATTTTCTCACAATAATTATGTAAGATATCTGACTTCTAATTAACATTGCAGCTTAATGTTTTATTGATCATCAGCTCCAATGCCGAGGGCAATGCTATTTTAAAATCCACCTAACTCTTTAACCCCAGTCAAGGGTGCCATGCAATTTATCTGTTTGTAAGCAGCCACTTTACCAAAGCAGCACACATACTTATTTCACACCAGCCAATACAGTTATGGCTTCTGCTCCTGAATTCACTGTGTTCAGACCATCAGGTAACACAGGGACAATGAGAGTAGCCTCCGTTCTGCCCACTACTCTCTGCAAGCACTTGCAAAATATTAAGGAGTACAGTCTGTGAAAATCACCCCTGTGCAAGAAAAGCATTAAGCATATGAACTACTTCAGCGGCCCTCAAACACCGGAGGCTATAAAGAATCTCATGACACAATGAGGATTTAACTCTCTGCAGAAGTTAATTTTGCCATCTTAAGAAAGCTGACACGGACCCTGCTGTAAAAATGAAACGCTTTGCTTATGGCAAGAATCTGTGTGTTTGGGGGAAAGCAGTGTCGCTATGTTTAAATATTTTTTTCCTTCACCATCATCTCAGGTCCCAGCGCCACCTGGGTTCAGCAGCGACAGCACCTGAACTGCATACCTCGTCCCGTACATATTTCCAGAGAACTCTGCATGCTCGATGAATTCACCAGCATCAATTTCTTTCTGCATTTCCTCTCTGGTCACAAAGTGGTAATCTGGATAGGGAAAACAGGAAAAATAGCCAGAAATTAACAGTGTTGAATGTACAGTTCATGATCAAAATGACACCCATGGGTGCTTAGGGGAGAAGCACCTTAAAATCTGCTTTGGACAACATTGGCAGACTGCAGATATCTACTTCCTAATTACTGTGTACAGCAACCCCTCTCCACACCGATAGCCCAGACACCTGCTCAAAATGTTTTGGAGCTTTCTGTGTGGCCAAAAATGCTGCCGTACCCACTTTTTCATACCCTTTCTGGTGCAGTGGGAAACTCCTCCCACTCCCCACAGGTGTGGAACACATTACAGCAGGACTACCAAGGCCCTTAATTTGAAAGCATTAAAGACTAGAATGGGACATGAGAGAGAGAGAGGGAGATAAAAGGGAACATCAAAATGAAATGAAGAAGAATGTTTATCTGTTGTTAAAATACCTCCCTTTCACCTCAGTGTGAAAACTGCCATTGGAAATTAAGAACAAACCTCATTTGATTCCTTCCAAAATATCCAAACAAACCACAAAACAAAAGAGCAGCTGGCCAGAAGCTGTTAATACAGATAAAGGCATCTCATTAAGTAGCTGCATTTCCCAAAGCAGTGTGCGTTTGAGGTACCTCACCAGAGCTACCTGGCACTTCAGATAATCAAGCCACTCAATGCCCAGGTATGGCCCAGGGCCCTTAAACCAAGAGCCCTGCTTTGAAAATCTCAGCCAGCAAGTCACAGGGACGGTGTCTAGAAAAGAAAACTGGCAGCACATGCTCTGCCTCTGTTTACATTTCACTGCTTAATTAAATTTTGGGTTTGTTCCACCAAGTCCATCCAGCTCCGTTATCTTCTTTACGATGCATGGCACTCTGAAGCACAAAAGTATGTGTATGTATGCAGATTTATATACATATACACATACATGCTTTCAAGTATGTCATTACTGAATGTCTGCCTAAGGAAATGCACCCTATAAACACAGGATTAACTTATCTGCTAAAGGGGATTTGTGCATGCCCTTCACATAAGAACTTTAAATTTTTCAGAGGAATTATTTGCAGAGTCCGATGAGACAGGCTCAACTGCAACACTCTCACCTTTGCCATTTTCTTCCCCAGGTCTTGGCTGCCTTGTGGTATCTGTAAGCAAAAAAACAGCCTTGTAAATTTTGTAGATGACCCAAGGAAGTAATAGTATCAAAGAAATAAAAGCACATATGCAGCAGATTAACGCAATCACGCAGTAAACTGATCCTCTGTTTAAAATGATCAAAGCTTCCAGAATCAGCTAGTGTCTAACACATGATGGCATGCAGGATTGGTCTTTAATCCAAGAATCCTAGATCATCTGAAAACAATCAATTAAGATTGTTAGAGGCTGAGCAGCCAGTCTGGGATTTACAAGGCTGGGCTTAAGTTTTCAGCTCTGGTACAGACTTCCTGTGTAACCCCAGACACGTTATTCAGACCTCTGCCTCAGTTCAGGGGAATTAGCAGTGCCCTACTTCACAGAGTTATCTTCATTTCAAAAGACCATGCAGCACCTACACAGGTGCTTAAAATAGCCAGATTTAATGAATAAGGGCACACACCTGCATGAGGTAGGTGAATAAATCAGACAGCCTTCGAACCCTGCAGGAAGTTAAAGACATGCTCTGCAAACCAAAAAGGAGCTGACGATCATCACGGAGGGCAAAGCCAATTATTTCATTTGGGACTGGCAGGAGTTAACCTAACCACAACAAGGTTCTGATCACCTGTAAGTTTTTATAAAGCATCATTTGCTAAAGTCTAAGAGGCCTATGGAAATTTAAGAAAAAAACATCTACTAAGATGCAACCTTGGGGAAAATCATAACATTTAGTTTGGAGTGAGATGAGAGGTTCAGTTGAATCAAGAGCATAGGATGGAACAAAAGGAAAGATAATTTTTTTTTCATCTCCAGTAACCTTAATTTTTTAAGCATCCAGTATTTGCTTTTTCATTGTGGAATGAATCCAGATCTCAAAGCAAGGATTTCACCTGCAGTATCCAAAGCATTAGGACAGTAAAAAACATTTTGGTGATATACTTAAAAGCATTTTGCAGAGCTCCAAGGAAAATCAGGCCAATGCATGGTGGACACAGCCCAGACTCTGAGGGTGACCTTTAAAGTCACTCAAGAAAAAGGAAACAAAATTAGTATTGTAGCAGGCAAGCTGCCCAAAGAAAATTCCTTGCACTTAACTCTGTTGTGGACACAGGAGGATTTCAGCACTGCCTGAAGCCCAGCATGAGCAAACTGAGCCAGCTGGCCAGGGGTTATCTTCACATTACAGGGAACCATCCCAGGTAGAAAAAAAAAAAAGCACCCTTGGCCAGTCCTTCGTGGCCAACATAGAAGTAGTCAACAAACCACCAGAGCAAAGGCAGGAGGAGGAATGCATGCAGGTGATGAGGCAAACTGTTTCACTGACTGACACAGTAATGAAATGGGCTTCACAAAACTCTTTAATTTTAAAATCTGAGGCTCTGGTGTGCAGCCCCGGGGCTATTAAAATCCTTCTCAGCTCCCACAGGTGGATGGAAAGACTTGGCTTTTGAAGTACAGCTGCGTGGGAGATTTTGTTACTTTCAGGGTCAAGAATCACTCAGGAATATCTCATTACTTCTCTGAGCTGTGTTTAGAGGTACAAATCTTAAGACTTGCCACTCAGTACCAGTAGCAAACGGTATCTTGACTTATTTAAACATCCCAAAGAGCCCACAGACAGATTAGGACACAGACAAGCCATGGAAGCCCATTACTTGGGGCAAGAATACAGCTACAGAAGCAGGCTCTGAGCTAGCAGTCCTGAACTCCTCCCACTGCCCTTCCCCAGAGACATATGGATACTCACGGGAGACGCTGAAGCCGAAGATGTTCTCATAATCTTTGAGCAACTTCTTTAACAAAGTGCTCTTCCCTGCACCCGACGGGCCACTCAGAACCACTGGTCTCGGGCCCTGCATGGCTAGAGAGACAGAAAAATACGGATCTGGTTAGAAACACCCATGAAAAAACAGCTATGGATTCCCAGGGGTGCTCAGCCCCACAAAACAAGCATCTATTCTTTACCCTCGGATACAAGTTTCTGCAGGCAAATCTGAAATTAAATGCAATGACAAGCCTAGGGCTGATAAAAATTAACTGGGGGTGCAGGAAATACCAGGGAAATTCAAACAATTGTTAAATTAGCAAACTGTCAGCAAACAGCGAGAGCTGTCACCTCAGCACCGCTGCAAAAGATCTGCATTAGGAGCCCTGAGGAATCAGATTATAGTTTTGGAAAGCAGACAGCAGAGGCCACCAGCAAGGCAGCAGGACAGCTTCACCTTGCCCTGCTGCTGGCCCCAATGCTTACGTGGGGAACAAATACCTCAGACAAATAGAGGACATTATCACTGCAGCATGAACACTCATTCTCAAGGGACATGTTCTCAAGGGACCAAGGTTAAACTCATAGGACACAAACCCAAAGGAGGAGGAAACTGGGCTCCAGCTGCCACTAAACTGGGATAACTCAAGACAGATCTGTCCTAGCTCTGTTTTCTGTCACCAGGGTTGGGACAGAGAACTAGGGAATCCTAGGGAAAAATTTCCCTAACAGAAGGAAAATGCTGTCTATGCCTGGTGGCATCTGGGAGCATCATGGGACATCCACACATGCTGAGCAATGCCAGCTTAATACTTGCCCTTACTGACAAAGGTATAGTCAGAGCCACTTGCCTCTCACAGGGAGAGGCCTCAAGGACAGTTTGCAGGAGATGCTGGCAAGAAAACAGGGCAGCAGTCAGCCAGTGTTATCCACGTGCAGTGCCAAGCAAGGGATAGGATGCCCACGAGACCACCACAGCTCTTGTGTTGCCCATTTGCATCCTAACAAGTACAACTACAAGCCTATGATGGACAGTTAAATATTTCCTGTCATTCCTGTGACAAATATCCACACACAAAGCCTTTATTTACCATAAGCAAACAACGCACTGAAGTCTGGACCCAGAAGCCCAGCATGTCCTCCACCACTAAACCCCAAAGCCTTGCAACAGTGGTCTGAACACGGGTGTGATCTGGGACACAAACTTGTTTTGGGGTTTATTTCCATATTTCCTGGAGCACTAGCTCCAGCTCAAGGTGTCTCCTGGCAACAGAGAAGGGGTTGTTTCCTCGTACAGGAAAAAAAAAAAGGCAGCCTAGGGCCACACAGACCTTTCTGCAGTTGTTTCTTCAGCCAGAAAGAAAAAAATACGGGTGTTTTCATATGCCTGCCTCTCTGGAGAGGAAGAAAGGTTAATTATCAACATGTGAATAAAGAAGAAAATCCTGTACAACAGGGCAGGGGGTATCACTGGGGAGCCTCATCCATCAACAGAAATTCAGCAGCTTCTAAACCAGAGGTGATGACAAGAGCGGGACAAACCAAACAAACCTACTCTTCCTATTTAAAAACAGTTACTTTCTGCAAGCAGTAAAGCCTCTGGAAATGCATATTTTTTTTAACCTCATAGTCTGGGTGTGGCCTCAGGAGCAATCAGCCAACAGACAGTATAACACCTTTCCATTTTAAATTAGATCATAGCAATGTCACTCCGACCTTACAAAGCACTTTTTAAACAGCCTTAAGCCAAATGCCATCTCTTACAAAATCAGCCGTGCATCGTGCAGCAGGCTAATCTAGCCGGGCTGCCTCCCTGACCCCAGCCTGCGTGACTGGATACCTCCTTATCCCTAAATCCCTCCTGCAGAGCTCCGTGATCACGCAGACATCTATCAGGCAGTACTACAGCTAACAAATTATGAGTTTTCCCTCAGTTCCCCTAGGATCCTTTATACTTGCTTGACCAAGCTTATCCAAGCCCGTACAAAGGATAAACACCACAAAGTCTAAGTAGATGCCAGCATCAGCTAACATGGCATAAAACCACTCACGTTCAACCACCACCCAAAAGGAAACTTTTTTTTTTTTTTTTGCTGTTATGACCTCCAGGTGCTGCAGCCCCAGAGATCCACCAGATCAGACATTCTTCAGAGCCCTCGGAGGACCAGTCCCATCACATGTGCACGGCCACATTGCTGGATTAGGCTCCATCATCCAAAAAAAACAGCGAGGACACTAGAAAGTCCTCTTAGGGACCTGTCCTGCCTTTCCCTTAGTCCTTGAGCTTTGATAATTTCCAAATAACACAGGGTTTGCTGATATGTTCAATACCGAGAAGAAAGCACGCCCTCCTGCACCTCCTCACCAGTGAAATGCTGTTTAGCACTTGCGGCAAGGAAGCAGAAAAGCCCTTGCCAAGTTGTCCAAAGCATCTCCCTTTCTCCTGCACCCGCCAGTTCCTCTTGCCCACAGAAATAAACCAGGTGAGCCCTAACCATTGTTTGCAAACCACGCCAGAGGAGAAAGAGGAGCTACACAAAGTTCAGCACCCCCCAGTCATCCCAGCACACTTCAACAGGATCATAGAAACATGGTCTTTTGTTGGAAACATGGTCAAGGTTGGAAAAGACCTTTAAGATCATCAAATCCAACTGTTAACCCAGCACTGCCAAGCCCACCCCACCACTAAACCATGTCCCTAACCACCACATCTGCCTCCAGGGATGGTGATTCCACCACCTCCCTGGGCAGCCTGTTCCAGTGCTTGACAACCCCTTCATTGAAGAAATTTTTCCTAATATCCAAACTAAACCTTTCCTGGTGCAACTTGAGGCCATTTCCTCTCATCCTATCGCTTGTCATCTGGGAGAAGAGACTGACCCCCAGCTTGCTACAAACTCCTCTCAGGTAGTTGTAGAGAGCAAGAGGGTCCCCCTGAGCCTCCTGTTCTCCAGGCTAAACACCCCCAGTTATTTACCAACACGTTCACAACAAGCCTGCTCTCAAACACTACTCTTTCATCACATGCTGGCTTCCTCAGCTGCCACTGAAAGCCTCCGCCCGTGACATCTGGATGCCCGCACAGACTGTGTCCCGGTGTTCCACAGTTTCCCCTCTACCATGATCCAGCTGTGCCAACAGGTTCCACATGCACAAGTTCCGGCCCCTGCCTGCAGATCCCAGCCAGGATGCTCACATCCCAGCTGGAGGGAAAAGAGCTTTGCTCTCTTCCCCTTCAAAATTTCATCTGCGCTTTACCAGGCACCAATAGGAAAAGGAGAATTTAAAGCTGCTGAAATAACTTATAATCACTTCATTCCACCCTGGACAAAGTCGGAAGGGGTAAGAGGAATGGGCAGAATGCTGGATGGGAGCAAGCTCCAACGCATCCTTACCTTTTGCTTTTACTTCCTTTCAGCCAAGCTATATAAAGTCCAGCTCCTCACAGCAGCGACAGCTGACAACACGAGTGAGCCGGTAGGAAGCTGGGCTATTTGTGAGCTGCCTAAAGCCTTAATTACTGAGCCGTAATTTTAAAATGGCCAATGAAAATCATCCAATGGTCTTTAATCTGCTCTCGTGGTTTCTTCTCTGCTCCCTGCTCTCCCCAGCCAGTAAAGCTGCAGTCAAACATCCCTAACAGGCTGACTGGTGCTGGCACGTGCCAGCCTGGTGCTTTGGCAAACGGCACAACCTGTCTCTGCAGCCACTGCTTCGCCTCAGGTCAACTATTAGGCTACTTATCCACCACAAAGACGACAGGGTGGTCCCTTCTCTTGCCCACGTGGATCTGCACCCAAGCCTCCACGGATCACATCCCACAAGCTCTGTGGTGGGACCCTTCAGGGTTTGTGCCACCCTGGCTGGGTGCTGCTGCTGCTTTTCTGCCTGAAAAAGCATTGGTGGGGCATCAGGGCAAGATGGAGATGCCTTACTCCCTTCCCCCCCCCCCCCAAATACTCGGAACTAAAGTAAGAAAAGACACGCAGGTTGCCACCACAGGTCTCACTTCTTTGGGAAACAAGCTAAAAATAAACCAAGAGGCCTGCAGATACTTCCTCTTGCTTCCGTCCAAATGTGTCCCTTCTCCTTTGCTGGAGAGCTGCAGAGGAAAACAAAACTTGTAAGGGAAAAAAAAAAAAAAAGCCATTTCCACTACCAGATGCAGGGGCTGGGCCCTCGTGAGTGGTAGACAGCAAACACCCAGCTGGCATACTGGGAATCTGTGCCAACGCAGTGCAAAAAAACAGCTTCCACAGAGCATTTTTAGAAGGCGCCCACTACCTGGCATGGTGTGGGATTTTGGGGGTGGCTGCTCAGGGTTGGAGGGGGGAAGGAAGAACATGTCCTGGGAGCATGAACAGAGATGATCACTGCCTCAAGCCGTGAGCAGCACAGACGTGGGAGCAGGTGCCCTCACCTCCACCAGATTTAGTTAAACATACACCCTGACCCCGAGGAATCACTCCTAACAACGAGCCAGTCTGCACACTGATATTACAGCCCTCACCAGGCTTCTCTCTGTGCTCCCCCAGCCCTGTCAAACACAGATCCTCTCCCTCTGGCAACACGAAGCCCTCAAAAACCACAAGTAAAGCACACAAAAAAAGCCTGAGAAACCAGATCTGGCGGATACAGATCTCCTGTTTTGTTCCCAGCCCAGCAAGACACCCATGTGTCACATTTTCAAACTGCCTGCAACAGTAACATTATAAGTACATACTTATTTTGAGCAGAAGCTCATTTTTTTTTCTCCCTTGCTCTGATTTTGGCATTTTCAGAGCAGCCAATCCGCAAACACCTAGCCCAGAGCATCTCTCACTTCCACTGGGTTACTCCTAAAATGGTTTTGGATCCAGCCAAACCACCACGTATCACCAAAACCACAGTGGCCCGGAGTCAACCAGCCAGATATTTGGGGAGGTGTCACACCTGGGACAGAGGACAAACAGCCACATAAACCCTGCTGGGCTGCAAAAAAGACAAGGTGCTCACTGAAGGAGGATGCAGGAGATTGCCAGTAGGGTGAGGAACATTTCTTGGTCTGCTCCTGTCTGCTAAATTTGCCCTGGATTTTAACTGGGAGGTGGCAATGCAACCAGTAAAGCAAAGGACAGACACCACAAGAGTTAAAGAAAGTTAATGCTGATTAGCAGAGGCTTTACAGAGAAGGTAAACCCCCCTTACAGAGTACAAAAGAAGATTAAAGGACAGTTTCCCTGCAGCCCCAAGAAAGGTCTCACAGATTAGGATTATAATCCTATTCCCTATTTTTAGCAGGTTCCTTATAAAGCCACCACTCCCACCTTTCTGTTTAGGGATGCTTTCCGAAAACCCAGCGTGGCCAGCTGCAGCAACACAAGGCAATTTAGTATTATCTGAGAACAGGCAAACACTTAACAAACATCTCTACGTCTGCAAGGAGCAGGATGTCCCTCAGGACAGCTGGGCTCAGAGGTCCTAGCTTGACAGCCAGTGGGTTGCTTAAATAAAGGGAATTATTTGCAGTACTGAAACAGATGCAGAGCATCCCCACTGCATTAAGCAGAGCTGGCAGGAACACTCAGCCACCTTCTCCCTGCAAACAATTACCTAAAAAGCATTAATTAGACCCTCCACTGATTTGCACTGCCCTCTTTGCAGGGAACAATGATGCGGCTGAAGGAACAAGAACCGCTTGCTCAAGGTCACTGCAGAAATCATCTAGGGCCAGGCCACAGATGAAGCCAAGAGCCACTCCAAGACTGTGTCCTACTGCAAAACTGGACCAATTTAACCAACCCACTGGCCAGCTTACCCACCTGGGTAAATTTCTACAGGGGGGGAAGCTCAGGCAAGTGTGGTTTTGCCATTTGCTTTCCCACATGTACATTGGGTTTCACCACACAGAGATTTATTCTTGGATACCTGAAGGGTGCTTACCCCAAAGCCCGGTGTTACCTCACCATCTTGCACGGTACCCACAAACCCCAGCCGGTACGGCGCACAAATCCTTGTTCAGATTATCTAAGCAGGGAGGGGGGACTGGACATCTCAAGAGCCACCACCAAGCAGCGCTACGATGGGGACCTGGTGTGGCTAGAGAGAAGGGACACCACCAACCCAGGGACAGCCCGGTGGGGTTCAAGTCTGTCCCACTGCCACCGCATGCGGACAGAGTGGCACATGCAGTACTCAGAGGGGTGATGGAGGAGCTCAGCACCCCCAGGCCTGCTGGGGCTCAGCTCCCTCCTCCAGCCAGGGGCCTCTGTGGCAGGCACAGCACCCCCAGACTAGCACCCTGCATGAGGGACTCTGCAGCCTTGGCCCCCTTCAGCCGAGGGACCCCCCTCAGGGGGTTCCAGCCACCCTCAGCCAAGGGACCCCCCTCAGCTGAGGGCCCCCCCCAGAGGTTCGGTGTCCTGGCCTCCCTCAACCGAGGCACCCCTTCAGAGGGTTCCAGCCCCCCTCAGCCAAGGAACCCCTCAGGCTCAGCACCCCCGCCCCCCCTCAGCAGAGGGACCCCAAAGGCACAGCACCCCGCCCCCCTCAGCCAAGGCCCCCCCCACAGGGGGTTCCAGTCCCCCCCAGCCGAGGGCTCCCCCCCGGCACTCGGCGCCCCGGGCGGCCGGGCTCCCCCCGGGCCGGGCCCTCAGGGCAGGCGGGAGCTCCGCACCCCGCGGCCGCCCGGCCCCGCGCTCACCCGCCGCCCGGGCGATGGCGCCGCGCAGCCGCCGCCAGCTCATGGGGGTGGGGGGGCGGGGGGCGTGTGTGAGGGGGTGCCGATCCCAGCAGCCCCCGCGCTCCCGCCGCGCGCCCTGACGTCACCGGAGGGCGCTGACACGTGAGCGGAGGGCGGCGGGACAGCCCACGAGCGCGACCGGGCGGGGGGGGCGAGCGGTCAGTGCGGGGCGGGGGGGGGGGCGCACTCGTGATGGTGGCTGCGGGGGCGGCACCGGCAGGTCTGGGCCAGGCCGCGGCGGGGAGCGGGGGCGCGTTGGGCCGAACCACAGCGCGGTGGGGAGAGCCGATGGGGGCGTCACCCTGCGCTGAACCACTGCGGGGAGCGGGGCGGGAGCTGTCTTGGGCCGAACCACGATGGGGGTGGGGGGAGCCATTGTGGGGGTGAACCATGGCGCGGGCGGGGGGAGTAATCCTGGGGCTGAACCATGACGCGGGCGGGGGGAGCCGTTATGGGGCCGAGCCATGGCAGAGGGAGCCATCATGGGGCTGATACGTGATGGAGGGGGGCCCTGAGGGGGTTGTGCTGCGAGGGGGACATGGGACCATCGTTTCATGGGCAGCCCAGGAGAGCTCCGTGTCCCCCAGGAGGCTGCCGCACCTCGTGCTCCACCTGCCAGGGGCCTACACGGAGGATCTGCCCTTGCTCACCTGCGCCGAGATGGCAGCCGCCAGCCAGGCACTGAGGTGAGCATGGTGGCAGCGGCCATGAGGCCCCAGGAGGGCAGCTGGCTCCTTCTGCAGGAGCCTCCATGGGGCCAGATTTCTTGAGGTGATGGAGGTTGGTGTTCTCCATCCTGTCACCCGCCACGGCGACATCTCCCTGACTGATGCTGTCCCCTTTGCCTTCCCGCCAGCGCCCTGCGCCTCGCTGCTGGCCCCAGGCTGCTGCCGGGGCTCGCCACCTCCTGCCGCCACAACTCCAACCGCACCTCGGTCTCCCACCTCCGCAGGCAGCTCTACGGCCGGCTCTATCCTGTCCTCCTGGTCAAGACTGACGGTTCCACCATCCACCTGCGCTACAAAGAGCCAAAGAAGATCCTCATGGTAAGGCAGGAGGGGAGGGAAGAGGGGGGAGGCTGGGGGTGAGGCGAGGCCCTGAGGGTTTCACGCCGATCCCCTCAGCTGCCCCTGGACAGCAGCACGCTGCCCGAGGCGGAGCGCAAGGCCCGGCTGCGGAGGCAGTTCCCCAGCAGGGCGAAGGCCAAGCCAGAGGAGACCTTTGAGGCCATCGACATGGAAACCTATAAGCGGTTCTGGAAGAAGTGAGGGTCTGAAATAAAAAAAGAAATAAAGCTGGGAAACGAGTCGTCGTGGTGCGCTTCTGTGGCGAGGGGTTGCCTCAGGTCGTAGCTGGGGTGGCACCACTGGGAGCGCCACGGCTCCTCCCTCTCCCCCCCCGCGCTCGGTGGTGCGGTGGTACAGCCCGCTTAGCAAACCGGACTGGCCTGCCTCCCCCCCGCCCTGCTGTGCGCGGTGGTAGCGGCCGGGCGCACGGGGCCCGGAGCGGCGCGGGAGGTGCGTGCTGGGGGGGGGGGGTGGGGTGGGGTGTCCGTCCGTCCCCTGGTCGTGCAGCAGCCCCCCCACCTATCCAGGCTATGCAGCTCCCCCCAGGCTGTGCAACACCCCCCGGGCCCTGCAACTGCCCCCTCCGACCGTGCAACCCCCGCCGCCCCCGGGCCGTGCGACAACACCCCCCTCCGACCCTGCAACTCCTTCCCCCTTGGGCCATGCAAATCCCCCCGCCGCCCCCCGAGCCGTGCAATTCCCCCCCCAGACAGCGCAAACCACCCGCCGACCGTGCTTCCCGCCCCCCCCCCCCCCCCGGCCATGCAACACCCCCCCGGGCAATGCAATTCCTCGCTCAGGACGTGCAGCACCCCCGGGGGCTGCGTAACCCCCCGCCAGCCCCTGAAACTCTCCCCGACCGGGCAGTAGCTGCCCCCACCCCAGGCCATGCCACCCGCGACCGTGTAACTCTTCCCCCATGACCACGCACCCCCCCCGCCGCCCCCGGGCCGTGCAATTCCCACCTTCCAGCTGTGCAATTCCCCCCACCGCTCCGCCTCCTCCAGGTCGTGCAATTTCCCCCGGGGAATGACACCCCACCCCACCGCCCGTACCCCACGCCCACGCTGACACCTCCCCTTGGGCAATTTCCCCCACCCCAGGCTGTGCGCCCCCCAAGCCATACGCCCCTCTGGGTACAAACCCCCCTCCCCGGCTGTGCAATGCCCCCTGCGCTTTGCTTACCCCTCCCCCCCGCCCCGCGGGCAGGGGGTGCACATTTCCCCCCCTCCATCAGCCCCCCCAGGGTCAAACAGAGGAGCTGGAGGGGGGGGCAAACCAAGGGCTGATCCCTTTGCAGGTCACCAGCCCCTCCCCGACAGCACCGTTGGGTCCGGCACCATGTTCGGCTCATCCCGAGGAGGGGTCCGGGGGGGCCAGGACCAGTTCAGCTGGGAGGATGTCAAGACAGACAAACAGCGCGAAAACTACCTGGGTAAGGGCTGACCTTGGCTGTGTCCCCTCCCCCCCGTCCCTCCCATCCCCATCCTCCCTGTCCACCTGACATGGTTTTGGGATGCACATGGAGGGGTTTGGGTGTGATGGTGCTGGGGGGGTGTCTTGTCCCCCACAGGGAACTCCCTGATGGCACCGGTGGGCCGGTGGCAGAAGGGGAAGGACCTGACCTGGTACACCAAGGGCAAGAAGGAGACAGCCCCCCCAGTGTCCCGCGAGGAAGAGCTGGCCGCCGTCCGCCTGGCTGAGCAGGAAGCCATGATGGCAGCCCTGTGAGTCTGCACACACACCCCCCAACCCCCGAAAAATAAGGGGTGGGAGGCATCATCCCCCACTACCCTGCATCACCCACTTTTGTTTCTATAGGGGCTACAAGAATGTGAAAAGGCAGCCTACCGGCCTCAGCAAGGAGGTAAGGGGGGGCGCCATGTGTCCCCCTGGCTTTGCTGTGTGGTGTCAGGGCATCATGGTGTGGTGGGGGTGGGAGGGGACCTCTGGAGACCACTTAGTCCAACCCCCTGCTCAGGGAGGTTCTCCTGGGGCAGGCTGCAGCAGGTCGCATCCGGGCAGGTTGGGATGCTTCCAGAGGAGACCCCACAGCTTCTCTGGGCAGCCTGTGCCAGCGTTTGTCACCCTCAAAGTTCTTTCTCATGTTCAGAAGGAACTTCTCGTGGTGCAGCCTGTGCCCGTTGTCCCTTGTCCTGCTGCTGGGGAGGGCCTGGCCCTGTCCCCTTGACACTCGCCTTGAAGATCCTTGTAGACATTGGTGAGGTCCCCTCAGTCTGCTCTTCAGCTGAGCAGCCCCAGCGCTCCCAGCCTGCCCTCAGCAGGGAGATGCTCCATCCTCCGTTTTTCATCATCCTCACAGCCTCTGCTGGCCCCTGTCCAGTAGCTCCCAGTCTCAAATTGGGCAGCCCAGCACTAGACACAGCACTCCAGACACAGCCTCCCCAGGGCAGAGCAGAGGAGGGGGACCACCTCCCTCCACCTGCTGGCCACGCTTCTCCCAACACCCCCCCAGGACCCCACTGACCCCTTGGCCACCAGGGCACACAGCTGACCCATGGGCAACCTGCTGCCCACCAGCAGCCCCAGGTCGGCTCTCAGCAGTGACCCCCAGCCTGTGCTGGTGCCGGGGGCTCCCCTCCCCAGCAGGACCCTGCCCCTGCCTTGGCTCGGCTTCACAAGGTTCCTTGGCCCCTGCCTCTCCAGCCCCTCCCGGTGTCCCCCCCCCATTTCGCTGGTTTGGGGGACACGGGCTGCTCTCCCCCCTGCAGGACCTGGCTGAGGTGTGCAAGCGGGACGGCGCCGAGCGCGACGAGAAGGATGTGGACCGGGTGGTGGGCTTGGGCAGCTCCAGGTACGGCTCACGGGGTGCGGGGAGTCCCACACCAAACCACCCCGTTTCAGGGCAATTAGATTTAATCTTGCCATTTCTCTCGGTTTTTTCTGTGGTTTTCTTTTATTTTTGTGATTCACTGTGGCAATGTCTCTCCCCAGCGGCAGCGCCGGCCGGGTGATGCTCTCCAAGGAGGACAAGGAGGCAGCCAAGATGGGGCTCTCCGTCTTCACAGTACGGTGCCAGCCTAATAAATATTTTTATTTATTTAATGTTTTAGATAAATTTAATTTAAATTATTTTAATAAATGTAATTATTTAAAATAAATTTAATTTTAATTCTTTTAATAGGTTTACTTCAATAAATTTTAGTTGAATGATTTTAAGAAATGTAATTATTTTAAGAAATTTAATTTTAATTCTTTTAAGAAACAAAATTTTTAAACCTCCTGAAGTTTCATAAAAGACAGGAAGGGCAGAAAGCCCTGCCCCTCACTCAGGAGATTTTATTTAAAAACAAAGCTGGTGGTTGTAGCACAGAGACCTGCAAAAGCTCCCCGTTCCCTGTGTGCACAGAGATAATTTGTTAACTTGAAAGCAGCTCTTGCGGGTATTTTAGTTTTTTTTCCAAATTTGATTTATTTTTTATATACTCTTATTTTATTCCAAATTAAATTTGTGTTTATTTGTATTTTTCCAAACATAATTTAATTTTTAGTTTCTCCACATTTAAATTTATTTATTTTTACCAAAAATAATTTTTATTTATTTTTTCCCAGCTGTAATTTTTAATTTGGATTTTTCCAATTTTATTTATTTTTTTCAAATTTAATTTGTAATGGGAGAAAGCCTCTTTTTTTGTAACTCAGAGCTGCTGGCTCACAGACTGACTCCGTATTTCCCCTTCCCCCAACCCCAGCACCAGAAAGTCTCCAGCAGCCCCGAGATGTCTGGCTCCAAGAAGAAACAGGAGAAGGAGGAGAAGGTGGAGGAGAAATGGTGAGGGGACCCTGCTGGTGGGAAACCGCCAGGGATGGCCGGTGAGGGGGGAACGGTTTGTGGAACCTGGGTGTGGCAGCGGGCCGGGGGGTGCCTGCCTGCGCCCCCTCCCATGCCCCCACTGCCCCTGCTTTTGCCCTATTTTTTTTTGACTTTGTTTCTTTTTTTTCGACTTTGTTTCTTTTTGTTTCAATTTTGTTTTGACTGTTTTAACTTTGTTTCTACTTTGTTTCTTTTTTGTTTCTACTTTGTTTCAACTTTGTTTCTACTTTGTTTCAACTTTGTTTCTTTTTTTGTTTCAACTTTGTTTCTTTTTTGTTTCAACTTTGTTTCTTTTTTGTTTCAACTTTGTTTCTTTTTTTGTTTCAACTTTGTTTCTTTTTTGTTTCAACTTTGTTTCTTTTTTGTTTCAACTTTGTTTCTTTTTGTTTCTCTGTTTTTTTTGTGGTTTTTTGTTTCTCTTTGCTCTTTTGCTGTTCCCTCTTCTTTCCCCTTCTTCTCAGCATTCCTTCTTTTTCTGCCTGCTTTGCCTTCCTTTCTTTCCTTCCTTTTTTTTTTTTTTTTTTTTCTTCCTGGGAGCTTCTCTTTCATCAGGGAGGGACATGGTGGGATGCAGCTGGAAGGAAGGATGGGGATGTGTTTGGAGGAGCCAGAGGGATGTGCAGTATAGGGATCCTCACTGCTTGCTCTTTTCCTCGCAGTCCAGAGGGTGGCAAGAAATCCAAAAAGGAGAAAAAGAAGAAGAAAAAGAAGAAACATAAGAAAGAGAAGAAGAAGGACAAGCATCACAAGAGGGATGCTGCCCCCACGTCCTCTGATTCTTCTCCAGACCAGGATGAGAGGTAGCTGGGTTGGGCTGGGGGCTGAACCCTAGACATGAACCATCATCACTGGAAAATGGGATGAAGGATTCAGGAGAGCCACACGGTGATGGCTGGCATCAGGATGCCCTGTCAGCTTCTCCTGGCTCTCAAAATCCCTTTTTCATCCCTGGAATTAGCTTTTCCCTGATGTCCCTGCTGTCACTTATCGCTCCATCCCCGTAGGCACCACCGAAGGAAAACCCAGCAGTGCCCCGAGACATCGCGGCATGGCTGCCGGCGTCGGCATGACACAGATTCCTCTGCCAGCAGCAGGGACCTGGGCAGGAGCCCCGAGCACCGTCCTGCCCGTCGGTGGAGCCGGAGCAGGGACGGCCGTGGTCGGGACCCGTCCCCGTGGCGCAAGGGGAGGAAGAGGAGCAGGAGCAGGTCCCCTTCGTCCCATGGGGTCAGGCAACGCTGATGCGGAGGACTGAGAGGGAACCCGGTGTTTTTCCAGGGTTTCTGTTAAGCTATCTATTTTTTTAAGGTTATTAAATTAAAAAAGCTGCAGCTCTGCAGTTGCAGGGCTGAGCCTGGCACAAGGCATTTTGTTTTGTGATGCCAGCTGCCCCTTCCCTGCCCGCAGCTCCTGCCTCCAACCTGGGGCAGCACCGCAGCTCCCCTCGCCGTTGCTCCCGACTGGGGCGGGGGGGGGGGGCAGCAGGTGCCCGGGCGCCCTTCTCCTCGCTCCCTGGATCCATCTATCCAGGTGTGATTTAGCACGGAGGATGCCGTGAGTGGGTGCTGGTGCTGGGATGGTTCTGGCTGCGATGCTGGGAATGCTGCAGATGCTTCATGTTTATGTGAAGAGAATGTTGGATGCTATTATTATTATTTTAGTATTTTTAATACCTTCTTTCCATGGCCTCAAGTAACTGCCAGTGAAGCAGCTGAAGAAGTTTCTTTCCTTAAACCCTCCCTTATGTTCATCAGCTGCAAAATAAAAGCGGGGACTCGCTCACTACTGTGAGGGTTTTGCATCTTGGAGCCGATGGCTTTACAATGGCCAGGCTGTGGGGCTCTCCACAGGGCCACCTCTGCTCCCCATGGGGTGACAGGTGCTCTTCATGTCGCAAGGATGCTCCCCATGGGGTGATGGGTGCTCCCCATGGGGCCACACGTGCTTTCCATGGAGCGGTGATGCCCTCCATGGGTGATGGGTGCTCTTCAAGGGTCATGGGTCTTCTCTGTAGGTTGATGTCCTCTCCATGGGGTGATGCGTGCTCCACGTGGGACATCACATAGTCTCCATAGGGCACACACACAAGCAGGGGAGCACTTGGGACATCCCACCTGGAACTCCCAGGAGAGGGCAGAGCCCTGGCCAGGCTGCCCTGAGGTGACATTCACCCCTCCCATCCCCAAAAGCTTTTAATTTAGGGAGACCCAAGTAGGAGCTGCTGTCTCCCTGGTGGGACATGAAGCAGAGGTGGGTCCATCTCCCCAAATTCCTGTGGGGTGGCATAAATCAGGATGTCCATGCCATGGGGTCCTCCGGCAGTATCCCCTGTGTGGGGACAGAGCAGCCCCTCCCCTAGGGATGAGTGCTTTCCCAGCCCAAGATCAGGGAAAATCAGGGGCTTTGTGACTCGGGCAGCTGTGGGCAAGGGTGATGGAATGTTCCTTTTGGTCAAAACCCAACTTTTTTTGGATTAAAAAAAGTAAACTGCCCTAATCAGTGGCTGCAAAGAGAACCTCTGAAATAATTCCTCAGCTGTTGAGAGGAAGATGGATGGGACTGGGGCGTTTTCTGTAGACATTTGCCCTGGTCGTGTCCACCCCATGGCAGGGAGCAGCAAGCTCCATTCCCATCCAGGATTTTAAACCTCAAAACATGAGTATTTATGTACTTGGTGCACAGAGAAAGGGGAATTCTACATCAATAAATAGAAATATTGATCCAAATGGAAAGGGGTTGTCCCAAGCAACTCTGGGCTGGAGCATCGCCGGCTGACTGAGTGGCCGTGCCAAGCACAAGGGCCTCATTTGTGTAATTAATGATGCAATTTCTCCTGCTTAAGACAGGGCGGTTTTGTGTGTCTTGGCGGACAAAAGCCTCGGGCTGGCAACTGGCCTTGGTTTGCGCTTTGGCAGCGTTGGGGGTGTCTTCTGCCATCTCGCCGGCTGTACCACTGCCCTGCCCGCAGCCGGGCAGGAGGGACAGGGTGCGGAGCCGTGCTGCGGTGCAGGGTGGGACCAGGCTTGCCCTGTCCAACAAGGGCAGCATTCATGGGGGGGACGCAGCGGGATCGGGGTGATGAGCTGCAATAAAGCCCTTCTGTCCCGCTCCCCGCCCAGGCTGCAAGCACGTGCTTAACCCCACCAATGCAGGCAGCAGGAGATGCTGCAGAACAACTGCAAGCTTTGGTGACCTCCTCCCCCCCCCGATTTTTTGGGGGGTTGACAACCCTCTTGGCAAGGTCACAGGGTCATTTCTCTTGGTCTGAGCAGCTGCACCCCAGATGCAGCCCAGGGACCCACTGAGTGACTGTCCACGTGCAACCCACGTGGCACAATTGGGATAGCCCCGAGCCCAGGTGTTCCCTGGCTGGAGGCTCTGACACTGCTGGCACTCATCAGACTGAACTCGGGGTCACCTTCCTGGGGATTTTGGGGGTCCAGGCTGCCACTAGTGCTTACTGGGAGTGTCCCAGTGCAGGGCAGCAGTGGGGATGGTGGAGCAGGCTTGTGCTTAACGGGAACTCAGTGCTGGCAGCTCCAGGCTGAAAAGGGAACTAAGGAGAGCTGAAACACCACAAGAAGCAAAGAAACCAGCATCCTGCTCTGTCATGCTCCCTCCACGGGCTCCCACTTCCCCTGCCTATGTTTCCCAGTGGGCTGGGCTCTGCTGGGACGATTTGCCCTCCCAGCTCTAAGCACACACACATCATGAAGGGGCAGCTGGTGCCAGAGGGCGTTGACATGCCAGGCCGGGTGCCAGAGGGGCTGTGCCATGGCTGTCCTGGCATGGTTCAGCCTGGCCTGGAGAGCTGCTCCTCCCCAGCTTTGCCCTTGCCTCCCAGAGGCTGTGCCTCTGTTCTCTGCTCCTGGACCTGCAAAGAATTCACCCCCCATTTACCGCCTGGCTGCACAGCCATGCTTCACGCTGTGAGCCACCCTCCCCGACCCCACAGCTCAGCCTCTCCTCCCGCTGCTTTCCACAAGCCCTGTGAAACCATTCATGGGACCACAGGAGCTTCACCCACCCCAGGAACACAGGATGGATGGAGCAGCACAGCTCATGGGGATAAGGGGGGACAGAGAGGGCTCCGGGTTTGTCCCCCCAGCTTGTGAATGAGCACAGGGAGGGCCAGCGACTAACCCCCCCAGTGGTCTGTGTCACTCCGGCTGCATCCTCTCCTTCAGCCCCCACTTGTGACCCCACACGGAGGAACCGGGCAGCAGGTCCTACCCCCCGTGCTGTCTGAAGGGGGTGCCTGTGCCTATTTCATACTCAGAACAGAACTGCCATCTGAGCAAGTCTGAGAAATACAGATGAGATAAAAACGAGCTGAGTGGGGGTGAAGGAGCCTGGCCCCATCCCCACCCCAGCTACCTCACCACCGAGCTGCTGCACCAGTTCCTGAGTGAACTGAGGAAGAACCATGCCAGCTGCAGCATTTGGCCCAGCCGAAAGGAACGAGTGCTTCTGCTCACCCCTTCTCCCAGGCCCAAGCTGCCTTCTGCCCGCTGGATGTGTGGCTAAAATCCCCGGGGGCCTGGCAGAGCCCAGAACAGAGCAAAGCCTGCGCCGCCCCAGCAGACACATGCTGATCTCAGATAACATCAGCACACTCCCCATCTTCTCCTCCTTCCAGCCCTGGCCAGCAGCAAACTCTGTGCAGAGGAGCTGGATCCGCAGTGCAGCTGGACACTGTGCCGACACGCCTCAGGTAAAAACCAGGTTTTGCTTCAGAGGAGCATCTCTGCTGCCGCTGGGGTCAGGGTGCCGTGTCACCACAGATCTTCCACCTTTTTAGGGGTGGGGGATAAAAGATGAGTGGGGGGCTCTGCTTATTTCAGTGGCACAAAGCGAGTCCAGCAGAAGAGCTGGCCCTTCAATTCCCACCCAGAACAGGAATAAATAGATGTCCTGCCCTATTAGGCACACAAACATCCTGATTCAGAGCTTGAAATTCAAGGCAAGAATAACCTGACTTACAGGAGTTTTGTAATCCCCCTGTTTGCTCAATACTCTTTACCCTCTACTACAGGGACAAGCGCCAACAACAGACACGGGGCTCAGGCAGCCCTTGCCGGGAATCCTGGAAAAAGCTGAGCCCCCTGCAGCTGTCGCAGCTGAAGACAGAAGGGCAGAGACACCCGCTTCACGCGCTGAGGCTCGGCACGAGGGCTGGCCTGTGCGTACACGTTAAGCAGCTGCCATGTTGCTTGAAGGATTCCGAGAGGAAACAAAAACCTGGGGAGCGAAAAGAAGTGTAATCTGTTGAACAGATATCATGAGATCATCCAACAGGCCAGCTCTCATTTGACACCAAGAAAGCAGATGCCAAGTCAACAGCCTGTCTCCTCCTGGCACAGCCACCGTCCCCTCTGATACCCATCCAAAGCCCCAGGTTTCCGCACCAGGGAGATCACTCTCTAACCTGCACAATGCACCTTTCATCTGACAGTTTTCCAGCCTGTGTAATGGGGAATCTGCTGCAACTCCGGCCAGGAAAGCAGCCAAGTAGTTGGCCAGCAGCCCAAGCGTGACCTTCAGTGAAGAGAAGCTGTAGCTGACAGGGGAAGGCAGGGTGATCAGCTGGGAGGAGCTCTGTGCCAGGTCCAGAGAGGACTGCAGAACGGAATAAATGCAAAACAAAATGTTTAGGAAGGCAGACTTCCATTCCCCCCGCCCCTCCAAAACTGCTAGTCCACCAATCCTATTATCAAGTGGGATCAGCAGGTAAAGCAATCTGTTCTGGGAAGTGATGGGACTACTCAAGAAGTTCAACAGATGCCCCTGAGGCAATGAAGGGACTGCAGCAGAAGCCAACTACCCCCAGCCAACAGCACTGAAGAACTGCTGCCCACCTCCTCACCACAGCAGTCCAGCTAGGGACCACACATTATTTGGAAAATACAGGCGATGTCCTGAAATTGTCATATGGCAAAATCCTGGTTGGATTTGTGTTCATCTAAGGACACGGTACTGTAACAAAGATGATACAAAACAACATGATACCAGTGCAAGTTTCATGAAACTTTTTATTCAACAAGTATTTCTTTATGATTCTGCCAAGATGATCAAATGAACAGCAAGGCATAAAAAACATGAAATAGTTAAGAGATTTTATTCTAATAGCTTTAATTACAGTGCTTGTTTGTCGAAATGAAAACTGAAAACAAGTATACAAAACAGTTGATTACTAATTGTGTATTGAAAGCAATAAAGGTTTCCACAACACTAAATAAACCAGTTCTGATAGTTCCTCAAGTTAAAGTTTAACAGCTCCAGCTTCTTCAGTGTTTATCAAAATACAAAAGAAAAGTAAAGAGGTCTTTTTTTCTGATGGCAAATCTGAACCTTGCAGTATGAGGGATGCCAAGGGTTTTCACACATATACAGATATGGGATTGTTCCAAAATGGGATTGAATACTTCTAGAGTGGAATGACTCTCCAAACTCTCATGCTTTTTTTTTTTTCCTAGACACTATACATAGATGTTTGGTGTTTTTCATGGCAATTCTTACGTTAAAGTACAGTACTTTCTGCCTATAGAGCTTAGGTCTAGTACAGGCTGTGCTTTCTGTGGAAAAGTTTGCCTTCTGGAGTGGTTTACACACAAGAAAAGTACAAAACACTTTTGACAAGTACGACAGGCTAAACTTCTGGAAATTATTCAAGTTCAATGGAAGCAATAAATCTCACCTGAACCAAAAGTCAGATGTTTAGCATGAGTCTGCAAGCTCATCTAAACCAGGTCCGACAAACCTTTTAACAAGTATGAACAAATATGAGCACATACTATGAGCTACAGAAAGAGCCAGAGATCTATTAGCTGTGACCTGTTTTTTAACCGGATGAAGCTAACTGAGTGTCGATCATTGCTTCAGCATTTCAAAAGAATCAAAAATCACCACATTAGAACTAGAACAGCAGAAGCTATGTCAAACGTTTGTATGTTGAAGTGTTTTTACTTTTCCTTGACTATTTAAAAAAATACAGAATTCAGGTTAAAAACCAACCGCCAAAATGGATCTCACAGATCTCACAACCCAACTGAGATAGTATTCAGCTCTACTGCACAAGGACCACTGGCAACCCTTATGTTAACCCACTTAAATCCCTTCCAAGTACTAACAGTGAGTTGATTCTTTACAATAAAAAAGCTGAGTAATATTGCATAGGAGTACCAGAAACTGCCTCATTGGAAACAAAAACTATTTACATTAAATAAGAAACCTAACTGTTTTCAGGCTTGTATTTGCCACATTTACAGCATGATGCAATATATACTGTGACAAAAGAAATGAAAACAGCTTCCGGCACTCAATACCACAAAGTAGCACAGTTTGCCACATTAGAGTAAAGCGAAGGGCGAATAGGAGGAAATAAGAGGGAGGGGTGGAAAAAGAGGGAAGAGGAAGGTTTATGGTTTCATTTCTGGTTTCGGAGCTGATTGGACAACCAGTCCAGTCCTTCATAGAGACCGTCTCCACTAGTGGCACAGGTTGCCTGGATATACCAGTTCCTGTGACGAAGAGAATGCAGTCCAAGTTTGTCTGTGATTTCTGCTGCATTCATCGCATTCGGCAGGTCCTGAGGGAAGGAAGAAGAGTCATTTTCTCCCCCGGTTGCTGACAAGAAATGCCTGCCTCCCTAAACAGTTTTTGATCATCAGCTTTAAAACCATTAAAAGAAAGTCAAAAGCTCTTAGAACTTCTCTCAGAAAAACTCACTGGATTACTTCTATATTCAAGCTATTTTCCCTAAACTGACAAAGTCTCAAAGATTTAACAACACGATCAAAAGCACGTATTATGGAATATTCCTCTTCAGAAAGCAGAAGCCAGGCAGCTGACATTAGGATCAAGTCATCAAGCACCTCAGTGTTGACCCCAAACTGCTTACAATTCAAGGTCTGTTTCATTCACTTTCCACTCAGGAAATGTTTTTCTGCAGCTGCAGTTACGATTTAAGATCAACTTTTGTCACAAAGCAGTACTTGACTTAGTACTGCTTCTGTTTATAGTCTACCTTTCCTGTTCCTAGACAAGACTTACAGCTTCTTTACCCTTCCCAATAGAGCCTGTGCAATTGACAAAGCAGGATGCCAATCCTTCTGTAAATTCACAAGTCATAGTTAAGACCCTCAACATTTGGGTTTAAGCTGCCAAGGCCTTTACAAGCAATAAAAGGCAGAACTATCAGCTGGGCCTAGAGGCAATACAAGTACATTAAAAGTCAGCCCAGTGCTTTCACCAACACCAGCAGTGCCTTCAAACACTCCAACTGAAGAATTCAGGGAGGTTCTGGCATTCTTGCCTTCCTCTCTGTTTGGAGGAAGCTTGGGCAGGGTGCCATACTTGAGCCAAGCCAACCTTAAAAAAAAATTAAAAATCAAACTGGTAGAATTCTTCCTTAAAACTGAAAATACAAGGATTTCTATTAGCCAAGACTATTTAGAAGGATGCTCCTTTCAGATGAGAACAGGCTAATTTAATCTATGGGTTTGTTGTCCTCAACAACTCTGGACGTTTACTGTGATCTTATCTATTATTACACTGAAAACATGAATATCAAGTTCAGTATCTAGCACTCACAAATATGTTTTAAGTTTTCAAAAGTTCTTACAGAAAGACACCTTTCTTGGGCATACCTGTTTGTTAGCAAACACTAGTAAAACAGCATCTCTAAGCTCATCTTCTGCCAACATTCTCATAAGCTCTTCTCTGGCCTCATTCACTCGTTCTCTGTCATTACTGTCAACCACAAAAATCAGACCTAAAAATAAGCAAACAATCAAAATAAGCATACACCAGAAGTTATTTACAAATGATAAATACCTATGGAGGTCAGAACTAAGCATTAAAGAGAAAATAATGCAAAACAAGGAAATGGTATTTTTCTGATATATACTGAATTATTACTGTCATCTCATGATCGAAAGAAAGTCTGTTCTTGCTGAAAGCGAGTGTTAGTTTGCATTCGTGTTTTAGGAACCTGTGTGCTTCATCTACACAAACCACTTTATATTTTCCAGTGAGTAGCGCAATTCTTGAAATCCTGTGACAGGACTCAAATGCATGCATTTATAAAGGCACAGCAGTGGAAGAAATGACAGACTCTCAGTTCATGGGGCTGTTAGAGCTTGTAGTAAAGACTTGGCTTTGAAGTGAAGACAGAGCGCTGTGATGCTTACAGAAGAAAAGCAAAATTCTGATCTCACTTCGAGTCTGATGGACAAGGAAGACTGGTTTCTAGATTTCTTCCCATCCCATCCCTCTTTGAACCTGCACTAGCTTAACAGAAGAGCCAGAGCAGCATATAAACACATCCTTTTATAATAATAATCAGTAATTCCCCACCCCACTCCGTCCGTTTGCAAAAAAAAAAAAAAAAAACAACTTAGTAAGGACATTAAAAAGAACCTTTTAGATTCTGGAAAGCTGTGATTTTAAGTGTTTGGACTCACCTTGTGTGTTCTGGAAATAATGGCGCCAGAGTGGTCTGATCTTATCCTGACCGCCTACATCCCAGACTGTGAAGCTAATGTTCTTGTATTCTACTGTTTCCACATTGAAACCTAAAACAGAAATTGTGGCAAAAATCTCAGTTAAACGTAGCTGGCCCTGGACCTATTGTATTGACCAAGTCATATTCAGAATGTTACCATTAAAAAAAGTTATCTTAGAATTTAAATCCACTTTAAATACAGAATCTACACTGAAACCCTCAAAGCAGTCAAACATGGGTTCTCTGGAACTCCTGCTCCCACCCCAATCAAACTAATGAACATCAGCTGTAATTGCTACCTGAGCAGCAGTATTTTATACAGAGCAAACTATGTTGCATCAAAAAAACCCTGGGCTTTAAGGACTGCAAATAAGGTATGTCTCCGGTCACACTATTCTCACAGTCATCCTCAAAAAACGTGACACCCACTGCTTCTCAGTCCAATCTGCCTGACACCACAACACGCTTAAGAGTGTGGACTGCCCTTCTGTGGCCCATAAAAGCTTGTTCCACAAGTGACTGAAGAGAAGGAATGGAGTGAAAAAACACAGTCATATAATCTCCTCTCATGCTGGAACATTTGGCTGTGCCATCTTCATACCATGGTTTTATCAAGTGTTTGTTCTGAGAGTCAAGTCACTTAAATCAACAGAGTGACTGGTGAGATAAGATACTGCTACGAACAATAAGACCCAAATCTCAAAGCAAGCAGTTACGCAAGTGTAAAAAATCTTACCTATAGTAGGAATAGTAGTTACTATTTCACCAAGTTTAAGTTTGTACAAAATAGTAGTCTTTCCCGCAGCATCCAGACCGACCATTAGAATACGCATTTCTTTTTTGCCAAAAAGGCCTTTGAAGAGGTTAGCAAAAATATTTCCCATGTTTGAGATATGTTCTCCCTGGCCACTGAAGTCTAGAGGAAAAAGATCACAGTATCACTCATCGGTTACCAGGGCATAATCAACAACCAAACAAATTATCAGTTAATATTAATCCTTTATAGTCACCCCAGCCACCACCACACATGATTTTTCCCCATACTTCAGCAATACAAAGATGAACAGTCATGCCAAAATGGTGTCCATAAAAATGACACTGCTTTGAGTGCTTTATATCATTCA
The DNA here is from genome assembly GCF_963210335.1 of Falco punctatus. Taxonomy (NCBI): domain Eukaryota; kingdom Metazoa; phylum Chordata; class Aves; order Falconiformes; family Falconidae; genus Falco; species Falco punctatus. The sequence goes on along the minus strand of NC_137583.1, from coordinate 53,730,943 downwards.
AATATCCTTTTAGAGATGTCAGTATTAAACCCCGTTCTCAAACTTTTGTTTGCAAAATTCATGGTTTGCTTTCAAGGCAACCGACCACTTCAGATAAATTATCCCATAACAACAGGGGACAAAGTATCTGCAGCCTAAAAGTGAATCACAAAACATAATTTTTCTAATCGACCTGCAGTTAAAGTTTTAGATGTGTGCTCATCTCTCTGCTGCTTAGCGTACCAATAGCTGGACCTTCTTTTGCGAAGGAAGCTCAGAATACAGGTTGGATTCTCTCCTACTCAAAACAGTTTCCTTCCTCTCAACCCTGAGAGGTATTTGAGGTTGAAACAGCCTGCAAACACAACGTAAACACAAAGCAATATTACTGTAATTAACGTTGCAGGGAGACCCTCTGTAGGAAGCAAAACCACATTTACTGAAATTTAACTATAGAAAATTAATAGCCACATTGAGAGGCAGGTTTAGAAATGAATGCTTCTTCCTTCACTGCAAACATTTCTGCTTGGACCCTTGGAAGTGATTAACATCACCAGGAGCTTCCTGTTCAGGAACTGGAGGAACTGCCTCTCCACTCCAACCCTAACAGACACTCTCTGTGCCCTCTGGGACAGCATCTACCTCACCACAAGTTTCCCCCCCCTTTCCAAACTTACTGCTACGTAGTTTACAGCAAGTTAAAAACCAGACCAAGAGAAGTATAAAAAACCCAAGAGCACTATTATTCTGTTCACATAAGGCATGAAAAAAGCAGCCTGAAAGCTTTACAGTGAAGCGTTGATGAGGATGTTACATGGTGATAGTGACGGTTCACACATCTACCACCGCTTTGTCTAGAAGCTCTCTGATGTCAGTTTAAAAAGACAACGCCAAGCCCAACTGAAAATACAAGCTTAGAGCAACAGAAGCACATGTATCCAAGGTGAGTAACATTCAAAGGATGGGTCTCCTGTAAACCAAGTCACACCACATAAAGTGCAACAGGAAGTTTGAATCTTCTTTTGAAGATATATATGGTCCCTACTTGGCGTACTGCATCCACCTCTGGGGTCCTCAGCACAAGGAGGACACGGACCTGTTGGAGCAGGCCCAGCGGAGGCCACGGAGATGGCCAGAGGGCTGGAGGCCCTCTGCTGTGCAGCCGGGCTGGGAGCGCTGGGGCTGTTCAGCCCGGAGAAGGGAAGGCTCCTGGAGAGCCTGGAGCACCTTCCAGCACCCAAAGGGGCCGGCGAGGAAGCTGGGGAGGGGCTTTTCCCAAGGGCCTGCAGCGCCAGGACAAGGGGGAACGGCTTTGCGCTGAGAGAGGGCAGATGGAGATCAGAGCTGAGGGAGAAATCCTTCCCTGTGAGGGCGGCGAGGCGCCGGCACGGGCTGCCCAGAGCAGCTGTGGGTGCCCCAGCCCTGGCAGTGCCCAAGGCCAGGCTGGACGGGGCTGGGGGAAGGGGGCCCTGCGCATGGCAGGGGGTTGGAACTAGATGGTCTTTATGATCCCTTCCAACCCAAACCATTCTAGGATTCTATGATATTCTGTATTTCATGATGAAGCTGTGTGCATGAAGCAAAATTCTCGATGGAAACAGACTTTACAGAGTATCGATTTAAGACCATTAAACCAACCTTTGAACTGAAAAAGCACACCACAACAAAAATCTTGTCCCACTCTGTTTAGCTCTATGCTAGGGATGTATGAAGTCTGGTTTCCTCACTCAGCAGTGGGAGAGCTCTAAGCAGTTCTGCTCTTCTCAGGAAGTTTTGCTGGAGACAATTTTTAACCCAGAAGTTAAGCACTGTAACATTAACTAAGTCACATGTCTTAACACAAGGAGCTCCACAGTGAAGTTCAAAGTCCACTCCGGAGTTCCTGAATGACATCAGTGACCACATCAACTTGCTGAAGTAACTTGAGTGAAAGATAAATTTATTTTTACCAAAACTTTAAAATTAAGCCTGTCTATAAACCCGACAGAGCAGCTTGTGAATTAAAACCAAACAGAAGGTTTAAAAGTTCCATTATTCCACCATTTCCTTCACATTTCTGTAGCATGACCATGAATATTCAACTCCCACTTGAATATACGAAAGCTGTATAAACAGGAAAGTTAATTAGGAAGTAGAGAAAACAGTTTTGCTAGAGTTCCTATTTATCCAAATCACTCACACAGCAGGAAATCTCACTTCCCAGGCCACAACAGCAACTCTTACTGGGCTGGAGGGGAGGGAGGCTGCAAAGCTTTCCTTTGTCTGGCTGCTCCTGTTACCTCTATCTTCTACTTCATCTGAAAAGCAAGTCAGGGTTGAACCTTTCATCAGAGCTCTTGTAACCCTCCAAAATGAGTGTAAGAACTTTTGTAGCAGGAAGACCTTAGAAGCCCTGTGGAAGAATGCATTTCTTTCCTTTCTGCACATTTGAAAGTAGAACAGGTTATTAAATGCTTGGATCAATAGCAGTAATTAAGTAACACAGCAAAATCTTAGCATTTAGGTGCATGACATCCTTCCCCACCCTGGAGAAGTCGCAGTCTGCTGAACAAGTTACACTTGGCGCTAACGGTAGTGAACCCCATTAGATCCTTGTTTTCCTGGCAGCTATTTTCCGGTCAGGTCTGCCCTCCACCCCTGATCCTCCATATTTTTACTTTTTTGTTTTTAAATGAACGACAGTAAGTTAAGATGCATTTAAGCACTTGGTCTCCATTTCCTTCTTACTCTCTTCCACATTCTTACCATCCAAACCACTTCTGTTCGGTAGTTCAGGGTAGGTGACATTGCAGAAAGCCCTAATTTTTTTTTTATAGGCAGTGAAATGTAGTTTACAGCCCACACCTGCAAGACAAGCATGTCTAGGTGTTGACTAGAAAGCAGCCGAATCATTGCTGTCTAAAAGAAAAATACTAGGAGAAACCCATCTGCAGGACTCCCACAAGCTGTTGTGGTTCCCCAGTGACTCTGATACTGCTGAGGCAAAAGACAGGGTCTCTGTCTTCACCATCAGCAGGACCATCCTCTGACCTGCAGCTAGAATCACATTCGTCTCTTGCCACAGAAAAAGAAACCCTACTCCCATGGTTTGGTACATTATATTCCTCTCCCTACACTGCCCCTGCCATTATTTCATTCCCTTATATTATCTAAAAAAAAACAAAAACAACAAAACAACCCAAAACCAAAAAATAAAACCCCAAATGACACCTAAATTTCCTTCCTTGGTATCATTAAAATCCTCAACAAAATCATCATCACAACTGTGACCAGCCGTCAGGTCTCTGCTTTTCAGACCATTCCTGCTGTCAAGCAGCACAGACACTACAACAGCAGAATCTGCTGGGACAGTTTAGAGCTGCTTCCCAGGACTTCGCTGCCACCCATTAATACAACTCAGCTGAGGGATCACGCGATTACTTCCACTGTACTTCAGAGCTGAATCTGTTTACTTTAATTCCCATTTCAGTCCATTAGTTGGACCACGAGAACTAACATACAGTCTGAAAGTATGAGGAAGCTTAAGACCCTTTTAGGTTAACCAAGCAATCCCAGCACTTTTCAGGCATCTTCAACATTCATGATCTGTATCAAGACTTACCAATACATTGCCTATATTCTATACTGAAGCTTAACCTTTTCTTTTCCTTAACCCAAATGTTGTCAGTAATGGCTGCACTGATCATTTTAGAAGCACAACTTCAATAAAATGCCTGAAAACTTAAAATAATATGGCTTGCTGTAGTACTGCCCATAGTACTTCAGCACGTCTTCAAAAGGGGCATCTATCAGGCTAAGTAGGAAGATCTGTGTATGAAATGGAACAATTTGAATAAATAGCACAGACTATTTTTGCAGCACTTAGCATGCATGCTCCCACAGCGTGACTTCAGCTTCTAGAAATGGAAGCTCACCGCCCCTTCAACAAACCCAGATCACCCCAAAACTGAACTGCCTGTATGACTCTTGTTTCTCCCTGCCCATCGCAGCCCTGAAGCACACCCCTACAGTAGTCTACTCCACCTCAAGATCCTCACAGCAGTAAAAACCTGTTAGGCAGGTTCAGGTAAGATATAACTTGCCACTGGTAAACAGCGAGAAGGACATTCACTGGGTAAGACTATAGTTTTGTTTCAGGAAACAAGGTATTTTCAGCTGCCTGTTTTCTAGTAAGTGATACATTTAGATAAGCAATTAGGAGAACAGGCAGCCTTTTTCAGAAAGGTTCTACGTAATGAGTTAGAAATGAATGAATGTCTGCAATTGCAGACAGCACGTTGTCTGTTAAAGCAATATGGCCCTTGAGTAAGAACATGAATTTGCTTTTATTAATTGTAGGTGGTTAGAGTAAGAGCTCTGAGGAATATCTCAAGGCCAAAGATCATTGAACACAATCTTCTGCAGCATTTTATATTTAACCGTACGTTAATGCATTTTAATGTCATTTCATTCAGGCTGCTTATCTTGAGAAGTCAAATACACTTCTTGACCTCCAAACTTCTTGCATGAGCTGTTAGTTAACAAGCCATCCCACAGAAGCGTGACCAGAAGGTATGCTGCACATCAAAGAAAGTATAGCTACATCTTGAAATCTCCGCATAACCTTAATTTCGTACCTCTGGAAAAATTCTTTCTGACCACATAGTGCTTAAACTTCACTGAGCCACAAGTTGTGGTAAATGCCACTGTTTCATTCAGATTTACACCATTCCTTTACACATCCCATAGTAGACGAAAGGCTAAGATCGAGAATGCCATATGCATTATTGAGTCATATTATGCCCACAGTATAGAAATACATTTATTTCACTGTTACATACCAGCACTTACCACGTAAGGCTCCCACAGTGAAAAAATAACGCTCAGAACTTTTCAATGGCATAACTAAACTTGCTGGGCACAATCATTTCGGCGATCTGTTCTACATAGCTGAAAAATACCAGCAGCAATTAACATCAGTCAAGACAGGCTTAATTTTTTGCCCCTTCTCTGCACAGCACACTGGATGGAGAGGTACAGAGGGCATCTGTTGTCTCTGGGAACTATCACATCTCCCTAGAGTGTTCATATCTTGTTTTAAATGCCCGTTTCAAGGAGAGAGAAACATGGCGGTGCTACCGATGACATACTGCATTACACTGCTATCATCAGTCAAAATACTAATGCTAAAGCACAAGCTAAAACCCCTAACAGTTGCATGTTTACCAAAAAGCTTCTTCCCAGTGGCCTTCTGCACCTTGTTCTATTTGCTTAGATGCCTATGGCAAGTAAAACTGGTGCGCTTATCAAGACAACTGACTTTCGTTTAAAGGAAAGTCTACTTGACATTGGCCTAAGCAGTAACTCCACCTCTAACACAATTAGGAAAACCCCAAACCCGTAATTCCAAACCTGTTATTAATATACTAGTTGCATCAGTTACAGGAGAACAAAAATTGATCAATTTTTTATTTAACAGAAGTATTGATTTGAAATCCAGTCCAATACCACCAGTTAGCCTGTATCATGTTTCTAATTTATAGCATTTTAGAAGGTTTTAAGTCGTCAAGAGAACAAAATATTCACACAAAAGATCAAATCTGTGTGTAAACAAGAGGTGAGAATGCCTTTAAAAAAAACACAAACACACACCATCAAGTTCAACAACTGTTACTGGTGTTACATACAAGAACAACTGGCAAATAAAGTGCAAATCTAACTTGGCAGCCTGTTCTTTACAGTATAAAGCGCTATTTAGAAGCGAATGTGAGAAGTGATTCAACAAGAATAGAACACTGCTAAAATTTAGGATTAATCTATCACCACAGTATGTCACATCACCACTCAGCAGGCACAGTCGGTTAAGTACAGCTGTGTTGTTTTGAACTTGAAGTAATTTCTTTACAGAGTAAAGTGTTCTGTTACAGCAAATTTCGAAAAACACTCCTGATCAAAACACTTCTTTATATATAGCCAGGGTGGCCCAATACAGAACTATTTCAGTACAGTTACATTCAACTATTTTTAGGAGTTGTTTACTGGCCTTCCACATCTGATAACCTGAGTGAAAGACGACTACTTATCAACTCAAGCCCTTTAACTTTGGGGCCTTAACACTGGAATTTAACTTAAATAATTTTGGTTTGAATTAACTGAGACTTTAGACCATACTAACATCACTAGACATAAACTTGTTAGAGTAGCTAACAAGGCGGCCAGGTTCTTTCTTCACCACAGGGATTATCTTGGATTTACATACCCTTGTAATAAAAGGCCTCCTCAAGAACCTCTTCTCAGAGCTCTTCATTAACAGTTAAGTCCCAACTCCTGTATTGTTGTACCCATTAAAACTAGGGGAGTGTTAACTGTGGAGATCAAAACCCACCACTGCAATAATTTTCCCCACTTCACACTGGGGGTGCTTCTGCCAAGTGTGAGATGGAAATGGTGTCCTAAACAATCATAACCTTGTTATTTGTCTTTTGCGAGAAGTTAGAGGAATGGTACTGGCATTGAAGCTTCATGTGAAATCAAAGTTAAAGATATATAACTGTACTTGCATCTAAAGAGGTGTAGTTGGACTTCGCCACTGAAGGCTTCCAGTGATCAACTAAAGAGCACCTAGATGCACACTGCATGGTTCAAGACAGACTGAGGACAAGTCGACTGCAAATGAGAAGCTGGGTGAAAAAACCCAACACAGAGCTGCTTGTTATGCAGCACCTCTGTTCAACCTTTAAGTAGGTTGAACATCTTGCTGTCTATACACATTACCCAGATAGCGCATTTTCCACATGCTGTGACATTCTCTTGAGAGTACTGGACTCAGAGTGGCAGGAAAACAAAGTATTTCCACTTACAAGATCACAAGGGCAAAAGACTGAAAACTTCCTTTGGCATCATGCCTATTTCTCAGGCACAAGAACAACTAAAATACTGGTCAGAAAAAAAAAAAAAAGTCAGCATCTAGCAAAGAGGGCAGTTGCTTGACTTGATACTCAAACCCCAGATCAGTTACTCCCTTACTCTCACCTTTGGGCACAGGAAGCAAGGTATTTCTGTTTCACAGCAAAATCTCTAACTGTTTTAAGCAGTTATACACTACCACATGTAACTCAACTGCATGCAAGCTAACATAGAGGAAAAACACATATCTGGTCTGAAAAATATTTTATTTAAAGAACAGGTTGACAGGTGGAAAAGTACAGGAGACCACTGTTCATGCTTTTAGATAAAGCACATCCATCACCTCCCTGCGAACTGCCTGTAGCTGCTCAGGAAATAAAGTGGTGCCGACAATGCAGTTGTGACACCCAAGTTTGGACTGCAACTTCACAATCACCTGTTAAACAGCCAGTATACTGCGTGAGAACTGGTTATTACAAAGCATTTCTTTTCAGGTAAGTGTTGCACAGGGTTTTTTTGAGACTGAACAATTCACAAATTCAAAATCTTAAATTTTAAGCCAAATAACCTGTCATTCATTCCCAGTAACCGGGCAGTAAGTCAACATTTACACTCATAGTAGAAATGGCAAGAACTCACATGAGAGCTTGGGTAATGAAATTGGGTTTGGGGAAACATCAAAGCAGAGCCTACGCAGCTAGTTGTTAGGTACAAGATCAGTGTATGAAAAAGAGCTATATTAGACATGAGAGTTTTAATAGAATTGAAGTATCAGCAGAAGCAGCACCATAGTCCTTCAATGTTTGCATGTGTTAGAAACAAGAAATAAAACTGGATACTCACAAGCAGAAAAAAAAATGCTGAATAACACAGAAAAACAGCTGCTGTAGTAGGAAGCTGATTATAAACTTCTTTACTCATCAGTTAAAGAAAGGGAATAATGGCTGAGGACAGTGCTAGCTCTAATACAAGCTCTATAACATTCCAGCAGCAAACTTTCAAAAGACTTCTAAAAAAAGAATCGGAACTATTCCTTTCCAGAAAAAGTTAACTTATGTTCACCAAATTTATCCACTGTAAGGCAATCTAGATCCTTCTGAAAGCTGCTGAAATCCATTTAAAAAAAATATTGCTTGAAAGTCCTTCTTTACACATCTCAGCAGCTCTTACTTCTAAAGCAAACTTAATTTTCAAGAAAAGTGGTTCTTTAAACTTCACCACTGCAAATTCAGCTGGAATCTTGGGCTGTGAGCTTTTCCTCCTTCCAGCAGTTAACGTAATCAATAGTTTATCTGATAAATATACCTCAGCAAGAAGTAGAAATGCTACTGCTTAAAGCTGGCTTTCAAACAGGTGTAACTGGAGCACAATACAATTTGGTCAATTATAAGGACTACAATCCAGCCCCCTACTCCCACACACATGTTGTTTGCCTTGAAAAGCTGTGACCAGTCCTGCCCCCGACTCAGTCAGCATGACTAACACACAGGGAACTATGCGCACTGAGCGAAAATGCACCGCTCCTGACCAGTCCCTTTTCAGATTCCAACTGTATTTCGCAACTAGGCAATCCTCAAGATTCAGCAAATGCCTCAGAGCACCGGGGACCGATTTATGCTCAGGTGTTTGCCTTTTAAACATGATCCAGCAACTATTACGTATATCACAGACCACAGCAGCAGCAAAGGCTGTTCTGAGTGGAGATGACATCTGTTTGAGCCATTTTTACTCCTGAAGCTCTACCACAGTAGAAGCATCAATAAACTTGGCAAAGCAACTGAGTTTAAGAGGTTCAAGTGAGGCGAGTTTCCTCACCCTTTCACCCAACGTAATTACTACAACAGGGAAAGCAGTCCAACAGGGTTCTCCAGCACTGCAGATGTTTTTAACAGAGGAAATCAGTGGCATCATACCGACCACAAACTTTCCTTTCAGAGTATCCCCTTCTATATCTGTAAGGCTATGCGTGCTTATACCAACGATTTGATTACAAAACCCATGAACAAAAGCCAAGTAGCAATCCTCTAGTTCAGCTGCAGTTCCTTTTTCCTAGCAAAGTGCTCGCTCCAAATCAGTAGCAAAAATAGTAATAACGATACTGCTAAATGACCTTGGACAATTTACTTTGACTCAATTTCTTTGCCTGAAAAATAAGGTTAATAGAATATCCTGCAAAGGGGTGCTGTTAGCCTTGCTGCTTGCAAAACAAAGTTCAAAGTGTTATATAAATAGTTTGCATTTTAGTTATTGACAAAGCTACATTTCAAAACAAGACCTCTGGATGCAACTCTAATCAACCTGTGGAATTTGGTTTGGCAAGAGCCTAGCAGCAAAGCAACAAGGTCAATGTCAAACACAGCATTTAGGCAGTTTTATGACCCAGCAGAGTTTTAGCCATGCTGCGCTGGGGCAAATGGACTCCTCCGTGAAAAGGTTCGCATAGCTGGCCTATCATTTTATCAGACAGAGGTTATCAGCCCGAAGTATCATGTTAACTACTCACAGAGACAAGATATAGTATTTTCAGACAGCATATAATATCCTACCACCGGGAGCTGCTACGCCAAGGAAAACTGATCTCGTTAGACCATCAAACCCAAGCCATGGATGGCAAACGCAGTTTGCTCCAGGCTAAAGCTCAACTCCTTACCACCACCCACCTCAGTCCAACTAAAAGCCCTACTCAGCACCCGACGGCTTAAAGGAAAAGAACCCCTCTCCTACGAGTTTCATCCAAGCCCCATTTCCCCAACGGGGCTACTAGGTCTCCGCTACGATGAGGGTTTTCGGGGGGAGGAAAACGAGGAAATGCCCCTCCTCCGACCCGTTCACGGGCAGGCCTGAGGCCGGAATGTGCGAGTTGGGGAACGGAGGGAGGAGAAGCCCATCCCGCCCAATGCCTCCGGTAGGGGGAGCGGCGCCGGGCCCTGGGCAGCTGTCGGGAAGCCGGAGCGGTGCCCCCTCCCGCCGTGCCCACGCCTCCCCAGCAGGGCCCGAAAAGGCTGGTACCCCCCTAACCCGGCCCAGCCACCCTGCCCCACAGGCGATGTGTGTGTGTGCAGACAGGGCTGCCACGCTACCAGGCCCGCGCTCCCCAAGGCCTGCGCTGCGGCCTGCCTGCGGCTCGCTCCTCCGCCGGCAGCCGCCGAACCAGGGCGGCGGTGGGGGGAGAAGGACGGCTGGAAAGAAACGACCGGGCCCGCTCACCCCGGGCACGCCGCCTCCTCCCCTCAGCGCCAAGGCCTCGGCGCCTCACAGCCGGCCGCGGGCCACCGCCTCCCGCAGGGTGTGGGCGGGGGAGCGGGCCGGCGGGGAAGGGGCTGGAAGGAGGGAGGGGGAAGGTGTCGGTGAACCCACCGGCGTCGAGCTGCTGCCCCGGGCAGTGGGTCTGGCTTGTCCTCGGTCTGTCCCGCTCGGAGCCGGCTCCCCCCTGCGCCTCTCGGCCGCTCTCCGCCCAGGCACACAAGATGGCGGCACTCCGCGGCCACGTCAGTGCCAGCCCCGCGCGCGGCACCACGGGTAACCGAGGAGGGCACAGGGGGAGGGCGGGGCCGAGCGGGGAATGGGCGGAGCCGAGGTAGGGAGCGGCCGCTCGGGGAAGGCGCGCGCGAGGGAGGGGGGCGTGCCCTCCCGCCTGGCCACGCACCCGGCCAGCCTCCCTCCTCCCAGCTGGCGCGTGACCGGATGCGGCGCGGGGCGGGGCGCGCGCGGGGCCCGGGACACTGTGCACCGTGTGCGGCGGCGGGGCTGGGGGGGCTGATCCGCACGGGTCCGCGCCGCTCCGCTCCGCGCCGCGCAGCCTGTCGCCTGGCCGAATGAGCAGAAACCCGCAGTGGCGTCACGCCCGGCCCGCGCAGCGCCGCTCCGCGCCCGGCCGTGTGCTGGGGTGCGCGCCTGCCTTGCAGGATGGGTGCATGGGTGCTGTGCCGCGTGCACATGCCCCGCAGCGCTGCATGCGTGGGGATGCGTGTGTGCCTCGTGGGATGCGCTGCAGCGCACACACGCCTTCCCGGGGCCTGCACGCGTTGGGATGTGCGCGCCATATATCTATATGTTAGAGAGCTGGCCGTGCACCCTATAGTGGGGTTCGTGCACGTGCGGTGGTGCCGGGGTGCTCCTCACCTTCAGCAGCAGCCGCTGGTTATCCCCGGTTTTGCTATGGAGGCACAGAGAGTCAAATAAAATCCTTAAGGGCCTTTGATCCAAAATGGGGCTACAGGGGGGTCCCCTTTGCTGGGTGGCTCAAAAATGGGTTCGCTTTTGGGACAAAAAGATTTGGTAAAATTTTCACTGTTTCTGGTACTGAAAAACACAAAACGGGTGGAGAGGATGCACAGGATGGAGAGTACTGGGTGCTGCTCCAGCCCCTCCGTGCCTCAGTTTCCTTACACAGGGAAAAACCTTTTTAATTTTTCCACCTTAACAATACTGAGATGGGTGGGAGGGAGTAGGTCAGCACAGAGCAATTTTTTAACTACACATAGAAAAAAAATAATATATATATATATATAAATAAACACATGGTTTGAAAGCTGAAGAGGTCGATGTAGAAACAACTGTTAGCGTGTGTGTAGGGTAAATTTAGTATCGTTTCCTTTCTTTTGGGGGTAACTAAAGTAAATAGCTGTCATGTGCTGTATTGGGCTGATATTAAAGATGGGAAGAGGAGTTTTGAAAGTCAACGGGAAGCCACAGAAACTGCTGATCTCTAGATTTCCCCCTTGATGGGGGGGGATTATAGGAAATGTGTACCTCAAAGACCTCCATTCCCCTGTCAAATGGGGTTGAAAACACTACACAGAGGTGAGAGAAGGCAGACAGACAGATGGACGTGAGCCCAGAAGCTTCTTTTCCTAAAAAATTGGGTCACATGCAAGAGAAATGGCAGCAACAGGGCTCAGAAAAGCCAGGAGGGAGCCTGGGCTGGAGGCGAAACCTGCCCTGTGCCTGTGCATGAGGCAGGTGCGATTAATATTATTAATATTTTACTGAAGGAAGCACCTAAATTGCATTACAATCTCCCCAGACAGTCAAAAAGCAGCCGGAGCACCGACAGTCTAAGAAAGCAATGGCAAAGACACCGAGAAAGCAAATTAATTATTTTTTCACTTACTGCAAAAGCCGACCTGTCTCAAACATGGGATTTCAGGAAGAGAATAACTGTTGCAGTGAACAGATTGCTGCCCACCTCCAGCAGCATAGACAACTACCACTGGGATCGCAGATGTCCCTGTCCCTTTGGCGCGGGCTCTTTGGGCAACGCTGGGTTTGTGAGCCATTAGGGCATGGCACCCTTCAGGATCTGGTTTAAGAGAGCTGAACCTAAAATGCAAATTAAATCCTAAAATTAAGGAAAGGAGATTTTGCACTTGCTTAGGGCTTCTGGGGAATATTTATCTGCCTCTGTCCTTGCTGGCTAGGGATATTTTGGGGGAGCCCTGGAGCAGGAGCTGTGCTGAGAGGCTGTGCTCTGGGTGTTTGTGTTAGGCTGATGATGGGAAGCTGCTCTCAAGGCGACAGCAAAACCCTGTTAATACATTTATCCCCCATCCCCAATCCCCTCCTGGCCATCACCAAGCCAAGCCACCACTTGCTCTACAGGCCTGTCTCCATGCCTGGACGGTGAACCAGATCAGGGCACTGCTCTGGGTTAAAAATAACCCTTCTCTCTCTTTTTTTTTCTTCTTTTTTCTTCCCCGCCCCCCCACCCCCCCACCCCCCCACCCCCCCTTCTTGCTTTATTTTTAACCCAGAGAAGTTCCTTGCTTTAGCTCACAGGGCTGGGGGGAGAAGATGCTCATCCCACCATCCCATCACTTACCCTCCCCAGTGAAAATCCAGCTAATGGAGGTGCCAGCTGGGATGCAAAGCGAGTTGAGGGGCGTTAATTTCAGTATTGTTATCTGTGATATATCATTCATGATATATGATTTCATTATCATCCCAGTGGAGACCCAAGTTGAGGCTGTGCGTGAGAAACTGGTAGAAATTTGGCCCTGTCCATCGGATTCATTAGTGGCGGCTGCCGTGATGCGAGACGAACACTTTGCCTGGTGACTCATGACATTTATGGGAAGAAAGAGGCCTCCTTTTCTTTGCAGCTGGGAGAGCAGTTGTGTCGCTTGTTTTCTCTTTTCTGTGAAAAGCTGATGTGGGAGAAAGATGAAACAGGTAGGGATCCCCCTCAGGGTAGCTTGGCTCCTTTGCCGGGTGCTCCCGGAGTTGCAGAAGGCCCTTTTGGCTTTTCCTGGATGGCTCCTTTAGAGCTTGAGAGTTTCCTCCCCTGATGGGAGCCTCGGATGACAAATCTGGCTGAACTACACCCTGTTCTTGCTGCCTTTTGAAAAAAAAAAAAAAAAAAAAAAGTGTATGTGCAAGGCGATTTTCTGAGGTTATAAAAATACCATCTGGAGTCACAAAATGCTTGCCCAGGCGATGCTTTTCCTTTTGCATCTGCCCCAGGAAAAAATACCACGGGCTGGTTTTGCTCTAACTCCAGAGACCCCAAAAATAATCTTTTCCCTCAGCGTGGGCAAGTTCTCTTTAGCACAGGGATACTGCTTGATGGTGACCTGCTGGTGTCTGGTGTCATGGGGTGGTGGAGACCTCTGAGCTGGTGGCAGCAATGTCTGGCCACTGAATCCCTCCTGGTGGTGATGGTGAAGTCATTTTGGGGTGACGCCAGGCTGGGCCCACGTGGAAGGGGCTGAAGGACACCAGGGTCGATCACTGCTCTGCAGCTCCTGCTCTGTGAAGCCGTGTTGTTGCATCAGGGTTTTCTCACCTTTGAGCCTCTCGCATTGGGGTGGGAGTTGCAGTTACTCACAGGAACTGAGAGATTACTCCCCACCTCCCCCAGCAATTTGCTACCTCATATACCAAAAAAATAGCAATTATTCCTTGGATTTCTGGTCCTGTGATCACCTATATGTGGGTCTGGGCTGTTGAAAAGCCAACAGATCTAATGTTGCTGCTCATATTTTACCATCCTGGCAGCAAAAGGAAGGTGGAAGCGGAGAGAAAAGCAAGCTAAATGCTAAATGGCTTCCCCGAGAGGCAGCAAAGTGAGTGTATTTGCAGCAAGAGCTTTTATTTCGCCATGGTTTCTCCCCTCAGAGCTGACTTAGGTGGCGGTCAGAACATTTTTGAGAGATCTCAGATGTGGGACTGAAGCCTGGAAAGCGAACAAAGCAGATCAGCTCTCTGCTCGTGACACCAGCTCCCCAGGGATGTTGGGCAAATTGCTGCAGCTCTCTCCGCCTCACTTTTTTCTCCTTAATTTGGAAATAGCTGCACTTCATGACTCGGTGACGTGCTGTGTAACCTGCTGGTGAGAAGAGCTTTGTCTAACATCAGCGTTGCTAATTGCTGACACCTCTGGATAAAGCTTGGCTGCATCTGCAGGGGGATGATGCCCTCTCTGAGCAGTCTTGGTGGTGTCTTTTGGTACCCAGGGGAGACAGATGGGGAAGGACAAGTTGGTTCCTCCACTGTCATCTATCTATCCTTCTTCCCTTCATCTGCTCCAGGGCAGTTGTCTCTGCTGGAGAATTGTTCCTCAGGTCACGGAGATAAAGAGGACCATTCACCCATCCTGCCCCAGACATCATTTCCATTGCCTGTTGAGGGGGGGCTCCAGGGGAGATGTCCACATTCAGCCAGTGGGATCCCTCCTGAGATGACAGGCAAGGATTCACCATGCCCCCCACATTGTTTCGACCCCAAGCGCTTGATTTACCCTGCATTTAGGTTGGAAAATGCATGCTGGCAGGATGCTTTGCCTGAAAAACACCCTGTGACCTGCTCAGCCTGCCTCTGTAACTCAAACATCTGTGGTCAAGGAGTGCTCACTGCCTGTGTCTTCTCTGCAGAGCACTTAAAATGTAGTGGTGTTACCACCAGCACTGACTACACCTGACAGCATTTTTGCCATCTGCAGCAGCAGCAGAAAAACATTCCTGTGCGTGCACCTGGGATATCTTCACAAAGTGCTGCTGTCCTCTTTTCCCCTCCTTTTGAAGCAGCCAGGCCTCCCCACAAAGGGGATGATGAGCCAAATCCACAAGCATGTGTGGGGAGATGCTGTGCCCACTGACTTGCAGCAGCTCCCGATGGCTCAGAGCTGTGAGCCTGGAGGATGCTTGTGTTTTAGGAGTGTTGGTATTTGACCCATGAGGGCCTCTTGTCTGGGGAGCTGAGCAGTTCAGGACTCACAACCTGATAGTGGCATTGGTTGTTAGTGTAAATAGTTGGTCTCTCCCTCCACCTTCTGTGATTTTGGGTTTATTCTGTGGCAGCATTTTAATGTTGGAGGTAACGTGGCAGAGCTGCAATCAGATCTGCACTGACGGCGCTGCAGCTGGAAGTGCAGCTTCATGGAGTGTCTCCATGGGGCTCACATTTACGTGGGGTGGAGATATGAACAAGCACCATTGTCCCCTGTCTTTGAGCATCCCCAAAGGACACCAACCATTCCTCACTGGTGTTTCCACGTCTTCATGGCAGGTGCATGTGCCTACCTGCAGCTTGAAGTATTTGGTGAGATCAGGTCCTCCTGGTCTTTCTTGGATCCTCGATGCTCATGCACAAATATATTCACTTCTGTGACCTGGAAAACTTTAGCTGCTGTGAGGATTAGAAATGCCATCAACTGGGGAGTCATCTAAAGGTCCCACAGTCCCTCCTGTTCGGTGGCTATGTGCTGGAGGCAGCTGGTTGCTTGATTTGTGATCGACTGATCCACTGTGCCCACCACTTGGGCACTGTGTCCCAAAGCTGGAGACATCCCTCCAGGCACCACAGGTCCCAGAAAAGCAAGGAGGCCATGGTGCAACCTCACAGCATTTGTTTGGGACAAGGGCTTCCTAAGGCTTTGAAGAAAGGAAGATTTGCAACCATTTTGGGAGGTCACAGGCCTTGTTTTAACAGCATGTTTCTAGGCTGGTGTTGGTACAGCTTTGCAGAGGGGTATCTGATGCACTGTGACTTTGCATGGATGGTGCACTGCTTTCCTCTGCAGCCATCGCAGGGCTGGAATTCAGCCTGCAGAGAAACCCGGCACAAGCACAGGAGTCAGATGTTAGTCCTTGTCCACTGGTGTTTATGAAGCCCTTCAGAAGATTCTGGGATCCCTTTCAGGGCTGTGAACCGATGATCCAACTCTGCTGGGGCTCAGCCTGCTCAGACTAACTTTGTGGGCCAGCCTGGGTCAATGCAACTGAGTTCAATGGGCAGCACTTCCCTTCCAGTGAAGTCTTGTGGGGTGTGCTGGATTGGGTCTGGTCTCTGGGACGAGTTTCGTCTCTGGGACGGGCAGTGCAGCAATGCCAGAGCATATTCCCCCACCTGGTCCTACCCGCAGCCCACCGGACACTGCCAGAGCTATTCCAAGGTGTCTCCTGGAGGAGAGATGCTCTCCAAGTGTAAAGGCAAAAGGTAGGAGCATTACAATATCCCATTTGGAGAGCTTTGTGCAATTTTACGGAGCTCCATCACAGAAAGCTGTCTGTCCATCACCAGGGTACCACACTACCATGTAGGTTGTGATGTGGCACATACCCCTCTGCCTTTAATGACCATGCACAGAAAACCTGGAATTTAGATGCTCAGCTGAAATACTTCACCTCTAGTGGCAGAGTGTTCTGAAATGCCTTGGTTTTCTAAAGAAGCTGCTACCTCTGAAACACTAATATTGTGTCCTGTCACCCCTGGCCTTTTCCAGCCAGGATTCCCAGCAAATGAGCTGTAAAAGTGGAGAGCGCTCCAGCTTTCCATGTGAAGTTACTTGGCTACAGAGATCTAGAAGAAAATGTAACACCAGAGGTATCGAGGTTATTATCGGTGTTTTCCCGGATGGGAATGAAATCTTGGCTGTTCTCCATCATCGAAACCTCATTAAGTTGTGCAGACACTAATTGATATGCCCAAACCTGACAACTTGTGTCAGAGGAGAAGACGGCGGTTGCCCTGGGACCCGCCCATCAATGTCACAGCTGTCCCAGGCCCATGGTGAACTTTGACCGCCTGCAAGAATGACAGCGATTGTTTCACTTGCAAGAAGAAAGATGGAAACCAGCCTAATTAAAACATCACTGTCAGGTCACATACGCTCACTGGACACCTGCATGATGGGGGAAGAAAGAAACCCAGACGGCGGCTATTGGGGTCCAGCTTCTGTGAAACTGCCTGAGATGTCATGGCTGCTCTGGGTTGTCCAGGCTGGAAAAACGTCACCTTAAAGAGCTTTGCTTTTCCAGTGTAATTTTTCTGGAAATCTGAAGATGCACATTGCAACAAAACTGCAGCTGGTGTAACGGCAATAGCGAGAACTGCCAATGTGCAAGGGAAACCCTGGGCTGTTTGCACCAAGGTGTGCAAGGCAGAAGGAGTTGGAGTCAGGGGGCTGCTGGAGGAAGGGCCATAGAGAAGGCTTTGGGGTTAGGAGAAAAGTATGGTACAGAAAGAAGGTAAAAAGGTGATGAATGCCTAAGTCATTGCAGGACGGGATCATATAATTTCATTTTGCATCTCTACAAGGTAGTGATCCCCCACCAAGATCATTCCCTACTTCCTTTTATCATAGAATTGTAGAATGGTTTGCGTTGGAAAGGACCTTTGAAGGTCATCTAGTCCAAACCTCCTGCCATGAGCAGGGACATCTTCAACTAGACCAGGTTGCTCAGAGCCCCGTCTAACCTGGTCTTGGATGTTTGCAGGGTTGGGACATCTACCACCTCCTTTTACAGTCATTTCAGAGAAGCAGGGACCTGAAGATGTGATTCAACCACCCTTTCCTAGATACCTGAGATGAGCTGGGCTTTAATCTCCAGCAGCAGGACTGACTCGATCTCCCCAGGGGTCTGGCTCCAATGGAGATCTCTTCTTTCTAGGAGATGAGGGCCTGAGCAACCTGAGCCAGTGCCGAATTCAGCCCTGCTGTGAGCAGTGTTGGACCAGAGACCTTCAGAGGAGCCTTCAGTGTCAATTGGGTGTTGTGTCTTCATTTAATCAGATCTATGTGGCAGGAGAAAAAAGAGCAGGGCTAGAGGGATGAGAGAGGTCCTGGGCTGACATTCTGCACTTTATGCAGAGCACAAGTGAGATTTGAGTGGTCTCAGAGCTATTCCCTGAATCAGAGACCCCTCTGTTTTAAAGCTGCTACACTGTCCCACAAACCCACATCTGAGAAATTTCCTCCTTCTTGCCCTGAGCAAGATCTGTAAGGATGGAATGCACGTGATGGGCTCCTACAGCAGCTTCCACCACTTCTTGGGGCTTAGCAGATCTTGCCTGTGGGCTCCCGTGAGATGGATCATGAGATTTTTCTCTGACCCAAGGCAAATCTGCTGAAGTCAAAGGCAGTTTGACCTCAGCAGCAGGACTGGGCATGCAATTCAGAGAAGAAAGTGAGCAAAGCATTGATCTCAAGGTCCCATCTGCTGAAATTCAAGTGTAAGTTAACCTAGGCCCCTGGCTTGAATGGTGCAGTAAGGCCTGAGCATCCTCCCATTTAACCGCAGATGAGGGCATCCTTCCTGGGGAATGCTGTCAGTGCTAAAAACTCACAGAGGTCCACTGGAGTTCACGAGAGAAAAAACCCCTCAAGGACTCTTAATCCAGCTGTGACTCGGAGCATCCCTGGCAGAAGTAGATCTGCCATGGGCTGGCCATAACATCCATCAGTAGCCCTATGTGGTACCTAACCGTCACAAACAAGAACCCTGAGAGGTCTCCTTAGCTAGGACATCATCTGCAAGGACATCTCCTTGCCCAAGACCACATGGCAACAGAGGAAGGACTTGATCTACCAGCTCCCAAGCAAGGACTGGCCAGGTGGTTGAGATCCTGGGGTGTCATTTTTTATCCCCCTCCAGGATGCAGCGGAAAACCTGTGCCCACCCTGTGCTACAATCTGTCCTCTGCAGTCCCTCGGACAAACACCCATTTACTTTACAGGAGTAAACTGTACATTTGCAGCGTGTGCACCATGCTTATCTCTAGGGAAACAGCTGTGATTTTTCCTCAAGAAATAGATTACAATTAACATTTAAGCCCATACCGTGATGCAGTTACAAAGGCAAATATAATGCATCAGTCTTTTAATAATAAACTCTGTAACCTTTGAAAACTCACCCGGGTGAGAGCGGGGTACCCAGAAGATAATGTTATCACTGATGCTGGTTCTGTTGAAATTGCTCCACCCTTCCCTGATCCTCTGACAGGGTCCGAGGGGCACTGCTGGTCATTAATTAGAGCTGATGCTGTGAAAATAAACGTCTGCCTCTGCAGCCAAAATAGAGGTTGGTTCCCTATTTTATTTTTCAAAGACACATGGGGGGCTTCCTGGGTTAGGTCCTGGTGACATGAGATGGAGAGGCTGGGTGGGACCATCCACCTCTTCCCACCACTGTGTGAGAGGCAGGCATGGGAAAATGGGGGAAAAAAATGGAGATTTGGGGCCCTTGGTGGGGCAGGTGCTGGATGCCGGGCAGTTCTCCTAACGCACTTTGCAGCCAGCATCCAGGACCTGAAGCCACGTACCTCTGGAGGTGTGAAATCCGTAATTATAAAACAACTAAGGAACATATGCTTGCCAGGTGGATTATGTAGAGCTGGGGGCCAGCAAAGCCCATCACGGGCTTGGCTCTTGGCCATGGCATGAGTGTGATGGGGATGTAGCTTTGGGATGGGTCGCTTGGTTGATGCAGGGAGATGAAGGTCAGGTGGGAATATGTCTTTTTGTAGAGATCTTTTTCCCCTGGTCCAGGTAGGAAGGTTGGCTGGTGGCTTCAGCAGAAGGGAAGGCGTGGGTTTGGGATGTGTCACCTGGAATTCCTTTAGCTGTGAAATGCTACTCTTCTAGACCCTTGTCTTCTGAAAGGTCTTTCTCCTAGGGTGTAGACTGTGCCTTTTGGTGGAGGAAAGTCCCAGCTGGCCATCACATGAGCAGCCATTCATCCATGAGGTCCCGAGCCTGAGTCACCCTGGAAGCTCCTCCACCCCGCTGGCTCCTGTGGAGGAGCTTGGACTGGTCACATCTGACTTCAGCCACTCCGTTCGATACCTCCCAGGAGGAGTCTGGGCCTAAATCCTTTTTTTCCAGGGAACAAACTACAGCATTGAGTTTCCTTGGCTTGAAATCCCTCCACCAGCTCCTCCAAGATGTCCTGAAATAAAGATCTTTCCAGAACATTTGTCCTCACGGCATCTCCTAAACCAGAAACCATCATCCTGACTTTTCCCCTGGTACTCAAGGCAGCCCCTTGAGTTCAGTGTTGAGCTCCCACAGGGTCTGATCCTGTTTGCAGGGGACTGGAGGCTGTGCTGGGGTGATGCTGGCTGCTTCCCTGGTTTCAACCAGTAGGGACCTCCCTAACATTTTTTTTAAATGCTCGATGCAGCCAGGGTTGCTCTTTGCATTAGAGCAGGGCAAGGGAAGGACTTGCTCTTCTGTGAGAAGGAAGTTTTTGCACTTTCATTTCTTTCTTTTTTTTTTTTTCCTTTCATACCCTTTCCAAACTGAAATGAAAGCAAAAGCACAGCTTCTGAGAAAATTAAAATTTGTAACCAAATAGTAATGCCTGGCAGCTCTTGGCAATGCCAGCCCAGAGGGCGGATTCTGGCCATGGCTGGCTTGAGATCAAGTAGAAGACCGTGGAAAATTGGGAGAAAAAGAGGGGAAAAAAAGAAAAACAAACAGCCAGTTCAAAAACTGCTAAAGCTGAATGTTTTGACCACTCTTCTCCAGGGAGAAACAGCATCAGACGTGGCCTTTTTCTGCTCATTTTGCTTTTAGTGAGCAAACGTGCTCGCAGGGAAGGACTTGTCCCGTTGGAAAGTGTCTGTATTTCCTCCTGGAGGGGGAACGGATGAGCTGCCCGTGCTATTTTCATGCATTAAAAAGAACAAACCTTTGACAACATAACTGTGCCGGCCATTTCAAGACACAGCTGATGCTGAAATCTAAAATTCTGTGAATTTGCACTCGAATCTGGACAGACAGCCACCCCACCGCAGGTAAACTGAGGCACAGAGGCCTGCCCGAACTGCAGCGGTGGAAAGGTTGGCTCCAAAGAAGTTTTTCAGCCTCTTTTTTTCCCCCTGCTGGCTCCCAGAGAGATCTCTTGCAGCAGATGGCAGCAGCGGCTTTGCAAAGACGCCGTGGCTGGGATGCGCTGGGTGCTCGGCAGCACCCATACCCAGCCTGAGCACCCTGGGGTGTCGCTGAGATGAGCTTGCACAAAATGTCCTATCGATGAACCAGCAGACGTTGCATTCAGCAGGAAAACGTCAAAAAACAATTGCCTGGACATGTTAACCTGTAGGGATTCTCCAGTGTCTAATAGAGGGGTGGAGCAGCTTTCCCCTCCCCTGTGGCCCTGCTAAGAACATCTCTCTTCCCCGCAGATATTAAATTTTGGAAGGTCTATAGGGCTCAAACGACCCCAGAGACCTCCACGTGTTTGATGCTGAAGCTGGATCGCTGCGACGTTACGGAGCTGGGGCAGATGAGCAGCCAGCCACAGCCTGACTGCTTTATCCTTTATTTCTGTGCAGTGGTGATTCCCTGTGGAACCTCAGACAGTCTCTTAATAGTCTGTGCTTCCTAATGAACATATTTTCCCCTCGTTTTCTGTCTGTTTGTTTGTTTGTTTCTTTTTCTAGCTTACTTTCTAAGGGAGGGCTCTCATGTGGCTGGCTGGTGTGTGTCCCCTCCACAGGATTGTCAGTCTATAGGTTCACTTCAGCCCAGTTCAGCAGCAGATGGAAAAATGCCTTTCCCAAACACTGAGCGAAATCTCTATGGGAGCAGCCATCCATCCTTTGCTTACACCCTCAGTCCAGACCTGTGTCTTGTGCAAATATGGGACCAAAGGGCGACAGGGACAAGTGATGGGACCAAGGCCATACAGGCAAGACGTCAGTGGCAGAGAAGCCCTCCAGACCCCGACATGGGAGGGATGAATCTTTTCTCTCCATCAAGGTGAGGGATGCTGGTACTTTCATGTCGAGCATCCCTTGGGGACCAGGCACAACACAGCCAGCCAGCTGGGAAAGAGGATGCATCTCAGCCCTCCTATGGGATGTTTTTTTTTCTGCTGAAGTTAATTTATGTTTCTGGACAGTTGCTCTTCGAGAGGGTCAGGGAGCTGATGTCTGAGAATAACGTGTGCCAGGGGACAAGGGGATGGGAGAAGGGGAAGCTCTCCAGCCCTGTTCCGTGTGGGTAGAAACCAGATGAAGGCTGCAAAAGAAAGGGTGGAATTTTTTTTCCTTTTTTCTTAACATACATTTCTATGTATTTATATGCATAGATTTGCATGCATTAGCTGGCAAATGCCTCTGCAGCTGGTGCATGAGCGCAGCAGTCAGGGGAGAGGTGGCAGTGAGTGGGTGGTTGCCTGTGTGTGACCCCTAAAAAATGAATCTCTCAACCTTTGCACACACACTGGTCGCAGAGCCAGCAAAGCCCCCAGCCAGGCCGGCTTCCTCTTCTGCATGTGCCTTATCCTCGTGCAATGCACGGGGCATACACATCACCAGGCTGGGGCTCCAAGCTGGATCCCTGCCCCGAGATGGGGGGGGACCACTGCAAGACCATCCATCCCCACCGAGCCAGGTCTGCTCTGCCCCTCGCAGCGGGTGCGAGGGTGGCTTTGTCCTCCCAGTGCCTGGGTGGTCCCCCCCGGCATCGGCAAGTGAAAAGGTTTCTCTGAATCACTGCGTTGCTTTATAGCAATAACTGCGGGGAGTTATTCTCCCTAGAATTAAGTCCATGACCGGTGGAAGGGTGTTAAGGTAGCGCTTCGCAGCTCCAATTATCTTGGCCCCTCGGAACAAAAAAGGAGATTGTGTGGCTGGACAAAAGGCATTTTCTATGTAACTTCTTGTCTCGAAGCATTCATAGTATGTAATGCCGATATAAATACCCCAGGGCTAGGCTATCTTATGTTGTGGGCAACCCCCCCCATTCAAAATAACCATTGGCTGGGGAATTGTATTTGGGAGGGGGGGAGGCCAAAAGCACATTCAGCCCTTCCTGATACAGCCCTGGCTGGATGCCCCATCTTTAAGGTATGATCTGGTTAAAATCCTTGGTGGCACCAAAGCAGAGAGGAGGTGTGCGAGGCTGGGCCAAGGAGATGGGATGCGCAGAGGGGCTTGTGCAATGGTCCGGGACCCTGTCAGCCCCTGTTCCTGCAGCTTTTCCTCCCTTTCTTACTGTTTGTAGAGCAAGAAGGGATGATGCATCACATGCTGCTAAACGCCTGGACCCCAAAATTCCCTACCCCTCTCCTGACCCTAAGACACCAGTGGCTGAGGACCACCTGCCACATGGGAGTGATGCTTCCATCCCCCTGGTTACCCCATCACCTCCTTCGCAAGGCCATGCCATCCCCAGAGGAAGTCACAAGGCAGGGGGTGACCTGGGTGACAGCTCAGTGACAGTCAGAAGCTAAACAGACCCCAGGAAGTCATTGCAGCTCTCTGTGCCTCAGTTTCCCTCTGTGAGCTCTGGCCTGTGTTTTGGGGCTTGGGACATGCTCTATGGGAAGCCAAACCCACTGCCCGTACAGCATCCTCCACCACCCCCCCACCGCTAGCTGGGACAAATCAAGAGGATGAATTATTTGGGGAGCAGTGGAGCTCTGCTGGGTGAAATCATCATTTGGCAAACACTTGTGGGATTATTAACCCACAAGCTCCCGAATTTCTCATGGTGTACACTTACAGCTCTGAAAATGGAGTAAGCAAAGGAAACAGATCTGCTTTTCTTCATTTGGGCTTTTTGCTTCGCCTGTGTGCAGAAATCTGGCAGATTCATGTCTGCAGTGGGTGCATTGACATCCCCTCGGGTTACCCTATGAATTGGTTTGTCTTATCCCTATGTCCCCCCGATGGTGCAGACTTCAGCCAGGACTGTGGCCCTGTGGTGTGAGGGTACAGCTATACGTATGTCTGTGCATCTGGCCAGAGAAGCAGCAGAGGAGGAGTCAGCAGCATTTTAAAGGAGTTGATGTCAGGTGTCATCTGCCCCCCTAACACAGCACTGGCATCCTCTGCCATCACTATCTGGGGATGGGTGGCCCTGCTGGGCTCTCTTATCTTGTCACTTCATCCCCACCAGAAGTTTACCCATGCCAGAGGGATGTGCTGGACCAGAGATGAGGACAGGAGGCAGGATTGGCACAGGTGGCACCCAGCATCCCATGGGGAGCAGCTCTGGGGAGGTGACAGCAGAGACCACGCTCTCATCTGTGCGAGGCCATCAGGGTGTCAAAGCTGGACGGAGAGTTGGGCTAGCAAAGACTGGAGCTCCAATACCTGATGGCTTTCTAAGACTGGGGTGGTTGGTTTCACCTTGAGCCACCTCCATGCTGAGGGGTACGGCCAGGGTATCTTCTGCACCCAGTTCAAGCCAAGCCCAGGCTCCCTGTCTCTGTCTTTTTGCCCCAAAAGCTCTTACTATGTCTCAGCCATCCCTGAAAAGCCAACTTGGCTGGCCAAAGGGGGCACCAATATTTTTGTTGATTTGGTTTCCTAAAATAAATTAGATACGTGTGACCACATCACCTTGTCTATTGGTCCCTGTCAAAACCCACAAACTTGGTGGCTGATGCCCACCAGCCTGCCAGGAGGTGGTGGCCCATGTATTTTCTCCAGGAGACCTGATGCTTATATGACATCCAGGAAAAGAGTAAGAGGAGACGGGATAGTCAAGATATTGCCATGAGGGAGGCTATAGGAACAAGGGGAGGGGGTGAGACACGTTTCACCTGTGGGATATACATCTAACTCATTAAAAAATCCAGCAGACCCCAAATCTGTTAATCATAGAACAGTTTAGGTTGGAAGGGACCAATCTAGTTCCAAACCAATTAAAGACCATCTAGTTCCACCCCCCTGCCACGGGCAGGGCCCCCTTCCCCCAGCCCCGGTGGCTCCCAGCCCCGTCCAGCCTGGCCTTGGGCACTGCCAGGGCTGGGGCACCCACAGCTGCTCTGGGCAGCCTGTACTGGTGCCTCACCCCATTTGTGGGCAATAATTTTTTTACCTGCAACACCAGCACAGGGCCGGGGCTGCCTTGACCACAGCTGCCTCCCATGCCTCCTGCCTGCTCCAGAGCCCTCCCATAACACATTCACTACATTATCCCACTTCCCACCAACCTCCAGGGAAACCAGATCTGCAGCTGAATATGATGGCTATTTACTCTGCTTTTGTGGGGAAAGTAAAACCCCCGTGTTTATTGCTGGCTGTCTGGTGTCTACAACCCTGTTTCTTCCCAAGTAGCTTTTGTTTCATACTTGATAAGTTTCAGTGGTATTTGACAGTAGAGAAAATGTCTCAAAGATTGTGTGTTGGCCAGTGATGTGTCTAAAGTGGGCTCTCACTGCCCCGTGGTGTCCATCATTGCGTTTAACATCAGGAAAAGCCTTTTTTAAGAACATCAAGAGAGATAAACACCTTGAGGAAAAAGAACAACACCAAAACAACTGGAAATGCATGGGCAGAAAAAGGCAGGGACAAACAGAAGGAGAACTGGGGTAGAACTTGGCTTGTGCAAACTGTCCAAGATCAGCAGTCAGGTAGGGAGTTTGATGTTGCTTGGTCCCTCCTTGGGGGGCCCTGAGGCATCCCAGCAATGTGAGCAATGGGGGGTGAGAAACCCAGGCTAAATCAGAGAGGGGGAGGGGAAATGCCCTGATAATGCCATCTCAGCAGATGATGGAGACTGCTGCTGCCGGAGGGCTGTTGAGGCTCTGGGTGGAAGGGAGACTCAAAGACAGGCTGTGGTTAGCGGCAAAAACAGTTAACACCAGTAGTTTTAGTAGGGATTAAGCCATATACTTCATTAATAGCAATCAGGGCTACTGTTTGGGGGCAGGTTACCTCCAGTGTTCTTACACTGTTGTCCCAAGCACCAGGAGTGAAGCACTGCCCAGTCCAGCAACAGTCAGTTGCCCAGAGAGCTGGGACATCTCCATCCTTGAAGGCTTTCAGGCCCCAACTGGGTAAAGTCCTGCACAACGTGGTCTGACCCGATCACGCACTGTGCTTTGGGCAAGAGGTTCCACTGGAGACCTCCTGAGGTCCCTTCCCACCTGAGTAATCCTATGACATGAGGAATCTCTTGTCTTATCCTATCTGTCCCTGGGTTTGGAGGTTCTTACTGTTTCTATAATAGCTGGAAGGTTTTATCAAAGCAAAGAGTCATCATCTCAGCTCTCCTGGCAGCTGGAATACTGCTGCAGGTTTTCGAGGAGGTCCTGTTCTGGCAACAACCCAGACCCATGGGTTGTGCTTCCTAAATAATTAAAATTTCACTCCCGCTCCAGCATTTTTAAAAATTCTGTGAAATGTTCAATTTCCTGTCACAGTCATTTTATCAAAACAATTTGCAGGTGGTTTGTATTATTTGTAAGCTAAACAAATCCAGTTTATTTTGGTAGTGTGACTGTTTTAGAGAGTTATTTTCTATTTCTTAAAAATATTTTTATTTTTCAGAAATGCTTTGCAACATCAGGTTTCTCCAGGGGATGCAAACTAGAACTGTGCCCAGAGTTGCCCCAACAGCCTGTCTCACCCTGCTAACTAGAGAAGACACTTTGGTTGCATCAGCTCTGCAATTTTTGGGTGCCACATGGTGGGTGGCATGACCTGCTCCTGTTTCTCCTGAAGCAGGATCAAAACACTCCAGCTCTTTGAAGGTGCTGAGTGGGGGTCTTTTCTCCTCCCTTTCCCATGACCCAGGGTTTTTTGCAGCGATGGTGACCCATAGACCCAGGTGGCCCCAAAATGGTCAGTTTGGGCTATTTTAGAAAAAGGAGCCTGTTTCCTCTGTTTCACCCCAAAACTTCAGAAAATCTTCATCCCAGGCTAGTCTGAGATGTCTGCTGCCCAGCCTGGCCCAAGGGTGCAGGTTTAATGGACACGTGGAGATTTTCCTTATTTTGCTGTAGAAATTGAAATAATCCTTCCTGCTCAAATGCCTTGGAGAGAGGCATCGCTGCCTTCTCACAAGGAGAAAGCGTTAAATCTGAACCCAACTGATGGCATTGCTGCTTGTCATGGGCACTGCAAACTCCTCCACGTTGTGGCAGCAGCTTCCCCTCGAGGTGCTTTGCTGGAGGGTTTTCCCGACTGCCCCTGAACCACAGCAGCTTCGTTTGGAGAGCGGGGTGTCACCTACAAGATGCCAGGTGGGAATAAACGGACTGCCCATGCTTGAGCGCTCAGATATGGTCACACGCTCAGGCTCCTTCCACAGCCCCTTTGCAGATGACCTGGCAAAGCTTGTGGGGTATATGAGAGAGAAAAGCTCCTCCTAGTAATACAACAACAACAACAACAAAGAAAAGACACCCCACCCCAAGCCAAAACCCAAGCAGAATAAAATCACCAGGGCTTTATGTTCCTCCAGGAAGGCTTTGGTGACCTGTTGGCCGGGCTGCTGGCCTGTCCCTGCCCATCAGTGACACTGCCAGCCGAAGGGACGTTTCCGACACTAGATGGAGCAGTGACCCTAGACATGAAGAAGCAAAAATAGCTCGATCTTCTTTAATTCACTCCTTCCTTGCCTTGCATCTGGGCCCCGAAGGGAATTTGGGGCAGAACAACTGGGTTTTTTTTCCAGCATTCCGCAGGTTGCCACCCCTGGTGGTGCTCAGTGTCCTGCAGTGGACACTGTCCCTCCATCAGCTGCCCAGCTGCGGTGGCCGAGGGATTAGGGTCCTGGCGCCGGGGGACATTGCCCATGCCGGCGGTGAAGCATGGATCAGGGGGATCAGGCTCCGGGTCATTTCCTTGTTGCCTTAACACGTGCGGTTTTTCCTGGGCTGCACAAAGGCAGAAGGTCAAAGGCTGGGGATTAAGAGGTGATGGATGGATATCTGTGGCCGAAACACAGGGCGTTCGTGCCTGGGTGTCTGGTGGCGGTGGCCGTCCTGCTTTATGGATGAGCTGGCTGCAAGGAGGTGGTGGTGGTGGGGCTCTCCAGGGCTAAGGGGGATCCTTGGTTCTCGCATTGGAGGCCGCTGGGGTGGCACATGGCATGGCCATGCTGGCTTGTCCCTACCTGCCATAGGTGCTCTGAATATGCAGAGCAAAGGGGTAAGCACTTCTGCATATTCCTTCTTCTCTGACACATTTCCCACCTCTCATCCATGTGCCGCATTTGTGTTTGGACCTAATGGGACAGATTTAATGAGCAAAATGCTTTTTCCCTGGTGATTCAAGGGGACACACATGCTGTGGTCTGGTCCCTCAGCCCTGGTCGTGTCTGTAAGAACTACCTTCTTCAGCCAGTGAGCAGGAGCCTCCAGGATGGGGCTCCCTGCAAGTTGATGCCTCAGTTTCCCTCTGAGTGTGAAAGCTGTTAGCAGACACCCCGGTTCTTCAAAGGTGCTGTGGGCTACAGGACGTGCTGAGAAAGTGTTTGGAACTCCCTGGGGTATTATTACAAGGCTACTTCTGTGTTAGGAATGGTTGATGTCTTACTTGTGTGACTTTCCTTCTCCTCCCATGGATGCTGTGCCACCTGTGGGCTGTATCTCACCTAGGTTGTATCTCCGTGGCGTGATGTGCTGATGTGAATTACAGGAGAGCCTTTACATCAGCCTTCTGTGGGGCTGGCATGCCAGGGATCTACCCAGACGTGGTTGATACCCAGAGACTCTCCTCTCCATGGTGCAGCAGGACACATGACCCTGATGATAGTGATCATCCTTGTCATCTCTGTGAGGACACTAATAGATTTTAATGGCCCTAAGTAGCTTTACACAGTCCACCCGCACCTCCTCTACCCCATGGGCCCATCATCCTCACCATCTTGGAAAGAGCACAACGAAGAGCTGAGTGGTCCCTAACGGGCCAATGAAGGTATCATCTTCACCAGGTTGGAAAGCCAAGGGTCAAGACCTGACCTGGCCTTGAATCTTGCGCAAGGTGAACCGCAACAGCTCTCTTCATCTCATTGACACAGTTTTGAATCCACCCTCCTGGATTTTGGGCCCTTGGCAGCTGTGCCTGTATTCAGCTCCTATTTGTCCTTGACAATCGGTGGAGTTCTGCAGCTGAGATGGGCTGTTTGGTTCCTGGAGGTGCCTGGACTCCAGAAAGCGTCCAGCTCCCAACTGGGGCAGCTCAGCCAAACTCCTGCTCTTTGATGGGTGGATCTGGGCATCAGTATGGCTTTGAGTGGTTTTCATAGGAAGTCATTATAGGAGCATATCAAGGAGCAAGCAATCAAGTGTAGGATCTTGTGCCTATGTCCTGCACCATCCCTATGCTGAGCCCCAAGACCACATACCTTTGACCCCCAACCAAGAGGGCATCTGCCAGCACCTACAGGAGATGGAGCTGCTTGTTCCTCCTCAGACTGGACCTCTCCATGAAGGCAGATGTGGGTCTGACTTCTCTGTCCTGGCCCCACCACCCAAAACCTTCCTCTGGGGTCAAGGCCCATGTCTGGGCAACTGGACCCTGCAGGCTTCTCCAGCATGCTGGGGTGCAAAGCCCGGGGCAGGAGAAGCCATGCCATAGCCCCGGCTGGTGGGAGCTTGGGTGCTCGCCTTAACTGAGGGCTTCAAAACTCACTCCCAGTGCTGGGAAGGTGGGTTAGCTCCGTAATGACCAAATTCTCAAATACCTGAGGCTTGAGTCACGGCTGGAGAAGGAAACATGCATAAACAAGCAGCAAGCCAGGAAACTCCACCACTGCGATGGACAAAGGTAGAAGTCAGTGGCTTGGTATGTCTGCACGATAGCAGCAAAACCCAGGGCAGCAGGTTTTAGCTGATAATCACAGCACCCCAGGCTGTGCTCCTGCGGGCGAAGCCAGGGCAGATTGAGGCAGCACTGCTGAGGAACACCCAGGCTGCCAGAGTGGCATTGCCGGCCAGGGTGGCAGGTGAAATCACTGCGTTCCCATGGGATTTCTGGGGTGGGGTGGGGGTGGGTATCAAAGCAAAGTTCATCCCCCAGGAGGTAAACTAGGGGAAACTGAGGCAGGGAGCATGCGGGAGGTGGTAGCTCATGTTTTGAAGCCCTCGCCGTGACCCCAGTTTCTCTTCTCTCTGCGAGACTAGTGCAGAGAACAAACAGCCCCAAGTCCCAGCTGTTTGGGCTAGATCCCAGGGGGCTGTTCGTGTCCCACCCCTCTGAATTCCCCCGCCAGCTTGAAGCGTGAAGGCAAAGAAATTTCTCCCAGGGGAGGTCAGGCATCACCCCAGGAGCTTCCAGCCCATGCTCAGGCTTGGCTACAGGCCCTGAAGATGGAAGTCCTCCTGGCACTTTTGTGCCTCAGTTTCCCCTTATGCAAAATGAGACCTATCACACTGTCCTCCCACAGGGATGCTCTGAACATAGTTATGACAGTCTGAATTTTTCTCTGCTGAGTATCCAAAAAAGAGAGGGAAAATCAGTTTGGTGTCAGGAGGTGGGTGGAGGGGACCTGGTGCACCTGGGGAGGTGGGAGGACTGATGAAAATCGATAGTTACTGGTGCCTGGTCTCTCTGGGTCAAAGCAGGGACAACCTGAAGTGTGGGGTGCAGTTGAACCATGGGCTGCTTTTCCATCCCAGAATGGCTTTGTGGAGGGCACCCGGCTGGCCAGCAAACAGCCGAGGAGTGATGGGCGCGTGCCGAGTTTGCCTTCCTGGCTGGAACGCTGCTTATCGCTCTCCTGGCATTTCCCATTTTTTCTTGTGCAGCACTTCAAGCACAAGAGAGACATTGTCACTGTTCCTCGAGCTACCAGCCAGGGGGCATGGAGGTGGGGGGAACCACCCTTCTTGGCCTCTCTCTGCCTGCACCTCCATCTCTATAAATCAAGTGGATTTGTGTGGCTCCCCGGTCAAGTATGGGCATTAGCGCTGCACTGTGAAATCATTTCAGTAATGTGCACCCAGGAATGCGCCTTATCTGATTTTCCTCCTGGATTTTATTCTTTCCCAGTCCTGCAAACCAAAGCTGTGGCTCCCCTCCGGGCTCATAGACAGAGATGTCCCAAGAGAGCATCACTAGGATGCTGGTGGGATTCACTGGAGCCTTCCTGGCAAACGTGGGCCCAGAACCATTCCCTAACAGTGGGTAGCTCCTGTCTTTCGGACACTAAATGCTTTCCCAGCCTGGACTGGGGCCATCCCACCTTGCTCAGGGAAGGGAATGACATGATGACAGCCCCCCCCCCCCCCCCGCCAAGCAGCTGCTATTTGGGGGGTCGAACATTCATCCCCTCCGCTTTGCGCTGCCAGGTGAGGCAAGGATGTAAAAATCGCCCTGGGAGCTCAAATATAACCTGTATGTGTGTACAAATCTCGCTGCAAATAGATTTCCCTCCGGATTATTGCAGATGGAGAGCTTTCTGTGCTGGATTTCTTTTGAAAAAAGAGCTTTTCCTTTACTGGAGTGGGAGGGGGCTGGTGGCCGGGGGAAACACGCCTGGAATGTGACAAGCCTGTTCTCCTGCTTGTTTGTGTAAACGAGTTGGGTCTATTCCCTTCCACTCAAAGTGCACATTTTTAAGCCTCCTTGCAAAGCAAATTTACTTTCAGAGCACATGGGTGCCAGCACGGGAGGGGGGGAGCATGGTGGTTGGTGATGAGAATAATTAATAATATTAATCACTGAGAATAATAAAAGCTCTTTTTCCCCCCCGAAGTGATGGGTGGTGAACAAGGGCTCCTTCCAACACTGCCCACCACCTTCATGTCCATATCTCTTCCCACCTGTCTCCTCTGCAACCATCTGGACATCCCTAACTGGGAGTTTCTTAATGAGATGGTTTTCCATCAGGAAAATCTCAGGTGACTGCAGCTGACCCTTTTTGCATGTCCAGGTTGCAATGAAGAGCTCCTCAGTTCCTGTGTCCAAGCCACAGCAAAGAACTCTGGAGCAGACCGCAAAGCTACTGATAATTCACTATAAAACCTAGCAATGTGGACCCTGAAGGCTGGTGGGTGCCAGCGTCCCTGCTAGGTGAGGGACTTGCTCAGCTGCAGGAGGACACTCCGCCTGGCCCTGCTGCTGTCCCAGGAAGAACATCTTTTATTTCCACCACTGATGCAGAGCTCCGAGAGGTCTCTGTGAGGCAGTTCAGAGAACAAAACCCACTGGTTTTGGCCTGAGAAAGTCACTATCACCCCCTCCACTGCCTCCTTCAGTTACATCTTAGAGCAGTTATTGGCAGCAATATCTTAGATAACAAGTAGTATTAGACCAATTATTGTTATTATACCAATTATTGTTATTAAAAACAATAATAATATTAATTACAATTATGATGATTATGATCTGTGGTCAATTACAACATCCCTGGAAATTTCATTCTCCCAGGAGATGCCATTGAGTCCCTGGAGAATAAGCCCCTCTCTAAGTGATGTGCAAGGACCCCAAAATGTCCCCTCTCACCCATCACCCTGCACACCCGGAGGGAGGCAAGTTTCCAGGGGTTTACCCACTAAAACAGTTCCTGGAGCAGGGGACTGGGTTTTGCAGAATGATGCTAGGCATGGTAAGGAGCTGTGGACCACCCTTGCTTCTTGGCCACCTCTTATATGTGACCAGATGTTTCAGAAAAAATCCATGGATGTCCTCACTGTCTTGCCTTGCTCCAAGACAGCCAGCCAGCCGTACTTCTCCTCTTTCCCTGTCCTGCCTGGCTGTCAAACTGGCTTGTTGCTGCTGGGCAGGCTGGCAGACAGCCTTGGCATCACCTTATCACATCCGCCCAAAGAGCGTTTTAGCTGAAGCTGTGCAGGTGAAGACAGACACGTGAAAAGGCACCTTCTGCCTCAAATGGTGCAAGGCTAGTGTTTACCCTATATGAACAGGTAGGGAAAGTGAGACAGCCAAAAGCAGCTTGCTTGTAGCAATTAGGAGTAACAGCCCCATCATCTTTTCTGTCAAGACCCCCTGGACCACCTGCATGCATTTTCCATGGTCAGGCTCACCCTGACTTCACCCTGAGTCACCTTCTCCTCCTCTCCCTTTGTGTCCTGCACATTTCCCTGGCTCCGTACTCCGCTTGCAGTATCATCACCTGTAGGGCAATGAAGACAGTGGGTTGACTGACATTGATAATATGCAGCTGTGGCCTTGCTTTGACGTTGTGCAGCTGTGATCCTACAGCAAAGTGGTTAAATAGCTCTGAAGAGTGTGGGAGAAAAGCCTGGATGAAGTAGAGACAAGGAAGAGTGTGGTCTGGCCTCTGGAGGATGGAGAAACCATGTGGACAGTAGAGTTTTACCAGTGGTAAAGATTTTTGCTGCTTGCTAGTTTGTGTTATTTCCTGACCACTGTAACTCAAACTGCATCAATCACCTTTGCTGCACGTGCATTGTCTGGCCTTTCCCACTCTTTGAATTTGTCTTGTAAAGCCAGTGGAAAAAATCCTCCCTGTAAGCATGATGCTGATGGAATGTCTCAGTACCACCATTGCTCTGTACGGACCCGCTGTGTCCTGGGATGGTGCCAGTGTGGCTCCCTGGGCTTATCCATGATGTGCCAGACTGAGGGCTCTGGTGGTCAACAGGGCCAGGAGGCCAGCAGAGCATGTTGGCACCTCCTTGATAAAGCCAGTTGGGACCATCCCCACCTTTCCACCTTGAAAAAAGTGACCTGTGGCACTTTAGACTTCCTAGGGAAAGCTGGGCACAAAGGGACTGAGAGTTGTTTATTTGGGAATATTGCTGGTTTTGCAAGGAAAAGTTGAGTTCTGACATGTTCCTCTTCAGTGGCCCAAACCCTAAAGGTATTGATGAGCTGAAGGTGCCAGAGAGGCACTTTGTGGCAGCTACACTTGGTGTGCAGGATAATCTCCCAGGCTGCCCAGATAATCTGTTTATTTTAGCAAATGGGGAATAATCCTCCTTTTTCTCCCCTGCTGTTGCTTCCCAGGAGATGTCTCCTGGCCCACTGAGTCCCTCTCAGAGCAGCTGGGATTTTTGTGTGGTAAAATGGGGCTTTTTACCCCACTCGTCAGCTCTGCAAAGCCCAGGAGTTTTGTCCAATGTGGCTGCCACCATGGCTGAGCCTTCAGAAAGCTCTTTCAGTGCGGTGGGTTCTTCAGCTCAGCCAAGGGCAGGAAACTTGCTCCAGGGGTCTGCGGGTGCAACAAGGGAGACCAGGATGTCCATTTTGGAGCAGCTCCTTTGGCTACAAGTGGGACAGACCCCAGGACTTCCAATGCTACCACTACCATCCAAAATAATGGTTGCGTTATGGGGCTGTAGACCAGGATCCAGGACCGGGTGCTACTCAGGTGGGAATGAGTGTCTGTTGCAGCGCTGGGGTTCTGCTTAAGCCTGTGTTTGGGGTGCTCAAAGGTGTAAAGCCTGTTGGGACAATGTTGGTGGACCAAGCATGGGGGAAAGATTGAAACTGCTTTCCAGTTCATACTGGGCATGTACCCTGGAGTCACCTGTCCCCATGGTCAAATATGCCTGGGGTCTGCCCTGGAGAAACCCTTGCGTGGTCCAAAGTGGAGTTGACATTAAATCACTTGAAGACCAGGATCACACTGATCTGTTGAGCCCAGTGTGCCCTCTCACCTCTGCTTGATCCAGCACATCATCAGGGGAGATCTCCTTTCTGGGATGACTTTGCAGGAGCAATGCACAGGTGCTTTTAATATGTGCATGGACACACTTGAGGAGCTGTGGTCTTTCCAGATGAGCTGGGGAGCTCTGCTGGTGCCAAAGCATGTTACCCACCTGGCTGAAAGGCAGGAGGTGATGTGTGGGAAAGGAGGGAGGGTTTGCTTTACCTCCTGCACATTAATTGAGCAACAAGTGAATTCCCTGTCTCTTGGTTTGGAAAAGCCCTCCAAACCTGTTTCCCGTGAGCTGGTGTTTAAGTCCCATTTTGATTTGGCTTGTGCTTTGTCTTTGTCTCTGTGGGAGTGCTGGATGTGCTTATCTTGACCCCGGCCAGCAAGACTGTAGCATAAACTGCCTTTAGTGCAATTCCCTGGCATGAATCCTTTGGCACTTGAGAAAAGACGATCCTGTTGGTTCTTCTGATTTTGCATCCCCATCTCTCTGTGCCTTCTCTATGCCAATGGAGTGGAGATGGTTATTTCTGAATGGGCAGCACTTTTGTTCAGCTGCACCTGGGCTACAGCCTGAAATCTCCCAAGGTGCTGGATCTACTCCTGTTACACGTGACACGTGGTTGAGAGGGTCCCCCAAATAAGGGGTAGCGTGTGTCCCAAATAGAGCACTGACCCACATCCTACCCCATATTTCTCCTCCACCCACCAGCCTGCTCCACCTTATTCTGTGGTATTCACTCGGTCTACCTTGGGGTTAACAAATCATTATTTCCAAACCCAAAATGCTTCCATGCTTGAAGGATTGCTTTCTTTTATTTTGTCTTTTTTACCTTTCAGTGGTTTTAAACTATAAATGGCTGAATGCGAACACTGGAGGAAATCTTCCAAAACTGACATAAGGTCCGTTTTACAGCCTCTTCTCTGCTCCAGGGTGCCCCCACTGAGCACCAGATTCATGCCCTGAGATAAAAACAAACCCTCTCCCTGGACATGGCCAATGGAAAGAGGGACTTTCCCAAGGCAATTTGTCCCACCAAATCTCCAACTTCCCTTCTGAAGATGTTCCCATTTGGGTGATCACCACCGTCAATGGAGAGAGGCACCTTCCTGAGGGAACTCATCCCACCAAATCTGTGGCTTCCCTCTTACAGTTATTTCTATCTCGGGCAACGGTGTTCCCAGCCAACGTGGTCCTTTAAGCCCTTGAACTACGCAGGATTGGCTGATTCTGGGTTGAGCCATTGGATCCTTTTTTTCATGCAGCATTTGGTTTCTCCACTGGAACTCCCCGGGGAGATGCTTCCGTGTGTTTGAACGGACACCTGCCCACTCCAGGCCTTTCCAGCCCCCAGACATGGTGTTAAACACTGCAAAGTGTGTCAGGCTTCGCGTTCCGTGTTGGGACATGTCTGAGGCATTAGGCTCTGAATGCCATGTGGAGATCGGGAACATTTTTGTGGCAAGCTGCCATCTTCCCCCCGGATCGTTTACCTCTTGAGTGACAAACCCAGCTCTGAAATGCTTCTAATGCTTTGCAGTGCTGTGGCTTCTCTCATGTCATCGTCTCCCAGCGCGGTACAGACATTATCTAATTACAGCCCTCCCTGAAGCAAAATGGGGCAATTCCTGGCATTTTCAGCGTGCTTGTGTTTGTATCGTATGGAGCCAATCCAGGCAGACAGGTAATCCCAAACACTGGTGATGCTTGAGTCTACCTCTGCAGGCTGCTGCCTCCTTGGATGATGGTTGGAAAGGACAGTTGAAAGTAGGGCAAAGGTTTTCAACATGTCTTTGCTCAGGAGCTCAGGTCATTATGGAAATAGTCCTTCACATTGAGTTTTCTGAAGTTTAGGTGCCTGGACAAAGTCCAGCACCTCCACTGGTTTCAATGGGAGCTCAGATGCCAAGTGCCTAAAAAGACATTTACCGTGGGCACCTCATTTGGATGAGTGACTTTCATCCCTAATGTTAGGTGGGATGAATCCCACCTCAGTTGCAACTAGTAGTGGTGGGACCATACTCCAGGCCCTCACTAGAGCATATGCACTCATTTTCTTCTTGCACAGATGCAGCCTGGCCACGTGGGCTCTGTGTGGGGTGGAAAATATTACACCAGATGTGTGGTCTGGGGTTATTAGTCAATGGGTGAATTGCAAGCCCACTCCTCTAGCTGTCAAGCAACATGGTTATTTAGATTCGAAACCAGGAGTTTATTTCCCCCCTCCCCCCCGCTTTTTTTTTTTTTTCTTGCCCACCCCTTTTGGCCAATACACTTGGATGATTTACTGATGCAAATCTGCCAGATTAAGTAATTGATTTGAAGCCTCTTGAGTGCCAAGAAAGAAATACTCCACATTAAAATAATAAAAAATCTGCCAGCAAATCCAGCCCTAAATACTGTTTAAAGACTTCTGAAAAGCTTGGCTTGACACTAGCAGGGCCACCCAGGCTCCTGTTCCCATGTCCCCTACCCCGGTGCCCTTGGAGGATCCTCCACAAGGACGAGAATGGGTTTTTATTCCCATCCCTTTCAGGAGCCAGTGGGGTGCATCGGTGCCTTCCAGCTTGAGAGGTGGGAAATAATTATATTCCAGGCTGGGAAATTGTAACAGTAGAAATTTTCTCATTCCTCAGCAAGGTGAGCTCCAGGCTGCCAAGTAAAGAGCAATGAGCAGCATTATGGGAGGATGACTGGTGAACGGATCAACCCATCCTAAGGTCAGAGATCCAAGTTCAAGACTCTTTCTACCCTCTGTCTTGCCCTTGTCGTAAACTCTTCAAGGAAGGGAGAGATTTGATTGTGGAAGCACTTAATTACTCATTGGAACGGGTATGAACTACTCTGGGGATGGACATTTCTCCTTTGCTTTTAATTAGATATCCTGGGACAAAAGAATATTTCCTTGCAAGTTTGGTATGAACTGAGATGTGCCTAGGAAAACGCTCTTTCTTTATGAAATGGAAAAACCTCAAAAAATTGTTCAAAACACAACCTCACGCTCAGCTGCTCTCTGAATAAAATTTTTGGTGGCCTATACTGGACGATAATTTTGCCTGGTAAGCCCAAGTGGAATAAACTAGCAAAGGAAAGTATAAAAATATTGCAGAAAGCCTTTGTCCTTTCTGGATTTCTGCAAATAAAGGTTTGATTTAGCCCATGGCAAAAATATTTCAGTGGGGACTTCAGGGGGATAAAGTTAATTGAGGATAAGAAGTGAAATGGAGATAGGAACCTCTTCCAAAAAGACTTTGAAAGGTGACAAAAGGTGGAGTATCGTCTATGAAAACAGTTCATAGTACATTTGTTTCCTGTATGGCAGGATGAAAGGTGGTCAAGATAAGAATGAGAAATTCAGGGGTTGTTTTAACCATTGCTGCTAAATCACTGCATTTTGGAGCCTAATTCTGCAGTTGAAAATTGGCTGCTGGTTTCAGGCCCATCACTAAAGCTGAGTTTAGGAACCTCTCACAAGGCAAGTCTAAATGAAAACAGCCAGAGAGCCCCAAACAGGGATAAAAAAATTCATAGCTGTGCTCACAAACAAAAAAGATTTGATCATCCTGGGCCCCGGTTTCTCACTTGCAAAAAATGCCAGGAGCAGATTCAAAGCTTCTCAGTTATTTTGAACCTCAAAATAAATACCATTGATTCAGGGAAAACCTCAGGAGGGCTGTCTACCCAGTAATTTTTTTCAGCATTTTTTTTTCCCCACAATTTTTTTTTTCTGGGGAATATGGTTTCAGCATTGCCAACCACTGTGTCATTCTTGGGGTTCTCGGTATTTCTCCTCTTGCCGTGCCAGCTCTGGAATTCAGGAGAAATCATGACTTTCCTTTTGAGAAACCAGCAGCTTTTATCTCGTAAAGAAGCATGGAAGACCTTGGAAAACCTGGATGCTACAAATTCAAAGTTGACTGAAAGAAAAAGGCTGCCTCCAAAGTCTAGATGGCTAAAACGATTACACGTGTTTGAAATCCTCTCTTTTCCCGACCCGCTCATCTTTCTCAGGGCTCCCTCGCTTGTCAGCTGCTGAATATTTGAGTTGCCAGTCCTGTGCTGCTACAACTTGGTTAAGACCTGGCAACTGAAGATGATAATTAGTAAAAAATTATCGCACCACCAGGAAAACTAAAAAAAAAAACAAAACACCAAAAAACCCAAACAAAAAAAAAAAAAGGGGGAGAAGAATGGCATGACTGGAGCTCCCAGCTTGTGCTTGGCATGCTTTTTCTTTGGCAGTGTATTTTTGTTTTTTGGGAGACTCCCTCAGAGAGCTGGTGAGCGCCCTTCATGGTCAGGACTCTAATTAGCCACTTGTCTCTCCCTGCAGGCATCTGGATAGGCTTCCCTAGCACGTTGTGCATCCTTCGGTAGGGCACGGAGGGGAGGCTGGCAGCCTCGGGCTTCACAGGGTGCAGAATTTGCATTGGCTTAATCGGAGGTAGTAGAGTTGGCCTGTCTCTATTTTTCTCCTTCCCCCCCCCCACTTTATTTTGCTTTGTGATGGGCTGCTGAATGCATGAAGTGATGTGAATTGGTTTGATTTAATTAATCCGTTTAAAAAATATAGATCTGGTGTTTGTATATTTCCCCTCCATCTCTCTTGACAGATTGTTGGCTCTCTGCTCCAGCAGGCTCGTGAGCCAGCAAACTCCCTCTGCTGGCACGCTTACCTCCCATTTTCCTCTAGCCAGAAATGTATGATATAATCAGACTTTCCCCGGCGGTATGATCATCTTCATGGGAATGACACTACGCATCGATTTCCTCACTTTCTACACCAGTTGTAGCGCATATTAGCATCCTGGGGATGCTGCGAGCCCCCATTGCTAACCTGGCAGCAGGTGATGGACAAGCTAATGTGGACATCCCCGTGGGAGCAGGGCTCTGTCAAATGGCCACTCTTGGTGCCGGCGTGGTTCCCTGATCATGTAAATTTTCTAGCAAGGACACAGGTCAGGCATGAGGGATCTGGGCGTACTTACTCGCGAAGCAAATTATTACCCAGGTTGAGTAACTGGCGTCTGCCCAATAGGGCATGAGAGAAACTTTCTGGAGAGATTCTGCCTGTCTAGTGCTGGGACCTTATCAGGGCAGGACTATGTTGAGGAAGGATGTTTATCCATTCAGACACTTTTTGTTAAAGAGATTTGTCCTCCACCAACCAAAAAAGCCCATACTCATGTGGAGAGCTTCCTCCTCTGCTGTGGCAAATGTACTTGACGGCATTGAAGGTGTACCTGAGCCCACCCTTGAAAGCAGCCACTGTGCTAAAGTGTTTGCTTGGTTCAGAAATGTTAAGAGAGGGAATTTCTCTTTAGGAAGCTCAGAGATGTTGGTTTTGAGTTCACTCTGTTCATGATCTAAAGCTTCTCGAAGTCAATGCAAAGCTATCGCAGACTTTGAATCAGGCTCTGAGCCCACGAACTCATACGTGAGTAGGAAAGGAAGGAAAAAAGGCAGCAGATATCTCCAAATGAAGAAAGATCTCGTGTCCAGAATCCCACCCTGAGATGCCAGTCACTGGAGGGCTGGTTCTGCTCTCCCTGCTGGACACCGCAGAGGATACCCTTCTGCATCTCCACCTGTATCAATGTCCAGTTTGCTTTCGAAACCTGCTGAAATTTTGTCCTTTGTTCTACAGAGCAACACCCATCTTATGCAAAGGTTGATTTTTTTAAAATGGTTTCTTTATTATCTTTTCCACTGATACATAAATGTTTTATCTTTACCTGTATAGCTTCAGCAGGCTGTGTTCTAAGTAATGAATGTGCCTTTCTTCTCCAGCACTGCTAGGGTGTGAAGCTGGTGCAAGTGAAGATTGGTGCCTGATCAGGATGGAGAAGTTGACTGCTGAAGGGCTTTGAAGTCCTTTGTAGGAGGATTCTTCTCTTTCTTGTGACTGCCCTAGACCTATAGAATAATTATTTGGGTGGGAAGGGACCTGCAGAGGTCATCTGCTCCAACCCATGGTGTGGTCTAAGCCATTAACTTGACCTGTGCCAGCTAGCAGGACTTGAGGACAGGGTGGTGACTGTTCCCACAGGTGGCGTGGATGGGACTGCTTTGCAGTTCACAGGAACTCAATTGTCCGTGATCTGAAATTCGTTTGAGTTTGTCATCGATGTGGTTTGGACCTGGGCCAGCCAGGGCTCTCCCAGGCAATCTCCATGAAGCAGGGAGAGGACTACAGACCGCAGGCTCACCCTAGGAGGCAGTTTAGATGCAGCCCCCTTTGCTGGAGGGTTGGAGGGCTGGATGGCACAGAGGCAGGGCTGTTTGCTCAGCCCCCAGTTCCCAGATGGATGGGTTTTGGCTGCCTTAGCGCCAAGGAGTGGGTGCTATGTTCTTGGTGTCGTGATGTGAGGCTTTTAGGGATAGCATAGAGCCAACCTGGTGCAGTCAGTGCCCGTGCTGCCTTTGCCAAGAGCCAGTTTTGCTTGGGGAAAGGTGTTATCTTGCTCTAGAGTGGAGCTGGCGCACAACCAGGGTGACCCTAAAGACCTGGGAGCAAGAGAAGAAGGAACAGGAGATGGTGGCATCTTCCAGGAGAGCGGGAGAAAGGCGGGTGGTGATGTATGAAATGGCCCTAGGAGCAGCCAAGCTTGGGAACCCGCCGAGAGCCATGTTATGTGAACACACTGCACTGCAAGAGTGCATTGGGTGGCATTCACGTCGTGTAGGCAGTGTCAGAGGACAGAGCTCTGGTGTCAGGGAGGTCTGGGAGCAAAGAGGGGGCACTGGCAAATGGGAGGAAGGAGATGGAAGAGGGCAGGGGGGCAGACTGGCTCCGGCAAGAGCAGGCAGGGCTGCACAAAGAAGGGCTGCATCTTGCAAACAGCTGCAATCCCAGGGCAGTGTGTTGGCAACATGAGATATGTCAGCAGGCAGCAGTTAGGGCTGCAGCATGGAGCCTTGCTGACCACCCAAAGAGATGACCTGCCTGGGGGACCGTGGACAGCCTGAGTCTCACTCAGTGCCTGCCCTGGGGCTGGCACAGCTGGATCTGGGCAGGTCTCTGCCCCCACCATGGCAGCATGCTTTCCCAAGTGCCCCAGGACACAGACATGGCCCTGAGGTCCCACCAAGTGCCTTCAACCTCTCCAAGTGTGAGGAGCATCTTCCTGCCAATGTGAGTCCTCGTGTGGAGATCACATGCCCGTTTCTGTTTTGTGAGGGGGGTCACAAGCAGCAGATGGTTGGGAGAGCAGCAGGCTGTAGCTTGCACTGTGTCGTGGTTTCTCTCTGTCTCTGATGGAGGGTGGTCTGACACTTCCTGTTAGAAGTTGGTATTTCCAGTTTCTTCAAACTGTCAAATGTTAAGTACTTGGGATGAAATTTTCCAGGCCCACATCGGTGTGTTTGCCACAGCTGAAAGCTGAGACTGCAGTGGTCTGTCCCTCCCAGGAGCAGATGCTGGTTTTGCTGGTGTAAGCTGATGCATGTTGGGGGCAAGAACATTAGCAATGGTGTTAGCGTTGAGGATTTTGTCCTCCTGCAAAAGCAAAATAGAGTGTATTCCTCCAGGGAGGAACCCCTGCTGTTCGCACATGGAGAAACCAGTTGAAGTGCAGAAGCCAAATCCTGTAACAGCCCATCTTCACGGATAACCCACCAAGCACACGACCACTGCCATGTCCTGCCCTGCACCTGAGATGTGGCTGGTTTGTCTTTGAAGCTTTCCATTGCAGTGACCATCATTGGCAGCTCAAGGAAGCCCCGTAGATTAGCAAAACTTGACAAACCCCGTGGAAGTATAAATTTTCATTGAGACGGTACCTGCAGATTATGGGGATGGGGTTTCTCAAGCTCAGAATAGCAGCTGCTGTGGCTAATGTCTGTCAGTCGTGCCATTTCTGGACTGAAAGTGGTTTCTCGATGAAACAGCTGAACAGAGCCAGCTGAAACCACCTGCTTTGTGCAGGTATCACAGGGACTTACCTCTGTCTCATTCAGAGCTGGGAACCTGTCCAGGACCACATTGCTGCTTGCTTTTCTGAGCCCTAACACTCTTTTTTTTTTTTCTTTTTTTTCCCCTTCTTTAAGGGGCTTTCTTTGAGCCATTCTGTAGGCATGCTGCTCCAGGGGCTGCTCATCTCCTGCAAGGTCACTCACTCGCCAGTATCAGACCCCACATTCCGGCGGGCAGCTTGACACCTTGGGCTCTCACAGGCCAGCAGTGGCAAAGCAAATTTTCCTTCTAGGCATGTTTGAAAGAAGGCATCAGAGAATAATTTCCAGTGGAAAAATACCAAACTTTTGCACTTGACTGAGAACCAAAATAGATTGCAACAGTGCTTTTCTCTGGGAGGAATTTTCCTACCTGGGGGCGGGGAGCGGGGGGAGGAAGGGCTTGAACGGACAGGTATGAGGTTAAAAAGTATTGTCAGGTCCTTGTTTTGCACCAGCAAAAGGGGAGGTTGGTGGCAGGGCATCTCTTCTGCACATGCTGTGCACCAGGGACAGGCACTGCACCTTGCTTTGAGCTTCTTGTTGTGTTTTCCTTCTGCATCAGCAGGGCTGGCTGGCTGGTGTCCCAGCAGCCAAGGAAGGACTGGAATACATTGTGTTCTGCCATGGTATATGTTATGCAATCATTTAATTTGCTGCATATGGTTGTTGACTATCCATATGATTTCACAGAATCATGGAAGAGCTGAGGTTGACAGGGATCTTTGGAGATAGTCTAGTTCAAACCTCTGCTCAAGCAGGGCCATCTGAAGCAGATTGCCCAGGACCATGTCCCATTGGGTTTTGCATATCTCCAAGGCTGGAGGCTCCACAGCCTCTCTGGGCAACCCAGTCCACTGACCACTTTCACAGTGAAAAAGCTTTTTCTTACATTTAAATGGAATCTCTTGTATTTCAGTTTGTGTCCTTTTAATTATTTTATTTTGAAGGTCCACCAGGGTCTTTGAAATAAGCCTCCTTTTCAGTGCTCCTTTGTGTTCATCAGTCTGCTGGCCAAAGGTCCAAATTCAACTCCAAATTCAGCCTCCAAGTCTCTGGGGGTGATATGCAGACCTGACCCTGCTCTATGGATGGTCCCACCTGACCTACCCTGTTTGTTGGGGAACAGTGAAGAAGCTGGGCCACCTTTTAAGCCACACCTTCCACTACCTAAATATCTCACCAGCCATCACTGTGGCCCATACAGGTGTTGGGACATAGTGTGCAATTGGCTTCTCAGTACTGAGAAGGGGATGGGTGCTTGTCCGGTGACTTCCTACCATTACCTGGGTGGCAGGATCTGGCCCCACAGCTGACAATGGGCTGCTTGTTGGGCTGAGGCGTTCAGCAGGACCCCAAGGTAAAGGGGAGACTCCCTTTTACTGCTTCTTGCTTAATAACAGGCTTGAGGATATTAATTACCTTAATTAGAGCTGGCCAAACCTGTTTGGCTTGGAGCTGGGAGTCGGTGGGGACCAGCTCTCTCAGCTTTTTTCTGCTCTCGGGTCTCATGATGTTCCCCAAAGAGAGAGACCTGTTCTATTTCAAACATAATTAAAAGGCTCTTGAGAGGCTCCTTAGATCCTGCAGCTTTCTGAGCAAGGAGCCCTCTCTTCAGTAAGGGGCTGTTCCCTAAACAGCAAGGAAAGTGGCTTTATCTTACTGCCCTCCCCAAAATAAAACCAGGTATTTTTAGTAATGCGGGGTGGCACCTTCTCAACCATGGGTGTAAGGCACATGGCTGCAAAAAAACTCATTCTTGGGACTGTAAATCACCTTTGGAAATGTGGAGGGTGGGTTTTCCTATGAGGAACTTGGGCCAGTCGTGAGGCTGGAGGCAGCTCGGCCCCCTGCTTGGCTGGCAGTGCAGGCAAAGCCTCCTGCCTCAGTTTCCCAGATGCAAAATGTACCACGTGCTGTCCAGTCATCACTTTTACTGGCACATATGTAATATTTCTCTGTGGCCTGGGGAATCACAAGCAGTAAAGTTTGGTGACTTAGTTGCTCAGGGTTCGTGACTCAGAGAAGTGACTTCCTGGGGAGTGCCACGTCAATGCAAGGTGA
This sequence comes from Falco punctatus, assembly GCF_963210335.1. Classification (NCBI taxonomy): domain Eukaryota; kingdom Metazoa; phylum Chordata; class Aves; order Falconiformes; family Falconidae; genus Falco; species Falco punctatus. The sequence continues at coordinate 53,686,508 of NC_137583.1, read as the reverse complement.
GACTTTGGGTTCTTATTGCCATGTGGCTTCTCTCCGGGTTTCCCAGGTTGTTGTCACTCTCCCATAATAGGTAGTGTTTGCTGATGACCTGTTGACACAAATCACCTTTCTTTTTTCCTTTAACTGAAGGTGCTGAGCTCACCTCAGGTTGACCTCCAACCAGTGATTTATGCACTTGCAGGTCATGCTCTCCCTGTGGCTGAGAGACGATATTGGTGTGGTCCAATCTACAATTCATCTTGCAAGAAAGCAGGGCTCTCTGTGGAAGCACAGTCCCTGCAGCATGTACAAGTGGCGTGTCACACCAGGGCTGTTGGTCCCTAACCTTCTCTACAGCCCAAGGCATGACTGAACCCATGCCAGATACCTCCAGTACTCCCTGTGTTTGAGTAACGACCTTGGCACTCTGTATCCTGTACTATCCTGTCTGTGCTAAGCAGCTCCAAAGCTTCCATCTCCTCCTGAGAAAGCATGAGGACATGCTGTGGGCCAACCCTCTTTAGCAGGTGTCACAGAGTAGGCACTATCCAGATGAAGGCATCTCAGTAAGATTGTTGAACTACCGTCTCATCTGCCTGGGGTCCCTCTGTCTTCAGGGGAGAGCTTCCTCCAGAAGGATATTTGGAGCTCCTAAGCTGGGGTTTTGCCCTGAGTCACCTCCCAGAGGCACCTATCATTTTGCAATTCTTCTGAAGGCTCTTAGAGATATTTCTTATTCAGTTACAGCAGTTGGGATCCATCATGCCTCACTGGTGCCATGCGTGTGTGATTGATACAGCCAAAGTGAGACTTGCCTTAGCCTAAAGAAGAAGAGATGAAATGTACCTTTTCCCTTCAGTGACTACACAGGGAGCCTGGGGTTCTTCACAAAACATCTCATGAAGGTTTGAACCCATATAGGGGTAGCCCTGGGTCATCACATGACCCTCAAGTTGACTTTGTTTCATTGCTGCTAGAACTGATGGTATAGACCTGGCTGGGTCAGGTGCAGGGCCCAGGGTCTGTTCTCTGGGCAGGTAGGCATGTGCATGAGCACTGAGCAAACCTGGCCTTCTCCCCCTTCCAAACTACCAGCTGGAGAGGATCCAGCAGTGCTGGGGTACCCAGAGCAGTGACTGACGTCCCCACACTATATACCAAGCTGGACTGGTAGGGTGTCTATTATCCTGTTTACTCTTTTCCTCTACACGGCAAGGAGAATGCTATCTCCTTTGGTGGAACACCATGCTGCCTATAAAACATAGGTAGAAAACACACAACATGGTGCATAGGTTTGGTCCACACAAAGCAGTGTTTTCAATGAATAAAATATTTGCACTTAGAAATACTTTGTCGGGTGCAGATGATTTTTAGCCATTTAGCCAACTGGCTTTTCCAAGCCAAAGGGACAAGGTGCCCATCGTAATCCTCTTCCTCCTCTTTTGCATTTCTTGGTGAAGGGTGGACACCCAAAGGTACAGTATCCACCAGCTACTGCTATGACACATTAGAGAAAGCATCTATCACATTTATTACTTTAATCCTGACTCAGTGTGTGAGTATTTGGAAGGTTAGGAGAGCTGTGGGCTGTCCCAGCCCTGAGATATATATAATTCTTGCATTTGCTCAGTTGAAGAACAGATTCAGCTGAAGGCTGCGTGGGAATTACTCAGCTAATTTTTGCGTAGGCATCTTGCCTTGTGCTGCACACAGCACTTCTGTGGCCACTGAGTGGGGCAGTTCAGGAAGCCAACAAATGGGGAACAATTCCCCCAACAGAGACTACACTGGCTGAGGGACACCCTCAAGGTCCCTTCCAGTTATATCGTAGTGATTCCACTTCTTAAAATGCCTTTTTTCCTTTTCTCTTTCCTTTTTAATTTTTCCTTCTCTTTCTCTCTTTCTTCTTCTCTCTTTCTTTCTTCTTCTTTCCTTTTGTTAATTTTTATTTTCCCTCTTTCTCTCTTTCTCTCTTTCTCTCTTTCTCTCTTTCTCTCTTTCTCTCTTTCTTTCTCTTTCCTTCTCTCTTTCTTTCTCCTTCTCCTTCTCCTTCTCCTTCTCCTTCTCCTTCTCCTTCTCCTTCTCCTTCTCCTTCTCCTTCTCCTTCTCCTTCTCCTTCTCCTTCTCCTTCTCCTTCTCCTTCTCCTTCTCCTTCTCCTTCTCCTTCTCCCTGTTCAACAGGGCTGCTCTCACTCATGCTTGTGAAACACCAGGTCAGAGCCCAGGCTGTAGGCTGGCACCTTGTCCGTCTATGTGACAGGGACCTTAGTGGACGTGGCACTGCTGTTGCTGGAACCTGTGTACACGGGTGTGATGATAAAACAGACCATGGAGGTTATGAACTGGAAAGATGGAATTTCACACTAAATGGTGTGAGGTCAGGTATTTGGGGACATATTCTGTAATGTTAAGAGGTCTATTATATTGTACAAATAAAGTACTTATAGCTGGGTACTAAATATTAGCATGGTATCACTGGGGACCAGTCTTAAAATTTGTGTATGTGTGTGTGTTTGTGACCTGATTTAGGGGTCTGTCACCCTGTATTTGCCATTGACATTGTGCATGACCTCAGCAGGCCATTCCTGCTGGAGGTGGTCAGGCACGTTAGGTGTGCCTTCTCCCTCCTCAATGACAGGAACCTGGTCCACGGGCCAGCCACTACCTTCCTCCAGACCAGCTGTCCTCCACCTTTGCTGTTTGGTGTCTTCTAAAGCTGAGCTGCAGGCATGGTCCCAGGCTGTCCAGCATCTCCAAGGGCAGAGGCTGCAAGTGGGTTTCAGGGGGTCTCACTCCTGCTAGACCCCTTCAAGGCTGTCAAGGTTGGTCCCAGCCACTCTGTTACACTTTGTCCTTAATGCTGAATTAAAGACCCTTCTACATTCCCTTGATTACAAATTTTGCTCAAGCCACTTCTTCATCTTTTTAAAGCACTATGAGTCCAGAGGAGGCCACGGAGATGGCCAGAGGGCTGGAGCCCCTCTGCTGTGCAGCCGGGCTGGGAGCGCTGGGGCTGTTCAGCCCGGAGAAGGGAAGGCTCCTGGAGAGCCTGGAGCACCTTCCAGCACCCAAAGGGGCCGGCGAGGAAGCTGGGGAGGGGCTTTTCCCAAGGGCCTGCAGCGCCAGGACAAGGGGGAACGGCTTTGCGCTGAGAGAGGGCAGATGGAGATCAGAGCTGAGGGAGAAATCCTTCCCTGTGAGGGCGGCGAGGCGCCGGCACGGGCTGCCCAGAGCAGCTGTGGGTGCCCCAGCCCTGGCAGTGCCCAAGGCCAGGCTGGACGGGGCTGGGAGCCACCGGGGCTGGGGGAAGGGGGCCCTGCGCGTGGCAGGGGTGGGACTGGGGGGTCTTTAAGGGCCCTTCCAACCCAAAAACATTCTATGACTCTGATTCTATGATTCCTAAGCCTCTGAGTTTGGAGCTGGCTTCCTAGATCTCAAACAACTCGTGCAGCTTCTTCCCCCAGTCCTGGTACTTCAACAGCATCTCCGACTTCTTCCAGGAAATGTGTCCTGTGTTATGTCTTACCCTAGGAGCAAAAAAATTGTTGCTTAAGCGAGTTTCAGGCATCTCAGCCTGTGACCTTTCTGTAACTATTTGAATAAGTGTATTGACTTGTTCTGTGAATTATAAACTCCATTAACTCTTTAGTGACTGCCCAATGCTTGGTGAGAAGGGCTCAGATCCAGGGCATATCTAATGTGCCAAAGTCTCATCAAGCTTATGGGAATGAGGAGCTTAATCCCTGCTGCAGATCTGGTTCGAAATACCCTTTTCAGTGGCAAAGGCTGACAGCTGGTGGTTAGAAATTCAGAATTAGTAACTTCATCACCCAGCACTGTAACCTCTTTGTTAAATGCTTTCTTAACTTTCAGTCTATGAGAAATAAATGTACTGTGCCTTTAATCTTGCCCTGCTAACGTTTTCTTCTTAAAAAAAACCCAAAAAACCCAACACCAACACACAACCCAAACCGACTGCACTCCAGCAAACACCTGTATTGCCACTGAAAGGCCTTTTGCTAATATATTTTTCCCCCTGTTCTTCTTGATCACACCTGTCTAGCTTTGGGCAAAATAAAATATTCACATAGCTGCCAGAAGTAAAGTTCTTTCCTGGCTTGAGCTACCGTGTGTAAAGATCTCCAAAGAAATGTCAGATCACTTTATTGAATCCTACTGAAAACTTGTTTGACAGTAACATGCAGAAAGGATCAGGACCTCTCTGTAATTGCCAGTGAGTTGAAAAGAGCGTTTGTTTTGGAGGCTTAAAAATGTTTTTTAATTTCTTTCTTTTTCTTTTTTTTTTATTTTTAATTTTTGTGATGATTTTTGAATGCATTAGGAACTGCAAAGAGCTCTCCGTGCACAGTTGTGTTTGCAGAGATGCATGAACAAGGCTGCCTGCTCACCAGGAGGTGGGAGGGCTGGACCTGCAGCAGGGTTGCAGCCACCTCTGGCGCAGTGGGGCAGGAGGCAGAGCCAGCTGGCAGCACCGTGGGGCTCAGCCTGGCCAGGGCCCACCTTCACCTGGGCAATTTCTCAGGTGCTCTGAGCTTCACATGGGAGTAAAAAGCACCTTTATGCAGGGGACTTTTGCCCCTATGAAGCCCCTGCGTGTGAGCAGGTCAGAGCTGTTTCAGAGAGGCAAATTCCACCCTTTGCATGCTGGGTCTTACAGCCCTGTCTTCCTGTGAGTGGAAACAAACACCTATTGTAGTGGGGAAAATAATTAGGAGCAGGTGAAAGCATATTTTTAATGATCCTCTGACCAAACTGATATTTAATTCACAATAGAAATATTTGCCTTTCCAAATCCTTGCCTGTTGCCCCCAGGTGTTCATTACAGTTTGTCACTCCATCTGCTGTGTAAAATAGATGTTCCTCCTTCCTCCTCCCAGTGCTAACCTTTGCCTTGGCATCCTGTGGAGCACTTCTTTAATTACTCTTTAATTTTGAAAGGAGTAACCTGGGATTGCTAATATGATTTTAGTTGCTGCCTTTGAGATGGGGAAGGCAGCTGGAGAATCTCTGGAACCCCCATTTCTATCTGAGCTTCTCATATCACTTCGATGTGAGCTAGCCTGTTTCAAGTAGTCTACCAGACCTCAAAATCTGGTTTGTGGGAACACTTGATACCCAGCTCTGGGTCTCTTTTCCCCAAAAGCTGTTGTTCCTCTTAGTCGAAGATGAAATCTCCATCCCTGGAGATGGAGACTCACTTTGAGGTCTAAATTTGCCCAACAGCCCACTGCTTCTCAGGCTTTCTCGAATCCTCAGTCCACATCCAAGATTTTTCAGATTCAGACCCTGGCCCCAGACTTCCTGATGTCTCTGTTCTCCCATGGTCATGTCCCTACTAAATAGCACCCTGGATCTCATGGCTCTTGTGGGAAACCTGAAGCCACCACCAGCAGCAACTCAGAAAATACACAGAGGAATCTCAGCTTCCTTGGCTTGAATGGAAGTCCAGCAAATTCAGTAAGGGTGGGATTCTTCTCACCTGCCTTTTTGTGCCCACAGGGTTTATTTGGGAGTCTGAGGCAGTCACCTGCATTTCACTTTGTTGCCTATAAAAAGAAATGGGAAACTCTTGAGGAAAAGGTTCAGTCTGTGTCAGACGGGGACTGAGGACACATCAGAGAAGTTTGCACCTTGCCTGGATGTTCAAAGTTAGGAGGGTTGGATCATTCCCAAGGTTTTTATCTCCTAGCAGAGCTTTTCATCTGTCCCAAGGGGACCTATTTTTGACAGTGAACACAGCATCTCAGTTGTACTCATGTTCTTGGTAGAGCCAGGGCGACTGATTCAGCCAGGCTGAATCTGGTTTGTATTGTAGACATGGACACACATGTTTATCACACTCATTTTGGCATTGTTATCTAGACCTTTGGAACCCAAATACACCTTTCTGTGTTGCAAAATTAAATAGCCCAAGGCAAAGGGACTTGCCCAAGGACATAGAAGGAGCCAGACCCACAACAGGACAAGGCTGAGGAAGAAGAGCTGGTGGAGGCAACAGTTTCACCTTGGAGGCATTGATAGTGAAATGCGTGGTTGATGATAGAAGTGATGTTTACTGTCCAGTTCCTCTGGACATCACATTTCACAGCTGAAGGAATGACCAAATGCTTTCTTGGCTTTGCCAGCAGGAGCCCTACAATTAGCCAATATCCTAAGCAAAGCCCCCTCGTAAAACCAGCATGGGGTCAACCAGGGCTTCATCCTAGGAGGGACTGCACACAGTGTTAATGTCCAGACACCAGGCACACGAGCTGATTTAGAACACGTCATGTGTTCACAAGGACTCATGAAGTGTCATGTTGAAGGGATTGATTGGGGAGGCTAACATGCCCCACCTCCCACCCAAAGGATGGTTTGGCATTGGCATCCCTTGTCTGTGGCTTTTTTTTTTTTTTTTTTTTCTTTACAGCTGCAGCTAGGGAAAGGGAGATGGAGTATAACTGAGCAAGGTTATCCTGGTGGCTAGGAACCTAGAGTCTGCAAAAGACCTCTCTTACCCCAGTAAGAGAAGTCTTTTCCTATGGGTTTGGGAACACTGGATAAGAGAAAGCAGGTCCTCCAACATGGCTGCACTGAATGACAAGAATAATTTCAGACCAGGTCTGTCTGCAAAAAGCTCATGCCAGTGTAACAAACTTGGCAGGGCTGTAAAATCCTTTTTCTACCAGTCTTGCAAAAGAGAGGCCAAAGAGGTTTTGATTGAAGGACATCCAATGTCACAGGAGGAGCTGGGAGTACCTGGCATCAGCCAAAGCACTTGCTTGCTGATTTGGGTGGTATGCCCACCTAGCAGCAGGAGCTGCTGTGATTGCTTGGCTGGTAGAGCTCTCTAAAGAGACCTCCTCCTGCACAGTGTTAGTGTCTGCTGGATCTCATCCATAGAGACACCTGCATTAACACAGACTTTTCCCTGTGCTGCCCGGGAGTGCAGACCCAGGGGCATGCTCATGCATGCAGGAGCCCACGCTGACAAGCTCTGGTCTGTGCAAGCATCTGTGCTCATGCTGGTGGGGTGTCCTGCATGGAGCTCTGCCACCACCTCTCTGCTCCATATCAACTCACGCAGAGCCTCTGCTGTTAAGTCAGACCATTGGAAACCTTCTCTGGGGCTCATGCTACCCCTCACAAGTGTCCATGCGTGCATGCATGTCCGTGTCCATGCATGCACATGCATATGGACTCTCTGTGTCCTATGTTAGGGACTCACAGTCCAGCACACCTGCAGGTCCAGGCTCAGGAAAGAGAAATTAGGAAGCTGAGTTGCATTATGTTTTATGCTATACTAGGGTAGAACCTATGCCCAGATCTCTCCCACCTCCTTGAAACCCGGAGTCACCATTCCCTTGGAGAGGGACAGACCTCTCCAGTGGCAGGTCAGACCTGGGGTGGCCCAAGTTGCACACGGGGAGGAGGTTTCTCTTTCTCTCTGCAGCTGTAGATGAAGCCTGCTGCAAAAAGGGTCTGATCGTGGGTATCCACTGAGTATCTGTTCTTCTTAGTGTGGAACAAACCTGGGGGATATTCAAGCTGGATCTAGGTTGCTCTGTAAAGGTGGAGAAAATTGGCAAGCAGGACTTGAAATCTCCAGTCTGCTTTGTCACAGGGGATCCAACACACGTGGAAGTTCAAACCAGCACCTCCTGAAGGTCCCTGAACAGAGAAATGTGACCTACACCGGGCACTCGTGTCTCCCAAATGCTTCCAACGCAACCCTGCATCTCTACCTGTGTTAGCTCCCCATCAGCAAATCTTCCCTGTCTCTCTCCTGAGATTGCAAACTGTTTTGGTGATGAGCTGCTGGCCTATTCTGCACCCCGTCAGCACCCAGCACGGTGAGGGCTTTGTCTCATGACAGCAAACTCGGAGGCTTTGCAGCTTCACCACTCACTAATCACTGCTAAATAAGAAAGGGGGCAGGAAGGCCGCTGAACTCATAACAGGCATGTTTAAATCAAGGAAAGAAAAATCAGAGACCAAAAATTAAGGGGCTTTGATCCTCGATTTTATGTCAACAGAGACGAAAGAAGAACACTAAGTCTTTTTACTTTTTACCAGCTGCTGCTTGAAACAAAATAATTGGATAATTAAAAGGCCTTGCCTTATGTCAATTTTATTTAGGTGCCTTGATCCACTGATGGAATGTGTCATTGATAGAAGGTTTAAGAGCTCATTAGAAAAATCCCAGAGATAAACCCAGGGCTCAGCTCCTTCAAAGGGCTGTCAGCTGGAGGGGAGCAGGGATGCTGTCCTGGAGTGGCCCAGCATAATGGTACCACAAGGGAGAAACTGTGCTGGGCAACAGCTGTAGAAAAACAGGTTATGCCATTAGCACAGCCAGGCTGCAGGTGTTGTAAAACACCCTGTGCCCTCCCTCAGCAGCTGGCTTGGGTCTGAAGGAACAAATTTGCTTTCTGTGATGGCGTGGCATTTTTCCATGCCGAGGTGGTGAAGTTTTGGTGGGGTCCCACCATGGTGTCCCATCTCAAAGCAACGATGTTTTGCAACTTCTTGATAGTGGCATTTTCCTACCCAAAAATCCCATCCCTGCTTCTCACCAGCCATCACTGCCTGCCGTGTCTGACACTGAGCACTGGGTCTTGGAATGAAGACCCTATAGGAATTAACACGGTGAGTGTACCTGGCCCTTCTCTACCTCCCTTGGCTCCCCAAGCCCCAATCTTTTTTTCACCAGACTCAGTTGCCAGCCATAAATGACTCAACAAACTTCTGCCTCTTTTGTAAACACCACCACATTAAATACATGTTTAATGCCTTGCGAGGGTATAGCCTTTCATATAAGAACTCTTCCTTGTGTAAATGCATCTCTTTAGAGCCAAGGCTGAGGGTGATGTACAGTTCTTGCCTGGGAAGATGGTGCCTTTGCAATGATTAAAACACTTGGGACAAAGAACAAATTCTTTTGAAGTATTTCTTCCCCAGATGGATTTTGGTGAAAATTTCCAAAGGCTCCTGAGAAAGAACTGATGGTCCATCAGAAGCACATTCCTGACTCCAACTGCCATGTCAGCCTCACCACCTTTGGAAGTAGAGTTCGGGGTGCTGGATAAGTAGGTGATTTTGAAAAATGAACCTTTATCTTAAATATCTGCATCAATTTGTTAACATTGGTTATATAATTATTGTCCTTGCCGACTCCGTTTCCCTGTTAATTCCTTCTGTGATCACAGTAAACTGCAGTTCACAGCCAGAGAGATGATGTGGTACCTACACTGGGTAGGACTGATTTCACGTTGTCAGAAGGGAGACAGGTAGCTTAAGCCACTCCCTTGGCCCTTTCTGGAGTCAATGGATAGAGATGAGCATCCCCAAGAGTGGCATATCCTGGTTAAAATAGGTCCCCCAGATAGATGGGAATGACTTGCCGTCTGAAAATAGCCTACTGATAGGAGAGAGGCCCCAAATGCCTAGGTGTGCCCCACATTTAGAGGTTAAAGTGAGCGGAGATGAATGGGATGCTCTTGCAACATGAAAAATTCAGGAGCCCTAGAGAAAACCCTCTGACCTGCAGCCACGCCTGCAAGACTGAATGGTCTGAGACCTGCCAGTTAGCCTGCTGTCGTGCCTTGTGCACGCTCCTCTGCATAGAAATAAGCGAAGAAATAAATAACCCACATATGCACATATAGCACATAAAGCTACATATAATGTGCATATGACTCCACACAAACACACAAAATCAAAATTGTATATGTATGCGGTATATGTGTGTCTAATGTCTGCATATGTAGCTGTCTTCAAATAGCATGAAGAGCAAAGAAAAACATATATAGATATATCACGGGGTCAAATGCAGCCTGTATGGAAAGGGTTTATATAGCTTTGCAACCCAATTATATGACCTGGAGTCAGCATGGGAGGGGGAAAGGGCTACGGTGGGTCTGGGTCCTGACTCTGGAGCAGCAATGGCAGCGCAGGCAGCTGCCTGCATTGCTAAAAGTGCCATCAGCCAAACGAACAAGCGGAGCCCCATCCCTGGCACAGTTTACGTGGTCGGTTGGAGCAGGTCTCTGGCGTGCTGAGCACTGTGTGAATCCGAGGAGGCTGTGATCCTCACAGCAGTGGGTGGTAGAAACCACAGCGTGTAAGCGATGCTTTCTGCTTTATTTGATTTGTGACTGATTTATAGGCACTTCTGTGGTGTAATTGGCTTCACTGAGCCCACTGTGGCTTTGAGCTGCCACGGCCAATAGCTGGGCTTGGCTCTAATCTCCTGCTCCCCGACCTCTCCCTGGAATGATCTGTGCACTGCTCTGACATGCGGAAAGATTATGGTGTTGTCTTAGGAACTGATTAGTTTGAATGATATCTGCATGATAAATATCTTTATAAATAGCTTTCCTGAGCATATTTCATTAGGCAGCCCTCAGTAAGCACCAGGGCTTGCTGAAGGAGCAGGGGGCTCCCCACCACCCCTTGGATTGGTTGTACCTGGTGTGGGGCGTTGTGGATTGAGGGATCGTCATGGGGTGATGCTGCTCCCTGATGCCATGCTGTCTAGTACCTTGGCTGAAGGGTGTAATCCCGCTGGTGTGCCCAGTGTCCAGCACAAAGCGTGGGCTCTTCTTGCTTTAGATGCCCATCATCACAGTCAGCTCAATGGCCTTCTGCTCTCCCTGGAAGGGGATGGCTGGTGGGGATGACATCCTCCCATGTTGCTGAGGCCATGAAAGAGTCCAGGTCCAGACCAGGCAAAGGGCCTGACTTGTGCTAGGTCCTCTGTGTGCAAACTGCAAAGAAGAAATTGTCCATGGGCAAGAGATAGGAAGAGGTTACGATGGTGCACAGCAGTGTGGGGAGCATCTCCAGCCCCAGAGACCTCCCCTTTTGTAGACTTATCTGATTTTGGTGGGTTTATCCCTCCAATAGATTTGGTCCCAGAGCTGAATTCCTGTGGAGCTGCTGGTTATTTATGTGTTAGGTATAAATATAAGAAGGTTCTGAAATAACACAGTGATAGTACAAAATATTCCTTAATCCAGTTACCACTGAAGGGTTTGAGTCACAGCTGCTCTAACTGCTATACGAGCCTAAAAATCGGGCTGGGCCGTGGTGGCAGACGAGATGGGAAGGTGAGGGGGTGGGGACTCCTTCTCAACAGAGATAGATGGCCAAATCTGCTATTGGTAGTGCTGCTTTATGAAGATGTTGCTATTTTGTAGAATCATAGAACCCTAGAATGGCTTGGGTTGGAAGAAACCCCCAGTCCCACCCCTGCCATGCACAGGGCCCCCTTCCCCCAGCCCCGGTGGCTCCCAGCCCCGTCCAGCCTGGCCTTGGGCACTGCCAGGGCTGGGGCACCCACAGCTGCTCCGGGCAACCTGCGCTGGCACCTCATCACCCTCACAGTGAAGAATTTCTTCCTAATATCTCATCTAAATCTCCCCTCTTTCAGTTTAAAGCCATTCCCCCTTGTCCTGTTACTACAGGTCCTTGTAGTAAGCCCCTCTCCAGCTTTCCTGTCGGCCCCTTTAGGTACTGGGAGGCTGCAATAAGGTCTCCCTGCAGCCTTCCCTTCTCCGGGCTGGACAGCCCCAGCTCTCCCAGCCTGTCTGCACAGCAGAAGTGCAATGGAGTGTATGTGCATGCACGTATGGAAAGCAGGAGGAAAGAAAATGAGAAAAATGCAAAGGAAACCCTCCCTTGACAGAAGAGATGAGAAGACTTCTGCGAATAGTGGTCTTCACAGGTGTAATTCTTTCTTCAGGCAGCTCACGTTGCATTCCCATATGACAGTGGCTGTGCAAATGTCTGACTGGACTGGGAGTGACTCATGTAATGATGCTTCTGTGGTCTTCAGAGGACAGCCTTCCTCCCCATCCTCTGCCTCAGTTTAGGGACAGAGTTTAAAGGGCCAGAGAGAAGGGCTGAGATTACTCTCCCAGGCCTCTGTGTAAGAAAAGCCAGAGGAGGACACTGCATAAATTCCTGGTTGAACTAGAAAATATATTTTGATTAAACATTTGTCCATCCTTTTAATCTGTGTGATGTGAATTGTCTTTTCTGTTACATTGTTTCATCAGTCAAATTCAGTATTAAGATATGTGCCATGTTTGGGTTTTGATTATATCTAACGCTGGGTTTTGACATTTAAAACTTCTCATACCTTTGTGTGACAGACTGAAGAGCTATTACTGAACATCCATTCAATAGACGACTCATGGGCTCACAAACTATCATCCTTCTGTCCATTGAGTTGGTGGGCTGAGCTCCTCTAAGGAGCTTTTCCAACCTTTTTTCCAGCCCTTTTCCAAGGGTTTCCTACCTTGCCTCCAGTCCTAGAACTTCTCTCCAACTCCTCTTTGATTCAATGACATCCTTTGGGGGTTGTGTTCCCTACTGTTTCAGCAGCAGTGCCCCGTTTGCAGTCTGGGAGGAAGAGTGTGGGGTGGGGGGTTTCACCCCTACCATGTGCAGCCTGGCTCGGGCGGCAGGAGGGCTTAGCAGGTTCATGTCCCTTTGCTCCCTTGGGGGAGTGATGGGCCATTCAGCATCTCCCTCACCAGCTCTGTTGCCTGCTTTGGATCCTGCCCAGCAAAAGCATCTCCCTCCCTCCACTGCCTGCAGGAGCAACCCAGGGGTTGCTGCTACCTGCAACATGGGGTAATGAGGACATCCCATAAATGCAACATTTCCTCCTTTCTGGCATCCAAGAGCACTAGACTTTTCAGCAGTGGATCCCAGTTGCAAGCAGATCAGGTTGTCTGCTATGATGCCCAGGTCTCTTCCAGCAGGGGGTATATGGCCACATTTTTGCTTCTGCACATCTGCCTTTACATTTGGCCCTCATCTGCTTTCAATCTGCCTGCCCCCATCTTATCAAACAAGACCTTTGCTCCATACCATTGATCTCAGCCCCTTTCTTAGATGCTGATCTGGTAGCCCTTGTGTTGTCACCAGAATTTTCTAATTATTTTTTTTTTCCCCAGGACATAGAGAAAATGTGAAAATCTGTGCTGAGGAACCATTCCCTGTGGAACCTGACCAGGAACACACCCATCTGGCAATGATCCCGTGTTTAGAGTTACGCTTTGAGACCTACGTTAGCCAGTTTTTAATCCCTTTAATGTGTGCCATGTTTGGTACACCAGTTTCTTAATCAAAGTATCATACAGTACCCAGGCAGTTGCCTTGAGGAAAATCTAAGTAAAATTACATCAGCACTCTTCTCCTTATTAACCACGCTTGTGCTCTTATCAGAAAATACATCAAATTAATTTGACAAGATCTATTTTTCATAAACCCAAGTTGATTGGCAGCAATTATATTACCTTCCTTTGATTCCATAATAAACAAATCTCATAGGAGCTATTCCATTATTTTTTTTCTGGGATTAATGGCAGGCTGGCAATCTAGAACCCGTGTTGTCCTGTCTCCTCTTTTAAAACACCGGCAGAATGTTCATTTTCTTCTGGTCCTCTCGAACTTCCCTGGGGTTCAAAGACTTTTGAATAGGCTCCAATCCCTTCTTGGCCAACTCTTTAAAAACTCCTGGATGTAAATGATCTAAATCTGCAGATTTATTAATGGCTAGCTGTGGGAGATGCTGATTACCATCTCCCTTGCTTATGGTTAGAGCCACACTTATGGTAAGTGTGATCATCAGCAGTGTGTGGTAGAAGTAGCTTGTGCAGCTTTTTCTCAACATGCAGAACTGAAGTATTTATTGGACACACAGTGCTTTTCTTGGTTATTATCCGTGGTTCCACCATTCCCCTAGAGTAACGAATTAATGCTCTCGTCAGGGTTTCTTTTGTTGCTCGTACAAGAAAAGCACCTTCTCTTCAACCTTGACTCTGCTGACTATAAATATTTCTTCAAGTCCTTTACTTGCCTTATTGATTTTCTCCACTCCTGAGCTCTAGTTAGGACAAAAATGTCTTTCTTTCTCCACACATTACACTGCTTTTATTTTAATACAACAATTCACTGTTTTATTCCTTATCTTAAATACCTACTTTTACTTTCCTTCTTAATCTGGCTTAAAGAAAAGCTAGTATGGTCTCTCTGCTTGTTGATAAGGATTGTAGATTTTAAATCGGTAAGTAGAAAGACTCTTGAATAGTTCACATATTGACTCATGCAAAGGCTCTCCTATTGAAGCTACTGCTATTTGACCATTTGAATCTGTTCCTCCTTTGCTGTAAGATGAGGCCCGTAAGGAATTCCTCTCCTTGGGATGCTACACATGATGTACAAACTTACCATCCTTGTTAAAGGGATTTCTCTGGTGTGCGGTCCAGCCTACATCGCTCAGGTCGCAGCTTCCACGTGCATGGATCCAGCCTCCCCTACAGAGCAGGAAGGTGCTTGAGGACATGGTTGTCTTGTTCTTTGTAGAATCCTGGTGGTCATCAGTTCACGCCAGCTTCTGGTCTGCACTTCCTTCTTGTGCGGTTGTGAAGGTTTCCTGTTTTCTTCCCTTTCATGCCTCACCAGCAGACATCATCACTGTGGTGACAGGCAGTTACGCTGCCATTACGCACACACTCAGAGCTGCCTCTCACATCTGGAGGAAATACTTGCCAGAGACCTGGGCAATCAAACCAGGCTTCTTAGCACTGGACCTCGTTCTGTAATTCTGTAGTGAAAGGTTTTGTGATTTTGTAGTTAAAGCAGTCTGGTTTGACCTCACAGCTGGCCCTGCTTTGAGCAGGAGGTTGGAGTGCAGGTCTGAAGTCCCTTTGTGCTGTAAGCCTGATGTCTTTGGTTAATCTCCTCACTTACAAATAGAAAACAGTATCTGAGAAACAAAATTTTCAATTTTGGCTAAATTTCAAAGTTCCGTCTTCTAATTAAAATACGTTTCCTGGTAGGCTTCAGTTCCAGACTCAGGTACCTGCATTTAGAAGTCTACACCATGTAAGCTGGTGCCTGAGATATCCCAATAATCAATAAAGATCTGGTCACTGGAGCCCACAGCAATACAGCCAACAAAGTCTGTGGGTGAGATGCACAGGGATCTCTGGGATCTGCTGCTGAAAGGCTCAGCTGAGCTGCTCACATGGTGGATGCATGGTGCCATGTGGGATTGCAGATCCCTGAGCAGGGTGGACAAATGTGGCACAAGAGCTTTGGGAACTCCAGGGCCCTTTGCAGCCATAGCCTGAGGGCATCTCACTTGGCATGAGGCACCACAGAATGGACTGCAGTGGGAGCCCTGACACCCAGCGTCCATGGAGACAGTCTGCACGTGGGTGTCTGAGTCTGGAGATGACTCTCTGGAATTTTAATTCATAAACACACAAAAGCCATTGATGAACTCCTGGAATCTGTTGCTAGGGAAGGTTGTTGAGGCAGATAGTATCATTAGGTTCAAAAAAGGGCTAGACAAATTTGTGGACAACAGGTCCACCCATAGATAGGTATAGGAGCAGGCAGAGGTGTACCCTCCAGCATTCCTGTGTGATGGTTTTGGATGCTGGGGCAACATGAGGGCAATGACCACAGAAAGTGGCCTCCATGGAGAGCGTCTCCTATTGCTGTGGTCACTGCCAGGTTACTGAGCTACACAAACTGCATGTCTGACTCAGTAAAGCATTTTTTGCACTCTCATTTTCTTATGACATTGCTTAATATGAAAATGCAGTTTTTCATTTGAGATTACTGTGACATATGTCTTTTGCCTCTCTAACTTTTTGATTCCCAGCAAGATTTTCAAGAATTGCTTTACCTATGTCTCTGAACAGCTCTGCAGGTGCCTGCAGCACCCTGAGCCCACTGAGGACCTCTCCCCAGCCCTCCCACAGTCTTTGGCTTGAAGCCTCGCTGAGTTACAGACTCCTACCTAGGCACCCTGTTCTTTTGGGGGTCTAAAGCTGTGACTGGCTTGGACGGTCCCTTCCTCTCCGTGGGAGGTTACTGGCTCCGCAGAGGGATGCCTTACCAGGACTCTGATCTTGCTCCTGAGCCAACACATTTTATAACCCGTTTTTCTTAGTGTAACTGACATTGGCAGCAGTTTATGTCAATATGTTGGGCCAATCCCCCAAGACTCCAGATAAGAGGCAAACACTACACTCTTCTGCTGCCTACAGCATTGAAAGAGAGGCCAGACTGGATCTAATCTTTCTGTTTGCATTATAAGCATGCCTAGAGGCCTTGCTGTGCTAGGTTCTACATGTCGACCTAATGAGAGACGGTTCCTGCCTTGAGTACCTGGCAGCCAAAATGGGTGAGGGAGATGGAAAACATGAATGGAGCAAAAAGCACAGAAAGCATCTTACCCAGGGTCACTTGGTGGTGGCCAGCAGAATACTTGTGTCCCCTGATGACCTGTTAGGGTTCTAGGACTTTTATATAGCATATGCTTGTTGATGGGACAAAACTGGGGAAGAGGAGGTGTTCAGGTAGCTTTGGGCTTGGTCAGCAGTGTGTCCTCACAGACACTATGAGAGAGCACCCTGGCACCCTAGTCGCAGCACTCCCCAGCTAGGGAACCCCAGTGCTCTCGTAACTTGGCAGAATGAATTAAGAATGGTCAGCATGGACCATTATGAACGGTCAGCAGCAAATTTGACCTTGACACTGCTCTTGAGAGTGCTAGGAACACCTCAGGGGAATGCATGGCTTAATTAGCTAAATAAGGCCCTGGGACCTGGGTGTTGAAAGCGGTTATTTAATTGCGCTCATTTCTCTCACTTCATATCTCCTCACCATGCATGCCCCACCTGCTTTAGTCATTGTGAGCTAACCAGCAGAGATGGACATTTCCCAGTCACCAAGGCGAGCGGGTGGGAATGGGATCAGAAAGGGCAATGAACTTTTCAGAGCTGCACCCTCTTTTCAAGTCTAACCAAGCTGTGGCGACATGGGGTGTAACTTAATAGTTTGGTGGTTGGGTTTTTTTTCCTGAATAATTGCTCTTACTGAAAAATCTAATGGGAGGTGATTGCTGTAAAGAGCAGTCAGCTGGAAGTCACGCTGGAAGGATGCCGTGGTGCACCCAGCCTTGCAGAGAAGTTTGCAGGCTGGATGCAGGAGGCATGATCCCAGCTGGGACCCGAGTCCAGCAGAGGGCACTTGCTGAATGCAGCAGCCTCAGCACCCATTCCTGGGCCACAGTTTAATTACAAACCTTGGCATCCAGTGATCTCGTCGTCTAAAGTCTATGGTTATTCAGTGTATCAGTTTCATAAACTTGCCTGCCTGCCCTCTGTGACTCAATTAATAATAATTAAGTGATTCTTTAACAATGCTGGGTAGATTTCCAGCTATTTTTCAATATGCATTAATAATCCCTAATGTTGGTGAACTCCCAAAATTCCTGGGATCTGGGTTGCTGAAATATACTCACATTGATGGGTCTGATTCTCTGTTCCCTTGGGCAGTCATTTACTGGTATTTAAAATGCAAAGTAGGTGTAAGTGAGTGGAGAATGCTGATATTGGTAGTATTTTCTCTTAATGGTGCTCAGGTTTGTGAACCTGGTCCAACACCCCTTGGTGATACAGCAGCAGCAGCAGGCTTCAGTAGGCTTTGGAGGGCACTTGGCATGGCTGTGCAAGGTGAGAGGCAGCGAGGCACGGGATGTTATCCAAAACTCCTCCAAAGGCCTCAACCTGCTGACTCTGTGCAATTAAGCAAGTGTCTCCTGAGGACAGGCTGCTCTAGTGCTCTGTCCTGTCATGAGGGAAAATGTTCAGATGCAAAAGTTCCTGCAGGTAGCAGGGCCCATCTGTCTCCTGTCATGCCCAGAACCTAAGAGAACAGACATGCAGAACAAACCTTACAGGGGAATAGCCTTCAACTGATCTTTGCAAACTAGTCACATGGTTGCACTTGTTGGGCAATTGCAGACTCTGAGCCATAAGATTCAAGAATAAAACAATAAATTCCTAGACTTCTAAAACTGGGACGTAAGAACACAAATTATCATCTGGTCTGATCCCTGGCATCACACAAGACAAAGGGCTCCACCCAGTGATTCCAGAGGCAAGATTTAAATCCCAAGCCAAAATACATTTTGGAGAAAAAAAGGATGGCCTTGATTTAATGAATTTATCTCATTAGCTAGTAAATAAATTCTACTCCAGATTGACAGGGTATGCTGTATTTCTAGCCCCAGCTGAGTCATCTGTTTTATTCTAGATATCTGCTTTAGGATGGAGTGAATGCATCCATAGCTCCAACGACTCTGCTGGCGAAATCCACGCTGACCGTAAAGGCAGTTGAATGAGGTTAGCTCGGACAGACGTCCACCACATTTAGTCACATGAAAGCAATCCAGTATAGGAGCTTTATCTATTAGCTCCTAAAGCATTCAATGCTCGGTTCTGTTTGTTAGATTAAGGACACATCTGCTGTTAGAGAGCCTTGTACTATACAGCAATACCACATTTTGGAAGGCATCTACAGACCTCTCAGAAAGTTTGATGCCTATACACAAAAGCTGGCTGGATATTTGGCTTAGTTAGCCGTCTGTGCCCATCTATCAGCACCAAGGCTCAGCTCCTCAAAGGAAAAGGTGCATCCAACTTTTTCACTCAGATGGCAACCAACAGGCATGAGACGTGTAACTACTACTTTAGAAAAACTCACTATTTGGCAGTTAAAGTCAGCAGATGTTAGTCCCCTGAACTGTAGCTAAGCCATCTCTGAAGGCCTTATTGACTCGCTGTACTGATGAGCAACGGTGCAAAGCCCTAAAGGACTTATGAGT
Organism: Falco punctatus; assembly: GCF_963210335.1. Taxonomy (NCBI): domain Eukaryota; kingdom Metazoa; phylum Chordata; class Aves; order Falconiformes; family Falconidae; genus Falco; species Falco punctatus. The sequence goes on along the minus strand of NC_137583.1, from coordinate 53,667,829 downwards.
TATCTTCTTTGCAAAGAAAGTTGCAGCCCTCAGATGGCTGTGGTCCTGGAATCTGCTCCTTCAGCAGAGGAGGGCTATCAGCCTCTGCCAGAGTTGTAAAGAAGTCTTTAAGTTTTGGGACCAACGTTATCAGACTGCTCTTTAATTCAGGTTTGTTGTGTTCTCTGCAGGACAATTTACCCCTCCGAAGGTCCCAGAGCCAGGGGAACTAAAGATGAGGTTCAGCTGTCTGCCTTGGGATGAGAAAAATTGTGCTCCACTGATGGTACTAACCAGATTTCCATGGTCTGTAAAAGGAGTCCATGAGGACTACCTCAGAACCAGATGGCTTTATCTCATGTGTTCACACATCATCACCAGATGATACCTATATGACACCTTCTCCACCTTCTATATCAAAAGTCTTTTCTAAATTTCATAGAATCATCAAATGGTTTGGGTTGGAAGACCATCTCGTTCTAGCCCCCTGCCACAGGCAGGGCCCCCTTCCCCCAGCCCAGGTGACTCCAAGACCCATCCAGCCTGGCCTTGGGCACTGCCAGGGCTGGGGCATCATCTGCAGCTGCTCTGGGCAGCCTGTTCCAGTGCCTCACCGCCCTCACAGTAAGGAATTTCTTCCTGATATATAACCTACATCTGCCCTCTTTCAGTTTAAAAACATTTCCCCTTGTCCTGTTGTTATAGACCCTTGCAAAAAGTCTGTCCTCAGAGGATTTGTGGATCCTCTCTTAAGGCTGAAGTTCTCAACTGAAGGAGTACTCCCCTCCCCTCATCTTTCTCCATGGATGGAAATTATCCAAGAGACCATGTGTAGAACAGGTTGAAAAAATAGGTCTGACTTCCTTTGGGAAATGACAGTTGTGTGCTGAAAGGTCTCATTGGACTCTAATGGGGAGTCTCAGCTTCATGCCTGATAGTGGCATTTCTCCTGCTGTCATGAACAGACAGCTCCAACTTCTCCACAGTGCATCACAGCGTTGAGACAGCTTGCCCTCATTTCAGATTTCCTGGTGTCCCATCTGGTCCACCTGCTAACTGCTGGCTTTGAACCTGCGGTGACCCATCTGGCTTCCTGAACATCAGGTGAAAGGGGGAGCTTGGATCCAACGTGAGCCCTGTCGCAGGGACGGTGCGGATGTCACAGCTCAAGCCACACTGCGCCTTCAAGGTCACTTTTTGGCGTAGTTAAGAGACAATACAGCCACTGCCAGTGGGGCTCAGGAGTGAGCATCCCTGATGAGCCTTGTGTTTCTCCAGGATACTCTTCATTTGCTTGCACATCTAGCAAGACGTTGAACACTGATCTCTTCCATATTTAGCTTTCTAAGCTATTTGGGTCCGTGATGCCCCAAATGAGTTTACAATCTTCTGTGTCCCAGGCTCTTCAATGCATCTGTTCTTCAATGCCAAGAAACTGCGCGATGACCATGTGAAACACAATCAGAGGATCACTCCTCCTTGCCATCTCTTTAAATAATTTTTAGTAGTGCTTGGTGTAAATTTTATGGAAAATAGAGTCTTTCCACTCCACTTTCCACTGAGTGGGCTTTGAGTCAGGTCCAGAAGGATGGCTACATCCTGCTGGGAACCAGGAGAGCAAGGACTGGGGGGGTGTGCTTAAATGCACCTAATTTTAAAGAGAACATTTGTTTCTGCTCCCAATACTTTTTGTAATAGGCTGGAGGCCAGTCTGCTCCTGTAGCTCTGTTTGGAGGCTGCCCTCAGATGAAGATGTGGACTTAACATCTCTCTTTCCTTGTGCGTTTCTATTCTTTGTTTGCTGTGCTTTGAAGCTACACCTTAGCGCTCTGGGATCCAGCCAGACATTAGGAGGTGATGAATCAGCACCCAAACTAAAATCCAACAGGCCAGATGCTCAGCTGGCATGGAATGGCAGCTTCCTACTTAAGTCAGTGGAAATGGGCTGAGTTGTATCAGCTGAGGGATTGGCTGTAGGGGTTTTAGGTGAATTAGCCACTATTTTCTCAAGACATTAACAGGCTGAAGCAGGTAAATGATCCTTGGTATATGGTTCCTGGCTGCAGAGAACACCTTTCACCTTGATGTTAGGTTTTTAATACACCCAAGCCTTGGCTTTGCAGGCTAACACACTAAAGGGGATCTAAAGGAATCATCCTTCATTATCAGAGTCATCCCATTACTGAAATAGCTCCAATGATTCTTCACAATTACAATGCCTAATTTGCCCTCTGAGCAAAAATGATATTAACACCAGTGACGTGCTCAGCCCTTTTTCCACCTGCAAATGTTTTGGGTAATCATTGCAGGTGCTTCTTTATAAAATGAAGCAACTGCCTTTAAATATTTCTATTATTTTTATTAGATTCCACTGTTTTGCAAACCTCATTGGCTGCTAGCCAGTCCTCAAACTATTCCCCTGTCTTTTAGTGGCTTAATATTGAATAGGGTTCGCCTTGCCCTTAGACTGGATGTGTTCGTACAAGTGAACTGTCTGTTGATAAAAACAGATGTGCAAACCCCCAATTTCTTGCATGTTTGGTCCACATGAGTCCTGAAAAAAGACATATGCTCCCTAGCCGACAGCCTGATATCAGAGCTACTATATAAATGTGATGCTGTTTGTTGTAGAGTGCACTGTCTGGTTGCTTCTGCAGCAGGTTTAAAGGTGTGATTAGAGTTTGACTCTGTGGATGTCCTTGGTTGTCCTGTTTGCTTGACACTGACTTCATTGAAAGGTGGGATCAGGTGGAGGCAACTGGGCAAGTCCCAGAAGGGTGTGTTGCTTAGGGTCTGTCACCAAGTCTATACCAAAACTGCCACCAGCTCCTGTGAGAACTCGGTGTGAATCATTTCTGGAGGATTAGACACCAAAAACTATGTTAAGGAGTTTCATGACTCTTCCCCCTCCTCCTTCCCTCTTCTTTGCAGAGAAGCGTGACTACCTGGGGAAATTGCCTGGAATACCTTTAACAGAGCAACATTGGCGCGTCCTTTTTCTCACAGTGGCCACACTGCTTCCCTCTATATGTAACTCATCCCACCATTTCTGAAGCAAAGCTGCTTCCCTCCACAGCCACATCCTTTGGGGACAATGGAGCAGTCAAGAAAGCCCTAGAAACTACAGGTCTTACTGCCTGTGATGGATGTCTTTTCCTGGTTAATGGCTGGAGGGTGGGTGAGATGGACTTAGGGCTGGTTCTGTGGCCATTCTTATGCAAAACACAGCCCATGAGACTACAGAAGATTATCATGGCTCTATTTTCTACAGCAGACCAGGTATCTACATCCTTTGCTGAACTGTCTGCAAGTAGGTCCTATTCTCTTTCGGTCATCCAACCCTCTTCCAGTGTCACCAGTAGGATGAGATATGGTGTAAGGAAACCCCTCTGCCTCCCTTAGGGCTCAGGTGGCCTGGGGCTGACTTGCCAGACTGTCTCCAGCCCTGGTGTTGGGGCTCATGCCTGGCCCATCTGGCCCATCCCAAGTGAGGTGAGACAGCCATCGCCTCCCCTTGTTCTGCCAACACTTTCCCCCTTCACCCAGCTGCTAATTGCAGTTCACAAGGATGTGCTTGCTAACACCTTTCACCACCTTTACCTTCTTGCTGGGAAATTGAAGAACTTTATTGGCCCGGGAACAGACAGCCAGACTTCAAAAGAAATCCTGTTTGTTTTAGAGGAGGGAGACCCTGTTGGGAGCTTGGAAAGTGCATGCAGCATGTTGCTTGCAGATCCTGTACAGGTCTACCGGGATGTGGAGGGGACTTAATCTGTAGGGCTGCTAACCTCTTGGTGGATTTAGCTGAAAGTGGCCAGTGAGCTTAAATAGTTAATGGGGGGAAGGAGGGGGTGGATTGCGTGCTTTAAAATCACAGATAATGTCCTCCTAACAGCCAACATCTTTGGATGCATTTGGCCAGGTAGATAAAGCCAGAGGTGCAGGATGTGTTTGCTCTGACACCAGGTTTCTCAGCTATTGGAGTTTTTGCTGGGCAGGTGGAAGGTGGTGCACACAACTGCTGTTTTTGGTTCACTGGCTTCCAAAGTGTTCAGAGAACCAAAAAAATGTCAAAACCATTTTGCTTTGAGATGAACGGAATTCTGTATTTGACTCCAAAGTGATCTTTTTTTTTTTTTTTGGTATTGTTTCTAAGTTTAGTATTGTTTCTAAGCTCTCCATGGGTGATTTTAATTACTTAATATTTGTGGGATTATTTAAAGGCAAGAAATTAGAAGTGAAAAAAGAATCAAGTTTTGACTTTTTGAGATGTTCCCCTGTTTTCCCAAAAGCCTTTTGTTTAAATCAGCATGAGTTCTCCCACAAAACCATCTTAGATGAATCAAAACTGTGTTGTCTCACTGAGCACTTCTCCCCCTTCACAGAGGGTGGAACAGAGCCACAAAAGAAGCGGTTGCTTGATTGCTCACCATACCGAGGTATCAACCCACTCCTCACCACAACAGTGTCTGCATCTTCACACCTGCTTTTAGTGAAGAAGGATGGGTTATCTCCACTGCTCAAAGGGGAGGATGGGTGGTACACAGGGTTCACACAGGTTACCTGTCCTTCAGCTGGAAGCTGAGACCTCCTGTGAGGTCCAGGCTGAGTGGCAAGGCTCTTCGATCAGCTTTGCCTGTCCCTCTCTCAGCCCATGTGCCTTTGGCCTGGGATTGGTTTCCCTGAAATGGATGTTTTCTCCCCAGTACCCTGGATGTTATCTATAAAGGGGAGGAATCTTGGTATGTGAAATGGCTGGTGGGAATGAGGATTAACTGGGTATGAGCTCCTCACAGCCTCATTGAAATGAAGGTTGCACTTGCAGCTGGGAAGTGGGGCATGGGGATGGGCTCTGGTGAATGTGGGGTGTCTCTGAGGATGTGTGTTGGGGAGCGCTAAGCTGTGGGCACAGACCCAGGGCTGTTCCCATGGGATGTCAGCAGGGAACCCATCTTTACAGAGCCAGGGGCAGCCTCCCTCCAGCCGAGGGACTCTGCTTGCCACACTGGAGTTTTCTGCTGATAGCCCAGGACTTGGATTTTCTACAGCAGCTGGGTCAAAGGCATTTGGGCATCTGAAGCCCTTAGACTCCCCAAACAAAAAAAGCAATGAAAAAAAAAATATTAAAAATCAGCCTTGGATTTGTCCAAGTAGCACCTAATGGTGAAGGTAGTGCAAAATAGTAAAAAATAGTAACATTTCACTTTTCTCTGGCGTGACCCAAATGATATCCAGGGCCTGGACTCCAGATAACGGAGGTTTCAGCTTCACCTGCTGCTCGCCCTGGAGGAGCTTGGGATGATCATGGAAGAGCTTTTGGGCAGGTGGGTAACAGCAGCACAATTCATACCTTGACATCAGCCTGGGAACCACCTCATCGACATGGTCCGGAGCAGAGAGTCCCACCACTGGCAGCTCTCCTCCTTCCCCCCTCCCCACCCTGTAGCCCTTCAACAACGGCTCTTAGATTGATCTGCAGATACAGCTAGTAAATAATCCTCATTATACAAATGGGGAAAACAGAGGCACAGAGCAATGACATGATCTTCCTCTTGTTTTCCTGGGTGTAGGACCACCCCTATGACCAGCCATCACAAATCCTGTTTGGCTGGTCTAACTGCCAGCCTGTGTTGTGGGATGCCCGCAACACCTGTGAGATGCTACGCCCAGAGCCACCATTGCTCTAGGAGATGGATAACCTTTGTATTTAAAATATGATGAACACAGCTGGTTGACCAAAGCACCAAAGCCCTTCTCCAGTGGCAAGCACAGCTTTTTGTCCGTGTTGAAGAGGGGACAGCGTTAATGGCTGGTCGAATACACTAACTGCAGCTTGCTGCTTCTGGCTGGGCTAACCCAACAGCTGTCAGCAGCACCTGGAAATCCAGCTTTCTTCCCCACTTTACAGACACAACTTACACAATTCACAGTCCATCCCTAATTGAAAGCACTTTTTTTTTTTTTTTTTCTTCCTTCACAAGGTCAAAATGCCCATACAGAATTTCCATTTAAACCTAATCAGTTGCTACATGGGCCCATCGTTTTTGCTTGGAAATGCACAGGACATGTCCATACAGCTCTACAGCACTATACTCCTCCCTACACCCTCTCCAACCTCACTTCCCACCTTCCCCCCTCCCCAAACTATGACTCATCTTAAGGCAGAAGGTTAATTTAGGTTAATTATCTTCCTGGTTAGCAGTGCATACATGTCCTGAGCAGCAATAAAGGTTTGACACCCCTCCTGCTGCTGCAAATCAATTTTCTTCCTCATTTACTGTAAATGGAAATGAGCCAGGTTCTCTGGCATCAAAGTAAACATTTCTCTGCATGAAACTCAACTTGTGAACCTGGTAATTTCAGATTTGCTTATAACATGCGCATTTGCCAAGAATAAAGAAAAGCAGCTGTTTGATGTCTCCAAAAACTAGAATTAGCCCTGTAGATCAAACATCAGTTCGCCTGCTGCTTTAATAATGGAAGGATCCAGTTGCTTTAAGCACGAGGATATCATTACACTATGTACGGTGCTTACATATAAGCTAACCCCTAATTCCCCTACTTAACAGCTAATGCATATTATTGTTATTTACTCTTTGAGTTAGAGGCTCAACCATGATCCGAGTCCTGCGGTGTTAGGTGCTCTACAGACAAGCACGGAAGGAGAGTCCCTGCCCCGAAGACCTCGCAGTCTAAACAGACACAGAAGACAACAAAGGAAGTGTTCCTGCCCCAGGCAAGGGGAGCGTGCAGGGGCGTGCAAATACCCCTGAGCAAGTTTACAACAGAAGCAAGAATAAGACGCTTGTGGTTAGAGTCCTAATCTAGTCAGCTGCCGCTCCTGAAGGTGGATATCTTTAAAAGGGGGAAGTGAGTTCCCCTAACTTTAGCCCCTTGAAAATTAGGTTTTTCCTCTAAGCTGCTCATTCAGGCTGTCTCCGTAGTCAATGGAGACAGGTCAGTACCTTCAGAGGGTGATTCACTGCATCCTCCATAGGTGGGACCCTTTTCCCATGGACCACAAAGTCTGGGGCCATGTTAATTTGTCTGAAATGAGACTTCAGCGCCCTTTGAGGTGCCTTGAACTATCTACAACAACGAAAAACATTGGCAGCCATGGTGCATGTATCGGAGACCCTGCACTGGTGGGATGCCAGGAGGGATCCCAAGGCATCTCAAGTGAGCTGAGCCCTGGATGACCAGATAAGACTAAGCATTTCAGTAGAGGTGGTGAATCCTAAACCCAGTTCCCAATCCTAAGAGCAGGACTATAGGATATAGGGTATTTTTCCCTCAGGGGTAAGTGTACCTTTCCATGAAGTTCAGCTAGATGGTGACATGAGAAGGTACGAGAAGACTAGTGGTCTTGCTAATCAAAACTGAAACTGCTCACTAGAGGTATGAGTTCTGTTCAAAGACATTCTGTGCCACCTTGGCGTTGTCTTTTCTTCTGTATTGTGGGAATGATGATCCCTGCTTTCACCCCAGATGCTGACAAAAGTTTCTGCTCAGGGTTAACATGGTGCTTGGAGAACCTTGATGGAAAGAGGCTGCAGAAATGCGAAGTACAGCACCAACTAAATATTGCTGCTGTGTGATCATAGACTCAAGACACTGACTGCTTCAGCCTTGGTCTGAAGGGACAAATGTCCTTATCTTGATCTTCTTTCCCACCCATGCTAGTGCCAGGGTAAGATTTCTAATGTATTTCTCATCTGAGTGAATGTCTCCACATCTTAAATTAGCAGGACATGTCAAATGGCCAACTCTGTCTCTTCTAACCTCAGTTGTTCTATGAGTCTATGGCTGAAGACAGGAATTTTTAGAAGATGACTTGATCAAAACTGATCCTGGCATCATGAGACCAACACTTAAATTTCATAGTCAATGAGAAAAATTATTTATCATGATACATATTCAAACTTAGGAAGGAGGGACTGAAGCAATGAAAATGAAAATTTGCTTGAAAGGCTTCCAGATTTTTGTTGTTGTTCGTAAGCAGTAAATGGTAGCTGGCAAATATCACTAAGAAGGGTCACTGAAAATCTGATGGAGGCAAACCCTGGGCATTCTGATAGGCAACATGGTATTGGCTCTGTTTTCTCTGTTTTGAACAATCTGTAAGCCAAAGGTGAATTTTTTATCTGACTTGCTAACACACCAAACTTGGCCTTATTAATTTTTCTTTTATTCCCCCATGCAAGCTGATCTTTGATAGCACAAGAGCAGTAAGTTTCTGTCCCTTCTGTACCTGGACTTTACGTTGGGTCAGTCTGGTCTGGGTGGGTTTGGCAGCTTTCTGCAGGAACTGATGCTCCTCCCATCTTGTGGCCCACCAAGGATGCAATCTTCCTCTGCCACTCCTCAAGAGCTGTACAAGAAATACGTTCAATTTGGCTGGGCAGTGCCCCATGGAAGTGTTGCCTCCACTTAGGTTTCTTATGGAGTTCTGCCTAACCTGAGAGCGAAGGGGCAATTAAAATTAACTTTGTCCTGCAATGGAAAAACTGAAGACAAGAATTACTAGCATTTATATAGGACCGTTTTTATGGGCTGTGAACTGTCAGACTTCAAAACTGCTGCAGGAAAGCTGAACAGCTATATTTATAAAATCTTCATTTCACCCCATTTGCAAAGAAAAATCTCACATCCTTCTATATTTTTCTTCATCCCATTTACAAGATTAGTTGGAGGTTCTCAGAGATTGGGCCTGCAGCACTACCTCCTCCGACAAAGGATATGATTAGTAGACAAAGTGATGTCACAGCAACCAAATGTCTGAGAAGGGCAATTACTTACACAAATCTATAATTCATCACAGTGAATCATATTTCCTCTCTGACAGTGAGAAGCATGAAAACTCCTTTTCATGCTGTATTGCAGCAGCTCGAGGACTGTGATAAGAACAAGGCAATTAGGAACCTCCTCGAAGGGATGTTATATTTAAGGTAGAGTCGATCTTGCTTAGGGCGGAGAGATGGAGTAGATTTCTCAAAATTCCTTCCAGCAGGATTATATGTGCCTCTATCTATGTTTAGAGCTCCAAGGAGAGCACAAAAATGTAACCCTATAGTGTCTCTGGATTATTTAGGTCAGGAATTATGATATATGTGGTAGGTTTTCATAATTTTGTGCATAACTGATTTTTCTGGCTGCCCACACTGCAGCCCATACTGCTAGCTGGTTTGTTGGGTTTGAAAAAAAAAAAAAAAAAAGTGCAAAGGTGTTCATTTGGCTGATCAGCTTAATGAAACAGTGACCACTGTAGTAGAAGCTAATAGGAAAAGAGCAGCATTTCTACCCTGTCCTACGTCACACACAAACGCACAGAGTCATATACAATATCATCTCATTTCATTGCCTTCCTGATCTTTTCCTTGACTCTCCCATAGAACAAGAATAAATAAACACTCGGGTTGGGTTGTGATACCTCCTTACCTTGACTGGTCTCTGCATGTGACCTCTCCCTCTCTTTAGCCATAGTTTCTCCTGCTGGTGGTGATTCCCAGCCTTTTATGCAAATGGAACTGAGTCTTCTGTGTCCTGCCTGCACTGGTTTGTAAAATGCAAGAGTGGAGCGGATTTCTGTGCCATCTGGGCAATCGAAATAACCCTGCCTGAAGAAGAATAGGAGCCACAGAAGACTGCTATGCCAGGACCTCCATACTCAAAGCAAACCACTGGAGCTGAACAAGTGACTCTTTCATTGAAGGTAATAGTAGGGTTGTTTTTTTCTCATGGTGGGACACTTGCTTCCAGCTCATTCAACATGATCCTGGTGCTGAATTTGATGTTCACTCCACTGGTGGAATCTTTGCACCCAGCCAAAGTTTCCATTTCACTCAGGTTTCACTAAGCAATATCCCTGAAAGAGCTATAGGGGAGATAGTGCTGACATTTTTTTCAGTCCCTTGCTTGGTTTCTCCATCTGGTGCTCACCTTTGTAAACCTTTTGAAACCCCAAAATGAGAAATATTTCTGAGAAATTTTGTGTTGATAGTGGAGCACAACTGAGCAAGCGGATGATGGACGAAGGTACCACCACTGGCTAAGATGAACTACAGGTGACTGGAAGCTGAGAGGGCAGATATTTATATTCCCATTTTAAAGCTTTGTTTTTATAGTAACATCTCAGTCCTTAATGAAATGAAGTCTCCACTGTGCTCGTTTTAGTGCAGGAGCTTAAACTCCGCATTTGTGCATGGGTCAAGAGCTGTTCTTTGGTTGTGTGGTCAACTGGCACAACATGGCTTGCATCAATACTCACTTTCTTTTGAAAATGATGTGACTGCACCCAAACTGCCCTCCTCAGTCTCCTGAACTGAAGCAGTCACTGTACAGGGCTGATCAGTGCCAGGGGCTGTGCTAAAAATTCAGCTGATCATGGCTGAACGATCCTCAGATCCATGCCTTTTCTGGTTTGCTAGCTTGGCAGCTGAAGAGGGGCAGCTCCTACCTTACTTAAAGAGCTTGTGGTGAAGGTGATGGAGAGTGGGAGGAAGGAAATGAAATCACCCCTGAGCGTACCTGGCCCTGGAACACATAGATGTTCCATGAGTTGTCAGGGCATTGTTTTCAGGCTCACAAATGGCAATGTGCAGGTGACTATAATGAAAATTTGAAAAGAACTGCATATTTTGAGGGCATTGCACTTGCCTTGGGGTCTCAGAACTTCCAGCATGAGACTTCAACCAATTTCTTCTCCTCCAGAAAAGGCAGCAGCTTGAAGACTTCTAATGAAGCTGTTATAATCACAGGACTCAGGGAGCTGAGACCTGCTGAAAGAAAACGCTAGAAATCATAGAGTCTAAATTTATCTCCTTCTTGAACAACTGTGCAATAGTGCAATGGATCTCAAACTTTCTCACTCTGTCCCCTTCGTGTTGCAATCCCTGCTTCCACATTGCTGGATTTCTCGTCCTCTTTCTACAATGCCTGGGTTAGGATTTGCCTGCCCAAGCAGAACCATCTAAAATAAATCAGATAAGCTGCTCTCTAATGGTGCTTATTTTCCCCTGCTGACCCTGGGAGGATTCCTGTGTGAGCTGCTCGCATCTGAGGCGAGCTGAGATGAACCCCATCCCTGCTGCCTGCACTCTGCTGGCTTGTGCTAGCTTGAATATCAGACTTGTTCAGCTCTGTATGATTACATTATTCCCGAGCACCTGGAATCCACAGATCATCCTAGTTTTAGAAAATGAAATATATTCCTTAACTTGAGAAATTAAGAGCCTAGTTGGTAGGAGCAGATCTTCTCCCTTGGGTTATGCCATGTGAGGTCTGGTGGCACTGATGTCCCTTGTGCATGTGCAGCAAGTCAGCAGATGCAGCCCAGCAACCACCTTTGTTTGGTGTTTTTTTTTGGCTGAGAAGGCAAGTTTTGTTTCAGGATTACTTATGCAAACAGCTTGCTCTCTGCATGGCTATAAACACTAATTTGGAGACCCACACCAAGCCAAATAGTTGTTTATGAGATGTTTATGAGGTGGAGGCCAAAAAAGTGTTTATGAGGCAGTGGTAGTGCCAAAGTCAAATAGCAGCTCTAAGCGATGACTGGCGCAGGACCATCTCTTCAGGCTCAGCTATAGAGACTTTATTGAATTCATGGGTGCCTCTGATGAAGCGCTCTTTGCAATTAACCCAGCAGTAGAGTGGATGGGGAAGAAATGAAACCTCCCCGGGTTCTGGCAGCTGGGAGCAAAAGACTCTGTAAAGAAGATGACAAAAGTGGTGTGAGAAAGCGAGTGTGGTACTGAACCCTACAGAGACTCAATGGCCATGGTGTCCTTTGCTCCTCACTCTGCACAGCCTGAAAGCACCATTTCTTGACTGTCCTTATAGCTTGGACTCATGTGGGATCTGCAGTGTTGTTTCAGACCTTCCCTGCACCGAGACCTGAGGTCTTATCCTCTCGTAATTTGAGGCCTGCTATGGTTCCAACATTTATTTTTTAAATATGATGATTTGGGGCTGTTTACCTCCACAGGTATCGTATTCTTCATTGTCCTGTGGAGATCCCACAAAGTTCTTGGACACAAAAATAACATGACTGAGATCCATCAGAGGCTGTATGGGACAAATACTTGTTATCAATAGCTGCTTTTCATCACAAGCTTAGATGTTTTGGACAGACTCTTGTTTAACCTTTGTTCTTAAACCCTCCACTGAGTGAGAGTCCCTGCTCCCAGTTTTCAGCCTCCTCTTTTCCAGACCACCAAATCCCTTCTACACTTCCTTATGGCTCATTTTTTTCTAAGTACCTTACAATTTTCCTCTCTCTACTCTGAATCTTTTCCAGCTTGTCTACAGTTTCTTAAAGTTTCTTTGGGTGTCCAAAAATAGACCATTAACTCTGTCCACTTATACATGTGCTTTTCTCAGGAAACAATTTTTAGGTAAGGAACTCCTCTCTCTTCTACTATGACCTCCAGCCTTTGTAGCTGCCCACTGCCTTTGTATTCCCTGTGAGTATCTCACAAATTACATTAAAGGAGAATCACTTCAGAGGGAGTCCAGGGGATGGAGTATCTGCCCGTCCTTTACAAATCCAAACACCTGACTTGCCTGGATTTGTGGATCAGAGGTCTGAGATCTGCACTGTGGTCTTCAGGGCAGGTGAGATGCAAGTCTGGAAGGTCCCTGGTACAAACTGCTCCGGCTGGGATGCAGGTGGGGAATCCGACTGCTAAAAGGGGAACCTCATCCTGGTTTCCTGTGTAAGTTTTTGTGGCAGTGGTGAGGTCCCAGCTGGAGCAGGGAGCTTCCAAGAAGGAGCTGATAGGGGAATGACTATGTCCAAACATCCCCAAATTAGGAATGGTAGATCCTGGCACAGGCGCTGGAGGTGGTGGGTGGAAGGGGATTGATGGGGTGGATGAAGAAATGTCATTTCACAGCCCGAGGGGTTGCTCTGTCATCAGGAGAAGGCTGTAGGAGGCAGAAACCTGCCTGAGTCCTGGACAGAAATCCTGCTGCAAACTGGAGTGTCACCTGCTCCAGAGGCAGAGCCACTTCTCCCCTGCGTCCTCACTAGCACCGACCCTGTGCAGCGTGGCACTAAAAACAGGGTCACAACCCTACTGAAACAAAATACCCCACCAAACGCATGCCTATGGAGCAAATCACAGATCCTAGGAAAGGCATGTCATTTAATTCTGGAAGGGAGTCCGATATTTTAAGAAGAATATATGATAAAAATATAATTTTTTGTGAGAATCATCAGTTTAAAAATGAACTTAGGAAAGAAGAGCTACCAGCTACTGCTCTGTAATAACACTGCAGCTCATGCAATTGCAATAAGAAACTTCCTTTATATTACCTGAACATGCAGACATCAGCAGCATTGTATCACCCCCAGCTATTTAGATGCTGGATGTTTATTTACACAGTGAAAAGTGAAAAGCCACGTGGGAAGCTGTTTTGTCTCTAGTTAGTGAAACAGTGTGGCCTTCTTTAGAAGAAAAACATTACCAAGATAAACACAGCTGGTGCTGCAGCACAAGAACATGGGATGGGGAAAAAAAAAAGGCAAAGATGACGAGCCAGCATCTTCTCAACCCTTGGTTAGAGGATGTTGGAGTCGTCATTCACTCGAAGACACAAGAACAAAATCTTAATTGTTCCCTCCCACCACGCTAAGATTTGAAAGCCTTGATGTTGTGGTGGACATGGCCAGAAGCCCTCCAGCAGGTGGTGAGGTGGAGGATTTACTGCGCTGCAGGTACCTGGAGTGAGCAGGAGGCGTATGCGAGGCTGGTGCCTCCATCGCTACCCTGCCAGCTGCAGCCCATCTGCAATTACAGGCTCTGCATGCCCTTAATAAAACAGAGGTTGGCTCATTATTCACATAATCACCTGGAAAATGTATTTCTCAGGCTGCTTCTTTGCCGTATCAAAGCTGTGTTTCTATATCTCTCCCTTTTTGTCTGTCCCCCCCCCCCCCCCTTCTTGCCCCCGTGAAGTGACCAGGGATGGCTCACAGTGTAGCCCTTGCCTGTGATTAACTTGCTGACCTAGCAATTATTCACATCTGGATGGGCCTTTGTTCTACTTTGAAGTCTCTCAATGACTTCTCTTTCCCCCCACCTGTCTTCGTTTTCCCCTCTGTACCCCCCATCCCACCTCCTCCCTCTCCACCTTGTCTATTACTCCTCAGAAGTGCCAGTGGGCCCAAAATGAAATACAGGATGGACCAGAAATTCCTTCTTAATGGGCCCAGGTGAGCTTGGAGTGGGAAAGGGAAGGTTCAGACCTTGAAGATGACCTTTCCAAAGTGCTTAAGTCAATAACAGTGTGCAACCCACCCTATTCCCTTGTTTATAATTGCTGAGGTGGAGATGGACTGGAGGCTCTTTCTTCTCTCTGAGCCTGTGAGATCTTTTAATCTTAGCCACCCACCCCCCCCCCCCCAAAAAAAAAAAAAAAAAAAAGGAGAGGGAAAAAGGCAGAGAAAGTGCTGGGTGATGGAAGAGATAGAGCAATTGCTTCACTGCAGAGAGGCTGGGGAGCTGCAACTCCTTCTGAGTCCTTCTGTGGTGGGAGAAGTGCTGGTTGAGCAGCATCTCCTCTCACAAGTCTGCTTTTGTACGGCAGGAGCGGAGGAGGGGACACCTCCCTCTTACACATCCTTATATCCAGCTCGTGAAGCACATGCGCCAGCAACTGGTTAAGAAGAAAGATGAAGGGTTGTGGGGCTTGGGGGAGTGGGAAGTCCCTTTGCTTTGAGGAGATTAATTTTCAAGACAAAGTAAAACACAAGGTGATAGCCTTTCAAAATTGCCTTCCAGCCGTGACAGGCAATGGTTAGATTAATTAGATTAGAATGCTCTTTTATATTCGGCAGATGGGCTGGGACAAGGTGGGGTGGGGGGCTGGGAGAGAAGTATTTTTTTTTTTTCCCCCAGTACTGCTGTTTTCTAATGAACACAGGTGTTCTGGTGTGTGGCAAAGCCCAGTGGCCAGCAAAACTCCTCCCAAGGGCCTGAGTGGACTTTGGAAAGCAAAGCTGGAGCAAGGACTGCTGCAGAAGGTCATGGAGAGAAACTGTCCATGGTCCCAAAGGCAGCAGAAACAATAGATATGAAATGTAAGACGTGAGATGCAACATGACCAGGATGAGGGTTTTCTCCTTTTTGTAGAAGGTGTAGGTGAAATGATGGGAAAATACAGAGTTTTGGTACCCAACGAATGACATCTGAAGGAAGCTGTATCCGTTTCTAGCAGAGCATGAAAAGAGCTTCACTGAAAGCTTTATGTTTACGTGTTTTTTTAATGTCCACCTAACCTTCAGAACTCCTTTTTTCCAAGGCTTTCTGGACGTAAGGAGGAGAAGCAGTCTGCACTTTGCTCCTAAGGACATTGGAAACAGTGGGGGCAGAAAAATACACAGGTGGAAGATACATCTAGGATGGAGCAAGAAAAATGTGGGGTAAAGCCACAAATTAACAAATGTCTTACAAGGGAGACCTGTTGTTCCTGAAGCTTTGCTACTGAATAATTTTACCCGTCTTCAAGCATCAAAATTTTCCAAATATGCCAAATAAGACTCCTTACTTTCATGTCTAATTGATAGAAGTAGACATCTCTAAGGATGCTTCTCTAACATTTAGATGGGATGAAATACTTAGATTTGTTCCCCTTAACTGACTATGAATGAAGCCAATGCGACCAATTGTCACTATTAAATCCCAAACTACAGCAGAACAACCGCAGATATTTTTAATTCATTCCCAACTTCTGACAAATTGGAAGATGTTCTCCTTCAAAACGTGTTGTCCATGGAGCATGAGCTCTGACTTAATGAGGAATTTTGCTGATCTTGGGTGACCTTTCAAGATGTAGGCTGTCCATCGATGTTGCTATGGTGCTGTAAGGTCACGAGATAGTCTCCAGACTTGGTCCATGACACTCAGCATCCACGGTCTGAGTTTGGGCTCAGATTGCTTGCAATCATCTCTGCTGGTCCTTCCAGTGAGAGTAGTCAGGGCTGGTGGACACAGCATAATGTAAACCACTATGGAGATGCAGTTAGGCCACAGTTGTTCATAAATTATTTATGTGCAAATCAGAAAACAGCCAGACTTTGCATGGATGATGCTAGGCTAAAATGCTAAATAACTCAGCAAGTCAGAGCAATAAAAACAGCAACCTAATGCGAACATGGAACTTGAGATCCAAATAGCCCAAACAAGACTTGAGGCTTTAACTGAAATATTTGCATAGAGGAGGAGCTCTGAATATCAGTCAAGATATTTGTGACACTGAATGCACATGCAATGGCAAGTGTGAAAACAATTTGTGTAGCCAAACTAAAGGACATGTAATACAGTGGAGTAAAGCATGTTCTGTATTTTATGGGAAGTTAAAGGACAGAGTTGTTGGAGGGCTGTGTCCTACAGCTGGGTGTGTTGGAGGAGTGAACCTGGCTGGGTGAGCTAACCACAGGATAATGCTTTCTGGGTTAAGCCCTATGGAGCTGGAGGAACCTTGTGAAGAAAGACACTGATGGAAACACTTGCCACTTGAGTGGGAGCCTCTCTGAGGTGCAACGTAGATGTGTATGGACCATGTCTACCACTGCCTCTGCCTTATTGGTCTCTGACAAGGTGAAGGGACCTTTTAGAAATATCACCCTGGACTAGTTGTATGAAAAGTGTCCAACTTCCCAGAGATTCACGGTGTGCCTGCAGGCCACAGACTATTTTCTTCTCATTTCAGGCAGAGGAGGGGGAACTTTAGGAGTAACTCACAGCCAGAAGATGCATCCCAGGAGCGCTGTTGCTCCATGGTGGGCAGGCTGCAGTGGGGAGCAGCGAGTACCTGTGATGCAGCAATGCCAACCTCAACAGCCCCTCCTGGCTCCATCTCCAGTATGTTAGGATTGAGCCATGCTTGACCTGCTGCTGGGAGTCATTGCTTTTTGAAGGCCCTGGCTTGTTTGTCACCCACAGTACAGGTGGGAATAGGAGGTATATTGTGGTTCCTGCTCCTAAGCCAGTCCATCACTGTCACCTCTCCTGGCTCCCAGCCGGTCCCAGCCAGACCATGCTCTGGAGACAACATGAACACCATGTGGGCAATAGACCAAACATCTTCATCTTCCTTGCAGCTCCATTTGCCTGTCATTTTGCCCTGTCTTCATTGTAAGTATCACTATGGATGGACCTAGAAAGCTTTTCCTAGTGGTATAAGGGAATGTTTGACCATCATAATGTCCCATCTGCCTGCTTGCAGCCTCTGAATGAGATTCTTATTTGATTCTGTGTCCTGCTCAGGACCATATCCCTCATATACTGATGGCTTTATTGCATTGCTCTGAACTGAGGGGTTTAGGGAGTTGTGGAAAAGTGTGCAGAGGAAGGAAATAACAAGGCAGAAATACGAATACCAAAGGATTTTGACTGGAGAACTGAACCTCATGGATGGATGCTCCTGCTATTGTAGGCTGTGGTCAGAGGAGCTGACCCGATCATGCACATGGGGTTGTTTGGGACTCGACTAGGACCTCCCCGTCCCAAACTGCTGTTCAGCACCAGGTCAGGCAGATTACACAAACTGAACCCTGAGCACATCTGGAGGAGCGAATCAGTTGGTCATGACTGGGTAGGGTACTCTGCCTTTGTTTCCTGAGCTCTTTGGTTTTAGTTTTAAACCAGTAAGTTGGTATCTCGTGATTATACAGCCTGCTCTGTTGACTTTATCTCTTAATTATGCATGGATTATTGCAGAATTAAAGGTGCATTTATAAGGCTTTTAGAAGGAGGCTATGCTTCGCCACTGGCCCTGGAGATGAACCACTCTAATGACTTTTATCTCTCTTCCAACCAATGCAAAAAGTCTCTTTTCTCTTCAGCTTCCAAACCTGCCTGTAAATAACCTGCCTTGGAATAACCCCCCTGACCCTCCCTCCTGCCCTCCACACTCCTTCCACTCAGTTTTCTTCCTGTAATAGGTCTGAAAAGGTTGAAAGGTGCTGAACTCTTGTGAGGGGAATTCAGCTCTAAAGACCCTGAACTTCTTAGATTCCCTGAGGGGCACAGAGGAGGGGAGGAGGTGGAAGGGGGGTGTCTTGTGCTTTAGCACAGTGACCTAAATGATACATCTCAGCTACATGTCATGTCAAATGTCATCTCTAGGGCTGGAAGTACTCTGAATAACCTGTCTGGTCAGTAGAGGTGACTGAAAATACTTATTTGCAAGCCATCACTTTGAGCAATTCTTGCCTTTTATATTTCCTTATTTATTTATGGGCTGGGCATTTTTTTTTTCCCTCTCCTTGCACAAGACCCACCAGCTGGCTGTTGCTCTGGCAGATTGCAGAACTGTTGGATGAGCAGCAAACAGCAGCTGCAGAGCAGGAAGGAAAAAGTGAACCCCATTACTAGGTGCTTTTTGGGGGGTCAAAGTGAGAAACCATACCCAGGAACAATAGCTGAAGGCAGCAGCGCGAGCAGTATCGTTTGGGCTCAGCAAGGAGGAAGACACTCAGCTGGGACCCTCCGTCTGAGCCTGGCACCCTGTGTCTTGCAAAGATAAACAGTGGTACCAGCCTTATGGCCATCGTCCTTAAGGCGTGCTGGTTTCACCGCCCCCCCACCCCCCTCTCCCCACTTCCCTCTGCTGCAGAGGCTCTCACTGCCTTCCCTGGGGAAGTGCCTGTTGGTTTTCCAAAGGAGGGTGTTAAGAGGTGCCTTCACAGCAGCCTCCCTGGGGGGTGAGCGCTGCCTGCTCAAGGGCTCTTCGATCTGCCAGGGAAC
Source organism: Falco punctatus (assembly GCF_963210335.1). Taxonomy (NCBI): domain Eukaryota; kingdom Metazoa; phylum Chordata; class Aves; order Falconiformes; family Falconidae; genus Falco; species Falco punctatus. The sequence goes on along the minus strand of NC_137583.1, from coordinate 53,649,095 downwards.
CACCCGAAGACAAGCAGGGGGAGATGAAAACCCAGATTAATTCAAAGCAGAAATAAGTCAGAGTTGCCCCAGGAGGGTGTTTCAGCCCCCCTGTTTGTCTCTAGAAGCTAGGGAAAGCCTTTCCAGCTGGGATAAACATCCAGCTTTTAAACAGGTGATGTTTAAGATGCCATTAAACAGGGAGGGAGAAGATGCTGAAGCAAAACCTGGGGTCACAGCCTGATGGAAGGGGAATCCTTTGGCCTGTGCTGTAGGGCAGACCAAATGTTTGTTACAGTCCCTCAGTCCCTCTCTGAACTGTAGTTTTCTTTCTCTTACCCATCAACACATGCTGAGCCTTCCTCTGCACCCACCACTGGCAAAATAAATCAATGCAAAGCAAGAACTGGTACATGCCCAGTACAAGCTGACCTCATGTAGACGCATCAGGACTGCTGAGACGGGAGTAAATACAGAGCTGAGTATTTCAGTCTTAGCATTGACTTCTGCACCTTTCCAGTGGGAGATGCAGGTCTTCATCTCAGCAAAACTGTGTTCTGTCCTGATGGCGAGATGGTGTTATGTGATGGGATTATTGCTTCTAGCAGGCACGCTGAAATGTGGTTTTTTTTCTGGGTGGTGGGAACTCAAAACTTGGAAGTCAGGTATGTGAACTTAAGCTCAAGAGTTTAAACCCCACCAGAGTAAGGAGGTGGCCAACAGCTGGAATGGCCTTGCCAACAGTCTCCTGGACACATCTGAGAGGGTTTTTTCCTGTACCAGTTTTCTGGAGGACAAGCAAAATCTTGCAAAACAGCCATCTGATCACTACTCCTTACACAGCAGGGATTTCCAGGGGAAGACTTTCTTAGTGCCATCTTTTGCCCTTTTGCCAGCAGGATACAATCTGGTTTGTATCTGAACCTCATGTGTCTGAAACTTTGGGGTTTCAAGAGGGAACGAGAGGTTAGATTAAGCCTTCCCAGCAACCTCTGTCCAAAAAGTTTTGTTTTTTTTAAATCTTACATTTACATGGTGATGGAATTTCCTTGGCTTTTTGATAAATGCTTTGAACTTCCAGCTGTTCCTGGGAAGAAAAGGAACATCAAAGGCATCTCTGTGACAGCTGTTTGTGTACCTGAGTGGATCAGGGCTGTGTTCTTCTCCTGGAGTGCTGCTATGAGACTGTGCAGGGGGACCAGGGAGGGGGAAAGTCTGAATTTAGTAATGAGGGACAAAAATCCAGTACAGGGAACCCTACCAAAAAAGCCAAATGCATCCAAGAACCTTCCTATAATGCAGTATTAATGTGCATATTAAGAAGACAATGTTGTGTCTGGGATTGCACGAAGCTACCTAGGGGCTCTTCTCCCCTCTGGGGCTGGGGTGCCAGTTTCATCCTGGATTTACAGGGTTTTGTTCGAAGCAATGATTTATAGGGTGATAGGAAAACCATGATCTCTCCTGAGCTTTTCCTGCGGTGCATGTTGGTTTTTGTCCTTCCTGTATTTGGTTGAAATTCAGCGTGCAGGGCATCACACTTGAAAACGTCATGGTCTTTTTTGGTGTTCAATTCTTGTACATTTATGAAGTGCTAAAGAAAATTAATATCCTTGCATATAAGTGCTTAAATGTAAGACACTTGCTTGGCAAAGCATGTTTGAACCAGCTTAGTTCCTATGCATCCTAACAGGGCTGAATTATACATTTAGAAATGTTTTTTAAAGTTTTTGCAAAATGTGAGGAATATTCTGATTTAATACATGATGAAACAAGTGAATAGGGAATACAAGGGTGAATTAATAACGTAAGAAATCTTTATAGCATGGTCCAGATGTTTAAGTATTCAAGCTATAATAATAGCTGTCTCACTCATATCCAAAGTGGTTACAGACAATGGTTTAGACACATTCACAGAACCATTTAAACTGGGAGATGTTGGGAGGTCCCTGACCAACCTCCTGCTCAAAGCAGGACTGGTGTCTGAGTTGGATCCAACTTGGACATTAGATCTACTTGCTTAGGGCAAATTTTGACTCTCTCCAAGTAGAAGGGTGATGTACCCTGAAACATCTCCCTGGTGCAGGGTGCACTCAACAGAGTGTGGTTCCCCAGTCCTTTGAGTCTGTAACTACAAACTAGCAGCAAGAGGACAGCAATATGGTGCAGGCACAGACCTCTGCAGGCAAGAGTCGTGGCCTTGGTTGAGGAGGAGCATACAGGAAAGATGGAAACCATCAGGAGAAGCTTGGGTGGCAGCAGCAGGAGAAAGAAGAGGCACTACGTTCTCCTGTGGCTGGTGTAGTAGGCAAGGCTTGTCATGCAGGCAGGTCTATGTGTCCTCCTGGGCCAGCTCACCTCCACTTTATCCAGCTCATTTCCAGGGTGGTCCCCAGGGTGACGATGGCATTGGTTGTTGCTGACCAGCACAAGCTTTCCATAGCCATGAGATTGGCTCCCTCTGGAAAAGAAGGCTGGTTTAAAATCCGTAAGACTAAAGTAGATTGTCTTTTGTTGAATATTGATTTGGGCTCGTAAGTTAAGTCTTCCTCATAGTCATCAAGGTTGGCCATTAGCAGTTAGAAAAGAAAGGGAGGGAGAAATAGATAGAGAGGAAGAAAGCAAGAAGGCAAGACAGAAGAAGAACAAAAAGAAAATGATACCTGGAAAGGTGACAGGAGCATGGGGCTGTGCAATCAGCTGCAAGTATCAGGATATGCTCAGAAAACCCCAAGAGATGGCAACATGGTAGCAATCCAGCTGCAGGTTGGAACAGGGCTGGTGTGGCTTCTCTTGGGAATTCAGGAGAATTTCCTGGGTTTTGTGATAGACTAGCCTTTTCATCAAACTTCACTGGAAAAACTTCTCCATCTGTCACTGTTCTCCAAGGCCCCACAGCACCTCAGTTCTGGTCGCCTCCCAGCCGTGTGCAGAGCCACATTGCACTGTGCAAGGTCCTTTGCTCGGTCTTTCCATAATTGCTTGAACTGTCTCATAACAACATTTCAAAACACTGAACAGCAACCATTTCATTGCTGAGAAAGGCAACCAAAGGATGGCTCTGAAGTTGGGGCACTGCCTGTGGGTGAGAGAGAGAGCGGGGAAGGGACTCCTGTGCCACAGATTTCTTGGATGACCTTGGGTGAATCACTTATCCTCAACCGGAGTCTTGCTTTTTAAAGAAATCAGAGCTGGTATTGCTTCCTCAGCTCAGAAAGGTTGAATGAAGATGAGCAGGTGAGGCCGTAGGGCTCAGATGGGCGGTGGAAGGGCTGTGCAGGGCGGTGGAAGGGCTACAGGGCGGTGGAAGGGCTACAGGGCGGTGGAAGGGCTACAGGGCGGTGGAAGGGCTGTGCAGGGCGGTGGAAGGGCTGTGCAGGGGCTCGGAGCCAGCCGGGAGCCACCTCGCCTGGTGGGTCGCTGCGTGCAGGCAGTGTTCCCCCTGCAGGGAGCTTGCTGCAGCTCCGGAGCCTTCGGTGCTTGTGGTTTTTTTGGGAAGGCAAACTGATACAGGCAGCTAGGAAAGCAGAGTTGTGTGATTTATCACGGGGAATACGCACAACTGGCTGTTGCTTAAATAATTGCTAACGCTGTCGTGGTGTAAGGTAGGAACGACTTAGCAAGCAGCATCCATTCCTTTTGAAATCAGAGCTTCAATAAACACTTCCTGCAGGTTGTGACTGGAGAGATGAGCTGCCTGTTTTCATTTTTGGTTGCTTTTGTTTTCTTCACCACCACCACCCCCCCCTCCTATTTTCTGGAGGAGAAAGTGTTGCTTGCAGGCAATCAATAGAAACAAACCCAGGGGATTTGAAAGTTGGAGGATCTGATTGTGCAGAATGTCCCAGTTCCAGACCTGAAGTGACGGGGGAAGGGGAAAGGAGAAGAGCAGAAAGGAGAGGAGAGGAGAGGAGAGGAGAGGAGAGGAGAGGAGAGGAGAGGAGAGGAGAGGAGAGGAGAGGAGAGGAGAGGAGAGGAGAGGAGAGGAGAGGAGAGGAGAGGAGAGGAGAAGAGATATAAAAAAGAAAAAAAGGAGAAAGAAGAAAAGAAAAATGAAAAGAGAAGAGAAGAAAATAAAAGAAAATAAAAGCAAAGCAAAAAGAAGAGAAGAGAAGAGAAGAGAAGAGAAGAGAAGAGAAGAGAAGAGAAGAGAAGAGAAGAGAAAAGAGAGAAAAATACAAAATCAACCCCCACCACGTTAAACACTCTGACCTGAGAAAGGTTTAAGAACAGGAACAGGGTGGAGGGGATAAGAGAGAGATTGGTGACCCAGCCACTTGGCAGGCCTTTCCACAGGTCCAGTGACTTCTGGGATCTGGGAGGGATCTGTAGATCACCAGGGACCACCCTGACCTCTCCCTGGAAGAGAAAACCAGGGGTGCATTTGTGTACTTCAGCCTCACAAGCACATCTTATGCTAAAGAGCATTCAGCTTTGAAGCAAAGTTCAAGGTTTAGCCTAAATTTGGAAGGTAGGGAATGGGGAAAGGGATGGAAGAAGGGCATCTAAGTTACATGGGATGTCTGGGTCTTCTCATGGAGCATAGGGAGGGCCTAGGCAGATCCAGGAGGTTGGATGCTGGGTCTGACCTCCTAGACTGTGCAAGTGTGAGTGATCCAGTTGCAAACTTGATGCCTTATGGTGAAACAGATTTTTCTTCATTCAGCAAAAGGTCACCCCCCAAACAAGTAAAAGAAAATAAAAAGGCCGGTGACGCTGTGAAAACCAAAAGTGTTGTTCTTAATCAACTAAATGAGTGGAAAGAAAATTACTCTGAGCTGACAGACAGTCAGTTCCATTTTTTCACTCATTTTAAACATCCATTTCTTAAAAAAAAAATAAAGTGTTAAAAAAAGAATTTAATAACGAAAGTGGCATTGAGGCACGTTGATGATCAGAAACCATACCTCTTCCTTTGGAAATGCTGAAATGAAACATTTCCATTTTCCTCTGATCCTCCACCGACAGATTTTCCCCCTACATAACAAAATGAAAGAAAGTCAAACACACCAGTTAAACTGTCAGAATCTTGTAATGCATTTCAGGACCAGGGGCACGTGGTGAAAAAAAAAGATGATGGATGAAGAAAAATAACTTTGCCAGGCTCTTGTTTTCACTGCAGGAATTACCAATGCCTGTCTGCAGGAAAGCAAAAGCAATTTTGCTACAAAACTTGTGTACTTGGGTTTGCTTTATCTGGGGACATACATCTGGGACGCCACAGCCAGCTGCTGCCCAAACAGCCCCTGCACAACGTTGCGATGCTCACCAACATCAAAGGCTGAATTATTCGACCTGGAGTGTGACACATCCCCAGTTTAGGAAAATAGTTCAAATAGCCCCCACCACAGCGGTAGGGATGTATAGATATGCAGGAACGCCGTCCCTCTGGGCTGTTCGCCTTGGCAGGGGGAGAGGGCGTTATGGCCGTGTTTTTTTGTGCGCTGGATGCTTGGGAGGGAGCTGATTGCCCTGAAAGCCGCCCCCAACCCTTTTATATGGTCATTAGGAGACCTGAATGGGGGAGGTGGGGGGAGCTTCTCACGCCTCCAGCCCAATCCAGCCAGCAGCCCCTCTCTCAAGTACCTGCTAACAGGTCGACTTGCCTTTGGTCTCAGTCAGGTCCCAGCGGAGACCAGGCACCATTTCCTAGGCTAATAGGTGTGAGGGGAGCCAAGAATTTCACTCTTTTTTTTTTAGGGCTTTTCAAGACAGGCTATAAACCTCTTGTTTTCGCCCTCCTTCTCTGGGTTTGTTTCTCTGTTTCCTCCCCCCACCCCCCACCCCTCCCCAGGTGGTGTTAAAAGTCAACAAGCCCCTATATCTCAGGGCTGGCTTTTTTTTCTGGGATGCTGGAGCAAATCCACATTGCTGAGGAGGTGGCAGTCCCTCATCCTTTCGGGCTTTCCAAGTCCTCACTGGGACTTTCCCCACCTTTTGCTGCAGCAGATGATAGCCAGGCTTGGGGCAGGGTCCTTGGTAGGCAGACTGCAGCCCAACAAGGCTGGCAATCCGCGTTTTCCTTCCTTGGCAGTGGTGCAGCTCAAGAAATACTGCATGACGAGCTGCAGGGATGCTAAGCTGAGGACAGCCTGGCTGGAGCAGGGGCAGGGACTGGCAGCTGGGTTTCCCCCTCCTGCCCTGGGTCACTCTTGGACCACTGGAGGTTGAACTGGATCCCAGTTTGCCTTGTAGCTCCCGATTCACCAGCCAAGCACCCAGAGCAGCAAACCCAGTGCATTAGGAGTCCTGTTGACAGCCTGGCATGGGCCGGATTCTGCTCTTCCTCTGGTTATTCCCACTGGAGCAAAATGGCTGTGAGCTGTTTTCCCAGTGCAGCAGGAGAAAGGAGGGATCAGGCCCAAATCTGAGGCTGATTCCGTGGTTTTGGCTAGGATCACGGGTGTTGCTCCCCTCACCAACCTTTTCTATTTTTTAAAATTCGAATGACCCAGACCTGGAACATGGTTTTCTCCCCTCTCAGAGTGTTAACACTGGAGTAATTACTGTTACCTTTTCCCTATAGGAATGGCTGGATGGTGTTGAGAAAAAGTTGGTATTTTCTAACCAGCTTTGCAAAGACCTTCTCCTTCAGAGGTTGTTTGGGCTCTGCTCTCGAAAGACCTGATTTCGATGCTGTGGCTGCTGGAAAGCAGTGGGGCTGCTCTGCCTCTTTGCTTTTCTGTGGACAATGGAGAGCTGTAGCTCTGATGTCCTTACCCCTGGCCATGGGAAAGAGGGATCTGATGGTCCATGCACCAGGTAAATGTCTTGGTTTCTCCAGCCACCACCATAAAAAAGATACTTACCAGCAGCCCCTCAGGTCACTGGGTGAAGGGTGACTTCAGAAGAGGGTAGGTGAGCCATCAGGTCCGTGTGCCATTTCATCTGGTGTCTTCTTTTAGCAAGTCTCCCTCCCTCAGTTTCTCCACTGGAAAACCAGGGATGGTGACGCACAGCTCTGAGCAGAACATTGGGAGCTGCAATGTAGTTTTGTTTGAAAGGGCTTTAAGTTCTCTCCCCTCCTGCATTACACTGTCTTTTTTACCCCACTGCAGGAGAGGACTCAGACCTCAAGACATTTTCTATTTCAGTGTAATTTTTTTTCATTGCAGACTTGACTTTTAACTCTTCCATGTGCTGTTTCTAACACTGGAAAGGGGGAATGACAGGATGGCATCCAGAGGTCTCTTCCAGCCACCATCTCCAGGACTTTTTCTACTTGTCACCTCTTCCCCTCGTGACAGCACCGTTCATCCTCCTTGTCCCAGTGCAGTGGTAGGCTGAAACACCAAAGCCCCTTGCAGGGGTTGGCAGGGAAAAAAAATCCTGTGTAGTGCTCAGAAAAATCCCATCAGTATGCGCTTTTGAGGGACACCCGGAGACATTTCCTACAGAAAGCCTTAGATCTTGTAGAAAAGAGGCCGTCCAACAGTGGTGAAGAACTATGAAAAAAATCCTTATATCAGGGGACCCTAAAGGAGTGCCTTTCTGACCAGGATAAGGCAGGTCTCAAGACAGCAAGGGATAGTCTGGGCTTAGACAAAAGCTTGGCAGTGTCATTCCTTCTCTGACCACATTGGCTTCCCCAGAAGAGAAACAGGCACTTTGCCCTCACTTCTCTTGACCGTTTAGACTAGAAGACCCTCCAAACGCCTTAGGTGCTCCTGCTGAGGGCAATGCAAGAGAACACCTTTGTGGACATGAGGCTGGGGACGCTGTCATTTAAAAACCTTGGAAAGATGAGGATGAACTCTTAACAGGGTCTCTAAACCCTCATGTCCAGCAGAGATGAATGATCTTTCTCAACTGTTGCCTGGAGGACAGCAGATCCCTCTCTCATGCATTTTTTTGTCCATGGACTGGGTTTTGAACACCACTGTGGAGGTGGTGGGGACAGGTGGGGACTGGGGGGATCATCCCCTGGGGATGTGCAACCTGGGGTGCGGTGTACAGAGGGTTAATTGTATTAGAGTGAATACCTGAGGAATTAATAATGATTTGCTGTTCATCAGGCAGCCTTCCTTGAGAAATGTAATGCAAGAAAAGACACGTTAGGAAGTGCCAGAAAAATGCAGCAAAAAAAGAAATTGTGGGTGTGGGGTGGTGGTGGTGGTGTGAGGAAGCAGTCTGGAACCTTGGCTGGGCTGGCTCCAGGAGTCACACAAGACGTTTGATTGCCTGCTGGAGGGGGCCACCCAGCACCCCCAGGGCCTGACTCTGCCCTTTGCTCAGCTCCACCAGCCTCCTGGAGACTAAAGGGTTGTAGGGGCTTTCATGCAGGGCACGACCTGGCTTGCTGTGGTGCTGCAGTTCCGTAAAAGGTAAAAGGAGCCTGGAGAAAGCATCTGTCTGCTCTGGGAAGGAGAGGCACAACTGTGGTATGACAAGTATTTGTGCCGAGGATGGATCATCTGGGTTCCCATCAGGGTGAAAGGGAGGGATGCAAGCCCCACACAAGCCATGCACGGCTGTAGCGGAATGTCCCCATCTAGGGAACTCCTTGCTGCAGGACACTACTGTGCTATCATAAAGAAGAAAAGAGGAAAAAAAAAAAAAAGAGAAATAAAGCACTTTAGAAAAGCGATAAAAGCATCTGAAGGTCTGCTTGGACCTCTGAGCTCTTAAAAATGCTCATGTTTCAGGGTATAGGGAAGTGAAGCAGAAGTGTTTAACAACTAGCCCTAACTTTGTACATTAAGGATAGATGTAGACAGCCACCTTGGCGTGGGAGCATCTCTGAAACTTGAATGTCCCTGCTACCGTAGGGATGCCCTCGGAGGGATGGCAGTGCTGCAAACCCCGCTGCACAGAGAGGGATGCTGAGGTGCAGGGAGGTGGCTGAGCGATTTGGCAGGACACATGCAGATAGCCCGCAGCTGCCCCAGGCCCTAAGTGTGCCTCCACAATAGTCCCCTTATTCCCCCTCCGGGCACTCATCCAACTTGCCATGACAATGCCCTTCAAGGGAAGTTGGGTGTCAGAGGGTGGGGGGGACTGGGCAAAATGAGACATTCCTGCTTGGCATCCTGTCCCCCACGGGGGCTGTCCCTAGTCCCCTGTTTCTTTTCTTTGGGAAATGAAACCCTTTGGTTTGCATCAGTCCCATGTTGCCTTCCTTGTGCTTGTTGGTTCCCACCACTGGCTTTCCCTAAGCTGGGGCTCGCGTTAGCCTGGGACCTGCTTGCTAACGGTATTTTGGCAGCAAAAGACAAGAGACATGTCATGCACTTCCCGATGGGCACCATGTAATGGCAGGGACGTCCAGAAGTTTTGAGGGCATTTTTTTCCCCCTCCCTTTTTAGAGTCTTTTGGGGTACCTACCCTAGTTATTAAGCAAGCCCACAACGTCAATGCAATCTGCTGCCTCTCTCACCTCTTCTGCTTTCTCTCCCACCCTCTTCCCCCCTGAAGTGCAAGATCTGTCTTTGGCAGGTTGGAAATGGCCCAGGCTGGACGTCAGCTCCTCTATCAGAGAACTGATGCAGCCATTTCTGGTGTCGAGGTATATATTTCGATAGCCAAGGTGCTGCTCCCAACTCCCTTGTCTGTCGCCCGCTCGGAGGAGGCAACTGCCTCGTGCTTCTGGTTTGGAGCCAGCCCATGGACCAATGCTGCTTTCCTGCCGGGCTAGAAGCTCGTGACACTGCCAAACAGCTGATGAGCCATTTCACAGCCATCTCTTCCTCTGCCTTTTGCTTGGCATGATTTTTGTCTTGCTACCAGCAAGTTGTTGGAACATGGGAGATGTCTGATTTTGAGAAGAAATTTGTAATTGTACCATGTCCAAAAATCATGCAATAGAAAGAAAATATCTGGTGACTTCACAGACATCTATTTCATTGACCTTAGTGGGTATCAGGAATTCATTTAATTAACACCTTGCACCAGCCTTAAAATGCAGAGATTGGACCCTAGCCCTTGGATTTGCAGGGCTCATATAATCCTTCCTATATGACTTTTCCTGAAACTGGCATTCCTGTGAGGAAAGCAGGAAAAAAAAATAATCAGGACAATTTGTGTCCATTTACAGATCTGTGGTTCAACACCCCAGCTCATTCTTTCCTTTCTAATTGCTGCTTTCTTCTCTTCTTGGGCTCCTTTGTTTCTCTCTGCAAGCAGCCACAGCTTTCAGATGTTTTAGGGTCATTCCTCCATGTGCTGCAATGCTAATTATTTCTTCTGCCCTAATTCAGTTTTACATATCACTCCCAGCCACACGGGCCACGTAGTGCACACAAGCACGCTCTCTGCATTCACATGATAAAACCTCCCCACAGACACAGGCAGGACAACACAAAGCCAGAGGATCCTGACGCCAGAGAGCAACCCACAGTTTCTGTCGTGCTGCCATCGCTTCGTAATCGTGCCATCTTAATTAGAGGGTTTCCAAAGCTAGAAATCTGGTGCAGCCGTGTACCAAATTTGCCCCATGAAGTCTTTGGAATGATGAAGATAGCATTGGCAATCATTGCCAAGACTCCCTTCCCTGATGTTTATTATGGCCTGTCCGCAGCATCCAAAAGATATTAAGTGGAAACTACTCAAAAGACTTTCCAGTTAATGAATGATTGGTGAAAAGCTCTCTCTTCCAGAAATGACCAATATTAGAATTGGTGCTGATGTCATGTAACAACTCCCATTCAGGAAAACTATTGAAAACAGTCCAAATTCCTCAGAACTGTTAAATCTCTTTTAATTTCTCCTCTTTGTGTATATATAAGCTGTGGGGGTTTTGTTTGTTTGTTTATTTCCCTCTTGTGGAGAGTGAGCTTTAATTTAATTTGCATGTTGGGTTGCTGCTCTTTTTGTGTTGCATTTAATATATTCAGATAATTTGGGGAGCCTGAGGTTTGGAGGCGGCGGAGAGTGAGATTGTTTCCATTGATGAATGTGGTTTTCAGAAAAGAAACGAAAAAGTTGAGGAAAATAAGTTCTATGAGTGCCAGCATGGGCAAGGAAACAGAGGATTTTTTTTTCCTTGCATTTTCCCAAGGTAAAATCAGCAAAAAGACCATCCTTCCTCCTTTTGTTTGTTTTTGTTGTTTTTGTTGTTTTTTTTTAATGGCATCTGCTTTAACAACGATAATTGCAGTGATGGCAAGAAAACAACAGCCTAGGCAGGGATTAAGGTAGATAGGTCCTAAGGAACGATTAATCAGAAGAATTAATGGAGATGTGCAGCTCCTAACCAAAAATATACTGGGAAATTAATACAGAGAGGCTTACGCAGAGCTCTCCACGCACAGCGTTGGGTCTTGTGTGTTCGGATGGTGTTTTGCAACCTAAGCACTGTCTGCAAGGATGAGGGGCTGTGGGATGGGGATGCACAGCATGTTTTCTGATATATAAACCACTCTTCCTTAAGATCATTTCTTCCCTCTCCCATCAGTTCCTCAGACCTGCTTCTTTTCAAAGCAGTATTTGTAATTTCATGTTTTAGAGCCTGAAATGAGCAATGTGTTACAAGGAGGAGGTTTCATCCTGGCTGAAGGAGGAGGTGGTAAAGCTGAGGACTCCTTGCTGAGGACCCTTGTCTCTCCTAAAGAAGGATTTAGTATTTTTGAAGGGGAAAGAAAAAGCAGCTGTAGGAAGGCTTGTCCCTGGCTAGCAAAAGGCTGTGTGATCTAACCAGATTTTGCCATCCTGAGCTGCTGAGGTTTGGTGTGGTTGAAAGACACACCGTGCACCTGCACCCGGGGTCAGCCTTGCAAATTCTGCATTTGCAATGGTCTTTGGGAACATGTGGCCAAATCCAGAGTAGCCTTTCAAAATGAAAGAGGAGGGTCCCTCAAAGGGACCTCGGGGATGTTTATTTTTTTCTTCCCTTCCCCCCAAAATACACATTTAGAAAGTGCACCTGTCGCCTGCCCAAGGGGTGCATCTGGAGGATGTGAGGACTGGCAAGAGGTGATGCTCAGGGATACCCAGATGAGGGTCAAACGCCTGCATTTCCCACTTAATGCCGGCGACCCGTTCATGCTCCAATGTGAATTCCTGGAGACAATGCCAGCCGTCCGCAGCCGGTGAAAGGCTCCCATCCTGCTGGGTCTTTGGGGAGATAACCCCGCCAAAACCCCCGCAAGCCTCCGCCGAGCGCCTGCAGCCCTCCCCCCGGGGAACCCACAGGATTGTATCCCCCGTGTTTGCAAATTGTGTGTGTGGCACCATTAAGAATTGATATGCTCGATATGAATGGCCATACTTCAAAACGCCTGAATAGCCCCTGAGCTCACCACCACCCCCCCCCAACCCAAAAAAAAAAAAAAAACCAACATTGTTGAAAAAGTCCCCTACTCAGCCTGGGAGGGAAAGTTTGTGTATCAATCTAGTTTATAATAGTGTAATTTAGTGTCTAGGCCTGGGCTCTGGTGGTGATATTGTACTGCAATGAATGAAACAGAGGGCTCCAGGCTGAGCAAGAGCTCGAGGACCCGGCTGGCTCTATTCAGGCCAAACTAATCGGCTTCAGCTCAGCTCTCCGCCAAAGCTCCCCTCTCAGTAGTGGGTTTTTCTCTGGGTTTTTGTTACTGTTTCTTAAAGAGCTCAGCTGGCTGCTGAGGCTGAAAAGAATCAAATTATTAAAGATTTTGTGGAAAATCCAGTGAGAATGGGCCCATGCAAGAATAATAGCATTGTGCCACCGTGGGCCATTCCCAGCTTCCAGTCGGGAGAAATTGTCAACTCTGTCTTTGTTTTCTTAACCCTTTCAATGGAAACAAAATAATATTTAGCTCAGCACAAAATACTTTCTTTTTAATTTCTAATCCTTTCAGGTTCTTTTTTTTTTTTTTTCCCCTTCTCCTCCTCCTCTTCCTCCCTCCCTCTCTCTTTCTCTCTCCCCCTCTCCCTGTTTTTGTTGGCTGTCTTCTGAAATACATTTATATACCTCATACAATCCCCTTTTCCTTGCCAGTTGGCCAGAGGGGCATCTGTTATCAGGAAAGCCCCTTCTTTTTTAAGCAGGATGTAAAATGGGTGATGAAATCCTTTATTAACAGTCACCAATAGAGAAGGGAAGAGGAAAGGGAAATGTTTGCTTTCAAGTTTTTATTTTTAACATTTATTAGTGGTTAATAAATTGTTAGGACATTGTTCAACAGGCTGGCTATATGTGTCATGTTTTTAAATGCCTGTACATTTTAAATTCAGAGAAGGTATTTAACTGGGGCATTTTAATGTCATGAAAGGACAAGAAGGGAATCCCTGCCTGTCTCTCCATCCATCCTCAATCCATTAAGGCAGATACAGACAAGCAATTTTATCACTCTCCTCCTCTTGTGTCTAGGGAGTAAGTAGCTTTCCATTTGTGGGCGATATCTTTTCTGGGTTCTTTCTCTGCTGCATGCGCTGATTCTAAATGGGCTGAGGAGCAGCATTGTGTTGGCGATGGGAGGGAAAGGGCCCCAGCCACAGGGTGGACGTGGAACCCAGCTGTGCTGCCCGTCTCTCCAGCCTGCAGAGCAACTGGTTGCGGGGAGCTGGGCTGCACCCCATCTTTGCAGGGTAGACAAAAGCCCACGGCCATGGCTGCTTTGTGTGGGGAAGGCAAAGCTGCTGCCACCTTTTCAAGGCTTTCTCAGGAATGGAACAGAAGAAGGAGAAGGGATAAAAAAAACCCCACAACAACTTGTCAAAACAACCCCCCTCCATGCCAACCGGCCAGCACCAGGGATGGGGTGACAAAGCGCAATGCCGGATCTGCTCCTGGTGTAAACTTGACACTGGCTGAGTTAGGCGGAGGTAAACCGGACAAGCCTGTAACCCGCCGAGTTATAATGTTGATAGCAAGCCCAGTATTAGGGTATGGGGTGAAAATTAAACGACAAAAGGGTACTCACTCTCCCATTGTGGGAGATCCCTCTAATCAGGATATTCTCCCTCAACTTTGCTCCAGTCTAACCTATTAACAACAGAACTAGGTCATCTTGGTGAATGGAGTAGATTTTCTGCCGCCTCAGTGTCTTTGAGGCTGGAAGGGATTGTGTGTTCAGTGTTACAAACAGACCTTCTGTCTTTATTTCCCGACCAACAGCGCGCCGCTTAACAAGGAGAACTGGACCAGCCATTTTTCCCGTAACAAATGGAGGGTCCCATCCAAGCTGTCCTTGCCAGTTGGCTTTCAGACAGGGGAAGCTTATTCATGTTTTTAGACCTCAGCCAAGTTCAGTCAGGAAGCCTGAGATGTTTTAAATTGGGGGAAAGGCGCGGGTATCCAAGGCTCCCTTGCCAGCTAGGAGGAGGGAGATGTTGAATTATTTAGGTATTTTCTTGAGTTGGGTCTTTTTTGTTGTTGTTGTGGACTCCCAGGGATAAAGTTGTCTCTACCCCTGGCATAACACTGGCTTGGGAGGGAGGTATGCAAGGACTTTTTTTGTTCTCCTGGCACTCATCAGGAGGACAAGTCCACCCCTGCTTGCTTGAATCACCGACAATGGTGGGAGAAGAATGGAGCTGAGGTTGCTAGTGGTGAGGGATCTCACAGGTGAGTCACCACCAGTGTAGGTGGATATTACACTACAGCCCAAGACACTAAAACATCTTGTGATGAGCCAGACACAGAGAAGCTGTTGATTACCTTGCTTTAGAGAAGTTGTTTATTCCTCATCCCACCCCAGGATCTTTCCTCTTCAGCTGTCTGCTTTGGGGAAGGACAGAGCATCATCATGTTTTCCATCTGAGATCATGGTGCAACATCCCAGAAAAACACTTGCACTGCCTTTGTGTAATGTTGCTCCTGGCCCTTTTCAAGTCAAAAAACATCCTCAGATCTTTCAGGGTAGATGATAAGAATACTCCCTTCTAGGGAATAGCATTGCTCTATCGTAGAAATCCCACAGACATTAGCTCGTGGCCTTATGCCCACTTTCCTAGTTAGCTAAACCTCACCTTGTTTACGATGAATGAGTGGCTGGTGTCCTGCATCCTTCTCTGCCCGTTTTCAAGCATCAGACAGAAATATCACCTATACCTGCTGAACGGCCACCTCCTGTGGATGGATATGCAGGAGAGAACACCCTGCACTGTCCATCAGGTGCCCTGTGACTTTCCCCACTGTGATGCCCATTCCTGACCCCACAGCCACTCCTCAACACCCCCTTTTGGGACATCTGAGATTAGGATGAAGGAGGAACACCTGGATGGGGCTACGCAAACACCGCAATGGTGTTTGATGCAGCAAAACCTTCTCAAGGACATGTCTCATCCTGGTAACACTCAGCCTGCCTCTTCACAAGCTTGAAGATTGGACAAGTCGGGTCAGCAGGAGAAGGGATCCTTCTCAAAGTGTCCTGTTACTTGTGGTCATCTCTAACTGTCCTCTTTTGTCTGCTCTTGGAGACTAGTTTTGGGGCTCAGGAGCCTTTTGGTCTGATCTATTTGAGCTGTTCTTGAGCTGTAGGATGCTCTTGTAACTGCTACAGCCAGTGCTGAAGATATTGTAATACAGGAGACAATGTGTCCTAAACTTGGCTATATGCCTGGATTAGAAATTAAAGGCAAATAAGGCAACCTAAGCTCTGGAACTGCATCAAAGGCAAATCCAGGCTAAACGGGAAGGATCCAATTTCACACTTAAGTTTGTTAAATAGGTGGGTGGTGGTTGCTGGTGGTGCACACGTCCCTTTATTAACAATTTAAAAATGAAAGGTCCCTGCCTGGAGATAGCTGGGGGATCAGACCTTTTTCTGGCTGCCTTGCCATAAGTAATCCTTACTCATGCAAGGTTCTGACTAGAATCGACAGAGCTGCTCACATGCACAAGGACCATCCTGGATAAACGGAATGTAACGGCAAAAATGATGGCAAAATTGCAAGGAGAGTAAGACATGCTTGGCAGACCCAGCACAGCAAAAAATAATTCGACAAATCTAGCTCTTTCTTTTGCACTTGTGAGTAGTCTGCAAGCAAATAACACCCAGCCAGAAATTGTTCAGATGTTTGTTCAGGCAAACATGTTTTTCATTTTGGATGCCTTCTGAATTTTGCTGAAATAAATTATACTTCAGTGTGTGCCTCTTGCACAGAGCCTCTGCCTGCTCTCCCTGAAGCACATGTCAGTTAAGGATGACAATTGGCAGAAGAGATTTTGACAGATGATTTTTTTTCTGGTGAAAATCATGTCATCCTTAATGGGTATTCATTAAAGCGGGAGTTTGTAGAGCTTCCACTGACACTGTTGTGGTACATAATTCACATACAGATTACTTTTTGTAATGTGAAAAACAAAGGGTCTGTGTAACCTTAGAAAAAGTTTAATAGTTTCATTCAAGGGCTCTTACATATGTTTGTTCACAGTGTTCACTGGATGTGAATTATAAAAGGTGCTTTCTCCACCTACATCAACATCAGGATGAATAAATGTGACTATTAATATGCCACCTTTTGTATATATCTTTGTGTGCAATGCTGAATTCTTACTACCTTTTGGCTGATTTCTTTCTTGCTTATGGTTCTTCATGATTATGTTGCAGACCTTTTATATCTGAACACTATCCATAGCGTTCCCATTCTCAGCCTTGTGATAAGTAGAAAAGAAACAAAACCTCTTCCCTGGATTTTTAGTACTTGGAATCAGCTTTGACGAAGAACCTCACAAGGACTCAGAAAATAGAAAACAAATTGCATGAATCCAGCACAAACTATTTCTAAGATTTCATGATTTTTAAACAGATCTTGTAATTTTAGCAGGGAAATGACTGGAGAAGCTGGGCTGCTTGGCAAGGGCAGTGCTGTGGTATGCTACATGAAATGGTCCTATAAACAAAAGGAGGTAATTAAAATACATTTGCCAGAAAAGAGCCCAGATTTCCCATGCAACGTGCAATACTCTCTACACAGCAGAGCTTTTCCTTTCTGTGCTCCCCTCAGCTCCTTGGTTTTATCATCTCTCAGTCAGAGGCAAGCAAGACAATAGACATTCTTTGAGAAATTCACTACAGGGGATACGAAGCTAAGGTTTGTGGTGCCAGTTTTACATCTCCTTAGGACTTGTCTTCATGGCAAATGTGACTAGAATAGCTATTTTAGAATTAGCTTTCTATGGTGTCACTATTCCAGAGGAAAGAGATTTTATTCCAGATGAATTACCCTGTTCAGGAAAGCACTTGTTATTTTGCAACTGAAACACGTATGTGTGGAACAGCACATGGTGATGTATGGGGAACCCTGATATCAGGAGGGTCAGCACCAGCATGGCTGCACTAATGCCCTGCTCAGATCATGCTCTGATCTGCAGCATCATGTCGTTACATGCCCCCAGCAAAAATAGGGTATTCCTCAGTAAAATGTAGTTGCCTAAAATGCCCTGCCCAGTGTGAGCCGGCTGGCCACCGTGTCTCTCTGCAGGTGTTGGGGTGACAGGGTGCTCCAGAAGGCTGTTGGTCTCAGCTCCCTCAGGTATCCTAGGGTGGGCAAACCGCTTTGTGTTAACATTTGCCTCTCTGCCGATTACAAAGGAAGCCAAAATTCAGAGCTTAATCTAGATTTGCAAGAGTGGTGATGAAACAAATCCTTCTTCAGGTGACTTCTGTTCTCAGACAGGGGGTGGGACTCACCCTCCCCAGTTCAGGTCAGGGTACACATTGCTTTTGCAGGGCTGAACAAACCTAAGGTAAAAGTTGTTGCAGTCCCTGTGATAAAGGTTTTAAATGCCAGCAGGTCACCTGTAGACAAAATCTTGGCACCTGAGTTCGGTTGTGTATCTGAGCTTCTTAGAAGTTACCACCTTCTCATGAATTTCCCTACATCGTTACCTCTTGCCAAGCAGTGTCTTTTGTGTGGCTCAGTTCCCACCACCTGCATGTTCTCTGCTGGATTTAGTGTGTGTTTAAGTGGATCAACTGGCCCTTGCCTTCGGCTGGGAAGCTGGCCACCACTGCCTGGTAGTGACCTGCCTGCAGAAGCATCCATCCTGTCCATGATGGAGTCGATGCTTCTTTTTTGTTAACCATGTATGACCCATGGGGAATGATAAAACAAAATAACACGCTACCTTCAGGCAGCATCAGAAAGCATCTCTGAGCCACAGGACCTCCCGGGACAGTACCCCAGAGGACGCATGCCTGCATGGTTTCTACCACTTGGATGGAAAATGAGTAAATATAGCAGCTTTGGGTGGAGAGAAGAGAGTGAGGATGTTCTCCTCTAGTCAAGTATTGTTGGGGAAACTGGTCATACCCTCGACCTTGTGGTGAAAGATGCTTTATTAATGCCGAGGAAAATCAATGCTAGAATAGATATAGGCCAGTCAGAGTTTGTGGGGAGGCAGAATATTTTTTTATTAGGCCATCTGATACAACTGGAGCAAAAAGATGTGCTTCTGGGTACGCAAGATCTTCTTTTCATCTAGATTAGTCAAAATTAGGAGAGATCAGACAAATGAAGTATGTAGATTAGATTGTGCCCTGTGGTGGTAAATGGTTTTTCAGCCTCCTAGCTGTGACGTAGGCTGAGCCTTATCTCATCAAGCTATGCTCAGAATGAACCTCAGGGGCCTTTTCCAGCTACAAGCATTTGTACAGGTTGGCCTTATGTGAAATACAGTTCCTAAGGATGTCAATGGATGGCTCTGGAGAACATGGGCTGAAAGGTTAGTGTGTTGCAAGACCGATTCCCTACTCAATACATGGATCAAATGTTTCTCCTTGTTGCCAGAAGGCACCTTACAAGGGTTAGGTTGAAAGACTGGCCCTTGGGATGAAGGGGATTCAATCCCTGTGACGCAAACGCAACATTGGGGAAGTTATTTGATGTAGGACCTACCTCACATTGCCTATCAAAAAATAATGCCTAATCCAAGCTAGTCTTGAACCTTCTACAGTTAATTAGAGAGATCTAGTTGTCTAGCAAGTGATTTATCCCGTCGGTGTCAGAGGCAGTCCAAGACTGTAAGCTCAAGGTGTGGCAAATCAAAGACTCATTTCAGCAAGCTTTGCAGAGTGAGGCATGCCCATCTGTCTCTCCCGAGGGTAGCAAGAGGCTTGATACCTGAATTTGAGAAGACCAAAGTCAGGTGAAATGACTCGTCTTTTTGGTCTTTGTGCTTCAGCTCCTCATTTGTGAAATAAAGTTAAGTGCACTCTACTCCATCAGAGAAGGCGTGGATAGAAATACTGTGTTTGCTGTGGTCACAGAGCTGGAAGGGCAGTGTAGGTTAATTATCCTGACATCTGCTGTCTACTGCCTTGGTGGACAGCGGGTGAAGGCATGCAGTTCAGAGAAGGCAACCTATACAGTAAACCTCATCCCTGTTTCTGCAGGCTCACTACCCAAAATCAAATGCCACCACTGGGAGGCATCACTGGCAGGAGAGTTCAGTTACGCTCAGGAGTTTGGACTACAGCTGGTGAAGAAACCAACCTGGTCCTAGCATAAGGAAGTGCTCCAGCTTGCCTAAAGCAAAGTTGACTTGGGGAATTTTTGTAGGTGTTGATTCACTATCCAAGAAATAGTGGTGGAAGACCATGGAGAACTGTTGTCACAGTTTTGATGCCTAACATGACCTCATGAGTAGGTCAGTCCATCATTGTGCTGTCACTTTTAGCCTTCTGAACCGGGCTGAAGTGCTGATCTAAACCCCTTGTCTAACACAGGTAAACAAAGAGTGTGTGTTGCTATGGGAACGCTTTTGGTGGTGGGTACTTTACAGCCTACGACAGCTACTACAGACCTGTGTACCTTAGTGAATCCCTTAGCAAATAGGGATAGTGATAGTCAGCCAGCGCTGTGCTGTACTTCAGTGCTTGGGGTGCCAAGAACCATGGGAAAACAATGTAGTGTGGGCCACCAGCTGAGAACGAAGCTAATTGTGGTATATTTTTTTCTTGCCTTTTTTTTTTTCCATTCCACGAGTAGACAATTCCATAAAGAAATCATATACTGGTGACTCTTCAGGTTTAGAGTCTGGACAGATTAACTGGAACCAGTAAAGGTGTGTCCTCTCCATCAGTGCTGCAGGTCTAAGACCTAAAGATCTTGAGAAGGTTTCTACGCTAGTCATACAGTGGAGGATTAGGAGGAATCACTGGCAGTGCTTCTGTAGGATTACTTTCCAGCTGCTGGTTTGAATGCTGTGACTCTTCTCTTTAGTCAGCTTTTGCTCTGGAGGACTGCAGGGGTTAACCAACCCTCTGCTCCACCTGAAACTCTGCTGCTGAGTGCGGAGGAGCTTCTTATGAAGCCCGGTGGGAAAAAAACCCTTTTTGCCCATATTTTCATTAGGAAAGGAGAAATCAAGACCTGACTGATCACCATTCCTTGGATGTCCTCTGAAGTGAAATGAGAGAGGGCAGAAAGAAGACTGGGATGAGGGAGATGGGCTTGAAGCCAGGACTGGAATTCTTAAGATTTTGTTTGTGTTCCCTATTTCTCTGCACCACCACCACCCCCCCACCCACCCCCCCGAGATATTTTTATTCTTTATAAATAGGTTTTGTGTTATTTATCTTTCCTATCTATTTTTAACATCTATGGGGCACACAGTGCCTATCATTATGTACATGCACAGTAGCCCAGCTTTGATTATGCCATAATAGAAATAAAAAAAAAGAATTTTCTTGAGACCATTGTGGCAGAAAGACACCTTAGCACCAACTGCGTTGAACGCCTTTGCTGCACTAAAGCTGTGCAACATATCTCTGAGATTTGAGCCTTTTTTTGTGTTTGTATAGCCCTGAGCACAATGGAGACAATATAATTGCAGAATCCAGGCTCTGTTTGAAGGTAACAGCTGAACACTGTGACTGGCATTGCAGCGTAGGGGACAATATGCACCTGCTGGCCGTTGTCCTCTACCTGGACAATAGTCATGCAACTGCTCATGTGCATTCCCCAGGACAGGGATGGTAGGCAACAGAATTTTTAGAGCAGAAGGAATTGCGTATGCTGGTGATAAGAGGTGGTTTACACAAGCGTTACAGACCTAGACTTGTCCCTGTTCCGGTCTACAGTCACTGTACCATTCATCGCCTCAGTGGAGTGAGTGGTGAGAACCATCCCCAGTTCATTTCAGTGCTGTCAGCAGTTTCCAGTGAAATCTAGTGTCTGAGGCATCAAGAAGACATCCGTTGTCTTGGCAGACACATTTTGGGCTCTTTTTTATTGAATGGCAGATCTGTGATTGAAGTGGGAGGTGTGACGGTGCTTCCAGCAAACTGAACGGCACTGTGCCTGGGAAGATACACATGAAGCCTGCGTCCGGGAAGATACACATCCTTCTTGAGACACCAGCACAGCAGGCACAGCCCGGGAGGATGTGCTTGCTTGCGAAGAATCATTCAGCCACCAGGTGTCTCTCCATGCTACCCTGGTGAACAAGGAAGACAAAACTGGAACTCCGAGTCATACAGAAAAAAATCCTCATTTGCCGTTTCTAACGCTTGTCTTTATTAAACACCTTCTGCCGGAAGTTGGCTTTACACCACCTCAGGTGATACTCTGCTTCAGGGATGGTGTTTGATGCGTCTCCTTGGGTTGAGGAGACTGGAATAGATATTCTCTGTAGCTTTGTAAATCAAAGGGTTTTGTCTGCCCGTGACTATACACGACAGCGCTGTTGAAAGATTAGTACTAAGAAGGTCGCTGAGGAGGTCAGAGGAGCTTTATGGAAGTGGTGGTCTTTAATGAAGGGCTTCAAAATGGGGACTGTCTAAGATGTAGTAGTCGAAGAAATCCAACCATGAATATAGAGCATGGAGAACAAGACTAGAGAGGACTAATTTCCAACATGCATTGTTTCTGCTGACTGCTGGTTCTCAAGCTTTTCATCCTTCAGATACCCTATACGCAGTCTGGAGTCTGAAGCAACTTTTGCCTGCTGTTTATTTTGAGAAGTTTATGGTTAGAGACCATCATGTCAGCCTGACATTTTAGGGTATTGCAAACAAAAGGGGAGACTGCACATTTCTGACACTAAGAGATCATGGACCTGGAATAAGTAAGTGCAGCTTCCTCTGTCCTCACCATTTGTGAGTGACTTCAGTTCCTAATGTGTTAGATCTTTTTTCCCAAAGCATGTTCTCTCTTCTTCTGCAGGACAGTCACATCTTTCCTAAAAAACTGCAGCATGAGCTGAGTTTGTGGTACTTGTGGAGTTACAGCCCCTTAAATTTACTTTTCAAAGTCACCCCCAATTTGGATTTACAATCAGCTCCTGGATCTGCCAGGAAGCCCTTCTCTTGTGGAAGTGAAAAGACAACAGCTCTTATGACTTTGGATCTGGAAGAGGAGTCCACTCATCACCCGGCACACTCTGAAAGTGTCCTTGCTAAGGAAGGCTTAGCAAGATGCGCCCTAGGTTTGAACTGCCTAGATTCCTTGCAACCACAGGGTCAAAATCCAGCTGACTCAACCCAAGCCGGTTGTGCTTCTCCAGCAGCTGAGTAGAGTCTGTTCAGATTACTCCCACTAAGGATGTATTGATTCATGGTCTGGACAGACGTTAAGGCCATTTTTGGGTCAGAAATGAAATTTGCTTTGGTGTCCTCAGTTACAAGTGTCTCCCTAGTTAGAAGTGACCTTCATTCTTCAGGCCCTGTGATTATCAAAAACTTCTACTTATGGAAAGCATTTTAGACTTCTCAAGGAGGACTATTTTGGGGGGCAGGAGCGGGCATGTAAACCTGGGGGGTTTAAAGGAAATTTTGGTGCCAAAATGGAGTTAGCCCATACAAAGTAATATTGAAATATATGTGCATTTTCTTTAGCCTTCAATACCTTTTTTTGGTACTTTTTTCATCTTCCACCTCACAGCTGAGATTCCTGCAAATTTGAGGTGAGGCTTGCAGTTTTGGGATGGTTTCATCAGCCCTAATTTACACCTCTAAAAGTTAGATGCACAGGTCCAAGTTAGTCAGCCCAAGTTTGCTTTGTAGTCAAGGGAGAGGAGAGTCACCCTTAGGGGGAGATTCATCTCTTAAAACACACAGCCAAGGCTGGCCATGCCAATCACTCGCTGGATATGTCCCGTTCTCCCTCTTGGCTGTAAAGGTTTGTTAGACTTTTAATCTTTTCAAAGTTAGGTGACATGACCAGTGTCTTCAGGTTTTCTAGCCAGACTGAAAGAATAAAACAGCTTTTTCCTGGAAGTCATTCACCGCTGATGCATAGAAAGAATATTAGTCTTCCCAAGTGTGTTTCATGGACATTTACATGTCGATGAATATACGATCAGCTGTGCTGGATCAGACAGAAAGTTGTGTTTGCCCCGTCTCCTGTCTCTGACAGAGGCCAAG
Organism: Falco punctatus; assembly: GCF_963210335.1. NCBI lineage: Eukaryota > Metazoa > Chordata > Aves > Falconiformes > Falconidae > Falco > Falco punctatus. Next base: position 53,625,885 of record NC_137583.1, on the reverse strand, counting down.
TGTAGGTGCCTGAGGAAGAGCAGAAGAACAGGACAAACACAGGGTGATATTTCCACTGGCATATGCCCAACTCCCAGCAACCCCCGGCTGGGATTTCTGATTGAAGAGCTGTATCTTGGAGTGTAAAAATTCCTCATGCATTTTTCTTTAGTGAATTTTGTCTGGTCGCTTTTTAAACTCAGATAGATTTAAATATCCACAGCTCCCTGCAGCAGAGATTTCTGCTGTCAAACTACCTCCCATGAGAAGAAACACTCTTTTCTATTGTTTTCAAGCTGCTAATTACAGTAGATGGCTCCTAGTTTTAATATGATGAGAAACGGTGGATATTTGTTCTATATTCACCTCTCAGCCCTATTGTCTCCCCAGGCATGGCTGCTCCAAGGATTTCTTTTGCAGATCATGCCAGCTTGCACCCTATGGCCTCTGCTTACAGAGCAGTTCCCACCTCTTTATGCCAGCGAGGTGTAACCACATGCTTGGTGAGCTAGCAGAACTGTAACTTTTTTATTGGATTGTACTAATTGCAAGCCACAAGTGAAAAAAAGTAATTTCCTTGGCATGTTTGATAAATGATGCTAAAAGGTGGACGTTGCTTTTCTGTAGTTAAGCCATCATTGTTACTGTTACTAACTTGACGCTATGCTTGTGTTCAGGTGACTTGCATGGCATGTGCTTGACATGTACAGCTTTGTGGGCTCCTTGGGTATGGTTGTGTCTACAGGCAAAGGGGCTCAGGCAGCCTACAGCCATGGCTAGGAGCTATTTTTATTTATCAGCATCACTGATGGATGTAAACAGGGTTATATAAAACCCGGTCACTTGGACTGGAAGTTCTTTAGGGCAGGGTCACCACTTCATTCTGTATTTGTACATCCCCCAGCACTAGGGTTGGTCTTCAGCCATGATGAGCCCAGAGACACCCTCACAAGAAGGAGATTATGATTGAGGGTATCATAATAACAATGGCACCTGGATCTTATTGTGTTCCTCAGATATGGAAGCATCCTAATTAAAGGGGAGGGAAAAAAAATTCAACAAAGTTGCGCAGCCGGCCTTTTGGTTGCATTTTATTCCATATGAATTTGGAATGTCTGCTGCCTTTTAATGTGTAGCCTTCCTCTCCCCTGCAGGAACAACATCTGCTGCTCCGTTGAGGTGTGTCAAGCAGTCCCTGCCAGCCTGTAACAGCAGCTGGGGAACTTACAGAGCTCTTGAGGACCACTCAATTATCATTCATTAACAAGTCTAAAGGTTAGCTCCTTGCCAGCCTTCCATGTGCCAAACTCCTGGGTGACTGCTGTGCTTGGGGGATGGTGTTCCCACTCTGTGGCTGAACCAGTAACAACTGTGCTTATTGATTTAGCTGTTAATGTCAGCCAAAGTCCTTCCCTTACCCAATTCAGGAACTATTTACTTGTTCTGCCCTCTCCACTTCATTGAGACACCCTACTGTCCCAATGGACACTGCGGAAAGCACGCCTGAGAGAAATCCCCTACAAAGTCCAGCCTGCTATTCTGGCCCAGGTAAGCAATGTGGAAAATAACACTATCTCATCACATCTATGTGCAAAGGGATAAGTCTCTGTCAAAAAACTCACCCATCTTCATTCACATTGACTAGCCAAAGGCTACTGTGTAATCTCTGCTGTGAACTTGGGTCTAAAGAATGGGTCGGACCCAAGTTGCTTTTTTATTGTTGAGAGCACTCGGATGCAGGTGTATTGCTTGAGAGGGAGCAGCATGAGGAACAGAGAGGGAGCAGCAATTTCAGAGGAAGCTTTTTTCCGCTGGAAACCAGGAGTTTGTTGAAATCAGAATTCCAGTGAGGTTGCTCAAGACTAGGTTAGAGCTATCAGTCACTCAGAAACAGCTGGTGACTCACCCAGGATACTGGCTGTAGGTTCAAGTCTCTGTCTGATAGGGAGGGGAGGCTTGCACTTGGATTTCCATACGCTGCCAGTTGTCCTTGCTGTGTGGCTGTTATGAGATGCTTTTTCTCACTGAAGCTATGCCATTTTGCATAAGGACCTTGATATTCCGGGGATGAAAGACGCTGCCTGCATAAACCAACTGCATTGATTAGGACAGAAAAAACAGGTTCAAGACTCTCCTTGGATGCCTGCATGAAAGAAATTCTCATTCTAACAAGTTGGCACCCCATCACTGCCACCACTGTTTCCCACACACACTGGTGCTGCAGAATTGAGAATGACCATGGCCTCACATATCCCAGGGGAAAATATCATAGGGAAAAAAATCACTTTATTCCTCAGAGCTCAGGTGTTTGGTAAGAGATACTCAACACAGCCTTGCTCTACTGCCTTTGACAAAAGAGCAGATGAAATTCAGGGTATGGGGATGTGCACGAGCCAGGGAGAATAGAACAAGGTTTCAAAGGGTCAGGTCCAGAGCACAGATCTCTTTTAGATCACTGTTAGAGTCTTTTAAAGCTTGCTGTCCTTGCACAAAACCAACTTGCAGAGAAACTGAGCTGACCTCACCTTAACACCACCAAGTTCATTAGTTAACACTTCACCTGTTGACACTTGCAGGCAAATCCCAGACCGGATTGTAGCCCTGTGGAATGCAAATCTGGCTATGTGCCTCCAAATGACTATATGATGGGGAAAAAAAAATCCACACTGCAAATAAAAGAGATCTGTAAGCAAATTCCAAAGCCAGGCTGGGTAGCAATGAGATGGCAAAGCTTTCAAATTATATTGGGTCACAGCTTATTTCTTTATGGCCTGGTTAGCTGCTGGTCAGGAATTGCTTTCAGCTGGTTTTTCGCAGCTTCAAAGGATGCTGTATTGGACCGATTGCTCAAGCGGGATTCAACTTGCAGATTAAGACATCTAAATTCAGGCAGCAATAAGTAGTGCTCTGCCTACATGTGCTCGGAGAGCCTCGGCTCCCATTACAGCCAGTGGAGACTGAATTTTCAGCGTGCTTGTCTAAACACGGGTGTCTGGTACCATCTATGGTATCTTAGTGTAATTCCCCCGGTTATCCACCTGCCAGTCCAGAAGGACATGTATCTCCTGAAGAGTCTGTAGCATTATATGTGCCAAGTCTATATGATATCGCAGACCCTCAGTGACAGAAGGCGGCACTCAGACCTCATGGTGAAATGAATCCCTCGTTAGACTATACTAACGGGAATTTGAAAGTCAGACCTCAAATTTAGGCAAATTGGTCTCAATTTACTTGACTAAAGCATCTAGTGCCTTTTGACATGTCTTGGGGTATCTGAGGCATCTTCCTGGAGCTGCCAGACATGATACAGACCTGCAGGAGACCCATGGTGGTTCTGGAACAGCCCCTGAAGGACATCAAAACGCCTGGAGGGCATCATATGCCTATTTGTCGTTCTGTGGGCACCTAAATTTGTGTGTTTGAACCTGTGAGTTGAATCCCACTCCTTGCCATCAGTGAAGCCTGTGTGGCAAGTCTGCAAGCTCATGGAGGCTTTGGAGGCCTTGTTCACATGCAGATTTGTCTGACTATGGGTGGTTTGTTTCCACCAGACTGGTGCACAAGGACTCGGGGGCCTCTCAGAAGCCTTGGGCTCATTCTGCATCCACAGACCAATTTGTACATGGGCGGTGAATGTGGCACATCCCAGACTGGTTTGAGTTACTGTTCATATGCGACTAGGAAGCCTGTGCAAGGAAAGCAGTCGGGAGAGATGATGTAGTACTACCAGCAATGTGATGTGTGAACTTGGCCATGGTTTTGCTTAGGAACAGCGTGGTCAGTACTGACTTTTTGCTTGGAACCAAACCTTTGGCCAAGTTCAGTGCACTGTTTCTTGATGAAGAAATGCGGAGCTCTCAACTGCTGATTACAAGGAAGTTGGATGCTCTACTACCTCTCTGCACCCAGACCTGTGTGCACATCAATCCTTAAGTTATTTTTGGGAATGAGGTTAGACCCTTGGCTCTGTGTATCAAATAGCTGCCACTTGGTAGTGGAACAATTTTAGGCGACTTCTGTGACCTAGGTTGTCACAAGCAAAGCCCATTGCCGTGGTTAAATGTGGCTACAGTTAGGCTGTGCTACCTACCCATAGAGGGGAAGAAGATTGCTCTGCAAAAGATATGACCTCTACTGTTTCCTAGTGATGAAAAGTCCAAGTCATGGGGTAGCAGTGCTTTATCAACACCAGACTTTCTTTAGTTCATAAAAGAAAGGGTCTGTAGGGGTTAATAGCACATATAAGGCAAAAGTGACTGAGATGTCCACTCATTTCTTAGTTTTTCCTATTTAAGCTAGAAAATAATAAAAAAAAAAAAGGCTCTTGCTCAAACCTGGTGAAGCAGGCAACACAGCTTAACAAATAAGCTTATCTCAAGGGCTCTTAATAATAAGAATGTTTATCATTTATTTCTGGAAAATATGCTGAGTCTGGTATGCTGAAAGCTCTCTGTGGTGTTTGACCTGTGTCATTCAAAGCAAGGTGTGGGTGTGGGTTTGGGGGGGGGGGGGAATATTTTGTCTGGGACATCACGGTATGCTACTTGTCTTCCAGTCCCTTGTCATAGGAAAGGTCTTTTTTTGTTAATAGATGTGTTCATTTAGAGTCTCTGTAGAAAAGCAGATGTCTCTAGAAGGTGATTTATACCAACTATATTCTCTATGTTTTAAATAAGTGGGATCAATCTCTGGATGTGCTCAAATCTCTCCATTGGCTATAAAGGAGTCATCAAGGACAAGCTTAGAGGAGATACCTGTTCTATGAGGGATAAAGTTGGGTGGCTTGAATTTCTCCTAAATCAGTGCCACAAGACCTGTGGGATCTGATCTGCTTCTGTTTGTATGAGTGGGGTGGGAGGTGAATAAGCACAGAGCCACTGGAAATGCTGCCCTGTCTGCCTACAGCTGTCTCCTCTGCAGCCAACCCATCACCTCTGCAACCAGCCCATCGCCTCTGCAACCAGCCCATCACCTCTGTAGCCAACCCATCTCCTCTGCAGCCAACCCAGTCAAACTGAAAGTGTTGAAGAGAAGCTGTGCTGCTTTCTGAATCAAATGAGCCCATTTCATGAGGATGCTATTCCTCAGTAAGGACAGAGGAATGGGAAAGGCCGCTGCAGGGTTTCTTTTGGGAGCAGATTTCTCTGTACACAGTCCATGGTAGGTGCAATGAAAGGCCAGTCATGGTAGGCTCCAGTGAAAGGAACATGGGTTCTCCATCTTGTTGTCACAGTGTCTCCCCCTGTGTGTATCCTGATGCTCGGTCCCTGCAAACTATTAACTTTTCCAGCCTGACTGTGCCCAAGGTACTAAAAAATTGGGCTCTCAACCCAATGTGCCAATAGAGGAAGAAAATGGCCTGAAATGGCAGAACCAAAATAAAATTTCTTACAGCCTTCCAGGGGCATTGTGCAAAGTGATGTCTTGCCCATGTTGGGCTTTTCTTGCTCCAGAGAAGGAATATTTACAGTACTCATGAGCTGAGGTGGTAGTGGCTTACCACGTACCAGCTTTCAGCCATGAGTAGCCATGTGGTTGGTCTTTGTCCTCTCAATGTTTGAAGCAAGATGCATATATTTCAGCCACCTGTCTTCACGTTACAGCTGGACTCTTGGAAGGAAACTGGGGCCCCTGTCCTAGTGATGCTTAGTGGAGAAATAGCCTTGTTTAAGTGTACATGGTTTACTCATAATTGGATTGTCACCTACCACAGCAGCTGGACATGGCTTAAATGGTGCCAAGTCAGGTGGCATCTCTTCTTCCAAATCATGACTTCTGCCTACAGGAGGAAGGCACATTTGTTCCCCACTTCTCCCCAGCTGTATTTCAGCCCATGATATGAGACACCATCTCATCAAAACTGTGGAATGGTGGGAAAAATACCCAAACACAGATTAAAATTAATGCTTTTTTTTTTTTTTTAATTTTCATTATAAAGTTAACACATCTATCAAACTTAACTGGTAACAAAAAACAGTTACAAGACATCGCTAGTGTGCTGTCAGTAGAAAATAGGGTAAAAGCCAATGAGGTCACAAGCACAACAGCAGAGCAACAACACTGTCCCAATGAGTTATTTCCGCAAATATATACTCTTACTAATATATACATTTATTCATAAAATAAATAATCATAAAAAAAATCATCAGACTTAACAAAATACTGAGGAAAAAATGGTGACAATCCTACTTTGTACAATAGCTTTGGAATTTCAAGTTGTATCATACATGCAATCTGTACAAAGGGGTGCTCAAGTGGGGTGAGGGCAGGGGCAGGCTGGGGAAGGGTTACAGACAGTGATGTAGCTTTGAAGAAGGCGATGTAATCAGGCAGACAGTCTGTGGGAAGGGAAAGCAATAGTGAAAAAACCCACCCACAAGAAAATACTTGTCCATGACTGCCGGACAAACATGTTTTGTACCATGGGGGAATCCCCTGGGGTGCTACAGGTCTGTGTTTTATGTCTTCCACACTGCTGGTGGGCTTGTCAGATAGTCCAAAGCTACGACAGGTCTTGTTCAGGCAGGTTTTGTCCTGGGAGTGACAGAAAGTGATGCCATAAGTGATAGATCAAGTGGGTCTCCACTGAGATTAAGGGGCGTAAGGCTGAGCTGCAGTCAGCTGGGGACAGGTGGGCAATGGGGCAGCCAGGGCTGGAGTAGCACACACCGATGGGAACCAGGGTTTCGGTGGGGAGGATTTAATCACCCACAGGAGGATTTCTGGAGGTTTGGGGGGGCCTGCCTTGGAAAGGCTCAGTCCTCCTCTGCTTTCCAAGTGGTAGCAGCGAGTTGCAAGTGCATGTTGGAAAGGAGATCTGACAAGATGGTGCCTTCCCTTAAAACCATGAGTGATACTCAGCTGTTTGCTAGCCTATGCCTGTAGCAGACGTGCCTTCAGTATTTTTGGTGGAGTGGAATGAATAGTGAGAAATAAATAAATACTAATAAATAATAAGAAGAAACTTGGGAAAGAAAGGAAAATGAGGGAAGCATCTCCTCACACCTTCCCCACTCTCCACTCCCATGCAGGGCTGTCCGAGACATCCCTTGGTCCACAGAGCATGTGTGAGAAAAGAAAGGTCTACAGAAACAGAGGAGGAGACCAAGTCCTGTGGAAAAGACCCTTGTGACTGTTGTGCTTCAGGAGCTTTCTCTATCTGGATGGTATTTATATAACAGCAGGATTTGGCCTTGGTGGAACTTGTCCGTTTTCACTGGGTGCTCACCAACAGCAAAAGCAGAGATGCTCCCTTGGGGGTCAGACCCATTACATACCAGTCAGTAGTGTAGATTCAAATAATTATTCTTACAGAATAGGTTTGCCCTCTGCTCCCTTTGATAAAGTAGTAAGTCTGGTATTATGGACATAATGCCTTCTGATTTATATCAGTTTTTAGTGAAAGCATAATTGAATAATCTTAAAGTCTCTAAAGACATGAGAGTTAGGAATCTGGAGTGGGATCCAGCTCATAGATTAAGACACACACTTATAGAAGCCCACAAGCATGTGCCTCCATGTGAGTTAGACATCCAAGCACCCATACCTGATGGAGATCTGGTCAGCATGGGCAGTGGAGTCCAGAGAGTGGTTCAGCTTGTCCTACAGCAGACACTTCAATTTGGCCAGCTGAATTGCTCTCTAGCCTCTACTGCTTATTGACCAGGAGCTTGACTGAGTTGCTCACCCTCAGGCATCTACTGCCATCTGAGATACCCTGGGGTTTCTGAAGCTGGCAGATAGGTCATGGGACTTAAAGGAAGCCCACAATCTTTCAGAGTAGCTTCTAGAAGCCAGTGGGGTACCCTGGAGCATCACAAATGGCTTTAGAGACCTATCTTCAATAATTTAGTTCAGCCCTAGATGCTATGTTTAGTAAAATGGATCCAGCCCATCACTGGGCTTGTATGGGAGTTAAAGCACCTAACTCACATGTAGATACCTGCATTTAAGCATCTCACTTTATAATCTGAATCCCACCCTAGGTACCACTGCCTGGGAGTTTTGGACTCTTGTTTTGCTTTGGAAAGTCTCTCTCTCCAAGGTGGAAATGCACCAAAGACACCTCTGCAAACTGCAGCAAAGTGGGAGAGGAATGACTTGTCTAAGTCCATGAAGATCCAGACGCGTCAGGAACGAGGACCAAACACCCTTTTCTAAAAATGGAGGCCATGGGAGCCTCTGTTCCCCACCAAATGGAAGTGTCTGCACCCCACAGCAGTTAACAGGGGCCTGAGGCAGGAGTGTCCTGTGCCCTTGCTGAGCAGTGATCGACTGCACATCAGTAGCTCTTGTTGGAGCACACAAGAGAGGGCAGGCAACAGGAACATGGGCAAACTAGCCATGAAGAAAACAATTCAGCAAAAAGCAAGCTAGATCCCACTGTTACTGCCCAATGAGAGATGGAAAATCTGGAAAAGATGTGCTCCCATACTAAGAAGTCCCTACTATAACAGCCAAGATTTATCTTGGAGGGAGGTAGAAAATAGGAGATATATAGCTATGAGGAAGAGATGGGATCTCCTCCCACCCAGCCCACCTTCTCTCCCATCATCTAATGCTCCCTCTACAGCTTCTCATCCAAACAGCTGTTTGGGCACACGGCTGACAGACCTGAGTGAACGTCCCACTCAGTACACCTGTGATGGCAAAGCATTGCCTTCTCAGCAGTGTCAGCTCTGGAGCAGGTCTCTGGAAGAGCTGGCTGTCAGTTTCCTATGGACAACCTATTTAACCAGGTGCAACGGCTGGTATCTGCAGGGCAGTTTGATTCAGTGCCTTTTCATGGCCCTGTTTTATCTTCCCAAAGCAATATCATTAAGGCATCAAGGGAAGCCTAGAGTAATTTTCATAGTGCAGAACCTAGGACTGGATTCACAACTCCTAGCTCCCGCAGAGTGCTCATGCTGTATGTAACCTTGAATATCCCCAGGAACATCAAACTCTGGATTTTCAGCACTGAAACCTCTCTTTGAAGCTAAAAATGTGACCCAAAGCTCATAGCGTTTCTCCTGTATTAGAATTTAAGGATGGGGGCATGACAAGTGTATGAACACACATGACAAATGTATTATAATCCATGGACATCTCTGTAGCAATGTATCTGAATGCACTGAAAACACAAAAAATATTTTAGATTGAGTGGCAGAAGAAACTGCTCTCTGAGGTTTGCTGATACAGAAATCCTGCAGTGCTCAGCTAAGGCTACTGCACCTCTGTCTGCAGGGCTGATATGGTTGGTGCCGGCTCAGAGACTTCTGCACCATATTGCATTTTGTGGTGTGGTTGTTGCTGCCGCCCCCTCCCACGATTAAATCCTGACTGCTTTAGTTCTGCACATGGAGATGCTCATAAGGAGCGGAAACAATTCTGGGAACTTCAAAATGCTTTGGAGAAGACTGTCAGTGCTGAGCATGACACTTAGCCATAAGAGATACATCAGGGGTCAAGTAATAGAAACTTTCATGCATTTCCCACCCTGTGTTTTTCTTTTCTCTGAGAAAGAGAAGCCCCAAATTCTAAAACTAAACTAAAACAAGAAAAAAACCCCAAACCTCTAAACGTTCCATTTCTTTCATAGAAAGAGAAGAGATGAGGCCAAATTCACCCCTCGCAGGTAACTGCACTGTCTTTAATGAGGTTGAAGGTGGAACTGATGGGGCCCATCAAACCCATCTGTTCAGCTAAAGGAAAGGTTGGATAGCAGCATGTAAGAGGATGGAGTTATGCTCCTTTTTTATTTTTATTTTTTACATCTGTGTTACTTGGTTGGATAATATCTTCTCCCTTTTCCCTGGTACTGCCAGACACATCCCTGATACAAACCATCTGCCTGAGGACAAACCTCATCAGAAGTGAAGACTGAAGGGAAGGACACCATGGATCATGGAGGCTGAGTTGGCCAGCTCCCTTTTGTGGGAAATGATCTTTTCCTTTTGATCATAGACTGGTGCATTACCCAGCTCAGCTGAGGTGGAGGGGAAACTTTGACAGAAAACCATTTCCAGACAAGTGCACAATTCAACTGTCTACACATTGGCATCTCGTGTCATTTTGGACACCCTACAGTCTCTGACATATCTGCCCAGGTTTAAGGCTTGTGGGAATACTATGTCATTGAAGCAACAGATGGATCCCAATAGGATATTGTAGGGCACCTAAAATGTCACCAGATGCTTCTATTATTGAGTGAAACCATAAGTCCCCTTCGTCAGGGAGGCCCTATCATTGTCACAGAATGGGAGAACCTCAGGCAGAAGACGGCTCTGGGTTGTAGAACTAAGTTTAGTTCATCTTCTAAATGAGGCTCAACGTAGGCATGACGATTCAGAGCAAAGGATGGCACCTCGCTCATCATCGACTTGATCTTTCACACCACTACTGTGGCAATCCTGGCTTGAGACATACATCTAGTATAGGCAGTGGAATGGGATCTTGGTTTCCCAGAGACACTTCCTGAATTCATATGTATTTGTGTACAATGGCCCAAGTCCCTTCTCCAAAGCCATGGGGCCAGTTGTGGGCCTGGCATGGGCACTCAGCGTGCTCCCAGAACCTTGGCTGGCTCTCTCTGTTCTCTCCTCATGGGTGGCCAGAGTCAGACCCATGACTAGGACCTTCAGGTGCTCTTGTGGTGATTAACAGAATTCACACAGGCATGTTTCATTGACTTTAGTAACAGCTGCTCAATCCCTTACATTATATTGTCATGGTGGATGACTAATCACATAACAAAACCGAACAGTATGTATAGGCTTCATTAAAAATCCCTTGAATGGGGTGGAAGTCCCCATCAACTCAGCTGTTTCAAGCCTGACCCCAGCTCTGAATGGAGTACAACTTCCAGCCCATCTCAGTTGATGATCAGATTGTAGCTTCACCTCCTTGACTCATGGTGAACTTCACATCATCAGACTGTACCCTTCAAAGAGCTCATAATCTAGTATGAGCTCATGAGCTAAAGTCAGAAAAAAGACAGAGGTACACCAGAGGGCAATTTACCCAGCATAGTTTAGATACCATCCTAGGCTATAATTCATCACCTTCTGGACTGGTTTGTTTCTTGCCATTGATCCCAGCAGAAAACTAGATAAATAGCTTAGACTAGATGACATGGCCAGATGAAACAAATTCCACTGCTGCAGTCAAAAATCTGTTTGTTCACCTCAAGAAGCAATTACTCAGCAAATGCCTAGTTTGTTTTTTTTCACCCCCGTGTTTCCCAAAGAGCTTCACCTGTTAGTGATATTGGGCTTGGTTCTGGTGCCAAAGCAGAAACAGTGGATATTAGCATGCTGTGGATGGGCTGGGGGCAAAGTCTAGCGCCCATGCATGGAAGCCAAATCTTTCAACCCATTTCTTCACTGGTATGGTGTAAAAGGAGTTTGAAACCACCTTGCTTAAAAATATTGGGGTTAAGTAAGTTGTGGGTGTGACCCTGCTGAAGTCAATGGACTGACAGGGACTGTGACCTGCAATGATTTGCATCTTTGCTGTTGGGGCACCATTCACTAACAGAAGTACCTGGTGGGACATGTCTCTCTGGCTGTGACTGCTAGCACTGTGTCACATTAAGTAGATCAGATATATCTTCCCTTGTCCCATCTTTTCCAATTCATCAATATCTTCCACCGCATATGTGATTTTCTTCAGCGTTTGCTTTCTCGACAGCTTGTGCTATTGTGGCAATTTCCCCCTGAAGTGGCTTCCTTCTCTATTTGCCATAATGATCAGTTTTTCCTTTTCTCCCAGACTGTATTACAAAAATCAGTCACACATTCATTAATTGGTCCATCTTTCTCTCAGTTTTTAGTCATCTATTGCTTTCTAACCTGTTGGTGTATGGCCATCCATTGGGTGCAATGTTCACATGTACAGGTAAGATTGATTGGTTTTCTCCCCCTTTTTTTCTTTGCCTCTCTTCTTGATCTCTTCCTCTCTCCTTCCCTCCCTTCTGTGTCTCTGCTCTCATTTCATTGCAGCTTTTTTTTTTGCAGAGCATTGATAGAAGTGCCTCCATCAATAAGCAAAGCTTGCTTGTGCCCTTGGGCACAGCCCTGAGACAAATGGGTGATGCATAAACTGCACCAGCCTAGGAGTAGTCCCAGGAGACGCCATGACTCAGAGTCAACCCTTGGAGGCATCATTTCCTCCTGTTTTCTCTCTGATGGGATTAAGCTCTGTTCCCTGCCTCTTCTGCATACTCCCTCCTTTGGTTCCCGGGAATAAGCTGACGTGCAGAGAGAGAACAGCACTCTGCTTCCTCTACATAGATGTCCAGGCATGAACTACCCAACAGCCATGATTGCATTGCCATGAAAACGCTCTTACCGGTCCTTGGGGGTTAGATCTTTTGCCCCATTTCCCTTCCTGCACTGAAGAGGAAGAAAAAATGCCAATCCATTGTCCTTTTCCCAAGATAGGGACTCGGAGGTACAGGTAAGGCAAAGAGGACACAGGACAAGTGCATCTGAGGCTCATCAGGCTACCACTCTGTTCTTGATTAACCACTCATTTATCTCAGTATTGACCAGGAATAACTCAAGCAGAGTTACAGTGCTGTAAATACTAAGGTGATGGGCTGAGAGTCACACCTGATACCCACGGCTGAAGGAAGCCCTGATGCCCACGGAGGAGGTGAGAGCTGTTTCTGTAAACTGGCAATCCTGACCTGAAACCAGAAGTAAAGCAGCATGCAAAGATGAGGAGTCAGAGGTGAACAGCAGAGATGGGCCAGTACTGCAAAGCTGGGATTTGGCTCTGTGTCCAAACATGCCCAAGCTCTGGGCTGGTTCCGAGTCTGGGTTTTGTGCATTTTAATCTGTGCCGCTTTTAGACATGGGAAAGGTTGTAGAAATTAGGTGTGGAACAAAATTTGGCCCGAGTTTGAAACTGTTCCAGCTTGTGGGGTGTGGTGGTGGTGGGTTGGTTCACCATCATGTAAATTAATGGGTGACAAGCAGTCCTTCAGAGTCATGTTCCCAACAGACTTGTGGTCTAGGGCATTTGCTAAGTGCCCAGGAGGAAGCAGCCTGCATGAGGTGCAGAAAGTGGATGGAGTAAGTGCACTTTCCACTGTTGGTGACGGTGTTCTCTGATGAGGTGGGAGGGTTGAATGCTTTCCCTTCCCTTTACTCTTCTATGGGAACAAGCTGGGATGCTGAGGAGCTGGATGTCCTATGCCCAGAAGCACGTGTCCAACCCCAGGAGACTCGCACTGCACCGCACATTTTCCAAGGAAGACTTGTTGGCTGAGCCACATACCAGGCCACAGTTGGAGCAACATCTCTCTTGGTGGGACTCTCTCCTCAATGCACACACCGAGTCCTCTTCAGTTCACATATCAGGCACTGAACTTTTCCATACCGTGCACTTCACCTGGGTGCCAACAGGGCATTTGCAGGAAAACATCAGCAGTTCTCTCCCTTTCTCTCCCTCTCCTTCACCCTCCCTCCCTCTCTACAGACGTGACTAAATCCTATGCCAAATCTGGCAGAAGCTACTATGCTACAAAGTTCACGCAAAGAGCCTGCCCACTCTACAGCTCTAGGATATACTTGTAGACTTCTCCAGTTCCATGGCAAAAGCAAAGGAGTATTTGTGTTTTGTGGTTGTTTTTTTTCCCCCTTAAATCATTAATTTATCTGCTTTGATTTCTTTTGCTGCTGTTGTTGTTGCTCACATTATACACAGAGTCCGGCCGTTTGGGTATGTAGATAGATCTCAGAAAGCTTAGTGCTGCTGTCCAACAGCCTCTGCCTGGCTGAGGGAAAAGGAGATACTTGGGAAGATGCAAGTCTTTCAAAGGACACTTAATCACATGAGTCACTTCACGTGGGTGAGAGCAGAGCAAATCCATGCTTTTGCTAATGCTCTTCTTTCCAGCTCTGTGTTATCGGCTGGTTGAAAAGCCACTGTCTCCTAGAGGAGGCATTGTTGGGGCGTAACTTGTGTGACTGCCAGATGTACCTTGGGATAGCCCAGAAGTCATTAGACCTATTCTATCCAACCAGTTTTAGCCTTTTAAAAAGTTTTTATTCTTTTTTTATCAAAAATGTAGACTTCTTTCATGTCTGCAACCTCAGAGGAAGTAGGCTCAAATCTGTTTCTCCCCTTGGAGCCCAGCGAAGGGTTTTGTCTGCTTTATTTGCACGTGTGGACATCGTAGACTCGTATGCACTCCTGGCAGCGGACGTAGCAACACCAGTGGAAGATACAGTGGCACTTCTCTTTCCGTTTCTCAGTCCTCGTGTTGTGCCCGCGGCCGCAGCACAAAAGGTCACAACCGTCAATCCCATGGGAAGTGACATTACAGATCCTGTCACGGGTTCCAAAGGAACCTGTCTCAGGGTTGGGCTCACAAAAGTTTGGTGAGTTCTCATAGTAAACCAGGTCCTTCTCAGTTGGGGCCTTGAAGAAGTTGTATTTGGGCCTGAGGGTTTCAACCCAGCCACGGGATTCTCGATGTTTTTCCACCACCATTTCGGAAGCGCTGTCATACTTGTCCTTGAGGTAGTCACCGATGACCCTGAAGTCTGGCTGAGACCACCAGCAGGTCTTCACTTCACAGCTGCCTGAGAGGCCATGACATTTGCACTTAAGATGCATGAGTTCAATAATAGACTGAAAAAGAGGAGAGGAAAGGCAAAGAAGGAGGAAGATGTTAGCCTGTGATCAAAACACATATTGCATTCTGCTATTTAGCCAAGATTTCCTAAAAAAATGCAATGTTTTCATAGATACATTTACACTTGTGAACAAAACCCATCTTATCCTCCAGTCAATGCCCTGTACAGATGCCTGGTCTAAGGCAGATAAAACCCCTGCAACTTAATTTTGTTTCCCAGTGACTATCTCTGATTCCCACCCCAACTTCAAGCACCTACCAAGTGCTTTTACTAAGGGCTGAAAATATTTCTGTGCATACTAACTTCTGTCTTCTCAGTGTTCATGTGTGAACGTTGCAGTACTGTCCCATATGAACACAATTCAGACACGTAGGGCAGAGGAGTAAAGAACACACAAACCTACTAAAACAATGTCTTCATAAACGAAATACACAGCCACTCCACTGGAAATTAAAGAAATATCAAATGTTTTAA
Source organism: Falco punctatus (assembly GCF_963210335.1). NCBI lineage: Eukaryota > Metazoa > Chordata > Aves > Falconiformes > Falconidae > Falco > Falco punctatus. The sequence continues at coordinate 53,610,805 of NC_137583.1, read as the reverse complement.
CCATCTAGCATAGAATTCCATCCTATACGTATGTTTCATGTTTACTTAAACAAACAAGGGTCTAGCCTTGCTGCAGCTATGTTTGGAAACCTGAAAAGCAATGTATTTTTGTTGTTAAGCCAGGCTTATGTTTTTTTTTCTAAAACCATTTCAAAGAAAAAAAATAGGAGCCCAACTTTTTATTTTGAAAGGCTCAGACTTCAACACAAAACACTGTCCTGGAATAAATGGAAAGGTGATTATTGATCCCAGAAGTTTGCTATTCACTATATGAATTGCTATTATGAAATTAGTTTAAAAGTTTCTAGAGGTGTTGCCCCACAGTACTCTGAGGTGGGAGACAACCTTATGCAACTTACTTGATAATCTGCATTTTCAGGCTGATCAGCAAATTTCCGAGTACGTGAACAGACTAGTGCCAGCCTGAGTCCAAAAGATTTGCCATGAATCAGCACCTTGGTGTTCACCAGGTGCTTTCCTGTGTTATTTACGGAGTATCGCCCGCCGCAGAGGTGGTTGTAATTAGCCATGAGGGAGAACCACAAAATGTTTGGTTCATATAATCATGCTGAACTTAATCAAAGCTTCTGGTGTAGCGGTAGGGTTTGAGTTCATATGGGAACTAATATGAAGCGTTGCCTATGGCTCAGGTTTAGCTGGAAACACTTGAGTATGGAGGCCTGGAAGAGCTACCCCATGAATGCTGGCACGTAAGATTGGAAAACACTAGTGCTTTATAAAGCAATAGGATTTCAGATGGTGGTGTCACCTGCTGTCTAATCTTTGACATCTCTAAAATGTCAGAAGATAACTCGGTGTCAAGGAATGAGACTTAGAGCAAAAAGAGCTCTGCAGGCCTGTGGTCACAGGGATGTTTGCTCAAAGCTCAATCCAAGGATTCTCACTTTAAGGCAAATCCCTCCTTTCCACTCTACCCAGCTTCTCCACAGTCCTATTTGTCTTGTTACCTACCCCATCAATGGCCACCAGCAATGCGTGATGCCTTGGGGTACCTGGGATAATTTGGGCCAGTGCTGGAGGAGACCACATTATTGCTTGTAGTCATCTACATGGCAGACAATTCTTGTTTCTGGTGGTATTTAATTTTGAAAGGTTGTATTCCCTATTTGAGACCAGGCTTTCTGTGGTGTGAGGTGGGATAACTCCACTGGACTTTGACGGTGTCTACCTGGGGAATTCACAGGGGAGCCCTGTCCTGCCTGAGGACAGCCGTTTCTTCTCACAGTACAACTGTGGTGGCTTTGCTATAGCTCATTGCACAGTCATATGCTCTCCTAGACATATGTAAGGCCTTCTGCTGAGGGAACAAGCCCATATTTTCCTTCTGATCACAGCGAGGTATCTTTCTTCCACTGAGGGATAAGCTATCTCAAGTTCACTACCTGAGACAAAACATTGTTACCTGAGAAGTAGAAGCATGGTCTCCATTAGCAAGAGCTTTGTGGTTCAGATTTATAAATTGTTTCCCTTAGATTATGTTCTTCTGGTATCTACAAGCTATTACTGACATGAAAACCAGGATGTCCTTTCACTGGGATTGTCCCACTTTATGGAAAAGATTCGCTGTGTATGAAGCAGTCACTGAGATGAGGGCAAGGTTTTGTACTTTCTATTCCCTTATACATTTTACTCCGTGACTATTTGAAGCAAAAACAGATTAACCGGCTCTGGGGCATGGTCCAAGTTTAATCAGGAGGTACCAGAGTCACATTGCCTGTTATTTCCTTTAAATATTCTCTGGGAAATAGAAGAGTGTTGAGAAAGAGGGGTGGTAGGAAATGCTCTCCTGCTCTTCCCCACCCTCCAGCCTACAGAGCAGAGTGGTGATCCCAGGGGAATGGACAGCTGCACTCAAGCTATGATTCAGTTGCCTAAACACAGGCATCTAATCCCATTTGTGAGCTCCAGAGGTGTCTAAAGCATCAATCCCAAGATGGCAGAGGACCTGCAGGAGATACACAGTCATTCCCAGTAGCAGTCCAAGGACAGGCTGGATACTTCAGGATATCTCAGTTTATACTAAGATGCATTTGCTTAAGGAGCTGAATCCTCCCTGTAAACCCTGATCCTTCTCTCTTAACTTCAGGTGTCTGCAGTACAGAGATCTCTGGCTGTACTCCGCATCTTCTTCCAACAGCCAATGGAAGGGAACAGGCACAGTCAGGGCATCATTAACTGGGCTATTTCAAATGTCTCCTTCAAGCTGGGATGAAATCCCATCCTAGACCTGTCTGTCTTGACCCATTCTCTATAAAAGAGGTCTGGACAGCTGCCTTCAAGGTAGGCATTTACATCTGGGTGGGTGAATTTACTTCTAACTTTCATAGATCAAGTATATCGACCACCTCCCTGACAAGAACTACCATAGGACAGGTATCATCACTTCATGATGTAGAACTTCCCAGATTTATGTTTGGTTATTCCTCTCAGCTCCCTCCCACTGTTCATTATGGCCAGTAAGAAAAGGTTGAAGGGAGATTGAAATAGGTGAAACTAAATGTCCTTACGGTCCTTCCAGCTTCGTTGTTGTGCCTGTTCATGGCTGATCGAGCATCTGGTCTGTTCTCGCGGGCATCCGCAAACTCCCGGGACACCATGCTCCCAAACTCCACGTCCTCGCTGCAGCCCCCCCATTTCCAGCCTTCCCCAGGAGAGCCCTTGTGGCGGGTGTCACAGCCGCAGATGGTGGCTGAGCCTTCGGCGCAGGATCTGGTCACCGCAAAAGCCACTCCAGCAGAGGCAATGGCATGGACAAAGGCTGATTCCCTGGTAGCTGTGAAAGAGAGAAATCAATGAATAGCGGCCAGTGAAGGGACCACGAGTGGCTTTGATCAGCCCTGTGAACACCTTCACTCGAAGGCATGGCAGAAGGCCAGGAAACTCTTCTCTTCCTTCTGGTCCAGCTTGGAACTACTCCAAAGACATTTTCTTATCCTAAGAAATAAGCTCCTGTGTAGGCAGGACCAGGCTTGATTCAAGACCACTGAGGTCAGCCAAGAAGTTTCAACTAAGGTCATCCTAAGGTCTTAGCACAGGGCCATGGCAAAACAAAAAGCAGGGCAAACCTGAGTTTCAGGGGACATACAGAAGATACTATATGGTACTTTGCAGGCAATGCACCACATAGTGATACCCTGAGCTACTGTCTTGGCTTTAGATGCACAGAATTTGGGCTATGTTCCTGGAACATGGAAAATGCAGGTATACACTTAATGATAGCCTCCATCCTTTGTGGTGGGACCAGCACCAGGTAAAGCACCTCTTCCTCCTTGACTGGGAGAGCTGCTGATGGCTGGAAGATAGGATAATGCCAGCATGGCCAGATACTCCCCAATCCTCACTATGTAAACTATACATTGTCCCCACCCTCCATCCTAAGGCCACCTTTTTTTTACCAGGCTGTCCAGTTCACTTAGAGACTGTGTTCAGTATATGACAACTTGCATCTATTCAAAGTTTTACTTACTTGCCCGATTACCTGACAAGGGGACGGGAAATGAGCTTTCCTTTTCTGCCCACTGCCTCAGGCTGGTAGGTGGGATCAGCCAAAAGATGTCATGGTTAGGGATTGAGGAGCCTTAGTCTCTGTGGAGACCTTCCTCCATAGCCTTTCATCCTAGCTGGAGCTGGGTGGGGAAGGGCAGCTCAGCATTAGCCTGGCTTTCCTGGGTGACAGTGCTTTTTTTCTACACTGTGCCAAAATGAAAACCAAACACTTCAAACTGGTTTTTAAATGAGGAATATATCAACATATCACTTTTTATTCCCCCTCCCCCAGTTTTGGTCTCATGAGATTTTGTCATTCACTAGAAATGACCCTGGAGTTCAACACCGCACCTCAGAAAATGCCACTGCAACGCTTTTTGGTTACAGCAAAATGACATTTTTACCACAAACAGGGATTTTCTCAAACCTCTGAGGTAATTCCAAGAAGACACAAGAATTCTGATAACTGGCCTCCCTTAACCACTCCCCCCACGAGGTCACCTTGTGCCTATAGACCACTTAGCCAAGAACACATGTTTCTGACACGTTTCAGATGGTTTGGCTAGGACAGTGTTGGAATATGAATGGATCCATCAAGGCAGAAGCTCAGGTTTTCAGGTGATGCAGCTTCATCAGCTTCTACTGAGCTTTGCATCAGCTAACGAGGTGCCTACTCAAAACCACTCAAGCCTTCTCTGCACTGTATTTTGCTGATCTGAGCTTTCTCTGAGCATTTTGGCTTAATCTTTGCCCTCTAGATGCTTCCAGGCTTTACTAACGTGAAGAGAGTTTAATACTCCAAGTCAAAAAGCCAACATGTTCTTGGGGAGAAATAAAAACTGCATGCTTGCAGAGAGGTCCCGGCTGGACTGAAGGCTTAAGCAAGCACTGGTGCAACACCACTTTTCTTTGGGAAGAGTACCAAATACAACAATATGCAAATCAAATAATGTGCATGAACTTACAAGCTGAAAGTATGAGCAATGTCCTGGAACATGTTCTCAATGCGCATCGTGAGATTAGTAAGTCACTGAGGGCTAGAACCAAAAAAGGAAAATGCAGGAACCTTCAGTTCCACAATGTGATTTAAAAAAAAACCTTGTTCAGCATCTGTCCACTCTGGAGGATCCCAGCTTCCTACAAAAGATGCATCATGCAGTTCATAAGCTGTGTGAAGGCTCAGTTTCTGAGCATGAACAGGTGAGTCCAGTTCTAACAGGACTGGGAACCTGGCATCTTGCCCTTGCCTAAGCCCAGGTGGGATCCAGAAATTGAAACTTCAGGCTTCATATAATGTCTCAAAGGGTATCAATGACCAGCCCTGGAGTCTCTGAAAGGCAAAGGGGAACTTCTCTTAGAAGCCATTCAGATAAGCTGGTGGGACAAATGCCATTACCCTCTGGTAGGGAGGTAGAGGGTATAGTGCCTGAGAATAACCGACACCCCTTCCACTTCCTCCCATTCTGGCCCAACTAATCTTGGAACCTTTTCATAGAATCCTAGAATGGTTTGGGTTGGAAGGGAACTTAAAGACCATCTAGTTCCAGCACCCCTGCCAGGGCAGGAACACCTTCCACCAGATCAGGTGGCTCCCAGCCCCGTCCAGCCTGGCCTTGGGCACTGCCAGGGCTGGGGCACCCACAGCTGCTCCGGGCAACCTGCGCTGGCACCTCATCACCCTCACAGTGAAGAATTTCTTCCTAATATCTCATCTAAATCTCCCCTCTTTCAGTTTAAAGCCATTCCCCCTTGTCCTATCACTACAGGCCCTTGTAAGACACCCCTCTCCAGCTTTCCTGTCGGCCCCTTTAGGTACTGGGAGGCTGCAATAAGGTCTCCCTGGAGCCTTCCCTTCTCCGGGCTGAACAGCCCCAGCTCTCCCAGCCTGTCTGCACAGCAGAGGGGCTCCAGCCCTCTGAGCATCTCCATGGTCTCCTCTGGACTTGTTCCGAAAAGTCCGTGTCCTTCTTATGTTGGATGCCCCAGAGCTGGACACAGCACTGCGGGGGGGGCGGGGGGGGGGGGGGGGGGGGTTGTCTCACGAGAGTGGAGCAGAGGGGGAGAATCCCCTTCCTTCACCTGCTGGCCATGCTTCTTGTGATGCAGCCCTGGATTTGGTTGGCTTTCTGTGCTGCAAGTGCACATTGCTGGGTCATGTTGAGCTTCTTCCACCAACACCCCCAAGTCCTTCTCAGGGCTGCTCTCCATCCGTTCTCTGCCCAGCCTGTGTTTGTGCTTGGGATTGCCCCGACCCAGGTGCAGGACCTTGCACTTGGCCTTGTTGAAGCTCATGAGGCTGTCAGGGTCCCTCTGGGTGGCATCCCTTCTCTCCAGAGTGTCGACTGCACCACACACCTCGGTGTCATCAGCAAATGTAAACTTTGCTGAGGGTGCACTTGATCCCACTGTCCCTGTCACTAACAAAGATATTAACAGTGCTGGTCCAGTATGGACCCCTGAGAAATGGCACTACTCACTGGTCTCTACTTGCACATTGAGCTGTTGCCTATAACTATTTGAGTGTGAGCATCCAGCTAAATCCTTATCCACTGAGCGGTCCATCCATCAAATCCATGTGTCTCCAGTTTAGAGACAAGGGAGTTGTGTGGGACAGTGTGGCTGTCACTGGTCACCTCCTTATTTTCCAGGTGCCTTAGCACAGCTTCCAGGAGGATCTGCTCCATGATCTTGCCAGGCACAGAGATGAGACTGACTGGCCTGTAGTTCTGCAGGTCTTCCTTGTTTCCCCTTTTAAAAATGGGGGTTATGTTTCCCCTTTTCCAGTCAGTGAGAACTTCACAAGACTGGCAAGACCCCTCAGATATGATGGATAGTGGCTTAGCAGCTTCATCCATCAGTTCCCTCAGGACCTGCAGATGTATCCCATCAGGTCCCATGGACTTGTGCACCTTCAGGTTCCTTAAATGGTCTCAGCCCTGCTCTTCTCCTGCAGCAGGTGGTTCTTCATTCTCCCAGTCCCTGTCTTTGCCTTCTGTGACTTGGGCGGTGTGGTTGGAGCATTTGCCAGTAAAGACTGAGGCAAAAATAGTTGTTGAGTACCTCAGCCTTCTCCATATCCCCGATAACCAGCTTTCTCATCTCCTTTCAGAGTGTGCCCACATTTTCCCTAGTTTTCCTTTAATCATTGATGTATCCATAGAAACTTTTCTTGTTGCCCTTGATGTGTCCAGCCAGATATAATTCTATGAGGACTTTAGCTTTCCTAACCTGATCTCTGGCTGCTCAGACAATTTCTCTGTATTCCTCCCAGGCTACATGTCCTTGTTTCTGCCCTCTGTAGGCTTCCTTTTTGTGTTCAAGTTTGTCCAGGAGCTCCCTGTTCATCCATGCAGCCTCCTGGCATTTTTGCCTGACTTCTTCTTTGTTGGGATGCATCATTTCTGACCTTGGAGGAGGTGATCCTTGAGTATTAACCAAATTTCTTGGGCCCCTCTTCCCTCCAGGGCTTTATCCCATGGTATTATACCAAGCAGATCTCTGAAGAGACCGAAGTCTGCTCTCCTGAAACTCAGGGTAGTGATCTTGCTGTGCACCCTCCCCACAGACTTAATGATCTCAAATTCCACAATTTCATGGTCACTGCAGCCAAGGCTTCCCTTGAGCTTCACATTCCCTACCAGCCCCTCCTCACTGATGAGAACAAAGTCCAGCATAGCACCTCTCTTCACTGGCTCCTCTGTCGCTTGGAGAAGGAAGTTACCATCAATGCATTCCAGGAACCTGCTTGATTGCTTATGCCCTGCTGTGTTGTCCCTCCAACAGACAGTGGGGTGGTTGAAATCCCCCATGAGGACCAGGGCTTTTGAATGTGGGGCTGCTCCTGTCTGTCTAAAGAGGGGCTCAACCACTCAGTCTTCCTGGTCAGGCGGCCTGTAGCAGACCCCCACTATAATGTCATCTGCCCTGGTCCCTGCCCTCCCTTTAATTCTGACCCGTAGGTTCTTGATTGGCTCCTCATCCATCCCCAGGCAGACCTCCATGCACTCCAGCTGGTCATTGACACAGAGGGTGACACCCACTTCTAAAGAGCCTGTAGCCTTCCATCAAGCCATAGGAGCCATCCCACCAGGTCTCAGTGATGCCAATAAGATCATGCCCCTTCAGGCACGTGCAGGTCTTTAACCCCTCTTGTTTATTCCCCGTGCTACGAGTGTTTGCATAGAGGCATTTAAGTTGGGTCCCAGATGAAGGTGACTGACTGAAGCTGCCTTTTGATATGCTGCTATGCCATGGACAGGAGAGGGAGATGATAATTCTTATTCTTCTTCCCCCTTCTGTCTGATGGCTGTAGCAGCTAAAGCATGCCGCTTGGGTAGGTTAGCCCTCATCTCTTGGGAATCACCCCTTCCTCTGCTCAGGAGAGACCTGATTGAGGCCTTTGGCTATCTGGGAAGGTTCTGTAGGTGCTGAACTGATGTTTGCAAATTCTGTGGAGAGGCACTGAAAAGAAAGCATCTACAGCTATGATGTTTGTGTAGAAAACCTTCTCTTGTGTGGGTATGAGAGGGGTGGCCTTGACTTGGAAGTCCACAGGTCATGGATCGCACCGGGACTTCAGCAGGAGCCATTAGCTCAAAACAGAGGTATTTCTCTGTGCGTATGTGTGCAGAGCTCACCAACACCCAGGGAGCTTCAGGCAACGCAGCCGGAGGGTCTGCAGAACTTCTGTATTCACCAGGACTTGGTTGCAGCTGAACAAGGAGTTAAGAGGACAGCCCTGGCTGTAGATCCTCCATCCTAAATCCCAGGTCCATTACCTAAGCTCTTCACTGTCGCTAGCCTCTACTGCAAGCCTACAACTCGAGGAGGGTTGTGATAGGATTTGCCATAAGAAGCACTGATTATACTTGGCTCTCCTCTTCCCAGAAAGAGCCTGATGCCTTTTACAGCCTGTGCACGCCGTAATCACTCCCCTGCTTTTGAAATGCAGCCACCCCTGGGGTGGAGTGCAGCCACCACTTAACAGCACACAACAGGAAGCAAATAGCATTGTATCTGATGGTAACTACCTGGGGAATGTAGGCAGGCAGAGCAAAGCAGCTGAGATCTGGCCCCGGGCACTGAGGTTAGGAGTTTGTCTCTTGAGAAAGTTGCAGCCGATCTCTTAATGACTCTACGAAATTAGGGCACTGGGTTTACAGCTCCTACCCCTAACTTAAGGCACCGAGTTCAATATTGACGCAGATGGAAGAGCGCCATTGCGTGAATCACGTCCTGCCACCTCCTAAGTTATAGGACTGTCCTCCGATTACTAAGCAGACCTGACCCTGCTGAGCTCTGAAGAGCTCCCCAGCCTGTAGCCGGAGGCAGTGTGGCTGCAGGAATGGAGGAGGAGTGTATAAAGATACAGATAAGCAGAAGGAAAGCATGCACTTGTAATGGAAATGAGGGGTTATTAAGGTGCCATATAAAAATGCAAGAGACTTCGCAAAGATAACAGGAAAGCGCAGTATATTTGTCAGGTCGCCTCATTCCTCTCTGGGTGGTTCTGGTAGCAGAAGACAAGCAGCTCGTTATGACTTGAAGAGAGCTTCTGGAAAGGCATCCGGCAAGAGAAGGTTAATAGGGACTCATGCCTCTTGGGGAAGCTGACTTAAGAGCATTTTTACCACTCTGTTTTCACCGCAGCATAAGGTCAGCTAGAAAATGTTGCCCATTTCTTCTGCTGCAAGCTCTGCCTTCAGCTTGTCTAACTCCTGCCTGCTCCTGAGTTTTCCTGCAGGGCTTAGAGACTTGGATGGCAGGTGCTGCCAGGTATGCTGTTCTGAACCCTTTTGAGGGAGTTGACTGTTAGTGAACAAGGGGCTGAGACGTACAGAGGGCCTGTAAGGATGCTTTGTAGCTGCCCTCTGATGCAGGGGACTCCAAGTCACTGGTCACTTCTGGAAATCGTTTCTTAAAGAGCCCAGACCATGAAGCTGAGAGCCTGAATGTCCTGTGCAGACCAGCTCCAACTACCCTGGCTCAGCAGCAAAAACATCTTGAGGTGCAAAAACCACAGGTCTGAGCAGCAGCAATATGACGATTGAGAGGCCCGAGGATGAGGTGACCTGAGATTTGATTTCCTGCTTCACAGGGCTTTTTTATGTGACTTTGGGAAAATCCTTTAGTCGGTCTGTGCTTCTGCTTCCTTACCCATACACCCGAGGAGAATCCTGCTTATCTCCTCGGGAGACTGCAATGCTAAATTCAGCAATGTCTTCAGAATTGTGGGCAGAAGATGTTGGAGCCAAACAGAGCGTCATCAAGTTGTGGGATGAAGAAGGCAAATGAATAACCACATAAATATCTCAATTGCCTTATATATTAAATCTTCTCTTGTGTGTTCTTCTGCCCAGACAGTGACCTATTTTCCCTGAATCTTTCTCTGAATGGCTAAATGATTAACCCCAGGTCAGGTAGATATCCCTGGGATATGTGGGAGGAAGGACTGTGGTGATGCAGAAGAATGAACATAATGGTTTATTTGGTCTTTAAAAGCTACAGCCCCTTTTACTACCTTCATATCCATAGCGCTGAGCCCTGTCACCCCCAGTCTTGACACCCTAAACCTTTCCCTCCTCCCCAACCAGTGGCCTGGTGGTAACAGCAGGTTCATGGGGCAAGGCAACACAACCCACCTTCAGATGTGTTGGGAGCTGAAATTGCAAGTCCCTTGTCCTGATCACAGCTTGAATAACTAGGTGGTATTTTAGAAAGGGGGCACTGCTGTTTCCACTGCCTGCTCTTAGAAAGAAAACTGAGATCTGTGCAGTCAAAGAAAGAAAGAAAAGAAGGGAAGGGAAGAGAGAAAGAAAAAGGGGAAGGGAGAAAGAAAGGGTGGGAGGAAGATATCTTGTTTGAGATGGTTCTGGGCTGTACATCTTGCAAGGAAGGAAGCAGATCCTAGCAGCTGGAGAACAGACAGCCAAGCAGTAGAGATGGACCCTGATCTAAGGGTTTTCCACTCAGTGTGCCACTTTTCCAGATGGTCCTCCTGAAGGTGTAGAAGTTCCTGTGCAAAGGAAACCTTGATGCCTCCAGGGTGATGCCTCACACTGACTCTGCTGTGTGAAGACAAACTTCCCATGCCAATAACCGTTTACTGCCCAGGACCATGTCACCATCCTTTTTGAAACATAGCTCTTTGAGTAAGACACTGACTTGATGCCTTTTTGGGCTCATTAACGTATAAACAACATGGAAAAGAACAAATTTGTCCCAGATAACTCCTGGACATCTATGACAGTTAAGGAAAGAGTTCCCACATCTTAGCCACCCCTCCCAGCCATCATGAGCATGTCTGCTTTTGAATGGAGGCTCCTACTCCCTGTTCCACACTAGGAAAGACACTGTCATGGTAGGACTGCAAGTCTTGAATTTCTGACACTGCAGACTTCTTAAGTGCCCCTGGGAGAGTCACTTAGCAAGCAGTGCAAAATGGAGAAAACACCCCATCTGCTTAGCAGGACTGCAGGGGGAGACATGCGGTTTTCTCTGAGCTTCATTTTTCAAAGCTAAAAGACAAGAGAAAGCTACCTGTTGTGTCAGCTGCTTCAGGCACCCAAACACCCATCTTCGAGGGGCAGAAGGTGTAAAGTCTTTCCAGCACTTGTCTGTTAGGACACGCACCCAGGGAGTGCGAGAAAGGGTTTCAATTCCCTCCTTGGTTTGAGGGATTACAAACCCAGAGCTGTCACGTTTAGGATTTACACATCAGTTGACACTACATAGACTCTAGATTAAATATATATATATATATATACACACACCTCTAAGTAATCTCCAGGAGCCAATAAACTGGGGGAAGACTGGCGTTTATTACTTAGAGCCAGCACAGACCTGCTCTTACACTGGGGGGGCCTGTCCCGACAGCTCATTTTCCCCCCAGTTACTGTGGTTTGGGGTCCTTCTTGCAGGTTAGACATCACAGGGATTGCAGGGGAGGAAGGTGGTAAGGAATTTGTGAAGTGAGCTTTGAAAGTTTTGGAAGCTCAGTCTTTGACTTCGGTCAGGTGAATTTTGTTTTTGACTGGAGTATAAAGAGGACTACCCAGCTGCTGTCAGCACAGTGGGGTTTTCTCCTTGAATCCATCAAGAGAGCCACCTCACCGAGATGCGGGAGGAAAGCTGTGCTGTTCCCTTGTGGGAAGGGTCACCCATGAACTCCTCCATGGTGAAAGCTAAACCAGAGGGGCTGGAATGAAAAGCCATGTTACATTGCTTTGAATGAAAAGGAAGGATGCCAGAAAAGATTGATACCAAGCACTCGTCACCATGGATGCGGGAGCCGAAGCACTGGTGGTGTAAGAGTCAGTGCCTGCTCATTAGAGCCTACACTGAGCCAAGGCTGGAGAAGATGGCCTCAGCTGTGAAGGGTACCTCTCAGAGCTACCTTGGGCCAAAGCCTCATCACTTGTTAAGCAGATGTTAAGTGACCCCCAGGAGAAGTGGATTTCTTTAGGCTTACTCTGACAGCCTTGCAGGCGCAGCTACTTTCAAAATAGCAGAAATGAAATCCAATGGGACTGATGAGTCACAGCTCACAGGAGCTGCAAAAACATACGCAGACGTCACTGTTGGCTTGTGCTGCCATAAACAGCATTGCCTGCTGGCCCTGAAATCTGCGCAGGATGAGCAAGGACCACCTGCAGCAACACAGCCTGGCTTGTTCCAGATACCGGCACAAGACAGAATCATTTACATCAGAAAAGGCCTTTAAGATCATCAAGCCCAACCATTAACCCAGCACTGCCAAGTCCATCACTAAAACATGTCCCTAAGCACCACCTCTACATGTTTTTTGAACTCTTCCAGGGATAGTGACACCACCACCTGACTGGACAGCCTGTTCCGGTGCTTGACCACCCCTTCAGTAAAGAATTTTTTCTTACTATTTGATCTAAGTCTGTCCTGTCACAGCTTGAGGCAGTTTCCTCTTGTCCTATTGCTTGTTACTTGGGAAAAAGAGACCAACTCCCACCTCACTACAACCTCCTTCCAGGTAGCTGTAGAGAGCAATATATCCCAGTCCTCTGCGTAGGTGGCCTCTGTGATAAACTTGCCAACCAGCACATGCCTCAGAGCCAAGAACTGAGAATTCAGGACATGGGGATGGTGTCCCCTACCTTACAATACTCTTTGCACTAGAGGGGGCTTATAAGAAGGGTGGGGGCATGTCACATCACTATCAAAACTAGCCAGCTGCAACAAGGCTTTTACCATCCCATCCCAGGTTAACTTCAGTAAGCAGCTCCCACACCTTGCCCCAGCACAGCCACCAACCCCCCACAAGGTTTCAAAAGTTCATCTACTGTCCGGGCTGTTTCTTCAGCCTCTTCAGTCCAGTCCACCTGCTTCTTGCCTCTGCTGTGCCTGGACTTCTCCCAGCTGCTCTTCCAGCCAACCTTTCCTCATCCAGAGCCCCTTCTTCTCCCAGGGCCTCGCCTTGTCTCTCCCACATCCAGGGCACACTCTCTCCTCCCTCTGCTTCTTCCAGGTCTCCCTTCACCCAGTGCTCCCCTTCCATCCCCCTTAGAGCTATTTAACTACTTAGCAGGAACCAGCCACAGCTGCACCTTATCCACACCAGCCAGCCCACCGCCCCTGAAGCCAGCCCACAGCTGTATATTATCAATGTTAATTAACCTGCCTTCATTCCTCTACAATTCCTCTACAGGGGCAGTCTTTTTAGTAGGGCCTGCTGCATTAGGACAAAGGGTAATAGTTTTAAACTAGAAGAGGGTAGATTCAGACTAGATATGAGGAATAATTTTTTTTTGTGCTGAGGGTGGTGAGACACCAGCACAGGCTGCCCAGAGAGCTGGTTGATGCTCCATCCCTGGAAACATTCAAGGTCAGGTTGGACGGGGCTCTGAACAACCTGGTCTAGTTGGAGATGTCCCTTCTCCCTGCAGGGGGTTGGACTACGTGGCCTTTAAAGGTCCCTTCCAATCCAAACCATTCTATAATTCTGTGGTTCTAAGAAATAAAGGGTCACATCTCAGAGCACAGGACATACTTCTCCCCAGGGAAAAAAGGAGGGAAGGTGGGAAAAAAATGTTAAAAGACATTTCTTTTTTTTTCTTCTTTTTTTTTTTCACAAAGATGCAAATGGTTTGCCAATCAGAACTATTAAATATTGGCACGGCACCAGGTGAAGATGGAGAACAGGGAACCCCTTGGCACACGCCAGCTGACAGATCCATCCATGCTGCAGAGACAATGCCCAAGTGCTGGAGGGGGAGAAGCATTGTTCCCATCATAGAGGAGGAGGAGGAGGATCACAGAGGTGTCATGGCTGCTTTGAGCCTGACATTGCTTGTGGGGAAAATACAGGGAACGTTGGAAACAAAATATTGGCTCTCGTAGCCTTGGAGGCAGGCGAGCTTCAGTTTCACCACATTCCTCTCGATTGTAGCAATAGAGGATCCCGTATCAGATAAACCAACTGAAAGGGTTTTACATAAACTGTCTGGCTCAGCCTCAAACTTCCTTCAGCTCCTCTCTGGAGCAGCCCCTGCTCCCAGCGTTCATATTTCCCCTGACTCATCCTCACCAACCTCAACATGTTGGTCTCCTGCAACAGCATCTCCTGGCCTGGCACCAAAGGCTCCTCAATTACCCCCTTACCCCTTAAAAGGGGAATCCTTGCACATGGTTGCTGTTTGCTTTCAAAGATGCACCTTCCACCTGTTAGGAAAAGTGGAAGGGAGCGAGCTGTGGCCTTGGATGTGCTCAACACAAGGACTATAAAAGAAGGGGACAGGTCAGACTTCTTGCTGGGAAGGTGAATCATTCCACAGACCACATTCCCAGATGTGACAGCATGTGCTGTATTCATACTAGGTACATTGGAAAGCACTTTCCAAAGGCAAAGCTTTAGGAAGAGATCCTGAGCTGCTTTAAAGCTTCTTTACTCTGTGTCACTCCCAAGTCTCAACACCAAGCAGCCAAGTGCCCTGAGCCTGATTTTCTGCTTTATCACAGCAGCATCAGTCAGGAAGTCCTTGTTGTTACCCTGAGAAGACCCTGGAGGCTTTAGGAAGGTCAGAGCCTGGTGACTGCCTCACCCAGTGGCCTACAAATACTGCTCACAGTCCCTCTCTGAACACAAGTGATTCTGAAACTCTGCCTCAGTTCCCCTCATTTGCAAAAATGAACAAAATTCATATATCATGGCACATAAAAAACCACTCATAAAGCCATTTAAATGGTGTTCACTATTGAGTGAAACCACAGACCACATCTGACGTATTGTCCATACAGGACAGAGACAGAAAGCTCAGCTTACACTCTATAGCCGAAGCATTGAGCATCCTTTCAACCTACAACATTACAGAGGTGAGGGACAGAAGGGAGGACTTTTCTTCTCACCCAGTACTGCATGATGCTTTATTATCCTAGAAGTGATGCTTATGCTTGGATCACTCTCTTTCCACAGGGTCTTCCATGAGAACATCAGTCCCTCAAGCTGCCTCTGTGCTGAGCTGTGTGGACATGGCTACTTTCTTACCAGCACCTTATCTGTGCTTAGAGCCATTATAGGTCTTGGCAGTAGCTCCATGACTTTCCAGAGCAGCTCTGTGTTGCACAGAGAAGACCTGTGAGAGCTATATAACCTCCCATCGATCTTGTCTAGAAGAGCATGATTGCATGGGATGCTTTGGACAAGAGCAGAGCCTAAATGATTGTCCGGGATCCCTCGGACACAGAAGGATCAACAAGTCCATGCCT
Organism: Falco punctatus; assembly: GCF_963210335.1. Classification (NCBI taxonomy): domain Eukaryota; kingdom Metazoa; phylum Chordata; class Aves; order Falconiformes; family Falconidae; genus Falco; species Falco punctatus. The sequence continues at coordinate 53,595,562 of NC_137583.1, read as the reverse complement.
CAGAGAGCTGTTTGTAAGACTACAGTCTCGGCGTAGATTTAGAGACTGATCTGAATGGTTTGGAGCCAAACACCAGTGAAAGCCCAACGCCTGCTGCCGTTGTCAGGTGTATAGGCTTGTTCCAGGTTTCGCAGTCTCTAGCAGCATTTCCCAAGTGGGTTTATCTCCAAGTCTGGGGAATCCTGCTTTGCAAAAAATGCAGTCCTTGGGGGCTGCAGATAATGGAGGCTTTCAGCTCTAAGCCCTGAAATGGGGGGGGGGGGCTCCAAGAGCTAATGGGGAAATGCAGCTTTGGAGTACCCACACTGCAGCAAGTGATGTCCACCAGGAGCTGCCCCACAGACCCATGCTGGGCTCTGCATGATGCCACAGCCTATGCCCTTTGCGGAAAGCCAGGCCAGTTCCAGGTCCAGCTGATTCTGCACTGTTTCTCATCAAAATTTGGCTCTGGGATTTTTTTTTAACCTTTTTATCCTTTTAAAAATCAGGCCCCTAAATGCAAAGCCTTATGCAAATGCAAAGCATAATAACAAGAAGCTAACCACACTTTTGCATATCGTAAAGGAAAGGTTAGGTTTGGGTCCCATCTGTGTTTTGAACGAAGTTCTGATTGAGTTCTTGTTTCCTCTGAACCAGCGTGCTAGTGTCAACACATCCCTGGGAAGATGAAAGGCCCTAAAAAGACATTTGATCAGATTAGCTGTGATTCAGATCATTGGAGGGAAATTATTAAATGGGCAATTCCTGCCAGGGAACATGAAGATAAGACAGAATGTTGGATTGAAGGAGGTTGGATTACCAAGCTTGTAAAATCCTGAAGGCCAAGTTCCTCTAAAACACCTGAAGGGAACTTTTTTTTTTTAATTTTTTTTTTTCGGCTGGCTGCTTACAGTGATCGTTGCACCCAGCACAACAGAGCTGCAACCTCCAGTGCGGCGCTCGCACTTTCAAACCTTTCGGACTCTACTGAAACAGGTAAAGCCAGATCGTCAGACGCCGGAGCAGCCCGGCAGCCTTGTGTGCGGTGCTGGGAGCGGGGCTGGTGCTCCCTGGTGCCCTCCCAGCCCTCCTGTGAGCTGAGGGTGGGTCGAGGGCTGGAATGCTCTCCCTGATTAGCTACTGTCAAAATAACCCCAGGTGATCACAGGTAACCAGACCCCCAAGACAGGCAAATCAGCAGGACAGTCTGGTATCAGTAACCCAAGTCTGGTACCTGCGAAGCAAGCATCCCTCTATCTCTCGCTCTATCGCGCTATCTCTCTGTCGATCTAATCATTACCATGGATGTCTCCCTACCTACCCTGCTTAATGCAAGTACGTTTTATCTGTCTTTCTGTTGGCTTGGTCATGTGTGAAACGCTCGGTGTCTGATCACCCCCCTCCCACCATCCCAATCCCCCCCCTCCCACCATCCTATAAATGCCGCCTTCTGAATATTTCATCGCTGTCTCGAGCCCTGAAGCAGCACGGTCCCCTCGGCCCTTCAAACTGCCCTGAATTACCCCGAGCCCTCGTCTCCCCAACCGTCCGATGGCCCTGGGAGGCTCTGGACAAAAGCAAGCTGTGTGCCAGTTGGGGGTTATTAGCAGAGATATAGCGAGCTCATTGTGGCAGAACCGAGTCCTTAATGAAAGGGGAAGATGGAAAAGGAGCAGGGAAGGACCGGGGTGAAATTCTCCGGGGTGTGTTCCAGGTTAAAGGATCATCGGGGTCCCTTCTGGCCTCGAAAAAAAAAGACAAGGAAAAAAAGGCAAGCCCCAAAGACTGCTATGCAAAACAGCCCTGCTGGTCAATAGGATACGGGGAAGAAAAAAAATATAATTGTATTCTGTTATCAGAAGCAACATGGTCGAACAAAAGGATTGCCTTCGCCCACCTGAGAATGGAATGTGAGGCTCCATTTCGCTGCTCTGATCGTATTTGACAGCCCCCCTCGAGACTGCCTGGTTGGTATGGCAAATCGTCCTTATTACCTGCTGGGGTGAATGAATCTCCCTTTGTGCTGGCACTGTCACGCTGCATTAGGTTGACAATGGCCCGAGATATTTTATATGAAATTTGCCCTCACTTGTGATTAGCCAGCACCAACTAAGTCATAGCAACCTAGAACTATGCATTGGCCGGGCCCCGTTGTCGGCCGAAAGGGAAATCCCTATTCAAATGGTTTAATAAAACAATCTAAAGGGCGTGTGAATCGTGAAAAGCATTTTCACTTTTCTCTTTAGCTTAATCTCATGGTCGCTGGGATATTGTGCTCTGAGCAGACCCCAGCAGGGTGTGGGCTAAGGTCCCCCATCAACTTCTTTTACAGCCTCCTTTTCTGTGAGTTAATGATATACCGGTGTGATTGCCTCCCGCAGCAAGAAGAAACACGCATTTGATGAAAAGGATGGACCTCCTAACACATCCTAAATGGCAACAATTTCTCATCCAAAGGTCACAGGTCATAACCTGGATTTTGAATCACCACCCAGATCTTTTTCAAAGCCCTGCTAAAGCTGAGGGATTCTGCAAGGCCGTTTTACACACACAGACACACACACACACACACACAGACACCGTGTTATCTCCAGAGGTTCCTGCTCCGCTTGAGTCCTGAGTTTAGTGTTTGGATACAATTGGATTTTCCCCTGGTTTTGGGCTACAGTTTGCTGCCATTCACATCCCCTCAACCCCAGGTTGCAACCAAGGGGAAAGTACAAGACAGAGGTGGGCAATGCAGAGATGCATAGTGGCTCTGCAAGGCACCTCCTGAGCATCCCCAGAGGGTCACCCGGAGCTCGGCGGTGCCCGGGGTGCAAGCAACACCCTCAGTTAAATGAGCAGCTGGCCCTTCATCCAAACCCTGCCACGCTCCCAGCCCCAAGCATCACCTCCAGCAAGGCTCTGAGGTCTCAGAACTCTCCCCGCTCACTTGCAGGTGTAGAAGCTTCCCCCAGCACTGACCCCTCAATAAGCAAGGTCTCCCACGCACGGGCGAGATCAGCCGCAGAAACTTGGCTGTGGGGCAGGGTGGGAGGAAGGGGAAGGAGAAGCGTAGGGTTCCCTTTTCACATTTTTGCTCCTCTTCCTCACCCGGGCCAGGAAGCAGAGGAGGGCAGCGGAGGGTGCGGGGTCTCTGCAAGGCTAGCTGAAGGCCGGGTGCTCATCTTAGCATTTGCCTCAGCAGAGCAACGCTTCGCGTCTGCGAAATGAGGCTGGAAATCCCCGGGGAAACAAGCTCCCTCATGAACCTCCTGCAGCCAAGCTTCCAAGCACAAACGAAAGGCGAAGGGGAAAGCAGCACAGGAACCTGTTTTGTTTTCCCTGCTTTCCTCTTCTCCATTCACTCCCGCTTCCCACCGTGAAGCCTTAGCTCAGGTGGGGGGTTCCTCTCGTGGTTGTATCTCAATATTCCCCCTCGGTTTTTTCCTACCAGAGCTCAGCGAGGAGAGCGGGGCTGCAGGGGGCACACACAATGAAAGCAGCCCAGGCTCTCAGGAGGGACCCTTTTGGTTTTCCAAATCCACATTAGCCTCTCCTAGAAGGTGTTCACACTAGCTGGGGTATGCTTCCATCGCAGCTCTCCAGGTAATCATAAGCTATCTGGGGCAAGGAGTGATTTTGTTATGATGTGCTTGTACAGTATTTACCACAATGAGGCCCTGATCTCTGCTTGGGGCCTCAGAGTCTACTGTAATACAAATAATTAACCATAATAGAGCTGGGAAAATATCTTAATAAAACCATGGAATCAATTTGAGGCAATTAAGCAATTTTTTGGTTTGCAGAACTTTTTGCTTTACAGGCTCAATCTGGAGAAGGAAGGGGGGTTCTGGGTGCTGGGGGCACTGCAGGCAACTGCTCACCCTCCTGCAGCAGGCTTTGGCAAGCTCCTTTTTTTTTTTTTCCTGTGGGTTTCAGTTTCACCTACTTGGGGAGGCAGAAAATTCTTCTGCAACTCCCAAAGCACAAAAGCCACTTTTTATAAATAGCTCGTAAGAGGAAGCATGGCTTGGAGGCTGGATCTGTGGTTGCTGAGGGAGAAGGGGCTCAGTCCCCAGCAGCGTGACTTTCCAACAGCTCATCTGCCCTGCCTCTGCCCCACTTGCCCACCTGTGAAATGGGGAGCAGTCACGATCTTCCTGCTTTCTAATCCCAAGCACTTGTGGATGCAGAGAGCTGCTACAGCAGTGGGGATTGCAGACCTATTTAGACAGAGAGGAATAAGAAAACTGCAAAGCCCCGGACACAGACTGGACGATTTATAAGCAATTTTAAGTCAGCAGATAAGCTTTGGTTGACAGATACTCTGATTATAGCTGAAGCTCTTGTATAATTTGTAAGTGGAAAGGGGAGCTAAATATATTGAACACTTGTTTAAAGCTGTATTCAGTTCTGTACTTGTCCGTCACGGAGGGAGTGCATGTGAGGACACTACAGCAAGGAGCACAGCTTTTGAGGATGGGCAAACTAACAAATCTACTGGCTTACCCATCCAAAACAATAACCTCGAGAACTGAATTACAAAACCCTTTCCTGAAGGAAATAGCTGTCTCCTCCACAAACTCATCCACTGGCCAAGTGAATGCAGACCCTAAACTTCGTCATGCACAGATCTTCTATGGCCAAGCCGTTGCAGGAACTCCGATGACCAACGGCCATGTTCTAAGAGGCATTCCCTTCAATCTTTCAGTCCTAGGAAGACACAATCAGAATAATCACACCAGAAAAAGTAAGAAAAGAGGATATCCCTCCATACACCACTGTGCATTGGGAGTATGGCTGAGACAAGCCTGTGAGCTGGTGATCAGCCTGATGTTGGTCCCAGAGATGGAGAAATGAGTCCTAATACTTCAAAACTGAAGGAAAGGTTCTACACCGCAATGCTTTTGAACTAGACCACACCATCTACTGCACGCATGTCCTAATAACAGTTCACTTCATTTACCACAAAGAGTTAGCCTGTCATGCTGCTGGACGGAAGATGTCATCAGTTTGATTTGGGAAGCCGAGCAAAAACATGCGAGGTGAATACTTGGCTAAGGAGACCACCTGGCAGTCTGTCATACCCAGAATAAGACAAAGAGCTTGAGTTCTTGGTGAATATGATACCACAGAAATGAGATAAATGGAAGTTTTCCATCAGCTTCACTGACAAATGATAAAGAGGCGTTAAATAATAGTAATACTAAAATAGTAATAATAATAATGATAATAGACCTCAAAACAATTTCAAAGTTGTAGATAGATGTTGTCAAGACTCAGCTCTCCTGCTGCTACGTGATCCCTCCCACAATCAGAACTGCAACACAGTTGTGGCCTGCATGAGATAGCTACTTGACCTTATGAAAACCCCACAACCTGCTGCAGAAGCAAAGGATATCAAACACATCCAGACCATTCTCTCAACCAGTCATCATTTTTGTTCATCAGACAAAGCAGCTTCATAAATCTTATATTTACCTTATTTTGCCCAGGTTTCTTGAGCTCAAATAACACCCACCTACCTAGTTACAGAGATGCAGTTTTCTCGCCCAGCCCCATGCCATAGACTGGTTAGCCCTCATGATGAGCAGAGCTGGAAGTATGCAGAGATGCTCTCTCCTATGGAGATGATCTCTGCTGGTCTGAACTGCATATGGGCTTTGCCCTCCCAGGCAAGGAAAGTGATGGGCATCCAGAATGTGCATCAGCTCCAGGTAGGGACCTGAAACTCTCTGAAGAGGGATGGGGGCTGTGAGTGAGTGGGAAGAAGAGGCAGGTGCTGTGGGTTTTGATCCTGCTTCAATCTCTGTCTCTGGGTTCACCCATTTTAAGCCAAATGATAACATTTCCTTTGATGAAGCATTCCCTTCCTCAGGCTATATGTCATTATGGTATTTTTGCTTCTTCACTTTCACATTGTGAGGCTGTACCAGAGCTTTGCCAACCTGATTGCACAAAAACTTGCAATTCCGGCTTATACTTCTCATTCTTACTGCTTCTAATTCACCAAACACCTGATTGCTCTTATGTCAGCCCTGCCCTTGTATTTGACAACTGGACATGCCGTTATTCTTGATTTTGCATCTGCTGTTCTGCTACAGGTTCTTAAAGAGCATCCACATCCCATAGCTATGGGTGTGTGCACTCCAGAGTTGGTGGGAACAACTCATGGCTCCTTATCCGGCTTCTTAACTTGGTGGGGGGAGGAAGGCTGATGACCTGTTCTGCCTGCGCCGTCCTTGGTGACTTTAGTGGGAGTGAGTGGAAGGCATTTGTCAAAGTGCTGGAGGATCCCAGTACCTTAAGGGTTTACTGACAGTGCACATCGCTTTCATCCCTGCCTATCTTACAGCAACAGAATCAAAGCTACGCATCCTGCACTCTCTTGGGACGGGAGCTGCTAAAGATTCCTCTCTTGCTGTTAAATGTAAGCTCCCTTGGTGGCAACACTGCTGCTGCCCTATGTAATGAGTGGGGATAGATGATATGTGAAGGGGGGGGCGGGAAAAGAACAACCAAGAACCCTTAGGAAATGTCTTTGAAAATAAGTTACTGAATAAATTGTAAATATATTTTGGCCATCAGCAGAACAACATGGGACCTGATTCTCCTCTTGGCCTGATGTAAATCGGAATAGCCTTTATCTAATTCAGTGGAAGTGGCAGGAAAGTTAAGACAGTGTAATTAGAGGTGTATCTTGGTACAGGAGTATTTTCTTCCTACAAAAAGCTTACTTTTTCTAATGAGACCCCCTCACTTCTTGCTATTTTACATGAAACTGCTATCTAGATGCACCAGTCTCAGCCCTTGCTCCAGAAAACCTTAGAATCACAGTTATCAGACTTGGCCCTTGCACCCTTCTGCCCAAAGGCAGGATCCACTCTGCCTGAGCTACCCTTGACAGATGTTTGTCTAACCTGTTCTTGAAAACCTCCCAGGTTGGAGCTCCCACCCCTTCCCCAGGCAATCTATCCTCATGCTTCACTGCCCTTACCGTTAGCCCGCTCTTCCTAGAGCCTAGCCCCAGTCCCCCAGTTGCCACTGAACGTGGAGGAGAACTTGTCCAGTTCACCTGGGCAAACCAAAGGAGGAGGTGGAAGCTCAAGGAAGAGGGGAAAATGAAGTAACGCTGTGAAGTTGCGTGGCAGATCAGTGGCAGGTCTGGGAATAGAGCTCAGGTCCCTCGACTCCGTGACTTAAGCCTGCGTAAGCCAGGGAGCCCTTACCTCATTAATCCCACTGGGTACCCTGCCTTTTCATGGCCTTCTCTTTTGCTTCCATCTCTCATGTTAATTTCCCTTGCCTGCCAGCATCTCACATGTACCCTCAGAGGGAGAGGCTGTTGTTCCATACGCAGTCTTTGACTGATTCATCCCTTTGCTTATACATGACTAACACTCATGCTATTTGTCTAACTATTTCAATTGATGTACATTTATTATGTAAAAATTTAATTAAAGTGTTATTCATAAAAAAATATCTGGGCCAATTTAATTTTTTTTTAAATACCCAAAGGGAATATTTCAATTAGAGACTAAATGCCAGAAAACACTGTCAGATTCCTCCTCCCCCCCCCCCCGCCCCCAATCTGTAATCAAAGCAGCAGGTCTTGATATTATAAAGAAAAAGCCACCAAAACCACAACAATATTTACAGGAATTTGCTCTGCAGGTGCAGAGATCAATCCTGAGAGAAGCTGAGAACTTCCAGCTCTCAGTGGAAACCAGTGGAAGTTACTCTGAGGAGAAGCCAACTACGTACCCAGAGCCAGCTACGTACCTAGTGGATCTGTGCTAATGCTCTGATTGGAGAATTTGCTACGTCTTTCTAATCAACTTGGTCCTGCAACCTTTAATCATGCAAATGGCTCCCGTCTTCAGTGCAGTTCCAGACTTGCCAGCAAAAGGCTTGCAGGACTGAGTACGGCAAGGGGAGTTGGGATTGTGCTGGCACAACAAAATTTCTGATAGTTATGGGCCTGAAAATGCACCCCTCCAAAAAGATGCTTCTCCATAGGTGGGAGGAGTAAAAAATCTTGGGCTTGCATAGTATGTGGCCCAACAAGTCTCTTTGGTGGACAATGACATTCAGGAGCTTAGTGGATATATTAGTATTGCCTGCTTCCAGATAGGCAGTGACTACCAAAATGAAGCAGTTAAATGGAAACCATCACCCCAAAACCCACAGCAGACATCTGAATTTGTTTATCCTAAGAGGACCAACTTGATTTCGGTCTTGGGAAAAGGCTGAGATGAAATCACCCAGTCTTCAGTTTAGCATCATCCAGACCTGATTCACAACCTTGGTCAGAAAATTTGGTTTCCAGCAATTTCAGGTAACTGTGTAATAGTGGTTCAGTTCAAAAGTCTGCCCAGGACAACTCTCCACAACAAGGTTGGGTGTGTTATGCACAGTGCGCAGTGGGCGGTGTAATAGTGAGGGCACAGAAGTCTGGTGTGACTCAGACGGGGATGCCATACCAGTCAGTGCTGATGGTGGACCTTGGCCTTCCTACTCCTTCCCAGCCTCCTGTTGTCCACCACAAGCCATGAAAACTTGCTCTCTCCAAAACTCCCAGTGCTCCCTAACAAACTTAAGACTTCCAACATGAAACATCAAAGCTTCAAGAGCAGCAATGATCAAAATGTCCAGTCACCCACTTCCCAGGTGGACACCTTCACTCCAGATCTTCAACTGCTCCATGGCTGACACCTGCCCACAGATTTTTGAGACCTTTCCAAGGCTTTTCAAGACTGTTATTCCTCACTGTCATTCCAGTACAAAGGAGCTGCAGAAATCTCAGAATTTTCCTCCAACTGGAGTGCCTATTTCCTACCCACACCAATGAGGTCAGAGATGCCATACTAAAAACAAGGTCAATGGAAGTGCTGTGTGTCACATGCAAGGAGTGGTCCCCAAACTCTCTAGCAGAAGGCTGTGAATGAGTCATGAGATTCATCCTTCAGGAAGATCTCCAAGCCCATTTAACCCAAGTGTTCATTTCAGGCACTTTTATGAGGTTGTTGCAAAGGCTTAGTCATTTATGTCTTCAGAGGGAGATAGCTGGGTACCTGAAGTATGCGTTGGTACATGATATACCTCCATGGAGCAGTAGCCTTGCAGTGCACACGTAGGAGCTCTTAGATATGCTAATATGTGAACACAGGCCTCATCTTGAAACCTTAAGAGGGGATTAGAGCAGATGAGTCCTCATTTAGTTTTGCAGAACAGCGGCAGAGATAAATCTGGCTGCTCCTTTGCAGGGTGTTAAAGGGGGATTTCCTGGTGGGTGGGTCTCCTCAGTGGGGTATTATTGTATTGACAGTGGGGCGGGAAGGAATGGATTAAGCAGCTGGCAATGGGATATGGAGCTTTTGCATGTGCTGACAATGGATATAAGCTGGGGAGGGTGGAAAGCTGTCAGTGGGCTATAGGAAATCAGGTTTGGTTCCTGGCTTATCCCTGGAGACCACACTGTTGCTCCTGAGCTGAGCGTTACTCTTCAGAAACTCAGCCATGGCTCCCACACTGGATATGTCACTGGTGACAAGCAATAGGGCTCAGGTGTTGTGGACACTGCTGGACCTCCTACTGTGGAAGGCCATCAGCCACTTGGAGCTGTTGAACTTGGGCCACCCATACACTGCCCAATCCTATCCTGCAGTGGAGCAATGCCAATCCTGGTAAGAAATGTTATCTACTGTCCATAAACCACTCCCAGGTCCCACTGTCCTCTTGGCTTTTCTGAATACGTGCAATTTTTCTGCTGTGTTTCTTGGCTATGGTGAAGGTTTTGGCATGCTTTTCTTCTAATCTGCATGTTTGGTCTTCTGTTCTGGATAAGCCTAGATGCTATGAGCCTCACCATCAACTTTGGTGCTAATTTTGGGGATTGGTGGAAGCCTGCAGAGAGTTCAGGAACTGAAAGCAGAGTTGAGCAAAGCAGAGCTGGGAATGGCTTTCCACTTCACCCTGGAGATGCCATCTCATTTAGAGAGGAGAGATTTTGGTGAGGAACTGCAGGGATTCTTCAGATTTCAGGGCCTGTGTTTGCCCTTCTTTTAGTGCTAAGTGCAACATGCCAGTCTCTGAAGCTCAGAGCCCTGTTGGGTAAATATATTTAAAATAAGAAGCAAAATGCCCGTGATCTGCAGATTGCCACAGTCTCACAAAGCTGCTTAGAGATCAAGCCCAGAAATGAAGAGCTCCCAGCTGGTAAGCCCTACACAAAGAAGACGCATACTTCACCCAGGCTGGTTAACCTCAGTTGGCTAAGTCGGGTTAAAACAGTTTTTAAGGCAAGGCAGTTTGCGTATTATTTCAGGTGAGTAGCTTAAGTTCAAGGCAGGTTTGGGTATTCGCTTGGGCAAGTAACTTAAGTTCAAGCTGTTAGGGCAGGAGTGGCTCCCCAGCAGCTCCTGAGTCACATGTGGCTCCCCAATGCTTTGCATATGTTCTTTGCCCCGGCTATGGCATGTGCTTGGTTAGCAGTAGGGCTGTGCTGTGTGGGGGCTAGAAGCCCAGTATCACTGGGATGTATTACTTTGGGATGTGGGTTACTTGCCCAGTCCAGCTCCAGAGGAGCCACCATCATCCTTTGAGGCAGTCCTGGTACACCGCTGCCCCGGCCTTGCTGTTGTACGTCACGTGTGGCTCATGGAGTGAAGAAGCTCCACCACCCCACACAGGTTCATTCCAAGCTGGCTGATCCCAATCAGTATCAAGTTTAGCTCTCCTGTCATTTTAAGACAGGCTAACCAGCTCAGTCACCCAGTCTGAACTAAGTACACCCTTCTTCTGGCTGGGCTGATGGAACCAAAGTAAAGTCTAAACCATCAGGAGGTACAAAGCTCATAAAAGAAGGTGCAGCCCTGGATTAGCAAACTCGCAGTCAGCTCCAAGCCTCTCACATGTCAGAGGACCCAGCCCTAGCAAGAAAAGCCCAATATACATCCAGCTTTTGGTCAACCACATTAGTGGTCAACTCCATAAAATAGGCAAATATGTGTAGTCTATAGTTCAGAGCGCTTGACGCAGTGACCTCACTGAGTTGCAGCACCGGTGATTACAGCCTCTTCTCCAGTAGGGCTGTAATGCTGATACATATATTTTTAAATTGCATCTATCCTACTCCACACTCTCTGAATAACTATTGTTTTGTTGTCAGCACCAATGTATGAGGCGTGTGGCAGAGCTGTAATGGTGAGCATGGCTGTTAGAGCAGAGTAGCATCCATTTCTATAGTATCTACGTTTAAAGTCAGGTTGAACATGGAAGGATGTTTGGATTGCTTAAAAAAAACCAAACAACAAAACAACCAGATCCACAAAACAAACACCTTTATCAATTTTCCTTCTCTGTTCTTTTTGAAAAAAAAAAACACCAACCAAACATCGAAACACTGGCTTTATGTCAGGTTGATTTAAAGGTTTCAGGGAAGTCACAGCAGCCTTAACATGAGTAATAACAAAAGTATTAATGACTGATGGGACAGGAATATTCTGAAAGTTAGTGGTTGCCTTTGGTTGAAGTGAGGAGGTTTTAGGAAGGGTTTTTAACTCCTACATTTGCTTATTCTTATATAATCAGTATTGGTTTTTTGATATAGTTAGTGAAGCCTTGGGACAAACGTTGGAAACGTGGAACTAAAAAGTAACATGGTGCTTTTCTGCTGGCTGAGAAGTTCCAAAGCTTCAGTGCCCACCTGGCCTCTTGAGAACCCTTGCAAGAAGGCAAGGCTCCATTGTCTTTCTCAGTGGAAGTTCACAGTATTCTATGATAACACATTTGTACCCTTTTCAACTCTTTCCTGGGCCACAGGGATCAATGACATGATATGGGGATGTGTTTGGACCAGCGTTATAATCAATAAAGCTGTAAAACAGAACCTTACAAACCCAACAGGATCTCTGATGTGTTCAGCTGCAAGTGATGTGCACACTAACTTTTGATTGAGAAGACACTGCTCTGGTGAGCTAAAGACAGAGAATATTCTTCATTTCAGATGCTGAGCACACATGGTAATTCTATTACAAATCTCACCAAGCACCACTGTGCTGGGCACAGACTGACCATCTAACATGGACTGGCTGTGCTCCACAGAGCTCCCGTCTACCTCTCTGAAGATTCATCTCTGTCTTCAAATTCATCTGTCAAGGAATATGTATGCAAAATGCAGTTAGGAAAGCAGAGCAAAGATGTTGTATGAACGGAAACACCTTTCTCCCCCCAAACCGACAGCACTAAAATACTTTTCCACCTCTTGTTTCTTCTCTAAGAAGGATCTGTGCAATTCCCTCTTGGAGCATCTTCATGACAGGACTCAGCATTTATAACAGGGGAGAATAAGTCACAAATTTGGGGACTATCTGTTACAGTTCTTGTTTTATAGAGCTGTAAGGCTCTATTTATGAATTTAGAGGGGTCCTTAGGACACCACTGCTAATACTTTGCTCTTAGGTAATCTGGATTTAGGCAGCCCATCAGAATGAAGGACTTTGGCGAGTATACCATGCCTAAGGCTAGCAACGAGGGCCAAAAAATTAGATTACCATATTCTGGGAAATTCTCATTTGTTTTCTTTTTAATATTTGAAAATCAAATGGAAAATATAAGAGTCTGACTTTTTCCATGTGATAAGAATGGGAAAAAAAAAGATATTTTAGGCTGTTGAAGTATTTTATCTTGTTAGTATCAGAATTTTTTGTTTGGCAAGATAAAATCATTGAGCTTCAATAATACAAAAAACACTCCAATATTCTATAAAATATTAAAGGTATTGCAGTGTGCTACTCTGATAGTTTAATGACTTGCTATTTTGACATTAAATCACATTCAAAATAAAAAGAAGCAAAATTACTTCTTTTCAAGAACTGAAATGAAACTACCTGAAATGTGCAAAACAAAATGAGAAAACCAAAGTGTGCGTTTTTGCCTTGAAATTGAGTGGGTTCTGCAAATTGTCTCCATTTTGACACAGCTGCCTTTTCTGGTGGAAAACTGGCCCAGAAAATAAATACATTTTTGACAAGATATAATGTCTCCTAGGCTGGATCCTGCCTGCCTAGCCTAAGGGGTCTCCAACTTTTTTATGGCTCCGGGTGAACAGAAATACCTCCTTGTGCCCTCCCCACCCATTCACACTCCCACAACATCCCTGTGGCAACAGCTTCCCTGGGAAAGTAGCATGATTAGGAAAGGATAAACCATAATTATTAGCTATCATTTAATGTGATTTAGCACCTGGAAATAATGGAGAGGAAATTGTGCCAGATGCTTAGTCAACAAACTGCAGCCTACCAGGAAGTGTTCCATGAAGCATTACTGCCCTGTCGATCGAGTTTGAGAGCAACAGTCATCAGCAGGCCAATAAAACTACCTAAATTATGTTGCAAGAGCTGCAGGGCCCTACATATGACCTATTTTGGTATCACACTCTTTGAAGTATCCAGTTGCTTCTGTGGTGTACTCCATGGGAAATGGAGATGCAGAGAAAGGAGGACCTGCTCTCCTGTCTCCATCACAGCCAGTAGCAGAGCCAGAACCAGAAGCAGAACCTCTCTTCTCTGCCTTGCTCCCCGTCATTGGTCCAGACTGGGTCTGGAGAAGCCAGACAAATAACATGTACACTTTGAAAACTGTTGTTCTTTTCCAGGAAGGCTGAGATGAGTCAAGATGAAATAAAAAGTGAAAGACACTCTCCATTCCTCCACCCATGAGGTGTGTACCTACTCTTCAGTTCCACCTCAAGCCATGCGGACAGCTGTGTCTTCCAGGATCTGGTGGGCTCTCCGGCTTTCTGCCTGTGCTTTGCCATCAAGTTTTAGGGTCACCTACCACCAAAGCTCCAGAACGTCCCTGAGGTTCACCATGCCACCTTCTACTTCCTAAAAAAGCCTGTCCAAACCTAACCCAACCCAAACCATAACAGTGTCCTTCAAATCCTTCCCTAAAGCATGTCCGTACAGTGACATATCTAAGCCCCCTTTTACAGGCCTATATTACAGTGATCTGCTGTAGGCAACACTCTCCAGAAGCAGCCCAGTGACCCATAGGAGCACACTGAAGGTGAGCAGCAGATAGCGCACCACGCAGTTCCCTGCTTACTGTCTTGGGATCTACTTCACACAGTCCTCAGCTACCTCGGCTTCACTCATCTTGTGCTGTTTTCCCCAAAAATGCCACTTCTGTGCAGCAACTCTGCCTACCCTGGTGGGGTGGAAGTCCCGACCTACTTCAGCTGGGAGCTGCCTCCCATGCAGCTCTCTGATTCTGCGACTTTACATCTCCCAAGACTTTGGACCCCACCAAAGCCTGCTTTCCTCTTACTCCTGCTTTGTCCTCACTGCTTAGTCTGAAGTCAGCTGTGCCCTAATCATTCCTACGAGCCCATCGTTCACATGCACAACAGAAATCCAAACCCAGGCATAACAACCCTTTTGAACCATCCCCTCTCCTGGTGGGTGATCCCTGCCTCTTTGTCAGCCCAATGGATCTTCTTGGATGGCCAGTCCTTCCTTTGAAGGAGGTGCTCCTGAAAGATGGGGCAGAGGAAGCAAGCAACAAGAGAAGTTGATCCATCAATGCTTCCTCCTGCAGCAGACTGTAGCGGGGAGCATGCGAACCTGTCTCCTGCTGAAAAGTGCCTCGGCTGCCTGCCCTGTCTGCTCTGCCGGAGCCAGCCCCCTTCCCCTGCCCTGCCAGCCCATAGCACAGAAAGAAGCACGCTGGGCATCTTTGTGTGCTCTCCTTTTCCCCTTGCTGCCCTGTCGTATGTGCTCGGGGAGGGACAGGAGGAAATTCTCTGCCTGTTACACAGGAATCAAACCAGATGATCCCACAGCCCCTTCTGGCCTTAAAATCCCCCCATCTATTCAGCACTGCCAGCTAATAACACATCTCACAGGGAAGAAAAGCCACATTCATGGGCTTGGATCCCTCTTTGTCAGAAGACTTTACTTGTTTTGGCTGTTTGGTACATAGAAGCGTGGGCAGACACACGTCTAAGCTCCTCACCCAGCAAAAAAACACCCTTGTGGACCTGAGGACCGTGCACCCTGGCTCAGGACCCATCCCACAGTGGGACTTAGGGGTGAAACCCACCGTGTCCCCCTTCCCCCCAGCACTCGGGTGAAGGCGACCAAGCCTCCGCTGTCCCTGTTTCCCTCCCTGGCTCCCGTCCATGCGTGTGCGTGTTTGCGCCGGCTGTTGTGAGCCAAGGGCCCGTTTGGGGCCGGGATTCTCCCGGGACAAAGGGATGCTAATCAGCTCCCTCTACTGTTCCCTTTTGTCTAGGACTAGCTCCCACGCTTGGACTTGGCACTCCGGGATGCAGCAGAGGGAGCTCCTTGTTGCAACCAACTTGAGCCCAGTTGGGGAATGCAATGTACCCAGCAGGGAAAGGGGAGGAAGGGGAGGGGAAGGAAGGGGGAAGGAAATAAATCTATAACTCCACACAGCCCGCTCCCTGCCAGCCCGTCACATTGTGCATGCCGCCGGAGGCAGAAGTTTCCAGTGCCTCCCGCAGCCGGGAGAGACGCCACCGGTTTTGTAGCCACGGGCTGTCTTGTTCCTTCTCCCCTCCCTGATCCCCCGTCGCCAGAAAAATCTCCATGTCAGGGTTGACAGATCAGGGTTGGTGCAGTGGGAGGTAGAGGGAGCACAGAAAGCAAACAGGATCGGCTCCTGGCATTGCTGCCATTTCCTTTTCACCATCACTGATCTCCCAGGTTTGCAGCCTGTGTCTGGGTGTTGGCTGTTTACAGCTGTTTACACGGGCTCTCTCATCTCCAGAGAACTGTACAGATGCACAAGAGCCAGATCTTTATCCCGGGATCACTTCACAGCTGGAGCAGTGTTGAGGTGAGGTCCTCTCGCTAAGAAACCCAGAAAACACTTGAGCCCACCAAGCCCAGAGCATACACAGCCCCCAGTTGCACTGGGGATGGAAAGACAAATGCAGCTGCAGCCAGATGTGACCTTAACCATGTTCTTCTGGGTGCTACCCTGTTGTACCAGAGGGCTGCCCAGTGCTTGCCCTTGAATGCCTCTGAAGTCATAAGAGACTGAAGTTTCCTCTTCTGATGGTGACCTGCCCCTACCAGCAGCTCCAGCAGTAAGAGAAGGAGCTCCTCTACCACCTCATTGGTGTCCTGCTCCCAAGGGCTAAGGGACTAACGTGTTGGCAAGTTTCCCTCAGCATCTCTGCTTGCTGCCATTGCAGCTTGCAGCTCTTGCCAGGGCTCAGTGGAAGCTGCTAATCTCCCAGTACTGATGTGGGCTATGAACCAGAGATGTGGCTACAGCTCATCTAGACCCCCACAAACTGCATTGACCCCCTGATGCTGCTGCCTATACTGAGGTAGCTACGTAAAAGCCAGTTCAGAAATGCTGCCACCATGAATAGGGTCTGTTCTGTACCTGTGGGCAGGAACATGGGACTTGGGCAGTGCAGTGACACGCTGGCAGTTACAACTGTCTCATCCCCTGCAATAACCCCAGCTCCAGGCTCAGTTTACACCGACATTAAGCACAACTGATGTTTCTGTCTTAAACCGGGATCTGCCAGTCTTTTTCTCAGCGGCATTGGCAAACCTCTGGCCTACAGTATTTATGCATCTTGATGGCTGAGTGGAGCTTGCATAGTCACATTTTCAATCCTGATCCTTCCAGTTTCCTTCCCCATAGTTACAGGGTAGAGTTTGTAGATCTCGGTTGTTGATACCAGGGCAGCTGCCCAAATTGCCATTAGCGGAGAGGTAGACGGGGTGTGGTTGGAAATCAGATCCTCTTGGGAAGAGTTTCATGAGAGAGCAGAGAGTACCTCCTACATGTAACTAACCTCCTGGATGGATCAGTATCTTGTGGCTTTCTGCTCATGCCTGACTTTATTGCAGAAGTGGAGAAGTCTGATCTAGAGCAGGGAAAGGGGGGGAAGAATTTGGCACAGAGGCAACTAAGATGCCAGAATGCCATTGAGAAAATATGATGAGGTCTGCTAAACATATTAATTTTAAATCATGCAAGGCATTATGAGATGGTATTATGCCTGAAATAGCAAGGGACTGTCTGTGTTCAGTGGTCCAGGAGATCCTTTTCTATGTCACGTTCTTGCGTTAGTAAAATGGCCTCTCCAGCAGAGGCTGGCTGTCAGGACTGCTTTCTGACAGGAGAAAGATGGGGGAGTGGGAACTATTTGCCCCCAGACTGGGCCTCTAAGACATACACATGGAAGTCTGAGCCTGTAGCCCTAGGCTCCCTCTATAGTCAATGGAGAGAAATAAACATCTTGGTATGATTCATGTTATCCTGAGATAGGTGTCTAAGATAGGTCAGATGAATTGCTCTCCGGAGATGCCGATTGCTCTCCACTGACTACAAAGGGAGCCTGGGGTGACTAGCTCAGACTTTGACATCTAACTTTGGTAGATGAGATCAGGCCCATCAGAGAGCCTGTGGAGTGATATTGTTATGACATAGCAAGAAGAAAATACAGAGGAGACTTGTTCTCTGCGGCATTATAACTGAATTTAAAAGTCTTGTTCCATTCTTGCTAATCCTGGGGAAAAGCTCACATGGATGATGTGAGACACAAAACGAGTTTTTTTGGCCACAGTAGTAACAGGGACAAAAGAGTTAACCCATGAACACAGCTACGTTTTGGCTTTCTGGAGAGACGAGACGTGGGGCTTACCCCCAGAAGGTCTAGAGTCCAAAATAAGCCTAGCTGCAAAATAAGCCTAGTCCAAAATAAGACAAGGTGAAAAGATAACAGTGCCCAACATCCCATATGAATCTGGATGTGACTGGAATCCCACATCTCTCATGAGCTAGACAAATGTCTGCTCTGCCCTTCATGTGGTCCCCGGGAGCAGGAGTCTTCTCATCAAAAGCCGGTCTCCCTGGATTCCCTCGGTGATTGATGGAGAGATGTAGAAACTTGAGGGTGTGAATAATTTAATCCTAACTGTCTAGAATACATCAGATGAATCATGCCCCAGAGGACCCCCAGCATCAAATGGAACTCCCTCAACCTGTCTTGCTGTCTGACATAGTGCACCCAAACTTTTGCTGACCCACTGCTCTTCTGCAGGCCTGTTTTAACTTTTCATAAAGTGCAAGTAGCAAAGAAAACACTCAGTTTTAGAGGAGTTATTCTGCATCCAGCAAAGGAAAATACAGTGGCTGGTTGTCAGCACCAGAGCAGTGTTGCATTAGAAATGAAGAGACTTATAAAAGAGGAGGTAGATTGGTTGTCTATCTCTTGGTGCTATGTCAAGGCAAGATGTCCTTTGGGAAGAGATATCATAGTAAAATTCAGATTTTGGTTTCATTCCAGAAGTCTTGAGGGGAAATTCTCCAGTCTGCATCATGCAAGAAGTCTGCTTGGATAATCTGACAGTCCTGGCAGGCCATAAACATGCAGCTTGTGCTTTACTGTGGGAAGCCAAGAGGCATTTGAGACCCAGAGATCTCATATCTCTACCAATAACATGCTATTATTGCTACTCCTTCCCATTGCCAAGTGGCCTTCAGAAAGATTATTTGGTATCATTTTGTGAAGGACACTGCCATGTCCATAAGACAGTATCGTCTGCAGAAACATCGTGAGTGCAGATAACAGTAATTCTTTAAGCTTCATGGTCCCCCTGGATAAGATGACATGGAGATACCACTCCGTCTCACACCATCCCATGCCATCCTGCCTTGATTTGATTTGGAAGTGCTGGAAGGCAAGACATCTACCCAGTTTCATAAGAAAGCAATCAAGTGGTTGTGAACACTCCATATTTCATTCCATGCTCATCCTGGTAGCTGCACAAACAGGAGCTGTATCAAAAAGGACACCTCTTTGCTAGACAGGAACAGGGTTAACCCAGGGGGGCGCGATCAGTGGGTCACTACAGCGCCCTTGTGGCTCTCATCACTCGCCTTCTAACAGGGTCGACGGCCAACAATTATTTCTGGAATTAATCTATGCCTCCGAGCCTCTGCATCACCCATTAGGCTCTCATTTGTCCAGCGGGGAATTTGATATATGTCCTCAGAGGGCACATCCGACGGGCGCAGACACTTGACAAAGCGACGGGACGCGCGTGCACCTGCCCCGGCTCGCTCAAAGCCCCGCGCACGCCGTGAGCACCCCAACGCGCAGAAAGGGACGGTGTGGCTTCCCAAGGCTGCACGAGTGTTAAACTCTAATAAACAAGCCCCGTCGGCGAAAGCTGAAAGAATCTGAGCCCTCCCCAACAAAGCATTTAATCCAGTTTGGCGTAACCTTTGACATTATTAGGGATCGCAGTGACCCTAATCCAATCAGATTGATTAACTAAAGCGGAGACCCCATAAGCTGACCCCCCTCTGGCCTCTGCTATTTAGTCCTGACCAAACAGTGGGAGCGACGTGCTGTATTTACACCACAATGGGTCCGCACTGAGAACCTGTTTCATTACAGAGCGACTTAAACTCCCATTACTCCATCAATGTATCATTCTTCAATAGTTCATTAAAAGCTGCTCCTCCACAATAACTATTAACCATTTCTCAGTCCAGCTGGCAGGTTTAAAGCCCCAGCCAGTCTTTAGCAGAAGGAGGTGGGAGTGAGTGAAAGAAACAGATAGACAAGGGCTCCCTTTTTAAATTTAAACGAACTGAGGGCTTAAATAGTTTGAGGTAATTTACTTTTATTGAATGGGGGGAGGAGAGGGAGGAAACTTTTATTTTGACTTAATTATGTGCTGAGGTCCTTTAAAGAGACAGGGCCATCATAAGCTTTTATTATATTACTTCTCTTGAGATTGGTTCATATTTCTGCCCAGAGGAGTTTCATAGAGAGTTGGCATGGTGTTGAGAGACTACAAAATGCACCACAACCCAAACATGGACAGTGTCTTCAGTCCACAGAACCTAAAACCAGGGTGAAAGACACAATTATACCCAACATACGGCACTTAAGTTTGGGGTGGAAAACGCCTGATAGGTTGCAATGTTCACATTCTGTTGTTGGTGACAGCATGTCCCTTTACTACATCCTCCAAAGTTTTATCTTGTATGTTTTTAAAGGCAACTCAAAAAGTCTTCCCTTGTCCTTAGGAAACTGAAAGACACAGCAACTGCCTGACAAGCCACCAAACCTCTCAGCTAAATGGCTGGGCATGGGCTGTGGCTAAGGTGATCACTTAAGGTCGTGTGGCTCCACTGCTTCACGCAATACAGGTGAAGAAACAGATGACAATTTTTTTTCCTCTAGCAATGACTCTGTTAGAAAAACTCAAGTGAGGGGTTCTTTCTACTGTCCGGTTGTTGAGATCTGCACTTCTGTGAGAGTAGGAATTACATGAACTGTAGCCTCTTATAGATGGTTGATAAACAGATAGGTATGTTTAGGCAGAGGGAAAGAGATCAGGCTCGCTTCTTTTCCCATACAGGCATCCTGTTCTTTGCATTCCCAATAGCCTAGGGTACCCCAGACACCTACAGTGTAGCAAACCTCTAGTGCTCTGCAAGAAAGACCCAACAGTGGCACCTATCTGAACATTTATCCATGGAGCTGCACCGCTACTCATACACTCCCAAGACCACAAAGGAGGAGAAAACCCCTCTTCCAACAGCCCCATAGCAATTTCACCCTCTGCTAATGCCTGAATCATTCCCCGTGCAGGTAGCAGAGCACAACGAGGAAGGTGACTCTGTTCCCTTTGAGCAGGGAACATTCATTCCCTGACCAAGGACCTGCAAAACAGAGTAATCAAATACTGGATGGAATGGAGGCATTCTGCTCTTCATATGTCCTGAGTGACATATGAAGAACTAGAGTGACATAGGTCCAAGCCTGTCAATATTGCTCCCACATAGCGGCAGGTCTGGATCCCCTGTACATCACCATTCCCTTATAGCCGAGCTCATGGATACACACCATTGCTGTTCAATATGTGATTCATTAGGTCTGGCTATGGAAATATTTAAAAAATAATAATACATTAATATAGTTGTAGCTAAAACATAAGGGATTTCTTTTCATAAGCAAGCTGATGGGAAAAAAAGAGTCCGGTTTTAGGTGAGATATCAGAATATGGCTCTTAACAGGACCAGAGTCTGGTGACAGTTTGGCATCGCTGAATCACAGCTCAAGCCTAGCCCTGAATTAGCAATGAGATACCAAAGCAGTGAGGGCAGCGCAGGCCGTGAAGCAGCCTCAGTGAGATTTGGGCCTAGAAAGTATTTCCTGAAGGCATTAAAATCGGCCTTTTTCAGTGAAAGAATTGCAGATAGTCGTGCAAGGCAAAAGGGAGTTGCTTTAGTGACTAGGCTGGGTTGTGCTGGGGGAGGATGGGGTCCCTATTGACTCAGACGAGAAGCTGCAGTTAGATCTTGGGTGACTTAAAATCCAAGCTGCAAAATAGGGTTTTGCTTGCTCGCTTTCTTTCTCTCCTTTCCTCCTTCTCTCTTTCTGGGTAGGAGCTCAAATATGTTCCTACCCTGGGGGATCTGCTGCACAAGAATGCGACTGAGCTGTTGTTTTTTTTTTTTTTCTCCCCTCTCCTGCTGTAGGTGAAGCAGAACTGAAGGGTGGTTTGATTCTCCCTCAAGGAACAACATTCTTCAGTTATGAAATCGTCCCAGCCTTCTTTCCCTCCCTGAGCCTGGCTACTGAAAGCCTGCAGTCTCAAGGAGGGACAGACTCTTCATGTTGACATCCTTGTGAGATAAGAGCTTTTGGAAGCTTGGGGGATCGAGATTCCTTCGATCAACAAGGTGGTGAGGGTCGCTTTCCTCGTGCACAGGGTGTAATTGCGACAGGAGATGTGGAGTATCTAATCCAAGACCGTCTGGGAGCATGATGTGCTCCATGTGTCCTTGAGGACATCCAGCCTTGTGACGAGGCAAAGACATTGGGTTATCTGGGTCACTTACTGCCTGTGCCCAGTGAATGCTCTTGGGCAAGTCACGTTGGGCTTGTGTCTATGGGGAAAATACTCAGTTTGGTAGTTGTGGCCAACTGCTGTAGTCACCCAGGAGGGATGTACCTAAAAGACATGCTTTAATTACAAGCAAAACATTGCGGTATGACACTTTCATAGGGACTCAAGTGCACCATGCTGCAGATCTTACAGGTGTGATTATTTTGGGATGATCTCTCACCGCTAAACCCCAGTAGTGACAGCAGCATTAACAAGGTGCCTCAGCTGTCCAGCTCTAATGGGGTAACCCCACTAGCCAAAACCACCCCTTCTCCTGCTGGGTGCCGGTAAACATCTCTTCTGGCTGGTGGAGGCCCTGCCATGATACAAACCAAGGCTTTGCTCTCTTCTGGCTGCCCTATTTTTCAAAATTAATGCAAGTGGAAATGTCCAAGTCTCTTCCGAGTAATGCAGCAAAAAAACCAACAAACCCCCTACCTCCAGATGCTGGAGGAGTGTGCCCCAAGATGGGTGTAGATCAGCTACATATGCCAATACAGGAGATTCCCTGAAAATATCCCAGATGCTCCCTCCTCTCTCATATGAGTTCAAACGGTGCTACTCCACTATTCCAGACAAAGTAATTCCAACTCTTAGATTCTCAGGACCTGTAACTGTTATTCTTTGCAAAATAAATAAATAAATGAATAAATAAATAGAGAAAGAAAGGAAGGAAGAAAAGAGGACTACCAAGCCTCTTCTGCTGGTGCTCTCCTAAGAGAAAGCAGCCATATTCCTGCACGGCTCTGCACAGGGCACCTGGAATTACCATCTGAGCAGAAATCAAATGCAAAATGAGTTTACATCTGGGATGAACCCCTCTGTAGTAAAGGGAAAAGCAGAGCTTGACCCAGGCTTACTGAGACCAGCAGGAGCAGGCTGAACTTTAAAATCAGTATTACAAGGGCAAAGAAGGATAAAATACAAGCTATAATAGGTTTCTGCCAATTTATAAGGGAAATGACCAGATACTCAGACTTAGCAACGTGCTTAAATCCCACTGCATTCAACAACACAGGGCAAAATATTTCTGAGTGCTCCCATTTATATCAGTGTGTCAGAGTTAGTTGCCTGAATTGCCACCCTCGTCTTAATTTGCCACATTTATAACCAATAAAAGCAGAACCATTAATTGATGGTGATTTCCTCAGGCCTTTGATCTTCATTATATCACATTATGGCATCAAAACTGATGTTATCTGGTCAGTCCAGCCCCTTGGAACCATCCCCAACAGCCCATCATTTCCCCTCTGCAATCATCCATCGAGCTGAAAATGCGGCATGAAATGCCATGGGGTCAGAAAAGGAGCCAGACGTCCAGCTTGATCACTGGAAACACAATAATCCTTTGTGCTCCTTCCAAGGGGCATAGGATCATAGGATAATTCATGTTGAAAGGGACCCTGGGAGGTCTGTAGCCCAACCTCCAACTCCAAGCAGGGTCAGAGATGACCCCACCCTCCGTGCGCTGCCAAACAGGGCTCTTCCCAGCTCTCTGGGTCACCTACACAATCCCAGTAGAGGTTTGAGGTAGAAGTAGTGGTTATCTGTGACTGGATGTTGTCTGTATAATCGAGGTGGTGGGTAAACACCCTCCTTACGTTGGGGAGGCACACGTGTCCTTGCTATTTCTCTAAGAATGCTTAATTATATTCTTGTCTCTACAAAAGACCACCTGAGTCAGGTTTGAGCTGCTTGGATGGGGTCCTGGGATAACAAAATTTTCCCTGCCTGTGTCACAGGTCTCCTTCATCAAGCTCAATTCCTGTTTCCTGCAGCCCGTTTTGCACGACATTCATCAGAAGCAAATGGGCTCACAGTAGGTTTCTCAAGGTCTTTGTTGCTACTCCACCATGGATGTTGCTGTCACCAAACCCGTAGCGCTGCACTCACCTTTATCTAGCACAGGCCCGAAGATGGCTAAGCTGTCATTGACAGTCGTGCAGTTCCACCTCCTCCCTCGAAATTGGTGTTGGCATTCCTGGATCCCAATCTTTACCCCTTCTGCTACGCTGGGCATGATCTCCACATAGTTCCGACAGAAGCGTAGCTGCTTGGGTACCAGTCCTGGGATGCTCCCGCAGAGGATGGGCTGAGTCCCCAGGGAGGAATACTGGTGACCAATTGCCAAGGACCTGGAAAAAAAACCAAGGAAAAAAGAAATGGTGTCAGGCTGGCTTTCCCCTTTGTACTTGGTTCACAAGAATGGGGATGGAAAACCAACATCTTCAGTTCTTCTGCATTTCCCTCTCCAGAAAACATCCTTTCCACTCTCGCTTCCCCCCAAACATCATCCTCTCTCTCCTGAAGTTCCCTACAGGATCAACAAGGCAAGAAACTCTACTTTTAATATCTTCCTTCCCTTTTCTTCATTCTCTTAAAACCTCATTCCATCATTGTGCTTCTTCTTCCCACAGACGCCCAGCTCATGAAGCTAGTTTCCTTTGCAACTGGAGGGTTAAACCCACATTTATTTCTTTGCAAGTCAAGCAAACCTATACAAGAGCACGTCAGTTTTACAGGAAATTTTGGCAGCTGAGGAAGCCCAGGGATTAGACAGTCAAAAGTACTTTCAGAGCTACACCAAATAATAATACCAACAGTGGAAGACACCATGCTCCAAGTCTTGCAAAAGCAATCACCAAGAACTGACAACAATCATACAGTTCAGCAGTGTGTCCTGTATATTTGAACCTTACCAGGTAACTTCTGTGCCCTGAAGGTGACCCTAAAGACTCAAGGAGTTTGGATCCTGAGAACTTTCAAAAGCCAACTCTGAGCTAAAGGCTGCAGGAGTGCTACATAAATGTGCTACCATAAGCAGTTAAATTTGCTGTGCTATAGAGGAAAGGGAGTGGAAATGTAGCCCTGCTGGAACAGAAGAACTTGGGTTAAAACTCTCCTAGGGCTCTAGTATGGGTCCAATATCAATGTTATTCTCCTGCGTGAACAGTGGTACTGATGCTACCAGAAACACTCGTGATTATGGGCATGCAAGTTGGGAGCCATGCCTGGGATACCAGTAACATCCCTGAAAGACTGGGATGGAAAAGATTTTCTACTGTTTAGCAAAGCATTTCCACACCTGCTTGATCCGAGCATATACTTTGCAAAGCAATACCGGGTCTTTCTAAGCAGGTTGAAGTGTTTTAAAAATAAATTATTAGAATGGCTGCCAGTGTCCTTCTGGATATTAATTTAGAGTATCTTCACCTTACTTTCACAACAGTTTCAGTTGGGAATTTTCAAAAATAGGGCTGTATTTTCAGAAAACAGCACCAGCTTTGCTGTACTGTCACAAGGATATGGAGAGCCTGCTTTGGCCATCAGTCTGTGAATTGCCTTGGTTAAAGTGAACAGAGTGAAATTAAAAAAAAAAACACAAACAACAAAAACCCCCAACAAAACAACACAACTTGAATGCAAATTCTGTGCTCAGTCTGTTGAAAGGAGTGTCCATGAACTATTATGTTGGTTAAAGCCTTAGAGACAAACAAGTCAGC
This sequence comes from Falco punctatus, assembly GCF_963210335.1. Taxonomy (NCBI): domain Eukaryota; kingdom Metazoa; phylum Chordata; class Aves; order Falconiformes; family Falconidae; genus Falco; species Falco punctatus. The sequence continues at coordinate 53,570,133 of NC_137583.1, read as the reverse complement.
TATGCAGAGAGATCAGCAGATATGTGGCTAATTAGATAGATTTTTAAAGTGTTTTTACTGGTGCTTCTAATAATAACCTTGATTACTAAAACTGAAGGGATTTTTAGAGTATAATTTCCTTTTATTCTAATTAAATCTCTTGATTGACTTTTCTGCTCAGAATTAATGACAAACAGAAACCTGCCTGGGCAGTGTGTATTTCTGTTTACATTCAATTTTGCGATGTGGTTTTCATTTGGGAACATCCTGGTGTGTTTGAACTATCAACAAGGCAGTCAGGGAACATGCCTTCATTGCTCTGACAGAAAAAAAAGTGCAAGAATTCTATCATTGCTGGAGTTCGGAAGAAAATTAGCTTGACTTTATCACTTCTCGGGGCTGGGATAAAAAATGCTTTAAAGTGTCTGTCCTTTTTATGGAAGAAAACCAGCTGCAGCCAGTTTGCTCCCTTCCTGGTGGTCCAGAGGGGACAGAAGTGAAAAGGAGATGGACATTCAGATGGTCAGGTACCACAACTATTTGTAGTCAGCTTTGCTGACTGTGCATAAACTAGCCTTTACAAATCAGTGCTTTCCAGGCAAGTAAGACACAGGGACATTCACTTCTGGAGCTCAAACGACTCTAGGTAAGAATCTAGACCCAAGATAACCAGCTCAGCCAAGAATGTGCCCTCCAGTAAATGAACTTTAGGTGGACAAGGTAGAAGGTGCCTGGGAAAGCAAAGAATTTGCAGCTGATTTCCTAAACTTAGATGCCCCTTTCCACCTCAGTTGCACGTTTAGGAGAATATTAATCTCACTTAACATTAGAGGACAATTCATCCTACCCAAGGGAGGTAAGATGAGACAAAGAGCATGAACTGTCCTCCAGAAGCACGTCTCTCTTTCCATTGCATTGAAAGAGGGAGGAAGGCAGCTCGCGTTAACCATAATCTTTGTTCATGTCACCTGCTTTCTAATGTCTGCAACATGGACATCTCCAGCTGATCTGCTCAGCCCAACCTGCTTTTTCAATTAGTCAGTGGAGAGAAACAGGCACTTCTAGGGCATGGTTCATCTGCCCCTTTTAGATGTCTGCTTTGGGATGAGGTGAATCATGGCCTTGCCTCCATTGACTGTATTGGCTAGGCTATCAAGACAGCCTGGGTGACTGGTTGAGTGGGATATGTCTGCACTGTAAAAGTCTCCAGATGAATCATGCCATGATACCAAACAACTGGAATGGCTAAGTTCCTTGAAAAAGTCCCACCCAGGAAAGCTAAGTGCTGTGTTGAAGCCCATGCAAAGAGCTCAGCTGTAGGAAGGAGACAAGCTCCTGCAGGAGCCTGCAGGAACCCACAGGAGAAGACCAAGAAAAAGGACCCAGCTAACTTGTTTTTCCTATCTAAGTGGCTTGATGTGGGTTTTCTTGAGCTTGAGATTAATTCAGGGAACAACTAGTGGCAGAAAAGCACCTGTGAAATGGAGCCCATGCCAAGCCAAAGGGTGTTTGCACTTTGACTGCACTGTGTACAGTTTTGTCTCATTGTTAAGCTATATACAAACACTGGATCAAAGTTTCTGGACTGAAGACACATTTTAAAACACCTTTTCGGGTTTCAGAGGACTTGTTGAGTGTGTTGCCTCTGTGGTCTTGTTGGGAATGTGGAGTCTTAGGGTGCCACATCTCTAAATCTCAATCTGTTCAACCCCCTGAGGACTGGCAGTTGGGAGGTATTCATAGATGCCATCTTCAGGCTTGGGAGCTAGATGGTCCTGTCTCTGTAAACAATGGGAGAGAGAGATGCCTTCATCAAAGCCTCTAGAGAAGAGCACTTAGTTGCTTTTACTCATCCTTCAGAGAACAATTCAGCCACTGACTACACAGGGAGTCCAGGATGTGGACACTTTCCAGTGTCTAAAGTTAACTTTAGTGGAAACATCTGTGGAGTTTGTTCCCACATCAACTGGAGTCACCATCATCCCTCCTAAAGCTTTCAGAAGCACCCTGTCCAGTTCCCACCAAAGATAAAGTATCCACAGAGATAGAATCAACCTGCTGTAGGCTCCATCCATCATGTTGTGAAGCCAGGAGGACTTTCTTGAGCTATTTAATAGGACCTGGATGAAGCTTTGGGATTCCAGTCTCATAAACTTTAATTATGTGAACAGCCAAACTCATGCCTGTCTATGTTTTTTGATGGTTACTACAGTGGCAGAGTGAAAATACCAGTCATAGGAAGAGGAGTTTATAGGTTGGTGCCCTCAACTATTCGTTTCCGTTGCTGGGAAGATCAGCTAAGATAAAAAAAAATAAAAACATGTAGAAATACTTTTAATTGCTTTTTACACTGCTCCCTTCTCAATACAGCAGGAAAACAGTCACACCTTGCTTTGATCTATGTTACAGTCTGGAAAGTTTAATCTGCAAAAGACAATCTCCAGCAGGAGTCTTGTTCTCAAGGTGTCATCAGGCACTGAGACAGTGTAATGTAAATTTGGCACTCCATGGAGGAGTGTGTAGTCACTTGACTTCCAGCTGAAGATACAGGGTGGAAGCTCAAAACATCTCTCCATGAAGAGTGCCTCTGCTGTTAGATGTAGCTAAGCACACTCCCCTTCCTAGCACGCTTGCAGACTCTGGAGTGTGATAACATCTAACAGAGCACCCTCTTTTGGTATCTGCCTTGCTTCCAGCTTCCAGATGTAAACACTTTCTCCCTCCATCTAAAGTCAATTTATCTTTAGGAGAACCAAATTCTTTCAGTTTCCTGTCCTTTTTATTGATCATGAGGTATGAACCTTATGAACCTCCCAACCCTCCCCACCCCCTACAAAAAAACACCACGACCACAACCACCAAAACCTTTAGAAAAGGTTGGGAAAGTCAATAAAGATCAGAATCTCATTTTGCTGTTACTCAACTCTCTAGTAGCTCCCATCATTCATTTCTTTCTCACTGTTTCCAATGATTAAACCTGTCTTTTGCATTTTTCCACTCTCCTGTGATCTGCTTCTCAACTGTCTTCTGCATGTGGGTGGTTTTGAAAATGTGATGTTGAAAAATGAGCCAAGTGTCACCTATTGTGGCCTAACCAGGCATCAGCTTCAAACTTCTTAAGCACCAAGACTTCCCAGATGCATTGACACCAACCTCTCCTTTTCCACTGGAGAATTCATGCAGCACTCCAGTGTACAAACACATCCCCAGAACAGGTACTGCTCAAGTTTGAACCAAGGGAAAGGGTCAACGAGCTGTTCTTTCCAAGCCAATTAGCCTTTTCTTCTCATTAGTTCAGGAGGAGGCATGAAAACACTGTTCTGTATGTCCACAGCCAAAGTTCTTGGCTTATCTTTAAGCCTTGCATGCCCTGAAGTGTTTAATTCAACCTTCAGTGAGCATTTTTCTTTGCCAACACACCTAGAGAGCTCTTAATTTCCCTTATCTCAATCTATCTGCTCCTTCAGCAGAGCCGTTGTAAATAAGTACCTGGCCACCTTCTCAATAAATTACATGTACTCTGCCTTTTGGAATGGACAGCCAGTTTATGAGGAAGAAATATGCAGGAAATACATGCTCATAGCTTTTTCAGAAAAAGAGAAAGCTTCAGTTCTGGATGACCTAGCTGTACAGCACCACTTACTGACTTTTCAAGGTCACTACCTTCTCAGTGTGGCTGTCAAAAGTCCTTGACACATCGGTGGCAGCATATAGCAGCACATACATCTACTTGCTTCTTCCTGAATCCTGTTATTCTTGAACATTGCAGGAGTTCTATTTTGCCTGTCTATGGCATCTTGGAGAGGCCTTTTGCTGGCTCCAAGTGCTGCTGAGAGCTTCCTCAGCAAACGTCCTTCTGGGGTCCCCGACACAGGTAAAATAACTGCATTTATTGATATTGGACAGCTAGAGTGTAACTTGTCTAATGACCCAGGATAAGACCCAGAAAGCACCAAAGTGCCCACTGAATATTGAGAACTGAGCAATAGCAATGCCTTAGCTCTCTTGTCTTACACAGAAGCAAGGTGGCAGACGGTCCTGCTGAAGAAGTTAAATCAAAGGATGTCCACCTGCTTACAACAGATTTATGTTTGCTAGCAGATGCCCTAGGTTTTCTTCTGTGCTGCTCCCTTTGCGTGGGATCCCCTAACGGCAGGATGTCACACCTCCTCCCAGTCCTTTCTCATTATCTCTTCAGATTTCCAGAGGTTCATCTCACTTTAATGTCCTTTCTTGCTCCTTTTGGCTGCCTTTCTGTGGTGCCACATCTAACTCTTTGAAGATGGATCTCAGCCACATGATGAAGGAGGGGGCAAGATGTGCAGAGCTAAAAAGATGCAGACTCAATAACACGCCCTTGGTATTATGATACTACAATACTGAAATGAAGAAGGTGGCTGGAGAAGTCTTCGTAGGTTCTGTCAAGCTACAAGGAAAACCTATCAAGGGTTGTCTCACACTTCCTGGTACTAGACCAGAAGGGCTCTCAGGGAAGCTGCTAGCAAGTGATGAGTGGAAGGTCCTTGCTCCATCCCACAGCATCCCAGTTAGGCCCTCTGTGGTGCCCCAACCATAATCCCCCATGGGCTGCTGAGGTTGGCCAGCATGAACTTCATGTATCTGAGGCTGCCTAAAAACAAATATGGGGAGAAATAAGCAACTGGGGGGCTGTGAAGTTTCAAAAAGAGTGGAGGCTGCCATGAATGGTAAATGGCACCTGGATGTTCAAGAGGCTCATGGGACAGGATCTGTAAGTCAGCCTTGATTCAGTTCCCACAAACCCTCACCACACAGGGCTGGCATACACGATGGAGGAACTAAGGTGCCCACCTAACAGGGACAGCTGGAACATTAGTTAGCAGAATGATGTCCTTCTCCATTTAAAATGATGGGGTTTGTCAAGCTGGGAAGGATACCCCAGAGCTAGGGACCAGACACAGGAGACATAGTTGAGTCTACTGTGTCTTTTACACTCTGATAGCATACATCAGCTCCCAGCTCCATGGAAGTCTTCTGTAGAGACTTGAACCACCAACCTAGAGGCCAGGTGGCTGGACAGGTAGAAGAAATAAGTCTACACTTGTATAATGGTGTTCTTTTACGCAGAAAAACACCAGTGTTCTAGCATATGTTGTGTTTATTTTTCTGTTTTCCTAAGAAAATGAAAATGAAAATAAAACCTGGAGAAGTTTTGGAATGGAAAGAAAGGAAATGGAACTTGACAAACCCCATCATTTTAAATGGAGGACATCATTCTGCTAACTAATGTTCCTCCTGGGTGGAAGGGATTTTCTTCTATGACATTAAAACTATCCCAGACCCAGGCAATTACAGAATGTGGACAATAATGAGATTTTTAATTAACTTTTTAGTTGAAAATTTGAAAACCAACTTAACATAGATCAGCAAAGCAATAAGTTTAGCATTAGAAGACATGAATCAAGATTGTAATGAAAAAGAATTTTTTCAGTGTGAGGGGTTTTTTTTTGTTGTGTATTGTCCACTAATAACGAAACCTCGATGTAAGCAGTCTAACACTAATTACCAAAGTGCCATATTTTAGTTCAGAAATTATGAGTGTGTAACATTGATTGCAGTGAGGCCTTCAGCTTTTGGTCTCTGAGGATCTGGCTATTGGCAGACTATTGCTAAGAGGTTCACAAAAAGAACTAAGAAATCCAGCCCTGTTGTTAGATCAAATTCACTGTGCAGGTGTCCATCCTTCCTTTTCCTTTCAGTCTGGAAAAAAAAAAAAGACTGAAACCTACTGGATTAACTGTTCTTTCCACCTCTCTTGTTAGATATCTCCTCTTACATCGTAGAGAGGAGTATAAGAGCTATATTTAAATTCTTTTTCTCTTCTAGCCCAGAAAGTATGTACATAATTTTGTGGCTGGGTCCGATCCTGCAAACACGCAGGCATGGAGGTAACTTTTCTCCCATGAATAATTCCCTCACCCTTGCCCTGCATTAATAATAACGATGGTGATGATGATGCAGTATTGTATTTCTCTAGCACCTTTCATCAGAGGATCTCTAAGTGTGGGACTCATCTCACTCGACTTTGACCATTTAAAAGTTAGGCATCTCAGCCAAGTTAGCTGTCTACTAGAGTCCATGGAGCAAGATCAGCATCTCCAGAGAGCAATTCAGCCCATCCTAAGATAGGTGCCTCAGATAGGTGGGCTGAATCACTGGAGATGCCTAGGAGGCGGAACTGGCTGTGGAAAAGCGATGAGCATAAACTAGACACCTTGTTTTTAGCAAGCTAAAAGGGACCAGGAATCTCACCTTTTTGCTGAAAAAGGTAGTGCCTGGAGGGCTGGGAAAAGGACACCAAGGAAAGCCTTGGCCAAGAGATATGTGACAGCCACCTCTAGTGTAGATCATGGCAGCTTATTTATAACACCCAATACAAGTTTGGGTCTGGATTTGGAAAATAGCATGCTCAATGGCAACTTCGAGTGGATGTTAAAGCAGAGTGTAATTATCTGAGCTGAGGTTTGGCCAGGACAGTGAATTCCCACAGGAACTAAGGCACACCACAACACTCGGCAACTTCCACTCTAAGTGCAAGAGATGCTTCTTTGACTTTGTCTTCCCTTAGGATCTACAGAACAGCAGAGAAGAGAAGAGAATATAAGTACTAACAACCCGGTTCCTTGCAAAAAGTCTCAGGAACTCTTTAATTACACTAGGCAATTAAATTCTCTGTTATACATGTCATCTGAGAAACAACCCATCTAGCAGAATAATGGCTCCTCAAACCACGCTTTCAAGCCTGGCTCCAGGACACAGTGACCCTGATATTGTTTCCATACCACATCCTACATCTGGGGTTTCTCCCTGGAGGTCTTTCTGCTGAGATCTGCCTCCATCCAGCTTCATTTATCTTACAAGATTTGCCAGGATCACAGTATTAGAGATGTATAAGCCTTAACATTTTAATCTGCCACCTACACTGCAGTTTATGAGAGCTGTAAATCTCGTGGTTATAATGAACTCATCTAATGATATTGCTGATGGATAAATTTACCTGGGATGAGGAACAACAGTTACTTGCAAATGAAAGAAGAGTAATTTCAAGTTTCATGTAAACACCTTTGCTGCCTTACTTCTGACTTCTCCCAGCCTAACCCCTATCAGGGTTTCATGACAAATGGAAAGTATGTATGTATGTATGTATGTGTTTGCAATGCAACAGCTGGCTGGCCTGGGAGAGAGCCTGCCCCTTTCCACCCAGTACGATGCCCATATACCTTGGGCATTGGAATCAACTTTCCAATGAAAATAGATCAAAATTTTTGGGTCAGGTATGCTAAGTTAGGAGAATGGAGGGAAGAGAGAAGGCAACTTATTAGGCAACAAAAAATACCTGCAGCATTTAAAGATATTTAGACTTGTACTATGAATTTCAATAGTAATTAGGAGTGTGGCTAGTCTTAACCCTCCTAGTTCCCCCCAGCCCCGAAGCGTTCCAACTTGAACCTTTTTTAAATGATCAGCAATATAAGTTACATACTGTGGTTTCAAACCTCTCATTAACGCCCGTCCCCCTGAATTGAGGTCTGTTTGGGGCTATGTCAGTGCTAAATACCTTGAAGGACTGGGCTCAAAGACCTCAGATCCTTGTGAAGATTGGATTTGGACTTCTAAATTGCTTAAGTGCTTAAGTGCTTGGGGGAATTTTATCCTGAAACTACTCAGCGAGGAAGCCAATTTTGAAATGAGAACCATGGCTGGAAAGCTCCATCACTGTGGTGTTTAGGTAACCCTACAAGAACAATGGGATTTTCACCGTCCACCGTTCTGATACAGCAAGTTACTTTTCCTCCAAGAGTGTGTTTGGAATGTGCATGTGGTCATGCTAAGCTCACAGACGTACCCTCACTCCGTTGTGCACACACATGCACACACACACACACACACACGTCTGCGAGTTCCTGCTTTGGCTTTCACTGAGTCATCAGGCTCACCAAATGTGTGAACTCACGCTATAATGTTCTCCCAGAAAAATAACAAATTGATTTCATTTTTACAGGCTACAGCATGCTATATAATTGGAGACACTGCCTTGTCAACTCAGACCGGTCTGACCCGACCAGAGACATTGCTTACAGCTGTTTACGGAGCCATAAAGTTTCCTCCTCTTTGTTTTTCCTTCCTTTTGCACTCTCTCTCTCTCTTTTTTTTTTTTTTTTTCTTTTCTTTTTTCTTTCCCCTTCTCCCTCTAATGAATCCTACAGCTACTTTTTGTTCTGGCCATAGAACACTGCTAAGGAAAATGCAGGAAGCCCGGATTCAGAAAAGCACTTCAGCCTGTTCTTCAAGCAAACGCTGTAATCGATGGGACTTCAGCGCGTATTTAAACTTGAGCGTGTGTTTAAGGACTTTTATTGCACCAAGACAGGCATTAAGGAATTTTCTGTCACACTTGTGTGTGCTTTTTTTTTTTTTTTTAATTATCGATACCAAATTAGAGGGTTTGATTGAGCAATCTCAGGGACTGTTTCCTTTGTAGACCCAGAGCACAGCTCCAGTTGCATCAGGAATTTTGCCATTTCTCACTGTTGCTTGTCCAAACCCTGATCACTTGAGGAAGAGCAAAGTCCCCCACTAGTTCATCTGCTCTGCTAAAACTGCCAGTTAGGACTTGGCACATATGTTTTTTAACATGAATCTATTTCCCATACAAATACATATATATACCACTACACCCCCCCAAAATCTTCTGGGTATTTTTCACATATCTATGTCATTTGCCTCATTTGCCAAGCACTCAGAATAAGTTGAAGTTTTCTGACCATTGTAAAAATACGGTTTTATAGAGGGTGGTTTTGCATACAATTTTACTTCGTGTAAAAATCTTTCATGTTTGTCTTAAAATACTCAGAACCTCAAAACTTCAGAAATATTGTGATTTCTGTGGAAAAAGAATCAAATGCTTGGTTTTCCAACCATGAAAAAGATGCTTCCATTTTGAACTACTGAACAGGGAAAAAAAAATAAAAGAAAAAGATCCCAAACCCAAAAGGACTTTTCATCTAGTTGGACTGTCCTTCAAAATACCATTTAAGTACTTTGCAATAAATTAGGATTGTGCTTCCTTTCATATCATCCATTCATCATGGAATCTGTTTCTCCTTTGGTTTGAAATATCACAAGACTTATTCCATCCCTCTGCAAGGTTCAGGGACCAATTCAACTGGTCCAAAGTTGCACATAGATACAAATACATCTTACACACTCTTTGGGGACCATTTCTGTACACAGGATGCACTTAGGACTAAGGAGAATATTTATCTGGATTTTAGTCCAAACATGTATGGGAAAAGAACATGAGAGTCTGTCAGGGAAGAACAAAGATACATTGAAGCTTTTCAGCTCTATATTTTTCTTTTTTAATAAAATGGAAAGCAGTAGCGGGCAGAGACCTCCTTAACTTCTCCTTCCCTCTGCTTTGGAAGGGCTGCAGCAAAAGATGACCTGTTATTAGACAACAGAGAATCCACATGGAGGAAGGTCATAAGGAATAACCCAACCCAAAGGGAAATCAATCCTCATTTAGGGCTAAACTCCTGCAAGAACTACATGAGACAGAAGCTCAGACTTTTTTTGTTGCTTGTAAAACTTTTCTTTGAAATGAAATGGCAATTTCTGCTGCAACAGAATAACTAGATTTTTTTTTTTTTTTTTTGCAAAGAAACTACTTTGCATGGGAAAAAATCCTCATGGCTCCTTGACATGTTTCAGCTAGATCTCAGTAAAATTAAGGAGGTACAGACTGATGAGTCGCTCAAAGGTACAGGAAAAATGCCAGTGTATGTCCTGGCATTTGTATACACTTTGAGAGAGAGAAAAATTCTTTCTCAAAGATCATCTCTCACAACAGAAAGAATAACAACAGCAATAAAACCTGATGCAGAGAAAGAAGAGAAACATTTAATCTGCTTTAAGCACTGACTTCTACCACTGTTTGCAGATACCTCCTGTCTACTGAGATGGATGTATTGGATCTCCTTTAGCCCAGAGTTTATTCTGGTGTGAATGGGACAGGTAGGGATGCTTCAGCCATAAGGCAGCTTCATTTTCTTGGGCTGCTAAGCAAAACATCTCAACTTCCTACGTCTATGGCAGTGACCTAATGCTAAGTCAAGGTTTTAAAATCTGTTTTTGACATAGGGAGCCCTATGTATATGTAATATGAACCTATTAGCAACCAGCTGGCTTTTCCTAGCCATCTTCTGTGGGCTTCTAAGTAACAAGCCACCCACTGCAAGGGTCTCTAGATCTCTTGGTTGAAAAAAGGTGATGTTGGTGAAAAACTTTTCCAGTCTTTCGAATGATCATGCAACAGGCCTGGTCTGATTTCCTAGAATACATCTGGAGAATAATTGTACCATGTGTACATCACCAGACAACGCAGAGAAGGACCAAGCTTTCTTCTCCAGGCTCCTCTCTCCAATCTTGCTGGAGTTTGGTGTTTGCACACCAGGAGCTGTGGCTCAAAGAGTTTCTTCTCCAGGTGACTCAGCAGATGCCGTGCCTTGATGTTCCTCAGAAAAACATAACTGTTCTCCAGCCTAGTAACTTCTCAGTGCAACTGGTGACTCAGTGCCTGGCTGGAAAAAGGCTGGCGGTGGTCAGGCTGATGAACGGGGAAGAAACTCAGGTGAGAGAGGAAGCATGTAGGAGGGGTAGGATTTAGAGGAAAGAGAGTGGGAAGAGAGTTGTCCTTGGAGCAGGAGAAACTAACACAGATCTCTGACTTGGAGGATGAACTAAGATGCTGGGTGAAGAGCGAACAGCCATAGCAAGGGGCTCGTTTTCCCTGGTTGGTGAGGGCAGATGAGCCCTGAGTGCTTGGGGCAAGAAGCCTCCCGCAGAAGGACTCCAGCAGGGTGGCAGCAGCCGGGAGCAGCACCTGAGAGCTCACCGCAGCACCAGAACCTTAATGATTTCTTTCTGAGAGTGGCTGGGGAAATGCAGACAGGCTGCCAGATAGTGATCAGCTCGTGGAGGGGTGATCACTATTAGGCAAAGATACCAGCTTTGACATGCAGCAAGGGAAACGGCCAAGAATTTGGGAAAGCAATCCCAGCTTTCTGCTGCATGTTCCTCTGCTAAGATACCTCCTGTGTTTACTTTAGAAGCCAGAGAGGAGCCCTCCTCTTCATCATCATCATAATAATAATAAAAAAAATAAAGCTGCAGGGTCACTCAGTTTAGCAGATGGATTCCTTCCAGCTTGGATTTCTCTTCGTTACCTGCCGCACCAATGCACTGATGTATCTGGGGGATTATGCAATGCTAATTATTAGGTTTCACAGGAGATCTGAACAGTGACAATGGGAGGCTGTGGGAAGGAAGCTCCGCTGGAGAAAATCAAGTCAACCTGTGGATCTCACGTGGAACCTGGGGACTTTGCTCAGGTCTAAGAGTAACCACAGGGACAGCACAGCCCTCTGCAGCAGGAGCTCGCTGCTTGCCAGCAGGCTGCTCTCACCATGCAGCAGAAGCAGCTCTGTCTCACCAAAGAGCTGCAGCAGCAATCAACCAGACGCTCACTCTCTAGTTTTCAGCTTTCTCATGCTTATAGACCCTAAATACCTCTTGGTGCCTATCATAACAGGGTCAGAGACAGAAAGTCTGAGGGAATATTCCCTTGCATTTCTTTTCTAATCAAAACCTTAAGCTCTGGATGCCACTGTGCTGAAATCCTCAAAACCGAAGCTCCCCAAAGCTTCTTGTGCGTTTTTGCAAGTTTTCTTCCATGATGCACAGGTAGCATACAGAACATTAAACCTGTGCCCTTGTTGGGTTTAACCTACTAAGGTTTTATTTTTTACTTTAAAAAAATGAAGTGCTTTACTGCTGTACAAGTAGCTTGTTTTCCACATTGAAACAACCTCTAGCATTATGATTTTTTACTATAGTCCTGCATGCATTAGAATACTGAACAGTAGAAATCTAAAGGATATATTTTGACTGGCCAGAATTATTTAACTGAACAAATCACTCAGAATTTTGGCAACTTTTTTTGATTAAGAAACAAAGAAATTTCCAACTGTCCATATTGCCAGGAAAAAAGAAAGTTCAGTGTTCAAGGATTTTTACAGCAACAACATATTAAGTATGATACAGATGTTACAACTGTTATCTTAGAAGGCTTTGCACAACTCTGGATTTTACTACAATGCTCAACTAACTAATTAATGGCCCTCAGTTTCACGAATTGTCATTGAGGTTCAGAATTCAGCAGGAGTGAGAAGGGATCAGGTATTTTACACAAAGCAGGAACACCTGGAGACTTGATAGCACAGGGTTTTAAAGGTTTCTAAGCCCTTCATCTACAGGACATTAGCCCACTTACAACCAACTGGGAGGGCAAAGAGGAAGTTTCCTTTGGAAGGAAGAATTTATTCCTTAACTGCAAGGCTGAAAATGGCAATGGAAGCAAAACCACCAACACAAGAAAATATTTATCCTTGATGCCACCATCAGATGTTTTCTGCCTTCTGCAGAGACACACCTATTGACACATCCTTGTCTGTGGAGGCACAATTTAAAATTTCTCTGCTCTAGTGCACCCAAGCATTGACCAGAAACATTGAATGCCCTCAAGGAACTCTCTCTTACATCTTTTTTTCTTACTAATACTGACTAATGATATCTGGAGATCAGAAGCTCAGAACTAGGTGGGTACAAATTTCCAAAACCTGGGGAGGTGTTTCAAGACATGGGAGGATCAGTTTGGTTGGCTGCACATGGGCATCTCACACCCTTGCAGCTACGTTTGGGGTTCCTACCTGGCTCCCAGCTGCCACACCAAAAGGGCACAGGTCATCTTCTCTAGGACCTGGGTGGTAGCTGCCAGTCCCATTTGGGTGTCTTAGGTGCCACCATGAATCTATGGCAGAAATGGGTGCCTTGATTTGGGCCACTTAAATCAGTGGGATTCAGCTCACTGCCCTTTAGAAGGCTGGAGCATAGACCTGAGGTAGCCGTCCTATGTTTCCCATGCATCCAATGGAAAGAAAAGAGCACAATCAGGACACAAGTAATTTGGCCTAGTTTAGATGTCTGCTTCAATATGAGGTTAAGTCATCTGCTGGACTCCACTGGCTATAAAAGAATTATACCTCAGGTGTGAATTACTGACAGTGTAGGTGTTCAGTGAGATGCATCCCACCTTGAACTCAGGATCATGCGGTCAGGTGGTAAATAAAAGTATTCACCTGTACCAAACCCTTTGGCCAACCAAAGACCAGGTTCTGGAGAAGCTCCAGAGAGACGTGCTGAGAGGAGAAGGGGGGCTGCAGTGGGGTAGGAACCCCCACCATGGGAAGTGTAAGAAGTACAGGGACAAAGACCCAAATCCAGCCATTTCCACTGCAGCCCAAGCCAGGACAGGGGGACTTTCATTGGGACACAAAATTCTGAAGATTCACCACCATTCCCCTCACTTGCCTCCTTTTGAAATAGCTTTCCTCAGCTGGGGTGGGGGAACTGCTGAAAGGCAACGACAAAAGTCTATGAATTCTGCCTAGTTGCTCTTCAACAACATTGTAATCTTACAGATTCATCAACGTATATACTTTCCAAGCAAGGCCACCCATTAGCTCATCTCTTCTATACCACTGGCCATTGCTGAATCACCTCTTTCAGAAAGGTACCCAGTCTTAATCCAAAGATATCCAAAGATATCTGTCCTGGGATGGGGAATCTACTAGTTCCCCTGAGGACGTGTTAACCAGCTTCGCTAGTAAGAGCTGCTGGCCCTGCTGAAGCCCATCACTTGTAGCAGCCGTGACAATCACGGACCACAGAGAAGAAACTCAGAAGAAACTCGTGCAAAAGGAATGTGTGGGCCTTCCAGGTGCTAATTGGGACTCCACTGAAATCAATGAGACCTGAATCCTGTCTGGAATAGGAAGGAAGAAGAGGAAGACAGCCAGTCCCCTGTAATTTTTAATCTGGTTTTGCTTTAGTTCCTTTAAAATAATAATTAGAGGCTTCACCCACTCCCTCCAAGAGACCATTTATTCCTCCTGCTGCAAAATGAGTTTGTAAGCAAATATGTTGAATCTCTCCTGGAAGTGCTTCTGCTGGGTATCCACTTTAATGAGGGTGATCTCACCAGCCCAGGAGGGAGGTGGTGGTGGGGAGAAGGGGAAGGTTTGCACTGTTTAAGGAGGCTCATGGGGGAGGACAGGGACCTACCTCCCCTCCACCCCATGCTGCCTTCCCCTCAGCTCCCCACCATGCTAATCTCCTTTTCCTTTCTGAGCAAGCTGCTGCTGCTGCTGTTATTGACACATATTTCAAACAAGCCCGTGCAAGGGACTCGAGACATTACATTGCACATGGTGCCCCGGGCCACAGATTCGCCTCCTTACACCGACAGCACGTTTTGCTTCATAAAGAATGTGCAGGCCTTCACCTCGAGCTATTTATCTGGTGTGCTCAGGAGAAATAAGAGAGAGGGAGAAAGCCCTACAAGCCCATGTTGGCTGTTAACCCCGTACTACATATCCCATAAGTGGCCAAACGTTGACCTCTCCCTGCATGAGGTCTGGGCCACCATCTGCTGAGCCTGGACAGATGACTGCAGTCCGTTCCCCATCTTTCTGCGCACCTGCATTTAGGAAAATGGCTTCTTGCACCTCTTTGTAACTTCACCGACCCATTCATACAGCTCCTAGCCCGTGCTCCATCATGGAGCACAGCCAGAACTCCAGACTCTAGTATCATTCCACACTGGAAGAGGAAGACTATCTGGTGAATAAAAGTTGCTGATACACACCTCTTTCCAGGATCAGGATAATCTTCTCTTGCTGTTAGCAACGTTTTTCTTCTCCAGCTTTCTCTAAATCTTTCCATCATTGTTATTATAATGATAATAACAATAATTATTACTATTATGCCTTGAACTTGAGTCTAAGATTAGAGCTCCCATTGTGTTAGGAGCTTGATGGAGAAATGTCAAGGAGCCCATTCCTGCTGTAGATAGCTCATTGTCTGCATTCAGGCAGGACATGAAGGGGTGAAAGAAACAGAGAAAAGAGGCCAGGAATGAGGTAGGATGAGAGGCAGCAGTAAGCAGAAAATGAAGAGCAGTTAGCAGAACAGCAGGAGTCAGGGCTGGTGCCTTGCCTAAGCAAACCCCGCTCCTTTTCTGTGTCCACACATGTCAAATCTCAGCAGAGAGAAGGGGAATGCTCCCTTGAATTTACCAGCTGCAGAAATGTGTTTTGGTTTTTTTTTGACGTAGGACTGCGAAAGCCTTTAGCAGCTGCACACAGGTCCAATCACTGCCATTGCCTCATCACTGATAGAGCTCTGTTTCAGGCACATCAAATGCCCAGCAAAAACATTCCTTGGTGGCAAAATAGGGGTGGAGATCTTCCTACCACAAAACCCCTACCTTGCTTTTACCTTGAGAAGAGATATCTGCAGTCATGTCCTATCTGGGGGCTGGAAAGCTGCCAGGGATCTGGGGTAAGGAGTTGCTAACATCGTGCCATACTAATAATTCTTCATTTCACCCACCTTTTTTTCTGTCTCTTTAGATTAGATTTGAAGTGCTTCAGGGCAGGGACTGTCTCTTGCTATATGTGCATACGCTGCTTAGGACAAGGAGACTTCAAACTTCCTTGGAACTGGCAAATGCTAATGTATTGCAATTAATAACTACTTGGAAAAGTCTTGAAAGGTGAGATGTGAAATCACAACAGACTGACTGAGAGGGGCTGGGACGGTTCTAAAATTGTTTTGAAAGCTTTTGTTTCAGTAAATGCTTAAAAAACACACACATTTCCTGACTGTATACAGGAAAAGGAAACGAATGCCTCTACCCGGACTGTGACACATGAGCACTGAAGTGCAGTCTAGGTCAGGGAAGGCAAAAGAAAAGCCTGTCCAGGTGGAGTGACATGAGAAGGGTAGGTAAAGTGGACATAATTCCCTAAGCAAACACTTTTGCTCTTACAAAAAAATGTCAGTGTAGGTGAAAATCCATGGGATAGTTTAAAAATCATCCATCAGCTCGTAGTGCTGCCCATGGATCTCAGGTTCACTCCATTCTATGGGCACTGAAAAACAATGTGAGAGGAGCGGGAGATGGTGAACACAGTGAATAGAAACTAGGACTAAGTAAGGCACATAAGTGATAAGGGAAGCTTAAGCCATCAGTGAATAATCCATGACTAGTAGTGCTAAGAACATCAGAATGACGAATAAATAATTCAGTGTATTGTTAGAGAATATACAGAGATATTCACACACACTCATACACAAACACGCATTTATAGTCTCTAATAACATATTAACCATATGTAGTTAAACAAGGAGATAAAGAATGAAGGGAATCTAGGATATTTCTGGATAACTGCTTTAACATTTGTCATAAATCTCAATGTGATGATGGAAAACAAGACAATGCCAAATAGGTTAGGCATCTACTGTGTTGTTAAAGAGCAAATGGATAACTGTAAATCTGTTATCTGGCCCAAAGAGGAAATGGATGATACAAGACTGAACCCACAGAGAATGAAAGAGTTGTAATATAATTAGTGGTAGTAACCACAGTCATATGGAAAATTAATTTTGTGCAATTTTTAAATGAGATTGTTAAACATAGACGATAAAAGCAAATCTGTTGATATAGCATTCTTGTCAGAATATTAAGAAAAAGAGTGAATAAAGAATTCAAAGTAGGATCAATATAGTACACAAGAAATAGATGAACAGCTGACAGCTCTCCAGTATCATTCTGCTAAGCAACCATCATCAAGTGGGGCTGTTTCTAACTGAAACTCTCCAAGATCATCTCAGTGCTATTTAACTTTCTTACCAAGAGTCAAAAAAACCCTCCATCACATCATTATTGAAAAAAAATCTGTAGGATATTGAAGCACCGCGGGAGTGAGAGTGAAGGATACAGACAGGGCAGCAGCACAACTTGAGGGATCAGAATGTGCCCACTAAAGCCAACTTTGTGCCCCAGATGCCAAGTCAGGCTTGCAGGAGTGACATAAGCCATATGGAGTCTCCAAGAGGATGCAGGGATCTGGGGACTGGCCCCTGGGATGGGAACGCTGAGCACAGCAGGGCTGGCTAGGAGAGCGAAGACAGAGGAGGGGAGCAGCATGACCTCCACACACAGCATTGGTGGGGGGACTACTGAAATACCATGTCTAGATGTACTGAAAAGCTGGAGGAGGCCTGGAGAAGTAGAAAAACATCCAAGTTTGAGAGGAACGACTGATTCATACCATCTGCAGTCCATAGCTGCTACATCATGCTGCCCTTTACAGGCAACAAAGAAAGCGGACACAGGATTGAAGCCAGTCACATACAGGAGATGCGTTGAATATTACCAAAGCTTCCTTCTGGTGACTCAGAGAGAGCTAGAGTTTTGACCTGAGTTATTCATTACTTTCTCGATCTCCAATGACACAGTATGCCATAAGTTCTTCTAAGGTCTAAGGATAGTGGTCTGAATGACAACACCAGGAATTTTAGGAAATGCCACCTTCAACAGCTTTCTAAATGTTCTGGTTCCAGCACCAGTTACTGGACCTGACAAAAGAGTGACCAGGTGTAGCTCTCAGACATCAGGGTCATAATGGTCCTGAACAGACAGAATCATACTAAAATTTCCTTGAAGGCTTCCCACCCAAGCAGTGACTCAACCTCCTTATTGTTTTAGGTAAGGAATCTGACACGATCAGGCCCAAGATGGTCCATGGCTTCAGGCCATAAAGTCCCCTATCACCGAGCGCTATAAAATTCTCTGATCAGAGGAGCATTCACCACAAGCCCTCAAAGGGCTGAGCACCAAGATCTGCCTTAGACAATGGGATGTAATACATCTACAACCATATAAATAGCTAGTTGGATGAGAGTTGGATAAGATCATGGCTTTACAATGCTGCCCCTCCTGCTTTTAACCCATCCCAGCGTTGGCTGAAACCAGGATGTGGCAAGCCTCAAAGGGATTTATGCCTTGAAATTACCAGCCTTCTTCATCCTTACAGGAATAAGGATGTTGATTCTCACCAGTAAATTGCTCCCACTCAGCACTGACTTTCCTCGTTGATCCTTTTAGCACCACCTTTTTGTTTAGAGCATCTAATCACTTATCAGCAAAGGTCTTAAACTAAAAACGCCGTTTAGAAACATCTCAGTAGTGGCCCTTTCATTCCATTGTCCCGCAGCATCCTGCTCAAGGAAGGCTTTTGCACCCCGGACTCTCCCTGTAAGTGATACTCTGCTTAGCTGGGGTTGTCATTGTGAAAGACACCCTGTTGTAGCAGAAGAAAAGGAATTGCCTTGCTGCAATTTCGATGCTGCTTGCTGTGACAGGACAGAAATGTCTCTTCGGTACCCAGTTTGGTTGGCGCCAGAGCTCTGGGAACAGACTGAAAGGCGTGGGCTGTTTTTGGATGAATCATGTTTTTAATCATCAAACACTGCCAATCAGAACTGCAGAAGATTTT
This sequence comes from Falco punctatus, assembly GCF_963210335.1. Classification (NCBI taxonomy): domain Eukaryota; kingdom Metazoa; phylum Chordata; class Aves; order Falconiformes; family Falconidae; genus Falco; species Falco punctatus. Next base: position 53,551,651 of record NC_137583.1, on the reverse strand, counting down.
CCCCTGTTTGGTTTTTTTTGTTTGTTTGTTTTACCTTAAGAATGATAATTTTAGGCTCCCAACTCTGGATTAAGCACAGATAGGAACTTCACAAGCACTGGCTAACGAAACCTCTCAGCCCTCTTGTTTGAGATGGAGAATCTTCAACATCAAAAGATTAGGTGATTGATGAACCTGTCCTTAATGGAGCTGACATTAGATTTGAGATAATAATCCTTCCAGCATGCACGTGGATCAATTATATCCATGACTAACCTTAACTAGGAGGGAAGATGGCGCAGTTATTAAGGCATGAGTATAGGACTGTGGGTTCAATACCTCATTGCACAAAAGATCCCCTGTGGACTTGAGGCAAATCAGGCCTTTTGGTTTGCCTCAATTTCCCATCTGTGAAGTGGGAATAATATTACCATACACATTCATGAAAATAGCCATGTATTTAAGGATTTAAAGGCAAAAGCCGTTAACACTTAGATGATGGATTATTAATGGATGAGCCATATTGCAGTGGTAAACTGAGGCTCATGCCAACCACAGAAACACAGGAACAGAAGGTAGCTAGTGTATCACTGAAGATATTTTCTTCTGGAAGGGCTGCAAAGATGCACGTCATGCCTCTGCCTATAACCAGCTGTTTGACAGTCAGTACAGCGGAGTACGCAAACCAGACTTCCACGTCACTTGTAGCACCTATAAACACTATTTTGGGTGGGGGAGGCTTCACTTCTATTGCTATGTAGGAATCCTCCCATCTCATCCATAAAGTTTTCTCCTTGCAGTCTTTGGAGCAACATCAAACATGGCTGTTTTCTGTGGTTCTGGGAAAGCCTTGTCTGGTCACTGGTGGGTTTTTGTGTTCAAACTTTCAACCCGCTTTACTAGAGAGGGCAAATGGTGGGAAGCTGGAAATTTTCTTTTCTCAATCCTAGGTCAGTTAATTTTATTCCTGATTTACCCAATGCTCCAGACAAGCTATGGATCAATAAGACATAAGCAAGTATGAAAGGACAAATTGTCCCAGGTGCTTAAAAGTGGGGTTGTTTGGCTGAACCAAAGTTTACATAAGGATTAGATTTAATGCAATAAAAGTGGGTAATCACATGCGTGACCCAGGTTTTCCTCTGTTAGATGCTGTAACATTGGACCCTACTCTGAAGAACTTGTTCTGAATGTTTTAAGACTTCCATAATGTAAAAACATTAAATTCTCCATGAGTTAAAAAAAAGACCACAACAAAACCCCTTTCAGGTAAAATTTCCAATAAATTTATGTTCAGCTCTACTTCACCAACCGTAATCATCCACTTATGTATTTCATTCAAAATCTGTTTACAGAGGGTACTAGTTCTTCATATCAGTTGCTAAGTCAGCAAAGATCTATGGGGATGCTATAGCAGTCATAGGCAAGAGTGGGCACATCATGCACTTACATTAGATGGAAGGCTTGATCCTCAGCCTGATCCATGTAATCTAAAGACTGTTCCTGGGTAGAGATCTCCAATAAAGAGACCTCAAGGAAACCTCTGCAGCTGGTTGAAGCTGGCTTGAAGGGGAGCCCAAACAGGAATATGATACAATATCCTGAGTTAGGAGAGTACCAAGGCAGCACACTTGTGTCTTTGCACAACGCATATTTTAACTGACATGTTTTCACCTATTCTTTCTATTACAGCATCTGGAGTGATGGCCCACAGGCTGAATTCAGCCTGCAAAGCACAAGTAGATAGGAAGCACAGATGAACCCAGAGAAGCAGAAGCCCATGGTTGTCTAAGATCTAGTACACACAGAGCTGAAGGCAAAAGTCCTGAGCAGGCATTGACCTTTAAGAAAATCACACAAATATGACTCAGATAAGAGTCCTGAGCTCTCATATTCACTTTACCTCTCCTCAGGCACTGTTGCACGTGGCCCGTACCCTTTTAGTGTCTTCTTGTATCAGCTCCCCTTTAAAACCAGTTGGGAGCTTCTGTTTGTATTTATTTTAAAAGATAAATGAAAAAGAAACCACTGGGGCAGTCAAGTCATGCACCCTAGTTTTTGAAAATGTCAGTCTTCATGTTGCCTTTTCTACTATTTTTTCTCTTTTTCACAGAGACAGGTAAGGAATCATATGGTCATGCTGTCCCTTGGGAGAAAGGCTGGATTCAGGTGGCCACAGCTGTCACATACATTGTCCCAGGAGAAACAAATCCAGAACAAACTACCCTCATCTGATGCAGGGGCTCAGCTCCCAAAGAATGGAAATAGAGACATTTTGCACATTCCCTTCACTGTATGTGCATCACTTCAATCTGCTTTGAGCAAAAGCAGTATTGCCTGGCAAGAGCTGGCTTCAGAGCTTTACCGGGGCTTTGGATAAAATAAAGCAGGATGGTGGTCGTCTTTTTACACCCTGAGTCCCATGCCCAGCTTCTGCCAGCTAGCTGCTCTTGGGTGCCCATACAGTGCAGACAGGATCAAGTCAGTACGCAATCAAGATCCAGGGATTTGATCAAAGTGAGGAGATAAGAATCACAAAGGGCAACTTTATGACTCTGTTACTGATAAGGTGACAGAGCAGGGACTAATCTAGATACTAGCATCATTGATAATAACCTTGGAGCTTCTCAGAGCTGTTTAATGACCCAGGAATCTGGGGAATGCTGTTGCTTGGCAGAATTCCTGCCATGTGCCTAACACAATCTCTACCTCGGGCGGTGAGAGGAGGCATTAGGTCAGTTAGATTGGATCAATAGGCCAATACTGAGCAAAAGGATTACTTCAGACCCAAATGCTGGGTGTCTGAGATCTTGGCTCCTAGTGCACCCCAGATCCTGGAATACAACATCATGAAGGTGAAGAAAAAAATATCTCCCTCTTGAATAATTCAGCAGCTGGGAGGCAATCCAAATTCACTAGGCAAATTTGCTTATATGAGCTAGGAACCTGCATGCCCCGCCTCAGCCAGGAATCAATCATATTTTAGTAGCTATGGTAAAATATGCAAACAGTGACTTCCAGCCGAGACAAGTTCAGCACAGCTCGGCCAACGGGGTGGAGGCTCCATTTTTGACTCACCTAATAGAGTTACTGCCTAAGGACCATGAGGGTCTCTGTGCAATGTGCACATGAGCCATGAAGTCCAGCCAATGCTGGGAGAAGGGGTGGGGAGGATCTGTTCGTGTATTTGGCCGCCAGCTGGATGGGAAGTGTGAGATTCTGCTCCCAAGCTTGTCTCAGCTGGAAGGAACTCACCGCAGACATAATTCATTCAGACTCTGTCCTCTGCAGCTTTCTGTATAAATCTCATCCCAAGGCATTTTGGAGCAGTACATAATGTAACATGACAACACTGCTGAAATCCAGTGATCTCTATCAGCTCTGAGGGAAGACAGATCCTCAGGTGGTGTCAAACAGCAGCACGCCTGGACGGTCAGAAAGCCAGGACTCAGGTCCTCAAAGGCATTTAGTAGCCAGTCTGTCTCTAAAGACACTCCAGCTGTGATGACTAAACCCTTCCTCTTTCCTACCAGCTGCGTACCCGCGCATTTACACAGTGACCAAAGGACTGGTGGCGGCTCCACAGCTCACACCATACTGGAACTTCAGCACAGTCTTGGGGACCCCAAAGATGACTTTGCAAGTTACATGTTCCCTTCATCTATCTGTATCTTGTCAAGTCAATCAATAAACTCTGGTTCTTTGCCCCATATATATGCATTTCTTTGGCCATTTTACATGTCCTCTGAGGAGCCTTGTCTTTAACAACCAGCCCTTTGATATGAGGATGCTGGTTGCCCAACTTTTCAAAAGAGTGCTAAAGAGATGAGTAGCACAGTGCTTAAATGGTGTTGATCCTGAGAGTCTTTTTACATCTGCTATAGGTACAGCCCTTTCACACTCTGTAACAAAGTGGGAAGTTGAGAAAATGACCATCTCACACTGAGGGTGTGTCTAAAGGAGGGGAATATCAAAGCCCTGCTCTAGCAAGTGGCAGGAGATCACTCCACCATTTCATCTTCACTTACAAAAATCTAAAGTAAAAATACTGACCTCAGTTTAGGGTCTCTGACAAATTATTATCTCTTTTCATACACGTCAGAGCTTCTCAGATGTTCAGCTGCAGCTCAGGTAGGACCCATCTCACATAACACCAGCCATCTAAAATGTAGATATCTAGTGTCATCTACTCATTCAGTTCCTATTAGATTTAATGGAAAGAAAGGTGCTTTCAGAGGGCAATTCAGTCTACCACATCTGAGTTACGATAACCTAAGTGAGAAAAGTCCCATTTGTGGAACCATAGAATTATAGAAGAGTTTGGGTTGGAAGGGATCTTTAAAGGTCATCTGGCTCCCACTCCCCTTCCATGGGTAGGGACATCTTCGACCAGAGCAGGCTGCTCAGAGCTGCTCCAAATTGCCCTTGAATGTTTCCAGGGATGGGGCATCCATCACCTCTCTGGGCAGCCTGTGCCCGTGCCCCACCACCCTCACAGTGAAGAATTTCTTCATAATATCTAATCTAGATCTACTCTCTTTTAGTTTAAAGTCATTGCCCCTTGTCCTAGGCCAACAGGCCCTGCTAAAAGGTTTGTCCTCTTCTTTCTCGTCAGCCCCTTTAAGTACTGAGAGGCTACAATAGTGTGTCCCTGGAGCTTTCTCTTGTCCAAGCCGAAAAATCCCAACTCTCAGTCTTCACAGTAGAGGTGCTCCATCCCTCTGATCATTCCCGTGTCCCTCCTCTGGACCCGCTCCAACAGGCCCATGTCTTTCCTGTGCTGAGGACTCCAGAGCTGGACACAGTACTCCAGTAAGGGTCCCACCAAAGCAGAGCAGAGGAGGAGAATCCCCTCCCTCCACCTGTTGGCCATGTTTCTTTTGATGCAGCCCAGGATGTGGCTGGCCTTCCAGGCTGTGAGTGCACATTGCTGGCTCATGTCTAGATTTTCATCCACAGTACCCCCAAGTCCTCCTCCACAGTGCTGCTCTTGATCCCTTAATCCCCCAGCCTGTACTGATACTGGGAGTTGCCTCAGCCCATGTGCAGGACCCGGCACTTGGCCTTGTTGAACCTCATGAGGTTCCCATGGGCTCACTTCTCCAGCTTGTCCAGGTCCCTCTGGATGGCATCCTGTCCCTCAGGTGTATCAACCTCACTGCTCAGCTTGGTGTCACCTGCAAACTTGCTGAGGGTGCGCTCGATCCTACTGTCCATATCATTCATGATATAAAACAGTACTGGTCCCAACAGGGGCCCCTGAGGGACACCACTTGCCACTGATCTCTATCTGGACATTAAGCCATTGACCACTACCCTCTGGATGTGACTATCCAACCGATTCCTCATCCACTGAACAGTCCACCCATCAAATCCATATCTCTCCAAATTAGAGAGAAGGATGTAGAAGGGAACTGAATACAGTTATTTATTGAGCTAGAAGATATGTTTCACAATTGACACTGTGAAGGCACAGAAACCTGGTCACAGCAAATTATTGAAGTCAATGGAAAATTGTGAGTTTACACAGTTTTGTTATACCTAGAACACAAAGTATTGAATTGATGATTTCACCATTTTATATCTAATTAAGTAAATGTCCAAGTCCTCAGGTTAAGTACGCAGATTAATGCCTAGGGAGTCCATACAGTCATATCTTGAATTTCAGTTGCCCCTTCTATGTCTTTGGATATCTGCAACAGCTTCAGCAAAGTCAGAGGAGCTATGGTGATTCATACCAGCTGAAGATAAGCCCTCACTGAATTCCATTAAAAAATTATGGATTTACCTTGGTTCCACCCAGCTATAAAATAAAAACCTCCATCACAAATTCCCCCTGGTCCTTCCTGAGATCATGTTGAATAAGTCATAGAATGATAGAATGGTTTGGGTCGGAAGGGACATTAAAGACCATCTCATTCCAGCCCCCTGCCACAGGCAGGGACACCTTCCACCAGACCAGGTGGCTCCCAGCCCTGTCCAGCCTGGCCTTGGGCACTGTCAGAGATGGGGCATCATCCATAGCTTCTCTGGGCAGCCTGTGCCAGTGCCTCACCACTCTCACGGGGAAGAATTTCTTCCTAATATCTCATCTAAACTGACATTCTTTGAAGTGTCTAATGGTGATGCTTCCATCGTTTTATAAAGACTCCCCTACACTCTGACTTTCTACGGTACCAGACAAGTTGCTTTCCCTGACACCTGACTGGTATCCCGCTTTCTTTCCTTCTAGTTATGCCCACTGATACCCTGTAGAATGATTCCTCCTTGCTTTCCTTTTACTATACACATCTGACAAATGTTTGACAGCTATTATCATATCATTATTTGGTCCGGATTAGTACTTGCTAATCTGTGCTCATCAGCATCAGTCCTTCCAGCCCTCAGGCTCTTTGAACACCCTCCAGTTTGTCAATATCTTCTTGGCATGAGCATGGGATGAAATACAGTAGTCCAGGTGCACTCACTCTGCAGCCATATCATCATATCTACTCAATTCAAGGGCTCAGTGCATTGGATCATGTGGGTTCTTCTTTCCCGTCACCTTGCATTTCACACTTAGGCTGAAGGATGCATGCCTGTGCATAGCTGATCTGTTCATGTGTATCTATGTGAAGTTGTGCATGTTGGCATGGCAACGCTTTTCATAAATGTGGAGGTAGGGGCTCTACCTCCCTCTGTTTACTCACCAAGGTGACGGGAAGCAAGGTGCTGGCACACAATGAATGAGATCAAGTAATTGACAAGTTCCTGCCTGCCATCAGAGCTGCTGCAACTGTCCATGCAAGTGCTCTTAGCCTGCGCAACCGGGAGGCATAGAGGCTTCAGTCTCTTCCTTTCGCTTTGATATTAGATTAAGTTGAGGTCAGGTACAAGTGTTACAGCGCTGCTGGTGACTGGGAACATGTTAAGCCACAGCAACTATATTGCGATTGGTCGTTTGAAGATGATGCATCTTTTTATCACAAAGGAAGTTAAATACTTTGATAACTCACCTGTCTTTAACTTTAGTGCAGCTACTCTGGTAGTAAACTGAAGATTACCCTATGCAACACCACAACTTATCCTTCTAGGCAAGACTAATATCTTAATTTTCTTCTTCAACCCTAATTGGATACAGATCTATATCAGTAATACTGGATTACTCTTTAAAGTGAAAAGTATTTAAAGGCAATTTAAAATTGGTGACTGGTGCTAGACTACTGGTTTCTGGAAATGGTAGTTTTCCTTCATCTCCACACATCCACTGGCAAATTGAAATTCCACTTCCCTGAACATGAGCTAAACGTGATCTAAATTAACTGAACCAAAACACAGGAGCATGTTGCTTGCTTTCATATTTCATCCCACTGACTTCATGATCAATGACTCGCATTATGTCCTGCTATAGCCAAGAGCCCCATGGTCAGGCTAGCAGACCTCTCAACTATCATTCCCATTACCAGGATAAATGTTCATTGCTGCACATAGTTTAGATAACGTTATTTTACATACTACCAGTTTTAGTCAGGAAACATGCATTCTGAAGCAAGCTTGCTTTTTGGGAGAAATTGTATGTGTCTGCTTGAAATTATCTTGATTTTTTGTCCCCCTTAGTTTATCACATGTTGAATTCTTGGGGTGGAATTCAATTGCTTAAGCATAGGTGTGTTGAAGTACCATTTGAGGTACGTTACAGTATCCACCCGGCTCCAGCCTGCCTTTCTAAAGCATGTGGCTACCTCAGATGACATAAAGCATCCTGAATGGAACTACACACTGCTGCATACATCAGATATCAGACCTATATTGAACCTTCAACCTCCACTGACTAGCAGGACTCAGAAAACTAGCTAGGCATTGATGTCTGTATTGTAGAAAGCCAAATGAAAATATCTGAGACCGAAGCCCAGGAATCAATTCAGTTGCCTAATTATTTCCACATGAAAGACCCTGTATAAGATACCTACACAAGGCTTGCAGATGTGACATGGGACCTACGGGAGACCTGTACCTTCTGGAGCAGCACGTGGACTCCAGGGAAATCTCAAACAGCTTCGGACACCTATGGTTAGCCAAATGTATCAAACTCTCAATGAGGAGTCTTACTGTTCAGTTTGAAAATTTACTATGTGTAGCATAAGACTAAAGTCCTCCTTGTCTTTGCTTAAGATTGTACCAGAAATAAGGAATCACAAAACGGATTACAGAAAGGGCTGCCTGTGTTACAGAAAGGAAACCTGCAGCATTGTACAGACTATTGAAAGATACTGACAAAAAAATTAAAAAAGGCTTGGTTGGGTCTTTATTTCTACAACTCTCAGCCTCTCCACTCATCTCTTGTGGGCTCAGTTACCCAGTACCTTGGAATTTGACCAATTCTATTATTTTGGCTCACATGAAGGCAGGAATTGCATGCTGCAGAGAATCTCCAGTTCTCTGAGTCATCATATACACCTATAGAACATGTACAGAAATCACTAATGATTTACCTACATGGTACATCATCGCACAGCAACCTGGATTGTAAATATATTAAGTGCTATCTATTCCTCACAGACCCTGACATACAACACTGCATGCATTTTAATATTCTGCAGTGGAATGTCTCAGAATTAACTTGTTCTTCTTTGAAAGGGGGAAAGTGACTCCATGTTTCATAGAATCACAGAATCCTAGAATGGTTTGGGTTGGAAGGGCCCTTAAAGACCCCCCAGTCCCAGCCCTGCCATGCGCAGGGCCCCCTTCCCCCAGCCCCGGTGGCTCCCAGCCCCGTCCAGCCTGGCCTTGGGCACTGCCAGGGCTGGGGCACCCACAGCTGCTCTGGGCAGCCCGTGCCGGCGCCTCGCCGCCCTCACAGGGAAGGATTTCTTCATGATAGCTAATCTAAACCTCCCCTCTTTCAGTTTAAAGTCATTCCTCCTTGTCCTGTCACTACATACCCTTGTAGTAAGCCCCTCTCCAGCTTTCCTGTCATCCCCTTTAGATACTGGGAGGCTGCAATAAGGGGTCCTGGAGCCTTCTCTTCTCCAGGCTGGACAGCCCCAGCTCTCCCAGCCTGTCGGCACAGCAGAGGTGCACAGTTTGAGATATGCTTGTGGGATTGGCAGATGCGACACGGGATCTTTGGGAGACATGGGCCCTTTTGGAGGGGCAGGTGGAAGCCCCTTGGATAGCACCAGACCCTTATGGCCTGCAAAAAAATTGCTCCTTTGGATCACTTTTGATCACTGGGAGGTGAAATTCATTTGTCCAGCTGATAACACTTTGCAACATAGTGGTTTACATCTAAGCATGTCATCCAGTTTTCCTTTCCAACAATCAAGAAAATACGCCATTTTAGGGCACAGTTTGATGTGTTTTCATGTAATTTTTGGTTTTTAAAACATCTTTAGGGTGAGAAATCTCACTATAATCATCCTTTTCTCTAGCAATTATAAAGGAGGCAGAAAAAGATCTGTCTGTTGCAGATGTCTGAACGTGGATGTCCTAGGGTGCATCCTGAAGGAATCAGTCCACAGACACCAACTGTGTGATAAATTCGGACCTCTACTTATGGCTCAATCTCATGGTCAAGCAAGTGGAGCTCAAATTACTATGTGCTAGTTGACCCACAGCAATCCTACATACGTAGATTCCTAGCCTACAGCAAATGCTAGCGAATGTGATTTAAATTAACCCTTTTTTATTGTGGGTAAGCAAAGTCTAATTACCTCACTTGCCCTAGGCTAACAGTGAGCACGCGGACAGCTACCAAGGGTCAGCTGATGTGTGGCAACTTGTTGCACTGCAGAAACTCGATCATGAGTTTAATTTGCTATAACTTCCACATGCAGGCAAATCCTGAGACCTGGATTCTAATTTCTTCTAAAGCCTCAGGCAGTACAAAATTGACTAAAAGTTGTATTAAGGGGAGGGAGCAGTCACACTGATACCCCTCTCTGCTGGGAGGTGCTACAACATGGTGGACGTAAGTCTGTATTCCTCCAAAACATGCCATTTTGCACAAATGAAGTACCAACAGTAGTAACAATAATAAATAAAAATAAAAAAATCTGAATCTTTTTTCAGTTTAAAACATTAAGAGATACTTGTATCAAATAGCAACAAATCTGTTTTACTAGAGGCAACCAGCATCCCTCGCAACAGAGCTGTGCCTAATAGAAAACCATAAAATGTATTTATTTCTTAAAAATAAATGTAGTTATAAATAAGTTAATAGTACTCTTGCTTAACAACAAATAAAGGTCCCCAAAGGTCCTTAGTCAGAGGTACCATGACAGTCCAGCTAGCTCTAAGTCAGAAACACAACCTCTCTGCTGTTAGAAGAGACATCATTCAGGAGGGACACTGGCCTTTTTTGCATCCCCCACCCCCATCCCTTCTATGTTATCTGGTGCCCACCTAGAGGACAGACATGACCAGCAGCAATCACAACGTGAAAGACCTGCTCTCCTCAGCGAGCCCAGGACAGAATACAGAAATGCTTGTTTCCCAGACCTCCACTGGTCCACAGGGCACTCTTGAAATTACTTACTCAGCAGGGTCTGAGCCCCCAACCACATATTTGGGTTATATGAGGGTTTTTTTTAAATCTAGCAGTAAAGTGGGGACCCGTGACGGTTCACTGGAACCAGCCCAATTCAGCTCAGAGGTAGACCTGAAGTACGATGAAGCTGCTGATCCCCAAATGGCCACGTCCATCAAGAGAAGGGATGGGTTCTTCCTCCCTCTTGACAGCTTCAGGATCACAACTGCACACTCTTCCCAAAACTGCATTTCAGCCCAACACAAGCCGTTTGGATGAGTAGGGGAAAATGTGAAATCCTCGCTGTCATCTGAAGAAGAGAGTCCATCGCGCCTGATATGCCAGACCCGTGTTCAGATGGGTGGAACTATCCATCACCTAATGTTGAAGTTTCTCAGGATGGGGTTCAGTTCATGGACTGAGACATACACGCACAGATGTCTGCATACAAAAATGTCCAATAGGGCTAATTCTGGCTTTACTGAACCCAGCACACGCAGAGTATTTTGCCATTAAACTTTATCTATCCAGGACTGCAGGGGTCCCTAGTCATCTCTGGGACCAAGATCTCCATGTTCATAAGACAACCTTAGAACCACGGACCAGTGTTATGCTAAAGAGCTCAGCTTGCAGCTCCCACCACTCCCTCTGACTTCTTAGATAATATTTATGAATGGATTGCACTGAACCAACAAAAGACTTTCTTAAAGCCCAGGTGAAGCATGATGCAAAGAGCAGAAAAGTGAAGGGAAAGGTGTTTAGACATTGTGGAGTAACAGGAAAGTAGACAAATATTTCAGTTAGAGAAAAATGAGGTCAATGTTTAAATTTTGCAGAGCTGAAGCTTTGCATTTACTTAGAAATTCAATTATCACTTGCCATAACAGTAAGAATGGGATAATCATCATTTCAAAAAATTGCTATGGGACTTTGAGTGTCTGTGGAGAGCAGACCTGTACTCTGCAAAGCCACATTAGCTGCCATGACACCTTGTTTGCTCAGGATGTTCTGAGGATATCTCCCCGTTTCCAGGTTGCCTCATCTGAATACACATCCATGAAAGCCTGATGAAATGCTGAGGTTTATGCTTATGAAATCAGTCTGGAGACAGAGACTTTCTCACTATAGAGGTTTGAAGCAAAGCAAGAAGGAAGCTTCCAGAGGTTCATAGCTTGGTTTCAAACTTCCCTGGAGTCAGGGTTGCTATAGCGTTAGCACAATTAGGCTTTGAAAAGACGTGTAGGTACTAGTCAACTACTCAAGCCATAACACCGTGCAAGCAGCTTCCGTAGCTTCCTCAGCCGCAATGACCTCATATTTCATCTCGGCACCGTAATACGGCTGGTGTGATATTTGTCAGCTGCGGTCCCCATCCTCTAGGCTAGAGAGCTGTGCCAGTGCACACCATTTCAACTTTAAACAGGTTCTCAAGGCTGCAGGACTTCAACAGATTCGCAAAAAACTCTCGATTCACCAGGACTGAAATCTCATGCATGCTCATGACAGAAACCAATGTTCATGCCAAAGCTGGTCATCTGAAACAGAGTTCATCTCATCTCTCTGAAAGTTAGAAATCCAGTTAATGGTATCACCCAGGTTCCTGCTGTCTTCCTAACAGGGAGATCAGGGCCTCAGAAGAGCGAGCTGCTCTGTCACGGGACAGGTGTCCAGGGTAGGTGGGGGGCAATGCCTGCAGGGTGGGGGTCAGTCCCTACAGAAGGAGCCTACCTGAAAGCCATAAACTAGGTGTTTAATTTTTAGATGGCAGAAGCCTGCTACCAAGAATCCCACCCTTCTCATAAGCCATAAGCACACACAAAAAATTCCACAGAGAGGTTTTTAAACCACCTTTCAGCACCGTTAACACGCACTGTCGGCAGCTTAGCTTACTATTTCTCCAAAACATTGTCGAAGTTGTACTGAGCCATTGGCCAGACACAAGCCATCAGCTGCCCTCTGAAGGCTGCGGTGATGAAAAATTGCTTCTACCTCTCTCTACAAAGATCTTGGCATCCCCGTTGCAGCTATAAATGGATTTAGCACTTTGCACACCAGGCTGGTAACAATGATCCAGTCCTATAGAAAAACAGGAATTAGCAAACCTGAGGCCAATGACCCTTTCCTAGAGGAGCCAGAACTAGCTGCTCCAGAAGAAAATGTAAGTACCCTGCACAGGACATTTGTGGAACACTGTTTCCTTGCATGAATCTTATTCTGGTCTTCAATAGCTAGATGTCACCTTAAGCCCAGAAATAAAATCCCTAAAATATTTGTTATCATTAACTATGACAATGTTGAATATTTGTAATATCTCTGTAAATATTACCGTGAAAAAATATATTGAAAAATCTTCTTGAACCTTGTTAAGTTTTTGGCCTGATTAATATCCTGTTGTTCATCCCAAAGGTAAAAACTGGCAGGTTCTTCTTCTACCTCAGGACAGAATATAAAACTCACTTCCCATGGGAAAGGAGGTCATTTTCATTTATTTCTGAGGCCTTTCTGGTATTTGGAGTAGACCTGCAGTCCCATTCAGTTTTCATTTTTTAATGGCAAGCTTTTTCTTTCTCCTGAAGTAACTCCGCAAAGCAAGATCTACTCCAGTTTGTTTATGCATTTAAATTGGAAGAGTTGTGCTGTTTGCACCAAAGAGGATTTGGGTCTTTTTACTTTTTATCTCCAGGCGAAATCACCAAGCAAGGTCAAGGACCTGACAAGCACTTTAGGCTTCTCATCAGCCACTCTTAAAATAGGGATAAAAACCTTCCAGACACCAACTGGCATCACATCAATGACATTTGCTGGGTGTTCAGGCACCCAGTCATACCTCCCAACTTCAGCTGTCTAAAAGGTAGGTGTTCAGGCTGTTTTCTGGAGTGGATGGAGAAAGATAGGCAACTCCAGACAGTGATTCATCACATCCACTAAAAAGATACCTATCGCAGGAAAGATGAATCGCCTTCAGAAGATGCCCATCTTTCTAGAGGGAGGTAAGGTGATTAGCTCAGATAGTTAAGCATTACATGGCTAAAATTGAGTGAGTTCCATCCAGAGGTCTGCTGGGGGAGTGTGCTGTCACCCTGTGGGGTACAGATACACCTCCATGCTTGGAAATAGAAGGCATCCTCAAAGTTTCTGAGAAAGCCCAGTTTTCAAAAGAAACTTGTCCCGAGTTGGTGGGACACTTCCTTGAAGTTGAATTGAATCTTCTTCAACTTGAAAGGAGATACCTCAAGATAGCTTGAGTCAGACAGCCTTTGGGATCCTCATGAGACAAGGTCCCAGCCCATAAGCAAGTGTGGGGTTTGTGACTGGAACATTGACTCCAGTTCCTGGAACATTTCAAAGGCATTCTCCCTTGCTCAGTCACTTGGGCTCTGACAGTTATGCTCAGCCTGCTCCTAGGCAAAGTTGTCTAACTCTGCAGCCCTGGAAAGCTCCCAGACCAGTATGCCAAGAAATGGACTCAAGGTCTTCTCTTCAGAGCCGCTGCCTGCCTTTGTGGCCATTTCCCAGGCCCATGGGAAGTGCATGAAAACGCACCCAGTGACCTCAAGGCAACCTGCAATCGCTGCTCATCTCACAACCACACCACCTTTTCTCCAATGGCTAAACAGTGCTTTATGTACCTAACTGTGTATCTCCACAAGTTTAAACTTCTTCAGGGCTCAGGGGCTGGCTGTGAGAAGTGGGAATATTAAGGTTATGTCAGTGCCCAGAAGGTCTCTGACTACCAGGCAGGCGAAGCCTGTGAGGTGTCAGCAGACTATCTGACCACGCTGGCTAAAGCTGGCCACAAGGAACTCAAGCGGAATTGTTCTCTGCCAAAACACTGCAGCGGAGTCCAGCTCAGCAAGTCATTTTGGCAAACAAAAAATGCACTAAAATAATTATAACTGGAAATGTAGAAATGGCAGATTTGGGTTTTTTGTAAAGCAGAAGAGTTTGATTTTTTTTTTTTTTCAGGATGGATTCTCAAGGGTACTGAGGTTAGAGGCACAGACCCAAGTTACTGGGAGTCAAACCAGGGTGTGAGCCATGTGAACACCCATGTGAACGCTCTTACCCCCTGGTATATATGAACCATCTTGTATTTATTGCAGGGTAAGAGCATTCACACGGGCAGTTACCACAGAAAAACTGGCATCTTAATAGTTCACACCCTAACTTACCTCGTGGTAATTTGTTCATGTGCCCATCCCCTAAGGTGCCATTCCCAAAATGAAGTTAGAGGACGCAATGTCCCCTTTATACTCATAGTCAGCAACTTAGCGGTTAGGGCGCTTACCCATGGTATGGGAAAATGAGCCTCATAAGTTTCCTCTGCTTGATTTGAAGCAGAGTTTTGAACCCAAGTTTCTCAAATCTCAGTAGCACACCCTAGCCAACAGATTATGCTTGTTCCACAGAACTACCAAATCAATTATTCACATTGATTGAGTCTTGGCCAACACTGGGGATTCAGCCAGAAACCTCTGGAGCTCAGAGCAGAAACTCTCAACACCCATCGTATCCGAGACCTGGGTGCAGATCAGGATAGGTAGTATATGGAAGGATTTTGCAAGTGCTGAAGCCCATTGGGATACATACAAAAGTGCAATTCTGCCTTTGCATGCCCCAAAACCCCATTCAGCTCCTCGCCAAGTTTTACTGCATGTTGTCAGATATCTACAAGCCTTAACTGGGTTCCTTCTCTCTCCTGCAATGGGATAGGAGATGGGACTGAGATATGCCTGTAATTTACATACATTATTACTGTATGTCCCTGATAGCATGTATGATAATGTGCTATGTATCAGCCCAACACAGGAAAGACTCTCCCTGCTCTCGGGCTTGATCTCAACCTGTGTGACCCAGCTTGGTGCCTGTGCATAGAAAATGAACAGAACTGCCCAGATATTTAAGGATAAACACAAAGCTAAGCAGCACTTTCCTGGCCCAGAATCAAAGTATGAAGCAACTTGCAGAATAAAGACTGAAAGGAGCTAAGAGCCTGTCAGAAGACAAAGAGATTGCTCCAAAATCAGTTTAAGTCAAGGGAAGATTTCTGTCTATGGAGAAGCTAAAGCTAAGGAGAGGGATACGTCCAGGTACCTATCTATGCATATACATACATTTAAATAGGCATATGTATTATATATGTAAATAACTATCATCCTTCATAATATGCACTTCTCTCCAAAAATCCTCAAAGTAGTGGTTAACTGGACTTTCCCAGGAGATGCCACTGGGAGCTGCTAACACCCATGCACCCGGGCAGTGGGTGCATTTCTGCAGCTGTCCTGCTCCTGTGCTCACAAAACAAAGCTGGCCATTCGCACAAACCTTCGTCACTCTCAGTCACTCTATCTTGTGACCTTCTATCAGAATGCCTGCAATGCACAGCCGTGCTGTCAGGTGCCTACTAGGTGAGGAGTACAATGGTCTGTGTCCTGGTGTGGGAGGCATGCCATGGCTGGGAAACATGGACCTTCCAAGAATTAGAGCCCTCCATTCTCCTTGAACCTAATGAAAAGGTTCATTCACTTAATCTCTTCCTCAGTCATATGATGCAATATGTCTATCAAGAGATTCATGGTCTGGCCCTTTCCCTCCTTGTTCCCCTTCCTCCCACAGCCAGAATGAGAAGGAAGGGGGGAAAAACAGAAGATGGATTAATGAGAAAAAAAAATAGAGAAGGAATTATTCTGTGGGCTCTGAAACCCGTGAGCACTGACTCTTCTGTACGGGATGTGTGATGTCCAGGGAACATTGCACACACGTGCATGATTACTCACATGCACATGTGCACACACACATATGCACACACACATCTGGGAGGGCACCGCCACATGTCTCCTCTACTTAACTGCCCATTTTTGTGAGACTTGTGGGTATCCAGTATCTCTGAGAACCTCTGCCAAATGAAACTCGTTGGGCCCATAGGTTCACATGTCATCACAGGGGCAAAGAGACAGGCAGCAGGATTGCTTAAGCCTTGGCTCAACCAGAAACCAGCTGTAAGAGATGGAGTAGAGGAGCAACGCGTCTGAGAGCCTTTCCATGAGCCTCTCCTGACCCCCAGCCTGCCAGCCCACCCGGGGTCATGAAGGACATCAGTCCCTTTGCACGAGCTCTCCCCTTAAAAGTATCAGTCTATATTTTAAACACACTTTGGAAGGGCCTGAATTTCACAGAGAAAGGAGCCAGCACTGACTGAAAATCACACAAATGACACTTGAGGTGTCTCCATCTGTTCTCTCTTAATATTAATAATAAAGCCTAACTTAGCATAGTAGTGCCTAAGGCAAGGTTCATGCCTAACTTAACACCCAGACAGTTTTAATAGCAAAACCTATGCAGAGACCTGAAATTTAGGCAGTTTAGAGAGATGTTCACATCACTTCTCTCACTCTTCCATTATATTGATGCCACCATATTCTTCTGGCATCAAAGAAATTCCCAGGCATCTTTCCTGACATCTTTAAGATCAAGGAAATTTAAGATAAGCCAAACTCTTCCTCATTCACAGTAACAGAAACAGTCTGGGAATTTGAGGACTAGACAGCACAAGTGTATGAATAAATGTGTACAGATCTTATCAGCAAGGTCAGCAGAACCATAGAAATCTCAGGCTCAGGAGAAGACAACATGAGTTGGTGACTTTGGCTGCACTGATTTCAGAATCGTAATTGGCCTTCAGGGTGGTCTCTGTCTCAGTACCTCTACGGCAGCTCATTACTAGTTGCAAAAATCAGTCCAAATGACTATTTCTTTGACAAATGATGCTTCTGCAAGAGCACTTTTCTCAAATCAGCCTTTGCCTTGTAGGCTAGCACCACAGAAAACTAAAACAGACAGACTTTTGCAGAAATACAGATTCCTTGTCCATGGGGTCCCACAGCTGTGGGCAGGATGAACATGAGGATTTGGGCATGATGGAGTTAGAGCATTTGACCTAACCTTGTTCATCTGGAAGTCAGGCACCCAACTAGTCATCTGGGTTCTCTGGATCACCAACATAGAGAGGTCGGCTGCTACAGAGAGAGTCATTGCATCCAAAGATTGACACCAAAGATAGGTCTGATGAATCACCATAAGGAAGTGTCAGCCCTCATTCATTGACTAGAAAGGGAGCTGAGATGACTATCTCAGATGAGATGTCCAGCTCTGAGATGGAGTATGACGAATACTGCTCAGAACGGCTGCAGTGTGTAAGCGCAATGTACATCTCTACAACAGAGTGAACAAAGTTAAACTCTTCACTCATGGTCTCTGTCGTACTGACTCATGTGTGTCCAGCTGCCCTGGCTGTTAGCCTTACCCTGTGTTGTGGGGTTTTTTTGAAACAGCGAGTCAAAGCTCACTCCCGCACAGCTTTTTCTCCTGTACCTCAGGCTCTGCGCAAGGACCCCACACTGTACATCGACATGGGATGTGTGCAGCCTGCCTCTGCCAGAGACTGCCAGAAACTGCCTTGTCTGCCAGCTTTCTGGTTCTCATCTGTCCAGGTCACCAAACTATTTGTTTAGGCTTGTGGAGGGCAGAGAAGGGATGTGACCAGAGGTCCCATGTCCTAGGGACGTGCTTAAAGCCCCTGAGTGCTTTTTTTCTCCTGGTTTATCACAACTTCATTAGATAGCCAAGGTCTTGCATATTGCTCTACCTGCCTTGTACTAGAGATGGACAAAACCAGGCATGCAAGAATCCACACAAGAGCCTGAACTGCCCTATTCCTGGAGCCTGTGAGCGGGACAGAATTTCTCTATTTATTCTGCCTGAGTACCAGTGTCAGAGGCAACAGGAGCCACACTAGCATCACTGCTTGTGGCAGGCACCACTGCTGTATCTGTGGCTGTAAACACCTGCTAGACTATATAACCCTTAAATTAACTCTATAACTCTTAATTTAGTTTCTGTACTGCAGTTTGGAGACTCTTCTGGTAAACATGACAGTTTACTTGTAATTTTAGTGGAGCTGTTAGAACGCTGTACTGAGCACATACTGCCTCGTATCACAGCCGAGCTTGAACCTTTCATTCACCAGGAGACTGAGCCTGCACATTGTGTCAGGGGGACAGATGGACTCAGTGCTCCTTTCTGTCACAGACTTCCCGTATGCCTGTGGGCAAGTTGCACCAAGGATGCCGGTGGCCACTGAATTAGCATTTCCCTGTCTGATTGCCAATCTTCTGCTAATGTGTCTTATCTATTCTCTTTCAACTCAGTTGTTTGCCCCATCTGTCTGGACTCTAAACTCTTTCAGGCAAAAAGCTAGTTCTCACTGTTCCCTTAGTTCTCTGTTATTTTAGGTTTTGCAATCAGTCCATTAATATCCGTGACCTGTCCTGTTAGAAGAAGGCTGTGATATGGTAAACTTCTTCCTTAGCCAGATGACATTCTTGTTAGTAATGACTCAGTGCTAACTACCTCTTATATCCATTACTTCTTCACAATTCTGATTTAGGTATATTTAATCCAGCCTGGGGCACATGAGGGTGGATGAGATGATTTCTGGATCAAATGATTTAACGATGGTAGAAGCTGGTATACCTATTCCTGCAAACCCACAGAGGGATGCATCTCAACTAACCTAAGGTGTCTAATAGTTAGACAGCTAAATCTGTGCTGCTTAACTTCTGTTCTCTCTGCAGCTTGTGAGGAGAAATAAGCACTTCAATAAAAGCAACAGAGCTAATCCACTTTTCCTCACATTCATATTCATGGACCAGTCACTGCCATCCACTGACAAGGGGCAGCTCAATAAAATCAGTTAATTGATCAGGCTGCAGCAATGCAGTCGATAAGTCTAAGGCATAAAGGCAGAACTATGTGTCTAAATAGCCTTGCACTTCACTTCTTCTGTCCTTTTCCACTTAGACCCTTGTTGTTTTGTCTGAGCACTTCCACCAGCAAATCTTTCCAGATGGTGAGCAAACCACCCCTCCGCTAATGCTGCAGCCAAACAGCTTTCAGACCCTGGAGATCCGGCTGCCACTTTCTATCGCTTGTAGATTTACACTATTTGTAAAAGGGAGCATACCCAGGCCTTGAAAAAAAATGAGCATGCTTTTTTTTCAAGCCAGCTGGTGAATGGGCTAGGCTGGACCGAGCTTCCCATCCCTGCATCCCTCGCTGCCAGAAAATAACAGGCTATTAGCAACACACACTTCAAAACACCTTTAGTTCGTCTTCCTGGCATCTTCAGAAGGGTACTGTTCTCAAGAGCCTTCAGGACGGCTCTCTACCACCATTACAAAGCCAGTCCACAAGGAGACTGTGGCATGCAGGATGAAATGAGGTACCCAGCTCTCCTGGTCCAGATCAGTTAGGCAAATTATATCATGACAAATGCATCTGGACTGCTCTTTCCACGGGAGAATGTGCAATACCTTGATACCTCCTAAGAATTCCCTTCTAACTCTCTTCTGAGGTAAGGGGGTTTTCCTCAGCTTTTCTATACATATGTGGAATGCAACATCAGGGCTTCAAGCGATAGGCTTTTAAATTCACTTTTTAAATTCAGTCACTAAAGTTGTAAAGCAACGCCCACCAAGATTTTCAAAAGGGCCTTTCAATGGAAGTATCCTCCTTCAGTATTCTACATGTCCAGGTAGCTCATAAAATGCCTAGATGCTCCTAGCCTTTAGAAGCGTATTCAAAGGAAAAAAAAAAAAAGAAAAGAAAAAAAAAAAAGACAACGAAGCTGGATTCATCTGTCTAAAAGGAGTTATCTTTGTCTGACCTAGTCATTCAGAATCCTTTTGCAGGCAATGGTGAGAAAACTGGCACAGCTGGGATGTGATTCATCTCATCTGAAAGTAAGTGTCTAACATATGTCAGATGAGTTTCATCTTATTTCTCACCAATAACTCTAAAGGAAACTTGGCTAGAGACTGCTAAAGCTGCAACATTGTTCTCCCTCCGAAGGGATAGAAATCAAACCTGCATCTCCCCAAAATCAGCATTAACCAGATTATTATGCTTCTAAAGGAACTGTGGGTCTCCCAGCAAATTCTACAAATCCTATCTGATGCCCAGTGGCGTTTCCCCCCATCTTCACTGGGCTCTGGATGGGGTCCTACCTGTCCAGCAGAAACTTAGCCTGTCTCGTTTCTTCCCAGCTACTGGAGGCTCATAAAAAAAAAATGGAAAGGCTCCCTTAAATGTGTCCCTCAGCCTGCAAAGGATTTAGAGTTGCTTTCTGTCATACCACACAAGACTGTCTAGCAACAGGCGCTATTGTTGTTCTTCTGGGGGCAGAGGGACAAACTGAATGGTAGGCTTGGCAACTGTTCAGGGAGTCTCATTCCTGCCTTCCCACCCCTGAGTAAATATCTCTATTAGACAAGGTGCATCCTTCTGGAAGCCAAAGAAACTCCTGCTCTGCTCAGTGCTGTTTGGCTTCATTTCCCAGGCTTGGCTGTAGCAGAGATGGGCTCTGTCTTTCCTCACCGCTCTGTCCCACCATGCGAATTCTGTGGAATAGCAGTGACTTCTTTGGAAAGCTGAATGTGCGTAACCACTGCCATGAAACTACACTTTCTGGCAGAGATGTGGAGGAAATATGAACCCGGATAGTGAAAATAAGAGATATAGACCAGGAAAAGAGAAAAGGTTTTAGCTTTCAGAGAACTGAAAATAAAACATCAGAGGAATTCTCAGAAATGCTGATACAACTCTTGCATTCATAGGAGTTACAGTCCCCTCTGCTGAGATAGCTGTCACTATAAGGAAGCCAGAAATTCATTTTATGACTCTTTAAAAAGTTTTGAGATGAAGTTCTATTACAAGCTTGAGCCAAAGATTTGTGGATGTGGTTGGAGGATGGTGGGAGCCACTGGATTTGTTTGAAGATAAGGAGTTTGAGGAAGACGCATTTGTGCTCTGCAGTGTGCTGGATTAGAGGCAGGATTAAATAAGTCACAGAGAAAGCTGCAAAACCCTCAAGCTGCTTGGGCTTTCAGCAGCTATGCTGAGACATGACAAAATATGATAGAAGGTGTGAATTTGCTGAGGAGAGGGGTGGCCTCGAGGTTTTTAGTACCAGCCTGGATGGCACGCATGTTCCTGCAATAGCACACCACGGCTGCACCCCATTCCAGTACACCAGTGAGTACTATGCACTGAACAACTTATTAAAATACAGGAAAGCGATGGAGAAAAAGTCCAGGACTTGATTTTACCCATGTGAAACTGCCAGGCAATGGGAATTAGACCTCATATTTTAACAGCTAGGAAATAGGCAAATGAGCAAACTCTCAAAGAGGATTTCCCGTCTTGGGTATAATCTGACTAAACTGGGATGACAGCGGTGGAGATAGCTCTGAGCTGGTTGCCTCAGCTCCTCTGTAGTCACAGAGGATTTGACCAGTCAAGCTCAGTCAAATGACAGACATGAATTGCACCATAAGTTCCCACTTCTCCCAATCAGTGAAAGTAGCCAAGAGCACCTGGCTTGGATGGAGACATGGAAATTGCAGACATTTAATGGGCAAAATGAATTCCACCCCAAGGCTTTGCTCCATTGCCTGCAGACAGGCATCGAGTGCCACTGAGATGCTCTAGGCTTTTCCTGACTGGCCTCCATCTGCTGCTGAGAAAGGAGCATGTCATCAGTGGATTGTATACAATCTCTGCCAGGCCTCTGAGGACAACCAGGGTGCCATCAAGCATCTGAACTGAAAGCAGAACCTATGCATGGTCTCCTTATGGGAACCTGGGCATCTTCATGTTGGGAACAGATGTCTTTCCCGGAAGGCATGCTTCAACTGAACACTAGGGCTGATGTATGGCAACCAGGAGAGTTTCCAAACCTGTGACAGACATGAGGCCAGGCCAGAAATGTGAGGGTCTACCATGATGTGAGTTCAAGGGACCTTTGAGGCACTCCCTGAGCCCTCTAGGCAAACTGCTCCAACACACTTTGAGCCTACAGAGCCCCGTGGAAGAGGAGAAATGACCAGCCCAGACACCTGGGATGCCTTGCGAGGCCTGTGATGTGGGAAGGGAACCAGCCCATGTGCTATGACATGGCCTTGTCGGTGAAGCCTGAGAGTGTGCAAAGATGCAACAAGAGAAAAGCATTTCACACCGATAAAGTGTGGAGGAATATCCATATTGGAAAAGAGAAACAGTATCCCTGCTAAGAATTATCACTATACTAGTATAAAGCATACCTGACTATTATCTATACAGAACAGAAACTGTGATGAGGAGACCAAAGGCACCTTGAAGTCCTTTGATGGCCCAGGCTCTACAAATGCAAAGCTCTCTCTGGGTATCGGCAACATCCGAGTAGGAAGGGGCCTGTGAATATGCAGGTAACAAACAAGAAGGGACAAACAACATCTTTGTGATGCATAACGCACTCCCCTGGTTTACAGGCTGTCTTTAAAAGCAGTCCCCTATGTTAGGAGTTCAGAACAAGGGAGTTAATTTATTGGTTCTTCTCCCCTCCCCTTGTTTTTTGCAAGTGCCAGTAGAATTTGGAGCAAACTGATGAACTGATGAATTTTTACACGTTGTGCTACAACAATAACAGGACTTAAAGCAAACCTTGCCACTCTTAAAGGGACAGAAGGGGAGAAAAGCATTATGAATGGCCTGAGCTAGACGGAAACAGTTGGCATAGACAGTTTCAGGAGTGGCTTTTCTGTCAAGCCAGCCCTGGGCTTGATCCAGCGAAGTTGGGTATGTCATGGGAGGGCTCCTGCCCTCACAGACTTTCCTGAGTATTCCTCTCCTTTCAGTATTAAGCCCCACTGAACTGTCTGGGCTGTTATGGACCTTGGGCTTCATTTGCTGCTCAGTGTTGTCAGCAAAGCAGAGACAAGTTTAGTGAGACAGGATGGGAGCAGCTCTTGCTGCAGCCTTGGGGCTGTGTCCTATCCAGCCTTAGCTGAGCATGTGGACAAGACATACGTGCTCTCACCAATACTTCTCCCCTGGCTATTTCCCCTTCCTTTCCACTGTATTTCAGTGGTTTCAACTGGCACCATCACCCCAGCACCTGCCACCACCTGACTGGGCAGAAAGCACCATGCTTCACATCACCAGGGCGTCTGTTTTGAGCCTAGAAAACCCTTCTTCATTGCAGCAATGGTCTCCAGACCTCCTGCATGCTCCACCTCTCCACTTCCCAGCTGTACTCTTTGGCCCTGCAGGGTTCTCTTTGGGATCCAGAGCAAGCTTACGAGCCCAGCCCTGCTCTGGGAAGGAAATTCAACATGGATGTTGGTAAGAGTAGGACCGGTCTCTACCTGCTCGCAGGAGGCCCTGGGGATGAGACTGTGTGCTCAGTGCACAGCCAGCTGCCTTCACCCTACTGCGCACGGCTCGGCTCTCCAAACAGAGCATCCGTGACTCAGAGCCCGGAGGATTCCCCCTGTGACACGCTTGTGCAATGCTTGTTAAGTGCTGTCATTATGCCAAATAAACCCCTTTGAAATGCGGCCGGGCTATTTGAATCATGCACTTGAGGAACGCAAGCACAAATGCTGACCAAGGGGGAAGGAGGCACATCAAGCCAGGTTGTCCCGTTGGGCTTTGCTTGTGCTCCCATACATGCAAAGCAAAAACATCTGTCCCTTGCGAGGTCTAGCACAGAACAGCCTCCTTCCTCCGCTGCTTTGCACCCATGCTGAGCACTAGCGGTACGGGAAGCGGTGCAGAGACCGGCAGTCCCTGTCTGCAAAAGCAGCAGCATTGCTGCAAGGCTGGAATTGACTCATCCCAGTTGCAGGAAGTGGGATGTGAGCAGGAAAGGGATCCCATAGATTTGGGATGGAGACACCAGTGAGTCAGTCTCATTTCCCCTGGTACAATCAGCAATCCTTGATTTTCTTTCCTAGGAGAGGCCACAGAATCACAGCTAAAGTGAAGGCTCCTCCAGCCTGATGCTTTAGAGGGAACAGTCAAAAAGCCTTTTGTGGCCAACAGAAAGCAGGGCTATGAGCATGCCCCTGTTCCAACTACTCTACTGACAGCAGGCCCAGCTGTAGAGCTGAGTCTGGAAAAAGAAATGCCACGTGCACAAGTGAAATGGCTCATCGAGCCATCACAGGAGCTCAGAGGAAACAGGACCTCTCCACTTCAGAAATGCCTCCTGCCCCTCATGCAGTTGTGCCTTTACCCTGCCCTGGTGCTGTGCACTGCAATAGCACCCACTGACATGAGGTCTCTGCAGAAAGGTCTTTAGAAAGGAGAAGAAAAGACTTGTGTGTCCTCAGTAGAGCTTGGTGCTACACCCAGCCCTGCTGCAGGCTTATTGCAATGTCCTGGGCAAGGCCTTTAAATTCTTCTGCCTATGCTTAACTGAAAAATGGGAATAAAACACATCCTCTCCCTTCCTGGGCACATATCAGAGCTTAAGCCATGTTAGTAAGTGCTCTAAAGTTTTCAGGCAAGAAGTCTTAGAGGTGTTCTAATGTCTGTAAAAGACATGTTTTGCCTCTGGGGCTACCTGGAAAGGGCTGGAGAGCAAGGTGACTCACTTTGCTTATCTTAGTTAGGAAAGGCTTGCTTGCTTGATGCAATGCCTGTGTCTAGTGCTTTACATATCAAGTCCCTGGTTTAACTTAACTAGGTTAACTTAACTAATAAAGTCCTCTTAAGATTGAAAGCATAGTAGTAATAATTAAAAAAATCAATGAATACGTAGCAGGACAACAAAATTTAATAAAGTGAGTCTAAAATCTGAGTAGATTAAGGTTGTTCTTTAATACACACTGTGCACTCTGGGAGAGTCCCAGCCATCCCCATGTTTGAAACAGGCACTTCTTGCTAAGACCTTGTAAAATTTTCAGTTTCTGCTGTAAAAAAAAGGCTCCTTGTGTGATCTTGGTCCAGTCATTTAATCTCATCAGCACAGCTCTTCCATGCCTGGACTATGCCAGGAGCAACACAAGTACCAGTAGAGTCAGTTTCTCCAGTCCCACCAAGAAAAAAGTGGAGATGGGAAAATGTTTCCCCTACCCTTGGCACACTACACCCTGTGCACAGACCAGGCAAAGGCTGTTTCTCACCACCTACACAGCGAGATCCCCTTGACCCAACTGCCCTCTATCCCCATTGCCGCTTGGGTGCAAAGCGCCCGTGCTGTGCTCCAGAAAATCCAAGCAGGTGGGTGAGCTGGTATCTGATAATAGGCTAAAACATCATTCCGTGATTATACGCTGCCTGGCAAAACAGAGCCATGTCAGATACAGTTGTAACACAGATACATGTATATAAAGGCAAGTCCCAAGCCTTGGGGCAAGGGTGGGAGAAGGCTGCATGTGCAGGAATCGCACTGTGTGCGGCTGAAATGCAGCCACCTCTGCAGAGGAGCTGTTTAACGTCACACTTCAACCTGCTGCAGTAGCAGGGGAAAGGGAGATGGATGCCACTGCCTCGGAAATGTCAAAATCCTCAACTCCAGTTAATCAAGCAGAGAAGTGGGTAGATGCAATTCATATTTCTGAGCTCTAGAGATTGCTTTAGGAGCTCTGGTACCAATGCACGTGGCTCGTGCTGTCCCTTGGGTGACCTTCCACGGCTCTGCCTCCATCCTGGCTAATGGGGAACGATCATCCCTCACTTCACATAGCTGCTCTCTGCCAAGCCTGAGCTTCGCTTTCTCAAGTGCAGAGCCTGCCAAGACTCAGCTTGGTTCTCCAGAATTTACAGCAAAAGGAGACTCGGGTATCTCATGGGATCCAGAACCCACCCAGCGTAAACGGGGGGCTGTTCCACCCACCTCGAGGGGGACAGATCCCAGGAGAGACCTGAACCAGAGCATAAGCCAGGACTTTACCCGTGCACTGCTCTTACTGTGGTGTTGCCACCAAACTCTGACAGTGGCACGTTCAGGTGTTGCACCTGCGTGTTGCTGCAGCAATGCTACCAGTTTGCTTGTCCTTCTGTTGGCAAGGCTCACTCCCACCCCGCTCCCATGCACTTGCGTTTCCTGAATTGCAAAAAATAGAGATGGAAAGATCTGTTAGATCACATTCTCCAGCCCTTATGGGCTGTAAAGTGGCTACTGCAGGACATCACAGAGTTTGGTCAACTTCAGCCTACACGAATGAGTAAACTGACAGAGCTTCTGTGTCCAGTCTTGGGGAATAAACAATAAAAAGCCAAGAGCAAACACAGGTCACAGACAGGAAAATATTCCTAACGCGCATCCCAAACACCAGCGTGACATCTCCAGCACCACTGCGTTCGCTCTGCTGCTTGTGGCTATGACTCGTCTCCTTGCCCAGTTCATTATGGGGCTGATCTCATCCCACTCCAGCTAGAATGAGACCGGTGTTACAGGGAACAGCAAAGGAGATGGACAGACACCGGTGCCTACAGCAATGCCACCACATGAGGTCCCAGCCAGCGCCTATCTCCTCCCAGAGACATCCTCTCCCAGTCCTTCTCCAGGCACAGGCTTTAACTACCTGCATCCCTCAGCACGCACCAAGCTGCCTCTCACCCCGGGAAGAACAACATTTGAGATGCCAGTAAGCAGGTTTCTCCCACGGTGAGGAGGTCTGCCCATACTTCTAATTCAGCCCAGAGATCCTCTCCAGTGATCATCTCCCCTACTACCATCCTCCTGGGCTACAGGAGTTGAAGATGCCCAGCACTGAAGCTCCGTGTTCATTTTTATTGCTGTTTTTTTCCTCCTAAACCAAACCCTTCTCCCTTCTGCACCATTTCTGTACTCTGGCTGTCCTCAGACCAAGTCAGGCCACATGCCACTGATTCCAAACCAAAAAAAAATGCTTTTTCCATTCCATGTGCAGTCAGCCAAGGCAGTGCAAGTTACCTGGAAAAAGTTTTAATTTTGTTCATGCTTCTATTGTGACTCCACATGGACCCCAGACCCCTCCCAGGACAGGGGACAAGTTACTTCTAATCCTTCCCCACACATGAATTCTGCTTCTGAATTTCCCAAGTCTTCCTTCACTCACTCCACTCTCTCTTCTTTCTTTTTTTTTTTTAAACAAACCAAAAAATGAACAGCACTAACATTTGGAAAAAAAAAAAAAAAAAAAAAAAAAAAATATCCCAAACCAACCCACATTTTTGTTCTTAATCTGGCCCCCTGGGTGTGGAAGAGCCTGTTGCTGCTACCAGTAGCTCCTTTAGGCTGAACAGCACAACGCTGCACTGCGTTGGAGAAGGTCCTGTGGGGTTACTGTGCCACAATAAATCACGCCAGCACAGCCCTAAAAACTTGCCAGCTCAGCCCCAATGGGTATCAGTACCCTCTTTTTTATTATTTCTAAATCATTATTTTTTAAGCCTATTTCATCCCTCTCTGTAAATGCCTTATTTGGGAATTTTCTGGTTTTAAGAAGCTCCTGTATCTTTCCCCCTCATCATGGTTGAAAGGATGCAGATGGAGCGTGAGAGCATCCCTGCTCCAGGGGATCTTTTCCCTTTTGTTCCACTGAACTTTTTCCAAAGGTACCAGGCATCTGGGTCTGTGTGGAGGCCACCAGCACTGCCTGGCCTGATTTTAAACCTATGCCATGGTGGGACGAGCAATTTAATCAGCTCAGCGAAGTAAAAAGCTCTGTTTAGAGGTAGATGGAAAACACAGTAACAGACACACCCCCACTTGCTCCCCCTGACAAATACACATTCGATGTTTCCCCCCTAATTTCTTTCCTTTGGGAGGATAATTAACCAAAACCTACTGAGAATATGATGTCTCAGTCCCTGCCTCTGCTCAAATTGTCTTGAAGCTGAAAGCAGCCCAAGTGTCCATACCTCTGCGGACCTTAGAGTGAGTGATGCTTTAATTAGAAACTACTATGGGGGGGACACGACAATTTGGGGATGGTAAATTACAGATTTTTTGCTATAAGCAGTCAAGTCGCTGTGAGCTAATATAGGAGAGCCTTTAAACTGGGACAGCTGAGATGAGGTGTTCATTGCTTGCACTACCAGAATAAAATATTGCTGGCCCTCTCTGCAGTCCCTTCAAAAAAGAAACCCAACAAAAACTCCCCCCAAAAGAGAAAAGAAGGAAATTAAATTAAAATAAAATAAAGCAGCATGGTTGTTTTGCCAAAATCAGCTGGTTTGGCAGCAGACCATCCTTGACTAGGAGAAAAGAAACTGCACTGCCGATACCGGGACGTGCACGGGTGCACGGGGGGGGGACCCCCGTGCCACCCCCCAGCCCCCCCCTCCCCTGCCCGCAGGGCTGCTCCCCAGCTCCAGCCGTGGGGTGGCCGTGAGGTGGTATCCTGCCTGAGGATAAATACAGAGGGAAAAGGGGTGGGGGTGGGGTGAAGGGGGATTTGGGCAGCCAATGTCACAGCACCCACCCTCTTCTCCGACTTCCCCACCCCAACCAGAACCTCCTTTGCATTTCCATGGCCCGAGGGGGCTTGGTGTCACTGCGACAGAAACATCTAAACCCGCTGGTGGGCACCGGGGAAAGATGTGTGTGTGTGTGGGAACAACCTCCAAAACCAAATAAAACCCCAAACCCCAAAGAGTCGCGGCTGTGGTCACCCTACCCACACCTGATGCCCTGGGTTGGAGGACCCCCTGCCCCTCTCCCCGCCCCCCTCCCCCCCTCCCAGGGCCGCCTCTCTCGCAGCTGCGGGCGCGGGGCTGCGGGCCGAGGGGGGCCGGGGACCGACCGCTCTACCCTCGATGGGTGACAAGGGAATATTTATGTTGGTATTAAAGGAATGCGTTTCCTTCTCCAATCAGGAATGCAAGCCGAGTTTCTAATTATAAGTTAGATGGTGGCTGGGAATAAAAGATTGCTTTTTAATGACTCCCGTCCAGGTGCTCTTTCTGCCTGTCTTCCCAAGAATACATTTGCATTTTATTGCTTTTCTCCCATCCCAAACGAATTCCCTGCTTTCAGACATACCTGACATAGTTGGAGAGGCTGCCTTCAACACCCTCACCTCTGCACCGCCGGGCAGCGCGGCCGCGGGCGGGAGGGACCGCGGCCCCCGTCCGCCTCCGCCCGCCGCGGAGCGCACCTGAGCCCCGCTAGCGCCCCTCGCCAGGCGGGGGTGGGGGGGGCAGCCATTAAATGCACTTAAAAAAAAATTTTTTTTTTTTTTTGGGGGGGATGCTTCTGAGTTATTTACAGCACCGCTTCCGCACGTAGAGCGGCTGCAGGGACCGCGCAGCTTGTTTTCCCCTCCGCGGGCGCGGAGCGGGCAGCTCCCGAGCCGGGCAGCTCCGCACTCGCGCAGGCAGCGGTGCAGCGCGGAGCAAGAGCGGTTTTGCCGGGGCTTCCGTGCACCGCACACCCGCCTGCGCGGCTCCGCTCCGCGCTCCCTGCGCGCCCGCCCGTCAGCTGCCTGCGGAGCAGGAGCCTTCCTGCGCTAGGGCTTCCCTGAGCCCAATTACCTCCGCGGGGTAATTAGAGCAGATCTTGCAGTTACATGCCTTGCCCAGCACCATTTGCTTTTTGTGGGGGAGAGAGAGAAAAGGCTCTTAAAGGCGTAGGGTGCAAAGCGCGGAGGAAAAAAAAATAAAATAAAAGGAGCTGCAACCCGGGAAAAGAGAGAGAAAAAAGAAGTGCGTTATACCGGGGGAAGGTGGGTGCGCAGGTCCCCGCCGATCTTACGCGGGGCAGCTCCGCGGCGGCGCCGGGCACATCGTCCCCAGCCCCGTCCCTGCTCCCTGCTCTGCCTTTCCATAACCAGCTCAGGTTGTTCTGCGTCCTCTCACCTCCTTGCTCTTTCTTTCCTTACACTCCCCCCCCCCTTTTTTTTTTCCTTTCCCCCTAAATATTCCTTAAAGCGAAGGGGAAAAAAAAAAGTTTTCAGCCTTTTCCCCCCCCTCCTTCCACCTGACTAGCTCGAAATCACCTTGAAATGCTCATGTCAACTTGTATCATTATCTCTTTAATTCAGGCAGCGCCTTTTGTTCTTCACAGGAGAGGATCAAAGCACTTAAAAAAAAATAACTTTCCGATCGCTCTCTCTCGCTCTCTCTCTTTTACAGTAGGAGAAGGAGAGATCAGGTATAACCCAGTCAAAATAAACAAAGTGAATGCATAAATAAAAGAGGTGAAATGCAGGTTCTAAGAACTTGCTGGCGCTGGAACAATCCCACCTCTTTAGCTGAGTGGCAACGAAAGGAGAATTTCAAGTCATCTTAAGCTCAGGGGTTGCAGAGAAAACAGAGGAGGGGAAAAATAAATGAAAATGAGAGGGGAAAAAAAAAAGAAGAAGAATAAAACTTACCACCAGATTGGGTAACTTGACAGAGCCTGACTCAACCCACAAAGAAACAGGAAATATCCAAAAGAGGCCATTGATGAAAAGTTGTCTTTCTTTTTTTTTTTTTTTTTTTTAACCAGAGTTGCCAAAAACCTTCCTTTCTTCTGAGGCAGGATGATTATTTTAATAATAATAATAATAACAATAATTTAAAAAAAAAAGTCAAATGAAGTGAACTCAACCCGACCAGGTAAATCCTCTCTTGCTTCCTCTACTACTCTCAAGGAAAAAAAAAATCTCAGAGAGGTAAAAAACTCTTCTCTCAGCCAAGACACTGAAGGCAAATATTAAAAAAAAAAAAAAAAAAAAAAAAAAGTTTGAAGTAGCTCTCTTAAAAAGGACCCAATCAGCACTTATTGCCAAAGGGAGAATTCTGATGCTTTGGCTTGTTCTGTCAATCAGGAGCGCGAAGTCAGGAATGAGCTAATTGCAAGGAGATAGTGTTTTAATACTCATTAGGGGGCACGTTGGCCCACAAGCCAAGGGATAAAATGTAGTTTTAAAAAGGGGAAGGAAGATTTAGGGGGTTTAAATAGACAGGGGGGACCCCTGTGGATTTGGGTAGCTATAACAACCTGCCCGGATTTCACTCCCTGGGTCGAAGCTACTAAAATGTGGGGGAAAAAAAAAAAAAAAAAAAAAAAGGGGGGGGGGAAGTATGATTTTTAACAAAAATTATTATTTTCTCGATTTGCTCCTTCTCACTATTCTGTCTTCTCAAATCCCCGTTTCCTCACAGTGACAGTCAAGATGCATTTCAACTAACTTTCTAGAAACTTTCGGTCGGTTCTTTCTTTTCTTTTTTTCCCCCTCTCCTTTTCTTCATTAAAAAAAAAAAAAAAAAAAAAAAAAAAAAAAGAGGATTTACACCCAGACATGCATGCACACACACAGACATGCACACCCCCCCAGACACGCACACCCCTTCCCCACCAGCCCAACCAGCCAGATATCCAAGAGCTCCACTGAAGACATCTGCTAAGAAATCAACTTCTTCAATGCAAATCCCAATAAGGCTCATCCAGATCATCGCAATTTGCAGGAGTCCCAGCCCCGGACTTGGCGAAAGCGCTGCTGCAAACGACTTCATCCACCAGATCCACCCCACAGGGCACTAGTAATTGATCTCTTTTTTAATTTCTCTCTCTACATATTGTAACAATTTCTCTCCTTTCAGTGGCGGTGGTGGGGGGTGAGTGGGGTTGGATTGCGTGGTTCCAAAAATCTGCAAGTTTTCAGTGGGGTGGAAATAAGAAAAAAAACCCCACCAACAAACAGAAAAAAAATTATGATTAGTGTTATTATAAAGATGTAGCTTCTCGAGACTGGGTACGCGGTTAGATTTGCTGCTCCTCTGGAACATATTGTTTAAAGCTTGCTGTATCTGTGAGCAAGTGTCACCCAGCTGACAGGCTTTCTCCTTACCCTGGGTCATTTGAAAGGGGGCTGGAAAGGCGAAAACGAGGGGATGGAGGCACTGGATGAGCTAGGAGATATTTTCTCCCTGGAATAACAACGATGATTCTCTTTTACGTGATTTTTTTTTTTTTTTGAGGTTGTTGTGGTTGCTGCCTGTTGGGGATTTTTGGCTGTTTTTTTGTTGCCCCCCCCCCCCTTTTTTTTTTTTAAGGGGAGAGAGAGAGAACTGGGTGAGATTTTATTTATTTATTTGACTTGGTTTTATCTGTGAATCAGAAAATTTCTGTGGCTCACACGGAACAAAGAGAGGTACAATTTTTAATGACTTTGTTGGAGGAAGGCTTGCAACCTTGCATTAGCTCAAATCAAAATGTGCTTTCTTTCTCATTAAGGATTGCATATATATTTTCCCTTAGTAGGGAAAATTTCTATTTACACACACAGAGTTTTATATGCATATATATAAAGATATGTTTGTGTTTAGCTAGATGGAGAGATATATTCATTCTAGTGAAATTATACTAGAAATGCAGTTCATTCGGGGATATTTAAATCATTGGGAATTTGGCAGGGGTCGGGCCCTGATTATTTTCTTTAGGGTTGGATGACAAGTGATTGCAAATGTGAGCCCTGGCAAGTGCTCTGAGATCTAATCGCTTCATGTAGCTGAGCTCCAGTCGATCTGAGCAGCTTCTCGCTTGCTTCCACAGAGGAGGAGCGGATGCTCTCTCCGGCTTTCCCAGCAAATCTCTGTCGTGTCGATGCTGCAATTATATTGAGCGTATTAAATCCATCCCACCCCCACCCCCCTTCAGCGCTCTCCCCCACCCCAGAGGAGCCAAGGAGGCTGGAGAGGGAGAAAGGAGTTTTATTGCATAAGGTAGGATGAGGAATAGGAGGAGCGTGGTGGTGTGTGAAAAATCATCTTAAGGACTTTCCCTCTGTATTAGAGAAAATCCCATCCAATTATAGCATTACTGGAAAGAACCAAACACTGAGACTTTCAAAGGAGGGGATTTCTCTGTCTTTTCAAGTGAAATTGCTCACACTGCAGACTGGAGCACACAGACACACACACACACAGACCCGCAGACACCGGGCGTGGGGGTCCTGGCAAACAGGGACGGAGGGGGAGGAAGGGGCAGGACACGCATCCTTTCCAGGGGTCGAGCTAATCTCCCCTCCTTTTGTTCCTGGGGAGAGATTTAAACATCCCCCAAAGCCTCTGCCCCTCCCACCAGGAAGCACAAGGCAACTTTACCTGGAGGTACAAATTCAGCCACTCTCCCTTTTCCTCTTTGCTTTGCAGCTGCTTATTTGGGGAGGATGGAGATAATCCACTTTGTCATAGGCACACACACACACACACGCACGCGTGTACACACACAGGATTGTACTGATTTCTTCAGCGGGCAGCATCGCTGCTCACTGTCGCCAACTGCTTTTAATTACACTGATAGAAAGGTAGTCTGGTGGATACTAGCTATTCCCATTGCTAGGAACACTCCTGTACATTAATTATCTGTTACCAACGCTGCCTCTGGACCGGAGCCCTTTCAGGGCCAGATTTTGCAGTCCGTTAGAGGCAGTAAAAAGGCTGACACAGGCTTTAGGGATGCAGGACTGCTGGCATTTGGCTGCCCAAATCTGCAGTGTTTTCTCCCAACAGTTGGTTTTAGGGCCTGATGTCAAAACCTGGCTAAGCTTACCCATGCTGGTCCGTTGGTTTCCATCCCTCTCCCAAACAGCTGGACATGCATTCAGACATAGGCTTTACAGTGGGCAGGATCTGGCCCTCGGTGGGGCGGCAGCAGCATGGCTTTGGCTTCTTTGCTCTTGGCATTGCTCATCAGTGCCCAGGGAGAAGTTCTGAGGGAAGTCCAGGTTGCAAGGTTGTGACTCCTCAGTGGTAGACACCAAGCCTCAGTCCTGCTGGAGCTGCAACCTGCCTCACACAGATCTTCCACAGTGCCCAGCAAAGTAAACACCAGTTTTGGTTCGTGACTTCCCTGGGAGGTGAAGGTCCACCACACTGGCTAGTTAAGAGAATAAAGTTTCGACCATGCTCACAGCCGTGGGGCCAATTCCTTGGCCCCTATAAGGCTGCTGAGAAAGGAGGCGGGTAACTTCAGTTATCAAGATGCCATGGGGAAAAGGGGATGGGAATACATGGAGCAGGCCTCATCATCATGGGGTTGGAATGCTTTATGAAGGCACTGAAGGCTGGTCTTATCTTGCTTACTCATGGGGATGGCCCAGCTGGCATCTTCAGGGCCCACTTGAGTGTGTAAATAGAGCCGGATTTAGAAACATGACTGCTTGGTGGTGTGGTTAGTCACCACAGGGAACAGCTGTGCTTGCCCATGTTCAAAAAAAGGCATGTCCAGGGTGCTTCCACCCCGGAGAAGTCTATCGAAAGAGATCAGGGTCAAGGGGTGGAGGTCTGGAGGGGTATGGGCAGACAGGAAAGCGGGCAGACTGGTGTAGTGCAGCCTGTCACACCTCAAATACTCTGTGTGTCACTTCTCTTGCTCTCCTTCCCTCTCTGCCCTACACGGAGTTCTGTTGGGGTTGCAGGATGGGAAGATCTTCCTCACTGAGAGCAAACGCAGAGCCAGGGAAGGCTCCTCATGGGGCAGAAGGTTTTGCTTATTTTTGGTGGAGGACGGAAGTGTATTCTGTCCCTTCTCTCTTTATATTTAAATTCCCACTAAAAGTTACCTGCTTTTGCGAATTGCAGCTGGAACTTGTTCTTGCTGGAAGGTGGTAAACCTTCCTCATTTGCAATTTACTCACTGTCTGCCCCACACACCACTCAACACAGTGGTCTCCATGGTTGGGTGTAGCCACCATGGCAGTGTGAGAAAGCCACAGCCTGGTTTTCCTTCCATGCCAAGAAGCCCACTCTGTGGCACATAGTAATAATGGCAGCACCAGTAAAACTCCATCAGGCAGCTTTGTAACCCACCCTCCCCAAAGTCAGTCCTGGTGAGGAAGCCCAAGAGCATGTAGGCGTTGCTACAGATATCTGGAGACACAGGTACCAAAACATGCTGTGAGCACTAAAACCCCTCCCTCCGCTGACGCTTGGAAAATGTCATATAACTGTTGGGATCCAAGATGCCTGGTCGATGGGTTGCTGAAGGCTTGGCTTTGCCACAGGCTGGTTGACTTGGCATGTCATTCTGCCTCCCTCTTTCACTTTGCCTCTGTGCCTTTTAAGGTCCCTGAAGACTGAGATCCATGTCACCCATGGCATCCATACATCTTGAGTCACAGCAGTACAAATAGCGACAAGGTAGGTTAATATTGACCTCATATTGACCTCGTCAGATGTGGAGAGCAAGGCAGAAGATGGGTAACAGCCAGCTCATGACGTGGTTCAGTGGCAGAACTGGTGAAAAGACAGATTTTGCTGCTAAATTTGTGTCCCTTCTTAAGTCTCCCTGTGACCAGCTGGTTTTACCATAGAAAGGTCACTGCTGTCCAGAAGTGGAGGTTGATCCAATGCTGGAGACGGAGAGGGTTTTTCGAAATGTGCCAAATACACTGATAGCATGGGTTTCACCTTGCCTGACTACAGCTGTGTGAATCCTACTTACACAACACTGGCTGCCTCTGTGGTCAATGGTGCAGTGGAGACCCGAGCAACTCAGCCTACTGTGGATACAAGTCTATGGTAGGGGGGGTGGATTGCTTCTGGAGTTGCATTTCTTTTTGTTTGGAGTCTAGTTTAGACTTGATGCTCAGTCTTCAGATAGCTGAAGGTAGGTTAGATGCCTACAGGCCATTGCCTCTTCTCTATTCTACAGAGGCTCTACAGGGTTCTACAGAGGCACGGATAGGCAATGAACAAATCAGGAGCACATGCAGGGTGGGTTTCTCAGCTCTTTAGGCTGCAAGATGTCCTCAGCTGCAAGGGAACAGCATATGTTTGGCACTGGCACCTTTGGCTATGACTGCTATCTGCCCAGGTTCTCCCATGCCAGTGGCAGAGCAGGATTTTGGCTGTTCCTGGGTTCCCATCCAAACATTTCTATATAAAGGTGTTATCCCCTGATCACAGTGCTCATAAGAGAAAGGGAGGATGGCTGAAAGTGTGATATCCATCACTGGTATGTCCCCAGGAAGACAGGAAGGAGGAGGCACATGGCATGGCTCTCAGTTCACTGGAGGCAGAGCAGCCCCAAGGGCTGTACTGCAGCGTGCCAGACCTTTTGCAGAGTAGAGCAGATCTGTCATGGGTGATGATCCTTTCCTTCAGACTTTTATACACAGGATCTTCAGTCACCTCATCTTGGGTGGAAAAAAATCCTTATTTTGCGGAGGGTTTCCCTCTCATATTGTGTGTTCCTCCAGTTATCACCTGCAGGCACTGGTGCTGATCTGTTTCTTGCATACCAGGCTGTGAAGAGCATGTCCTGGCCACCAAGTAGCTTCTTTAGAAAGGCAGTAGGTGGGAAGGCCAGGCCTCGAACTGGTGGTGGGGGCTCTGCTCTTGCCTTTGCCACCAGTCTGTGATGTGACTTCATACAAGTGAATTCCCTGGCATATGTCACATCCCAGCTGGGTCGCTCTCCCTGAGATGGTCATTTCTTTAGGACAGGACGCCTGTCCTGCTAGGGCTTGAATGACAGCAAGACTCAGGGTGAAACTTGGGGCTCTCTGACATCACTCCCTGTTCCTTCTCTCCATCTCCTGTCCCTCAGCTGTCTCCTGGCCAGCAGGCATCAGGCAGGCACCTGCCTTGCCTGTCTTCTGCAGAAGAGGTAGGACTCTCACTGGTGTAGCTTTGGCCCACCTAGTGGTACAGATAGAGAACAAACCTGCAGAGAAAAAAACACGGACCAAAAAATGCAGCTGGTGCACAGGGATCTGCACCACCAGGGCTCTGGTGTCCTTTCGCCACCGCCGAAGAGCTGGCAGAGCCCAAGATGGGAAAGACATATGTCCCTGGTGAAGACACAGGGATATCAGAGAGGCTCCGTGGCCAGAAGGATGGTAGGGTCTTGCCTTGGATAGTAGGAGGATGAACTGTGGGTGCTCCCTCTTCCCTTGCCTCCTCCATGCATGCTCAGCAGAGATCGGTGCTCTGGGACAGTGCCACCATGCAGCTATCTCCTTGTCACCTACACGGCACAGGGTGGGCAGGGGCACCCCTGGCCTTCTGCACTTGTGAAAGGTACTCAGACAAGAAAAATACCTTCTGAGAGTGATGCTGGCAATTAGAAATAACATGGGCTTCACCCAAATGTCCCCTAATAAACACCAACAGAAGGGAACCGAGCGTGCGTGTCTAGCAGGGGCAGCCAACCGGTCAGTGCCATGTCTATGTTCAGATAAACATTTCCCTTCATCGTCCCTTCCTCCAAACCCCAGAGTCGGTCACCTTCAGCTGTCTGCTCCAGAGCCCCCCGCAGCCCCCCAGAGCGCTGGCAGGAGGAATCAGTGCTCTGCTCAGCAGATCCACCTGCCGAGGGCGAGGAAGGCTTTGCCAGGCCATCTCTACCAACAGCCGCCTGGTTGTTGCAAAGTCACTTTGTGGAGACCATCCTCTGACGAATGAGTGCTGTGAAGGATAAGTTGGGATCTTTCTCATGGGATGAGATTTGGGGAAAACCAATTTATCTCAAAGCCAAACTGGCCATTTGAAGGCAACCTTAACTCCCTGAGCAAATAAGCAGCAGTCCTTTTTCTGGCACATTGAGAGCTCCAGATTCATGGAAGAAATAATCCAAAATAGGAACTGAAGGAACAGATCAGCATAAGTTTTCCCCTAAGGCCTCTAATTCAATAAACGTATACATAATCTGAGCCCTGTGTGTGTAATGTGTGTTTGCTTATGTGGAATTTCTCTAGGCCAGATTCAGATTAAAAACCTATTAATCAGCAATGGAAGCTGATAATCTCTAGGGGCCCAAACCTGCTATTATATATACAAACAACCATTCATAGGATGATGCAGGCTTAGGTGCTAATAACTGAGCACAATGAAATATTTCCAGGAGAGTAATAGTAATCACCTGCTTTCTTTCAAAGAAACATTTTAGGGTCTGGTATTTTGGCTCCTGGGGGCAAATCTTGCATCCCTTTCTGGAGACATCCATCTCGCCAGGCCTCAGAATCTGAAAGAGGGATGACAACTTGTTAGCGCTACACATCCGAAGGGAACTCATGTCCTCGGAAGTGAAGGGACTTGGATGGGTGGAATGAAATGTCCTTCGGGGGTCCTTGCTGTGCCCCTTTTGTTAGCTACTGCCTGGACCTATATACCCAGATCTAGAAAGGTAAAGTCAAGCCAGGCAGTTCTCAGCACTAATGGTTAGTACTGCAAGAGTATCACTGCCAGAGCAATATTGCTGGTCTCAGAAGAAAACCACAGCAGCAGATCCAGGTTTTTGGGGAAGATTCCCTCCAAATTCACATTCAGAATAAGGACTGACTGGCTTAAAAACTGACATTTCTTTACTCTGCTCCATCCATCCAATCTGTCTTTATAGAAGTGATTTTGGGGTGGGGGTGGGGTGGGTGGGGAGGTGGGCATATACATTGGATTAAGAAAAAAGAAAAAAAGGGAAACCAAGTTTTTTTGAGACAGAAAGATCAACAACAGAAACAGTTATTTACTAAGTCATTGATGCACTGCTGTTCAAATTTTCTAATCCCATTCTAAAATACAATTCAAATAACTCCTTTTCAAAGGCCTAGCCACACTCCTGCTGCAGGCACAAACAAAAGAAAAAAAGTTAAAATTGAAACCAGAATTGTATCCCTTTATGAATTCACTTATAACACCCTTCTTTGAAACCCAAGTGATACTATCACTCGAGATGAATGTTGGGATTCAGTCTTGTGCTTGCAAATCAATATGCATTTTAAACAGGGATTACTTTGCTGCTGACAAGCACTGGACTGAAAAACTACCCAGACTGGAGTATCTTCTCTGCAGCCACAGAGCAAGCTAGTTAAGATACATTAAAACCAATAACTAGGAACCTAGGGTACAATTTGAAATCACAGGAGCATCTGCTAGACTGGCACTCCTGTTTGCAACAGTGCCCTGACCAAAGTCTCCAAACCCTTTTCTAATGTGTTTTAAAAGTGCAAAGCATCAAGATTTTTTAGATTATTTGGCATTGGGTTTATTTTAAAACAGCTTAACATGGAATAGCACGATGGCAAAGTTGTTGTCATGTGTTGCACCGGGTACCAGCTGTCCACAGTACGTGGGAGAGGAACATGGAGGGGGCTGATGAACTGGGCCAGAGCTTTGCCACACGGTGGGAAATGATGAAATAAGCAACGATATCTCTCATGCACACCAAAAATCACTGTCAAGGGCTGGACAGGGCCAGATGGGGGGTTGCCCGGTGTTTGGCTGTAGGAGACTCTCATACTGAGGGAAGATACATTCCTGTAAAAGTAATGGGAAGAAAAGATCTGTCTGCACTGAGGGGAGGAGAAAGAACAGACAGATTTGACTGAGAGAGTTAAAAAAAAAAAAAAAAAAGCACAAAACAACACTCCCCAAACCCCACCAAGGTGCTAAAACCTCAGTCAAGTGAGGTGTCAACAAGGGATCCAAGCTGATAAATGAACAGAGTTCTCCCTTGTAAAGCCTGAATGACAAAGAGAGAAAACCAGGCACTGGGGAGTGTCCCTCACCATTTTCATCACAAAGGCTGATGGTGGGGGGGAGGTTTTAACACGGCAACAAGTCTGACTTTCTCTCCATTTCTCCCTCCCTTTTTTTTTTTTCCTTCCTCCCCCCCATATAAACAAAGAGGACAAAAGGTCATATCCCCAGGGTTTAAAGAGACACTTCTCCCCCTTCCAGAGAGGGTGGATGTTCTTCCAGCCAGTTTACAAATTAGTCAAAGTTATGATGTCTTAATGTAGTTGCCGGGTGGCCACCTGTCCCAGACTTTCTTCTGGTGCATTTAGTACATGTGCAGGAGTGACACCTGCAGATGGTTTCTTGCCCAGCACCCGAGTCTACATGTCAAAATGGGGCAAAATGCCACGAGTCAGGTTCTTTGCACCCATTCTGATGCAGTGTAAGTGATGGTGAAGATTGGTGCGTGGGTCTGCAAAGTCCACGGGATGCTTTGAGGAAGGGCTGTGCTCCCAGACAGGGTGACTGATGTGTGTTGGGTGCTGTACGGACCCAGAAGACACCCTAGGGAGGGATTCCTGCTAGGGGATTTGGGGCACGGTGAGCAAAAGCAGGGGCTGTATCACTACGATTTGGTCTTGACCTCATGTTTGCAAGACCATATTTAAGCCCAGATCCTCCTGTTCTTGACACTGCTCTAAAAGGTCGTTTCCAAGCCCTGGGCATGAAGCAAAATGGCTTAAGCAGCAAGCAGCTCAGTGGGGAACGATGCTAATGATGCTCGGTGTCCCCTGTACTTTCCCCTCTGCTATGTGGGCTCTCTGGTGCTTAATAAAGGTTGAACTCACATCGCAGCCCTTTTCTCCCAGGGGAAAAGGAGGGAAATGCAGTAATAAGGTCTTTCTTCCCTACCTGTACACTTATTTTCATACAACTTAATCTCTCTGAAACTTTTATCTTTCTGCCAAATTGGGCTGGGATTGGCCGAGGGGTTCAGAAGTTGGAGGGGAGGAAACGAGCGGATAGAGACACACAACATAATCAGCTAAACCAAGTTTCCCAAGGAAACCAGACTTCAAATGCATTACAGTGCTTTACAAGTCTTGCAGGAGCTGCTTACAAATCCCAGTCATGAGCCAGAACCCCCCAGTGCCAGGCACTGTATGAACATATTCCTCAACACAATCCTTTCCCCGGGCCAGTGCTCAGGAGTTTAAAACAAGAAGTTTAAGGCACGTAATGTTGGCAAGCACCCGCTTTTCAATATGAATGTAGAGCAACTCCCTTAATGTGGCTTGTATTTGGCTGGATTCTGCAAGAGAGCAGAGCCGGGCTCTGCTGGAGTTGGTTTTTCATGGGAATGGCAAGGAAATCACAGGGCTTGAAGAACTTTGCTTCCTAACAGCCCTACTTGGCTTCCATCCTGCCCAGAAATCCTGTTGGCTCTGTGGAGTAAGAAGGGAGTATAATCTGCAGGGCTTGGTCCCATTGGCAGCTATGGGGTTTTTTTATTATTTATTTTTATTTTTCAAAGAAAAAAGTTTTATACTCTTCCCTGCAAGCATGTCAGGTAGAAAAAGTGCTTAGGTCTTTACAGGGCGCTGGGCCACCCATATGCCATTGCCCTGCTGGTGTCACACCAGGGATGAGCTGGGCCACTATCTGGAAAATGCCATAACCTACTAAGACAAGTGTTAACCTGGAGCCTGCAGTGTGGCCCACCACACAATTTATTTCTTTTTTTAGGCAGTTGTTGACCTCCGATCAGTTCCTCATGGCCCTTCACTTATTGGCTTCAGGCAGGACTTGCCAGGGACCAGTGGACCAGAGAGGAGAGGTGCCCTGTGGCCACAGCCCTGGGGTAGGTAGGGACAGCACAGGGTTGGGGGTATTTGGGTCAGTTCAAAAGTCCTGGCTCTCCTGGAAGTATTTGGCTCATCATTTCCTGACCCTGCATTTCCCAGAAAAGGGACTGCTCTGCTTTCATCCCCGGGCCATGGTGGCAATACTGGCTGCACTGGAAAGGAGGGGGATCTTCAGCCACCTGCTAGGAAAACCCTGCAGGTAGTTCACAGTTGCTGAGTCCTCTCTTAAGATGCTTCCTCATCCTCTTCTCACCTTCTCGCTCCCTCAGTGGACTCCTTGGAGCTAAAACTGCACAAGTCTGAACCTGAAAATTGAGAAGACATCGAGCAATAAACCATTGGCACTCCAGACATCAGGAGTCAGCTCTTTCTGCCTCTGTTTCCTTCTCCCAGTACTTGTAAGGTTTTAAGGAATCAAATACATTGGACGGATGAGTTACTTTCTAGTTTCTGAACTTATAAAATAGGCAGGGAAGATCATTTCTGAAATATTTTGCACACCATGAAACTTGATGTATGTTTGCACAAAATAGCATGACTCCAGAAGCTGGTGTGTTGAGAAGGAAAGCAAAAATACCCATCACATTTTGACACATTTGGTAACATAAATCGAAGATACAGGCATTTAGGGAAGTAGTGCATGAAATGGAGAGAGCGACAGGTATATTCGGGTGGGATAGGCAAGGCTGGCCATAAGGAATGCAATTTTTTCAAAACTTTTAAAATTTTTTTTAAAGAAAATTCTATTTGCATGCAGCTCCTGTCATTTCTTTGCCATTCTAACATCTCCTTGAAGCTCTTTTGAAGTGCTGGGGGTGAGGGATGGTTGGAACAAGTCCCCACCAGCCCAGTGTGGCTGGTTAAGGGAAGGTGTGGGGGAGCTGCTGGTGGGAGAGGACAAAACCCCATGTTGTCCAAACTGCCTTTCTGCCACCCCATCCAAAGTTTGCCTGATGCTTCCTGCACAGTTTTGAACATGGCAAACTCTGGAGCTGCCTTGGTTACAAGGAACGGTGAGTTTTAGGAGAGTGGACAGACGGAAGTTCTCATCTCAGTTAGGCAGCTGGAAAATGCCCTAAAGCAAAGGCCCCGATGACCTTGCTTAAAGCTGCTGAGGATTATTTCCCAGTGTAAGGTTACAGGCAAAGAAATGGCATCGGCAGCTTTTCAAGGGAGAGGTAGGTGACCAGAGAAGGTTAAAACCTTTCTCCTATTCCAGTACAGGGCTTGCAGGGAGCAAGAGGTCTATTGGACCTGTGGACCACCTGTGTGGTCAAGAGAAATGTAGCATTGCCTTGGATGGTTGGAGGAAATACACTCGTAAGCTTTGCACCATCAAACACCACAGCACATTATTTGAACCTACTTTAAACTCAGAATTTTAGGGTTTACCTGAAAAACCTTCTTAATGCTGTTGTCCATCGTGGACAACATGATGAAGCAGGGCCATCACTGCTCAGTCCCTTCAGTTAATCACCGATGGCATCCCTAAACAGATACACCACCACATCTCCTCCCTGGGACCATGAACAGCATCCAACAAAAAGGTTTCTCACATGTTTTCAAGCTTTCTGCATCACCTCGCATGTAAAATGGTGGCCTGTCACCTCCTTCAGAGTGAGGATTACTGCAACACCATGGACTATGAAACATGGGATAGATTTCTCACGGTCCAGGGGGAGCACAGCTCTTGGAGAAACCAGCAGCTGTCCAGAAGAAAAAAAAATAGCAAAACCAGAAAGAAAACACTGAACTCTGCTGAAGGAGATGGAAAGATGATGAGATGGGAAGAACAGGGAAAAGGAAAAGTAAAAGCATGTGCACAGGAGCAAAAATCTCAGCTCCTGTTAAAGAAGGTGGAGGAAGATGGAACTGTCCCAAGTCAGAAATGTTGATTAAAAAATAGCTTATGGACATGCCAGCAAAGTGGTAAAGATCTAGTGATGGTTTAGGCTAATTGGGGTTCAATCAGCATTGGGCAAGTGAGACTGGCTGATAGCATCCAGTACAGGTAGCAGGTGATGTTGCCTTTGAAGAACCTAGATTGGTGGTCACCATGCAGGGCTTCTCCACAGACTGCCATCGCTCCAAAACCCAAGCTATTGCTCAATGGACAGCTCCTTGTGCAGGAATGATCTGGGGGGTGCGGGTGGGGGTGTGTGTGGAGAGAGAGAGAGAAAGTGAGTCAGAATATTTCTAGGAAGAAAGTGGGAATAATGCTGGGAGTGCCTCATGAGATTGCCTAAATACAAAACCTGTATTCAGCTCCAGTCACTCTCTGCCAAAATAGAAAAAAAATAAAAAAGAAAGAAGCGCGAGAGAGAAGAGGAGCAGATTAAAAATGTCAGGGTTTCATTGCTGAGAGGTGGTGAGTAAGAGATGTACAACATAATGAACAGGGTAGAAATCAGTCAAGAAGCTATAATTTGTTCTGACTCATGATACCAGCCCAATGGAATTAAAAGCAACAAAATTAAAACCAGTAAAAGTAGACGCTTTTATATACATAGCTAATGATTAAACTGAGGAACTCACTGCCACAAGACAGCACAGGCATTGAGCGGGATTAAAAAAAAAAATCCCAGAAGAAATGGAAAAGCAGGTTTATGATCTGATATCAAATAATTCCAGATTGTGTTTTGGAGAAGTGTTGTAATACCACCTCCAGCATGGCTTAGTGCCTCTGTTCCGGGCCTCCTGAGAGGTCCCTTGAGGATGCTCAGCCTTGGCTTGCTTTGGATCTGGTTTG
This sequence comes from Falco punctatus, assembly GCF_963210335.1. Lineage (NCBI taxonomy): Eukaryota > Metazoa > Chordata > Aves > Falconiformes > Falconidae > Falco > Falco punctatus. The sequence goes on along the minus strand of NC_137583.1, from coordinate 53,507,295 downwards.
TAGCATCTGTGAGGCTGCTTTGTGGTTCCCAAAGTCATGGCACTTGATCACAGATCCAAATTAAATGGAGCTTGCAAATAAATTTCTCTTTCTTCCTGCCACACTCACCATACCAGTACATGAGCATTCGTTGGCTGCAAGAGATAATTGTAGAATATTAATGGATATTACATTCCAAGTTGAAAATCCCCATGCCAGATGAGCACCCACTACCCTATGCCTATCCCGTGTGTACCCCCAGTGAGGTCTGGTCTCAGCTCCTATTAAAAGCTTGTGGATCTGACCACCCCCACAAAATGACACTAAAACAATTCCTCCAGTCATGTCTACCCTTTATTCGGTTGGAAAATTAACAAATTAACGAGACCAAATCAGCCAAATAATTTTTGATCCCCCCGCCCCCCAGACCACACCCACCCCCCCACCCCAGGAATTGTATTACTTGGTGAAAATGAGATGGGAAAATGTGCCACCATCTCGAAAGTCATCTTGAGACATATCTTGTGAAAAAAAATAATCACATTTTCTTTGTTGTTATCAGGGTAGGTCCTTATAGTCCCAGCCACCATGGCAGCCTTACTCTGTGGGACCAATTAGGGGTGGTTTTTACAATAGCTATTTGGAGTCTGATGATTTTTTTTAAAACTCTGTCCCAGGTTTTTCAAGAAAAATTGGAGAATGGGATATATGTTCTATAACTGTCAAAAAAAAGGCCTATTTTTAAGAAATTGTTTTCCTTTCCCAGGGTTGTCTGCACGTCATTGCCCACCACTATGGCTTGTAGTGCTCGTGTGCTGCTCTTGCAGAGGAGACAGCAGTGCCCTCAGATGGGGAGCAGACCCATTCCTTCCCCACCTCCTCTCCATCCCCTAGGGTGCTTCAGACAACACAGTGGACAACATCTTCTCTTTCCCAGCCCCTTGCACTGTCAGAGACACTGGGATGCCTGCTTGGGGTCACAGAGGAACCCCACACCTTGTAGAGCTGGAAAGATCTGTGCCAGACACCAAGCCGAGGACAAACTCAGGAGAGGACATGCCCAGGCTCCACTGATGTTCTGTGTTCAAACCCAAAGGCAAAGCATCATGTTTGGATGCGCCATCATTGTTTCAGACCCAACTCGCCAACGATGTCAGAGAGGTGGTTAACCAAGGACAGACAGGTTCCTCCATGTCCTGAGGCCCAGATGCTCAAAGGTTTCTTTACATCACCTGAGGCTTTTCTGCCTCAGGAGATAAATATAGTGGCCAGAGTACAACAATTGTGCCAACCATAATTGATCAGATTAGTTGTCTACCTCACTTAATAGCTGTCTACAAACTGTGCCCAATTAAGGGCTCTCCTGGGGAATGATCTTGTGGGAGACCGCTCACACACCGCAGTAATGAGTTGCTTTCTGTCCTGGAACAAGAATGCTTCTCACCTTGTCAAGATATTGGTGGTTTGTTTTTTTTTTTTCTCCATTTGCTGTTATATCTCCTATGGTTTTGTAATGAGGATAAATGTGCAATCCATTCTGCTATCGAAGTAAATTGTTGGCAGTTGTCTTGCCTCAGTGTCTTGCAGCAGTTGAGTTGCAATGCTGAAGGATGTATGTCAAAACTTACACTTCAGAAGACTTCAGAAGCATAGGAGCATCTCAAACGTAGTGTCCAGAGCAGCACTGCAAACTTTTAGTCAGTGGTTCCCAAAATGTTAGCCACAAGCATATCCTGAGTGTGACTACAAATGTGGGATTTACAGAGGGAAAAAGGAGTCACCACCAAAATACTTGGTTACCTCCCTTGCTGTTAGTTCTAAGACGACTGGGGGATAACCACGTTTTGGGCAGTGTTGGCCATGCAGAACTCCATGGCTTTGCATGCTATTCCTGCACTGGTGAGAGGCCAGCCAAGAGGTCAGACCTGTGAACCCACACATCCCACGGAAATCCCAGGGAATTCAGGGATGTGGTTGAGTCCTTTGTCTCCTGTGCTGCAGAGAGGCTGAACGAGCTCGGACCACTCTCTTCCATTTGCTGTCAGAGCCGCTGGAGCTACAGACCTATGCCTGGCAGGATCCCCGTGTCCTCTGCTGATGCAAGACTAAGTCCACATATGCTACAGCACTGAGTGGCCAGCAGCCTGTAGCTGTTGCTGCTGGTGGTGGCACCCATAACCAGAGGTGGGGAAGGCATGAAGAGCCTCCAGCTCCAATTTGCTGTGCCACCTTGATCCAAAATTGCTCTTAACCACTGAAGAAGGAGCTTCCCAGTTTCACTAGGTAGCTTATCCCAGCGGGCTACCAGTCAGCATCCATCCCTGAAGGCCATCAAAGTTTCCTGGCCGAGAATCTTTGTTCCAAGTGACACTGATTTCTTATCGCCCTTAGCTGGCCCTCACCTGGCCAGAGCTGCCAAATGCAAACAGTCACTGCCATCTAGTGACCATGGCCCAGCTCACAGCTCCTGGAAACTTTTCTGGCTTTTTTTTTTTTTTTTTTTTTTTTTTTGCCGAGGGGCAATTGCGAGGGGAGGTGGGAAGGGGGATGACCGCTGGCCCCACACCAAGACCTGCCTATGTGCAGGCACGCGTGAAGCTGATGTGGGGTTGCATCTGGAGACAGCATCTCATTGCCCATTCGTTTGCCATTTCTTGGAGCAGGTGGGAAGGGACTATGCCCCTCATTGAAGTCTTCTTAGTAGCTGCCACCTCTGGGGACTTCAGCTTGCTGCTCATATCCTCAGCAAAAGCTGTCCTGTCCATGGAGAGTGTGATTTAGGGGATGTATGCACCTATTGCTTTTTCAGCTGCTGTAGTTGTCCTTTTGGCTCAAGCTAGAGCTGAGCTATATAGGTGCATCCAACAATTTAACTTAGCAGAGCGTTAAATTAATTCATTGATTAAATTAATTAAATTGATTGATAGCATTGTCTTCTGCAGTGTAAGAGAAACCCACTTCTAGGAAGGACTGTGATTTAAGGGGTCTGTTTCCCAGGTATTCATCCTCAGCTTTCCATGAGATGAGTTACTTCAGAATGGTCCCAAGCCACTTCTCAGACACCAGATTTCAGCCTCAAACACAGGGCATTAGCAAAATGGGACTGAAATGACAATTAGTCTCTGGATCATTCATTGTGAAGGTTGAAGTGAGACCATGTCATCGGCCTCCATCGCACAGTCTCTGAGAAGCCCCAGACTGAGCTAGCACAGCATTGTGTAGTCACTTAATACCGAAGGGACAGGGGAAAGTGATTTTCCAGCTCCTCCAGGCAGGGACGATCTTTTATTCTGTATCTGCACACAGCCCAGCAAAACGCAGCCGCAGGCCAGGGCTGTGTGTGGTGGTACAAGCAGTGTCGGTGCTTCTTCTGGAGACCTCCCTGCCCAAAGCGACCCTAAAACCTGGCGTTCTGCACTGACCACCCACCCACCCCAGGCCGTGTGCTGCCTGCCTGCGCTGGGCTGGGGAAGGGCTCGTTTGCCAGAAGATGGCACTGGTTCTCCATGGAGCCGCATGCGGGAGCAGGTGCATCCCTGCATCCCTGCATCCCAGCGGCTTGTGCTCCCCAGCTCCGGTTAAAGCCCTTCGCCGAGTCGCTCCTCCCCAGGCATGCCGCGGGCTGCGGGCTTAGCCGGAGCACAAGGGCAGCTCTAACCCCACCTGGCCAGAGCCCAGATCCCCGAGATCCACATCTGCCCATGTGCAACTAGTGCAGACCGTGCAGAGTGGACTCCTCACTTGTAAATATACAAAAAAGCCACTTCCCCCCCCCCCCCCCCCCCCCGCCTTCCTGCAGTGTTTCACTCCCTCACCTCAAAGTCTGGCTTTCTTAAGAAGAAAAAAGCACCTGAAATAATTGTATTCATCTTGGCAAGGACAAGGACTGTTTCGGTTTAATTGCTATTTGTCTCTACACTTGCAGCTAACGGGCAGCTGCTGGAGATGCATATCTGCTGGTCCCAGCAGGGGATGGTCCTACGCTTCCAGGGCTCACTGGGATCACGGGAGAAGGGAGACACTGGGCTGTCGGCCATGAGCGATGAGCAATTTTATACGGTTTCAGCACGGTCTGACAGTCCCTGTGCTCCAGGTGAGTTTTGTGGCCAATAGATGGGGCCATTTCCACACCTACCACCTTCAGGTCCACCAGAGCAGGTTCTCCCAGTGCCCAGAGGAAGGTGGTTCCCGTGTCCCTGGCATGAAGCTTCCGAGGTGTGTGGTTAGCAAATGCTGCCAGGAGGAAGGGCTCTCCTTCTTCCCTTTGCAAAAGACCAGCAGTCAGGCAGGAGCAAATCTCCTGTTGCTCCACTTCTTTCTCATGATGAAAACCTGCTGGTGCTCCCAATAAAGCCTGGAGAAACTATCCAAGGGCAGCACTGGTTCTGCAGAGGAGAAGCAAGGCTTTCCTAGCCTGCCAAAGCAGGGTACCCCAGGAGAGAACAGCACCGAGCTTTTCCCAGTGCTTCCCACGCTCACCAGGGCCAAAGGCAACCACTCTGCCCCCAGACTTTCCACCTGTAGTGATGTGGGACTTATCTGTACCTTGAGAAAATTCAGCTGTTAATAATTTAGTGACTCGTGCCACATTGAAGAGGTCAGATGCTCACTGATGAATTGCAGGATTCCTAGACTGGGATCTGGGACCAGCAGTGGATCCATCAGAATGGCAGAAAGTCCCAGTTCTCACACATCTGGAGAAGCAGGGAAAACGGAGAAATGCTAGCTGGAGAGGAAGATAGGAGCTTCTCTTCTATTCCTGTTTCAACAGACATTTTTGAACCCTTGTGCATTGAGAACTCAACACATAAAAAGCAGAAATAAAGGCACCCACAGCAGAATTTTCCTTCTGATTAATTGCCTTAGACATGATGCAACGGCCAAGTGGAAGGGAGTAGTGGTCTGACTTGCCTTGTCCTGCTAGCTACTGTTCTGTGTGGGTTTCATTGTCTGGACCTTTGAATTATTACTCATGTTTGGGGGGGGGGGGGGGGAAGCCCCCAAAGTGAACAAAAAAAGGCCAACATCAAAGAATAGCCTAGCAAGCTTCAGTTTTAACCCAGGGCATGTCTGAGTCACCCAGCTACAATCCAGCAGCACAGGTGAGCGCTAGCCCTACATTTTTACAAGGCTACTGCCAGTCACACTGGTGGAAATATTTCTGTTTCCAGCCTTGTGTCCCCTCACAACATCACTCTTGTTGCTCAGAAATCACAGCAAGACAGAGGAGCGTGGCACTGGTGTCTATCAGAAAGGACATTTCAGCAGGGCAAGATGGCCCAGGGCACGCAGCACTTATATATACAACATATGCACCTATTAAACCAGGCATCCTATCGATGCCATAAGTCTCTGTGAAGATCTGCACACCACAGGTTTAGGTAGATGTTCAGCTGAGGAAACCCTCCCTTTCTGGAGGAGTGAATTGCTCTCACTCCTCCAGAATATGGAAAGGAGACATTTCAAATAAACCCTTCCACCTTCTGGACATAAGAGGTGTCTTGGCTGCCAAAAATAAGAAGAAACATGTTCCTGCTCATTCTATGGAAATTCAAGTCTTGGGCTTCTCAGGGAGAAAATACCCACACTTTGCACCACAATGAACACCGTGTTATCCTCCTTCTTCTCTTCCATCATTCCCCATGTCCTTCATATTCTCTCAAGGCCAACTGGTTCACCCCAAAGCCTCTTCCCAGGCTCTAGCTCCTACTGTTTCTTCTATCCAAGGCTACAAGGACACCTACTTTCATCATGCAGGCCCCCTTGAGCAGCTAAACCTTCCTTCATTATAAAAGCATCTGCCACTGTAGACCTATTTCAGCGCTTTCCAGCTTGGCCTGCCAGTCCCAGGCTTTGCTGCAACTTGCAATTGCACGAGCCCTCACTAATTTCAGAATGGCTCTGCTTCAAGACAGGACCTGAAGGAAGGATGGACTAGGTCCAGCCTGTACTAAAAGTGCCAGCAAACCTTGGCCAACTCATACATACTTTTGAGGATTTAAAGTAAGTGTTTAAAATAGATGAGAATTACTTTTATCTGCCCAACAGCAAAGGCCAGCAGAAACACGCACTTGGAAGTTGCACATGCCTTTTGGCTTTTTAACATGCCATGGTGGAGGGAATGAAGGGCACACGGACTCCTCTCTGTAGGAAGTCTAACTGCTGCACCCCTCCTTGAACGTGGGATCACACAGTCCTACCAAGACACCCACGTCAGCCCCTTCCTGCCGCCGTCGTGGTGCATGGAAACCCTGTCATAGCCCTCTTCTAACTGGGTGGGGGTTAGGACTGCACTCAATTAATGTTAATTGCAAAAAGAACGATTCAGGGTGGCGGGGATCTCAGGAGGTGTCTGGTTGAGTGAGGGGTGAGGGCAGGCATTGTGGGGGGATGGATGTGAGACACTTGTTTGGCCTGGAGGTGAGATGCAGAAAGAATGTGGGAATGGAAGAAAGAGAAGACCTGGGCTGATAAAAAGGTTAAGACGGGGATTAAGAGAGGCTTATGCAAGCTGACTGTGATGATCTTTGTGTTTTCCATCCACGTTACTGTTTGCCCAGCTTCAGCTCACTTCAACACCAACATAGTGCTTAAGAAGCACAAAATCTCTCAGCAGTTAACCTGAAGGAGACACATGGCTCATGGCTGATGGACCACGCTTTGCCCGTGCCTTCCCCACACTGGTCACAAGAATGAGAGCGTGGTCGAGTGGGCTCCCTCCTGATGGATGATGTAGGCGCACTCTGTTATTTCTTTGCTGGTAAATACCACATTTTCCACATGTGAGGTGTCTGAATGTGACAAAGTTGCATCTCTGCTTGCTCGTGGGAGCACCTAGAAATCTCTCGTGTTCCCCAAAGCCTGATACTCCTCAGAACTTGCATGAGGAACTGTCTTTGGAGTGTTGCGCTGCAACTGCTCATAAATCAGTGGTACGATGGCATGTTTGAGAGTGGATGCTTCATTGGTTAGTCCCTGAACTATGGCCTAATATGTGTGAACGCTGACAATGATTTACAGGCCAGGAGTGGTTTGCATGCCCACACACACACACGCAGTCTCACAGGTGCTGAAATGCCCTTGCATGCTGGCAGCTACGCACTCCCCTCCATCCCCTGGGGTGCCCTGGCACGGGACAAGTTCTGCCTCTCTGGTCTGGTGCCATCAGCTGTGCACAGTGAGGGAGAAGAGCAGATTGCTTCCCTCTTGCTCTGCATGGAGGTTCAGCAACAACCACAACAGGGGAGAGGAGGGGAGGGCAGGTAGGTGACGGGGAACCGGCTGCAGGAGGAACCTGGGGTGAACCCTGCACATCACATGTGAATGCCTGGAGCAACTTTAAAATGTCATATTGCATTGTGAACTCATGTGCGCCATGCTGGCTGCAGTGCTGCCTGTGTTTGCCCAACAACCTGAGGTCTAAGCCAGGACCTTATGGCAATACCTGTGCTACTGGATAAAACAAGCTGGAGCATGCTCTTTGCATCTGAGGGCAAGCAGCGTGGAACAAAGCACATCCAGGTACCTGTACGGTGTTCCCCTTCCCAACAGGGTTGCTGCCCCAAATTGGGTCCTAGGAAAATGGCATTTTCCCCAGAAATGCACTGGAAGATGAGAGTGCCTGGCAAAAAATGACATACTCATATATACATCCACACATAGTCTGATCCTTTCCTCCAGGTCAACACATGTACTAGTTTCATGGAATAACACAAAGCTTGGACAAATGTTCCCAAGCAAACCACCCAGCCTGTGACTCGTGCACATGGTCCAGTGTTATGATAGGACTATTTTGGAGCAACGTAAAGAAACAAGCCTGAGTGCCCAGCATCTGCAGTGCACACAGCAGAACATTTTCCTACTATCTTGTCCTCGGAAACCCGGCACTGAAACTTCTGGCACAAGCCAGAAGATGAAGGACAGTAAAAGTAACGTGGAGGTAAACTGGAAATTAATGATCAGGGATTCCACAGCCTCCCTGGCAGGCAGGGAAGGATGCAAACGCAGAACCACAGTCAGTCTGTTTTGTGGCTCTTTCCAAGGTCAGATTTTGCCTCTCATTCCAACACAAAGCTGAGGGCATCAGGCAATGATGTGCAAGTCAGCCTGCCACTTACCGAGCTCTGGGCCCCCGAAACCTCCTGGAAAAAGACTTTGCTCCATCCAGCAAATTCAGGTAACATTTCCTTACATGTGGCTTGATGGGGTTTGGACACATGAGTAGGAGATAAGCAGCTGCTGAGTGATTGCCCATGTGTTTTGTTATGGTGCCAAGTGCCGTGGCAGCTAAACTTCCTTCACTGACCTCAATCCAGACTACTTTTCCCCAGGCTGGTATGTGCAAGAGACTCAGAGATACCAGCATGTGGCTGCCTGAACCCCCTCCACAGTCCCCCTCTATCAGATCTCCGCTGATTATTATGGGAGTTCAGATATCCACTTAAGTGGAGACCCCAAAATTCAAATCAGATGCCTCAAGGTAGGTGTCTAGTGCTGTCTGAGACACTCTGGGGCAATTAAGACATCCACATGAGCCTGGCCTGCAGGACATAGGACCTTTTGGAGGATTGCATTCAGATGAGGTGGCAGCTGGAGGCTGGTGGGGCATTCCACAGAGCATTTTAGATGGTGGTAGGTACCTGTGGTTAAGCAACTGAATTGTGCATCCAGATGGAGACACCAAGATTTAGGTGCTTTAACATGCAGCCAAATCCCACTTCTACATCTCTTTCAAGGTGGAGGATAATCAAAGGCTTCCTATGGTCAGCAGAGCTCTAAAGGCAGTGGCAAATGAGAAGAAAACAGCCAAACTGATGAATATCTGGCAACTGAGACCTGGAGGTGGGTCTCCACCCTCTGCATCATTTTCTTGGCCATGAACTCTGTCACCAGCAGTCTCCTACCCAGCTATGAGTGAGCTGCCCTGGGCTGCTGCCAGTCTTGCCTTTGGCCACAGACCTGACAGCCCCAGAGCTCGTGTATAGCACTTAAAAAGTGATAAAATAAAACCATTTGCTACAGGAACTTTCAGAGGGGAACCACCGGGAATCAATGTCAATAGCTTTACCCAAGCTATTTTTACAGCGATCACACTGTAAAGAGCACTCACGTTGTAAAGGCATGGAAGTTTAAACTCCGAAGCTTTTTATTTAGCTGACAATTAGTGTGGCAAACACCTTGGATCTGTTGGAAAGAGAAAATTGGGTGGGGAGAGACCCACTGGTTGGTTGCATTGCATTGCAAAGATCTGCACTGGGCATTTTTTGGGGGACTAGCAGCCTCGCTCTTCCCTGGCATAGCCGTGTGTTTCAGTTTCCAGGCTTTCAGACAGTGCAAAGGAGAGAAAAAACTTTGAAAGGGTGAGATGGAGAAACTGGAGGCTGGCTACAAGGAGCACCAGAGCGGTCTGCAGGCAGGAATGCTAGTAGAAATGACCGGTGCATGGCTCAACTGCGTATTTTTTCTGTACCTTGCAGATGTCATCAGCAGAAAATGAGGTGGGTTTGGAACCTGCATTGCATTTCATGAGTTAGGGTGCTTGGAAAAAGGAGGGGCAGCTTTCACAAAGCTGTAATTGGCCAGACTGAAAATAGGTCCTGGGCATTTCATTTCCTCAGTTGTCCTGCCCCAAGACAGCACCACATCTGCCCAGACCACCCTGGGCAGGAATGTGCCCTGAAGGACCTCCACAGGCAGGTTGGTTCCAGGCTTTTACTGGATTCCCAGTTAAAAACATGAGGCTGGTAGCCAAGGCTTGAAAGACAAAGCAACCCACTGATCATAGGTGTCCTCCAGGGAGACAAGATCCCAAAGGCTGGAGGGTGTGTTGGCATCGGATGGAGAGAAGCAGAGCTAAAATGGGGGGGCAAACAGGCAGGTGTAAACATGTTTGCTTTACATAGGTTAATTTTTTGTGCTGGGGAGGTATTTTGCATGCTACTTTGTTTTTCTAGCTTGTTAGCTTTGCCTTTTGAGTAAAATACTGTTTCTTGAACTTTTTGCCTTGGTGAGCGGGGGAATTTGGGCTCACCGGGTGGTACCAGCGCATTTTGCTGGATGTCCTCAGGTTCCTGGGGTTGGAGGCCCAGGCTGGTGGGTTTGGAGTGACCTCTTCACACCTGAGCCTGGCCCACGTGGCTGCCCGCCAGGCCTGCAGACGGGTCGCACTAATGTTTAACTCCAGCCTGTGTCACTGCATTCAGAGCCCTTGTTGCCTCCCGCCTGGATGAGCGGCTCATTCCCTGCCTTCCCCGGCACTGCAAGCAGACGCGCTGACCCCACCATCACCTCTCGCTCTCCCCTGCACCAAGCAAGTCCATTCCCCCCCTGCTCTTCCCAGACCCTTTTCGGAGACCTCCTTCCACCTCGGCTGCTGTCCTCTGAGCCTCTCCAGAGGGGACATGTCTGTCCTTGGAGCAGCAGAAAGAAGCCTGAGACAGGCCAAAGCTTAGTTTTGCTAGGAAGGAGGTGTGGATTCCTGTGCTGGGATGAGGATAAGGTCCTGAAACAGGTCAAATACAGGTTACAGGGTGAGGGGGCTCCACCTCATTGTCTGTGAGCAAAAGAAGCTCTGTCCCTTTGTTACCCTTTGCCCGCAGCAGGGTCGGTTATTCCAGCCAAGGCAGTGGGATCATCTGGAATAGCTGGGTGGTGGGCACTATCCCACAAGCTCCTCCAGGAGTGCAGAAACCTCTGGCATGAGGGCAAATGGAGGAGCTCATGCCTGAAACCAAGGCAGAAAGTTCCATGCCAGCTCAGACCATCTGTGTTTATCTCATCCTACCTCCTTGTAGAGAAACACAGCCTGGACCATTCCCCCTGCTGCCAGGAGGCGAGCTAAGCACGCTTTGCCCCTGCAGACAGGGACTAGCTTCTACTGCTGGTTCGCTTCTCTCACCCAGCAGCTGTGACCTCTCCCCACCATCCAGCGCAGTGTTCACAACTTAACAACAAAAAAATCCCGTGAAACTGCGGTGTTGGTGTGCCTCTCCAGATCGGAAGGGGACCTTTACTTCAAAGGTTACCCACTCGTGCCCTGGAAGGCTGGAAGTACTTCCCAAGTGACAAGCATCCGCCAGGGAGGAACAAACACTCCAGGTGTTTGTAGACTGTGTCTCTATTGCCTCTTACCATCCCAAATGATGACATAAAGTCAAGGCCATTGTTCCTAAGTAGACTCGAAGTGTATTGACCATAATGAGTCAGAAGCATTTCAAGACTGCTGTGGGGAGTCCTGTGTCTGGTCTGTTAGCTCTTATTGTCTGTGATGTTTCTTTTTTCCTACAGTAGCTTTCCCGGTGTCGGGTTGTCTGGCTGTGTGTTTTAGCACATAGGAAAGTCATTGCATCCTACTCAGGTGATGGGAATGTGTTAAGGGTAGTTATAAAGGACATGTCCCCAGCATATTGATGTTTCCTCCCATGAACTCATAGACACCTGGCTTGGGAAGGGACAGATCATGCTCTGGAAGAGAACATCTCAGGAGAGTGGGGTTGGATGCTTAGTTTAGACTACATATAGAATTAAAGTCCTGTCAAATCAGGGGGGCTTGGAGTGAAATTACTGTTACCCTCAAGCAACTAAAGTGCATATTTGTCACTGTCACAAAGAGACAGAGATTTTTAGGTCAAGACATAATTATGCAGTTGGATAGCTGAATACAGTAAATCAGAAAATTGCACCCAGTGACTCCTGCTTTGACCCTGACAGGCTCTGACTTCTCATCTGGATGACACCAGGTGCTTCCAAGACTCAAAGTAATGGTGCACTCCCTGTGTTAGACATGTCCAAGCAAGAGACATCTCCAAAATGACACCAGTGAGTAGAATTTGGCCACTTGACTGAGGGCTACAACATTTCTACTCAGACAGCACAGGGTGGGATGTGCAAGTTTGGAATCCAGAAGGCTAGAGCTGCGTGATGTTCAAGCAGTCAGAATAAGAGATACTACTGAGGCTCTGCAATCCTGAATGGTGACGGCTCTCAGTCTGACTTGCTGCTTAAAAGAGTTTGGAGTGAGGTGTGCATATCAGCTTGTAGCCATTTGTGTGTTATGTGATAGTCTAATTTAATTGTTGGAAAATTGTTTGGGGGTTGAAATATTAATTTTACGTGGATCTGTGTGTGCGTGCCTGTTCATACAGACATTTTTGCATGCATATATAGTTGTGTGTATAACACATTATGCATTTACGTATGTCATTGCTCCCGTTGTTTCCACCAATTTGAAGCCAGAGCCTCACAGCCTGGCATTTCTCCTTTTTCTTATTCTCCCAGTGTTAAATACTTTCCCTGCTCACAGCTGGGAAGTCGTCCTGTCACATGAACTGTAGGCAAGGAGCATTATCTGCGTGGGTTTACTTGTTGAACAATGTAAGTAGATGATTAACCATTAAAGCAACAGAGTTTGCTGACCCATTAACCAACTAGAAAGGCCCTCTGGTTTGCTGAACAATGGGTGACATACAGAAAGCACCCCAACTTGTCCATCCCACCAGCACCGCCCTGACAGGCCTGTGAGGATGCTGCGATGCAATGGCTCGGTTTGGGCTCTAAATGCAACCGATCATGTGCCGGAGGCCGCTGCTCCCCACATTTTCATCTGCACTGTGTTGACCTTGATTCTTGCCCGAATCCACGCTTTGTATCAAATCCCAGGAGACTTATTAGCCACTACTCTTTTTTCACCCTCACTTTTGCATGCAACATGTCTACGCGTTGCAGAAACCCTATGACTGAATTCAGGAGCCACTGCAGGACACAGATTTATGCATCTGGAGGCATTGGCCAAACACCCATCACTCCTTGCATGAGGCAGAATTAATCATTCCTTTCCAGCTTATCATTACTAATTAATCCTTGCGTGGCATACCGTTCTTGCCTTGTCTGTCAGATGCATTCCCAATCCAACCATGACTCCAGTTTTTGCTCTGTGCATGCTCAGCTGTCCAATACTTATTGCCGGTCATTCTCCTTGGTGGGTGCTACTGGAAATTCAGGAAACTGAATTTCCCATCTCTCTAATTTCAAAAGAGAAGAAAAAGTGGTGATGTGATGATATGAAGGGGGAACCTCTTCCAACTGAATGTCATCAAAATCACGATGTGTCACAAAGACCAGACACTGATGGGAAGATACTTTATTTTTTTTTTTTTTACTCCCCAGGCTAGCACATGGATATAGACTGGGTAGATGTTCTGCAAGCTGCACGTTTGGTATAGGGGATATTCCTTGCTGTACCTTAGGGCTCCCAGGAATACTGAAATAGGAAGTTCCCCAAGGGCAGAACTAAGCGTGGGATCCTCAAAGTTACCTGAGAGTCAAATTCCCAAAGGTATTTAGTATAACAAAGACGAAAACAGACTAGAAAAGATCTATTTTGGGACTAGGAAGAAGGAGAGTGAAATAACAATGAAAGCCTAGCATCTGAATTGAATCTTCAAAACAAAACATCTATTTGAAACAAATAAGGACAAACTTTACATATTCAGCTTTGTCTCCACTTCCCCCCACAAATTCCTTGAAAAATAAAGGAAAAATTTAATTTCCAACAACTCCCCCTTCTTTTAGGTGCGAGATTTTGCCCAGTTCTCTTTCAACTTGATGTGTGCGTGTCCTTCAAAGACAGGGACAGCAAGAGGTAAGTGCACCTCCAGCTCAGCTCAGGTGTCAGATATTCTACCAAAGCTGAGATTAAGCATATTTTGGGTCTCAGGTTCTGCCCTTCAGGAGAGCAGGAGATGTCTCAGTCAGCCTCATGTGGCCTACAGATGCTGACCTGGAAGGACCTGGGTCATATCTGCCAGCCACATGTTGGTGTCTTGGATAACCTAGGTCCTCTCAAATGGCCCAAGATGTTTGTGTTAGAACAACTGATATTCTTATATGGGAATTGTACTGATTAGGTACAGTTTAGATATTAAGGGGAGAAGAAATACCCTTTAGGTCCCACTGCATATATTGGATAGATCTCCAACAGCTATAAGACATGAGTGTCTAGGTCAGATGGAGGTATCTAGATTGCAGACATCTACATCCAACCCAGTGATTCTCACTTAAGGATGGGATGGAAGGCAGATTAACCAAGTATAGGCCAGATGATGGATTTTGGACCAGATCTGGAGTGATCTAGTTGGTGCAACTAGGATGAGTATCCTGCCCTATAGACTGCATGCAGATAGCAGCTTGCCAGCATGGACGGACCCTGCTTTTCAGTGCTTTGCTTACCACCTGCCCACACTGCCCACATAGTAACATCACATCACAAACACCAATACAGTGTGGGACTCTTACTAAGATTTGGACTGGGCACATTCAGCCCCTCCGCAAGAGCCTTGTGGACACACAAAGCTGGATGCTGTGAGGTAACAAGGCTTCAGGTTGCCTCTCAGATTGTATTAGGTGTTGAGCTTGCAGTCTAAGACAGAAGGCAAAAGGTTACAGAGATGGAAGAAAACAGAAGGAAACAGGGAGATGGCTTTGCTCAGCATGATGGTGTGCTCCTAAGGGCTTACAGTGGATCAAGCAGTATATGCTATCATCATCATCATCCTTTGTCATCATGATGGTGTCCCACCATCAGCTGTATCTGAATGCCTAACCATGCAGGCAGCACACAGCCCAGCCCTGAGGCACTGCAAGGGCTCTGTTTGGAGACCCATCATCTGCACCAGCTAGCTCACTACTGACAGACAGATTTTCCCCAGCAGTGAGTTACCTATTGAGATCTGGCATTTTTATTCTGTCTGCTTCTTAGATGGAAAGAAGTGGTAAAGGATTTCAGGGGTGTAGTAGGCTGGGATAAGGTCTGCAAGAGCCTGTGCAGCAACTGGCACATTGCAAAAGGTTTATTTCATCACTCTGGCTGTGCAGGGAGGCATGGAGTGAGCCAGCAGAGAGCAGGACTGGCAGCAGACAGGTAGCATAGTAAGAATGATCCTCTTCACTCAGATACTCAGAAGACACAAGCCTCCTGCATCATACCTGCCAGCCCTGTGTGGACATCCAAGGTGGCCAAGGCCAGCTTGCTGATAACAGACACCTGCCTTCCACCTGTACGGGGAGCTCAGGTGCTCAGCAGCCAGGGGACAACTTCGCTGGAGACCTCTGAATGGAAAGGGCTGGGTCCCACTGAGGGTTTCAGTGTTTTGCCATATAGCCACCCAGCAGCATCACGGCTGGCTAGCCCAGTGACCGCAATCCTGACTTCTGAGCTTGAGTTTTCTTTCAAAAGGCTCATTTTGCTCACGGGAGTCGGGACTCACTCATGGGAAGCTTCTTCCAGCGTGGGGCTCCTGAGCCAATATCTGGCAGTCTCCTCATGCACCAATATGGGTGAACCCACCCAGCTCCTAGACGCTCTGGCTGACCACCAGACAGATGACAACCTCCAAGACAATGACATTTCAGTTACAGCAGTAAATCATAAGCCCAACTTTAAAAGAAGGCTAAACACTGTGAACTAAACCCCTTTTATTAGCATGGAAAGTCCAAAAAGTGAAATAACATGACCAAAATCACCCTTCATCTAAAAATAAAAGCAAAGAGAGAGTTTTCAGCGGCGCTGGAAAATACCTGACACACGTTCAATGGGTGGGCCTGATATTGTGACTACAAAAGTATTTTCGCTCAGTTTGTTTCTGGCTGTTTTGCAGCTGACGGGTTGCCAGATCTCTTGGCTGGATCCCTTCTGCTTCAACATTCAATAAGATGGGTTTGCTAGCTTACCCGGCTGGCTTGAAGAGGCGGTGGTGCCACCGGACTCGGGAAATGCCCCCCTCCCCCCGCCACCCCCAGTAAATTTCCTAGAAATATCCCACCATTATGAGCTACTGCAACTGTCAACAGCTTCAGAGAAACTGCCCAGAGCTGCTTAAAAAACAGCCAGCAGCTTCTCCTCGCCTCGGCGTTTCCAACAGGGCGTAGCGGGACCAAGGAGCAGCACTTTTCTCCTTTTCTTTAAAGAAGTGTGGCTGCTTGCAGGATGGAGGAGCATGGGAAGGCAGTTCCCTGGGGAGACGGCTGCCATCCAAGAGCTGGCGGTGATGGGTTTGGACAATGCTCTTGGCTCCTCTCTGCCACCCAGCACAGCCCCAGCGTGGGGGAAGAGAGGTGGCTCTGCTGAGGGATCCAAAGGGAAGCTGAATCCCCCAAATAGGGGGCTGGAAAGTGGTGAGCAAAGTAAATTCAGGTAGATTGGAAAGACCAAAGGTGTTTGTTTTGGTTTTTTTTCAGGCTTTTCAGCAAAAAAGGAAATTGGAGAACAGCAAACTCCTTTTGGCTGAGCTCATAACAGTCCATTTGAGCTCAGTTGCTGCTTCTGTTTCCTTGTGAGAGCATTTCACTCCTCCCTTTACCGCCTTTCCTTTGCACATAAGGATTTTTTCTTTTTTTTTTTTTTTTTTTCAAGAAAGCATGTAATTTTCAAACAGAAAGGTCATATTTTGAAATATCCAAGGAAATCTGTTGGCATTTTGGACCTGCCTTGAGAATGTTGCAGGGAAATGTTTCATTTTTTCCCCAGAAATTTTCTCCCACCTTTTCTCCAGCCCACAGATTTTCAACATGAATTTATGAATATATGCTGTTCCACCCCAATCTCCATTTCCAGAAAATTCACTAATAAATAAATAAAAAAGAGAGAGAAAAGACACTGCCCAGATCTGCTCCTCATCCGTTGTTATTACAATTCCTTTTTCTTTGCCGTGTTAAAAACTGATCCAACATGCTGCATCCCTTCTCAGTGGAGCCAATGGAGGGAACTGGATCCAGGACGAGCATCCCAAGCCCCATCCTCCAACACACGCCCTGCTCCTTCCCTTGCTTCCCATGACCACACACTGACATTCAACACATGCCAGCCCATCTCAGCCATGTCTGGCCCTGTGTTGTTGCAACCCACGTGCATAAATGCAGTCCAGGAAAAGCAGATGCTATGACCTGTCATTTACCACCAAGGAGAGACACAAAATTAAATGGTGGCAAGAAAGTAGGAATCAATAAAAGGATTTTTTTCATTTTATCTGAGCAGTAATTAATTAGGCAATCTACAAAACCCCCCATGGTGGATGGTAAAATCCACAGACAACTCGGATGACTACAAACTGTTACAAAGCATCAACCAACAATTAATTTGCAGGGATCTAAAGAGGTCTCTATGTACCTCTCTCCAAGGGGACAGCAGTGACCACAGCCAGGGACACAGAAACAGGTGCCAGCTGGACTCCAGCAATGCAGTGTCTACTCACCACTCTCTATTTTATTTCTTTTTTCTCCTTTCCTTTTTTCCACACATTATCACATCTCTCCTTTTCCCTCTCAGGGACCATGCATGTCCTTCAGTTAACTGGTTTAATTTATGTTCAAGGTCAAAGGCCCTTGACTTGGGCATACCCCTGGTCGTTGCCATCAGTCCCTAAGATACAGAGGCAAGGTGGGTGACCTTTAAAGATAGAGGCATAGGTCACCCCAGGGCACCTGTCACCCTAAGGATGAGGTAAACAAGAGGTCCTACAGGAGCAGAGCTAATGAGGTCTCCTATAGATCTGCAGACAGCAGCCCGACATCTACCCTCACGGTAACCCTTGCATCACCTTCAGCTCACCTAATGCCTATCCCTCACACATGCACAGCCTCAGTTTCCCTATTTTCCCCTTCCAGTCGCTCCCCTACCACCTCCAGTATCCCCACAGCAAGCCCACCAGCAGCACAGCCGGGGGCTGCGTCAGGGCTGGCACCACCTTCATCGGCTCAGAGGAGCTGCCGAGCCCACGCAGGGGCCTCTCCCTCCTCCGTGCATGAATTCAGGTCTCTTGCTTCTATATGATTTTCCTAAGGAAGCAAATTGTCACCAAAAGCCTTCAAATAATGGCTGGTAAATCACTGTGTTTTACAGCAGGGGCTGAGGCAGAATGTGAAAGGAATCCCTGCTTCCTTGGCACTATTCCTTCAGACCTAAAAAATACCTCCTGCAGCTCCGTCTAACAAAAACACGCTCATTCCTAGCATGCCTGATTGTCATAAAGACAATAAGGACCTTATTTTGCAATGGAGCTAATTGCATTAAAAATCATTCTGGTCCAGACTATAAAGTCCCTGATTCTCCATGAAATTACCAGGAGAAAGGTGATTTCCACATAGAGAACAATCTGTCTGGGTTTACTCAGAGGGGCTATTTTGACAGTGTTTGTGTGCTTAAGGAGAAAAACCTTGGCAAGAGCAGAGCACAACTCAGGAAAGGTATGCATGGAAGCAGGAGCAGAAATCTCCATTTTCAGGTAATTTTAAAATTTGCCAGCTCTTGGAAACATCAGTGAAAAGAGATGTCCTTTGCTGCCAGAGAGAAATGACTGGACCTTAAGAGAAGCATTTACCGGGCTTTCCATGAGTAGGAGATATTTTACAATTTCAGTTCTGAAATGCTGGAGACCGACTAAAAAGTAAAAAGTTTGAAAACATTTTATTGCACATGCATACATACGTATCGTATCAGCAAGCCCTGAGGCCTGGGGGACCCCGATGGTGCTTTCCTGTGATTCAGGCCCATCAAAGCCATTTGGGGAAACCCCACGGCATCACCCTACCCTCTCCGCCTCGCTGCAAGGCACCACTGCCTGTGGGCAGCAGCCCTGCCTGCCTCTGGGCATGGTTTGCTCACGGGTTCACCTCATCAATGGGTGCAGAGCTCTGCAAACGCATCCTCCTTCACCACTCTGGGGGCTTTGTAGCCCAGCCCAGGAGTCCAGAAAGCCCCCCTAAATGGGAGACACGTCTGCTGCTGGGGCTTATTGAGCTTTTTGTGGTTGGGCTGCCCTGATCTGGATTTAGGCAAGCCTGTGCAGATGCTGGGTTATCACTGCTCATTGCACATCATCTCAAAGACCAAGAGCAAATGCAACAGGGCATCAGCAGCTCCTGTGGGTCAAGTTTTGTGCAGTGTGCCCTGGGATGTAGGGATCCTTGCAAAGGATGCAGGAAGGAAGACCAGATGCAAGCATCTCCACTTGGGTGCAATGCTCCTATGCCTCTTGGGGAAAGTGTGCAGCCACCTCAAGCTTGCTTGATACAAACAAGTGATGAACTTGGTCCTTTCCTCAGCTTAACTTGCGAGTAATAGCCTCTTAGAAAGGGAGAGGTGAGTGCTCCTAAAGGTCACCCCTTTGCTCTTCTTGCATGAGATACTTTCAAAGTGTTTTACTGTGGGTTCTGTAATCAGTTAGGGGATCTCTGATGGCAGTGAGGTTTAGGGAAACCTATGGTTTGTTGAGATTTGGTGCAAGAGGTCCTGCTAGGGGTCCGTCCCATGGCCTGACTCTGTTTCCATCAGATTTGCCTCATTTTGGGGTTACAGAGGAACAAACAAAAATTCAACATGGGTAGCCCAGTCAACTATGGCTCTGAGTCCAGCATGGTCCCCAAGGCAAGTGGATCTCAGTGGACAAAGCTGGTGGCACCCCACCTTCTGCAGCTGGGGACACACACACAGCCTTACCATACCCCCATGTTCCTGCATCTAGCTCTGCCCTGGATGGAAAGAGGGGCTCCGTGATGGAAAGCCGCTTGCAGACCGTCATAGCACGACAGGCTGTCATTTGTTTTTTGCCTTCAGTAACACCAAAGTAATGCACTGCAACTGGCTTTGGTGCCTCTTCTTCATTTGGAAAGGTGGGGAAACACAGGGCAGGAGTGGGGATCAGGGCCATGCTGCTCCTTGTTTGCAGTGACTCGCACCATCCAGAGCTCTGGGGAAGCAGGGATGCTCTCAGCCTGGCTCTCAGCAGCCCAGCTAAAAGCAACAGTTATATTCTGACCACATCTCTACCCCTCAAACTCACTGACCCCAGCCAGGGGTGCTGGCAGGATGGAGGGAAGGGATGGAGGCAGAACACACCACCACTTTGCCTCAAGCTCAGAGCTGTCCCCGTGGTGACTCTTAACTGCATTTAAGCCTGATGGAAAAGAAGCGAGAATCTGGCTTCCAGCCCATGTGTGATTACTCGAAGGGGGGGAACACCCTGGAAGTCCACGTGATAGTGGAAAAAGAGTAACTGGAAATGAAGGTGGTGGCAGCAGGGGGGACTCGCATTGCGTGATCCCTGAGATGGTGGAATAAACGACATCCCGTGGGCAGGCGGCGTTCCCGGGTCTTGTCTGTTATTTCAGACTGTATCCGGAGGGCAGATAAATGCCAGGCCCACTTCTAATTAAGGAAACTGAGGAAGAGAAATGTGAGTGGCTCGTCTAGGAGGCGATCTGTTGGGAGGAAACGCAGCTGAAGGCTTCTCAGCTATCCCAGGCACAGCCTTGGATACCCAGCCCCAGCCTGGTGAGGTCCCCACCTCTTGCTGCCTTGCTTGAGTTACTTGGATCTGGGAGCAAGTGCCAAGTATCTGGTGGGGAACCCATGCAGAACTGGCAACGAGGGATGAACAAGATGACCTCATGGGTATTTTCCTTCCCTCTCACAATTCTATGACTCAATCACCCCGCTGAGCTGGAGTTGCTGCCCTGGAGAGGTTTGGGTCATGCAGTGAGACCTCGGTGAGCCACTCAAAGCTCTCGCCTCTCTAATGGGAGCTGCCTGGAGGGCAGATGGAGCCCAGCTCTGCCCTGCAGGGAAGAGCACCTGGAGCAAAGCCATAGGGAGGGAAGGGGAACCCCAAGCAAAAGAGGTGCTGGGTTTCCTGCAAAACAACATAAGGAGGATGGTGGTGAGGGCTCCTCTGGGGTGGGGAAGCCTCTGGAGCGATACAGGCGGGCTGAGCCTCGCTCAAGAGCTGAGTCACGGAGAAGGAAAACTTGAAGTCACCCTCCAGATCCTCCTGTGGTCTAACGTGCTGGGCAAGAGCCTGACAGGGCAGCCGTGGCAGCCTGTGCTGTCTGAGGATGTCATGGGTCAGTGTCACCCACTGGGCTGGGAGGCAGGGCTCACCCTGGCAGTGGGCACAGGATGCTCAGGACCCTTTGCGGGATGCCGAACCCTTTGCTGGGATCCTCGCAGGTCACTCCCCCAGCTGCTCTGCGTGCAGGAGCACAGCACAGAAGCACAGCAGCGGGCTTGGGGACAGATGCAGGTTTTCTGCTGATGTCAAAGTAGAGGCAGGTCCGGTGACAAATGCTCTGGGTCCTTGCCCTGCATTACCATTACACCCTGGCACCTTCTTTTGATGCTGAAGAACACGGTAAGGTGCTGGCAGCGGCACCGTTCCCTCGTGCGGTTATGACCCTTTGAAATTGTCACTTGAAACACCAAACGCCCCAACCGTTTGGCTGCTTTGCTCTGGCTGTGGTGTGTCCCCTCCACCCCGGATATAAAAGACCTTCCTGAAAAATGCCCATTTCCAAAGCCAAGCACACACCGGTATGTACACACTGCCCTGGACAAGCGGCGCTGCGCCTGTGTGGCACTGCCCTCTGCTGTCGGTGGCTACGAGGACACCGGCCAAGGCCACAGCTGCCGAGCAGAAACACCCAGCTTTTATGTCACCCTAGGGACTGCTGAAGGACCTGGAAAGCCACGAAGCTGCCCTGGGAGGATGCTGCACCCAACACCGGCGCATGGTCCCCAGGAATGACAAGCAGCACCCGCAGGCAGCTAAAGCCCCCAGCAGAGTCAGCGCCCGCTTCGGCTTCCCCTTTCCCCTGGCCGAAAGCAGAAGCGGCGACTATTTTTGGTGCTGCCTCACTTGGGAAAGAGTCACGCACTCCTCAGAGCATCCCCCCGGCTACGGCACCCTGCTCTGGGCGGAGGAAATGAGTAACGGGGGGGGGTGGGGGTGGGGGGTGTCGCGCCGCCCTCCCATGAGCCAGCCCTGGCTGCGTGCCCCACATCCCTGCCTGGGGGAAACCGTAATGGGGTTCCTTCTGCGTGCTGGGCACACACTTGGGGGACACGCATGAAGGATGACTCTAAAACTGTCTTTTCCAGCAGAGAAACACTCAAGCGAAGCCTCCCGGTGACGATATACGTAACGCTGCTCGCCCTCCCCTCCGCCCGCAGTCCTTTATTGCGTTTTCTTACGGTGGGGGAGCTCAGGCAGGAGGGTAAGGACACCAGGGTGACCCCGGACCTGGTGACCCCGCAGCTGGTCCTCATCCCCCGAACTCTCTTCAGTGAAAGGCCTCTAGATGGGGCTTTAATGCAATATTGCTGCTGGCCTCTGCCGGGCTGCCATCCTGTAGAGCCGGGGAGGGAGGGCTGCCTGCCTTCCAGCACCCATGGGTGCTGGGGATGGTGGCACGCCACTGGGAGAAGGGAGCGGCGATATTCCCAGACCCCGGCAAATCACACGAACATGAGGAAGCCGTTGGCTACATTGGATTTACACCCCCCCTCCCCGCACATTTCAGCCCCCACCCCACGGGATGCTGAGGCTCGAGGTGCAGAGCCGTGATGGGAGCCCCCAGCCCTCGTGCCCAGGGGGCGCAGGCGCCCGTGCCAAGCTGTGCACCGTGCTTTCCCACCAAGCTGGCTTCCAGAGGTTCGCCCAGGGGCTGGGCTGAGACGTTTTATACAGCATCAAAAATTAAAGCACCCCCCCACCGCGACCCCCGACTCCTCTGTCCCCCACCTCTGCTTTTATGCTGAAGATAAGCGGAAACCAGTTTGTGCAGCACTGGGAAGGCTGGAAACACCCAGTGCAGGGTGAGAATGAAGCTCCGAGCTCCCAGTGCTGCTGCACGGCTCTTCCAGGACATTGGTTCATCCCCATTAACCCACCCCCTGCGCGGCTCCTGAACCAGTTTGTCCTCAGACTGGGAGGGGGAGTAGGTCAGAAACACAGGCAGCACCACCACATCCTCCGAGGGTCCCGTTGCCTCGTCACGCTCCCGGTTGTCACCCCTGGGGACGGTGGCCTTTGAGGTGACATGATGGCCTTTGAGGTGACACGGTGCCAAGTGCGTGTCCCCCCCGTGCCCATCCCTGCGGGGGAGGTTCAGCAGCGTGACACAGACACGCTCACCCAGGGGAACCTTTTTGCTCTTGCGTGGTTGCGGGTGCAGAAATCACCTCGAGGATGACGACGGGAGTGACGTCACCAACTGACCTGCAACGACGCTGCTGCCACACAGCACCAGCCGAAGCGCTGACATTCAGGGTGTTAACTGGTTCCCAGACAGGGTGCTGGGCGTCCTGCCTTTGCCGTGCATGGCTTTTGCACAGGGCTGGGAGTGCGTGCACGCAGGTGTGCAATGCTTGTGCCTTTCCACGCCTTTTGCACCACCAATTAGCTCTGGCACGCTGGATCAGCCCTGGCCCACCTCTCCTTTGCACGGCCCTCTAGCGTTTGATTCAAGTGGCATGTTTAACCCTTGAGCAGGTGCTCGGCCCTTGCAAAACGGCTGTGTTCTTGTGTCATTGCTGTACTTGCAACTGCAGCCCTCACGTGACCACCCAGCTGTTGCACGCTCAGCATGTGCATGACTGATTGCCCCTTGCATAGTCCGTGCATGGCTGATGAGCCCCTTGCACATCCAACCCTTGCACGCACAGTGCTGGCACAGCGGTCCAGCTGTTGCATGCCTGGTCTTTGCATGGCTGCTCCACCCTTGCACCACTGCTCATCCCTGGCACATCCAGTCCTTGCATGACTGCACAGCTGTCCAGCTGTGGCACCTCTACCCCTTGCACAACCACCTGACCTTTGCATAGCTGCCCATCGCTGCATGTTCAGCCTTTGCATGACTGTCTTGCCTTGTCCAGTTTTTGCATGCCCAGTGCTGGCATGGCCACCCCTTGCACACCTGATGCCTGTGCAGCTGGTTGTGTGACTGCCCCACCCTTGCACATGCAGCCCTTGTACACAGTCATTGCACACACAGAGTCATTGCACACACAGCCCTGACACACACAGCCCTTGCAGACACAGCCCTTGACCTCCCAGCGGTGTCACATGCAGCCCTTGCACATGCAGCACGTGCACACGCAGCCCTTGCCCTCCCAGCTGTGTCACAGCAGCCCTTGCACAGCAGCCCTTGCACATGCACCCCTTGCACATGCAGCCTGTGCATACACAGCCTTTGCATACACAGCCCTTGCACATTCACCCCTTGCACATTCAGCCTGTGCATACACAGCCTTTGCATACACTGCCCCTGCACATGCAGCCCTGGCACATACAGCCGGGGCACATGCAGCCCATGCAAACGTAGCCCTTGCACAAGCAACCCTTGCCCTCCCAGCTGTGTTCACATACAGCCCTTGTACAGCAGCCCTTGAACTCTCAGTGGTGTCACACGCAGCCCTTGCACATGCACCCCTTGCACATGCAGCCTTTGCATATGCACCCCTTGCACATGCAGCCCTGGCACACGCAGCCCTGGCACACACAGCCCTTGCACACACAGCCCTTGCACGCACAGCCCTTGCTCGCACAGCCCTTGCACGCACAGCCCGTGCCCTCCCGGCCATGTCACAGCGGCCCTTGCACCCGCAGCCTTTGCACGCGCAGCCTTCGCACGCGCAGCCCGTGCCGGCCCGACCGTGCCACCGCCGCCCCTCCCGCCCGGCTCCCCCCTCCCCCCCCGCCGCTCCGCTCAGCGCCGCCGCCCCGCCTCCCTCTCGCCGCTCCCGCCTCCGGGGGCGTGGCTCCGCGCGGTCCCCGCCCCACCCCGGCGCCCCGCCCCGCCCCGGACCCGCCCCGCCGCCGGCCGGGCGCTCGCTGCCGGCCGCGCTATAAGAAGCGGCGCGGGCGGCGGGGCCGCAGCGGGCGCGGCGGGGGAACGAGATGAGCAGCGCCGGCGCCGCTGCAAGATGCTGGATGGACACGTCCTGCTGGGATGGCTCTCCTCCTGCGCGCTCCTAGGGTTGCTCGCCTGCGCCCCGCGGCCCTCCGCCGCCTACTTCGGGTAGGTGCCCAGCGCCCGCACCCCCCGCCTCCTTGTTAACTTTTAACTTTTTTTTTGTTGTTTTTACAAAAGGGGTTTTGCACCCGCCCGCGGTGGGGATGCTGCTGCATGCCCGTCGCCAGCCTTCTCCCGCGGTGGGTGCGCGCATCCCCTCCCGCCGACGCTGCCAGCTGCCCCGCGTCGGGGGTACAGGGAGGGTCGGCCCCGTGCCCCTGGCTCTCCCCGCTGCCCCCCGAGCAACCCTACCCCTCGGGCGGGCTGCTGGGCTCGCCGGCCGCCGCAGGTTGCAGCCCGCCAGGGACCGCGGGCGCGTTGCCTTCCGCGCTTCCCCGATGGGGCGGGCGGCGGTGCTTCGCACGGAGGGTCCCGTAGCGGGCTGGCCGGGGGGCTGGGCGCCGGGTGCGTGCCGTACCCTGCACCAGCGTGGGGCAGCGCTGAACAAACCCCCTTCCCCCCCCTACCCCCGCCGACTTAAGCACATGCTTCAGCACCAGGTGCCTGCTTGCGGGTCCCGCCATCGCCCGGCGCTGTGGCTATTTTTGTTGTTGGGCAGGGGACATGCATGCTGCTTCCCCCCCCGGCATGCTTCAAAGCTTATTCCCGAAAGAACTGAGGGTCCCCAGCCCCGGGCGGAGCGCGGAGAGGCGCGGAACCGCCGCATCCCGCCGCGCTCACCTGTTCGCGGTGCAGGGGCGCGGCCGGCAGGGGGCACCAGCAGCCCGGTCCGCGCCGGCTCCGCGCCGCGCAGGTGGATCCCGCGCTCTCCCATCCTGGATCCCCCTTACCCGGGGCGGGGGGCCGAGCTGGAGGAGCCAGATAAAACCCGCTCACCCCTTTCTCTTTAACCTCCCCCGCTCCCCAACCGCAGCTCTGTGGCTTCAGCCCGCAGCAAAGGGTCTGCTGGCCTCCCACCTGCGCAGCCCCCCCTTTTGCTTTCTTGGGGTGTCAGTGTAGCTGCCCTGTTTTTTTAATTTAATTTTTTTTTTAAAGACTTGTCCCAAAATGGGGTCGTTTTACGAGGGGAGTGGGATGCGAGCGCCTGGTGGAGAGTTTTCGGTGCAAGTTCAATGGAGAGTGATGCTTCATGCTGCTTTCTGGGATGTTGTGGTGTGACCGCTGGTAGGAGCCACCGGCCCAGCCCTGGAGAATGTTTTAGCAGACTTGAGGTTCCCCCCTCCACCCCCTTCTTTCCAGTAAAACAAATCCTGGTGTTGAGGCTTGTCCATTGCTTGTGGTCTGGCAAAGTTTTCCAAACAGTGCTACTTACATCTTCTGCTTCCAACTCCAGAACCATTTAACTTACTTCTGCTGGGGCTGGTTTTCTGAGGAAACAGCCTGTCCTGCGTGTGCAGGTTTTCAGGAAAAGCCCTCTCCTCCCCCAGCAACAGGCAGAGGGCCGTGCCGAGCCCGTTAGCTCCTGTGTCTGCTGAAGACCACCGGCACTGTGCAGTTGCACGGTGCTTCTGGGACTGCCAGGGTTTGTAAGGAGCTTGGCTGTAGCTCTCCTGTTAATCCATGTGGTGCTAGTATCTGCTGTAGTGCAGCAGGTAACTCATTCCAGTTGCTTGCTCCTGGGATTTCTCTTTTGGCCTTGTGTAGCTGGTGTAGATTTTAACTTCAGAGTGAACGTGTTGAGCCAAGGAAGTGTGCTGCTAGCTCTGTCCTGACCACTTTGGGTTATTCTCTGCCTCAGCCTGGCTGCCGTTTCTGATTTGAGACTCCCTCTCTGGCAATAAGGAGGGGAGAGGATATGCTGCCAGATGTGCACCCAGCCAGATGTGCGCTCCAAGTGCTCCAGGGCTGCTGTGGTGTGCAGTGAAGTTTGCTTATGCAAAGCATCCTGCTCTCTGGTTAGAGCCACAGTGAAGGAACAGCATCTGCTGCTAATCTCCTCTTTGTTCTTCCAAGGGGCCTGAAGCAGAGATTGTACTTGCTGAGCTGCTGGGGATATGGGGAAACAGTCGTGTTGAGGTCTGGGGTCCCTGCTAATCCCTAGCAATGTGCAATCTAACAAGTATGTGTGGAAGAGCTGAGCCCTCCTTGCTGTGGGCTTCTGTACATTGAGAAAGAAAATTGTACCTGGTAAAACCTGTATGTTCCCTCAGCTCTTAGTGCCTCTGCCAAGTGCCCTGTAAAAGCTGGTATTAGCCCTTTTTGCTGTGTGTAGAAAGCTGGCCACATGTGTGGGGGAACTGCTCCAGGTGAGGAAGCACAGCTGTTTAATACAAATCTTTCCTGAAAACCTGGATGCATTACCCTTTGCTCAGGGGCTGAGCTGAAATACTGAAGTGGGCTCAGTTAATGCAACCACCTTTGGAGGCGGGGGAAGAGATGCTCCTTCCCAGTCAAAGGCAGCATCAAAGCCACAGTGATGCCTTTTGGTGGCCTGCTAGACCCTGTGCTCTGGGTGCTGGCATCCCCAGCAGAGGCAGTGGGGTGCAGAGAGCAGCAGGCGGCTGTGTTAAACAGATGTCATGCTGTAGCTGCAGTGTGGCTGCTCTGTTCTGCAGTTTGGTGGGGGATAGGGACAGCTGTGGCTGATCCCTTCCCCCCCATCCCCAATGTCTTATTTCAGGGAAAGAA
The DNA here is from genome assembly GCF_963210335.1 of Falco punctatus. Lineage (NCBI taxonomy): Eukaryota > Metazoa > Chordata > Aves > Falconiformes > Falconidae > Falco > Falco punctatus. The sequence continues at coordinate 53,479,887 of NC_137583.1, read as the reverse complement.
TTCAGTCTCTCCAAATGTGTGGCCTGGTGGGGAATTAGTGCATGGGGACAGAAATCGGGCATGGTTACATGATAACGAGATTGTGTCAGCATGTAGTTATGTCTGTCTGTCCCACAGGGGCAGCCAGTGAGCGGGAGGGGATGCTGGGGTGGGAAGGCTGGTGGCTGGTGCTTCTCTGTGTGTCTGGCTCTGTTCCTCAAGGGATGAACAAGCAGCCAGAGTTGATAAATGCCCTCTGGAAGTAGAGCTTGAGGTAGGTGAGAAAGCGTTGGTGTGGATGCGGTCCTTGCTGCTGACTTGTTCCATCCTCGGGCTGCCTGGTTTGGAGCTGTGCTGGCGGTAACAGCTCACTGTGTGTGGGGAAGGGATGGACAGGCTTCTCCCTCGCCTGGGACTTTGCTGGCAGTCTTAGTGCTGCTGACCACCTCTCTGGTGCAGGGGAGAGGCAGGTGCCAGCCTGACTGGAGGTAGTACCCAGCAAAGGCAGGACCTGGGGCAGTGCTGGTGTGCAGTGGCGAGCAGAGCTGAGCCCCTGCAGGCACCTGCTTAGAAGGGCTTTGCCAGCCCAGGCTGCTGGGAAGCAGCTGGAAGAGGTTGGCTTCAGGGACGTGGTGATGCTACAGCTCCTAAGCCGTGTCTGACGATGAAACTTCATGATGTTAGAGAGGAGAAAGCGAAGCTGAGCAGGGCCTGATGGCTTGTGCTAGGTTTAGTTGCCCATCAGGGTGCCTGCTGCTGTTGGGTGTGTTTAGGGTAGGAGTATGTATGGGAGTCTGTTCCTGGCTGAGCCTGTACCAGAGGGGGAAGCATTGCCTTGGGATATGTGTCAGCTGAGACTGGCTTGTGGAGATGCGCTGGCGGCTCTCAAAGTGAGCCTGCTTTCATGTTCAGCCATCTCCTCTGCAGCTGGGCTGTCTGAGAACGAATTTACACTGTTACAGCTGGCTGGTGGGGGTAGTTTGGAGCAGCCCCAGACTGCCGGGAGCCCTGAGAAAGCGTTGCCTTTCACTGCCTCCCGGCTCTGCTCCTCTTGTACCTTACAAGCTTTGGGTGCCCAGACCTCCCCTCCAGCTCAGATGTGGCTGGGGGTGGTGGAAGTGCCATAGTGGCACCTGGGACTTGTTGGGTCTTGCACTACTGGCCTTTGGAAGCGGCAGGTGACAATGGGCAGGCTGGATAACTCCAGCCCTGCTGTGCCCCGGTGCTAGGGGGAAGGCAAACCAGCCTGCAGGAGCTTGCTGCTTGCCTGAGCTGCCTGGTATGTGGAACTGAGGCTGCAACCTGCCCAGGCCATGTACTAAAACCCCTCTGTTTCTTTCTGGGTGTTGGGTTTTGTAGTCTGATTCAGTTGTGAGGCACCCCTTTGCTTACTTTCTTGCTGGAAGAAGTGTTTACTTCTGCGGTTTGGGATTTGCTCTGCTTTCCTCCAGCAGCAGCAGCGGGGCAGCTCTGCTCCCCTTGCAAACACTTGTCAAGACAGTAGTGTTACAAGTGGCTCATGCTTACATAGTGTTTATATTGACAGATTGCAATGTTCTTCATAAATGTAACTGATCTGTACACTGCACGCAGGCAACAGGAACCCTTAAATGCTCGCGTGGGGGAGAGGGAGGGAGGGGAAGCATAGCTTGCCCTAATTTACCAACACATCGCTGGCCAGAGCAGGTTCCTTGCTGCACAGTGGTGTTTTTTTTTTTTTGGTGTGGGAAATGCAATATAGTTTTGTTCCCGTTGGCTGGTGCAGAGTAGGTACCCTGGTTATGTTTTAGGTGCTGCTGGGGTAGAAACCGTGCGATTCAGGGTGTGATTTTGCTAAAATTCTGTAGGAAGAGATCTGAGTTCCGGAGTTGAAGGGGCATTCGGGGCTTGTGACCACCCTGATGGGGAGGGCTCTTAAGAGGGCTGGGAGTTAGCCTGAGTTTCTAGCTCTGTTGCTACAAATGTGTGGCATCAGCTTGAATGTCACCTCCAATAAAAGCAAGCCCAGTGGCGCTGGCAGGCTTTGCCTGTTTTTTCCAGCCGGTGGGATACACTATAGGTGCTAACATGGCTGTTGCATATCAAGAATTTCTGTACCTGTCACTTGATGGTGGTGTGGGGCCACACGCTGGCGCCTGCAGCTTCGGCCGAAGGCGTGTGAACTCAGGAAGCTGTTGCGTAGCCAGGCCACAGCGTGTTGGCTTTCCAGACGCGCCGGTCGTCTCTGGCGTGTGTGAGATGGAGCAGCTGGTTCTCGGCACAACCCAAAAAAACAAAACCTGGACTCGGGTGGCGAGGGAGGAATGTGGCATGCAGGCAAACACAGCTGGAGCATAAGCAGGCAGCTCCTGAGGCTGGCGAGGCAGCTTTGCCATCCCACCCTGTGGTGCTGGCTCTTTTCTAGGTGGAGATGCTGGGTTTTAAGGTGCTGGATTTCTGGTTTTCCTTGGAATAGGAAGGGTGTGCCTGGCTTGTTTTTTTTTTTTTTTCCTCCCCCCTGCTGCTTTTCAGTTGAGTGAATTGTCACGTAGAGACTGATCTGAGTCCCTGACTGGCTTCTCTCCCAAAGGTGGCCTCTCTGGGTCAGTTCAAAGCAGTGTTTAACCTCCTTTGTGAAGGGGAGCCCCATGTCCAGCAGCAGCATTTGCTTTGTAGATGCTTGAAGGTGGCACTGGATTTGATAGTGCCATAAGGGTGGTGACAAACCCAGGAGCATTTGGAAAAAATAACTGTGTGCAGCTAAGGTCTACCAAGATGTGTATCTTCAGTCCAGGGGACCAGGATCTGTCCCAAATTAGGCTGGGAAGTACGTGAAAGCTCCTTCCACTTGCAGTGTACCTAGAGGATGGAGCAAAACATTATTCAGACAGGGTAAGTTAGTATGTCTTACACTTATGTACCAGAATGACCATGTTGCTTGAGACTTGCAAATCCCTACCTTGTGCCTCAGTTTCCCATACTTGGAAAGATTCTGAGGCTATTCCTAAACTCAACAGTGAGCTTCATGTATAACCTCTGTGTCCAAATATTGCATGGTTGTTTTTTTGTGGTTTTAGTTTTTTTTTCCAGGGATCACCAGTGCTGCAGATGACTCCCTAGGGAGAGAAGATGGCTTGTTAGGAGAATATTGAGTGTGTACTTGGCAAAGCAGGAGGCCAGTGACTTTCTTTAGTGTGACTGGTGATGCAGAACCAGAGACCAGGAATCTATAGGACTCTGCTCTCCTGGTGAAACGCCTGGTCAATGATTAACTTGCTTTCTGGAAGCTGCTAACAACAATAAAAGGGAGTCCAGCCTCACAACCCCAACACAAAAAGCCCATGAGTGTTTAATAATTAAAGGCCTTGTGCTTTATCGCAGGGTAATGAGAATTGCCTTAAGGCTTATTCAGTGGTAGGTAATTGAATTAGGCTGTGATGTTGGGAAGGGGAAGGGTTAAGTGGAAGGTCTGGAAGACTGCATGGAGAAGCCAGTGTGATGCTTCTTAGTTTGAATCTTTCTGACCAGACTAGGTTTTGTCAGTCTTTGCTGCTTTCTTCATTTTTCTGTCAGTTTAATTCACTGTGCTGGCAGAGTTGGTGTAATTGCCTCCTGGAGAAGATGTTTCTGTCCCAGGGATGCTCCATTCCCTTCACTTGAGGAGATACTGACAGTGTTTTTATTCCTAAGGTTTTCCTTGGTGAAATGTTGGCATGTAAAGGCTCCTTAAGACTTTTTAGTGGAAAAGCCAAGCCAGAAGACACTGAACTAAGCCATCATTGCAGTGCTCTAGTAGCCAGAGGAGGTGCTTGAAGCAGTGAGCATCACTAGTTTCCACTGCATGTGGCAGCTTCTGGTGCAGAGCAGACAGAGCTGCACTGGGGTGGTGCCACATAAAAAGCTCAGCTCAGGGTTGCTGAAGGCCAGACTTGCCTGCCCTGTCTCCCTATTACAACCCTGTGCATAGCTGCCCTCTGAGGAGAGGGACTTAGGTGGGGAGGGGGTTTTGATGCTTTTTTGGAGGTGATATGTTGGAATATCCCCACGGTGGAGACTGTCTTGAACATGGTCTCAGGTCACCAGAGGTACAAGGACTTCTGCTGCCAGGAGCTCCATATGGATCCTCTGCTCCAGTTATATGGAGTAATGTGGCACCTTCATGGCTTGGATTCTCTGGTCACTTGAGTTCTGTAGAATAGAAATGGGTCAACTCTTATCCTAGTGTTTGCTGTCTGAGGCATTTGGGGCAAGGGCTCAATGCATTAAAACTGTCCTGATCTGCTGCTGTCTGTGAGGTGCTCTCTGTGCCTGACCATGTGGCTATAGCTACCTCCTGGAGAGAGCACCCTTGGGTGGGATGGCACTTGCCTAGTTCATGCTAAAAGCCTATGTTCGACACAAACATCATCCCAAGTTCCCTGACTGCCCAGGTAGTGACCTGCCAGCTTCCCCGAGGATGTATGTTGAAGCAATCCAAGAAATCTCATATACCTGGCTTTCCAGACTGCAAACACGCTGAGCCCCTAGCTTCCTTCCGTAATGAAGCAGTCTTTCTCTCTGCAGCCAAAAGAGCTCTCCAGTGGCTTGTAGTGTGTTAATGCAATGGGTTTCTCAGCCTGAGCAGCCCTCAAGCAGAGGGCCTGTTGCTTGCATTGTTAAAAGCTGTTGGGGGGCAGGGGGCTAATCCTCCTCCTGCAGAATGTGGCTGCAGTGATACTGGTGCTGCAGGTCCTGGACCAGCACATGGTCTGACTGCAGGCTGGGCAGGTAGGAGATACCTTCCTGACTTCCTGGACCAAGAGCTGGGGAGTTAGTTCAGCTCAAATTCAGTAGGAGCTAGAAATTTATTATGATGCTGGGTGGAAGGGGTTAACCCTTTAAAAGCTGTTTTTTTGACATCTAGCTGCAAAGTTTTCCTCTTCTGATTTCAGCTGTGCTTTTAATGTTCCCTTGGATCATGGCTGTAAGTGCTAATGAGTCTTATCTCTTGAGATACTGTCATAAAATACACTTATGAAGTTTATCAGCTCAGTAAGCTTTACATTTTATTGTAATGTGTGTTTGCACTGTGCTAAGTAGAACAGGGAGTATTTTGACTACATGGATAAACATAGCAGTTACAGCATTTGCTTTAGCCGATAGAAAAATCTCTTCTGACTCTTTTCCCTCAGCCGTCGCAGAGAACTCTATTTCAGATGGATCCAGCGGGTGCTATGTGGTCTTCCAGTCTGCTTGTGACCTTAAATCATTCTTCTATAAGGGGTGGGGAGAATTTTTTAATTCTGTTGCTGCAGGATTTCTTTTGGGGGAAGGGGAAATGACAGGTTGGAAAAACTCGTCCTTTGGAAAGAACACAGAGCAAAACAGCTCTGCTGTACACCCGCTGCAGAACATGCAAACTCAACAGTATCTGACATTAATGCTGAGTCTGTGCTGGCTTGGAAGGTAGCATGGAGCGTGCGGTTCATGTTGATGGGATGTCAGGCTGTATGGGACTTGGCATGAGTTTTGTGAGCGGATTCATTTGGCCTAGCTCATTAAAATAACATTAATTGGATAGCCAGGTGCTTATGGAGTTTGGGGAGAAACTAACTTGCTCTGACTTCTGCATTTGCTGTGCACTGGGTGGACAAGTTTCACAACTTGTTGTTTGAAAGCAAAAGTTTCCTTTCTTGGAAAACCTGCTCTGAGTCTTCCAGAGACGGAAGGAGCATAATTGGCTATTGTGCATATTAGCTTTGTGTGCTGGAGAGCAACATGGGATTTCCCCTAGATGTGAATGAAGTACTGAGATGCCCATAGGAATAGCTGAGCTTAGCCTAAAAACCTGTCCAGTGGCCCTACCTGGCTAAGGTAATCCTGGGAGGAATAGACAGAAGTTTAGCCAAACCTTGGTCTGCTGTTGAACTTCTCTGACACCAAATTGCAGAGCAGCCTCCCAAAGCAAGTAGGGTCAAGCAACCTTTGCTTTCAAAGACCAAGTCCTTTTGGAAGAGGTCAGCTGATGAACAGGAGAACTGGCTTCCATCTCGGTCTACTTAATTTTTTTCCTCTGTTGTTAGTCCAGCAAAATTAAGTTTACTTTGAGGTACCCAAGGGTGTGTCTTGAGTCTGACCCTTGGGCGATGCCTTCATGTGTTCCATGCAGGTAGGTGAGGCAGGTTGCCAGGATAAATTGCTTTGCACAGAGCCCATAGTTTGACAGTGGGCTTCCTGCTTCTGTATCGTAAGCACCTTTTAACTTCCCAAAAGGAACTGGTTGTGACTCCAAAAGCATCAGTGCTGCCAGGTGAGCATCTAATAGGATGGACTTGCCCATGTCTTCAGGAATAATTGTACTAACTTCGAGTCAGAGCAAGTTATTACCCTTTAAATTCCACCTCCACAAAGTGCCTTATTTATGTTCCCTGCTGTCATCTATCACCTGGATGTGACAGCTTCCCCAGCTCTGCACATGGGAGTGTGCTGCATGTTGCTGCAGCGTGCACTGGTGCTGGCTGCCCCTCTGTGGGCTTGGCTGGAGGGGCTGATGGTGGGGGGCTGTAGGATAGCAGAGTGCTTGTGTTAGTGCCCATCTGCTGAGCTCTGGCATGCACCGCCTGGCAGGTTGCTCTCATGCCTTGCTGTCATCCTAGTGGACTTCCCCACCTAATTGCTTAAAAGAAACTGCACAGAGGCATCACTGTGCCCTGGTCCTCATGGGCTGCCTGCAGCTGGTTCCCAGTCTAGCTCTTGCTGTGTGAGCCCCTGCTGTCTCTGGTGCCTTGACTGGCTTTTACTACTATGGTGAGCTCAGACCTTTAAATATTCTCATTGTAATGTCTTCTCTATGGGTTGAGAACTTTTTTTAAATTGGTGATCTTGTGCTCTGTATTCCAACAAAGCAAGCCAGGCAGCCCTGGTGGGGCATATCTGTCCTCCTCTTGGAGGCTGCAGCTGAAGATTGTGGATCCTTTGTGAAGATTTGTGCATCTTTTAGGATTACAGTTAGTGAACACCTTGCTCTCTGAAGTTGCCCAGGTGAAGTGTTCAATCTTTAGAGATAGCTCCTAGGCTATGCCTTAAATTGAGCTTGTAGGGGCTTTGTTTTACCCTGGGGACCTGTTAACACAATACCCCACTTTGCTTCAGTGCTAAAGTCTCTGGTAGCTGACTGCTGGTAGGGTGTGGATGTTTTTGGTGGGGATCTACCCTGCTTGGCCTTAGCACTGAAGCTCGAAGCTTGTCACTGCCTGCAGGAGGTCTGCCAGATTGTTTCCCAGATGGCTTGCTTCCCCCAAATCTTGCTTTGACTTCAGTGTCTCCTGGTTCTCATGAAAACCACTTGGTCCTGCCTGCTATGGGTGCAAAGCCTCTTCTGAGGCAGTGCCTTTCAGCACTGGGGAGTGTGGGTGAGGGCACATCACGCAAAGCATTGCAAAATACTTGGGCAAGCAAAGAAAATGTGCATCCCCCTGAGTTTAGCATAGGAAGGCCATTGGGCACTTCGGTGTTTCTCAGCTTCTTTACATCCTACTGTTCCCTAGCTTCAAGCACATGTACCCCAACCCAGCCAGGTCTTGAGAAAAAGGTATCCAGGCCTCTAGTAGTCTCAAAGGAGACTTCTAGTGTCCCTCAAGTGTGGGAGCATCGGTACCCCGCTGACCTGGGGCATGTCACAGTGCTACATGACCCTGCCTCTTGCAGTGGCACTGGAGAGCTGAGCTTACCTATTGTGTAGAACCAGCTTTGGTCTTGCTCAGGTGTGAGTTATGGTGTGAGTGAACGAGCTGTGACATGTGGTATGACACCAGTGTTGGGAAGCCAAGTTCAGCTCAGGGCGGCTTATTTACCTGGGAGCCAGGGCAACTGGTGGGACTGGGTACCTGGAAGACAGTGCATTTCGACCACATTCAGGGTGAGGATCCAACACAGGCAAATCCTTTTGGGCTGGCTCCATTGGTGTGGGCTACAGGGACCAATCCCAGTGCAATCAGTGACACCAGTGGAGCTTGCCCGGCTTGGGTACACAGGGTTCAGCTTACTGTGCTGCTGCAAGCCCTGCAGTGCTACAGCTCTCCAGGGCTGCCCACCTCCTCTGATGAGAAACCTTATCCTGGAGCCCAAGCCCCTCTGGGGACAGTTCACCAGAACTGATACTTTATTTAAAAGAACTGACTTGTTTTGCTTAATCTTGACAAAATTCTTTTCTAGCCCTAATCCTCTTCCAGTGTAAGGCGAGATCTTGAAATACCTGGCAAACTTAGAGCGTAGCTCTCTTTCCGCATCTCTGGGCCTCTCTGTAATCAAGGGTGAAGGGGGGCCAGGGATGCTTTCAGCCCCTGCCAAAGATAAATCTCCTGCTGGGAGCTAGCAGGGAACTATTTCCCAGTCTGTGGTTAGCAAGTTGATCTGACAGGCCAGAGGTGAAACAGCCACTTGAGCTGAATTACAGGGTCTAACCAAAGATCCAACACTTACTTTGGCTCATTAGCACAGCTGTGTTGCATCCCTGGTGACAGTTTCTATCTTCTGGCTTGTCCCATGTTGATTCTGGAAATCCAGAGGCTTAGCATGAGCCTGAAGAGAGGACTGAAGCTCTTGGGGAGAGTGTGAAGTGGACTGAACAGGGCTTTGAGCAGTCCCTGCGGTCAGTGTTAAAAGCCACCGTCTCCATGTTGGTTTCTGTAGCTGAGGAAAATGTTTGTAGCCCAGCAGCTGCCCTGCACCTTGCAGAGCAGGTCTCTGCCTAAGGAGATGCATTTGGAGGGGAGCAGGACTGGGTACAATCCTGCATTTGTCTCTTCAGCTTGCAGAGGGATCAACAGCCACGCAGAAACAAACATCACTTGATGTAGTGGAGATGCCTTAAAACTAAATGCAGTTTGTCTCTGGGAAGCTGGTGGTCCCAGTCTTCCTCAGCGTGTGGACTGGGTTCCCTGTGGGCTGTCCCAGCCACTGCCTTGTGGGAGGTACTGGGGTAAGAGAAGGGCATCCTCCCTCAGCACTGCATCCCTTGAGGCACTTGCTGCTTGGGCTGCCGCAAGGCTCATGGAAAATCTGAGAGCTGGAGCTGGCACTGGGAACAGGGAGGTGAGCCTGAAGGCTTCATCTTTTCTGACTCATTGGAGTTTGGGACTGCAGGAAGCTTGATGACCCTCTTAGGTGGTGACGCTGGCTGTATTTTTACCCTGTCCCCTAGCAGCTGGCTGGGGTTGGATGCTCTTCCTTGCAGACCCTGCTGTTTAGGCAGGGGGAGCACCTCATGGTGTGGAGGGGGATGGTGACCCCACCTGCTCCCAGAGGCTGGCTGCTCCAGCACTGAGTGTGGCCAGAGGCTGGTGAGCAGCTCTGGGGGATGCTGTGCTTCACTTGCTGTTGGGCAGGTCAGCAGCACAGGCTCAGAGGCAGGGGTGTTTAGCTCAGCCATGCCCAAGCAGGTGCTCCTGCTTGCGTGGGGCTGTTCACTCTGTTACCAGAGCTCTTTGCAGCACTCCTTTCAAGTACTTGCAACTGAAGTGGCTCTAGAGCTGGCGTCTGGTCTGTCTGGATGTGTTCAGAGGCCCGAGTAGCTTTTTACCTGATTGCTCTGTGGGAGTAAAGGGAGCGGAGAGATTGCCAGGCATCTGCGTGGCTTTGGACACATCTGTTAATCTCGGGGTACTTCTGCTTGTGAAACAGGGTTGTTCTCGGGGGAGCAGTCTGTGAGCTGTCAGGAACTTGGTGCACATCCTTTGGCTTATCTTTAGGACTCCAAAGGGCTGTTGGACCATGGACCGTATCTGAAAGTGTCTTCTATAGGTGCCTAATGAAGCAGAGCCCTCTGGGTGGGAGTTGCTGCTCCTGGTGCAGCAATGAAGGAGACTGAGACCAATGTATGGGTAATCTGCTGATGACTTGGTGAGCTCTGAAATGCTAATAAGCAGGAAACACCTAGCTTCAGCCTGCGGGATCTGCCTGCAAAATGAGCTGTGTAGGTGAGGCTTCATTTTAGGGGTGCAGTGTTGCACCCGCTAGCCTTTTCCAGAGCCTTGCTGGGAGATGCACGGCTGGATTTTCACTGCAGCTGCTGCCCTTGCCTAAAGCACCAGCCACGCATTGCTCTTGCTACTGTCAGCTGCCTGAGCGCCTCTGTTTATGTATCTAAAGCTTGAAGGCTGGAGAAGAAAGAAATCTGACCAGTGCAATGGAAACCTTCAGTTCCCTGCGGTCCCAGGAGAAGAGTAGCTTCAGGCTGGAGTGAGGAATGAACTTCATTTGTACACTGCCTCGCCTCTCCAGGAGGATCAGCCAGGAAAAATATCAACAGTTCCATTAAAAAGTCTGCTGGTTTGCTAAAGTAGTGGAATAAACATACCTGTAGGCATAACGGGCTGAACCGCACAGGAAACATTAACCAGAATGAACACACGCAGGCTTGCTCCCTCTCCCCGTGTATATCTACCAGATAAAAAACACTCTGCATCCATGGTAATGTGTAAATCAAACAGCAGCTGGGGGGATTATTCTTAGCTGGGGAAGAACTGGCTTGGATCAGAGGGGCTCAGTGCTTTCCTAGAAAGGCAAAACCTGTGCTGAGCCCTCTCTGTGCTGCTGCCTGGGCTGGGGGGGACCTGCAGTAGAAACTAGGGCAGGATGGGTTTTGGGGTGGCTGTTAGCCCTCTTTGATCTGTTGCCCCTTCTTAGCTTCCCTTTGTTTCTGTGGGAACTGTGTGGGGCCAAACTGCTTTTGCCTCTAACCAGTTGAGTCCAGTTGCAAAGCTAGGGTGGAAACCAGTGGGCAGTGGGTAACACATGGGAGCTCACAGAAGAGCGGGATGGGTGTGCTAGCACTAAATGGGGAAGCCACCCACCCTCAGGCATTGGTGTATGGTGGGGATGGTCCCTCAGTCCTCCAGTGAGCCCACAGCCCACCTCCTGACATCTCTGGGACAGGGGTATGGAGACCTGCATGCTTGTAACACATATTCCAGTGAGGTGACGTCAGCTTCAAGCATGGCTTGAATGAGAGAGGCTGCCAGCACTTTTTGGACCAGTAACTTGGTCCCTGAGCTGCACATAAAAACAGCTTCCCCTTGGCCATACCCAGCATATATGGTATACAGAAAATACATGTGGAAAATGCCTTCAGTTGCAACCAGATGGCACCTGTCAAGCACAAGTAGACATTTCTATTAGTGTTCTTTTTGGAGTGTCTTGGACCACTCCCAGCCTTACGCATAGCAAAATAGCCCTGCTGTAGCTGTCCCCCAGAGCAGCCCCAGAGGCAGATTGATGTGATTATTGCATGCTAGAGACAGTCCCTGTGCTCCCCAGCCTCATCTGCACAGCCACTTAGTGCAACTAATCTGAACTGACTTTTAAAGTGGATTAGTTCAATTACTCTTAACTAGCCCTGGTGGAAACACTCTCCCTGGTGATTAAACAGCCTTAATTCACTTTAACATCCTTGATTTCAATGCAAATCAGGCTAAACTGAATTAAGGGCACTTTAGAGCCTTGTGCAAAGGCACTCCTTCAAAAGTGATGTGGGTTAACCACCCCAGTTTGCATTCCTGTGCTTGGTTTGTTCCAGTTAGCATTGCTGAAGTGTCCCCTTACAGATGACTAATATAGGCAGCCTCTCAGATATAAAGCTGCAAACACATCACCTAGGCTAATGTGTGAACCAGCTCCTGCAGAGAGCGCCTGCATCTGCAGATTCAGGGCCTAAAATTGCCCAGCTAGGGTGTTTTAGAGGTGTTTGCTCTCCTTTTGTTGTTTTCATTCTCTTTTTTCTTTTCCAGATCTTGCTTTTTTTATTCCTCAAACCAAGCTCTTGCTTTTCACTTAAAAATGCAGGACAGTGAGTCATATACCAGTTTTTCTCTGCTGTCCTTAACTCACTGGGTGAAATGGGAGTGCTTCAACAGTGCATTCATCCTCTTAGCTCAGTAACTTTAACTCTCCGGTTGAAGATGAGCTGTGGTTGTGAAAGAGGTTGGCCTCTGTTTCCCTGAAGCTTGAGTGAAAAACAGTCATTGCATGCGATGCCCTGGGCAAGTGGGAAGGATAATTTTTGCTTGGGAGAGAAGTTGGGTGGGACAGGGATTTTCTGTGTTCAAAGTGTCAGATGATGTGTTTGGGGGGGAGAGGGGAAGATCCCTGAGCGGGGGGGGGGGGGGGGGGCGGGAATTATCACAACCTTTTTGTTTTGTTTTGTTTCATATTGGCCCCACTTTCCAAAGGGGCGAGGAGATAGTGCTTGCCCCCTCTGCATATGAGGCTCTCCATCCCCTTGCCTACATCCCTGCAGTCCAATTAACTGATTTAACAGCATCCTGACCCTGTGGGCTTCACTTGAGACCCCTATTCTTCTGCTCTAGGTCCAAATTTAATGCTAGCTGGGCGGCTGCCAGCAGACTGCGGAGGGAATGGCTATTTGGCAGAGCGTTGCCACCTTTGACAGGGATGGATGGTGGTTGAGGAAAGGAAGCGTTAAATCCAATGCCTGAAATGAGTGCTGATGCGGCTCTTAGCTCTGGCAGGCTGAAGAGCAGTACCGAGGTTTATTTTGCCAGTAGCCCTGTGTAACTTCACCCTCCCCTCTTTGCATCTCCCCCTGGCTATGATATTTCAGCTCTTCTACTTAGTCTAGCACCACTTTAGAGATAGGTGAGCAGTTTGGGTTGTCACAGGAGCAGCTGGCAGCTGTATGAGTTTGGTGGTTTTTTTTAGTGGGGAACAAACCTTCAGTTTCTTTAGCTTGGGTTTTTCATGGTGCTTGTGAAGAGTCCCCTGGTGCCCTGCAGGCTGCAGAGAGTAGGCATCACACACGAGTGGGTTGTGGATGCTGCTGCTTTGCTGTGCTGGGGCTGAGTCTGCAATGCTGCAGCTCTGAAATCCTTCCAAGGACCCACTGTGCTGCGGTGCAAAGTGCATCTCACTTATGGCTCTGGCTGAATCATAAACTGATTTAATCTTATTTTCTTACCACCAGGGAACTTCTCCTTCCCTCTTTATAGCAGTTTATGCATGGGTGAAGAATATCACCATGCTGCTCTTCAGTCCCTGGCCACCTTCAGGCTTGGTCATGAGTTGGGCACAAACAGTGACAATGTGGATGTTCACTGGTGTAGTTATGCATTAAATCTGGTTTCTCTAGCTAAATTTCCTGGAGCAGTAATGAAAATCAGTAGCCAGGTTTGGGGAGGCTTTTTCTTATTCTTGCTCAAAGAATACCCAGAGTATTGTTTACCAGTATGGGGGGGGGGGGGGGGGGGGGGAAGTCTTATGAATGTACTTCATATCCTTAGGTTTTTACCTGCCTGAACCAAGACCTCTGTCTTGCTAGATTTTGGTGGCAAGCCCTAATGGGTTTGGCACCATGAGGGGTCAATGTTTCCTCCTTTAAGACATGAGGCCATTAAGAGATGCTAAAGCTAAGCTTAAGATTTTTCTGGGAGCTGTTGCTCTGGGTACTGCTGAGAATGTATCACTACTTGTGTGAGCAGCCAGCTTGTAACTGCACTTCTGAGAAAACACCAAGATCTGGCTGAAAGGAGATGTTTCACCTACATGCAAATTTTCACTTGGGGATGATGCTGTCGTTCAGCCTCATGATCTGTGAAGAGGTGTGTTGATACATCACTGCAAACTGTGCCATCTGCAAAACCTCCTCCTCCCCTAGGGATGCCTGGGCAAGCTTGGGGGACCTTTCCAGGATAGCTTTTTGAAGGCCATGCTTGTATGAAGTAGGCTCTTCAGTAGAAGACAAAAAATAGGGCTGCAGGTGCTGGGAGACAAGGTACCTCAATAGAAAAGATGTGCCAGCTCCCTGGAGGAATTGCCATCCCTCTGTGCAGCAAGTTGGAGGTGAGGATCTGCTTTAGCTATTCTCCTGCCTCTGTCTTGGGGGTGTCACCTTTACTCAAAGCTTGTGGCCAAGAGACCTCAACTTCAGTGAGTGAAGGCAGCTGGCACTTGATGGAGTTTGTAACAATCATCTGAAAGAGGGAGGCTAATGAGCTGCCTTTGAAGTGGGAATTACTCACATCAAAGAGCAGCCCAGAGCATGGCTTTCCATCCCTCGCAGCTTCCTAGAGTGGTGGCAGGGAGCTCCAGGACTCCTCTTGTCAGGAGTGCTGGAAACCTAAATGCAAGACCCATGAGCTGTGTTTTGACCCAAATGAAATGATTCTGCTTGAGGTGTGACTTTTTCCTTTGTGCATTGCTATGACGGTTGGGCAGAGTGGTAAAAGACCTGCTGGAGTGACCCTTACAATGGATTTTCTGTAGGCGGAAGACATCTGGCAACATCTAAAGTGAATTCTTCCTCCTGTGAGCCTTCAGTCTGAGGGATGCTGGCCTGTGGCACTCATGTGGGGCTTCCTTGTGTCATCAGGCTGCATAAATTGACAGCTTCTTTCTACTCCTGCAACTTATCCATAGGGTTGGAAAGTACCTGCTATAAAAGATGCCTGACTTCCACCTACAAAAATGAACTAAGCAATATCAAAATTGGGAGTAATGGATCAAGTGAGATATTGATGTGAGTTTTATGGCTGTGATTTTGGGTTGGTAAGTACAAACCTCAGAAGTTGATTTCTGGCTGTAATCAAGGGATGAGGAGGAGGAGGGCTGGGTGGAGGAGCAGAGCAGAACTAAATCTGGAGCAGTGTCTAGGCTGCTACCAAGTCCTGATGCTAGCTAGAAGGACTGGTTTACAGGGTACCCAAAGGAGAGATTTCTTTGCACACCAGGCTCTTGCCCAGTTAGATGAGGCCAACATCATCTCTGGTACTTATAAACATACCTTTAACACAAGGATGGTGTTCCCTTAAAATCACTGAAAACTCTTAAAATCAATAAAATTCTCTGTTGTGGGATTTTTATATATCCTGCTTAAGGGGTTCAGGCTGGAACAGTTCTTGATCTCTTGCTGCCCTGTTTTCAGCAGCCTCTGGACACCCTGTGGGCCACTGCATTTAGTTGCCAGTATAATTTGGTAAGGATTTGGCCTTTTTAATGGTTTCTTTCCCACCTCACCCTTTAAAGCTGCTCTAATTCCATATTGCCCTAATTGTGATATGCAAATTTTAAAAGGAAAATCGCAGCCAATGTATTTTAAGATCCTTATGGGCAAGCAGCCCCCTACTTAACGTGATAAATTTGGACAGCTTTTCTCCATAAGGAAAATAAAAAGCCTTCCAAATCAAGAAAATTATGTAAGCAAATCCGATGAGTGTGCTCTAAAATTAAACCTGCCTTACAAGCTCTGGGGCCTTCAGTGTGAAACCAGTGAAGATTATTTTGGGGAGGCTGTAAAGCCTTGCCTGGGAGATGCCCAGTGACGTCCTGAAATCCACTTGCCCGTTTGTTGTGACTAAATGTATAGGAACATAAAATTGCCAGGGACCATCCTTGCCCAGGACCAGCTCCCCATCATCCTAAATGAGCCACAACAGGTAGTGAGCCCTGAAACTTCACCGAAGCACTGGGTAACTTGTCCCCTGCCCTCATGCAACTCCTGCCATGCAGCATCCTATGCAAAGGCATGACTCCTGTGCAGCTGGTGGGACTTCGTGGTGGAGTGATGTCTCACCTGTGACCAAAGCCTGTGAGCTTCCTAACCCTGGAGTATGCAAGCTGTGCTACCTGCACTCTACAAATTATAGTTATTCTACGGTGAAGGTGGTGATCTGAGTTAGAAAGGCTTTGACTTATCTTGCCATAAAGACCTGTCCTCACTCCGTTGCATTGTGAGGAATGCTCTTTTCTTGCTGCTGTGTCTTCATCCTCCCTCCTGTTATGTTACCTAAACTCTGCTCTGCAGTCACATACGCACATTTTCTGTGGTGCATGGCCAAAGCTGCTTTGGAGGCCTCTATTCCCATGCTGCAAGCTGTGCTTGGAAAAGGTCTGCGTCGTCCTCCAGGTATTTGAGTGTCTCAATGAGGCTTTGCCATGGGGGCCCTGGTACCAAACCCCCATCCAGTTTGGGGTGGGCAGAGGGAAGACCCTCATCTTGGCATGTGGTTGCTAGCCCAGGATCTCCAGCCACAGTGGGAGGTAACAGCCCTCCTTCCTAGCACTCGTGCTGGGGCAGCTTTGGGCTGCTGATCGGCTGGGGTGGTCTGAAGGGGTTCATGGCACTTCTGGCTGAAGGTAGATGCAACACTTGGGAAGCCTTGTCAGGGAGCACCTCTCGTGGTATGCTCTTAGTTCTTGCGATGCCCTATAGATTGGTCAACTCAGCCGCACAAGGTATTTCCATCTGGGGAAAAATGTCCCCTAAACTTGTTTTACTCTTTTATTTGCAGATTGATGACAGGTTTCTAGCAAACATACAAAGCATCTGCTAGCGTTGCTACCCTTTCCCTTGCCTGACTTGTTCTCTTCGTTCTTGGCCCTTGGTCCTCCTGAGCTCTTGCAGCCAGGAGACACTGAAATCACAAATGTGCAGAATACAGGATGGATAAACATCTTAATCTCACGGATACTTCAATCTAAATGTTTTCTGAGGCCTTCCTTCAAGAAGGATTAGCTGGTAACAGCATCTGAAAGGTCGTAGCCTTGCTTTGACTTGAGCTGCTGCTCAAGATGCTAAACGTGTGTGAAAGCTTCAGCAAAAGGCTTGAGATGCCATCACTGGTCTCCAAGGCTCCAGGGAGCATCTGTGTGTCCTCCTGGGCTTTGGACGTTCGTCTTGGAGTCCTGCCTGCCTGTATTAGCCATTGTGATAGCGTTGCCTAGAGCGCCCAAATGTGACATGTATCAACTGGCATTTTGGCTGCACTAAGTGTAAGATTTTTCCAGTGTAGGTTTATATCTGTTTTTTTTTCTCTCAAGTGTGTGCATATTACTGTTATGATTTATTTTCAGGCTGTAACTTTGGTTTTATCACTTGAAATACTTTGGAAACTTGGAGGGCTTCTTTAATTAGTTGCAAGCCCTCTTTAACTTGGAGGAAAATTCCAGTGTGAAGAATGCTTTTGATTCACAAAGAAATTATGTTACGGAGCTCCGGTAGAAAGGTTTCTTCTCAGCTTCGTGTTATATGGGCCTTACTTTTTTCCCAAAGCTGCCATTTGCTTTGATAAAGTTCCCTTTGCTTCTCGACAACTCTAGAATAGATCAGGGTTAGTTATTGAAGTGTCAAGACTGTCAACATGGATATCTTCAGCAGAAAGCTGGGGGGGGGGGGGGGGAATTGTGGGCCTGGGAAGCTAGGTGGGAGTCCCTGCTAAAACTCTTAGACACAGGCTGGGAGAAATGAATACTAATAGTGGTTTTGGTGGTAAGGATAAGTAGTAGCAATAGTTGTTTGCTAGGATGGGATGTTCTTGCACCCTTCTGTCCTGAGACCTGTTGGTCAGCCTGGAACAACAGCAACAGAAGTGAATGTCTCCCTGTTGTTTCTTGGCTCTAAAGTGTTTCCCCCTGATTTTAGTGTCACTATTGCTTATTGCTCCAGCTGCATGTGTGAGTTAGATGCTGTTGGGGCACTTTCAACCACTGCTGTTTTGGGGCTGGAGAGGGGTAAACTAGAGGGATTCCTTTCTCCACCACTGAGTAAACAAATGTCACTTTGGGGACTGTGGTGCAGAGAAAGCTGGCAAAGCCAGTGCGATCCCACCACTCCTGTTCCTGTGGTTCAGCCTGCAGAACTGCAAGTGTATCCTGCGCTTGCAGGGTTTCAAGGAAGCAAGGTGTGAGACTTGTGGGTTAGCATCCCTGGGGGATGCAGGTCAGGGGATGCTGGCTGCCTCTGTAACCTCAGGGAGGGCTGGAGGGAGCGGGGAGCTGGGTGGAAGGCTTGGCAGAAGGCATATCCTCGCAGGGATGAGACACCAAGGCTGGGGGTGGGACAGCTTTCTTGACATGGGGCCAACTGGAAAGTTTCAAGTGTAGATGAAGAAAGGAGATGGGGAATGTGATACAGTCTACCAAGGGAGGACGTAAAACCTAAGAGAAGGACGCAGCCAAGTTTTGTCGCAGTGCTATAGGGTTTCAGCTGCTGCTTCAGCAAGTGTCATGCAGTGATTTGCTTAAAGCACTGGGAATTCTAGTGCAGTTTGCACAAGACACCAAAGAGATGGCTCATCTTAAACCTCCTTGAATCTAATTTCCCTTCAACTTGCATTCATACCCTTCCTTTCAAATATGCTTTGCCACAGGATTCAAGGGGAAAAGGTAACTCATGCTAAATTGGAGGGCGAGCAGGGTTCAGCTGGTGGTTCAGCCAGCTTTTAACTTCTGCCCTGGCTTTTGTCTTCTGCATGTCTGGTCACGTTTACTCCCGATGGTGAGAAAACCAGCCGGGGAGACCTATTCAAGGTTGTTTCTGGTCTTGGAAACAGTCTGTACTCTTGCTCCAGTATCATTATTGATAGTTTCTTTGAGATTTTGCTGTATAGCTGAGCCACTTTGTGACACTTGGAAATTGAGTTAGATCCTTCTGATTTTATTATTTCATTTTTTTTAGCCTGTTGGCTCTAATGCTGATAGGTTCCATGTAGTTGTGCCCCATATGATCCTGGGGGTGATGACTCAGTCTCCAGACCCACTAAAAGAGGTGGGATGTGGGAATTGTAAAGCAAGCCCACATGCATTTTGAAGACAGATGGAAACTGCATTTCAGGCTGGAGCTGCTCTGGTTGTGATTAACTCTAATGAGCATCTGTTGATGGAGTAGTACAGGGAGGGGGTTTCTCAGTGTTATTACTGATCATGTTAGGATGTGAAGGGCTAAGCTGCAAAGGAAGGTAAGGGTTACTTGTGAAGACTTAGAGCAAAGCTCTCTTGCTTACAGAATCTGCCCAATGTGTTTTTTAATTTTCTCTTCATTTTCATTGTATTTCCATGTCAGACAAATCCCACCTGTGCTAAAGCATCATCGCAAATAGATTTATCATCTGATTGTTTATACGTGCCACAGGATTTCCCTGATGTGTGTATAGCCACCCAGGTACAGGCTGGAGTCCCTGGAATTTGCTTGTCTCTTGTAGTGCTGAACACAGTTTCTGGCAAACGCATGTGAAAACTGAGCTAACTACCGAAGTGCATCTACCAGTGATTCAGAAATAGTGTGATTTAATGCCAGTACCTAAGTATCTGGAGATACCTTTTAATACATGATTACTGCTAATGTAAGGCTTCGTAGTTTAATTCGGGGAAAACTTCAGAGATGAGCTGTACAAGTAACCTAAAACATCTCCTTTCGTGTATGTACGCTGCAATGGAATTTTGATTCATGATTGCATGCAGGTTTTGTTCTGCAAGATCTGAATGGGCAGTTGCTAAATAAATTAAATTAAATATTTTACCATTCTCATTAACCACCTGGCCCCAAGGCTTATTTAGAATGCATTATCCAGGTTCTATACTCAATGGAAAAATGCATTTGGTTCCTCATGGGTGTTTTTAACATGCTGTCTGAGACACAGAGCTCAGAGAAAGCTGTTAAGAGTCCACTTACCTACAGCATCCCTACTTTCTTTTCATTACTCCTGAGTACTCGGAATTCTAGGTCATCCCATGGTTAGTTGTCACACTAGGGAAGCCCAGAGACTCAGTAACTGGAAAACAAGACACGCTAATGACTTGTGAACAACTGTAAAAGCTCTTTCAGTGAATTTGCCTTCTATTGTGGCCCTCCTAGAATGAAATTTTAATTCTCAAAAACGATACTTGTAAGATCAGTTTGTTCCCCCCATGGTCCACTACATCCTTTCCATCTAGTTGTCTTGAAGAAATGAAGACAAGATGGGAATCTGGAAAAGAATTATCTCATGCAGTGCTCCTTTGCAAAATATGAGCACATAACCTTTTTAGGTAGAACTTATTTTCTAATGCAGACGTAATTATGCTGGTGCTTCCTGGCCCTCGAGTGGCTGAATTGCAAGTAATTTCGTTTACAACAATTTTGTTCTTTTCACTTCTTCCACTTCTAGCTCTTAAAGGAATTAACAAAGAATGATACAAAACTCTCAGGTCCCTTCGTTTCTTTCACATGTGGATTCTAAAGCATTCTGAATTCAAGAGGAGTTTAAGGATATAAGTCATAGTTATTTCAAATGAGATGCCAGGTAAATGTCTTTGTTAATCTGAGAAAAACTGATCATCCAGCACTGGACTAGGAGGTGGATCATGTATTTTCAGACAAAACAAACGATTTATGTTGCAAGACAGAATCTCCCAACCTGGGTTGTTCTTGTAGAGTTGAATGCAGAAGGTGCACTGGCTGGTTTTGTTCTTCCCAGTTGTTTTTTTCCCAAATGTGCAGATGAAAGGGACACTCAGAACTTCCAACCTCACTATGGTTTCTCACAGTCAGCTGAAACTTTATGCTATTCTTTCAGCTGTAACTTGATAATCTTTTTAAAGGAAAATATTAAAGTGCTGCACTGTAGATTTGTCAGAGTGGAACGATGACATTTCTGGGGTCTGAGGAGCAAAATTTAGGATAAAACTGGGAAGTATTTTCCTTTTTCTTCAAGTTCTTTGGGGCTCTGTTGCCCTAGATACGTGGCCACTGTTTTCCCCTTCAGTCCTTGGCAATGGCTGTTATATGGTGCGTTGAAAGGACATACTCAATGTTACACCAAGGCAGTTTTATATAAGTCTTAATGCTATTCAGTAGGTGAAGATAGGGCATCACGTAGTATGCATCTGTAGAGTTTAGCTCCGTGGTGGGTTTGGGTAACTAGGGATTCACGTGCTATCTGTCTTCTCTGCATGTTTTGCTGGCTGTTGGTGGGTGGTTTGGAAAATGGCAACTTGCACAAATTGGTTGATGGTGTCTTCGATGACGTTTGCATGCTGGGATAACTTTAAGCTTGTGGATCCTCTTCCCATGAGACAATTTTTCCTTGAGATGCTTTCTAGCATGTCTTCTTGCACCTTTTACTTAGAATTTAAACTGTTCCTCCTTTTAGATGTCAGCAGGCACTGGGAAAGAGTGGTGTAGGGATTGGCATACGAATGATATTGTGTAGCTCTGCACTTGTTGGGAATTCCTTGTCGAGCATGAGCCAACTTGCAAATCAAACGGCTTCCTTACCTAGTTTGCTGCTTCTGAGGTCATGTTTTATAGGCAGTGGTTGTAACTCAAGGCTTGCTCTGAGCTGCTTCCTGGAACTGAGGTGAAACAGTCCCAGCTTCATGAAGCATATGTCTCATGGAGCTAGTTCTCTGCTGAATGAATACAGATACAGCTGTGGCATCCTACAATGCTGCATCTTTATGTCCAGTCTTAAAGCAAGGCTTTATCCCCTGCATAAGTAACTCAAAATCTGTCAAAATGCTGTGAAGAACAGCTCGCACATTCAGTGAGGATTGGGCTGGCGAGGTATGCTGTGACATAATATGTCTTTGCCCTCGAATCTTTTACCCCTTCCAACATCCAACACGAGCAGATTCAATTCTTAATCTTGGTGTAACGAAACCACCTCGTGGTTTCTGTATTTGAGTTGATCTAAATTGGGATGGCAGGAGTTCTTGAATCCAACAGCTTTAGGCTATTTTAGGTGGTGAAAATCTGCCATTGGCACTATGGAAGGCATTTATAAGTAACAAGCTAATTATGTAAAATGCACGCTGTCCACTTGTTAAGATCTTCTTAAAGTTTCATAATCTAATCAGAAGTTGCTATGTATAACACTTGGCTTGTTGTCCTCCCCCCTGCCTTTTTAATGCAACTTAGTTGGATGGATAGATGATCAATACAGGAAGGAAATGCTTTCCCTAGTACTGGTTGGTTGAGTGTGCCCACGTGCCTCTTCAGTACAGCACATAAAGGATTTTCCTTTTAGTTACTGAGCACAAATGCATTGCTTTGAAGATGGATGATATGCGTCTACTTAGCACTCGTAGATTAAAGCTTTGGCTCTCCCTAGGCTATAGTTTTTTGTCGTATAGACTCTACATAGTGTCATAAAAAACATGTATAAACTGAAATTGCCAAGTATGCTGAGGGTATTCACCTGAAGGGTTGGCAAAGGTAGGTCTGGCTGAGCTCCTTGTTGATATTCTGTAGTCCAGTCACCTTCAGATGGTGCCTGAGGGTCCTGCCAGCAGCACAGGTCTGTAAGAGACATCTTGGCTATCAATAGAAATGTGTCCATCACCAGTGATTAGCCACTGTTACAGCATCTCCTTCCCTTCCACGCAGCTGTGCAAGGATTAAACCCTCTGAGGAAGGGCCGCACCATTCCTGTAACGGTGTGGGACCTGGCCCTGCCTTTGTGGTGGTGAATGGATGTGGGGAGGTTGATGCCAGGTGTTCACACTGTTTGTTCCTTCCTTCTTCTTTTTGCTGAGAGAAATTGTGGTGTGGAGGAGTGGTCTGTTGGGGTGCTGGGGGGCTCAAGGGGAGGAGAGTAGTGCTGTTTGGCAGGTGGCAGCGAGGGAAGGAGCATGCAGTGCCCTTGTGTCTGGAGCAGAAGACATTAAGTCTTGTGATGTTGTCTGGCTTTGTGGGAACATCTTCTATGGCACATCAGCAAGAAGGTAGTCTCCTGCACTGATGTTTTACCCTTATCTGAGGAGTCTGAAACCTTGGTCAGAGGTAGTTTGCTTAGCTGGAGACCTGACCATTGAAGTTTCATTTGAGGCTTGTAAAACCTCAGGACCGCAAAGCTCCTTCAAAAAGACACTGGAGAGACCCCTTTTGTCATGGGATGACCTTTATGCAAGAGCCTTTGACTATGCTTCTGTTGAGTTTTGTAAGGAGCCAGCCCTCTATGTTCACAGCCCTTTCCTATGGTCTCTGTTGGGGCTCAGAACGAGGATAAACTTCGCCCATCCCATCACCATAGTGCCTCTAGTGCATCCTGCTCTCTCCAGTGCCCAGAAAGTTTGTTTTTTCACCTGTTTAGTTCTTAAACCTGCCATGAGGATAATATGACATTAGAGTGGAAAAGCTATCGCTGCTGTGCAGGGGAGGAATTGCAGAGCTGTAAACTGCTCCCAAAATAGATCAGATGATGTGTCAAACTGCCCAGCCATCTAAATACTCCACGCGCTGACCTCCGTGCGATATATAATCGGGGCTGGGTAAAATGTTTTGAGGGGAGGGGGAGGTGAAAACCCCCTTCTGCCTGAATCTGCATGCTTGTTTCTAGAAGTTGTCATTTGTCCAGAAGTTGATTAGGAGCCAGCCTCTGCTTCCAGCTGGGACGTCCAGGTCCTGAATGTATGAGCTGGGGCTGGGGAAGGAAGCAGCAGCTCATTCTCCTGTTGTTTTTCTGTCCCAACCAACTCGGGGAGCTCTTCGCATTCACGGTGCTTCCCTTAAAGGTTCAGTTTCAAACCCGCAGCTTCTAAGATTTGTTGTCTGGAGGGTAACCTTTTATTTTATTTTCCCTTGAGCTGCTGTGCTACTTGTGTGTGTGTGTGCACAGGGATATCTCCAGGCAGCGAGGGAAGCTGCTGCATTGGCTACAAGGAGTTTCTTCCCTGGCTGCCAATCTCTGTGGTCTGGGCAAGGGCAGCTATGTAACTGCAGCATCTGCTGAGAACAGACCGGGCACTGTTTGGGAGGGACAGCACGATTTATCCGACAGACGGGACAGGGAGGGGGAAAGGAGCAGGCCAAGTCCCGCTGTACGATGCGTGCTGTGGGGCTGTTAAGCCTTTATCTCCCAAATTTAACAAAAGGGCTGGCTGAGGTGTTAGGGAGACAAACAGGCGATTCATTGCAAAGTCAGATGCGTTCCCTGGCAGGGGTGGGTGGGAGAGAGTGACACTAACACATGGCTGGCTGCGCTGTTGCTGGAGCAGTGCGAGGCATGCCCATGTCCTGGCATGCTGAGGGCTGTTGTGGGTGGGAGGCTTGCTGGGGACATGGGAGGCTTGCTGCTGGGACCACGGAGGTGGGGTTGCCGAAAGGGAGTGCAGCAGCAATAGCCCCTCCGAGGAAAGAGCAGGGTGCTCTGGCTCTATGGATCCATCAGCCGGGTGTTGCAAAGTGTTAGCGTGTGGCTGGCACCGCTGGGTGGTTTCTTGCAGTCACCCAAAAGGTTGGAGTGTGTAGGTGGGTTAAATGCTGCAGCCAAAGCAAGGTGCTGCAGGGCATCTTATAGGTACCTGGCTCGGTGCTGAGGATGTAGCAACTGCCCTATGGGGGTCGAACCAAAGGTTTCTTCAGCTGGGCATGGACATCGGGGAGAGCCAAGGAGAAGCGGGACAGGTGACGTGTCTCCTGGGGTGTCCTGCTCGCTCCTGGCAGTTGGTGGTTTAGAGGCTTCCTGAGCCAGCAGCTGCCTTCAGTCCCTTGTGTTTCGTCACGCACCTGGGTGAATCTCCCTTGCCTGAATTTCTCCAGTCTCTTTTGGAATCTATTCATAGTTTCAGGCTTCACAACATCCAGTGACAACCAGCCTTGCAGTTTAATGATGTGCTGTTTGGAAAAAAGGCTCCATTCTCAGAGTGTCCAGCATTTATTATATTTTTAAGTGCTATGGCTGGCCTGAGTCAAAAAGTCTGATCCCTGCATTGCCCTGAGCACAGTGCTCCCTGTGGAGCCCCCACCCTTGGGCAGATCTGCAGGACTTGGTTAGGCTCCTGGTCAGTAGCCTGAGCTGTAGAGAGCCTGAAGGATGGATGGGAGGTGTTTTGGGAACTGGAACTGCCTTTGTGAAGGAGAACCCTTACCCCATGAGTGATGCTGTCTGATGCTGCTTTTGTAAACCTGCTGAAATAAATATAAAACCAGCAGCAGTACAAAAAGCACAAAGCACAAGTGCATCTAAGGGGTTTCTGGTTCTTGTCACTTAGATTTCAGATGCTAAATATCCTTTGTGCAACTCTCCCCAGACAAAGGAAGCTACTGAGAAAGACCATGAACTTGAATTTTCTTTCCTTGGAACAACAAAACAAAACTCGTTGCAGGTTTATACCACAGATGACTTTCTGGCTTTTGGGAATTCGGGTTTCGTGGTAGGAGCAGATGTAACAGAGTTTGCATGTGGCTCAACACTTTGTTGCACAAAAATCGTGCCGTTGAGCACCTGACCTGTTTACACTGGTTTGCTGTCTTTAAAATCTGATAAAAATTCTTTTGTTGTGTTCCTTTGTGTGATTCATTACATCTGTGGTCTTCTCCTGGTCCTCGATCCCACTAAAAAAACTATTCCAAAGCAAGGCAGGGTGAGGGATGCCTCTGTATTTTCTGTAAGTGTGATCGAGAAATGTCCCTTGTTTTTTACGTCATGGAGAGCTGTTAGGTCCAATTCTAGATTAAATGGATTACTGTAACGCCACGTCAGGGATGGAGCTGAGCTGTTTTTATTGCATTGGTGATCTGAGAGCCTGGATTTTCAGCAGTGTGTGTAAAACAAAACCAAAATAAACAAAAACCCCAAACCAAAACAAAAAAAAAACAAACCAAAAAAAACCCAACCCCCCAAAAAAACAAAAAAACCCTAAACCAAACAAAGCCTAACAAAAAAAGAGCCCCAAATCCAAAACAAACAAACGAACAAAAGTGCAAACCAACCAAAACCACCACCACCACAACAACAAACAACACTAAAAAACCCCAAAATAAAAACCTACCCCATAAAAACTCCACAGCAACCGAGCAAATCCCTCTACCTTATAGCAGCTTTGTGTTGCTGCTGCAGGGAGATGTTACCTCATGTTGTGTATGTGTGTGTCTCTTTGCCAATCCATCCTATCATGAGAAATACTCTGCAAACCTCTTTCCTCCCTCAACACTGTGTGGAGCTAAATGGGTTAAACCAAGCCTTTTGTTTTCTTCTCTGGGCTTATTTCTTCATCTTCTGTTGCATTGCTCCCCACTTAACTGCTTCCCTGCACCAGAACTCACAGCTTCATGTTGCCTACAGTCTAGTGGGACTCATGCCAAAAGAAATGTTAAGCTGAAAAAAAAAAAAAATATAAGCAGTGGCTGGGATAAGGAGCAGCAGTGGGTTGTGGGGCAGAGGTCTGGAGGGGGTCCGTGAGCTGTCCAGCTGCGGAGGGGGCTCTGGCAGGGGGGTGCTTCCTGGCACAGGCTGCCAAGGGTAAAGCTAATGCCGTCTTAAATCAGGAGTGAAAGCCCCTGTTGCTGCCTGGCCCGTGCATTCCACTGGCACCACGGCTCACCGGCTGGTTTTAAGTTGGGTTGAAAATCCTTCATAAATCTCGCTGATTGCTGTTTCATTCTTGAGAGGATGAAGGGGAGAGGAAACAACCTTCCCCTCCCCACCTCCGTTCTCTGCCTCAGCTCTCTTACGGACAAAATGGGTTGTTCCAGGGGAATTGGGTTGCGGGCAGCTCTGGGGGCCAAGCTACCTGGGACCTCCCAGCCAAGGGTGGCTAAGCATTGAGTTGGGAAAACTGGACACCCCCTCCTCAAAAACCCAGCAGTATTTTTTTTTTTTTTTTTTTGAAAACTGGGAAACTGTTTAGCAGAAACCTTGGGAATTGCAAGGGAGTATTGCAAATGTGGGTAGAGCTGCTCTTAGCACTTACCCTCTTGTGTCATTTCCATGCTGGTGAATCTTAATGCTGCAACTGAGATTTACCTAAAATAAAAATGTCTTTTGCTCTGATGGACTGGAAACATCCTGAATAAGGTTTGTTGTAAGGAGAGCAGGGGAAAGGAGGAGAGGTAGTTCAGCGTTGTGGTTCAGGCACATCACCAAGGGCTGCAAGACCCAAGTTGGATCCCTTCCTCTGCTGTGGGGTTTCGCTGATTGCTGGTGCCCTCTGTGCAGGGGAAGGGAGGCAGGAGGGAAGACAATGCTTCCTTACTTCAGCAGAGTGCTATTAGCTGTCACTCATAACCCGCGCGGGTCCTGTGCCTTGCACGAGTGGGAATTGCTGCAGCAGCTCCAAGTATTTACTTGTGGTGCTTCTGATTGCCGCAGCGCAAAAATAGCTGTTCCTCATGGCACCTTGGTCTGTAGGTCCCACTCAGGAATGCACCATAATGAGAACATCTCCAGCCTGCCACATCTGAACGGAGTTACATATTCCCTGCTCGTTCACTGAAGGATTTCTCCTTCGGTTGCTAAATTTTGCCCTCATATACCGTGTGCCAAACTTTTTTTGGTAACTTGTACAGGAGAAGCTGAGGGCGTGTTTTGGCTGGGGATTGCATGGAAGCTTATTTACACACGCAGCAGCCATCCTGTATCTGGGAGGCAACCATCTGCATCTTATCCCATTCACAGAAAAATCCCTTCTGAACTGATGTGCTGACCCCTTTGTAAGGGTGTGAGATCCAGGTCTCTTCTCCATGCAGGGTGGCTGGCCTGGGGGGGATTTCACTTGCTTGGGCAGCTGCATGCAGCAGCCTGGGAGAAGTCCTCTGACTTCTGTGTGAACTTCAGCTAAGGCTAAAATGGGAAACTCAGGCATAAATGATCTCTGTGGTAACACCTGGGCCTGAAAAGAGCTTAACTACTCAGGATCAGAGTGGCTGCTATGAGTGGTAGAAGCAGTCAGGAAAGAGGTCTTGGAAAGGGAAGAGCTGGAGGTTTGCACCAGAAAATTCTTTCTTCCAGAGGCAGCTGTCACTTCGCTTTTTGCTGGATGTCAGAAATAACTCTTGATAAGACCCAAGAGCCTGGCAGGTATGTGTAGCAGGATCCTTACATGCCCATCACTCCATCCCTTTGCCTAAGATGCTCAGAGAAGAGGACCAGGGGAAACCTACTGCATAGATCTATCTGGGAAAAAAGGAGTGATTGAAGTTTGAATGACTGAAGCCTACAAGAATCTGCACCTTTGTCTCCTTCAAAAAATAATACCCGTTTGAGCATACTTCATCAGGAGCCTGATGCTCCCGTCCCTGGTAAGTGGGATCTACTGGGTTGAAAATGCCCCCATGGTGTAGCTTTCCTCTCTCTAATTCCTGCTGCTCAGAAGCAGATCCAAGGACTTGTAGGCATTTTCCTCTGTCAAACACATGCTCTCTGGAGCATGTGTAGGGTATGGCTGCTGTCCACCTGCATGCAGTGAGGTTGCAGGGCTCCTACCGTGTCTTGGTGGAAGTGTAATGTTGTAGTGGTCTCTGTGGTGGGGGCTGTTACTTGTTTCTTTGCAACTAGAAGCTACAGTTGAGATCTGGGCACTATTGACTAATGAGGAAGCCCATGTTTAGGGGGTTGCCACCTGAAGAAAAGCTCTGTGTACGTTTGTACCATGCTATTGAGAAGATAAGGATCAAAGTAGCAGTTGGGGCATAACTGTGATGAAAATAGCTGTATTCGTTACTTATGCTTCCAGATATTTTTTTTTTGCTTTGTTTAATGTTCTTCAGCAGCAAGACACCTTTATTTATGGAGAATGACATGGAGGGCAAAAAGGAGGGGTGAGTACAAAGTGGAGAGTTGGTTAGGAATGAAGGAAACGAACCCTAGCCTGTCTGTAAGGGGCAGTGGTCTGTGGGTGGCAAATAGAGGAACCCTTGTAAAGTGCCAGGATAGATGGAATCTTAGCAAAGCTGTTTCTGATTTCTAGGTGGAGTTTAAGCTGTTTGGCTCTGTCCTGTAAAGCCCTAGATGAGTCTACATTTTCTCGGGCTGGGAGAAACACTTTTCCTCCTGTCACCTTCTCTGACCTTCACAATGTCACAGTACTGTGCCAGAGATCGGTGGAAAAATTACACTGAGGAAGGGTTGAGCCAGAAGTGGATAACCCTAACAGAGCAATCTCCATGAACGGACTTATCCTGCAATCTCAGCAAGTGTTACTGTGGAAGCCAAAAAATCCTTGCTGAGGTTTGGAGAATACATTACTTTTTTGCAAGGGCTTAAAGGAATATGGGATTTTTTTTTTTTTTTTTTTTTTTTGCATGGCTATATATTAGCCAAAAGAAGAAACCTTTGGCTTTTTAGCTCGCAGAATGGCAGAGAACTTTGAAACTAGCATAGGCTTTTGATTTTGTGGTCTAAGCAAGGCAGCAATAGAATGAATGCCTGAACGCTGGGGTGAGCAATGCATCTTGAGGCAAAAATATTTCATCCTGACTTTGAGGGGTAGAAATAAAACAGAGAGCCAACTATTTAGTAGCAAAGAGGAGAAAGCCTTCTCTGATCCCAAATGATGTGGGCATCCACCAGTTCTTCTGACAGCCTTGGGAAGAGCAGAATTGAGGTTGATGAGCACTCTTCAGATGATTCCCTCCAAAGGGCGCTTAGTGTGAGCACAATGGTGACACTTGTGCTTGTGAACACTTAAAAAAAACTAAACAGCACAGTGCAGAAGGGGAGAGTTGATTCTTTGATGGCCATCTTTTGCTCCAAATATCAACTTTTAATCACTCACCATGGAATTCAGTGTTTTCTTGGACTTTTGGCTTCTTTATACTTCGAATAGCAATTAGCCTTTGTGGGATGGGGGGGACCACGGTAAATCAATTTAGGAGAGCTTCTTCACGGTGTGGGAGTGTGGTGGTGTGGGAGAGAGGGCAACTGAAGGTTGTTGGGTGTAAAAAATAATAGTACAGGGCTGGTGTCCAGCATAACTCAGTCTCTTTGAGTTGTGAAGTCATTCATTTAGATGTTGCAGTAGAGATTAGTGTTCAAGTTGTCAGCTTTTCACAAAAATTATTATTATTAAAGAAAGGAAAGAGAAGAAGAAAGATTGGAAGAGTAGAATACTGCAGGAAAAAACGGTTATGTAAAAAGTGAAAATAAAATCAATTGGGCCATTGTACAGATGTACCAAAGAAATCTCCCAACAGAGAAGGAAGCACTAGGGTAGGAATGCAATATTTCAGCAGGCCTGTCATTCCAGACGGGTATGCAGAGGCGTTTCCTTGCAGGGAAGCAGCTCACCTTGGCTGACATCTCTGGTGGCACTTGCAAAGAAAACTCTTCAGCATGTCAAGCGAGAGTGCACTGACAGGTCTATGCAGGCACCTTACTTCTGTCTTGACCCCTTCAAATTCTCATCAGGAAAATCCCCGGTTAAACAAGGGAAAACACAGGGACACTGATGCAAGTGTGAGCTGACGAGACAATAAAAGCTCTTGACTTTAGAGCTGAGCTGGAAGCAGGACCCACCTTGGATTGCCTCTCTGGAAGGTCAGTGATTCCGTGGTGCTACAGATAAAACCTGGCTGTGCGGCTGTCTGTGGGTTGTGCAGTGGCAGGGGCTGTGCCTGGGACCTCTCCCAAGCCTTGGTGATTGGAGCCTGAGCTCCAGGACAGCAAAGCAATAAGCCATGTTTGACATGAAGTTCACAACCGAGGCAGCCGAATGGCACCAGTGGTGCATGCGCAAATTGGACAGGTCTTATATCTGGTGATAATAAACCTTTCCTGGCATCAAACTAGTGGCAAAACTGGAAGGAGAATAGTGCAAGCGATGTTGCAAAGGTTCCTCTCAGCTAAGTGGGTATGGCACTGGACAAGCAGGTCCTTCCTGAGGTCTGGACAGTGCAAGTGTGCCACTCGGAGCACAAGTCAGGCAAGGTGCACAGAAGATTAGGTCACAGTCTGAAACAGAAACGGTCTTTTGACTTTGTAGATACATACTGCTGTCGTAGGAGCCAGAGTTAAAGCTTCCTGGGTTGTGTGCAATGAGCTGTTTGGTCTCTCTCCAGGTTCCTAGTTGACAAACACACCTTCATCTCACACTTGGCCCCCTTGATCCACTAGAACACAATTGCAGAGGGCTGGCTGGCAGTTTAATTGTAACAGTTGTGGATTGGGTGTGTATAAAAATAATAAAAAAAAACAACCAACACAACACCCCCCCACCCCCCCCTTCCTGAAAAATTTCCTTGGAAGGAACAGCTTGGCCTTTGTGAGGAGCTGAGAAAGCATCCGACTGACACCGTTGCCTTACGGGACCTCACTCAGCCTAGGTTGCATAAAAGAGCTTTATAGGATTATAAAGGTTCCATGCAGCGGCAGCTCCCAGGCAGTGTGTCAGGTGGGGCACTGGCTCCCCCCGGCTCTGCCTGCACTTGTTTATTATTGATGCCACGCTCTGAGAAGTGCCATCTCGCCCGTCTTCCCAGGGCTGCTGGAACACGTGTGCAGAGCTGGGGCTGCTGCTTTGGTCTGCTCCCCTGCTGAAATGGGCACACGTCCAGCGCTGGGGGGGTTGGAAATGTGTGTGTGTGAACGTGTGCTGGTTTTGCTCGTGGAAGTCTTCACCTGGAAGAGCTGCATTACTTGTTGGCTAGGAAAAGCCCCTTTCCCCTAAAATTACTCCTTGTTTTTTTCTGGAGATGCTTTCCCCAATCCATTTGCTTTGCTCTGATTCAGACCAGCTTGAACACCCGTGAAATCAGTCCGAGCAACAAGCCAGGTGGTGATGGATGGGTCTCTGTTCAGCGTGCGTGTTGCGTTGCTTGTTTTTCACCAGTTTGGATGTTCATGGCCCCTTTTCTTTAATGAAGGAGGACTGGTCAGAGCTGGGTCAGGAAGTGGGAGGTGGAAAAAAGTGGTGTTCTACTGTCTCTGTGGGACATCTTGTTGGTGTCTTGTCTCTGGGTTGTTTTCTCGGGAAGGGGTGAAGTGGGTGGCTGCATGCTGCCCAGCTTTCTCGGCTCACTGTGGCTGTTACCCATGTGTCCCACATACCAGAGCTGGTGAGCTCCTACCTAAGGCTTTTGCACGGAGCAGTGAAAATGGACATTGCGGACATAGTTCGTTTAATGCTTCAGTTTTCTATTGTTTCCCAGGACTCTCCATCCACTAGTTGTAAGTGGCTGCTGGAGGCTTCTCCTCTGGCACTGTGCAGCACCACAGACCCTATTTTCTACCTTCTTCCTATCCCCAGCTCTGTTTTGTTTTTATTTTTATTTAGGTGACTTTATTGGAGAGAGATGCCATTGGGCTGTGCTATCAGCAAGTTCTGCAAGGCTGTCCCATGGGAAGCCATACTTCAACATATCTCAAAGCCAAGCAGCTAAGGGGGAGGGTGGGGAAGGGGTTCAAAGTCACCAATTGCTCTGCAGAAATCTTGTCTGTAGGATCAGTTCTGGTGTCCCTCCTTGCTGTGATGGTCATCTGCTACATGATACTCGGAGTTTGTTTTCCAGGACGTTTAGCTGAACAGTACCTGCTCAGCTGGGAAGGTAAACTGGGGAGGGGGAGCTGTAGAAAATGCTTTTATGAGTCAGTCACCTTTGCCAGCTGAGGACTTCTTACACCAGCTGTGAAAGCTTGCAGGAGTGAACTTTTGGAGCAGAAATATTGAGGAAGGGCAGGAGTGAATGTCCTGGAGACTGTTACAGGTCTCTACTACGGCAAGGCTTAGACCAAGCCACCTTTCTGATGAACAAGCCTTCTCAGAGCTTCAGTTAATGAGGCACCAGGGCTGGAGGATGTCCTGTCTCCTTGGGGAACAGTCAAAACCAAGTCCATACCCTGTCCCGGGCGAGACAGAGCAAACCCATAAGGGTTAACATTTGTCAGTGCTTCAGATGGAGCTTGCTGTTTGGCCTTTTGGGTGTTTTTATCACTTTTGGGGAGCAGAATTTGAGGAAAACCCAAAATGTTTGGAAATTTACACTGGTTTACACCAGTTTTCCATGTTTCCCACAAATCACTGTCTCTTCATGCTTACCATTGAGTGTTGTTTTTTTTTTTTTTTTTTTTTCCTGGAAATGCTAATACTTTTGAAGGTAACTGAAGGAGAACATTTCTTTGCCCATCTCTTCTAAAAAATCCAGGCTCCAAACCCAGCTGGGTGGGTTTTTTTTCCTCCCTTCTTTAGACATCTAAACGTGAAATCACCTTGCCAAGTTATCAGTAATGATTGGATCTGTGCTGGTTGTCATTGGCTGTGGCTCAGGTCAGGCTTCTATACCCATTGTGCAGGGAGGTTTGGGAGTTAAAGCATCCCAGCTGCTTGACCTTGGGGACTGGGCTCCTGGCAGGATGCACCCCGCTCATTAGAGAGAAATCTTCATTAAAAAAAAACAAATCACTGTCTCTGCAGGACAGGTAGGGGTTTAAAGGGTTTCCAGGGTGAATCTGCATTCAGCAAAGGTGTGTGCTCCCCTCCTATGCCTGTCACCTTGTTCCCCCCACTGGTCCTTCAGCAATGAAGACGCCTGAGCCTGTGACCCATCCCTGCGCTCGCCTCTGCAGGACTGCAGCATTCCAGCGTGTTTTTCAATTCTGGCTTTATGCAATTCTTCCTTTTTGGCTGGGGAAACTCGTCTTCAGGTCCTTCGAAGCCCTGCATAGTGATTCCCATTGACTGCGTGGACTGGCACCTAGCCGGAAAAGGGCAGAGCCAGGACAGTGGGGTGCGGGCAGCCTGGCCAACAAACCGCTCATGAGCCCTGCAGATGTTCCTGCAGCCTCTCTGCTCCCTGGGGCTGATGCCAGCCTGGTCCTCTTCCAGCAGTTCGTCACTTGACACCAGGAACAGTACGCTGGCTTCTTTGTTGCATTGTACAAGTCAAGGACTTGTGCCTGGAGAAGGCAGGGAGGGGAGAAGGCAGTGAGTGGGACACAAATGTCTTCAGGTCATTTTTTTTAGGTTTTGAGCTCATTCTGCCTTGTAAAAGCTGTTGGCATGTCTCCTGGAAAGTGTATCCTGCTCTTGAGCCTCAGGCAGCGGCTTGCTAGGTTTTATGTCAGGATCTCTTCTGCTGAGGGCAGGGTGGCTGTGTGTGTGCTGTCTTGGTGCGTCTCTTGGGGTCTGGTGGGACAGATAATTCTCCATCCCTTCCCAAGCCAGTTCTGGCTCTGCTTGATATGCTAAAAGGACTTTTTTTGGTTTGTGCACAGGAGAGTGACTGTAGGGCTTTTCTATTTTTACTAGTTTCCCAAGCTCACGCCGTTAGGTACCTTCCATTATTCCTTTCCAATTTCAATTTTCAGCGGAGTCCTGTGGTGGAAATTGCCAAGATCTTAGGTACAAACAAGCTCTATGGGAACTATGAAGAACTATCCAAATATTGCTTCTTACCCTTCTTCTCTTGCACACACGCTGCAGAGAGCTGCACTACAAAACCGCTCCTTGCCCAGACATCAGCAAGTCCCCGTGGGTGCTCAGCCGGGGAGAGCCTGGTCCCACCACGGCCCCACGTCTACTGCTGTGTCACTCTCTCCTCATGCTGTGCCCCTCTGTTCCTCTGCAGGCTGACAGGGAACGAACCCCTGACCATCCTCCCTCTGACCTCAGAAATGGAGGAAGCTGCCGTCAAAGCCCACTACAAAGTCTGTGACCGCCTGAAGCTGGAGAAGAAGCAGCGCAGGATGTGCCGGCGGGACCCCGGCGTGGCCGAGACCCTGATGGAGGCGATCAGCATGAGCGCGCTGGAATGCCAGTACCAGTTTCGCTTCGAGCGCTGGAACTGCACCCTGGAGGGTCGCTACCGGGCCAGCTTGCTAAAGAGAGGTGAGCAGGGTGGGGGTCCTGGTTGGGGGTGCTGGCATCCCCGTCAGCCATCGGCTTCCCTGGCATCTTGCAGGGTGGTCATCCTGGCACAACCCTTGTCAGCAGTGGGTCACCTCCTCCCCAGAGGTCCACAAAGAGCTTGCAGAAGTTAAACGCGAAGCTAGGCTCGGCTCACCCGTGATGGTGCGCAGCAGGCAAAGGGCGTGCTATATGGTGGCAGCTTCGGTGCTTGTAACTAGCGAAGCAACCCCTGTCTGCTTCCCACTGCTGGCCGCGGCTCATCTCTGTGGAGGCTGGAGGTGTTTGTGCGTGTCTGCAGCCAGCAGCTACATTTGTGCCTCACTTCTGCTGGAAGATGAGCTCTAGCTGGAGGGGAAGGTGCTGAAGTTCCCAAAGCTGTTAGTTCCCAAAGCTCTCCCCTCTTTTTTTTTTCTTTTTTTTTTTTTTTTTTCTGGTCTTATTTATTATAGAATAATAAATTGGACCAGAAAATTATTAAGGAAGGAGGTTGAGAAAACTCCTTGTTTAGGGAACTAAGGCAAAATGGACTGTTCTGTGCTGCCCTGTCAGTGGGGGCAAGCGGACCCCTGTTGTCGTGCAGGGCAAAATGTGAACGTGTGTGTCATTACTGCTGTAGTCAGGGCAAAGCTCCCTGGCTGCCAGTGGTGGGCAATTCCCACACCCCTTCCCAGCAGCTCAAGTGGAGATGACCAGAAGCTGAGAAAGTGTTGGAGGAGCAGGTGGTATTTTTTTCTCCTTCCTTTGTGTTACCTCATATAATCCAGTTTCCTGCACCCTTCCAGTAAAATCCAGTTCTGATTTCTGCACTGCAGCTAACAGTGCAGCCAGGACTATTTTACAGATCGCTTGCATGGGTCCTGAGGGCTTTACTGACTTCCAGAAAGTCCCACACTCAGCGATGGAGCTGGACCTAGAAACCCAGGGTCTGATGTGCTCAAAGACAAGAGCAGAGGTTTGCAAGGCACTCTCCCTCGCTAATTAGCAGAGGTGTAATTCAGAAGCGCTAGGGCTTAACTAATGCACTGTCACTGACTGCGGTGGAAACAAGGAAAGTCCTTATGAAACCCAAGAGGTCCCAGCCAGAGCTGCAAGACATTTAAAAATATCCCCGCATGCCAGAGGAGTCCCTGGGTTAGTGGTGCCTTGGGAGAGCCAAGCACTTTCTCATGCTGACACCTGGAGGCCACAGCTTGTTCCTTCAGATGTTCCTTGCCCCCTTAGCAAGGGGTATTTTGAAGCAGCTCGAAGCTGAGCTGCCTTAAAACACCATTGAGAACATCCCCTCTCCCAGCCCCCGCCTCCGCCTTGTCAGGACCCCGTGTAATAAATGGCAGCTCTGAGGGTTGCAAGGCTCTGCCTGCTGTCTCATTCTTCCATGTTTTATGCCCCTGCAACATCTCTACCCTCCACCAATGCTGTAAATCCTTCAGAGGTTGTTCCTGCAGCATAACACACTGCCCTGTAAATCTTTCTCCTCCTCTCTGAGAGCTGCTGGTTCCTGGTTCAGCATTGCGGCAAGTGATACCCCAGGGCAGGGGGACACATGTATCACCCACCAAGACACAGCTATTCACATATGTCAGTGTGGGCTTTCTTCCTCTCCTCCAGGACCACTGCAGTTATGGAGAAAGGAAAGAAAAAAAGGGGGGTGGGTGGCAAAACCCTCCACATTTCACTTCAGAAAAAATTTCTCTCTCGGTTTTTACACTTGGTCACCAGAACAGCCTGGCTGCTGGTTTGCAACTTGGGCTGATACAGCCCGTTTCCTAAAATAACGGGGGATTGTTTGAGGGACTTGTTATCCTCTTTGGATACTCGCGAACAATTTTGGAAATGGCTGAAACTGGATAGCTGCGGACGGCAGGCTGTCAATGCACTGGGGGTTAGAATGCCTGCATTGATTTAAAGCTCATTATCTTGTTACAAAATATCTTGGTGCAATCAAATAGTACATGGCGGAGATGGCTTTAACTCTGGCCAGAGCCAAATGTCACATGGACTTGCTTGGAAGCTGCCTGTGGGCGAGATGATACCCGTGCTGCTGGGCACCAGGAATTTGTGAAGCTTACAGTGGTGGAAAACGGGAGGAGTAGAACTGAAGCTGATGGGGAGATTGATGGAGAGGGAGAACCTGGCAAGTGAACAATTCCTCCTGGCGTTCTGTCAAACCTGGTGTGCATTGTGGTTGCACGGCACTGACTTTCTGCTGGGATTTCACAACCACTCTGGATTCAGTGCTTTAAACCAGGAGGCCTTCAAGGAGGTGGGAGATCTGGGCTATCTACTACACCTGACCACATCTAGGCTGTTTGCCACTAATCGTGGTGCCTCAGACTCTGAGGAGGGTTTACACGCCCTGTTCCATCAAAGACTTTGTTAGCATGCTGGTACCTCTCCATTTCGTAGCATGAGTAGTAGCGGTGGAAACAGGCCAGTTCTACAGCCTGGGAGCACAGAGGCTTGGGAGCATCTGTCTCCAGCAGTGGCATCCCTCGGGCAGGCGTGGGAGCAGTCTGACCTAGGGTGTAACCTAGGAAAAGCTGAGCTAGCCTACAAAAGATGAAAGCTGCTCAGAAGGCACCCTCTGCCTAGAGGAGTTTGGTGGTCTGCATGCTCATGAGGGTTTGTTGTGTGAATTAAGAATTCTCCCACCGCTCCCAATGAGAGTTTGCAAAGCTGAAGATGTTTCAGGGGTGCTAGAGGACATGGTCTAACTTCAGGGCGAAAACAAAGAGGGGAAACCCACCAAATTTGGTTTCTCAGCCCAGACCACTCTTTATAGTGTCCTCAGCGAGCGTAGAGTTGAGCCTTCTTTTATTTTAACTTTCCTTCTAGTGAGGGGAGAGGTTCCTACTGTTTTCCAGGTGAGCAGCAGAATGGTCGGGCAATTCCTACCACAATCTGGCTTGAGCCAGCTCCCTTGGGGAGGACTAAACCTCAGTCTCTTGGACTGGATTTTCGTCAGTCAACTTCTGAAATTCAGCATCATGGACCTGGGAGTGCTTTGGGAAGGCAGGCTCTGGGGATGGGCCAGGATAGTGCCCCATGAGCTTGCTTGGACTACCATGAACCTCCCAAGGAACAGTTCCAAAAATGACCTGGCAGTGTCTCTGCATGTCCTTGGTTGACACACCAGCTTACAGATATATCCACTACTGTCACCGTCCACTTGTGTTATTTTTGAGCGGGGGATTTCTTGAGTCAGATCCAAAGCTGTTCTGGAATTGCATCTCAAATATGCAGTCGTTTATGGCTTCCATAGCTGGAGAATGAGGAGCTATAAATACTGGCATGTTTGGTTTTTATTTCTACCTTTTATCATTTGGATCAAAATCTTGGCTCTTTCTGGGCCTTAGTTTACCTACTGTGGGGGGAGCAGATGCTGTTGCATCCGTGCAGGTGAGCGCAGAGGTGTAAGAAAGGGTTGTGGGTGACAGGTTTGAGGCACAAACCACTTTTTGGGGCGTTTGAGTGGGGTGACAGGGTGGCTACTGCGCTCATGGCCCTTGGGTGCCTTCCGTTCACAGTGTTGTTGGACTGGAGTAGGACCCAGTGGTTTCCTTTTCAGGAAGAGAAGGAAGAACAAGGCGTGCTCATGGTTTCTACCTCAACCATCGGACTGGGAGTCTGTGGTGGGTTCCTGCTGTTTGGTGTCCCCTTGGTAGCAGTACTGCTGTACCATGGTGATGGTACCTCCGTGGCCTGTCCAACTCCTGCTCTCTTTCTATTTTCAGGCAGAGTCTGCTTGCAGAGTGATGGCCACCAAGCTGGCCAGATTTGATTTCCTTTCTTTAATCCTGCTTTGTGCCACCTTCTTCCATCATTCCTTGCCCTCCATTGTGTCCTCTCCACTACCAGTGATGTGTGTAGAGCTCGGCATGCTTGACATCACTCAAACTTTTCTCAGATTGGGGTTTACCTCAATTTCCTCAGTTTTTTTCCTTTCTTTAACCCTTGCTTTATCTGCAGTTAAAGCCACCTCCTCCTCTCTCTGGCAGGTTTTAAGGAGACAGCCTTCTTGTACGCCATCTCCTCCGCGGGGCTGACACATGCCATGGCCAAGGCATGCAGCGCGGGGCGGATGGAGCGTTGCACCTGCGACGAGGCCCCTGACCTGGAGAACCGGGAGGCTTGGCAGTGGGGCGGCTGCGGTGACAACCTGAAATACAGCAACAAGTTTGTCAAAGA
This sequence comes from Falco punctatus, assembly GCF_963210335.1. Taxonomy (NCBI): domain Eukaryota; kingdom Metazoa; phylum Chordata; class Aves; order Falconiformes; family Falconidae; genus Falco; species Falco punctatus. The sequence continues at coordinate 53,441,433 of NC_137583.1, read as the reverse complement.
GTTCCTGGGGAGGAAGCCCAACAAGGACCTGCGAGCCAGGGTGGACTTCCACAACAACCTCGTGGGCATGAAGGTGCGTTGCAGACTGCTCGGGGTGGGGGTTCACGCTGCTGTGGGGGCAGTAAGGTGCTGCGCTTGGGTGTGGAAACAAGTGTGTTGGATGCAAAATGCCTGAAGTGATCCTTCTGCTGGGGGGGTGAAGTCTCAGTTATGGGTTTGTGCCCTGGTTTTGTCACTGTGCTTCAAGAGTTGTGCAAAACTGTTGGAGGGAGATCCATGGGAAAGAAACAGGACAAGGTCTAGAAAACATGGAAGGGAGGAAAGGTCCAGGTCTAGAAGACATGAGGTGGGGACAAAGATTGCTTCTGCAGGGAGGAGAGTGCCTTACACTACAAAGGGATGGAAAGACAGGTTCTTCAGGCTTCCGTGAGGTAGGTAGGACAAGGAAAAGGAGGAAGGATTTACGCTCCCTTAGCAGAGATTGAGGGATCCTTTTCTTGCAGTAGCTTGTGGAGCATGGACGGTCTAGCTTTTCCATAGCCAGGTTTCTTTAAAACTGGCTGGACAAACACCTGGCAGGGAACCAGGATGGAGATACTACTCTGACTGACCTCAGTCCTAAAAGTCCCTTCAGCCTTGTTTTCTGGCAGAAGCTTTCCATGTCACCTTGAGCTGCTGGGTTGGCAGCTGACAGTGCTTGGGTGTAGAGTCCCTTTTTATTTTTCTTTTTTTCTTTCTTTATCCATTCTTATCCTCTCTGCTGGGTGTCTTTCTGCGCCTACACCATGTTCTTCCCACCAGCCTTTACCTGCGTTCCTGGGAGCCTCCCTGCAGGACTGATGTGAAGGACAAAGCGTCTGCGATTGCCAGGTCATCCCAGCGAGAGAGGGGGAAGAAAGAGGCTTGCCACCTTCTCTTGTAACCTGCTTGGCTGTACCTAGCCTAGAGTTGCTCAAATATGAAAATCCCTCAGATTGGCCAGCACAGGTGCCTAGGATCAGTGTTCCATTGCACCAACCTCGAAGGGGGACATACTGTAAAGCTATAAATAGCCTTTGAGCCTTGTTATTGTCCATGTGATTGGATGGGAGGGTTGGGGCTGGGATGGGAGACCTGGGTCTCCAGTTTCCCAGGCAAATGCAGCCCAGCCAGTTGTGCATTCTAGGAATCGCCACCCCAGCTCAGTTGTTCCTGTGTGTATGCATAAAATGTCATTCCTCACGATGGAGTTGGGGCATCGGAGAATGCCACCAGTGAGTGCTGGCCAGCAAAAAGTCTCCCCCCACTCACCACCACCAGATGCTCCTAGACAGCGCTGAGATCAGGATTAGAAATATCCTGGATTTAGCTGGTGTCTGGCTTTGGCTGACAGCTTTTCTGCCTCTGGATTAAAAGGCTCAGTACCTCTGAACTCCTGTGGCAGCTCTTTGACGTGTGAAACGGGCTTTGCAGGGTGATGAAATTTGTTTTAATCCTTGTGGTTTGTTGTTCCCAAGGGCCTGTCCCGACTCTTTGGAGTTGGCTGTGTAGCAGATGGGACTTAGAATGGAGAAGGTGGTCCATGGAGGCTGTGATTTCATGCTGGAGATTTCTGTGAGATGTCACAGTTCTCCTCCCTTTCCAGACCCAGATAATACTGTCTCATCAAAACCTACAAGGTTGTGGCTTTAGGTGATGTTGATGTGTTCTTGTAACTCCATGAATATCTCCCTTCCAACAGTGGTGGGGCTGAAAAAAACCTTGCCCAAGGGATTTGACTTAACTCCCAGTGCTCTCTACCCCAATAGCTGCGGTCAGGATGCCCATATGGCTGAGACCCAGTCTTGGATTTAGGTTAGGTGTCCTTATTTGTCATCTCTGCTCTATACTATGTGACTTTGAGCTAAACTAACTCCAAGGATGAGCTGGAGAAAGTGAATCTCACCTTTCTTCCAGTCCTTTCTTGTCCTGATGCCACTGTGAGTTAGTTCCTAGGGGAAGGGGAGATGTCGGGGACTCTCTTGAGTCCTCTGCCTCCACTTCACTTGGCACCATCAGGCTCTAGTCATTGGCAGTGGTTTCTAAGCACTATTGTAGTATCTGCAGCTGAACAGCTGAGTAACAGTTGTGACAGTTGTCCAGACACAGAGCCCTCATGGCCATCCAAGTCGGAGACCTCTGCTGCAGGTCAGTGATCTGGTGTTCCTATTTTTGTCCACCCACGCTGTGTCTGTCGAGTTGATAATGCTGTCTGATGGTTTTCCTTGCCTATTTGCAGCAGTGGTTGGAATTATTTCTGTTCATGCTCCTAGAATATTGTATCATAGTGTGGTTGAAAGGCAAGCCAAGCAGTCCGCCAGGTTCACACCACCACCATAAAGTTGGGCAGAGAACAAGCAAACTACGCATTCGGAAGGAAGCGTTTTTGGAGGATGATGGCTCAAGATCACGAGGATATATGTCTTTATAGACAGGATATGTGGACCTAAACCACTGGTGCAATATGGTGGTGTTAAGGTGATGATCAGAGGTGTTCAAGTCAGAGATGAGGACCCAGGCTGGCTTCGTAGTTGCAAGGTCAAAACTTGCAGTGCTTGCTTCAGATTTCAGTATCTTGAAGCTGATTGGGGGGAGCCTGAGCACTGACCTTCTTGGTGTGGTTGATGGATTGTCCCTGGCATTGCTTACACTTGGGTGTAGATTAATACCAGGTTCATGCTTGCTTCCTCCTGACCCCACTGCAAGTGCAGCATTGGTGGAGGATGAGAGCTGCTCAGCAGGCAGTGGTAGGTTCCCTCGCTGAATTTACTGGTATCTTCCTTCATGAAGACAGTGAGTTGAATACAATACTCGGCACATTTCCTCTACTCAGTTGCTCCAAAGAAGCTGCCCGTCAGCTAACTGCTGCCATATAGAATTTCCAACCATTGAGTAGCAGGAGATGCTAACCTAGTGGCTATGACAGTCTGAAACCACTTTGAACTAACCTAGTTTGGTTATTTGAACAATAACTCTCTATATATGTGGTGTGACTCACAGGCAGCATAGGAGTGCGGATGGCATTGATCTATGCCATTTTGGAACTGAACAATTTTGAGCTGGAGTGCTCATTATATAACTAGGATGCTCTTATAGCCTCTAATGTATTAAATGTCATTGTGAGTTTCCAAAAAGATGATTATGGCCATTTCAAGCAGGAGCTGAGATGCAAATTTGAATGCCTTTCCCAAGGCTGTGCAGCAAACCAGCGATGGAGCAGGAGGCTGAAGCCTAAATTCCTGCTCAGCACCCACTGCTTTTTTCCTCCAACAAACCGCAGATTTTATGTCTTTGTGAAGCCATACAAACTGAAACCTTTGCTGCACTCCAGACTGCTCTGGACTGGGCTGAGGATGGACAAAGACTTTGTTTTGCTACGGGAGCTTGCTGCAGTGTGGGTGTACTTACAGCGTGCGTATGGATGTACGTGTGTGTTCGCTGAGGGAGTGGAGGAATACCTGTTAAAGATAGAGCACAAGCTTGGTGGTCTCCTTGTGATTCTTAAGATAGAATCCTTCCCGTCTAATTACTACCAACCATGACAAAATGTATTAATAGCCCCCTGAGACCCAGCAAAAAAAAAAAAGGACCTGTGCTTAATTGACCAATTTGGCAACCAACCCTACACCCTTCTGGTCAACACGGCAGTTTCTCCATGGTGTCACACTAGCAAACAATCTGTGTATTTCTGTGAGGGTGACATTATCCTATCCCACCTAGTTTTAGTGTCTCTTGGTAGACGTTCTCATTTAATTATTATTTTACTTCTGGTTTTTACAACCTTGATGGGCCGACTGTAATTTTGCTGCCACCAATGAAATAATCACTGAACATGTTGTGCCTGTGATGGCTCGCAAAGTTATATGATATGACCTCAATCGCTAATGAAAGGGCGAGCTTGTCTAGTGTGAGGATGAGGTAATTAGACCAGGACTTCTCTAGCCTTCTCTTTATTGAAAAGTAGGAGCTCTGAATAGACCACTTATTAAAAAAGTAATTTCCCTTCCTTTGCCAAATCTACTCCAGCTCATTCGGCTATTCTTTCAGAGGGGTCTTGGGTGGAGAGGGTGTGTGGTGGTGGGGAGATGTGTGTATGCGTCAAGGGGATGGGGGGCGGTGGTGGTGATAGAAGTCAACTGTATTAAAGCTCTGTTGCCAGCAATGAAGTTTCCTGGTTATATTAAATGAAGCACAGACAGCCCTGCTAAAGCTCTCTTCTCTATATCCTCCCCCCTTTTTCCCCCCCTTGTACACACAAGTGCAGCCCTCTTTTGTAACCCATTAATGAAAAGTCGGAATATTAGAGCACTCAATTAGTTCCACTGGGCTTGAGTAAGTGATGTTTTAATTAAATTTGCCCAGTTTCTCAGCAAAGTATCATTAAACATGACTTTCCAACTCCCTCTCTGGAGCGTTGCTAAGTTTCTTAATCCCAGGAGTGCTGACCTCTTCCAGAGGTATGTCTGGTCAAGCATGTCTTACAGATCCAAGAGGCACTATTAAAGGGGGCTGCTGTTACCCAAGGAAAAAAAAAAAAATCTGTCACATTCCCATTTCTTTTTCCCTTTATCCTTCCAGAAGGAGGGACACAAGCAAGCCTTTGCCTTCAGGACCCTGAAGTCAGGGCCCTTGAGAGCCAAGAGTGCTTCATGCAAAACTATGGGAAAGCAGAAATGGAGAAGAAGAAAATTTCTCCCCCCGACCCCAAAGGTCTGTCTTTAGACAATACCCCCTTGGAAACTGGTTCCCTTTGTGAAGCTTCCTAAATTGTTTTTGCACGTTACCAATCCATACGTTTTGGTCTGCACAGACTACGTGCTTGTTTCTGAAGGAGCCTTGTCACCCTTGTTGCTGTCTGGTTCAAGTCCAGACCCATCCTGAGAAATGTTATGCCTGCATCTCTGAAACCGTGTGGGATGCTCTGGAGAGGATAGTGGGAGGTGCATGGACTTTTCCTTGCTGATGACTTGCTTGTTTTGGAAGTCCATGCAAGGAATGGCTTTTTCCCTTAGGCAGTGCTGGCAGGGATCTGTCTCGAGGGCTGAGCGTGCCTCCTGCGCTGGAGACAGACTCTCCATATCAGGTAGATGTTTGCCCAGCTATCATCTGTCTGAGGAACTTCATGAGCTATCACATAACATGTTATCAGAGCATACCACCCTCCTCATTTCTGTATCTCCATTTTATAGAGGGGAAATTGAGACCCAGAAAGATTAAGTGACTTACTAAAGGTCACACACAGGCGTAGCGAAGCAGAGACTTGCACCCTGGTCTCCTGTTGCAGAGACAGTGTTTACAAGCACTGCCCATCCAGTCTCATATGGTTCCTACTAGCAAACATGATTCCGGTCAAACTCTATAGTCAAACAGGCGAGTTTAAATGCTAATCCCTCTGTTTTTCTGCACCCTCAAAGTGTAGTAATTGTTCTTTTCTATGAGACAAATCCATATGAGCTGGTGCGTGGAAAACCCAAAAGGAGACATAATGCATCCTTTAGGGGGGTGTTGGCAGCAAGAAAACTAGCATCACACTTCTACTGAGGTACAACTGAAACCTAGAAAAGAGCAGCCTCTCCGAGACTAGCTCTTGACTTTGTACGTACAGATCAGTTTGCAGGACCACCACTAGTAATGATTGCTCCAGGTTGTGACAGGTAGGAATGCACAGGCATGCTCTCTGGATTTTCTGCTCCTTTCAGGCTGAGGTGGGCTCAGCCAAAGTCTTTCTAAGGGCTGGAAATCAATGCCCTCGGAAAAAACCTGCTTGCTGTGTCCCATAAGTAACTGCAGTTCATTGTTTATGTGGAGCTTTCTTAGCACGTGAAGCATACTAGGAATACTGAAAGGGAAAAATACTTTTAAAGTTCTCAGTCTAACGTTGGGTTGTGTTATTCTATGTTTAAGCATTTGTATTTTAACATTTTAACATTTCATTAAAATGTGAGTGTTCATATTTTTAAAGAAGGAAGACTAGTGGAAAGGCTAAAACTGCTCTGAAAAAAGTTTCAGAACAGGCTCAAAAGAAAGGATTTTTTTTTTTAACAAGATGAAGGAAAAAGGGAAGAAAAGGAAAAGAAAACTTCTAATAACCTGTGAAACTTATAATTTGACCAATGGCCAGTGTTAAGGGACAAGTCTGGTCTTCTAGTTGTTTGGGTACTCTGAAGGAATGGACACTGTGGCTGCTGTCCAAACTAACATTAATATTTGAGCTGAGAGAATAACTAAGCCTATTTAAATTGAAGGAGGAAGCATATCTTGAGGATGGAGGAGATGCAATTTGTAAAGCAGCATCCCAAAGCCCCTTCTGAAGTAAGGCAGAATGCAGGCAGGCTTTTTCCTGGATGAGCTGAGCCTAAGGAGGGTCGTTTGCTCCCTCCTCTCCCGCAAACCATAGGGAATGGTTTGAAGCCTGGGAGCCGCAGACCAGCCATGACGACAGCAGAGCTATAACCGAGGAATTCCCACGGCTGCGTGTCCGCTTCGCACTGCTGCTGCCCAGACAAGAGTTGTCTGAAAACCACCGCCGGAGCCCCGTGACCCAGCTGGGAATGAATGGGAATCTGTCCTCAGTGTTTCAGCTAAAACACTGAGAAATTGTGTGTTGCAGCATGTCTGAGACTGATCATTACGGGGGCACTTAGTCTGAGCTTCGTAGCAAACCATTGTTGTGAGGGAGGATTACATGTTGCATAGCAATGCTCTGCTGTGATCCCTTTTCCCTATGGCTCTTGTAAAGCCATTTGGGCAGGCGGTCTTGCAGTGCTATCTAATTTCTTCTTAACAGCAAACACCAATAAAGACTATTCAGTCTTGCTCTATCATAATTGTTTTCCCCGTTGTGCCTTTGTCAGTATTTGGTATTCTCACGACGAGAACGATGGGAGTTAGTGTTCCTAAGTTAAACTAATTTGCTCAAAGAGCTTTGTTTTCCTCCCAGACTGCTCTCCTTTTTGAGACTGCCAGACCCGGGGCTTGTCCAAAGGAGAGTGGGAGGATGCAATTTCGATGTGTGATGCTGTCCCTGAAGCACTAGCTGTCTTTGCTCAACTTTGCTTTCACGGTAGATGCTCTCCACAGCATATAGTAAGGACTGAAATGCACACTTGTGGTGTCTTCTCCTGAGTTACTACAACTCTGCCAAGGTGTGGTATCTACAGCACTTAGGCCATAGGGAGCATGACATGTTTCGTGCTTTGGATTTAAGCTGGTACAGTTTGTTTCCCACCTGTGATGTATAGAAGCATGCATGTGGCCACTTACCTTGGTGTAGATGAGTAAGTGGTGATGCCACATGTGCTCAAAAGAGGTGCATGTCTCTGCAGGATGGAGGTGGATCAGGCTTTGAACTGATGTGCCTTGGAAAGAAAGCAGGTGCTACCTGTGGCTCTGGAAATGATAAACTTGTATTAAAAATCTTATTCTGCCTTGTGTACCCTAGACTTTTTGGTAATAACAGTGAAGTTACTCTACCCTGGAAATCCCTCCAGATTTGGAAGCATGATCTAGACATTTACCCCTTTGTCCTAGATCCCAGCCAGGAACGGTTTTGCCAACACTGCTCTGAGCAACCTGCTGACTTGGCGAAGGCTTGCAGTGCTTCCTGCAGGAATGGGTGGATTTAAGTGTCTCTGACAGGAGCCTGCAACAAGAGGAGGAAGGTCTTTGTGGAAGCAGGGGAACAAGAGGGGAAACAGAAGGGCTTTGCCAAGATTCATTTTAGCCCGTGGGTGGTTAGGGGGCCTGTAGGCAGCAGTTCTCCATCATGCATCGCCTTGAGTAGCTGCATCGTGACTGACAGCAGCAGGGGAGGCTGGCTGGCGAAGAAAGTTTCCTAGGATTTTCACTATAACTGCCTCATAACATTCTCAAGCCCTTCTCGGTCCTTCAAGGAGAAGGTTTATGAGGCGGTTGGGATGCACCACGCTTGCACGGTGGCCGTATGAAAATCCGTGTGCTGGATTTCAAGAACTGGTGCATTCATGAGAATGGATACAATGGAAACCTTTTATGCTTTGGTTCACCAGCACACGACATCTAAGCTGTCCTACCTACTGCTTAACGAGTAGCTAGAAGTGGGTGAGGAAAAAAAAAGCAACAGACTGGCATTCATTAGGGGCTTTGTTCATTACCATTAAAGCTCAGACAAGGAGAACAGGGTTAATTGGCCTAAATATATGCATTAGTACCCTTTAAGAGACCTTTATGCTCCTGGAGGAGCAGCTGGTGATGAAGAGCAAGGTTTCATCGTAGCTCAGATAATGCTGGATGCTGATATTTAGACACCTAAATTCATCCCAGGGTGTGGGATTCTGCTCACAGGTTCGGATACCTAAACTGTGGTGCCTCCATCTGAGCTCGGTCCCCAGGCTCCTGTTGGTAGAGATGTGGTCAGCACAGCTGGTGGAGCCTGGACAGCTGTTCAGTGGGGCACATGCAGGTGTCTGCTTCACTGCAGGATCCTCTGCCTACTTTGGTTCCACTCAGATGGGAATTTGGAGTTGTTTCTCAAACACAGGCATTCAAACTCAAATGCCTGCTTCGGTGAGGGCAGCGCTGGCCGGCTGGTGTGATTCAAGTGCCTAAACCCTCATGCCTATTCCTGACTGAAGATCTGCTGCCATCTGCTAGCTGCTGCTCTGTCAGGATCTGGATTTCCAACGCGTTTTGTGCCATATCTACCAGCCCCATGTGGATGCCTTGGATATATTGCACTTGCAACGTCTGCTCTGCCGCTGAGCTCGGTAGAGGTGGCTCCTAACAGCAGCAGCTCCATCTCCAGGTTCCTTTCCCGCAGTGTGCCCACCAGCTGAGCCAGTTCCTGTTGGTTACTTGCTTTCCCATCTCTTGTACAATGGTGGTTGTCTCCTTTTTCCAGGTGGAGCAGACGCAAATGGGCTGGGGGAGGTGGAAGGCTTGAGAAAAGCCTGAACCGATGAATGACTGCAGTGTGCAGCCCTTCTGCAAGTATCTCAGCAATTTCATCCAGTTTGCTGATGGTCTGGGCGTGAAATCAGGTGTAGGAGCTTTGTTTCACATGAACTCATCTCTCACTTCTGGACAGCCAGTGAAATGTGAATTTACGTAAGGGACAGTATGGGTGAGGGTTGGTTTTTTCCTTCCTTTTTTTTTTTTCTTGGTGTTGAAACGTGTTCTGTATGCTCTTGTCTAACATTGTGGGATTTCTTGCAGAGTTGGCTAGACACTTTGGCATGCAAAGCGTGACAGCCCCTAACCAAGCCAGCCCAGCTGAGTACTATAAGCAGTAACACATCTCTCTCTGTAACCCGTCACTTGTTTGAATGCTACTGTGTATTATTGGATTGCATTTGAAAAGGTCTTGGCTGTCGCAGGAATGAAGTGTGACCATTGGCCAGGCTTTGCTGAAGGCCGTATTATGCATAGGGTCTTTCTAAAAATGTCTCTGTAATATCAGGATTGGGCCAGACCCCAATTCTGAGTCCATGACCTATTGCACATTTGCACATGGTGCTCAGCAGGACTCATGCAGCCAAATAATTAAGAACCGGATGGTCAGGACATGGACTGGAGCCAGTCTGCTGCTGTCAGGAGGCCATAGTGTAGGCAGATGCCATAATGGGCGGAGGGGGGAGATATTTTTTTTTCTTTTTTAGATCCCATAGATGCCCAAAGGAAGGGCGCTTTCAGTAGTACCTTGACAGGAGGCAGCTCTATAAACCAAACTCTGTTCTAACTTGCTATTTTAGGGAGTGGTTATACTTTACCCATGTGAAATCAAAATGTAACCTATTTTTGGGAAAGGGGTGGGGAGAGAGAATTAGAAATATAAAAATATGTTTATAATCCGTGGACAAAATGTAGGTTATCTGTGACTGTCCAAATAACATATCTGCTCTCATGTTGCCCCTGGAGGAGTCCCAGGTGTAAATCTGTCTCTGGAGAAGGTGGGAGAGAACATTCAGATGACATTTATAAGGAGATGATGGATACGCTTTTGTGCCATGAAGCATCTTTATTGCAGCCTGATTGAAAAGGATGGGATCCTTTGTTTAGCATCAGCCAGTTTATGTGTATGGGGTCCTTTACAGCACCCAGGGTGGCTGTTACCACCTTTGTCTCTCCCCAGGATGAATAACCCTTGGCTCTCTCTTTGCTTTCTTCTCTTCCCTTTCTGATCCTGCTGCTCCTTCCCATCCTGCTTTTTCTGTTGAAAATAACCTTGCCTTTCCATTCCCTCCGTCTCGTATGGGAACACTCTCATTCCACCGGCTCTGATTTTCCTCCTGTATTTACACTTTGTGGTGGTCTGAAGAGAGCTATTCCCATGCACACTATTCCCAGGCAAAACCTGGACATTTTGCTATATGGAGACTGACTTTCTTTTGCTTTGGGAATAAATTAAACATGCACATTTACTTTCTGATATCTGGAAGGAAGTTATTTCCCTCCTTTACAGACATGTGTGATGAATCGTATTTCTCATTACAGCACCCACTGCAAGTGTTTGAATATTAAAATAAAAACCAATATTAAGTAATTCAGAAAGGATTTGAAACCAAGCCTTGCCCTCAATAATTGTAGTCCAGAGGCATAAGCAGGCAAGAAGTTTAACATAAGAGTCCTGATGTGGAGGGAACAGAATCCACTTTAGTTTCCAAGGGTTTAAATGCCTTCCCTTTGTTTTCCACATGGAGTTTGAAGACCTTGGTCATAAGTGCTCTGCTTTTTTTTTATACATAGAACAAAATACACATTTCCATCCCAGTTGAAAACACATTATAGAAGGTTCTACCAGTACATTATGGAAGTTATGCAAGCCTGGGACTTGAACCTTGCAGCCTGTTCTTCCCTGGACGGTGGCTTGTGTAGGCAATGTTTGGGCACCGCAGCCCCTGAATGCCTGTGTGATTGTGGCGTTGCTCCACACTCTTGCCTGGTCAAATCTCAGACCCTCCTCACCCTGAGGTGCTGCTGAAGCATCAAGGCAGCAGTTGAGGTTCCTCAGCCTGACATGGTGTAGCTCCTCTTTGTTCCAGATGGGGCAGATAGTTCAGCCTTTAGTGCAGGGTGTCTGTTCCTATGGCCAGAACTGATAATTTCAGGTCGCTCTATCTCCCTGCAGAGCGACTGCCCCACATCATCTCTCTGGTTAAAAATGGGAGACTGCTCCCCTAGTCCTCCCTGCAGCCACCAGCCCTGCTGCAGTCCCCAGGGGTCACTGCCTGATGGGCTGGGTGCCGAACCCACTGGGATGGACTCTTCTCACTGCAGCATTGACCCACATTTCATGTTTTTTTCCCCCGACACCTTCTGTGTGAGAAACCAGCCTTCCAGGCTGCCTACAGCTGGTGCCATGGGCAGAGTAAATCCTGGAGGCTGCATGAAAGCACCTGGAATGACTGAGCCCTTCACACAAGGGTCTGTTTCCTGTTTCTTCACATCTTAATTTTTCAGAGAAAGGGAGGGCAGAGGAGGTGGAGGGAGCCTTGGGCTTCACCCTGCATGAAAACATGGTTCGTTAAATGTATGTTTGGCCAGCAAGCAATGGCACTCTGTTTTTAAAAGCACATGCTGGCTTCTTCACTGCTAGCAGAAAAAATTGGCAGGTCTTTCTGAACATGCTGCCACACTCTGGAGTAGGATCTTGAACAGAGGTTGGAGAGATGGAAGCTACCTGGAGGTTGTTTTGAGCTGCTGGTTTTGGTGATGGTGATTCAGGCTGCTGTTCTTGAGGGCTTAGATATTTATTTCAGCTCCATGAAGGTTTTTCCTCAGTCACAAAGTGGACCGGGTGGGATGCTATGCCTGGTCACTACTGGTGGAACAGCACAGCTTAACTGTGTTTCCACTGAGCCTGCACTGCTAATGGGGAGCAGCGTGAGTTGTGGTATGGGGAAGGTTCCTACTGTCCACACTCGTGGACACCCCACCTGTGTGTGCCACAGCAGCATTTTCCCTCTTCTCTCCCCTAAACCAACTTCTTCCACTTTTGTTACGTATCTCCTTGTTAAAATAGATAAATAGGTCTTAAAATACGTATTAATCTTTTAGTTGCATCATACCTCTATCTACGTAGATAAGTGCCAGTACTGGACAGCTGTTGTATACCTTACTAGTATCATTAACTAGCCAATAAAGCAATATTCTGGCAGGTAAATGTCATATTCCTGCGAAATGGGACTTTTCTAAAACAAGCATTTCCTGTAGTACAGGTTTTCTGTCCTCTTCCAACAGAGGGTTGTTCTATTGTCATCAACTTTGTGTTCCAGAAGTGTCTTACAGCAAATGTTGGTGGTTGTTGGTTTTTTTTTTTTTCCTCTGTGTCTTGATTTTTTTCCCCGTAACTGATTTTCTTTTGGGGCTGTGTGTGTCTGCAGGTCATCAAAGCTGGAGTGGAGACAACCTGTAAATGCCACGGCGTATCTGGATCCTGTACTGTCCGAACGTGCTGGAGGCAGCTCTCTCCATTCCATGAAATAGGGAAGCAGCTGAAGCAGAAGTATGAGACATCGCTCAAGGTGGGCAGCACTACCAATGAGGCCACGGGGGAAGGAGACATCTCCCCACCCAAGAAGTCCAACCCTGGTCACAGTGATCAAATCCCAAGGACTACGGATCTTGTCTACATTGACGATTCCCCAAGCTTCTGTATGATGAGTAGATACTCACCTGGGACTTCGGGAAGGAAATGTTACAAAGACAAGAACTGTGACAGCATCTGCTGCGGGCGAGGGCACAACACGCAGAGCCGGGTGGTCACCCGTCCGTGCCAGTGCCAGGTCCGCTGGTGCTGCTATGTGGAATGCAAGCAGTGCACCCAGAGAGAAGAGGTTTACACCTGCAAAGACTGACGCGTCTTCTGCTTGATGGCAACCCTCGGTGACGGGCAGTGGCGATCTATGAGAACTGCATATGGAGACAAACAGGGTTTGATTGACCTTCTGGGATCTGAAAGCTATGTTGAGACATAAGCACTTTGTAGGGTACAGGTGACCCAGCTGTGTTGCTGTTTTGTTTTTGTTTTTTTTTTTTTTTTTTTTTTCCTGTAGACTGGATTTTAATGAGGTCCAACCATGTGGAAATAAGTGCCTGTCACACTGGGGTTAGACACCAGTTGACCTTCACCTTAGTCGTCTACGCAGTTTGACGGATCGTTTCCTTGGAACACCTTGATCGTTTCGCCAATCCTCCATGAACTCCTGGCCTGATATATTCTCTTTGGCATAAATAACCTGTGCTCCTTTGTTCCTGAAGCTTACCCAGCTGCTTAGAGAGATAAGCAGATGCAAAAGGAAGATCTTTCTGCTTTCAATGTGACGGTGTGGGAAGCAGTCATTTATGTCCCTTTCTACAACTGGAGAGAGGCATGCAGGGAAAGCAGGAACAGCCCTGATGGTTCGTTCCTCTGCTGGGGCTTCTGCACGTCGAGCCCACCAGGCTCTGACAGAGCCCCCTGGCAGGGCGAGCTCTTTAACCACCGCTCCGTATCCACATCCATTGATCACCAAATACAGCTCAAAAAACATTGGGTCTACCGCATTGCAGACAGAAATATATCCAAGAAAGAGGTTGGGAAGCCAGTAGAAAACCAGATGTGCCTGTCCCCTTCAGTCCGATCACATGGTTTTTTTTAAAAAAATTTCATCAAATGCGGTTTCTTTAGCACTATCACCGTCTTAATTATTATTTTTTTTTTAAACCACTAGATACTTTTGTTTTATTTTCGTTTTGTGCATGATTTGTTTTTCTCTCCTCTTCCCACCTCTTGTTGATCGGATTCACCCTGTGGTAACTGCTTCAGAAATCTGAACTGGAACTTTTTAGTCTTATGCCAGCTGAATTTGGACGTGCATTTCTGAGTAGGACAAGAGAAACTGGAGTGCATCTTGGAATGTGGTGCTGTCTCGCATTGTATAGCAGCCGTTTTGGAGTGGAGAAGACTTCTGGAGGAGTTGACTGATTTTATTAGGTCATCATTCCATTTACTCTAAACTATGGCAGTGGTACATGACACAAGCTGTATGTAAACCCTATGACCTTAAAATATTTTTTTTTAACCACTAGATTATGAACTGTATTTTAAAAATACAACTGCTAAATTTTAACCAACTCTTGGATTCGGAACAACCAATTGATGCAGAGACAAACTATCAAGTGGCCAGAGAAGCCAGAAATGGACTGCAGTGGTAGATCACTCTGACACTGTGAAATAGATGACAACCTTTAGCATTTCTTTTTTCCTTTGAAGAGGATACTTACAATCCAGGATTTGATGCGGCGATATTCTTCAGTCATATAGAAGTGGATTGGAAGCAGCTGGTGAATGCCTCAACGAAGCTTTCTAAGGAAACACTGGAGAGCGGAGGGCATTTTATTTTACTTTTGGTAGCAATTTTTTATTGTCCAGTAGTAGCAATTTCCACCAATTTGATAGAAGCCATTAATCTGGTACTCAAAAGAAGAAATCTGCCTGGAGTTTTTCAAGCAGTAGTAGATGTTAGCCAAGCAAAAAGAGAGCAGTTTCCCAAGATGGACCATTATTTTTCAGGTTTTTTTTCTTTTCTTTCTTTCTTTTTAATTTCCGCTCCCCACCCCACCCCACCCCCCCCCCCCCCCAAATAGTAGCCACTAATGTTTAAGCTGTTCATGTGCATCTACTGGGAGGAGAAATTTTTTTTTTTTCTTAGTAACAAATACTTGCAGTACAACCTGGCTCGTTGGCATCAAGTCTTGAGGTGGAGGCATGGGGCAGGATGGGATGTTACTGTTAGTAGCACTATGGTCTTGCAAAGTGAAGCATACTGTTTCTTTTTTGATGTTTGCTTATTTGCTGTACAATTCGGGAGGTTGGGGTAGTGCTGGAGCAGGAGGAATCCACACGCGGCGTTTGTCCCTTCCACCACAGCAAATGCACGTTGGTGCATTTGACGCAGAAAGTTTGCAGGAAGGTCTCGGAGCTCCTGGGAGATGCACCGCTTTGAAAGTCACCCACGAGCAGTTTATCTAATGGTTTGAAAAATAAACGGACTAGAAACCTATTGTTCAGTGTGTCCATGTGTGTGTATATATACACACACGCTGACACACATATATATAAATATTGAACGAACATTTATTTATTGTAAAGCCCTTCAGAAGGACCTTCTTATGGTTTCAATGTGGTATTATGTTAAATTTTCTTTCTCCCTCTGTCTCCGTCTCTCTCTCTCACACGTATGTGCAAACTCACTGTTACATTTCTGTGTGTGTGCTAGAATAGCTCTTCCCCTCCAAAGTAAGGCCAGATCCAAACCTGCTCAGAACAGGAGGATTTTTGGGTCTGAGTTACTATTTCTGGCTCCATTCTTTTTTTTAAAAAATACTTGTTCTTAATTAAAGAATGGGCTGCAATATATGTGCATTATTATTTTTATTATTATTAATTATTATTTTTATTATTGTTATATTTAAACCATGGGCCTCATTTTCCTTCTTTTCACTGGTGTCTCTGTCTCCGTTGACCTCGCTGGAGTAACTCTGCATTGCACTGGTGTGAGAGGAGAATGAGTCCCTAGATGCAGAAGAGAGGGCGGTGTTGGCATAGATATCATTGCAGAGAAATGCCTGGGTCGGCTGGGGATAGGGGCGCTTGGTGTGTTTGGCAGCGGGGGGAGAGAGAGGTGGGTGGGCAATAAGGCAGGCTGTCAAAGCTTGACTAGAAGAAAGCGGCAAAGAGTGAATGAACTACTGAGTGAAAGAGCTCTTCTGTGTATTATAATTCACGCACTGAAGCCTGGATGCTTTCTGTAAGTATTTTAAAAAAATCAAAAAAAAAAAATCAAAAAAAAACCACCACAAAAAACGAATTGTATTTATGTTAATGTGGATATATTACTTGCCTGTTATATATTGTAAATAGCAAGGTTTATTCTCCTGTGGTTAAAAAAAAAATATAAATAACTAAATAGTAGCGAGGCACATGTGTTAAATGTATAGGCAGTGTATAAAATATACTAACACTCTGAAATCAGGAGAACTTGTCTTCTTGGCCTTTTGACCTAGGGTGGTAAAACATACGTGGGTTATTTTTCTTTCCCCCCCCACCGCGTTGTGTGTGCTTTGGGTGGGGGAGTGTTTAGTCCCAGCGTTTTCCAATGTTTGCCTTATCTTTGAAGAAAGACTTGGGGGGTGGGGGGGTGGGGGGCAGGGAGCGGAAACCTTGTTTTGGAAAAATCCAGTGGAGCTTGAGTAGGATGGAACAAGTAGCGGCTGGCAGAATTGACTTGGGTTTTCTGCTGGTGATAGATGTGTGTTGGGATTGCATTAACCCAGGGAGCAAGAGCTTCTGCTTGCGCCGCTCCGTACACGAGCTCAGAGAGCCCTAGATGAGAGACTCCAAAGCCCTCTATAAAACATTGCGTAGTCTCCAGTAAAACCCATTTGTGTTCCAGCTCTAGGAAACTGGATTTTTCCAGAAAGGCTAATTCTGCCACCACACCATTGGATCTCCAGTGCAATTCAATGAAATTGCTCGGTTTTGTAAAACTACTACAAGAGTGGGTTTGGGTCCCTGACTTTTTCATGGTGTCGTTTCATATATATATATATATAAAAAAAAAAAAGTGCAAAGCAACTTTCCCCCTTTTTCTTACCCCCAGAAAAACAGGCTTTTGCAGCAGATGTAACTGGACGGGTGTAGGGGAGGTTTCTGATCCCCTTTAACTCCCTGTCCCCCCAAAAGCGTCAATGTGTTGGTTCTCCCAAGCTGATCCAGCAAGACTTGCGAGATCAGTTTTGGGGTGGGGGGGTGCAACCATTATTTATATAACTTTTTAATTAATTTTTTTAAAAGAGAAGTTAGCTGATGGAAGAATATTTTTATTGAATAGTGCATTTAGTTATGTCAGAAATATAAAAAAAAATATATAATATTTTTGTAAACAAGGCAAACTGAAAATGTTTGCTGTTTTATATTAGAATTTTCTATTAAAAGAAATAAACCCCCCCACAAAAAATTGTTGCACCCATCATCTGATTTTAACAAGCTTCTATTCTGTGTGACTGACATATATGCCGGATGTGGAGACATGCAAAACAAGTCCTAAACATTACGTTCTCACTGTCCTCCAGCTCTGAAAAGACTCCAGTTGGTGAAACAAACAGTGTTTAGTCAAAGGGGCTTGCTTTTTTTTGTTTGTTTGTTTTTTGGATTCTTGACACTAAAAATTAGTTATGAAGAATAAGTAGCTTGTAATTAAAATACAAAAACCTAACCCGAAACTTGAAGCTTACCCTTTTTTAGTTGTGCGTCCTGGTCTTGAGATGGCTCTGGATGGAGGAAAGTTGAAACCGATTTACAGTAACTGGATCAATAACTAGATGTTTGCCATTGATCTCCACTGGCCTGGGAAGAATGACTCTTAAAACTGTTGGGGAAAAAAAAAATAATCTGAGTACATGGGAAGGTTAAATGAAGAGGACCAAATTCCAGACTTGATCTAACACAAGCAGTTTTTATCTATTTGAATGAGGCAGTGTAGAACTGGGGAGTTGGGACCTTGGTCGGCTGTGGTTCAGGAAGCCTGTCGTTCACCTTTGGAAGCAAGGATGAGTTATGGACCATCTGTTTCCAAAAGAGCTTTTGGGATTGCTGGTTTGGAGACCTGAGCAGGGGCAAAATAATTTCTGAAGTTGGTGTTTGTTTGGGGTTTTTTTTCTTTTTTTTTTTTTTTGCGGCCAGCCAGCTCGTACACATCTGCCTTCCGTCAGCCCAGGTCTTGAATTTCTTTGTTAATTGTTTTTCAGCTGCCCTGTGTTAGTGAACATGCATTAGGTTGGTTTGGCTGTGGTAGGGTTGGACAAGAACCCAGATGAAGGGACAGATTTCTTGAGAGTACTTTCATGGAGTAGATGCTGCTTAAGGTAATTTTCTGGTGGATTATGGTGCCTGTGAAAAATTCCTCAGTTGATGTTGCAGTAAAATTAGGTCTGTTCTGTACTCAAACAGGTGCAGCAAAGCTCTTCGTTCCTGGTTTGCTGGGCTCTGCCTGCACATCTGTTGGGTTGAATTTGGCTTCCATGAGCAGCTCGTCCTGCCTTTCAGTTTTCGGGATGCTAACTAGGTGATGAATTTTGGAGAGCAACATTTTCCTGCAGGAGAAATGGTGCCTTTTAGGACCATTGCTGCTCGTGTAACTCAAAGGGGGCTCAGTACCGCACAGGATCAGGCCTGTAGAAAAGTGGTCATTGCTAAAGCAGTCAAACTTAGGGCCAGGGATATTGCCGTTGAATAGCTTTTAGATCTGTTTTTTGGTGATGAACATTGGATTGGACTGAGCAATTTACGCGTTCCAGGAAACAGAGTCTTTCTGAACAACATAGGACTCTGTAGTACCTGTGGGTGGGGAGGAAGAGCAGATGGATTTTGCAAGCACAGTTTAGCTCTGGTATCGTGGTGGGCTTCCTGTAACTGCATTTATTCAGGTGCAGGGAGTCAGTAGGGTTGAGGCCATAAGCGATTCAGACACAGAAAGTTCAGCAGGCTTATCAGGGGACACATCTGAATAACTCATTTGCCACAGTTGTTGCTGCATGTTTGCAGAAATGGGCAAACCCCTTCTCAACAGCATTGGGCAAGGTGACCCAAAGGGGCAGGAGATTCCTCCCTCACCCAGTCCTCCTTTTTGTCACAGGGTTGCTCAGGAAAGTGGGGGGAGATGCTGACATGCTTGGGGTAGCGGGGCATTTGCAGTGAGCCTGGAATCATCCCTCGCTGGATGCTGAGCCCATGGTCTGTAGTCAGTGTGGCCACCTCCTGCAAGCGTTGTGGCCCATGGGAGGTGCCACTTTTCCCCTGTTGAGAATAGAAGGGGATAAAGACACAGAAACCTAGGTTAGTAGAAGTTAATAGAAGTGGGGATGAGTTTAAGACTAATCAAGTTATGTGTGGATAACCCTGCCAGCTCCTGTTGGGTATGGACCCATTCGAAACAGCATTACCAAACCAGCGCAGGAATTTTCCCTTGTTCCACCCTGCCGCAGTCTCTTAACGATGCCCTTTGAGGCCTGAATGTAAAGTCTAGGATTTGTTTTGCACACCTGGGATGGCATTTCCTTTTAAAGGGAGGTGGGAATACTAACATGAAGGATTAGTATTTTTCTTTTGTTTTTCGTTTTGTTTTTTCGTTTTTTTTTTTGTTTGTTTGTTTTTGTTTTTTTTTCCAATGTCTTATGGGAGCCTAAGTTATTTTTCTCTACCTCATATGTACAGCTTGTAGGTATAAATCTGATTCTGAGTGACTGTTGAGAATGTATTTAAGTTATTTAACATCTTTGTATAACAAAAAAAGCCAGAACAAATGAAACAATAAATGTATTTTAAATTATACTTGAAGCATGTTCCTCTTTCTTTGCATCTGTTGGAAAAGGTCTGTGTCCAGTGGTTGTGGTAGCCCCTGTGCCTCCCTCAGCATGAGCTCTGCCCTCTGGTCCTGGAGCCAGCCTGCCCTTGTGGCTAATGTAAGCCTCAAAAGACCATAAAGCCTAGCAGAGCGGCAAGTGTGTTGCCTAGATGAGCGGGATGGTGTATTTCCAACATGCGGTCACAGTATGCTTTGGGAGAGGTGAAACGATCCCTAGTAATTGGTTGAGTGGTGGAGATCCTCAGCTCTTTGATCTCATTGCAGTCTCCCCCCTGCTTTGAAAGCCCCCAGGCTTTCAGGGGAAGGGATGCTCGCAGCCTTCATAGGGGAAAGTGTTCTTTTCTCTCTGCAGTAGTTATGCCTGCAGAAAGCAGGGTCGATAGCTCAGGAAACAGGTCCTCAACAAGCCCAGCCCTGGCAACAATTAACTCTTGCCCAGTGAACTCTGAGATCTGTCCATCTCAGGCCCTTGAGCTGGCCCTCCGATCGCAGCCCAGGTAGTGCCTCAGAATTTAAAATGTAGTTGCCCTTGTAGCAGTACCGTGAGCCGGAGAAATGCCTCTACACTGATTTTGCAAGGCCAGAACGCCCAGATTCCTGCTCTTCCCCCCCACCCCCTCATATCTTCTGCTCTCCCAGTCAAATAGCTCACAAAGTACAATCAGATTTGGGACTGTTAGAGTGCTCGTGTTTGGGCTGGTCACTGTGCAGGTGTTTTGAGCAATACAGTGTTAAACAAACTCAGGAGGTTGATGGACATCATCAGCTTTCTGTGGGGTTGCATTAGTCATCATACTTTGCTGGAGAAGTCATGATACCTTGGCAGAATGTCACTGTCATGATGTGATTGCAAAGTTACTTTGATCAAGTAACTGGCTGGAGCTCAGAATAGGTAGGACATGGCCAAATTTAGTCTGGCTGAATGACAACAGTTTAAAAAATTGTCATTATCCCAGGCTACATACTGTCTTGCCTGATCAAATGTCTTTTTCTCCACAATGGCCCCTGGAGCTATTTGGTACCTAAAATGCATTTCAGCTGAGCTTTAAATAACCAGAGCCTGTTGCTGTTCATCTTACAACCTACTAATGACTCAAACATGGGTGATCTGGGTTTGCAAAGCCTCTGAGAAATGACACGGTGCCCCCATACGTGAGCACATGCAATGAGATGCTGCTTCTCTGGACCACAGCTGTGGGCTGGTTCACGGATACCTCTTTTTCATGTGGATGAGGAGAAAGCTTAGACATCAACCAGCAGCTGCCTGAGGTCCAACTGGTCAACGTGTTTAAAAGAAATGAAGAAACATGCCACCCCAAAACCCGGCCCTAGATTAGACAAAACTTGTGGCAGAAAAGACCTTGAGATAGCAAGTGGTGAACTATTAAGTAAGAGGCTATTTAGATTCCTGGGCTACTGTCTGTTGAGACAGGCAACCAGGAACAGGCACCCTTGTCATCTCCCTCAATGGTCAAGTACTCAAGTTAACATAAAGCATCTTTATGGGGTGGGGTAAGAAAAAGCATGTAACCAGCACTGGTAGTTCAGCTGGCGGGGCATAACTTCCCACCCTGCAGTAACTTCCCGGTTCTCACAGTGCCCAGGTGCGGCTTCTCAACAGTCTGGCACCCCGTGGAGGCAGCTAAGTGTGGTCCAGATGATTCAAACAAGCAGAGTGCCAAGCCAAGGTGCTTGGCAGACTGGCTGGGCACATAAGAGAAAAACAGCTCGGAAAGAGCTTGAGCTGCAGCTGTCCTTTCAGTTTACCCTTGATAGACTGCTGTACATCCCAGGTTAGGCTGTTAAACAAGGGCTACTGTGTCCTTGATTGCATGCTGCAGGACTTTGACAACTCTGGCTTGTGTCTCCAAAGTCAGAGTTTGTTCTCCAAGTCTCTTCTTCCCATGCATGCAAAATTCTTGCATTTGTTTTACCTTCCAATCTCATTTTCCACCGTGGTACAGCAATCGCATCCAGGCCTTTAACCAACCCCTTAAGAGATAGCTCCTCAGTACCTCACACAGCATTAGCACTGTCCATCCTCAGTCAGAGGTGATAGTATCTTCATCCAGTGTCATACTGATGTTGGTATCGTATCACACAGTTGCACTCCTCACAGCGTATTGTCTGCAGCACCCACCCAAGGAAATGTTTACTAAATCAGCAAGAACCCTGCAAAACCAGTGCACCTCTGCTTTGGTTTTGCTTTGCCCCTTCTTGTGATAAGAAAGATCAACTCCGAGCTCTGAGGAGCCAGGCAGGTACTTTGGCTGATGTCTGGTCTGGGTAGTTTTGTGCAGGAAGAGTGGGTGATTGGAGATGATGGGACTGGAGATGGGGATCTATGGAGCTACCTCTGGTCTATGACCCGTCAAACCCTGCAGCGTACCTCCCTGCCTTCTTCAGCTTCCCAACGGACCTTGCATTAGACTTCCTGGCAGTTGGGTAATAGAGAAATCGCAGGCTTGAAACCTCACAGCCAGCCTCCGCCAGACCCTTAAAGAGCTGCTAATGTGAGTCGTAAAGCCGCAGCAGCCTAGGATGTAGCAGCGTTTTGACAGCTGTTCCCACAGAGGAAGTGGGTGAAGCTAGAATGCGTATTGTAAGAATTTGGGATTTATTTATTTTTTTTTTAAAAAGGTATCAAATGAGAGACTTCACCTCCAGGAAAATAAAATAGGTTTCCTTCCCCCTTTTCTCCCATTGCTTTCCTTAGGGCCACTGCTATGTCTTTGCAAGAAGGTGGTTTCAGCCTGCATCTGTGGAT
Organism: Falco punctatus; assembly: GCF_963210335.1. Lineage (NCBI taxonomy): Eukaryota > Metazoa > Chordata > Aves > Falconiformes > Falconidae > Falco > Falco punctatus. The sequence goes on along the minus strand of NC_137583.1, from coordinate 53,419,266 downwards.
GTGCTGAGCAGCAGGGAAGCATGAGAATGAAGTGAAACCCAATAACAGGTGCCCATAGCTTAGAAAGAAGCAAGGACTCACCTGAACCTCTTACAAGCTTTTAGCTACACATTCAAGGAAGGTGTTTTGTGTGGAACTGTGTGTGTAATCCAGCTAGGAAACTAATGACTGAGCACAGACAGATTTAGAAGAGCATGTGCATTTGTGAGCCAAAAAACAGAGTAAGGAGAAAGAGAGAGAAAAATAATGAGGGGACAAACTTTATACAGAGCTTCCTCTTAAATAGGCATGAAAGATGAAAATTTGACTGTTACTTGATTAAAAGTAAGATTAATCACCAAGAGATGAGATGGGAGAGTCAGGTCCCAGATATTAATTCATCATCATCATTAACATAGGTCAAGTGCGTAGGTGCTTTTGAACATCTCCTTGTAGAGGTCCTGAGTTACTGACGAGGCAGATGCGATGCTTATTCTCCTTCAGTCTAAATAGAATTACGGACAGAGAGACAGATAAATGAAAGAGGGGTAGAAAGATGTGACTTGCCCAAACTCATACCTTGGTCACTTTGAGAACTGGGCCTAGAACCAGGCAGGGGGTAAGTGCCCTCAGCACCCTCTGAGATGCAGGGAGTACCACATGTGGTGAGGAGAGAGACACAAATCGTGCTGCACTCCAGAGTTCACATCCTGCCTTTCTGCCATGGGAAGCAGATGGGTTAGCACCATGACTTGTGTGTTTCCCTATGGATTTGCTTCAAGCCTGGCTCTGCAGGCTTATGCTAGAAGCTGTCTCCTCCACTTCTGCCACTGATCAGTCTTGCAGTGGGAATCAAAGCTGGCTGGAGGTGACACAATGTATGACTCGCTCGTGCACTGTTGGCTACAGTACTGGTGGGCTGTAGCCAGGCTAATAAAGGGTCTATAGCTGCTGTCATTTCCCTTGGGACCTGGGATATAGAGATAGTGACAGGAGATGCTACCAGTTGCTTGGAAAAGAGGAGGAGTAATTTCACTTTCTACATCCTCTCCCAGGTCATCTCTGCTCCTACGTCCAAGAGTCACAGTGTCAGTGTAGGGAGTGGATTAGAATTTCTGGCTACATCTTCACTAGTTAATTAAATATAGGTCTCATCCTGACGTGACCTTGCATAAAACAGGCCACATCCAGCCTGTTGTATAGTTTTGCCTTCCAGAACAAGGTGGCTCTATGCAAACTGTCTCCTGGGAAGGTCCCTCGGCCCCTGCTAATGTTTGAACCATGCCCAGGAATTGCTTAGGAGCATGCTTTTACCTGAGCCAAAAGCATGCAGGGGATTTTCTAATATTTTAACAATATATTCGACCAAGTTCTAGAACCCAGGAATGTTCCTTGCCACTCTTTAAATCTGCTAAAATAGATGCAGAAATTCAAGTGCTCTACAAAGAATCCTCACACACTAAGTTGTTGGCCAGTTCTTTCATTCTGCTGGTGGGGAAACCACATCTCAGGGGAGGCTGGCCTTTCTGCCTGGCCAGGACTAAAGCAAGAAACAAGTCCATCACATCCAGATGCTCCAGGTACCCCTGAAGTGATTTCTGTAATGATGAGTAACTATAAAGAGACCTCACAATACTCATCACTTTCTGGAAGAGACATGGCCAGACCTTGAGAAAGACCTCACAGCAGGACAACCAAAGCAAGGGTAATCCATTTGTGTGCTTATCACTGTTTGTAGGCCCTGCATAGCCTTCCACTGCTTCATGCAGCACGCTCAAGGACTGAATAGCCACAGCTTCCTTTAATTACTTAACTGAGGCACCTCTATAAGGACTGCAGGCAGTGTAACCTCCACCTGGAGCTAATGAGAGGTAATCAAACCTAGAGAACGACAGAGAGGTTAAGTGGTGCCTCTCATATCCCTCTTTATCCATCGATTGTTCGTGCCTTGGGTTTTCTGTATGATTGCATATATGTGTCTGTGCTCATGCTCATATATTTACATTCACGTATCCCATAAATTTAATGGCTGGTAGTATTCGCTGCAAGAATGTCAAACTCAGGGATTGATAAAAATCCTTCAGGAGTCAATAGAAAGACCCTAAAGGCTCTGATTGGAGTGTGAAGTCCCACATCCACGTAACTAATATTAGAATATCAGTTATATATATTAGAACTCAAGTCCAGAGCCTGTGTTTCAGCGCATTTTCCTCCTCTCCTTTGATGATGGAACTACTGAGACTCCGCCCTGGTTTGCTAAGTGCTCTCTGGCCGATAGCTGCTGCCTTAAAGAGCATGATATTGTATCAGGTAAGACAAAGGGGGAAGAATTTCAAGGCTCTGATTGCTGGGGCTGTGCTCCCATCTCTAAGGTATGCTATCCCTGTCTCCCACCACCTCCAGCTCCCGCTGACCTTAATAAGAATGTAGACTTAGCATCAGAATAATGCTCCTGTCCTGGCTAAGCTTTCATTTATGGCCTTCTCAGCTTCCCCAGGCAGCGTTATTTTCCAAGGTGCTAATTGCAAGGGCACTTATCATAAATTATCACTCGTTTCTCCCTCTCACTTGTACAGAAGAATCCCTCAAGGGATTATGCTTGTTACAGCAGGTCTATGCTCTGGGTGAGCAGTGTCCCAGGGGAACTGGGCAGCCTGCTGGGAGGGCTGAGGGAATAAAAAGAAAACAAACGTGGCTGGGCACTGAGGTGTAAACTGGATTCCCTCCAGGCCTAGGGAATCCCCCAACATCTGCTGGGAAACTACCAGCTAACCTTGCTTGGTGATCAGGGCAGAAGACTTTGCATGTCTGAGACTTCACTGCTTTTTTAAGGATGAAAAATGAAACAAATGGCATTAGTTACTTCTAACAAGGTAGTACTTAAACTGAAGTATTGGACACAGCCTAAAAAGTAAACAAACCAAAGCATAAAGAAGGCATTTGAGGCACTACTTGGTGTTCTTTACCTGACCTTGTGTCTTTGTTATAGACTGGCAAAATGTCCCAAGCATCAAGGTTGGTCCGCTATTGTGTGAGCTACCTCTCTCTTGTTTTTCTGTTTATTGTCTTCTGAGGCAAGGAAACCTCAACAAAACCAAAGTTTTTCCTTCCCCAGGTGTGAATGACCTCACTGGTGCCTGTTAGCCTTTCTTCATTCCTTGTGACAGGTCACTGGGACATGTACCCAGCTCAAAAGCACAGGGTGGCTGTACGAGGGCATAGGGAGGAGGGGTTATATTTATAACGGAGTTTTACTTCTGGATTGCATCGGCTATTAACTTTGAATTTGCACATTTGGAAAAAAAAGAAAAACAGCTGACACTTGGGGGAAAAGAAACAACCAACCAACCATGAAGAAGCGATTCTTAGCTTTTTTTGGATGCTCTGGGCAGCTCATCTCAAAGCCATCAGACTGTGATCTTGTCCAAACCATGCTTGGTTGAGTCTTCCATGATTCCCTCTCCCTGATGGGCTGGCTCTCCTCAGTTATCACAGCTGTAACGGCACTGAAATGTCATTAGTCATTTACCAGCTAGAGAAATTACTCTACAGTCAACTCATTTGTTTCCTAATTTCCCAGATCACAGCAAAGTGTGAATGGAGGCTGCATGCAACACGTAACAGAGCACGTGATGGACCTGGCATGGAAGTGCTTGTCCTAAATTGCTTTTCCTTCATGGGCCACCACATTAGTGGTGGTGGAAATCTTCAATCAAGCAATCCTGTGTACTCCAGTGGGTGTCTCATGCTGTTGATTCCCTCAGGGATATTTAGTGGTGCCTCTGGGCGAAATGGAAATGATTGTAAATACTGGATAAGTGAAAGGAAAGATGGAAAATGTCTGCTTTGAGTGGATCTGGTTGGTTCCACGCGGGGAAGTTGGCTGTTGTTTTATTGTGGCAGTGAAAGTGCTGCATTGGAGTGTGTTGTTTTATTGTGGCAGTGAAAGTGCTGCACTGGGGTGATGTGCAGTGTGAGGGCTTTGCTGTGCAGAAGCTGGTGGTGCCAAGCAAGCTTTGCCTTTCCTGATGGAGGGAAGTTTTCCACTTTCAGTCATGACTTGAAGCTACAAAGGTGGGGTGAAAAAGGCACACACAAATTTTTCTGAAGCTTCAGCAAGGTTTGGTGACAGAAAATGGGCTGGAATGGGTTATTTCAACAGCGTAAACAGGCCACTGGTGCTTGTGGCTACAGCTGATTCAATAGTATTTTGTTTTGTTTATTTTTTTCTGTGCAAAAAGCAATTTTTTGTTGGAAAACTGAAAAAAGGATCATTTTTTCAAATCAGAAAATGCAGCTGCAATGCCTTGTGAAAAGCAAAGTTCAATTGCTTTTATTCCCACTCTCTACAGACTGTCCTCCTGGTCACACCGGGACCCTCTGCAGGCGCTGTGGGAGGTGGGTTGGCCAGGGAGCTTGGGCTGCATCTCAGAGCAGGGACAGGAGGCGTTTGAGCTATAACTAATGTGTGTCGGGGGGGAAAGTATTTTCAATGCGTGGAAGTACAAAGGAAGGGATGTCAGGGAGGAAATTCGATGAAAAAAGCCATATTTTCCGTGGAAATCAGAGCATATTTTGTGAAAAAGTTAACTGAATTGAAATCAAAGTTCTCCACTGAAAGGAAGTATTTACAAGAGTATTTCACCCATGGTTATCTGCAGATAAGAGGATCCTCAGAGAAGATCATCAGTATGAGACTGAAGTCTTCTGATTCCATCTCTTGGCTCCTGTGGCCGAGATCAACCCAAGGCCAGCCTTACCCACACCACCTCGGTTTTATATCTCACTCACATGATATTGCTTGACACATGGGATGTGCCAGAGCACTCTCAGAGGGTGAACTTAGTTTACATGTGAACCCATATTTCAGTTTGTTTTTGGAGTTATTGTTGAATCCTGGTGGAAATCCAGAGCCTGTTCTATCAGGTTATACTCACTTAAAATGCAAAACCAACAGCTGTGTGGAAGGACTTATAATTTAATTATTCACGAGTTACAGAGCTGAAGATATGTTCCATATTTTAGGAATTACATATTTTTAAATCAGATATAGTTTCCCCCCTCCTGTTTTTACCTCCCCAAATAAGTGTGTTGGAACATTCTTGATTTACAGAGGTCTCTCAGTTTGCTCTTTAAAAGTATCTGTCTGGTACATTTGTAGGAATCACTAACGGAAGGAAACAGAAGCTGTGATATACAGTTAGTCCTAATCACTTTGAGGGAAAAAAGATCTGCCCTTGTGAAAAGCATAAAATCTGAGTAAGTAACAAAAAGAGGGTTTTTTGCAAAATGCCCACCCCCGCCCAATGTGCTCTCAAGGCTGCCTCCCACCTGAGCTGCAGTTTAGCTACAGCTTATGGGAATTATTAAGACAACTGCCAAAGATGCTTTGGCATCATTAATGAGCAATTACTGACTTCATCTCGGTTATTTCCAAGCATCTTGTCTGATCCTGCAGTTAGGGGAGACAGTGTAGCTCTCATACTTTTTTGGGAGCTGGAAATGCCTTCTGCCCCAGGAAAGCGCCAAGTGCAAATTTTGTGTTACATCCTTGGTGCCTCCCTGCTGCACACATCGGCACCTCTCCCTTCCCAAAGGGATCTGCCCAAGTGGGTGGAGGACACGGAGCTGCAGTGAGCTGTCCCGTAGATCCTGATGGGCGGAGGTTAGACTGGGACATCTGCTTTGCTGGTCTCTGTATGGCTTTAGCATAATGTATACTTGGGTGCTTACAGGATTTCAGTGGGATGCAGCCTTTTTGGAAGCATTGGCAGCATGGCTTTCCCTCCCCTTTTCCCACCTCCCCCTTTCTTATGCTATATTGTCTCTATGCAGCTTCATCACCGTTCCTGAACCTGGCGTTAGCCCTCTACAGCTCCTATAACTTCTTACAAAGGCTTCACTTCTCATGCCCTGATTTTTCTCATACCAGTGACCTCAGATCCTGGCATGTATTCACCAGGCCTGTTCCTTGTAAGCGAGGGGAAGATCCCAAAGGATACACACAGCCTTCCTGAGAGTATTTTCAGCAATCGTAAATAACAGTATTTGTAATCAGCCTTATGTTAGAAGTCATAGTATTACATGTTTGGGTCTGTTATATCTTAATTAGCTATAAGCTAGTCCCAGGAACTTTTGCCAGTCCGTGATTATTTATAATTTTTGATGTTTAGAAATCAGATATTTAGTATTTAGGGGGATAATGGAGGATTTTTGATGATTCTTTTTTCTCTCTGTTTACTCAGCAAATATATTCTCTAATATGTTTTAAAATATCAAATTTCTAGCATTTGAAAAAGCTGCAATTCCTGCTTTTAGGGGAAGGATGCTCTGCATTTGGTCTAGAACTACTGGGATTTTCTTTGCTTTTTTCTTTATTCTTGTTTTCTTTATTTCTCTTTTTTTGTTCTCTTTTTCTTTCCTTCTCTCAGAAGGTAACATAGAGAAAACCAAGCCAGACAATGATGATGCTGTTGCTGTTCTAATTGTTGTAGCTGGAGAAATTTGTGGTAAGGCTTGGCCTGAGCTCTATTTTGGACTGGGAGGTGAACAAGTCCTGGAGCTATCTTGACCATGGTTTGTTATCTGATTCATTCAAAGGGTCAAGGCTTTGAAGGGTGCTGTCTGGGGATGGCTCTCTGTAGGTCATCTTTTTAAAACTCCTTGGCATTACGGTCATGTCAAACATACTGATGGAGCTGAAGGTACCTTCAGCAGCGTGAGGCAGTGGTACAACTTCCACTCCTTCGTGTGAGAAGGAGAGCAGGACAGGGGAGATGCTTCAGGTCATCTCAAAGGACATGAGATGCCTGCGTCTGGGCAACCAAGTTCCACCTTCGACCTCCTAAATACCCAGATAGAAGATATCACTGCTTTAACCACACTCAGAGAAGACTCTTGATAGTCTTTTGTGATCTTTGACAGCCGGGGGATTCAGCCTCAAGGCAAATATGGCCATCAGTTGTGCTAGGGGAGGTGTAGATCGGGTATTAGGAAGCATTTCTTCCCTGAAAGGGTGGTCAAGCACTGGAACAGGCTGCCCAGGGAGGTGGTGGAGTCACCATCCCTGGAAGTGTTTAGAAAGGCACGTAGATGCAGTGCTTAGGGATGTGGTCTAGTGATGGACTTGGCAGTGCTGGCTTAACGGTTGGACCTGATGATCTTAAAGGTCTTTCCCAACCTAAATGACTGTGATTCTGTGGGCAGCTGTCAGCCCTGCCTGGCTGCCAGCCCAAGGCTCCCTTTGCTTTCTTGCCGAGTGCCCCCTCCCAGCTGCCATGTCCCCACCAGGCTGCCCCCACCACGCACGCGTGCAGGAGCCAGAGTTTCTAACCTACGTGGTGAAGGGCTGTTCCTACCTCAGGAGAGCAGGTAAGCCAGTGCTACTCAGAGTGAGGGGCACCCATGCAAGATGGCAGCAGCAGAAACTGAATCCCTATTCCCCTGGAGTCCCATCCCATGGCCACAGCCATAGCCCGAATGTCCCTTTTGCCACCAGGTGGAGCTGGGAGAGAGCTCCTTGGAATGGGCCAGCTGACAGCACCCTGGGATGATTGCACAACCCCTGTGGCTAACCCAGAGAGGAATTTTTGTTTGGTTGTTTAGTTGTTTCCTTCCCTCCCTCCCAGCCCAGGAACTTACTTCATGTCTATCTTACTGAGAAATTCACTCCCCAAAATCAAAGGAGGGGGAATTACGTGTGGTTTCAATTTCAAAAATGAACTTCCACCAAGGTGTAAATCTGGCCATTGCAACCATTCCTTGGCCTGGCTGATTGTTGTCCAGGAGGAACAGCTAATGCAACGCTGCTGTTGCTGTGCATCTCATGCACGACTGCTCCGTCGGCTCCTCGCTCCTGCCTACGGTCACCTTGCAGCTTGGCACTACCTTGCCAGGCTTGCTGGGAGCAAGGCTGGGCTCGAGCTAGTCTCATGGAGCTTCTGCCATCATCCCTTGGTAGCTCCTTGGGTGTCAGCTGCAGCGTTGCCGACCACTTCTGTTATTTCAGCCCTGAGCCAAGGTGCGTGAAAATGCTTTGCTGACACATTTCTCCCATCTGTAAGAGGCTCTTAACCACAGTAGACTCTGAGGCAGCTTCTCCTGCTTAACAGCTTGGAGGAGCCACTTACAGTGCCTGCCATGCCTCTCTCTAGGATGTATTTTTTGCCCTCCACCACCACCTATACCACAGTGCTTGTGTCCAGTCCAGTAGTTAACACAGGCCCAACTTGCATGAATAAAATCAGATGCGGCCATTCTTTGTTGGCCTCGTGAGCTGCTGCTTTGTTACATTTGCCCTGGTGCTGAGGAACCTTAAAGATACTTAATATTATCATAAAGATACTCCATTATCAGCAGTGGAGAGATATTGCATGAGGTTTGCCAGGTCTCCACAGATGAAGTCAGCTCATTTCTGTCTGCCCCAGAAACATGCTGGGGAGGTCATGGAATAGTTTAGGTTGGAAAATAGTTTTAAGATCATCAAGTCCAACTGTTAACCCAGAACTGCCAGGTCCACCACGTCCTTAAGACCACATCTGTGTGGTTTTTTAACTCTTCCAGGGATGGTGACCCCACCACCTCCCTGGGCAGCCTGTTACAATGCTTGACCACCCCTTCAGTGAAGATTTTTTTTCCTAATATCCAATCTAAACCTTTCCTGGTGTGACTTAAGAGTGTTTCCTCTTGTCCTGTTGCTAGGTATCTGGGAAAAGAGCTGACCCCCACCTGCCTACAACCTCCTTTCAGGTAGTGGTAGAGCACAATAAGGTCCCCCCTGAGCAACTTTAGGTCAGATGGTGATGGGCTATAAGCTGAAAGCCATTTGAGCAGGTGAACATAATGCTGTACCTGTGCTAATATCTACTGCCTCTGAACAGGGCTTATCCCATGAGAGTCACATCTGCTGTAACATGAGTATTTGGGGGCCCAGAAAGGACCCAATTCACCTGCAGAAGGTCAGAGCATGGGTCCATTGCTTGTATGTGCTGTTAGGGTTTTGTTGGATGGATGAGGGCAAGCAGCTCAGCCAGTTGGATTACTGTCTGGAGCCAGGATTGTGGTACTGTGGTACTACATGGTCAGGAGCTGGTGAAATCAAACTAAGGTTCAGGACAGGGTCCTCCTGAAGCCTCCTCAAGCAGGCTTTCATGTTAAATTATGCACCAGGAAATAAGGGAAGGAGATAATAAAGGAGAAGGTAAAGAAAAAGCGCTAGTCCTGGGACAGAATAAAGGTCAGAAAATACCTTATAGAAGGTCAGGACCAGGAAATGGAGCAAGCGTGGCTGAGACAAGGTCGGGTATGGGAGGTCATTCAAAGAGCCTTTTTTCTCTTACCCATGTTGTGCCCAGGCAAACTTCCATTCCTGGCTGGGTGAAGCAGTGGCAGGTTCATCAGCTGATGGAGAGGTGAGGCACAGACAGGTGCATGGGTCTGGTCTGCACAGGTCCTAGATAATTTGGTGCCCTGTTCTCAGTCAGGGGAGACCCCACCTTGACCAAATGCTTCTCATCTGTACCTTCTGGTTTTACTTTGGGCTCACTATGAATTAACGGTGTAGGTGGTTTCTTGCCTGAACCGATTCCTGTGTGATCTTGGCTCCAGGAGCAGGCAGAGCCTCTGCTGTTGCAAAGCATGGAATGAGACAAGTAATTTGGTGGCTTGTTTTTATTTTTTTAAACTGGACTGACCCTAAGATCTCTTGACTTCACCTCATACTAGTCCGTTCCCCTCCCTGTTTTTTATTATTATTATTTTTATTCCAGTGGGATTTGCTTTCCTTTTGTTATATTTTTTAGTGCTGTTGAATTTCAGCACTCAGTTCACAGGCTCTCCTTTGCTTCCTTCCAGCTCACAGACGCTCTTAGTGCAAAGAGATGGAAAAGGAGATGTCTAAGGTGGAGCTGGGCTCTAGGGGACAGTTGTTGGAGCTTCCCTGGGCTTTGTTTCTGGGCTGCAGACCACCAGTTTTCCTGTGTCACACATGTGGGCATATCTTATGGCCACAGCCAAGGATCCAAATCTTGCAGTAAAAAACACTCTCAACCTTCATTTCAGCTGAATCACATTTGGGGGACTCTCTCCTCTGACTGTGTGTGAGGGTGGCACCTCCTTCACCAACGATGACCAGTGAATTCCACGGGAGCTGGCAGACAGGCTCTGCTTCATGTTTGCAGTGCAGTGCAATGGCCTGACCCACAATTTTTTGGTGCTCACACATCAAGCAGGGCTGATCATCTCCACCCGTACCCTGAGTGCTGGCAGTGCCTGCCATGGTTGCTCCTGCCACAGGCAGAGGCTGACCCCTCAGAGGATCCTCTCTAGATGGGACCTTCTCTCCCTGCAGCCTGGTCCCCAGCCCTTGCCCATTATCACATCTCCTCCATCTGCCAATGCCCAAGTACGTGGTGCAGCATTGTAGGGGAGAAGTGAGACCACTGTCTGCACCTCCACATCACCAGTTCAAATGACCCTCACTGGTTAGCTGACATGGGGCAGAGGAGAGAAACATTTTCTCCCAAGGTGTTCAGTTATATTTACACCCAACCAATGTGTTTCTAGCCTGTATTTTTTTTTCTTTTTTTGTTTCACCCAGCTGTGCCATTCCTTCCTCAAGCTGGTTTATTTCTTTTCCATATGCTTGACATCCTTCACAGGGCCGTTGGAAAGGCTTTGCAAGCTAGCATGGAGGTATCATAGGTAATAAAATGTACGTTACCGAATGCTGTGCAAACAAGTGAGGTCACCATGTTTAGTAAATCTGTTTTTCCCCCAGCTGAGGGTAAAACCTTGCTCTCTCAGAATGCTGGAAAGTCTAACGCCTTCCTTTTTTTTTCCCCTCTCCTTTTTCTTCTTTTACTCATTTTTAATTCCCTCTGTTGGTTCCCCTTGTGAATATCCCACCTATTTATCCAATGATTATTGTTGTTAGGTAACTGGCAAAGATCGACATCTTGGGGAGCAGCCTCCCAGCCCACAATACTGCCTTTTTCTCAGCCCTAGCAAAGAAGCTGAGGATCACTAATACCAGCTTTATTTTTGTTGGCACTTCCCAGAGCTGGAGCCACCCAGTCTTGCCTCGCAGAGTGCTTCTTAATCAATACTAAACGGCTGACAGTGCAAGCGGCTTCCCTCTACAAACAGTGATTAATCAATGTTGGGGGGCTTTGGTTGTGGAGGGTATGCAATAAGCCTCTAAGATGGGAGTGAATGGGGGGCTGCAGGAATTAGCTTTTGGCAGAGGTGTGTGTTTATGGCAGGTATATGCTCACGCGATGTGGAGAGCAGAGGGATGAATGCTGACGCCCCATGTTGGTACCCGGGACCTGATACTGCTTGTGCCAGTGCTGAGTAGGAAAGATTCCTCCTGTTCTGGGGAGATTTTTTTGGTGTGGTTTTTTGCCTGTTGGTTTGATTTAGTTTTTTTTTTCTTTTAGTTGTTTTCTTCTTCCCCACCTTCCCACTCCCCACCCCCCTTTACCAATACGTAACAACCCACATCAAGCCCAGACTTAATGTTAAGTTCTGGAGTAGCTCAAGTTGTGTATTAACACTTTCTTTTAAGGAAGATTTAGGTCCTTAACTGGATAAACATATTTAGAAAACAAAGGGTACAAAACCTAAAATTCTGAAAAAAATAGAAAGATTTGGCTCTATTTAAGTGCTTTGACTTTAGCTATAGGTCCTGTACTGCTCCTGAATGCACTGATCAAAAAATTCCTTCAATTTGAAAGGAATCCTTCAACTGCACTATAATAATTTTCTGTGAAATGCATCTTCTGGGAAAGGAATAGTTGGGCAGTTTAAATTCTTGGAGAACAGAAACAAAAAGCGCTCTTTCTGACCGTGATATTGCAAAGATCTGTCTGAGAGCCAATGGGAAATCTTCTGAAGGAATGTTTTCCTGTTGGAAAAAGCCAATTTGATAAAACTGAAATGGTTTGCAAATGTCAATTCTGAAAAACTTTCATTAAAAAAAAGGAAAGCTTTGGTTTTCAGTTTCAGAATGTGTTTTCATTTCTATTTTTTATTTTAGAGGCTGTAGTGTACTGGTTATATAGAAGCAATAAACCTTGAACTGAGTCCAAAAATTTGTCTTTATTGACATGAAAATTTTTATCAACTGCAAGTGGCCTTTTCTCTCAGAATTCAGTAGGAAATTTTGAAAATATTTTGCTTTCCTTTGGATCCAGACTGGAAAGATATTTGAAAGCATGGGATTTACCACAGAATGGAAAATTCGATTCGTCTCCAGCTACGGTGCTTGTAGGTAACAGGCGCTTTATGGTGCTTTTTAAAAAGGATACGGGAACAGATTGTGGAATAGACTTTCCAGGAACATGGTAGAACCCCCTGTTGCTTAAGGAATGCTAAAGCTGATTTGACAAAGCCCTGGAGAATATGTTCTTGAGGGCAATTTTATATTGGCAGGCAAGTGGATGGGTTGACTTAAGACATTCTTTATGCTTCCATGAAGGGAGGACAAAATGTTTATTTTGGTTTCAGGGTTTAATAGGTTTGGAGATATTTCAAGCTACTGGAGGCTTCAAAATTAAAGTATTCAGCCCAGATGACTTCTCCATATTTTTTTTTTTTTTTTTTCCAGGAGGACCAAGAGCAATAGAGCAATCTGAGCAGTAACAAAGCTCCAGTTATCTACACAAAACCATTCTCATGTTACCCTTTGGGCCACAAAGCACTTTTCCACCTGAAGAATGAACTTTTAGAGGGGAACGTTTTCTCCCCTCCACGACCGCACTATTGAATCTCCTTCAACCTTCAGTCAAATTGACATGGGAAAAGTTCAATCAGAGAGAAATAAAATTCCTCAAATGAATATTAAATCATCAGTTGTTTTCTACAGTAGGGATAGTGTCTCATGGCTTCCTTTTCTTCGTTTCCATTGGCTGTTGACATTTCCCTGGGGCTTTGCAAGGAGCTGTGTTTTCTTCAGAATGTGAAGACTTTCTTGCCTTTCAGTTTTCCAACTGCACATCAGGAAGCCAAAGTCCTTGGAAATGTCGACTCAAAGGGGAAACAGGTGATGTGAACTTGCCATGAGTAAGGCTGGAGGGTGACTGCAGAAGTATGGCGTTCCAAGAGCTTTATGTATAAATGCCGATCTGCTGGAGCATGAAATGACCATGCTGGTCTGTCTTTTTTTTCCCCCCTCCTGTTTTCCCCTTCCTTTCCTTTTCTGCCTTTTTTAATTGTGTGTGTCCTTTTCACTGCCCAGTGGTTTGTGTGTTTTGGATAAGGAGACAACTTCTGCTCTCTCATGTGATGAGATTCAAGGACGGGTCCACCAAGAGCATTAGGAGAGCAGATAAACCTCGGGAAATCTCTGAATCCAAGTGTGAGTCATCAGAAGAGTTGATTTGAAAGGACAGCTGTACTAACATTGACTAAGATGCCTATTAAAAATATTGGCAGTCAAAGAAGGATCACTCAGTATTTGATCATCCATTTTGGAAATTAGCAAAACAATCCATAGAGATTCTGAATAATATTTTTATGTCAAGATAAGGACTTCTCATTTGTGGGTGTTTTTTTGCATTTTATGATTTCCTCCCAGTTTTATTCAGGAAATCATAGAAACACAAAATACTCCTTCTTTGGTGGGACTGATATTTGAAACAAAACCAGAAGCCTAGGGTACATTTTGTAAGCCTAATTATGATTTTCCCCCATGATCCATTATTCTTTTTATTAGCCTGTGACAAAGTGCCTGAGGGTTCTGGGAAATGTGCAGTTAACTCCATGTCCTCTGGGGCTCAATTTGTGTGTGGTTTAGTGCCTGGGTAATGCACTGGGCTTGTGGGGCCGTTGTAGCCTTTCTGGAAAAATCCTCAATGAAGAAGTCCTCCTTCCCATGGTACCAAATGGACATTGCAAGATACGCTCCATCTCTGAAAAGCCCCATGTTCAGGTGTGGTTTTGGGACCACCTCACAAAGTTTGTGCCTGTACATGGTGGTCCTAAGCCTCCGTGTATTTTACCCATCGGTAATGGCTTATTAAGTCCAGTAAGGTGGCTGTTGATGCAGAGCATTGTTGCAGATAAGATGAGGGGCAGTGTTGAACCTCAAACCCTTAAAAGAAGGAGGAACTGGCTGCTTCTCTGTGCTTGCTCCAGGGTGGGATGAGCCTTGTCCCTTCCATGCCAGGTAGAAATGCAGGGCAGAGTGTTAGGGTGACTTTGGTGAGGAAGGACCTGCAAACAGTTGCCTGGGACAAGGGTAAGCTTCTTGCAAGGGATTTTCCTTGAGTTTCCCTCCAGGGAATCCCAGCCTTCAGCCTCTGAAAGCTGATCCTTTCTACTTTCCCCCATAACGCATTCCCCTTGCCAGAGTGGGATGCAGCAGCGCAGGGGCTTTGCTGCATGTCTGCTCACCTCAGAGATGTGGGGGTGTCAGAACTGGATTCAGCGTGGAGACCTCTTGGCACCTATAGATGTACCATTTCTATATTAGCCCACGTTCCTCACCCATCTGCTGTGTCTAGGGCTTGTTGGATATAAGGGTTGCTTTTGCTGTTTGTTTGAATACAAATGATCTTTATGATGAGAACAAAATCATTTTTAATGGGGAAATCATCTTCAACTGAAAAGATAAAAAGTGCATTTCCTGCTTTTTGCTGGAGGGAGGGGCAAAACCTCTTTGCTATTGTAAAGACCTAGTCCCGACGTTTCTTTAACTTAACAAATTAAAAAAAGGGTATGTGTGTATTTGTCCTGTGACTATAGCCCATTCTTTTCTTTCAGACAAGCAAGCAAATAACAGTTTAAGAAAGAAGGTACTTAGATTTGTCATTTTCTCACAGCTAGATTGCTTATGCTTTGTCAATGAAACTACAGTAGCTCAGTTTTCTGATGTAAAAATAACCTGTATGGACTGAACTCTGCTTGGTGCATGGAAAACTCAGCAGAAACAAGAGCACAGACAACCTTTGTTTGAGCTCTGTGCCACCAAGACCTGGCCTGCATGTTTGTGTGAGCCTGTGTGCAAATGAAAGCAGGGAGTGAGTACAAATAATATGAGCAGGAAACCTCCCCCCCTCCAAATACCATAGATGTGCTACTTTTTTATGAGCTTCATGTATTTTTCTTACACCAAGACAAAGCTGAGCTTCCTGAGCACTTGTCATGAAATGACAGCGATATATAGGCCCATGGCAGACCAGCCGAAGACCAGGTACATTTAAGAGTGACCAAGGATATATTGAAATTTGAATTTAGACCTCCCATGTCCAAGACAAGGTGCAGCCCACATGTGATTGCTGCTGGAGGGAGGGTGACAGTTTGATGGTGGTTATACCATAACAGCTAAGCTTTTGCTTCATCTTCCCAAGTTATCTTCCAAACAGGCACTCAGTCTTTGTATGTAAATGCTGAAACATAATGGTCCTGGTGTTGTCCTCCCTGTCCAGAGGAGAGGAGCAAGGGACAGGAGAGATCTACATTGCTCCATTGCCCTTGCCTGTGCTAATACTCAAGAAACATCACTCTTTCTCCAGAGATGCTTTACATTGCTCTGGCTCAAGCCAGGCTTTCAGACCTCCCTCCAAGCATCCATGCATTACAAAAAGCAGGGGTTATTTCTGCCTTTCCAACCTTTGAGGAAAATGGGAAGAGCTGAATGATGAGTGAAGGAAACCATCAAAAGAGAACCAGAATTTCTTTCTTCCCCAAGGTACATGTTCTCACCAAAAGTCATCCTCCCCCTTGCCACTATGGTACCAGATGACATTCAGATCTGTGTTACTCTGATGAAAATCCATTTTCCCATAGTGCTCATGCTGACAATCTGCCAACAAAGGTTATTAGACGCCATCCACAAAGCCTGTGGCACATTGACCTGCTCTGAGGGAATCAAATGAAAGCCTATCCCCTCCCCAGCCAGAGCCCACCCAGCGAGCAGCAGGCTGGTGGGTTGACTAAACTCAAATAATTCTGTCCAGAAAACTACACTTTTAATGGATTAAACAACTCTGTTTTGTGGTCACCTTCTTAAGAGAGAAAGTCATTACAAGAAGAAAATGT
The DNA here is from genome assembly GCF_963210335.1 of Falco punctatus. Classification (NCBI taxonomy): domain Eukaryota; kingdom Metazoa; phylum Chordata; class Aves; order Falconiformes; family Falconidae; genus Falco; species Falco punctatus. Next base: position 53,403,246 of record NC_137583.1, on the reverse strand, counting down.
TGAACTGTTGTATATTTTCATCTTTTGATTCGGAGTAATTTTTCTTTCCTCCCTGCCTTCTTCCTCTTCTGCTTTTCTGCAGAGAAGTAAATTTTGTCTCTGTGATATTTCTTTGGCTGAACATGATTCAGCACTGCCGGCAGTTTAAATCAAGGTAATCATGTTCTTTTAATGCATCCACTGGTCCCAACCCTGTGTACTACATATATATTTTTTTCCTAAAGTTTGGCTCGGACATCACTGAAATACTTCAGCAAAATATTGGGACTAATGTCAGGAATAAACCAGGGTTGTTCATTCCCCCTCTCATCCAAAGCCAAACACCTGCAGCTCTCCACAGGCCTCGGAGAAGACCTCGCCATCTAGAAATGCCCAGGCAGAACTCCTTCTCCAATGCTGTGCTGTTGCAAGAAGTGGATTCATTAAGGGGAAAAGCTCAAGTCACAGATTCCAGGAGAACTGCAGAGAGGAAAAGAAAGCCCACAATAAAAATCAAGAGGAGGGCCAGATCCTCAGCTGATGTCAGTTGGGAGGGCTATGTCTGTGTCAAAAGCCATTCTGATTTATTCCAGCTGAGGGTTTGACCTGGGACCTTCAATCTGAGGCTCCTGCTTGCTATGCAAGGGCGTGGTATCAATGCTGCTGTTTCTCATGAGGACTTAAATATGGGTTCCTGGGTTCATTTTCTCCATGGCTACTGAGCTCTGCTGGTTAGCACCAGGGTCTGCTCAGTAGAAAGCAATGTGCTTGCTCTCTCCTCTGCCAGCCCACCCAGGCTGCTGTATGTTGTGGGTGATGGTGGTGGTGCAATGAGTTTGCCTCTTGAGAGGCTGATAAGGACTATGGGAACTCCACCAGGAAGGTGGGTAATATCAGATATCCAAGATATCTGTGCTTGTGCTATAAATCTGCTGTTTGCTGTCTGAGTAGCTTTCTCCTATCGCTTCGATGGCTCTGCACCAGCTAAACCTACTGGAAAGCAGAAATCCTCAGCTCATGTACAATATGTGATACCATAGTCATGCACTATGTTGTTTAAAGGACTAAACTGGTATCTCTGCGTGGTGTCAGACTGGAATATATGAGAAAACTGGCTGGAACTAAGAATCAGTGCAAGATTCTGCACCACACTCCACTGCTTGGGCAAAATGTTCCCTAGTTTTGGAACTTCTTATGTAGAAAGGAAAATACCTGCTTACCTCTATATAACCACTACAGGTGATTACCACTGTTACAAATAATGGCTTTGGTGCATAAATCTTGATATAAAGGAAATGATGTATATAGATGCATCTAAAAATACTTGCAGCTTTTTAAATTTTTGTGCATGTCTTTCTGCATATGACTGTATGAGAATATATCATGTATCAGAATATGAGGTCTGGAAATCAGCCTGAAAAGTTCAATTTTACACACGGTTTCTGTATGCTGATATCAGGGGGGCTGCATCAAGTCCTTGTTTGAAATGTTGGCTTTGGGAAATCACTAAAAGTTCCTGGGAAGTAACCAGCTCAAAGTTTCAAGGAATCTCACAGAGGGGCTATGACTAACAGAAAAAAACAAAGGCCAAAGCTGGCTTTCCCGCTAACCATTTATTTTCCCAGAGAAGTCCCTTATTAATTTTTATGGTGCGTAAATACCAGAAAAACCAGACACCATTAATTACTGACTGGTTTTGGTCTTCATAGTCAACTTGGTTCAATCCAAGCCAAACTGGGTTAAGGTTTAGAGAAAAATACATATGTGGACAGAGTGATTTTGTTGTTTCTTTAATTTTTCTGAGAAAGTCTAATCCTAATTCAAGTTAGTGCAATTTATTTTTTTTTTATTCCAATCACTGGGACCCTCTCTGATGAGACATTATTCTTCACATCTCCCCCATGTATTCGGTTGGTAGCTGGCACATATCACAGTGCTTTATGGATAGATACAGAATCCTGAGGAGGGAAGTTCATTTGTTTTAGATCTTGACCCAATACTTATTGGCTCAACAGGTGCTCTTGCACTGACTTCAGCGCGCATCTTTAAGCTGGCAAGCAAGAGCCTTTTTGTGAAGCGCCTTGCTGAGACAGACAAGGCTGGATGTGCAGTCCCCCTTGGCCCGCTCTTCTACTCCAAAAGCAGGAGACAAAGGTTCCACAGCAGATCCCTGCCCCATGTCTGCACAGAGAGCTACAGCAGCAGCAAGAATTTGGGCTGCCAGAGTGGCATCAACAGCATGTTCCTCCTCTGATGCAGGGGTCCTTGGACTTGCCCTTCATCCCTCATGCCTCACAGGGGCTATTAGCTGGAGGATGGATTTGGATGGGCCCCTCTGTTGTGAGTCAGGTTTATCATGGGAGACAGATTCTCTTGACCTGGTGTTTGGAGAAGGCATGTCTGACAGATGTAGTGACTGGTAGGGACTAATCTTCAGTTTATCTCTTTGCTATCAGTTGCTCACAGCTTTCTTCCTCATGTGGAATTTGTTTTAAGGCTTGTATGGTAGGCCCGTCCTTTAAAAAAAACAGATAAATACACCAGGAATCTGATCTATGAAATTCTTGAACCTGAGAGGATTTGAGTGTAATGAGTTATTGGCCATTGGGACTGGTAAAGGATATTTCTCTGAGTACTGCATCTGCCAGTAAATCACTTGGAAGTTTAACTTTTAATCTCTTTGTATGTTGAAAGCATGGCTTAGGTATTGTGTTAACCCTTTTGTTGTCAGGCTGTATTTCAGCACTGTCTGTGGAGCTGGATGCTAGCTATTTGGAAAGAACAGCAGCAGTAGAAACCTAGGGCTTCCAGAGGTCTACAAGAGGTATAGAAAGGGCATTTAGTGAAAACTCAGTGTCTAACTCACTTAGGACTGTTCAATGAAAGAAAGTCAAACTTAATTATCTAGGCCCAGTTTGGCTTGAAAGCCTTGGAAACTGGACCTACTGGCAAGATCACCCAGTGGTGGTATGGCTCTATAACGTGCCCTCAGCCCAATGCAAGAATATGCTTCTGCAGAGACCCAGTCTTGCGTTTGTGTCTAGGTCTTATTTCAGATCCAACATTTCCGTTCCAATTCCCACAAAGTCAGGATATCAATCCACCTTACAAGGTGTTTTTCTGTATCATTTACTGTCAGATTTGATGATAGTTTAGATGGGTTACACCTAATGCTGATTTTTGGTGTAAAATTCATGAGAATCTCTCCACTTGTTTGGAACAGATTTGTTTCATTTGTGGAGAGGGCATTGATGTTGTGTGAGTAGCTCTAGCTGAGAGAGGAGCCTGTTACACTTGTCACCATGCATATGGTGACTAATGACTGACAATAGCCAATTTACAAATTTACCTGCCAAATAATGAATTGATGACATGGAGGACCTCCTTGGTAGAGCCTCTCTACCTCTATTAGCTAGAAGAGTGTGTGTGGTTGGCTTGAAGAGGTGGGTAAGGCTAGGACTGAAAGTTGCTGACTTCTTCACCCACAAAAGGAGGAGGTGGGAAGGAGGTAGAGTAGCACGTTTTGTGCTTCACCATGCTGTGGTTACTTTCTTCTCCAGTTCTCTGCATCCCACCTCATTCTTACTCCCAGATGTTGTGCAGTACAGCCACCAACTGATGTTGATCAATCCATACAGGTAGGTTTGGTTGTGTTTTGGTTTTTTTTTTTTTTTTTTTTTTTTTTACCACTCTCTGCTTAATGAAATAGTTATTAAATAAAGGAGCCAATTCCAGAAGCTAATGTAAATTAGAGCACAGAAACGCAGTGGACCAAAAGCATTTTGCCTACAGGCACTGCCAGCTCTTTTGAATGAGAAGACAAAGTGAAAATTGGAGGTCTGTGTGTTTAGACCACAGAGCTAGGAAAATGGAGTTGACTGAATGTATGTTGGTGAGAAATGGTGTGAAAATTACATGTCTTCCAGGCTCAAGCACAGCTGTAGAGCACCCAAGGGTATGCACTGCTCTGGGTTTCTGCTATTCTTGGCTCTCTTAGTACCTCTTAAGTGGCAGATGACATCTTGAGAGTCTCCATACGTGACATGATCCGTGTGCTCTGTAAAAACTCCATGCAGGATTAACGTGCTGTTTGCTTAGGAGAAAACCTTGAGGTCTTGGAGAGGCTGAAACTCAGTGTCATTCAGGGGAATTCACTCACAGAAGTTGCCTGAGTGGAGTGCGCAGGAATTTCAGAGCCTTGGGAATGGCTTGTGCATGTTCAGCTTGACCTTATGTACATAGCATGTGTGATATTATACACAGCAGATGAGCAGATTGTGCAAGGAATGCTGTAGGCACTTTTAGTGGGTTGGTTATTACAGGGGGATAAGAGGGGTAAATGGTCTCTCTGGGACGAGCCTGCCTTGCTTTTCTGTTCTACGCCAGTGATGAATAGTACGTGTGTGGGCATGGAGATCTCTTAAAGAGGCTGGTTTATAGCCCGGCGACCTTACCAGTAATACTGCACTTTTTTTTTTTTTTTTTTTTTTTTGGTGCTTGCCTGAAATTTCTGTTGACATTACAGTTTAACTGAAGACAGACTGGTTTGTGGCTTAGGAGCTCTAGGTGCAAGTCCCAGGTGGGTTTCTGGACAAGCCACTTTAACCTGCCCATGCCTTGGCTTTCTTCTCAGGAGTGAAATGTTTTTGTTTTAAGCAAAACTTGTTTTCCCTCTAGATTTGACATTTTAGATGGAAAATTTCTAAAAGTTGGGGGGGTTGTTGGTTTTTATTTTTCCGGTTCCAGTTCCTGTTGGAAAACTTTTTTTTTGGTAAAAAACACAACTTTTCCCATAAAGCATTCTGAACTCTACCAAAGGAAAGTGCGATATAAGGTCTATTATTCTTGTGGTGCGTTTGGGGTCAGGATGCATTCATTGGTCACGTAGCCTTTCCCAGTGTGTTCTCCTGGAATGGGAGTGCTGATGGGAGACAAATCCTCAAAGAGATGGTTTGGGTTTTTTTTTAGTCTATTTGTTTTTTAAACATTTCTAACCTCTTCTTAAATTCAGGCTTCTGCTCTCTTTTTTTCAACTGTTTCCAAAGGGAGGAATCCCAAATCCGTTTCTTAATACCTTTTTTTTCTTTAATGTAGAAGTACCACACACAGCTCTTATTACCCTCCTTTACCTCTCCCCCTCCCCTGTCTTCATCCTCTCCCCCGGATCCCTCCCAAACACTTGGGTTTGGCTCATTCTCAAAGCCAGTTTGGTTTTCCTTCAAGAAGCCTTTCTGCAGCTCTTGTTGCAAACCACACATTAGCAAGGCAATGAGCTTCTCCAGCCCTCTTTGCTCCTCACTAGCTGTTGTGAATCCAGGAAAAAAAAAAGGGGGGGAAAAAAGAAAAAGATCTGTCCTCAAGAATAACAAACAAGCTTCCCCTGTCTGCAGACCTAAATGAAAAAATAGGATGTTCAGATCCTGAACCAGAGGTGTATCAGATTAGCAGCCCTGAAGTCCGTACCCTGATGGCGATTTGCAAGGAGCTGTGCAACTGAGTGCCATGACGCTGAACTCTTTTACCTACCCTTTTGTGGATTTGCTGCCTGGTGTGGAGCAGGATCCATGACCTGCATGGGAATAGTTGAGCTTAGAAGGGAACGTGGAGTGTAATTGTCCTTTGTTTTTGGCTGTGCTGTAAGCAAAGCCCTCGTGTGTGTCTTGCAGAAAGGAAGCAAACCCAAAGATAGTCAGGGCTGATTTGCTTTAGTTTATTTTGTTTAATTTACATGAATGAAAACCAAGAACAAAATGGCTTAAAATGGGGTATCTGAGCAGAGAAGCAAGAATGTGATCAAGGAACATGAACAGAGAGTAATTTTATGGCAGCTAGTGGTGATTCTTCAGTACATGCTTGTACCCAGTGCTCAGATCTCCAGCTCGGACCTCTGTTTTCTCCCTTGCCATCAGACTTGGTGGGGAGTCAGGACTCTAAGCAAGATGCAAGGAGCTTTCCCAATACCACAGTAATGAAATCAAATTATTAGTTAGATGTCTGAGTTTATAGTTGGGAAAGTATCAGTGTATTCATCTACAGAGAGGAAGACTGACTGTGTGCAATCTGACTTGGAAGAGCATTCTGTAATTTAAAAAACACTGTAACCTTCACCAAGAAGCTAGTCCCCCTTCCTTACCCTCTCTCCTCCAGATTGCTTGAATAACTTTAATCATTCCACCCTGTACATGTCAGAGAAGGAAATTTTATCTTAATAAAAATAAAAAAAAGTTATCAAATTTATTCCCATGTGATATTTCCATCTCTTTTCCTGAAAAAGTGTATTCCAGAATAAAACCTCCCAGAAGCTCAACAGCTATCTGGATCCTTAACAAATTTTTGGCGCTGTTCCTTGCTTTGTCACTGCTGCTGGTTGAAAAACCCTACTAAAAGCAGCCAGACCGTGGTCAGGCAGTGTTGTAGTGCCTCACTCTGCACCACGGGGAAAGGCTGTGCTGAAGCCATCACTGACTCAGGTTCCCTTTTGGTACACCTCAGAACCTTGAGGTGTTCTTCAGGTCACAGCTATCAATGTTGACTTTCAAACCCAGGTATTTTTGAGTGCTGACCCTCCTTTTTTCTCTTTTTCCTTTTGTGGCTTTTTTTTTTTTTTACTGTTTACTCTGGGTTGTCTGTTTCTCCTTCCTCTGCCAATAATCCCTCTTGTTCCCACTTCATTGTGTGCATCCACAGCAGCACCTTGATGTAAGACTTCATGTTGTCTGATGACTCAGATACGTATGGTCTCATGAAATCGGACTAACATCCATACAGTGGAAAAAGAGTGAACTATTTCAGCAGGGAGATTATGGGGACAGAACTGGCTTGTCCTAGGCACTGTCACCCATGGAGATGGACCGATGGGTTGAGCCTGCTGGTAACATGGACAGAGGGAGAGCTTTACTTGTCTTACAGCATTATCAGTCATCCCACAGGGAACATTATTTTTGGTCACCACCCAGCTCATCCACAGAGGAGGGCTGTTGAGAGCCGTTATGAAGCCTCCTTGCTCCCTTTATGCTGTGGGACTTTCCCATCCCACCCCCACACTGTTGCCCACCTCATTTCAGCTCCTCCCTGGCTCTGATGGGGACAGCTACTGTCCTGACCCCACCGCCTGAGTGATAAATTCTTGATAAGAATCATGAGCAGATAACTTTTGGGAGGGCACAGGGAGTGGTGTGAAGCCAAGGAGAGGAGATGGAATTACCATTTTAATAAATCGCTCCAGAGCCCCCCTGCTCTTTGGAAATTTCCCTGGAAAAACCCACTCAAATCTGTTATGGTTCCTTTTTGTCCTGTCTTTGTCTCCCTTGAAATGACCTCTGTTTCCTTTAGAGTGAATGGATTTTGCACAATGAGTGATATTTTCTCTTCCACCCATCCTTTCCTCATTTTTCAGCCTGCCGTGGAATGCAGGATTAGATGTTGTAATGCAGTATTAGGAGCCATAAAGGTTAATATCCTGCCTTCCAAAGTCACTCTTAGGCTCATAGGCTTTGCTAATGAAAGAACATCATACCCCTCCCCTGCTCCCCCCCAAAAAAAGGATTTAGGTCAGGGTCTTGTCTTGTCAAGGGTGAGAAAGGGGGAGGGAAATAATAATGATAGATAAATAAAGACCAAGCCCTGTCCTGCCATACATAGGATTCAGGAGCCCTTTTGCATTTGAGACACCCAGCAATTACTAGCTAATCCATTTGGCAAATGCAAGATGGTGCATAATCAATTCTTCCCAGCCCAGTTTTTTTTTTGTGCGGGGTATGTTTGCTGACTGAATTAAGGAACAAGCAAAGAAAATACCCTCCTTGTTTCCTTCAAGGCAGCAGAGTAGCTAGACAAAGCTGCTGGCTCTTTGGGCTGTAGCCTCAGGAGATGGAGGCTGCTGAGCCTCTGGATGTCTGGGAAGGCTGAAGGAGCAGCGGTGTTTTTTGGGGAACATGCCTGCCTGCACCTTGGCGCTGCATTGGCCCCCTCCCTGTCACAGGAAACTAATCCCCTGTGATTTCATCTGTCATTGGCCACAGTTCAAGGCAGGCTTAAGCAGAAGGCTGGGGGGAGGAAGGAGATCATGTGTTAAAAGAGGATGGTGGGAAAGCGTGAGATGGGCACACTGTTGAAGCCACCTTGCACTGTAACTCAGGGACTTGATTCTGGAAGGCTCTGGAACAGCAGGGATAGGTGTTGGCATGGGGACATGAATTTAAGCTGGTGAGGTTTATTTTCCAGTTCCCTGGGGGTCCTGGGAAGGCTGAGGCTCTCCAGAGCACCCAGGAGGGATGTGTGGTTTCCAGTTTATGGCAGCCAAGGGTGGAATGGTTCTTTAGCCCTGCTCTGCTTGCTCATCCTCACCTCTGTAAAGGAGCCCTCTCAGAACTACAGAGGACTACAGTTGCATGTGCCCTTTGGAAAGCAGCATGCCTTGTATCCTGTCTGAGCCATGTGCTAAAGTGAAGCAGATTGAATTTGGAGTCAGCATGCTGGCCTGATCCCATAGGAAATACAGGTCTGAGTTCAGCTTTGTCCTTAAGTCCATAGCTGTCAAATAGATGCTTTCGGTGTGCTTTTTCTTCCTACTCAGAAAACTGAGAAATAAAGCTGGTCAGCTGAACCTTGCAGGAAGCCGAGGAGTTGCAGAGGCCAGAAGGTAGGAAGGAGAGATTCCTATAGAATAAAACCCTCTGCTTCATGATAAATCTCAGAAATTGCTCACTGACTCTGGTTTCCTCATCTGATCTGTTTTCCCAAGCACCAACCTACAGCTAACTTCTTGGGCAGCTTTTTCAGGCTCTGATGGGAAATTTTATACTGAACCTGACAGGCTTTTAGGTAGTATCTGCCTGGAATCCAGAGGGTTTGTCTCCCTCAAATGTCATTTTCCCATTAGAAACAAATAATCAATCAGCCCTTTGGAACCAAGTGGTGCCCCACCAGGAAATTCCGAAACAGCCCTATCTGAGTGGCAGACAGGAGAAAACATTTGCAGGTTAGTTGAGCAGAATTGTTATGCTCTACTAAGAAGTTTTGATTCTGCCAGGTCAGGAATTTTTAAAGGAGAAAATCTCCAATAAATTATGATATGTCCAAAGCATAATAATAGTTCAGTTTGCTCTGGTTATTTTATGAGTAATTTCATAAAATAAGAACAGTCCTTACTCCTGCTGTGGACAAGACAGCCCTTGTGCCTGTTGGGGTACTTGAATTCCTATAATATTCTCAGGAAGATAGGTCTAAATGATCCACAACTATCCAAATATGTCCAGTTAAGTATGAAAATGAGTAATTTTAGGTGTTTAGAATAACTGTAAAGTGATATTTCAAAGCTTTTTGCTTCTTTTCTTGGTTACAGTGTTTTAACATGGAGAATATTCCTTGAGATTATTATCAGTAACTTCAGAACTGATTTCTAGAGCTGTGTGACTGATAAATCAGTAGATAGATAAACCAATATACTTAAAAATGCCTGAGGTGTCAGCACCATGTCCCACAGACTCCTGTCTGTCACTGCCCTGTTTGTTGTTGTTTTTTTTTGTTTGTGTTTTTTTTTTTTTTTTTTGGCAGAATAGGTACATACATTTCTCCATGAGAAACAGTCCACAGTCACACTTAGTTACACGAGTCCTGTCCCAGCAGGCACTGGGACACTTAGTTTCACAATAAAGTTGGATGGACTTGGAATATTTAAGAGGGATTTTTTCATTCTCGGATTTCCACAATCCTCATCAAGAATCTGCTGGAGGCTCCACTCTGGGTATTAAAAATAAGTTAGCACCCAGCTCAGCAACTTCAGTAAGCTGCAGTGATCTGGTGGGAGTGACAGCGTTTCTCCTACCCAGCCATGGGAAGTGCTGTAAAAAGTAGGGAGAGTTTGAAATGAAAATCCATGATTGATGGTGCTCACGAGGGCCATATACCTAGAATTACTCCAGCATTCGTAAACTTAGGACATTCCACTCAACAGCTCAGAGGAAAGGTGTCCCTTTGACACCTTGGCTGTCCTCCAGCTTAAACTCCAGGAAGACCTCACACAGGGCCACAAAGAAGCCAAATGAACATGAAATAACCTGAGCCTGAGGCCATGGCATGTCAAGACCCGAAGGAATGATGGAATGGTTATTAGTCTGGGAGAATTACTTGTTTCCATGAATGTTGTGTACAGTGCACATCTGTGAGTTTGATGCTATTCATAATGTGAGATTATAGCCCTGTACTGATGGCTTGGAGACCTTAAACCTTCTGATTAGCCACAGGGCTAATAGCCCATACCAACACAGAAGGAGCTCTCCTCCATCCTCCCCCACTGTGGCTGGTTCAGTCCTGCTGCAGGGGAACCTAAACTGCAGGCAAAAAAGCCATGTTGTTTTTCTTAGTTTCTTCTACTGTTGCTTGTCTACTTAGATTCCCTGGCCAGGGCACTAGCCAAATCCTGCCAGTGCTACTAACTGGCTACTCATAACTAAGAGGTTACTACCTCCCTACAGAGAGCAAAAGTTTCCCCCATACACTTCGTCTATCTAGGTCCTGGATTTGACGCAAGACCTGATATGGGTTATTGACTGGTTTTCTCCTTGGGAATTTACTAGCTCATTTGACAGGGGTGACTGAAGACACGATCAAATAGTTTCAGCTGTGATGGTCCTGAGAAGGAAGAAAACAGAATACACCATGTTTTGTCTTTGCAGCAAGTTTTGCAGTGTTTTTTTTCTGGACACAGCTCATGTATTTTAAGGGGACATTTGTGAATTTGGAACTGATTCTTGGAAAACTGCAGTATGTAGGAATTGTAAGAGGGTAAAGAAGATGAGAGGGTATAGTTAATGTGTTAGGGTGTTAGCTGCACCAGGAGATCTCAGGAAATTATGACTTTGTGCAGCACACCCTGGTGATGATGGATAGGCTTTGTCTGATGACTTTAGGGATCAAATGTTTCTGTTTGAAGAGAAAAGATATAGAAAGATCCCAAATGGAGATGGAAAGGAGGGTCAAAATGAAGTGTCCAAGAATGTGAGCAGAAATGGCTCATCAAGCACAGTTTCCATCAAGGGCCTCTTCTGCTTCTACATTCCCCAGACCAGCTTCAAGCTCCATATATCTCTACTATTACTGCAATTCCCAAGCACAGCTGAGTACATCAGCACAGAGAGCACAAAGGAATTAAGTAATTTACGGCACTTTCTGATCACTTCATGTGGAACTTACCACAAGCCCATTGTGGGTAATGGAAAGAATGAGGGGAAACCCTTGCTTTCATCCCAACTGGTCCCATGTTCCACATCAAACGTGGAATTTAAGAACCAACTCTCAAGAACCAGCCTTAAATCTAGTCTTAGCCTTTCTTTTGGATTTCTTGTTTTTCTCCTTTGCTATATTTTTGTGCCAGCCCACTAGACAACCAGAAATGATGAACTTTGAGTTTTTTTGCACAGCTCCAGTGGATTAGACCTTGGATAAATTGGCTTGATCACACATGTGGTGTTGGTGAGCTGGGGAATCAGCTGGGATTTGAGGGCTGGATCTGTCCACCAGGTCAATTCCCTCTAACCTAATGCATTTGACTTAGAGAGATGGCTGTGAAGGCAACTCATGGAGTCCAGCAACTAAATACGTCCTGTCATTTGTCTAGATTATAACTGGCCAGAAAATAAATGTCAGCATTTGCTGTTACCCCATCTGTAGAGCTTCTGAGAAAGACTCCCAGTATTGACATCCAATCCACACCACCTAAAAAGTTGGATCCACTTGTCTTGTGGAAAATGTAATGTAAAATACTCTTCTCCTATTTCTTCTGGATGGCTAGTTTGAGAGTAGGGTACTTTGGCTGCAGTGGTCAAAGGCTCTAGTGTGCTAACAGAGATGGATGTGAAATGAATTTGTGGTCTCAGTCTATTTTGCAGTACACTCAGGGGCTGTGTCATCCTTAACAGTTGGCACTAATTGTCAGGGTATTCAGCAGAGAAGCCAAACCTTGCTTTTTGTAGGGGGTTAATTAACGGTCTTTGCAAAACAAGATGCAGTGGTTAGGAAGCGGGAAGAAGTACTATGCTCTGACCCTGATTAAGTGTGGATTTGTGGATTAAGCAGTCTCCATTTCTGAACCTCTAGGAAAACCAAAGAAAACAAAATAAAACAAGGCAAAGACAGTCGCAGAAGCTTGGAAAAGACCCTTAAGATCATAGAGTCCAACTGTTAACCCAGTGCAGCCAAGCCCAGCACTAAACCATGTCCCTAAGTGCCATGTGTACATGTATCTTAAATCCCCCCAGGGACGGTGACCCCACCACCTCCGTGGGCAGCCTGTCCCAGTGCCTGACCAGCCTTTCAGGGAAGATGTTCCCCAGCCCCCAATCTAAACCTGCCCTGGGGCAAGGTGAGGCCATTTCCCCTTGTCCTGTCACTTGTTCCTGGGAGCAGAGACCGACCCCCCCTCGCTGCACCCCCCTGTCAGGCAGCTGCAGGGAGCGAGAAGGTCCCCCCTGAGCCCCCTTCTCTCCAGGCTGAACCCCCAGCTCCCCCCTGAGCCCCCCCCAGGCTGGTGCCCCAGCCCCTTCCCCAGCCCCCTGCCCGGCTCTGGACACGCTCCAGCCCCTCAGGGTCTGGCTGGTGCTGAGGGGCCCAAACTGAGCCCAGCATCCGAGGGGCGGCCCCCCCAGTGCCCAGCGCAGGGGGACGGGCACTGCCCCGGCCCTGCTGGCCACGCCGTGTCTGACACCAGCCAGGGCGCTGCTGGCCCCCTTGGCCACCTGGGCATGGGGGGGCTCGTGCCCAGCTGCTGCCCCCCAGCCCCTTCCCCGCCGGGCAGTGCCCGGCCCCCTGCTCCCAGCCCGCAGCTCCTGGGGCTGGTGTGACCCCCGGGCAGGGCCCGGCCCCTCGGCAGGCCTGCCCGCCCAGACCCCCTGCAGAGCCCCCTGCCCCCCGGCAGGTCAACAGTCCCCTCTACTGTGGTGTCATCTGCAACGTACTGAGGGTGCCCTTGATCCCCTCATCCAGATCATATATAAGACATTAAACAGCACCGGCCCCAGCACTGAGCCCTGGGGAACACCATGTGTCACCAGCCACCAGCTGGATGTGACTCCATTCACTAGCATGCTTTGGGCTCAGCTATCCAGCCATTCTTTTATCAAAGAGCATACCCAATCGAGCCACGAACAGCCAGTTTCTCCAGGAGAATGCTGCGGGAAACCATGGGGAAAGTCATAACTTTAAAAAAGAAAAGAATCTCTGTAAGAAAAGTTAGCAGAATTTACCATCAGAGTCTGAAAACACTTTTCAAGGTAAGGTGATTACTAACCCAGAACTAGCAGAAACTGAATTCTGCTTGTCCATCTGCCCTCAGCTCAACCTGTGTGTTACATCCACTGATGCCCGTGGATATGTACTTCAACTCCTGTTTGAAGCTTGGTGAAGTCAATGAGCAGTTCTCCAGATACGTTAAAGGCTACGAAGGCAGAAAGCCATCTATGCCTTAGGACACCCAGGCAAGAATAGCTTCTTTGGGGTGTGCTCCATGAGGCTCTAAGGGGACTTGGGAATCAACGCAAAGAATGGAAAAAGATATTTATTGTCGTGCTGTCTTTTTTATACCTACATCAGTGCCTTTCCTTTCCCCTTCTCCCATTCCCACTTACAGATCAACCCAGATGTGGCAGTTTTGTTACACCTTTGAGCATTAACAAGAGCAAGAGGTACCAACATCTGCTTTGGAAAAGAATGCTCCAAAATACTCAGGTCACCCAGGAGCTGAAGGCTGACGTGGAGCAGGTGTAAGAGTCATGGGCTGAATGAAACACTGGTATTGGGAGGATGGAGCGGGGACCTACCAGCCTGGATGTCATGCTGAAAGGTGGCAGATTCCTTCCTTGACTGCTCCTCTGGCCTTCCACCCCAAAAATGGGGTGGCTGGGTAGAAGTGGAACATAGCAGTTCAAGTCCGATTTTGGTTCTTAGCCCAGCCTGGTGTGAGTCTTTTGTCATGGGCAAGATTTTCCCTAGATTTACCCCCAAAATAGCTGAGATTAGATTTTAGCCTCTGCGTGGGTCACACAGTTAACAGCTGATATGATCAGGTCACTCCCAGATTATGGTTGGTTATTGTGGCAACCACAAGATGTAGATGACTTGTCTGCACTGCATTCACCTTGGAAGGCTTTGTGCTCCTCAACCTACTGCTTTGTAAAGGCAAAGGCTGGAAACATTTTTTCTTGGCCCAGATTTTCCCAGGGGCTTTTCCACTGGTTAAGTTAGAAGTAAATGTTAGTAATAGTTCTGCTCATCCATTTATCATTTGATTTATAATGAAGGATTTAGTGCACTCAAGAGATTTTTAGCTTCTCAAACTGGCACCACATCCTTCTGACAAGTCAGTTGTCTTGACTCAGTTTCCCCGACACAACCTGCCCCCCCCCCAAAAAAAAAAAAAAAAGGCACGTGCTGTCATCCTTGTTTTGTAATATTGTCTGTGACTTTAAAGGTCTTTGCTTTATGGTCCTCAGCAGCTTGCAAGGTGTGGCAGAGGGCACTAAGTGCTTTAGCACCTCAGCACTCCACGCTTCATGATGACAAACACATCGAGCAAGCTGGGCAAGACCACTAAAATGCCAGCAATTTAGCTGACTTCTGTCCCAGCATTTCAGATTTCAGGAACTACTGGTCTGCTGTTCAGCGTTTTTATAATAAAGCTGGTCCACTGGGTGCCAAAGGCTTCCCTTCCAGAGGAAGGGAAGGAGACAGTTTGACTAGGAAGATCAAAATCAAAGCTGGGACTCAATCCAAAATAGAATCATATCTATTTTGAGAATTTGATTTCTAGTTTTAATTAAGGAAATCTTTGGATCATCAAACAGCCTTGTGGCTTTGTAGAAAGTACAGGAGGCTCTTGATTCAAGGGTTGGAGACCTGACCCCCTCCTCTGTGGCATGGTGGTGGGATGAGGATTCTTTCAGAGAGAAGTCATTGGCACATCCCGGGGGAGCTGGTTTTATGGGCTGGCTCTGACCACCAGCGGTTGACTGGGGGGAGAAGGGTTTCTAGGATGGTGTCAGCAGGGGGAGGTTGACAAGCCTGTTGTGACTTGCATGGGGAAAGTGGTTTGTCAGAGCTTTAGTGGAAGGGATAGTTGATAGGGATCCTTTGTGTGGTTAAATACCAGCCGGGCTTTGCCTCAAAGGGGGAGGTATTCCGCTTGGGAGGGAACCCAACGGCGTTAGTAATGCCGTATGACAGTATACACAAATCATCTGCTTCTGGTATGAATGGTCCTGCAACCCTTGACAGCAAGCTGCTGCTGTATTTGGAAACAGTCTTACTCATGTCTCCGGGATGCAAATGATACAGCTCCTGGCTCCCCCTTCGCCCTGTATCCTTACGCTGCACAGGGCCAGAGGCCAGGGCTGTGCTGTGCCCATGCCATGTGGGGACGGCCTAAGTGACAAGCAGTGCACAGAGTGGCTAAGGATCTGATGCAAGGGCAAGAGCCTGTGGGAGTGGTGCCGGTGGAGGGGGGCTGAGGTCTGTGGCGGTGCTTCTGTGCCAGCTGGGGCTGGGCTGGACACACAGGGCAGCCAGCTGTTGCTCTGCTCGGGAACGCACCCTCTTTTCCCTCCAGATGTTCCTGCTCCCCGGCACAAATGCAACCCTTACCCTCCAAAATGGATCAATATTCTCCAACTCCAATATTCAGTTCCCAGGGCCCCTTTGCCAGGGTGGCGATAGGGGAATTAACTGGGTGGATGTTTTGTTTAATAATGAAAATGTAGATTTATAATAATATGATCAGATCTCAAATAATGAGCTCAAATTTTTTCCCCCTTATTCTTGCTTTCCAGGGAATGCTGGCAGGTTTGGCTCTATGCATCATACCACAAAAATCTCACTCCTCCAGAAGAGGGCTAATACACGAAGGAGCTTTTTACTAGGCTGATGTATCACACATGCTTTATGTATCAGCTTGAATTTCTTTAGTCCAGACAAAAGGATCAAAGACACAGGGAGGGGCAGGCATTTGGGGGAGCTTTAATTCTTGCAGACGTGGAGAGCAGGGCAGCGTAATATGGCTAGAAAGGCTCAGACATAGCCAAATGTAAGAAATGGTATTTATGAGCTGTGCTTAGAAATCACCGCTGAAGCTTGTGGAGCAGCTGGTGTCACTTTCAGCTGGCATTCATGCAACTGAAACACATACAGCACAGGGAGGAGTAGGAAATACAAATTATGGACAAAGGTTTGGTGGATGCAGGACCAGGAAATATGCGTTATGTGGTCCAGGTTGCTCTTTTATAGATTTATGTCATATTATCTAAGGTATTAATCCCAAGGCTGAAATGCTGCTGGGGGTGGGAGTAAATTTATATGTCTTCAGCTAAACTATTCTTCAAAAGGACACTATTACAGGCTCTGCCAGAGGTGTCCGCCTTTCAACAGGTAAACATCTGAGATCCTGCCATTCTTCTCCATCTCTGAGTGTGTCCTACAGTCACACTCTGAACTCGGAGAGGCTACTGTGAAGGAACACCAGCGGTATATATTTAACAGCAATAGGAAGAAGGATGTCTGTAGGAGGAGCTACCCAATAGTAGTAATTTAAAATTTATTGCAAGTCCCAAATATTTAAGAGATTTTTTTCCAAACATGATTTACAAGGTTTCCTATGCTTATTAAATGCTTGTTAAGAAACTGCACAGTGCCTTGTCTTTGAGTTTTGACTCAGAAACATTAACACCCACTCAGTAGGGTTTCGCATACCGAGCCCTGGATCTTAAGCCAGTTTAATATATTCAGGAGAGTCTAGGGAAGAACAGACCTGCAGCCTGCTGTCAGTCAAGCTGGTGGCAAATGGACACTGTCCCAGTCCTCCAGTGGGGCAAGCTTTCTGCCTGGCCTCAGAAAACCAAAGAAACAGCTTTTTATGGTGAGGTATGCTGTGAGGATGAAAGGTTCAGCAAAGCATAGAGTTGTCCCCAAGCTAGCAATGATGTGACAATGTCAACAGGGTTTGGAACAAGGCACTTTATTCCCTTTCAGTGTGGTTGATAAGTAGCACCCCTCCTACCCATGCAGTGGCCAGCAGGCTGTTAGACTGGAGTCGATACCTTTGCATGGCGAAGGGCTGTATTGCGTGGATGCATTAGTTCACCCCCGTGGTAGCTCAGGCCTCTCTGGAATGTTCTTTCCTGGTTGGTATAGGCACCCCCACCTCCAAAACTGCCACCAGATCAACCATAATGAATGCCCCAAAGGTGGAAAGCCTGAGCTAAGCCATGGCCAGCCTTCAGCGGGGACCTGTCCTGCTATATGCTGAACAATACCAAAGGACACCCTGCAGAAGGCTGCAGGGCTGCTGTGGGGAGTGTATTGTGGCCTTTGGTCTCAGGATCTGTTAATTCCCTGCCCCTGAGAGCAACAGTCTCTTTCCATACCAAATGTCCACATTCCCCCTTGCCAGGCCACCCTTGATCTAGACGGGATAAAAAATGACAACACAGATCTGCAAAAAAATCCTGCACATCTCTTGAACTTTGGTCTGTAGGAATTGCTGCTGGCTTCTGCTGCAGAATTTCCTCCTCCTCCCCATCCCCTCCACAACATATATATATATATGTCTGTGTGTATGTCTGTGTGTGTGTATATATATATATATGTGTGTATATATATATCTTTCACATGTGCCAGCTTTTACCGGGGACGTGAGGGTTGCTGGAGCCCAAATGAGACTTGCCGAGTCAAAGAAGACAATGTCAAACTTGTGTTAGTGGTGTAGAAAGAGGTGTGGAGGGTCCTGCTCCACCTCATCCTCATCAGCCCAACACAGGTTTTACTGTTCCTGGATGATATATTTTCATTTCAGGAATAGCTGGAGAGCACGGTGCACATTTTTCTTCGCGCTGCCACTGCCTGGGTTGGCAGGAGGTGTTGCTAAGCAGTCATTGTGAGTGTTTGTATACACTCAGCACCAGGTTACTGTGAAAACTTGGGAAAGACCCACCCTGGAGGTGATGTTTTCACCACCACGAGGTGACTCCCTGAGCAGTTTTCCATGGGTGCGGGGACATTGTGGCTCTTTGCAAACATTGATCTGACTTGTTTTAAACAGTGCCAAAATTTTTGTTGTTCTTGTAGTGGAAAGCTGATGTGACATCAGCAGGGATAGTGGCAGCCCTGCTTGGAGTAAAAGAGGGAAAGAGCTGTGCTATCAACTGCTACAACATGATTACACAAATTCATTTACAGCATCTCTCAGGGACACGAAGTGTGCATGGAGTAACTTTATCTCTACCGTTTGTTTAGAAATCGGGAGTGGATGCAAACATAGTACCTCTCTCGTGCGCTTTCAGGATGGAAGGAACCCCCTTCTCCAAATCTGGCTCAACTGTTGCTTTGCAGGGGTGTCTCACCAGATCATGAAAATCATAATACCACTGCCTTTAGAGGCTTATCGAGGTCTGCACTGGGAGATGGGAAGGGATTCTGAAAACAGTCTCCTGGACTCACGACAGGACCGAGTGTGAGAGCAGTTCAAGGGAAGTCTTAACCAGCGGGAGGCCAGAACAACAGCCCTGGTGCTGTATCCTGATCTTGCTTCAGTGGATTTACAGCTGGTTCCTTTCCTGGAATGAAAAGATTAGAATCACTGGAGCTGTGTGTGCGTCTTCCAGCGAGGAGAACTAGGTATGCAGCAGCTGTAAAAATAAAGAGCCCTCTCAGGCCATCGTAGTAAAAAGGTTTGGAAACTGTTGAAAGTGGGGTGGGGTGGGAAAATCCTCAAATTTCCTACTTTTTTTTTTTTTTTTTTTTTTTAATTCTGAATTTCAGCTTGTCAGTTTTGACCTTGGTTTGAAAGAAAAGAAAGAAATATAAATGAAATTGGGGAGTGGGGTGGGTGGAGAGAATTAAGATTAAAAAAAAAATAAATTTCAAAACTTCCTTGAGAAGTCAAAAAAATTCTGTTTGGTTTTGTCTCGTTTGTCCTGTTGCTGCCTTTCCCAAGAACACTGCTGATACTGGAGAGCCCGGCTGCAAGAAATCAAGGATACAAAACCTGATGAGAGGAATTTCAGAGCAACTTGACAAGCCTGGCTTGTGTGCTTGGTTACGCAGTTAGCTTAGCTAATATTCATGGTTTGGGGCTTCAGCTGAAGACCTACAGGAATCACGAGGTGAGCATGCAGGTATGTACCTGTAGGTGACCTGCGATTTGGCTGTGACACTGAACTTGTGATTTCCACTGCAGTATCAGTTACTGAAGGAAACAGAGCAGAAAAAAAGACAAGAAAAATAGTGGCTTAACTGAGTCTAGCAAAAGATTGTATTAAGAACTGGAAAAGTGAATCACGTCTGTTTCTTCTGATAAAATGTGTAAAATGGGTTGAACAGAACAGCAAATGGCTGCTCTGCTATTCAACGTGTGTTGCTGCAAAACTTTTATTCACTTCACTAACCTAGAAATCTCGTGAAACCTGAAGTTTAACACAAGGCTTGAGTGAAATTACCTTATTTTTCTCTGTTCTCTGTCATCTGTCATCACCTGGAGTGTGGTACCTCTTCAGAGAAGCTTTCATCTCACAGGGATGACATTGGTGAGAGATGGCACTGGGAGCTATGAGACCCCTTTTTCTTTCTCTCCTATCTGGGTCTGGACAGCTGGTAATCCAGCACCACCACAGGCTTTCCTCCTAGCCCTGCACTGGCACTGTCATGGGCAGGAGGAGGGGCGGTGCTGTCTGAGGAGGTTCACAGCTCATGATGCAGGTAGCATTAGCTCCAGGGAATGGAATGATGCCTCAACAGCACTGCCAGGTGATGCAGGTTCACTCAGGATAGCTACACCACTGAATTCTTTTGATGATGTAAGTCATTAGTAGGGCAATTTGTCTGGAGGAAGAAGACTTGGTGTTTTCACATGTGAGTGCTGTCTACCTAAGTACAGATGCTTAATTGCCAGCCTTTGAGTTCGCTCATCTGCCTCTGATACCAAAACCAGGCTGGAACTAGAGGGAAAATAGGGTGGACTGAAAGTGGCTGCTTCCCAGAGCCCATTTTATTATGGAAATACACCTTTTGCCTATCAAAGTCAAATCTGTTAATGCCTTTACTCACCAAACTGAAACTGTTAGCTGCAAACTTACTGGCTCATTTATTCTGTCTAATTCTGGGTCCCTTGGTCTTCGCCTACCTCTTTGCTTACCTCCAGGCATGCCCCTCGGCTCAGGTGGCCATGGCTTGTCCTTCCAGAAAGGTGCTCTTCGGTTCCAAGCCCTGTGAGGCTCCGCACAGGCAGGAAGGCATCGCAGCATGTTACATATTTGGTTCCTCTCATCTTTGTTCTACTTGTTTTCTGGACATGAAGACTGCAGTCCTGGCTCAAACTAGAGATCCAGAACCTGTTCTGACTCTCGAGCAGGGACAAGTGCCATCTACTACAGAAAAAAACACAAAACCCTCCTAACCAACAATTATGGAAAGCTACCACTGGAAAGTTTCTCCCTGACTTTCATTAGCAAGAAATCAATTTATTCTGAGCGTTTCCATCCCCTCGCAAAAGGCATGTTAAAATTCCTCATTAATCTTCCTACAAGGTCATTATTGATCAATATATATTTTAAGTACATAAGGACGACAGTAGGATTTGGGGAATTATTAGACTTTTTCCCCCCCTTGGTAACTTTTCACAGCTCCTCACAGAATTTGTTGAGCAACCCCTGAGATTAGAGGCTATTTTGGACTTGGTCCTAGAAAACAAGCCAAGTATGATAAATAAAATAAAACATCTGGAGGTCTAGCCATCAGAATATCATCAGATACCCACTGATTCTGAGGGAATGTAGTGTATGAAAGGTAATAATCTGAAGTATTGGGCTTTTCATAAAACATAACTCTCTGAAAGAATGTAGAGTGAGACAAAAAATAATGTTGATCCGAGTTGATCGTCTAGAAAATTTACTATGGAAAATCATGAGGTCTGTAATGAATAGTTGGATCGCTTTAACAAGCATCTGTGCCAATAAAATCTAAGCATATATTTAAAAAACAAAGATAACAGGAGTCAATCTTGCTAAGCAGAGATGCAAGGAACAATGCGAAGGGTAAACACTGTTGAAAGGGGGAAAAAGGCAAATAAGGTTCTAATTAGTGGGAGGGACTGAACAGATTACACAAAGAAGATAAAAGCAAGGAAACCTAATTGGAAACACAGCGACGCAGTATCAAACAATCCAGTGTGTGTTATCTAGTACAAATGGGTTGTCAACTCTTTCCACAGGCAAGTGGTGAGTAAAAAGGTTGATGCTCTTGAGGTTAGGAGACAGGAAGCAGAGAGAAGAAGAAATATTAGTCATGACTAAAATGCCCAATTCCCAAATTGAGTAACAGCACATGCAACCTTTCTCCCACTGTGAAGACTGCAATTTCACTCTCAGTGCTCATGGAAACACACGAGCACTGACTAATATTGAATGTTCAAGGCATTCATCAAAAACATGCTGTTTCTTCATGTCTTTCAGTGCTGGTGGAAATCGACAGCTAAGTTCAGCCTGACCGCTGCTACCATGTCATCCCTCTGTGGTGGCTGACGCAGAAAAAGTATTTCTCCGAATTTGGCCATCCCATTGAAGATACTAACCGTAGACCTTGTCAAGTGGAAGCAAGAAACATTGGTGGGGCCTCTCACTCCCTACCTAGAAAATGGTGTGGTAGGTGCTTCTTCCAGGGTTAAAATGGTTGGAGAAAGACCTTATGTTCAGTTAGGCATGGTGTGTATGAACAGACATCTAATCAAAGGTTTTGGTGCTCCTTTTGGGAGTCAGCCCTAAATCCAGATTCTGAGGAAGGGTGGACAATTAAAGGAGCAGGAAATTGCTCTCCTGAGTTTATGGTTCCTGTGTCTATCTTGGCTACGTTTCATCACTTTCTGTCTCCATGGGTTATGATTTTCTTGAATTGATACCCCAACTTTGACTCTCAATACAGAGAGTGAGTACTCGCTAGTGAGAGGTTGGTTTTACAGAGTTCAGCAGTCCCTGCGGGTGAGCTGCTTTGGTGGGGTGCCCGAGTTACACAGCAGCAGTTTCTGTTCTTTGAAGTGACATGCACAGCTTTTTGCAAGTTGCTTTGTAAAAGGAAGGTCATCTTCTCAAATGGCTTTCTGCAGCGCTGGCTTGGATGCCGGGCACTGCCCGGAGAATCCCCCCTTGCGGAGAACACAAGGGCGCCTTGCTGCACTTCTGTAGGTTTGGCTGCTCCCTTTCCAACCAGCAGACTACCAGGCAGTGCCAGCTCCTCTAGAATTTAAAACACGGCATATTTGTGATCATTTCTACTTCTTATTTCATAGGGCTTTACTCAGCAGTACTCGGAACATGTTGGCCTCATAGATTTCTGGCAGAGGGTTGTAGTGCTGTGATCCCTTCTATGAACGAAGTGTCTGTCTGTATATCTATCCATCCGTCAAGCTATTCTATCTCTACTCTGAGCAAGCTCAGTTATGCCTGGGGTTGGAAATCTGCCTTTCCTTCTCAAGGATCAGCATACAAAGGCCCAGCCCCTATTTCAGAGGCAGCTGCCCTGATTTTCCAGATTTTGCTGTTTATTTTAGTAAACTAGACCACGGAACCATCTTGCTGCGAGTCCCCTTCAACCTGCTGCTACAGACAGCTTACTTTGCTTTTGGATAGAAGCTGCCTTGCATTTTTAATCTTTCAAAAAGGAAAATATATTAAAAAAATTGAATTTGGCCTTTTCCTCTGCTGTGCTATTCCTAACAAAAGTGTCAACAATGCTTTTCACTCCTTTGCCCCTCTTCATTTTTTTTCCTAAATCTTGATGAGTGAACAGATATAAAAAGAGGACAGTTCCAGCCTTCCCTAATGACCAGTGTTTTTAAGGGCCTGTGCATAAATAAAACTTGGCAGCACTGTTCACAGCACCTTTGCTGTTGTAAAGACATGCATCTCTGATTAACAATGTGTAAATAAGGTTTCACAGCCTTGACCGCTTGCCCTGTGAGCCTGGTGACACTAGGTGACCTGACCACTCGAGTACTGACCAAGAAAGCAACAAGCCAACAGTGAAGTATCTCTCTAGATAAGGACAGGAAAGATGGCTTCAGAAAATGAATGCCGTCTCGTCTTAGCATGTGGTAAACTTTTGAGGTTATTGCTATTGGCCATATATAAAAGGCAGGTCTGCCATATGTTTTCTTGATAAATTCCAAGCAGGAGACCATGCTGTGGTTGAGGTTTGCATCTCAGATATGAAGTGATAGAGTAGGAGAAAAATTTGGCACAGCAGCTAAAGGTCAAGAATGGCGGTGCAGACACTGGCGGAAAGTTTCGAGGCAGGACAAAGGTTACGAAGTTAGCAATGGGATCAGATAGCTGCAGTAGCAAGACTCAAATGCAACAGTTAGAGTGACTCATTCATGCACAGTTGTTCCCCACAGGAACCAGGATGTAGTTTGTCCCCTCTGCATTCAGTCTCCTCAAGCTGAACTTTAGTGGGTTGCTGATGGAGCTTGCTTGGTTTGTCAGGCTCCCTGCCAAGTCACTGCATGTGTGAGCTCAGACTCCTGTGGTGATGGTCTCCCTTTCCTCCTCACTGCCAAACCAACCTTTACCTTGAAAGCCATACCGTATCATGGGCAAATTCAGGTCAGAGGAGACTGGAGGTCACCTTGTCCAACCTCTTGCTCAGAGCAGGGTCAGGGCTGAGGACAACCCACTGCTAGTGAGAGGTTGGGTGAGATGAGCTGTCACCTTAAGCTCAGTGTTTGGGAAAAGGCAATGAAGCTTCTGCAGCAGCTGACAAGGACAGGCTTTCATGAATCAAGCAGGATGGCATTTTGCTTTTCATCCCCAACCCTGTGACAAATGACGATGCCCATCTGGCAGCATTCCTGTTCTGACCAGCAGACCCTTTCAACCACTGAAAAAGCGACCGATTTCAGAATGACCCAGAGTGGTGAAGAACAGCCCTTGTTTGTCAGATTTCAGGGATTCATCCAATTTGGGTGTCATTCTGCATTTACAGAGAACAAAATAAAAAGATGGACCTCTGCGAGCAGAATGAAGGATCTAGAGCTCAAGTAAAGAGCAGACGCAGCACTGAAGACAGCACTGCTTAAGCCTGGCTGCTATAGAAAGAATTTTCAAGGTCTCCACTGCCACTGTATTGGTTTTTATGGCTGGTGAGCTTTCGGTACACCAGCTGAAGTGTGGCAGTCCTAATATCCCCGCTCTGCAAGTGGGAGCTGGGTTGGTATAAAAGAAAGAGTAGCATTCATTTCGGTCACTATGAGTGATCTACCATTTGATACCTTGTCTAAGTTGTTTTTCTACTTTTTCTGGAGTAGCTGAAGCTCGCTATGCATATTTAGAGGTCAAATTAACTGATTTCACAGGAACCTATTTTAATGAATCCTTGTCAGCAGACCGTACTGATGGTTAGATATGAAATGGAAGAGAGATGATGCAGTGAACTCAATACTTGGTTTCAGAACATTGCCTCTGGTTTGAAAGACCTGTTTTGATTGGAATTCCCTTTTCAACACTGAAGAAATAACACATTCAGTAATAACAACTACATAAACCTTCAAATTATTGTATTAGTTCATTAGTCCTTGGACACTCTAGGTTCTGATACAACCGAATTTTCCAATAAAAATCTTTAAAACCTACGATTTCTGTTCACCGCTCTTGATGACAAGCTTCTCACTTGGGGCAGGTGAGACTGCAGAACCGTTTATCACGCTGTGTGTGTGATGGGTGCCCTTAATGACTCATGCTCAGTGATTCTTCTAACTTCCTTCCCTCTGCCTGATGTCCTGACCTCATTGTACCAGATCTACAAAACTGCCACATCTTCAGGATGACTTTGCAGACAGCTCCTCTAAGCATTTCTCTGAGGCTTGCTTATCAGCCGTTTTCCATCTCATCTAGCTTTTTTTAAATTATTTTTTTTAGTATTATTAATATATTTTTTTTCCAGTGCCTTT
The DNA here is from genome assembly GCF_963210335.1 of Falco punctatus. NCBI lineage: Eukaryota > Metazoa > Chordata > Aves > Falconiformes > Falconidae > Falco > Falco punctatus. Next base: position 53,378,291 of record NC_137583.1, on the reverse strand, counting down.
GTTTAGATCCAGAAAAATCAATAAATATCCCAGCAAAAAGCATTCCCGGAAGGTTGGAAGGTTAGGGTGCATGGAGCCACGTTAGCCATTAAAAGTGTCTGCAGGGCACAGTTCCCAGTCAGTAGATGTGGGGGTGGGATTTCTTTCATTTTAATATCAGATGTCTGCAAATTATTTAAGTCTGTGTTAGTCACTCAATTCTCCCTTTATAGTGAAGGCAGCCTCCAGACACCCGTTCACTCCTTGGCCTCCTGGTTCAATTTCATGAAAGGCCTCTATAATCCTGTTTAAAAGAAAAGAAAGCAAACCAACCACACAAACTAGCCCCCCACATGGGTACTCCTTTGCATCAGGACAGGTAGAATTTGAAGACTGCTAGCCAGTACTGTCTCTGAGCATCTCAGGGATTTTTAAGTCTATTTTACTTCCAGCTCCTCTCTCCTCTCACAGTTTTTTCTTACCAGAGACTCTCTTAACCCCAAACCATTGCAGCTGACTTAAAACCCTGCAAGTCAAATAAAGAGCAGCTAAATTTTCAGCAAAGTAGGGTCAGTTCCGCTTTCACTCAAAATGTAAAGCCAGGTGCTTTAAATGCACTTTGCAAGAGAGGGTTAAGTTACAATAATAAACTTGCACTGGCACTAGCTCGTGTAGAAGGAGAAAAAGAAAAATTATGCTCATCCAATTCTATACGGCTTGGCAGGAGATGGGAAAAGCAGAGCAGGGTTTCTAGGAAAGCGTAAGGAAAGTCACTGCTTAGAAAGCTGATCTGGTGAAATTTGCTTTTTTAATATTTTTTTTTCCTGGATTCTCACAAAACCACACAGGCCAGGAGGGATTTACTTCAGTGTGTGCCACAGTGCACAGCAATGAACACTGGTCCAAAAAGAAGCTTTTTACAGATGATGTTATATGTGCTGAGCATTTCTGTGGCCCTGTTCAATTAGATGAGAAAGTCCTGCAGCGCAAAGAGCACCAAAATGCTTTTATAAGCTCCAACCATGTAGAAAGCCAGACTGCAGTTCATGCATATCTGTATCTATACTGGTAGATAAACATATATTTAAGTTATGACCTTAAAATAAGAGTCAAGACTCTACACATCCCTTGTCAAGTCAGTCGGAGACTAACAGCTCTGTTTGATTTGGAGATGTGAAACCCGTCCCGTTCTCCTTTGCCTCTCAGGCTCTTCTCCTGTGATATGCCTGGATTTTCTCCAGGTACACATGGTCCTGGTCCTGGTTATCCAGAAGTGCTCATCCAGTTCCCTGCCCCTGCTTGGCAAAGGGTTTTGGTGCACACTAGTATAAGAGGGCTGGGATCCTGGCAGGGTTTTGCTTCCCTTCCCAGAGTGCTGGCTGATAAGCCTGTGACTTTTCCTCTGGTACAGGCATCTACAAACTGTGGTCCTCTGGAATAGGTGAAACCAGAGGGGACAAGGATTTCTTGAGGTTTTTTCCTTCATGACCCCATCAGCAAAATGGAAACTCATGGAGAATTCATTTATGGATATTTAGAAATAAGTACAACACGAATAGAAAAGTCAATGCTGATGTTCAGAATTAAAGATCGCTTTACAGAAAAGTAAAGTGTGATTGGTGTTTTAGGGATGAAAAATCCTCTGTAACTTTAGCTCAGTAACTAGGTACAAAGAAAGCTTTGGGGAGACTGTAGATGAAATTTTGTCGTGAGCACAGGTTCAGGGCTTTAGGAGCACTGTGGTGGAATGGAGACTTTCTCTCACTATCTCATCACAAATACAAAATGCCAGGATAGTATTGCTACTAACTTATATAATTTGTATTAGATAAGCATCTACATCTACTGCAAAAATAACTCTGCTTATTTGGTATAAAAGAAAATATATATTTCTCTGCTGCTTTGAACAAGCTGGCTTTCTGATCTCTGCAAGGGAAATACTCAATATTTTCCTTAAAGATGCATTTGCAGGCCAATTATTTATATAATTTAATTTAATTTTTTTGTATTTTATTTAACACGTTTATCTTACATTTCCTATTACCATATCTAAAGGAAAAATAAGCATGCACATCTATTATTTTTATTCATGTTCTGATTGCTTTCTTGCATTATTTTCAATGATGTTTTACGCTATTTAATACACAAAAATCTACTAAATTAGTTCAGATTAATGGATACTTCTGCAGCCTTGTCAGACAAGTTTGGCAGTGAGCTAAACATATAATCTACTCCAAAGAAGTCTGAGAAAAAAATTCAGGATATATTCTTGTCATTGAAAAGGAATGGTCCAGCTCACCATGTGATGGACCCCGCTGATGGGTGTTGTTTTCACAATGGTTAATGGGAAATCTGTGGCAAACTGACTGAACAGCCACCAATCTGAACAGCCCCTGAGATACTCTAATTAACATGGGGGTGAAGAAAAGGAAAAAAAAAAAAAAAAAGGCTGTATTGGTCAGGGTTTGGTTTGCAGAAGAAAACCAGCACATCTTGGGTTCTGCCACCAGGAGAATATGGCTATACAATGTGCTCCCTCTGCTCAGAAACTTATGGTTTAAGTAGGGGTCTAACACAAGCTACACTGGCAGCGGCAGAGGAAAGCTCCCAAACCTGTCCAAAGGGGCTTTGCAGTGTTGTCATAAATAAGAGAGAGACATCTCCCTTGTCTTGACAGGTGGGAGTGGGGGAGACAACCGTGTCACAGAAGTTTCACGGATTTGGAGAGAAATGGTTATTTGGCCAAAGCTCCACTCCAGCAAACACGTTTGTCTGGGGACTGTGGGTGGAGGATGGTGAATGGTTTAGTAGAAACGTAGAACCATTTAGGTTGAAAAAGACCTTAAAGATCATCCATTGACCTAACACTGCCAAGCCCACCACTAAACCATGTCCCTAAGCACTGCATCTATATAGCATTTAAGTCCCTTCAGGGCTGGTGACTCCACCACCTCCCTGGGCAGCCTTTTCCAGTGTTTTACAGCCCTTTTGGTGAAGGAATTTTTCCTAATACCCAATCTACACCTCCCCTGGTGCAACTTGAGGCTGTTTCCCTAGGGAGCCAGGACTGCTGAGAAATGATTGAAAGTGGCTGAGTGAGCACTGCTGCCAGCTCCCTCAGAGCCCTGGGGTGATCCCGTCCAGCCCCATAGACTTGTGTGTATCTAAGTGGTACAACAGGTCGCTGACCATTTCTCCTTGCATTATGGGGGCTTCATTCTGCTCCCTGTCCCTGACTCCCCCCAGCTCAGGGGGCTGGGTACCTAGAGAACAACTGGTCTTACTATTAAAAAGTGAGGCAAAGAAGACATGAAGTACCTCAGACTTTTTCTCATCCTTAGTCACTATGTTTCTCCTTGCATCCAGTAAAGCTTTAGCCCTCCTTTTGTTGCTAATGTATTTATAGAAACATTTTTTACTGTGTTTTATGGCAGTAGATAGATAAAGTTCTAGTTGGCCTTTGGCCCTTCTAATTTTCTCCCTGCATAACCTCATGACATCCTTGCAGTCCTCCTGAGCTGCCTGCCCCTTCCTCCAAAGGTCATAAATTCTCTTTTTTCCCCCCCCTCAGTTCCAAGCAAAGCTCTCTGTTCAGCCAGAATGGTCCTCTTACTCTCTAATTCGTCTTTCTGCACATGGGGACAGCCTACTCCTGCATCTTTAAGACTTGCTTATTGAAGAAGGATGTTCTCATGCTGTTGGATGAACTGTAACTTGACCACAAGTCCATGGCAATGCAAAGTTCTAATTACTTTAAGTCATTTTCAGAGCCCATTTACATAGATCTCAAAGCACTGGGGAAAGGGCACACAGCTCCCTAAAAATAGATGTCTAGTGCTATTCGAGGCTCTTGGGAGTCTAAAACATCCACATGGGGCTGATGGGTACCAGACAGGTCTTGCAGAAGACTCATGGTCATTCAAATGCTGGAGATCAGCTGGAATACCCTAGAGCATCTCAGATAGCATTGGAACCTATGTTTAGGCAAGTGAATAATGGTCCTTAATCACCATGAGCAGCTTTGAGGAAGGACAAATGATTGCCTTTAAAACGGCTGAAAGCTTTCAATTTGCTCCAACATACATTTATGAGGGTCTGGCCATGTCCTCAATACAACTGCCATCCCAGCTGGGAGGATGAAACAGTAACCACAGCATTTGCTTACTTGCATATTCCACATACGGAAGAAAAAACAGGTAAGACCACATGGGCACAATCAGAATGGGGAAATCCAAGGACTGTGTGTGCTCTTCCCCTTGTCTTTACTGGGACAGTTTTTTATGCACCCCTCACTCTGAAAGACAAGTAATTATGAGGAAATCTCAGGCTTTTTTTAAAAAAAAGAAAATAAAGTAATAATCCTCAGAAGTGCAGAAGAAACCTTAAAAAGGCAAAATGGAAAAAAAATCCAGTATGAGAAGGAAAATAAAAAGAGCCTACATTTATTTTTGTAAAAGTCTGATGAAGTTTGCATCGGTAATATGGGATGGGAGGGGGGAAGGTAGAGAGAGGGCTGACTCATGTTTTTTGAATGTTTGGGGTTAACACCAGTGTGTTTGGCAAATTCTTGTGTGTACTTAATATGTGTGAAGGAAATTATAATTGGTCCATAGATGATTTGTTAACTAAAAATAGGGCTAAAGCTGTAAAAATATTTGTAACATAAAATTTCACCAACTCTTCATCATTCTTTAGTGCTTTTCTCAAAACACATGGCTAACTATGGGGTCTTTAAACACCTCTCCATAGTAATTTATTTGAGAGCTGATGGCAAAGCTGAAGATGCATTTCAGCACGTTGGGAGAGATCTGCAAAGGCAGTTAAACCAGATGAGGACCCACCAAGCTAATGGAGCAACTCTTCAATCACAACAGTGAATTGCCTCACTGATTTCAGTGCCTCTACCCTCCCAGTGCCTCTTGTCAGACTGGAAGCTTGCTCTGGTCCTGTATTTGTGAGTGAAGGGGCAGCAGCTGAGATCTGAGTGCCTGGCTGTCTGAGCAGTCTGTCCTTGGTGGTTGAAAATGTCCCTAAAGCAAGGAACTCATCCCAGGATTTGCTAATCACCATATTACCTTTCCAGCCCTAATTTTGCATATTGTCTCCATGTTTCAAACATCTTCCTGCCTGTGAGATTGTCTTGGCCACTTCTTCTGAGGCAACAGCAAAAAGCCTTCTAGGACACCCCCTTTCCATGCACCCCAAACAGGAATGTTCCCAGATGTCCTCAGCAAACTTGCCATGAGCGAGGAACCCCAAGTGAGTCACCCCAGTGTGGTCCCACTCATTACATGGCACATCACCTCATTTTCTTGGGTACATGCAAGGAAAATCTCAGGCTGAACATGGAATTGATTGAAAGTCCAGTTGAAGTTGGTGGAAAAAAATCCTCCCTTGACCTTCCTGAGCTTTGGCTGGCATCCAGGCTCATGATGTTCACACCTACTTAATGCAACCTCCGGCACTTGAGTCATGTAAAGCTGGGTTGGGGAAAATGTCAGGTAATGCAGTGTAAGCAGCCACCCTGGAGGAGAGGAGCTGGTCGGCTTTTCCCAGCCCTGCCGCAGTTGAGCGCAGGGTTTATGAAGTGCTCCTTCCCTGAGCGCATCCAACGTGAGCAGCAGCTTTTGCTGTGCCTGAGACCAGAGACCACAGAACATGAGCTGCCACCAACACCTCGCCATTGACCTCAGCCTTGCTCGCCTCCCTCTTCTCTCCGCAAGCTCTGCCCCCTCCCAGCCCCACCCCCCCTTCCTTTCCTCAGTCCCATGACAGCACCGTGACCGGCTCCAAAAATCTGTCAGCTGGAGTTCTTACTCCCTGAAATTATAGGCGATGGTTAGTGAAATGGTGGAGGCCTGCTCAGTGTTATCTCCCTGTCACTCCTCATTTGCCCTTTATTAATAGGTGGATGAACTTGAACAAATCCCACAAATTCCTCTGCTTTCCTCTTTTTGCCTTCCCATTCATCTCACTTCTGCTGCTCTGCACCATTCTACTCTCAACCCACTCCCTTCTCCCCTTTCCAGCCGAAGTCAAAAAGCAGGAGGAAAACCAATGTCCTTTCCCCAGGCTTCTAACCAGCTGTATAAGCTTAAGTCTTGTTGGCAGCATGCAGCTAGAAATGAGAAAGGGGATGTGCGCACACACATGTGCAAAATCATGTGCGTGTGTGTGAAAACACAGTCTGCACACCAAGGTCTGCATCTTCTTGCAGAAAGGGTGGAGAGCTTGGGAGGAAATCTGTCTGGGAATGGGAGCAAACTGCAAATTTTCAGTTCATTTGATTTTTTGTTTCAGTCTCCACCCCAACCCTCTGCATTCAATGTATTTTTTTCCCTCAGGGAGCCGAGTTCTGTTGCTCACAGGCACTAGATTGAATTACAGGTCACATCTCTTCTTGGTGTGAAATCAACAGTTACATGGGTCTGTATGAGCTGACAAGCCAACTTTCACTTATTCAGGTAATTATATGCCCGTTTCCTCCTCCTATTACCAGGGGATGCCTAGCATGGTCTGGTTTGAATCAACCTAGGTGACTGACGTCAAAAACCAAATGCATAATTTGGAGGAGAGAAGTTGGGGTCGTAGCTGAACCACGAGTTAGTTGCCGCGTGGAAGGCTTGGCACAGCAGTATGAGAAGCTAGCATCTGGCAGTGCTGGAGTCATTGCTTTCTTCAGGTTGGATATCACAGTAAGCAACAAAGTCTCTCTTAGATGGATCTAGTAGATTTTTGTTATGACCCTCAGATCACATTGATGCTGATGCCGTAGCACAGGGACAAGTTGTGAGGGAACAACTTCTGCGTAGACTGATAAACACTCTTACCCTTCAAAACTGCTTGGCTGCATGGAAACAGGTTCCTGGAAGGTTTCCTTTCCATGCCACCTCCTGAATAGCACCCAAGAGTTACTCGTGAGTTTGCTGGTTCATCTGGGTTAATATGGTCAGTGTTAACAAATGAGCAACACCAATGACCAAGTCCCAGCATCCAGAGACAGTCCTACAACTCTTTCTTTGACTGCTAGTGGAGGTCTGAGATACTAGTAAGCAAAGGTAAAGCTTTGTGTAAGTGATAGCTCCCTCAGTTAAAGTTGTGACTTTTTGATATTCAGTGCTAATTGAACAGGCTTGGAGATACAGGCTTTAGGCTGAGAGTAAATGGACAGTTTATCAGATAAAAAATGTCAGCTTGGGCTTCCTCACACTAGGGTCTTATGTGTGGCCCATTTTTTCGAGAAGCAAGGTCACTGCTAGCTACCCTCTGTGCATTTGACTTACATAAAATAAGATTCTGTCTTTTTCTTTAGGAAAGAAACATGAGCTGTCCATCAGCATCAGCACCAGCACCAGCACACTGGTGGCAGGACCCCAGCGGACTGTGCTCCTCTCTGCAATGGCTAGGCAAAGCTGGATTTCTTTTGACATATCCCTGTGAGTAGAACTAAAAAATCAAGTTTCACTGGAGGTGACCAGAGCTGTTGCTCACTTTTCCTGCTGGAGGAGCTTTGCCTCCCAGTCTAACAGCCAGATTCATCCAGATCTTGGCTATCAGGATTCTCCTGGATTGTTGGGCTGGTGGTGGAGTCTGGTCAACTTTAAAATAAATATTGCACTTGCTCTCTGGAGATGGTCCCTGGAGGGAGACCCTGATGTCTCTAGTTGTAGCACTGTAAATGAAGGGGCCCCACCTTTCGGAGGGTCTTGGGAGACAAGCTACTGTCAGCTGCGCTAGTGGAAAGCAAGAGGCATGCCTTTCTCTGGAAAAAAACCATACAGCAAACACTCTGGCTATTTTTTCCTATTTCTTTCCAACTTTGCGAGTGTGCGAGTGCTGGATTTGTGCCAATTCAGGTCACTGCACACAGCACAGCAGAAAAAACAAAACCAAACCCCGAAGGAACTCAGCACAGCGGAGCAGCTCGGGCTTCAGTAGCTGCAGCAGCAGGTGGGTGACGTTAACTGGGCTTGGCCGTCTTCAGCTGTTTTGAACATTTGCTGGTAGAAGGAGATGATCAGAGGTCATGTCTGTGTTACAAGGGAGCACTGTTTCCGGTTTGGGATATTAGTCATTAATTAAGAGCAGGTGTTGGTTGTCTAGACAACTATGTGGGCTAGGCAGTAAAAAAAAAAAAAAAAAAGAAAAGAAAAGAAAAAAAAAGAAGTGTATTTTCAGGTGATTATTGGCAAAAGGTTGGGAATTAACCACTTAATAACCTTCATTTTATTTTGTTTTTGTTTGCAACATTTAACCATCGAATGCCACTTCTTTTCCCAGTGAGTCAATGAATAATTTTATAAATCTGGAACATTAGCTTCAGGATTGACTCTGATTCTCCATCATGAAATGCAGATCAGACCAGTACCTGGTAGGATTTAACTCCATTTGAGCTTTCAATCAGAATTATTACATGTTAGAGTGATCTTGCCTGCCTAGTTATGAGTTTTTCTGGGAAGGAAATGACTGACATTGATGGGCTTAGAATGAGGCCAGTGAGCCCATGCTCACCTTCCCATACAGAGTTGCACAGAGGTATCACTAACAGCCACAGGCAGTTAAGAGATGAGCACCACCTAATTCCATTCTGCTTGGATATTGGTTCATATACCTGCTAAATCTTCATCCTCTTGGAGCTTTAATACATTCCAAGTCTTTACACCTTCTCAGCTGGGTTGTGTGTCTTCATATATGTGTGAAAGTATGGTTATAGCTGGGCAGGTGCATGCATATGGGTACATGTATACCTCTATTTTGCCCTGTATTATTCTAAGCTAGCTACTATTTGAGAGGAAGAGACTACATAGCTTGCTGCTTTGGCCATTTTATGCTAATTTCTATGTTCCTGCATTTTGCTTTGTTGAATGTTTTTGCTCATGTGGTACTTGAAAAGAAATTTGTTTGGAATCTGTAACATGCACTTTCCAATAAGTTACAGTAATGTCAGTGCTCTGGATTAAGCTCATTTTAAATTCAGTTTCCCTTTAGTGGTATTTGCGTGCTGTCTGCATAGCCTCCTTAAATGGCTTCATAAGGGACGTAGAAACCCTTTGGCGTGAAAGGTACTTGGTTCCAGCTTTTTGCAGCCTTGGCTCATGCACAGCTCCTACTCCATCAGGTGGTAACATCCCTTTCCATTCACCAAGGAAGGGGGAAATCCAGACCACGAAGTTTGCCCTGTTCAGCCTGTGAGAGCTGGTTGTGTTCTTGGCATGAACCTGAGCTCACTGGATGTGTGCGATGGGGGGCAGCAGAAAATCCATTTGATACTCATGGTTAAATTTATAAGGGGTTAATAACTCATCTGGATAGAGAACAAATTTTACGCTGTGTTTGCGAAGCACTGGCTGAGTCTGAAACCGACTGTTTAACGACCCTCTCTTGGATTTGTGTCTTCTAATCTTAGATGCTTGAAAGACAGCTGCCTCAGCCCAGCCTGACCACAAAGGCTGCCTTTACACCACCTCGCCAGAAGACACTTCCCACTGCACAATACATGCAAGAGCCACCAGCAAAGATGAAAAGCTACAATAAGAACATGACTGTGAGAGCAGGAGAGAGCACCAACATCCTGTGACTTTTTACTAGATTCAAGCTGGGTTCTCCAGGGAAGGAGCTGAAGCTTCTGGCTCACATGCTTTCTCAGTGGGAGTTGTCATTAGTTTGGGCATCCTGGCAGTCTCAGAGCTCTTGAAACCTTTGAGGTACCAATATCTGTGAAGTGGGAGATCATCTTTGAGCTACATCACTCAGTGCTTGCCCTGGGCTCAGGCTTTACAACCCTGGCAGCTGTAGGAGACACAATGTCAGGGAGAGCAGATATTGGAGCTGGTCAGGTATGGCTGTCCCTTAAGACATTTTCCTATTTCTTTTTTCTATTACATGATATGTTAACACCATCTAAGTGTATATTGTTTTTCCTGAATGTTTAGACACCTTTCAACCACATGGAAGCTGCTAAAAAAATACCCCCAAAACCTGTTTTCTTAATAAGAACAACAATTATGTCAGTTCTTTTGGAATAAACATGAAGCTTTCTTCTGTAATTAAGGATCACACTTGACTTGTATGTGTTTTTTTCCAGGACGTAAGCATATGCTAAACATGCAGCACATTTTCAGATTCTTTGCCTAAACAAAGACTTTGATCTCAATTGTTTTCTTGCTTCCCCCTCATCATTTCTCATCCCTTTTCTCATCTGCTACTTCTAATCTAAGCTTGCCTTGTATAAATAAATCCTAAATTGACGTCATTTATCTGTGCTATGGAACACTGTTTGTGTTGAACCAGGTTTGCTGTTTTGTTAGCGTGGAAGGCAACCTGAATGGTCCAGGTGCAGAGGCCCAAAGCTTAGTGACTTAAAACGAGCATGTGAATTGATCTGGTCAAATTCTTACATTAATTAACTGTACTTCTTCACTGTTCTCCCTCTTTTTTGTGAGTGTGTCCCTACCCCCTGCTCTTTTGTTAAATGAAAACATCTTGATTCATGCAGTATAGATTTGCTTTTGGTCTGACATAGGACTGAAGTGGGTTTTGCTTGGCAAAGTGAGGTATGGTGAGGGTTGCTGAAAAGAGTGTGTGATCTCCATGTGATTTTTATTTCTCTTTTGTCTCTTGCCCTTACAGGTGAAATCAACATAGATCTATAAATGAGGTGTGTCTAATTTAAACTACTGACTGCTTTATTGGTGACAAATTTGTTGTAACTATTTCCTGAAAATATTTGGCTTCTTTTCCCCGCTTATGCTGAGAGTTGGGACATTATTTTTCTCTAGTAAGGCCATTTAAAAAGTCCACTTCCAGCTGAAACAGCTCTAGTCTTTGCTAAAATATGTATTTGTTTAAATGACTTCTACAGGAAAAAAAAAATTAATAAAAATAACCCCTGAAAAGTACAGGTCCTTGATCAGAACTCGGTTGTTTGGCCTTCATTAACAGCTTTGCCACAAGTTTCCTCTGTAACTTGGCCATGTTCTGTTACCTCTTTACCTTATTTCTGAATTGGTGAAAAATATGAAAAACGCTCTCTTTGTCTTATCTCTTGACACTGGCCATTCTGCATAGCAGATTTAGTACACACTTTATAACTATCTGTAATTAAGTGTCAATTAAGGGTCCCTTTACAATGCCAGAATAGTGTATACATTTATAGATATATATAAGAATCAAGCCTTTAATCTCTTGATGCCTTGATCTGTAACGACTCTGATAATACCTGCTTTGTCTCTAAGCTCTTTGATGCAGCGTGGTTTCTAGCTCCGTCGCTTTTGGTAGTCCCTTGCTGAGTGAGGACTTTGTTCTTTGTTGGACCTACTACAACATTCCCTATTTCCTAAATCACAGCATATGTCTAAACTCTAACTGGTATTGCAAAACCATGTACTTGCCTGTAAGGTAGGGCTAGAAGAACTCCTGGCCCATTCAGTGTCCAAAAATGAATAGGTCCCTCTTAGAAACTGGCTATTCAGTGTTCTATATTATTGACACAGTCTGGGGTTTTGCCCTTGGCTAATTTTCTGAAAGCTGCTTGAGCCCTGATCTGGGAACAGAACACTCGCTTTCCTTTTGACTTCTTTGTGACACTCATATTTCACAACAGCAACGCAGTTGCTTTCAACCTTTTTGCACATGTGGACATATGGAAAATTTCCAAAGCCAGAGCATGCCTTGAGCAGAAAATTCAGCTCTGTTAACTTGGATCTTTTTTGTGCATGTAAAGCAGAAACCACATCTGACTTTTTACAGAATTAACATGCGTGTTTGGGAAAAAGGAAGACGGTCCCTAATGGAGAAACAAAGGGCTGGTTCTTAGTGCCTGTCACCACAGGGCATCATTACAAAATAATAGTAAAAATATAATAATAACAATTCTGCATTTCTTTAAATCAGACTAACAGCAGGATTGTTTCTCACTTTATATCTGTGGAGTAGACTGCTTCAGCTGAGCTACCCTTTCTCAACTCCAGAATCATACTGCAAGCTTCATTCGCTCCCCTGCCTGCGCTCAGTCCCTGCTGCCATCAAACCCCAAGGGTACTCAGATGAGGTGCCCTGGTGCAGGTCCATCACTCTTGCACTTACTGGAGCACGCTGTGAGACTCTACAAGCAATTCCTACAGAAACCAGGATGCTGGAAAAATCCCTTCTAAAGCACAGTTGTTAGTGGCAGAGGGGTTGTGATGGAGAGCAAATATTTGACCCAAGGGTGGACAAATCTGTTCAACAGTATAACAGTGCTGATTGCTTTTTGAAGGCACAAGTGAAATGGGTGGGTGGCTCAGAGAAGACCTGACTTTTTGTGAGGTTCTTGGTGCCCTCCATGCTCAGTGAGGCTGGTGGGAATGGCTCAGTGCAATGATGGAGCAGTTGGTAACAGCCCCTCTATATGAATTATGGACATTTATATTATTAGGTGAATAAAATTCTGCTCTGATGTACCATTCCCTGAGATGTTTTTTTTTTTTTTTTTTTTTTTTCCAGTGACCAAGAACCTGCCCTCCTGACTAGTTTGGGACTATCAGCTCTAAGGGACCTCAGATGATTTCTAAGCCAAGTTACTCGAACTGGTGCCATGTGGACTTTCTGCTGTTCCGCATCCCCACAACCCAGACCCTGCTTGAGCTGTGAGGGGTTGGTCCACCGGCCATCTCACAGTCCTTCTCTGTGGCACTGTGGTCTGTGCAGCCACCCTAATCTTGCCGTATAGCCTAATCCTAATTGGAGATACTCACACATGGGAAGACAGTGATTGTACAGCAGGGAGCACAGTGACTGGTTCCTTGGAATTAGCTCGGTGCTAATGGTGCTAATGACGGCACCTTGATGCTGCTGCAGTGAATGTGAATTGGCCAGTCAAAGATGGGAAAATCACAAGCTTCCTTCTAAACTTTTTTCTCTATTTTTCCCCTTCACCTAAATATCAGAATATGAAATATTAATTAAAATATATCAAAACAAGGAAAAGAAAAGCAGCTGAATAGAAATTACATTTTTGCTTCCTATGGTTGTTGCTGTTGAAATTAGAATGCTGTCTTGGGAGAGAAGGAAAGGAAGGAAGGAGATAATTTTTTCTATGAGTTTTCATCAACTTTTTTTTTTCTTTTTTTTTTTGAGTAGTTGGCACTATGTGACACAGCTGAAAGCTACTATGATGAGGAAGATAGTAAACATCATATTGCTATGCAGATGATAGAGATTTGGCCTGTGGACATGGCTAAATCCCAGTAGCCTAATGCAAAACCCAAATAATTATATGCTAGAGCATACCTGAAAACTAGCCACAGACAAATTCCTATCTCCTTGGCTTAGTGACACAAGGGAAAACAGTCTTGTCTACTGCCCCAGATTTCTACCTCTTTGTGATTTACTGTCCTCACTGGGATGTTACCACGCCAGCTCTAGCCCCTCCCAGATTTCTGCTGACAGCAGTCCCTTTTCTTCTAGTGCTTAGCAGCTTTTCTGGGGAGCATCTCACCGGGACAGTCTCTGTGCTGTAAGCTGATCCAGGCAGGAGGTTTTAGCCTGCCTGAAGAATTTGAAGGAAAGTTTCTAAACTTCTCCATGCATAAGCCAGGCAAGCATATGGCCATAAATCCTATAAGCTTGGGCACTTAGTGGTGATACAATAGCACTTGGTGGACTACTCTGGGTAATACTGCTGTAATGTCAGGTGGATGCAACAGGGAGAGACTGGAGCCTCAGGGTCGGCTCTGTGGGCTTTGCTGTCTTAGGCAATGTGGCAAATGTCCCCCGTGCACAGAGAGCTCCAGCGTGCAGCAAAACCTCTGGGCAACTGCTTGTTGAACCCCCAACACAGAGGCATAGCACTCTGCAGAGCCTGCCGGGAGGAGTTTTTGGGAGAGGAGGGCTGATGTCCTTGCAGCACAGCTGAGAGCTTCGCCTTTGCCTCCCCCTCTTACTCCCTGGCTGAGGATGAAGATCATCCATCCTTTCAGCCTTCTTATCCCTTCCCTGCTCGCCTGAAGCACAGCTCATGTTAAGGCTCTGGGTTTTGTGTTAGGTGCCATGAGCATCACCGTCCTGAAATGCCAGCCCTGGTGCCAACAAGAAGATATTTTAAAGTTTGAAGGTTTTGGGGTTTTTTGGTGTGTTTTTTTTTTTTTTTTTTTTTTTTTTTTTTTCCTGGTTTCCTTCTATCTGATTACAAGCTGATCGTGCTGTTTTCTACTGGGGCTTACTGAGTAGCACCACCCCCTTCTTCCCCTCTCATATGTCCCAGGGATGAAGGGGCTAATCCTTTACATTAACCAGCCCATTAACTATTGTGCCTGTAAAAACACCCAGCCTGCCACAATTACTTCTGGCTCTGTTCCCTCCTGCCCATCAACTTGATCGAAGATAATGTGTAATGGGATAGCGCAGTGCTGCATGCTGTTGACACTAGGAAGAAAGATCCCAGGGCTGAAGTGCCACTCAGGTTACAGATGAGCTGGAAAATCCACCCACTCATGAGAGTGGTGACAGCTTTGTATACAAACTCTTGCTGCCCATGATACCGAGATTGCAGAGGCTGAAAGTCTGCAAGTGCTTGACAGACAGGGCTTTGATGAGAGCCAACAGGGAGAGGGGCTGGGTGGATGCTGCTGGAGGTCAGCTGGGTCATCTCTTTTTAAACCTTGATGCTGTAGCATAAGTGGAATAAGTTATCGGCTTAAGATAAATCAAATGAGGATATCTGCTTACTGCCCAGCTCATCCTTTTTGTCAGTCAGTGCGAAGAGTGGACGGAGGAGCTGAACGCACAGCTACGCTCCTGTGCCTGCAGGTTGCCCTTGCATACTTGTGCTCATCAGGCTGCAGCTGGATGAATTCCTGTGAATCAAGGCGGAGATGTGTGACAGGCTGCTGCACTACTACGGCATCGAAACCAGAGCATCGGGCATCAGCAGAATCACCCCTGGGAGACCTGCCTTGTCCCCTTGGTTCTGACAGGGCGTTACAGACTCCACTGCTTTGTCTCATATCAGTAGTTTTATAAACGCTTCAGGGCAGGGCTTGAATATTGACTTATTTTTTTAAACTTTTTTTTCCTCCCCCCCAAAAGTATGTGGCTTTTATTTTATTTTATTTTTTTTTTTCATGGGGAAAGGTTAGAATGTCAGCTTCCAACCCGGTGTGCCTCAGCCCAAAGCAGAACATTTCAGCTTTATCAGATGGCACAGAGGTCTGTTCCAAATCATTTTTGACAGCATATTAATTTCTATCTCAGCTTGAAATTGGCCTGCCCATTGGGCCATTCCCTTTCTCTAGAAAGCAGCATGCTTTTCTCCGTCTGCAAACCAGGTAAAATATGTGAGTGGGTGAATCACTGGGACCTGAACTTGTCTCAGAGGAGAGAAATAGGGACTAGGATTTTCAAAACATAGCACCAACAAGGGAGCAGTTTGATTTTCACTTGATCTGAAAATAGCTATTGCAGCCAGGTTTGATAACCTGAAATGCAATATTGCAGAAACCCTGCAGTTCACTTACCTGACATTTATTTACCATTTGCAGGCATAGCAAGACTTCATTATTGACTGGGACTTTGCACGGAAGTGTAGCAGTAATATAAAATAGGGGCTTCTGGCATCCTGTGGGCTGAGTTTTCTTTCCCAGGAAGGATGCAATATCCTGGGACTAGATGCCGTTTTTAGAATAGAAGCTCACATAGAAAGATATCTATACTGTGATGGAAGAAGTTGATCAAAACTGCCTTTATATTTTCTCATACCTAGCTCTTCATAGCTGAAGTTACATAAGGCAGCTCCTCTTACTAAGACAG
This sequence comes from Falco punctatus, assembly GCF_963210335.1. Taxonomy (NCBI): domain Eukaryota; kingdom Metazoa; phylum Chordata; class Aves; order Falconiformes; family Falconidae; genus Falco; species Falco punctatus. The sequence continues at coordinate 53,362,526 of NC_137583.1, read as the reverse complement.
AGAATGGAGTAACAGAAAATTGTTTGTCGCTGGGTTTCTGGGGACTTGGCACCCACCATGAAGGTTTGATTGGGCATTTCCATTCCTTTCTGGGGTCCCCTAAACCTTTGAGACATCTTTTTTAATGTGACAATCCTTTTGAACTCAAAGATTAAAGAAAATTCTGTAAAGTAGCAGTCATAATACCAGCATGAATGATGTTAGTGGTTTCATTATGAATTAATAGTCATAATAATTGTTGGGCTGAGGCAGGATGAAAAGTAGGGTTCAGCAGGGCAAAGTGAGTTTCTGTTGTCATGAATGCTGCTTGACCTCAGAGGGGTGATTCTGTCACAATCTCCTGTTTCTGGGGTCAGTTTAGGAAGAGAGTAAAGCTCAGGGCACATTTTGAAAAGAACAGCTCTTCACTTGCGTGTCATGGTCAAGAATTCCTGACTCAACAAAGGCAGGTTCAAATGGCTATGCTTAAACAAGGTGAATACCCAACAGATTGCATTTGATATCTTTTCTGCACAGCTTTCTCGGTTCACAGTGACAGGCATATTCTGGATGAAGATCCTCAGAAGCATTTGCAAACAAGGCAGCAAAAGCAATGAGACAACCTAATAACCCAACAGAGGCAAGCAACTCTTTGCATAAAAAGAACATCTTTTTTTTGGGGAGATGGGGGTACAATTTGTGTTGAGAGCTAAGCTTCTCCAGAGTTCAGAAATGGCTTTGTATAATGTGTACTCCCACTGATAATTGTGTTAATTCCTTTTTAAAAATAATGCATATATAAATAAAAGGGACTGACAGTAGATGCATGACTACCTAAAACAAGATGCCTCTGTTTAGTTACTCCTAACCTGATGTCAGGAGCAGGAGCAGTGTGTTCTTGCTCCTGCCCCATCACCCGTGAACAGCTAATGGTTCATGATATGATACCAAACACTTCTTTTCAGCAGTTTGGATGCAAACCAGCTGCTCAGGTGAAGTATACTTTAGAACCCAAGTACAAACTTGCTGGTCCTGTTTCACTCTCGAAGAAAGGCTTGCCTACCAAGGAATTTGTCTGTTATTTGCCTTCCTAGTTTTAGTTTTTCCTAAGCTCCGTGTATCCAATCTAATAAAAACCACTGCTTCTCTCTGCATTCTTTGCTGTTGCAGCAAGATTGTCTTGCCATAAAAGAGCCCAGATGTTGCCACACTCCATGATGAAACATCTGGAAGTTAGTCAGCAACCACCACAAGCGAGAAGCACATGGCTGATGTTAGCACCTTGCTTCCCTCTGTAATGGGTGCTGAGAATAACCTGCTAGAATGAACTGCCCAAAGCCAGAACTGCAGGTGATAGCTACCCTTATCCGATGGAAATAATAAAGGGAGGGATGCTGGAGGTCATAGCTGCTGTTTTAGGGCTATAACTAGTGAAAAAATCAAGTAATAAAATAGTTTCCTGCCCTGAGTAGCTTTCTGGGACATTTCTGCAAAGGGAATTTATATTTTATTTTAGGCATCCGAAGCCTTGACCAGAGACCACTAACCACTAGATTATATAGCCAGATTTCCCTTTGCTGCCTGTCCTTCATGCCCTGCGAATCTTGCAAGCTTGATGCAACTTTCTAGACTACGGCTGAAATTTTAGGGTGCTTTCCTAGCTTGTGCAGATGTCAGTCCATATGTTTGACATTGCTCATGGAAGTTTGTTGACAACTACAGTGGTCTTTGAAAATAGCTTGTTACAAGTGCGTTGGCCCTACCTGGGGAGGTAGCTTTAGGGACGTAAGTGCAGATAGGTCTCTTTTCTTGCCTTAAGGAGGAAAATAGGTGCTGATCAGCCTGTTAATATTTGCTGTTAACATGAAATTCAGCAAACTGAGGACATTGAGTAGTACATGCATAGGTACAAGCCAATTTAGCTTCAGAGACCTAAGTGTGCAAGGTTAGGAGAAGGAAGAGTGTGTGTGTGTGTGATGGTGGGGATGGATTTGGAAAAATGAAATAACACAGAATGGAACAGCATTGCGTTACAAGCCCTTCAGCCTGGAGTTACCAGAAACATGGAGCCTTGTGCTTTTTAACTGCTGGAATTTTACTTTATCGTTGTTCTCTTCTATTCCTTTAATAAAGAATCCTGAGTTGAACTCCTTGCATGCTTACTGCACTCTGCCTTTGGCTGGCTTACCCAGGCTTTCCCTTGCAAACCCTGGAGTGAATCATTTAATCCCCTGGACCGGAGTTAGAGCAACTCTGGAGCAGCTCGTTCGTTCACTGGCGAGGCTGTGCTTCTGCACTGCGGAGGCTGGGACAGCCTATGCATGTTCCTGGACTCAGCAAGCTATCCATTTCACTGGCTGGTTCGAGCTGCGTGCTCCCTGCATTCCTTTGGTCACAGGGGCGTAGGAAACGATCTTACCGCTCAACTTATATAATGAAATGCCCTGGAAAAGCCAGCCACGATTTTGTCATTAAACTTCAGTGCCTCCTCTCTTGGCCCTCTCCTCCTCCCCTTTTCTGCCTTGAGTCTAAGCTTGTAAAACTAGCAACGAGCCTACCACAGAAATCATTAATCCGGCGAGGTAGGGAGGTCTGTACACATATGTTGCTGACACAGGCTTTCATCAGTGTGTTTGCATGGCTTTGCTAGCCTGGGCTTTCCCCTCAAGGGCTTGAGACTGAGCGGTGCTGGGTGCAGGCGAGGACTTGGCCCGACGCAATGTAGGACTTGGTGGTTCCAGTAACCACTGGCTCTAAGCGAAGACAGAAAGCTGGGGGGGGATGCATCAAAGTGAGGAAGGAATTTCCACCACAGCATGATGTTGGCTTTGTGATTCAATACAATCAACATGTGGGATTTTTTCTTTCTTTCTTTTTTCTTTTTTTTTCTGTTGTGGAAGAAAATGGAGGTGGTCACCCTGCAACAGAGAGCACAATCGCTCTGCAGAGCCAAGGGCAAATGGCAACAAAGCTCTAACCTGCCACAGCAGGGAAAGCAGCAGCTCAGAGGCTTAGGGCATGACTGCAGCCGAGCTCAGGATTGCTCAAAAACCATATCCCTCTTGTACAGTAAAGCCAACAAAACCGTGGGCTTAAGGAACAGGTAGGCTCCCTTTTCTCTAAAGCCAAGGTACTGGAGATGGATGCATATGGAACAGCTATGGGGAAGCTGTAGCCTTACTCATTACTTTAACTGTCCATTCTTATCCCAGAATATCTAGAGTTCGGGGGTAATTTACACCATCTAGATCATTACCTCAAATTATGGTGGCTTTATAAAGCAATCAGGTTTACTTTTCTACAAGTGTATTTGCTTGTGGCTGCAAGCTTTCTGAAGAGATTGTTTCTGTGTTGAAAATAGGCTTGTTAATTTTAAATATTTTTGTCACAAATTAAACTTTCAGAAAAAAATGTCTGTTAGCAGGCTGCATTTTACAAACATATGTGTGTGTCTGTGCATATGCAAATGTAGCATTTTGTAGGATGGAAACATTCTGTTTATCTTGTCAGAAAAGAGAATTACCAATTTTCATGTCATCGTGACTTTTCATTTTGAAGATCAATTTTTATGCTGTAATAACCCTTATCATTTCTTAAATTATTTTAATAGGCTATGTCTATTTCATACATCTGAAAGTTTTGGATTTTAATCCAAATTGTTTTTGTCCTCTTCCCTCAAAAAGGGGATACTGTTGACAGTGATTTTCTTTTTGCATATTTTGAAGTATTTCAGAAAATAGAAGTTCATATTTTTATGCAGACCTAAAAGCATCTCAGATGCAGAGAAGATATATGCCACTTTTCTGCTTATGGTGATCATCAAAGCCTCATTAACAATTAAGTACATATTGCTCCACATGATGTAAGAATGTGCACTTTTGCTACGCGTGCACAACAAAAGCCTTACGTGAATAGTGCTGCTATCAAACCTCTGAGTTATGAGGTCTTTCTGTCAGCAGCACAAAGTAGTAGAGTTGATGGCCAGCAATTGCTCCATTCTACAGAAAAAAATATGCAATAGGAAGTAAGGTTTTACTTAATGGTAGAACATTACCAGAGCTGTAGGATCTACTGAGTAAGGTCGCAGGCCATGGAGAAGGAGCAGAGTCACACAAGGTTGTGGCATATGGATATCCTGGTCCAGTTAAGGGACCAGAAGCAAGATGATTATCTAAACGTGCCTTTCTGTCACAGCAAACTTCTTCTGCTTGGTGTCATGAAGTCGTCTCCCAGATTCCATCCTGAGGAACAACAGAATAAGGACTCAGGGTCAGTGAGGGACTGTGAGAATGAAGGACCTGAAAACTAAATTCCACCTGATCATGCTTGAAAACCGTTTTGTGCCTTCTGGGACATGCCACACTGTGGAAAAAAGGCTGTGTGTGATGGCTCTGGAACACTGGATTGTGTATCTTAAGGAAGGGAAATTGCCATGGATGTCAGGAGTGCGGTGATGCAACAGAAGATGTGTGCTGTACATAGCTGAATGGTAGAAAGGGCATAAGAAATATGGTGGGAAGGGAACAAAGGACTTCTCAGTGCATGAGGATGCTTGAAGAGAGGTGAAGATCATCTATAATGTAGATGTGCATGTCTGAGCAAGATACAACAAGAGAACTAGTCAATACAACAGATAGCATCTAGTGTGCAATTCATCCCTAAATATAGATCAACTTAATCATGCTCTGAAAGTACCTTTTTCTCTCCAAGACTATAAAAACAGTTGAGGGTGACCAATTCAGATGGAGATGTAAACACTGCAAGTGAAGGGAGGCAAGTTCTTATTCTCATATTTCTCCTGGATCAAACAGAAAGATAATTCGGCAGCAGATAGACACAGGAATAAATAATGAGGAGTAATCCAGAGCAGAGGTGACATCTGGGAGAGAGGGAAATGTAAGGGAGATAAGAAATCAGGACACACAAACAGTGACATTGGTAGACCTCTAGGTGAAATACTGAAAATTCACAGAGCGCTTTACAGTGCTGGTAAAGACTAAAGAGGGCAGGGAATCCGAGGCTTCAGTCTGTCACGTGTTTAACACCATATCCCTGGTGGGATTCAGGTCAATACCTATAACCCCTCTGATGTGAGGCTGTACTCACTCTCCTTAAGGTTCTCTGAGGAAAGTTTAAACATCCCTTATGATCTGAGACACTGCAGAAAAACAAAATAAAACTTTTTGTCTTGGCTGGCAGATGCAGGAAAACAGCTCTTAATAACCTCTCTGATGAACCCTGGTAACTCATTTCACTGACAGTTTCTGTCTGGGACACAAATACAGGGTTTTTGCAGGCAAATAAAATCCCATCCAGCATCTTTTACTACTCATGGAGACTTTGACCCTGGAAGCTCCCACAAAAAACGACATGATGGGCCAGATTAGTGACTGGTATAAATTGAAATCTCCAGAGAGATGCTGATTCACTCAAAACTAAGGATATATCCTTCTATTTTCTGCTTGGAATACTAGACAAACACCGATGTGCGTGGAGGCGCAGCCCTATCTGGAAATGCCATCTGGAAAGGGTACGGTGGCGCACGTGGCCACAGTTCGGTGGGTAGTGGCAACCACACAGTGATTACCGAAGGGAAAAGGATGGCCTTCGCTTTGCAAGGATCTTCTGTTGAGTTTTGAAACTGCTGCTCTCTTGTGTGTCTCAAGAGGAAAATGACTGAAAGAAAACATTCATGGGTACATCTGTTTGCCGCTCTTTTCAGGTAAACAAGGATCTCCCATTTTTCAATCTGCAGCACATTTCCAAGTAATCTAACAGTAGCCAAGCCTGTCTGTGCAAACTGCTTGTTTTTCTACCACTTCTCCCCAGAAGCACTGGCAAATCCTGATTTCCCAAACTGCCGTGGCCGTGATCCTGGATTGCAGCATTGCTAAGCCTCCCGTTCATATCAGCACCTGACTGGGAGCCCAGGCAGCCACAAAGCTTTCCTCTGGCTGCAGATCTGAGCACACGATGGGTATGGGCTCAGCAGTGGCAGGGTCCTCCTAGCATCCCCTTTCCTACCCTCTGACCACCATTGGTACAGGATTTGCCTCTTTTCCTCCTAACAGCAATGTACAGGGTTGCACCGTCCTGCGGTGAGCTATCCCGTAAACAACAACAAAATGAGCTTATAACTTTAAGCCTCCAAATGAAATAAGAAGCTAATTTGCCCCATCACAGTGCTTGCCATCTGTAAGAATTAGTCCCAGGGGGAAATGAATAGAGCCATTATTCCTACTGTGCTCTTGGCTGTGTAATTCCTACAGTGGTGAAACAGTAGACAGCGAGAGGAAAAACATAATACTTGTGTGACCAGCCTACTGTTGGCTGAACGAGGTTGTGTGTATCTTGTTCGTGAAATGAAGAGTCGGGCAGACAGCTTAAGGGGTGACAGACTTCAATGTCCAAAATGCTTCTTAGGCACCAAGTAATTAAAGCACTGTGTGGAATGGATAATGGAGCTAGAAGGCAAGTTAAAGGTTCATTTATTGATGTCTGAGGCTTGTGAATGACTGCTGCAAACCATGGAAAATATTGGCCTCTGACTGCAATTATATTTATGCTCCCCCAGAAAATCTCTCACTCCCTTTCTATGTCTCCTGTGTTCTCCTTTTGTCAGAGATGATGTTAAAAGCGAAGCATGATGTCCCGTTAACCCTCGCTGGTCAATCTGAGCAGCATTGCTCTTGCCAGGGGAGACTGGATTCTTCCCTGGTGGAAACTGGCCTGGTTCCCGTTTTATACTATGTGAAGATGTGGCCTCTAATTTTTCAGCTGAGCCGAGCCCAAGCCATGAAGTAAAAGGTTCATAAAGTAAGATTTTCCAGTCTTAAGTAAACGTTACTTTATCTGAGAGGAATGAACAAGAATGAGCGCAAGCACAAGAAGCAGGAGAGCAATGTGTGAGACTTCTCTCCAGGGTGAAAAATGGTCCCCAGGAAAAAAAAAAAAAGAATAAATAAAAAAAAAAGAGGTAAAAGTATGCTGTTGCTGAGCACAACCAAGCAAATTCTGCTTCCTGGCAAGGTCAACATTACATCCAGGACAGCAATCAATGCTTGCTACCCAACAAATAGAAATGCCTTTACCCCTTATGACTAAGTCAAGGAGGGAGGCACAGTTAGAGTAACTCACTACAGTGTTAAAGACCCAACCAACATCATACAAGAAGTCCCAGTTCAGGGACTTTGCTTCCCAACCACTTGGTTTTCTTTGTCCCACTTACTTCAATGCTTTTCAGACTTGGCCAATGAAGAAATAAGTGAGTCTACTCATGACATGACCTTCCCAATTTGGATTAGATGCACCAGTTCTGTGTTCAAAATGCAGAATCGTTGAGCCTGGTGGAAAAAAAAATGAAAAAAATGCATCATGGCAATGTCACTTTTTCAGCTGAGAGAAAGGCTGCTACAGCAGGAGTGAGGGAGTCAAATTTTAGGGCTGAGTAAGTGATTCTGCTTGATAAGCAGCTTTTCTTGTGCAGCCCAGCACCACTCAGTGCAGGCACTGGTTCTTGCCAGCTTTTTGCTGCTTACATGACTTTCATCATATATGATCTTTTTTTCTGCTTAGAGGCACCCTGCCTCTATTCAAAGACAATAACATCTCCATTGCTGCTGCTGACCTGTCCTACTGCTCCAGTTTGTCCCTTTCCTTGCTGTTCCATTTGGCTTTATAACTTATTCTGTGCTGCAACTGAATTGTCCCTCTCTCTTCCCTTCCTGTCTCCCTAAATCAAAGTCTTTCAGCATCCTGTGTTTAGCACAATCTTTCTTTCCCAATAGAAATCCTGAACCTTTGTGCCTCCTGCCCTTGGTATATGCTGTGATGCTGGCCTTTTATCCTTTTAAGAAAACCACCAGGAGGATTGAATCATCTCAGCTACCTTTAAGGGTCTGAGCAAGAAGATGCAATAAAGACTATATGTCCCTAAACAAATTACTTCAGCATGCCTCATTTCATGCGCCCCCTTTTCTCCTAGTTTATCTGTTTGCATTGTCTTTAGAATTTCCTCATCTTGGAGACTTTGTTTTATTAGTTTGGGGTTGGTTTTTTTCTTTCTTTTTTTTTTTTTTGCCGAATGGGGCTTCATTTTACACAGGTCCTCTCGGTACTTCTTTAATACAAATTGCAATACACCTGAGGGATTGCAAAACATAGGGAAAGTGTGTCTGAATGAAGGCATGCCAGCTACCAAGCCTCCAGTGGCTTCTGGTGGAGCAAGCAGGTTGAGCACCAGTATGTCCTGAATCTACAGTGGAGTTGGAATATTATTTTGAGACTCAACACCCTGGACTCTGAATTGAAGAAGATCCCAGCATTTGCACTGAGAACGTAGAATAGGAGCACCCGGCAGGAAATTAGCAACCCCTGCTGTGTTTTACTGAGTCATAGCATATTTTGACACTTTCTTTTTAATCTGTGGTGAGAAAGATGGTTTGAATCATAGTGGAAATGGATCCGCAGGGTTATGGCTCCTCGGAAAAGGGCATTTTAGGGTAGGGTCCAAATCACCTGCCTCCCCAAATCTTTTCCTGCTCTGAAGATCAGCAGAAGAAATGCCTTTGACACAGAAAAGGCTTCTCCTGCACGGCTAGTGGGTTCGATGGGCTCTGCAAGCTCAACAGCTGCTTTCACATCACTTGGATCTCAGTGTCCCAGAGGTGAGGTGGTGGTGTTCTGCAGGAATGGTCTGGTAGGGGAGAAAGCAGATTTCACATCTCCCTCAAGACCAGTAACTCTAACAGCTTTAGCTCCTAAAAAAGGAAGCCTTTACCAAATTAATTGCTTATCACATTGGGAACTGGTATGGTGTGTTCGGGGGGATGCAAGTGTATGTTAGATGTCTGGAGAAAGAAAAAGTATTGTGTTACTGACTGAAGAAAAGCATTTTGCAGCCAGTTTGCACAGTTTGAGCTCGTTACCATGGTGTTCCGGCAGGAGTGGGAGTAGATAGGAACTTGCTGTGGGATTTGCAAGTGCTGAAGCCCTGAGGTCTCTTTCTCCATCCACCCCACAACCTCATCCAGCTGTTAATGGTACAGGAGAAGCTTACCAGATCCACTAATGGTAAGCCAATAGTTTACTGGGAAGAGACCGAGACAAAGCGTGGATTTTATAAAAGGCAACAACAGCCATATTGATTCTGTGCCTGCAGGCGAAACCACATGGATGTGCCTATGCACACACTGTGGAAAAGCAGAGGCTGGATTGCTCAGAGCTGCTATTACATTCCCAAGATGGCTCCCCACAAACCTGTGACCCAAAGTCATATGTTCCAACTGGGAATATCACAGCACAGAACATTACGTCAGCCCCACGCAGTTCTCTAAGAACAGCACTGCCTTTCCGCTCAGCGCTATATATTCCTCCCTTTCGTCTCTTGGAGAATTACCAGAACCGCTAGTTCTAGGCACGGAAATCTGCCTCCAGATCCTAAAGCCAGCTAACACATCCCACAGAACACTTGCGTTCCAATGGGTGGACAACGTCATAGGTCAAGGATGTCTGTCTTGTATTGCCTCCTCTGTGTCCACCTGGCATGGTGACAGTGACCTTCTCATGTCCCTGGACATGGTCCAGGCACCTCAGAAGGTCACCATCTCCACAGTAATGAGATGAAAAGGAGGTTAAGGCAAGTGAAAGCTAGGTGTGGAGAAAGATTCCTACAAGAGAATTTCAATTAAGGTGGCAGAAACATCCCCAGAGGCGTGATGTAGGCAGGGCTGTATTATTTAAAAATAGACTGGTCACAGCATGCAGAATCATAAGGTTAATGGTGTCAAAGAAAGGGAACCTTCTACCAGTCCTTTGGAGAGACAATATCCATACTGAAGAAGGTCTTACCTGATCTGTATGATGTTCCCAGGTGGATGGTGTGGGTGCATCCAGCCCACGTGTGTCTCAGGATCAGTCTCCTGGGCTACATTGCTGCTGAGTGACAGCATATTTTTCTTGTCTCAGACCTCTTCTGGCAAGCCACTGCCAAGCACTTAGTTATGACCCAGCAACCACAGTCAGATTCAAAATGTATGATAAAATGCTTTGCTGAATCAGGACCTGGATCTTTTTTTAATCAACATCCAGAAGCTGTTTGCAGTTGCCATTAGGTCTAGATGCAGAAATTGCGAACCTCTGTTTATAAATGATGATCTTGACAACACCCTGAAGTTGGTATTTCCCCTGAAGACTGAAGTCAGGGGACAATCAAAAGGTGTCCACTTCCACCCCTCAGGAGAAAGTTCCCCTTTCCATAGTGGTCACCTGTATCCCATGCGTGAAGAATGGGTTATATTCAGACCACCTATTAAGGTGCTTAAAATGGATGAAGATGCTCCAGATGGTATTTCATTACATGACAGTGATGAATATTTCAGACCACCCACTCCATAGGCCCCTAGATACTGCTCCTGGGTCTGTGGAATGAAGCAGTCACGACAAAAGGATTGGGCTTGGGTAGGTTGTCGAAAGACAGTCTCATCTTCTCTCCGTTCACTGGGAAAGGAGCCAGCCTCCGGTAGCCCTGGTTGCTGGGTAGTTTGGGTTCTCATCACACTTCTTATTGCCAGATTAGGAGCCTGTATCTATGAAGGGCACCAGAGTGAGCTGAAAGGGTATTGCCCTTGAGGGAAGCTTATCTGCCACCTCTGAGTTTCTCTCTCAGGCTGGTGAGGGTGGTGAAGCCCATCAGCCAGCGCAGATAGAAAATCAGCAGTTAGACACCCCGTGATTAGGGCCCCTCTCATTATTTTAATTTTGGTTCTGCAGTGAGACAAGCTGGCAGCCTTGCGCTGTGCTTGGCACTGCAGAATAGTTTAATAATCACCTAATAAAACTTTTCATCTGGCTTCCCATATCCCCTCCCTTCCCCAGATCCCTGCCCTTTCCTGCACTCTCTATCAAGGATACAGGGTCTGGCATAACACACATCACTGCTGTAGCAACCTTCTCTTCACTGGCTGCTGCTGCAGGTATTTAGGTGTTTGCAGATATCATCATTTCACTCTCACCCAAAGCTGCCATTTGTAGCCTGTCCCCATGAGTCTCCCCATACCTATTCCATGGGGTTCCTGGTTGTGTCAAAGGGTAGAGCAGATTCGGGATCTTTATTTTATGTTTGTTTGGTCTACAGCACTGCGGAGTAGTTCAATATGAGTGGTCCTTATACTGAGGATGCTCAAGGTCTCTTCATGATCTTGACTGTTCCTGGTGGTGATGCCCCAATGAAACCTTGAACTTCACAGCCTGTATTCTTCAAGGAAAGCATAAAAGCAAGATTTCAGGCATCAGATATTAAAGAATGCCTAGGTAAATACATCACCTTCCAATAGGATTCTGGATCTTTTTTGTAAATATTTTTCAACTAGCAGGGTTCTGATTGAAATTAATGTAGATTCTGGCCTTGGGCAAAATCACAGATTTATAGTTTGGAATGCAGGTCAGCAACAGCATGGGCTGACCCAAGGTGACCGCAATCATGTCTTTTACAGCCCACAGGTTCTCTTCTCTTTCTTTCACTGTTAATGTCCGACAGCAGCCTAAAGATAATTCTATACAAGGAAACAAGCCAGATGAGAAATTACTTTTTTTTTAAAAAGGGGGGAAATGGAACTATATGTTCAATGTACTATAACTGACAGTCCTCTGCAAAAAAATGCAGCTGAGCAGCAGGAGACAAGGCTGCTTGTTTGTCTTGTATCGGATGCTACCCTTTGGACCAAATAGAGGAAATGGAAATTATATCCCTTCTGAAAGCAGCAAGGGAAAAAGACATTTATGGAGGGCAGGGAGAGGGTGAGATACAGACATGGACAGAATGGAGTCCATAGAAAAAGCTAAGACCTGCTAAGACTGGTGAGGACAAGAGTGCAGTTTCCAGTGTGACAAATTCCCCAGGGTGCCAAAGGGAACTGTGTGGACTGGTTTGCAATCCAGGATGCTGCTGACAGAAGCTTTCACCTTCTCCTTTCTAACAAAGACTTTCTGGATGAACTCCTGTGTCTTCTTTTTTTGTTTGTTTTTTTTTTTGTTTGTTTGTTTTTGTTGGTTTTTTTTTTTCCATTTTTGGGGTGTTTGTTTGTTTTTAACAATCTATTCCCTTCTGATTCCTTGCCACAACAATCTGGGGATTGTTCATTTCATTATCACCGTCGGTAGCAACAAGGTTGTCTGAACTAAATGAGCTCAGTAGCAAGGCCAAAAATAGGTTCAAAACTGAGAGAATGTAGCTGTGTAATAAATACATACATATAGGAAGTGATGGACTTGGCAATGCTAAGTTAATGGTTGGACTCGATGATCTTAGAGGTCTTTTCCAACCTAAATGATTCTATGATTCTGTGAAAAAGAAGTTCGTTGCCAGCTGATGGAATAGCACCATTTTTGATGGACAGCGGGTGTTTCACTAAGGGGAATCTTACCCAACCTCTGCCCTGAGCTGACCTTGCTCAGTTTGTGAAATCAGAGAGGATCCCAGACCTAGGTGGCCCAGCATGTGTTCAAGTGCACTTAAGGAGTGCCAGCAGGCAGATAAGCTGGGTAAATGTCTAATAAGGCAAAGTTTCCTGCTCTGTTATTGTTAAAAACATATCCATAGGATCCTTTTTTCAAGAGGTCATTTTGAGTTGTTTCCCATGTGCTTTTTTAAAAGTCAGTGTTTGGCATCTGATATCTTGTGCAATGTATAATCCCCATGGTCCAAAGAGCTTTAGAGCGCCAGGAAATCCAGAATCTTGGCATGAATATGGGGCCAGCTCCCATAGCACATGGCTGCATGACTTTTCTCTGTTTGTGGTATCTTTGTGACACCGTGGTACGTGGTGTACTCAGAAATCAGCTGTGGAGTTTGCCTCAGAGACCCTGTGAGAGAATCCCCCCACCCCTCCCGTCTAGTGCAACTTGTAGGAGCCCCAAACAAAGAAGGCTTGTTCTTTCAAAAGAAATAAATGATGAGTGGAAAGAATAAAACACAGAACGTTGCCCCCCTGAGGGATGGGCAAGAGAGGTGGTGGCCAAAGGAGTGATTGATTGACTGCAACCCTTTGACACCTAAATGCATTCTCTACAGTGGTATGTGTGTGCCTTGATGCACTGTGCAGGGAGACAGGCAGCCCTGGAGGGTCAGCCTCATGCATGCTGTGGATCCAGGATAAATTGCCTTTATTATGCAACTTTACTTACATGAGCTCACTAATCCATCTTCTCTAGAATGACAAGCCCTCTTACATCTCAGCCTCCAAACAGCACATTGGCTGGGGAAATATTTAAGTTACTGCTTTTTCCTCTCAACTTTCCCAGATAAAGTCCTCACCACCTTTCCCTCCCCAGAGTGACCTGAAGCTCGGGATGGGATCTACAGTCTTTGTACATATGATATCCATCTGTGAGTAACAGCTGCACCACACAGGTAGCACTAAGCAGGATCGCTTTTGTTTTAAGAAATACAGACAAAGTGCTTACATTTAAATTGTTTAAATTAATGTCCCATTTTGAGAGAGGATTAAATGCTGTGATTTTTTGAGGAAATGCTGCCTACTGTTCTAAAACAGTAATAAATTCAACTGCCAATATTCAGTGATCTGGTAGGACCAGGCAATGGAAAATGGGTTTTGGACAGGTGGCAGAACTTCTGGTTCCCATCAGCTGAGGATCTGAGCCCTGGAAGTTTCTACTGAATAGTAACTGTGAAGGAATCTACCTCAGCACAGTCCACTGTGGATACCACTGTCCATCCCCACATACACTCCTTGATGGACCATGAATGCCTCCAAATACTGAAAGGCATCATACTGCAGTCCATTTGAACACACATATCAGCATTTCACAAAAGTAGCACAAAAACGTCATTAGCTTTTGTGCTTGAGATTTTTTTTTCTTACTCTAGACCCCCCCCCCCCGCCCCACCTTCTACATGTTACCCCCACACACCACCACCTCTTCTTCCTTCATGAGACTTACAGAGCTGGAATCCCACACTGGAGTGAATTTATTTTCCCAGTGGAATAATAGCAATAAATAGATAAATAAAAATAATTCCAAATTATTAATTATATCCTTCCTCTAGAAAATTTCCTTGTAACCATGTATGAAGAACACTCAAAGGAACAATGTGTCTGAAAAAAGTAAATATTGGTGCATATGGAGAATACACAGTTTAGTAGGTCTCTGAGTAATATGCTCATCAGAATTTCTCACAGATAAATTTTGCCACTCTGTGTATCTCTCTAACCAGAACTAGAGAGGCAGCTTTCACAGAACAGGACAGGTGTAAAAGATGGGTGAGGTTGGCAGCTGCCAATCCTGACAAGAAGCTGGTAAGCGATAGGAAAGCAAATCAATGACTAAGAAACAAGAATTCTTCACTAGTCAGTTAAAACTGGCAACTTGGGAATCACAGAATGGTCAGGGTTGGAAGGGACCTCTGAAGATCATCTAGTCCAACACCCTGCTATGAGTCTAAAAACTTTCCCATTTTGGGAGAGTTAAGAGGTTATTGTAGAATGATGAAAATAATTTTCACTTAAGCTAGAATATGGTCAAAAGCCAGTATTTCTGCAAATGTTCATCCCAATATATGACATTTAAAATGAAACATATCCTTGATTTCTGTTGGGAATTGGATCCTAAATGTGGGATTCATCTCATCTAACTTAACTATTCATCTTAGCTGGTCAACCAAGGTTCAATTGGTAGTCTGTGGGGTGGGGGGATACATCTCTAAAGGGTTTTCTTCCTCCTTTCTGGGGATGCTTGTTTCCTTCCATGGATTAAAAAGAAAGCCAAGCATGGATTAAAAAGAATGCCGAGAGTGACTAGCTAAGACTTACATGTCCCATCTAGATTGCATGGTTAACAGCCAAAGTGATGAGTGGAAAGAATAAAACACAGAATGTTGTTTTAGAAATGGCTACTAGAATGGCAGGGCAATAGCCTGTCTTTACGCAAAAAGTGGAGAGAAACTGGTAAGAAGATAAGGCAGGATCTGGGATGCAATTACAAGTAATCAAAATATTGTAGCAAAGCAAGTTACTTTTTGTACCAACACAATTCAGGTTTCTAGACCATCCTGACGAAGTATTGGTGATTTATGTTAATATGCGTTACTTCTTAGCAAAAGAATGTGTCATCTCAGTTCAGCGGCTCACGCATAGGTACATCACATCAGTTAAGATGCCCTGAAGTGTCTTAGATGTGGCACAGGGTTACTGGGAGACCTGCAGCTTCTGGAGTGACAAGTAGAGGTTGGTTTGGATAATGTGCAGCACCCAAAATGTCATCAAATGCCTGCATGCTGGCAACTGAATCCTGTCCCTGCAGTGAGATGTGTCAGATACAGCAAGGCATGGATATTCCCAGCCCTTTTTTATTGTCATATTGCCAGGGACATCCTGTGTCATGTAATGAGATATGGAGAGGCTTCATGCTAGAGAGGCTGCTTGAGCATACCAGTCAAAGGGGGCAGGAGAAGCATTTAATTAAGCTGGGGAATTAAAAGTGAGGTCCCTGACAAAGTCTTATGTTAGGGGGACCACTTCTACTATCAATTTTCTTGTGTCATGTTTGTTTTGAAATACGACAAAATGAAGCAATAAGGCAGAGTGAGGAGTAATCAACAAAAAGGAGGGAGGTCTTTTATGAATAAGCATCTTCTGCTTTAGCAAAAATCCAAAATAACTTCCTTTGAAAAAACACCACTGGCTCCGAACTCTCACCTGCCTTAATTCTGTAAGACTGCTGTAAAATTGACTCTTTAGCAAGCCCCTTGCTCCTTGTTGCAGGCCTTTCCCCTGATTTTTCACATTGCATTTTAATTAGAAGTGCACCTGTGGCCAGAGACCACCCAACTGCAACAGTCCCAGCTTAAAGTAGCCCTCAGAGAGGACTTATAGTGCACCCTTAAAACCCAAATGTAATTACAAGTATTCCAGATGTGTCCATTGCATTGCTAAGGTAAGACTTGCATATGGCAACCAACCCAGGATACACCTCATTTGTGCTGTTGGGAAACTTTCTTTAGGCCATGAGTGGGTATTCTTTCTCCTGTATGAGAAACAGCTATGAGCTGTTTTCACATGCTGATGGATGTTCAGAAACAATGAGCCCAAGTCCTCAGCCCCGAAATCTGGAGGAACCCCACTGAATCCACCAAAGCCCATTTCTCCTGCCCTCAAGGACAAACACCATGCTTTCCAGAACTTGATACCCCTACTTCATGCTGTGGTGAGACTAGTTTTGTCCTGCTGAGTGTCTATACTCTCATTGAGGACTTGATTCCAGGTTCCTCTCTCCTAGGCAGTATCTGTTCCAGAGCCAACCTCCAAGCTTTTCCTGTTCTTCTCAAATGTCCGAGCCCTCTCACTGGCAGCAGTTGCAATGAGTTGCTTTTAGCACAGGGGCAGGATGCTAACATTTTTAGTGCCAAGTGTTCAGAAGTTCCAGTGTCAGATTCCAGTCTCCTGCACTACATCCATTGTTTGCAGGATGTGGCTTTGTTACCTGCTGTGAAGGGAAACACAGAAGCAAAATACCTTGGGAAAGGCCATCCCAACATTTCCTGCATCCTGGGAAGGCAAGACCTGTCCATCTAGGTTCTTCAGTGGTTGCCAGTAACCACCGCAGAAGATTCTTAGACCATTTCCAGATGAGTGTATTTTCATGATATTCCAAGCTTTTGCAGCTCTGAGTTTTGTTTGGACCTCTGAATTCTCCAGAGCCCAAAACACGAATAATAGCTCTGGCTTTCTCATGGTGTCCCATTGTTGCTACAGTATGAGACTTGTGACATTCCCCAACCTGGAAATGCCCTAATTCCAACAGCTGGAGTAGCTATTTTAGGCAGCCCCAAGCTAAATATGTCCCTTACTTTTCTTGCCCAGCCAGTGTCTGTAGGGTCATCTAACTTTGTGACATCTTTCAGCTTCCAGCAAGAGAATACAAAAACCATGAGGAACCCAAGAGGTGAAAATTTTACCTCAGGGCAAAAGAACCACAGCCTGTCCTTTTAATACAAGTCTCATTGTTTACATAATCAGGAGAGCTGAATTGCATGTCCCACAAATTAACATGCTGAGACAAGGGGAGACAAAATTGGATTGATCCCATATTCCATCTGAAAAATCCCAAAGAGGGATATGAGTGTGACTGCCATGCTGTACACATGCAGTGACCCCAGGATGACCAGGACAGACAACCATGATTGCATGTGCCCCATGCTGACAGATTTTACCTGTTCAACCCTTTCACGACATGTCAGGTTCTGTGCATATAGAAATCATGGGTACTATATATTGTGCCGTGAAACCACCATGTCCAGGTAATGTCAGCCTTCCTTTGCCAGTGCAGCGGAGCTGGGGCTTGTTTGTGCCAGGACTGGACATTTTGAAGCTGCTGCTGTGGTGGGAAACCCTGGCTAAATGGCCAGGGTTTTTTTATTTTCTGCTTGATGAAATTCTGTGGCAGCAGAAGACACCTTCATGGGAAGTAGAGCTGTCAGAGCCTTACAAAACTGACTTGTTTATCAGGAGGCAAGGAGGCGAATAGACAAGATAGAGGAGTACCTCTTCCTCAGCTGTAGAACTGCTACATGGGGTGAAGATTACGGCTTCTGACACACCTTCATCCCTGGTGTGGATACTCTTTCAGGATGTGTGTCTGACTACCTGTGTCTTTAGATCATGAGATAGCAAGACTGACCCCTTTAAAATACTCCAGAATGGCCAGGAATGCAAATCCTAATCTAGCCAAGGCATGGCAGCATGGTATCTAAGGGTGTCTGCATCACATAGCACTAACCTCCTGTGCCTGTGGGTGTAATTTTAACAACAGACAAATTGATCTACCTTGACCTGATGGGTTCAGGAAAGAACTGGGAAATCTTTGCAGCATAGCTCTCCCTCTGTACTATGATTCATATGGCTATGAATCTCCCCATGCATGCTAGGACAAGGCAGCTCTGACAGCAATGTCAGAATTAGTAGCAGTTGCAGGAAGAAGGGATAAATGTGCTTTAGCTCAACCACAAGCCATTGGTAACATTCCTCCAGAGGAACACAGGAACCAGCCCATGACATCCAGTGCTCTGCTATCACAGGCAATATGATACCCATCATCAGTTTATTAAGCTGCATCTTAGAAATGTACTCACATAGTGGGGATAATTCCTGCCATTCCAGGAATCACTGGGTAAAGTTTCTAGACTGAGTTAAGAAAGGTCAGGTTAGATGATCATAGGGTGTCTGCTGGCTTCAATGTCTCAAAATCTCTGTAGGGATTTAGAAGGAGCCAACACATTTTCACTTGTAAGTTAGGATTTAAATAGAGATTTGTTAATGTGCTCCTCTCTCTTTCTCTCTCTTTCCTCTGCATATCAGTTAATCAATATCAATACAGAAATATTTATCTTCTTTCCCTTTCTTTCCTTCATGTTGCCCCACTCCTCATTTCTCCTTCCTTGGTCTTTCTGAGCTAAAGCAGCAAGAAAATGAAAACAAAACCCCATCTACACTAGGGAAAGGAATTAAATTCCACTGCCTCCCTCCCTCCCCCCAAATCCACACCTACCAAACAATTGAACTTGAAATGTTTTGTTATGCAGCAGAGTAGGAAAGCGTGCTGTTCCCTACTACTTCCAAGTGCAGTCTGTACCACACCACGGTTCTACAGAGTTAGCATCCCCCCAGGAGGCACCAAAACCACGGCAAGGCTGGGCAGGGGCAGGGGCAGGGGCAGCACTACCTTTTTTCCTGCACCTTCAAAGCAGAATGCCTTGAAGGTGCTTTGCTATTTCCCTTCTCTATTGAGAACAGCATCTGGCTATGGAAAATATGGATAAATTTTCCGTTGGCTTCAATTATTAAAGAACTGGAAGGTTCACAAGTACCTTCATGTACAGCCACTGGGGACTGAGAAAGGGCAAAGCTGCACAAACCTCATTTATCTCATGCAGCAGCAGCATGCTCAGTCAGGGACGTATGCTCTGAGGACATAAATGGGGGATATTGGTGAGGCTCGTGCACTTCTCGTTGACAAGATAAATACTAAGCTGTCCCTTCTGAAAACCAAGTGCCTTTAAAGGAGTGGGCTTTCATATTTTTTTTTTTCTTGAAATGAGCCAAATTTCTAGCTCATGCTCACATCAGGAAAATCTTAATAGCTTCAGTTTGATGCCAGTGACAGTATTGAGCAACTTGGCAAAGACTCATGGAAAAAAGCCAAAGCCTTAAAAATAATAACAACAACAACAATAATGCAAGATTCCCATTAAATTGCTGTGCCACTGCTTGAGAGTAATGCGTTGGCCATGGGCTACTGTGAATTTATGAAGCAACTGGTTGGTCTTGTCTGATTTATTCACCAGATTAGCCACAGTCACTCTATGACTGAACACCAAGTTCTTTGCTTGCCCTCAAGTTAAATCATTATTGAGGTCAGCAGAGGTATACTGATCCAGGCCAAGTGAGAGTCTGGCATAACCGTACCTAGTACTACAGCTACATTTTCCATGATTTTTTTTTTTATTTTTTTCAACAGAGAGTGCAAGTTTCAAAAAGAAAATACTTTCCATGAAAAACTAATGATTCAGCATATTACAGGCAGATGGACAGCTAGAAAGACAGATAACAGAGTTGAAAGAAGGTATGTCAGCTTCAGTTGACATATATTGGAATATTTCTCTGTCTTAAATCAGCCAATTTTTGGTCGGTATGACACAAACGTGATGAGCTGACACTAATGAGCTGTTTACTGTGGAAGGCAAGGAGACTCCAGCTCTTTCCATGCTCTAGATTTTCAGGTGAATTTTCTAAGCATTAGGCTAAAGACTGAGCCTCCGTTTGCCTGCTCCAGGTAAACTTTCCTTCTTTTCCCTGCCCAGCTGTATCCTGAACAGATGGGACAAAGATGCAGTTTGTTCATCTTCCTTTTGTCCAAGCTTGGTGCTAGGACTACAGTTCTGAATCCTCGGGGCTGGTGTGGGAATTGAAGCCAGATTTCCTGCTTTTTTTCCTGTGATGTACCCAATGACTGTGCTTTGGCATACCCAGATCACCTCCTTCAGTCAGTCTCTTGGATGTAGTCATCCTTGCCACTAAATTTCACTGGTGTATCAGTCAAGGTATGAGTACATACCTTTGATCAAGTCCTCCAAGGGTTTTGTTCAGAGGACCAGCTACACTCTAGCTGTTGGGTGGGCCAAGACATGACTTCTGTGTCGGCAAGGAAGATGTTTGTCGAAGTAGGAGTAAGTATCTAATAATATAAGAATTCAACAATATAATATTCAAAACTAACAAATTTTAGTACTATAATTTTTCATGTGGGTATCTGAAAGATTTGACCCACTCAAAGGAAAGTTCTTCCTTGGAGGGACAACCGTTTAGTTATTATTCATGGTCACATACTGGTCCTGCATATGGATGTAATTAAATTTTGTTATGTGGTTCCCTGCTGCTCTCAGTTACAAGGGGAGAGGTAAAGCTGAATTTCTTGGTTTTCTCTGGGTTGTTGGGGATGGAGGAACTGAGGATGGCAAAACAACCTGTGTTTGAGTTTACCCTCTTTTCTATGCCCAAGTCTGATATATTCACCTGAGACATGTGCAGTCAGTGGGGAGCAATGCATAGCCTCGGGAAGTCAATCACTTGCTTTAAGCTGCGATTTCTCTGTTCTGCTGGTTACATTGGTGGAGGCTGACTAGCTCCGATTCAGATGTCTAACGTTTGGGTGTATAAAAATAGAGCAGATGAATCCCAGTCTGTATGCCCGATATGTGCGTGGGGATTAGCAAGGTAATGAAATGTGCCATCTGCTTTTTGTCTTTCTGCCTGGTGGTGGCTTTAATGGAGGGTTTTTACCCCCATCTTCAAGATAATTTTGCAGCACATAGGTGTAGCTATTGGCAGAAGGAAGGTGTGTGAGGAATCTTGGGAAAAACTTACTTTAGTAAAAATGTTATAACATTATTATTGAAAATGTTATGCAAGTAGTTATCAAGGTGTTCGGCTTCCTGAAATTCGGATTTATTGAGATTTTGTGGCAAAAATAGTTTTCCGAAGTGAAATTAATAGCTACTTTTATTTTAAAAAACCTCAACCAAATAGGATAATTGTCTGAAAATTTAGAAAAGAAGAAAAACTAATCTGTATTGAGGCCTGGGAAATGAAATCAATGGGGAAATGTCAGTATCACTTCAAGAATCATTTTTCAAACCTCCTTAGAATACAAGATTTTGCTAGAAGTTAAACTAAATCACCTTTTGATTTCGGTCTTCTCAAAACTTTCACCACTGCAGGTTTTCTGGGGGATCTGGAAACAGGACAATTCTGCAGGAGGAGCTGCTTTTACAGTACATTTGTACTTGGGAAATAGAAATCTTCAAATAATCTGAGCTCATGTGGATTTCTCATGTGGGTTCCTGACCCACCTTTCAGTGTAACTAAATCAAATTTTCATCTGGTCTTTATCACTGTCACAGGGGTACCTCCAACTTACACCCACCGAGAACCTGAATCGAAACAGTCATGCTCTAGAATGCAGATTGATCATCTAGAGGCACATTAGTTGGATACCGGTATTTCCCAAGAAGTTCTGTACATATGGAAGTTGAACAAGATCTATTGCCTTAAGTTCCAAGTCCTCTTTCTTTCCATTATCTCCGTGTGTCGCCCAAGTGACCCTCTGATGATAATACACATAAATACATCAGAGACATGCCCAGTCTGTGATTAAATACCCTGATAATTTCGAGGCCCTCCAACAGATAGTGTTTCACACTATCGTGGACACTAATGCAGTCAACCAGTAGCCATAATCCATTACTTGGAGCGGCTGTGCTCGTGTTCCTTCTCCAGAGCTTCTTGATGAGGTGCCAACTGTGTTAAAGGCCTATCATTTTCCAACGCAAGGGGGGGGGGGGGGGGGGAAGAAAAAGAAAACTCCTACAGCGATAGCCTCTAAAATAGATATAAACACACTGCCTGCATGACTAGCAGTGAAACAGCCCCTGACCAAACTCTTGTGTCCAGGGCTGCTCACAAATAGTTAACCCTCTAACTCGTCCTGCATCCCACTGACGGACTGAGAGAACAAACTTGGATAAAGCAACCCAGTGACTGGGAGCCACAACCAGTTCCAAGAACACTCCGGGACCAGAAAGCTCTGGCTGGGTAGGATTTCAAGGTCTTGTCCACAAGGATCCACAATTAAAATTTCTTGTGCTAAAGTTTCATGGTGAAATAAAAACCCTGAGATTCCAATGCTTCCTCACTCCCCCCGCCTTCCAAACACCACTCACAATACAGCACGGTGGAAGGAACAGAAAACCTCCAGTATTTTGGCAATCAGCGCTGCCCTCTTTTACGTATTTCAATTCCATCTTTTGGAAGAGCTGTAAATCTTTCCTCCTATTTTTTTCTCTTGTTCTGTCTTCAGCTAGCTTGGCTATATAATTGCAGTGTTCATGTTACTTGCACGCATAGGAAATGATGCTTAAAGGGAAATAAAGGCCTTTCTCTTCCTTTCTCTGCTCAGCTTTAGGGATGTACTCATGTAAGAACATAGCAAGACTTGTTTTCTTCTCTCTACCCTAGTTTCTTTTTTATTATGTTTTCTTTGTGGCCTTCAGCTGTCACGGGGTGTTATCTGACAGGCAAGAGCTGGTGATTCTGGATGCTGTGAATTCAAGTACCACTCCCATCTTGACAGCCTGTGCCTCCTCCAAAGGTTGCCAACGCTCCAAATAGAGTGGGCAGAAGGAACGCCTTGGTCTCATCCTCTCCAGCTCCTGGCTTGGATATGACGGAGGTGGTTTCTGGTGGAAGGGCTGAGGCCTGCCACTCTCCCTGTGGCCATCTTTGCTAGCAGACAGAAAGGATATGGTAATTTTTATTTATTCAAAATACACATTATAATTCCAGAATAATTCAGGATCAGTGGGCAGAAAAAATAAAAATAAACCAACCAAAACCAAAAACCAAACCAAACCAAACCATTTTAAACTTTTAGGAATAAAATACTTTTTTCCTTCCCATTTATAGAGTGAGTAAACTTGAACCCTCTCAAAACACAGTGGGATTTAATGCTGATTTTGGCCTGGTCTTGGCTCATACATGACAGTGAGACAGGAGCTGTTGATCAAATTCCTTGTTCTGTTTCATTTAAATGTCAAAAACCAGAAGATTTTTCACCCCCAAGAAATGTTCCAGCTTCCACAAAATTTTCAATGGGAAACTCTTCAGCAGTGGAGGATGAAGTGACCAAAGAGAATGAATGAGTCATGTCCCCTCCAATTTAGACAATGGGCTCAGGACAATCCCATGGGATATGGAAGAATGAATTTCAAATCTCTCCTTAGCACAGTTTGGACTTGTGTCCCCAAAAATTGCTTCCTGCACCCACAGTGTTGCAAATGCCTGGCTATTGTAGTACAAGTGCTCCCCAAACGCTTCTCAACCTCCTGTGGTGATACTTACATGTTTTGACGAAGGTACAAGCAGCATCCTTCTGTAAGCAGACTGTTTCACTCCCACATTAGCTGCCCGTGGGAAGCTCATTCCATAGCCTCATCCTTCTTTGGCAAGATCAAGAAGGTTTCTGGCCAGCTCAGTTACTAAGTCGTGGATCCAAGGTGTTTGGATTTGCCCTTGGCCTTCGTTTCACTCTGACGTTCTCTCTGCTTCCCTTATTAACTGTGTAATTAGGGAGGGCAGGAGTGCATACAGCTGTCAGTGTCTTTGGAGATGTGATAATTATTTTCAAGAAAATCATGACAACACATAGCTGGAAACTGTGTCTTTGATGGCAAGAAAAATCATTGTTGCCTGCTTCACGTAGCATCTAAACATGCACTTTTCTGATGCCCTTCAGGACTGTCCTGGTTTTAACCATGTTTAGCTTTGAAACTTGCTTTCAACTTTTGCTCGGAACAGAAGCCTGTGGCGCAACACGGGGAAACATGCCAACGTGTTCTGTTGAATCAAACATTAAAGACATGGAATAAGGAGGAAACAAGAAGGAAGGAGGAAAGAGATGAAAATGGGTTAGGCCATGGTAAAACAAGACATTATCTGTGACGATCAGAGAGCTCCTGTACTGGGGAAATAAATGGGACTGTGCTTCTGCCAAAAAAAAAAAGGAAAAAAAAAGGACTTTTTGACTGCAGCATTGCTGTCACTCCCTGTTCATACACATGGTCTGATGAGCTTGAGAAACAGATCCATTTCGAGCCTGTTTTCTGGAAGAACTGAATGGGTATGCTGGATGCCAGATATTCAAATAGGCAATTGGCTCTTTCCCCTCCTTTTGAATCAAAAGGTTAATAATACTCTTCGTTAATTGAGGGGTACAAAACCTAATGATACCGAAGCTTGATTAAATTAGTTAGCCCAGGAGAGGAGAGAGGTTTGCTGTTAATGCCTCCACTGAGGCAATGGCTGCAGTTTGAATTCAGCCTGTTGTTAGAGACCAGAGAGCTCAAATGTGGTGGCAGAAGGACAGGCAGAAAGCCTTGGAGGTCCCAGGCAGAGCCAGCAGCCTTTTAGACACAACATCAACCAACCTGGTATTACACACCTTACAAAGTGGCTGGGGTTCATCTGATTTCTGCACCAGCTGTCTTCAAAGTCACTGTCACCAAAGGCAACCAGCATAAAATTTATCTCATCTTTTAGCAGAACCCTGAAATAGGTCCAAGGAATCATATTCTAAAAACCCTGATGGGTATAAAGGAAATATAAAGGGAGCTTGAATGATAGAACTTTAACGTGATGCAAGATACACTTCTTGTGCTCAGGAATGTACCTGTTGCCCCTTCTCTTTCATCTCTCACATCCTTTGTCAAGGGTATCTGTACGTAGGCAGAGCTTCAAAACTAAAGGGAAGAGCTGACGTTACCAACCTTACCCTTGGTGGCAGACAAGACGTCCACACGTCAGAGCAGAGCTTTACCTAATCTGGCTCCTCTCACACCAGCCACATCTGCCACAGCTGGTGTTTTCCACCCTGCTTCCCTCTGGGTGGGGTTTATTCCCAGAAGAGGATAATCAAGACTTTCCAGCTTCCTTTACCAGCTGCATTTGGGCCTTTCAGTTTATAATGGCTCAAAACTCTTTCCAGGTCTTTATCAGAGCTTCTTCTTGTTTACAGCTACAGCCCAAGGTAACAGGTCTTTCGAGACATCCTAGCAAGGATTTCACTGCCCAGAATTCCTGCTGCCCTTCCCATAATTGCTCTCTCTTAACTTACAGCAATCATTTGGACTGAATTTACAAACACCCCTTTATATGAATGATGTCAAGTGCAAGGATCCCATACATAGGGGAACCCGTGCATCCTCTTGCAGAACAAAAGCATGCAGGTGCAGTGATCCTATTGCCTTAAAGATTAATTTTACTTAATTCTTACAACTCAGCAGTAAAGTGTTGATGAGCTTTGCTGATGGTCCCATAAAATGAAGAGGTTAAATACGCTATAAATGGTAAATATTTTCAAAATCAAACACACATACACAGGCAGAAGTTAGATTGTAACACTTGTAAGGGATGTGTTGCTCTGGTATAAAACTGAGTTTTTTGCAAGGAGTTTTACTCATACATCCAGGACTGCATGAGGGACCACAACATTTGCAAGCATTTCAATTCTGTACAAAATAAAATGGCATGGGGTATCTACGTGCCTAAGAATATCTATGCGAACTAAGCATCGTAAGGAAAGATTTCTGCTCAGGATTTGTGGCTTGGCTGTTTTTCAGTCCATGCAGCATGATGAGGAATCCTAGGCACTGGTCTGAAGTGTTCCTTAAGCTTCCTCAAGGACCCCAACTCAAATGCTAGACTCAAGGTTACAGAGGAGCACTGATGTGTGGTCACTATTGTGCGTGTTAGGGCACTTTCTGCAGGCTGAGGAAAGCCAAGCAGCCATGGAGGCATCGGTTATACTCCCAGCAGACCTGATTTCTTAATCTCCTTCTCCAGTTAATGTGACTCCAGGACTTCTTTGCTTTACCTAGGGAGGCAACTACACCTGAGCCAGGTCTAACTGTGCTGCAAGCTCCTTAAAGAGCAAGCTCAGTCCAAGACAGCAATCACATCTCTCTTCTAGGGTTACGGTCTTTGTATCGCTGGCATGGAGAGCCTATTAGGAATGTAGCCAATTGTGGTATTACATGTGCTATTTGTCCAAGAAGAATTTTCTTTGCTTTCTCTTGTTTCTCTAGGAAGTAGCCACAAATGTCCAGTGTAAGGTTACTGGGCCCACACAAAATTTTATCAGATTTTAGCAGCTATTCCTGGAATTACATATTGTTTTGTCTTTTTGAACTGAAATGACAGCAGTTCAGGTGTCAATTTTCATATCGAGGTCTGTTTTTTCCCTTAGGGCTTCTTGAGGAGTTCAAATTTTGCTAAGAGGCCAAAATTAGAAGTAAAGGCTTGGAAACTGGGGGACCTTTTTTTTTTCTTTTTTTTTTTTCTTTTTTTTTTTCTGGTGATACAGCAAAATATTTTTTTCTACAGTTCAAAGCTAAATAATGACTACAGTCCTTTGGGGAGAAAACATATAGAATCTGCTATAACACCATACTGGAGGAAGAGAGCAAGACAGACTGAAGACACTGGCAGGACCAGTGAGTTGTTGGTGCTCTCTGGAGCAGATCTATCCCAGCAATGTGGAATTGTCATTGATCGTTTCCCCTTTGCTCCTCCCTGTCAAAGTGTCTGTGTGAGGACCCAGCTCACACTGACTTTACTAGCCAAGCCTCTTTGCAACTGCTAGAAGGAGAGGACTAGACATCACCCTATATTGGAAGGACCTCAACTGTCCTTTTGTGAGATTGATGCAACTCACTCCCACCCCATATCTCCTCACACCCAGGTCTGGATCTCCTGTCCTTGTAGTAGAGCACCCTGCTCTCTTCTTTACCGTGACCCCAATATGCCAAGTGCACCTTTTTGGCCTGACCTGTGGTTCAGGTATATCTGTGTCCAAGGCCAGGTTGGACAGGGCTTTGAGCAAACTGATTCAGTGGAAGATGCCCCTGCCCATGGTGGGTTAGAACTAGATGGTATTTAAGATCCCTTCCAACCCAAATGATTCTGCCCATTCTATGACCATCTCACAATCTATGATCTGGAGAGTGGAGGTATGGAGCAGTCGGGCACTAACTTTTAGATCTCAGCTAGCAACTTCAGGAAGAGAGCTTGTCTACAGAGTGCCAGCAGACATCCCACATTGCCGTGAGCCCTTTCTTGTCATGTGAGGTGCAGCAAGTGTGGGGCATCTTGTGTATAATTCTGTGATTCTACATGACCACAGAAAATCAAATCTTTAAGCTTCCCCTCCTTTGTCCATCTCTGTAAAGAACATGAAATATGAGGTATTGGTCTTAATGAGGCTCACCCTTAAATTTCAGGTCAAAAGAAGATGGCACTAATTTGATGGTGGAAATGTTGAGCTAGCTTGAGGCATGGTGTGGTACTCATTTCACCTAGTTTTAGCCACTTAGCCATTAAACACAGAGTGTCAGCTAGACTGAACACCTAGTCTTCAGTTAAACTGAACTAAATAAAGCCATCACATTAGAAATGTGATAAATCATAATCTAGAAGTGTTTGTATGTTGACAGAGAGGGATTATGGATGAATTATGTTAGGACAGATGCCTACTTTCAGGTGCCTGAGATGTATCCTGCTGAAGTGGTAGTTCATTTTCTTGCATTGTTTTTAATATTAATCTTAGAAAAGCAGCCTACTGAAGGGGTGACTTGATGTATGTGAATTAAAACTCTTGTGAAACAACTCAGGAATATTTCTGAGGTGAAGTCTTTGCTTTTGGTTTAATTACTCTGATTCTTACATTTTCACCAACAAGTCAATCATTGATTTTTAAGAAATTTTATGTTAAAGAGGGTCAATTAGCCAAGTGCCTGACATTGTATGTTTTGATAAACAACTGTCATTCTCAGACAAATGAATTATCATGTTTGGTTGGGACACATTGTCACATGAGTAGGACTTGAGTAACCCATTTAACTTTTGTCACAAAGCTGGGATGTTCTAATGAGGATGGCAGCTTAGACTTTCTGCATAGCAGAAAGAACAGGAGAAACACCTCCAACGCATTTGAGAGTTGCCTCTGCAGAGGCCTCTTCCATGTCAAAGAGATTAAAGCAGGACCTGAAAATGGATAACCCTCAGTTTAAAGCCTGGCGAAGCTGGCCCATTTGCCATGCAGCAGTCTGTACGTTGGGAAAAGTGGGTGAGCCTGGGCAGAAACAATGCCCTTCGGTTAAGTGCGTAATTCCACTACTCCAAAGCTGGGATGGACTCCAACTGTTTGAGCTGCCTTGGTTTGTTGATTGCTGGTTTCAGCTTTTTTCTCTCTTTAAACATTTTTTTCTTCTTTTTATTTCCCTTCTCAAAGTGAATCTCAGCAAATTTGACAAGACACATCCCCGCCCTCGCTAGCCTCCCTGATATGATTTCAATGCCTGCCACTGCTGCTGGTACCAGTGCTGTAAAAAGAACTGGCTCCTGTTCAAGTCCATCTCCTCTCCAAATGTTTAGGGATTTGGAGACCATACATACAATTACTGAGTGTTTCTCAGGAAGAGAAAATAGCCAGCAGCTGTTCAGTGTCTGATCAATTATGAGTTGAGGAAGAGGAGTGAACGAGCGGGGAGTTATTGGTTAGAAATCTGCACACAATTAGGAAACAATGCTGAGAATGGGTGCCTGGGAGGTGTGGGGAGGACAGACACCCTGGCGGTGTCTCGTTAGGCTAATAGGTCTGCAAATGGTCTCCGCAGTGTGAGGAGAAAATTGCCCCTAATCTCATGTGCACATTTTTTTCTGAGTGTTTAGTGAGATGATGGAGAAAGAGGAGTTAGTCCTAGTCTGAGAACATGAGCACTTGAGAGGAAGCCTGGTAAGTGGGTGGTGTCTTGGAGTAGATCTCCCTGTCCCAGTCAAGCACTGCGCTGACTTTGATGACAGCTTAGACATCCACTCCACATGGAGATGCATAAATGTAGGCAACTTGGTCTGCAAGACGAATCCTGCCTTAGGGGTTCAGTTCAGTTGCCCCACACGCAGGTGTTGAGTGTCATCTGAGAAGCCCAAGGCTACAGGGGAAAGCCACAAAGGGCTGGCAAATACTGCAAACTATCTTAAAATATTTGCTCCTTAGAAGTCTTTGAAAGGGACTTTCACTTCCCTCTGGAGTGAAATCCAGACACTAGAAGGCTTCCCAAAAAGCAGTAGGCTCCCACCTTTGTACAAAGGAATTTAGACCAAAACCTCCATTGCATTTGGTGTACAGAAAACATTTTTTCCATACTTAGTATCTTGTCTCACATTTCACCTAAGGTGACTGGAGATGGTATGGGGCGACAGGTCCTTCCTTTGTTAGCACTACCTAGCACCATATGCCCTCTTCAACTCACAAGACATGACCTGTGCAGCCTCCATTTACTTACATTGTGACTGAAAGTGGATTTGGGTGACAGTTATGTTTACCTGAGATCCAGGCAGCGCCTCCTTCCCAGCTAGTCTGCATTTGGTAGTCAAAGGATGCTTGAGCACTGTCTTATATCATGGCTTGGAAGTTGGGGATAGAGCTGAAGGGAAGTTTGTTTGTTAGTGGCTAAATGAACCCATAAACTCATTGTTTACAAATACAACATGTTATAGAGCACATGCATCAACCTTGAAGATGTCACATCCAAAATTTTGAGCTTTTTCCTGCACGCTGTTGGCTTCGAATCACAGCAGTCTCAGGAAATGAAAGCTGTTTTCCTTCAAAGTCTGCTCAGTAATCTGTGATGAAATAGGCATAGGAGTTTACATTCAGTTTCAGTGCATAAGAATAAATGGAAAAAATTGATTTACAATGTACCTCAGAGCAAAAATGAAAATGTTTTCAAAATTAGTCATTTGTGGGGAAAAGGCTTAGTAAAACCTGACAGTTGAAAACGTGTCGGTTTGTGGTTATGTGGACAGAGGTCTTTATAGCTGATGTATTTAATGACATCCAGCATCCAGTAACTTGATTCTATAGTCACTACATGAAACTGCATAAATAGTGTCTGTCTGTCCTCCTCAGCAAGAGAAGCATTTAGCAAATTCTGTTCAACAGTGTCGTCACCACGGATACATTTACTGTTTGTGTTGTGACATGTGGAATTTTACCTAAACTCTCAGTTCCCTTGCAATTACATAAGACTATTTATCATCATGAAGATTATTTATCTTCATTATGTATAAAGTACTTTTGACCAGGAACACCTGAAAATGTGACTGAAAAACTTTCAAGGTTTAAGAAAAAGAGGTTTACATGGCCCTAAAATGGATTTATTATTTCACTTAACTACATTAATTAAAAATTTGGATGTCTAGTCAACATAGCTGTCTTCTTCACATATGTATTCAGTGGAAAAAGCTAAAACATATTCATTTGAACCTAAATTATATAGGCTGAGACTTACTTTGGACATCCCAGTCTTTCCATTGCCTAGAGAACTGCAGGTGATTAGCTTTGAATAGGCATCTAACTCTTAGATGGCTAGAGTTAGGTGAGAAACCAGTTTAATGTCAATGTAATTTCTTTTCAGCCTCTTTAATGATGGTGTTCACCCATAAGACGACAGAGTAAATCTGCTGAAACAGATGTCTCGTTTAGCTACGTGATAGCTCAAACGCATTTTTCTCTGGAGCCATTGAGAGATGCTGACCTCAGAGCAATAAAACTGCATGTTCACAGCACAGTGGTTTTTCAGATTAGAACTGCAATTTAATTAAAGCTTATTTCCCGGCACACTGATAGAGTCCTTCTTGTTCTGCCAAGTCAAATTCAAAGGTCATGTTCTTCAACTGGCTCTTTGGTGCCATTCAGATTAAACCTACAATGTTCTAACAAGTCAGGTGTCCTCAAACACTCAGAGTGCTCTTGCCATATACAGCAATTTATGTAAGTTCAGTTGTGACAATGCAAAGGGGGAGTTGAAGATGAAAAATTGCCTTCTCGGATGTCCCAGAAGAGATTTTCCATCATGCAGTTGCACTTTCCACTGTTCCCAACTGACTTGACACTACCCGTGCCTTCCCTCTTCCTTGTCTCAAATAACAGGGCTCCCAGACTTTTTCATTCCACCTCTGAAGTGACCTGGGCCTCCTTCCACTCCTTCTTATAAGTGACCTGGGCTGCTCTTCTCTGTTCCCCTGGACCTCCCACAGAACCATTACAAACGTCCTGGCCCGCAGATTTTTCCTGCTGGTCCCTCAGCCTTCAGCCCTAGTTTTACCTCTGTAAGAATGAGCCTCGAGCTCAGAGAAACGTTGTCACATTCCCTTCTGCAGTCCTTGACCTATGAACCTGTTTTCAGAGATTCACAGATGTTAACACCTGAAAGTCCTAGTGCATGGCTGTTTTCTGACCTCCAGGATTAGCACAGCCTGAAGATACTCAACCAGGCACTCCTGCAGCAAGTAAAATATCTGCCAGTCGAGCCACCATACCTGCTGAGAGGTTCAGGACAGCTCTTCCCTATACAATGGTTTCTGACTATTTTTCCCATACCACTTCCCCCTTTTTGTTTTCAATACAGATATAAATTTTGTGGGTTTTGCCTAAATGTGACTATCATAGTTGATTGGGCTCAAAACTTTATATTTTTTAGTAAACAGAGACCAAAACATTTATTTGCTAGATTATGAATAATTTTGGCTGGAGACCTGCTAGTAGAGACAATCAAGCTGACAAAAAGTACTATTTTCTCTGTCTGTTTCTCAGAAAAAAAATGTTGGGTTTGGGCAAAAGGCAAGAGAGCAGAATGGCTTTGAACTCTTGATTATTGAACTTGCAAATAGAGTATTTTAGCAACTTTATTTAGAGACCTGTGATGACCATTTCTTGCACTCTTGTTGTGAAAGCTAGTTCATATGATCTACTTCTGACCATCAACAAACGGTCAAAATCCATGCCAGGTTTGTTGTATAGACTCCCTGGATAGTCAATGGAGAGATAAGCACCTCCAGAAGATAAGTCTTCTCAGCTTCCAGTAGATATCTAAAGTGACTAAAAGGAAGCATCCTTTGGAGGTGTGTTTTTTTCTAGTGATGGTCCAGTAAGCCTACGTAACCAGTTAATTCCACACATTTATGAAGTCCTTTCACATTCATTACATGCTCTATGAGAAGAGTCTTTAGGATCATTCACTTAACGTGACTAAAATATTTTTCTTCCTTGACTTATAAAGCGTGTTATGCTCCCATTAACATCACTTGCCTGTCACTATCTTCAGTAAGAACAAGCCTTGGGGTGACTCACAGCAGTTTAGAAAGCTGGACATTCTGCAATCTGAGCCCCTTGCTTTCCCATGCTTGGTGAACACTTCCTCTATGGTGTTGAATTTAAGTATACTGTGATTGCTGCTTGCACATCTCTTACTTTCTGCATAGTTGCAAAAGAATGGCAAGAAATGTTCTCCTCTGGTTGGCAAGATCCCAGATTTCATGCCAGTCATCTTCTGGTTAGGCTGCCATTTTCCTGAGATATGGGAATCTCAGTCTTTGACAGCTGACATCTTGGATACTTCTGGCTTGAACATCTAAGTTGCTTATTAGCCAAGCCAGATTGTATAGGTCAGGCAGAAAAAAACCCTAAGCTTTCAAATTCAGACCCATTCCTTCTCTGGCTGATCACTTTCTTCCCACAGAAGAGGTTTTGCATATGTTTGGCTGCTTTTGCTATTCAAAACCATTTGATTAATTAAAGTCTCCCCTGTTGCTTAATTTACTTTGCACACTACTTCAGGAATTTTTCCATTCCCTCCTCCTGTCCTTGTGCTCTCCAGAAGATACTTTCACCAAGTTCTTCTTTGTTTTCCGCTATTTCCATCTTTAACCAGAGAATTCCTAAACCAAGCCAATGAATCAAATGAAAAGGCAAGAGAATCTGTGTACCTGGGATAGCAGCTGGTATTGCAGGCAAGGCCTCTCCAAAGGTTTTTTTGGACTGTTTCTTTCAAAGCATAGTGGCTTCATGTTCCTAGAGTGAGAACTCTTGAGGCTTCCATCAGCTAAGACCCACAGTGCATCAATGCAGCGATGCAGCTGGCATCGTTCTTCTCTTCATGGTTCTTCATTGAACCCTCCCCATCACTTCTTGCTATAACTGCTTGAAAAAATTTTTTACAGTTTGTTTCTTCTGAAAAATATCTTTCTCTTGTAAAATAAATTAAAGTCTTAGCAGCAATGAGATCACAACGTTGTAGGAGGTGCCCAAGTGGGATTAATTTTTTTGTTTCAATATTTTATGTGAAACTTATTAAGCAATGAAAATAAATATAATTTACTCGGTTTACAGGAAATCCTCTGTGTTTTGAGGCAGGAACATTTCTTTCAGAATATGCTGAGATCTGGAAAACAGCAAATGTTGATCTGCCTTCGCTGCAAAAGAGAGGCAGCTTCAGCCTTTTTTCCCCCTAAAAAATCTTTTCTCATTTCTCCTCATTTCCACTCTCTCAATGGCATTGATCTGAACCTCCCACTACCAGAGGAACTCCCAGCACGGTCATGCTCATTTGAATAGCTGTGTGGAGTTGGTCAGACCTCAGGGAGAATATGCCATTGGAGTCTGGTCTTTCAGAGACCAATATAGGCACTTTTTTCCTAAGGAACTCATGAAAGGAACAGCTTCAAAAACATCCATGTGAAAATATGAATTGAGAATGTGCTCCTCTAGATAAATCCATGCAGATAAATCCAGATAAATCTGCTTCCAATATGCCCTCCTTTGATCACCTGAGGCATTGCAGGAGAAAGCAGAGTAATTGTCAATGCACTGCTTGTCCTGTGGAAAAAATAAAAATATGAGAGCATTGGTTGTGGTCCTCTGACCTTCTTTGGAAATGATCCTTCATTCCTTCTCCCCACCAGACTGCCTGGGCTACAGGGCAGTTCAACATTGAGTGACTTCCCAGCTGTGGAGACCTCAGCACTGATGTGTCCAGGCAATAGCAGGGTACTTGAGGGGAAAAATAAAGTAGCACAGACACAGGGACTGGAAAAAGCAACACCTCCTGAATTACCACCACCACTTCCCGGAGCAGTAGTGGTTGGGTCCATTAGGGAAAAGGTCTACCTCCCAGCCAACTACTGACTCAGCCTGTCCCCATTTTCATGTCCAAGACCTAATAAGATCAAACTGAAATTGCTTGCATTGGGGTAGCGTATAGCGTTTCCAGACAGGAACACCAGCTCCTTAAAATCGGTGCACTCTGGATAGCCATAGCACACCCTGTTAGCAGAGATTTACAGTCAAGGTGTGTTGAGACATAGCGGTGGGTTCGGAGTTGACATGGCATGGCTGCTATTAGGCAGAAAGTCAGTGTGGAACGTGGAATAAAGTTTTGTTGAAGCTGCGTTTCTGTTTTCACATCTGGATTAGTACCTTCAGACCGAGCGCCAGTCTGAAGTCTCCCCAAAACCAGAACCCCAGCGCTGGGTTTAGACATGCCCATAAGATTTGCTTACTTTAAGCGCAAAGTGTTTGGCTCCCTGTACAGATCGGCAGTTTCAGTGTAGGTAGAACTCAGGTGAAAAGTAAAATTCTCCCAGGGAGTAATAATCAATTTATATCATAAATGCTAATGAACCAAGGCTGTAGTTATCACCTTTTAATGTGACCCATGCTGGTAAGCCAGTGTCCAGATTCCCACTGAACCTGTATTCAAAGACCTGCATTCAGTTTTAGAGATGTTGTATTTCACCCTGTGCACAGCAGCTTTGCACATTGTTTCCCTACTTGTAATAAGAAAACTCCCTTTTCTCACTCTTTTTCAGCCTCTGTAGCAAAGTATGTCTTTTACAAGTTTTTTGCAACGTGTGAAAGCACCATTAGGATCTTGCTTGAGCGCTCCCTGGCACTGCTGTTATATTGGTAATCAGGTGGCAATTTTTAGCAGGCTTATCCTGCCTAAGAAAGTTAAATTTGTCTTTCAATGTGCAGTCAGAAGATCTAGGTGAAGGCTGAGCAGATGAATACTGGGACCTTTCTAGTTTGTGATTTAAGATAAACTTGGAACTGTAATAACATAAGCCCGGAGACTTTTTGCTAGTGGAATTGTAATCTGAAAAGAAAATTGACGTATGAAAATTATATTACCCCCGTCTTTCACATGCACATTCTCAATACTCCTTTACTTAAGAGTTCTTAACTCTTGACCTCATGACAAATTTATTCCTCATTTAATACTTTAGATGTTTAGACCATTAGGTAAAAACAGTATTGTTATTTAGGTTACGTGTTGAAAGTCATAGTGCCTGGAAAGAATTCTGCTTTGTGGTTTCCAGGCTGACTCCAGAAAATTAGAATTGCAGTGAGGCTATCCATGCAGTTAAATTTAAAATAAAAATCTCAGACCCAAATACAGACTGAAGCGAATCTTAACAGCATGAAGAATTATTGAAAAGGTTTAAAATTTTTCACTTCATCAATACATGCCATTTCCTAAAGTAAGCCAGACAGGTTAATCATGTGCAATATATGTATACACATACATTTCACACATACACATATATATATCTGTGTGCGCATGTGTGCATGAGGGTGTATATATTATTTTTTTTCTTCCCTTTCTTCTTCATATCAGACTTCACCGTATGGCACTAAACCCATCATTTAATGTGGAATTATGAAGCTAATGGAATGTGGAGAATGAGGTCTTGCTTTCCTATTGGTCACCAGGCTCCACTTTAACTGCTGGGGGAAGACCAAACTTATAAACAGAGGTCTGTGACCATAGAAACACCCAGATCAACCTTTACATTTCATCACATTAAAATAATTTGCTTAATATTTTTTTCTATACATTGTGCAGGAAAAATGTCTGGTATGTGTGTGTTCAAATATATATATTGTTCAATATATATATATATATATATATATATATATATATAGTGCTTCAAAATAGTGACGGTGACTTACAAGTCAGGTAATTCATCCCAGTGAGAGATGCCAGTTTTTGCTTCATACAGTCGTTAGTAGCTCACTGAAATACAAGTAGAATTCAGAGCAAAAAGCTCTGCTTTCAGTGGAAGCATTCAACTTATTCCTGCTTAAGGGCTCTGTACACAGGGTCAACAACTTGTTACTCACTCTTACGGTATTTTTCCCATCTGCTTTTCCAGCTGTCTATACACATTTATGTGTTTGAATCACTATGGGTATGCTTTCAACAAACCCTCTTACCCCAGTGAACAAATGGATTTGCACAAATCAGAAATCAAGTTGATCCTGTAGAGTTGAAAATTGCTTAGTTAGAAGCTTTGAAAGTCTTACTGGTTTTTCATGTCACGAAGTCTCAGACATGTCTAGTCTAAAACAGACCTCTGGAGGTCTCTAGTCCAACCTCTAGCTCAAAAGAAAAGGGCTATATCCAATGTGCCCTTGTCCAACTGAGTTCTGAGGAAATTTTTCATTATATCCAACCATAGTTTCTCTTTCTGCAACTTGTGACTCTTCATCCTTCTGTGCTGCATGTCCTTCACCAGCCCCATTTACGTAGTGGAAGTCTGCAATTTGTCCTCCCCTTTTCCCATGGTCGAGTGTCATTGAAGGTGCTCACTGCCAGGGACAGTAAGAGCTACTGATGTGGATGCTTTTTGTAGGGTCCCAAGCTTTCTCCAAACAAAGTGCACATAACGTGTTACTTCTCAGTGTGTATACATGGTCCTGAGCAGTGCTTGTGCCTAAGTTTGGGCCTTACCCTCTACATATTTCTGTCTGTCATTTTCCTTGAACCCTGGCATGATCATATCTTTCACTTCCCTTATCCTATGCCTTCACCTGGGTTACTCCTTCTCAAAACTTATTCTTTACTCAAATAAAGCTAAAATTGGTAAACAAAAGCTATTTGTTTTATCAATTGTAAAATCATTTAGGCTAGAAAAAAACTTTGAGATCATCAAGTCCAACCATTAACCCAGCTCTGCCAAGTCCATCACTAAACCATGTCCCTCAGCACTGCATCTATGCTTTTTTCTAACACCCCTGGGGACAGTGATCCCACCACCTCCGTGGGCAGCCTGTCCCAGTGCCTGACCAGCCTTTCAGGGAAGATGTTCCCCAGCCCCCAATCTAAACCTGCCCTGGGGCAAGGTGAGGCCGTTTCCCCTTGTCCTGTCACTTGTTCCTGGGAGCAGAGACCGACCCCCCCTCGCTGCACCCCCCTGTCAGGCAGCTGCAGGGAGCGAGAAGGTCCCCCCTGAGCCCCCTTCTCTCCAGGCTGAACCCCCAGCTCCCCCCTGAGCCCCCCCCAGGCTGGTGCCCCAGCCCCTTCCCCAGCCCCCTGCCCGGCTCTGGACATGCTCCAGCCCCTCAGGGTCTGGCTGGTGCTGAGGGGCCCAAACTGAGCCCAGCATCCGAGGGGCGGCCCCCCCAGTGCCCAGCGCAGGGGGACGGGCACTGCCCCGGCCCTGCTGGCCACGCCGTGTCTGACACCAGCCAGGGCGCTGCTGGCCCCCTTGGCCACCTGGGCATGCGGTCAATCAGCACCCCCGGGTCCTTTTTCATCAGGCATATTTTATATAAATATATAAATATTAATTTATATTTTATAAAAAATATATTTATTTATATTTTACATATTTTTTTCATTTCCTTTCAGTACTTCTGTCATAGCTACCATAGACTTTCTATATGCCTTGACACTTTTTCCTTCAAACAACCCTTCTTGTTTGATACATCACAAGAAATGCACCAAGGAAAAATGCAAATGCTGTCCTCTCTTTCCATCAGAAACCTCAAATATGACTTTCTATTGCTGTCCCTAGAACTAATCGTTTCTACTAGCATTCATTATGTCCCCAGCTGTCATCCAGCTTTTTAACACTCATCCAATCCTCCATCTTTCCAAAACTTGAGTATTTTATGTCCCAGCTTCTGCGGTTTGCTCAAAGGGAGTCTTCCTACTGAACACAGAAACCTAACTGCCCATGTTTTGTAACTTCATCCTCTGGCTTTATGAAGCTCTTGACAATTCTGCCTCTTTGCCCAATTTCCATGCCTATTGATAACATAGATGTCTCCTTTTTTCCATATTTGAAAATGACGTGTCTCCTATTAGCTCTCCTGCTTTGAAACCAGCCTTACCTTTGATGTCTGTGAAAAAAAATAAAAGTCTTAATGCTGGTTATGCAAGGTCAGTGGAAGCTGGTTCAAATGCCCTGAAAAGCTCCATGACATTTCTACTGATTTCTGCAGGCTCTGGGTTGAAGTTCACATTTAGAACTATTATGATAACGTATTAACCAATATTTCTTTAACCTCACTATCATCACAGTCCCGATCAGTTATTTATTGTTATGATTAATGTTTGGTACAGCACTGGTGCTACGTGACCACAGCCAAGATTCAGCTCCTGATGTGACCTACAGAAATGCACAGTAAGAAACAAACTTTGCCCTAGACAAGTTATGAACTGAGTAGAGAACTCAGACAATGAAATAGAGAGCCTTTCCGAAGTTGACAATGTCAACGTTACAGCCAGGGACTTGCCTAACACCCTGTGTACCTTGATTATGCCCTGGAACACCAGAACACTTAGCTGCTGTTCCAAGAGAAATGTTCATTCACCCAACCTTAGTTTTTGCATAAAGAAAAAGAAGCCAAAGGAGGCAAAGTGGCAGTTGGAAAGCTTGATGCCGATAGGATTTCCATGTGTATTTCAATATATATACCGCTACCATTTCTACATCAGCTGAGGAGCTAGTACTTGGATTTTTTATAGCTGGTGGAAGTTATGCCTAAGCACAGCATGATTAGGGAATGTCAGCTGACTTGATAGTTCTCTACTTTTGAATGGGACAAATTCCACCCAATACTCGATCGATATTTTTGGCTAGAACTCTACCGACTACAAAGGGAGCCCAGAATGATCAGTTACATTGGAGATGTCCACATTAAATGCCAGCACTCCTTGATGATCACTGCTTCCCCCGTCTAGGTATCTGTGAAGAGTCTACACTTTTCCAGCTGTAGTGGCTTGCCACCAAAAATCCGAAGTTACCTAGAAAAGCAGCACCAGCGTGGCCTTCTCCAAGAGGAGGCTTTGCTCTGTAGACAAACTTTCCTCCCTGGTGATCGTGTTGCAAACAAGTTCTGCCTCAGAGAGTCAGGGCACAAAGAACAAAAAGGGATTTGAGCAGCCGGGTGGTAGGAGAAGGGAAGTGGAGGGAGGAGGGGGCTGGAATGGGAAAGCACAGAAACAGTTTTAAATATTTGGAATCTGCAATTGTATTTCCCACCCTTCCCCTCCCAGAGCTTCATTTTTTTTTTAATCCCAGATTAACTATTCCCCCTACAATGCTTTTTCATAAAGGGATCAAGTCCATTGTTTATAGAATTCGTTAATAACAGCCTCAGTCACTCTGTCACAGCAGAGTGATTCAATTACAAGACTGGACAATAAAAGCTCAATAAAGAAACTCAAATCCTTATTAAATTCTTTTTTTAATTATTATTAAAAAAATACCCAAGCAAGCTAGGATTGCCAGATTGGGAATTTACATTGAACAGAAGAATGATATGATCTCTCTGAGTAGCACGGTGCAAATTAAAAGAGGTTTAGCGTTAAGTGTTCATGGCACAAAAGCAATTTTAAGTACCTGCAATCAGCTTAGGTTGGCTAAGCCTAAATATGTACAAATCGTGTAATGGGCAATATCCCTGGCAGTACCACGCAGAGCTCTGACAGATGTGTTTTCCAAGGGTTACAGTGGGTCCTGCAACAGCTCATGATGAATGTCTGCATGTGCACCTACACTGATGTGTGTGTGCGCGCGCGCGCGCGCGCGCGTGTGTGTGTGTGTGTGTGTGTGTGTGTGCGTGTGTGTGTGTGTGCGCGTGTGTGTGTGTGTGTGGTTTGTGGGCCACCTAGTGTCCTGGGGCTGACTAGACATAACACTTTGCTTTTCATTTCTGGTAGCAAAGATTTTAAGGGAAGAAACAAGGACATTGCAATCACCTCTCCTGACACCTCGCCAGTCAAAAACAGGATAAAATGACCCGGGGATTGCTGCATCTTCCTCTTAACTGCTGCTTCAGCTGGACACTGCTTCACAGAAGAGCAGTTGATCTGTTTAAATCCTTCTTCCATTAGGAAATCCATTATTTCCCTTGCTAGTCATCTCAACTGCTAGTGGCCTTTGCTGCAAGGAAATTAATGTTTTCTTGAGTTTGGGAGTTTTTTTCCAAGCCTGGCATAACTAGTTGCCAACCTTTTTTGAAGTCTGCTACACTAAAAAGCTCTCCAGTATGAGAAATTGAGAATTTTTTGTCCTGTATAAGCACTTAGAGACGGTGACTCAGACACATTTAATTTTCTCTATGTTTAGCTAAACAGTGGGAGCTTTCTTAGTTTCTCAGTGCAGTGTAACATATCCATGCTTTGGCTTGTTCTTACAGATGTTCTCTGAATTCTTCCAATTCATATTTCCATACCATCCTCAGTCCTCTATTTGTCACCAGTACGATATAGTAAACTTAATTTCTTTATGACAGAGGACAAGTAAGCTATGGGTGAAGATTTTTTTGCATTTGAGGCGTACAAGATGTCTTTTGCTTTTAACTGGTTATCAACTGGCATCCAGTAAGGAATGAGCCTGGTAGGACCTCTGTTCTCCATTTGACCACTTGCTTTTGTTAAATATCGATGAGCTTAATGGAGTGTTCTACTAGTTTCAGAAATTTAGTTAAAATTATCCCAAACATTAAATTAATCTTTGGACAAATTGCACAGTCACATATACATGTACACACAGCCTGATGTCATAAATGTCATGTTCTTAAGATATAGGTAAGAAGATATGGCAAAGGAAAAGACTACAAACAGATGGCAGCATGGAAATCACATATAGTCCATTTAAGCTGATCATGGTGGGAGCATTGACTAAGCCTGGATGTCACTGCAATGCCTTGGTGAAGTGTGAATACTATGTTTTCAGCTTACCTTTAATATAATAACATCTCCCCATTAACGGCCCTACAGGATGACAAAATCTGAAAGCCTTAAGTAATCGAAGTCTGATCTGCTCTGCACTTTCTTGACTTTAAGATGCCACAACAGCCATAATAATTAAGGTACATATCAAAAATGGAGTTAGCCTTGGACATGACTGAAAACATGCGCTCGCAGCCCAAAAAGCTAATTGTATCCTGGGCTGCATGAAGAGAAGAATGGCCAGGACATCGAGAGACGTGATTTTTCCTCTATACTCTGCTCTGGTGAGACCTCACCTGGAGTGCTGCACCCAGTTCTGGGGTCCCCAGTACAAGAAAAACATGGACCTGTTGGAGCAGCTCCAGAGGAGAGCCACAATAGTGATCAGAGAGCTGGAAGACCTCTCCTATGGAGAAAGGCTGAGAGAATTGTCATTGTACAGCCTGGAGAAGAGAAGGCTCTGGGGACACCTCATAGTGGCCTTTCAATATATAAAGGGAGTATTTAAGAAAGATGGGAAGAGACTTTTTACCAAGGCCTGTACTGACAGGACAAGGGTCAACTGTTTTAAACTGGGAGAGGGTAGGTTTAGGTCAGACATAAAGAATTATTTTATGATCAGAATTGTGAGGCGCCGGCACAGGCTGCCCAGAGCAGCTGTGGGTGCCCCAGCCCTGGCAGTGCCCAAGGCCAGGCTGAACGGGGCTGGGAGCCACCGGGGCTGGGGGAAGGGGGCCCTGCGCATGGCACTAGATGGTTGGACAAGATAAACTTTAAAAGTCCTAAACTACTCTATGATTCTATAATTTTAACAGTTAAAAAAAAAAAAAAAAAAAAAAAAAAGTCCTGCTTGTGTTGAGAGTTTTGTTTCTATCTATACTCAATAGAGGGATAAGCAACAGCAGGAAATGCTCTCTGTCTCAGGCACTAAAGGATGGGATGAATTGTCTTCTGGCAGTGTCTACTGGAGAGCAAATCATCTGGGCTATACAATGGTCCCTTAAACCTCCCTCTGAGGCACTTTATTCTCTTCATTGACTATACAGGGAGCCTGGTCATCTTGCTTTGCCTAATTCCATAACTTTTAGATGGCACAAAGTAAGTGATGTGAAGACCACCTCACCACAGATTTGGTGGAAGACTAGTAGTCTTCCAAAACAATATGACAAGAGGTGCGAAAGTTTCACTTGTGATCTGACCCACGGTCACAGTCACTGTGAAGTGGCTGGTCACTGCTGGATCCAAATCCAGAGAGCCCTCCTAAGGGGCTGTGTGGCTGTCCGAGCACCTCTGCTGCTGCAGTCAGCAGAGCAGTTAGAGCAGCAGGTCCGTGACAGGATGCACAGGTGTTAAAGGAAGCTGGAAAGTGTCAGAGATTAACAAATAAGTGGAGGTACATGGTGCTGGAGTAGAAGGAGGTTGATATAGCTGAAGTTTATGAATTTTTCCTTGATGGACATCATACTGTATCTTGGAAACATTAGGGGTTTTGTCCTTCAATGGACATAGCTAATATAATTAAGGAGAAGAAAATTATACTAGTGCTAGCCTTTGGTAGGGAGATCATCACCCCAAATTTCCTCTGTTGTCACAGACCCCTCAGCTGTATTCATCCATCCTCAGATAATTGTCTAAAATAGATGGCATGAGATGCCTTCTCAAATGACCTTTCACTGATAAAAGC
The DNA here is from genome assembly GCF_963210335.1 of Falco punctatus. Taxonomy (NCBI): domain Eukaryota; kingdom Metazoa; phylum Chordata; class Aves; order Falconiformes; family Falconidae; genus Falco; species Falco punctatus. The sequence goes on along the minus strand of NC_137583.1, from coordinate 53,319,873 downwards.
AGGAAACCTGGCTTATAGCAGGGGATTAAATTTTAAATGGCTGTGGTTAAGGGAGATTAATTCTACCCTCAGCACTCAATCTAAGTTAATCATCAAGGCTCAGCCTGTCAGCTCTGTAAAGACATGTGGAGCATTCACCCCATCTTTGGATAGTGGATTATGATGGCTGGGATAAACTGTCCTCCAAAATGGTGGTTTCTCCGCACTGATTATAGAGAGTGTGGAACAAGAAAGCTCTTCAGAAAGGTGCTTCAGTGACTTTCCTAAAAAAAAAAAATAATCAGGCTTTTAAGTCTTTGCAACAGGGTCCCAGAGATTTTCAAGAGCTGCAGTTGGGTCCTGCCTTTATCACAGACTGTGGAATGATGGTTCTCCCCCTCATTTTAGGGATACGGTGGGGTGTTCATTCCTGACGATAAAAACAGCTATAGTTACACTTAGTCTGGGGTCTATTTCACCCAGTGTTTGCCATCTAAAATGTGACTGTTGAGTCCTCTCCTGGATTAGATGTGTAGGACATACAGTAAAATAAGTGATCTCTCCAAGTGCCCCTTTCCACACACGGTTAGTTTCTCCCTGGCTGAAATCAAGCAGACAATTTTTAAGTGGTCACCTGTAAACAAGTGAAGTCACTCTCTAAACTGGAAGAGGTCAGGTTTGGGTTGGGCATAAAGAAGAATTATTTTATGAGGGGGTGGTGAGGCACTGGAACAGGTTGCCCAGAGAAACTGTGGATCGTGCCTGGACATGTACAAGGCCAGGCTGGATGGGGCTTGGAGCAACCTGGTCTGGCAAGAGCTGTCTCTGTCCGTGGCAGGGGGTTTGGACTAGATGATCTTTACAAGTTCCATATCATTCTATAAGTATAATTTTAGCACACAAAAAGGGATCTTGATTGTGCTGGTAGTCTTGCCTCTCTGTAGTCAATAGAAGTCTCTGCCTTGCAAGGTGTAGGTGAACATGGCAATGACTGATGCCTGCCAGATGGAGGTAGAGCTCGTCGAGGTGGTGCCACATGCCTTAGGTATGCAACAGAAAGGTTCTTTTGGCTTTAGTAGTGAACGCTGGTGCATTGGAAGCAAGAATGATCTGAATCTCTTCTTTTTTTTTCTTCTGAATTAAGAAACACGCACAAAGCAGTGGGGCAAAGGGGGTCTTTTAACCCATATTAAATAAATGTAAATGATATAGGCTGATCAAATGCAGCCGACTGCTTTGGACACTTTATGAATTTTCTCACATAAACCTCTCAAAGCGGAGTGAATTTCTAGGCTAGCAGGCATGCATTTTTTAATTAAGAAAAAGGCATTTATTAGAACAGATGAGAGCGCTAAATCTGACCAATATACCTTTGAAGCTCCCAACCCCCTGCTTTATTCCATGAACTTACACTCCCTGAAATGTGGCATGGCTTTATATTTCACAGCATCCATAACACGGATTTATCAAAGGTCACTATGGAAACATCCAGGCAGTCCGAGACAAATACGCGTATGAGCATAGAAACAGGACAAAACAAACTGAAATCGCCCTGTTCCCACCCAGTCTTCTCCCCTGTCCCTTCAACTCCAAATTTAGATGAATGCCATTATTAATACTCCAGCCGATATTACCTCAGCAGAGATTGAAAAGCAGGAAGGGGTTCACACCGCGCGGACAGAGAGGAATATCAGTGCTGCACAGGCACACTGCACGTGTAGGATCGCTGGGGCTATGGGTAGCTCTGCGGAATAATTGTATTGGCATGTGTGAATTCTGGGAATCAGAACCTCCTAGTATTTGTTTTGGCTGTGTTTCCATGGCAATAAGTGCACTTGCTATTAATTCTCTAGTTTATTACTAGGCTTTATTCCTAGTATTTGGGGGAGGGAGTTATTCACATTCACTTTGGAATTCCAGGCCTTATATATATGAACATGAACTTACTAACAGTAAATACATACATATATGAAAAATATAAAATGATGCACTCAGAATCATGAATCTCTACTTGACAGTGATAAACATTTCCAGAAGGGATTGAGAACTATGAACTATACCAATCCTCTAATAGTATTTGAAGCTGTTCTTTTGGAGATGTCTGACCACAGCTGAATATATAACATACTTTTTTGTTTTATTTTGCTCATTTTGGAAAATGGGACATTTCTAGCATTTTATTCCCTGGAAAGAAGGAAAAAGTTTCCAGAAGGTGTAAGAGGTCAGAATATTTTTTTGTTTCTCTGTTCATGTATATGTTCATACATTGTTATATATTGCACACAAACCAACACATGCACACAAATCTATGTGAAAAAGTATCAATGGGACTGCAGTTGCAAAGTGAATTTCTCAGTCATTAATTTGGTTTAAGATAAGCCCGAATAAAAGTCTCTTGTGAAACCTTACCTTTTCCTTTGTATTACATGTTATCTTGCAACTTAATGATATCATAGCCTACTGCATTTAAATGGAAACCTCCCATGGTGAGAACCCTGCCCAGATAACAGCAGCAATTCCTTATAAATTTTTAGCTTTATTGTGCAGTAGTTGCTTCCAGGATTTATTTTCTACCTGTAGTTCAAAGGCTGCTTTAAAGACAGAACTCTTCGTTTCCTCCTGGGCTTTTTTTTGGCATTCCTGAGTGGTTTTCCAATGTTAATCATCTTCAGAATATCCCTCTGAGATGGGAACATTATCCTTATTTTACTAATGGGAACCTGATAAATAGATTAAGATTAACATGAAAACTATCCAGTTATTTTGGTGTCCAGGCTGAGCTCTGAGTGCCTGCTTTGGCAAAGGTTTAAGCATTTATACCTTATTAATCTCATCCAACTTTATCTGTGTAAAAATAATTTCTTTCTCTAAGCTACTCATTTTCTCTTAGTAGGGAGAAACAAGCACATTCAGAGGTGCTTCATCTAATATTTCTTGGATGACTATCTTGGGATAAGATGAATTTCACTCCAGAGGGACTCAGGCAGATAAATCCCAGATTATTTATTTGAAGAAGTTTCCCTTGATTTCGGTTGCAGTAGGAGTCTCAATACTTTATGAAGATGCTGCAAACTAAGGGTGTCGGGGACTGGAGGTAGATCATCTGGACCATACCTGTGCTCCTTCTGCCTATCTGACTTCAGAAAGCCAAGTCGCAACACGTGAAAAAAAATCCACGAGTGACCACTTGTGTGAAGTTTGTACTAAGCAACGTCGTCTGACTCACCCAGCAGCTGTAGGAAGAGGCAGAGTATAATCCTGAAGGCAGGGTTGAAGTTATGGAAATGCCTCTCAAATTCTGCAACAAACAGGGAAAGGGCCATAAAGCTGCCAACCTCATACGCTAATTGCTCCCCCTCAGCTGCAGACCTTGCACCTCCCCTTCTCGCTGAGGGAGGGGTAGCATGGCAGCACCATCGTTACCCCATGCCATGAGAGACCGCATCACGTATAGGTTTGAAAGGGCTGATATGAGAGTTTTCAGACTGTCTCAATTTTGTCAGTTTCTAATGCTGAAGAACTTGATTTTTCAACCACAAGATTGTCCTGTTAGTGCCCCCCCCGCCCCGTGATTTTCTAGTAATTATTAAAAAAACCAACCCAACCAACAACAACAAAATGGAGAAAAATAAATAATAAATTTTGGCATGTTGCCTGCTATGGGCACCCACACAGATCTTCCTGGAACTTACAGCGTGACAGAGGAATTCCTGGAGAGCAGGGCTGTCATCTGTAGGTCAGGTAGGGTGACCCTTTCTCCGGTGGTCATAAAGGTGCTGGAGGTACAGAGGACACCATGGGAGTGCTGTTTTTTTCAGCAGATGGAGATTATCCTGCCTGTCCTTGTTCTCCTGGATAATCCTCTTCCTTGCCTCTCTACCTGTTAGCTCCAGGCTTTTCTTGCTAATTCTTTGTCCTGGTGTTTATAATAGCCAGTCACAATGGGAGGGGATGGGAAGGAAGGGAAGGGGAAAAAAGAGAAGGGAAAGAACAAGAATGGAAAAAGAAAGAAGATTCAGCCAATTTAATCCCAAAAGTTAAAAGATGAAGCAAAGTGTTTTAAATGTCTAAAAAAATCTTGACAGCCAGTACTCCAAGTGTGCCCTATAGACCTACATAATATTTTGTTGGTTTTAACTTTCTCCAACTTGTATCAGCCCGTTCCAGAACAACAGTGTTCTTTGGTACACACATACAACACCTTCACAGCTTCCTTAGCCACTGCAAAATGCAGTAAAATAATTCAGGACTGTATACTAAGGTATTTGAAAGCCCATGAAAGACAAAAGGAGATAAAGTTACTTGGAAAAAAGTAGGGTACAATTTTTCACTGGGAAAAAAAATAATATTTTCAACCTCCTTTCCCAGAAGCTGATTTTATTTTATTTCATTCTTTGTGAGAGCACCATCAGTGAATCATTGTTAACAGCGTATTGAAAGTTAAACAAATAATAAAGTGGTGGTAAATGAATCCAGAGGTAAGTTCTTCCTCAGTGGAAAAGAGAGTGAAAGGGATATTAATGTTTCATGTGGTGGAGGTGACAAGTGAAAGGAGTACTCATTTCCCCTCTCCCTGGTGCTGTGCACAGCGATACGCACCTCCTCATTCACACATGCACACTGATGCCTGCATGAGCCGTGGACGGGGAAAGCTTTTCTTCTTATGGGTTCCAAATTGAACTCAAGACCTTGTTTAGCAAGCACATAAACACGTGGCTACCCTTACGCAGGCACTTAAATCCAAGTTTTCAATGAGTTTTACACATGTATAATTACACAGGTATGCAGTTAATTGAGCTAGTTGTTAGGGTTGTGTCTCACAAGATCCTGAGAGATCAAAACTCTTGAGATTTGGATTAGTTTTGAGGACATGAAATCATTAGGATTAGTTTTGAGGACATGAAATCATTAGGATTAGTTTTGAGGCATCTTATCAACTGAAACTACTCCTAAGGAACCAAATTTTTTTTTCTTATCAGATTAAGCACAAGAACATAAAATGCTTATACACACAGACATAAATAAGTATAATCAAATCACTCCAAGTGAGATTGTCAGTCTTGTGAAGGTGTGTAGAGGTCATAAGACCTATATCAATAAATCATATAAAACCTTGCTATGTACTGATTAACTAAAGTTTTACCTGGGAGAAAAGGAGGGCAGGCTGTCAAGGTCCCAGACAACTACTGAATTCAGTGTTGGCCACTGAATATCAAGACCAAGAACGGACTATATAGAGTTCAGAGGAAAGCAGCAAGAAAGACCAGAAATCCAGCTGACATAGCCTGTGAGGGCAGCCTGAGGGAATTACACTCATATATTCCAAGAAGAGTAGATGTGTATATACTTGTGTATAATATCTATATATAAAGCACTTAGAAAAATGGGAAAGTTTATTTCCATGAAGTATCATTAATCTCATTACCAAAAGAATCCCATTCCAAATCTTTTTAAAGTATGAGGGAATACTAAGGGTCCTTGCCTTTGCTACTATGACGCGTCTCCAGAATATTCCTTGATTTAAAGCAATGACCTCCAGAGCTTTTTTTCCTAATTCCACAGCTCCTATAGCACCAATAGGAAGGACGGCCACCTCAGCCTTTACAGGGAAGGACACACTGATGTTCAAACTTAGGGAGTATGGCTTCAGACAGCAGGTGTCTAGGTGTACTCTGTGAATTTAGTCAGTTCATCTAATCTCATCCAGTCTCTTAGTCAACTCATCTAATTTCTTTCTGCCTCTTTTCTTATTTATTAGATGAACATAGTATTCCTTTCTTTTGTATCTGGTCAGTTTTATCTGTTCCTATGAGAGGATTCATGGAATGAGACTACTTTTCCCATGCATGTAAAGAACTCTTAGCATGGGTGAGGGAAGTTGTAGAGCAGTATGATGATATGCACCTGTGTTTGATTGTTCCCCAGAAGAAGGAATCAATCTTGCCCTATCTCTTTTGCCTAGAACATAATATACCTGATGGATTTTTACTGTCATCTAGTCTCAGGATGTGGGATAAACCACATTCTCCATTTCAAGTTCTCCAGGGCGTTGTATCCATAGCATTTCTGGGCTAATAAATGAACAGGATTTATTAATGCATTTATCTGTTTTACATCTCTTCTCAATAAAACTGTGCATCAAAGCTGACTACTGGTTTCTTCCTTGAAAAAAAAAAAAAAAAATAACCTAATGATGGGAGGAATTTGTCTCCAGGGTTTGGTTTTAAAAGACTTACTATATTCTAAATCCAGAGCCTCTTGACAGCTGGCAGCATGGATTTCACCCTCTGACAGGGTATTGGTTTCCTGGCATGTTGAAGCTGATTAAATTATTTTAATATAATTCTAAATGAATTTTAGAGAGTCTGTGGTGATTGGATGTTTCAGCCATACTATAAACTTGGACACCTGCTAAGCAGCTATGAAATATGAAGAATTATGGAGCAAGTTTTTATCAGTACAAGGTGAGGAAAATGACTGGTGCAGGCAAAGCGTTACATATTCCTCAAAATACTCACTTTTTCATTATTAATACAGCACATGGCCTGAAAACATGCTCCATGTTAACATCACAAGATGGAGATTTCTCCTGATGGATAGAAAAGGGACGCCCAAATGGGAGACATTCATGTTTGTCCTTACTTCCCCACAGCCCCATCCCATTTTCAATAAAGAAAGGTCTGGCTTCACCTAAGCTTCCTGTATTGCTCTCTCACCAGTCACCACCTGGCTAAATGAACAAACACCAGGCCTGTGCATTACTGTTGCAGGAGATGAAAGGCATGAATCATCACCAGTGTGTAGAGACAGAGTTATGTAAACTTTGGGTCTGTGTCCACTGCACAGGGGAAGAGGGATACTGATTTAGTGGGAGGATGCACACAAAAGAAAATGCTTACATTCTCTTGGTACCTTACACCACATTGCAGATTACACTCCAGCCTGGTTAATATCACATTTGTGATTCCTCAATATGATTACTAACTGTACAGAGATGTCTGCTGTAAAGTAAACATTTCAGTCATAGCTAGTCAGCTAAGTGTATGTGGTCTTTGAGAATCTACTCAGTATAATCAATATAGTCTGAGAAGCAAGTCACTTCATCTTAAAGTCTGCTCAACATGGGTCAAAAGAATCAATCCTTAAAACACTTATCCCTCTGTACTGGATGAAATGGGAACCTGGCTTATAAACTGGGGTGGAGACACCTAAGGTCTAAGCATGAAACACACTGGGATGGAGCTCACCCTTCCAGTGAGCTGAGCTAGGAAGCCAGCAGTCTGTCCTGCTACCTTCTCACCAGCTCCATCTCTCTCCCACTGTGCAGGGATGCACCCAGCCCAGCAGGCACTCTCATTTCTGTACGGGGAGCTGTGTTCTGTCCTTCAGGTAGGATAAACCTCATCAGCTTTCTTCCCTGACATACAAGCCCAGGGAGCTACTATTTGTTACTTTATCTGTATTATGACAGTACTTAGAATACTAGTGTTTGGTGTGGGTATCTGTATAAGAACCCTGCCTCTGCTTTAAAGAACTAACATATTGTTTTCATCAGTGAGTCCTGATAAACAATGCCTGGATGAGGTAGCTGAGGTGTGAGGCATGTGTATGGCCAAGTCTGTCATTTTCCACCAGCCCACCAGAAGCTGCATCACTGTTTTATTTTTTTTTTCAATTGCTCTTTGTTGGTTTTCCCTCTCCTTCCCCCACTCTGTCCCAAAACCATCCTGTTTCCTGACTTAATGAAATGATTTGAGGGTCTGCATAGACTCCTAATCAGAGAAGACACACTTTGATAGAAAGACCATTGCAATTGGAAATGAATATGGCTTTCAGGAGCCAGATGCCACAAACTGAATCAGGACAGAGATAACAAGCCGTTATTGTGAGCCGTGACTGAGGACGTGTGTGGTATCTCCTTTCTCAGGAGATCATACAGAGATGCTGATTCATGTGCTGTCTTCCTCTTTTGGCTGAGCAGAGCACCAGCCTTTGGGGCTGTCATTTTACAGCGTGAAAGACAGACATGAGATGCGCTGGCAAGAGGTTTCCAGGCAGTAGGGTAAATAAGCCAAAGAATTCAAAGCCACAGTCTCTCCCATTCCTACCCACCGGATTATAACTGCAGCCAGAAGAGGGATGCAGATGAAACGAGAGAGCAAGAGAATGCGGTTACTGTGCCGAGAGGTATGGTCCAAAGAAACACATTAATTTTGTTAGGGCTTGGGCCAGCAGAAGGGGCCCGGCGTGGCAGAGGGGGAAGGAGATGAAGCAAAAAGGGGGGATTATGAAGCCCATTGCCTAACGCACATTGCCTGGTGCTGCTGGTTGCCTGCTTCAAGGCCACCCACACGGGGTAAGTGACACTCGTGAATGACTTAGTAAAACTCATGGGGCCTGTCAAGGCAGCGAACAGGAGTCCCTCTCTTCGTCAAAGAAGGAGTCCTTTAAAAACAGAGCTGTGAAGGGGGAATGGGAGCGTGGGGGGGTGGTAACAGAAACACAACAGCAATGAGAAAACATGAGGTTTCGCAAGCTCGGCTGAGGTGGTTGGCGCTACCTTGCTATCAGCACCCGGCACTGAGACTGATGGGGTTTTGTTCTCTCCAGACCTGGTGGCGGATGCCAGCTTGGAGGAATGAGTCAGGCTCACCATTTTAATTCTTTGGACATAAAACTCAGCGTGAGGTACAAGGGAGAGCTGCAGTCACGCTTGACAGAGGCCACCTAGAAAAGCCAATGTTGTTCTTAGGGGTGAGTTACCTCATCTTGAGCCAATAGGTGGGAAAAATCCCAGCACCTCACCCTTCACCGGTGCTCTGCATCTCCAACTGGTTCCTACAGTCCATAAGAGTTACAGAAAAGCATTTGAAAGCTCTCCAAGCTAAAGGAGCCTCATGAGGCTTTCTGAAAGTAATAAAACTACTTCTTCCTAATCCCTGTTTTTCTTCCTTTTTTTTTCCCTCTCTCTCTCTCTTTTTTTTATTTTTTTTTTTTTTTTTAACTGCTGGCAAGGCTAAGAAATGATAGGCAAAACTCCAGGTTCTCGTCACATCTGGTTGCTCATGTACCAAATTTTCAGCTTCCAGAAGAAATGGAAAGTTCACTGTGATTACTGAAGCAACACTGACTTATCCGGAAGGATTTTGCCTGTCTCATTACACAGAGTAATTTCCTTTGCAAGCAAGCCCAGAATGTCAAGGGTTAATATTAGATTTGTGTCAGTCTTTGCCTAGAAAGAGATGACCTGCATAGAGGCATTGTCACTGAATTGAAACCTGGTCTAATTTGGCAATGAAAAGTCAGAGGGTTTTCAAATGGAGTAAAACTGTAATTGTGTTTGGGTCAAAGTCTCATTTTTTTTTTTTATTTAACTGTACAATAATGACCTTTTAGTGCCATGTCTGACACAGATTTCTCGCTGTTCAACACTGCACTAACTCAAAATAAGAGTTAGTACTTAAAGATTGAAGGACCTTACAGTCAATACAATTGAGAAAGAATAATTGTCCCCCTTTTTCCAGGAGCTAAGGCACAAACATGAATGCACTTGTCCAGGATTCAATGGCCCACCTGGAAAGTCGCTGACCTCTACACACCCTAACCAATAAACTGGTAATGAAGTTTTCTTCCTCTAAATATGTATCTGTGACTTGTGAAGTACAACTCGATGTCAATAGACCCTGTCTTGTGAGTTTGCCAAAGACAGAATCTCTGAGAAACTCCAGAAATGCAAAGAGAAGCATTAAAAATAAAATAAAATAAAATAAACCCAAATAATTATTTTTTTTCAACTTTTCACAACCTTGGAGATTTTGATCTGCCAAGTTTCGCACAGCTCTAGTTAATCCTTGTTCAAGAAGCAAGTCTTCTGACTCAGAGTCATATCCTAAAATTCTTCCTTATGAAGGTTTCACACTACTGAGGGCCAGCGATGCAGATCCATTTGCTGATGTGATTTGACTAATCCCTCTGTAATGAGGAAGTGGAACAGATGAGATGAAAGCCTGAGCCCTCACTGTGCAAAGTTATGAACTAATAAGCATAGCTAAGCTAATATGGGGATCCGGGCATTCCCGGGGGGGATTTGAACCCAACTGACTTTGGTGTTTTTGATCAAAACGGATGCCAAAAAAGTTATTGAAGGGTTCAAAACCTAAAGCAAAAAGTCAACAATACTACCACCTGTCTGTTCATTCATGACACTATTAGCCATTCAGTGGCAAACCAAATACTGAACTTCTCCCAAATTTCAATGGGTGTCAGAACTTTTATCGTCACATTCATTTATTTGCGGCAGACAGCGAACGCCCGTGGACTGCACTCGTATCACTGAAGGGATGCATACAACTTGTGCTTGCTGGGGGGCTTCCAAATTGCACAGAGAGATGGGATCATACGAGGGAGGGCAGAATGTGATAAGATTAATATGGACTGCAGTTCGTCTGGGATAAACATTGTGAGCAGTGAGATTTATTAGCCCATGGAACTGGATTTCTATAAAAATTGACTCACAAACTTAAGAAATTTAAAACTATCCCAAAGCCACACAGCAATGAACATGCTATACATCCTTGGTTAACAGGTATATATCCTTCTGAGTGGCATTTTCCAGTCTTGGAAATGTAAGAACAGTATTTTTTTTTTGTTTATGTTGCTGTGAGGCTACAGATTTTACAATAATGGTGCTTTCCTCACAGAAAAAAAAGACAGACTTGACCCTAAGGAATTTTCTTTCTCAGTTATCTATTAAATACAACTTTTAAGCATGAATTTTCCTCATGGTAATATGCCTAGATCCATCCTTATTAAACAAAGTATGCAGACACAAGGAAGAACTTCATGAGGATTTAATGGTTGCTTAAGTGGTTTTGTAGATCAGAGCTTAAAGAAGTAGGGTTACTCTTACGTTACTAAGGATAGGAGAACGGGAAACCGAGGCAGAGATTTTAAAGCTTGATGCCTGAGATGCCAGTGAGGACACAAATGGAGTTTGTTGCAAAGCCAATTCCACAACTGATTAACAGTAAAAAAGACAGTTTGAAAGATGTCTTAGCAGGTTACTACCAATGAGATTGAAAACCTTCATGTACCATTTTGTATTTTCACTTGTACAGAGAGATGGATACATGGAAAATTCTTTTGGTTAAGATTATGGTTTTCCCCACAGAGTGAATTACTGCTTGCAGGTCACTATTACTGGGACAGCCAGCTAGTTAGCCAGCAGTTTCTCCCAGGAATGTAAAGTGCTAAGCTGCATTGCACTGGATATGTGAAGGGTACCCAGTGCAACTGTCCATGACAGGTATCTAACACCTTTTGAGATGCTTCAGAGTATGCTGCCATCTATTACCCTGCAGGAACACAAGGCTGGTGTCAAGTCTGTGAGACACAAGTATTCAAAATACCTTACGTGTCTCAAAGGACTCCAGACACCAACGCGTGGATGACTGAATCAAGCCCACATCATTCTCCCTGAGTGACTTGTCTGCTGCAGAATATTGAAAATAACCCAACGATGAGGTACGATGCTGAGGTGTTGGTGATGGAGGAGGCTGCGGAAGATGGAGAAGCAACAGTGGCTGGAAAAGCTGGGGAGACTGACGGGGGAATGTAGCAAATGAATTGCTGGAAAGTGAGGTGGGAAGAGAACTGGGGAAATCTGGTTCTACAAACTGCAGGAAGGACAACTTGCCATTATGGCAGTGGGACACCAGCACTACACAAGATCATTTGGATCCTCCAAGCTGGTAAAGAGAGATTGTGTTACATCACAGTCATCTTCTGCTCTTCCAGTATTTCAAAGGAACTACTCTGAGCTCATCCCAGCTAAAATAAGTCTTTGGCATGTGTTCCAAGGTCTTGATTCCACCCCAGTCTGACACTTGGAGCACTCACCAACAAGGGAAGCAACATCACCAAGCGCAGCCAGCTGGGTGCTGTCAGAGACAGCCAAAATCTTCATGCAAACTGCAGAGGAAGAGCCACAGCTCTGTCTCAGGCCAAGAGGAAGACCTTTTCTCTGCATTCACATCCTCCACTGATATTATTATTCAGGCTGACACCGGGCTGTGCATATGAGGAGAAGACAGAGAGCAAATTGCTTTTACTTGAATAAAGAAAAGAAGGAAGAAAGATTGCCTAAAAAAGTTCTCACAAGTTACGTCCACAGACTTTCCAAGCCTTCAATAAGGTGTGTAAACCTCATTCAAGTAGCTCCTGTTTCACATGCCCCTGCAATTCCACCCGTACCCATTGCAATAACATTTGCCAGGGTCTTCCAGGACTCTCGGTTGGTCACAGCTGGTCAGATTGCTCGGAGCTTTGCCAGCCATCTGTGCCTGGGTGTTTGGAGTCAGATTATGGGAGGGAAGCAGCCGGGGCTCTGGAGAGAACATTTCTGTTGGGAAAGTGCATTCCCCACCTGCAATGCTTCACTCAAGTCCTTTCCTCATGATATGAACATAGAAAGAGAACGTCCATCAAGGGACCCAGAGCGAGCCTATCTCCATCATGTGGAATGCTGCTTTCAGAGATAAACAGGCCTGAAAAGTCCGAATCTTGTCCCCAAGAATGAGGTCGATTTCCCCAGGGAATGCACAGAAGGGTTTGAGAAAAGGTGTGCAGGTGGAGCTGGAGGGTGCTGGCTGCTCTTCACGGGGAAATTTGTGAAAAGGAATCCTAGGGCTCCCTGCCTGGGCTGGGATCCAGCTTGCAGACTGAGGCACAAGAATGTGGGTGTCTGCAAGCAGGCATAAAGTCTAGAGAATTCTTCAGCCTATTTTGTAGTAGGTATCCAAAGGGTCTTTCAGTTGCCCATTTACAAGTGTCTTGGAGTTTGCTATGTTTTCTGTAAAGGTTTCCTACAGGTCCTCTGACACATCTAGCAACTTGATTCAGATGTCCCAGGTATGCTAGTGCAACTCAAATGGCCATAGATGCTCTACCATAGTAAAATGAACTGAGCTTACTTTCTCGGCCAGGTAAACATCTCTGTAGCTATACCTCCATTGGCTATACTGAGAGATTAGACATTTTAAACAAGATTTGCCTAAACAGGGGCAATCCAGTGTTCTTTCAGGTGACATCCAAGCCATATGCAAATATAATAGTAGTTATGACACAGGGGTTGTAGTGGCCTTGTGCTCTTGTGGACTGAAGCATTAAGTAAATCTCTAGAGTCTAATGACAGTATGGGCTAGATCTTCAGTGATAATGACAGAAATGTTACAGCTGGTTCACATACAGAAATCTATGGCAGGGTTCAGTGGTTTGAAGGTGGGAACTGAGGCTCATTTCAGTGCCAAAATATGGATGTTTGCAGCCATTTGGGACACACAATGCATCTGAGAACACTGTATGAAATTGTCAGAGTGGGCATGGACCAGGGATGGATGGTCTCCAGATATAATGAGTAATTGAATTAATTTCTTTCCCTATACCAACCTCAAAATCCATCTATAAAGGAAAAGCACCCTAAGTGTTCATATGAACCATGCAGAAAGAGTTGTTTCTATAAGGCAGTCCAGCTCACTAAGACCTGACTATAGAGAAATTGTAGAGCAACTGAGCTCTCAATCCATGTTTTCTAGTGAAATGCTAAAGGTAGTAGTACTTAACATAGCCCTTGAACTCTCAAAGCCCTCTAAATAAAAATAATGAGGATAGATTTCTATCTTTATATGTCTGAGATTACCTGTCTCCCAGGACAACTGTGCTTTTGTTTCTGACCTCAGAATGGAGCAAGCCAAAAAGTGACTCAGCTCCACCACTTGTAGCTGTCACCAAGATTCAGGGAGAGGTTTATACTGGAACAAATGGAAACACCTACATTGAATCCATGTTGAAACAAGGAGGTTACCTGCAAACGCAGTGATGGTTGTAGCTGTCAGGTCTACAGGCTAGGGTTCCTTCTGGAAGGTCATCTGGTACTGGACTGCCCAAACAAGCAGTCTTTTGCATCAGATTTTTGGCATAATTTCCCCTATCTGCCTACAGGAGAAAGATGTTTTTCTCAATCCCCGTAGCTAGTGGTGTTGCTGTATTCCTTGAAAGGCATGAGATTTCCATGAAACAACGGCCAATTGTCCTTGATTTTCAGTCTTAATGTTCCTGCAATACAGTTGATGCTGCTTTGCATTTCTGAGATGTGATCCTTGTTTGCTTTCACCCACCCACCCACAGGCACGACAACATAACTGACTTGTGCTAGAAGATGATTCTACCAGACTGTACCAATGACCTTCTTGGGCTAACTATCTGCCATGTGTGTTTATTTCTCTGTGGCTAGACTAATATTAGCATATTTTGTGGACTGCTCACCACCTCCTGCTGAGCTCCTTGGTCTCCAGCTTTGCCTGACTAACTTGGATGAGCTGTCTTTGGACATACAATAGGAAAGAGAGGACATGAGTGAGACCATGTGAGTAGCAGGACATAGAGACAATAACACCACATTTATAAAATCTCATCCCCATGACATTTAAATTCACAGGGCCAAGAAGTGCTGTTATTTGTAGGGAAGTGCATCATGCAAAGTTCAAAGTCATGGTGGAAACAGATGAACAGGAATGGGAGAGAGTCTTGAGCTCCATTTAAGAGGTAGAAAATGGAAGATAAAATCCTACAGGAACTCTGCATGGTGAGAAAGTGCCTTTAGTCTCTCTGTAAGTGAAAGAGAGCCACTGTATGTATGAGCTATGATATTAGTCTTGTTCCCTTCCCCTGCCTTGCTTTGCCCTCCCTTCCCTCCTTTAAGGACATACTGGATAGAGATGGGGAAGGAAACGTTAATCCTGTGACTACAAGATGTCACTATGTTGCAATGATTCAAACCATGCTAAAGAAACAACAAAAAACCCCAGACAACCAGAGGCTGTTTTCCAAGAGCAGTGTCTTGGAAAATCATATTTGTGAAAGTGAGATAACTGTTGAGGAAGGAAGAGTTTTGTTATTATTTTATACTTCATATGAGCTTTTTTTGAAAAAGAAATTTCAATAGTGGGTTCTGCCCTCAAATTTCCTTTACTCACCATTTTCTCTCACCCCATACTGGAGGCAGGGACCACAGACTTCTCTCTGGGTGATGGACTTACAGACACATTCCCCTTAAGAGTCTATTTGGCAGAACCATTACAGAAACAAGGATAATGTCAATGGCAACTCAGCTGTCAAAACCCCCCACAGAAATAACCCAAAATCTAAAATAACACAGTCCTTTCTTCTGCTCCCATCCAGCATCTGCCTTTTACTGCTGATGAGGGATTGTTGAAGAAAAAGTAAAGAAAAATGGAAAAATGTTTAGGCTTCATTCCACCATCTTGTACCCAGAGGGAAACAGATCCCTTGAATATGCCTGGGAAGGACATTATGGTTGGAAAATGCTTGTTTACAGGAAGCCAACTAAACATACAAAATTAATCAGTCACTAGAACATGCAGTGTAACATGTGCAGCCTGTCCCATACTACCCTGAAAACTGAAAAAACCCCCATCCCTCTTCAGCTGGTGTAAACTGGGGCAGTGCTGCAGACTTCCAGTTTGTGCCAGTTCATGCTAACTGATCATCTTATTTCAGTATTTCTATTACTTTGCTGTTTCTCATTTTATATTTCAGTCTTTCTTGGTAGTAAATAGTTTCAACCTGTTCTCTTTCCTTTTCCTAAACAGGACCACTTGTTTATCTATAGATTTCTCTTTTGCAGGAATTCTCAAAGCGTGACTTTTATTGACTCCTAGCATTAAAACTCGTGTCGGTCACTATTATCTGAAGATATACAGTAATTTCCAGCATATCTGCACTACATTTTTGGAGTTTAATACAATTTATGTGAACTTGCAGTTTTCTATGGGGAAGTATAAACGCTACTACTACTATATATAACTACTATAAATGACTACTGAAATATTTTGATTGTACTCTGGCTAGATGAGATTGCAAGCCAGTTTACCCCAGCCTAAATACATCAGAATATTTTTTAACATTCCCGTTAGTTAAAGGCTATGGACTGTAGGAGGGTATCCCTCCTAATTGTGATTTGGTGGCTTGTTTATCCTTTCATTCGTGTAGAGCCAGCTGTAGGGCTGTAGGACCATAGCGCAGATGATACCAGCCTGTCACCCACGCAGCTGATCTTCATGGTACGTTGGGAGATACTCAGGAGTGTCTCATGGAAAAATGAACAGAATTAAGGAGTCCAATAGGTAAGAGGGAGTTCTCCCTAAAAAAGCAGCTCCAAGCTGATGTTGCTAATGAGAGGAAGTCTTAACTGTATGTAAAGTTCACTCAAAACAAAGCATTTTCCAGTTCTGAAAGACTATTTTTACCACCGAAACTTTTAGCCTGCCAGAGGTCTCTAGACCTTTGTATTGACCTATTTCGACATGCAAGTACATTTTGAAGTGCTAGAATTTCCTGCTGGATTAATATTTTGGTTTATGTTTAGCAACATGGTTACTCCTTTTTTGGTCATCTCCTTTGTGACATTTTGGGGTTTGTTTTTTTCCAAAATTATGCAGAAAAGATCACAAATTCCATGTAATCACCAAGATAAAAGGCTTTATAAAACAGATACCAAGCATTTTAAGACGTGCAATAGAATTAGCAGGTTTGGCAATACAGACAATGTCATAATTTCCTTATGGCTCATTTTTAACCTTTTCTTTCAGTCACAAAAAACATTACTGCATTTCTTCATGTCTGGTTTTATGTTATAGGAATAAACTGAGTATTCCCGTCTTTGTGAACTCAATTGATTAATCTGGCTGAATCCTTTCACCTTGGGGATTGACTCAACCTGTTTTATCCTGACTTCCGTAATGCTTCTTTCTTGACATTTATCTCTCTTGTGTCATAGCAGACTACATTTGATTTAGCGGGCTTCTTTTCACTCCCTTCATGTTTGTTGTGATACCCTTGGGCACAGAAAATCTCAAAGACTAACCGTGGAACAAAACACGTATGGTCCCTAAGCAGTTCTTTAAATTAGGTCGGTATTAAAATAGTGATGGAGTTTTAATTACATTTCTAAGGCTCTTGGCTATATCTGACAAATTTATCGCACTAAACAAAGCCAAAAGCTAAACCATATACACACTCTGCTCCTGGATTCATCTCACCTAACTCATGCCTTTAAAACTTAGGGAATGTATTTAGTTTGTAATTACTCTAAGCTAATGAATTCTGGATAAAGATACCTTCAGAAGATAATTCCTCACATTTAAAGTCGAGTATTTAAGACAGCTGGGATATGACTCTTAATACAGTAAAATTATACACACAAAGCATCTCTCATGTATCTAATCTCAGGAGCACAGCACAGTGTCTCACAATTCCCAGTTTTTGTAGGCAAGAGGAGCAAAGGAGGGATCGGATTTTCTCATTTCTGAAAGAAGCCATTAACATCTTGGACTGACACAGAAGTTCCTGAGCCTCATGACTGCACAATAAAATTTCCCTATACGTATATACTGAACTGAATGGGTCAAGTGCAGCTCTTCCTTTAAGTAAAGAAGCTTAAATCTGTCAAGTAGGATTTATCTGATTTAAGTGTAGATATCTGTAGTATAGGTACAAGCCACTGGCATTCATGATCCTAGCTTTCACTGATAAACAGTATAGAGGTGTGAGATTTTTTTAGTGTGTGATTTATCTGATCCATTGCGGAGGTTTATTTTGGGATCAGATGAATTGTGCCTTTGACCCCACTGGTGGCTGACTGGGGAGAAACCCTAGGACAGCTCCCTCTGGTGTAGATACTGACACCACAGGGCTTTATAATCAGTAGGGGCCTGAAGGGTTAATTTTCTTCCACATGTCATTTTTTCACATAACTACAATATTTTGAAATTATTTTCTGCTCTGTGTCATAAGCTTCTAAAAAGTGATTCTTTTTTGACTATATCAGTGCATATACATGTCTGTGTTTGTAAGAGCTCTCCAGCTAGATGTAGTCCATTCTCTTCTGACCTCCTCCTTTCTGTAAAATCAGCATTTTCCTGTGAAACACCTGTGGGTGCAAACACTAATTCTCAAGAACAAAATATTGTTTTATAATTAGTTTTAGAAATTACTCCCCCCCCCCCCCCCCCCCCAATTTTCTTTTGGCTTTCTATTTTAAACTGATTAAATATATTCCAAAATGGAGTCTCAATTTTCCTGGCCATCTTTCTGTAGCCAAATTCCTTCAGTAATGAATTTAACTGTGTAAGGGACAACAGATTACTGTTCTGCCTGCCGCTACAGAATTAGATCACTGATATAGAAGAAGGAAATAATTTAAAACTATGAAAAAAAATTGGCCAAGTAGGAAATGCCACGAGTAAAAGAGCCGAAAGGTGTAAGCCTAAGATCTTGCCTTTTCTTCTGATGAATTAATTTTCCATGCTCCCTTCACTCATTGTCCATCCTGAATTGCCTCCTAGGGAGCCTATCTTTCCCCAGTGATTAGAGGTGAATTATAGGCCAATATCCTACAGAATAAACTTTTTGATAAAGTTAGGGAAGATAATCTCTCACTTGTATTTAGACCTCCATGTCTGAACTTTCAGCATTGATGCCAGACTGGAAAGTACTCCTGTAGTTGGCTTTTTGCTGTGTGAAGATGATAAGCAGAATTATTAGTCAAAACAGTGCTTTCGTTATTATCTTATATCATTCCTTTCATCTGTGAATTATTCTTACTCTATTATTTGTCAGCTCTTCCGGATCCATAAGATGGGTTTGGCATGAAGTAATCTCATTTTTTTTTTACTTGATTTATCTTATCAGTTTCCCCAGATACTTTTTTTACAAGTCTGCTGAGTTTGCAGCAGGCTGAATTAAGGTGCCAGGTCACCTGTAGTGTGTCTTCTCCAAAACTGATCTTTGGAATTATCTTTCCCTAGGAGACAGTTCTTTCATATCCTTACAAATAACTCGGTATCGGGTATGCAAACTAAAATACTGACATTACAGGGAAGTTTGAAAATTATGATCCAGTTGAACAACTATCAACACCGATTAGTGCATATTTACAGTTGAGGTTTGCATGAATTATTGCTGAACAAAAGCTCCAGTAAGCAGACCGCTTGCCTGGATGGAAAAGGCCCAGGAATATCACTGGCAGATGTATCATTTTTATGACTTTGTGGGGGACCTTTTCACAGAGCTTTACAGTAATTTAGACCATTTATTGTACAGCATCCATTTCACCTTGTAAATCTTTTTTTTTTTTTTTTTTTTTTTCAGATCAAGAATGTGAATGGGGAAGTGACCACACACCAGCAGAATCTAGAAGCAGCAAAGAAATAGCTGAGATTCAGCATATCAGTTTAAGGATATACAAAAAATGAATTGCCTTCACATTTCAAAGAGAAAAAGGGAGGGGATCAGTTGCCTGGTTTTGGTGTGATTTTGAGGGAATTGATATTCTGCCTAAGTGCTCAGGAAGTGGGGCACTGTTGCAGAAAAAAATTACACTGGAGATGCTTAAAATTAATTATAATTTTATATTATAACCTGAAGAATTATCAGATGTAAGATAAAAGAAACACCCCAGCATTTTCAATGGAATGCTTTTTTAAAAAAAACTTTTAATTTTTTCAAAGGGAAAAAGCAGTTTTAGAAAGTATTTTAAAATACCTTTTTTGGGGGGTAACAACTAATTTTGTTTTTAATTTCAGTTTTGAAATTATCAGTAAGTAAAGCAGGCAGGATGAATGAGTTGTTTACCCAGTGAGCTCTAATTGAGTCTTTTGAAAGTTATTAGCAGAGCATCTGTTGTGCCAGTGAAAGTTTCTTTTGCACATCCGTGGGGATTAAGCAAAACATGACTTCACCATTGCTTTGACATTAGCCTGTGAGAGAATCTGCATGGAGGGGAGTGGAGTCTGAGCCTCAGTGTGATGCTTGTGCATCAACCATGGGCTTGGAAAGCAAGGACCCTTGAGCCTTTATCTTTGTCACCAATTTGCAGTGCTGTGATCCTTTTTATCCACCCTAGACATCTTCATCTGCAAATTGGAGCCTCTTCTTATTTGTGTTACAATTATGGTTTGAGTTTAAAATAAAGCCATTGAGCTGGACTTATAAAGAACATATAGGCGAGAGTGTCTAAGACGGAGATGTTAAATGGCTCACAAATGGGGCTATGTTAACTATACATTGACTGTATTGAGGTGTCCCAGATGACCAGTTCATGTTTTATACTTGACTTTCAGACTGTAGCTGTTCATATGACTCTAACTTTTAAATCAAAATCCATAATGTTTAAATAGTGCCTTTCACTGAATGGGAATGAGAGTCAGGTGCTTAAATATCTTTCAGTGTTTATCCCTTGACTTCTGTGCTCCTAAAGGGCAAGACATTATCTGTTTACCATTCACTTTCAACGTAACTTGGAAATTTCAGAAGGATGGGATCATTTTAATGCAATTTCCAGTACCTTCTGTTTATGATTTTCTCAGTAACTTTGTCATAAAATTCTTCAGTGTCATGAAGCCAAGATGTGGACAAGGGCTAGAAAGGAAGGAGAACAAAATTGACCCAGAAAAAAAAATAAACTACACCCCTTAAAAATTTCTGAAATGAAAGTTTTCACTTGGGGAACTTATTGTTTGGGTATCTTTTTCTAGGTGTTTTATTTTTAAATCTTTTTTTTTTTTTTTTTTTTTTTTTTTAATTCAAACACATTTTCCCATCACTAGTTATGGATTACTACAAATGGGAACATGGATTAAAAATCCTCTTGAGGCTCTCCTCTTTTAATAGCTTGCATTAAATCATGAGATTGCCAATGTCTAAGGACAACCTGAACACAAGCCTTCCTGATTTTCCATAAAAACAAGGGACTAAAGGCTGTTTTAGGCTCACATATTACATGCCAGCTTCAACCTGGTGCCCTCTGTGACTTCTAAATTCAGGAAAGCATGTAGGAACTGAAAGCTGAACACCGAGATTGCACGTAATTTCAACATATTGCCTGTAATTTCACCTGTTTAGTGTAGGGATTTTGACTGCTTCAGTACGAAACACTTTTTACAAATTCAGGTGGAGAGATCTACAACCTGAGTTAGTCAACCCAGCCTCTCCTTAAAGTTAATGAAGAAAAATAGATACTCAGTTGATTGAAATACTTCTTTTAAAAAATTTCTTCCTAAAAGAAACAAAGGAACAATTTAAATGTGGAAAAGCATCCTAATGAAAGAACTGCCAGGACAGAAAAAAAACAAACGTGCAGATGTGTTCCTCCCTATTTTCTGCGGCAAAGCCGGGAACATCGCCAGCCAGGTTATTCATTGGCTTTAAAAGAAGTGGGCAAAGTACCATCGTGCTTTTTAACGTGCTCTGACTTGTCTAATCCGAGGTGACTGCAGTGTGCCTATCACTACAGTAACTGCCCTCATCAGAAGCGGCAAAGAAAGTCATAAAGCCAACCTGCGCTGGTGATAGTTCTTTGAAAAAATAATGACCTGTCATAAAATGTTCCACATTTTATGGTGTTTTCAAACAACTGCACAGCTGTTTGAGTTTGCTCGTATGCTATCTGTACGTTTGCTCCACTGAATGTGGGAGGCAAAGGTGGAAGCAACACAGCAGGCAGAGAGGAGAGCTGTGTTGGAAAAGACCCACAACTTGGTTCTCCCCCAGCTGTTTGAATGTTCTGTTTCTGTTTCCAAGTGTGAAACACTAAAAACAGCTGAAATGCTGAGTGAGCGTTATTCTGCTTATCATGTATATTGCACCTTTTATCATAATTAATCTATTTACTGATATTCAAGAAGAGGGAACTTTTACCTTACCACAAATTTAGGGCTGGCAAGCACTTTGACATTTTTTTCTATCACTCACAAAAGCTCTGGGCAGGATAAAGGCTATGAAGTGCCCAAGGCACACCACAAACTGATACTCTGGTAATAAAGGTTTGCTCAGACAGCAAGATGTGACTTTTTATCTTAATAAATGTCACTAACTTCTAGTTTAAGTACTTACCAGCATTCCTTTTGGGTAGGCATCAGGCTAGACAAGGCTTTTGAACTCTTGCAGTTTCCCAGTTCATTGCTGGGGGACATCTCCATGGCATGTGTAGGTGTACAGGGATGATTGGTATGGCACCTCTTTGAAGCAAGTGATGTAGCTGATAATTCATGTACCTGTTTCTTCGGGATGTCTGCAGATTTAGGCAAGCTTCTGCTTGTAGCATGAGGAACCAAGGTAATACCTTTGAACTCCTTTTTCTCACGCTTGAGGGCTTGAGCCTTTTGGGAAATATAGTCTCATGCACCAAGGTGGCAGAGCTAAGCCAGTATTTCCTAGGATGTAAATTGTCCCACAAAAGATGTAACATATTTAAACATATTTAAAAGACAGTCCTTTTCTACTTTTATGAGATCTGTCACATATCTCAAGATATGAAGGCCTATTCCTACAACTGCCCTATCAAGAACAAAATTGCTGTATAGAAGTGCCCGAGAACCACAGGCTTTCAGTAACCTTTACCTTCCTACCTGCTTAGACCAGGCTGGGCTACCGGCCCGTTTTCACAAACACCGAGGTTGAACTCAAGAAGTAAAATAAAGATTTTCAAGTCTTCTATGAGATTCGGGGAAATTTCAGGGATTATCAGTCACAATCACCCACCACCCTGAACCAGGCTGAACAACACATCAAATCTGGCCCTTCTGCTGAATAGGGGGGATTTTAGATTATGCTGTGAGATGTCTGGGGAAGTGTTCATTGCAGTAATTTATTTGTAACTCTAGTCAATGATAAGCATTGATTTTCCACTGCCATGAGTGTGTCCCATTTTATTCTGTCATTTTTTTCTTGTCTTACTCTTATCTGTTTAATGAGAGATGATCTTCCATCCTTTTTGCAGGTGAACCTGAAATAGTGTGGAGCTTTGGTTCATCATAAGTCACAACCTTATTAATACAGTACTTCTTTCATTTGAAAAATCTGACCAGGGCTGTCAAAGAAAAAAGGGTTTTCAAGATCAGTGCTTGTCCTATGCTATAAGACAGTAAATATTTATTGAAGGTACATTATAGCATTCCGTACCTGAAAGAGAATGTCTGCCTGATTTATCTATCAGCGTTACTTTTCTGAAATGACAGTACAGCGGTCAGTGGCCAAAGCCCTGTAAAACCATCTGCTGAAATGCAGATGTTAAAGCAAGAGACGTGAAGTTCCAAAGCCTGGCAAACAGAAAGCTAGTCCCTGCTTCACATCCCTATGAAAAGACTGCACCGTTTATTTGGGACTGCACTTGCTGTATCTGGTAGTGTGAATAGGAGGTTATGGTTGTCCAGTACACTTAAGCACACACTTATGTGGCACTCGCTCGAGATGATTTACTCGCTTACAGATAGGGCTGAGTTTTAATAGCCTACTATGTGAGGAATGCACCACAGATGCTCTTTGCCCAGGCTATGCCCAGGCCGCTACGCACTCAGTATTGCCTGGGAACAGGCTTAGGTTGTTCACGCTTCAGTATTTAGTGACATTCATTTTTGTTATAATTTCTGGACCAGTAGTTCCAGATGTGGCATGGGCCAGTGCTCATTCTCAACAGATAACCTGGGTGCAATGACTGTCTCAGCGTAGTTACAAAGGTGGGCTGTTTGAATGGGACCTGGTCTCTGCCAGCTGGCTTCAAGTCTAGAAGATGCTCCTTGTTTCATTTTAGCTTGTAGTAGAGAGTGCTTTGGAGCCAATTCCTACCAGTTAGGCAAAAGTAACTCCATCTAAAGTGACAGGTTTGGCTTGGAGCTGCAGAAAGCTACAAACGCAACTAGGCTTTCAAACATCACTGGAACCTGGAAGCTATCGGACATTGCCTCCAGAAGTTTCTTTTGTGAAGCTGTCCAGAGCATTTTATGGAGATGATTGCTTTACTTTGCCAGTGTTACACACCTAAATATTATTGTTTTATGATACTTTTTTGGAAGGGGATTGCACTGAAAAGGCTAGGTAAGGAAAAGATTAGATGTCTTTTGAGTCATTCTTATCTCTCTTTCTCTTAATAACCTTCCCTTAATAATCAAAACAGGATAAGAGTAGAAAGGGCACTGGAATAAAGATATTTTAAAATGAAACTTTGCTTTCACACAGCCAGAAGCTCTGACTGGCCTTAGCCTCTGCAAACCTTGGTCTTGATCCTAGAAAGGCTCCACCTGCACACATTGTGACCGGTGTTGTTACCAGTGCAGTGCCATCCAAGCTCTGTGGAACTGGGGTCTTCATTTAGCTCAGCTCTTTGGGGTTATAGCTGGATCGGTGAATAGGTGCATAGGTAGAAAAAACTCCCCATGGATATCCATATAGAAATAGATAATAATGAAATTATACTTAGCATGTGCCTTGTTCTATTAACATTAATGTCTCAGTATAGGCTGCATACTGAAATACAGCTGCCAGCCTCTGCTGCTGAGACATAAAATAGGCATTGAGATGGGATGCATTAAGAATTAATTGGAGATGGTAGCACTGCTGGCTGAATTTGTGGAATGAGACTTGTCTGATGATGGTTTTGGAGGGGTAAGATAACGCAGTGCTTTAGACCTGAGAGAGTGGGCTTTTGGCTCTCTCAGGTGGGTAGTCCGTACAGGCGATTTAGGAATCTGCTACCATATAAAAGCAGTGCTGCTGGGTTTATAGTTTTTGGATGGAGTATAAGTGATGTGGGAGACTAAATGACTTCATATTGCTCATTGGCCACTGAAAGTGCCACGGACTTGGATGAGCCTCTGCCTCAGCCTACTGATGACAGGTTATATCTGTATCATGCTGGGTGCAGCAATAAAAACCCTCTGCGCTGTCTGACCTGGGTCCTGACACAAGGTTTGCAATAGCAGCATGCATGTCAAAGTAGCTTAAAAATGGTGCTTGAGAAGCAGGGAGAAATAGTGTGACCAAACCTAGATGATGCTGTGAATAAGTCATTTAAAAGCCAGTTTGTTCATAGCTATGTTGTGTTGCCAACTTTTGTCCCCCTGTACACTGGAGAGTTTTAAAAGTGGTGAGTGTGCTTCTCTTACCTAAGGAAAAATCACTGAATTTAAGGTATTTTTGTTCTTTAGTAAACAAACAAAACTTGATTTCCATGAAAAAGTGTTTACCAACTTCTAAAAGAATAAGAAAGGGAAAAAGAACAAACACCCAACCATCAACCTAAAATAGCCAAATTTCATCTTGGGATTCCTGGAAAGTTAAGTTAATATATATTTAATTTATTCATGACAAGGACCTTGAGTCCTTTAGCAGGACTAGACTTCAAAAGTACATGTGTTCATTCAAATTATTCCACAGTTTCTGGAAAAAAAACTTAGTTTTGCCACTCAGCTGCAGCTGATGTGAGCTCTTACATGCCTTGCTACCTTCAGTCAGAATAAAAGAGTTTTTCCGTCTTATTCTGTACTATAACATCTGGCCACAATTAGTTTGGGATCTCACATTTTTTGAGTAGACGTCAGCAATAATTTGTATTTCTCCGTTCTCCTCCTTTTTATATGCAATATGTGGGACATACTTCCACAGGGAGCTAAACCAGAGTATAAGACGGTCATTCCTGTCTGCGTCATTTCTTTCCAAAATGTATTGCTCTCAGGACCACCTGATGGCTCACGTACCAAAGTCCATTTTTTCCTCCTATGTCATTTCCAGCATTTGTCACCACCTCATACTTTAAGCTTTAAGCACTATCCAGGGAGTTGCATAACTTCTGTGCAAAATTCAGATACAAATCAATGCATAACTTAGGCATTAAGATGAAGCCAAATTATCCTCTGCTAGAACACAGGCGGCTAAATCATTCTTCATTATTATTATTTTTTTTTATCTTTGCTATTTGCATTGGGTCTGTGAAGACAACACTAATTTTTCATTTTTATGGCCTTTGAACATGAACTCCTTGTAAGCACATAACCTGCTGTATGATTGAGTAGACAGAAAAACAAAACCCCCAAAACAGGCTTAATATGAAAAACAGTGCTAAATTTTAGGCTTACAATGGAGGAAAAAAAATAAACTACCAGAAGGCTTTTAATTTTAGTCCCTCTCACAGCTGTGCACCTGATTGTAACTGGCAGCCTGTAGCCTCACTACACACACCAGCTAACCCCTGTGCAAAGCTGGTGCTGTGGTGGTGAAGGGCACCATGGTCTGAGTGCTGAAACTCTTGGAAAAGCTCATGAAAGGCGATGCACCGTGTGCGCTGGGTGTGGTGGTGAGTGCAGTGAATCACTGGCAGCAGACCGAGCACAGGCTGAAGTGTCCGGGCTGCTCTGGTTTGGAAGGGAAGGGGTAATACTATGGGGAGCAGGAAAACTGCTCAGTCTCTGTAGGATGAGCTCATTCCACCTTGTCACTGCTGCTTAAAAAGCCTAAACTAGGGGTTCAGCTTTAGGTGCCTCATCCCATTCCAGTCCTTAGCAAACCTGTCTAGTCTCCATCTGCCTTTGCAGCAGGGTTTAGCTCTCCCATGGGTCCTGAGATGTACCTGCCAGCCATGTGTGTCTTCTCAGGCACCTGAAGGCAACTGGATTGTGTCCCAATTATCTAGGCTGCTATTAACATAAAGGGAGAGAAACTGGTACCTCTAGAGGCTGATATATTCAGTTCTAAGTGTTTTAGACAAGGGTGATGGATTGCTTTTCTCTGCTATGCAAAAAACCTAGACTCTTTAATTAGAAACGTAAGGTTGGATGCAGTTGGCGGATCTCAGATACGCGGAGCTATTTGAGATACCTCTGGGTGTCTGTAACATCTGCAGGGGCTGGCAGATACGACACAGGACCAATGAGAGCTGTTCTCAAAGAGCAGCTAGAGGCTGAGCGAGATGTGCTATGGCTTCCAATAGACTTCTCAGTTTAGGAGCTTAGGAAATCTACACCTCTTAAATGAAAAGAGGTTCTGCTGCCTAAATAGAGGTACCTTGTGCCACTTCCAACACCACAGGGCCTCCCAACTTGCCTCATGCTGCTCCTCCAAAGGACACAGTTCTTGATTTAAGAGCTTCTTGCATCTTGTGCTCTGAGTTTGCTACGCGTGTCTCCAACAGTGTCTGGCTTGCTAACACTGCTGTGTTGTAACCTTACATATCTTGCTGAGTCCCAAGAGACTCTTTAGAATTAGGTTTCCCTAAACATTAGCTCTTAAACTCACATACATCAGCAATATGTCAGTTCATCGTCACTCTGTGGCACTTCAAATGCTTAACAGCATCCCATGGGAGTGACAAACTTCCTGTGATGATGGGACGCTATTTTTGCCTCTGAGACCTCTGTCCTCCAAACCAATTAGAGACTTTTTATCTTCATAAAACAAGATACCATAGGAAAGATCATAACATTGAGCATAAGTATTGATACGTATGATGTATTAGTGGATTCAAGATGATGTATTTAGAAGAAGGAACGGTCTTTGATATAGGCTACCAGCTCAGGTTGGGAGTATGAGGTGTGGTCTGAGACACAGAAGAGGATCATGGTAGTCTAAGTGCTTAAATTCACATCTCCAAGTTACTGCATTAACATCAATGAATCATTGCTATACCTGTCATCAGGAAACTGCTAACAGATGATCTGTATTGAGACAGTCACAGATAAAATTTTTAGAAATTTAACTTTGCAACTATTTTTTCCCCCGATTTTTAATAACTTGGCATTTTCAATCTGTTCTTATACCCTTATTTCCTCTTCTGAGACCTAAGTGGATGTCTGATATTGCAGGCCATTTCATGGATGGGTTCACTTAACAGAAGTCAGACACCTAAAATGAGGTGTGACCATGTGAACAAGATGTTTAATGCACAAAACTCAGATGTCTTCTTGAAGTTAAATGACATGGCTGCCTAGTCTTAGCTGACTATTGACCAACATCTATTGGCTGTAATAAGAGTCTAAACACTAGGTATGCATAAGGCCACCCACGCACCTATACATGAGGGTGGGGTGGTACTCAGGTGCTTAAATACAGACATCAAGAGCCATTTGAGATGCCCTTGAGTACCTTGCCTCCAGCTGGTGCTGCAAAAGGGCATAAGCCTCATGCAGGTCCTTGGTCAGATCTCCTAGCCTGGTGCAGATGTTGCCAGTACTCTAAGGTCTTTCAGAGCACTGGATGACTCTGTGTGGGCAACTGAATTGAGCCTTAGACCTTCCCTGCACACACCGAGACCTGAAAGCCTATCACTTACCTAGACAGCTAAATACAGATGTCCCAACCTGAAAGCTTAGCCCACCAACATGTTAGATATACACAAGTAGTGC
Organism: Falco punctatus; assembly: GCF_963210335.1. Classification (NCBI taxonomy): domain Eukaryota; kingdom Metazoa; phylum Chordata; class Aves; order Falconiformes; family Falconidae; genus Falco; species Falco punctatus. The sequence goes on along the minus strand of NC_137583.1, from coordinate 53,291,647 downwards.
AACATCTGGGGATGTGGTGCAAAAGTGTATCCGACCCCACAGTTGAGATGTGACCCACAATGATTACAGCTCACAAGCAGCTACTCTGCCCTGGGAGTGCTCCTCAGCTGTGCCAGGGAAAACAGAAATAAATTTGTCTCAAGTAGAAGTCATTCTTCCCATAGTTTCTCAGGTGCCAACATGGCAGAATACATGCCTCAGAGCTATAAATCAAGTCAGTTTATACAACAAAAGAGGGATCTGAGAGATGGAAAAGAGATCCTTCCTGCTGTTGCAACACTATCAAAACTAGCCAGCTGCAACACAGCTTTTACCATCCCAGGTTAACTTCAATAGGTAGTGCTCACACCTTGCCCCAGCACAGCTACCAGTCCCCCACAAGGTTTCAAAGATTCATCTACCATCTGTGTTGCTTCTTCAGCCACTTTGGACCAGTCCACCTGCTTCTTGCCTCTTCTGAATCCATCTCCTTGTCTCTCCCACATCCAGGGTGCTCTCTCTTCTCCCTCTGCTTCTTCCAGGCCTCCCTTCACCCAGTGCTCCCCTTCCATCCCCCTTGGAGCTATTTAACTACTCAGCAGGAACCAGCCACAGCTGCACATTATCCACATCAGCCAGCCCACAGCCCCTGAAGCCAGCCCACAGCTGTGTGTTATCAATGTTAATTAACCTGCCTTCATTCTTCTACACCCACCTTCTTTTCCTTCCTTCCTTTCTTCCCTCCCTCCCTTCCTTCCTCCCTCCCTTCCTCCCTCCCTTCCTCCCTCCCTTCCTCCCTCCCCTGATCTGTTTTTTATTTCCCACCTGCCAAACAGTGGTTTCCCTCTCTTTTTAGTAGGGTTTGTATTTCACATGGTTTAGTTTCACTTACTTTGGTTTTTAGTTCTTGTTTGCTTTACCAGCATCTTTGCAATCCTCGGGAACTGGAGTACACTAAGCCTGAGCTGAAAGGGTTGCAAAACATATTAACTGTACCCAGATTTTGTCAAAATCCAAAGTCAGGAGGTGCAGTTCCCCTGACAGCCATGCCTCCCAGACCTGCAGGTTTTACAGGAATGATTTCACATAAAGGAAATCCTCTTTTATGACAACTACATTGCTTCACTGCCTGGGACCCATCCTTGAGAAGTACTAGGCAAAATTAGGGGAAAACAGGAGAAAATGTAATGTAAAGGACATGGACACTGGAAGTATAAAAGATGAGGATGTCTGGGACTATGTGAAAGATGAAGAACAAGCTAGTGATCACAAGCTGACAGATCCCTAAGCCTCAGTAAAGATAAGATGAAAGCAGTGCTTTGGTTGGCATGGCTAATCCTGGGCAGCTATGAACACTTAAGTCCTGTGCTCACTCTTTGTATCAAGTAGTCTTAAAAATATCTAAATCACCCCCCCCAAAAAGCTGCAAATACAAATATGGGAAAAGCCCTACATAACTAATGTATCAAATAGGAGATACAGTAGGATGCCATGCATGGGCACCTGTACAGAGCTGGGATACCACCCCTGACATCCACAGAGGAACAGAGATCTGAGAGCCATGAAATGTCTCCTGTCACACACCTGTCCCATGCTACTCTGTGCTGTGACCCAGCAGGACCCTGCAAGTCCTCAGGAGAGAGCTGTGGAGCTGAGCAGTGGCCCGGAGAAGACGTGCACGGGGGGATGTCACTTCCCAGCCCTGCCTACAAGCAAGACCTTCTTGTAGATGCTGCACGTGCCTCTGCCAATGGAACTCCATAAAGCAAATGTGACAGGGTGTGTCTCTGCCTCATTTTTCATGGCAGGAGGAGAAAGATGAGATAATTAAAGATATACCCAAGCATATATGTGAAGAAAAAACCCAGAGCTGAGCAGTATCCTAATTTTACCCATTTCCTTTTTTTTTTTTTTTTTTCCTTTCTTTTTTTTTCCCCCAGTTCTACTGACTGTGGCAGCTCAGATTTAAGATTTAAGGTACTCTCTCAGCTGGGTCTAGTGAATCAGCACCGGTGAAACCTGGGAAATCCTAAATCCCAGGAAAATATGAAGGCAGCAGCCTGATAAAGCACATATTGCTGACCAGAAGCTGCTTCTTTCCCCAGGAGACCTCCTGCCCACCCTTGGGAAAGCTCCTGATGAGCACATGACCTCACAGCCCAGAGCAGGATTTGGGGATCCCGGCGGTAGGACTCATGGTGGAGCAGAAGGAAGAAAGGAGCCTCGGACCACTCCATGCTGTTGAATTTTGCAGGCTTCTGCTTTAAATGGTGGTAGCGGGTCTAATTCATTTCCTTGTTACATAACCTTGTTGACTGATTTAATGATGACTGGTTATAATAATAAAAGATTTATGCCTTTAGACATTATACACGAGCTTTGCTTTTGATACAGTGCATGAGCCTTTCCCAGTCCTCCTTCCAGAAAGATTTAATTTTTTTTTCCTTTTAATTTCCTCATTGAATTACACACATACAATACCGGTGAGTGCACACATGCTTTGCCATAAGGGAGATGCCGACCATAACTAGCACCAGGGACCACTGCTTTTCTTCCCTCATCCAGCCTTGTCTTCTGTGAAAAAGACCAGCCCACAATTTAAGAGTTTGAATCATGTAAAAATAATAATTTAAAAAAATGCCAAGAGTGTCAGTAACTCATGCTTCTCCTCTTTAATTTGTTGATGATTAGGAGAAAGAAGGAGATGAAAGTGAATCAAAAGACCAAGCCTATTCTCTTTCAGAGGAATGATGCATTTTGTTTCAGCACAAATACGGTGTTTGGATTTGATTATTTCTAAATGAATCCCTTTTTTTAAAAAAAACAACAAAAGTATGGTAAAATTAAAAACTTATTTTGATGTTACACACATCCCCACCCCAAGAGTTTTAGTTAAAAAATGTCAACATAACCTGGCTTTCCTTTTCGTTTCTCCCAGTAACTCTAATGAGTAGTTTGGAGAAAACAGTATGAATTCATAACCTATTTCAATGTTGCCAAATATGCCTTTTTTTTTTTTCTTTTCCACCAAGAAGAACTATTTGCCAAAGAAATGTCACCCTGTGGCACTGATGGCTGTGGCGGTGACAAAAAGCAAGGGGTGCTCATTCTTCTGATTTAAGCAGTCATTTCAGTATAGATGGGTGTGAAACATCTGTAGGAAAAGTGTCTGCCAGTTGTGAAAGCTTTACAACAGGGTGCAGAACTGTCTCTCCTGTAAACTTCTTTTATTTTTTCTTGGTATTTTCTGAATCTGTAGTGTGTATATTTCAGAGTGGAAGGATCCATTCAGGAAGAGAGTGAACAATCTGTTCTCTGTTCCTATCACAGTCAGGATAAAGAGTTATGAAATTAAACTGAAGTAAGAAAGATACACTATGCTTGGGGCAAAGATCTCAACACAAGGCAGCTCTCCCCCCTAAAAATACCCCTCACCCAATCCTTGAACAAAAAAATTCAAGACGAATGAAGTCTTGCAACTGATTTCTGAAGAAAAAAATACCTGGTTGGAGTCTCCACTGAGTTTTTTCAGAACAGGTTAGAGAATTGTCGCTTAGAAATAGTATACATTGAGTTGATTTTTCCTTGGAGAAAAGACAGGGTGGTGGTTTTGTCCTTCAAGCTAGGTTTAAAATTCCAAGATTAGAGCTCAATTTATTGCTTAAAGCAGACTGAATATTTTTTTCTTTCACAGGGATCTTTTTCTATGTAGATGCTTTATAGAGGTGTTTTACTGAGTTTCATCTAGTTAGCAAACTCCTTTTTCTGACTCTAATAAGGGCAAAAACAGATTTTGAGAAACTGATGTTAAAAATCAGTATAGAATTTTGTACAAGAGACACACAGGAAATAAAGCAGAAGGATTTATGTTAGAAGTTCAGTGAAATCTGGGAACCTGCACTGTAGCGTCACTTGGAGATTTCTGAAATGGAAGAATGGAAGTAACTTTTGTTTGATGTAACTGGGCATTCCTTACTTTTATGCACTTTTCTCCAAATAGTCACTAGGAACCAATGACTGTTGCTTCTTTCAGAACAAAGAGACTTCCTTCCATTTTTGTATGATCAAAAAAAAAAAAAAAAAAAAATCCTGCTTAGCTACTAGTAATAATCAAAAAGTAATGACAAGAAAAGTGGTGCATAAACTTATTTCTGTCTTCAACAGGGCTTTCAGCACATGTTGTAGTGACTTATGGAGCCAGTGATCTGTAAAAGGATTTGTACACTTAAAGATGCTAAATTATAGACATTGAGATCAATGAAACTTGCGGATGAATGGCACATATAGGTTGGTCCTTAGAAGAAACATGGATTAGCTGGCCATAAAAGCTCTGTGGCTGTAGTTTCCTGAGCAGCTGAAATAATTTAATGATTTATTGCCACCCAAAGCGAGAGGTCCTTCTCTCATGCACACCCTCCCCTGGGCTCACTCTGGTGCTCATTGCATCCTTCTGTGGGCCAATTTCATACACTAAAACAGAAAAAAAGGTCTTCGCTACTTCTTTTTTTTGTAGAGTTAATTTTCTTTGGGACTACTGAGTTGTATCAGTTCATGGGAGAGAGGAGGGTATGCTAGGAGTGCTACATGCATTGCAGGGGGAATTTCCTTTCCCCTTTCTGGAACTGTGAGCTTTCGAGCCTGAAGGATCATAGCAAAACCCTGAAACTGCATAAGTAAATGGCAGGTACAACTGTCACTGGTCCCCTCCCCCGCCCTGCGCCCCCCCCTTTTTTTTTTTTTCACCCCTGAAGTGCACAGTACAGTAGCAAACAGGTTATATATCCAAGACTTTCATATGTTTATTTTTTGTTTTTTGGTAATTCATAGAGGATCCCCATTGAAATTGCAGTCCCCCTGTGTTCAATGCTGGCAAAGGCACTAGCAGACAAGGGAAGATGCTCAATGTCTTGCAGCCTTGGGATTAGCTACATGGCCAGCACCCCAGGCCAATTTCTTGCAGAATCGTTATTAAGATCACAGGTTTTGTATGCCAGCTTAAATACTTCACATATCTGTGCATATCACTAACATAACTTAAGAAAAATAAAAATTCAACCCCTTCCCATCCCCTTTGCCATTCCCCTCTACAGAAATCTCATTCCTGGCTGCCCCAGCCTTTCCCTAAGGAGATGACAGTGTTTTGCACTGTGATGTGGCAGACAAAAACCTGCCCCAAAGGTGAAAGCCACCTGCGGACCAGTTTCCCTCCTGTGATGGGAAGGGAGTTGGGAGAGATGTAGGGATTAATTAAATAAACCAAACAAATCACAGCCACCTCAGGGAATGGGATTCATACAGACAAACACGATTTGATTTTGAACAGGTCTTGCACAGGTTAAAATTAATTGTTCAGTGAGTACAGTGCGATGGGGAAGATTGAGTTTTATTCTCAACTGAGTGAGGAGGTTGGATGGATGTGTCCCACAGGGGCACTTGACCAGGCCAGTGTCACATAGTAGTGCAGGAGATGCCCTTCTGTCTCTTTCAGCAATCCCTGTTTGGGTAAATGTGTGTCTGCATCCTGAATTACACATAAAATCTGAACCTTATGCTCACTGACACCCAAGGTTTCCCTTTCTATAGGATTTGATGGCAGCTGCAATAAACCTACTGGAGAAAGCAACATGAAAATCCCACACCTCATCCTGAGATGTAACATCTGCATGGTGTGAATATTCCCAAGAGAGGAAAGTACCCTAGCTAGAGGAGGAAAAAGATGCTGGATGTTCACTCCCTGAATGCAGACAGTGTTTTCTCATGCTGTAGCCAGCTAGGACCTTCCCATGCCCGTCTTGTTATTGTTCTTGGCGGGCAGGTCAGATTTCCACAGGACGGTGGAAATGGTCTGCCAGAGCAAAAGGGCAGCTGAGTGCATGCATGTGTCTGCTGCTCTTGTCTCCTGAAAGTACATCCCGAACCCAGCACGGAGGCAGAGGCGTGATGGAGGAATCAGGAATTTGCTCTGGCTGTGGTTGATGTGGGTCTGCTCCATGCAAGGGGGAAAAGCACCTGTGATGGCCTGGGAAGAGACACCAGTCACTGCACAGGGAACAGAAGCAATGAAGGTACCATTAGATCCAAACCTTCAGGAAGGAAAAGATCTAGAATCTCTTATTTCTCCAAGTCAAGCTTTTCCTTGTTTTTGCATTCTTTATGCTTTCTTCTCCCTCTCCCTCATCCTACAGCGTATGAGCAATTTCTCCCTCTTCTGCTTTTCATTTCTCTTGAAAGGCATTTCAGGCTGAGATTATTTTCTGTGTGAACAGACAAGATTTTGAGAGAGGTGCCATACACCCCTCCCTCTTGTCCACCCACAGGAGGAAAGGGCCAGATTCCCAACAGCTGGGTTTGGATGTCTGCTGAGGTCTTTTTGCATCAAAGAGATGTAGCATCATGTGCAGAACAGCATTGGGGAGCAAGGTCTGGCACCCAGGTGTCCTCTGTCACGCACTACAACATCAGTCTCCTTGTCACTTGCTCTTTCTGGCCCTGTGAGTCCTGGATCCCTGTCTATACCTTGTGCCAGCACAGATGGATTTGGATCCTTCTGCACGAGAGGTGGAGCATAGTCCTACCCCAGTCCATTGTTTGATGATTATGTTCTCCTGGGAAATAAGGCATGGGGCTACATAAATTAGGAAAATGATAAACTTACACTTGGATCAAGGGAGCTAAAAATTATTCAAACCCATCAAATATCTAATTTGTCCCCAGGAGGTAACTGTTGGATGGAGAAGGCAAAGGGGTAACTTAGCTGTCAGTTAAGGGCTAAACTGGGTCAAATAGACAGGGTTGAGCTAATGGCTCATGGTTACCAAAATGGGTGACCTTGCAAGCCTACTTAGCCTCCACTATGCAAAATGTAGGTGCCTCCACACATGGAGATGGAGAATAGAGGTCCTAAAATGTCTTCAGGGTCCAACTCCGGCCTAACTGGGAGAGTAGGAAGCCAACACACTTGTTTATTTTCCTGGAGGTCTGTGGAGACCTTATGGTCTAAGGGCCTTGGCATGCTGTGCCACCAGTGGAGACAGCCACCACTGGAAGTCCCAAAGGTTTTTTGCCATCTAATCTTAATGATGCACCCTGGAGGTGCTGATTTTTCTCCCCTAGATGCAATGGAAGCTGGAGTTTACCAATCCACACACGGTTTGTGGACACCCAGAGCAACCTCCCTACTTTCTTTTTGCATGGTGACGTCAGCGATCAGCTCTCCTGGCTTAAGGCAAAGCAGACATGTACATCTTGGACATCTCATTCTGGACAGAGTCCAGTGATAGCTGCCAGCTACACACACTCTGGTGGAAAGATCACAGAAGATATGCTGTTTCACTGTATCCCAGGGAGAAAAGCAGTTCTGCGTTGGGGGTGCACCCAGCCACTATTTGTAATTTAAAGGGTTTATATCCAATTGTCAGCTCTCAAGCAACATGACCTTCCCTGCTTCCAAGAGAAGGACCTCAAAGTCATTCCCTGTCTTACACAGCTTGTTGCAAACTGGTCTGCTGAATGCAGAAGACATGACTTCTAGAAACCATGCCAATAACTAGTGTCCTCAGGAAACATTTGTCAACGTCCCAACAAGCTCTGGTCTTTGCATATATGTTCCTGTACCTTGCTGGATAATTCCAGGGCCTGTTCCAAAACCATGTCTTGCTCTGGAAACAATTAACAGTCACTCTTCCTCCAAAAGAAAAGTCAGGGATTCCTTGTACCTTACCATGAAACTGAGAGAGAGAAAAATATTTCCTGTCTTTATAACAGCTGGTCACGCTACTCCAGAGCACCCAGTGAGCCAGGCCACCACCATCTGCTTCCCTCAACAAGCAGATGTTAGAGGTTTCAGCAGGGCTTAAACTCCATCCCCCTTCAGGTGAAAGCTGATGAATTTAACTAGGCAAGACTTTTATGGACACAGCCTTTCCATAATGTTTTATTAAGTCAGTGACAGAGCTAGGAGAACAGACAAATCAGGGGCAGGGAAACCCGTCTGCAGGTCTGAAACAGAAGCAGTACATTTCAAGCTAAGAACGTGTTGTGACCAGTTGCTCTGTGTATAACAATTTCATTAACCACTTGCAGAATGGATATATGAGGAGCAGGAGGATGTGTTAGCAAGGAAGAGGTGATAAGGTCATTAGTCCCTTAGGGACAGGGAAGGAATGATATGGGTAATTATCCCTTGTAAAACAGTGAAAGGTTAGTATAGGGTCAAGAGTGAGGAAAATAGTGCTATACCGTCAAATCAGTATCTAGAATATGTGATTTTCAGCATGCAGTGGAGCAATGAATTTTACTTGCCAGGCTCATCACTGAATATCCTGGTAGATATTTTTTAAGGACAGGGACAGGTCTAGAGGGAATGTTTGAAAAATTTCTCCCCAATAAATGAAATGTTTCTGACTTTCTCTACTTTCTGCAATAGCAGAACACTTTCCATTGCCTCATGGGCCTTAGTGAATCTCCAGTTTGAACAAGCTGGTGTCTCAGTCCTGCCTCTAAGTCTATGAAAGCTGCTTTCTCTTCTTGGCACTGTCCTAAGAATGTGTCTAAGTCACTTCAGTCATCTGTGCTTGACTCACTCCTGGTGGAAAAATGAGATACAAAATGATTAATCTCCTTCCTAGGAGCATCAGGATGATGTATGGAAAAGGAAAAGCCTGTGTGGTTAAGGTAGAAGCGTGGCATGAAGGATGTCAGGATTCTGTCCACACTCTGCACCTAAGAGAGCTTGTGAGCCTGGGACATGTCCCGCTGTCTCATGCCTGGCTGTAGCGTAAGCTTTTCTGGGTTACATCTGCATTGGAAACCATGACCGCTGTTGAGTCACCTAAGCAGCACAATAATAAGCCCCTTTCTGAAATAATTTGATACCCTATGGTGGAAAAGGGCTTCCACTTCAAACATCTAAGCATCAAAAATGGGTTGAATCTGGTTCTGTGGTCGCATTTCTTCAAGGGTTGCACACAGAGCATAAGAAACCCCAGTGCAAGAGTCTGTTAGTGCAACTTTTGGCTGTTACAACATATTGCACTGACAAAGCTGAGCACATAGCGGGAGAGTCTGTCTTGAGTTGGGAGTAACATCTACCAGTCTGTGTATTCATGGTGATCAGGCTTTTTAAACTTTGCATAGGCACTGGGCTCATGCTTCATGATAGCCAGTCACTCTACCTTGGTTAAAAAGAGTGTATGCCAATTAGTTCAGACTCAGCTGAGCTTTAGTTAGTTAACTTTGGGCAGATGAAGCTTGTAGTTATTTAGGCTGAGGAATCAGTCTTTTAGTTCTTTTTTTCTAAATATATATGCTATGTCATGGTTGCTCCCTTAAACACCGCATCTAATATCTGTTGTGTATCTGCTTCTTTCCATGGTATTAACAAGTGTCCACTCCATATGTGCATTTGAAATGATCCAAGCACTGGAAGGACAATCACTGGGCTCCCACTACAACATCACCTGCCCCTGCCCCCCCTTTAGTCCTGACCGGTAAGCTCTTGGCTGGTTCCTCATCCATCCCCAGGCAGAGCTCCATGCCCTCCAGCTGGTCACTGACACAGAGGGTGACAGCCCCTCCTCCCCTCCTCATCTCCCCTGCTTGTCCTTCCTAAACAGCCTGTGGTCTTTCATCCCAGCACTCCAGCCATCCCACCAGGTCTCAGTGATGCTAATAAGATCATGCCCCTGTAGGCACGTGCACGTCTTTAACCTCTCTTGTTTATTCCCCGTGCTACGCGTGTTTGCATAGAGGCATTTAAGTTGGGTCCCAATGGAGTTGGTTACTGGCTGGAGCAGCTGGAATTCCCATGTGCTGCCTTTCAGGTGCTCCCCTGCTGACCTGCAACTCCTCTCCGGGCTCTGGGAATCTATTGCTGGCACTGGCATCAAACTAGTGGGAGTGGGATAGATTGAGGTTCCCCTCCCCTGGCCCTGTTTATAAAAATGGACACTTATATGAACTACTGTTCATATAAGGATAAAGGACATCCTGCCCTAGACTCCACAGGTGATGCATGTGATGTAACTTGCACGTTGTCCAGGACTGGCCCCTAATGTTCGTTCTAGCTATGTGATTCTAAGGGGGAACCGTTCATTTCTGAAGCAGCTTAGCTGAGCTGTCTTTCTTGGAGAAGCGTTGTGTAGACACATGTAAATCAAAGTGAAACCTCTATAGAACATGCCAGGATAGACAGCAGCTAATTTCTATCACTTTCTCAGGTTAAACTTGCTGTAGGTTCAGCTGCACTGAAAAAAAGAAAAGGAAAAAAAAAAAAGGAAAAAAGAAAAAAATAGAAAATGCAGCATTCCATGTTAGCAAAGCAAGTTTCTCTGGCTAAATGTACAAATACAGTTCCTTAGAGCAGCTTGCAGGTCTGGGTCTTATGATCCCTAAGGGCTACATTTTCTTGTGCTATATCCATGAGTTTAATGCTGCAATATTGTATATCTAGTAAAAAACCCTGATGATTCTCAAAATGCAGTTTCAGTAGCATTATTTTCCTCCTGCTGTGTTGTGGGTAATCCTTCAGATTACCAAAACTGAAGGAAGAAGATGTTTTCCACTTTCAGAGGTATTCATCAGGACCTGTTCCTCTGCTGTATTTTGGCCTCTGTAAAAGCCTCCGGGAAATCAGTCTTGACTCTGGCAGCCACCCTTATCTGCTGCAAGTATGTACTGTATGATGTGTTTCCAGTTGAAAGGAGGGGAATTACTTTGGTCACAGAGAAACCTTTATTTTGCTCCTTTTACTTAAATGAAGAATCGTGGGAGTTCAAACAGTCCTACAGAGGTTCTCAAAGACATTGCATCACTGATGTATGGCACCAGGATCGGAGTGGTCCTTACCAAGCTGCACTTCTGCCATTCATAGTCAGGGTGAGAAATTATGTAAAACTAGGTAAAATGGGTAACTTTAAATTACTGCACCAAGATGGCTGGCTGTTTGGTCCTGTGTAATGCATGGTGGGTCACCAGATGTCAAGGGGGAAGTGTCCTTACTTTTTCAGCTGGAAAACATGACTTCATAAAGCAGAAGGAGAAACGAGCAGTAGGCCCTTGTTAGCACTAATGTCCATGAAAAAAATATGTTATATATAAAAAAACCCCAACATGTGCTGAAGAATTATAGATAAGCCTGTGGGAGAGCCAGGAAAAGCCTGGATGAAGCTGTATCCCGTTCTCATACAAGTGCAGACAGTTTGGGAAGAGAAGAATGCACCTGCTCCATTAAGTCCAGGAAGAAAATCAAGCTCTAGTACGAAGCCCAACCCCTGTTCAATTTATTGATACGGATGTAACTAAAGCCTTCTCTTTCAGCTCTGGGGTGGAATGGACACAGCTCCTCTTAATGTTTTTTTTTGCAGTTAAGAACTTTTTTTTGTATCTGAAGGTTGAGTATGAGCATGGAAAATGGACTGTGTATATATATATATATGTATGTGTGTATATATATATATGAAAATATATGCATGTGCATATGTGTTAAGCAGGCATAAGGAAAGAAAAGGTCCTGTAGTGTGTTAAATCTTGGAATACTTTTCCCCACTGTGCTATTTTCTACTTTATTTAAATACCTGTAATGTTCTGACATACAGAATAATTTTATGTCAGAAGATGCTTAGCCAAGAAGTCAAGTCAAATTTCATCTGCTCCTCTGTCATACTTTCTGTCTTCTTTGCCACATCCGTGGTAGCTCTTCTTGAGGGTCAAGGCTGGTTCAAAGCTTTCAGTTTTACCTAGAGTTGAAAATGAATGCTCCACATTTGTGGACCTGCAGCAAACAGAGCTTCACAAGCACTAAAGGAATTGATTTCACAAAAAAACAAGGTAGAAGCAAAAGCTGTTCTCAGTCAGGAGGAGTATATCCAAATATCCACAGCAGCCCTTTGATTTTGGAAGAGATAAGCCAGTTCAGTTCAGAGATAGCCCAGGGACAAACACTGTCTCCCTTACACCTCTAGCATGACAAACTTCCTCCCTTAGTAATCGTGCCTGATTCAGCCCATGGATACATTCATACGCATATATATATATAAACCTATGGAAACACAGTTCCCAGCCCTTTCTGTCACCGGAGCTACGGTTTTGGGGTGTAGTAGTGGGGGGCACAGGGGAGGCAATGGACCCAGATATGGACCAAAAAGAGTTGCTTTTCATTTATTGTCCACCTTATATAGTCATCTGCATGTGTGCAGAGGACTCAGGAAAAGTCACCCTTTAGGAGGAGAGAGGCTTTTAGACCACGTTTTCATTCCTGGTTAAACTTAAGGTAAAGCAATGTGCTGCCAGGATTAGGACTTTATCCAGGCAAGCTGGCCTTTTTCAGGAGCAACATTTTACCAAGCGTAAAACATTAATAGTATTAAGCTAGTGTGCAGACAATATTTTTTTTTTAATTTCCTGATTTTTTTTGCTGTTAAACCTGCCTCTGAACTTAGCTGTTATCTTTTTGAAATCAGAAGTGTGACCTCTCTCTTCTTTTCTTTCCATAGCCTGGAGGACTAAAATAATAATACTACTACTAATAAAACCCTCATCAAATCATCTGTTTAGTCTCATCTCCTTGGTTTTGTTGCTGGTCAGTCTGGTGAAGTACTGAGCTGGGAATGCAAGTCTGTAGTGTCAGTGTTCATTAACATAAATACGAGGAAATGGAAAAACATTCCAAGAGCTGGATTCACACTTACACTAAGGTCCCTTTTTTACTGCTTTGGCAGTGGAAAGAGACCAAGAAGTGGGTGGGCATGTCATTTAGTAGTATGTTCCCATGTTTACAGCACAAGTACTTTCTCACCTTTCAACAGCTCTACTTGAATTTGCTAGGATGGACCACTGGAGTTATTGCTGCAAAACTTCATTCATCAGGGGGCTCCTACTTTGTTGACTAGCCATATTTAAATACCTACCAGTGGCAGAGGAGCAACTGAACTCATGCAAATAGGGAAATCTTGCGTCATGCACTAGTCAATAGTCTCCAGATGAGGACCAGGGGTTGGGATTCCTTTTATTTAACTTCAGGTGCTGTAGCATCTTTTTCAAAATTGTCTTCTCCTTTCATAATCAGTGGAGGTGCCGTGAACCCACACAGTGGAGATGATCATCTCTTCCTAAAATATGTGGTAAAATAGGTCACACAGTCTGTGCCGGATAAGTTAATTTATCTCCATTGGGAATGTGGGGATCCAAGTGTGACTGGGTCACTTCCAGCCAGATGAAATGAACTCACCACTATCCGTTGGATTTCCCTGGTTTGACCAATAGCACCATATTGACCAGCCTTGAGCAGACCTTGAGAGGTCCCCTGAGACAATGTTGTGTCTCATCTGGGTCTGTCCAGCAGACATACTGCAGGGCACTTGGCTTGCATTGCCAAACCAGGGATTGCCCTTGGAGAACACCTTTTCCAGGAGGAGTTTAAAGCTCCCTGGGCGTTTCACTGGGCAGAAGCTAAGGAGGAGTCTGCACACAAGCAGGCACTTGTCTCAGCAGGGTGGCAGCAAGTAAGGGTAAGGATGAGGAGTCAGCTCCAGGGTCCCCTGCTCAGGGAAGGGAAAGGTAATCTTGTGAGGAAGGTCTCTGAGAGCCAGAGTTACTGCCCACGCTGGGATGGAGGGGTGTGCTTCAAGGACAGCCAGCCCTCCGCCCAGCCAGGCTGGTGTCTCACAGCAGACAGGCAGAGTCTCCAGTGCACTGTCATAAGCAGCAGGGTCCTGTCTCTCTTGGTGTCCCCTGCAGCCTGCTGCCCAAATGAGTGGTCTCCTTCGTACCTCAAGCCAAAGCTGCTGTTGCCTCTGAGTGGTAAGCTTCCTCAGGCTCAGCATAACGAATTGTGTGGTAGACCACAAGCAAGCTGGAAAAGATGAAGCTCCACTCTAGCTGTGCTGTTGTCAGCATGGGGAATGTGACTCTACTGCAGATCTGATTTTTGGACAAAGTCTGTGAGTCCCTACCTTCTGTGGCCAACAGAAATCTGAAAAACTTCCATGTTTCTCCCAGGCCACCAGCGACCCTCGTTATCAATTCTGAGACTGAAAACACTGGACAAGTTATCCAGGGACTACCTGTAAGGAGCACCAAAGCTCTGCAGCCAGGGAACAGATGCCACTCTTCCATTACACCACCACATGTCGTGTTTCATATGCACCATCCAGATGCTACTAACTATGTCCTAAACATATGCAGCTCGTTCCCTTACCTGTCATCATCTCCAAGTGCTTGGCATCATTAAGACAAGCAGCTGAGCTCAGGACAGAAGGAACTGGATGGAAATCATGGGATTGGTTTACATTGGAGATGATTCTAAATAATCCAAAAAGCCCTTGGCCTTAAAATGCAAAAATCCTCTTCTTTTTTCCTTCCCTTGTGGCTTGCAAGAGTTCAAAGACCACACGAAGCATCTGCTAAAACACTTTGGGCAGACTTTAGACTCCAGAGCAACTGTAAATAGACCTTAATCCCCAAAATAGAGAATGAGCAGATTCTCCCTTTTGGATGTTCTGGACAGAAATCAGATTCAGAGCATAGGACAAGTAGGACTCCTTCAGGTACTCTATGTCCAGTCCCCTGCCATGGATCAGTAGAAAATTGATGCTAAGTCCAGTACATGCCACATGCCATAAAATGCTTCCCTGCAGCCTGTCACATTCTCTGCTGCAGAGACCAAAAGGCTCCTAAATTCAAAGAGAGAAGGGGGAGAGATAACAGACAGCACTGAGGCTAAGTCCCTGAAATGGCAAAAAAATTGTATGAGATGTTATTGTCTTCTTATGTTCACAACGTTGAGGAGTAAGTTAAAAAAAAATAAAAATATCCACACCAAACCCCACAATCTTCCAGGAAAGCAGGATGGTGTTATCACAGAGGAAACAGTGAGGAGCGAGGAAGGGGTGCATTGGTGTCCCCAAGGGTCAATTCATTGTAAAGAACAAAGTACAGAAATTTACACCCTTTTAATTTTCTCTATGCTTACCTTTACAGCAGTGTCTTGTCTCCTTGAAAAAAGGAATTCCCCAGAGCCCTTGTGGAACCCGTCAGTGACTCCAAGAAGCCTGCTTTTCCATCAGAGATTTTCCATGGGTATTTGAACATGTATTCAGATGTTTGTGCATTAAAATTGTCTACTAAAAGGTGATGCTGAAAGGAAAAACCAATTCTACCTTTTGCAGAGATGCCATCTGTAGTGACTACCATGAGTTTTTTCTACATTTTTTTTTCCTTTTTTAAGTTCCAGCTGCTGGAATTATGTGAGTTTCTAAATTTTAGATTATGAACTAAACCAAACAAAACCATGCTTTCATTAGTTTTACTTATGGACAAAAAGGTCACGTTTCATGGCAAAGGACAGACAAAAACGATCTCACTTTTGTCATTTCTAAAAAGAAAATCTTCTTGCTTTATCAGTCGGTCCTTTCGTTTTTAGCAGCCTTTGAGCCATGACTTCTGATGCTTGGGGATGTTTGGTTGCTTAGCAGTACCCAAGGCTCCCACAGCACTCTCTGCATGGAGAAAGCCCTGTGCAAGAGCATGCGTCACAGTCCGGTTGCAGAGTGCGGGCAGACCATTGCCAATTCATGCAAAATCTTGTTAAATCTGCCCAGATTTCCAGAAGAAAATGAAAAAGAAAGAAAGTTTGGGAAACAACATCTTTTCACTGACCTAAACCACTGTGTTTTCAATTACTCAAGCTTCTCCCACTCACCTATGGCATAGAACCTTGTGGCAACGCAGCAGGGATCGTCTCAAATCCTCATTTGAACCAGGGAGGTTTTGTGCTCACAAGACCGAGAACACTATTGAATTAGATATATTTTCTCATAATGATCTTATTTCTAATGTGCCTCATTTCTGAAAGGCATTTGGCTGAACATTCAGACCCACAAAAACTATTAACAAAAGGATTTTTAAATTTCTAAGCATTTTTCCTAGGGAAAACAAGTGGAATAAATAATGTAAAAAAAAAAGAATGAAATCTCTTCATTCTCAGGGTTTTTTTTTGTGGTTTTTTTGTTGTTTTTTTTTAAATATATATTGGCTATTTCAGTTATCTCTGTTTAGCATTTACATAGCTGGTATCAGAGAGAAAAGTTGGAAAGCTTAGAGGGAGAAAAAGACTCAAAGGGGGAAAGACAGGAAAAATTAGAGATAAAAATGAATTAAAGTCCTTAAAAAAATCCCTGATCATCAATCATAAACTATCTGCAAATCTGCATAAGTGAAAGAGAAGAAGATGTACAGGTACTACAAAATGAGTTGAAAAAATAGAATTATGTATTTTCTTGCTGTAGTACCAATTACCTTATGATCTTTATTAACTGTGGGGTATATTTTATTTAAAATATTTGGAATAATTATTTTTTTTCTTTTCTATTAGAATGACAAGGGCATTGCAATGCACAGTGCAAAGAACCCACTTTTCTTATGTTTTGAGGCTCTTCTGTTCCTGTCAGCTGTGAAGGGACAAAATGCACTGGGATGGGTGGGGGTTTGAGGCGACGTTTGTGTGTGGTACCATGTGGTTGTGTTGAAGATGAAAATACCACTGAGTTTGATTTCCCATTTATTTTGATCTTATTGATAAAGAGCTAACCAGTGTCATCTCAAAAGGAAAGAGGAAAGTGGAATGAAGCTGCAGGGGAAAGCACAGAGCAGTCCTCTAACCTGGAACGACAAATAGATCCAGATTTGAATACATTATGCTCAGGTAGAGGCAACTGCTGGGAAGATTTTCCTCAGGGACTTAAGATAATATAATCCAGAGCAGAATTTAGTTCTTGTGCCAAAAAAATTTTTGCTCTGGTCTTATTAGAAAAAGAATGAAGAAAAAAAAAATCAATTCTTTCCCCTGAAATACCACAAGGGTAGAACTTTATGCAGCATTTCATAGTCAGGACCATGAGGTTTTTATTTGGAAATGCCACAAGAAGCAATGTTTCTATGCGATACTTCCAAATGAAGAACACATGGTTGCAGGAAGTGCCTGGAATGGTATTATCCTCTATAAACACTCCTGTTAAAGACAGCTAACAATGTGTTTCAGAGGAAGATGGCCAAGGGGAAGAACCGAAAACTATCAGCTGATTTATATCATATGACCTGCAAGAAGTGATTATAGGTGCTTAAATGCTTCCCAGGGACATGGATGTCTGTTAAGGTTTTTATACCTTCTGCAAAATTCATAGGGTGAAAGGAAAAGAAATAAAAACCCTAAGGAAAAAAAAAAAAAGGAAAAAAAAAGTCTGCATTTTTGAAGATGGGTGTGACATTTTATTGGACAGTTTTATTAAAGAGGGGAAAACCTGCTGAGGGCATGTTCTCTTCCTGGTTTTGTTCTGTGGCCTGCTCCAGGCCTCTGGCTGTCCTCACCCCTGTCTCTGCTCCTTTAGCAGCACCCTGCGTGTCACACCACAGAACAGGCACGCGTGAGATGCTCTCTACGCTGCTTCCCATCTATGACTCTCTCAAGGAACAGATAATGTAAATCAGGGCAGAATTCGGTGCTGTTTCTCTGCAGTTACTCAGGCAATGAAGTGCATCGGTTGAGTTGTGTGAGCGTGCGTGGAACAGGCAGTGAGCTCTCTGTTGATAGCCTAAGGGAAGACTTTGGTTACACTTGTAGTGAATTGAACGAGCACGTTCTCCAGCACTGTGGTTGGGGTGGCCCGTGCTCGTACCTCTACACTCAGGGCAGGATAGCGCCTGTCATCTGGATGTGTCCCCAGCCACAGCAACCCATTTGGGAGAATTCTAGTGATTCTGGACCAAACGCAAGCCAGTAACTATGCCAACAATGCAATGCTAATGGAATCATGTTCCAGTGACTGAGACCTTTCCTCAGCGCTCCTTAATTTAGTGGAGCAGGTGTAGCCTTGGGATCAGATCCTGATGTTGCTATCACAAAGGGTTAACTCCCCTGAACAGAAGGCGGCAGAGGTTCTTCTTTAGCAGGACAACTGTGCTCCAGGAAGGTGCACAGGCCACTGAGGGAGTACTTGCTGCCATAATTCATGCTGGGAGAGTATAACCAGAGCAGAGCAGATCTGGGATTAAGGGCTGTAAAAAGCTTTGCTTGGGCTTTCCTTTGCTTCTCCCCAGGTGGCTGCAAAGAATGAGTGTGATGGCATTAAAGAGAATAGACTAAGACTTCTGTGGTCTGGGAAGATATTCTTATCATCAGCGTAGGGAGCCAACAGGATTAGCAAAAACCAGTGAGGATGAGAGACTAACACAGAGCAGTGAAGACAAGCTGGGCACACAGAGGGGAAACCACATGGCAGTAGTGTTGGAAAAGGCAGTTTATGCAGCTCTTTTGGGCATGGAAATAGTCTGAAGCGAATCACTCCACCAGCAGGTAGAAGCAGTTACACTGACAAAGATAGCAGGGTGAGCATGGCCACAAGCAGAGCTGTGTTGTTGCAGGGCGCTGCAGAAGCTGAACCATCACTGTGAGGTTGGGCTGGAGAGCCAGAGGAGTGATGTCAGGGAGCAGAAGGTGAGCTTCACTCACTTGATGGGCCTGGGGAGAGCACACTGGGGATGCTGCACTCACTTCTGGGCACCTCATCACCAGAATGATACAGATGAGCCAGAGAAGGTATGTTGGGGAAACTTCATGATTAATTGGCTGAAGAAAACAACCCATGAGTCATGTGCAAAGATGAATGGGTTGTCTCTGAAACCACGGTGTGGGGAACCTAGTAACAGTCTACAAACATCTGAGGAGAGGTTACCAGAAAGCAAAGAGATAACTTATTTATCATGGAACAATGGAAACATGGGGCTGATATTTGGAGGGGGAAATTATGAAAACCAAATCGCTAGAGCAACGGCCAGTCAGTGCTGGAATGGGCTGGTGGACACAGCAGGATTTTAGCTACTCTCTCACCATTACTTGGTAAATCTTAGAAACATGAGAAACAGTTACTTACTGTTCTGGGAAGTAAGGGAAGACTGTTGTTTATTGGGGTCATAAACCCAACCTGTGTGAATGAGTTGACACAGTAGGGCTCTGGGAAGAACAAACAGGGAAACAAGACAATAACTTCCCAGATAAGAAGATCCAGGTACACACTTGAGAGACAGCGGAGAAAGCCTGTAGCTCTCAAAAGTCTGTCCCTTTTTTTGCTTTGTCAGTGGGGTTCTGCCAGATCAAAGTGCTATAAAAAGACAGAGTGGTACAATTCCCTTTTTGAGGAGTTACATAGACGTCAATGACAAAGAATTTTTGCCACCTCAACATAGGTGATCACTAGATGACTGGTGAGTAAACGTGCATTGGCTCATATAAACACTGGTTTTCATTTCTTAAAATATGTTCCCTCTTGGATGCCTTTGCTCTGAGTAACCAGTTTTTCACTTTTGCTTTTGGGAACATGTTAGCTGTTTAATATTAATTATAATTCAGACTGTCATCAGAGACCAGGAGGGTTGGCTTTGAGAGAAGCTGATGTAATTTTGCTTCTTATCAGGCAGGTGAAATAGCATGAGGAGAAGAAAACAGCACCATCCTGCCACTGGAGCCAGAGGGCAGGTGGAAGCTTCAGAGTATGGCTGTGTATGAGGAATACCCTTGGTCAGCCTTTGGAAATCTTGGAGTAATTGTATCTGGGCATCAGTAGTGTGGAAGCTCCAGTATAGGAGCCATTGGAAACCAGCACAAGAAGACAGCCTGTAAGGAGTATGGTGGACAAAATATGTAGGTCATGTGCTGTAGTTGTTGTGCACCTTTATTCATAAATTGACCAGATTGGGTACTGAGGGCTCTGAGCTGCTGGGACACATGTTAACAGTGCTTGCGCTCCCATTGGAGCTGCCACTGGGCTCCATCAGCTCCTATTGATGTCATCCCTGTGAATATGGACATTTTTTAAGGGTAGCGGATATAAGTCTCAGCAAGACCTTGACCCCAATATTATGCACTCTGCACACATATGCGAAGCAAGAGTCAGCCTTTGCTGTGGCGAGCTGACTTAAGACCAGTGAGAGAAAAGCCTCTGTTTCTACTGGGCAGATGAACTGGAGCCTGAGGGCTTTAGTGACCTTGCAAGGTTACAAAAAATTGTCTGTGGCAAAACCATGCACCATAAGGTACGTGGCTCTTCTTTTACAAACACTAACGCATGGTGAACATGTATTGCTCAGATGCAAACCCACGCCTAGCCCAGCTTTCATTCACACACAGAGAAGTTACTCGGGGGGAAGGTCTGTGCAGCAGTTACTTTGTTAGGACTCCAGAATAACCATCTTTGAAGCCCACCCCTCCAGCCACAGGAAGACTTCCTTCCTTGGAGTTGTGTTGAACAAGCTCTTGGATGCCCTGGGCATGTGGCTACTTGACAAGGAGCAGCAATGGACAAAGCACACGGGTGTGTCCTCTCACAGGTATACCTGGGCATTGAAGGTGGCCTCACTCTGCGTTTCTTTCCCTTTGCTGCTACGCTTTCGTAGACACAGCTGATGATACAAGTTCCGCTGTGGAAGTAACAAAGCCTGGCAAAGGGGAACTAGTAATGCAATAGGAAACACTCTCATTGCGTCGACTGCCACTGTGTGTAGTTTCATGCCGTTCAAGCCACCCTCTGGCTCTAAGAGCTGTATGTGCTGAGTTCTGCTGCAGATGAGCCCATCATGTCACAGGCAGAGAAATGCAGTAGCTCTGCAACTGTTTTGGAGGTGATAATTTCCATAATTGTCCTTCCTTTTGCTGCATAGTGGGATTAGCCGGTATTTAGGAACTTGCATCTTTCTAACTTCTTGTGCCTTTCAAACATTTATTCAGCAATGCATATCTATGTTGATTTTTAAGAGTGTGTGTGTGTGTGTGTGTGTGTGTGTGTGTGTGTGTGTGTGTGTGTGTAGGGTAAGAGGCGTATATCATTGTCAGAGCATGCATTACATTAGAGTTATTTGTAGGTTGAAAGGTGTGTTGGAACATGGACGGGTCTGTACCATCGCTGTAGTGTGTGAACATGTTTCTGCTTATCTGTACACATGCGTGAACATGTGGGAGGGCAGTGTATGTCTGCGTGTGCATGTGGGATATCCATTTGAAGCCACAGACCGTGGGCTCTAACAAGGATGACTGCCAAGTACCACTCATCGCCAGTTCATAAGACTTGGTCTTCCAGCTCCTTCTGATATGGGCCGTGGGTGAGAGGCTGGCAGCCATGGGTTTTGGGAGCCAGTCTCATTCCTCTTTTATGGGAAAAGACCGCAGGGAGGATTCCTTCCGTTGGTGCCACAGAGAGAAAGCAGAATAAGAATGCAGCAAGGATTCCTTGAGGAAGGAGATGCTGCTTGATGTTACTCACTGTCAACAAAGAAAATAACAATAAAAAAACCTAGTTCAAATTAAACTGCGATTATTAACACCCTTTGCTCCAGGTTATATATAATGGAGTTGCAGGAAAGGGATGGAGTGGGATGAATGAACAAAGTCTCAGGTCAGGGCTGTAATGCTGGAAAAAAGAGATTCAAATTCCCTCAAATTAATTTGATGCCTGTGAAGTTCATTAAGATAAAGATGTGCCTCCTAATTTTTACAGATGAGAACGTTGGGGGAGGGGAAACACTTTTTTTCCTTTTTCCACTATGAAAGATCAGAGATTATTCCCATCAATACTTAAGCCCTATTTGATTTTTAGCTGAAAATTGCAAAGTATTTCCTGAGTGGTTCTTCCTGTTCTCTGAATATCATTGAGATCCAGACTGAAGGGGAAAAAAAATGCCCAAACAAACGCAAACCCAAAAAATTCTCTGCTTCCAAGTTCACTCTCAGTCTTATCAGGAGTACAAAAGAAAAGGAGGCAGAATGAAAATCTGACTTCCAGTAGTCATTAGAGCTTCTGGTGTTGCAGGATTATTCTCTCTGATTTGGACTAAGGTCAGAACATTTAAAAGAGTAAATATATGAACACATGTAAACAAGTCTAATGTTTGATGAAAAACTTGTTTTTAGAGTATGGATTATGCATGGCAGAAGATTGTATCTAGTGCTAGAGTTGATTGAGAAATGGCAATGAAAACATTGTGTCAAAATATGATGTCGCACTTACACTAAAATACTTCAGAGAAAATTATTGGTTCTTAAATTCCTCAATACAGCTGGGGTGGGGGGTGGGGGAATAAAGAGAAACAGGCAGTGGCTAATGCCATCACTTGAGAAAAATAAACTCAATTCAGACCCATAGGGTGTCTGGGTTTCTCACATTTGTGATGAATGCCATCAGCTGGGATGCTACAGATTATCCTGACCCATCTCGCTCTTTTTAAATGGCAAGTGTTTGCTTGGTGGTGTTTCCTTCTGTGTCAGGATGAAAGTGTATTTGGAAACCTCAAATGCTTTTCTGAGGTAAAAGAGCTGCTTTGCTCAGCAGTCCCTGGGGTTGAGCTCCAAAGCAATATTTGATGTGTTCAGAGATTATATATGAAAACCTGCCTCTGACTGCAGCAAAATCAGCGCAGGAGCCTTTTGCACACAGGCTACACCCATGCCGGTAAATCAGCCTGTGCCAGGACCCATGTTCTGGCATTACGGTGAATTGTCACAGTTTTTAATCTCCTGTATGCACCAGAACTGGGTGGCTGGATATTTGCTGCTTGCTGAAAACGGTCCTTGGCTAGTGGTATTAATCCTGAGCCGTACAGGGGTGCTTTGGGACGCTTTCAGCTTCTGTGTGCCAAAATCATGCAAGGGAACATTTTAGCAATTTAGCAGCATCACAACTAAACCCTAGTGCTATTAAACTACCGGTGGAGATGCCCATCTGAGCTAAGGGCCAACGTACTCTTCTAAATATTTAAATTCAAAGTGATTGCCAGCTGGAAGGGTAAATTTAATCACATATAAAGCTGTCTGGCTGAAAGCTGGAGATCCAGTGTGAGCAAACAAGTTCCTTCCAGCCCTGTCTCTGGCTCTGGGGAGGGACCGAGCCCTTCAAAGGACAGACGCTGTCTGGGGAGTGTTGTCCAGCATGGGTGGGATGAATCACTCCATAGAGTTGTCTGTGTCTCTTCAATGGTCTAGAGATGAGTCTCGCTTCCCAGCTGAGATTTAGCATCAACATCTGAGAGTGAAGCTGAGTGGGACTGTCCACATCTTCCTTCCATAAACACATCCTTAAATGTATCAACATGGCTCAGTTCAGGAGGGAATCTCATGATTTCCCTTATACCTTCACATCACCTGTAAAAGGACCACTAACAAAATGAAACATCTAGTTTTCATCTCTAACCCCAACACTTGCCCTAAGTAATGCATTTCACCAAAGTGATGCTCAAAGCAAAAAAAAAAAAAACATTAGAGTGGCATTGAAAGCTTTTCTAGAAATTAGACCAACTCATCTGATTCACAGCTGCTCTTTGCTGAGAAGAATTACTGTTCCATTGTACATTGTAAGGGCGATTTTACTCTTGAAGTGTATTAGATATATTTTAAAAGTAAGGAAACTGAAAAATTAAAGAAATTTTCAGGAAATCAAGTTCTTTTTCATAATTCATTGTTTAGAAGAGCCTTTTTTCCCCCCTTTAAGCTGCATAGCAGTAATTTAAAGTACCAAACATTGCCATCATTCAGTTATTTTGTTATTAGAATGTACACATATAAATGGGGAAGGCTTTGTAGGTGAGACATCAAGGTGAGATCTTGTACTACAGATTTGAGTAGAGTTATGAACTCTGAGGAAAACAGGCTCTTTTTTTAATTAAGGCCAGGAGAGATTTCAGAAAGTATTTCCAAGTACTTGTTCTTAGCAAATTTTAAGTTGAAAAAAAATCCCCTTGAAATAAGTCCTTTCAAGTCTCTCACTCTGATTTTGTAATTTCATTATTACTAATTTTACATCCAGTGTCATATCCATGTAATAGTACCATTATGCTATAATGTGTCAGAGAATGTAGACATAAAATATTTTTCTTGATTGAAACAAGGTGTTTTTGTTTTAAAAAAAATATTTAGTGCTGGCAGTGTCAAAATGTGACAATTCTGCATTAATGAAATGAAATATTTATATGGTTCTGAACAGCATTTCTCCTAAATTAATATTGTTTTCATATGACACCTTGAATTTTTATGTTCATCACTGGTTTAAAACAGCTCCTGGGACTTAGGTGACACTTGTCTCCCCTGATGAGGACATCTGCTTTCTGGAGACTTGGTCTGTGTAGTCAATAAATTCCCCAGCTGAATTCAGCTAATCTTAAAGAAAATCATTCTAACATGTCAAGCAAATCTATTCTAAAACTACCTGTTACTATCCATTGGTAATTTTTATTATTGATAGATAAATATTGAAATCAGATGCATCCAGAACAATCTACTGCAGGTAAACGTACATTCATTTTTATTTTTACCTGTCTTGCTTTTGTCATTGTGTCTTTAAAGATGCCTTGCCTTTGTCATATCTTCTGGAGTATTAGATGCTACTGAGTTGAAACTCAGTGATCACTATTTACTCACTGAGTATAAGCTTTTCTTAAACCATATCCCACCAAGCCAATTTTGATGAACTCACCAGCAAAGAAACACGTTCATAGACATGATATTTCTCTCTAGGATAGAAGCAATCTTGTTTTCCCTTCACAGAGGTTTAAGCAAACTCATTTTGCCGTGATCGGAGCAGACTAAAAGCATGTAAGGGGACAATTAAAGAGCAACTGTTGACCGGCTGTAAAGCCAGGAGCTGCCAGAATTTAACTGCATTTGATTTTGTGCCCATAGCACAATTTTTCTACGTAGACAGGCCTACGCTCATCTTGTGGAAGACTCATTTTCTTCCTTGACTTCCCCACTGCGCACAGCATAACATAGTCATGACGGGTCTGATTCACATGCACTGAAATCTTCCTATGGATTTCAACAGGCTGTTGACCCAGCCTGAAATGGCTCCCATATGTGATGGGAACCAGAGCTGAACACAGCTCTCCTCCGTTGCAGCTCTGTACCTTGCCCAAGACCTCCCTTCCTTTCCTATTGTCTGAAGAAGGGTTTCAAACAATCATTTGAAGAGTCTCCTCAGACCACTGGAAACAATAAATAATAATAATATAAAAAGCTCCTTGTGAAACAGGCCTCCCAGCTGAACTCTGAGAGATGGCCTGAAATGCAGGAGTTTCCTACGCGATACAGGAGATTTGGCAGCAGGAGTGGAATTATATCTCATTCCAGACAGTGAAAATAACCAAAACCATGAGGTTTTTCATGGAACAAATGGAAACCATGTGACCCGTCACAATGGAAAAAGTGTAGCAGCTTTCAGCTCCCTAAGCCCTGACACTTCTTTTTGATTTAACCACAATAATCTAAGTGGAAAATGAATAAATGTCAAGGGTTGGTTTTTTGGGTTTTTTTTTTTTTTTTTTTTTTTTCAATAAATCTGTGCACGAGTGAGAATAGGAACCAGAATAAAAGCTTTTAATGGCATAAAGTTTGTATGTTTGGATCCCTGACAACATTTTCTTTCACTTATTTTTTGTTATTATTGTTAGGCCTAGTTGTACAATTTCAAAAAACAAAATGTTGTAAGACAGGAAACCTGCTAGCAGTTGCTAAGCCTAGAGTGAAAGCTCAATTCATAACAAGACGACCTGAATCAATATACGTCTATCTATTTTAATGAGTTGAAAAAATATTTTATGAGATTTGCCCAGTGCTGGCTTGTGCAAGATTTTTGCATGTTGAAATGAAGTTGGTTGAGCACAAAATCTCAAACATATGCTAGCACCAGAAATTAAATGGGCAAAGTCTGTATGTCATACCTGTCTTTTGGGGGGAAATTAATGTCATACTGTCCAGAGTCAGCAGTAATGTGTGCAGCGTTATATACAGCTAACAGTCTAAGTGTGCAAGCAGGGGCTCAAGTACCCAGCTGTAACAGATTGCCTTCACTGTCCTTTATGTTTCCACTTGAAACGTAAAGAAAAAAAACCAAAACAACCTTATCATGAGTATTCACACCTGAGATGATCTCAGCCTGAAGCAATGAGGTAGTTGCTGACTGGGTGAATGTACTCCCCAGGGCTCAGAATGAGACCAACTTACCTAGCATCACATAACTGGAGAAAAAGACGACAGCATTGGATTCTTCATCTGATGCCACGACAAAGTTCATGTGATTAGTCCACAAATAAATCTGTCATGTTATGTACCTGACTGAATCAAAGCCTCAAGGAGGAATTAGATCACTTCACCTGATAATGATGCTGAAGGAATGATATCTTTTAGATAACCTCTCCTTAGACAAGAAAAAGTAATTTTTGCAACAGTGACACAGCAAGCATTAATGAAAATTTGTGACTTTGTAATTATATGGGAAAGAGACCTTTCTCTGAGGGTCTGTTCCTAGAGAGAAGGTACTGTCTGACATATATTTCTAGGGAAGGATAATACTCAGATAATGTAATAAAACTTATTTATCACTACATATCTTGCCTTGCTTATGACATGAACCTATCAAAGCTATAAAAACACTATGGTTATATTTATTTTACCTGCCAATGCTAGCTTATTAATTAAATCTGTTTGGCTTTGCTGAGCTGTGAATAGCCCTCCAAAGACTTATATTTGCTTTCTTCTGATGGCATATGCAAGATAACCCCACATGGACAAGTTTAAAGCCACATAAATTAAAAAGCTGTAACAGACACAGCCTCCTTGAGGTGGAGGAGAAAGCTCTGAAGTTCACCATACTCCAGCCTCTGTTCCCTGCCAAACAGTAAGCTGCCTTTACTGGAAAGGATCCCTGCCAGGTTCCTGCTGGCAGGGTTGCTGCTAAAAATGCTGCAGCCCAGGGTCTCTGTCACACGGATTGTATCCAGTATTTTCAGTCAGTATCTCATAGTACAAAGCCATGCTGGTGCCACCTGTCCTGACCTTTCTGGTGTCTTCTACAGGTGGATAGTCAATTCAAGGCAACCCATTGCTGATGGGGGAAACGTGAAGCTCAGAGGGTCCAGGTGAAACTGATGCATAGAAGCAACAGTGACCAGAAACAGGAAGGCAGATGATCAGCTGAAGCCTGATAAATGTAGGATCTAATGCTTTGCTGGTCATTTTTATAATTATTCAGTCACCTCATTTGACTAGCTACTGACTCATACCACTGTCCCTTCTCCATTGCTGTTTTACATGGTCGTTCTTTGATTTTTTTTTGAGCTTTTCATTCCTGGACTATCAACTTTTTCCCTTGCTTCATCTGCTACAGTCTTGTAATATTACCTGCTGACTAGTGAATTAAGGATGTCTGGTCCAGCATTTTTCAGGAAGACTGCTATGGTGTCCTGCCCTCCTAAGAATAGTCCAAACGGTTTTGCTGAGTACCTGTAACTAGAAAAGAAACAGGCCCTTGCGGTAAAATTATTTCACTGAAAGCAGAGCAGTGTAGTACTTTGATAATAACCTCTTGGTCAATATATGACCAAACATTAGCACCCAACTATGGCACCACATCATGTCATGAGTCTTTCAGGAACTGTAATGATGTGATTAACTTTAGCAGAGAGAAATCCTGCTTTCTTTAACCATCAACCTGCCATGAAGGGAGTTTTAGGTGCTAGATGAGGATGAACTTAAGGGAAAAACTTTAGGTTTGCATAAAGAAGAGGTGCTGGTGGGGTTCTTCCTTTACTCAGACTGGGAAAAGCTGGGAAGACAAAGAATCCTCCACAAGAGAAAGGAATTTTAGACAAAATATTTTCCCTATCACCTGGAGGACAATAAAACATCTGGAAAGAGTTACCAGCCAATTTGTGCAGGAACCCAACACAGGAATGAGATTTGGAGACCAGTCAAGGGCTCTGGGAAGTGATGGAGGAGTGATGAATAGGTAAATCAAGGTGAGATAAGTGACAAGGAGAAGCATACGAGGCAGAAAGCACATTGCCTCATTCTCCTCCCTATATGTCAGTGGTGGATTGGAATGACTTTTTCCCTCATCTTCCTTTGCCAGGTCCTGAGGATATGTTCAGTGTTAAAGGCCAACAGCATTCCCTTCAGGGGATGTTGCTGTAGGGTATAAAAGCAATTTATAGCCTTTATCAGTTTGCAGACACTCTAACATTTTGCTGTGGAGGTGAGGATCCCTGCATAGCACATTTACACCAAATGACAGCAGGCTTGGTCTCCTCTTCTGGCTATGTGCCACAGGTTCCTCAGCAGCACTCCGTAGACCTTCCTCAACCTTCCAGGAGTCTGAAGGTCAGAGGCTGGAAAAACGGTATACACACACTAGAGAGAGTAGAGCTGGGAAACACCTTTTACATACATACTTGCATGTTCTAAGATCTTAGCCAACAGAAATAAAATTGATGTAAACCAGGAGAGCTTCCTTGGCTTTGCAGACTGGGGTGAGGTGGGGGGTTGCAGTCTACGGCACCTGAGATCCACGTTCTGAAATGTCAGTGGAATAATTCTCACTTAACAAGCAGAAGATTTCTCTTAGATGATTTCCATAAAATACTCCCTTTTACATAAATTGGAGACAGACTTAGACAATTTAGAGGGGGGCTAGAGAGGAACTAGCTTCTCATCACTGCCTGTCAATGCAACCTATTCTCTAACAACCATGATCAGTCTAATTATCAGCCCTGGGATTTGCTCTTCAAATGCTTTACTATTGAAACTGATGGTTCTTGGAAGAAGGAAGACTTTGCCTTAACAAAGAGATATCGAGATTTTGTTCCAGATGCCAAGGTTTGTCATAACTCCTAACAGTTAGTAGCGGAGCAAAAAAGCTTTGACTCCTGGCCCTCATTTATGTCCTGAGCCATGATTTTTGACCCTGATGGGTGTTCTTAAAGAAATGAGTGCATTTCCTATGGTCACAGCCACTACCTTTTTGGAACTTTTGTTGTGCAGTCCAAATCCCAGTTGTAAATTCAAGAGAGTTCTTGCAAATCTATGGCATGTACCAGCCACTACAGTGCATATAGTTGGGGCTGGGTCACTTCATGGAGCTCCAAAGCAGCAAAAGTAGCTTTTTTGTTTGATTGCTCATCTTACTTCAAAGGCAACCAAATGGCTCGTAAGTACTTATGTCAGAGGTGAAGTCTGGTTGTTGAGTATTGGGCAAACCAAGATTTTCTCTGTCCCTCAAACAGCACTTTCAAAACATGTAACATCTGGATAGTCCAATAGGTAGAGGGGAAGCTCCAGCTCCTTGTAAGTTAAGACAGAGCTGTATATCCTAACTTCGCTCATTGTGAAACGTTAGGAGAGAAAGCAAGTAGCAAGCTGCTCTCCCTGAAGAGAGACACGCAGCAGCCAAATAAAAGATCAACCTTTAAAGTGTCACAAATAAATACAATGTATTCAATAGCCTGTCTTCTGCTTATACCAGGTCCAGCTTTCTGCCACATTTTCACGGAAGTCAATGGGAAAGAAAACATCCATTGACTGGACTAGCAAGACCAAATGTCACCTTCATTTCTAAATGCTTAATTATTGCCATTGTGTCAAGTGAAGCTTTATCTCTGCCATGCTACTCTCCATATAAATTGCACTTCATTCACATTCAGATTAGGAAGAATTCAGCATGAACTTCTAATATAGATCCAGTGCTTGAGTGGGGGACAAAGATTTATGTAGAATTCACTGGCCTAAATTGCTTCCTAAGTGTCCTCAGGATTGTCCGACTGGATCAGACCCAGACCATTTGGCCAATACTTGTACCCAACCTGGGTGCTACTGGATTTAGAGGAAAGCTCAAGCCTAAATTTTTTGGTAGGTATATGTGATAACTCTCCCTCTGTGACTATTTTATGAAAAACACTTATTTGTCAGAACACTTGTTAGAAATTTTCCTCATTTTAACTCAGGTTGTAACAATTCATTCTTTCTAATTTAAGGAAGTTCTTAGATGAATATATGTGGAATTCATCAAGACGACAGTCATCGGGTGGACAGGCAAAAGTGACCTAAACCACTGTCCATGAAAATCTTATCCTTATGACTAATAGAAGCTGGCTTTATGTTCTCAAATGTCTTCACCAGGCTTGGATCAGAAGCTTTCTCCTGGAGAGCATATTGCAGCCTGCTCCCAGAAATCGTGACTCAGGAAAAATGTCCCTCTTTCTATCCAGTACCTGTTTGTGGCCACAGCCACCACAGGCGCAGAGGCTCACGTGGCCCTGATGCAGAATGGGTGCGTTTCCCAGGGCCATTAACATGCTGCTGGCTTGTGGAGAAGTGACACAAAGTGTAAACAGCAGCCTCCATCACGGCAAAATGAAAAACGAATGTGTTGCCCAGCGCACCCTTCACTTCAAAGAGCCAAGACCTGAAGAATACCAGACTCCAGGACAGCCTGCTTTCAACTCCAGCATAAAAACATAATTAGCACGTTAAACTGTTACATAAACATGTTTGCATTGTTATTTACTGAGTATCACAGGAATGCTTTGTAACACTTAATCAACTCAAGAGAGTGAGGAGAGGGAGGAAATGGCTTTGCAGGGAATAATGAAAGACAAAGATTCCAGATCAAACTTCTTGGAGCTTGGGGGGGGGGGGGGGGGGGGGCACGGAACACACACAGATGGACACGGGACACAGGGATGGGACACGGGGGACAAGGGATGGGACATGGGACACAACAACCAAAAAAACCCCAGAGACAACAATCAAAAATATCCCTCCAAAAACCCATAGAAAAAAAAATGCAACCCCCAAAACAAGTGTCTAGAAATGAAATTTGACAACCTTCTAATTCATGTATATCATTTGTTTGGAATTACTTCTACATTTTAGTTATTATATTTTAATTATTATTTGAAGGAAGGGATTACCAAGCTCTTGTTTTCAGGTCATAAATGTGAATCATGAAGGGGTCTGGCTTTTCAGGCAGAAAGCGTATCATATGGATGTCTGAAAAGAAATTTCTTTGTCAGGACTATTTGTTGGAAGGCTGTAAAATTCCTGACAGTAAAGACCATATAAAATCATGGTTTATCTCAGTGAGAAAGAGTATTTGGGCATGATCCTGAAAGCAAGGCAAAAAAAAAGGAGTATTATTTTGCAAAAGGAGATTTGTTTACAAAATTATGGGCAGATGACAGGCAAGAGCCTTGAATAACATGTCAACCAAAGCCTACAAGGGCTGTTTTCATTTAGAGGAAGAAAATTACTAAACCAAGGCTTTTTTTCAATCAAATTTAATGAAAACTATTTTAAACACCCATTTTAGATCAAGGTGAAATTTTAAAGATGGTTGCCTCCACAATACCCTATTGCCGAGAACTAAGGTGAGGCGAGATTATTCCCAACTGTGACATCTCCAAGATCTTCCTATCATCTCCCCAAGGCCATTCCACAATTTCTGTCCTCAGCAGTTGTTCC
This sequence comes from Falco punctatus, assembly GCF_963210335.1. Taxonomy (NCBI): domain Eukaryota; kingdom Metazoa; phylum Chordata; class Aves; order Falconiformes; family Falconidae; genus Falco; species Falco punctatus. The sequence goes on along the minus strand of NC_137583.1, from coordinate 53,260,344 downwards.
TGGAAGCACAAAGGGACACTCTAGAGCTTGAAGGAAATGATCTTAGAAATTATCTTTTTTTCTGGTTCACTTGTGGAAGACAGTGGTGGCAATATGTCTCCACTTCCTGTCAGGACCACTTCTCCCCCATTGCAGTACAGCACAAAGCATTCAAAGGGTCAGGGAGGTGAGACGATTTGAGCAAAGGAGATCATTTTGGTAGGTAGATCTTTTTGTGAGAAGCACTTTACCCTTGTCAACCTGCCTCGGATCTCTCTCTTAACCTACTTGGTGTCTTTCAACACATCGTGGAGCAGATTTGCCTTACCATGGCATTATATTGGTAGGGTGGCTGATCTCCTGGTGAGATACTAAACTGCAGTACAAGAAATACAGAAACTCAAACCTGAGATTAGTGTGGGCCTTTCATATTGTTTCTGCCACTGGAAACACCAGAGAGATTCACTTAGGAATTCTGCACCAGCCTAGAAAGGAGGTGGAGAAAAATTTCTACCTCTGGTTTGACTTGAAGACCTGGGACTGTGTCAGAGGTGGGCTGGCTCAGCATATAGCCCTGCAGGTAGGATCTAGCCATCCACCCTCATGCAGGATTATGGAAGGTTGTCTTTGCTGCAATTTCCCATGTGTTTCAGAGACACTGACAGTGCAGACTGCACTGCATCATGAAGACTACAGTAAACCTGTCCTAAAAACTATCTTTTGCCTAAGAAGAGAGTCAACTTGGCCACAGTAAGGTCAGAGACCACCCTTTGGAACTTACGAGAATCACATGCCCAAACAGAGAAGGTACGTTGACGTATCCTGTCTGAGAGTCATTGGGAAGGAGGATTCCCAAGTTCTGCTTCTAGTACGCCTAATGGACCATCTGAATATGAGGAAGAGCTTTACTTTGAGGGTGATGGAGCCCTGACACAGGCTTCCCAGAAAGGCTGCAGGGTCTACTTCTCTGGAGACATCAAAATTCTACCAGGATGCAGCTCTGTGCAGCCTGCTCAAGGAGACCTGCTTTAGCAGGGGGTTGGACTAGGTGATCCCCAGAAGTACCTTCCAACCCCTGCCATGCTCTGATTCTATGATTCTGTGAATTGTGGTGAAAAAATAACTTGATCGTTCAAATCTGTGTATGGTCGGTCTTCTATTCCAGGCACAGAGATTAATTTTTCTATGAAAGGTACACAAATCAAAAGTTGAAAATAGATTCCTATGTGACTAGAAAGAAAATTCACATGCTCTTTTCAGAGCACACATGGCAAGAACATACCAAAGTCCTGTCATACAATGAGCGTGTACAAGCTACTTCCAACTGAACATATCCCAAGATCTTAAGAAGCTGACAAAGTCTATGAACAGATTCTTACCTGGGCTTTTTGGACTGACACCTCTGGCGGAAATACACTTAGCTCTCACAGCTTGACTGATGTGTATTCCACAGATAGCTCAGGTCTGGGGGGTTGCCTGTTGCCGTGGGCAGAGCTGAGCTTTTAAGCTCGGAGTCTGGTCACCCCATTCCCCTCTGTGGGAACTGTCCTGCTCTGCCTTTGCTCTCACCCTCAGATTAAGAGCCAGTAGGTATGAAGACTTGTTCTCCTTCCACCCATTTGCTGCTGGTCACCCAGGTGACCATTCATCCTTCTGTCCACACACCTGATAGTGATCTAATTTTGCAGCGGTTACAATAACACAACATCCTCCAAATACACACATATGTACATGCACGCATGCACGGATGCCTTTGAAGTCCTCTAGGCTTGACACAGAGCATGAGGCTGATTTCTTCTGTGTGTTTTGGTTTGGGTTTGCTGCTACTATTTTGTTTAAACATACCTTTTCTGGGGACTATGTTCTTTGTTAGTCCCGTGGGGAGGGGCATTTGTTTTTTTATTCCTTCCCCAGCATTTTTTTTTCTCCAGACACTCCCCTGATATGACATTTGCACATGACCAAAGCAGAAATAAATGATTAACATTTTTTTTCCCTCCCCCCCTCCCCTTTCTTGGAGCTGGATGAAGGCAAGGCTGTAAGAACACAGCATGCTTTCCTACAGCAATCATGCAAAAGCCATTACAGAGTTGCCCTTAACTTGTACCATATTCCCAGTCAGCCCTAATAAAGAAGACATACGAAATACGTACGTGCCACCAGATTCCTGTATGGAATCAATCCCTTCTGTGTTGCTAAAACAGTAAAGGAGATTTGTTGTTGAAGGAATGTGCATTTTGAAAAAAAGGCCCCTAGATACACCAGGGGCCTAATACCTGCAAAGAGACAAACTTAGACTAGTCAAAAGCTTGGCTTTTCAGAAGCGCTGCCCTGATTTTATAGAGTTGTTGGTCATTACAGTAGTATATGAAGATCTCAGCAAACTACAAGCTTGAAAATGGTATGTGCTTTAAATAAATATTCATGAAAGATATTCTTGACATGGAAACCTTGTAGCCTGGGTGGACAAGCTGCCCAAAGGAGGAAGTAAACTCAGGTTCAAGGTGAGGAGCGGGGGTACTGTGAAATGAAAGGTAGAACTAATTTCAACTCACTTTATCTGCACAAAAGTTATATGCCAAATTTATCTGTGTAGCTGCCCCTTAAAATCATTGTAGAATAATAAATACATCTCAGGATAGGCAATAACCCCCCTCTCTCTTTGCTTTCAAAGTCAAGCAGGATAATTGAAGTTCAAATAGCTGAAATCCGGTGAAAACAATTGCATACTTATAGATATCTCTGATGTTCTATAGGCCATGCAACAGAGCCAAGGTCTATTCCTAGGCTTTTTGAGATCCTGCTCAATATCATAATCACAATGTCATCTTCTCTCAGTATCTCTGGAAATCTTCATGTTAATATTCAACAAAAATCAATACTATTATGTTAAATCCTAAACCTCTATCTATAGTCAAATTAAGAAGTTTGTCCTTGCTGACTTACCAAGGATTTAATTTACCTGTATAATTTGTATCTTGTCAGAATATATTTCCATGAAATTTATGAGGGTTTTCTCAGAACTACAGCGGTCTTCCCTCAGGTTTGCTTTTCCTTGTTTGGTTTTTATTTTTCTTTTTTTTTCATTTAGGGAATGACTTTCTGATATTTAGTGGTGGTATATCATAGAATTATAGAATGGTTTGGGTTGGAAGGGACCTTTAAAGGCCATCCAGTCCAACCCTCTTGCAGTGAGCAAGGACATCTTCAGCTAGATCAGGTTGCTCAGAGCCCCATCCAACCTGACCTTGAATACTTCCAGGGATGGGGCATCTACCACCACTCTGGGCAACCTCTTCCTATGTCTTACTACCCTGATTGTAAAAAAACTTCTTCCTTATAGCTCATCTGAATGTACCCTTTTTTAGTTTAAAACCATTTCCCCTTGTCTTATTGCTACAGGTCTTGGTAAAGTCCATCTTCTTTATAAGCCCTCTTTAATTATTGAAAGTTCACAATAAAAAAACCCAACTCTCTCAGTCTCTCCTCACAGGAGAGGTGCTCCAGCCCTGTGATCACCTATGTAGCCCTCCTCTGCCCCCACTCCAACAGCTCCGTGTCCTTCTGATGCTGACACAGAGCTGGATGATCTGTGGGGAGGGTCTCATGAGAGCAGAGCAGAGGGGGACAATCCCCTCCTATGGCCTGCTGGCCATGCTTCTTGTGATGCAGCCCAAGATGTGGATGACTTTCTGGGCTGCAAGTGCACACTGCTGGCTCATGTGCAGCTTCTCATCCAGCAGCACCCTGAAGTCCTTCCCATAGTCCACAGTATAAACTGAGAAAAGTCAAACTATTTGACTCTCAGCAGTGGCTATTTACATCACCTGAAAGCATACTACAAAAGTCACAGACAGCTATAACTGACTAACTTAATGGGATGTTTCTGTGGAAGGAGCTACTGGCAGGGAAGGAGAAGTCATGGGATGTCACAGCACTCTCCAAACTATCAAACTGCAACAAGGTCATTTACCATCTCATACCAACACACTTTTCATACAGTCCCTCTGCTGCCTTCTCCTCATCCCAGGCATGTGTTCTCTCTTGCTTCTTCCTCAGCTGCTCTCTTCATTGGCTCTCAACCCCTTAACTTAACCAGCCACACTTGCACCTTATCTACATCGGCCAACCAGCCACCCCTGAAGCCAACCCATAGTTGTATATTATCAATGTTAATTAACCCAGCTTCATTCCTCTACAACGGGATGCCTCAGAATTACAAGTGGTTGTGTGACTCTACAAGAAACGTTTTAGGAAGAACATCCCAGATATGCACCACAGGATGCATCTGACACATTAGATCATGTGGGAAAGTGAGTCGTTAGTTGTGACATTTAGATTTGGAAAAGTAAGAAAGATCCAGCATTGACTAACTGTCAACAGAATACTTAGTAACCATTGCTATTAAGTCAACCCTGCTCCCCCATCCCAGAGTAAGAGGCTATCTGAAATAGGTACAGGGGGGAAAAAAAAAGGCTGCAATGAGGTATGGGACCGTAAGGTTATTTTCATTTTCCTTTCTAAGCTAACTGGCAAAACGTTTTCCTAAGTTCTGTCAATCACATCTTTCTGGTTAGCTACATATCCGGTGGTCTCTGAGATGAGCAGTAACGGAAATTCCCAGTTGGATTTAAGAGTTTCCAATTGGAACTTTGAGTTGGAATGGACCGTTTCTTTTGCATTTTTGGGGAGGTAAAGACAGGTGTTTTATATAAACTTTTGTTTTCCAGAAACATTAGTAGTATCATTGACATGTTGGTTGAAGATTGTTGAAAAAACTGAAGAGCATAGGCCATGGTGGACAGCACAGACCTCAATTCTTATATAACCTGCATTTGGTTATACAGCCACATACATTTGTAAATTCTTGTCGGTTAGAATTCTCATCTTCCCAAAACTACAGAAAGAAGGATATACACAAAATTCCTTCATGAAGAAACCTTCTTTGGTCTGGAGCTCCTTTTTTTTTTAGGGTAAACAACTGTCTTTGCCAGTCTGGCTCTCCTGATTAGTCTGGTTCAGCTGTAAACAATTCCAGCCATGTGATGGAGAGACTAAATGCACAAAGCATAAAGTCACTTGTGGACTAAAACTGAGTGACATTCCCTTCCAATTAGTGGCCTAGGAGAATGATGCTCCTAGTTAATAATGATACAAAGGATTTTCAGTTCCATTCTCACACACTGTAGTGATGAGGAACAAAGAAAAGTGGATGGCACATCTTATATGAGAACAGTATTTTTCTGAAGTAAAATGGGTTTCAGATTTTCTCTGGAAAGTGTCACAGAATATCTATCTATCTATGTAGATATAGATATAAATATAAATGGTTGAAATTAAAGCTTTAAAATCCTGAAGGCAGATACGGTGAGATTTTCTTATTCACTGTGCTATGCTTCTGCCTTTCTGTTCTGCAGAGCTTCATTCTCATCAACATCTGGTAACAACATTGTTCCTGGAAGCCAGGCTTGTGCATATTCTTCCTTCTAGTTCAAACATTCTGGCTTTTGATATTAAAATTAACCCCAAATTTGTTCATATGTTCCTAAAGGGAAAATATCTCTTAATCAGCCGGGCAAATTGCTTTCATGTAATCACAATTAATTGTTCTTGGAATGTTTTTCAAATAAATAGTTTATTCAAAAGAAAAGGCAAATAGAATCAGGAAGAGGGGGAAAGCTAGAGGACAGGGATGGAAAATGGCTCTTTGTAGAAGTGAGTTATTTTTGTCAAGACCTGAAGCCACAAAAGCATGGCTAACGCGTGAGTTTTGATAGCTAGGGTAAAGAACAAAGTCACTGAAGACGATATGGGAGCAGACTCAGCGGTAGATTTTAGCCCATTGCTGGGGAGCATGAGGGACTGTGCATGTATGGATGATGCTAGGAAAGCTCAGCTGAGCTAGATTTGAGACTTTCAATGGGTGTCGGGGCTGGGTAGAGCACTTCATCCCACATTAATAATGAAAGGATGAACAAGGAAAAATTTTGCCTGTTTCTGTGTGGAATGGGTGATTTAGTGGCAGCTAACTTTAGACACAGATAAAGCTGTTATACTCATCTTCCTTGCCTTATTCTTCCAACAGGTCTCCCAGGTCTCTATGACTAGTGGTGGGATTCAGGGAGGAGAGCTACCCAGCAGTGGATCAAGCTAAAGTCAAGGATTACTTGGAGGAACTTCCTATACAAGTCCATAGGCTGTGTCATAGGGTACTGAGAGAACTTCCGTCCTTGAATGCATGTTAATATCTCTGAAAGGTTATGGAGAACCCCTTGGAGGTGAGGTCCCTGACACCTGGAGAAAGACAAATGTTGCACCTATCTTCCAACCAGGGCAAAAGGATGATCTGAGGAACTCCAGGCCACTTAGTCTCACTTTGGTCCCAGGAAAAATCATGGAGCAAGTCTTCTTGTAAGATCTCTGGGCTCATTGGGAACAGTCAGAATAGATTTACCAGAGGTAAATCATGACCAGCCTCATTGCCTTCTAAGATTAAATGACTGGATTTCTGGATAAGAGGAGTGCAAGCGGTGACATTTATTTCAGCTTTAGCAAGGCTTTCAATATGGTACCCCACAAGAAAGAAGCTAGATCCATGTTCTCCAGAGTGGTGCATGACTGGAGGATGAGAAGCAACAGGGTAAGCTGAAAGAAGAGCTGTTCAGACTGGAGCAACCTCTACAGATAAGGAGAAACTTCTTCCCAATGACAGCAGCCAAGTAGGAGTGGGTTGCCCAGACAGTGTCCATCCTTAGAGGTTTTTAAGACCTGTATAGAGGAAAATAAAGCCCTGAGCAACTTGGTCTGACAGCATTGCAGACCCAGTTGGGCAGGAGGTAGGACTAGATACCTCCTGAGGTCCATTCCAACCTGTACCATCCTATGATACTATGTGGCCATGAATTGGAATTATTCTGGTAGAACTATGTTTCATTGGAAAATATCAGTCCGTTAAATCTGCAAGCAAAGCAAGCATGAAGCAAGCAAATAAGAAAAGGTCTCTGGTGAACAGAAACCTGCTTTTTCCTACCCGTAGCAAATTCTTGTTGTAGGAAAAAGTAGCAGGTTTGCATTCGTTATTACTTTGGAGATTCATTATGAACTTGGTAAGTCCCTCAGAAATGCAAGTCCTGTTGTGTTAGGTTTTGTACCACTGTAAATTTTATGTCTGACAGTTCTTGTTTTCTAATTCTACAGGAACAACAGAAGATGATGCAGAAGAGACAGATTTTTCCCGAGGCCGTGCAGTCAAGCAATATTAAAGATACTATCCCAAATGAGTTCATCCCACATCATTTTCAAAAAAAGCCTGTGATTAAATTTGTTGAAAGCATTATCCAGCCTACTCCCGACAAACACCTAAAGAGGTGGCCCCTTTAGGTTTGAAGTTGATGGAAACCTGTGGAAAGAGTAGGTTAGCCTTAGGACCTCAGTAGGATGGAGTTAAAGAACCCTTCCTCTGAAGGAACCTAACTGGCCTGCTTGAGCAAGGGTGGTTGTCCAGATGACCTCCAGAGGTCCCTTCCAACCTCAACCATTCTGTGATCCCATGATAACATGAAAGAGTTTAGCCCCTTGATTGCTTTTGTTACACAAAGTTGGTTTTGATTGTTCAGTAAATACAATCCAAACAGCTGTTTCTTGCTCTAGTAATGGTCACTGCACTTTGATCCTGGAACAAACCAGAAACCACAGAGAAGGGAAGAAAAACATTAAGTGTTCTGATTAAGATTTGGGACAAGGAAAGATTATTTTTTTTAATTGTTGTGGGTTTTGGTTTTGGGTTTTTTTTGTGTCCCCCCCCCCCCAAAGCATACATATTTTCTTAGTTCATGAGTCGTGGAACCTAGGCCTGAGATGCTCAGTTTGAGTATCTGTCATAGTGGGCAGCTCCTCCAGGGAGATATGGAGTTGTTTCTCCTGTGTGTGATCTAGATTTGCACAGGGGTGTATGGCATCTTGTCTGCAGAATGTTAAAGTACTGTTAACAGTCATATTCAGCCCCATCAGATCTCTTAGTGTTCGTACACATCATTGCAAATTTAAGTGTAGAGGAACATTTCCTTGGTTTGCAACCAATGCTCAGTAAACAAAGATAACTATGCACTGCACATATAAGCCACACACCTCCACAAACCACTGGGGATGCTGTCCATACCCTCACACCAGGCTCATGTTGCCCCTGCTAGCGGCAGCGTGCATCTTTCTCATCAGCTGCTAACCCATTGCAATCCAAATGTTCTTAAATATTTGACATAATGTGGATCATTGTGAATGGCGAGGATTTGAAGGTACTCACAGCTTTAGCTTGCTGGTCAGGAGGTGTCAGTTGCCTTTAGCAGGGGAAGGTGATACTAATGGTGACATTTGCTCCCAGGGCAGATGGATCTGGAAGGTGTGTGAACACGGTCCCAGTCTTTTGGTCTGACTGAGGTGTTCAGGACCACCAGCAGTTTGTTGGGAGAACAAAATTTTCTGCTGTACAGCAGAGTGAAAGAAGTTACTTGCACCATCTGAAAAAGGTCTTCAGCTGGACTGGAAGTCATAATCTGGGTTGGTGCTACAATCTGCTGAGTTTCACCCTGCATGATCTCACTGTATAAGCTGTGATTTATCTTCCAAAATTCATAGCTCCTCTACTGCCACATCATATTGCAGACATACCTAATTAGTTTGCTGCTGCTATTCAACTTTCAAGATTTCTTTTTTGGCATTGCAGAAGTGTGTTTTGGATGGGAACTGAGTGACATTTTTGATGAGCAATAAATCTGTTAAAATTCAGCATCTGAGACGCGTAGGAGGGGACAAAATGTATTTGTGAAATTAATTTCAAATTTGGCAAAATGTTTCAGACAAGAAAAGGAGAGACATTTCAAAACTGTTCACTTCCATATTTTGGGTAGAAAACATTTAGAGTTTTCATAGTGCCTGGCATCCAGTCTATAAAATGTCTTTAATCTTAGATGGGTAAAAATACTTAAAACTGCCTGTGTAAGCCACAAACAAATCTGAGTGTTTAGTTTTAAATGCTCCTACTTGAAAACCTGTAATAATTCTGCCTTGATTTTACCAAAACCCCCATGTTTTAACTTTTTGGGTACCCTATTTAGCTTCAGTTCTGATATTTTCTCCTTTGCAAGGACTGGTGGTCTAAAATAAATTCAATATTCTGTTTGTTTATTTGCATTCTTTCTTTTTTCTCTTTATTTATTTTTTTTTTTAATTTTCTTCCCCATCAGCTCTGTGGGGTGTTTCCCTCAACCTATGCCCTGTCCTGTAAGAGACCTCTATATTGATCCAGGCTTCCTTCTTTAGCTCACAGCTGTGCAGAACCCCCAGAACCCCCAGCCTGGCCCAGGTAGCAGCAGAGCTGTGTCAGCACAGGGATCTTTAGTCTCCTGAAAGGAGTAAGGTGTCATTTCTCGAGGTCACTCACTGCACCCTCACTACTCGCTGCAGCTTTGTCAGGCCTGCTGGGACCTATTTTTTTTTCTGTACAGCTTGGATCAACTTTTAAGAGTCAACCATGTCTATATTTAGGATGTTGTTAAATGAAATGGCTGGGAAAATCTAACAGCTCACCACCACTTCTCTCTTCTCTTCTTTTCCCACACACACCTTTTTCCTTCTCAGCCGTAAACTCTTCCTTCCTTTTTTTTCATGGGCTTAGACATTCAACTGACCCCTCCGCAAGCTAATACAGTTCACTGAAATATTTGAAAATCATCCTTCTTCTTCCTTCCTTTCCTTCCTTCCTTTCCTTCCTTTCCTTCCTTCCTTTCCTTCCTTCCTTTCCTTCCTTCCTTCCCTTCCTTCCTTTCCTTCCTTCCTTCCTTTCCTTCCTTCCTTCCTTTCCTTCCTTCCTTCCTTCCTTTCCTTCCTTCCTTCCCTTCCTTCCTTTCCTTCCTTCCTTCCTTTCCTTCCTTCCTTTCCTTCCTTCCTTTCCTTCCTTCCTTTCCTTCCTTCCTTTCCTTCCTTCCTTTCCTTCCTTCCTTCCTTTCTTTCCTTCCTTCCTTCCTTTCCTTCCTTCCTTCCTTTCCTTCCTTCCTTTCCTTCCTTCCTTTCCTTCCTTCCTTCCTTTCCTTCCTTCCTTCCTTCCTTTCCTTCCTTCCTTCCTTTCCTTCCTTTCCTTCCTTCCTTCCCGCCTGCCTCCCTTTCCCTTTTCCCTTTTCCCCTTTTTCCCTTTTTCCTTGTTGAGTCAGATGTTGGCCCCCTCTTAATCTGCTTGCTGAGGGTTTAAATCAGTGACAAAGTTAGCATAAAGGAGGCATGAGTCCAAATGGCCAGGGTGGCGAAGTTGTAGGAGGAATGAGGGAGACAGGAATGGCAGGAAGGGTTGGGTCACAATGAGCTGTTAGGAAATATCAATAGCTGTGTCTAACTCATTCTTAACTGTCATTAGGGTTCAGAGTTAGCATCTCATTAACAAATCTATATATATCATCTCATCAAGGGGCCCACTACACTATGTCTGTTGTGTTTTCAGCCTTACATTACACATTTTTATCTCCACCCCACTCTACTAATGGCTTTCTCTTGGAGCTAAAAAGACAAGAGGTTAGTGTTCTACTTTACTAGTTGAAGAACTTAGAAATGAATAGAGTCAATAAACTTTTTTACATCTTTCTAAAACATGTCTTAAATAGTATTTTTTGAGGTGAAAATGTGCGGTACACCACTTAGTGCCACTGTAAGAAGGCATAAAGAGTTTACTGGCATGTCTTCATGAATGACTAATGCCACCAGACAGAATTCATCCACATAATGATGAAATTATCTGTATCACCCTGTCTTGTTGCTGTTGCATCAGCATTCGTTAAAAGAATGAGTCATAGGATTTAGGATCCACAAGCCAGCTCTTCTTTATTCTGTGAAGTCGTCTCTATTGCTGTTAATGTCCTATGTGCCTCCATACATGCTGAGCTCCAGGCTGATCAAGGAATGTAAGAGTCCCTGTGTCTCCTTACAGCATTATATACCAGTTTAGACCCATAGGGGTTAATGCTGCATTTTTTGCAGACTGTAGTACCCAGACAGGCTGCTGATAGAAGGAGATTTGTTTAAAATGAACAGTTGGAGAATTCAAGACCTGATGCCCTAAGTCTACAGTCTGGACAATGACCACTTTATGTACTTTGCAGGTCTCCTACAACCAGCTTCCATGTCCTGTTCCTTACCATCTCCTGTCTCTTCACTTGGGTATGTACCATCACTATTTATAAATTAATGTCTCAGCTTAATGAATATTCATTCAGTTCTGGGTCCCATGTGCTGGACATGGCTCAATATCCTATTTTGGGTTTTGCTGCAGCTGAGATTACAGAGGGAAGAAGGGTCATGCTGCCTTATGGCTTCTCCTGTTGAAAGGAAAGCCAGTGTCTCCAATTTGGCTTAGTGCTGTGACCTCCCTCTACCTGCTAATTGATCTATCAGGGCTGCAACACCCTCATCCTATGGCATCTCCACCCACTGGGAGAACAAGAAATGGAGTGGTTCACCAAGAGCCTCCCTGAGGGGAACATGGTTTCACACAAGCCTTAGTGCTGGGGCTGAGCAAATGCTCAGGACCACCCAGGCCAACAAGAGGGAGAGATCAAGGCAGCCAAAGAGAACAACCATAGCAGAAGCGGTGCTTAGTGGCTCTGTGGTAGGACTATCTCACTGAGGGCTGCAGATCAAGCCTATCATTGAAGTATTTGCACAATTTATACATGAGAAATAAAGCCCTCAGGCCTTGCATGTAAAATTATTCACACAAATCTCAATGGCCAGCCAGGTTGCTGCATTGGGATGCTGACTTCTGGTAGATAACAATCCTGGCTGGTGTACAGCCCTTGAGAGACACTAGAAGACCTGGCATGTACAACTGAAAAGGGAGACTACAATATATGGGCTGGATGTCTTACAGAATGGTCAGGGAGGGTCCCTCATCCCAATTACTCCTGCCCCTGTACAACACACACATCTTCTTGTCCTCTTTTGCAGTCTGTTTTACTACAGGTATTGTTAGTGTTACTTGAGCCAACCCATGAACAAGAGAACACCCCCCCCAGATATTGTCCAGAATATCCAGCGTCTCAGGCTGCCATTGTGTGGCATGAGCACTAAGGAAAGATTCTGAAAGCGAATGGGAAGAAAAAGGGATGAAGGGGCTATAATTTTTTCATTGAAAATTCCCACCCAGTATTCCCAAGATCAGATTGCCACTTTGATGATTGAAGAAGAGGACGCATCCAAAACCTCAGCTATCACCAGAGTCTTTAGCCTACCCACCCTCAAGATGTATTTTCTAGGGCAACATAGAAATGCTCAGCATGAAAAGGATGTGCTGGGGATTATGGCAAGAGGAGGCACTTCACAGAATCTAAGAATCTAAGACAGGGTCATAGACTGTCACTTAACTCCATTGCCTCAGTTTCCCCATTGGTGAAGTGGAGGCCATCATCCTTCAAAGCTCACTTTCCCAAAAGGGACTGGAAAGACTTAGGGCTGGTCTCTTCTGGGCCTAGAAAGGAGAAAGAGCTTTTAATATTCAGAGTGGGCAGCACCCAGGCAGCATCCTAGTGTGATGGACAGTGTGCATTTCCAGTCTCCCCCTCCACCTGGCCTAAGGAAGAGACACATCTCCTGTAGTTCCACCTGGGAAGACACAGCTCAGATTTCACTTGTGCCTGTAGATCAAGACACAGAATCATTGACTCACAGAATCATTTAGGTTGGAAAAGACCTTTAAGATCATCGAGTCCAACCATAAAGCCAGCACTGCCCAGTCCACCAAGTTTCTTCTTTGGTTAGTCTGTAGGATGGCTGATTACACAGAAAACACAAGCTTCTAGGAAGAAGACAACTAAAAAGGGTTTGAGACAGTTGAGATGAGATGAGCTACCTGCTGTGGCAGCTGAGAGAGTGTCTGTTATCTGCTGGAAAGCCAGCAGCAGGTGGGTTGAGAAGCGTCTGTTGAAGCCAGACAGCTCTCTGATTTAAAAATTAGATGAGGTATCCTGTAGGAATTTTGGTTCCTAAATATATTTGAAGCCAGTGCCTTTCTTCTAATAAACAAAAGTGATAAAGTTAAATCCTACGATACTGGGTAATCAATGATGAGACATCCCACAACAAGGTATTGAAAGCAACAGAGCACAGAGACAGTGAGATGGGCAGAGCTGAGGTTCATCACTTACTAAAGATTTCAGTTCACAGCTGCTGTGTAACTGCAGCTTTAGACACGTTTATTCCCTGCTTTCCACACAAAGTGGCAAAGATGAAGAAGCTGAGGAAGGGCCTAAAGGTGCCATGAAAGCTTAAGACAGAAAAGCCCTTAAAATCATTGCTTAATTAAGCTGCATGAAAGCTGCAAGAACCTAGTGAATCAGAATGAATGAATACTTGACTGCTTAACTTAGGTATGGGGTGACACAGGTACCTGAGGATTCTTCAGCTGAGACAGAAACCAAATCCACAGCACCCCAGAGACAGAGGAAATCTTTAACCTACTTTGCTTATCTTAATTGCTAGCACTTCTCTGATAGGAGGACTCAAGTCTCCCAAACTGCTTCTGAACTATTAAACCACGTTTTATTTTTTTTACTTTACCACCCCCAAACAGCCCCCTGCAAAAGATAGACAACAAAACCCCAAGGGAATGCTGAAAGCTAGACCTAGGGAGATAGGTGGAGATAGGTGGGGACAAGTGGGAAGTCACAACCTTTTCCAGTATCAGTAATTCCCACCCCACATGAGCAAGCCACCTGGAGGGAGTGTGGATATTTGGTGCTCTCTAGTGACTGCTCTACAAAGACGTTTGCCACCTATACAGATGCTAGTCATAACGGTTAAAGCCTTTGGTTTCATCAGGTTTATTTCAGCTGAAAGCCATGAGAAGCCCTCTGCTCAGTGCTTGTGACCAGCACACCCGTAGCTGATCAAGCAGGTCCTGATGATGTCAGTAAATTGAGCTTTCAATTTATTTATTGAGCTTTCAATTTATTTTGATTTTCTCCTCTCAAATATAGGTTCCAAGCTGCTCTTGCATAGCAAATAGGTTGTCTTGAGATCCAGCCATCTTATGGAGATCTCTCCTATTCTCTCACAAGGGTAGCATGACAATCTGCCATAAGCAGGCAAGAATCCATAACAAGCCACCATGGTTTTGTTTGGGGTGCGGGATTTTGGTTGGTTTTATTTTTTTACCACTTAGCTTTACTCTTTTGCAGTTCAAAAGCAGTCAGGAACATTTGTGTGAGATTTTGTAGCATGAGGAGACCATGATCAAGCAAAGAATATTTGAGCCTAAGGGCTTGCCCCATGGGAAAGTGATCTAAACTGCTCCAGGAGCTGAAGGTACTCTGCTGTGAGTATTGGTGGTGAGTCATTCCCTAGAGAGTTTTATGGTTTTCTGGAATATACGAGGTGTCTATTGCAGTCGATGGAAATGTCTAGTTCAGAGCAGGACTGGTAGGCAATGTAGCCAAAACAATGATGGAAGATGGTTTTAGTGAAAGAAAAGAGGCTGAGAGTAGGAAAAAACCCCCACAAATCCAACAAAACCAACCAGTAAATGCAGTTGGGGTTTCCCAGGGCCAAAGAGTGGATGAGCTCACCTTGTCTGTCTTCACTTATTCTCTTCTATCCCTCCCAGCTTTTTAGTTCTGCAGTAATTTCATCCAAACCTGACAGATGGGTAGAGGTCAGAAAGACACATTTCATAAGCAGAGGCCAAGACTGCAATCCCGTGAGGCAAGCGAGAGGCCAGACAGGAGCGCTGCTGCTGTGGAAGCCCTAACCTGCAGGGAGGGACCCGTGCTCGGAGGATGGCATCTGACTCAAACTCGCAAGAAACGAGGACTCATAATTTCTACCAGTCATGGAATAGTACATAGGAAGACCATTGCCTCCCCACGGTGAGTACACTAACAACCTACATGACTACCTTGATTTTTTTCTGCCCTGCCATTTCTCCTCTCGATTTACCTGCACTCCTAGTGACACACCGGTCTGATCCTGGGGGATGAGAGGAGTGCTCTGGTTCCAGTTGTGTTCTCTCAGTGGAGCTGACCTTGACTCAAGAAAAGTATTTCATCTTTGCCTGTGACAAAAGCACATGATTTTTTGCAGCTCTTCCCTGAAGAAAGGCATTTTTGTGGATTAAAAAGAGGCCTAAATGTAGGCACACTGCTTGATTGCATAAGCTTCATTTCCTTAGGGAAGCAGAGCAGAAGCCTCTCTCCTGACATGCTTTCTGTAAAATCTGGAGGGGAAAGGAAAGGGAGACCCACCTCCCACTTGGGTCAGATAGTGAGTCTCATTCATATTGGCACTTGCATTTAAATGCAGTCTTTCTCTTTTTTTCTCTTCCCCCCCCCACCTCTTTTATTTATTTATTTATTTTTTTTTTTTTTTTTTTTTTGCCAGATGTTAATTGCTTTAATGCAAGGGAAGAAACAAAACTTCAACAGTGAAGATCTGGCCTGAGTCCTCAGCTTGGAAGATTTATGGGAGATGTAGGTTTCAAATGTCTGAGCCTGGAAATATTCCTTCCTTTTTGGCCCCCTCCCTCTTTCCCATCACCCCCTCGCCCCTGGGTTGCATATGCTTGTGTGTGCATAAAAGAGCTTCTCACACATCTGTCTTTATTATTGATAGACATGCTGGCATCTGATAGCGTTTAGATTTATTGCTGTGCGAGCCATGGGCTTTTTAAAGTGCTAATATTTTACCATCTTTCATGCTGAAAGAATGCCAACTGCTAAGAGGCCCAGTAGCCTTCAGGATAAACCTCTGGCTACTCACCTCTGCAGCCTGAGACGGCAGCTCCTTGGAGACCATCCTTCTTGCCTGAGCTGCCAAGAAATGAATCTGGGGTCTCTCAATCTTTAAGCATCAGCAGTCTTCAGAGTACACTGGAACTTTGCTGAGCTTGTGTACTTTTTTTTTTTTTTTTTCCCCTCCCTTCCTCTTTCTTTCTCTTTTCCCCTGTGATCCACATGGTTCTTTGTTTTGTTTTGTTTTCTTTCTTTCTTTTTTTTTTTTAATTTACAAGTTTAAAATGGGCTAGGTTCCCCCTCCACCCAGATATTTTATCCTCCTCCTTTCCATGTCCACAATGGCAAGTTATTGTTGCTGGCTTAGAGCTGAATTTTCTCCCTGTATCACTGAAAAAAACCCCTCCAAATACTAATAAAATTAGGAAACCACACATGACTCCAGACCAAACTTTCCACTGGTGTAAATCAGCATCGTGCCATTGAAATCAATGTCAGTAAAGGCACTTGGCCCTGTAACCAGGAGAAAAAAGGGGCAGTTGCAACAAAAATGTTAACTTGCAGCCCTGGGATCTCTCTCGATCAGCTGTTTGTTAGCTTGGGAAGCACCATCAGAGGTTAGTTTCTAGCTTTTTCATCAGGGTGCAAAAGACATGTGTTTGCTTGCCTCTTATTTCCAGCCACCCCCAAGCAGCAGTTTCTCTGCTTTGGAAAACACCAGCGAGCGAACATATTCCCCTGTGAAAGCAGGATACCAATTATGCTGGCGTCAGGCAGAGAAAGCATGAGACAAGTTTTATTTGCAAACCATCACAGAGTACAAACTCACCTATTGTAGCAAAATAAAAAAGGTTTCTGATAACAGGGATAGTCAGAGCAGTCTTTTTTTAAGTGCATATATAAAAACATATGTGTGTGTGTATATATATATATTTATATAAACATAATGATTGTCTTAGGAACCCAGTTTCCTAGTTACAAACCTGCACATCCACATCCGAAACAAATAGTAGATTAATCTCCTATTACTTGCCAAGCAAGCCTTGCCCAGAAGAATTGTGCTATATATTGCATCTTTGGAAAACATATCAACCTGTAGAAAGAGCAAAGGCTATTTGTCAGAGCTCCTGAGCCGCCTGGTTTCTAAGCACAGCCTTATGGAGCGGGGCAGCATCAGGTCTAGCAGAATGCTGATATTCAAAAGGTTTTGGGGTGGCTTGGAACATTTCCATGTGCTCAATTCCTCATCCCAGAAGGTCTCCAAATACAGCCAGACCTCTCTGGTCTGGAGGAGCTGAGGCAGGAAACCTCAGAAGATCAGGCTCCCTCAGCTTCTTGCACTTCCTATGCATGGCATATAAATACCATATGGACAGGGTCTTTTGATATTTCTTGCCTTCATTGCAATATCAGGAAGAGATGTTACTGCTCTGCATGGAGATGGGGTCTCATGGTCTGTTCTGTTAAGGCTTTTACTGTTGTCATGTGACAAAGTTCAGCAGTCTGCACTGGGGAAAGTCACTTGTAGTTTATGTGTGTCTGTGGGCAGGAAAAGCAATCATTTCAACTAGTTGTATGAGTGATGTGATTGATATTGCAATGCTTCATGTGTTCTACAGACCTTTAAGCATTTCACACCTTCCTTATGTCACACCTCTTGAGAGGTGACCCCATGTCATAACTTTGGGGGAGGCAGAGGGATGCTTCACTTTCCACTTTCTACACATAATTTGGCAGATCTTGTTGGGACAGCAGAGCCACAGTCTTCTGCTGTTCCCAGTGTGATGAGGGCTGTGTTTTAATATATAGCCTTGACGATATATGTAGGTATATACACATGGAGGGTAGAGAAAGGCAGCACGATGTTCAGACCCCTGTCTTTACTCTGGATGCAGCTGGGAAGATGCATGTCTTCTCCCTTGTGAGTGGTTGACCTTTCCTGTTCTGCTAAAGGTTCACTGCATCTTCTGTGCATGCAACACAGGGACCACGAGTTCAAACAGGCACTGTGCAGGGATCCAAAGTCACAAGCCAAGGACCTGTGTTTCCAGAGTGAGTGCCCTGAGACTTCAGCCACCCTGCTGAAGGTAAGTGCTGGTGCTCATACATCCTGTGTGACCAGTTTGATGCTTTTGCAGTTATCTTCTCCTCTCAGTCTGCTCTGGCACAATGCCTGCTTCTGCTAGCACCCCAGAGGTGTCCATGCAGAGGTGAGAATGGGTAAGACAGCAGCTTCTTCAGGTACCACTTCAGCCACTCTTAAAAGAAGGAGAACCTACTTTATGCAACACTGGTGGCTTCCGGCAGGAGACAGGAGGAGTCTGTGAGCTCAGTTCAGCCAATATGGTTCTTCACATAATAGCTCAAACAGTGCTTTTCTGGGGATGGAGGAGTAAGGATGTCTGACAGGAACCAACAACTCTGAGCCTGAGCAGGGGTGGGGTGGGTCTGTTGAGAAGCTCAGCTCTGGGCTGTGGTGGCAGCTGGGAGGCCATGCCCCATTTCAGTGCACTGAAGACTTGCTGGGAGTATGAGACTGCAAGACATTAGCTAACCTTCTTCAAATGCAAAGGCAGAAGGCGGCACACACAGATCTAACCACAACACCATTACACTACATGGGTCCCCGTAAGCATCCTTTCTGGTTATCTCGCTCTCAGGAATCCAGAGTAACGAAGCCCAGATCATGCTCTGAGGTTTCTGCGCTCTGTGGTCATTGCTGGTTCTCTGGATGTATACAGGGTTCAGGGTGTGGATGCTGGCCACTTTACTTCATGCTATATTTACTAATAAGATAAACAATAAATACCCACCCAGCAAATCCTGAATAAAGTATTTCAAATAAGTGGATGGCAGAGACTGTGAATTAAGCCAGACAATATAAATTAAATTCTTGAGCTTGGAAGAGCTGATTTAAAGTCTTCTACTGGTTACAATTTTTGCTCTGTCAGCTTCTCTGGCCCTGAATTTTGTCACGGAATGACTCTATTGCTTTAGGCTCCAAAACAAGGCAAACAATTGTGAAGGAAAGGAAAGCTCAGCTGCCTTCCTGACCCACAGTCACTTCTGCTCAGCAAATACAGGCAATTTCAAGTTTGCAGCTTCAGCTGTGTGAGAAAGAGTGTCCCTGACTTAACTCATTGCTCTTTCTGGGTCACATCCAAAGCACACGGAAATTGAAAGGTCTTTTCCTGCTGACTTCAATGGCCCTTGGAACATACCTAGCGTGTCCCCATACTAAAAGTCATTGCACTTGAAGGGTGATTGGGCTGCTGCTGGGCTGCTCTTAATGTACAGGCAGTCTCTGCTCGCTCACAGGCCCTGAAGTTGCTGATGTTGTCATTGTTCACGGAGTCAGAGCCCTCCTCATGCCTTCTCCAGTGCCCCAGCAGACATTGGTTTCAGCAGTGGCTGAGGAGGTTTGAGGGAAGACGCTGTCCAGGGAGGGGTGGCAGGGTTTTGGGCAGCTGCAGGAGGCAGGGAAGTGAGGCTTTCAGGGATGCTGGGGACTGGCAGTGGTCCAGGGGTAAATGACACCTGGGTCCTGGGTAGGGATAAAAGTTAGAAAAGACCAAGCCACCATCCTTTCTCAGTAGCAACAATAGAGACCTATGCTGGAAAGAGGTGTGAGAGGATGTCTCAGCTAAAATTCACCATCTTTTCCCCTTTGGCATAAGCAAAGGAGGCAGTTTGTCACCCCTCAGACACTGATCCTTTCCCTGTGCCTTCAGATAGTTCTTTATTTGTTGAAGGCTGTGACACTCTCCTTTTATTTATAATTCTGTGGAGTCCAAATGGGACTTCAGCTGCCCCCGAGTCTTGCCCTTGCACACAGACTTTGCGTCAACATCATTTTCTGCTCTTCACCAGCCACAGCTCTCGGTTCACACTGTCAGTTAGATCCACCTTGAGGTGTTTTGAATCACCACACAGAACAGAGGAGATCCGTGAGTGATAGAACTAATCAAAAGGGAGATGCTGATGGGGCAAGTTGGTGGCACAAACTGATCCTTAATGTGTATTTCTGATAATTTGAAGTAACAAAGGCAACACTCTCTTGTGTTCAGTAATGAAAAACATTTGTACCACCTTTTAGAGTTGAGTGCAAAGCCCAAGAAAGTGTAGGAGAGCCACCTGGACAGTGTTCCCACATCCTTAGGGCTGCAAACCTAATCTGTTGCTTTAAGGAGCTGACCTCCACCTTCTTTCACCCTTTCACAAGGGCACTAGCCAACCGCTGGGAAATAAAATTTCTACGGACTTGTGTGAAGAATTCTGGAATAAGCCTTTCCTCACTTTTTATCTTTTTAGGTTTCAACAAATGTTTCACCTTTGTGTTTGGAAACATGCTTTGGTGAATAAGGGGTCTGTTTCTGGAATCAGGGTTGGTTATGTCCCTGGCAAACTTTCTTTCATGGCACTTTTTTGGGGCCACCAAAGATGAGTAGCTTTTGTGGAAGCAAACACATAATTTATGGCTATAATTAATGAAAAACAATTTTCACAATCTCAAGCACATTTCTCCAAGACTGGGTGATGTTTTCCATGAGGAGCCAAGCTGCTTCATCTACAGAGGAGATCAGCTGTATGGATTTTGTACATATGAATAGTATGCTGACCCCAGCAGCAATCTTTAGAAAAAACCCAAACAACCAAAAACCAACCAACCAAACAAAAAAACCCCAAAAAAACAACGCACCAAAAAACCAAACAAACAGAATTTGGATTAGAGAGGAACTGTAAGGTAGGAATACAGTGAGTTTCCTACTGACCACCTAGGAAAAACAGTCAGATCGTTTGAAGAAATCATTCCTTGTGTGAGGTTATTTAGAAAAACCAGCGGGTATTTTAGCCACTTTAACTCAATGGACTGATTTTTCTTAGGGAGATCACTGAGTCTCATTTCTTCCTTGCCTGCTGCTTCATCCCACACAGGGATGAGAGGCTTATGGTCCTGGCAAAGAAGAATTTATCAGCTAGATTTGAACCAAATTGAAAATAAGTAGTTTGAAGATAGTATGACAACACTGTTGCTTTGGGAAGCAATGCAGTTAATGCCTCTGCTCTGCCAACAGGGTTTCAGTGGCACTGCATGATTTGGTAACTCCGACAAGGACAAAGAAGCTGTCAAGGGGCACTTGCTGCTAGCAGTTATGTAGAAATAGCTTTGATGACAGCTCTTGTAAGTTTATTCAAACTTCTGGGACCATGGAGGGCACACAAATGGGATAAAACCACACATCTTACAAGGCCTGGACTCACAAAGGCATGTTGGGGTCTGAACTGTGCTGGATTCAACGGCAAGAATAGGTGGGACAAAGCTTGCCTATTTCTAGTTGTATGAAAGGAAGATCATAAAATGCAAGACTGCATTTACAACCAGTGAGGAAAATTAATTTGAGCTTTTTTAGATGCCAACCTTGGAGTGTAATGAATTATTGTATTGATGTCCCTGCCCGTGGTGGGGGGTTGGAACCAGATGACCTTTCAGGTCCTTCCAACCCAAACCATTCTATGACTGAGTTTTGAAGTGATTAGAGGACAGTCTAGGGTGTTACCCAAGCTTTAAGATCGCACTTTAAAATTACTTGAAATCTATTATTCCTGAGACATCTAAATGTCTTTTTTGTAACAGTCATCTAGTCCTCATAATTCACACATCAATCACTACCTCCTCATCATCTGGAATCTACTGTCCCGAGTGCATTTTTGACAGTCATTAATTATTATTTTGTTCTAGGGTCTGAATTAATACATTGTGGGTAAAAAAGCAATTTTATCTCACAGTATTTCCGAGGGCTGCATTGTGCACGTAGCCTGAGGAGCAGTACATCTATCTGTTCCAGCTGAGATAGGGTGGTGGGAGGGATGGGCTCTTTTCTTCTTCCAAGGCAGCACCTCTTTTGCCTCTACAGTAAGGGAAGCTGGCTCCAATCCTAGTGACGCCAGTGAATTATCACCCATCAGGAAACAGGTATCTGTGCTCCAGTCAAAGTTCCTTCAAAAAAGATTAGACTCAGCAGTGTGAGGCTGTGGAAGGCGGAGCAGGACGGAGAGCTGTCAGACCATCTGAAGCAGGATCCATCCACTGATGCTCAGCAAAGCGAAGGAACCATGAATCCCTCTAAACCGTAAGTTTGCTCTGAGTCTGGGATCCTGACCATGCTCGTAAACACAGACCTGCCACTTAGTGACATGTAACTACCACGCTGACTCAAATGGCATGTTTATGAGAGCAAACCCAGCAAGTACAGGAAACAATAAAACCTTTTGCCAGCATTGTATTCTGGCTCTGACTCCGTAAATGACCACAGTGCCTGACAAGATCAACCTTGGCGGCATTTTAATGACCCAGCATGTATTGTTCTGCAAGCTATGGATCTCTCCCTCAGCTGAAAAAAAAAAAAAATAATCATGTACCTGTATTTTATTTCTGTTTCCCTCCCCCTTACTGCTTCCTTCTCCCTCCCTTCCCATATAGGCAAATTCCCACAAGCGCAGAGCCAAGTCCAACAGCTGTTGTGGCTAACGCTGCCGAGAGCCCTGTGGTTATGGGGCTGGGCTAGCAGTGACCAGACTTGTTCAAATTCCAGCTGCGCCACAGCTTTCCTGGGCAACCTGGAACAAGGCCCCTAACCTGTCTTTGTGAGCGTAAGGCTATTTCCAGGTTTCTCCAAAAAGCTGAGAAGATTCAGTCCTGAATGAACGTGAGGACACTTACGAAGACAGATGAAATCATGTTTCTATTTAAAAATAATCTTGAGGGTTTTTTTTAACTGCGTTGCTCCTGACCAGCTTTCAGGAGCACGGTACTCTTTTTCTTACAAGTTAAGGTTTTTGGACAATAGTTCCTTTTGTAGATCACACCAATTTTCAATAGTTTAAATGTTCAGCTAAGTTTGTAACCCAGTCATGAAGAGAGAAGAACACAGTTTTAGAAAGGAAGTTTCACATAGGGATGAGGAGGTACTTTCCTAACCCATCTGCCATCACTAGGTCTCTCCGGCAGTGTGTGATTCCTGCTGATGCTGGGGACGATCCCACTGTGCTGGTTGCTGTATGAAACAGAGTAAACGAAATCCTCCATCGCAGAACATTTCAGAAAGAAAATCAAGCATGGGATCTTCTCATTCTGTCCCTTCTGGTTTAAACAGAAGTATTTATATTTAGGGCAAGAGTAAGCTTTAACTTCAGCTGTGCTAAACTACTCCGACTCTGGTTACAAGCAAAACAACATTACTCATTTACACCAGATGAGGGGCTGGCCCAGATGTCCACAAGGAACCACTGGAAGCCAAAACAGCCATGCAGCTCCCCAAATCAAATACATAGTTAAGTGGTTACTTATTAAATCTGATTGCAAACTATTCGGCTGGTGTGAAATTTATCTGATGTTACTTCTGCTTGTAAACGTGGGAGCTGAACAGTGCAGCTACCATACATAGGTGGGATTTGCTTTGCAGATTAAGATGCCAAGACTTATATGCATATATCCCTGCTTCCATGTGAGCAGGCATCCAGGCTCCCGGGATAATTAGTGGCATTGATGAGGTCTGTTTGGTGGAGTTGAAAATCAGCACAGCGGAGCAAAGGTAGGTGCCTGCAGCAGGGTGAGATGAACCCCTCTGTGCAATTTGGTAGGGGTGAGAGGCATTTTATTCCACATTTAATACAATTTGAGGCACAACAGGATATCTGACATCCATGGGCGGAGGGCAAGTATGACACAGGGTGGAGAGGAGACCTGTCTGTCGTGGCACGAGACAGGATCCCCTCAGCCACCTTGAGTGGCAGCAGGCACCTTAGTCTGAGAAATTGAATCACAACCTTAAATTTCTGAGAAAGGGAGCAAGGCTGTCCTCTGATCAGGGCTATCTTAAATTTCAGCAGCCGGACGTGCATGAAGCACAAAATATAAAGTGCTAACTCCTTTCTTTACAAGCAACTTTTTTGATGCTTTATACTGGCCTGAAAAAGAAATTTCTATCTAGTGTGAATTTCAGAGACGATGCCAACTAACTCCTTCACATGGCAGAGTTTATTTCATTTATGCTTTTAATTTTGTGCGGAAAAAAAAGTACAAATACATCCTCAAAATAATGGGAAATTGTATGAAAACAGACCACAGATCCTCAAGAGACAGCTTACAATTATATGGGACATGACAGAATTTAAAAAACAACACACAGAGCATGTAGAACAAACAAGAAAAAAACTGTCCCTCAGGTCTTACAGATTCAGAGGGGCCATAAATAAAAAGATAATGATATTTAGGTAAGGGGCGGGGGGAGGTAACACATAGGCTGCCACTACTACTAATTTTCAGGCTTAATGTTTTGTGACTGGTATAACATTGTATTTGGATGCCTTTACCTGTAAAGAAGAAAAATCAAAGGACAACAAAACCACCCTTTGCCATATAGTAGTGTGTGTGTGAAACTGAACTTCAGTGATCTTTAAAGTGCAGCATTTTACCTTTGTTCCCCAGGTGCTAAAAACCCCCAGTGAAACACAGATCTACTAGGAAATAAACTGGCTTTTGAGAAGTAGAGGATCCTCTTGTTTCTGACCTGATAGCAGGAAAAAGCTCTGTTTTGAAACCACAGCAATGAGATCCATCTGTGAACATTGGCTTTCCTTTAGCTACAGTGGGAAGAGTCTGGGTTATTAAACTTAATTCCTGCCTACGTAGGAGTAAATGGTTGCAATTTATACTTCCCTATCCTCAATAATTTTGGGGGTGTTAGTCTCCTTCCCCTATCAGGAAAATATCAGGATCCCATTTTTGTCTTGTCCATGAAACATCCCAAACACACATTAACTTTGATACCCTGCCATTGCAAAATATCCTTAAATTTTCTGTATTAGCTCATAAACTGAACATGCCTTCAGTTTGAGTGCAACTTTCTTTGTAAGGAAAGCAAGAAGATAAACCAGTGGATGGGTAAAACTGATGCTCTGATGGACACCACATGAAAGTCACAAGGGTGCCCAGAGCTGTGGGTGAGTGCAAACAGGGGTGCAGAGAGGGTGGAGTGGGAAGTATGGAGTTGCAGTATGGTCTAAACCCTCCCATTCTTGGTGGGCTAGGCACACCGTATACTTGGCTGCATTTAGTGAATCCTCCAGAAAGTGGAACCGTATGCAAAAATCCACAGGGGAGACCCAAGTCAGAGGCTAGCATCACTCAATCAGTGGAGATACTTAAACCAGAGTAACAGAATCCTTACAGCCCAAGCTAAAGCAAAACCTTCTGGCAACGGCAGTTGTAGGAGACCTTTGTCTTCTGTACGTCCACAGAATTTTGCAATTTCGGAACTAATACTGCCTCCCTTTAGTGTGTTGGACATACTGATTGCACTGAAGAATGAAATTCAGCATTCAAAGCCTCTGAAATCAGCCATGTGTTGACAGGAGTTGTGAGTATGTTGGAGGAGAGGATAAAATTCAATAGGATCTTAAAAAACTGGAGAAACTCTGGGGGAAAGCTTGGACGCAATTCAATGACAAATGGAGTTCTATACTGTTCAGGACATTTTCATTGCATCTAACTTCAGGCATCTGAAAATTAGGTGTCCGGTTTAGCCATCAGCTAGGACTGTCTGGACATGGGGTGGACGCTTTCACTTGATGATACATCCCACTTATTTTTGGATGACAGGAAACTGGAGATTCTGATCTTTTTTCCATTATCCACTGAACCATTCTAGCTGATAAGTTTAAACAGAAAACTTTCTGATGGTTAAGATTACAGGGATAATTATGAGGCAGGGATAATTAACTGCCTAGGTTGAGACGCTGAGCGAAGATTAGATGATACGTGTTCTTCAGAGACAGAGCCGAGTAGATCGTATGTTGCTCATTTGCTGGTTATGATGCCCTGTTACAACATTTAACAACATGCTGTCACTGGCAGCCAGGAACCAGCCTTTTTAAGGCCTCATCTGGAGGTAAGTATTCCAACTGAGATATCGCACTGCAGGAGCAACGTGGACCCAATCCTTCCTTTGCCTGGAAAGGACCATCGTCCTCTTTGCTGTATTTAACCAAAGCAGACCAGGTCCCTTCCTATATACCATGGGGCAAAAGGCACAAAAAGGTCTGTATACATGCAGCTGAAGTCTCTCTTCCCTGGACGTGATGGGTTATCCTGCCTATAGGGAATTACAGTATGGATGGCACCATGCAAGCTTGAACCAGTGCTCTGGTCGTCTTAGTTCACTTAGCCTAAAGTGCTCTAACCACCAAAATACAGGCTGTAGCAAATTGTGAAAAGCCATGTCAATCCTTCTGGTTTTAACCAGAAGGTCAGGTCAAACTGACATTCAAGGATGGGTCAGGATGCAGGGGCAGCTGAATGGAAAGCATAACTCAGCAGCACAGCCTTTTCAGGTCTCCTTCAAAAAAGGGAGGTCTTAGTTTCAGATCTTATTCCATGGGCTTCTTACACCTCTTTTGTGAAGGTTCCTCAGCAGGTCTGGTCCAAACTGACCTGCCCAGCAGCCCCAAAAACATATCTAGAAAATCACGGGCTTAAATATGAATGAAATGCCCTCCTGCTTCTTCATGAACTCCTGAAGGAAACACAAAAAATTACATAGCAAGATACTTAATGTGTAGACATCTCAAAGAAGAGGTGACTCCTTCTGTGAAGCGTTAGAGACAGGGAACATTTCTAATTAAGCATACTTTTAACACCAAAGACAGCGTGGTTACTGCCTTGATGGGTTTCCCACGAGCTACTGTATTGCACATAATAATGAAAAAAGCAGCTCAGAAAAGAAACCTGATAGCAGCAACCTCAGTTAAAATCAATAAAGGTTTTTAAGAGCGCTCACTGCCTGTGTATCTGGTGCAGGACACATTTGTTTTTAGCCATCCGAAAAGTATTAACTTCTTCTCCCCTGTAAAATATTTAATTCCACTTCATAATGACAGGCAAACCATTATGTAGCAGAAGTGAAAATCCATAAGGTTTGTGTTTAATAAAAAGCCATTTATTCTCTCCAGCTGACCTTTTTAAAAGCATGGCACTTCCCAGAGAAGGGGAAGCAGGGGTTTGGGAACAGGTAATATTAATAAAAAGTGTAATGCAAAATGCAGTCTCTAAGAGGCTAAACCTTTCTATCAGGTTTGGTGCCTTTAGTAACCTGGCAGCTTCTAATTAAATTTTTCTCAGGCAGATAATACAATTGAAAAATGACATAGTAAAGTGGCTATCATTATCATTATCATTGTTATTTGAACATTTTCAAGTGATACTCTAAAACAGTTTACAGAGCGGAGTGTCAAAACACTATGCTCCAGCAAATGATTTGCTGGACCAGAACCTTTATTTCTTCCAGCAAAGATTTTACTGGTTGGATTTTAATACCCAAACATTTGGAAAAATGTCTTTAGAGGATTAGGTGGCTGGAGCTGCTTAAAAGCTGTTATGCAAGCTGGGAAAGCCATTGCTTAAAGGGCAAAATTCAACAACACACTGTGTCATTTGGGCAGATTATTTCCAGGCAAAAAGTGATAACTTGAGCTGGCATTTATGATAGTGGATTCTGTGATATTGTCCCTCAGGGCTTTATCCAATATTAAAAGCCAAAGGGAAGAGATTTCCCACCCTTTCCCTTGGGAAATTCCCAGTCATCTGGTAGCTGTGATTTTCAGGAAATACATCCTAATCATCAGCCTTACTTTTCCTTCTGTCATTTTTCATCTCCCCACACCTAGTTCTGCTTCAAACAGTATTTCTTTTTCTGTGTCTATCTAGTATGTGTGTATACTGTATTTTCCAAGTTTAATCTGCAATTAACTCTCATAAACTTATGAAAACACAAATGATATTAATATTTTTCATTAAATTTTAGTTCCTGGATTCATGTGATTTTGTAAAAAATATGTTTGGGATTCATTTGTTGCAAGAAAGGCTTGAAAATGCTTCCTGTGAAATATTGCAAATCAGAAGGAAAATAAAATAATCCCAATAATATTGCTAAACTAATTAGAAGCCAGAAATTTCTGGGATACTGCATCAAGACTTGTGACAACGTGAGGGCAGTGACCTTGTACTCGCTGCCTACTTTGAGCTGGCACACATCATGTAAAGTTAAATCTCTTCCTTGAGCTGCTCCTGGCTGGAGGTGATCACTGAAGTCAATAGGGTTGTATCTACAATGCACTCTTCACAGATGTCTTAGGTAAAACAGATGATCCCTAAAGACCTTTTTCAGCCTTTCTGCCCATTACTTTATCAGTCCATAAATACAAATAAACTGTGGAAAACCTTCTTTACAGTAGTATCTACACTTCACATGACTAATGTTGATGGTCTTGATGAATTGGGTTCTTCAGTGCTGGAGTCACCTGAGATACCCTTCTTCCTCTACCCCTTCTTGCATATATCAAGTTAATTTAAATGTTCATTTGAGCCCATTTGTTCACTATTTTGTCTCCTCCAGAATTTCAAGTCTTTCTCTATGTATGAAATGCCTGCAAGTACTGCTGTGGTATGGGATCATTTACCCACAGAAGGTATATCTTTGCAGCATGACACAGCACTGGATAGAAATATCAAAGCTAAAATGGTAGCAAATCAACTACCTGTGTCCCAAAAGTTTTATAATTGGACAAAAATGAGACTATTCAGAGCTAGCTAAAATACTTTCCTACTGCTGTGACCTCTGGTACAAGCACAAGGAGAAAGCAAGGTCTAGATGACCTCGAGGAGATTTCCCCCTCTATCTTTGCCAGCTCCAGTTTCAAAAGACATGGTGAGATGTGGAGTTACCATAATCCCCTGGGAGTCCCACATGATAGAGACATTTCACGGTTTTGTGGGAATGGGAAAAAAATGAAAATGTCCAGGACTATACAGCCCTTTTGGAAAGATACAAAATTCCCTGGCTCACAGTCAGAGCCTGAGATAAGCCATAAGGCTTTATTTAGCTCTGGCTGTGCCTGTATTAGCAACAGCCGCACTTGCCAAGACGCAAGTAGTCTATGTTGAAGCACCTCAAAGCATGGCCAAGGCATGCAGCAGAGAGCAGATACGAGTACAGACCTCTTGCTTTGTGTCTTGGGTTTGGCTGGGAAGGAGTAAATTTTCTTGCTATTCCGGCATGCGGAATTTGCACAGTTCTGTGTTTTGGATTTTGGATGAGAATAATGTGGATAGCACACTGATGGTTTAGCTGCTGCTGAGCAGCGCTTACACTAAGTCAAGGACTTTTCAGCTTCTCACGGCCTGCCAGCGAGCAGGCTGGGGGGCACAAGGAGCTGGGATGGGACGCAGCTGGGACAGCTGACCCCAGTTGGCCAAAGGGATGTTCCATAACATATGATGCCCCATGCTGAACTATAAAACTGGGGGGAGCTGGCCAGGGAGAGCCCACTGCTGGGGGGCTGGCCAGGCATTGGTCAGCAGGTGGTCAGAAATTGCATTGTGCATCCCTTGGTTTGCATGCTCTGTTACCATTGTTAGCATTTTCCCTTCCTTTTCTAGTCCTATCAAACTGTTTTTTTACCTCAACCCATGAGTTTTACCTTTCTTCTAATTCTCCCCATCCCACTGAGGGGGGAGTGAGTGAATGCTGTGGTGTTTAGCTGCCTGCCAGCTTAAACCATGGCATTTATTTTTTTTTGTTTTGTTTTGTTTTTTTTTTACAAACAAATATAGAAAACCATCTTCCTATCACAAACATGTTAGCCCAGTTTCATCTCCCTTAATTAACACACTGAAGCCAATGGTCTGATGGAACTCATGTCCATCAACATGTTTGATTGACAGGAGGACACGACTTATTTTGACACACCTCAGGAGAGGACGAAGCACACTTTGGAAGGGCTGATTTCTCCACTGTTTGCACAGGGACCACGAGTGACTAACCCGTGACCTTACTGGCCATCTGCTAGAGGATTTGCACCGTTGGCGTGTGGGGGTCCCCTGCCTTCCCAGGCTGTGTGGGAGGGTATGTACCTGTGGCATAGGGGTAACAAACATCAGCCTGGCCCAGCTCCCGGCTCAGTGTGAGCCACGGTCACTTCACGCCTGCCCCTGCTCAGTCACACCAGTCCTGGCCTCAGACCACTTCCCACGCTCCCCAGGTGGCATCTTCCCCTGCTCCCACCTTCTGCCTGCTGCCTTTTTGCCCACATCAGGCCCAGCTCTGCCATTTTCAGCTGCCTCATATTATGCCCCAGCATCCTCTTGAAGATTGCCCTTCCCATTTTTTCTTTTTCTTATTATTGCAGACTTTTTCTTTTTTCCCTTCACCTCCTGTTATTCTATGGATCTCTCTAGTTTGAGAGGATATGATGTCATCGTAGGTATTTATATTTGTTCTCTGAGTTGAAATTCATAAGCAGATATCCTGAAGTAATGCTGTCTGTGGTTACAGCAGGACAGGAGCAAGAGAGGTGCTTTGCTGAAGATGTTAAGTTGTATACCAAAAAAAAAAATATCCTAAAAAAAATATTTAAGGACAGAAGACTGTAACTGCCTCCTCCTGTCTGTTGCTATACATTCTGCCATTAACTATGTCCACCTCCTCAGTTAAGTGGTAGATTTCTTTTTAGTTTATTTTCACACCCCCTCTGAAAGCTCTCTAAGCTCACCAGCTTGTGAAAGTCCCTCCAGAACTTCAGTTGCAAAGATCTTTATTTGGTGAGGGCTTCTCCTTGACAGCTGCTTTTTGAAATGTGTCCTCCAGCAAGTTATGTGCTTTATACAGAGTTCACTCTTCTGATATTCCTGTGGGTTAAAATGCAAGTAAAAATACACTAGAAAATGGGTCTCAAGGGACTCTCAAGAAGCCATTTACTTTGTCTCCTGAGAAGGGAACAGTTAAGTTAGCACTTGTCATCAATAAATTTCTGCAAACCTACTACTGACTATCTGCTCTACTGTTTCATTATTTTTATGATTTAAAAAATTCCATTAGCAAAATCAAACCCCACCCCCAATCTCTAAATTTACTTTCTCTGACTGAAGTTGAAGACCAAGGTCTCTTATCCTGTCCTTACTGGGGAGGGAGCTTCATTTGTTTTCTTTATGTGCTACTGTCTCCAGATTAGAAAAGAGGTATCATGTTTCCCTTCTGTTTATTTTTCCCTGGACTTAGAAAAAAAATAAATACAAAATCTGGTCACTGGAAAGGAAAGGTATCAATCCCAGGGGGAAAAACACTTGTACTTTCCCTCTTATTGAAAAACCATTTCTCAAATAATAAACAGACTGTGAAGCACTAAGTCAAAGGTCTCTGTCATCAAACTTGAAATTTCCTCATTGAATGAAACTGATTTTTGTTGATCTGAGGCTGTGTCCCTAAAAACATATTCACCAACATCAGGCACACTCTTACCCTCCGTTTCTTCTGGTTGAGTTTTACCAGTTGTTCCTTTCTTTTCCTGGAGCTGATATTACAGGGGTTCCCCACAGGCTGCTCACGTTCCTGCCCCCACTGCTGCTCAACATGCCCCCCCAAAAAGCAGCAACCTTCGAGGTTTCCCAGGGCTGAACATCAGCCTGCTTTCAGCACTGCTGGTGCACGCGTCGGCACAGTGCTTGTTGAGAAAATACTCAACACGCTGCTTTTGCAAAGTGAACACTGAAAAACTATTTCAAAGTAACGGCATGCGGAATTTATGGTTTTGGCATGAAAAGGAAAAGTAACAAATAATCTTGAAAATGTTTGACGTTTTAAGCTGTGTTACAATAAATTTATCAGAAGTGCATAAAAAGATCATATTGAGATGAAGCAGAGTTAGAATTCATGTGCATGTTAGATTTTTTGTAATAATTTATTCCTGTGTAAGAGAACCTGATTGCACCAAACCCTGTCTGTTGGTTGGGTTTTTTTAACAAAAAACATTCTGATGCAAGGACTCTGAAAAATCATTTTTTACTCTCATAAGTCCCCAGCATTACTTGACCCTTATATAATTCCCTTTTTCTTTCTGCTCTCCCTTGTTCAAAATTAGCAGCTTTTAAAGTCTTTCACCCACATTCACATGCTTATGCTTGGCTGTCAGGAAACTGATCTTTTTATACGCCAGTGGTATGTTGTCCACGTACCAGGTATCCTATCCTCACTTGTCCAAATGGCTGTCTCCTCATTGCCCTTCTGTCCTTGGACCTTTGCTTGACATTCCCATGCAAAGGGATTTGGCCTCCTTCCACTTGTTTTCACATGCTTTATTGGGTCACTACACTTTCTTATCCTATTTTCTCCTTCCTCCTCTTATAATATTAGGAATGTGCCTACTCTGAAATATATATTTATCAAGTCTAGATTAAAGGTGACCTTTGAAAATTGAAAGATTCATTCCATCGAATTTGTTCTACTCATGGATCATATAGATCATCAGCATAGCCAGCTGAAG
This sequence comes from Falco punctatus, assembly GCF_963210335.1. Lineage (NCBI taxonomy): Eukaryota > Metazoa > Chordata > Aves > Falconiformes > Falconidae > Falco > Falco punctatus. The sequence continues at coordinate 53,228,230 of NC_137583.1, read as the reverse complement.
TGTATTAAACCTGAATAAGAACATACCAGTTTGCACAAAGGCCAGGCTAAGAATAGATCCTGAGTCTGACCCCATCAAGAATAGTTAAAAGGATTTAATTTTTTATGCTTCACATGGGGTAAGATTAGTTTCATCTAAACCCAGAGGTTAGCTCATAGGTAAAAAAGGCTGAATTTGGGGATTTGCATGTAGGTACCCTGAGGGATTTCATCTGGCCTTCAGCTGCGGCTCCAGCTGTCAGAGTTCTCCCAAAAGTCTTTTGGGCATCTCTGATACGCTCAGGCTTTTCAACTGGCACTACAGACCTATAACCACCCATCTGAGTCCAGCCTTAGCTTATATTTAAGCTCCAAGGAAGTCATGGCTTTGACTTAACAGCCCAAACGTAGGTGACTAGTGCCATCACAAGTGTGAAAGGTGTCCTGTCAGGTCTTTAGGTATGGCTCCAGAAAGGCACACATTTCAGCCTGAAATAAAATTCTGTATTTCAGCTAGAAAGTATATTTTCTGGCTTGCTCTGACTGAGCTCCCCTGCGATGTGTGTGGCAAGCTGGTGGTGTTTAGTTCTCTTGCGATGAAGTGATGTGCCCCTTAAGGCTGCAGTCAATCTTGCTGATATAAATGTGTCTTAAGTTTGATAAAGCATCCTGTATGGGTGCTTGTCCCAAAGCTTCAAACAGTGTATTAGACAGATCTCTCAGGCCAAAGCTTCTCAGAAACATTTTCTACTATAGGCACCATGTAAAAAGCAGATGATGAAGGGAGGCAAAGATCAGTGTTAATGGTGCAATCATTGGTGAACTGACCTCAAAAAGATACAGGCTTGACACTGATGATAAAATAGAGCCCTAAACTATGGAGAAAAATTATGGCCACAAACTTAAACTCTCTTTTTATTTTTTTAACTTTCAATAAACTGACCATTTTTGTGAAATTATATGGTTTTATTTTTAAATGCTGAGACAAATAAAGGTAGGCTAGATTTCTGTTCCTGGTATCTCAGCAACAGAATGCCTGGGAAATGCAATTCATTTACACCATTCCCATGCCTTGAGAGGTAATGTGAGGAAAAGAAAGGTTATTATTATAGTTAGACAGGATTATCTAAGATGACACAAAAAGGACCCTTAATTATGGGTCACTTTAGTCAAATCATCATTTCCAGTCATTAAAAAATTGAAGGAGAGGACAAAGTACAAAACTTAGTCCCAAGGATTCAGATATCAGCAATTTCTTCATACTGGAGGGAGCAGGAGCAGCTAAGGTGCTGAAACATCATCCTTACAGTCATAGGAAAAGCAGATGATTTTGTGAAGATTTGCATCAGATGAGCTCGACAGATTTCCCAACACGGAAGTTTACCTAAGAAATAACATGCCATCTATCTTTCTTAATTATAAATGTGCAGGAAGGAGCCCACAAATACCACCCTTCTCTTTTGGCGGAGCCCTGTGGCTCTCTTGCCGAGTGTGGCTACTGTGCTCTGGCATGGAGACTAAAAGGTGAGGAATTGCTGGGGAAATGGGTGTTTCTGGCAGCTGTGAGGAGGTGGCTGAAGGAATTTGTTTTTACAGGGACTCACAAGGAACTTTAATGTGTGAGCTACTTCTCCCAGGGATGTAATGGGAATTTGTGGCAATAAAATGTGGCCTCAGGAGGGCTATTCAGATTTTATTAGCTTTTGTGGAAAGATTAAAAATTCATCTAAAGACCATCCCACTATTGCTTTTTAATCATCCTACCCCCCGGGCTGCTTGGCCAGCATTCCTGAGAAGAATGCTGTAGTGCGGGCAGGTGATGCTTTCAGACTTTCCATGGGTCACAATGATTCTGTCTCTCCTCCTCCTTCCCTCCCCTCTATCCCAATCACCTTTCCTCCCTCCTAACACACAAACACATGCACACACAGAGCTCTTGGTTGTGCACAGGACTTTCTGTGCTAATAAGACTGCTCACCTGTCTTTTAAAGGTCCTGAACCAGAAGCAGGCAATGTCAGGGTTAAAATACAACCAAGAACACATCTAAAACCCCCTATTTACTCTAGGAAGAAATTAGTTGCTTAAACACATTTTACTCCACTCAGACTCCATCTGTCACTGATGACAGACCTTCTCTTTTTCCAAACCAGCCCCTTCTATCAAAGTCTTACAGAAAAAAGTCAGAGGTTCTTTGGCTGTCTGCTTAGCCTTAGTGAAAGGCACATTAGCAATGCGGAGGCTTCTTCCCATGTCACGTCAGTATGTTTTCTGCTTCAGTGCATGGCAGACAGCTACTAATTCAAGCATTTCATGTCTGTGTGGGTACGCGCTACTTTCTTGCTTGGCAGAAGCCAAATGGACCCCTGTGATGTGGGAATAGGATGCCAACTCCTTGGCTCATGTTACTGGCACCAGTACTTGCCTATGGCACAGAGAGGGAGAGCTGCTGTTGTGTTTCTGCAAAATGAGGATGTTTTGGCTAAAACCAAAAGGGTAAGTGATGCTTAACTGCACAGGCTCAACAGCCTTCTAAAGACACCTGCTCACCAGTGCATTCCATCAAAGAGCAGCTCGTTTTGATAGAAGGCTGCTGTTGTGTCTTCCTACAGGCTGGAGTTTCATCAGTTCTCATAAGGTTAGTAATTTGTTTTGTCAAGGCTGGGAAGCCTCCAAAGAAAATGAGTGACATGCAGGATGCAGTCGTGGCAGCTCTGGGATTTTAGTTTTCTGCCCGAGTCTATAGGAAAGCAATATTCTAGAAAAACTTCTCTGCTGAGGCATAAAGCCAAATCGCCATGTGGCTGTGCATGTAGAAGGTTCATTGGATCTTTTCCTCTTGACCGTTAAGTGATCTGATGGTAGGAACAGCATTCAGCCTCTGACATCTGTGTTCATACCAGACAAGGGACCCTGAGTGATTTGTTGGACTGGGAGCTCAGAAAGGAGAGCAGAGAAAGATCTCAGTGTTTGTACGGGGCCTACAGAAATAAACTCCTTTTGACTAGGGTTATACAGCAAAACAAAATGAAGAAAATTAAATAAGGCATTTTATTTAGAGGTCTGATGTGACTTATGAGAACCTAAACTGGTGTTGCCTAGCTTGAAGCATTTCACAGTTTGAAAATAAACATAAAATTCTACAAATCCCCCTGCTAAATGGCAAGTGGAATACATCTCTGGCTTGCTTTCAGCAGCATTAAGGGGCGGGGGGTGGTTGGGGTGGGAGGGGGGAGCGGGGGAGCATAAACTTTGTCTTTATTTGCTTTGGCAAGTCGCCTGTAATGTTACTGACGTGCTGTTGCAGAATGGATTTGTTCCAGCTCACGTTTCAGGTGTGGAGGAGCCAGTTCCCTTGGTAAGTTCCCCAAATGACAAGCTCCGGTCACTCCATCCATGGCTCTGGGGAAACAGCTAGGTTGACATGACCTCAGCAAGGTCTCAAGGTGGCCACTTCCACAGTCTCCCAGCTAGAAAGTTTTTCAAGGCCTCCACACCAGATCACCATGTGGGGTCCTTTTGATGTCTGCTATGCCCAAGTGTCCATCTGAACTCCTTCAGCCCTTGTCAGCGAAGGAGGAGAATGAACCGTTTCTCAGACCGTACCAGAGTTGCTACCTGAAACAGGCCAGTTCTGATGTATCTGTAAGTATCTGACAACAGCAGCCATCAGACCTTTCTTTCTCCAACCCAGACATTTTAGGTACCGCTGCTCTCACCACCCTGTAGCAAACGGCAGGGTAGGAGCCCAAGGCAGTTACCTAACGGTGTTACGTTTAGGCACCATAGGGTACCCAAATAAACCTCCTGCCATCATTCCAAAAGGCAACAGGTTTCCCTGTGTCACATTTAGCCTCATGTGGGTGTCTTGGGGTTGAGTCTGCTCCAGCCTGGACACTGAAGCCTGGGCACTAGAGCTCCATGGACTCTAGCTGACAGTCAGTGGGCAAGGAGATGCCTACGTGTTGAAGCTGAATTTAGGAGACTCAGTCTGTGAGCTGAACACTGTCCCTAAAGTTGCATGAGATAAATGCTCTCTCCTTGGACAAAAGGGCTGAGCCATATCTCATCTAACAGTAGACATGTTCATTTTAGACACCCACATCTCAAGCTGTTAGCCCAGGCTTTGAGCTAATGGAAGATTACACTTTTTCAAAGGATTTTAAGAGCTCAATTTAGTTGCACACCTACGGGCATCTTGAGTCAACTGAGATGCTTGAGGGCATCTGATACATCTACACAAGTCTGCCAGATGCAACATAACAACTGCAAGAGACTTGTGTCTTGCTGGAGCTGCAGCTGGAGATAAAGTAAAATTATTTCAGACATCTCAAATTCCATTAGACACTTAGACAGCTGAACTAGCCCCTCGATGCCTTTGAGGGAGGAAGATGAACTGCTCTCTAAAGGCACGATTCACCTGCATAAATGTTGGCATCTAGTCCTATTGGAGACCACCTGGGGTTTTAAGGCATCTGCGCAGGTAGGACACAGGACACACAGGAGAGCTGGTCCTTCTCTGGAACAAGCGGCCAGTGGCTGAGGCTGGGGGTAGCCAAAGCGCAGCAGACAGCTGTGTTTGCCCAACTGCAGCCCACCAGAAGTGCCTGTTTGTAAGGAGAGCCTTGGGTGACCAGCACCAGTGCTGATTCACGTTTGCTCAAGTGAATCACAGCCCTGATTTTTCCAGGTTCCAGGAGGTGAGCTCTCCCTGCCCTTCCATGAAATTCAGCAGCTCTCACCCATCTTTTCCCCACCCCTGTGACCCACATGCTTCCCAGAACAGACACCAGCCCCCCACCATCCCTGAGCTAGTCCTTCATGAAGCTTAGGGCCATACCTCTGACACCTGGGGAACCACTGCTTGAAAGGAACATTAAACCTTTGCAGACAAAGCAATGCACTGACTGATGTCTCCTCTGGATAGCCCAGGAAAGGTGAAGACTTCATTCCTGTGCAGTGCATGGTGGAGACCAACCAGGCTGATGTCTCCACTTGCCTCCTGCTGAAGGAGCTGCCTGCTTCTTCCCTCTGGCTGGGCTGGGACTGATTCAGAGCAGTCATACTAGCTGGCAGAGGTTTTGCTGACCGCAGAAGCTGTCTCACTTTCATTCCGGAAAGCTTGTTATTCTTTGCCCAGTCCTGTCTGGGATGGATTCCCTCACTTTCACTTGTCTGTCTCTTCTAAGGTGCATTTGCAGCTCAGGAATAAGGTGAGGGCAAAGGGAGGGAGCAGAGGCACAAGCATATTAAATTAGGTAAGATACAGATAACTCCCAAAGGGCTGATGGGTCAGTGAAAAAAGACTTCAGCTTTGGGAGTAGGATTTTATTTTTCCCCTTGTGGTTTTGGCTGCGAAGCGAAGTGGAGTTGGAGATGGAAGTTGGCTTTTAGCATTGGTATGCTTTGTAATTCACTACCAGATGGCAGAAGGGGACATTTTTTTTCTTTTTTCCCCCTCCTTCTTCTTTTTGATTTTTTTTTTCCCTACAGGGGCAAATGGTATTGGTTTAAGCCTCCTGCAAAGCCCTGGGATCTCCCTCCCTGTTTTGATTAGTGTGTCCCCCCTCCCCCACCCCCCACCTATCTTGCTCTGCATAATTATGTAGAACCACATCCATTTTTAGCTGTGCTGCACATTCCCTTTGCTTCCAGTTATGCATTTTGGTGGCATCTATGACAACCCAAATATGTAACATTGATAAGACTTTTTTGCATTTGAAAACCTGGATCTCCTGGTACACTGCGCTTTAGTTGTCATCATACTTTATTTGATCTTCAGAATTTGCTTCTGCAGATACTTTTAAATGGAGCTGGTCAAAGGTCCACAATTACGATACCTTGAAGTTCTGGGTCTTCATTGGGTGGGTTTGTAAATATTTCTAATAATCAGTTGAACCTGGAAATGTATTTGCATGAAGAATCATGTAAGAAATTACTAATGGAGATTTGTAATTTGCTATCTGAAGAACCTGTAATTATTTCTATTTCCTTCTTGGGAAAAAATAAAGATTAGTCATAGATACACAGGGAGAGGGATCAACCACCAGAACAGGCTGTTACCAGAAGTGTATGTTTTCCCTCTCTTTGTGGCTTTTGTTGAAAATATATGATTTGTTTAAGTTATTAGGCTTAAAGCAAGGTAACAAGTGAAATCCCAAAGACTCTATTACACAAGGTGTAAGGTTGTACACAGTAAGAATTACTTCTTGGCCTGAAAATCTTTAAAAACATTTAAATACTGTTTTGACCTAAATGAAATTTGTTTCTTTATATAACGACCTTCCATCCAGGACACAAAATGCATGTCTTCTGTAAATTCTTGATCAGAAAAGTCCTGAAGCCTGCTGTGTTGACCTTAGCAGACACCTCATCTGCGAATTGTTTTTCCAGCAGACAGAAGAAACTTTTTTCCTGTTTGTCTTCATCAGGAACAGAAACCTTCAGAGGCCTATGAGTTAGTTACATAATCCTAGCTATTTTTCTAGCTATAGCAAAACAGAATGAAGATTTCAAAATGTGGCTCATGACTCCAGCCTTCCCTCAGGAAGGCCTGGCACATGCAGGTATCCATATATGCCTGTTTCTTACACAGGATGACAAATAACTGCCTTAAACTAGAGGGTGGACTTCCACAAGCTATGATTTAGAGAAACTAACCCAACACTCGGTACCCAGTAGGCCCAGTTCTAGGAGGGGTATCAAGGTAGTTACCTGCCAGCATGGCAGCTCCCATAGCCAGGAGTGAACCAGAAAGTGATGCAGCTACTATTTCCATCTGCTGGCACCTGAGCTGACAGACAGAATGACCTCTAGAGCATCATTTACCTGTCAGGTACAGCCTTCGGGACACACTCAAACCAAGGCTCAAAGTCCTGATTTGGAATCCATAGTGGGAGGCTGTATATCTTATAGGACCTTCCTACTGAGGCCACCAGATGACTGGGTTTATAGATCCCTCCATGCCAGTCTGCCACATCCTGACCTATTCTAGCCTACCATTATGAAGTGTAGCACAAGTCACGGTGGTCCCTATTATGAAATATGGAAGTGCTCTGCTGAACTGCAATTTTGTTAGCAAGTCATTGAACACATGGTCGTGAAGGTGCAGCTGTTCCTGGTATAGAAATAAACCCAGAATCTGGATAGAGCCCATCAGTATATGTGACTGCAGGAAAATAAGACAGGAAGAATACCGAGAACTGCAAATTCTCAAGTCAAATGGGGATGGCATTTGACTTGAAAATGATGTACTTAAATTTAGACATCTAAATGTAGGAGTGTAAATGTACCACTGGTGTTTAACCTCCTACCAACAGTCAAAGAAGAAGCAGTCCGTCTTATCAACAGGAGACTCAATTCAGCTGCCCACAGGTAAGCACCTAGTGTTACACGAGACACCCAAGTGTATTCAAGACATCCATCTGTGGGTAGCAGATGGGAAATAGGATTTATGGGAAGCCCTCCGCCTCTTGGAGTAGCAGCTATAGGCTAAGTGGGGCAACCGTGACCCTTGTTAATAGCATGAGGCTCCAATATCAGGGCAACTGAATTGTTTCCAGAGTCCAAAAGGTAATTCAGTTCACCTTGAAGTAAACACCTGAGGTACAGTGCAAGTTCCTGAGTACAGGTTTCTAGTGCATTTGAGACATCCTAGGGCAGCAGAGGCATCTTTCTGGCCAGGCAGCCATTACCACAGAACTTGTAGAAAATGTGTTTCTCTCCAAAATGATAAATAGAAACCAAGCAAGATACTCAAACTCATGGATGGGTGTATAGCACTGAAAACCTATACTGAAGGAAATTAATGACGTCCAAAAGACTGTTCCTAAAGCAGACATGGGTCTGCTTTAATTTTAATGACCATTCAGGCATGTAACTTGGTGACTGACTTGATTTTCTCACTATTTTCAGATGTTAATCTTGGGGAATAAACTCTCATGGGCTAAGAAGAGGGGAGAGCCAGCAGACCTAAGAGCACCTCTCCACCTTGGAACCATCTTAGCTGGATCTGCAGGTGCCACCACCTGATGTCACTCTGTGGACATGTCACAGGCCAGGGGGCGTAGGAAACCCATCTGCAAAGCAGAAGTCAGAGGGTGCATGCATCATTTAGTTGGCTGACGGCAGCTGGAGCTGCATGGATGTACATTGGCCTCTGGTAGAGTTGTTCTCCATCAGCAAGGGTGTGCAGCTGACTTTGTACAAGTGCCTGGCTTTGTACACAGGGAGAACGTGAGAGATTACGTCTTCCCCCTACCCCTCTCACGGCTATTGAATATGCCATTTCAGAACTCCTTTGGCCTTTTGTTGTCTTGATTGAAGGTACGAGAGCGGTGAAAGAGGATTGTTCGGGGTTGCACAGTGGAACAGATTCATTGTGCCTTGCTCACAGATATGCAGTGCTGCCCAGAGATGGAATGATAAGGCATGGACCACACAGAAGAACTTGCATTTTCTGTTTTGTTTGTATTATTACAGTATATTCCAATTAATAGGTCCCCTAGTAAATGTCACCCTCCCTCACCTGGCAAGATTTCCTGGGAACAGACTCAGTATGAGTCATTTCATTGCCTTGAAACAATGAATAAAGAATAAACAGCACATCTAATCCACAGAAAGGGCATGTTAAAGGGGATGGCTTAACAGGCTAAGCAACAGATTTAAGATGTGTAGACTCACTGGAACCATAGCACTGAATTCATGTAGTGTCATTAGTTCTGTTCAACGTTTCCCCACCACCACCTTTTTTTTTTCCCCTTCTCTTTTCTTTCTTCTAAGGGTTAAACCAAAGGAATATCAGCATGCTGTAATACACTGAAGTATTTTGGCCTGCTTTACAATCCTAATTCCTGATTGCTCCGGATGAATCTTGAAAAGCACCAAACATATTTCATATAAGAGGGAATTTACCCTGTTGTCCTTGGACATACTTTTCTTCCTTCCTATTGTTATGGTCAGGACAGCCTGGATTTCAACACCAGTTGATATGACCTTTGGGTGTGTAATTTGCCGAGTGCTTTGGGATCACAAGGGATGAAGGGCTCCTTTTAAACGCAAACTTTTTATTATTAGCTCCTGTGAATAGACTGCAGGCAACAGGTGTGAATTGATGCATGCTTAGCTAAGACTTCCTGCTGTGCTTGCCTTGGCCATCCCTGCCTGGCCTCCAAGCATTGTCACTGCTTCCAAAGCTCAGGCTTACCTCCACAAATACTTCCATCCTTCCTACAATGGCTATTTTTAAAGGCATTACTAAAATGGAATGACACCCTAAGGATTCCCCGTAGCCCCTAGGGATCAGCAGATACAAAGAGGAAATCATACTTCAGGGCTTTTCAACCTGGCGTTTGTGGATTCCTGATGTCCCACTGACGACCCAGAAGGGATCTATGCAGTATAACTCAAGCCCACAGTCAATAAGCAGGTGTCTTCATCTGCAGCAGAAAATGTTTAAGCATCCAAAATAATGCAAAAAAACCCACCTCACAAACAGTAAAGACAAAACTGAAAACTACTGTCTGGGTGAGGACTTTAAGCAATAAAAACAAATCCAAAGGGTACCAGCCATCCACTGTAAATTCAGTCTTCCACCTTGCTGCAAATGTCCTGTGACCTTAAGCAACATTCCTATTCTTTGCCTATTAATAACATTTTACCTGTTCTTTGTCCATGGGGATGAGAGTTCAGTTCTTACTCTGTATGTAGTATGGTGCCATTATTAATTGATTGATTAATAGTGGGTGATAAGACCTACTTATTAGTAGGTCTGGGGAAGTTCTATTCTAGTTTGGTATTGGGTTTGTTTTTTTTTTTGTTGTTTTTTTTTTTTTTTCTTTTAAGTAGTTGGAAACCTCCTTTGAAACTCCATTGCTACCTCCTGCCCTCTGCTGCTGGTAATTACAGTGTGATAGCATCAGAGTTAAATGGCATAGGTGGGCAGGCACGGAGAAACAATCCCAGGACCAGTGACTGTGGAGAGCTGACCTGGGAGAGGTGGCAAGTCATTCCCAGTCATTACTCCATGGGAGCCAAGGGATGAGAAAAAAATGGAGTCTTGCAGGCTGAGCCAAGTAGGAGCTGAAACCGTTTGGTGGAGGCAGGTATTTCCCTTGGGGCAAAGCCACTTGTTCTGGAAGAATGGGCAAAGTGCTGTTTCTGGCTACCTAAAGGCATCACTAGGTGCCAGAGCTTGTCTTTGCTAGTAACTACAAGTTATTTTCCACTTATCCAAAAATCCTCTCTTAGCTTTTCTGAGAGATATATGATTAGCCTTGCTCAGGATCTCTCCTGCTTCCCCCATCACATCCCACACCTGGGTTTCTGTAGTTCTTAGTCCTTGTTATTTAATGCGGGCGCATGAGAAAAAAATAGAGGATATTTCTGACCAGAATTAAAGCTGACGTAAATAACCAGTGATAGGGCATATATACTAGTGTTTGCTGAGGATTTACATACCCTTCAGAATGAGGATGGGTGAACATGACAAGCATCAGCAGTCAAATCTTTTTTTCTTTTTTCTTTTTTTTTTTTTTTTTTTTTTTTTCGTGCCTAAACACATCCTGGAGTAACATGGGATTGGTCAAAATCAGTGTCCTAGTGCTGGTAAATCAAGGATGGAATAATTCTTCTGATCAGATGATAATTCATTCTCCTGCCAACACTTTCAGAAAAAAACTTGAATTTTTCTCTAAAAGGTTTGCTATGACTGCATCCCATTATTCCCAGCTTTGCCACCACACCACCACAGAGAACTGTACCCTGGGTATCCCATCCACAGGTACAAAATTGCCCCTTCATACCAGGTTAGCAGTCTAAAAAAAAAAATAATTCTAGTTATTAATACATCCACTACTTGATCCTTACTTATAGCTAGGTTGCAATAAAACCCTTCACATGATCAATGAGAGAGGAAAAAATAATTAACTATTTTAGATCAAGTCACTGCCAGAGAAACAGGGGGAGTAAAGAGCCAGAAAGCAAACGGAACAGAAAGAGGTACAGAAAATTATCAGTTTGGGCAGAAGAGTAAGGAACAAATAATATATGAAGGAACTGGGGAAATTACAAGGAAAAAAGCTACTTGAACTCAGAAGTACATCAGTGAAGACTCAGGTTTATTATTGTTATAAAATCCCAATAATGACAGCACAAAAAAAGAATAAGAGAATAATGCAAGTCCATGATGATGGAACATGTTAAATTTTAATAAGACACATTAAATAAAAAAGTTTAATGGGCAAGGCTACAATTACAGTGAACACGCGACTGTTCTACAACAAGACCTAAAGCCCATTGAAATGAGTGGAAAGACTCCCACTGTTTTCAGATGACTGTGGAACAAGCTTGTGCTTCTTTAAATAATAAACACAAGAGCAATTAGCCAGGGCCTTAAATGGAGGTCCTTTAGTGCTGAGGTCCTGCTTTCCAGCTGACAAATAGCCACCTTTTCAGTGGTTTACTGGATTTCAGGTTAAGTGCTACTGGGTGTTTACTTCTTGATTTGAAAGGTTATTAACCACCAGTGCTACTTAACACTCATTCGTTCTGAGGAAATTGCAAGAAAAAAGCCTAGAAACTGAAATGAGATAGCTAGAGAGGTGAAACTTCAGGGACTGGCTCACAGATGCAGCAAGCAAAGGTCTTCTCCTGCCTGCAACATATCCAGACATGACCTTTCCCTCAGAGAGAAAATGTGCTGACTGTGGTCGTCATGCACAGGAAAAATAAACTACTCTTGTTTCCATAAATATAAAAAATAATAGGCAGGATGCAACCAAATGTTCCAGCCTTCAAAGATGTGCATGATAGGCTGAAATTTATAGATGCAATTTTTTCTTAAGATCAAGTTTTGCCCTGGATACTTAGCTGGAGGTTGGTTTTAGGATGTGTTTGTGTTTGCTCCTCTGAAATTGCAAAAGCACGATGAGTAATAGCAGACGGTCAGCACAGGTTGCTTTCTTCAAAGGCTCCAGTGGGTAATGGAAGCAGTTGATGTGGGAAGAGCTGTATGTGTTCTCTGATATGACTGGGTTTGCACTCCTACAGAAGCCATCAGGATTTGGACTTGTGTGATATTTCCAGGTACAGTGGAGAAATGGGAAATTACATCTTCCCTTTATGGGACCGTTCTCTTTTGCTATGAAAAATTCTGAAGTGATGGGGACTTGCTGGGATAAATTAACAGTTCGGAAACTGTTGAGGTAACAGGGCAAAGGTTAGATTTCACAATGATGAAGATATAGCTCTGTTTTACCCAGATGCATCTTGGAGTGCTTTGTTGATATAATCTGTGACTGAGAAAAAGAGATGAGGGGTTCTGAAGGTTTCAACCTGATTAATTTGGGCTAGTTGGACCGTAGGCAAGGAGCGAAACCAAGAACAGCTCACAGATACAAGCTGAAATTTATGCTGAGTCCCCGACTTATTTGGTACAATCACGCATCTTGTCCTCCAGATGTCATGTTGTACGGATACAGTGTTAGAAGTGCTGAAGACAGGCTTTCCTTGGGGATACGGCTTTGTGTGCCTCCGTTGAAATGGCCAGGCATCTCAGACCCTGGTTTAGCAATTCATCTGCAGATGTCTCCGTGTTCCTTTGACTCCAAAGGGACTGAAACAAATATTCACAGAGTTTTCCTAGACCTAAGTGTATCCCAAATGATAAACTAAACCCATCCATTGGGAGAAGTAGCGTTACCAGGAAACAGGTGGACTCATCCAGGTCTATATTTCTTTTTTTTTTTTTTTTTTTTTTTTTTTTTTTTTTTTAATGTTGAATATTGTCACCAAGGAGACAGGATTTGCTATCTGTTTAACTACAGCTTTCCTTACAGCACTGCTCAGGGTAATGAAGCACACAGTATAAGGATTACCCAAGAGCATCGTATGAGACTAATTCAGAAAGAAGCAAAAAACCTCGTTCAGTCAAAAGCACCACGTCCTCTGGAGAACTTAAGTGAAGACCTAGCCTCAAAACTGATTTGTTTGACATAATGCAGTGGCTGGAAAGGATGTAAAGATAATCACCGCTCATTTATTCAGTGGTGTCCTGAGAGACTCAGTTACAGCGCAGGGCAGGGCAGGAGCCACACTGAAGCCCCAGTGAGAAGGGAAGAGCTGGTTTCTGTACATTCACAAGTCCTTTGCGTCCATGAACTGCCAGATTCCAGGGACAGGGGCTTGATCCTGCCAGATACTCACCCATGTACTGGCTCTGAGATACAGAGTGTCACTTTGGTGAGTGCTGATTTCACAGGTCTTTTTGAGATAACGCTTTTGGGGAGCGACAGAAGTTTTACATGAGGTCTCAGTTTTTCCCTCCATGTGTTTCCACTTTACAGAGCTACATTATCTGATGGGAAAAAAGAGAAATCTTAATGCGATTTTATTTATCTCTCACAGTTAATGGCTTCTCTGGTGGTTTAAACATCTGATTTTTTAAGAATTTGCTTCTTATTTGTAGTGCTAGTTTAGAAAAAAGATGCTAATTTTATTTTCCATTTAAATTTTGAAAATTGTCCTGATTTCTAACAATATCAGGATCACCCGTATACTCAGTCTTAACTTAGGAAACAGCCTTATTTGTAAGTTAAACAGCAGTGACTACGTTCTGGGCTTTGCCAGCTTTGCTGGCAGCTGAGTGGGCTGTTTTTGCATTCTGGCCATTTTATTAGCTACAGCTGAAGTCATACAATGTCTTCATGGATCAGCCTTTCTGACTGAGGGCCACTGGATTGCAGCCATCTCATCAAGTGGTAATCATTCAAAAAAATAAACATGTAAACATGAGTTAGTCACCAAAGGTTTGTGCTGTAGCCAGTGGAAAAAATAGGCATTTCCAGACAGCAATTCCTTTGACAAATTTTAGCTACTTATTTTAGTATGAGGTGAAATAGACCCTTTAGTTGAACATGTCTGGGCATCCAACACCCTAAGAAGAGCAGCAGCAATAATGTTGATACTTGGGAGTTCCTGAAAAAAATATTTTCTCATGCACAGAAAACTTCACATTTGCTCTGTTTTTAGTCGGTGCACAGCGAGAAGCAGAAATCACCTGGAGCTACTGGAAGGCAGATGGTTGGAGGTACAGTACATCCAGCTTACAACCTGTTGGTGGCGCCTGTGTCTGAGCCCCTTGCATGACATCAGCACTGCTCATTAACCTGGGGAGGGGATTTTGTGAGGACTTTACTTGTAAGCAAGTTTAGGAAAACTGGTAATGTTTTTAGAAGTGCTCAGACCTGCCCAAATTTGAGTCCTACTGAAAAGGTTTCCTCTTAGATTGATGTGGATAGGAAAAATCTAACAGTAATGCCTGGATTTACTTGTGGACACATAGGTTGGCTGGTTTTGCACTTTGCCTGGCTGCTAGATGCCATTTTGGAAAGATGAATATCACAGATGACGGGTGTTTTTTTATAGTTTGTCTAAACTGAAATAAAAATGACCCACTCACACCCAGACGGTGAGCTTTGGGTACAGATCTGTAAATTTACATGTCTACTGTGTAGATGTCTATAGGTGAGCTAGGGTACATTCCTTTGACTGATTTAATGAATTCATTCCACCTGATGTGCTATAAAGCATCTTGGTTGGCCCCCATATACCCTTTGAGAAAGACACAGTCTCTTTTAGATCCTGTCTCATATCTGCCAGCCCCATGCAGATGTTGTGGATGTCTTAGGTCATCTCAGCTGGCAGTAGATGCCCCTGGTTAAATCAGTGAATCACATTCCTGTATTTGGTCAGTTGAACAGCTCTTTGGATCATACTGGCTTTACTGACTGGTCTCCACTGATTTATAGTGAGAGCTTAGATACCTCCATTTACATAGCTGTGAGCTGGATCTTACCATGGATCCATCTGAAACCCCCATTCTGCTCCATGCTCACTAATCATCTACTTACGTTTTACTCCTGACTATATTTCAAGCTGAGCACGCTGTGTAGGTGGACGTGTGTTCCCAACTGAAGCTCAAAATATAACTGCAAGTCATGACATCACATGTAGGAAACAGCTAACAGATGTCATAAGTGTAACCAAACAATCTATGATACTAACATTAGATTTCCCAGAAAACTTTAAGGATTCATATATTTTAGTCAAGACTGGCCCTGGATTCTCTATTCTTACGTTACACATAGCACAGGTTGGGGAAAAAAGATATAAATCTCCTTCTTCATTCCAAATAGGAGTTCAAGAACTTGTTTGCTTAAGAAATTTTTTTCAAGAAAAGGATACAATCTTGAGATGAAAGCACCAGAAAAATAATACTTACTCTTCTCCTGGAAGTTTATTATTATAGCAAAGGACCCTAACGTAAACAAAGCAAAGAAAACCCAAACAAACAAGAAAACCTCAGAGAATCCAAAATATTTTTGTTGAAAGTGACTAGACGGAAGTCATCTACTTCAACCACCTGCTCAAAGCAGGTCCAGTTGAGCTGAAGGTGTTTGGGGGTGATTTTTAATTTAAATTGTATGGTTGCAACATTGTTCTTCTTTTGGCAGGGGGAGGATCCTGGAAATGAAGAGGGGTTTAGCACTCAGTATTTTCTTTCCATGAAAGCCATCCTATATTTTTATGAAGTCCTATATTTTTATACAGGAAAGATACCTATATAAGGCTGTTGGATAATCTGTAGAGGTACAAAGCCTGAAAATATAAATGGAAATAATATATTTTGTCCAATATCACAAACTGAATTGTTATTTTATTCATAATAATCATAACATTAATAACAAATCATAAATACCTTAGTCATGCATATAAGTCTTTCATCTTTGAGAACTGAAAAAGGAAAAATGTTATTTGGAATAAAGTCATAATAAAATATATTATTAATAGGAAATGTTATATGGATTTACAGTATCATTGACATTTACTACTGTTAATATGAGGAAAATGTCAGCTGTGTATGGTTTATCATGCATGTGTGTACCTCAGAGGCTTGGCCTCAAATCTTCCTCTGTAGAAGTGACATTTGCATATGTAACTTTTACAGCATTCCTCTTTGGTAGAACTATTGAATTTCTGACACATGCACAGCATCTGGAGTCCCGTAGGAGATCAATCTCCACCTAGTAAGACAGAAATTATAGTTTAAGACTAGAGGTTTGAAAAGAAGGCAACGCTGCAGATGCTGACCCAAGGAACGGAGAAGGTTTCGGAGGCTTGGATCGCTTTGCTAAGCATAGATGCTTAATGACATTTCAGGTTTCCTAGGCTATTCAAGGCATACACACAGGGTTGGAGACAATGCACAGGATATGTAGGAGAACCATGCTCTTCCGAACAAGTGGACCAGCAGGAGCATCCTGTGACTTCTCAAATATCACAAGACACCTATGTTTAGGAAATCAAGCTGAGTCCTTTGTGGTTTGCTCATGGTGAGGCAGGAAATTGGTGTCAAAATCAAGCTAGGACTCTGATTTCCTGAGCCTGCACCTGTTCATCCTCACCATAAAAGCATCCTTTTCTTTTAAAGAGCAAATAACTTGTGAAGGGTATGATTACACTGAGACCAAAAGAGGCAATGGAAAAGCCTTGCAAAATTAAAAATAAAGAAGGAATAGAAATGGATTTGTCAGACCTTAAGATACATAGTCAGAGCGATCTTTAAGAATCAATACTTTAAAATGCAGGCAGGTCACCCTGATGCACCCGGTCAGCTTTAGAGATATTGCTGAAAATTCAGATAAAAGTGCCTGCACAAACTGTGTCTAAAATTAGATGAAGGTCAATTTGAGGCACAAGCTTCCTATGGATATCGTAAGAGTGAGCAGGGCAAAGACAATGAACATGCTGGTCTGGTCTTCAGACCACTCCTAGACCCCCAGGCAGATACAGACAAACTGATTCAGGTCTCTAATGACTACAGCTGACACAACTACAACACATATAGATGTCTGGATTTAAATATTTAGAGGCATCTTCAATCTCAAAATGATTTTTTCTCTTGCAGTCAGATTTCCTTTGCCTTTATTGTCATGTTTTATTCATACTGTAAAGTTTGAAATCTAATGAAGATAACAAAAAATTATGCTGCGTGCTTTAGGTACTATCCTTTGCCCTCTCTGTGTGTTGTACTGTTAGCACGGGAATCCAAGGGCAGAGTCCTCTTGGCTTCACAAGCAACAGGAGTCAGGCTGGCTGGCTCCAAACCTACCAAGCTTGTA
The DNA here is from genome assembly GCF_963210335.1 of Falco punctatus. Taxonomy (NCBI): domain Eukaryota; kingdom Metazoa; phylum Chordata; class Aves; order Falconiformes; family Falconidae; genus Falco; species Falco punctatus. Next base: position 53,211,074 of record NC_137583.1, on the reverse strand, counting down.
AGCCATCCAATTTAATATTTTTTTTTTTAAATAAAAAGAAGAGAGGATCTCTGAAACATCGATAGACATCAATGCATTCCCAGTATGTGAAATATACTTAGAATGAAATTTAATTTATTGCACCTCTATTTCAATACAGTAGTTTTACACATTGACTTCTTTTAATTTTAGATACTCTAAAATAAAATGCATGCATTCAGAAACAGCTAACAAACAGAACAAGAGACAAATGTTGCAGCCAAACTCAATACCTTTCCTTTTTTTCCCAGCAAAACAAAACGGTGTACAGCAGAATTACAAATTAACCTTGGGCTGGGGTATAAGCATCAGGAAGATGATGTTACGTTTGAGAGTTTTTATATGAGAGAAGAAGGGAGAAAACTCACTAAAATATATTAGTGAAATACACATAAAATAGAGTTTATTTCTTGCTTCCATAATGAACAGATTCATATTTGGTGGTTGAAATCCTGCCAAACAGTGATAAAGGAAGTCATTATGTTGTTGTTGAAAATCACCCCAAGATTTCACTCCTTTAGAATTAAGACTTGATTTTGAGTAAAAGTCAGGTTCAAATAGTTTTGAATATTTTTTTCTGTCTTTGAAAAAAGTTTGATTATTTTTTAAACACATCGGTTTCCATTGATTGAAATCTAGAGTTTTGAATTTGAATCAATTATCAAAATATATTTTCAAAATTAAATTTAATTATTGCCAAAAAGGACACAATTGAAACAAATTCTATCCAGATTGTTGGGGGGGGGGGGGGAAGTTTCACCTACTTACCTGACTTTTCTCCCCTACATTTTTGCTTTTGGAGTATGTCTTTATTCTAGATTCTTTACATCAATGAAGGATAGAAAAAGCAATCCCAGATCTGTAGACTCTGAAGAGGTGGTTAAGCCATTTCCACTCAAACCTAATTGCTTTGCTTAAGCTGTGAAAACTAAAAAAAGGTCTGAGCACATAGATAGCTTCTTTATGAAAATTTGCTGCTTCTACGCGTCTCTCATATCAGTTCTTTAAAATCTTACAGCATTTTGGATAATTTTGATCTATGCCTATTAGAACAAAGGGTTCATGCAGTTTGTGATGAGGGTAGTATGACTGACAAGGAAACAGTTATTACTCGTGGCTTAACCTCTGCATTTGGAGGTACAAACCCATGAGTGACCTAGGACAGCCGATGGATGGTAACTCCTCAAACCGTGGCACCCCAGCCCTCCCCGCCGGCGAGAGTGGCAGCCGTGGGCTTTAGGGGTAACGCTACATCTGATATCCACAAAGTGGCCTTTTAAAGAGTGGAGGAAGCAAAGGTCACCAGGAAAGGACAAGGAAGGATTTCAGTTCAGCAGGAGATGGGTGATCCTCTGTATTAGAAGGCAAGACTGTGGGTTACATGGAGAGATGAGCTTACAGTTGTGGATTTTGACCAAGCTCTGGATTTTGATGTGTCGGAGTTACACAACAGGCTTTAAATAACAATAATGTAGGAGTTAGATAGAGCTCTTGTTGCTTGGGTAGAACAAAGAATACAGTACCGAGAGCTGCAGAGCTTTGCTGGTGCCTTTTTGTTTTGGGGTGGAGGGCAGAGATTTACCATAGGTAATTTAGGCTAGGTCATGCTGCTTTTGGATAGAAGGGAGTTTAAATTTCTGGACACGAGACAGACTATTCCATCCGGGTTTAGAAACCTGTCTCTTGCCTGACTTGTTTATCACTATCAGTGATATTTGTATCTGAGCTTCAGGTGGTGTAGGGACAGGTGCAGGCAGTGCAGGAGGACAGGTCCCAGCTGCGGGCACTCGGTACTGGATTCACCCAGTGGTCAGTGGTCGGGCCATAGCTGTGCCATTTGCTTATACATGACCTGGGGGTTTAGCACAAGCCAAAGGGGTTGGCTCTTTCTCAGTTTTGTAGGTTTTTCATTTCTGCTGAGCACTTCAGTTTGGTCTACTAAACTTCTGGGGTAATCATTTGAAAGGCTTGAAACCTACCCAGCAGCAGCTGTAAACTCTTTCCAAGGAAATTCAAGTCCAGTCTCCCTACAGATTCCAATCTCTCACAGCTGGAGTGCTTTACTTTTCCTTTATCCCTAGCAGAGAAGCAAATTAGATGCTTTTTTGTTTCCTCCTTCCTCTGTGAACTACCCTCCTCAGGCTAGATGATGCCTGAGGGGGAGAGGATGAGGACAGAGGTACCACTCCCTAAGGAGTCCTGGGAGATATTACAATGCAGAAACATCTTCCTGAGATTCCATTCCCTGCTTGCTTCCTCTTATTTTGAAGAGTATGGGGATTTCTAAGTAATTTGACACATTTCTGTGCTAGCTGTACTTCTCAACAACCTGCACTAAGTAGTGAACTGCTGGGTAACTCCGAGGCTAAGGCTGGCCTGCGCCGTATGCACAGCCTGCAAATGGCAGGGACTTCTGCTCTCTGAAAACCTGCACTTCAAGAAGAAAAGACAAGATGCTAGAGAAAAAAGAATATTTTTTCAGCATTAAGTAAACATTCGCCTCTGCCTTGCGAATGGTCTCTTCATTCTGAGTAGGACTTTTCACGCCATGAGTCCCTGCTTTCTTTTTTCCCTACCAAAGACATAGCTTCCACACCACAGTCTGCCTTCGTTATATCACCTGAAACAGGAATGTGGTGGATCATTTTTTCCTTCCATTGTTAGGGCTGTCCTTACAGTAACCTGCCTGCGCACAGAAATTATCAATCTGTGTCTAGATTCAGTGGACATCGTAGAAGTTCCTGAAGGATGCATTTCAAACCTGGCTCATGAACAACAGGTAGACCATGAAGCCGAGGAACTGTTTGTTCATCATCAGAGAAACACCAAGGTATAATATATATATATTTTCATTTCCACAATACATTTAGAATATTAATAACATTGCAATGCTTCAGAAAAATTGAATGATAGAGCAGGAAAGCACATTAATTGCTCCCCAGTGAATGTAATTTAGAATCCCATGTTCTGTCCCAGGCCCACAAACCTTTGCAGATATCTTCCTCACGGACATCTGCTACATCTGCTTTGTCTCTAGGCTGACCCAGGCAGAAATTAATTGACAGAACCAGACTAGAAACAGGCATAAATTGGTATGGTATTTTCATCTCAGAGGACCTGCAAAGGTTAGTGTTGCCTGAGGATCCAGTTCAAAACATCCATTTCACCTCCTGTCTTTTAAACTGGAATTAGCAAGTGTGAAAATGAATCGGAAAGCCCCACACCCCAAAAGTGCATTTGGCTTTGCCTGAAATACTTATTGTGAGTTACGAGTTGGTTTGCTCCCTCCCTCCCCATGTTTGCAAAAGAAACTCAATACCTGTCATGGCAAGACATTTTGGGCTTGTGTTTTTCCATGTCAAGTCCCCTTCAGCCAAGCAAATACAATAATAATACAAGTGTCACGCATCATGAATTCACACTTCTCGGGCCAATAGGTGAGGACTTAGCACTGCAGTCTTGAAGCAAAGGAGAGGGGATACAACTGTAGTTCAAGATCCTTTCAAGACATGTCTTTTCTCAGCTGTAGCTGAACTTTTTCATATTGCTTTAACAGAATTTGTGTCACTTTCTGGCAGGGCAGCGCTGTTAAGAAGAACCCAAAACCAAAAAGACAAAAAAACCCAACAACAAAAAACCACTTCATAGCTTAAAAATAGGCAAAATGTTTGTTTTGCCTCTATTGACCACCCAATGTAAACGTAACAAATCAAGTGATTAAATCATTCTTAAAGTATTTCCCTAAAATAGATTTGCGTGAACATGTTGAAAGCTGGGGACCATGTTAATCACAGTAATCTATAACACTTCATGCTTGTGTAGCGTGAGGATGCCAAAATGCTTTCCGAGCATTAATTAATTGAGTTTCACATTACACTGTGTGAGCATGAGGATTATCCTTGCTGGATAGCTGGAGGGACATGGCTGAATGGTTGGCTCAAGGCAACCTCACCCAGCCAGTCAATGCCAAAACGGGGAGCTGAATCCAGATAAGCCAAGTGCAGGAATCTGGAGGTCTTTTGCTGAAGGCAAGAAGGCTCTTGGGTATTTCTCAGTGGGTGAGCCCAGTTTCAGAGGTTACATTGGTCAGGAATAATTCCTTTGACACCAGTGTGGTTGCTGCACGGTGATACCTTTGTGTAGGATCAGGATATACTTAGGCAGCAATACTTTGAAGGCAGCTACATGCCAAGCAACAGCCAAGGAAATAAGGCCTGTTGGCATGGGATAAACTGAAACAAGTCACTTGAAGCATGGCAGTGAAAGCTGCCCAACCCTAACCTCCTAACTATATGTCTCTGCCTTGCTTTCCAGAAATGTGATAAAAGGTAACTCCTATATATTCAGCAACTAAGTTCTCTATCAGGGAGTCATCAGGTGGAGGAATGGTGCTTGCAGAGAGTTTCACTTTTGCAGAAATTTTACAGAAACCCTCAATTTTGTGGCTGAGAGGTGGCAATGATATCTGCATGTGTAAAATAAAAGATTCCCAAAGAATCTGTGAATTTTAAAGAAGATTTGTACATACAGTTAGGGGACCATGTGTGTTAAAGGAATGTTCAGCTGATCTTTTTTTTCCCCTGTATGCCTTTTTCCAATCAGACCTGCTGTATTTTGGTGTTGTATCAGTTGCCTTAGATAGTGGGGGACTGAGCTCAACATGTACTTTCTACCCCAGAGCTTTAAGTATGACACATATCCCTGTCACTTCCTAGACCCCTATCCAGACACAATGGCAACCATCCTCCTTGGTCTATTTTTCTGACACAATCACAATCCTCATCTTTTCCTTCCCTCTGACCTCATTCCTTACCATGTCACCATTTGATTGCCCCACACACATACCTTTTGACGGTGGGAGGACAGATGTCTTTTTTTTTTTTTTCCGCCCCTTTTTCTCCACCAAGGCCAGCTCTAGGATTGTGTCAACTAATACCTGGCATTTGCCTCCTTCTTCCCTTTCTGAACTCCTAACCCTGGCCGTGATGCCAGGCAGGAAAGGTTTCTGTGGGCAACTTGGATAACTCTGTACACGTGCAATCTGTTTTTCAGGAAGTCACTTCCCCTCCTGCCAGCACTGAGTCATCGGCAATGAGCAATCATGCAGCCGTGCCAGGAAGAAATGCCCGAGCCCTGGAGGGGGAGAGGTTTCTAGTTCAGTGAACCCAGTGACCATATCTGGGAAAATCATCAGGGCAGCTAAATGTAACAGGAGGACCCATCAATACCCACAGACAGCGTGACCGCTGCCAGCCAGGAAGGTTTAGCTGGTTTCATGTATTTCCAAACCTAGTTATCACACAAGGGTTCATAGCCTAACGATGAGTCTGACCTGTCTTTGGACAGCAAATCTTTCCTCACCATTCTTGAGTCCTTGTCATACAGATATATCTTATCATTGGATTAAAAAAAGCATTTACACCTGTTTGCTGACAGCAACTAATCCTGCAAATAATTACTAATGCGTGTCCTCTCTAGGAAGGGAAAAAGAACATTTTCACTCTGCACACAGAAAGAAACCCCATCACCTATTTTTTGTGTCTTCTGAGATTGTTCCCTTGAATACATTTGCCTCATCGTTATGCAGACCTGGCTCTGTTGATCTTGTTAGTATGGCTGTGGCACAAAAGAAAAATAATGCGGTGGTGAATGATCCCTGTAAATACCTCATTTTACTCAATTTAGGACAGCATTGCCACACTGTCCACAAACAGTGCTACTTTCTCCCTCATATCTCTCCCATCACAGTCCTGCTTTATTTATTTATTGAGATCACTGCACGGACAGTGAGTCAGAGTGGGGAGCTAGTCCAAATGAAAGCTAACTCTGTCAAGAAAGAAGAAATTAATTTTCAGATAGATAGATGTCCTGCTTCCTCATGGCAGATCTGCACAAGAGGTAATGTGAGGAGCAGGTACATTGCTGGAATGAGCAGCCAGGATCTTGGAAGGAGTGGTGGGAACAAGTCATTTCAAAGAAGGTTGGATTTCAGTTGGTGTAAATAAATGAAAATGTAAAATGCTGGGCAGTTAGAGCAATACTCGGCTAGATCCTGTGTCTCCTCCACAGTCAGGTCTGTACCTCACACGTATGCAATAGCTCTTCCTGCTCCTCCACACTACTTGCCACATGCAGTCATCACATTTTAGACTCCTTTTCCTACGCTTTTAAGTGCTCAGTGCAGGAAGAGAGCTGTCCCCAGGACTGCGGGGCTGCTCACCACAGAATATCCATGTACTGCAGTGGGCCTGTGGGGTGTATTGGTATGGTTATAGAGGGAGAAAATTCACCAGAGCAAGTTTTCTTTAGCAACTAGACATGGACAGCAGGAATGTTTGAAAGACACCTTAGAAGCAACCTCAAAAGGTGCCATGTCAAATAGAAACATCTGGTAGAAAATGTAGTTCAAGCCTCATGCAAGTGCTTGATTTAATAAGTGGCAAAGATTTGGCATCAGGTGGATTATCAAGCCAACAGACATAAAGAGCTTTGAATCATGGCTGCGTATGTTGCAGATACCATTTTGGGATTATTGCTTACTGTTGAATTGCCAGTGCTTACTCCAAAGGAGTGTGAACACCTCCTGACAGCCAGACTGCCACTGCTATCCTTGGAAGACAATGTGAGGAGACAGTGAGACCAAGAGAGGCTAGATTTCCCTTTGACAATTAACCTGGTAGTTTCTTCTACCTGCTTCCTATTTTCTATCCATGGTACGTCTCTGGCCACATCCATCCTGCCACAAGGGCATCTCCTTTGTCCTTACACCATTCCTCTGGATGATACTGTTAACACTTGGGTTGTTCAGCCTGGTTAAGAGAAGGCTCTGGGGAGACTTTACTGTAGCCTTTCAATGTATAAAGGGGGTTTATAATAAAGGTGGAGAAATACTTTTTACCAAGGTCTGTAGTAACAAGACAAGGGGCAATATTTGCAAACTGAGAGAAAGTAGGTTTACATTGGAAATAAGGGAGGATTTTTTTACGGTGAGGGTGGTGAGACACTAGGAAAGGTTGAGCAGAGGAGCTGTGGATGCCCCATCACAAGTGTTCAAGGTCAAGCGTCAGCCAAGAGGACAGGACTTCGAGCATCCTCAACTAGTGAAAGATGTCCCTGCCCATGGCAGGGGGGTTGGACTAGATGAGCTCCCCTTCAATCCAAACCATCCTATCATCCTATGAAATACATCTTCATACCAGCCAGGGACATGGCAATGGGCTGTGTAACCAGAGAGGGTGAGGCGGGCTTTGTTGAGGGAGGGGGGGAGAGGTTAGTTGCATTTCTGTGTCAGATGATGGCGTAGTTTGATACATGATTTAAAGCATATTTCATGAGAAGTCTGTGGATGGTCAGGAAGGAGAAATCAGCCTTTTCCTGGCTGCTCTTCTGCAGAACCTTATGGGAGAAGGATGAAATTATTTCTTTCCTGAAAATACCTGAGCTGGCTCAGTTGGGAAAAGCTTCTGGAGAGCAGGGAGCAAACAGAGAGGGAGAGAGGCATCTGGCTAGGAGCCCAGGGCACGACGATAGGCTGGGACGTTTCCTGAGGCGAGCTGGAGGCTTGCCTTTGGCAGAGAGCAAACCCACAATGAAGCCTCAGAAGTGATGGAAAAAAGGGACTTTCTTTGGGATTCAGAGAGGATGGAGTTCATGCAGGAAGTGACAGGAGGTGGTGGGAAAGCAGGGCAGCGGCAAAAGGACCTCCCACAAATCTCTGAAAGGCACAGTGGGGAGGACTCGTTTGCAAATCTTTTCATTTAATGTCTCATGCCAGTCTGAATTTCACTGTTTAATGAGTTACATTGATGACATGTATTAGGAACCTAGCTGTTGAGATTGGAACTCTTGTCTTTTGACATGCTTTATTCAAAAAAGGCATGGTCTGATCTGTCTCCAGACTGACTAACCTGGGAGTCCACCACAGCACTCATAACCCAAAGCACCAGGCACTTGCCAGGAATTGCGAAATCTGCCCTCTGCTTGCCCCCCACCTCCCCTTCTCTTGGTTTTGTGAAAGGACATGAAGATAATGTTTCTACAGTCTGTGGGAAGAGGATGATATGAAACCTTACGGCCTTCCAGGGCATCACCCTAAAGCTGCACTATTGGAGAAAAGACAGGCAGAGAAGAATGAATTGGACAAGGTCTAGAAGTATGCTCACTTGTTGCTGCTTTCTAATTTTTTAATTTTTAGAAATGGGAGAGCTAAAGTCAGCCCATAGTGTCATCTCTTGGATCCCAATCTGAAGCATTTAATTTGCACCTAGCACACAAAAAGTATCTGGGCACTTCAGTCTGGCCAGCAGCTAAACTCCTGGAGAGGTGCACATGTTCTTCTGGGAAGGATAAGGATAGAAGGGGAGGACCATCAGCTTCTCCGTGAGTTCCTTGGTGCTCTTAAAGATCAAACTTAATAGGTCCCACGAATCCAGTTTAGAGATGGATATAATTATTTCACGCCAATCAGCTAGCTACCTCAACTATCAGCATTGAGGCAGACTCTTTTTGTAGATCTAGTGCTAAAAGCACCGAACCTACGGCCTTCCTAAGGGTCTCATTAGGAATTTTGTTTACTGGTTCATCTTCTTTTGACTTCCAATTGCTTCCAGTTATGTTTTCACACCACCAAAAGAGCCCCCAGACTTGTTCAGTCTTTTCAACAAAGGCCTTGAAGAAGATAGGGGCCTGGGGTTTTTTTTGCAGCAGGAGCTAACGCCCGTGCTGCACACTAAACCACATGTGTGTCCAGGAGCCCTCTGCAGCCATACATGACCAGAAGAAAACTGATTTCTTGCTGAGCACCACCCTTCCTGTTGACACCAGAGACATCACTCCCAGTGGATGTTCACAGCTTACATTCCAAGCAGCCGTGTCTCCCCTCTGGACAGGTCAGATCCCATCCTTTCCTCAGGTGACAGCCCAAAAGAGCGCTGCTGCTTGGCTGAAGTGGTGGGAATCCTCTGTGTGGTCTCTGTAGATCCCCTTCCCCACGCAGAGGTGTTCAGTTGTACTTCGGGCCTAGGTCGGCCACACAAATTGGGGCAGGGCTCCCTCCTCCTCAGCCACTAAACGGATCCATAAAATGGCCTGTTGACTCTGGTTTTCTGGGCGCCCTAAGTCAGGAAAAGGACCACCAACAATTTGCAGCAAATGATGTAGAGTGTACGTTCAAGGAATGGACTATTTTGCAGCAGCATGTAAGCTCTTAATGTCCTTGGGAAAAGCCAACGTAAAGCATTTTTATTGCAATAATAAAACTTGAAACTTGCATGTGGTGGAAGAAGGAAGCAGAAAAAGGAGTCTGTGGCAAGTGCTCCTGTGATACTGCTACCACAGGCTACGTAGGGGAGAAATATCAGAGGTGAGAGACATATGTCCCAAAAGTGCCTGCTTGGGAATAACCTTCTAGGAGTTCTTGGGAATCTAGGAAATTCATCGAAACTCATATCATTCTTTTCTTGGAAAACGCCATCTTCTCAAAAATCCTTTTCTTCATCCTTAATCAGGGGATAAAAGTAAACATTTGCAAAAAAACCCCAAAAAACTTATGAGGCAAAAAGTTCAGCAACTTGTTTTGGAAAATCATTTTCTCATCTTGAAACGTCTTCTTTATTCTGTCTGTTTAACCTTTTTATATTGATTTACATTGGTTCATGTTGCCTCGGGTGTCATGCACAAATGCCTTGCTACTACAAATGGACGTCATAACATGGCCATCTAGTTTTTAGAATAGCCATATAATTTGGTTTACATTTAGAGTAATTAAGGACAGCTGCTTCTTAGTACTAATGCAAACATCCTTTCTGCTCCCACCCCCGGGTAAATTTCCTCTGTTCATCTTATTCTGACAATTGTCAGAATAATATTTTGACAATTCACTTTTTTACCTATGTAAGTTCCCTAAAAAATCTAAAAAGAGAACTGAATATCATTCCTCAACTTGACTTCAGGCTATGGGGATGGGAGCGTGGTGTAAGGAAGAGTGGCTGCTTCTGGGCTGGTGTTGAGACTTTATTCATGCAGTGAAGTCACCATAACAAAAGAGAACAATAGAAGGAGGCAGGAGGGGAAAATATTAATCTTACACAGGACATTAAGCATATTATGGGAGTTCTCCTGGCTAAGAGGTGATGTGTATTAGTGCAGGCAACGCTAGGTGCTAAAGCAGCTACGCTCCCTCTGCTGGACTTGGAACTAATTCACTGAGAAGTCTTTTGGGACTCTATGCAAAGCCTTGAAAAGTGCCATAAAAATATACTGTGCTTGGGGTGTGCAGTAGTGTTTGTACCACAGGGAATGTGGTTGGGAACTCTCCATGGACCCCAGTGTTGGTGTTTGATGGGGGCAGAGACAGGTGACTGAGCGTACCACATCCACCCAGATTTCCTGCATCCTTTTGCCAGAACATTTTAGCGTTCAAACACCAGACCCACAAATTTGCCAACTCATGCAAAGGCAAGTCTTCTGTTACCACCTTCTCCCACTCATGACTCATCACCCCATTTTTCAGACACGCGCATTGCAGCCAAGCTGGACTGCAATACTTTTCCTTGGTGTTGGGGTCCTTAATATGGGGCTGACCTGTAGACATCTATTTCCATCATATGTTGACAGAAACTCTGCCATAGCCTGACACACTGCAAGGGTTGCAAGAAAAGGCATGAGCCTGTTTCAGGTTTGTCTGGGGGGTGGGGTGAGTAGGGATGTTTTTGGTCTTTTTTTGGTTCAGCTTCTTTTTTTCTAGAGTTGAACTTCATAAGCTGGCAAGAGCTCACATAGACACACACATTCATACAATTCTTCCTGTCTTGATGGGGACTTTTGGGATGGCAGAACTCACGAGCTATTTCAGCTGAGGATAATGTAGCTTGCTCTTAAAGCCCCATTGTTAAAAATAAGCTGCCTTCCATGTGGTTCTCCTACATAGGGAAACCAAATCCTTTTGTTGGTCAGCTGGAAATCTGCTCAGCCGCCTGAGATCCATTGTGGATGGGAGTGTTTACAATGCTTGGTGTAAGTATCTCCACTCAAATGTCAGCCAGGGGCCCTGTTAAGTCGACAGGAGCTTTTCCCATTGACTCCAGTGTCCTCTGAATGAGCCTGAAGGTGGTGGATGTTTCAATACTTCATTGTGTGGAAGCCTGATTTTGTAGTTAAGGCACTGGTGTGGATACAGGAGAACTGTGCTGGGTCCCTAACTTGTGCAATTAAGGCAGAGACATGGTAAGGAAAACATCTGATTTTCATAATTTTAACAATTCATTGGCGAGTCCAAAAAAATACTAGATTAAAAAAATAAATAATTATTAGTTATTTTGATGACTCAGAAAATAAAAATATATGTTTTGCTTAATTCAGAGTAATTCATCATTTTTATATTGAAGAATTCTGTTCTGCCTTCTCAAGGGAGCAAAGCTTCTGTGGGTACCCTGTGTCTATGTGTCCTTCCATCTTAAAATTCAATCTCAGACAATCTAAGAGAAGGCAAAAACGGTGCTGAGAGCTACAGCAGATTAGCATTTTAACATTAAGAACTGTTTTATTCATGAACAACACCTCCCCCCCCCTCCCATATTTTGGGACACTGAAGTACACTGTAGGATTCTTTTCAATTCCCTGAGTTTTGAAAGACCCAGGTGTTTAGTGCCAGGGTTTCTCCTAAGTGACACATTTCCATTTCTTGAAATGTAAAATGCTTTCTCCTGATGGCATTTCCAGTATTTTTTTAAATGCTTGTACATCATTTCATACAACCCAGGGTGATTTTCCTAGCAGTGGAAGTACAGAAAGGCTGTATGTCTGCTTGGTATGTGACTTTGGTGTGTCAGACGATGTAAGCTTTGGCTGGAGCTTTTCCTGTGGTTGGGACATTTTCAGTGACTCTCCATGTGTAATCCTTTTGTATAATGTTTAAAGCCATTTCTTACTGAGTATTCATGCTGAGCCTCATACAGTGGGCTCCCAACGCCTCTTCAGCCCTATGGATGTTATCCTAACACACAGAAGGGTCATCACAGCTCATGATGTCCTTTGTGTTTTTTTCCCCTCTATTTTATTTTTCTTTAACCTGTCTGTAAAGCAGGGGCTCTGCAAATCTAAACTTAGAAAGAAAAACATACATGCTCTGGCAAAATAGAACAAATGTAATCGTGATGGGAGGACCCCAGCGGCTCAGACCATAAAACATTTCAGAGTTCAGGAGTTTAGTCCTACAAATGAACACACGCTTTACTGAGCAATAAAAGTGAAACAAAACTAACAAACAAGCAAAACTTCCACTTTAGCATCTGGGGTGGTAACAGATCCCTTGAATCAGCTGCGCAGTCCTTGTATCTGAACCTTTCTTGGTTCAAGGCAGGGAACAACCTGCCCGTAGCTTCTTCTGGGCTTGGGTGGACCTAGGAATCTTCTCCAGACCCTCCAGGTCTCGTTCTTCATCTCCATCCCCTGGTGCAATTCAGGGAACGACACTCTGGAGGACCCAGGGATTTAATTGCACCAGATCCAGGCTACATCAACACAGAGGCAATACACTTTGTGATTCCCACACAAAGGACTGTACATGAAATTAAGTGTCTCTGAAGCATTGTTTTCTCCAATGTAATCTTTGGGGAAGGGCTGGACTTCCCAAACCAACACAGTACAGCTGGAGCAATTATATCATTTTAATTCAGTAAAGCAATGTTTATGGAGTTCATACAGACTCAAAGACATCCTCTGCCTAAAAAACCCAACCCACCAGAAACAAACATCTTCAGAATTCCCACTTAAATGTGTGTTTAGAATATAAGATTTGCATTTCAAATAAGCTTAAGTTACACTATATTTGGTGTTTCCAAAGTTTATATGAATAAAAATATAAAATCTAATGAAGTATATGTTTTTCTTCAACTCAGCACCTCTATAAAATGTGATTTTTACTTAATATTTTAATGTGAGTTCAAAATAAACCATTTTTTTACATAATGCAAAATGAAAAGTATTTCAGTTTTTCCTAAAGAAAAAGTTTTTCCTCACAAGAAAGTAAATCTTCTTTGAACTTTATTTTTCCTAGGCATATACACAAATAAATCATCCCAGCTGCAATTAGATGGGCTGTTGTATGACTTTAAAGTCTCAATTTCCATTCACATGACATACCATTTTAACTATTCTTGTCAGATAGCAGCAGAAATGGCATGTAGTACTTGTCATACTCACACTCAGGGTGCATTAAGAGCTTTGAAAAAGAAAAGTATTTTTTTTTCACCTGCTATCTCTGGTTTAAGTAATACACTGTCTGGAGGACCTAGGCTGACCTCCAGCTGCTGCTCCAGGAGGGCACGAGTCTCCCATAGGTTCTGTGCCCCATCTGCCATCTCCACATCTCTCTCCTGAACACCCCTGGTAGCTCATGTGTCACTAGGTACCACATCTGAGGTATCTCAATGCCTTTCCATTGCACTACTGTTACAGGAACAGGGCTCCCAAGCACTTTCTTTCTTACTTTAAATGACCTTAAATATTTGCTTTAGTTAGGAATTGGAGCATAATTTCCCCACAAAACCTCATTAAATTGTCAATGATATTTCCCATTCTCCCTCTCTCAAATCTGATTTCCTGTATCTTATAGTATATAAAACAATAGAGTATAACACATATATATAGTATATAACATAATAGAAAAAAAAAAATATGGGTTTTTTTCAGCTAGGAAAATGCGCTGGTCTGCGTAAAAATGCACATCCCATGCAAACGTCTACAGCAGCAGAATCCCACTAAAAACAAAACAGGAAAGAACCAAAACAAAACAGACAAGGGAATTACATCCTACAATAATCCTACAACACCCTAGTTTGACTGTGACTTCAGTTTGGGAATTAATTACTTTGCATAGCCCCAAGTACCTGTATATCATACCACCACCCAAATGGAATAGCAGACTCAGAAACTGCAGCATAACTAGAGTCACTGCTGATGAAAAAGGATTGTAACACAGACAGGGCTGGAGCATTTGAGTGCCTGGTAGAAGCCAGGGACTGACCCAATTCTGTGAACATACATGTGTTTCTGTACGTGTGTTTGCGAGCAGGTATCCAACCTTTCCACCTGAGCGGGGCTTTTGTGACCAAAACAGCATTCCAGTAGCAAACACCCAGTACTCTCACTGGAACCACATCCTTACCGCGCTCAGTGGTGGCCAGAGGCATGCTGTCTGCCAGCCAGAAGTGTTTCTGTGGTGCACCTTATGGAACAATCAGCTGTTCCCTCCTGGGGAAACTCAGGACAGGGGAAGCCACCAAAACACCTGTCCTGGCAGAGAGCTGAATGAAATCCTTTCCCCTGCAGCCAGAGGAAGGAGGAAGAGTGGACTGAAAGGTCTCCTTACTCTGGAGGTGAGCAGATTCCCAGTGCAAGGTATTTCACCTGGAGTGCTCAGCCTAAGTTGGGAGTGATTGAAAGCTGATGTCATTGGTGAGGTTCTGGGGGGCTTTTCCAAACGGCCTGAAGGATGCAATCCTAAGTCCCACTGGAAAACAGTAACAGCAGGACTACAATAAAGTTGTTCAGTCCAGATGTTGAATTAAAAAAAAAAAAAACCACCAAAAAGTCCCCCCAAAAAGTCACATTGAAAATTTTTTTTTTTTTGTCCCAGATATGAAAAATCAAAGCATTTTTATACCAGCACCACCTTTTATTATTATTATTATTATTATTATTATTATTATTGCTGTTGTTATTACTATTATTATTGTTGTTGTTGTTGTTATAATGAATTATTATTATTTATATTGTTGTTGTTGTTGTTGCTTTCTGAGGAACTACTTCATGTTTCGTGGGAGCACTGCTATAGAATCAAATCATCAGCCATGTACCTTCTGCACAAACAGCAAGGAGGGGCAGAGCTTCCCTTTCCTAAGGATTACAATGCTCACTGCAGCCATGGGAGACCCCAGCTTAGTCATCATTTCTGCCAAATTAGGTTAGGTCCTTCCTGCTCTAAATGATAACAGAGTACCATCACTCCTGCGACAGAAGAATGCCACAGCACCATGTCCAGTAAGCTCCAACCTCTTCCCACTGCAAGCTCATATCTAGGTTATGACTCCACTTTCAGGTCACAGCCCAAGTAGGGTCATGGACCCAGCTTTGGAAGCCGTGGGTCAAGCCGATTCCAGAAGTCTGGGCACTTAATCTTTTTGGAACCATTTGGGTTTGCATAATATGCTTAAAATCCTTTGAAGTGGGCAGAGGGTGACTGGTTTTCCCACAGGTGAGGTTTTACTAAGGATTACCCAAATCAAGTCAAAGCCAGGGACAGGCTGAAGAGGTTCTACTCTCAAAGGAGCCTCCTAACTATAGTGTGCTAAAGGGTTTTTTTTTAAGAGTTGTATCACAAGCTCTGTTTTCCACTGTGTCTCTATCCCTAAAATCTGAAGAAATAAGGGAGGAAGAGAAATATAAAGAGTTAAGGACAGTACTTACCCTAGAAAGAGGTGGGTGACTGGTAGTTTTTCACTTCACACACTTTCAAATAATTTATATAAAGTGCCAGAGGGACAGGGGCATTGAGCTATGGAGATGTAGGAGTATGGGACTATGGATCCATCTGGACACCACTGTCTGTCTTTGCATCAAGGGTGTGGTGACACAGGAAGTTTCCACGAAGTGAATAATTGATGAAACATATGTAAATCACACCTTCATCAGGTCAAAGAATTCAAGGATATCTGCACCACAGCCTGCAGAAATTAGTTGACATGTTTATACATAAGGAGTAGCTAAATTAGTGAACTGTCTTCCTTGATTCCCTGTAAGTCATTAACCTGGGCTGCATGAAGGAAATCAACCTTTCAGTCATTTTTCTCAGTAGTTTAGAGTTCTCATAAATTGTTTCACATACAGTTCCTATGCTGGAAGAACTTTCTTACGCAATTATTTTTTTCCTCTAAAAAACAATATCCTTCTCCTTTTCTCAGCATATATTAGGCAGGCTTGTAATACTACTGGCAAGTTTCCAAGTGTTTAATTTGGAACATGATACCTTTCATTAAAAAAAAGAAAAAGAAAAAAAAAGTCTAGCTGAAAGATCAGAAGCATTTACGTTGGAGCTGCAGTGAGTTGCTCAAGGGAGAGTTGAACTCTGGTGAACAAGGCCCGGAGGGCTGGCTGGGAAAAGGTTTAATTCATTCTTGTTCGCCTTTTAGTTTTGGGGTAAAATTGCAAGGCTGAAGTGGAGAAGCCATTGAACAGCTGTTTGCTGGAGGATGTCTGCAGTTCATGCCACCCCAGGACCTATGGATAATGATGCTGTGACTGTTTTCTATGGGCCACCATATGGGAAGGGGGCATGAAGGCTGAGACAGCAACCAAAAAAGAGTAAAGAGACTTCAGACCACAGATTTGGGCATCTGTTGGCTCTTGGGAGTAACTCCTACCCTCTGAAGAGTTGCCATCATAGCATAATTACCAGCTGAGCAAATGGATCTGCTGTGTGGGGCAAACCGGATACATAAATAAGTTTGTGTAATTCCATCTATTTTCTATGATAGTGAAAGGAACTTTTTTTATTAAACATTTCCCCTCAATTTCTTGTTTCCCTGAAAGGAAAATCCTTAGGTCTGCATTTTTATTTACAGATTTCCCTCTTTCTCACCAACCTTCCGAGTTCTGTTTCACTGGAAATCCTTGTTTCAGGAATTCTTACTCCTCTTGGGTTCATGCGATTCATTGTGCCTGTGCAGTCAGAGTTTGTACACAGAAATACGACGTCTCTGTCATAACAAGTAATGTGTTGGGGGTGAATAATAGGACAACGACCTAGGAGTTCTTGCTCTTCCTTTCATAGTTGGTGATGGGAAAGCCATGGTGTCAGACCAACCTGCAGCCTTCCCAATAGGTTTTCTTGGAAGCCCTGGGTGAACTCTGGCTTGTGATATTCCCCCTTGTATGTGCTATCAACTCTCCACTTTCATAAATTGCTTTTTATGATTTTTTTTGTTTGTTTTTTGGCCAGGCAAACAGCTTGTTGGGGGGAAGGCTGATCCCAAAACTGAGTCCTCAGTGAAGGAGAGAGTGGAGTAGAACTGATGAACAGGAAGACCTTGCATGAATATTAGATTACAGTGAGGAGCTCTTGCTAACTACACATGTATTAACACAAATTAGACAATGCGAAAAACATTTTTCATTTGCAACCTTCACCCCCCCTATTCAGGGAGATAAAGCATTTTGCAGTAAATGCTAATTGTACTTTAAAACAGTTTGCTGATCCTGCAGACATTATCAAAACCCGTTTACTTAGTTAAGCACCTGTACAGAAAAAAAAAATTGTACACCCACACTGCAGTCTGGGTAAAGGAAGCCAGAGTCTTTCCTTCCTGTCATGACCGATGGACTTAAGTATGAGATTTTTCAGCATCTGGAGTTCAGCACTAGGTACAATGGTATTAAATAAAAAACAACAATTAAAAATAATGGGCTGAGGTTCCTGTTCCTGAAATGAGTTTGCCTTATGGTCAGTGGAGATCTAGTTAGTGGAGTGGGGGGGCAATTAATTGCATGGTAAACTGGATATCTAAAATATATCTGAGTTACTTCCTACAGGTGCCCCTTTCTCTGCAGCAATCCTAAGTGGAAGTCTCAGGACATTTGTTCAGTTGAAAAACTCTGCAACGTCAACACCTGAGGTTAGGTGAGATAAAATCCATCCCCAGTGACTTCTCTGAGCTTTCAGACAGGCCATCACCCCGGTGCACACAGTAATGTCTTGTCCATGTTTTGCCAAATTAAGGAATCAAATAGAGTCACTCATGGGATTTAGTTTTTATTTTAGACCCAGGAATAGTGATTTATTCTCCTTAGCGGGCCTTGTTCATTAACTTCTTAGATTTCCTATATGCCTGGACCTTTCCTGGTAATATGGTCATGTGAAATTCCTGGCAATCACTACCATTACGACACATCTTGCTCTGTCCCAGGGGACCAAAACATCCTGTTTAGCTGTTGAGCTGTTACTGCAACACCTCTGAAGGAACTTTAGACCAGGGTGAAGTGATTTCAATACAGCCTAAGAAATTTATCCTGCTCTCTCTGTTTAAGCTGATCTATTCTATAGATGAACAAGATGCAGCTCCTACAAATATTTTGTCCCCAAGTATCTTTGTGTTTCATGAGGTCCCAGAAGTGTTCCATAATGCACCAACCTCTCTTCATTCAGCAGAAGTCTCTGGTCACTCATCTAGGTCTCTGGTCACTCATCCCCTGGATACATGTGTTATGAGACAGTTTCTGGTATAGGCACACAGTGTTCGGGTTTTTTTAAGAGCTCAGCTTCTTTCATTATGTGAAGACAAAGAGGTTGAGATCCATCTCACCTCATTTATAGACACCTGCAATACAGAACTCACCAGCTGACCTAGTGACCACAGGCTCTCTTGAGAAGTAATAAGACAAATGGTCATCTTGGGGTCTGTTTAATGGGAGATACCTACGTCAGGAGGACATAATATGAGCATGACTTTCATTTCATTAGGGGCATGATTCAATTGCCTACACATGGCCTTTTGCCCTGCCCTTGAACATCCTTCCTTCTAGTTGCCATTCTAGGAACCTGAAGGTCTCCTCTGTCCTACCCACCAGCTTCTTTTTCATGTCTTGGACAACCTAGAGCATCTCAAATAGGCATAGAGATTCCTGGGTGTGAGCAGCTGCTTTTTTAACCCACATTTCTACTCAGATACAGATGTCTTCAATTACCCAAATGTATATGTGCCTGACTGAATGGGGAAGAATGTTTCAAAAAGTTGTTCATTTTTTACAGTAAAGAAATGGGAAGAAACAGGTACATTGGTTGGCATCAGCACAGAGCTCCTATCTAATGGTAGTTTGGTCTATCATGATGCTCATATGACAAGTGACCAGATAACAAGTTCCTATGCCTAACCTAATTTCAGAATTACTCCTCTTTCTAGTCCCTGATATTGCTGTCTTAATTTTCTTTTATCAATGTGTTCTACAGGGATCCAGTCTGTGCTCTCAGGTGTTGAAAAAAATAGTCACAGAAAGTCACATTTCTAAGGTATTGTGTCTTTCCCACCCCTCCAGCATGACCATACCCTGATCTCTCTTTAGCTTGCCCAGAAGCGCTCCTTTTTACCAAATATTCTTATTGACCATGCCTGTAAAGCTGTTCAACACAGGAGGAAACAATTTTAAGGCAATGGATTTTCAGTTATTGATAATTGTTATCTGTGCCCTCTAATGTAATTATGAAACTGCAAGAGCGTTGGATGTATTAGAAGAAAAATGACATTGCTTTTCCACTTATGAATGAAACTTTGGGTAAAATTTACCTCACTGATTAACACATTTATTATTCAGTGTTTAGTTTTCTGTGCCTGAATGAGAGCTGAAGGATCTAAGGTCAGTGGAGATCTAGCCAATAAAATAAGGTACCTATACTTGGTCGGTTGAATGACTCTTTAGAGTCTAGGACTTGATACAGCTGCTTTAAAATAAGCATTTCATGCCTTTATAGCTATGGCTTCCTCACAATACGGATATCCTAATCCGGATGGGAATGGGTCTCCTTTACACCCTATTTCTTATTTCAGGTGAAATGCCTTTAGATGCCTATGTTAAGGCAACGAAATTAGGTCCTAGATCTCCTAAATCTCTCAGATAAAAAACTGGATCTAGACACTAAATATAGGTGTCTAGGTCTGTGAGATGGAAACTACCCTGAGCATTGAACACAAACTATCTGAGATCAGTACTTAGACTTTCCATGCTTTAGGAGTGGCTCTAGGAGAGCTTTTCTTTATTGGTGTGCTCTGACTATCTCTTGCTCTCCACATCGGTGCATTTCTTCAGGCTTTTGCAGCCAGTGTCTATGCTTGCTTCATATTTCTTAGATAAGCTATGGCATTTTCCATCTTTTGCAGCACATTTTCCATTTCATCTTTCTTGTTAGACAATAACATCTAATAAAAAAAAAAAAACTTTTAAAAAGCTCACTGTTGTGATTTATTCCTATGTTAAAATGCTATGAAGGTCAAGTCCTAGCAAACTCAAGTCTGATAGCCATGGCTCGCACCAGGCACTGGACCTGCAGCTGATCTACTCTGCAGTCCTTAGAGCTTCAGCCTCCAGCTGACCTTCCCATTGCCTGAGGGGTCTCGGGCTCTTTAGCATCAACAGATTCCATTGCTGGGATTGAGCACTTTCACTGCTTATGTCAAATCATCACTCCTTTCCTAGGTCTTGCAGTATATTTCCCTCCCACCCACCCCACCCTTCACCCCCCCCCCAAAAAAAAACCCAACCAAAAAAACAACCCACCCACCCCCAAACTTTGGACCCTAAGGCAATTAAGTCTCTCAATATATGTATTTGTTTCCCTGTCCCCTCCCAAAATATGAAATTAATTTTCCCAACAAGCCAGAAACACTTATGGACCTTCTGTATACCACTATTATTATTATTTTTTTAGATCTGTATAAAGCACCCATTGTAAAAACATCTGTGTCACTATACACAGATGAACAATAATTAGAATAATCATAGCTTGGTCATATGGAGGTTTAAGCCATTATTACACACACAAGAACCAGAGGGAAAAATACCCAGGCCAAAATAAACAAATAAATAAAAATGCAGAGTTAATGAGGCAGGGAAAGCTGACACTGTGAAGGAGAGAAAAAGCTGCCTGGGAAGATTTCCACCACGTACCTGTAAGGGTCACATATTACCATAGGATCTCACAGTCAAATCTGTCATAAATTTACCTTACCATAGAGTGCAGGTCAAAGAAGCTGTCATCAGTCACCATTTTTGAAGGCAAGAATTGGTTTGGTGGGGTGTAGGGGCTACATTTGAACTACAGGCATATGGTTCATTTGTAAAGATGGTAGCATTGTTTGAAGTCCAAAAGCAATGCACAATTCAGAACACATGCTATTCAGGGGTGGCAGACTCTATCTATTCCTCCTTTAAAGGTAATAGAGACAAGTAGCCATGGAGCTGATGAAGAGGTAGGAGTCTCTCCTTTTTCCTGAAATATCCTACCCTGCACGCCTTCCACTAGCTGTATCCATTTCGGAACAAGGCTGCAGTCCATGGGACCCTTCTGCTCTGACTGTGCTGAAGCTACCCTGTAGGGGACCTGGCCAGAACTGTTTATGGTGGTATCAGATTGCCCTACTACAGTAAAAAATGTGTGAGATGCCTTATTATTGCCTCCCAGTGGGATGCAGACAATAAGTTGTGAGGGAGAGGGTGATGTAAAGGAATAGCAGCCACTTATGCCTGCGCTCACCCATCCCCAGGTAGCCATAGGATGTCTTACTGAGAAAGGAATGGCCTCCAATCTGATGTTAAATCCACTAATATCTTGGTAGGATAGAAATAATAAAAATAAAAATTTAAACGTTCATCTTTATTGTTTGATTGAAATGATATGGGAAGTATATGTGAGATACACGCCTACATCTATACCTGTGTCTACACCCATATGTGTATCTGTGTCCTTATGCTGTGGGTCAAGGGCTGGGGGGAAGTGCATAGGGATGTCTGGGGTGAGAATTTGAAATGTAAACCCACCTTTGCATAGATTCTGGAGTATGGATGGAAGCAGGGAACCAGGGGAAGGAAAGCCCTGGAGCCACCGGGCCCCCTTTTGTACTGCAGAGTGGTCACACAAGGGCAGTGGGTTGGCTGAGATGGAAATGCTGTGCTGTGGGAAATCACGTAAACGTATTTATGTAACACATGGTTACTCACCACGTCCAGGAACAGGAGCCACTTACTGTTCATATTTCAGGTACAATTTGTGCTGGCTGTCCTGGCTCTTGATAACCTGGGATGGCAAAGGGAACTGATTTACTCACCATCTGGGGCAACAAAGTGCCCGACCTCAGCTAGAAAATGAAAAGCACAAGAAGTCTGTTGGTGCTGTGAAGGTCCATGTGAGTGTTTCTGCCTGTGCTGATATGTGTGCATGTGTACAGGTAGATTTTGCATGTTTGCTCACTGAAAATACATACTCAGGTTTGCCACTGTGCAAAGCAGGGGCCACAGAGCTCATCTCTGCTGGGCTACCAGCTTTGAAAATCTCTTAACAATCAAGAAATCTTGTACTGAAACATTTTTGCCCTTTTTTTAAATTAAAGATTTCTTTTTTAAAAATTAAAAATAGTTTATTTTTATTTCTCTGGTGAAAAATCCTTGTCTTCAGTGGAAGACTTACACATATCTGTGGATAGTATGAAAGGAAGCTTTTCTCTGAGTATTCTTTGCTCCTTCACACCAAGAACCTGTCTATTCTAGTTATCCCTCTCTGAATCCCATCTTTCTTCCTCTGTTTCAGGGTTCCCAGAGGGTGTGGATTAAATGAGATCTTGTTTGCAGGTATGGGCAGAAAAAGGTAGTTAAGCACCGTGGTTAAATACATTTTCCTTTTTAGTAGAGGAGGTCTGTGAGGCTTCATCAGCAAAGCGGATGCGTTATGCTATGGTTTGGATGGAGAAACATAATCACGTATGCCATGATTAACAATGTGGAAGTCCTAAGACCAGAAAATTGCAATGTTCAGGACAGGCGACACAACCCCAATATGTGCAAGTCAGATCTTGTGAAAAACTCTTAGAAGAAGTTGTCAGATTTGTCCTTTTATCTGCAGTTTCAAGCTATTCAGGTCTTTAATTCCCACTGATGTCAGTATTTGTGTGAATCAACACTACAACGGAGTAATACCTAAAAAAAAAAATGCATAAAGACATCTGAACATAATTATACTTATGTTAAAGTAATAATGTCTACCTATTTATAGAATCTGACTGCTGCTGTTTACAATAAATGGTCACAAAGCTCTCAATTTAGTCACAGCTAGAAATCCATTTCTCTATGCCTCAGAAGAAAGAACCGTTGAGTTTTTCCTACAGCTGAGGTTCCTCTACCTGAGTAAGAGGCTTCTCAGTACTAGAAAAAGACAAGAAAAACCTTACAGGTGCTACCACCAGTCCTTGCTAAAAGGAAATAAAACTGGGGATTTCTAGGGAGTGGGAATGTAGGCAAAGCTAACCAGCAGCAGTTCCATGCAGCCTCCCGTTTGGAAGATGTCTAGCAGCAGCAAACAGAAGGTGGTGGGAGGTGGAAGAGATGAGAACATAATTTCCCCATGTACTTCATCCTGTCTTCTTTCATCTAAGTTAAAGAGACATCAAATGTACAGAGGCAAGACACTTCTTATAATCTGGAACTGTCTCCACCGAGGAACATGATTTTTCTGTACTTTTTTACATTGCAGTGCTATTTATAATCAAGCAAAATGGGTTCCAAGCGCTGTTATCTGAACATATCTACCCTAGAGTAAACAAGGTGTGATCCCACATGGCATCCTCTGCTTCAAAGTAATTGGTACAGTTTTGCCATGAGATAAATGTGGCCAGCACAATGCAGGCTATTGCTGAGTTGTGAGCCACTGCACGTTGTAGGGGGTTAAGCCTGCACAGAGAAATAGACCATGGAGCAGCCAAACTCACGTTCACGGTTAGCTTGCTCAGTAACTTCATTGCGTATCTTTCACCTAAGACACATCAAATTCACACGGATTTAATGAGGCAATCAGGCCCATGAGATTCACTTCACAGACATGTTATAACATTTTCCAAAGCGGGAGGGGAAACATGTAATTACTTCAATAGAACTATTTCAGATTCAATAAGCAAAATGCTGACAATTACTTAACCACAGAATCTGGAGAAGTTAACAAAAAAGACACTAGCAATTATTTAATCATAATGTCTGGAGGAGCTACTTATTAGGATATCAACAATTATTTAACCACATCATCTGGAGAAGCCAGTAAATTTGAGCTCTTTTGAGTATAGAAATGCAGTTTCTAGAGATTTGGTGAAAAAAAGGACAGGAACAGTTATTTAGCCACAGTGTCTGGAACACAACTAGCAAATTAGGTGCAGGATTTGGAGAAGCAAGCAAGAAATACCATCCCCCACATCCCCCTGGAGCATGTGTGCCCTTTAAAGCAGAACCAAACCTGAGCAGAGAACTCTGTTCCCCACAAAGTTACTGGCAGAATTTTTCCCTGTCTGCAAAAAGTGGGGATTTTGGTTGAGGCACATGTAAGATAACCAAATGAACACGGGGTTTAGGATATTTCAAGTATCATAAGGTCCTAGGTAAGTCTCTGGAAATTATTTTTTCTGTTGTCATATCTGTCCTTTGGGTACAAAAGTACAGGAAGGTTACTGTGGTTGCTTTAACGATGTAGTTGCTAACCTGGGACTTCAAAGACACAAGGTCAATACCCTGCTCTGTGAGGTTGTTTTGGGGTCATCGTGGCAAAATCACACAGTCTTCGTTCTACTTCGTTCTGCTGAAGAATGATGACAGCACTGTCCTGCCTTGCAGATCAAGATAATAAAGGGCACGAGAGATGTGAAGTGCACTGCAATGGAAATCTGAGAGAGATCCAAGACAGTTTGATTGGAAGATGGCAGCTGACCAAGATAAAATGGCTCCCAAAACAGAATTAAAATTGCATCAGCAATACTCTGGGCTGAATAGTATAAAAAACTGCCAAAAAAATTTAAAAGATTTCCACTAGGATCTTCTCTTTATTTCAGTGGAAGGAGGTCTTCAGTTTATATGGCTTCTGTATCAGAGCCAGGCTTAAATCCCCAGCAAAAGGGTGCAAATATGAGCAGATGAGCACCCTAAGTCAGATGTGCTGACTTGCACTTATTAAATATGAAGAGTTCTGTATATTGTGTGGTTAAAAAAATGACAGAGTACTCAGAGTGTGCATGAAATATCCCGGTTCCCTTTGAGAGTTGCTGGGAAATGAAGGCAAATGGTTTAAAGCAAGAGAGATTTAACTCATAAATGCTTAATTCACCAAAATACATTTCAGGTTGCACCTATATTTGTCCAAATCTCCTTATGGGAAAAGTTTCCATGTGGAAAGATCCACAAGGCATTTCCATGTCTGGTATGGGATACACGTGCCACAGCCCATGTCCTGGCAGCACCCATTAGCTCGGCAACCTTCTCATCCAAAAGCTGCGGTGAAATTTGCAGTAGTGGTGTCCCTTACCTCAGCCACAGGTACTGATCCATCGCATGTCTTTATAACAGATTGATTGCTGCAAAACCAGCTGCCAGGGAGACTGCTGATGTACTTTCTTGCACACCTTCCACCCCTGCTGCCCGCTTGCAGCGTGCTCAGGGCAATGGGCAACATGAGCGTGGAGGGATTCCTTCCTTCTCTGCCCATGGGGATATGAAACCCATAATCTTATATTATATATAAAAATATATATAAACCTCTATAATCTTAGCATCTTTTTTTTTTTTTTAACCACAAAAGATGACCTTTCTATTCCTTGAAATGAACAGGTAAGTTTAAAACGAACAAGGTAAAGTTCAGTATTTTCAACAAGAAAGGCTGACCATCTTACCCAACCTCAGGGACCTCCCGTAACAGAGACCTCCTGTGAAGTCATGCTCCAAGCCCATAGAGTTTCCACTTTCTTGAAGAAATTTTCAGCTTTTGCTCCATTTGCTGTAGGGAAGGAAGACATGCTCCTTGAAAGGCAGGAAGGGCTCGGCACATATGCCATGAGCTAGGAGACAGACAGCTCATTGCAAAATTATGTACTTATGTGTGTGAATAGGCCCTTACCTCCTTGAAGGACAGCATGTAAGTCTCTTTCCTCTGTATTGTCTCCTCTCTGCTGTTTTTATAACTCTTCTGATAATCTTACTCCAAGGCTACTTGCAGTCCTATTGACCTTCCCTGGCCAGAATTAGTACAAAAGTATGAATAGTGTCATGCTAATAGGAAATAGCAGTCTTGGAACCAGCCATGGTGGAAACTCAGCAGGACTTTCACTGAAGCAAAGAGGAGTTGTATAAAAAAAGACACTGTCTCCTTTGCATGCCAAAAGATCCTTCCCCTCTGGCTCCACCACCACCACTTTGGCAATGTACCAGCAAAGGAGCAGGATGAGCTCTGCAGACAGCACGGCTAATGCAAAAGGAGGCTGGGACTTGCTGTGTTACTGTTTGACTCTGTCCTGTGTGACCTTCTCCTTCCCGTCAGTCAGACGGTGGTCCTCTCTGGTCTGCAGCAGGCAAAGGCAGCATCCCCCAGTGATGAGCGCCGTGCTCTGTTCCCTCTCCTCTCTCTGCCACTTAGCACAAGGCTTCTCTGTCAGACAATATTGCTCCCAGATTAAAACAATATATGACAAAATGATACCCGCTGACTATTGACACTGGCAATTATGAAAGAATTAAATGGGCTGTGTGTTTTGGACCAGCTTCAAAGGCTTGTGGGATTCCCACACATGCTCAGAAAGCTGTGGGGTCCTTTTCAGTTCTCAGACATATGGCCACTTCCAAGCCTGCTATTTCCTATTAACATGAAACTATTATTACCCACTTACTAAAGGCTTCCTGTCACTATCCAGCCAGGAAAGAGAGCATCCAAGATAACAGCATCAGAAACCCCAAGAAAGGGGGCTGGCAGATGGGTCTGTTTCCTAAGGAGCTGTGTCCAGCAAGATTTATCTGCCTTTCCGTTCCCCTGCCAGTGGGTGTGGTTGAAAGGCTGATGTAATTCCTATCAGCGCTGGCTGTTGAGCAAAGCATCTGTCATAACAAGTGTGTGAACTTCTTGCACCGGCCCAAGGTATTGCACATGCCATGGGAAAAGTTCTGCTCATTAACAGGCAAGTCCTAAACCTGCCACAGCCCTCAGACTCCCTCTTGGCTCTTGCTGAGCAAATTATTTTGCAGTGCTAACCCTGAGTGCACGTAGACCACTGCACTGGTGTTGGCAGAGTAAAAAGCTGTTACAAACTGTCTTTCTAGTAAGTTTTTGAGACGCGAAGGGCTATAGAGGTATCCTTGTATGACTCCAGTCACTTCAGCAGTTTAATATCTCAGGGACATTTTAAAAAACAGTGTAAAAGGTGAGAAAAATATTATTCCCTCTTTTAACAGAGGCTAACCTGAAGCCTGGATTTTCTGCTGTATGCAGATACTTAAGTCTCATGACATTGGTGTGTGAAGCCTGTTAAGGATGATGATCTCAATGAGGTGACTTTGAAGCTGACAGCCCTTTGCATTTCTATGCTTTTGTACAGAAGCTAGCAGATCTTAGCTGTTTTAATGCCTTTCCAATTAAGAGAGGGGATCTAGATGCCTGCTTTTAGAAAACCTGGTCCTTAAGGATTTACCTAAGAACATGGTGAAACCACGTAAGAAAAGCAGGTCTTGAAGATGAGCCTCCAACTTTTTCCACAGGGGAGCTTCATGCCTTGAAATAGATGGATGCAATCACCCTTGACAAAAAAAGAGAGAACAAAAAAGAAGGGGGGGGAGAGAAAAAAATTAAGAAAAAGTAAAAGTAAAAGTATTTTTTTGTTCCTAAAGGGCTTTTGGCTCCAGGGATAGCCAAGGCAGAGCTGCACAGCAGGGGTGCTGATGTGAGCTTGGAGGAGGACCTGCCATGGTGTTGATTCAGGCCCCTCGTTATGGTTTCAGTGGTCTACACTGAGCTTTTCTGCCCAAGGGCTGCTTGCGGCCAGGCTCCCCAGAGCACACTGTCCCAGCCCCTCCTGAACTGCCCAGGGTGGGCTGATCACCCCCAGTGCTCCCCCCTGGGAACCAGGCAGCATCGAGCCAGGATACATGGCTTTGGCCTCAGTGACTCCAGGCACATCCCTTCCCCGAGGACGAGAGCCTCCCTCGAGCAGCAGGCTCGGACCGTAAGGCAAACACAGTGGCTCAGCTGCCGCCAGCCCTTCTGTTATTCTGTGCTTCTATTCTCGGTCTCGTCCCCCCCCACGCAGAGTGCGGGGATTAACCTGGATGTTGTCCATGGAGCTTCAAAGCATCGTGTTTACCAAGCCTCTCTCAGGTCACAGTGCCTTGGTGGTACAAATGCAAATAAAATACAGCCTGGTGATGTGGGGAGCAAGAGGGGAGACAGAAACGTCATCGTGGTAGTGCCTGTACAGAGGGTTAAAGCACTGGGCAAACGGATCTGTTTTAATATCCCAGCCTCCAGGCAGACACAGAGCCTGTTCCTGAGGTTAACCAGCCATGCACAGCGTAACCCTGTTATTACCGCCTCTATTACAGGAAGGCACTGGGGCTAGGTGAAATCAAGCTTGCTCAAGGCACGAGCAGGATATGTATGTAGCTGGAGATGGTCTTCTCAGCATTCTTATTTCATCCCCAGCATCCCAGGAAAACTGGCAGAGAAAGGAGGAGGAGTTGAACCCAGCTGAACCAAGATCATTTGAGAAGGAGTAACTCGCATTTCCAGAGCTTGTACCCACAGCAATACCTAGCACGTCAGGGCACAAAATCTTCTCGAAAGAGCTTTTGGGAATCAGGCCACAGCCCACCCCACCTTGAACAGCAGTTCTCTGGGACCTTTACCAGCACTGCTACTACTCCACGTATCTCACCCTTTGAGCAGATTTTAGTTAAAAGGCAGGAACTGATTTGGGTGGAAGAGCTGTCTTGCCATGTATTTGACAGTTATCTCTCATTTGAGTGGCTCTTGTCTTTGGTCTATGTGACACATACCAAAGCCTCATTCTTCCTGGGTGGGCTTGAATCTTAAAGTGATACGTTTCCAAAGGGGATTTTAGCTACATGATGGCTGAAATCCAACAGACGTTGCTTTGAAATTATACCCATTTGTATATATACCATACTGTTCTTGCAAACAATATATATCTCTCCACATGCAGAACAAATCATCCAAAATGATACAATATTGCCATAAACACTGTTATTATAATAATAAAAAAATAAATAATCAAGTTTCTCTAGAAGCAAAAATGGTTGGATGTTTTCTGTAGGTATCCTATAAAAAATCCAGCTGGAAAAAAAAACCCCAAATTTTAAAAATATGAAATATTCATTGGTTTAACCCACAATAACTTGAGGGGAAATCATGAATAATAGCACTCATATCCAGGTCAAAAAAGAATTTACTTTTACATGGCAACATCTAAGCAGTAAATATGAATTGCAATTACTACTTTTAGTAAAATACTGCCTGGTGAACCTCATTGTCCCAGACATCACTAGTAATTTATTAACAAGAACTTGCCACTCTCTTCCACTGCTCCTGTTCATCTTCACATAACAAAAATCTCTGTGTAGTGAAAACACTTTTAAATCTTTTAACAGGATCACAATATGAACAAGTCTTTCAGCTTGGCAGGGGTTGCTGGAGATCACCCTGTCCAATCTCACCATGCAAAGCAGGCTGCCCAGCACGGAGTCCAGCGGAGTTTTAAATATCTGCAAGGATGGAGACTCCACAGCCTCTCTGGGCAACCTCTGTTCAACAAGAATAACAGTGAAATTTTTTTTTTCTTGTGTTCAAATATAATTTTGTGCATTTAAACATTTAAAATGGTTTCATTCTCTTGTGTATGTAGTAAGTTATGTGGAGGTTAGTTTTTTTCTTGGCAGGTGGATCCTGCATTTGAATTTGTGCTTGCTGGTAAGGAAGTGGTGAGATATCGTGATGGACAACCATTCCTGCCTCAAGATTCTCTGTATGAAGAAGGCTGAGGGAGAAGGTGCTGAACTGATTCCTGCTAAATTTTATGGAAATATTTCAAAGAGGTCTGGAGAAAATTCTCCATCTTTAAGTGTTTTTGCATGTTTTTACTTGGAGACAAGTATATTGCTCACTCTAGGCAATGAAATCATAATGTTCCATTAGCCATCTGATAAATGCTGTTAACGATACTCCTAGAACTCCACCCACTCCTTTATTTAATATAAACACTACAATAATTCAGATTGTGTTTTTTGCCTTATAAAGGAACAAAAGTCTGGAAGAGAACTCCTCAGCCCTTGAGACTGTTATAGACAGGGACATGTTACTAGCTCATTCATAAGCCAATTCAGTGTGGCCTTAATATCCCAAAGGATTTTCCCCGCACTGATATCAGAGGAGACCTCTCCCTGACTCTCAGCTCTTGGTGGCTGTGTTGGTGCCACTGCTCTCCCTTGGGCCGTGTTTGCCTCCTGTGCACATCAATTACAGCCCCTCTGAGCCTGCCATCTGTTGAGTTGTATAAACCAACCCAGCCCAACTTCTTTGTTGTAGCCACTTAACTCACCAGGGCATGCACTCACTTTGCTTATTCCCTCACCTCCCTAGACACAATCCACTGGGTCACATTGTGCTCCCAGCTCAAAAGGAGGAGATAATCTCATCTTCTCTTTGGGTTTGGAAGAAGAGCTTTTATGCCTGAAAGGTGATATTTCCCCCTACCCCCCCACCCCCACCCTTTAGCAATTAATCTAACAAAAGGTGTTACATCATGTCATGCTTAGCTTCATTGTCTAAAATTCCTCCATGTCAAATGAAAAGAAGCAACCGTGTGTGAAGCATAATTTGTTCCTACACACTGGAGACAGCTGAGATTAATGCACCTTCAGAATAGTCTCTGTCTCTCTATTATGATCATAAAAAGAGTCAATGAAGATCTAGTTAAAGAAGCCTAAAGCAAGATTCAGCTTCCCTTCAGAGGATGCCCAGATGTGGTCAGGTGAATGGCTCTCCGAAGTCCTCTGACTAGAACACCACTGTCTTGCCATGGGAGCTTGGCCATTCATGTCACATGGAGACCTGAAGACACCTTCAATGATGTCTGAGGTGCTGCGGGCAAGATTCATATGTTCATATGTGGATCATAGATAGGGCACAGGACCTGTGGGAGACCAGTACCAATCAGGACTGGAAGCTGAGCCAGAAGAGATACACTCCATTAAGCTACTATATGTATATTAATCCAAATGATGAATCCCACACTTATGGTGCAACATTTTGTTTGTTTCCTTAAAACAAGCCTAAAAATTGCACTGATTGAAGAAATGTACCATAGCTGGTGCTGCAGGTAATATGGTATTTTCAATTAAATGGATATATGCAAAGTGTAAAGAAAGATGTTTAAGTGTTCATGTGCGTGAGAGTGTGTAATGATCTACTCCACCTCTCTGTATTCTACTTTTTCATCACATAATACCTTTTGTGTCCTCGATCTCTGCCTTCAGTGGCACCCACCTATCCCAATGGGACCTGTCAAACGCTCTATATGACACTTGGACACAGGTGATTAGCCATTGAGGGAAGTAAAACTTTTTGTATTTTTTGTGAAAAGGTGACTTTTTATTCTCACCATGTTTTTCTTCCCTCTTTTTATTCATCTGTTCTTGTACAGATGTAAAATGCAGCTCTTCTGCCGAAATTAGACCGAGTATGAGAACCCACAAACCCAATTATCTGGAAATGGCCCAAGCCCGTTCCAGTCTATTACAATCTATTGGGAGACAAGTGCTGGCAACTTTCTTCCAGATACATCATCAAATTCATGGCCATCAGAGGCCTTTCTTGAAGCAAAAGGGGAGGGGGTGAAAATTATAGACCCAGACAAGACATAAATAATACAACTATGGCAGAAAACAAACCACCATTTGTTGTTAGTTATGGTCTTTCAGCTTGAAAGTGACAAAAAAACAAACAAAAGAAATTTGTTATGTACATTGAGGTTGGGGGGGTGTAGGAGCCATGCAGCTCTTGAGAACATTCAAGGAAATGGGCTTTTGCCAAGTGTACTACTGCCATAAATCTGTATTTCTGCCTGCTGTTTGCTTATTATATCAGAGATTTTGTCAATGGAGTGGGGAAATTCAGGGAGATGAGCAAGAGAAGATGAAACAGAAAATATGTAACAAAAGCAACCTTTCTTTCTCTTTCCTTAAAATTAATGAAGGCTGAAACCATCCCCAAACTGAAAGGGTGGGACCCAAATGGAAGCCAACAGACTCCTGCTCCCCAGACAAGGTGCTGGGAAAGTGATATCCAGCAGCCATAGGGTCGGGGTTCCCAAAGTAGCTGGCGAGCGAAATGCCTTTCACCTAACTCCAGCCACCCACAAGTGAAACCTCTCCAAAAGGTAGTCCCCAGCCACCTCCAGGAGACACTTCATTACTTATGTAAATATCTCAAAACCTCCTAGGTTGCTCTTTGGAGGTGCTTGTGCCTTGGAAAAAGGGAAGTCTCTGCTCCTAGCTAGGACTAGGTATATACAAGTTAGGTGATCCAGGTTGGGCAAGGAAAATGTCAGCTTGAGTGATGGGCAACACTTCCATGGGTGCTTTTGAAAGGAACCTGACAAAAGCAGAGCTGGGCTTTGCTCTCCTTGGTCAAATGATGCATCACCACGTGCGGAGACTCTCATTAATCCAGAGGAATGCCTCATGTTTTGAGCAGTCTCCTCGAGCCCAGTGAGATTGCTGCTTTACAGCAGTAAGCTGCCTTTGGACTGAAACACGAGTGTTTATTTCCTCGGGGTAAGATTGGTCTGTATCAAAGTTCCTATACCTACCCCTTGACTTGCCAAAAGCAGCTATATAGCTACTTTTATAGCTCTGCACCCGCTGGGGACAGCTGAATGGCAGCACAGCTAGTGTACCTTAGTTCAGCTTCGGTGCCTACGAATGAGTGAGTTGGCCACGTCTGCTGCTGTCAGCAGAGACTGAGGGTGAGACCCTGGGTGCCAGTAGCTACCTCAAATATCATGAGATCCACCTTTGGGCAACTGAGTCACACCCCTAATCAATAAAGCTGATGTATCTCAAGGAGCAATTCATCTCCTCACCACCTACACTGGTCAGATGAATCACCTTCCCAACTCCATGGGCTGCATTAATGAGGGGTTGATTGAGCCCCCCATACACAGATGTTTCATGGTATTTGAGACTCCTTGTGGTCTCTGAGGCTTGCTCACAGGACTGACAGGTATGACACAGGGCCTGCAAGGCAGCTTTACCATTCTGGAGGAACACCTACAGGTCATTTGGGTTTCAATGTCATGAAGGGTTTCAAATGGCATTAGATGCCTGTTGGTGAGCCACTTGTTAGATGTATAGATCTCCATTTGTTATAATGGGACTGAGACACCTATGGCTTACAAAGATGAGTGTACTGCAGAGCGAAGATTTCTGCACTGCAGGGTAAGATGCAGGAGCCCAGCCATAAGTATCTGATGCCATTTTATATGCCCTTAGCTTTTCTGAATGTCCTCATGTGTAGACATGAGACAGAGTCTACAGAAGATTCATGTTGTTTTGCAGCAGGAGACTCTACAGTGACCAAACGACACTAAAGAAATATGATTAGGCGAATGTAATACACCCATAAGTGTATTCATCTAGAGATGAATTACAGCTTAAGAGTCTAGGCTTTAAGCCAAACCAACTTCCCTGTACAATTTAAAGTAACTGTGTTTCAACAATTCAAATTCTCAAAAAAAAAAAAAAAAAAAAAAAAAAAAAGGTCTGAGGAACAGGGAAACAGGGAGATAACTGTCAGTCCTTCCAATTACTGTGCAAAGAAAAGAAACCCCACATTAAACCAGTGACTTAACTTACATTTGGGTTCAGGAATAATGAAATAAAGAATTAAAGATTGGGAAGGGGGTCCGTGGAAGTGTCTCCTCTGTAAGAGCTCTGGCTGAAGGCACAGAAGTTCCGGGGTGCTGCAAGGAGAGAGTATTTGCCAAGTTTGTGAGGCCACTGCTCAGAAAATTACATCATACTGATCTTGCCTTTGAATTGTGCTGAGGAAGAGAGGTGCATCATAAATACAAATCGTGTATCATTGCAGGACATCTGTGACCTGAAGTGCAACAAAATGTGAAGGAAACAAGTTGACAAAAATGTTTTCTCCACATTTTGGAAACGTGAAACAGGTTTGGTTTAGTTCAGCCCTAAGAATGGAGACAGGGCTCTTCTTTTTTCTGACCGAGTTTGATGAGGTTTCATGGCCTAATTACAAGGAAACGCTCTACAACAGAAGGAAGTAAGTGAGAGTAGAAGAAAATTCATCTGCTTCAAGATATATTCACTCCAAAATGGAGCAATGAAGTTAAGAGCTGACCATGTGTCACCAAACAACACCCTGTGCATTCGGAGCGAAGTTGAGCATGACCGCGCTTACGTGCTTGGCAAAACATCGGAATTTTAGCCTCGTGTAACTAAGACCAGAGCCAACTATGTTTTCCCTCAGGAATCTAGTCTAGAAAAGTCTTGGGAAACTCAGGACTGATTCAAATTAGTTGCAGGTCACAGCGGATAAAGAAAAACAAAAAGTGACGCTCTGGATGGGGAAGGGAGGTGCTCGATGCAAACAGCCACATGCAGCACAGTGGGATTCTACTGGAGGGCCGGACCGGCATCCCCTGTAAGAGACCTGCTGTTCTCTGGGTAAGTAGGGATGACTGGAAATCCTTATGGAAATGTTGATTTAGGGCGATGACAAGACCTCAGAGAAGAAAACTTTTAAGAGCAGTTCAAGTCATGAGTCTGGTCAGATGAAGAAAGAGCCACTGAGCAGGGAAGTTGATGAAGGCATCATCCTGGAGGTGGAAGATGAAACCTGTACGAGTGTTACTACACCCCAGAGAGTTCTGCACATTTAGCTGCTGATTACAACAGTGTGTATCAAGGATCACGTTTCTCACTACATGCTCATTAACTTTAGTCACTCCAATGGGGCACTTCACCTGGGTGGAGCGGTAGGTTACTCAGGATCATGGCTGCTTTCCTTTCCCGATCAATGCAAAGGTGATGTAGCCCACCAGTGCACCTGGCTCCCTGATCTGCAAAATGCTTTTGAAATCCCACAGAGCAAAATGAGCTGTGGAAGTGTCAATCATCTGCACTGAGCGTAAAAGCAAGCAAGTATGATGTTGGGACTTTTCAGAACCTCGCTCACAGCTGAAGCCTGGTGCCTGCAGCTATTTGAATGGAAAACCAAACAATTTGTCCTGCTTTTATGTAGGAGTAGAAGTGACATTAGCTGACTTTGGCCAATTCACACACTCCTTTTTACATGCTTTCCTTGGCCCTTCATACACAATATTAGCAGTCAGTTTCCTGTACTGATTCTTCGAGTCAAGTGGCTAGAAATGATTAGCACCAAATGACTATTCAAACGTCAGTGAATCAGCAGCTTTCTTATGGGACTAATATCCTGCAGCACTAATACACTACTAAGTGAACAGTTTCTTTAAAAATAGTGCAAAATCTCTTTTGCCCCCTCCCCTTTTCTTTTAATAATATGGAGAGTTTCGAGCCTGTGTTCCCAAATCACACCCTGATGAAATGCCAAGGTCTGGTTTCACCATGCATATGATTCTCATTTAGGAGACACTTAGATGAATCAACGTCAAAGGCTCGTTTAAACAGAGCAATTCTGCAATGACCTAATAACTCATGCACAACAAGGTATTTCGTTCGCTAGTTCTAAACAAATTACTAATGTTAAATAAACATCTCCTTCTTGCTTAAACTAGTCAAAGGGAGAGGAAGCACCCAGCTGCTTTTAATAAAAATGTTGTGTAAAATGAGAGAGTCACAGATGGCAAGGTTTATTTTTTTGTTTTCTAAAGGGCAATTTTAATTTTGATTGAAGCCTGGTAATTTCTTTTCTTATTTGATTTCCCTAAAGGAATGTTCCAGCAAAATAGTTTCCCCAGCCTGGGTACGTAGGCAATGCTGAGCTGAAATTCTCCTCTGGAAGAGTTTTTCAGTCAGTCATATAATACGTGATCCAGTGCCCATCAAAGTCAATAGGATTCTCTCTACCGATTCCAATAGGCTTTGGATGAAGTCTGTGGGGTTTGAGCTGAAACCTTGTGAAGTCACAGAAAGATCCTCTCAACCTCAAGAGAAGGTGGTTGAGACCCCTGCATTCCGCCCTACTGGATAAGCAATGGACCTTTTCTGATAGAGGCTTCACTCAAAATAAAACTTTTGACTTAATGGGAAATTGTGTTTAGAAATTTTCAGCTTTTGAACTACATTAAAAAAAAAAAAAGGTATTGTTTTGGTGTGAAGTTCGGGGGGTGTGTGCAAAATTTATTACCCTTTTTTACCCTCTGATAACAAAAGAAGGAAGTAATGAAAGAAAACAGTGGGAAATATTAGATTTTTTTTAGTTCATTGTAAAAAAAATATAAAATCACTGAACCAAAATATTAAATTCCACACTGCCTTATTTTATTGAAGACTAATTTTCAGCAAGAGAGGAGAAGGAAGCATATCAAGGTGATAGAAAGCAAAGACTAGGATGATTTTTACTTTAGGCATCAGAGCTCTTTTCTGAAGGGTGAACTGCGAGCTAGCAAGGCTCTAGTGATGCTGTTTAAAATCTGTCTTGTTTTTTCTGAGTTACACCTTTACCCTGATAATTTACTGAGAAGTAGTATTAATAAAAGATAGTAGGGAATCAGATGTAGAGGATTGTAACTGCAATTATTGAAACATTTCAAATTAAAGTTGAAAATGTTACTGTAGGAAAATTCTTGGGGCAACAAATTGACTAAATTTTGTTTTGTTTGTTTGAAAAGGGGAAAAATACAATAATAAGTATTTTCATCTTTGGTCACACACATTTTTATGTTTCATACAATAAACAATAAACTGATCACTGGCAGTGTTTTTCAAGCTCATTGAATTATTAATTCAAAGCTGTTTCATATCCTAATAAACTTTTTTCATTCCCCCGAAATAATTTAAAGAGATATTTCTAACCTCCTTTTTAAGTGAACAAAACCTGAAATTGTTACTATAGAAATGAAATTGCATGATGCTTAGCACCACCAAGGTATGAACAGTGACTGGATATGAAATGTCACCCTGGGCTACAGAAAGGAGTTTCAGCCTTCCTACGCAGGTGCCTGGTCCTTTCAGGCTGCCAGGTCCCATGTAGGGAAGCACGTACAAACCAACCGCTCTGGTTCGTGCTGCTGACTTTAAAAGTGGTATTCCCACCCCCACACATCCCCACACCCCCTTCTTAGGTGACTGTACACATTTTAGCAGACCTTGCATCTCTTTGGCTTCATACAGACCTAGGTGTGACTTGAAGGAGGTGAGAGAGGGTCTGTCCTGAAGACCACTCTCCTGTTGGGTTGATTCATTCTCCTGGACTACTAGAAAGCACCAGCAGACTGGTAGAAGATAAATTGTGATCAGGAGGGACAATTGCATTAATCTCTTCTCCAGTCTGAGGGAATATGTTGGCTTTTTAACTAACTAAAGGAACAAAAGCTCATAGTTCTGCTTCAGGAAGAATAAATCCACCGCACTAGATCAGGTATAAGATGATTTCTCAGGTACAATACAAAGAAATGTGCGAAACAAACTCTGTCTTTTGAGAGAAATAAAGTTGGATGTTTAAAAATAAAACATCATTATTTCAAAGATCAACCTTTTCTTTTGCCTTCCCCCCCCCCCCCAGGTTTTATTTCAAGTGGTCAGCTAGAGACAAGTGGTGTTTAGAAAACTACTTACAGTTTCTCTGTGAGAAAAATGCAAGTGAAAAGCAAAGAAGAATATAAAAAATGAAGTTATTACACTGAAATGTAAAAGGATTTCATTTGATCTAAAAGAATTTTCCTTCAAGAATATGCTGTTTTGTTGCAAGAAGCCTTTACCTTGAGGTGGAGAGGGGCATGTGGATAAAAAGTAAAAAAAAGAAATAAAATGTTGATAGCGACATACTGAAATAGCATGAGTAATAAATACATATGCTTCTCTTGGCATATACAGTCTTGTTATTTTACAGCTTATTTAATGGTTCTGAAAGAGGTGGAGGGGGCCTGGCTCAGCTGGAGCCCAGATACATGGCATCAGGCAAAGAAATCCCACCCAGCAGCCAAGCATTGGTAGTTGAAAGAAAGATGTCACTGAAAGGTGGGTTCTTGTTAGGGTGTCAGTAAGCAGGGCACCCAGAAGACATGCCCACCCTTAAAGGTTCAGCCAGAAAAACCACACATCCTAAATTTCATTCCCATGAAGTCTCATCAAGATAGTTTGGAAGCCAATGTGAATAAAGCTGAGTCTGTCTCTCTCTCTTCCTGCTTTAGTAGTTTTCTGGGCTTTATTTTTTCTTTTGTTATTTGTGGGTTTTGGTAACCCAGGGAGGAGTGAGTGCAGGGGCAGGAGGGCACTTCCCCAGCTCTCCTCTTTGGATTGTGCAGAGGTGCCGCTCCCACTGGTACTCATCAGTGCAAGAGCATCACAGCTTGGCTCTGGCTCCAAGTGAAGCAAGATCCTGCTCTGTTGCCTGCAAAACATCTGCTGGGGTGGAAAGAAGGAACAACAAACACAGGAGAGAGGAGGGAGAAGGAGGATGGCCAGTTGGTAAGAAGCTACAGACCTTTCAAGGTCTGATCCAAAGCCCACACTGAGTCAGGGACTCTCACGACTGAGGTCAAAGAACCTTGGCTCAAACTCAAGAACGCTCTTTTAAGCTTTCCAAAGGTAGGATTTTCAGCCTGTGGCTTGCAAACTTGTGATGGGTTATGATCTGGAAAAGTCAATTAATAAATTGTAGTAAAAGCCTCAAAAAGAAGCTCAAGTTCACTAAAGGTCAGAAGAGGTTAACTCCACATGGAAACCCTTGAGAGACCTGTAACGCAGAACAGGCAGACCACCATCACAGAGCATTGCACTGTCTCTTCCCTGCATCACTCCTCTATTATCACTGGGAGCTTCCTTAAAATCTGCTACCTCAGAAGGCCAGCAGAAGAAACTAATAATGACTCTAATGACTCGTGAATGGGGGGGGGGGCAGGCTGGGGGCGGGGGGGGGGGGGGGCACGGGCGTGGAAATCATACCCAGATATTTGGATACAATTTGTTTTCTTGGGTCTTCATTCAACCAGAAACTACACTAACACAACTGCAAATTTTACCTATGCAAGGAAATATTGATGGAAAAAAAAAACCCAAACAATTAAGCAAGTGTGCAAAACCACAGAAGGATCCCAGAATATAGATCAGTTCCATTACATTGCTGTACTAGTTACTCAAGTTTTCTGTGGTCAGCTTATATATATAAGTATAAAGACACACAGAATATCAGCTCATGATCTAGGAACCAACAGTTGCAACCACACAGTTCTTCATGGGTGGATTCAAAGCTAGGCTCAAGGCCAAATTTGTTGGACTCCCTGTCCACATGAATGCTCTTGAGTTAAGCCTCAAGGTGACCAACGTGGGGCAGCTTTAGGGATCATCCAACGGTACTGTCTGAGCTTTTGTGCATGCTCCGGGTAATGTTCTGGGTGCATCCTCAGTGGCAGCCTCCATTCAGCCCATCTGCTCTTGCAATAGTGCCTGGCGAGAGGTGTAAGGGAAGCTGGGAGCTTTGGTCCTTCTTCAAAATATCAAGTCTTCTAGAGGGGATAGAGAGCCAATTTGTCTGGTCTATAATGCAGCAGCTCCGAGGAATGCTCTCAATTCCAGTCTGTTCTGAGAACTGCAGCATAGGAAAGTCCCATCTTTCTTTTTACAGTAGGTTTAAGATACGGATAATGACTTTAAATCCTTGCATCACTGAATGGTGTGGCTATTACACCAGAAAGGCACAATAAAATTCTTATTAACATGCCAAGAGGCATAGTACAGTAGTCCTGCAGCTGGGCCCACAGGTAATACCTTTGCTTGTCAGAACTGCGTGTACAGGTGAGGCAGCCTTGGAGCCAGTGTGGGTTCCCAGCACCATGACCCAGCCAGACCTGGCAGGGTCTAACTACCTGAAGTCCAATCTGTATCAGCAGTTCCACCAAGAAAATTTTCCCAGCATGGAAGTGCTTTCATTAGGGAAGTGACATTTTAAAGATCAGCTGTCAACTCCCACACCAAACAAGCTGCATTAGGAAAGGGGAATCTGGCTGTGGAAACAGCTCCTGTGCTAAAGCCTTGTCCTGGCGTTGTTATTCCAGAAGATCATCCACCTGCTTCAAAGCTGCTTTACAGAGTCTGTAGCAGAGGTTTGATGATGTGTGTCTGTCTTTAAAAAAAAAATAAAAAAAATCTCTGGTGTGCAGAAATGGTTTATAGTCAGACAAGCGTCTGCCTAGTGCAAGGAAGCCCTGAAGGAAGCCCCCCCGAGGCCCTTGAGCAATGCTACTGTTACCACCCACCGTGATCACCCCACGCAGTGCAGAGCAGGTTAGCTTTGGATGAACTTGGAGCTGAAGCAACTATACCGATGCCAATTCTCAGCTCACTCAGCCTGCATAGCCCTGACATTGTCTGGTAGAAACATACCTGGATGTATCTGCCAAAACTCTTTGGAAGGAATCTACTGGGGAAGTTACAAAGTGCTCAAATCCCATACATCTTTGCTCTTTTGGCTTTCTTATAGCTGTTGCCAGATGGCCAAAAAAAATGGGTTTGGGAATCAAAATCCCCTGTACAATTAAGAGTGCTGGTGAATGGCACAAAGCTGTTATAACAGAACTTCAGTATCACAAACATGTGATTGCACCAGGAATCTCCAGGCACCGATATGGACTGTGTCATGTCTATGCAATCTGCAATGCTTATGTACTCTTCTTCTTCTGAATCCTTCGATCAACTACTGTCAGGTTTGACAGAAGGCAGGGAGCTTTAAGGTTCCTACTGTTATGACATGGTTAGGAAAGGGAAAGAGAATTATATGAGTGCCTCACTGAAATAAAACGGGAACTTACCCCATATTAGGCACTGAGGGGTCTACAGAGGTAAGAGATAACACAAAATCCCTGATTTCAGGAGATTTCTTTTAAACCAAAGTCACACTTTAGTAGACATACAACTCCGGCCATGAGACCTGGTGATATAGGAAACAAAGCCTCATCTGTTTCATCACTCAGGACTTATTAACTCTCTGGCTAGCAATAGTAATCCTGCTTTTTCCTTTCCTCATTTCTCTGGACAAGTGTTGTTTGGCTCTGTATGTTTGTGTTTTATCACTCTCCCCTTTCCCATTTCCAGAGTATCTTTGAATACCAGGTCTTTGAACGGCACTTCATGAAGCAGTTGCCCATGGCCTTTGGATTTTCCTGCTCCAAATGAGTTGGAGCCAGCTTTATATTAGATCAAGGACCTTTTAGGATTCCCCCCAACTGCATTATACTTCTGGAAAGCTAGTTCTTTTCAGAAGCCCAAGGACTGTGACCACTCTGTGCTTCAAGTTTTCTTCAACAGTTTGGTGAAGAACCATGCTGGCTATGACCCAAACCAGGTTGCTGTGCTGGTGGACATTTGGTTGGAGCCAGTTCACTTAACCCTACCTTCACACTACGCTGAACCGAAGCACACCACCACCACCAATTCTCACATGACCAGGCCCACGACAGCCTCTTAGCTTGTTTTTATTACTGTTAAAAATTAAAATCAAATGAATGGCTTTTGAGAAGACACTTTCAGGAAAACATTTCCACTTTTAACTAGAAACAGGTTTTTCTGTTCTTAACAACAGATTGTGGTTTTCAAAAGCCAAAACTCTTTCAAAATTGAGATTTTTCTGCCTTTCTCTTTAATAAAATCAAAACAATTCCTAAAAAGAGAACCATGCCCAAATGGGACCAGCCCAGAGGTCTAGCTCCATGTTCCATGGCCAACAGTGGATACCCACTGAACCATGTAAGCAGTGAGGTTTGTGGTAATCTACCTGCTGAGGCAAGAAAGTCTCCCCGCTCCAGACCACTGCAAGTAGACTGCAGAGTGTTAGAAAATTGTCTGTAAGGAATTGTAAGCAGGAGCAGGCAAACTAGATGGGAGGTAGCCCCCTTATTTCCACATCTAGACCTCTACCTGCTGCAGTTAATCTAAGCTGAAGCAACGAGCATCGTGGGACTGAAATACCTTTCCTTCAGCCTTCCCATTGGCATTAGCTTTGGAAAACAGTCAGACCAACACGCAGGGAGGTAACATACCAGCAGTCATCCCTTATGCTAATAGGGGACTAAGTTTTCTCCAACCAGTCCAACCCACCATCAGCAACAGAAGATATATCTGCTTTCCAGTGCTTTTTGGCAATTCCCTCTTGAACCACAGTGGCTGGATA
The DNA here is from genome assembly GCF_963210335.1 of Falco punctatus. Classification (NCBI taxonomy): domain Eukaryota; kingdom Metazoa; phylum Chordata; class Aves; order Falconiformes; family Falconidae; genus Falco; species Falco punctatus. The sequence goes on along the minus strand of NC_137583.1, from coordinate 53,169,100 downwards.
GATGGCTAAATGACTTACTCTTTATTCCTGAAAATAAAAAATAAATCTTCTATATGTGTGTATGCATGTAATCTTCATCTTATAACCCCGCGTGAAGGCTAGCTCTGTCAGGCTTGAAGCCTTTAAAAAATAATCTCTAGAGTCTGAAGCTACCCACTCTCTTCACTGAGAAGTTGCAGATAACAGCTCTGATCTCATAGTTTACCTTGACCGGATTACATGTGGTAGGAGGTCAACAGGAAGAAGCATACAAGCTCAGCAGCATGCTGTTCTGTGTGCCTGACATGAGGCTCTGGGTTAGTTCATGGGGCAGTGTCATTGCTGGGGGGGGGGGGGTGGGTGGGTGGTGGAACTGTGATCTCAGTCCCTTGCTAGTAATATCTGTTGAACATCATTGGATCTAAACATCACTGCTTAAAAAGGGCAGCACAGAGGGGAAACCCTTTGTTTCCCTTCCCAGCAACTCACATGCATTCTGCTTATCCCTTTTTCTCGAAATACCAAGAAATGAAGCCTGCATGGCCCACAGCCATGCAGTGCATTACTAATGCAAGGTCACCCCTAGGGTCCTTCATTTATGAAGTCCCTGATGGCCCTGCCCAGTCAAATATATTCCCCCATCATCTTACCACAGCTGTTGCAGCACAAATAAACCAATAGGCTGGAACAAGGCTTTACCATTGGTCAGATTCTACTGTCTGTGCTGTATCTCCTTCCTCCAAAAGTCAGACCACACTACTCCTCCCCCATCCAACCCCTCTCCCATGCTCCTCAGGGCTATTTAACCACTTAGCAGGGATGAGCTACAGCTGCCCATCATCCATGTCAATCAACCCACTGCCTCTGAGGCAAGGCCACAGCTGCATGTTATCAATGCTGATCAGCCCACTGCCTTCATTCCTCTACAGGCAGCCTCTTTTTCAAGCCATAAAAGATATCTTCCTTTGACTTATCTATGGGAAGAAGCTATTTGTGGGCAGTTGCTGGAGCCCGGTACATTATTTCTGGGTGAGGACAAGGTTTATGGATCCTTCTCCTGCTCCAAGGTATCCTGAGATGGAGCTTAGCCTGGGCAGGATCTGCTCCTTCTGATGAGGATGTGGAGGACATGGAGAAACACAATAGCAGACAAGTCACTACAGGGATGTTTTTAAAGTTATTCATCAGTGAAAGAGGCCATGATGCCTGTGTTTTGTTGGTAGGACCAAGAAAAAGGTTGAAATCAAAAGGCCTGTTTCCCCATGTGCTGTAGCTCTCTGTGCACTGAACTTCACCCAAAGTGCAGTGTAGGAGACCTGTGCCATCTGCCTCTCACAAGAGGGGAGCTTGTGTCAGCTGGAGATAAGTCCTTACCATATTTCAGTAACTACTAACACAACCCTACCTGCTTCTGCAAGTAACACAGACACTCAAACACAACATCTACTCTTGGAGCTCCTGAGCTTCCTAACCATGCCTGGCGTGTGGATTATGACAAAGCTCCCTCTATATCCCATTTTACACTGAATCACAGGTGGAAGAAAGCTCTAGATTTGATCTTTTCCCTCTCCCTTACTCAGTCTGAACAGCAAAAGACAAATATATATTCGTGTCAGGAGTGCAGGTGTAAGACAGCAACAGAGAGAAGCAAAACAGCAGTGACACACAGTTTGAAAATGCACTTTACAGGGCTGTTGCCCAGGTGCTTTCACTATCTTTTTTCTAGGATCCCTTCAGTATTTTCTGGCTGTAAAAAGGGGGCTTTGGCATGCTACCCCGAATTGCAGGTGATCCTGTAGCCCTGAAGAGCTTCTTTTCTGTTTTACCTGACTTCTGTTCCTGTGGAGTTAGGTATGACACACAGATGGAAATGCCCTCGATGGGTCTAGCTGGAGTCAGAATGCTAGACACTTAAAAGCAATTTCCCGTCCCTACTTCACACCTAATCAGCCCAGGGGCGTGTGTGAACTATGTAAATGTTGTTGATGGCACTTTGCTTTTCCAGCTGCAAACAGACTGGCTGCTACTGCTTGAGCTAAGAGCAATGTGGTGTGGTTGTTCCGATAGATCCCTTATCCTCGACCTGGGATGGACACCAGAGGGTATCTATATATATTCTTTTCCCCTCACCCTGACATGCCTTTAGTCAACTCTCCCAGGTCTTCTCCCGTGGTGATATATAGATCTTTGAAGGATAAAACCCTGGCTTTAAAGACACATTGCATAAGAGTTCACCTTAATATGTGTCTCTTCAGAGAATGGTCTTTTGCCTACTGGCAGGTGGGAGCTGTGACTTGGTTCTGTGCAAATTTGTTCTATACATTAATATGAATAATTTAAGGAAAAATAGGGTAGGGGAAGAAGGCTCAGGCTAAATCCATCTTAGGGAAAAAAAAATTGTGTGGGGAAGCAGAGAGGAAGAAAGGATTGTAATTTTGGGGTGTAATTCCATCACTGGCTTACCATTGCTTTGTTTTTTATTGAGATGGGTTTAGAGGATCAGCTTCTGGGAGTGCTTATCTCCTTCACAAGCTATTGAAGGAGGTTGTTTCTAACCTAAGTGCCTAAGGTAGGATGTTTCTGTGTCCTAAACATCACACAAAGTTAGGCTTATTTGAATAGCTGTCAAATAATAGATATGCTGATTGAGAAGATGCTTGAACTCTTGGTGTGGGACCTGTAAAAATACTGCTGGTGTTGGATTTTGGCATGTTTTGGTTGGCATTGGTGTTCTCCCCTACCATAGGCATATACAATCAGTCCCAGCAACTGAATGTTGAAAGTGCAATGACTAGAAAAAACAAACAGACAAAACATCCCCAGAAAGCAGAGTGCCAGTGCTGAGCAGCTGAAGTGTTTTGGTTACGGGGTGGTGTGGGACTGGAGTACAACTTTTCTGAGCTATCAATAAGATTGTGAAAGACTCCTTGAAACTTTGACGGAAGTTGCCCTAAAAGAGATATTCTCCAGCACATTTCTGCTCTCTGCTAGTCATTTAATAGCTTGGGATGATACCTGCTTTAGGCTTAATAATAGAGAGAAACCTGACCATTCAGTGGGGGACTTTTTAAAAAAATCTTAAGAAGTTTGTTGAAAAAAAGTAGTTATAACTACATGATTAATTTCAACTTGAACACCTTTTTGGTAAGTGAAGGTAGGTGAATCCCACCTGCAGAGTGTAATGTTTTGCTTCCAAACTGGACTTTGATTGCCTGTTCCTATAGGAAGCTTGTCAAGTACATCTATAAAAAGTCACTTTTGTCTCTGACCGCTTATAGGGATAACCAAAGTATTGAGGCTGGTCCTAGCTTAAATCTTTTACCTTGAGGCATTTTTTCCAGCTGTTGGGTCCCAGAATCCAATTGGTTTCCTAAATATTTCTCAAACCAGTTGATACTTTTCTGCACCCTTTTGCTGGCAGGTGGAGCTGAGCATCATTTTTCAAAGCTGTCCTCTGGCTCGTCTATTTGGAAAGAAATTGTTCCTCTATTGTAATACACAATCTTTCTTTCCTCTGTTGACTAATACTGCTGGGGCTAATGGTTTGTTGTTGTCTTTTTTCTTTTTCAGTGAATAAGCTTAAATAATACCATAGCACTGCTCCTTGTATTCTATTGCAATACTTCACGTTCAGAAATTTCACAGTAGCTGATGTGAATATCTCAAAGGCTGAAGAGCAGTTTTTATCTTGCCATTGAAATACACTAAACCAACGAAAGAGAGTTCTTCTAAATATTTATTGTAAAAGAAAATGTTCTATGTCTATTGCTACTTGCATTAACCTCAGATCTTCCAATCCCGACAGCATAGCTTCTCTGGTGATGAGTTAGAATCATAGAATCATGGGATTACGGATTGGGTTGGGTTGGAAGGGACTTTTAAAGGCCATCTAGTCCACACTCCTGCAATGAGCAGTGACATCTTCAGGTGTCCAGGTTGCTCAGAGCCCCATCCAACCTGACCTTGAACGTTTCCAGGGATGGGGCTTGCACCACCATTCTAGGCAACCCATGCCAGTATTTCACCACCCTTACTGTAAAAAAAAGTCCTTCCTTAAATCTAGTCTGAACCTACTGTCTTGTAGTTTAAAACCACCCCCTCTTGTCCTGTTGCTACAGGCCCTACTAAAAAGGTTGCCTCACCTTTCTTTTAAGCCCTCTTTAAGCACTGGGAGGCTGCATTAAGGTCTCCAGGAGCCTTCCCTTCTCTGGGCTGAACAGCCCCAGCTCTCCCAGCCCATCAGCACAGCAGAGGGGCTCCAGCCCTCTGTTCCCCCTCCCTTTCTCTAGGTGGCTGTTAGACTGGAACAGACCAACCAGTCCTGTCTCTGTTCCTCCTTCACCACTTCCTAACTCCCTTTTGGACTCTGAGGGGCAGAGAGCCAGTGCCTGGCTGCAGTACAGGCTCCTTACAGCTCTAAACTTCCTGCATGAACTACGGCAGCCCTCAGGCCGGTTTAGTTTGGCAGAACCACACTGGCCATACCAAGGGGTATATATATATATAAATATATATATATATATATATAAAAATAACAGCTTTGAACTATTTTCACACACAAAATACTTTGCCTTGTGGACGTGATGTTTATCAGCAGTCCCCCAAACCCTGGCTTGAAGGACTTTTCTACAGCTCTTTGATGACAAAGCAAATGAGGAGGATAGTGCTAGCCTGACACGTTGCTTTTCAACTTTTCCTGAACTGTCACTGGCTTACATGTGTTCATTTTTGGCAGGTATTCCTGGTCTGCATAGTGAATTTAAGCATATTGGCAACAGAAATGGCACAAGATCCCTCACTTCCTCAGAGGAGGCTTCGGGGACTCTGCAAGTCTGTCATCAGACATAGAGCCCATTCACCAAGGACTCTAACAGGTATCAAAGGAAGATGCTGCCTCCTGCAGTCACTCTCAGACCAATGTTCTTACTGATTTTAGTCTTCTTCATAGATTTGAAGATGGCCATTGACTCCCAGGGAACGGCCGGCCAGTGCTTGTTCTGCTCCAAAGGGACACAAACCCAGCAAACAGTGGCAGAAAATATCAAGTCACAGCCAGGACCTTGGGGAGATCACAGAGAGCAGGATGAGGATGGAAGTGCCTATTCCCAGCATGCAGCACCGAACTCCAGCATCACTAAGGTTGGAGAATGATCCAAGGAATGATAAGTGATTTTTAAGTGAGCTCTTACTTCTGTTTATGCAAATATTTAAGATGAACTAGTTACCTTTGGGAAAGAGAGTGCACATTTGATTTAGGGTTGTTTTGGGGTTTTTTTGTTCGTTTGGGTTTTGTTTGTTTGTTTGTTTGTTTTAAATATAAATGGAATCTATCCAATTCTTTCATAAGGTTTTGGGCTGTAAGATGGTTATTTGTATGCAACAGTACATATATTTAAATGTGCGTGGCTATGTAATAGATTTACAGATTCCAAGGTCCAGAAGACGCAGTATGACCTACTTTATTGATCTCCTGCTTCGCAGAGACCTTACACATTTGTTACACTGAACAATAGTTATAACTCTGGATTCTGGTGGGTATTTGAAGATGGCAAGATCTGTTTCATTCTAAATTGGAATAAGAAGATTATTTCTTTCTTTAACTAAATGGAAATGCATCTGTCAAAATGTTTTCCTTCAACATTTTTTAAGAAAAATGAAATATTTCAGCATTTCTTGAAACTGGATTGTTTCACTTGGATTCACTGATCTGACCGGAAGTATTTTATTTGACATCAGTTCAATACCTGCTTTTATTTTATTTTATTTTTTTTCACTGTGGCACATAGCCACTTGGAAGCTGTGGTCCCAAGCCTGCTGGTGTCCTTATCACCTTTGGTACAGGTTTTGTAGCTGGCTTGTCCTTCCTTAGTGTCCTTCCTATAATGCCATGGATGCACTGTACAATCTCCACCCTTGCACATTTTCAAAATGGAACAGTTTGCTCTAGCTTTACAGTTAGTCTTGAAAAGGAGTTAGCCTTTGAAAAGGTGGTTGGACAAGAGACCACCAGAGGTTCCTTCCAACATAAACTTTCCCATGATTCCACGACTAAAAGTCTGTTTAAGAGGACTGGAGCTGCTCCTTGTACAGATGGGGCAAGTCTGGCTTTCAGCCTTCAGTCCCATGTTTGACCTCTGCTGAGAGCTGTCACTGCACAGATCCTTCACTCGCTACGGTGGCACTTTCTAGTCATACTTGTTTAGTACCTGTACTTGAAGGCATCAGTCAGGCTTCAGCTATGAGCAAGTACTTGAGATATGTTGCAGATAACTCAGATTAGGTTGACACCAGATGGTTGCTCCTGTACGCAGGCTATGCATGCGAAGACCGATGGAGCCCCATTCTCTCCCAATTTCTTTTCTGTGCTTCTCTCCCTCTTTTTCCTGCTTTTCCCTGGGTCATTCAGACGTTGCAGTAGGGTCTTGGAAAAGAGTGATCCTGTAACTTCCCCTCCTGCTGATGCCAAGTTTGCACCAAGGACTCGTGCAAGAATGTGCCTAGAAGACGTTGAGCCTGAGCTTTCTCTCTGGAGAATTTCCCAATGTAATTCCATCTAACGGAAGAAAAGCTCCAGAAAAGTACTGTGTTTCTTATAAAACAGATGTTTTAATGCCTTGCCAATGCCTAATAAATGGCAATGTATTCACACTGTCAAGGTTGTAAACTTAATAAATTACATTTAATACTGATATAAATATAGAAAACCACTCTGAAAACAGACAAGAAAAGTAACAGTGTCTTATATAAGAGCTAAAATGCTGGTATGAGATTTCACCCAGGCACATGTGGGTGTATATCTGTATAGATCTGTATATACAGTGAATGTTACCAATTAGCTGAATGGTTCTGGGTTACTCAGTCAAGACTCGCCTGCAAAAAGAAAAAAAAAAGGGGGGGGGGGTGGGGGTGGGGAGTGGTGGTGGTGGTGCGGGAAGGAAAAAACAACCAGAATTTGTAATGTCAGTAGGATTGGATAATGCTTTGCAAATTGCCATTCAAAAGTCAAAGCTAAAGCCTTAGCACTGACTAATGGTTTCCACAATTCATCTAATTCTTTTCAGCTTCAGTGTCCTGACTTGTATTGCAGAAGTAAAATGAGGACTATAGGTATTTCAGATAATTCTGACAGCATCAAAAAGGTAACATTTACAGCTCTGAGGGATTCAGGACCAGCTGATTGCCTAAACACTTCCACCTCCTGGCTCCAGAGACTGAATTCTGACAACTGCTTCCCCATCACCCTGCAGCGTGTATACAAAACAGATAAAAATGACTGTCAAAACCAGCTACTATTCTGCCCAGCTGTTTACCCTTGTGCTGGGCACTCATTTTACATGGGCAGAGTCTCATAGTTGAAAAGTCTGTTCATGCCTCAGACCTTTCAGACTGGACCAAGTGAAGGAGGTGAATAGGTAGCAAATTTTTTTCATGCTGGCACATACTGGTTCTTGGTTATACCTGTGGGGTGCTTCTACCAATGTATTTACAATTGTGCTCTCCAGTGACTCCTGCAGTCTTAGTGAAATCTGTCTGTTATCTGTTTTAATTGCTTATAAATACCTGATGGGGAAGGAGAAAATAAGATGGACCCAGGGTATTCTTAGTGATTCCCAGAGACAGAGCAAGAGGTGACGGGCACAAACTGAAATTCAGGAAACTGTTGAAACAAAGGGAAACTTCTACTGTGGGAGTAGTTGAACACTGGACCAGATTTCCCAGAGAGGCTATGGAGTCTCCATCCCTGGAAATATTCAAAACCTGTCTGGACATGGCCCTGAACATCATTCTCCATCTGGGTTGGACTAGATGATCTCCAGAGACCCCTCCCAACCTCAGCAATTCTGTAATACTGCATTGAAGAACCCAGACCAATAAAGAAAAGGGCAGAGCCTGGCTCAGGCCCGCGTGGAAGATGTGATGCAAGCAGGAGAAAGAGCCAGAACACCAGGAGAAGAGTATAAGGGTCTCTATTTGGCAAACACGGACATGGCCATCATTGACAGTGACTGAGGGTCTCACAGTGTACAAGTCTGTGCTGTCTGAGTGTCTGACAGAGGAAGCTTGTGCATCATGCTGCATGGACCAGGCTCCACAGTGCAGCATCGTTCTTTGCAGCTGGGAGATGTTTATTTGCAGCACTGAAGTCTTCAGACCAAGGAAAACAATTAATTGAAAAAAGGAGGCAAAAGGTAAAGCAAATCAATGCACCTTATATCTCACCCTGAAGGTAAGAAGACAAGTCCTGGACAAAAGCCAAGGAGGAGGAAATTCCAAAGCGATAGGGAGGGGGAAGCCCTTGACAGAGAAAATGCTGAGTTACTGGTACTCACGGAGTCTCAGGACAAAGGGGAAGATCTATTTTCTACTCCCTTATACAGATGTTGCTGAGTTTCAGCATTTCAGTTTTGACTTGCATTGAAGCTGATTTTTTATGGCTTCACAGCTGTTAGGAGGTTTTAAACAACAGTAAAGTAGGTATAAAATATCCCCCATGCTGCAGCAGCAGATCTAGATATGCACTTTGCCAAGGTATCAACAACAGCATCAAATTATGCTCATAAATGTGAAAGATCTCATCCAACCCATGTTGAAATCAACAAAAAAATACTTTGTTGGACTCTGGAATGGTTCAGTTTGGCCTCAGAATGCCAGCTAAATAGCTCCAGCTTTCTCACTCTCTCCTCATAGAGGAGATGCTCCAATCCCTTAACTACCTTCATGGCCTCCACTGCACTGGCTCCACTGCTTCCATGCCACCCTCCTCCTGGGGAGTCCAGCACTGTTCTCAGTACCCCAGATGTGTCTCTTCATTTCTGGGTACAGGAAAAATACCACCTCCCTCAACCTGCTGGCAGCAGATTTGCTAATGCAGCTCGGTGCCTCCTCTGCCACAAGGACACATTTCTGGCTCATGTCAACTTTCTGTCTACCCTGCAATGTTCTAATCACCCTGACCCTGTCAAAAATTATGGCCTGATGAGTAGGTATATCAAGTCCCACTCTGTGGCTGGTCTTTGGGGAACAGGAGTCTACTCCTGCTCCAGCGACTTTACCTCAAAGACTAACATCTCTTAGTTTTCATTCAGGAGGTTATCCACTCCAGCTTTTTAGTCCCTGTGACCAACAGGAGCACAACTTCACTTCTCCCCAGCTGTTTGTGGGGTTTACACAGATGATTAGTCTTTGGTGAGGTCACTGTTCTCCGCAAGTCAGTTCAAAGGGCCCAGTTCTTTCCCTTGACTATAAATGATGCTTAGGGTAGTAGCTTGGATGAAGATACTCACATGAGATGCATCTGTTTACTCAAGGGAAGTCCAGCCATAAATTTCTGGGTCTCAGTCAAACAGGGATATTACCACTCATCTTAACTATCTTAAGTTCTCTGGGGCTTCTTGCAACGAATGTCTGCAGCACCTTGTGTGGCACATCTCTCATCCCAGTCTGTGGTGGTGCGTGACACTGTGTTGGCCTCCAGGCACTGCTGTGCAAGGTAGAGGATGAAATCACTTCCCACCAAGGCAAAAGAAGTAGAGATATAGGGGTGTCTCTGTTCAGGGAGCCATCTGTTTGCCATCTTCACATGAAAGCTGTGTAACCATGTAAACAGAGCTGGGATTTTTGCTTGATTGCAGCAATATGCCCATTTGTTGTTTTTCCTAACAACCTTCCAGTGATGGAGCAAAGAGATTAGGAAATGAGCTACATGAAAGAATTCTGAATGATATTCCCTATCAGATCTGGCTGTTCCTGAGGTATGTTAGAAATGAGCCTTTCAAGTAAGGGGAGGGTTATTCATCAGAGTCCTTTTAAACTTGGAATTCACAGGTCAAAATGAATGCGTGTCTCTCCCTCTTTCTCTTTCAGAAAAGTATCTGAATAAAAGGGGACATGTTGACCTTGGAAATTACCTCCTTCTGTTCCCAAAGGAGATGAGAGGCAGAAGGAAGGGGTTAGAAGTGCGAAGTGCTTTGGGGTTTGGACGCTGAACACTTCAGCCTTCTGTTGCAACACGTTTGCTAAACAACACAAGTGATGAAAAATAGTGTTCTTCTTTTCACAGCCCCTTTATCAGCCTTCACATCTGACAACAGGACCACGAATCATGACTAGCCATTAACAGGTCAATAGGAAAAAGGGTGACCTGATGACTCCCGTGGTACGGGAAGAAACCTTGCAAAGCATCTAAGTCTTGGCTTGGTGCTAACCACTGCAGACAACAGCATCTGTTCAAAAGGATCATGTCAAAAATAACCAACATTAAAAAAGGGCATTGGTTCTAAGCAAACTTAATTAACAGCAGGATATTTTGTTTCATTTTTTTGTTTGTTTCTTCTTTTTTTTTTTCCAACTGATTTATGATAAGCCTTTATTCAAATTCCAGAGAAGCCAAGAAAAGACAGACTTCTAGTAACTGGATATGCAGATACTTTGGCATGTCTGGCAAACCACACAGTGCCTACTGGGGCAAATATTGCCACAAGGAAACTGTTGACCAGACTTTGCAGATCTGAGCCAGCAATTCTGCCACTGGATGAGTCAGAGGCAAGGGAGCAGCTTTATTTTATTTTATATATTCTTAGATATTTCAAGTGTCATTCAACGAGGGCAAGTCTCCTGAGTGCTGCCATAGGCTCATGTGGATATCTCAGATATTCTGTCTGGAATGATCTGAAACACCCATGTCTAGGGTGCTTCCAACATGGTTTCTAGTAACACAGGTGTCTAGGTGTGAGCTTGGTGTGCTCAGTGGAACTGTCCACCCTCTGGTGCCTAGTGTCATCTGAAATACCCTAAGGCATCAGAAACATCCCCACTGGGCTCAACAATGGGACACAGGAGCTAAAGGAGACCTTCATATTTCTGGAGCAGCAGCTGGAGGTCATGAGGCGTGTCCTGGGCATTCAACCAGAGCTAGACACTTGTGTGTGCAGAACTGGATTGAGCCCAAGGTGTGAAGTCCTGTTACAGTCAAGAAAGAACCTCATCAATACATAAATTTAAGTGTCTTAATCTCTGAATCGAATCCAACATTTCTCGCTTTGGAATACCTAATGTAATAGGCATTACTTGTTTTAATTTGCATTATAAAGACAGGCAACTTGCCAGTGAAACTGAATTTCTGGCCCCACTAGGTAGTGTACTCCAGGATTTGAAAGAAAGCAATGTGTCCTTTATGCAAAAGTTTCAGTCTACAGCTGCTGCAATGCCAAGATACATGGACCAATGTACACGCAAGTACACTGCAAAGACAATCTTATATACCATCCTGGCCTCTTCTGACCCTAAGCTAGTATAGCCATACTCCTGTACAGCAAAGTACAGTTCTTCCCCCACCCGCTAAAAAATTTTAACTTGTTCAGAATTTGCTCAGCTAGAGCATGACTTCCTCAGTTTAGTTATCTAAAAGCTGGACACCTATTTTATGCATGTCTTCTGAATGCTGTCTAAAATCAGTGGAAAGGGACAGATCTCATCTACAGGAGATGAGTGACCCCACCCAACTTCCTCCTAAAGGACCTAATGTTCTTCCCTGGGGAAGAGGGGGAAGACTACCAGTTTGGATTTTCTACCTTACTGTAAGTTCTTGATTTTTTTCCACACCCTTAGGTGTCTAGTACCATGTGAGCTACCCAATTGCAAACCGGCTGGTGTCTACCTGCCACTGCAAAAGGATTGAGCCTGGGGTTATTTCAAGTTACTTGAAGGCCATCCATACAACTGGCAGATCCAGACATTTGGCTTCTAACCTTCAGATAGCTTGAGGTTGATGAATACATCCCTCATTAAAGATCACAGTAATGGTCATACTGCATGTCTAGCATTTTGGCAGTATAACATATGTTCTTTTTGTAAAAAAATGATGACAGGCTTACAGATATGGGCACTGGTACTATTTTTCTCCTGTCATTAAAATTCCTGTTGATTTTCAGCTGCCTGTGCTTCTAAAAAAAATTCTCAACCCTCATTGTCGGGTTATAACAGCACCTTGTTTACCACAAGGATGATGGCCAGGTCCAGGGCAGCTAGATGCTGAGATGTAGAAGGTGTTTGCCATGGGGCCAGTTTCGCAGGTAAAGTCACATGAATCATTAAGGCAAACAGCGAAATAAGAAATGTGAAATCCAAAGAAGTCAGGCTGATATATTTCAGTCTAACTTCAAAGCATGCTATGTGCTTGGTAAAGTGTGGAACTATCTGGAGGTATTTGATAATACAATCCAGAAAGCCAGCTGGGTGGAATTACCCCAGTTGTAAAATTAAGTGAAGAGGACAGTTCCCGAAGATTTCTCCCAGGACTTCTGTGAACAGTTTAGCTGTCAAAGTGAAGGAATTAAGTTAGCCAGATGATCACTAGCACAGAGGTAGAATAGGTGCCTACAAATATTTGCAGACAAAGGCAAGGAGTGATAGCAAAAAGAGCTAAATGCCAGAAGGGGAAGGTTAAAAAATGAGAGTGAGCTGAACATCCCAACACTGAAATCTTTTTGTTATGTGTAATCTATCAGTAGGCATTGCCACTTAGGGCATTAAAAACTGGACCAGCTTCTCAGGATACTTCCATATACCACTAAAAGTTCAGGCATTTAGAACTAGGTTTCTAACTTCAAAATGGAAACATTAAAATACTCTCATTTTATATTGTCAATATTTTAATGGATTTAATTCTCTATGCTCCTTTAAAAAGACTGGATTTTAAGTTGATGGAGAATGTCACTCATTCTGGTTCTTTCATCTCTAATGCTATGAAGGGCAGATGATCATCAAAAGTCAGATGATAATAGCAAATAAAGATTTTTTATGATAAAGGTATTAATTTAGAAATTCTATTTTTCTCTAAACAATCTAGTCTGAAAAAAAAAATTAACTGCATATAAAAATGGAAGTGAAAAAGCAGCAAAAGACTTAATAGAAAATATACTTTCCCAAAGAAATCTAGATGACCTTTTCCTGTTCCATGTCCTGGACTGGGTGTCCCCGTACTGTTTTCTAGTTACTTGGGGTGACGAAAACTAAAATTACATGTTGATTTTGATAACCCCTAACCCAGAAGACATTACCTAATCCATGACTATGAATGTGCTTCTGATCTAGGTAAATTATAGAAACTGAAATAAACATTTTGGAACTTTGAGGATTGTTGTGCTTTTTCAATCCCTCCAAGTCTCCTCTCTTAAAAAACCAAACATTAAAAAAACAAAAACAGAACCAAAAACAAATAAAAAGAACAAACCCCAAAAGCAGAAGCTCTGTGATGGTACAAAGGGAAAGGAGAACATGAGAGAAAAGAGAATAAAAAGAGACATTTGGAACAAAACTAGAAATTTAATTAGTATTTTTAATAAAAATAATTTTATTTTTTATATATATATATATATTTTATATATATAAAAGGTAAAAAAAAAACCAAACCAAACCCAAAACCTTCCCATTTTGATAAAACAGGCAGATAAAGAAAGGTCCTCATCACATCTGAATTATTTTCAGTGCCCTGCTGTAGGGAAATCAAATTAATGAGGAAATGAGGAAGTTTTCAAAGCTTCAAACCACAGTTAGTGAAGGGATCCACCTGATTATTTGTAGATGGCTACACCCAAGCTAATCGATTGGGTTACCATCCCTTGTAGCTGCGGGGAGAGGTAACGGGTTTAACACACGGTTTGCCTGCTGCGGATGTTCGGGATGGGACAAGTGAGTTAAAAAACCTCTGTGGGGTTCAAGGGACAGTCGAGGTGACACACTTGGCTCTAGGGGTTTTCACTGTGAAATCAGCCAGGCTGAATCCCATCTTTCATGCCTTCAGCACCTCGTGTGCTCCATCCTTCACAGACATTAAATAGAAGAAATCAGTTCACGAGAAGAGTCGCAGTGCTTGTGGTGTTGTCTTTCATGGAAAACCAGCAAGTACAGTAACTCCCATTGCAAAGTGACGGGAATTTTGTGTTGTCTTAGCAGTTTGCTTCGAATGAGCATGTAGCTAGCTCGTAACATCCACCTGAAATGTGTACAGATCTGCATGTATTCTTTAAGCTTCATAACTTAAATATATTTTTTATTGCAATTGAAAAGTGGAGAGCAGAGGAAAAGAAACGTAATGGTTGCAAATCCCCTCCCTTTTTTCCAGCTATCTATAAAAACCAGGAAACCTGCCTGAAAAGAGAGGCCGAGTTACACCGCCCAGCATGACTTGTAAAACTCATTCCACATCTCTTCCTACAAGGCTCCTTTCCAGACAATTGCAAGTGGACAGATTGATCGAGCTCCTCTTCCTCACGCCCTTTCCTACAAACAAATCCACCCCCGGGAACCCAGGGAGTTAACGAACCTCTGTAAAGAAAATGACTTGGAGAATTAACCCGTGGTCCTTAGGCCTTCGGTACTGGCAGGAGAACTGGAATCTTTTGATTGCACCACTATTAATCAATTTAACGGCAATACAGTCATGCGCCTGGCTATGAGGTCACCTTGGGTTACTAGTTGAAGCATGAAATGACCTCAGACCTTACTGAACCGCGCAGGGGATTTTGGATAGCAGGCTTACCCATTTTCAGTACATTTTGGAGAAGCCTGGGGAGGGGCAGGTGGGGGGAAATGTTTGCTGTGTGCTTTGTCTACTGGTTTTGCTCTTATCCTAATTCGGTTAAACACCTATTATGTAGCTAGGAAGTTTTCCCATACCCAGAAGAAAAATGACATTTTTTTATTATTATTTTTTTCCCTGGAAAACAGGGAAGGAATGGCTTGGAAAAGAGACTCCCAGCAGCATAAAACTTACCCCTTCCAATATCTCAACGGGTGTAACACTGCTTGCCGGTCTTATGAACTCAGAACTTTTGTGCTTAATTTTGGATGTTCATTTATATTGGGTCAGTTCATGCATAAATGCTGTGACAGAGCCCTGGCAAATTAGCTGATCTCCTGGATATTCTGCTGGATTAATTATAGTCTAAGATTGTTTTACTGGTTATAAATGCAATTTGGATTTCAATGCCGTAAATTTCTGGATGTTACCTTTCTTAGCTCATTCTTAAGAAATGCCTTAAAATAGTTATATGGGTCTTTGTTTTATTCCATAAATGTGCAAAGACCATTCAGAATAGTATATATTATTCTTTTAACCATATTAAGTTCTAACCTTACAGGTTTGTTCAGTTTGTTTTTGAAAGAAAAAAAAAAGAATCTAATTGAAATCTTTGTAAGTTTGTTTTTATTTTTTTATAAATATTTGAGGTAAAGTCTTTTATTAGAAAATGTTTTCTAATCCTTTACCACTTCCATAAAATAAAATTTCCCTATAAGAAGCTAGCAGGAAAGAAACATTAAAGACTCTCTTTCCAGACTTTAAAAAAATTGGGTAAGATCCTTACCTGAAAAATATAATCATAGTACTTATTTACAGCGTTGGAAAAAAGTGGACGTTATAGTCCATTTTTACTTTTCTCATTAGTTTTCCCTATAACTAACCACACAGAGAACCTAAAGAAATACCTCTCAATCTGTTTCAATTCAAGACAGATGATTTCAGGGGGAAAAAAAAGTTAAAAAAAAGAAAAAAAAAGATAAAAAAAGCATGAACTAATTTCTGCAATACTGACTCAATGTTTTCCATTTACAACTGAATAAAACTTAAACTAAGCTTTAACACTTTCTGCATCGTTTCATATTCCGTTTGTTTTATTTTCTGTTGTGAGCACATAAAGTATGCTGTGGTTTTCGAATCAAGGAAAGAAAGTAAATACTGTGTTTTCACATAGACAAGTCTTAGATTCCAGATCTTTATGTCAGTGTTTCTACTAATTTTGCTCGTGCCTTCTGGGGGCTCCTATAAGCCATACCAGGGCGCTTTGGGAATTGCCCATTGCACAGGGCAGCGCCTTCCCCTGCCGTACCAACGGGTGCAAGCAGGCAAAAACCAGCTGCATCAGTCAGAGCAGCCTGGGCCAGGACCCTCTCTCCAACACAGGATGCTAAAGTAAGTACAGAAGGAAGAAGTAGAAGAAATTCGGTATAGAGTTACTTTTCCCCACCACACCCTCCCAGCTTTCAGCAGTCGACTATAGACTTCCTTACAAAACGGTGCTGAAGTCTCTGCTGGATTTCTCCCCTGTGATGTGGCCGGGCCCTGCTTCAGTGCATTTCTCTTTTTCCCTTCAGAACATCTGGAAGTAACGAGTCGCTCTCCTTTTTCGGAGGAGCGTGAAAAAGGGCTGCCTTCTGCCTCCTGGTCACACTGGCCACACCACCCTGCTAGTGCTCATATGCCAAAAAGAAGTTCAGGATCTGCTTGATTTATGCCCCCGCCTGTAATCCTGATCCACCTCTGTTTCCTTGGCCTCGAATCAAAGTGTATTTCATTGGCATTTACACTGGGATTTTCAAGTGAGCTGAAAACTATCGACCTTTGATCTTAATAGACATATTTTAAAAAAAAAAAAAAAAAAAAAAAGACAGCTCCATATGCTCCATAAGTGACACAACTTTAGCAAAGAAGTGTGACCAAAATAAGCATTATTAGTTGAGTTTAAAAAACTTTTCTCAACCAGATCCAAGGGAAATTAAGAGATATTAATTTCACAAGGTAAGACTCCAGCCTGACTACAGAGTGCTTCCCAGGCCCCCTTCCACCATCAGCTCACAGGGATGCTGAACCAACATGTCAGTTCAGGCTAAACGCTGCCTGAAGCCACTCCTGCGTCTCACACTGAGCACAATGCTTTGCTGGAGCTACCACCTTCTCAGAAAGGATGTCCCCAGGGAAACACCCAGCACCCCCTCCTCAAACAGGAGGTTTCTTCCAGGGGAATCACATGGGATTCATCTGGTGAAACATGAGCATCTGCAATGAAGGTGTAGTTATACCTGAACATCTGCTTGATCTTTATACTTGGAGGATACTGAAGAACCCACTCAAGGCAATCTGGGGTACAATTCATCTCTTTACAAAAATTTTTACTTAAAGTTTATTCAGATCAGTAAGAGGGGCTGTTTTTCTCCAGTGCCTATGAGGGATCTCAGGTGTCCTAGCACTGCTATAAGTAGCCACCCTGAAAACATGAAAAGTAGGATTTTTGCGTGGATTACCACCCCAGCTGCTCATATTGGACCTACAAGTTTCCTCCCTCCTCTGTCCCTGTCTTTTCATCCACCTTTTAGCACTGGCATTTTCAGAGAGTAATGCTGGGTGATTTGTGCATGGAACTCAAGCAAAAGCAATCTCTCCTCTATCCCTTTTTTCCAGGCTTTTTCCAGCAAAGACATGGTAGGAGCATGGAAGAACCCAGAGCCACACACCATGAGACATATGACTGCTGCCCCATCATGAAAGCTGGGCAACTAATTCAGTTCCCTCTTTATAGCCCTCTTCCATTCTTGCTCCTCTGTGGAGCTCCTCATGAGTTTCTTCTCCAGAAGACTTGCTCAGAGATCTTCCTTTATTCCTTGAATATGGGAAAAAGAGTAATCTCAGGTACCGTCCTTTGGCAAACTTTCTGCTAAGCAGCTTTTAACCTTCAGGGGACGATCCTCAAGAAGTTTTGGTGCAAAGAGCAGTGGGGTGACACCAGAGGCAGCCTGGCCACATGGGCAGCATAACTCAGTGCTGTGACCTGAGATTTAAAGAGGCAACTTCCTAATGTCTGTGGCTTGATCAGTTTTTCAAAGAGCCGTACAGCTGGTTTGGTATGCAAAAGGGATGTCTGGCATTTATCTCACTACAAGCTTCAGGGGAAACAACAATCTTATTCAAACCATCCTGGAGAAATGTGCTGCAACATCATACACTAATATTTCATGTAGTAAAACTACTGTAACTAGAGACTGAATTTGCTATCGGTTGGTGGCTTCTAACCAATTTTTTTTTCCATATTTTTAATCAAAAGACCTAGATGTACTACTCCATATTAAAGTCTATCCCCTGTGGATATTTCCTTGATTAAGCAAAGACCTTTTTAGATCAGAACTTGGCAAAAGAAAAATCATCCGAAACTATCTATCACAGAAAGCTTAACAGGTTAGAAAAATGTTTGGACAAAGGGAGAAGGCAAAAATAATAAATTGCATCTGGGTTGATAACCTTCTTGCCAACATCTTCAGCCAGCTGGAATCGGAAATGGCAATGATATGAAGCTCTGTATACACAGCAGTTACTAAAACTTGAAGCAAAAACAATGGACAGTAAACACTGAAAATATGACTTTGTGATCAGTGTACTTATTTCTTCTAGAGATCAGAGTGTAAGAAGTGCCTGTAAAATACATATTTGCAACTTTTTCCTGTAGGAAAAACTAATACTGTTGCCCATGACGTGTGAAACAGTGCCACGTTAGGTCATGGGTAAAGGGTGACGCTGAAGATGGCAGGTCATACAGTGGAAACCTTCATGGTGGCAGGTTACAGCTGCCAAACATCTCCTAGTAGGGCCCTTTCTGCTGGGTAAAGCTCCTGTAGCAGGGCTTAGGGGTGCTGCTCAGAGCTGCCATCTCCCCTCTCATCTTCCAGGAATGGGGGTAGGTAAGTCAGAAGTAAATTGTGTGAGTCTCATACTCAGTGTAGGAGACCTGGCAGTGCCAAGCTACGCCAACAGTGGACATTGCACTGGTATGCTGTCATTTATGCTGCAGGTTGGTGACACTACAGTACAAACCAATGGCACCTTGATGTCAGGGGGACTTAAACATGTTTTCAGCTGCTGTGTGGCTTCATTTAAGTTTTAAGCCTAAACCCTTGTGAAGCCCTTTCACTGGGGCATGTTTATCTGCCAAAAACTAAAAATAAAATAATAAAAAAAAAAAGCCAAAACCCTAAAAAGGAATAAAACTAGTTAACAGCACAGGGGAATAACTTCCTAGAGGGTATCTCCTTTTCCCCTCACTAGCCATGGGAGAAACACTTTATTCTCTCCCATCTACTAACCCATTTATTGATCCATCTTCCCGTGCCTGTCATCCACCTGCCAGAGCAAAGCTGGAACCAGCTGGGCTCTGTCAAGTGTCCTGTGCCACTGCAGTTTCACACACATGCTTCAAGGCAAGCACATGCCTAAGTGTTTTCCCTGAACAGTGGCTGTGACCTCTGACACTTGATCTTACACTCTGGGCAATTGCAGCTGCCATTCACCTTGGAAATAGGAGATTTCTGACAGCTGTTAGGAAGATGCTGTTTTGTGCTGGAAAGCAGTCGCCGGCGAGCTCAGACCCCTGGGAGGTAGGACAGCCCACGGCTTAGGGAACCTGATCACAGGCAAAGCAATATCTGTTCAGAATGGACTTAAATTTAAGACCATGTTTTAACTGGTTAATTTGTTGAATGAGTTAGAAGTGTTTAACTCAAAAAGGAGGAAATAGCCCTGGTAACACACTGCCAGCTTATGGCTCTGTATGTATGTCCATGAAGATGTAACTAGCATCACTGTACAAGCTAACAGAAACTGCATCTCAGATCCCAGAGTGCGGTGAAAAGTTTGAGCACGAACTACCGCACGTGCTCAAATATTATTTCTTTTTTCTTCCTCCAACATAAATCTACTTACCTCCAGATGTGGAAAACCATTACTGCTACATGTAAAAGCAGGTGCACTGCAGTTTCCATAGGCAAGTATAAGTGTGCAAATATATGTTTGGCATGGCTGCTCTAAATGCTTTAAATTTTGAAACCAACTTACTCATGACACATTGCCACTACTGCCAGGAACAACTGACCTCTGAGATGAAAACTACTGGCCTAATTTTAAGGTCAATGCCTTTTCATTTAAAATCCCATTTTGTTTAATTGAAAACATGTCCCTTTTCAGTTAAATCAACTCTCCAAAAATGGGCAAACATACAAAAAGAAATAATAATAAATTATCATCATCACTATTATTATTTTGGTTTTCTGGGGGTAATTACATCATGCATGTTCTCATCATGATATCTGATCAAAAATGGCCTTGAGGTGACCAAGAATAATGTGGACTGTTTCTCTAACCCTGATTAGGAAGCCTGGAAGAGGGTGTGGATAAGGATTGCCTAAGCGGAAGGTATACACTGAAAGAGAAATAGAGATCATGTTCGTGTGGGCATTGTGTCCAGCAGGCCAAATTTGGGCTGCTAGAACAATTCCTGCAGTTCTGACTGGTTCTCTGGCACTTCTTTATTTATTTCCTTCGGCACAGGCCCACAAACGTATCTACTCCAGGACCTTAAGGTTTGCATGGCAAAGTGGAGACTGGTCCTATGCCCGGAGTGCACACGCTTATCCACACACGTGATGGACACAGCACGATGTCTTGTGATACCATCAAAATCACACTTTTTACACCACTGGCAATACTTGCACCTGAAGGTACATCCTTCCAGCTGCGTGGAGGGACAGGGGTGGAGGACTGCTGCATGTCTCTGGAAAAAGGTAGGACAGGCTACAGCTGGGTTTCATCTTCCCCAGCCAACGCTTCCATCTGATCTAGGCACCTCTAGCTCCCTCTATACTTCATGGAGATAGAAAACACTGTGAAATGAGTTTAAGTTGCAGAACATCTCATCTTAAAGACAATGTTCAGAAAAGATAAGCTGAATCACACCCAAAAGTGCCCACTTCTCCCCTTTGACTAGAAAGAGGCTGGGAAGATGGCTGTAGATGTCAATAAATACCATACAGCCATATGCCTGCCTTGGATCAGCTAGATCCCACTGCATCGAGCAGCACAACAGCTGTTACATCAGAAAACTACATGTCAGCAAGTTGTTTGTATAACTTCAAGACAGGGACTGCTGTAAGGGAGGCTTTGAAAGATCAGCCACACCTTGAAAGATGTTTGCAGGCAGCTCCTCCTGTATTATGGACAGCATGGCAGAAAGTGCATGTGTACACTAAAAAATACGGAAAGCAGTAAGTGGAAATGGGTACAGAAAGCACAAAGGAGCTCATGATGCTGAATTAAAGGTAATACCAAGACAGTGCAAACATGGATATAAAAACAAAATTATCAGTTTCTTTCCTAATTATACATGATGTTGATCATAACCGAACACCTCTAAAAAACAAGATCTATTAAAGTTAGCAGAGGAGCACGGGAATGGTGAAACAACTGGGTATTTAAAAAGACTCTTTTAGGAAGAACAGTGCATTCTTCCACATCTTCTGCCTGAGCCAGGGTTTAAAGAGAAAATATGTATTACTTTTTGTCTGGAGAACACACAGTACTTTACAAAACTTTGGCTTAATCTTTAGCTCCTCCAAGTCAGCATTGCTCCCCTCATAACAAGTGCTTGTAATGTTAATTGACACCAGCTGAAAAGCCAGTCCTTTGGGTATAGATCCTCTGGGATTCATTCTGCCTTTGTAGTTCGAAACCAAGCAGGTTAGAATGTGATGTTGATTTTTCCACAGAAAACCCTGATTTGGGGTAAAAGCTTATTCAACTGAAAAATGAAAGCTTTTGGCTAAAACCTGAAAATACACTTTTGGAAAATGTGCAGCTGTCTCTCATTGGACTGTAATACCAACATTTTCTGTGCCCACTCACTTCCCTGGACAGAAAAGATCTCATAGCCTCACCTCCTTGAGAACATCATGAGACCACTTGGCACTGCAGCATCATGGGAGATGTAGTCTAGCTGAAAAATTTGGCTCAGACCAGGGAAGGGGGACTTAAGGTACCAAAAATACAACTCCCACAAGGTCCTACTGTGCTTTGTCCTTGGCAACATTTGTGGTCTTTAGGTATTTCCCTTAACTGCAAATCTTGAAATATGCCATGGAAAGCAAACACTTTTTGGAAGGATGAAGAAGTTTTTTTGCCAAGAATCTTAATATTCTATCAGAAAGCAGTTTGAGTGGAAACATTTCCACCAAGCTCCACAGAGGCTTTTTGAAGAAGATACTGAGGACAGCATCGCTTAGCTGATGGTGAGTACTGAGCTGGCTTCCAAACCAGTAACTCTGATAAAAGCTCTTGTGACAGAACATGCCTCTGCTTCGCATAGCATAATTTAATGATTTATTATACTGCAGATCAGAAGCTGAAAACTGAATAGAGGTTTGTTTATTTTTTCTTCAGCATTTCTAGAGTCATACCTGCAAGAGAAGGACAACTTCTTCCAGTTTTATTGCTTTGTACACGTTAGGGCGTTGGATTGGATATTAGGAAAAAAATTTTCACTGAAGGGGTGGTCAGGCACTGGAACAGGCTGCCCAGGGAGGTGGTGGAGTCACCGTCCCTAGACGTATTTTAAAAAATATGTAGATGTAGTGCTTAGGGACATGGTTTAGTGATGGACTTGGCAGTCCTGGGTTAATGGTTAGACTGGATGATCTTAAAGGTCTTTTAGAACCTAAATGATTCTATGATTCTACATATTAATGATGAACAAACACGGTCAAACTGTCCTTCCCCCTGGGCTTGATCATGAAACAAAGGCAAAGGAAATCACTTGACTGGTAGGGCTGTTAAAAAAGCAGAACACCTCCAATGCCCTCCCTCACTCTGCTCAAACTTACGATTGACTTTGGGTGTTTCTCAGATTAAACTATCTTAGACCTCACAATCATCATGACTGAAGCAAGTGTATTGCTTTAGTGCATGCACACGCACACGCGCGCGCGCACACACACACCCCAAACTGTAGATCTATTTTGTTTATGGACCTCCTTGTCATTTCCTTAACATAAAGATATACTGATTACGGGAATATGACTGTGAAGCAACAGCACTGAAAGAACACCATTCCAATTGTTTTCCTCAGTAATGTTCTTTCAAAGTTGAAGATAAGAAATGAGATGCAGCATCATGATTTCCCTCTGACAGGAAGACAGCTGGCGACTGCTGGGAGGGGTGCTGGTACAGGACTGATGGCATACGAAGTAGGCGAGCCTCTTGTGAAAGAATGGGGCTCAAACACGCTTGCCTGTACTGCAATGCAGCAAATACTGTGCTGATCACAAATGAAGATGTCTTTGGGGTTTTTTGTCTGCAAGGACCAGGGTTTGAAGCATCACTCAGAAAATGGTGTTTCCACCTTGATGGTACCCTCTGAGACTATGTTACATGGTTCAGGTGCACAGATGCTTAGCTGGGACATAGATCCTCTCACTGCTTGGTCTTTCCATGTTCTTTGGTTGTTTTCTAGCCAAAATGAGATTACAATGTCATGACAGGACATGATGTTTGGCCATTAAGTGATCAAGAAGTCCCTCCTTAGAAACCGGTGCACTAAGACTCATGAATTTTGCCCAGGGCAATTGAATGACTCCATTTTCAGAGAGGACTTCTGTAATCCAGGTTCAAGTACGCCTATATTAATATCAACAGATGTTTATAGCACTTTCTCATAAAGACATCCACTGATGGAAACACTGCATCCTTCCCAGGAAACTCATTCTAATGTTTCCCACTCTTCAACAGCAGAAAGATTCCCTTGGTATCTCATGAGAGCAAAATATTCTCGAAGGGTCTGTGTCTGGAAGTGCTCTGTGAGGGGTGTGTGTGTTTCTTGGATGCTTACTCTGTTTAGGAGGTAGAGAGGAGTATTTTTATTACAGCTTTTAAGTATTCCCTTGCTTCTAGACCATACAGGATTCCTGGATATGCAACCTATCTTCCACTTACCCGAAAAGCCACCCACAAAACCAGTAGGCACTAATTAATTTCCACTTCTTGTAACAGTCAACTAACTTGATTAAGGGAGACCACACTTTAGCCAAGGCCCTCTCTGGTTGCCTTTTAGTCTGGCAGCAGTACAATTCCTGGGGAATCAAAGCACAGAAAGCAGCTGATATGGATGGGCTGTATCATTCCAGAACTGCTCGAAAGCTTGCTGAATAGAGGATAGACCGCAGCCATGAAGTTATAAAACAGAAGATAACTTCTTCCAGGAAATATCCCAAGACAGAACAAACTGATCAGTCAGCACTTTCACTATGATCTGAGGAAGAACAATTTGGTCTTTCCCAGTTTCCCTTCGATATTTGCAGAGATTATAAAGAGCCAACAAGCTTCAGGATAAGGGATGAGGTCATGAACATCCTGTAAAGCCTTCTCTTGCAGTAATATCAAAACCACTGCCAAGTAAGTTGACTTCTTGGAGATGCCCAGCACCTGCCTCCTGTAGGTTTCAGAAGAAGCCACGTGACCTCTGTCCATCAGGTCTCTGACAACAGCATCGCACCGCTGCCCCTGGTTGTCAGGATATGGTTCCCTTTCCCATGCCCAACTCGATTATTTTCCTCTGGCCTCTCATTTCCTGGATTGGAGGAGAAGACGTCAGATTTTTGGGTGGGGAAGGGAGTTCAAGTTAAGCTAACCTAATCTACAATATCAACCTTGTTCCATGGGTTCAAAGAGCATGTCAGGGAGTGTCTGGGACACAGTGATAGCTCCAGGACAGCCCCAGATGGGACGTGTACTGCTTACAAAGGTGAAATGCGTCCTGGCCTCAGCAGCACCTGTCACCATCCCATGGTAGGAAATAGAATTTCTGCTGGTGCAAGCAACCCAGCCTTTTCCATTTTTAATCCCTTGATGACAAATATATTTCTAGACTTCCAAATTGTGCCTGTCAGCTCTATTCATTACATTTCTAAGGTGTGTCTGAACAGTGGGACCATTATTCCACTTTTCCTTATTGCTGGGAAACTTCACTGTGGGACAAGGCAACATTTGGTTCTCCCTTCCCATGCACTCCATGTGCTGGCTACATTTAGGAGAGACTGGACACAGAGCACACAAGTTCCCAATTCCAGGCCAGAAATGCAAGCCCTCAATTTCTCGCACGTTAAGTATAGGAAAAAACTTCTGACTGGGCTGTGCTGTGGGCCTGAGGACTTTCTGCAGGGGAAGGTGAATTCATGCCAGTGATGGAATGCAGAAAGGACTGATAGGGCTTCCTGGAAATGGAAAGGAAAGTGTCTGGAATGACACTTTTGTGTCAAGGAATTTTTGTCTTGTGTAATCTGCCAGTGCTGCTGAGAGGCCTCCTGGGGTTTGTTCATGAGTAAATTCGAACACCGAGGAGGAAAGCATCACAATAAAGAGGTCTAAACTGGTCATAAGATAATGTAGGCTGCAAATAAGAAAAGCTTCCTAATAACAAGAGTGGGTTTCTGGAAGAACCTCCTTTTATAGTAAAGAATGGGGAAAAGGTGGATGATGTGTTGCATTAACAGACATCCAAGTATTTCCATTTTAATTCTGTGGTCTTATCAGGAGAACCTCCAGCTCCCCTTCATATGACAACTTCAGAGTGCTCAATCTGGGGGCATTCTATGCAGCTATGAACTGTATCAAGCAACTTAATCTTTCAATTCCTCTCTGCATTTATCAAGTTTCATTTAAGACCACAAAGAACTCTTGTCCCCTCTGTTACCATCGGGAAATCTTTCCAAAACATTGCTCTTCTCATGTATTTAAATCTCTTCCTCGTTTCTGACTTAAAATTGTTACATTCTATGAATTTCTTTGTACATTTGTACCACAAGCATCTTTTAGTATATGCAGATTTCTGCCTTCCTAATGTTTACCAGGATAGGTATTGTAGTTTCCTCATCAGTAACAGGCTCTTATTTTTCCTTGTCAGTCTTATAGCCTTCGTTGCATTTATTGCAGTCTGAATGGAATCTTTTTGAACAGACACAATCAGAATTATATCCTTTGCTTTAAAGAATAAGAATTTTGTACAATTTTATCTATGCCTGACACATTGCTCTTAAATGTGCCCTGCTGTTGTATGATCCAGCCTTATAAATGATTTTTTCTTTTTCTTGCCTGTGTTCGTTGCATCTGTTCTGCAACTGACAGCTACATCCATATTCTTATCCTTGTCTGGAGCTGCCAATGACTGAGCTACAACCCTGCTGCAGTGTGATCTGATCTGATGATAGAAATACGAGGGCACCAGCTTTCCTTAGTGCTTCCCATTCATCCCAAAACCAAACCTTTTTAGTATGTCACACAAAGCTCACCAGTTGGTTGCTTCTTATTTGAAAATAATGCTGTCTGGGTTCTTCCTGTGCTCACCAATTTTGATGTGTCCACAGTTCACCCATAAATATGATCCCTTTTTCAGTCTTCCTGGTGCATGTGATGACCCTGCAGTGGTCCTCAGCCACAGAGCTCCCTTGATTCCACAGTGCTCCTGGGGACTAATTCTTCATGGCTTGCTGAAAGAAAGCAATTCAGTACACAGGAAAAAAGTTAACTGCTTTGCTGAGCATGCAACTCAGGCTGATGAGAACTATGAGGAGGATCAAGAACTGGGAGAAGCAAGGATACTTTTACTTACAGGTGTTGTGATTAGGTAAATGCTGGAAAAAGAAAAGTAAAACAGAGCAGTCCTTCATAATTAACTACCAAAGAAAACAACCACTTGGCCAAAGGGCCTGTTATTTCCACATTTAGCCTTAATAAGGCACGTGGACATATACATGTCATCAAGAAACTCTGAATTTTGTGACTATAATATTTATATATTTCTGTCAGTGGCACAAACAAAATATGAAAAAATAATAATTCAGCACCTTGTCAAAACCAAAAGCTGTTATACCTGGAGTAGTTTAATAGATATCTAATATTAGAGCTTATAGAGTTTCTAAAACATACTGCTTTTGGTTATTTTCTTTTGGGAATAACACAGGTATAGTCAATCTACTGGATAACGTAACTCAACATCCATCTGGCAATAATAACTCCCTGCAGGGGAAATCAAGTGTAGCAAAGGCATAACAGCACTTTGTCTTTGCTCTCCTTTGTGGACATGTTCTGATGTACCTTCAGTGAGAAGCATGTTCTGTACAAGAAGGGCAGATATTCCGTATGGAGAAGATGAGAGCCTCTAGCAGGTCAGCCTGAGTTTCTTTCCCAAGCCAGCAGAACCCAACAGACCAACAAAGACACTAAGGTTTCACTGGAAACCGTATCAAGCACTGGAACAGGCTGCCCAGTGAATGGTGGGGCCACCATCCCTGGAGGGATTTCAAAGATGTGTAGACATGGCATGTAGGGACACGGGTTAGTGGTGGGCTTGGCAGTGCTGGGTTAATGGTTGGACTTAGTGATCTTAAAGGTCTTTTCCAACCTAAATGATTCTAAGGTTCTAAGTTTGTATAGATTTGTTTACAACTGTTAATATCCCATTTGCTGCCTAGTACTGTTTTCTGGTTTCCTTGTATTTTTAACGTTAAACGCGAGGAAACAGCAGACACAAGGATCTGCGATAAGGAGTCCTTGTGACAGACTCTTTCAAAGTAGTCTTTTCTGGGCTGGATTCATGTACCCTAATTTCAGACCTGTGATATTTGGATGTCTAAACCACAGCCAGTCATCCCATGCTTCTAATTTAAATTATTTGAGATAAAAAAGCACTTCCACAGAGCAACTTGCTCCATTTAAGGTGGAATTGCCCTCCTTTGTTTCCCTTCATTGATTTTACAAGAGGTTTGGGGTAGGTGGCCCAGACTTAGATGCCTCACTTTAAAACTCCTAATTTAGATCAATTTAATCCCCTGCCAGGAGAGGCAAGCCCTGAATTGCAGGCTCTATGGTGCTCTACGGTAGCAACCTCAAAGCCCCCTAATTGCACCAGGCACATGGGCTCACGGAGCGGGGAGGGGCTGTGGCAGGGGTCTCGCTGGGAGAGGGTGGGAGATGGGCATCCCCCACGCCAGCCTCCTGCTCAGCTCATTCACCTTGCAAAAACACAGCGTATTTTGTCCCACAAGGCATTGTTAGATCAAACTAATAGATTAAACCCCTCTGTGTTTGGCCACTGTGATTTCTCTGACTACAACGGAATTTTAAAAAGCAGGAGAGGGGAAAAAAAAAAAAAAGAATGAGAGAGGGGTTTGAGGAGAGTAGCTGCTCGTTTTTACTTCTGCTGAATTATGGCTCATTTCCTTTGAAGTTCTGCTGACTTGGTACCACGGCTTGTTGCAGGGATTTAGTCTGCCTTCCCCTCACCTGCTGTGGAGGTGCACATCGCTCTGCCTCTCTTCTTCCCAGCCCCACGCCAAACACCCCAACCGCTTCCTCTGCCACTCGCCCTGCCTCATGCAGGAGTCGACAGCAGTTCCAGCCTCTCGCCAAGAAGTGACTCTGGACTTGGTTTATATAAAAATAAAATAAAACAAAATAAAAGCGGGGGCGGGGGGGGGGGGGGGGGGGGGGGGGGATGGGGAGGGAAGGTGCGTTCTCTGCTGTATGGGAAACAGACCTTTGCACAGGTTTCCAGGAAAGACAGTCAGGGAACACTTTGCCATTTGAACTGACAGCTCTATAGCAGAGATACTGCAATAACATACAGTGATAAACTGCTCACGATTTTATAGGCCTTTAGGTACGAAAAATAAGCAGAAACAAAACAAAAACCCCAACAACTCTCCACTAGCCAATATTACAGCTGCTGGACTTGGGTTTAGCTAGAGACCACAGCTATGCAGGCTCAGCTGTATAGCTGGGCTTATTTCTGAAC
This sequence comes from Falco punctatus, assembly GCF_963210335.1. NCBI lineage: Eukaryota > Metazoa > Chordata > Aves > Falconiformes > Falconidae > Falco > Falco punctatus. Next base: position 53,140,685 of record NC_137583.1, on the reverse strand, counting down.
TGAAGGAGAAATGTGACCACCTTTAACCTTTCCTCTGTGACTGCTCCTGAAATTAGGTTCCATACCACCAGAACTCTGGATGTGATTTGCAAGCAAAGCAAAAATTCCATCTGATCACTAGCAGGCAGATGCCGAATACAGCGGGCGTTTCTTGAAAGTGATCCGGCTTACCTCTGTGAGCCAGTGAGAAGACTAACTGGATGTTGAGGAGGACACTTACAATAACTGCCAATTGGTATTTTCGCTATTTTTAGCTGCTAGGTACTCTGTGGAAAAAGGAGGAAAAGGGAGGAAAAGGAAAGAAAGATAGACTTGTGGAAAAGGCTTTAAACCATGCAAAGTCAACACCGGCCCAAGCAGCAGAAGAACAGAGGCAGCCAGGGACACAGGACACATTTTATTCACTTATTACATCCACTTTCTTTTTCCCCTTGTTGGTGCAAAGGTGCCAGTTTGCCACAGCTGAATCCAAAGCCCTTTTCAGACTCACAGACAACCATATTGAAGGAAGGTACTGAACACAGATACAGTGATCACAGAGACTGAAACTCTCGTGTCCCACTTACTTTACCCTGCCAAGGAAAAGTCTGTATATGAGACTTTAAGCTAGATGAAGGCTAAATTCTGAGGACTGAGGTGGATTCAAGGATTTGGGTTGTTTCTCTAGATCTGCCATGTATTTGCTGGGTGTCTGAGCTTTTCCTGTTTGTTCTTCCAAGACTTCAGAGTTGTTGTTTCCCTGCCATGAAAAATCCAGTGTACATGGGGAAAATGAAATAAAAATCAAGGACTAAAAGATGCTACTGAATTCTTTCTTCCAACAACATGCTGCCAGTGGGGTGGTATAATGGTATTACAACAGTTGCTGGTCCTACTCAAGGGTATCAATGCAAATTCATGTTCTGGACTTATCCATTTTATCTGCATGGTAAGAAAAAGTAAGCTTCCTCTTTGGTGGGTACCATTTTTTTAACTTATTCAGCAGGGATACTGCTGCAACTGAAGAGTCAAGCCTGAATTTTCCAATGAATCTATAAGGGTCTTTTAAAGTTTAGCTCATGAAGACTCTGATCATGTTCCTGGTATGTTGAAGTTTGTCCTAATATTTCAATGTGGTACAAGTCTGACCAGCTCAGCATTTAAATGAATCCTGTGCTCAAGGAAGGGAAATCTGGGTAAGAGAAAATGGAATAGTTAAATGTAATCATTTGAATCTAGCTCATACTTTTGTCCTTATGCATTGCTGCCTTGAAGTCTTGAAATGCAACCGCTGACACAGCCTTCCTGTGTATGGCATCTGCTCCCCAAATTTAAGCTGATAGGATGGTCACAAAGGGGTAAATTTGATTTCCAGATCCGGACAAATTTTTTTCCCAGGTCCATCTTTTCTAGCTCCAAGCATTTAACTAAAACAGTTCTCACCTTTGCTTTTTTCCGCTGTTAGTCAGAAAGGAGCAATGCCAGGTATCTCACGCGTAGAGCTGTCTTTCTGCTTCTGAGAGCAAAACTCTCGTGGGCTTAACCCAGATGTCCGTGGTTCTGTCTGAGATGCAAGCCAGTCACTGGTACTCACTGTACAGCTGATGGACGCTTCTTAATTGAGATATTTCTAAATCGAGGCACATCCTCACCATGACTTGCCTCTATGTTCAAAGCCATTTTGGTCATCATTATTTGGGGGAATGGGAGGAATGTCTTTGGGAGCAGGGAAAAAAATTCTCCAGGAGGAAGTTGCTCCCCTAGTCAGAACTGGAAGGCACTTGGTGCAGGTATGTTTCCCAGAAAGGTGGGTCCACCAGGCTTTTCACACCCTATCTGACTCCCTGGCAACTCACAGCTCCAGGCTGAGGGATGTCTTGGTGTCCACTATAATTTTCATTTTAAGATTGTAGTGAGAGCTGAAGCAGTGTGTCTTACTAAAACAACTACCCATGATATTTGGGTGAAATATAGCATTGTGCAAGGAGTAGGAGGTCCAATTAAATGATCTTATTCAATTTAGGCCTTAAAATCTGAGCAATTTGTCTTAACATCTTCATTATGTCTTTGTATCTTTCCATCAGGTAATGATTCCACAGAAGAGTTGTGTACTGCTGCCCTAGATGGTTTGATCCAAGAGCTAGAAAGAAGCTTAAAAAAAATATGTTAATTCTTGACTCAATTACCTTCTTTACTAACCTTATGCAGATTAGTTCATTTGACTGTGGTTTAGTTCCTGCTCTGATGACTGAATAGGGCAGTTCTTTCTTCACTGCAGAGAGTTTCTCAGGATGGGGATGGCCTGTTGCGAATTACAAAACTTGTACAGAACTTAGCACAATAAAAAGCTAATCTTGTGCGTAGGAGAGCTTCAACAACAATTATAATTACAATGTGCAAACAGCTTCTTGGGAGGCTGCAATGCTAGACAGTTGGCTGCAGGCATTTATCTTACACTTGCCTCTTGGGATGGAAAATGGGTTGGAGAGTTCAACTCGTGCTCATCTTGACTTACCACTGATTGATTCAGCTAACCTAAAGCATATGATAGGAAACTAATGATCATCTTCCAGGCTCAGGGATTGCTTAAGTGTTTCTGAATGTGTTTATGATGGGAGGTTGCACGCTAGTAAGATTTATTAGGCCTGGCAGCCTATGCGCATGTTTGTTACATGATTAATACAGTTAAGAGTTCCGAATCAACAACCACCAAATATTGTTTCAGAACTTGCCAAGGAAAATCTGCAACTCCAACCCATCCAGAGAACAGTAGCAGCTTTTATACTACTGTATTTCAGCATTAGCGAGTTGCCTTGCAGTGCTAGTCATGGTGGCGTGGGCTTGGGGGGGAAACCCGAAATAGTCTTGGATTAAAAAAAAGCAAGCTGCATTATAGATAAAGATTTGGGAGGGTGTGTGGAGCAAGACGGATGAACAGAACTGAGCCATTCAGACTGTGCTTGATTTAAAGTCCCAGTGGTGCCAGTGCAACTTCTTCTGTTTTCCATCCTCATTCAGAGATGGAACACATTAACTGAGCCAAATTTGTGACAAATTTTATTTTCCTTTTTCTTTTATCTTCCTTTTTCTTTTACCACCTATAGAAAATGTTGGCAAACCTCAGGTACATTTTGTTCAGTTTAGCTGTGGAGCAGCCTTTTCTAGCCCTGCAGATCGCTCCCCCCCCCCCCCCCCCCCCTCGCCCCCAAATTAGCAGAGGGCTACCAAACCTCAGGGTTAGAACACGGTTAGGGGTGATCTTTCTGTAACTCCTAGATGCAAGCAGCAAGACTTTCCAAAACCTCTCAGGGCTACAAGAAACCACAACACAGTATTGGGACAGCAAAGTAAATATTGGTTCCCTACCTGTTTCCATGAATCAGCTAAAAAGACCATCCTATGTATGTCAGACTGTTCTGTAGAATAATTTTTTTCAGCACTTTCATAGGTTAACAGCATTCAAAGCCAGGAAGGGCTATTATGATACGCTAAACTGACCTGACCTCCATCATTACCTGGACCACTGAATTTTACCTAATAGATTCTGAATATAACCTACAAAACTGCTATTGAACTATAATATGTCTTACATGATCAGATTTGAAAATGAAGGATGTGTCACAGCTCTGTGAAAACTCCTCCCACAATAAATCACTGATTTCTTAGAACCTCCAGACTTCAAATTCTGGTATTTTGGTGTTATCGTCTCTGATGGATTAAAGAGTCTTCTGATGCAAGCAACGTGTATGCTATAGAAGGAATCTGTGAAGATTTCTCTTCTATCTCGGGAGCAAACAAATACTGATTTTCCCTCATCTGCTAGTAACTTAGGTCCTACAGCAGACATGATAAATACCACTTGCATAGATCTTGCAATTACATCACTACTGCTAGTAGAAAGCAACTTCAACTGTTCACACTGAGGATGCACCTCTCAATTGCATCATAGAGGAGAGTCTTGTCCTTATGTATAGAACTGTGTGTCATTTTCCAGCCCAGACACAGCATCTGGCTCCCTTTGAAGGTCTGCAGCTCAATACAGCCTGTTCCACATGGCAACCGAAACAACAGCCCCATCTTCCTTTCAAGTATAACTCCCTGCTGACCTCCTCAAAGGGCAGCATCACAGGGTGGGGATATTGATGGGAAGCAGATCCTCTTGTTTGCACCATGATCACAACACAGCGGCTCCGCAGAAGCATAGTGTTCTTGACTCCTTGTCCCCCAGGGTCTGAATTAAGGGAGGATCTTGACTGGCAGCTGCAGTAGTGACACTCCTGCTTATTGCACCAATCCAGAACCTTTCATTGTCTTTACCTGGTGGTATCTGTTTGTTTGGTATTGCTTGAGTTGTGTATTATTTTTTGCAGAGGCCATATATACACATTCAGCCTTTAAACAGCATCTTTTCCAGCAAATCAGAGCACATGGGTAAGCCTCATGGACCATTTTTCTGTTTATCTTTGCTTGACTTTCCTATAATTTTCCAGAACCGAGTCATTTACCTGTGTCCTGGAGGCTTACAGCATCGGAGTGTAGAAAAGACTCATAATTTTTCCTTATCTTTTTTCCCAGGTTCGTGAGAGGCTGAAGCCAAGTAAGACTGACAGGCAGGTAGCATGGACAGCTGGAGAGTCTGGGCATCAGAGAAAGTGCAATAGCCTCAAAATGGTTGAAACAAACTGAACAGCAGCAGCAAAACTATAAATCTCAAGACAAATACACTAAGAAAATGTAAAAGAAACAGGTATTTTCCTGTTGGCTTTGGGAGAAAAGCAAAAAAAAAGAGTCAAAGACAAATTTTGGCTTTGAGCCCACGTTGGGCACAACCCATCCAAGACCAGACAGTGAAGCAATAGCAGAGCCCCTGTTGCACCCTCTGGATACCAGGTCTCGCTGCTGAGTGATTATCCCCCTCACTCCCAGTATCCGTATAAGTAAGCCTGTTCTAAAGCTGCCATCGTAACACAGGGCTCAGTAAGAGCTCCAGGAGACATTGCTGCTGCTAAAGCTAATCAGGATCAGAGGTGTGGATGGGCAGAGGGGACGTCAGCTGCAGCCAGCCAGCTGACACGGCATGGGCAGCCTGGCTTCACATTCCAGGATTATTGTCCCCATCCCTCTCCTGTGGTTACCAGGCGTTATTAGAAATATCTGGGGGGGACACAGACTCGGGGGGGGGTGAGGTTGTATGAAACAACACATATTCCTGCCTGAAAGTTTTGTAAAGTGGCATGGGCTTCCTATTTCTTTTGACCACCACATCCAGCTGCAAAAGGAGCAGAAAAGCCACATGAACTACATTACCAAGCCAAAACAGCACTCTTGCCTTTTTTTTTTTTTTTCTTTTTTTTCTTCCCCTTTTGGAAATTATTTATGGGTATATTGGACACATCAGTTCATGTCCCTAGAGCAGAGCAAACCATGTAACAAAAGTAGCCCATTCTCAAGTGGAAAGAGGCACTCCAGAGTCACAGTGACGTGCCAGCAGCCCCCTCCAATCTGCATCATCCCTGCCTGGCTGTGGGATGTATCCCAGGCTGGGAGGAAAGGTTAGAGCTGGGTAACCACAAGGGTAAAACACAAGGTGTGCTCCTGCCACAGCCACACTGACAAGGCTTTGGCATATTTGGTACAGTGTAGTCCTGCCTTTCTCAGCTGTAGAAAACACCACAAACCTGCTCAGGATTTCATTGATGTCAACGTAAAAATTAATAATTCATGAAACTTCCACCTGTTTAAACGCACATGCCTGCCCACTTCCCCTCCCAAATAGGGATATCTGTAACCTTACCAATTAATCTGTGTGTTTGTGTGTGTCCATGTGGCAAAATATGTGGGGGTTTTGGAATGTTGGGGACTTTTTGAAATATTTGTCAGTAGGATGTTGTGGTTTGGATAACGTGTATCGCGGTGGCTCTAGAGACAGGAGCCAGAGTTTCACTCTGGGCTCTGGCTACCGCCGGCTCCATTCCTTCAGTTTTGCTGAACACCAGTGCCTGAAGCCTCCAACTGGGTGTTTTGCCAGCCATGAAATCTTCCCAGTGGCTGTAGGAGGTGGAATGCCTTGAGCCCCCCCCAAAAAGAGTTAGCATTTGTATCCAAGCTGAGAAAAAGGTGTGGGGGGGGGTGGGGTGTTGCGTCTAGCAGATAACATAGCAAGGTGACTGGCAATTCTGTCATTTGGTGATTACGAAGTCCTTAGTCTCGCTCCTTGAATGCTGGGCTGCAATGATCCCCCATGAATCATCTGGTGGTCACCGATTTTGTGGTCCTGTCAGGTGGCACTGTAAGAGGAGTCTGTCCTACTGTGGTGAGAGTTGGGATAGTGTGCCCAAAACTTGGAGCTGGACATGGTGGCCCCAGCATGCCCTGGATTACTGAGATGGTAGCAGAGAGGTGAAACGAGGGAAGGTGCCTGTGACCCATCTACAGAGGGGTCTGCTAGGTTTTGATAATTGCTTAGCTTTTTTAATTTTTTTTTCCCCCAGGAAAAAGAAAGAGTAAAAATGGCAAAAGAAACCTGCAGAGTTGCACCATGGGATGCAGCACCAGCCTGCGTCTTACTCAAGTCTTTGAAATGAATTACTCCTCTACACCAGGACAAAGAAACCCTGTACCAGACTCTTGCCTCCCAAGTAGAGGCTGCAGCTGCCATGTGGGTTTTCTGAACAGCCTCCTTCAAGCACACTGACCTGGAAGGTGGCCTCCCTGCGTAGCTCTATCCTCTGCCTTGCTCTGTGACCCCTCTGTGCCAGCTGGATGCAACTGATGGCTCACAGTGGCTCACGTGTAAGGCTGTTATGGAGGAGGAGAATTAAGGAGTATGTATGTGTAACTGTATAGGGAACATAGGGCCAAAGTCCTGTGTATGAATTTCAAGCTCAATATATGAACTGTAGTGATGTGCTCTGAGACCTGGAAGAAGAAGATGAAGAGGGTCTCCCCTGGTCTTGGTGTTTGCACAGCACCTACTATAAGCCAGGTCCTAATCCACATCCAGACCTTCTAGATACTCTAGCAATACAAATCCTCCTCTTTCCTACCACAGCTTTTTCTTCCACTGTGGAAATGGATGGTGCTGGTATTACTGGAAAAACATGCAACAAATTTCAGAACTTGAAGGATACAATTCATTTTTCCTGGTGTGTTCTGCCCTCATGTTAGGAAGTCAGGCACTTCCACAAGGCAGCTGAAATTCTTCTAAGATGGTATGTCACGTGGCTGGGATTTGTCTCCCATGGGACATGTCTGCCTGGTTAGCTGTAAGTGACTGACTCAAACCAGAAGGCTCAGCTGTTGATTGTCTACTGGTGATGGATGTAGGTGCAAATGCAGAGCAGGACAACCTTTTGCCATTAGAAAGTTTGGCAGGTGGTTCTGCTGATAGGAAGCAGCATGTTGAGAAACAAGAAACAAAATGATTTCTGGAGAAAATTTGTTTGTTTGTGGGGTTTTATTTGTTTTGTTTGTTTTTTTTTTTTAGCATTTATTTTTGGGGTTTTTTTTTCCTTTGCTCAGAAACTCTTTAGATTTACAGCGTTGAATCTGCTGTCTCTAACATCCTATTGATTTTCTCAGTAACTCAACATAGTCTTTATTTCTCTGTAGAGCAGTTAGCAAAAAGTAATTAAGCCATTAAGCACTTGGGGAAAAACAAGAAAAAAAACAATGCCAGAAAAACAAAAGAAAACAATTTTTTTGTGTGGTTGTTTGTTGGATTTTTTTTTTGTTTTTGGGGGTTTTTTTTGTTTGTTTTTTTTTAAATCTGTTTCATGCATTCCTGTCCAGCCCGATATCTACTCTGGCATCTGGTACAATTACACATGTGTTCCTGCCTGCGAGGGATGCGGACAGAGCCAGCGTTCGTGCTGTCAGCGCATGTACCTTTCTCATCACTCCTCCCAGACCAGAGCCCTCCTGCGTCCTAAACTCCAGAAAACAAATTGCTGTCGGGTCAGGCTGGCCTGACAGTTCCCATTATGTTGACTCATAAAAGTGAAGGACGGGTTTCATCACTGAGGGGAAAAAAAAAAAAAGAAAACCTGGAGATGAAAGGCCTTTTCTGCCCATTTCCATTGTTCCATGTGGGCTTGTAGAGGGATGTTGCACTGATGTACACGCTGTCCCAAATGTCCTCTCTGTCAGGTGTTGTAGGGCAATTACTATTATTTTCCTCAACTGGAAAATTCAGGAAGAAGTCAGCAATTAACAAAGTCTATCGTTTTGCTAAAAAGCAGGTCCACAAGGGTCACTGCAGAATTTTGCCAGCTTTCCAGATAAAACATCCACTTGGTTCCACAGTTTGAAGAGTGGGAAGAACTGATGCTGAAGACTCAGAATTATCTGAGTAAATGCTGTATTTTTTTACTTTTTTTTTCTTTCTTTTTTAAACAAAGTCTACAGAGGCTACTTGGACATTCTTGTCTTTACTAAATAGAATAAAGGTGGTGGAGTTTACTGCCTGGGGCCGGTGTGGGGTCCCCAGCACCGGGGGTTTCTGGCAGACACAATGTCATCTGTCAGGGAAGACAGAAGTATGAGAATGTATAGAAGGGTCCCCCTGAGATCCAGACCTGCATGTATGCCGTTGATATGTGTTTTCGAAATGGTTTTAAATCTCTCTGATAGTAGATAACATTAAAAACTGTGTGTTCAAGACCAGTGGTGATGCAGCTTTGCAATCTTCTCACATGCAGACTATAAACTTAACAAAGTTATAAGTTTGGCTTCTTTATTCATTTTTTTTTCTCTGTAGCCTGCCCCTTTTCTCCATGGAAAACAAATTTGTCTCTGATAGGTGTTTTCTGAACTAAAATCAATGAGTATTGGATCGAACCCATAACATTCCCCCCCACTTTCTGTCCTGTCTATCTGTCTCTTTTCCCCTCAGAGGCCACCCCACAACCTGCTATGTGTCACCACTGGGAAACTGCCCATCCCTTCTCTGATGTCTCACCTTACTTTTTCTTCTGTTTACCTTCTTTTTATGTTTTTCACAGTTTTATGCTTTTCATGTTTCTTCAGCTAATGAGAAAGCAAGCCAAAACCTTTTCATTTACCATCATGGTGATTTTCTAATTACTTTAGTATTTCTCATTTATTCATACTATATATTCCTTCGAGTTTTGTGTATATATATATTTTTACTTATTTTGCTGATTCATAAAATGGGCTTTTCATCTATGCCTCAAGATGGCTGCAAAATGACCAGAATTATACCAAATCTCAGCCTACTAGGAGAAAACAAAAATTAAATTTTACTTTGTATAACATTCTAACAAAATAGCTAAATACAAAATTATACAAGTTATGTGACTCGAGCTTTCAAAGACAGAAAAAAAGTCTGTAGCAATTATAACAGATTTTTATACTGGGAATTAGATAACAAAACTACAATTTTAAAATTATTATTATTATTATTATTTAAAGCAGACTTTTCAAGCTAGTTAATTACTTTGGTTTGTCTAACACTTACTGGCAACAATCCATTCAAGGTGCTTCTTGCAGCTGCACATTTCACTGGATGCTCCTAACTGTTAATCAGCTACTACCTAAAATAACCCATTTGCTGCAGCGTTAAAACTCATTAGCAATTTATGAAATAGACTTGCCAGCAGATAATATAGTTTAGTAGGAAAATGATCTGAGAGACCATCGCTGGGAGTTTTTACTGACTGGCTGAAGTTTAGAAGCAACACGACTTTGGAAGTTGAACACTTGGCTTGAAAAAGGTCACTTTTCAATGAAGATTTTGGATCAGAGAGAGATCAAATTCAGTTTTGGAAGAACTGTCTCAAATTACCTTTACTTAACTTTTAAATGTTTAAGAGTTAGGTACCAATTACAGAAAAATTATTTCAAGACATTCCTGTATTAACTACAGAGATTCAGGTACTGGCAGCTGGTGATTTTATTCTAGATGTTTGAGAGGATCTTCTCCAGGTGTAGGCAGATGTTCCTGGGAAGTGCTCTTCCCTTTCTTCACTATTGGGGGAACCTGGAGAAGTCATTAGGTGGGACATCTGCCACCCAAGTGTGGCTGAAGTAGTTTTCTCAGCTTCAGACATCTGTTGACATCTGAAAGTCTACATCTAATTTGGATACATATTAGAAACACAGTTGAAAGTTCAGAAGACTTTTCCGGAACAAAACCTACCTCAAGAGCCCCCATTTATACAAACCCTCGTTCTGACCTTGAAAAATAGAATTGGGCCCCTGGAGACCTCCCAGCAAGCTGCAGTTTCAGCTGGGAACCATACTGTAATGAAACTACTATGGGAATTATCAGCTAAATTACTTTAGCACCCTTAGGGCTTAAAATTAGTTCATTAAAAATGGATTTTTTCATGTGTACTTTCCCCTGTGCTTTAAATGTTCTGGACTCTCATCGTCTGTGACCCGTAAGTCTCACCTTAGATCACTTGTATGGAACAGTTGCTCTTTCAGTAATTACCACACAGTTAACATCATCTTTGGGAAATGCCCTGGTAGTGTTTGGGATAGTTAAATCCATCATCACCATTCTTTGGTTAACTCTCATACTGCGGCTCTGGAAATTGGAATAACACCAAAATGAAGTGACGGGGGAGCTGTACAGATGTCTCGTTAGCTGATGACTTGCTCATCTACAGGCCAACACAAGGGATGCTAGCGGAGCTCCATCCCACTCGTACTAAAACACAAGGCTGATGTTTCCTGACACCAGCCTTGTCGCTGTGAGAATATCTGAGACCATAATTCCCAAGCCACTGCTCTCCTCCTCCCACAGCTAACAACAGTTTGGCTGACAGGGGGAGGCCTGGAAAGGAGGTGAACCTGGCCACAGGAAGGGCCACCTTTGCCACCAACTGCAAAAGTACCTTGGTGACCAGGCCAGCTGGAGATGTCCATCCTGGAGCTATCTAAATCTAGCTGCAGTAGATCCTACCATCATGTTACTTCTTGTCTTCTTTAACCACAGGCTTTCCACATGTTCTCCTGGATTAGAACCTGGATGGCACTATAGGGAAAAGCCATCTTTGTCATTCATTCAAAGCTGAGAACCTGAATGTTAGAGGTAGTATTAATTATAGCTGCTTGAGGGAAATAAACAATAAATAAATAAATAAAAAGACAACAACAACCAAGCAAACAAACAAGCAAAATTTATTAATTACTTAATACCTGCTACCCAGAGAAGAGACATAAAGCTCCACTCCTGTTTTCTGCCAGAGTGGACCGTGATTCCTACGCACCCAGAGAACTGGAAAGCAATAAGTTAAATATATACTTTTTCATTACATTTGTGATGTTGGCACTTTAGGCAAAAGATTAAACAACAAGGTTCTGTCTTCAGGGAGTCCTAGGTATCTGGCTCAAGGAGGCCAAGTGGCTGGATCTAAACATAGTACTTTCCAGACATCCATATATATCCTTAAAACCATAAGGAGTCATAAAAAAAAAAAAAAAAGAAAAAAAGTATCATTACTTTTTTTGGGTGATGAGCAGGTCTGTAAGAGGAAAAACCTGTTTATCATTCATTTCCCAGACAATAATGGTCTCCTTGTGAAAAAATCAGCCTCTGGAGTAATGCTAATAGCTCTGTACTACTTAGTTCAGGGAAAATGGTAGAATATTGGTTCCTAATTACAGCTGCTCTACGATCTTCCAGGCTGAAATGGGAGGTTGCTCTGGCTCTTTCTTCCAGGATTGCCTTGACATTGAGACAATTCCCTGTTTCAGCCTGCTTCTTGGTACATGGAAACATTTGTTCATTCATCTTTTTTTACTTGACTGCATTATGGTTGTGATCCATATGGTTACACCCCTTTAATATCATCCACATTATACATTTATTCTACACACACTTATTTTTTCCAGCATGTAAGTTGTAAAGTGAGATGCAACAACTCAAATGTCATTAAAACAGTACAAAAATTATTCTGAAACCAAATTGTTCAAGTTGCAAATACTGGATTTAAATCAGCTTTGGGGAAATGATGCATCATCATGCAAATCAAACTGAAATGTGATTTCCACTGGTCCTCTATTCTCTAATGTTGTGGAAACTGCATTTCACTTATTGATTGATTGGGGCTGTAACCTGACTCACATTGTTCCATTCAGGCAGGGTATTTGTGCTGTTGGATCTAGGTATGCAGGAACTCTTTGGGGTAAAAGCAGGAAAGTGTTTCCTTCTTGTGTATCATATCAGATTCTAGTTCTGTAGCAATACTCTGATATCACATCTTTTCTCTCACAGCAGTTGATGACACTTTAAAGTGTCCCAATGGCAGCCATGACAAATGAGTGGAGGAAAATGGTTTGAGTTAAAAGCTTGGATAACTTTGAAGGGGGGAATAAAAATTGCTAAAGCTGGAAATTGCTAATTTTGGATACCTATTTATCTCAGGAGGCTCTGAAAATCTTTCTGTATGAAGTGGGTGTTGGTTTATAAAGGTGGCTTGCAGTTTGGTAATCTCTAATTCAAGAATACATGAACCATAAAGCAAAAATGAAGTTAATGTGAAGCAGTAAGAGATAGAAAGAGAGAGTCATCATAGACATTATCATCAAGGATAATCACACTGGCTTCCCTTCACTGTGGTGACCTTGCTGCTGTCATCAGAGGAGTCTTCAGCGGCATGCTGAGTAGACATTTAAAATACATAACCAGATTTATGCACTCAGTATGACTGTTTCCTACTGGTTTAAGATAGCATGCCCTCCACTTACACCTGTGATGAGATGCAGGTGCCACTGGGAAGGTGCAGTGTTGCTCAGCTCTGTTGTGCTGGGTGGTGCACAGACATGGTGAAACACAAATATGTCCTGGCATAAGGACTCTAAAACCTATTTCTTTAAAGTGAGCAATCCCAGCATACCTAGCATTAAAAAAAAAAGTGGTGAAATGCTTGATTTCTGAATTGTTTCCTTTGTAAGGATGACTAGGATTCTGTGTTACCAGAAATAGTGAATTGATTTCACTTATAACCATCTGACAATTTGTTGCTGGGGAAAACTGCTTAATTTTTATTTTTTAATATATCTCTTACTGAGTATATTTCTACAGATTTCAGACAAGTGAAATAGATAGTTATGATCAAAAACAGGCAAAAAGGTGTTAAAAATATCTGTTTATATTCAAATAACACATGCATGGATAAAAGTATGGATAACTGTACTTTAGATTTTTCTATAAGAAATACTTAAATAATCCCATTGACACTCTTCTCCCTACTGCCTGTATTTCTTCTGAATCTTTCAGAATCCTCCTTTCCACAAAGCAAGAAAAGAAATAATATGTAAGGGCTTGTATAAAGTCCCATAAGTACACCCAGCAATAGCAAAGGTTACAGATGCAGTTTCCTGAATCCCAAAATCAGACTTATCTCACCTACCTTCAGGCATGGGATTCAGCTTGCATGTTCCGACACCTGAAAGTAGGTGATGAAACTGAAGTGCCTACATGTAAACTGGGCGTCTAACCTCTTGGAACACTTTATAATCATTTCACCTCACAGAGCTGTTTATTTGTCTAAACACAGGCATCTAGAACAGCTTGAAAAGCCCTTGGAAAGCCTAAATCTCTTGAGGGTGGCAGAGATGAACATGACCTACAGGGCAGCAGCATCGAGGGTCAGGAATGCTAATTCAAATGGTGCCAAACATCTTTGTTTGGGCATAATTAAGCCTTTTGCCAATACATTCAATAGTACCTCATTAGGAATTTATCATAATCTAAAGTGGACATCTCCATTTGAGTTGCACGTAGACACCTACACCTCCATTTAATTGCCCATCCATCGGTCCATGAGCCACGTTACATGGCTCACTTTTTCATTATATACACACTAAAATTACAATCTTCTTGATGTCTTTGAACTGCAGACAGGAGTTTAAACAAAAATAATAACAACAAAAAAAGGCAAATGAGGAAAATTAGAGGATATTTCAATATAATCTTTCAAAGTAATAAAACTAGTTTGAAAATCCATTTTCTACAGGTAAATAGTCTTAAATAACAAAGGGAAAAAAAGCAGTAATTCAACTTTTCTTTCAGCAATTTTTAAACCATACAACTTTTTGGAAATTCTGTGTCTTACATTTCTGACTTTACATAAAAGTACCTAATATGAGAAAAGCAAAAAAACAATTATAAGATTAAGATTTTTCTTCTTTTTCGGTGAGGAAAAGTTACTCAGTTCTTATCTGTAAATGGTACTCCTGACAACTTATCTTTTGGAATGTAACCACTGAAAAATTTATTAAGAGTTGGAAAGAAGGGGGCAGTCCAACTAACCTTTTTATTGATATTATTTAGTTCTTCATTTAAGATATGGCTAGGAAATCTTGACAAAGCTCTACTCCTACCTCACCTCGTACATACTTGTGTCTCCATTCAAAATTAAACAGGACTTTCTTGATGGCTCCAAAATGTCCTGTTCTCATCCATGTTCTGGACTTCACGGGGTTTAGCTGACTCTTCTTAAACCATAGGAAATGACCCAGTGCCATTTATCACAGATATCTTCTGGGCACGATGTTCAAGTAGAAGTTATCACAAGGTCGAAGGGTATCTGAAGCCAGGATATTATTCCAGAAGCTGTGGCAGTTTTCAATGCAACAAACAGTTAGATACTGGATTTCTAAAGAGCCTGGTGTAAATGCTTTCCCTATTTGAAGCTTCCAGATGATTCTCTCTTAAACTCAGGAATTCAGCTCAGGTGTTTGAATAAGAAGTGTGGTTATCCAAGGTCATCTATGAATTTCTTTTCTATGGACTTCTAAAGGCATCTAAAATTGGGAGGGATGAGTCTGGATCACTGCCAGTAGAAACTACATCAAAGCAGCACTTCCAAAAAACCTGTGATCCGTTCTGGTGGAAAGCATAAATCCTGTGGGGATGCAACTGGTGGGAAATGATGGAAATTTCCATGGTGCTTGCAAGATGCATCCAAGATTGTGCTGCCTCTGTGCGTGGTGTTGGATGAAGACACAATGGGATGCAATCTGAGCTCTGCAAAGGCCGTATAGATACAGTGGGAAAGCAAAAGGCAGGAATCCAGAGTTACCTGAGGTCGCACAATGAAGCAGCAGGAGAGTGAAGAAATAGGGCTCACACGACTGAAATCCCAGCATACTGCTGTATCCATTAGCCTAGATTGATTTCCCTTCTGGTTTGGGGTTTAGAAATTAAAATGGCCTTGACTATTTATCCTTCTCCTGAGCCATCCATTCACCAACTGCTTCCTTCTTGTTTGAACCATTCTCTTTCTCCTTTGCCATCCAGCCACCTTCCCCTTCAAGTCCCCTGAGAAAGGGGCCTGAAGATTAATGGAAAACCAAGACTTCATAAACTGTTCTCCTGACAGTGGATTTAATCCAGACTCTGAATGGCACCCAAAAGTGTATTTTGGGGTGTTATTATAAGTGATACACTCCACAGAGAGCTCATTTATTCTTAAACAAGTATGGAAGACATGTTAAGCAAGATGTTTTGGGTTGTGGGTTTTTTTTTTTTCCCCTTTCACCTGACACTACAGCATCAGGACACAAAGCTGCAGTTTGACTGAAAATAATGAAGTGAGATGTTCCATAAAGTTATTTCCAGCTGATGGACTACATGCTACATAAATATACAGGAGACTCCCAGAGGAAACCAGTAGGTCACTCAAGCTTGCATCAGTTTTGGTCCAGCAGTGTATGGGAGATCCATACCTCTCTTGCAAGGGGAGCAGTTTCTGTACAAGACATACAGATGTTAAACTTTTATATCTATATTTATTTTATATCCTTCACTTGCTACCAGGATAATATCTACTGCTAAATTGAAGCAAGCATCAGCCGAGGTAATTATTTCAGCCCATGAGGATTCAGTTGTGGGGTCAGGTGAGAGCACGGGAGAGCAAGTGTTAAGCAAGAAACTCCTGTGAACTTCCCTGAGCTGATTTCTCATGGAGCAGGTTAAAAGCAGAAGTGCCAGCAGAGTTTTTGTAGAAAACAGACAGATTCAGGACATTTTACATCAGACTGAGAAAGGTCAGCATTTCTGGCAGCCGGTGAGGCTGGTGCTCTGATTCAACTCAAACAGAGCCATTTCTTCCTCAGGCTCCCCACTGACAAATTCAGAGTTTGGATTTGGATGAGGAAAGTGTCTCAGGAAAAACAAGACCTAGCCATCCACTTTTGAACTAAACCTGAACCCAAAAGAGACTTGGATTTGCATCTGCAGAAAGCTTTTTTTTTTTTTTTTTCTCTCTTTTTCCTCTTCCGTTCCCTTTTCCCGGTAAGTTGAAGCAATGCCTCCCTCAGTTAGATTTCCAAGGTCTAGGAATAATCCTACAGCCTCAGTCACAAGAATGACACGAGATCAGGGGGTTGGTACCTGCTCAGACTCATCCCTCATATTTTAAAAAACTCATTCAGTTATATTTGAACTAACAGTAGTGCCTTCTGGTTTGAAAACCACTTACCACGTTATTTGCTACAAGTGTAATACCTGTGCCTCAAAGCCAGGATGGCTTTTTGGTCGATTAGTAACAGGAGTTGCAATGGGCAGGCAGAGTTAGTGAAAAAATATTTTTTTTAATTATGCTGAGTCACTGCAACACCTCAGTGATCACAGTTTATGCATGAGCAACGTGTGCTCTCTTTTGCCTGGCTGACCCCTCCTCCAGGATCACCAGCAGCAGCTAGGTTTCTACAGAAGTGTGATGGTCTTTCTCCAGTCCCACCTCACTTAACTGTTCTCTCCGTTTGTTTTTCCACTGCGAACAAATTAAAATGTCTGTAAAAGAATGTTATGGTTTAGAGGCCTGAGAATACCTTAAGGATGACCTCAGTCCATGCTTCCTATGCTGCACACTGTCCCTTTGGCAGGAGAAAAAATTCTGAACTGAAATCCTGACCCCTCCCTCTGATGTCAGTGGCATTGCCGCTCTTGGCATCTGCAGGCGTCGAATTTTCTGTATTGATTGCATAAGAATCAAATTCAAGGAATATTTCCTTTTGATGACATATCCATTTAGAAAGCCAAGATAGTGTCTTGCTCTGAAAGAAGTAGCAGCAGGAGCAATAAAGCTTCTGTTGGTTGCAGATAGTGGAAGATGCTTCATCAGGGACAGTCTGCTGTGTTCTTCACTCCACATCACGAGATACCTTGAATTTCCCTTGACCTTGCAAGAGAGGGGCAGTTAAGGTGTGTGCTACTCACTCCTGACATGTGAGTGATAGAAACCAGGAGCATTTCCTTTACACAAAGCCACAAATACATCTGCAGATCCAGTATCTGTGGCACAGCCCAGCTTTGACCTTGTGGTAAAAGATGGGCTGTTCCCAGTACAAGAGGGTACAGCATCAGCCACTGATGTTCAAAGAGCAAGCAAAGCCCTGTGGGAGGAGGAATTGGAGAGGAAAGCAAATACAACCCAAGGAAAGGACAAGATGTGATCTCATGACATGCATTTCTCTTGAACCACCTGGGAGATCTCTCCAGAAGCAGATTGTGTTCCAGTCAAATAGTACCGCAGCTGCTTCTTTTGGCTGAAAAAGCCAGGGCCTTCCCTTGACAAGTAACATTCATGAACATCATCCAAAACAAAGCATTTTAAAATAGGAAAGCTGACCTCTTTGTCTTGTGTGACAGCTCTGTGACGGGAGAACCACATGTAAAAAGGACTGAGGACTGATTCCTAGACTGAGGGCTTATTGGTATGCTGTGCTGAACATGGTGTACAGCTCTTCAAGCTAACACTGAATGAGCTAAATCTGGACCAAGAGGGAAAGATGTGGCCTTAACATGATACTTTGCCCAAGTTAATTAGCCTCTTGAGGAAAAAAAAAAAAAAATTATTCTGCAGAAGACAGACCTACAACTACTGTGATTTGAACTAGTGCCTTAGCATGGTGCCCTGCTCTGCTGCACAGGGTAATGAGCTTTCTCATTCTCTGGGGCATGTACGACTGCTTTGCTGTGGCACTGTACAGTGCAGGCTGCATCTCATCCTGCCTCTGGCCAGGGAAAGCACAGCCAGCCCCACAGCCTCAGAAGGGGCACATGGAAAGGGATACTTTGTACGGTTTTGCTGTGGTCAGCTTGCTCTTAGGGAGGAGAAGACTTCCCCCAGAAAGGTGCAGTCCTGCTGGAAGTCCCCTAGGACATGAAGCTCTGGCTTTGGGAAATGGGAACATCCCACAGCCTTGCCTGAAATCCCAAGTGGAAGCTCGGAGATATTTCCTGTAACCGAGCTCAGTTGCTGCAGAATCACACAGACACTGAGCACAATGCCGCTGCTGAAGCTGCAAGAAATCAGGTGGGTGAACTCCTTCGAACCAACCTGAGACACACTGGTGACCCCCCTACACTAAATGGGTCGTGAGAGGCTGAATCACACTGAAGACGACGATGCTGAGCAGCTCATGCCACTCTCTCACACATGGGGTTGCAGTTTTAACCAGAGAAACTAGGCCTGGTTTTGGGGGGTGGACAAGCCTGTGAGAGTCTTTCTTGGCTGGAGCTGCAGCTCCAGTGGAAAGACACAACATCTGAAGTGTATGTGAACGTAGCAGGTCAGGTTGTCGTTGCCCTCAGTCTGGCAAAGCTCCGCTGGAGTTAGCACAGCTCCCCTCTGTTACCGCAGCTGAAGATGTGGCCCAGGCCACTTAGCTCTTCCTCCTGTCAGTGTAACTGTGTGCTATGCCTCATGAAAATGGTGGACAGTGGCTTCTGGCCAGAACATACCAACCTTTTGGAGCTGATCATATGAAAATAAACAAGAGATACCCAGATGAGTGTGTTATATCTTTAAATATATTTCTCTCTTTCTTTATATATATAGATACATATATTTGTACTGTTCCCTGTCTTGGCCGGGGCCTGTTTTGGAAAGGAGACAGCAGTGAAGTTATTAAGAATCTCCACTCATGTTAAAATACCTCTTTAGTACAACAAAACATACTATTGTTGAACTGGGAAAAGATATTCCATAAATCTCCCAAAGTCAAACACCATGACAGGAATATGGAAAAATAGATCTATATATTAACTGCTCTTTTAACAGCATTATTTGACCCTTAGAAAAAACAAACAGAGGAAAGAAAAACGTTACAAACCCAGAAAAAAATTCTCTGACTCTTATCAAAAGCACATTTGAAGAGAGGCCTCGGAGGCATCTATTGTTTAATGGGCTATGCTTGATTTATTGATGATTATGTAGCAAAAAAAAAAAATAATGTAATCATTCCAAGGCCATGAGAGGTGCAGGACTTCAATTTATTAGACCTTGGAATCAGGGAATAAGTTCCCCCCCGATCCCCCTTCATGCAAAGAGCCCTGTTTGACCAACAGTGTGAAACAGTTTGATGGGCAAGTCCCCCGGTGCCGAGCTATACCTCACTCCTTTTCCATAAGTAACTGGCCACACGAGAGCAGGCCTGCAGTTTGAGTTTACACAGCTGTATGCTGGAGCGCAGAGTTCACTGCATTTATTTTAGGCTCCTTTTAGCAATGGTAACAAACCCACCTCCCTCCTTGCCCTCCCCGTGCACGCAGGCGTGCCTGCCGCTGCCTCTCCTGCAGGCACGTGTGTGGCAGCAGCCCTACTGCAGCCGCAGACCTCGTCGAGTCACATCTTTCTAGGGATGGGAAAGGGGAAATGTACCTGAGGCAGCAGTGGAGGTCAACGGGCAAAAAAATTCAGAGCAGGTCAATAGCAGTGAGGTGATGGTCATTTACATCGTTGTTGACATGAGCGGGCTCGCCTAGAGATCTTGCTGTCATCCTTCTCAGTAGAGCACCGCCTTGGCCTGGGTGTTTGAGCTCAGCATCCCTTTGCTCAAATGCCAGGGTTTCAAACCCTCCTTTCCCCTTGGAAACCCGCTTAAAATGCAAAATATTCCTTTTCCCCCAGCGGCCAGAGCTGTTAGCTAACTTGGGGGTCCACAAACATGGTTGAGATGATGGAAGCACGTGTAAGACAGCCTCCACCCCACAGATGCCATTACCTGTTGCAGCACTCTGCAGACTATCAAATTGCAACAAGGTCTTTAACCACCTCATACCAGCACACTCTTCATATAGTCCCTTTGCTGCCTTCTCCTTGTATTACCTCATCCATGGCACACTCTCTCTCTTCTCTCTGCTTCTTCCTCTCTCATCTTCTCCTCAGCTGCTCTCTCTTCATTGACTCTCAACCTTGTAACAGAACAGCCACACTTGCACCTTATCTACATCAGCCAACCCACCGCCCCTGAAGCCAGCCCACAGCTGTATGTTATCAATATTAATTAACCCAGTTTCATTCCTCTACAATTACCTGACCAGACAGCACTGACACAGTTCAGGGGGAAAAGTGAAGGGCAGTGACTGGGAAGTGACTGGATCCAAGAGTGACACAACATGTCAGAGCAAGGGAAGAAGCCCCGAAGCCCTGAGCCTCTGCTGCTAGTCCTTGCTACGTCCCAGGAGGGACTAACCTGCTGCCACTCACTCAGCTGGCTGTCAGGGTCTGAAAAGAATGATGTTCCTAGTGTGTTTGTAGCACCAAACAAATTAAATGCAAGTTGGAATGGTGACTGTTGGCTCAGCCTGAAATGATTTCTTTTGATATTATCAGCATAAAATGAAATGTAATGAAGCTAAATGAAATGAAAAAAAAAAAGAAAAAAAACCCCTAAACTAAAATAAAAGTCACTACAGCTAAATAGAAGCTGTGACATTGTCCAGCACTAGAAGACCTCTCAGAAGTTACAAATGAGAAGGATCTTCAGTGCTGTAGGAGTTAATGCCCATCAGCATCACGGGAGATGTAGTCTGCCCTGGCAGCCTGGCCAGCAAATGAAAATGGGACCAGGAAGCTTGTACCCAGTAAGTCCCACAGGGGACTCTGGTGGTGGTGCAGAATGAAACTCAGCTGGAAGCATTTCATTTTTTGTGTATTGAATTTTTCAACAAAATGTCAAAATATTCCACAGAAAGCAGACACTTTTTTGTGGAAGATATAATTTAGGTGAAAGCTCAGTTTGCTGCTGAAAAATGGCTTTGGCAGAAATGTTTTTTCTGGCTACTTTTCAGGATAGTGTGGCGGCTCCTCCCAAACTCTTCCTTCAAAACCCTCCTCAGGAGGCTGGTTTTCTGGGAATGACTACAAAAGGTGAATAAAAAAGACACTTATTGAACCGCTTCTGTACGTGTATCGCTGTCCTGTCATCTTACAACCAGGTTTCATACATTCCTTGTCCTGACACGTGTTTTTTTCTTTCCAGATGTCTGGTTCCAGCACAGATGGCAGTTTCATCAAGCTAGGTACCATCACTTTGTCCTATGCTTGTAGTATTGTCTCCAGCGAGATGATGCTTTATTTAAAACCTGGGATATCAATGCACTATGACAATACAAATTGATAATTCTGATGTCAATACTGATATTTTTTTTTCGGTAGTAATAGTAGTTAGAGTCGCTGTAGCCACAAATCTTTTTGTGAATGCTGAGGAAGGGGTTTTTGGAGATATGCTTCCCGTTCTGCAGGTGGAAATCAGAAAGCTGTATTCTAACATGGCCCACTTTTCCTCTGAATCCCCTCTAAAACTGTAGGTTGAATTCTCCTGGATTAATTTATATACCTGAAGGTAAGACACCTGAGATCCTCATCATAAAATGCATCATGTGAATCCGGATGTGAATCTTGGAAAAAATTTCAAATATTTCCTTCACATATCCCCTGTAGAGTTACTTGTTTTTCTGAGTTGACTGTCAAAGGAGCTTGGTGTGACCCCATGAGGTGCTGCCAACAGGTAAGATGAATCTCACCTCTGGCTTCTGCTGGATGCTGTTGGCTGGCTTTGACCTGGAAAGAAAATCAAGTGAAATCCAGCCACAAAATTTTGTTTTCAGCAAGGAAGCTATTGGTGAAAACACACTCTGAGTGTTCAGTGAGGAAAATTTGTTGCAGATTAATAGGGATGGCTTACCACGTCTCTGCTGATATTTGTGATTAGGTGAGATGAGCCTGGATTTTTAATGTCTGGCTTCACCAGCATAAAACATAAACAACATTGTAAGAAGATACTTATTTTCCATATCATGCAAACACAGGCTTAAATCTAAAATAGAACAGAATAAAACAGAACAGAACTAAATTAACCTAAACCAAATAAACTAAACTAAAATAAATCTCTGTTTAATACTTGAAAATCTATAAAGAGCATGTCTACTGAATTTTCTGTTTAGTGATACATGCCCATCTTATGGTGACTCGGAGACCAGCAAACAGCAGGGCTCCATGGGCCTCAGGGGTGAAGACAGCTGGACAAGAGCATGGTGCTGAGTCTTAGGCTGATGGCACAATGCAGGAGTTACCAAGCATGGAAGAAAGCATGGAATGGCTTCTCAGCTGAAAATCATTGCTCACATGAGTCTTCTTCTGGATAAGCAGAAGAGAACTTAGCAAAACCATAGAGGTCTTCAGGTGCATATAAAATCACCAGAGAGTGTGTGAGAAAAAAAAAAAAGGAAAATTTAGAGCCTTTCAGAATAAAGATTACAGAGAAGTAGAAAGAGGTGCTGTTAAAACATGAATCCGATAAAAAATACTCTGTGGGCTTCTGGAAACTACCTACTTAACCTATTTTTCTATTGTCCATTGCCATTCCCTCAGGAGAAACTAAAAGGGATGTTTCACCTGAGATAAACATTTAGAAATGCAAAGCCATGTTATCACAAAATGTCTTGATGGGCTGGCAGTAAAATTTAACCCTAGGATTTCTGAACAGAAGTTGTGAAAATGTATTCAATTGATTACTGCTTCTGAAAAAGTCTTTGTCGTTAATTAGGGATTGTTTAACTTGGACAGGGAGCTCAAGGACAACTTTAATGAGCAGGTGGTGTTTGTCCTGAGCCCCCAAACATGCAAGATGTGAGCAGGACCATCCAGACAATAAACACTGTGTGCAGCTGTGTCACAACAGTAACTCCACTGTGCCTGGGTATTGGCCAAGGTCCCTGGTGTGCGTGTGAAACCTTACAAATCATGAGATAGTGCACGACTGCAGTTAGCCCAAACTTAAAGGCTTACACACACAAGGTGTGTATCTGAGTATAAAGGCAGGCAAGCTCCAGGACTGGGCCAGAAGCCTCACCTACAGGTGGACGCACTGCGTGGGAATTTTCCCAGTTAGAGAGACTCCTGGCACTGGCTGCAGTGGGGCTTCCCAGCCACAATGTGGGGCTGGGTGATGTTAAGGTGGTAATTGGTTACATCTCCTTTTCTTAATCTCTGTAATGTTTTGCAGCAACGATCTGATGCTTTGCTCCTATTGCTCTCTTATATTGTGCATAATAATGTACTGCTTTATCTATATTTTTATACTATACTTTTATCATATTGCATGCTATTTTCCTTTCTTGATTGTAATATAACAAACTGCACTTTTTCTTGTATTTGATTTAGAATTCACTTTTGCTTGGTGTCCAGTTCATCAGTAAAACAGAAGTATGTATCTGTGTTTTTTCAACTAAGAAAGGGAAACAATTCATGTAATTTTAGACATGTAAAAGCTGACTGATCATGCAGATCATTCCTGGAGGCAAGTCAATGGAGCAAGAGAGGCACCACAAGAAGCGATAAACCCTGTTCCTTGGCTATACAAGGTTTCCTGATAACCCTTTTTAGGCAATAAAATCAGGTGCGCTGAAAAATTGCCTTCATAGCATTCATAATATTTACAAATCAAACTCCCCTCCTATGTGCACATATTCCTCCAGGTTGGACATCAGCCTCAAACTTGAGACAGTTACAAAACGAAGATGATGAGTGTTCATTTCCCAGTCCTGCCTCTTTACTGGCCCTCTGTGGCACCCTATCTCGTGTGTACATGGAAGGTCTTTTACAATGTGGCATGACTCTTTGCTGGGCCCCTAAAGAACACAGTCAGCAGATGACAATAATAGAACCTGGACCTCTGCCAAGCACAATAATGGTATTTCCTGGAGTATTCACAGAGTTTCCAGTTCTTCAGACAGGGTGTAGCATGGTAAACCTAAACATCACGGTATTTAAATACCCAGTTACAAATATTCACAAGTGACTCACAGTCCTGGGAGCTTCCTATTTTGCTAAGGTGACCCAAAATATTTTTCCCTAATGAGGCTTTATTGTCAGCAAATCTGAGATAGTAGTTTTCTGAGAATCAGGCCCTTTTATGATTCCTTCACTTATATACACCAACAATAGAGGAATCAAAGAGAACTGCTATCAAAAAGTTTGACTGTGGTTGTATAGATAGGATAGGTTAGTCCTGGAGCTCTGGCTGTTTTGGACTGGATATCTTTGAACATGTTTGCCCTTGGAAATAAACAAAACCATGCCTAGCTGGTGCTTGTCTTAGGATGTAACAGGGTAACAAGGGTTGCTTCAGTGTCCAAAGAAAATATAAGCCTTTCTTTCTAAAGATTAATCTAAAAGATTAACCTTTCTTTCAGTGGACATGCCGATATGGAATCTGTAATCAGCCTATTGCTGACACACTCAAATAGCTGCAGTCCTCGAGACCTCTCGTTTTGTCATTTTGAAGTGAAAATATCTGGGAGGTTCAGAAGGTATTAGGGGAAAGGCTGACATGTTTTCAGTGTCAATTTATGTCTTGTTTGTACATGAAGCAGAGTATGCTCTACTCCCCAGGGTATTTGCCTGTGGTTGGGTTTGCTGACTGAGAGCTATAGTAGCAGTATCATCACAGATACTTGCACCAGACCTGTATTCTGAGCAAATAAATACACAGACACTGTACAACACAGGGAAAATATTAGTAGATGGCTTTAAATGATTATCTTTGGTGCTCTGGCTCACAGTAGTTACACTGCCACCACCCAGAAACTGCAAATTGTTTCCTATTTTCTTTATGACAGTTTGGTGAAGAATTATGGACATGACCTCCTTCTCAATATTTATTCCATCACATGGATAATGAGACCTGATATCACTCTCTGCCCTTCTGTAAATATATGTGCAACACATGTCTGGGTCCTGCAGGAGCAATTCCCTTCCTCCTGCTTATCATCACACTCACAGCAAATCAAGATGATTTGCAAGTGTTGTCAGATGGCTGAGAAAACTCTCAGAAACATGTTCTCTGCCATAGTGACCAAAAGCCGTGATATTATTTTTTATTTTATGGTAGCTTGTATTTGTCATGTAGTACCATCTGGTGTATAATGGTATCAGGATATTGTAGAAAGGGTGCTGAAAATAAATAGCCAAGAAAGGAAATGAAGATAATTTCTCACATTCTTGCTTTTCAGAAGAATAAGGAAACCTGCTTTAGACAAGAAAGGGTGGAAGATTTATTGGAAATGGGAACTGATTGGAACAGAAGTGGAAAAGGCTGATCAAAGATGCCCAGTGCTCCTTATTTTATCTGAGAGAATTGCATCTGTGAGCTGAAATGGCAGAGTAAAAGCAGATTTCAAGAAGCAAACTGACTTCATTCGTATAGGAGTGAAGTCCCAGCTAAATCCCCAAGGATGACAAGGTTCATCTTTCCAGGACTGCTTGACTCTATGGGTGTCCACCTATGTCAGCCACCTCCCTGCTTCAGCTGGAAGCACTTTTCCTGGGCAATGGGTAGACATTCCCTCCCAATATGTTTGCCTACTAATGGGCTACAGGCACATCATGCTTTTAGTTCCCAGTGATCACAAATCAGCAGAATGCTGACCTTTGACTAAGCAATTACTTTAATTGCCAAAACCCTTTAGTATCCCCTTCTCTCTTTAAGCTGCCCTTGTTTTTTCCTGTCCAGCACTCACAGCCTTCCTTTCACATCTAAAGGCACTTCTCTGACTGCGTTTCCTTGAGAAACACCATCCTACTGGCATCTCCAACTTAATTTTCAGTGGAAAGCTCTGTTATATTGGTATGTGAACGAGAGGGATATTAAAATAATAGTAATAATAAAGAAGGCTGCAAAATCCAGAGCCAAAATCCTGATGTGGTTCAGTGTGGTTTTGCTTTAAATCAAATTTCTGAGGCTGCTGAGGCTCAAATGGAACTATTAAACAAGATGTGTTGTCCCACCCTACCCCATTTTCCCATTTCAAATAGAAGATTCAAGATTCAACCCATCTCATAAATAACACCTTATGTAAAGTCTTGGAAAAGCCTGTATCAGCTCTGTGCATGTGAAGAGTAAACCCTCCAGATCTGCCAATATGTAATTTCAGAAAAGGTTCGGTCTTTACAGATATGTAGATGTGACCACCTTTCCTTTTGTTCAGACACCAGCCTGGTTTGACAAAACTGGATTTCCCAAAAGATTTTTTCCATATGTTGAGGGGGAAATAGTTGTTGTTGTTTTGTTGTTGTTGTTGGTTGTTTGTTTGTTTCTTGTACCTATCTTTTGAAAAAGGTAAGTGCTTGCTTTGTTTTTAGTGCCTTTTGCAAAACTGTGAAAAAAGAAAGTGAGAAATAGCTGTCTTTTAATAAGGAAACAACCAAGAACTCTTAGAGTCTTATTTTAGCTCCTGTCTCTAGTTTTTCAGCTATTTCCATAGAAGAAAAAAATCTCAATACCTGGTTTCTACCTACTGCCGCGAGGCTTTT
Source organism: Falco punctatus (assembly GCF_963210335.1). Lineage (NCBI taxonomy): Eukaryota > Metazoa > Chordata > Aves > Falconiformes > Falconidae > Falco > Falco punctatus. The sequence continues at coordinate 53,114,127 of NC_137583.1, read as the reverse complement.
TTGGTTAATTTCAAATTTGACAATTAGGTAGAGATTTCAAGGATATTAAATTTCTACAAATGCTGTAAAAATGTATCCAGCCAGAGAAAACAAGACTGCAGCCATATTTGTCACCGGGGAATCTGGTGACAAAAACTAGCGGAGACTAGTACAAATGCTCTTATAGTCTGCAGTGTATTTGTCACTGAGCAATGCAGGGATGGGACCTCCCACCCCAAGAACATGGACATCAGCACTTTGTTGCTCATTATCTTATCCCCCAGGTAGGATCTGCAGTGATCACAAATGGCATATGGGAATCAGAATCACTTAGGTTGGAAAAAGTCCCTTCCAGTCCAACTGCTAACCCAGCACAGAAGGGCAGCACTAAACCATGTCCCTAAGTGCCATGTGTACTTGTATCTTAAATCCCTCCAGGGACGGTGACCCCACCACCTCCGTGGGCAGCCTGTCCCAGTGCCTGACCAGCCTTTCAGGGAAGATGTTCCCCAGCCCCCAATCTAAACCTGCCCTGGGGCAAGGTGAGGCCGTTTCCCCTTGTCCTGTCACTTGTTCCTGGGAGCACAGACCGACCCCCCCTCGCTGCACCCCCCTGTCAGGCAGCTGCAGGGAGCGAGAAGCTCCCCCCTGAGCCCCCTTCTCTCCAGGCTGAACCCCCAGCTCCCCCCTGAGCCCCCCCTCCCCCCCCCCCCCCCCCCCCACCTGGTGCCCCAGGCCCTTCCCCAGCCCCCTGCCTGGCTCTGGACACAAAGTCATTTGGAGGACAGAGTTCATGATGTCTCACCTCCTACCTGCCTGAGTGCTTCCAGAAAGATGATCCTCGAATAGTGAAAAGGAATGATTGCTCCATATAGGTCTCCCATCTTTTTTCTTCCATCTCCCCTTTGCCTTCTAAAATACAACTTCCCATGAAAACATGACTTCTCCCTGGGGAGAGCTAAGGTACCTCTAATGCTGGTGGCAAATGGGCCAGCTCTCTTTGATATTTAGTGAATCTGCTTCATGCCAAGGAAATTGCTTTTTCAGTGCCTGGCAGTTTGACCACGGAGATGTAAGGCTTCCACATTGCTTGTAGGGAAGAATTTATTCGGGGGGGGGGGGGGGCGGGGGGAGGGGTTAGACATACTGTGTTTTTGTAAAATTTTTTCTCCTGCTGGAGAAGGAACCCCAGTCTTAAGTCTGACTGTACATCTTATTCTGCTAAAGAATATGGTTCCCATTACCAGAGACCACTGCTTATTATTACATTGGGCTTTACAGTTTCTCTCTCTCTTTTTTTTTTTTTTTTTTTTTTTTTTTTTTTTTTTTTACATCAGATGATTATACATCAAATATTTTTCACACCAGCATTTGCTCTCAAGGAAATCTTCTTTCTTTCCATTCTTTGTTTTGTTGTTTTTTTTTTTTTCTGAATACAAACTTTCACAACACATTGAACTCTTATTTCAGCTGGTTCATACACTTTAAAATTATTATCTAGCAGGCCAATAAGTGTCAGAGAAAAAGGGACAAACTACCGAAATGCCATGAAAGAGGAGTGAGAAAGGGGTGTTCAAGTATCAAGGCCCAGATTTGCAAGGTATTCTCATGTAGATGGATACTTATCATGGATTTGGGGTGATGTCTTCCTGTGGTGTACCAGATATGCATTCTTATAGCAAAATGGTAGAAGTCATCAAGATAGCAATTTATTCTACTTTAAAACTGTTCTTGTCTAACTTTCAGGCCAATGTAATATTTTTCAAGAAAGCAAGACATGTGAATGCCATGTTCACCAATGAATATTCAAAGTTTGAAGATGCTGTTTGTGAAGCTTTAATGGCATCGTATGTCCCATTTTCAACAGAGAAAAACAATCAGCAGGAAACACTTCCCAGCTGGCTGATTTAGCCGTCCGCATGATGACTGTGTCTTCAGCACTGGAACCTCTCTGAAGGCCAAAAATCCTTACCCTCAGCTTTTCACAACACAGAAATTTAGGCCAGTCATGTATAACAGGATATAGTGATCATTTACCGGTTTCCAAGAAGAAAATAAACAACAAAACCATCACCACCAAGAGCAAACAGGTGTGATTTTCAAACTGACCCTTTGAGCCAACGAAAATGTGGCCTAAGGCAGCTGATGTTGAGTTCAGCTCTATGCCAGGACAACGATTGCATGTGTGAAGCTACAACATGATGCCTCACCATGACCTTGCAGGCCCACAAAGATGCATGGTGTGTTACTTCTCAGGGGTTGTTGGTTCACTGTCAGCCAACGCCATGACTCCTAGAGGTGCTGATATGACATACTTGCTGTTATACCATTTTATTAGCCACAGTCTCTCTTCCTCTGCTTAGCTTTAACTCTTCATCTATTGCCTCTTCAAAAGGGTAAATAAATTGTTAAAAGCAGAGTGTTCTCCAGGAACAAGTTTATTTTTATTAATTATTTTTTTGCCCCACATGGCATGAGGAACCCTCAGAAACCATATGAAGGTCTTGATCTGTGGCATAGTTCCCTCTTTAGTCTCAGTCTCTTATGCAGATTAATTTATTCTGTTCACAACACTGTCCCATTGGCATCTGAATTAGTAATAGAGCCAGATGGGTGGGAAAAGCCCTTGAACACAGACCAAGGAAAGTCCTGGGTGAAAAGTTCTATCATGGCTGGTCTATCCTTAGGATGTAAAGAATGGGCCAAAGGACAGGTCGCACAGCCAGAGACCTGAGAACGGGACCATCGAAGGGAAGGGAAGGGAAGGGAAGGGAAGGGAAGGGAAGGGAAGGGAAGGGAAGGGAAGGGAAGGGAAGGGAAGGGAAGGGAAGGGAAGGGAAGGGAAGGGAAGGGAAGGGAAGGGAAGGGAAGGGAAGGGAAGGGAAGGGGAGCAAAAGGAGAGGAAACTAAAAACAGAAGGGAAAATAAAGGGAAAGAAAAAAGTATCATTTGTAAATTATGTTCATAGATTTTTGTCAGGATGAAGCATTACCATCCTCCAGTGTGACCTTCCTCATAACAGGGTGGATAAACTCAAAGTGGTCTAGCAAGGGCCTCAAATTAGGCAAAAAATGAACACATCAGTACATGACACAACACAGGCTAAGGAGCAAAGTACTCATTTGCCCTCTCTTACACTCATGATTTATTTGTCTGTGATTAATTTTCTGTCATGTCCACTTTTTGTATTGTATGACTGCCCTTTCATAAGATTCCGGAGGTTTATTTCTCTGGAAAAACTGACTCTGTCTTCAGTGTCTTGCTCATGAAAATAAATCACAAAGCCAAGTCCAGATATAAAATGTGAGGGGGAAGCGTTAAAGTTTACCTTGAGTTTGACAGTGAGTATGTGTGTGGGAGTGAAGCAAAAATTAGTTTAAGTGATTATAAATATGTATGTATTACTCATAAAACAAACTGATAGGCCCATCAAAATAAAGTAAAGGTATTCCTGCACCACAAACCTCAGGTGGCTCTGAGTGACACTGGTTCTGGTAATGGTGATAAATAAAAAGTCAGATAATTTCCGTCCCTTCAGTGGTGTTGGCAATGATCATTGTTTCTTAGTCTGGAGCTTGAGCCCAGGAGGAACCATTATAATTGTATGCTCTGACCTGTTCCATAACACATGCCAGGGAATTTCATGCAGTAATTCCTGCTTCAAGACTGTAACTTCTTAAGCTACAGCAAATTGCACAGATTGATTCCAGTGCTGATTTAAACACATCCAGTCATGGAGAATGCTATGTATTCATTTCAGGTGCCGTTTTGACATCCTTTTCTTTATTTTTAGATCGGTGCAATATACAATCATTTTAAAAGTTGGATTACAAAATTGGAAATATTTTTAATATCTAACTCAAAAATAAAATATAAAATAAAAGAAAAGAAAAGAAAAGAAAAGAGAAAAGAACAAAAAAAGAAAAGAAAAAAGAACAAAAAAAAGAAAAGAACAAAGAAAAGAAAGGAAAGGAAAAGAAAAAAGAAAAGAAAAGAAAAGAAAAGAAAAGAAAAGAAAAGAAAAGAAAAGAAAAGAAAAGAAAAGAAAAGAAAAGAAAGGAAAAGAAAAGAAAGACTTAGGAGCTGAAAGCAAGATATGATGACTTCAGGAATGAATGTCCAAACTGTAATCCAACTGCTTATACTTGCCCTAGCTGAGCATCTTGTTCTGCTGTTCATCTCCTCTCTTGACCTTAAAATCCTCTAGACTTTTGCTTCTGGGTACACCCAGAGCTCCCTTAGCTAGAGCAGGTGAGTACTTTGAATAGGAGTCATCTCAGTTAACCTCAGGAATGTAAAATATTGACTTCCAAATATGTACTTCCCTTACAGACATGGTGACAAACAGGTAATTCCAGAAGCAGATCTTACATTTCCCTTTAATGTTTCACTCTGTATCTTCTGCTTCTCTTCTGTTACTGTAAAGGGATCTTGGGGTGACTGGAGCAGGTGTGAATGTCTCATTCTGAGATGCCTTTTGTTACGTGAGGCAGTCCTGTCACAACCGGCTCTCTTAAGCCCTGATGAAACCCTAAAGATATCTAGAGTAGTATCTAAGGTGCAGTGATGGTGCTCTGAGCATAACTTCACCACTCCTAATGGAAATAGGATGTCTAGGAAGCCACAGTGCTGAGAGTGCCTATCCTGGCATAGTAGTGAAATTAGTTAGAAATCAAATTATTTCTACTGTCTGAAAAAAAATTTAAATCCTAACACACTAAAAATAATGCTGTTCTCCACCCTTTCTTTTCACTCTTAATCAGCCAGAATCCATGAGTACAAAACTCAAGAGTAATGAGCAAGGAGAAGCAAGTTTAGCCCTGTAGTCTAATGGCTCAGCTGAGAGAAGGGTCCTACCTGGTATTGGAAATAAACGTTTGTTTTCCCCAGGTATCCCATACTAGTATATTGCTTGTTTGTTTTTTCAGCCTCCCACTCAGGAATATTTGGCTATGGATGGTATGAATTTCTATCACCTCTCACAAACGTGGATGTGAGGCTTGCTCCTGAACTGCCAAGATATATGTGTACTTTCAGCAGGGAGTGATTAATCCCCATCTCTAGGGTATTATGTGTTTCACACACACTGGCAGGAAGTTCCCCGAGTGACACAAGTTCCTCTGCCCTGTATCATGTGCCAGACAAGCCGACAGCTGATGCTGGAGCAATGTTCACAAGGGATTGCAAATGTCTTTTTCATGCACATTGACCCAACCGAATCACCAGGGACACCAGCTCCCCGGGATAAAATTGCCTGTGGCCGGAGATTCCCTGCAGTCCACCAGAGCAATAAATAAACTGAAATTACAGTGCTGGGCATCAGTGCCTAGTACATTGCTTTTGATTGACTGGTGTTATCTGTAAAAGGCTTTTCATCTGAAACTTTTGTATAAGGTCATCCAGCTGGTGAAGTGTACGGCAGGAGATTTGAGCTTGGGAGATGCTTGGGAATTCTCATGTCCTGGACTGGGGAAGTTGAGCACCGTGGTTTGTTAAGCACAGCGGGTCTGAGGAGAACATGCATTGACAAAGAGGGACATGATACCCTTTTTGCCTGCAACAGTCAACAGCCAGAAAATGGAGAAAAAATGTAGGGTAATTTTTGCCTTAATACTCCTCAGCTGACAGCATGAGGTACACAAAGGTAGCCAGTGGGGCAGACCATGTAGATACCTGTTGGTGGTTTGCTCCTGTCTATCCTTAATTTTTGTATATATTATTGTTTTTTCTTTTTGCTGTCAAGGCATGTTGGGTGGTGGACTGCAAAATGAAATGCTCTTTGCAGAAAAGAATCCCAAAATAAAGGATACACCAGGTAAGAAACAAGATCACCCAACTATTGAAATGGAATGGGCTGCCAAAGCCCATTCCTGGCATGAGGAGGGTTGTATCAACACAGACCAAACCCTTTTCCATCAGGAGCATTGGCAAAGACACCTGGCAGAGAAACACAACAAAAAGTAGTTTTGGACTCAACGTTTATATGTTGTTCAGGTTAGTTGCTCAGCCTAGAAAGCCACCTCAGAGGAGTAATGCTTAGGCAACACTGACATCAGTTTTAATAGCCTCACAGCAAGTTTAGGAAGTCAGAACCAGAAACCCACCTAGAGAGAAAGCTCAGGGACGGCAATCTTGAAAGTCTCTGATTATTCAAACTGACAGCTGTGGATTTTAAACCTTTTGAACATTTTTTTCTGGGATTGTTATCTCACATCTTCTGCTCTAAGAAACTAGTTGTTACCAGCCAAGAAATGCAACTGAGACTGAACTGGAGATGTCCCTGCCTTCCTTTCAACATGCAGGATGAATTACACACATGCAAATGTTCTTTTATTCAATTTCTCTCATTCAGATTGACAACCAAGCTAAGAAATGTGTTACCCAACAGCTTTTAAAGGTAAGTTTTTAGCTCCTTTCTGAAGACTTAAGGTAGAACCAAGCAGAGAGCCTAGACATTAAAGAAGATGTCATTTTGCCAACCTGTTGTGGATTATTTTACAAGAGCTTTTGGTCTGGAAGTTCTTAACCTGCCACTTCAGCTATCAACATTCAATATCAGTGATTAAATCTTGACTTTTCAGGGACTGGAAATGGTGCCAAAGACAAACCTAGTTAAGTTCAGCCCAATACTTCTCTGTTGGCTGGAGGAGTTACTTCAAGGTCACAAAGGAGTCAAAGCCCACAAGTGTTTCTAAGGGACCAGTCAAGGCTCAGGCTCCAAACCTCTGGATTTTAAAGTTTTATAATCTCGTTATTTTTGCCAAAACTGTGAGCTTCTTGCCACGTGACTGGTAAAAAAATAAAGCAACTCCATTCCTTCCTTCTTCCCAGACTTGTACATTCTTCCTCCATTTCTAGTCCAGCTTTGCTGTTTGAGAGACAGTATTTTATATTTCAGCAGATTAAAGGGGCACTTCTTCAAAATTATTTGCTGGAAAAATGTAATCTTTGTCCTTCTTGCCTTGTCTACCAGGCTTTTTCTCACTTGGCTTCCTACTATACTTCATGCTTTCTGTTTGTTGGTTTGTTTTTTTTTTGTTTCAGGGACACTATCTCCATATTGCTACAGGAAAATTAAGATGCTGCTAAAAGTACTCCTGTGTGGTTACCTTGACTAATACTCTGAGATTTATTTTATTAAAAGGAGGCTACTCAAACTAGCCATACATAACCAGTTAAGCGTTATTAATACATCCCCCAATTTGTTAACATATCCCCTTCATTCACCTTTAATTCAGGAATTAACAACCCATTCTGTTCTAGCCAGGATAGTCTTACTTGAGACAGCCCCTTTGCTGCCAGCTTTGTTTCTGCTGTTTTCTAATCCAAGAAAGAGAAGGAAGGCCTGAGCAGAGAGGACAGACATGTGCACACCATTACACACACCCTCCAAACAAGCAGAAGGCAAGAGTATAGGGTGGGCTTGAAGCTGAACAGAAGTAGAGCTGCATGCCCAGTCGATTAACAGAATTAATCTTCAGAGCTGTCAGGTTTCACATTTTATTTTATGATGACTATATTAATCACACACACAAACCTTCATTACATTGCTGTTTTGGATACAAGTCAGACGGAATGAACAGCTTGACCTTGGTCGTAAACCCCACTACTGAGGCAGCTGCAGGCAACCTGAAACAGAGGAGAATTAGTTACGAACCCTTAACTCTCCCTTTCATTCTCTTGCTTACTCTCTGGCTTGATCAGTTTCCACCTGTTTAGTCTTCATGGAAATGTTGACTTTTATACTTTCCTGTCTGGCAAAGACACATCCCTTTTTTTTTTCTCTCTTTCTTCCCTTCTTTCTCTCTTTCTCTCTTTCTGGGAATTGAAAAGAGAACTTAATGGAGTAATTTTGGGCTTCCCAATGGACAAAAGAGGTTTGTGGGCCAAATGAAGTAGTCTTCCTGTGTAATACTCTTGTTTTGAATGGAAAGGCTCAGTTAATGTGATAGAGACCAAAGAACATGTTACTGGAATGCTAATACTCCTTGATGATCTTCTGGGCTCTTCCGTCCAGTTTTCTTTTTCCAATGAATAATAATAAAAAATTGTAACATCTGAGGCTCACCTAATTCTTCAGCTGCATGGCTTTGAGAGTTTTTCAGGTTGTTCTCTGGCCCACCTTTTTGCCCAGTGGGCCCTAACACTTGTGACTGGCATTCAGCACTGAGTCGTACCTCTCAAGAGAGCAGGTCTTGCCTTTGGCAGGGCCAACAGACTCATTAATTACACTGCAGCAGACATTTGGCAGTTTCTCTATAGAAAGTTCCAGGACTGACCTAAATTGGATAGGTAAGGATTCCTCAACCCTAGGAAAGGTTTATCTTCTGTAACAGCATGAAGGTCATTGGCGGGACAGTGCCTCTTACTGTAAAATCCAGATTAAGCTTGGGAGTGGTGAGTAAAACTGAAGTTCTGCTGCTCAGTGATGTGGTTCTTCTGGTGCTTCTATGCCAAACATGGATGGATCCAACCAGTAGTTTGGTGGGAGATCTCCAAAGACACGTTGGTTTCTGTAACATGTAAGTAAGGGAAAGCCAGTCGTTTCCTTTGAATCACTGTTTCTGTAACTCCTAAAAGCAGTGCCTTTTAGATAAACAAGCTTTTGACTGCACATGCAAAAAATAAGGAAGAACAGAGAGGGGTTTACCCCAGCAGTGTTATTTTGCCTATAGGAAATATCTATTCCTAAGGTTTCTCCAGCAATTTCTGCCAAAGGTAATCTCTTGCAGGCAACCTTCCATCATAAATTTCAGGAAGGGAGCTGACAGCATAAGATTATCAGGTTCAGCAAGGCATCGTTTCATGTTCTGAACTATGGAAGAAAATTGTTGCATGGTTAACAAGCTGCTGGGTTCTGTTGAACAGGTGACAGAACTTCACTTTGCCTAGTCCATAAAAGTGCTTTGAAATCCTTTTGGACAGAAGGTGCTATATATCTGTAAGATATTATTGTTACTCGGCTGCTTTTTTTTTTTTTTTTTTGGGGGGGGGGGGCTTTTTTTTTTTTTTTTTTTTTTTTTTGCTTTGTTTTGTTTTTCATTTGGTCAGCTTGAACAAGCTCTCCCTGAGGCTTAAGTAGCAAAGCATTAGCCTGGAAAACTTGATGGCTTGGGGTTTTAGTCCCTTAAATGGTCTCTGTTGGCTTGTTGGCTGGTTTATGAGGAGGGTGGAGAAAAAGGGAAATGTTCTCCACTCATATTCACTCACATGGAAACATAACGGAGAACTGCATAACTGGGCTTTTTGCACTGGCTGTTCTACTCTCACTTATCAGTGTTGTTTTTCACTCAATTGTTCCCCAAAGATTTTTGTCTGCAGCAGACGGAAAAGCAAGGATTTTCTTTTTTTTCCTTCTGTCTCCTGGGAAGGTGGAGATCAGAACCATAGAATTCTTATTTTCTTTTCTTCTTCCAGCACTATATCTAATAGCTTGTCAGGAGAAAAAAAATTAAGATCAAATTAAATCTCCTATTGATCAGAATCCAGTCATACTCCGTCATGAGATTGCTATGGAAAAAAGGAGTAACCTGTCAAGCTCTGAAAGGCTACTGTATTTCACCTGGTGCCAAACTGTACTTGGATTATAGATACATTGATGCTGGTGCTATAGTAATAGCAATAACAATAATAAATTAGTATCACAGTGGCATGGACTGGTATCACTGCAGGGGACTTTTAATTCTTCCAGCTAAAGCTACAGATCATCCAGTTTTTCACAGGTCACAAAGTTTGCAATATGAAAAAGTGTCTTCAAAAGAGACAGCTATGCTAGCCTGGGGGATTGTGTGAATGACATTACTCTATTTAATTAGCCATTGTAGTTAACAGCAATAATAACAACAATAGTGACAGTAATATCTATCTTATAGTGGAACTTTATGCTACTCATGGTGTCTGAGGCAACTCTTTGGTAGAAAACAAAATTGTGCTGGAGGCTGGGTAATTATCAAACAGCTGGGGTAATCATGGACCAGAGCTCACCGTCACACCCTCACCTGAGCACAGCTGTAGCCTTAGAGTCTGCTGAGACCAGCGACACCATGGCATTTGGTACGGTGCGGGCGCGAAAACAATCCCCACACCCAAAAGCTGATGTTCTCCTCCTTCCTTGTCTGCCTCCAAAAACACCACATCTAAATCAGGCTGGATTAGAGCAGGTGACAAAAAAAGTGAAACCTCAGCTCTCCCTTCAAGTCAGTAGCACAGCCACTGACAGTATTAAACCCAAAGCTTTGCCTAATTCTGAAGTGTTTTACAAGCCCTGCTTGTGCTTTTCCTTGTAAGCACAGGAAATACCTTTAAACCAGTAAAACCTGATAGGAATGTTCTAGCTGCCATCCATGCGTTATTATTAGATCTTGTCAAACATGAACAAAAAAGATAATTTGAGACTTTGCCCCCTGTTCTGCCAGTGTCTTTGGAATATGAAATTTGAAAATGGTCTTCAAGCACCTGTGTAATCAAATACAGCTCAGACAGAAAAGAAGAGAATATTTAAGGCTTGTCCCATTTGATAAGAAAGAAGGCAGGCGAGAAAGAAGAGGGAAAGAGAGAAAGAAAGAAAAAGAAGATTAAGGAGATAAAGAAAAAGGAAAATTAAGAGAAAAAAGAAAGAGGAAATTAAAAAGATTATAAATGGTAAAAAAAGAATAAGAGAAAGGGAAAAGGAAAGAAAAAAAAGAAAAAGAGAAAAAGGAAAAAAGAAAAAGAAAAAGAAAAAGACAAAGACCAGACTCTTTCTTGACAGGAGGGAATCAGGGTTTGTAAATTTGAAAATGTTTACCAAAAGTATTAAATAAATCAATATAAAGAAACAGTAGCATGGTTTCCTTTGGGTGTTCGTATACCTGTGTGCGTGCATGTGTGTATGTGAGCATTGGCATCTGTACTCAAATACAGATGTGTGACAGAAATGATACCCAGATCAGCTCTGATTTTTTTTTTGTTTTGTATTGTATTTCCATCAATATATTTCTAATACCCCCAGTTGATATTTTTCTGCTTAACTGTGACAGAATTGCTCTCCCTTTTCTTATTCGTTGCTAACTTTATTGCTCCCAGTGCCGCCCCACAAGCCGTTCCGTTGTGCTGGAGGCTCTGGCTGCACCAGCCCGGCTTCCCAGGCGGTTCCGTGCCATGCCTGGCTGCCCAGGGCTGAGGCAAGCTTCACCCACCCTCAGCAATCCTTCACATGCCAAGCAATTCCGTGAAGACTTCGGTAAACAAGCACCACAGCCTATCTAAATGTGAATTGAAAAACCAGACTAGCATAGAGGCAGTTGTTCAAGTAGTCCTTTCGTACGCTAATTAGCAAAGTTTAGCATTCCGGGCCACAATAAACTGTCGTTTCCACATTGACATCACATGTAAATTCTCCATAATCTCTCCCTCAGACATTAACTACTTGGAGTAAAATACAGTTGTGCTTTTCCAAGGATATTTATTGCCTACATAGCACCAAGGGGAGTAGCAGCGGCTCCCTTCCAGTACTGTATCTGATTCAAAGGATATCCAAGGAAGATCTACTGGCAAAACCATCCCTGGCAACCTCTCTGCCTTTGCTATTCATAAATCCTAAAAGACAGAGGCTTGGATCTTTCTCTCTGTGCTCAGGAAGGCTCCTTCAGAATTTCCGGATTTCCTTTTGGCTTCGTCATTGTCCTTCTCAGAGGACACTCGAGGAATCCTGGCGTCACTGATAAACTTTATCAGTTTGATCATTTCCAGGGGATGAATACGAGACAGTCAAGTGTCACTGAGCAGAAAGATCCTCAGCATGAAAACAAATCAAGTGTTTTGCTGATTCTCACTGCTGTCTTCTGCTCGGAGGGCAGTTTCAGTTCCAACCGCTACCTGGAAAGTTAAAGTCACAGTAGCATTGACACTAAGGGAAAAGCAGGTAACAGTGAGAGGATAGCTGAAGCTAGTGAATGGTGGAGATTAGAAAGGGGGGAAAGAAGGGAAAGAAGGAAAAAAAGGAAAAAAAAAAAACCCTTGTGTATAAATTGGCACCAGTAACCTGTGATGTCAGGGTGATGTCAGTGCGGCAGGTGGTAACTTTTTCCAGTTCGGCTTCAAACCGGGCAAGCCTTGTTTTTGTTTACTTTTCCTCTCCGCTCTGAAAGGGCCAGTGAGCACCTTCGCGGGGGGGCTGTGACTCACGGAGAGGGGTCCTGCTGCCCCACAGCAGCCCGGGGGCTGCCTCGCAAACCTGGGGCTGAACGTGCGTGCGGGGATGAGGGCGCTGGTGCCCCAAGGGATGGGCAGCAACATCCACAGCCATTGCTGCCTCTGCTCTCAGCTGACATTTTCTTCTTTCTTTTCCTTTCTGTTCCTTTCTTCTTCCTTGTCTGTCTGTCTGTATTTCTTTCTTTCTTCCTTCCTTACTTCCCTTCTTCCTTTCTTTCCTTCCTTTCTTTCTTTTATTCCTTTCTTTACTCTTTCCTATCTTTTTCTCCTTTCTTTCCCTTGTTCCTTTCTTTCCTTTCTTTCCTTCCTTCCTTCTTTTCCCTTCTTTCTCTTCTGTCCTTTCCCTTTCTTTCTCTCCCTCCCTCCCTCTTTCCCTCCTTGCCTCCCTCCACCTTTTCTCCCTTCCCTCCCCCCTTTCCTGTATTCCAAGCCTTTTGGCTAAACTGAAACGGCAGGTTTACAGCCATCTGGTACTTCTGCCTGTGCGGCATAGCTGACTGAGAGGGCTGTTCACATTACGATGTCGTGGAGGTCAGAAACGCATTCACAATAGCACCAAACTAACTGATGGGTGAGCAGGTCCCTGGTGGTACTGAAAGCTGGAACTCTGGTCTCAGACCATAGAACGCCACCTGCCTCCCAGGTCTGGATGCTGGCAAAGTGAGTAGGGCAATGCCACACTCGCCATGCGTTTTTACACATTTATTCTCTGTGAATCCCCAGCTGCCCACTGTTGGACATAAGCTGGTGGGGTAGATGCACCTTTGGTTTGATGCTGTTTGGCAGTTCTTACACTCTTTCATTTTTATCCTTGCTTCTACACTTTCCTGAGTCTCTGCATCACCTAATCTAGTCTGATCTAAACACAGCTCATATTATCCTCAATATCATACCTTCTTCAGAATTCCTTCATATTTTTTAACTTTCTGATCTGGCACAGTCAGACACTTCCGGGCTCAGGGAGGAAAATAATGGATTATGTGGAGTGGAGGAGTCCAATGATTCTTTAATAGGCTTATTGCTGTTGCTTTCTTAATGCAAAGCAATTTGCTTTGTATCTTAGGTGACAGTTATATGAATACATATATTTTGATATACATAATAATTAGGACTTATTTTTGAAAAAGTTAAAACTCTTTATATAGCTTGAGACCAAAGGTTAATTCAAACAAATGATTGCAGGAGTAAGGGTAAGATCAGACTCGTATATAAACATTTTGTAGGCACCATAGGTGAAGATTTTGATTTTATTTTATTTTTATTTTCTGAGCACAAATACAACGAATTGATTGAGAGTTTCATTCCTCAAGAAACAGTGAGGACTTGGTCAAGTCTCAGGGATTATTAATATTAAACAAAAGAAATGAGACTTAAGTATTAGGTCTTGTACAATGAAGTTATTCTCATGCAGCCTTTAAATCTGTTGGGCAGGTGTTTACACCTGAACTATGGAAATAAATGGGTGCTTCTTGGTCATGATTCATTTAATCCAAAGATAGATGGGAAAATAAGCTAGATGAATCATCTTCTAGAAGCACCTCTTTCTCTCAGTGGAGTCTGGGGTGACTGTACCTTTCTACAGGGCAAATGCTGAAAACCAAATAGGATGAATACTGCCATAGGTTTCTATGCTGCTCCTCTGGGCCAAAAAAATATTTGGATGGCAGAGGATGGATTTATTTTCCATCTCAGTGGAAATAGGAGTTCATAGATTTAACATGCCAAGGCAAGGTATGGAAAGCCTCCACACACCTCCTCTCTGTGACTTAACTGTAAGGCAGAGGGGTTTATTATAGCATTCCTCCCAAACACTGGGTCACCATCCACAGCACCAACATTACGTTCAGGTGAAGAGTTATAGTGAGCACGTGTGTATGTTGGATACTGGGGGACCTGCCTCATGCTGAGCACCTTCATGAAGATGTGAACTCTTATTTGTGTGGTTTGGCTGGGTAGAATGCAAGCATAGATATGACCCAAGAGGCTTGGGCTGCAATTACCTCAGTGGCTTGGGATGGGGACTCATAAGCAGAGAAACAAAATTTGAGGCATCCACCTCAAACATCACCATGGTGACAGGATGCTAATTAGCGTGCTGCGTATGTGAAAGTCTGATGACATTATGAGGATAAGGACAACTTTAATGTTTTGTTGGGGCTACAGTAAACACTTGCAGCCATTTTTTCTTTTTTCCTTTTTTTTTTTTTTTTTTTTCCTTTTTTTATTTTCTTTTTCTTCTCATTAACCAGGTCAGTTTGGCTTGTTACAGAATCACTGGTTTTGGTTTTGTTTTTTGTTTTCTTGTTGTTGTTGTTTGGGGACTCAGTATCTTAAGCTACATCTATATACTTAGAAATGAAACATGCCTACAACCTATTTTCTGGCCTTGAAAACAACTCATCCAGAATGGTTTGCATCCCCTAAGCCCTCCTTCCCTCCCCCTTTGGGAAGGCCACATCCACAGCCTTTGTTAAGGATAGTTCCTGCCTCATGCTAACTCCCAGCTCATGCCTAGGAACTAATTTTGGAGATTGATAGGTGGCCTGGGCCAACAGCATGCTAAGGACATTATTAACAATTTAACAGTGTGGGTGACTGAATTCCATTGGCTATGAAAGTTTCCTGGCACTGTTTATTATTATTAAAGATGTGGCTTCACTGCCCAACCTTTACAAAGATATATAGGAATGACATGTTTCTACTTCACTGACCATTTGGGAAAATAATTTCCTTAAAATTCCAAGTGGTGCTCAAAGAAGAAATTAGGGTCCCTAAAAGCTGGGGTTTGTTTCAGTTACTTTAAAAAGTAAATTCCTGTGACTCTTTCTTTTTTATACATAGGTCAATATCTGTGTATGCTCTAAGTTTGATCATCAAAACACAATGTGATAGAGAAAGTGTGTACCACGTCCCTTTTTGGTGCTCTGGAAGAGACCATGCAATTCATTAGGTTTAAAAGCTTTCTCCTGCTCCAGCAGGGAGTGTTAAGATACAACGGGTGGCATTCCCCTGCACAAGACCTTTGCACCTCATGAAGCAGGGCTTGACGCTAGTAACTGGGAACATGCACCTACTCAGACCTTCCCCTCAGTTGAACCTCATCCATGAATTGTGAGAGGCACTTCACAAGCCTGGATGTCACAGCTTGTGACTGCAAAGGAACATTACACATGCTATTACCCAAGGAGGGAACGTTATTAGAGCATTTAACAAACAGGAGCTGATGTATTTTATTTTCCTTTAGCAAATGTTATTTAAACTAGACAATGGGGAGACTTCCCCCACGCCCCAAAGGATCAGAGATGAAATTCCTCTCAGCCCTTAGCTCTCACATTTGTGTATGACTCAGATGGTTAAGGTCTCCCCTCCCTGCTTTCAGCCTCTCAGCCACAAAGAGCTAAGAAAGAAAATAAATTTGTTTCTAAAAATGAGGTCTTGGAGGGAATTCATTCAAATGCAGTAGGGAAAGTATCTTAGCCCAATGGCACGATCAATCTCTTGTTTAATTATTTTTTTTTTTTTTTCCAAAGACTTGTTTGGCTTTCTTTTTCTGTCCTTTTCATGTCTCTCTCCTGGTTTCTTTTTCTTCTCTTGATCTGGTATCAATTTCTTCCTTTTACATTGATAAATTGTTTTCCATTAGATTATCTCCTCAGCACAAACTTATTTTTCCAGTCTTATAATAATTTCTGTATCACTTCAGAGACATTTTCTGTCTTTGGTTTTGTTAGTCTTCCTCTATTTTCTTAAACATCACATCTTTCTATGGATTAATATTTTTTTTTCCTTTTCTGTCAAGCTCATTTCCCTCAGTTATTTCACTTCTTCCTCTTACCCTTTCAAATGTTCAGTCTCCTTTTTATTCCCTTACATCAGTGGAGGCAAGTATCCAACTCAGATATGCCATCCAAAAAACTTAAATTATGCAGCACTGGTATCAAAATATCCATTTCAAAACCACATTTCATGACAGAAGAGAGATTTTCACAAGACTTTTGAATTTTCATAATATGCATTTGATTTCTGTAGACAATTTCAATTTCCAGTGGGAAGGAAAATGAAATTCTGTTTAGTGAGAGTGTCCTTGAGTGCTTCACTTCTGAACTGATCTTCAAATGCTGCATTTATGTATTTATTTAGTAAGTCTAACAATACCAGTTTTGTTTTTTTTTTTCCTCCAGCAAGTACTCTGTTTTCAGCTCTATTTTCATTTATTCAGTTGAGGGTGGAGTGTCTGATTGGCAGCACAGGAAAAAAGCGTGAGAAAAGAGAGACAATAGTTAATATATTCAGACAGGACGTGAGAAATCCAGAATCAAGTAACTACAAATGAATCGAGCACTGCAGGTTCATGAAGCTAGCTCTTTCACATCCTCTTGGTAAGAGGACATTTCATGCCTCCTCCTCTTCCCCTCCCATCATTTCGTGGTTGTTCACAGCA
The DNA here is from genome assembly GCF_963210335.1 of Falco punctatus. Taxonomy (NCBI): domain Eukaryota; kingdom Metazoa; phylum Chordata; class Aves; order Falconiformes; family Falconidae; genus Falco; species Falco punctatus. Next base: position 53,097,515 of record NC_137583.1, on the reverse strand, counting down.
AATTTTTAATAGGTTTCAGGTCTGCTCTGCAGGCACATTTTATCACACAGAACTGAGATTTTCTGGTCAGACACTTACTTCTAACCAAAATACTGCAGATATTTGTCTTCCACAGGAAAATAAAAGGTTGCTTTTTACTTCTTTCTTTATAGACAAAAAAATCTAAGAACATACATGGAAAAATGTCATGTCTGATTGGCAGCTGAGAGATCTTGTACCTCAGGAGCCAGGCGACAAACAGCCAGTTGAGCCTGGAGACATGCTGTTTCTGGGCCAGTATCTCCCAGCACATTATTTTTTTTCTGCCATTTTGACAAATGTTGCTCATAATTATAAGCTGGGATAGACAGTTGTCATGGCCTTTTGGCTTCAGGGTGCATAATTTTATTTTGCAACTCCATATCTATATTCAAATGACATTGTTTCTTATTACTTTTAGTATCACTTTGGACTGTTATATAGACATAATTGCTTAATTAGTTTATTACCTTTTTTCCTTAACCTATGCATAAGGTTTTCCACTGTACTCATTCAGGGTTCACTTCCTCGCAATCCAGGGACATGAGAAGCCAGTGCATGAGAGTGGACAAGTGGAGATCTGCAAGACATGCCTCATTATTTACAGAGATATCCAGTGTCTCCTGCGAAAGCCAAGCTGAGGTGTCAGAAGTGGGTCTGTGAAAGGACAGCATTTCTTGCAGGCTGGGATACCCACTGAACCTAGAATCCTGGATTTTTTTCTTTTGGTTCCCCACCCTGCCCCAAATATTTGGAACAACCTCACTTCTAGGAGACTGCCAAGTGTGTTTTTCAGGATGATGCCACAAAGACTTTCATGGACTTTTAATTTTTTTTAATGTTTGAAGGTGAACTTTCCTTTGACAAACAGCCTATGCAGCCAGAGCAACTGGTGAGAACAATGAGTCATATAAAGTCTGTTATTAAATATGTTTGCTTTGTTCCCATCCTGAATTGATTTCCTTTAATGATTTCCCTCTGACGGCTGTGGTCAAAAATAATAACTGTAATAATAAAATAAAAGAATATGCCCCTCCCTGGTTCTTCTAATAGAGGCTTTGCTCTTCATGTGTTGACAGGGCAGCCCTACAGACAGCCCAATATGTGTATTCAAGTAATAAAACTGAAGGAAAGATTGGGATGTGACTGCTGTTTGTTATTACTGTGCCGCTTGCGTTAGGCTGGTAATGTAGAGGCTGTGAGTGAGATGAGGTAGTCCAGGGACCTCTGTGGGCAGTGTTCACACCCTCTTTGTATGCCTGTAGAAGGATTTTGCTATTTAAAGAATATTTAACTTATTTACTTGAATAATTGTGCAGAAAATCAGATTTTCAATCTGCTTTTTTCTTCCATAAAATTACACATATAGAATTCTGACTCTTCCTCCCATGCATTTCTCTTACTACCTGTAAGTTTACAATTACTGCACCATTATTCAACTACACAATAACTGCATAATGTGTGGTTATTACACCTTTTATATTATTGCTGTATTGCTATGATCAAATTTAATAACACAAATTATTCTTTTTCTCATTATGAGACAGATAGTTTAACCAAACAAATCAATAGAGTCGCATGAAAGTTGTTAGATGCATAAGTAGGCATGTAAGTAAATAAATAATGTATAAAATCAAACAATAATAAAAAAAAAAAGCCCCAAATCCCACAACCCAAACCACACTTGTGGTTATATTTTATAAAAATACCTAATACATTATTGCTCTTCATTATGTTGTCTTATTCAATATTTAAAAATGGATGTACTGGAACAACTATTCAGAATAGTGTTTCTGATTTAAAAATTAATCTCAAAGTATACTATTTTTAACCTTAATCCTTCACCATTTTCCTGCTGAAAAGCTTCAGTCATTCTCTCAAGAAGAGAAAATAAATTGCTGTGGTCAAATCAAAATCAAGTCCTTGCAGTCCCAAATACTTGAAAAGGACAGTTCAAAAGCAAGTTACCACAAGAAAATCTTATGGTCCAAAACATTTATTCAATATATATGATTTTTTTCCCCTCAAACAATCAGGCAGCAGAAAAAAAATATATTTATCTATTGACTTTAAAAAATGTGACTGATCACCTTCCAACAGATATAGACATGTGGAACACAAACAGTACTGTAGACATGTGCATTAATTTTGGGAGGGCATGGTTGAGTAAAACTCACGAACAGCAAGCTACATTACTCAAAACTCATATATTTTATACACAATATACATTTATCCCATGGAATCTGACTGCCACAAAATAAGACAAGAAGATCTGTAAGATACGAAAAAGGGTTGAACATACAGGATATTTAGGTGTACAACTATTATTTTTTGTAAATTTACAATGTACAGGAACAAGAATTTTAGGGGAAAGATTTTTTGTTCAGTCATGAGGACAAAACCCATCCTTCAACTCATGAAAGAAAGAACAAAATAAAGTAACATATTGCCCTTAAATGTCTTATTCCCTTATCCCTTTACCCAGTTTCTTACATCTTCTTCCAAAGAATGTTCTGCCAGCCATGGGTGTACACAAACATGTCACGAGGAACACCTGATGTGATCCAGTGTGGGATTCCCATACTCTCCCAGTATAGAACTGCCCGTAGTATAGAAAAAGCCCGTAACCCAGATGCCTCAAGTGAGAGGGTAGGAATGACCCTTCCTCCTCCACCATTACAACCCAGTGGTTCAGGCACTGCAGCTGAGAAAGAAGGTCCCTACCCAACACAGCAGGCACAGAAACACATCACTGACATGGCACTTGCATTCGTGACATGTATGGTCCTATTCTGGTCACGCTCTGAGGGACCAAGCTATCTCTTCTCTGGAAGTAAACTCCTCTTGATTCATACAAAACCAACCAACCAAATAAATCAATAGAAGAAACCAAAGAATAACCTGGTAAATTACTGACATAAACTGAAAATGCTTGAGGCCAAAAATCTTTCTTGTGTACTCTGGACTAAGCCAGGGAGTTTTAAAGTCAGGATATTTTAAAAGAATTCATCAAACCATTTTCCAAGCATGTAGATGTGCCTATGCATACATATCTGAAAATAGGGGGGAAATATCTTTATTAGAAACAAACAAAACTGCAAAACCTCACAGGCACTTCAGACTGTAATTTTGTCAAGTAAAGTCATGTAAGGTCATGGCAATACCATTCTGAGACATGAAAACTAAGAATTTGAAATGTAAGTATAAAAAAAATCAGATATCAAAAAGTTCCAGGAAAGGTTTGCAGTCTGGTAAATTTGTTGATAATGAAAACTCAGCAGTTGAACGTGAAGAATTGATTGTAAAATCATCAGTACCTACCTGCAGAAGGAAAAAGGAAAAGTATGTGTCAAAATATAGAGAATCCACATGTTTTATGGTTATTAAATTGTATTTTACGGTCCTGAAAGGTTGCTATAACCCAAACAAAAGTTATAGATTGGAGCCAGCAGACTTAGTCAATGAAATCCTTTCTCCAGGTAGCAGAAATAAGGAATATCTTAGCTGATTCATCTTCTGCTTTTGTAGCCAATCATGTCATTTAAATCATTTAATAAACTGCACAACTCTACAAGGAAGGCCAGATGACACTGTCATCTTGGCAGTTCATGGTCATAAAATCACCATAATTTTGTAAGATTTCTGATTTTCCAAAGCCATGAGCACTTTACTCAGAACCATTCAGCTTGCTTGGAAAACAACTGGCGATATTCGTAGCAGATAAAAGATTTAGCATCCTTTCCTGAGGATCCAATTTTACAACACCAGTTTTAATTTATGGTACCTGCTGTAAGATTTTTTTCAGAAGGCACCAGGGTTCAGCTGGAGCTAAAACTTCCCTGTGGGGAGTAAAAGTAGCTCTGTAACATAACTGTTCATGATCTCCTAAAGTACTTTTGGGTGCCAAAATTTCATGCAAGGGGCAGAGGAAAGTAATGCTTGGAGATGCTACAGGCCAGCTAGGCATGAGGGACTGAGACTGGTTCGAGGGCCAAAGCTGGGTGAAACAGCTGAATAATGTGACAAGAGATTACAATCCTGAGGGAAAAAGGGAATACCTTTATTTAGGATAGCTTTAAGTAGGACTTTGTAGTCACTTAAAACTGAGGGATTTAGCCCAACAGTCATCCATATGTTTTTGCATGGTGTAACACAATATACTTGTTTATGGCAGAAAAAACAGGGCTTACCCCATCAGGGCAATTTATTCACATGCTATGATCCTGTGATCCACCAAATTCAGAAAAGTAATACATCATCTGCCCTCAATTTTAAGGTTTACAGAATAGAGAACAGCGGCTGAACTGGTTTTAAAGCTTCTTTATTGGTACTGGAAAGAAAATGGTGCATTCATAGTGTAACGTAGCTGCCTTTATTTTAAACACTGGATATAGGATGAGGGAATATTGTGCCGCTATCTCCCACATCCAAGTTGCCCAGATCTCCATTGACTATTAAAGGAACCTGGGTGACTTCTTCAGACATACAGCCCTGTATCTAATGAGAGTTTTTTGTTTGCACCAGAAAACTGAGGCACTCCACTGGCCACAACACCTTTAACCTCTTCAGCCCTCTCTCTCATGCCTGCATTGACAAACCCTCCAGTATATAAGGAGGGAGTTTTGTGATTAGGAGGAAAAGAAGGTTAAAAAAAAAGCCAATAAAGAACTAAAATAAGTCAGTCTGCTGCTACGTTTCAGGTGGATTTATTTCCGCTAGCTAAGAGGTTTTCTGAGGCAGAGAAACATACAGCTCATTATCTGGATTAGCCTTATTACCTTCATTTTCCAATAAATATAGCATGTCAGGATTTAGAGCTTCTCTGTTCCTTTTGTGAAACTCAATAGGTCTGTGCCCCGGTGCCAGTGCTCCGGGAGCGGTGCAGGAGGGAGTCAGGCTGCTGCGCCCTGCTCCTGCTCTGTGCCAGGGTGAACCCGAGCTGAAGTGAAGGGGAATGAAATGGCAAAGACATCGCTTTAAGTAAATGACTCGCTTTGGTTTTCTTTGAATATTTACTTGAGTCTCAAGAGAGGTTTAAGCATTGCTGAAAAGAGCTGACCAAGCTTCGGCTTCTTTTTGCAATAGCTGTAAGGAGCTCCTGGTGCCCTGTCTTGGAGGGGTATAAACCAAACCCTCCCCCCTTCCTCATTGCCAAGTCCCATAAGAAAGCTACCCCTCATTCAGCTGGGGGTTCCCATTCCATCCTTTCAATATTTGAAGGGGGCTTATAGGAAGGATGGGGACAGACTAGTAAGGTCTACAGCAATAGGACAAGGGGGAACGGCTTTGCGCTGAGAGAGGGCAGATGGAGATCAGAGCTGAGGGAGAAATCCTTCCCTGTGAGGGCGGCGAGGCGCCGGCACGGGCTTCCCAGAGCAGCTGTGGGTGCCCCAGCCCTGGCAGTGCCCAAGGCCAGGCTGGACGGGGCTGGGAGCCACCGGGGCTGGGGGAAGGGGGCCCTGCGCGTGGCAGGGGGTTGGAACTAGATGGTCTTTATGATCCCTTCCAACCCAAACCATTCTGGGATTCTGCCACAGCACTCTCCCAAACTATCAAGCTGCAACAAGGTCTTTTACCTTCTCAAAACCAGCGTACACTTCATGCCAGTCCCTCTGCTGCCTTCTCCTCACCTCATCCAGGGCACATGTTGTCTCTCCTCTTACTTCTTCCTCTCTCCCCTCTTCTTCCTCAGCTGCCCTCTCTTCATTGGCTCTCAACCCCTTAACTTAGCCAGCCACAGCTGCACCTTATCTACATCGGCCAACCAGCCACCCCTGAAGCCAGCCCACAGTTGTATATTATCAGTGCTAATTAACCCAACTTTTTTTCCACTACAGGATTCTATGATCTCTTGCACTCCAGGTGCACTCTAATCCCACTATCAAAGCTTTAAAATTTTACATTTACATTACACAGCTTTAACATTAAAATTTTGGGGAAGCACCCCCCCCCATTTTCCATTTTGTCCATGGGACAAATACTGCATCCTGCATCTGGACCATGGATGAATTGGGATCTTGTGCTGTTAAATCATGACTATTAGTGCTATTCATGTGAAAGTAGGGAACTTTCACTTAAGTGCCACTATTCGACCAGCTACCTGGAAAAGTAAGAGATAGGAACAAAATCAGCATCTGGTGTGAGGCAGTCCTAACGCCTGTCTTTCCTGCATGCTTCTTTCTGGTTTTTAGCTTGATACCTATGCTGTTTATGAGTTTTCCATGTATTATAGAATCCTTCCTTGCTGTGGTTCCCAAAAAGCCCATTTAGTGTCTGCAAGCCTTACTGATGTAATCGTTGATAAAACTTATTGACTCCCACAAAGCTTGGCTGTTATCAAAATTTTTAAAGTGATCTTAATGTTGCCAAAAGCACTAAAATGACAGAATTAGAAGAGAAAATCTTCCTTACTAACCTAGACAAAAAGTGAACGAGGAACATGGAGAATATAATTAGCTGCATAAAGGCTTTCAAATAAATCAGCAAGTCAGAATTAAAGCTTGGGCTTGCATATCTAGAGGTCAAAATCACTATCAAGACCTGTAGAAAACTTGTATCTGAGTCAGATGAGGCACAGGGAGGCAGAAAAAGTGTTTACATGGAGCAGAAGGTTGTATCAGCAAATCCAGCTTCCATACTGCCACATCTCACGCAGCATACAGAGGGATGTCCACTAAGGATGACAGAATCACATTTATATTTCAAAAGAGTAGGATGAACAGTGGTTTTAAAAGAGGTGAACCCCATGATTGTGGTACAGACTTGTAAGAGATCCAGCTGCTCTGGTCAGCTGCTGGATGCTGGGAATGGTAAGACTGCTGCATCTCAGAGAGTTCAGCACCTCCATTTAGGAGATGGAGTTAACCCTGTATTGTCAATGGAGATGGTAGAGACCCGATGATGGTGACTCATGTCCCTGTTAGATGTGAACTACAGACCTGCTTCTCTCCGTTCCTTGCAAATGGCCTAGAGTAGTTGAATTCCTAATCTAACTACCAGAATTAGGTAGGAGAGTTAGGAGGGACTCATGTAAGATACAAGGATCACACTATACTTAGGAAAAGCCAGACTCTGGGTATGTGGTAGTGGACTCAGTTGCTGAGCACTTTGGTCGGCTCAGGCTGAATACACCCAAAATGCATGAACAAGACTTTGGGCTATGGCATCAAATTTGCTTGCAGCCTGCTTTTATGGGAAGATCTGGAGCTGTAGCAGAGGTGGTGTCCTGAAGAGATCTTTATTGTAAAGAATGTATATAGTGTACCAAGAGACTCAGACCCATGGGTAACTATACGGTGAACGTGCCAGTCTTCCCTGCCAAGTGAATCTTCGGCAACTGCATAACGATAAGCAGAAATGGTGCTGACTGAGGTTGTATGTGTAGCCATGGGAACATCTTTGTAATGGGACCTCCTGCTTGCATGAAATGCCAGCAGAGAACAACGGTGCTTGCCAATGTCTGGCCTGTCTACTGCAGAGGATTTTAATTCCCAATCCATTTCTTTCCATCTCTGCCACAATATTTCTGTGGGAATTTGCTTGTCATTGATTAACTTTGTAGTACATGGGTTCTTCTGGACCTGGATACAAATTTGAAAAAGCAACCATAAATTACTCCTGGGGCTGATTTTCGCTTGTACTCTATTGCATGTGGGCATTAAGATGGACAGAAATTGCCTCTCCCTTTTCTCAGTAATTTATCTAACCCCACTGGCTTTTATTAGGCTGATGTTTGGGGGTTTTTTTCTCCCTTCCCACTCAATGTTAAGTGGCTGCTCCCTCATCGCTAGCACAGGCTCGCAAAATATATAGGGAAAGAGAAAGAACTTATTGATCAATTCTTTGCTTTTCTGTTGGTAGATGCAGCATGATGACTTTTGCTTGTTTGGGTTTTTTCCTGCTCCAATAGCTTGTTGGAAAATAAACCATGTTTTTTTCCTTTTTGTTTTATTTTGACTTCATTCTCCTATTTTCTACCTTTGGAGAAAACCTTACTGATCTCAACAAACATGTAATACAGCTATGAGTGAATAACCAGGCTATACGCTAAATGTTTTCCTGGGTGTTGCCTTCTGTACCAGCCAATTTTTCCTTAGTTGCAGGAAGGCAGCCAAGATAAGGAAATATTCATCATTTCTGCACTGTATTATTTCAGTGGAAACAAAGGATCACACTGTGCGTTTGTGCCGGTGTGCGTATATGCGTGCATTCATTGTAGGCGCTGTCTTTCTGAGTCCAGGACTTCAGCATAGCTTTGAAACCTTCCAGTCCTTCAGTCATTCATGTGAAAGCTACCCAGATAAGTAAGGGAGACTGTGGTTACAAGATTTGTGTTACTGGTCTTGGCTGGTGGGCCAAATCTCTGCATTTCTGCACCCTGTATCCATAACCTCATCTTGTCCCCCTCTGACACACACACTTTGTCTGCACAGATGTTTGTGTGGCCACTCATTGAACCTGACCAAGGAACTGATCCAGCTGAAAAAGAATCCAGAGAAAAAAAAAATTAAAAATCACAATTTATTTTTTTCCATTGGATCGGTTCCTTGTTTGGGTTCACTGCCTGGTCATGAAAAATGCAGTGCAGGAAGAACTCTGGGGATGACTTGAGGGCAGGAGAGAGGAAAGCAGGAGAGGATGTTTAAACTATGATTGCCACCAAATAAAAAGAGCCTTGCAAAACATCACCCTGACTAGGAGTTATCTGAGTTGGCCAACTATGGGCTACAAAATATTATGATATAGGAGATTATTATGGAAGCAATAGTTTGTGTCAGTCAGCCTTTCACTATAATGCCTGCCTATACTGGGACTCAAGCTGATAGATTTCTGAGAGTTGTATATATTTGAGCAAAGCTGTTCTCTGAAAACAGTTGTTGATTTTCATTGGGTTGAAAGACACCACTTAAGTCACAGTCACTTCCAAAAAAGGTGTTTCCCAGATGCTGCATTGGAGGCAAGAACAAAGCCAGGAAAAGATCTATTTTCCTTGCTATTTTCCAGCTACCTGAAAGCAAATGCTTCTCAACATTTGATGCATTGGGAACAACATCCACAGAGTCAATGTAGAGACAAAGTTCTTGCTGAAGAATCACTGAAGTCATCAAGATACTTTGCATTTGCACATTGAACCAGATAGTGACTTGTCCAGCCTTAACCAAATGACACATCACTATCCACGTGAGAGAGGAATCTCAGCAGAGCAGTGGAAAAAGTTTGGGTGAAAATTAACATCTCACAGGAGAGAAGGTGGGGGGTGTGTGTGTGTGGGGGGAGGTGCATGGAGGTGTGTGTGTGGGGGTGTGTGTGTAGAAGATAAGACAAAAAAAGTGTAGAAATTTTAAAGAGAGGCAACCAAGTTGGGTTTAAAGACAAGATGAGGAGTTGGATCTTTCCAATATCATTCACTGTAAAGAAAGTGGAAACAAAATTCTTTTTGAATGCCTTTAACAAGTGTAAATAATTAGCAAGCGTTACCACACTGTGATAGTTAAAATGTCACTGTGCATGGAAAATTAAATAGCTCAATGTTTTAAGTCACGCGGGGGAGGTTTTCTGTTAGTGTTTGTCTCATTCCCATGAAACACTCCTCTTCGAATGTCTCATTTGGCCAAAGACAAATTCCAGGGCTCAACTTGCCCAGCAGTTCCCAGCCTAAGCCTCATTTATGTAGTTTCAGCAGTGTTACCTAAGGGAGTAAAGGGTGTAAGATCAGGACATTACCAGTGAGAAAGAAGGTCTCATCAGGAAGGAAGGCTGCTGTAATGGGGTTAGTTCAACTTTAATGGCTGGCTGGGCAGGTACAGAACAGCAATCAATGGAACCTCTCCAAGGACTGGAACCATATGTAAAAAAAAATAACACTGCTTCCTTCCCTGAATACTGGTACATAGATCATAAATGTTTCTTCAGCTTCTGGTCAAAATAGAAGACCTTTATACTCCTGAGATAGCAGAAAGGAAAAGGAGAGGCAGTGACCAAAAAAACTCCCATGATATATGTCATCCAAACCCAGATAAAATTTCTATGACACCAGAACTATAATTACAATGATCAGACATCTTCAGCATCCTGCAGCTACTCTTAGCCTCATTCTTGTGGTTTACACAAGACACATAATAATGTGACTGCCATACTGGGAAGGGAAACATGAAAATTGAGTTATTTATTCAAAGCTGTGAAGGAAAGTAATATGGAGCCTATGCGATAGACTCCAGTGAAGCTATATCCTAACACTTTTGCCACATTTTTGAGAAATAAATGTGTTCAAGGTAACGGACCACGAAGCTCTATTGCAGTCAGGAAGTGGAATCATGAAAGAAATGCAAAGGATGGATGGATGTGCAACGATGAGCTGTAAAAAGAGAAAATGTAGGTACGAGTTAGACTTCCCAGTTTTAGGAGTTTGAGGTTTGTTATGGAAGGTATATCCATACATGTAGAGCAGACCATGTGTCTAGTGGGATGGTTATACATTAATCAGCTTCAAGATGTACCCTACATGGCATCCTGCATGGTACAGCCTGGCAAACAGAGGAGCTATGACTGGAACAGAAGCTGCCGGGGTCTTGATCTGCCTTCTCTGTGCTCAAAGTCTGTGATACTAGTTACTGCTGTGGTCTCCTTCCTACGGCCAGATGGGCTGACTTCAGAGCCAAGTCTGTCCAGGAGTCTCACCATTTGTTCCATATCCCTGGCTTGGTACACTCACGCCAGCATCAGGGATGAATGAACTGCACTGCCCACCTATCACAGTAGGTAATGCAGGAGTAATCCAGGGGTTAAGGCACAAAGCTGGAGTCTGGTTTTAGGCTGCATGAGGTGTCTGTGCATGCTGTGAACACATGCACGTGGTCCGGATTAGAAACCAGCTCCTTGTTAAAGTTATAACCGTGTCTCTTCCTTAGGCTCAAGTCAATCCATTCTTCTTCCATCTTCATGTAGTACAGAAAGGTTATTAAATTTCTTCTCAATAATTCAAGAAGACTGTAAAAAACCTAATGAGTACTAACGGGGAGGGGGGGGGGGGGGGGTTGCGTCAGAATATAGAAGGCTGGTGGTGATGTAATATGAAGTTTGTGGAGTAGGAAAGAGAGATAATGATGCCAGAAGTCATGAGAAAAAAGGAAGTGTTTTCCTTTGCTGGATAGAAATTAGGAAAGAGGCATACCTAGGTCAGGACCTGCCGGAGCTGCTGTGAAATGAGAGCAAGTGTTAATATAGCTGCTGCTGGTTTGTGGTGAGATTGCATGCTTCTCTGTATCAGGCAGGGATGTTTCATGTGCCTGGTAGAACAAGCTATTTCAGTTCTCCCAAACAACTCCTTCATGTCATGAGAAATACTTTCAATGGATAGGCAATCCCTCAGCTTGTGGATTTAGCATCGTCTATAGGGTGAGATTAATCATCCAGGACTGGGGGAATCTCCAAATTTCCACTAGCTGAGAAGTTTCCCTGATGCGTAACTGATCCTGCTTGTATGTGTCTATTGCCTTGATATTTTTTCTTGGCACTTAGGAAAATACTGGCCCTCCCAACACCATTTCTCTGCCCTGGCAAGCATCATGACATTGGGCCTCAAAACCATGGGTGTGGTCTAATTTATTCAATTCTTCTCCTTTTTCCTCTGGTTGTTCCTGAATGTTAATTGTATGGGGACTGGGGCAGGAGCAGTGCGTGCTCTGGAGGCTGCCAAACACAACGTATCCAGCCAAGTGAAAAATAAAAAGGTCAGGTTCAAAAGTCTAAGCAAGAGAGCTGTAGGTTTTCCGATGGGTTTGACATCTCAAATGGTCTGATGGATGTTTCCTTTGTTTGTTCTGTGACCACGCAAAAGGACTATAGAAATGCAGGCAAACCCCAGGATCTACTACTCTTGACCAATTTGTAGCTAACATATCTGGCATTATTTATACTTTTTATTATTACTTATTCCACGTCAAAAGGTAGTTCTCCCCTACTACTGGTGCCCTTGACGCTATTTAGAAATGTAAAATATGCAAAACTAATAAACAATTTTCTTCCATTATTCCTGTAATATCATCTTTCAACTTGGGGGGGGGGGGGGGAATACATATATATATATATATACACGCATATGTATGTATAAGGAACTTAAATTCTCCACCCAGAAGTCCACTGGGGACCCCTCAAAACAATTTACCTCTTGCTTCTTAATTTGAAGTCCAGCAGGCACAGAGCAAGTCGTGCTCTGTGTTTGGGGTGAGTCACGGCGCGAGCGCACTGCAGATAGAAGTGGGTGTGGGAGCTAGAGGATGGAGGGCAGGAAACAGATGTGTCTGTGGTTTTTCTGTCTGGTCAAACGGGTTAGCTCAGGGACCATTAACGAAGGCCTGGGGTAGTTCTTTAGCTGGTGTAAATTAAGGCAGCCCTGCTGAAGCTGTGCTAGTTTACTCCAGCTGAGCATCAACCCTTTTGCTGTTTGCACAGGTCATTCCCAGTCCAGTGCTTGACGACTCTCAAGAGCCAAATTTTTCTATGGTTGGTCTGTCCCTTTTCAAGTGAAAGGTCAGTTTCAATTATTGCACTTCTTTTTCTTTGTCTAAATCAAATTTGGTAGTTTTGTTTTATGAAATAAGAGAGATTTAAGGAGACTAAAAATCCAGACCTGAGAGTTCAGAGGCAGCTGTACCTCCTCTGCAATATGGAAAGCAGGCTGCTTGTCTCATTGTCAAAGTAAAGAGGCTGTTTCCACAAGACATTTATATTAGAAAGTGATTGGATAGTCGGTTTCATTTAGGACATGAGACTAGCACTGAAAGGAGAATATAGCAAGTCTCAGTTCCGACTTCCCCGAATTGACTCTCAAGGTCCTCTTTTGCCAAGCTTTCAGGTTGAACCCCTGCATGCTCAGTGACTACGCTGCCGGTGGTAAGGACACTGGGAAGCACCTGATGAAGAAACACAGGCCCGAGAAGGAAGATCCAAAGTAAACAGAAGTGGGAACAGAGCAGCCGGCTCTGCAAAACATTGGACAACTGCAGTCTAATTTTTTAAAGAAAATTTTCCACTTCTTCATTTAAAGGCCACATCTGGCAAACATTGCGAGAGTGTTAACAATTAGAAAAATTAAATATCTTTGCCTTCAATTTTAGTTGACAAAATAAATATAAGAATTCCATTGATCCTTTTAACAGACTATTGTGTTATTCTTTGGGATATAGTAAATTTGCAGCCTATTCTAATCTTATCCAATTAAGGAAAAATAAACTTGAATGGCAAATTGTGTGGTTTCTTCCCCACTCTGGATCCAGAAAATTCTCATAAATACCTCTAGGAATCGCTTTTATCCCCTAACAACTCAACAGGATCCCCATAAAAATGGAGGGCCACATTTTAGATGACCTACTGTGGTGTTTTACATGAATGGACACCAGCGCTGGGACCTGTAACAGGGAGCTTTTGTACTGCCACCATTCCCCTTCACTGATGGCGTTGCACATAGCGCAGGGTGGTAGAAGATCTGAATTACTTAATACACCCTTGAACTGTGGTGCCGTCTTAGCCATCGTAGTAGGTGGTCTGAAAAGTCCTGTTTCGATGTTGACGCAGGAGAAACAAGAGATGACTTCTTAGGTTATTCTTGTCCACGCTCCATTATTTAGGCAGAATTTTTCCAGAGTATCTTAAGTCTTCCCCAAGCTTAATGAATTGCTATGACGCTTTCCTAAAAGGACTAGTAACCATGGTTTCTGTCATAATAAACCTCATAGAAGGAAGAAAAATCTACCAAAATTTTCATATAGTCATTCTACTACCCTTTCCCTATTCCTGCTTTAGCTCTCCTGAATCTACCAGATGCCCATAAGACTTTGAAAATGCTTAGACACCTGGCTTTCTGAAATTGCTTTTGTATCATGTTGACCAGCGTAGCCTCTGATCACTTGAACTTCCCTTCATTTTGCATTCACTCATTGCTCCTTGTCTAACACATTTTGGTGTAGGGATTGCAATTTTTTATAGATTTGAATTAGACTGATTTAAAGAAGACTCATTATGTTCTACTGAGTCCCACGGTCTTTGCAAAAGTAGGGCCTTGAGTACTTCCGCTATGTAGGTTTTCATTTGCTTTCCACTTAACCCCAGTTGTACAGTATCAGTGGAGACATTTTTGCTTTACATTTTGATGACAACAGCCAATGCTCAAGGTGTCTTTTCTCAGGCGCACAAGAGGAGAGGAATTCACATCACAGATTTCACTGTCTTAACAGCTTGGGTGTCCCACTTCTCACTGTGGTCAGTGGAGATGTGGTCTGTAGAGTACCAGTTTGCTATAGAAATGTACATTTTAACTGCATCTGAAAAATGTATGTCCTAGTTGCATGAGTAGGTTTGATTTTCCGATTAAAAAATTCAGATCTAGTGACATATTCTACTTTCTGAAATACTTTGCAGAATCCATTTAAAATATACTGATTTTCCATCAACTTTCTTGTTTGTAACTCTTGAATGTAAGGGTTTAGAATACCAAGAATCAGATTTGGGACACAAACTTTGCAGAACTTATAGAAAATGCAAATATTTTGAAAATAATCATTTTTTTTTTCAAAATGTCACATGGTGTTTCTTCTTAGTATTGCAGATTTAGTTGTGTAATAAACACTGAAGCAATGAGGAAACTTTAGATTCTTCAAAATGTCTTTGGGGAAATTAATATCTTACCTTCAACCAACAGGAACCAATTTTGTAAATTTTTACCAAAATATTTTCTTTATTTTTTATTAGTTTACTTATGTAGAAAAATCCAGAAATAAATAAAATATTTTCTTTAAAAAAAGCAAAAAACAAACAACAAAACAAACCCAGGATTTTTTTCCTTTCTATTTGTAAAAGAGAAAAGGTTTGTATATTGAAAAAGAAAATAAAGTGGATAGATAAATAAAGCTGTAATACATTTTATCCTTTGAAGCATCCCCTGAATTTTTTGTAGAGGAAGAACAAGCTGAAAAAAGGAAAAGGAATAAAATCTAACCCTCCTTGAGTCACTTCAATCACTACATAAAAGTTCACAGACAGTTTCTTGTAGCATGTGCCCAGCTAAACTTGCCCATGGTCTGCAGGATTACAATACTGTAATCCTTCCTATCCTCCAGCCTTTCATTTCCATTTGGAATGTCTCCCAGAATATTTTAACTCTTTTTCTTGATCCTGCAGCAACGCTGTGATTGTTTGCAGCTGATGAAAGTTGAAGACAAGACATGGAATATCATCAGAGGAAACTGAACCTGAAGAGCAAAACCACTAATGCTGTAACATGTCAAAATTGCCCCTGGGGATCTAGCAGGTTTTCCTTGCCTCAACTGACGGAGCGGTCGGTTGAAGTCTGTGCACTAGGTGCAGTCACTGAAGACTAGTCTTCAGAAAGCCCGTTGGCCTCCAGTCTGGATGATGTTTGACAGCTGTTATACAAACCAAGCAAGCAGTGTCCACAACAGCAATGGAAATGGACAGGTCCCTTTTACCTTCCTCTCCCTCTGAGATTTTGGAAAGCCTCCTGAGCTCCTTCAGAAAGACAGAGTGAAGCCTGGGGTGACCTCCATTCCCATACACAATCCCCAGCCACAACAGAGTCTGTCCCTATTCCACCCACTTTGTTGGTAGCTTCAGAAGGGCCAACCTGCAGCCTCACTTGTACCCTCCAGATACACCTCCTAATCCACTGCTCTTCTGCCCACCTTTCCTCACCAGTCTCATGATGTCAATATTCTATTTACCCTACTGAAAGCTACCAGCTGTCTAGTTTCCAGCCCATCCGTGCATGGTTTGTGCCCTTGTGCTCTTATACAATGACTGGCCATCTGCACAGGTAGCCCTCCCCGATTTTCAGTTTGTTCCCCAGCTGTATCACTACAGAAGAAATATCTCTTCCCATATTTTATTGGGGAGGGCTAAAAAGCCATGTTGTCTGATTTATTCTCCTGTTACATGAAAGACTCACCATCCCTTAGTTTATCCTACTCGCCTTCCAGCACATCTTTCCTACCAAGTGACAGCACGACAGCTAACACAGAGCCAGGACCGTACACGGTACTTCTGATGGCACCAGTCCCTGAAAACAACAAAGAAAGATTTCACTATATTACAGACACAAGCAAGAAAAGGTCTTAATTACATTTGTTGAGAAATTTCAGAGATACTGGGTTTGGGGTTATATGTCCACTCAGCACTGTTTTAATTGATAATAAAGTAATCAGGAGATTAATATAAAGTTAAATGCTGGCACTTCTAAGATTCACTGCACCTTGCCCCTTTATTATCTTATGTTGGTAGAAAGCAGACAACTAGAAAGAGATAGCTAGGTGCAAGGATTTTTAAAGTGACAAAACATTTTTCAGTAGAGATAGTATTCTTAATTAAATCAACTAATCATTAGAGTAACCTGTGCTGAAATATTCTGAGGAAATTCAGCATATTCATTTTTGGAATAGAAGGGAGAGGAAAACCTTTTGGGTGTGCATTTAGAGAATGAGATACAAAATTTCCTTCACAGAATCACGACAAGGATCTCAAAATATCTTTAATGAATGGAAAATTCTTATCTGGTTTGAGACAATGGTAATGTTGCTTTAATTGTAAATGATGGGTTTCTTTAATTTAAAATGTGCTGTTAAATTATAATATTTTGAGATGAAAATCTGAAAATTTCTGTTTTAGCAGCATCGGAATGAGACATTTATGCAATTCAACCCCTATATTTATTGAAACAGAAATCATTAACATTTAGATTATTTTAATTGTAGAGAAAATGTGGCCTACTAATTATATTTCCATATTTTCCAGGGCAGAACAGGCTGGTCTGTAAGCCTTTGCATAGCTAAGATTTATTACAGAAAGCCTATGGAGAACTACCTTACTGTGTGTTTGAACAGCACCTGGCATGAGGAGACCCTGCTTTATTATCACCAGTTTGGGGTAAATATGCCCAATTAAAAAGCATGGTGATAGGAATTGACTCCATGTTCATCCACAAATAAAAAGACTGAGAGTAAAGCCATGCAGGAAGGTCTCCCTCGCCCTCACGCTGGGCACAGATGGCTCTGTTTGTTAGGGCTGGACTTGCTCAGCACCAAGCATAAGCAGTTTGAGACAAGCTGGTACTGCAACCAAGGAGACCAGGGTTTGCTCCAGAACTTCAGGGGCATAAAGGAGCAAGTTTTTTTCTGGACAGTGTGTCTCAGACATTATTTGGAGGATAGATCAGGAAACAGATGGCATTCCTCTGCCAAGTGCTACCTTCTGGCCTTCTTTGTTGACAATGTGTAGTTGAAACCTGGCAGACCCCTTCCACCCCCTTCCAAAATCCTTCCATCCCCATGGTCACACTGAACTTTGCTACTCAACTTGAACAGCACTTCTGGCTGGTATTAAACTAACACTGACTTGAACCAGAGAGGCAAATGTGACAGGACCCATCACTGACTTTCCCAGGGTGTATTAATCTCATTTATTTCTCACCACAGATTATGAGGAGACTCTCGCAAACTACCCGTGATGCAATGCACTGCTTTCATCTTGCTAACTTTGGGAGAAATTAATCCCATTCAGCGGTACCTTTCCCCAGATGACACAATCCTGGCTAATCCCAACCCTGATCCTTTTTTGAATTAACTGTATTCTGGAAAACAATTCCATCACATTCACACAAAATGCTGCCGCTGGACCAACCAGGAGGTTTCTAATATTAATGTTTCTCATCTGAGCTGAGTAGAAATGGGAATGTCTATGCTTCCAGCATAGCAAGCAGTTTTGCCCCCTGTGGAGAAGTCAAGGGGGATCATTTAGACTTTACCCACAGCAAGAGTATGCTTGATGGTTCCTTCAAGATGCCACACCTCTGATCAAGCCCAGGGTTTGGCACCACTGCCTACCGGCAGCTGGTTTGTCTTTATACAGCCCACAAAACAGCCACGTAGTCAGAAACAAGCAGGTTGTGCAGCATGTCCTGGGGCTGGCTGTTGGCTTTAGCAAAGGTACCACTGATGCTACAGAGCAAGCTGTAGAGCAGGGCATGAGGAACAAACCTCAGGATGCAATGGAGAAAGGACATGATTCCTGTGCACCCCTCCAGCTGATCATCGGATCATCACAGGGGCAGGAGGGCATGGTTAGTAAAAGGCAACAAGGATCTTCTAGCAATCCCAACAGGTGTCCCACCACCTTATTTATTGTTTCTTTAATACTTATAACACTATGGGCTTCTAGACTACCATAAAAATATACCAGAAAACCTCACCCCACCCTCTGTCTTTTCCCAGAGCACTGAAGAAAAAATAATGATGAAAAGGAACAAACAAAAAGGAAAAAACATACACTGCAGCTGCAACTAGAAACATACCTTTTCAACATCTTCAGTGCTGCCTCAGGGCCATAAAAGTGGCATTACTCTGGTTTGCTGTTCAGCTAATCCATACAAAGACAGAGTGCAGAGGAATCCACTGCATTATCCACTTCCATTTTCTCCTGGTTTAATTTAGTGTAGTGGCAGTGAAGGAGAGAGCAGCACAGGTAGAAAACAATAGGAAAAATAAGAGAGGGCATGAAGTTTGCCATTTAAAAGTGAATCGGTGCCTACAGGGAACTCCAGAACTGCCCTTTCCAGCATCCACACAGCACTCAAACATGCACTGAAAGGTCTGGGTTTGTACTTATTTTCATATCTCCTCTTCATCCTATCATATGTGTCTGTACCATGGGGATGGGCATAACAACAGAGATCTGGATAGCATTATAAAAACAAATTCTATAGTCAATATTGTTATTTTGGACAGGTTTCTTCATTATTATTATTATTATTATTATTATTATTATTATTATTATTACTACTACTACTACTACAAAACAATGCTCTCAGAGAACAATTGCTTTGTCTCATTCTGGCATAATTCTGAAAAAAATATTTAGAAAAAAGAAAAGAAAAATTAAAATATCCCTTTAAACATGAGCTTGTTGCTGCCTTACAGATAATTTGCCTTTTTCACATTACAATTCATTCACAAATAAGAAAGATGCTTCCTATATCCTTCTACTGAACAGTTTGGTGGCCTTGCAGTGAGAATGGGCATTACCCTTTGACTTCAATATAACTTCCAAGACAACATTTCTGGGTGTTTTTCAAAGTGCTATACAATATTTGGGTAACAGAAAGGCTCTAGCAGCAAGTAGTCAGGTGCAAATGGCAAAACAGGACAAGACAATTTCACCTGGGTCTTGCACTACCTTTGCAGGGCACTCTGCTCACAGAAAAAATCAGGAGGTGAGGGCAGCTCAAACCAGCTAGGGCAGCAGCATCCCTGCCTCCAAGTTGGTTATTTACAGGGGAACACACAGGTGAAAGTACGGAAAGAGTTGAACTTCAAGCAATGGGAAATGGTTGCACTAAGTAAAACAATTCCCATCCTGTGACACAGTGATTAATAGGTGTTAAGGAACTTCAAGAAAGTGGAAAATCCACTCAATAACACATACACACACACAAGGGTAACAGAGGAAACAGGGACCTCCCTGAAAGCAGAAACATCATATCACTGCAGACTTGGACGGGGAGATACTGACTTAGCAAATACGCTAGAGAGCTGGGAAAGGTGGAAGAGTCAAGAACACCATCTTCTGCCCTCCGTTACACCAATGCAAATCCAGAGACAGGCCGGTGGAGCCACTGGCGTTATTCTAGTGCATAGTGCATGGCTGACATAAGTGAGATAACAAGAATTGCCTCCCGGTCCATGGACTGAATGTGGGGGAGGATCAACAGGCTGGCTGCAGTTTTTTTAGTTTAGACACCCTCTGTAACCTCAGGCATGTCATGCTTTCCCAGGGCCTAGGTTCATCCTACCTATGGCATGGACATAGCCATGTTTCACCATCTCTCTCAGGAGACTGCAAGCTTTTGGGGGCATACATTTCTTCTTCTTAAGCAAAGGGCATCTCTAGGCACAGCAAAACCTTGATTTTAAGTTGAGCCTCTGGGCTTCATTGCAGGACAAAACCAGGTTGCACTGCTAAACCAAAGCTGCAGATCTTCTGAGAGGGTCATCCATGACCACCTGTGGGAATGGCAGGCCGCTTGTGACCTTATATGAAGAAGACCCAGAGTAATTGTATGGAGCTGAGTACTTTCTGATTCACATCTGTATAAGTCAGCGTCATCTATCATTCAGCTCCTGCTCTATGGCTGACAGGACTGTACCCGTCTAACCAGACAGTGCTGATAATCCCTGTAATATTGCATTCTCAAGTAGAGGAAGGAAACGCTGTGTTCCTTTATTTCTTTATCCTTAAAGGACATGTTCTTTTCCATCTATGGACTCGGGCATTACCATTCCCAGCCTTTGCCCAAGGCACCTTAGCTACAAATTTCAGTCAGCACACAGGTACATACAAACCTTCCACCTTTCAAAACGTGGGTCTGTGTGACTATCTGAGAGCATACAAGAAGCTTATTCCCAAAAAGCCATGGTTAGAATGACCTCCTTTCTTTCTAGAATGACTTGCTTTCTCACCATCTGTCTTTTTAGGGTGAGGATGATGCAGTAATTTGCCTGGTTTATCTTTGTGGCATCACATACAACTGAAATAATCATGGCTTTTCCATGAAACCTGTTAACTGCCCTCATACTGGTTAAGAAAGGTTGTTTGGGGCTCTTCATGAGAATTTTCAGAGCTCACGTTCGGTTGCTATAGATAGCACAAAACAGAAAACAGAACAGTGATGGCAACTCCCCTTTTGGGTTTACCTGCTCTTTAAAACCAAGGTGTTGTGAGTCATTAGGTTAAGCGATGTCTTGGCAAACTATTTTATGATCTTGAGAAGCTAAAACACAATGCAGCAAAAAAATAGCAGGCTAGAACAAAGGAGATCCAAGGAGGCCAGCTAGGAGGCTTGTCAACTCGGCTGTCTGCAGAGGAGAGGAGATCACTGAAACGAAGATCTGGAGTGTGGCCGAACTGTTTAATGTTAGGAATGGGAAACTAAGGCAGAATGACAAGAAAAAGAATTTTTCCTTTCAGATTGCCATTAAAGACATAAAATAAAATAAAAAAAAAATCCTTGTAAGTCAGAAAAGGAGATGGTGTAGTTCAACAGGATTCTGGGAGACAGCTTTGTAAGTGGTCAGTGCCCGTCTGCCAGAGTCTGCACCAGAGAAACTGGCTGCGCTGTTGTTTGTGGGAATGATCAAAAGAAGGAAACAATGAAGACAGCAGATAGGGATAACCTTCCCTTCAATGCAAAGAAGTACTGTGATTCCTCATCATGGGTAAGCGTTGTCCCACACAGCCTAAAGAATTTGATCATAAAGAAAACCTGCAAAGAAATAAGATGGAAGGTAAGGCATGTCTTTTCTTCCTTTTTCAATCATCTGCTCAGACTTCCATGGAAGTCCAAACACTGAGCTGGTAATAAAGAGCCAGGAAAAGCCTCAGGACCTGCTCTGAAGACAATTTTCTAGTACAGAGTGAACAATGGGGCTTTGCAGTGGATCTTCAGGAGCATTATCTCAGCAGAAAGTGATTCTAACATCTTCCCATCATCAGATCTCCAAGAACAAGAATTGAACTTGAGGACTTGCCTGCTTTTGTCAGGATAAACTCAAAGCTACTAGTATCATGACATGTACAAGTGTACATCCCTTGCACTAATACTGTGTCAAACTCCTTGAATGTCTCTACAAGGTCTGAAATCACAAATCCTTACCACACAAGTGACCTAGGATCTGAGCAACCTCCGCCTTCAATTCATGGGAGGAAAAGTATTTTTCTTACTTCACTGTTCCTGCTAACATCAACAAACTGTTTGTATCTCTTAGTAAAAACTTTATATAATATTTTAAAGGTCAGAGTTTGTGGGTAGATGTCTTTTGTATAAAATATTACTTTCTGTTGGCAGTACTATCATGAAATATGTTGGTTTTTTGCAGCTTCACTAAGTAGCAGGAAGGATATTAGGGCTGGATTCTGCTTCAGATTAAAAAATATAATCCCCATGCCATTTTATGTAAAAGCTTGTGACTCTCATTTAACTCGGGTTAGCTGATTGACAAATTCACCTATTTAACTGCTCTACAAATGTTTTTTTCTTCCAGGACACAAACCCTCATGATTTATTTTAGGCTCAGAAAAATAGTAAGGCAAGGCTTTCCCATAGCAGGCAGCATTTTGTTGTTCATACACAACTATTGAAGAATACTAGATTATTCAAGAGCTAAATAATTATTTTTTTCTTGAACTTTTATACCACTTCTTCCTATCTATCAGTTCATTCAGGTCTGATGATGGGTTTCGAAGCACTACACATGGAGTTTTTTAGGGAAGAGTTGTGCCTTCCTTTGTGTTTAAAAAGTGCAAATTCTAGAAGATCATTGTTTATGAAAATGGGAAGTGATAAGCCAGAGTGAAATCCCAACAAGAACAATCCTTTGATGTCTTGAAACAAAGTCAGTGTCAGATGAATGCCTAAGATATCTGTTGGAAAGGTTTTGCTGAAGTGACATAGTCAAAGATGAGCTATCCTACCTGGTAAGTAGGAAATATCAGTTCCATATGAATAATTTTTTGTTAACATTTTAAAATGTCACCTTGTTAACCTTAGAAGTCCTGTTAAGAGGGACTGGAACCTGCAAGCTCTAGTACTGTTGTAAGTGTATCCAGCTTTAGCAAGACGAATAGTGAACACACATAAACACAAAATAACAAACAGAACACAGGTCTTCTAGGAACCTGAGTACTTGCTTTGATTTCCCTCTAATTTAAAAAACCAAGCCACCATTTCTCACCACACAATAACAATATTATGGAATTGTTGAGCTTGGCAGAGACCTCTGGAGATCGTCTAGTCCAATGCCCAGCTCAGAGCAAGGTCAGTTACAACAGGTTTCTCAGGGCCATGTCCAGTTGGGTTTTGATATCTCCAAGGATGGAGACTCCACAACCCTTCTGGACAGCCTGGTTCAGTGTTCAAACATCTTCTCAGTAAAAAGAGGGGAAAAAAAGTTAAAACATTTCATGTTCAGATGGAATTTTGTGTTTCAGTTTGTGCCCATTGCCTCTTGTCCTGTCACTGGGCACCACTGAGAAAAATCTATCATCTCTGTTTCTTTACTTCTCCCGTTATGTATTTATACATATTGGTAAGATCCTCCTGACCTTTCCTTTCTCCTGGCTGAGCATTCCCAGCTCTTTCAGCCTTTTTTCATGTCACAGTCCCTTAATCATTTTTGTGGCCCTTCGCTGGACTTGCTCCAGTATGTCCCATGTCTTTCCTGTACCAGGAAGCCTAGAACTGAGCACAGCGGTCCGGGTGTGCCCTCACCACTGCTATTATTATCAATCCTAGGGATCTAAGTTTGCTTTAATGGGTAAACTACTAGACTAATGCACATCAGTTTTCAGAGAGGGTTGCCAAATCTAGTCAAAGAGGTATGAGCAGAAAGGAAAATGGGCAGAGGAAGACAGAATAAGGTCATCCACTCCAGCCTCCGGCTCTGGGAGAGAAACCACTCTACTTACACAATTCCTGACATATGACTGTCTAGGATTTTTCCAAAACACTCCAATGAAGGAATTCGTACAGCCTTTCTGGGCAACTGCTTACAGCACTCTACTGTCCTTACTGTTTCTCATCGTGTTTTATTTGAATCTTCCTTCCTGGAAGCTGGGACAACACAAGCACTGCCTGCCAGCCCTACTTCAGCTTCAGAAAAAGTTGTCTGTGATATTAATGGGATTTGCAGGGAGAATTCAGGCCCAAAAGCAAGCAATGTGCTGTGTATCTCACGCTACACCACACTGTGAGAACACTTCTGTGGGTACGCTAATACATTTGGAAATAACTAAATGGAACAAGCGTCTGCATGCCTCGCTGTATGCCTGCATACTTGATAGCCTCCCTGCACCCAACAGCAGACCATTAACTGGCAAAACTGACACGTAGTTTTCAAGAATGGTTTGTTAGGTAATTCATCTTGATTTCCTGTGGACCGTAAAAGAAGAGGATTTCAGCCAGTAAGTCTTCCCAAAGCTATGTTTGACTAGCTCCTCTTTGGGCAAGTTGTTAGAAGACAAGTAATCTTCATTTGTTGTTGATGAGTGGGTGGTAGACACATCACAGTGGATTAATTTGATTAATTATATCTGTATGTCTTAAGTTGCAAATCAGCTGCCTTGGAGTGGGTATCTCATGCCACCTGAAATTTCCTGAAGGCATCTGGGGTCAGCAGATACGATACAGGAGCACCCTTCATGCAGCCCGTGCTTGTCTGGGACAGGAGGCAGAGGCTTGGGGGACACCCTCATGTACATCAGGTGTCCATGTTGAAGCAGTGGATTGTGTCAGAGGTTGCTGGATTGTGAGGATTTCAGGACACAGGGGCCTTCTCTTGCCCTAGTCTGATAGAGGGAGACAACCTCTGTGGTTCTCTGCACCCTCGTTCAGGCAGTGGCCAGGTTGTCACAGAGCATATGCTCCCAACCCTCATCGAGTCTTTATTTAATGTAATTAGCATTTAGTCAAATAACCTAACAAATCACACCCCACATCTCTCTCTGAGGAAATCTGGGATTTCTCTATAGTCAGTGGTGAAGATGTCAATATTATATGATGCAGAACTGCAAAAGCACTGACTCCTTTTATCATGTTCCAGCTTGCATAGTGACTTGGGGGACACCGAGTACACAGGACCTGTAATTTCAGTGACCTGTCCCAGTCAGTGCTGGTGTCTTTTCAACTACAAATCATAATTCTGGGTCTGGATCATAAAAGAAAAAGCAGAAATCACTTCTGAGTGACTTTGCATTGCCCAACAGCAATATCAATCTCTCCTCAGCTGTCCTTCAACATGGAAAAGTTGTGTTTAATTGGATTCAGGAATACTGGCTGGAGGAAGTTCAGATGGGATTCATCCCAGCTAATTACACTTTTTGGTAAGCTTAAAAGGTCAGTTAAATCTCAAAGCAGATTGTTCTCAAGGCTGTTCCCTCTAGCACTTCCAGTTTTAATTCCTCCATTTGAATATGATTTAGTATATCTGTACAAATACACATCACAGCGAGACAGCAAGAGAATACCTCTGTCCACCAAAATATATATACTATGTAGATAAAATAAGTGGCATTAAGGAAAATAAGAGGACAGTTACCCCATTTTGTAGGTGAGAGAGAAGAGGTAGATGGCATGATTTTTAAGAATCGTAGGAGAGTCTACAGTAAAATGAAAAGATCCATCAAGACCTCTTGAGGCTTTGGAAGACATGGCAACTAAACTCCCCTCCTTCACATAGTCAAATTTCACTTCTTTACTGAAAGTAGTACAGGTTTCCAACATGCAACTCATCTCAAGTACTCTGGGGGTTTCAGTCTGACCAGATCCTGCTGGGAAAAAAAAAAAAAAGAAAAAAAAAGAAAAACACCAAAAAAAACAACCAAACAAAAAAATCCAACCAAAAAGCTCCACAGAGGGTTGTGGTTTTAATCATCATTACATCCCATGTCTCTCTCATCTTTCTGCACCACCTGTAATCTGCACTTCTGCATCTGCAGAGAAGAATCAGTAGGACCCCTGGTTTTGAAGGATCATCTGAGAGGTGAACTCTTTACTTGAAAGCCTGGAAAGTAGTCCCCTGTGTGTATCATTAAGTTGCAGGCAAAAGCAGATGTAAGGGTTAGATTATCTGTCGGTGACAGCCTAAATAAAATGCGGTAATGGTCTGGGGTGGGGCAGGGGGGCAGCGAACGACTGCTGTACAACTGAGTAGGGTTTCTCCCATGAAATAAAGTCTTGGAGTTTCACTTCTTTGCATAGAAGTGGCATCCTTCCTACCTCCTGCAAAAAAGGATGATGACACCACAAATGAAAAATATCTACGTTGTGTTCACACTCTGTCCAATATTAACCTCACTGCTGGACTGGTATTTCATTGCTTGGCACGTGGGAAGAAGTGCTGTCTCTGGAGTTTCTTCAGAAGTTCACAGAAACTGATATTTCTCTGAAGAGACCCTTCCAATCACTGACCAGTTTAGACCTACTTATCCCATACATATTATTTTTTTAGTGAGAGGAATAACTCCTGTCAATGTCTCTCAGCAGTCAGTCATCAGGAGAAATGCTGAAGAATGAAACCAACCAACAAAATGAGCCAAGTCACTGAAGATATTTGTCACCCACTAATTTCAACCTGAGGAAGCATCCCTTCTGATTACTGACCTGACAGTATATCCTCAACCTTTCCATAGGTGCTACTGGATAATCTAGGCAGCTTGTGGTTGCTGGTTCATTTCGTTGGTTATTATGGAGTATGTATGATTTCTAGGAACAGGCATTGTGGATAAGTCTTGTTTGTTTTGGCTCTGTTTCTATGGGGATAAACAGAAGTAGTGTGATTAATTTCCATTCTGTTGCCATGGTTATTAATAATAATGAGGTGATTATTACTGCACTGTAAACCTTACAGCAATTCCAATGCTGTTATAAAAAAGAGAGAGGGATAAAGAGCGGGGAAAAAAAACAGTGAAAGAGCTGGATCAGATCCTTAGCCTGGGCAAATCAGCACTCACACGTTGCCTTCGACAAGAGGCAATGAAATAGAAGATGTGTTCTTGGAGAGCCTGGACCTGCAGACAGAGCAATATTAATAAAACAAGTGATGGATGAGAACCCCTCAGTGACTCCAGCAGAGCTGTGCTGATTTGTACCCCCTGAGATCTCATCAGGACAGAGGTGTGCCAGCACAACAGTCCCACCTGGTTCATGTGGCCAATGGAAACACGCTGTGATGTGCTCAGTATTTTCTGGATCAGGCTCTATCTTATTAGTTTCACTATAAAAAGTGGTGGTGGTGTGTGTGGGGGTGATGAGTACAGGCGAATAAAAATATAATTAAAAAAAAAAAAAGCAATAGCTCTTACTCCTGGGTGAGTAATAAGCAACTCCCACATTCCTGGTACCTGCTCAGCTGGCTCTATCTCATTGCACTAAGTGATTTGTATTCCTTCTGGAGACATTGCCATGGTGTTGGAACAATAAGAAACACTCATTTAATCAGATTGTCCCCGTGGGTGAGATCACATTTTTCAAGGATTCTGCGTTCCTAGCTGGGATGTTTTACAGACTTCCGTCTTTCTGAGTCCCGGTGTAGGTGCAGAAAGCTTGCAATTGGCAAATCGCAGCCACTGGGCAGACTTGTTGTTGTTATTTTATGGCTAACTGGGATTCAACATCAGCCTTTTCACACAAGTCTTGGAATGACAGAAACAGGATGAGAAAGTGACTGTTCACATTCTTTCTCCCAAAAGCCACAATCTGTGCTTTGAGGCTGCTAGTTTTCCATGTTTCCCTTTCCAAACCAGGGGAAATTATTTTGCATATTTGTTTCTTCCTTCCCATGTGTCTCATTTCTGTTTGCAAGCGCAGAGACTGCCCTTCCCATCCTATTGTTTGCCTTTTACAGGTTCAGGGTGCCAGTCTTCGGCAAAACAAAAATCAGAGCCTCACTGCTTCCCAGCTTCGCTTGTCTGCTGAGGTTCCTTCAAAGCAAAGAGGACAGCAGGTCAGATGTTAGCACTGGCTGTCAAATGCTCATAGAGAGCCAAGGTGAAAAAACCCATGGCTGTGCAGAGGTTTAAAAGTGAGGTGGGGCTGTCAAGCATTTTCCCTTTTAAACAGGCCTCTTGGTGTTTACCTCCAGATCATGCGATGGCCCAGTGCCAGCAGAGAAGAGCATCATCACCTGCTGGGAACACACAGCAGACTGGGTACAAGCCGCTTTTCCTCTGCAGACCAACTTCAGCTGGGTATCCACTGCACTTTGCTGCGGGACTGCTCAAGCTTTACAGAAGGTTCCCACATGCCAAGTGTGCAAAGGCAGCCAAGAAGGGCAGAATGTGAAGTGCTGGTCCCTGCTGCCCTGAACACAAGGGTGATTCTCTAATTGCCAGACCAAAGTTAACACCTAGCATGCGATGCCCTTTAGTGTGGGTGGCCGCAAGCAGGGGACACGTGAAGCATCGCACAATCACGTATCAATACATGCTGCTTGTGTGTGGGGAAAGGCAGGGACCACATCCAGGGATCCTTGGAGGCCCTGAAGCCCAGAGCAAAAGTGAGGTTAGGACAATCTCTACTTCCACATCCCATCCTCTGTACACCCTTTTCTATATTTAGACAATGAGGATGGGGTATTGACAGCAGCAGAGTCAGGGAGTGCCTATATGTAAATACTAATACAAGAGGTTACTTCCAGTGGTACAGTCTATCAGTCCTGCTATGGATGGCACAAAACCCTGAAGATCTTTTTTTCTTTTTTTTTTTTTTTTGAGGCGTGTGATTAGTATAGCTCCCTTACACTCCTATGTAACCTCTCCCTTGCCCCCTGTTTCACTGTGAAACTGCTGTGGCTCATCCCTATGTACCACTCTGATCCACAACATCATATGGAGGCGAGGGATTCTATTCAGAGGCACAGCTATGGTTGTGCCATCATCTTTCTTGCTCTCCAAAACAGTGTTGGAAATTCCCCAATAGGTGTAATGCAGTTTAAAGATGCATCTGTTTTTGTTACAGGGGCGTGATTAAATGGGAGAGAGGCTACAGGCTATATCACATGCAATGCAAATGTGAGATCTAGCTGCATGTTAGAAGAGCAGACTCACGCCTGAGTCTTCTCCATTCCTCAGACCCAAAATGCATGTTAAGCAATACCTGGGGGGACTCAGCGCTTGTCAGAATAGGCCTGTAACTTAACAAGTCTAGAAAATAAATAAGTCAGGAGGACAGTAAAAGAGATTAATTTTTAAACCATAAAGGGCCACACTGCAGTGAAATCTTCAGGAACAGCAAACAAAGTGCATGGATATTTAGATGTGGCAGTGTAGTTCCTGCCAGCTCACAAGTGCATACCACTACTTACTACACACCCACACACGAGCACACGTGAGCAAGCAAACATGCATTGCAGGCGCACACACATACACGCTTTGCGTGTCAGAGACTCTCCCGTGGGAGAGGCTCGCAGCGTGTTTCATTGGAAAGGGAAGAAAAAAAAAAGTGTATTTCCAAACTAAACTTTCAGAGCAATTCTTTCTAAGCTGTGCGGCGTGATCCTTCCTCTGGGTGGGATGGGGGAGGGAAGGGGATGGGGAGAAAAAGAAAAGAAGTGGGGTGGGGGGGAGGACGAGGTCGTGGTTAGATGGGCGCTCCCACCCATTTCCTTTCCTTGCCCTTCCCAGGCATGTCAGAGCTGGGAGCCAAGACAAATCACACTCTCAGGAGCTCGCAGACAGACAGCACCACTTACCGAGAGCACAACTGCAGCCCTTGGAGGAGCATGAGGAATGGGATGAGCATGGAAAAAAATTAAGAAGTGGGCAGTGCCCTCTGCTGCCAAAGCAAAGCCGCCCATGTGGAGGATTCCGAGGAGACAAGCTCGGGCCCTCCATGAGTTTGCAAATAGTCAGAGCACATGGCGAGTGGAGGAAAGTTGCCCGAGGTTCACTTAAGGTCAGCAGGGTTCGTCTGAGGCCTCTCCCCCCTGCTCAGCTTACCAGAAAGTGAAATGGATACAATTATGCCTACTGCCCTCACACAGGCATCAGCCTGGTTTCGTTAGTTGGGCAAGCTGAGGTCTGAGGAGGAGCGGGAAGAGCTGCTGTTGCCAAGGCAAACCTACTGCAGAGGAGCAGAACTCCTGCGGTACGTACGGTATATATGTCTGGGGCTCATGGCTGCTGCTGGGACTGAGCCTAGCAAGGTCTGAAGACTGCAACCAGAGAAGGGCAGGTTCCTATCCTGGCTTCACAGGATGGGGACCGCAGAGCTATGAAACTAAGGTCACAGTTCACACCACCTAACTTTAGCCCTCTGAGTGCTCATCATCCAGCTTGTTCCTTGAAAAGAGAGAGCCTGAACCCACCAGCCACCCCAGACCAAGATGAACTGACGTCCAGAGGAGAACAAGGTTGTCAGATGTCCCCGTTCTCCTATTCCAAGTGTCCCTGATAGGGATCTCTACCAGTGCCACCAGCCTGAAGTCCCCCTTCCCCTCTCAGTCCCTGGCTTCCTTCTTCACAGCATAAACCCACTTACTGGTGCTGCTTTCTGGGAGCTTTCTTCTCGGCTACCGCAGGACCGAGCAAGGTGTACTTGACTCCTTAGGGAGCAAAGGCACAATTGGTGTCATTAGGGCAACATAATACAGGGTCAGCAGCTGCTCGCTGGCATGTAACTTTAGCCACATCTAGTATCATAAAAAAGTCTATCAGCCCTGGCACCAACCATCCCAAATACAACACATCACGTTTTGCTAACATACGTCCGTGATACAAAGTAATGGTATAACACTATAAATCATTTGCATATAACAGAAATATGTATTTAGCAAGTGTATAGCTGTATATGAGTGAGGTTTTGTTAATGTTACTGTCTGTTCAGTCTTTGATGTGAGTAGACTCACAATTTTAAGAACTTTTTCTTTACACCTGAGGAGTCAAAACTTTTCTTCAGTAGGTATTAGAGGCAGACATGACCTCCCATGCATTTTTGCAAACCTGTCAACTATCAGGAGAGTTGCAACAGATTTGTAGAGAATTTTAGATAAGATCTAAAAACATATCAGGAGCTTTTAAAGCTCTTGGGAACAGACTTCACCAGATATCAGGACCAGCACATGTTGAGTTGGTGGTCTGGCTGACCCAGAAAGAAATCGCCAGTCTAGTAATGCTGTCATTATGAGGAGGAAAGCATGAAAATATACTAAATTTTTAAATTGAAGAAATACTTAAATACACAGGTGTAATTAGGTAAACCCTTTATTTTCATATTCTCATTGTCATTATCCCCATCACTAAACCCTTGCAGCTGAAGGTCTTAGTTTTCCACTTTTTTACCTTCCACATCTCTTACATCACTGGCCTTCTCCTGTCCCTCTTCTTCCTCTTTTTATTCAACCATGCCTCCAGACCATTCAGTTTTCCTGTCTTGCTGCACATCTGTCCCTCTACAGAGGGGACAAGAGGAGTCCAAGCATTGTTTTCATTGTTTTCACTAGACATGCACTGAGAAGAGAGCCTGATCTATATGCTGCAATGAAAAAACCTTCCTCTTGCCCTTTTCCAAGTCTGAGCTGGCTGCAGCCATCTCTCTTTTGCAGGCCAGTGGTCAAGCCTACTTGTACAGAGCCTGAAAGAGAACTGCCCCAACCCCAATTTTCTGTTAGACTGAAGCATCACTCAGGACACCCTTGAATTTTCCTCTTCCTTCCTTCTCTCCCAGTCACTATCCCACTCCCTGCTGTGATATGTGCTTTAATTGGTATAACTCTATGCAGCATCAGCCAAGAGAAGTTTTGCACCCAATAAAGAGGATAAAGAGGCACTGAAGAGGCTGGGGGGTATGCAAGGCTCTGTGTGTGTGTCTTCCTGTTGTACCCACAGTGTCTGAGCTGGTATTAGTCTCATCTTAACATAATGTATATGCCTAAGGATAACACTTATCAAACCATCCCTGCATGTTGTATTTTCTATAAAAGCAGAACTGGTATCCTGCACCCAGAGGGTCTTGCACTCTAGGTGCCAAATAGAAGACAAGGTACAGATGGGTGCTGTTGAAATTGGGGGTTGCAGAACAAGGTAGGAACCAGGATTCCCATTTCAAGGGCAGTTCTGAAATTTCAGGTAACACCTGCTTTGTTCTGAAATGGAGTGTGAGCAAAGCCATGAAATTTCAGAGCACTGCCTGTTCATCAAAGTTGACATGATGAAATCTGAATAAGTAATTTTGGGAGTTAAAGCAACTGTAGCCAGAGCTTCTGTTCACACCTGCACACTAGCAGCTCATATGCTCTGTGTGACAAATGTCATGCAGATGGAATGACCAGGAAGAATATAAACCCTTAACCAGTAGTTCACACTTTTTTCTCACTTGTGGATGTCTACAGAACCATGCTAGGTGACAGGTCAGCGAAGAGGATTCTCAAGGTTTTGTGTCCCTTGCATGGCATCTCCACTGCAGGTCATGTAAGGAGGAAAGGACTCTGACATTAAGTTGAAGTATGGCAAAATACCTTCTCAGAGGAATCCATTAAGTGCAGGATCTACTAGCTGCTATGTAAGGCCAAAGATACTCTGCTATTCTGTGACTCCACATATCAGTCGTGATTGTCCTCTGGACAATAGTTCAGCACAGAGAGTCATGAATGGGGTGGGAAATCACAGTGCTGCACTACCTATTTGTTATTACTTGAAGTAGTAAAAGCACTCACTGACTCTGAAGGTCATGAGCAGCTGGCTTTCCACATGCAGACACAAAATGTGGCTTTCGAGTCCGTGAGTTGGGTGGAGGATAGGTGTGGTAGGGGTGTGGGGGGGTGTGCGTCTGTGTTTGCATGTGCCAGGGGTCTGTCAGTAGGTACTAAAAGAAATAACATGGGTTGATGGTTGGTTTCCTGGAGTTTCACTGATCTGGGAAGTTGGCTTATTTGAGAACCATGTGGTCAGGTTGTGTTTATCTTGAAGTGTGAGGCAGACCCCAGCCTGGAAGGATCAGGGTCTGCAGGGGAGAGTGAAAAGAGGCAGAATAATTAGCAGAAATGTCAGGCTGAAGACATTCCAATTACTCCAGTCAAGGTAGGAAGCATTTCCTGCAGTGTAGGATTTGATGGGGTGACATCCCTTATTCCTGCCTCCTTCCTACTCCCTTCCATATACAAACCCACCCAGAGAATAGATAAGCACATGAAGCCATATTAAAACTCCTTCCACTGGCTTGAGTGAACAGAATGAGCCTTCTCTTTTTTTTCCAGGCTCTGACGTTAAAGTCACAGACCACAGCCTGAATCACCTGCTAGCAAGTACTGTCGCAGACATACTTTCTTTTCCACAGCGTGCAAATGTTGGCTAAACCTTCTTTAGCAGCAGTTGTGGCTGGTAAACTAGGGCTTATTGCTTGGCTTGTCCTAAGCTCTCTTCTCCAGAGCTGCTGTCGTCACTGCAGGGTACCCTGTGTGGCTCTCCCAGAGCTGGAGCTGTGCTTCCCCGTGGCCCTGCACAGCGCCTTTCCCAGGGCAGACCTAGGGGGAGTCCAAGTATAAGAACAGCCTTGACTGGCTCACAGAGCAATGACCATTGGATAACTTGTTTGGAAATTCTAGCAAACTGTCCTGGCAAAACTGAGTTTTGGAAAATAACAAGGACGGGCACAGGATGCTACGTCATGACATATCCCTCTATAAAACGGCCTTGAAAGGCTGGAAAAGCATTGGCGTAGCCCTCCTGTTGAAAAGACAATAGCAGTGACGGCTTGGCATGATCTTCCCTGAAAAAACATGGAAACTAGACATAAGAGCAAAAGTTCTGGCAGCACCGTGTTTTCCCTCAGCCGCCAAGAGTTAGCGGTATTTGGAACATGCCGCAGCAAAATATAAAATACATATATATTCAAAGAAGGAGAAAGTGGTATGATTTTTTTCCTTGTTTCAAAAAGGAGCAAAGAACAGCTTGTTACAGCTTCTCCTGGAGCCGAGGCAAGGGAAAGTAGCTAGTGCTCTGTTACTATCACTGTACAGATACTCATCTTTGTAGGTGGCAGGCTCCTGTTACGTTAGGTGCTGTACAAACACCGAATTAAAAAAGGAAGGTGCCTGTCATGAAAGCGGAAAGACCAATATTGTTAAGCCAGAATCTTTGATGTGGGACAGCTGCGTCGTACAGAGTCACACAAATTCATCTAGAGCTTTGAGATGTACGTCAGGGAGAAGGTCACAGGTCTCAGCTTGGAGTAGGGAGAGTCAGGAACAGGGAGTTTTGGGTGGGAAGGTAGCACAGCTCCCCACTGCAGTATAGGACCATGGCTGGCATTGCATGATTGACGATTTCCCAAAACAAATGCTGTCAGTGCTTGGATTTTGCATCAGAACAGCAGGCTGGGGCTGGTGCATGGGGTTGTGTAAGAGCAGCAACATGTGTACCAGTTACAGAGCACAGGCTTGGTGCAGAGGGCCAGGAGAAAAGATGTCAGGGATCAATCTTACACCTTACACCATGTGTGGGAGACTGTGGAGGACTGCTACAGCCCTTGGAAGGTGTGGGTTTGCTATCACTGAATAACGTTTAGGGGCTCTCTTTTGTCAGTACCTCAAGAGAAAACCTCAATTTAATTAATCCCTTTCCCTCTAGACTAGTTTAGGATTCATGCTGTTCCCATAGGATGTCAATTGATAATACAGGAGAGGTGCTGGAACATGTTAACGTCACGAAAACAGGAGTTTCTCTGCTGTTACACTTTTGGTCTCAACACTGCCGGATGCCCAGCATTTCAAAGCCCTGTATTGTGTCAGTTCTGGATGCCAGTTTTGTGCAATGCTGTTCGCTCCTGAGTTCAGTGCAAATCACCTTCGGGACCTTTTATTGTTCAGCTGAGCCTTCTAAGGTCTCATGTGGTACCTGCTCTTCAAATGGAGAAGGCACTTTCTTACCTTTGAGGACCTGGGTCTAAGCACCTTCATGGACTTGCCTGACAGGTAGTAAAAAAAGGGAATATTTCAAGCGCTACTTGACCTCTTTCCCATGATAAGTGCATGGACATCACCCTCACCTTTCTTCTTTACTTGACCACTCCAGTTACAGCTGACCACAGTTCATTCCCCAGGAGACTCAGGACAGGATTGGAAACCCAAGTCGTGGTTTCTCCAGCCATCTGGGATAGGAAGGAGTCACATCAGTTGCTTTTGGCTGCCCCGTGTGCGACTTGGCTGTGGCCACATTTCCGTGGCTTGTTCTCACCCGCCTGTCTTAGATCTGACACCTTTTTTTTTGCCTCTTACCAGCCCACCTGACTTTGTTTTTGGCTTGTGGGATCCTTGCCCTGTTTGTACATGCAATGTAGATGCTGTGGCTTCCCACTCTCGTCTTGTACTTGCACTGAATCATGCCTTGGCTTCTCCGGTTTCTCATCTTGGCTTTTCTCAACTATCATACTTGGCGGCTGTCTCCTAAAAATCAGGTCCAACAGCCTGAGTCCCTCACTCAGCCTCGGCATTGGTCAGATAGAACAAACCCAGAAGTAGTTTATTTTCCCCAAATGAAGATGAGGTGAATTTGATAAGGAATTTTGGATGACCTGCCCTCACATAGGTGATCACAGGAGGCCTGAAGTCATTGCATGGCTGTGGTCCTGTGCAACCAAACCCCAGGAAGTGCAAGACTCATCCAAACAATGACACATAGGAGAGGAGACGGAAAGAGACAGAAATACTTTTGCTGCAGTGACCTCAGGCTCAGGTCAATACTTCCTCAAAATCAGTGG
The DNA here is from genome assembly GCF_963210335.1 of Falco punctatus. Classification (NCBI taxonomy): domain Eukaryota; kingdom Metazoa; phylum Chordata; class Aves; order Falconiformes; family Falconidae; genus Falco; species Falco punctatus. Next base: position 53,062,192 of record NC_137583.1, on the reverse strand, counting down.
AAAAAAAAGTTATAAACTTAAAGATGGCTGAATTTCTTCTAATTCCTGAAGTTGAAATGGGGTGGTGAAAAGGACTCTTGACCTTATGCAATAAGTCTGAGACTTATAAAGGGGTTCCAATGTCTTAATCCCTCATTATTTGGACTAACTCTGGCCTCATTACAATTTAGACACATCATTGTTGTCACGTTCCTTCACCTATAACCCTTCAACCAGCAGTGGTGCCTGGGTCCCAGAGCAAGCTGTGCGCGCTTTTAAAGCTAGGGACACATCACACAATGGGATCACGTCTGTAACTCTGAGATCCTTCCCTCCCTGTGCCTTAGGGCCACAAAGACATCAGTGACCTGAGCCCAGGTAGGAGCCACGTTTCATACCTGGCCTAAGATGTAGCCTGATAATTCCAGTTCCACAACAAAAGACTGGCAGCTTTGTTTTACTCTCAGCTTAGTCTATCCTGATCGTAATTTTCTAGGTTTATTATGACAACATCAGTATTAAAGCCCTTACTGAAGTCACATATATATAATCTACTACTTCTTTGAGTCTGTCCTGGAGGGCATTGGGTTGGTTTGTTGTCTTGGGATGATTTAGCATTCTTGATATGTCCATTCACTATTCATTATGATCCTGACATTATCTGCCTTTTGTAAGTAGTTTATAAATACATAGATTATATAGGTGTTTTTATATATACATATGTACGCACACAAACATAATTATAGCTATGCAGGGGTAGATACGGATATCTGGTAATGAGAATTTAACAACAGAGTCTATTTCATCAAACTAATAATCAAATGTTTAGAAAATTAGGCCTTTTCTCTCTCTGCTGTAATTTAAGACTAAAAGCAAAATGGAAATCTCTGCAGAACACAGCTTATTCTTTAGACTTGCATTTCTAGGGATGACTTCTTTTTATGCAGCATTGTTCTTTCCAGCATCCTGCATACCACCAAGGGGTGTTTATTTTATTCTAATTTAGCAGTGAGAATTTCCATATCCCTATAAATAACTAAAAGTAAATCTTTCTATAGCAACATTAATATACAAATACGTAAATTCTGGAGTCTTAAACAAGATATTCAAGCCTAGCAGGGGAGAAGCTAAGAAAAAAGATTTGGTTGTCAACCACAGCCAGAAATACAGCCTCTGTCCTGTCCACATAGTGTGCAAAATAAACCTGTTCCTGTATGAAAGACCTACACATAGAATTTATTTTTGAACTGGGAAATATTCAGTGCCATACTAAAATATATTTTACCATAGTCTGGTAGCTACTTGTCTCAAACAGTAACTGATTAAAGCCCCAGTACCTGAACTGATGGTTTTCCTTTTCCTTTGGGAAAAACATCCTTTAAAAAGAAAAGTAGTTTTTCAATCATCTCTCCCATATCCTCAAAATTAAGAGAAAAAAAATGTTCCCCCCCTCAAAAATAGTAAGTGCATGTTTCAAAAGAAATATGAAAAAAATAAACCTAACAATGAATAAATAAAAAACTTTGTAAAGCTTTGATCTTTAAAAAGCTAGTGAAATATGACACTGTCCTTATTTATGGAGAAAGAGATGATGTAATAGGTTGATAAAGTAGGTTTGCCAATCTTCACAGTATTTGATATTTTTCCTGCAGATCCAGCTTCAAGAAGTTAGTCGCTACACATGAAAATCATGTCTTGAAAAGAAAACAACAAAACAGCTTGTAACTTTTTTTAGCTTTCATGCTGTTAAAACAAAGCCTGAGGAAGCCACACCTAAAAGAAAGAAAAGTCTCTCCTAGTTTTAAATATCTACTAGTCAACTTAGTTCTGTGAGTCCCTCTGTGTTCAGTGAGAGGAGGAAGGGAGGCTAGGCCTCCTTAAATTAGATGGGATGGATCACCTTCTGCATTCTGCAGTTTCTCTCCTTTGACTCTAAAAGAAGAATATGTGTTCAGGCAAGATATCTGAGGCTGATTTATGGAAAAAAGAACCATCTCACTAGATATAAAATCTGGTTCTGCTGTCTATGTTGGAAGTGGTCAGCCCTGGGGTAAGAAGCTGCTTGGGATCACACATTTAGAAAGGACTTTTGCTCCCTCCTGCCCTGCTGCCACAGTGCACCATATTATTTTATTTTTCTTAGATCACATGATGTTTGAGAATGCAACATTAGGAGGCAAAATTACAGTCTCCTTCAGCATCCCCACTCTTACCACAGGAAATTAAAAGAAAAACCAACAAAAACAACAACAAAGTCAGTGTCCTCACCAGATGGGTGTTCCACTTGGCTAGAATCCAAAATTATGTTGATGGAGTTGTAGAATCATTTAGGTTGGAAAAGACCCCCAAGATCATCAAGTTCAACTGTAAACCTCACATTGCCAGGTCCACCACTAAAGCACATTCCTGAGTGCCACATCTTTTAATACCTCCAAGAATGGTGACTCAACCACTTTCCTGGGCAGCCCCCAAATTTCCTCTTTTTCACAGGAAAAAAAGAAAAAAGAAAAAAAAAAAGAAAAGAAAATGAAAGAGACTCCTTTTCTTCTCCAAGTCTGAAAAAAAAAAACGCTGCTCCAACTCAGCTGCCAGATGTCTGGTCTTCCTTAAACATTTTGATTTTGATTTAGGCCCTGTGTAATTTGAGACTCAGTGAGATAAAGGTGTAATGAGAAAAAAATGTTAATTGCTTAGGATTATGACTGGAAAACTGGGCCACAAAATATTTAATGGCAAAGAGTTTCCCTGCTGAGCTTCTCATTTGATAGAAGGAAAGGGATTTTTTTTGCAAATTAGGGCATTTGGAGTGAAATATCCTCATCCTTTTTCCTTTAGCTTGGTGCCATATGCTTAACATTTTACTGACAAAGCCTTTCTTATATCCCACTAAACAGCAACCTTGTTAGCAGAGGCAATGATGAGGATTGTCCATCTCTAGGCATGAATAATAATCTTCCATGTTAGTTACCTGCTGGAGAGGAATTTCTGAAAGACCTCTTCCGAAAGAAGAGACAGATTTCGGGTGTTGCCTGATGGATCTCACCTTGCCAAGCACCACTGCCCCCACTCTGCTCAGCCACTCGTACTCTCAACAGTGCCACAATTTCAGTGAAACGTACCCTTTGAGCCATCGGACATCACCACAATTACAACATTGGAAATGGTAGATAGGGTCTGTTACCTTAGGCATATTATCTAAGATATATATCATAACTATTATCTATTATTTCAGTGCTCTGCTAACATAGTTATTTAACTATAAGGATTTATACTAATATTTTCATGCATTGTGCCTGTAAACACACTGACTGAGAAGAGTGCTTGTTCAGTACCACTTGCCACTACATGATGTAATCATTTTCAATGAGTTATTTAACCAAAACTTGAGTTCTTCCTCCTGCTTTTATATCTTCAGCACTGCCCTGGTCCCTCAGAGGATTAATCAATTTAAGTGCTTTTATTTGTTCACACCGGTTTAAACACAGAGTGATTTTACCTTTACACAATTTATTATATATATGTTAATGAAGGCAAGAGTAAAAGTAAATTGGATTGCCAATGTCATCATTAAAATAGTATCTCAGACATTTACATCAGCACTAAAAAAAAAAAAATCAAGGATCAATTTCATCTCACCTCCCTACCCATCTTAAGCTAAAATATAGCCTGTCTAGACCCTGGAGTACTTTATAGGCTTTGGAGACACAGACAATATAGAAAATGGAATTGAAGATGCCACTCACTTTATTCTAAGATCAGTGAATGAAACAGGCAGGACAGTTTGCTCTTACAAAGTGGGCATTTCCCTCCAGTGGTGACAAAAGGGACCTGAAGTGATTTGCTTAGTTAACACTGCAGGCAGCTGGGGTGACATACCTTCATACAGTGAGATAAATTTGTAGCTCTAAGCTTCAGTGAGATGGTTCCCCTTTCCAATGTGTATCTAAGGCAGTTGTATAGGCTTCCTTCTAGATGGTGGGCTGTCTTCTTAGTCCTCTCCAAGTATGGTTGCATCTCTGGAAACACATCACTCCACTCACTGTGGTGGGAGCTGGCCATGGGTGACCACCTTAGCTGATGTTTAAAGTTAGTTCAATACAATCTAGGGCCAAGGCCACAAAGGTGAATTAGTGGCAGAACCAAAGGTAAAGCCCATCTGAAGTCCAGCCTGTTATCAGATATCCAACCTGTCTCTTCCCACCTATATTGTCTTCTCACTTTTTTTGGTACCTCACCAATGTAGTATCCCTTGTAAGAAATCCCTACTGCCTTCGAGGGATACTGTGATTGTGCGGTGTATTTATATAATTCTTGACTCTCTATTGCCTGCAAGCAGTAGAAGAATGGGACATCTGAAGAATGCAGCCTGGAGACACAGTAGTCATAGACACCTTGTGTTGGATGTAGGACAGAAATCAACCACGCTCATTAGTACTTAAATTGGCAAATTGCTACCAAGGTAACGGCTCTCTTCACAATATTGTTGTCTTGACTAAACAACTTACCCAAAGCTCAGTTGAAATAATATGTTTTTTCACCTGCAGGAGTGAAACATTCAAGACGACATTCCAAGACGGATCTGGTTAAGGTCATAAAAATTTTGTGGTAACCTATATATTATTTTTATGCATATGCTTAACACGATGTATTTTATGAATGTGCTAAAGTGCAATAAATCACCTAAAACATAGTGTAAAACACTTCAGACTCTTACCAGAGTATCAGATGCTCACATATATTCCATACATCTATAGACACATACAGATGCACAAGCACAGAGACCTGCCACCTCCTGAGTACAGTTGACAGATGGGAGTACTGCTTGCTTGTCTTCTGTGTGGGAGGTCATGAGAGTAGTCACTGTGTCTGTGATGGATTAGCAGCCAAAACGAAGACAGATAGCGTGGAGGAACGGCACAGCTCCAGCATTTACTGCATGTCTCAACAACTGGAGTAAAGGACTGAATTTCATAGGAATTATATTGCAGGAGTGAGGAATTCTGTCTCTTCCAGTGGATAAAGACAAATACACTGAAATATGTGCTTCTGCAGAAGACCAACATGAGAAGTCTTAAGGAAAATTGAAACCTTCAGCTGACCCAACTTGGGGCCAGGATACAGAGTGGATGACCCTCAGATTAACCTGCTGTCCCCACTTACTTCGATTGTATGGTTCTGAGACTTGAGCACCATTACATACTGTGTGCGGGCATCATCTGTTCAGGTATGCTTTTTGACTATAGTAAGTGTTGCATAAGTTTAGAGGTTTATGTCATGCTGGAAAAACATCCAAAAAGCTATGCAAGCTTATGGGACTGGAAATATCTGGAGATGAAGGCGCTCCAGAAGTTTTCATAGCCTGGAAAACGTTCACCCTCTGCAAGCTACATTGGAAAAAATGGCATAAAACAAATTCCCCTTTTTCATTCAGGATATCAAATTAAATGGGGCCATAATGATACTTTCTGACTTTAATATTTATAAAATGTTAGAAATAAGTTAGAAAGAGAGGCTTGTTATAGAAGGTTGGTCAATTGTTCTGCAGATTTGGTATTATGCTCCAGTGGTCACCAGTGAAGGACACTTACAGGTGATATAAACATTAGTGTAAAATATCTTGCCAAATGACATTGAAATAGAAAAATGTTTAATTTATCTAGTGCATACTTGAAGTCTTTTTATACTGCTGAGGCATATCCATAGCAATTTCTTGTTGAATCTCAGAAATCTGGGACAGTATCTAGCCTTTTTGCACTTTACATCTAAATCAAAGCACAATCCTTGTGCTCAGCACAGCCTTCTCAGAAAGTCATCCATCATTTCCTAGCACATGAGGACAGTGTGCAAAGATTGTCTTAAAGCCCTATATGTGTAAGAACCAGGTAGATTTCAAAAAATGATGCTCTTAGCAAGAAGGGAAAAGGAATTGAGCATTTCTTTTAAAATTTCTACAGCACCGCCTGTGGAGTGACTCTGGGCTTCACAGCAAGGACAACATCAACACAACAGTAACTGGCATCAGGGACCTGTTCCTGACAGAGCTACTGGTAATTACAGTTGTCCAGGAACTCACAACTCTATACCACTGAGAGGAAAGCAAGGGGAGCAGGCAAGAAGAAAACACCACCTCTTACTGGCAGAGTCCAAAAGTCTAAACATTACCCAAGCTTGATTATTCCAGAATAAGACCTGCTCACCAAGAGCTAGAGCTCCCTTTGAGTTCTAGAGATCTAGAAATCTCAGTGGTACACCTGGGTGCCACTGAAGACCAGCAAAGGTAGCAGTTCACAGAGCTTCCCAAGTGGCTCTGTTGCGTCCCCACATGCCCTGCTTCAGAGTTTGCTCCAGTAGGCTGTAGGCACCGTGTGCCCTGAAACGGCAAGCCAGCTCCAAGGGAAGCAGCAGATGGGTGAGGGGGCAGGAGATCTGGAAGCTGGAAACATCCTGACAAGTTTTGTATCATGCCAACGTTCCACCAAAACCAACACATTTCCACTGAACACTTCACTCTCACCCAATACATGTTTTCCAGTGGAAAAATGCTCCACAGGCAAACTCGTGACCGTATATTATAAAGGATCAATTCAGACACTGGTCAAAGTAATTTGGGTTCTTTGAAAGTAGGACTTCCATAGGGACCAGCTAAGTTTTTTAAATGTTTAAAAAAAAAATGTTTATTTTTGCTAGAGGAAACTCCCATTGACTTTGGCTGACCTCAGGTTTCAGCCCTCAGGACACTGTCAGAGAAAGCTCTGAATGACAGTTATACATGTGCTGGAAGGATAGCTCCAGAGAAAAGGGCACATAATTAAGGACTGGGAGGTCGTTTTTGCTGGGGATAGGACTGAGAGGAAAAGGAGAAGCAGGTTAGAGAGTGGCATAAAAAGGTCTGAAGAGCAAACCCTGCTCCTCTCCTTTGGGTGAAATCAGTGCCTAGGCCAGTTCCCTAGGATACTGTGTCCCTACAGTGTGCTCACTCATGGACCGATTTAGCAATAGCCTCAAGTTTTCAATTCCAGCAAAACAAAAAATCTCATAGATTCCCAAGCACACAAGGGCCAGCAGAGGGTACGGAACCGGCAGGAGTGTGTAATATAAGAGAGTGTTTGTTGGTAGCCTGCTTGTCAGTTTAGAAAGCCACTTGTCTGAGCACAATAGGGAGGAGTGATTCACGGTGCATTACGGCTATCACCAACCTGGTGGGGGGGATCACCACGCCAGTTTAGAGTCCCTTTCTCCCTGCCAGAAAAACATACGTTTGCAGGCTTTTAAAACACGGGGGGGGGGGGAGGGGGGGAGGGAAGAAAAAAAAAAGAAAAAAAAAGAAAGAAAAAAAGAAAAATACAGTACAAGGCATCAGTGCCAGGAGCTGATGCTTAGGGCTGGGCTCAGGATGCAGCTTGCAGGCAGTGTGCATGTGTGCACAGACAATGACTCAAGGAGGCAGGAGGCTGCGACAGACAGCGGCAGGATGTTGTGTTGGTGAAGAAGGGGAGGAAAGCTTGTTCTCTCCCTTCTTTTGCTTGTCTGCCCTTCTCACCAGCCTCTCAGCACGTCAGTCCCAAATTTCAATGAGAAAGAAACTCCTGGCAGGTGCTGGTAGGAAATTGTTGACCTTAAGAAGTTGCTGACAGCCTTTAGTGTGTTTCCAGGTTACCCATAATGGTGTGGGGCTTGATGTGGAGGATTTGCCTTCTGCTAAGACAGCAAGATGTATAAGCATATATTTTTGGTCTGATTCATACTGTATCATTGCTTGAGAGATCCCTGACTGAGACAAGAAACACGAGAAGCTAGTTTTGTGTGCCTCATTTGACTGATCATGAAGTCCTGTGGCCTTTAAAAAACTTCTAGAACTCCTTTTTGGGCTGGACTAACTGGTGTCAGACTTCTCCCATCCTGAATGCTGCTGCACAAGCCCATGAGTATTGCCCTTCTGTCAGGAAAACAAACAAACAGAAAAAGAAGTGTCACTAAGGAAATTTTTCTGCATTTATCCAAGCATTTTTCACCTTTAGACTGTTCCATCCATTTCAGTCAGAATTTTTTTTCTGGAGCAAGAACCACTGACAGAAAAATAAAGGGTGGGATTCATCTTGCCTGCGTTGACATATCTCACTGTTGCTTTGCCTGTAAGCCGGTCATCCAACCCCCTCAGTAGTCCATGGAGAGCAAGATGCCTCCAGGGAAAGATTAATTTCAAGTGCCTGAAAATAGGGTGGAACTTCTGGAGGTGCCTGTTTCTCCTTGTTGACTCTAGAGGGAGCTTAGGAGACTGACTTGGTTTCAGACAACCGACTACCAAAAAATAAACTTCTACATTTGTTCAGCTAAACCACGTTCTGTGCTCTATTGACTAGGATGCGGAGGGGCTCGATTCAATTGCCTGTACAAGGCACCTGGTGATATTTTGGATGCCCTAAGTCAATTACTTCACATCCAGCTGGCACATTAGAAAGGTTTGGAAGTAGATCCTATGATACATGTAATAGACTGCGTTGCTTCAAAAAATAGAAAAGCGCAGGCACACTTTAAGCTCCTCATCAATTTTTGCTGTTGCCTGGCCTCACTGTCTCTTGATCATAGATATTGCAGCAGTTATGAAGCTTAAGAGACCTGTAACAGATCTAAACCTGATAGGTGTAGGTCTCCCAGCTTTCCCAGGTGAGGAGTATCAACACCATTTCTCTAGCTCAGGAGGGAGGTGTGCAAAGAACTACAGACATTTCTACAGAAGGTTTGAAAAGTGTTTTTCTTTAGAACTGGTAGAAAACCCCATTTTTTTAATGCAATGAACAATGGCACTTCTGTTCCAGGTGATCCACTTATTAGGCTGTTCTGGAGCCTGCTGTGTTTGTTTCTGAACAAAATCTTACTTAGATTGCTAAAGTTATTTCACCTCTTCATAGAAGTACAGCCATAGTATCACAAAGGCTGTTTTTACTGATATAAATTTGGATTTTGATCACTTTATCTAGACCACTAAAGACAGAGCATTACAAATTTGAACGGTAGTGAAATCCTCAAAGTCTCCGTACAAATGTGGTCTGCATGAGAAATTGCCATCCATCAGCTAAACTTAAATAGATATTTAGCTGGTCTGTTTGAAGCCACCTATAACTGTCAGTTGAAATATGTTTTTTAAACATCAGTTGCAGCTGATTGTGTGTCTATGGGATGTGTACCCTTACACCTGGAGCATATGACATAACCTTCTGCAGCAGCAGACAGGGACCATCTTGCACACACACTGCAATTGTCTAACATCCCACAGGGTTGACATGCCTGGCCCAGGAGAAGACTAGGCATGCCATTTGATGTCATTTGATGTCATTTGGTGGCCAGTGACCCAGAACTGGCCTGCAGGGCTTAGCTGCCCTCAGACAAAGTTAAACTGAAGTTGTAGCTGCAGTTAATTCAATGGAGAAAAGACTAACAAAAATAAAGAACTAAATCATGTGAAATGGTCTATATTTAAATTCCTTAAAAGACTGTCATAAAGGATTTTTGATAGCTCAGTTAAAGTGTCTTTGAAGGACTTTTTTTTTTTTTTTTTTAACGGAAAAGGGAAAAAAATCCCAACTTCTGTGGATTGTCACTTACAATTCTGGGATACCTTGCCTACTGTTGTAAATACTTCAAGAAGAAATTAGAGTATTTTCTTTGTTTTTTTCCTCATAGGGTCAATTATTAAAACTAGATTAAAATACTGATTTACTACAGCAGCGGGAGGGACAAGGCTTCAGTGTTTTTTATGTAATTCTGACCAAAGCTCCCTTTTTGCCTCTGCTGCCAAGAGTTGGAATAGTCACTTCCCATGGCTGTCTGAGTTTGACATGTCTGCCAAAAGCACAGAGGTTCCCAAACTACTACTGTCTTCAAGTGATCCATGAAAAAGCAGGTTCAAAACATTTTGAGTAGGCTTACAAAAAAATCAAAACACTCAGAATTAGGAATTGCTTGGGAAAATTGAGTGACTTGCTTGAACAAAACAATTCCCCAGATCTAGACTTGTAGACATCAAAACATCGGACTGGCCTCATATTTTAAATTTCCAAATAATTAAAGTCCCCAAATAATTAAAGTCCCCTAGCTTTCATTTTTTGTGTTTGGTTTCTGCTATGTCTTTCTCCTCTCACTTAAAATGCCCTGAAGTGTTTCACATATGAGAAGTGTCTCGAGCTAGTGCCTCAGAATATGTCTTTAAGCACATATTTTAGGTTATGCAGACCTCCAGACAACGTTGAAGTGGTAATAACCTTTCACCACTTCTCTCTATTTCCCATTAGAAGTGGGGATATCGCCGGCATGCTAGAACTTGTGCTGCTTACTCTATGAGCCAGCCAGATGTGAACTGGTTCTGATCTGAAAGTCATGTTGTAACTACACTTAGCTTGGTGCTGAACCTGAATTATTTCATCTTGCTCAGATGGACCATTTGTCGAGTCATATATTACTGCTAGAAGCATTGTATCTGAAGTCATTAGAGAGAAGGAGAGAAGAAAGGGAGAGGAGAGGAGAGGAGAGGAGAGGAGAGGAGAGGAGAGGAGAGGAGAGGAGAGGAGAGGAGAGGAGAGGAGAGGAGAGGAGAGGAGAGGAGAGGAGAGGAGAGGAGAGGAGAGGAGAGGAGAGGAGAGGAGAGGAGAGGAGAGGAGAGGAGAGGAGGGTGTGGTGTAAGGGGGGGGGGGATAAAACCAAAAAGTAAATCATGTTTGACAGTATTATTTTTTTTCTGGTATATTAGTCTTTTTTTTTTTTTTTTTAAATTTCCTTCAAATTTTGAAAATAAGGGAAAAACATTTTTTCCTTTAGCTGGCCTATGAAAATCTGATGCCAATGCAGTAAATGTTTTGCAGGGTGATTAATCTGAACCATCTCACTTTTCCATTTCCATTGGTTTCCTGTGTATTGCCAAGTGAAGTGGGAAAGGGAAGGATCCCTCCAGCTGGAAGAGCACAGCAGGCCCTGTCCAAGGTTCTAGCCCAGCTTACCACCAGCAGCATTCCCCGATACCCTCGCCCCGCACCCAAAATTTATACCAGAGCCATCTCAGAAGTGGCTTCAGTCCACAAAGCAGTTTCAAGTCACACAACTGAAATGTAGTCAGACACCTCTTTCTGGGATTCAGAATCAGCATTTATTTGTTGTGGGTATAGCGCCGTAAGAAATGGCAGTGCCTTTCTCCGGTGAGCTGGCTAAGGATGGGCAAAGGAGGAGGAACTCAAAGTAGGGCATATTTGGTCCTCCAGTTTCTACCTTATCACCACTATGGTTTTTTTGGATAGTAAGAAATCCAAAATAAGGAAAGATCCAGACCAAGGTAACAGCAGAAGTCTTGCCAAAGGACTAACTAGACAAATCTTAAATCAGTATGTGCAAACAAGAAGAAGCAAGTTGCATTTCCTTGCCAATGGAGACAAGCTTGCACAGAACTGGAAATGGAAGAGAATGTTCAGATGGGATTTAATGATTAGCACTGAAGTCTGCCATAGCTGTCTGTCATGAGCTTAATTTTGGGCCTAGGACACCAAAGTCCTTTCAGAGACTGGATTTTCAGCAGGGCACGCTGCTATGGGAGTAGCCCTCTCCTGGTCTGGGAGAGGGCCCTGATTTTTCTTCCTCTGCTGCCCACAGCTGTTTCATACCAGCAGATCCTTGGTCCACCCAAGCCACCATGAAGGTCCAGACACGCCTCCTCCTCTCTGCTGAGGTCCCTGCCCCTAACTCTAGCTATTGTTTCCTCAGACTTGCCATCCAACGTGTTCTGGTGTGGCCTCCCTAGCCTATCACAGGTAAAACCAGCCATTTCACTAAACCTCTGATGCTTAACCTAGCTGAGATAATTTTGGCTGAAGTGAGTTAGAGTGATCACATGTGCAGACTGGCTGGCAAACCTGAAGGATCAGTAATGTCCAGTGGGGTGGGACTGATTGTCACCTCAGGTGGTCACACTGCTCTTGGAAGAGTGGATGTGTCCTGAAACACCATCTGACAAGAACTGGTGTTAAATTCCCTCTGTACTGTAGCTCACAGAGTCCTTGTACTCTTCTGGACAGAAAAGTCCCACATCTGGACCCTAGAAGCTGAAACAGAGATTGCTACCACCCCTTCCCCACCTCCCTGCTTCCTTGGATGAACTGAGCTAAGGAACTGCAGATCACTAGGACATCTACACTCTACATGCATGTGAGATAATGAGCAAATATATTCTGGGCAGGAATTCCCTTTGGATTACCACACTCTGGCTGTGGAGTCTGTCATGCCACAGGTTCCTTCTTCCTCTGGTACCAGGCACACTCAACAAGAAATGACCGCTCTCAAGTCTCATCACTGACCTTGCCTTGATCAAGATATTGCGCTGGATACTCTCCTGAGGTCCCTTCCAACTTGGATTATCTTATAGTCTTATAGTGTGGCTGGGGTGGAGTTTCACTGAAGCAGACAGGAAGGCCATTGGGCTACTTCACGCAGGCAGATACAATCTACCTGCAGGGAAAGGGGGAAGTGCAAGGGAATGGAGGCAGGTCTGAGGTTTTTGCTCTGTGTTTCAGAGTGGTGTCTTTGGAGTTGTCTGCATCTATGGGAGATCTACAGGGAAGAGCTGTTTGTTCTGAAGAGGGAAAAGTTCATTTGTGGCTTCGCTGAGGTTTTCTACCAATGTTTTGTAGTTTCCAATAGTCCTGAGTACATCCACACACCACCACAAGGATGTGGGAAAGATTATGTGTTGCTAACTAGGCCTTGTGTTCAGCGGAGTATCTGTTGTGTAATTAACATGTGCTTCAGGAGAACGGCCCATTTATATAAGACTAAAGATTGCCAAGGTTTCTAGGTCATTTCATTCCCCGGCTCCTTTAAAAGCTCAGCTTTTACATATAATGTGCACAGCCTGTTTCCAATACTTCCCCTGCATTGTGTTGGTCTTTCTGGGCAATTTATGAGGAAAGGAAACAAAAAATTATTACTACTGGGAGTGCCAGGTGTTGCTCAGAATAACAGATTTCATTGGTGGCAACAACCACAACCAACTTTTCTTTCCATAGCCTGGGGAGAGACAAACTTGGCACAGCCTATAGGCAACTTAACCATGATAATTTTGCTGCTTGAAATAACACCTAGCTTTGTATGTGCCTCAAGCCAGCCCAGCTAGAATTTAATCTGTGTTTCTTTATAACTGAGTCACGCCATGCTGTTGATCTGACCATTCATTAACAAAGGATATTTCATGTAAGGCTAAAGCAATCCAAGTCTGTTGTGGGCTGGTATAGTGAGAGCTGAGATGTTTGCTGTAATGAAAGCTTTAGTGGTTTGTAGCTAGTTTTCAAGCATATAGGTTTCTTGCCCAACTATGTGACCTGAATATGCTTATTAAGCAATTCATTTGTGTGACCACATCTATGCTAATGAATTAAACAATGTCTACAGTACCAGAATGTAATTTTCTCTATTGCTAACTTCCCGGAACAGTCTACTGCAGGAATGCCATTTAGCAGCTTCCCAATTCATGGCATGATTTGAGAGTTTCAGTATTACCGGGACTGTACCTAGTAGGTAATCTGTGGATGTTCATTCTGGTTTGGAGGCAAGATTTGGTTTGCCTAAATGAAGGCCACTCTGTGACAGCCAGGCTCAATAGCGAAGGGCCTCATACATTAATATTAGAGTGTAGACAAAGCCCATATATCTTTATAGAACTTACTCAGTGAGAACATAATTTTAGTTGGAGGTTATTAGAAAGGCATGATAGAGCTAATGAGACAAGAAAGGTTGACTTGACTCACACACCTCTGTGTGTACCTGCACCTTTGTGTGTACCTACAAGACAAGGACAGAGTAGATGATTGCATTTCATATGTGTCTCACATCAATTAAGGTGAGACGATCAGAGCTTTTCCTGGGATCAAACACTTGATGGAAGCAGAGCAGAAGAGGGATCAGAAATGAGGCATGTGAAATAACACCTGCAGAAACCTCCTTCATGGTACACTGCTCACTACGTGCTGTGGGTTTGAACATACCTCTTGTGCTTACTGGGATGGAGTCCTCCTCTTCCCTATTCATTTGCACATCTATCCTTAGCCTTTTATTTCCTAAGGTTTCTTTTCTTCTGCTGCACTTTGTCTGCTCCTGAGACTACGGTGGGGCTGCAGGCTGTCCTTAAGTTGTCCCTTCTTTCCCCTGCTCAGCAGCAAGCACCTGAATTAAATACTCTGGTTGGTATTGGCTGTGTTCATTTCCTCTCCTAGGATGTGGAGCAATCGATTACCTCATCACTGAGCAGAAACAGCCTTGTTGCTGGATTTACACAAGCAAACCTTTCATAGTGCCTGGAGGTATTAATGTTCAGGGGAAAGGGCCAAAGCTTTCTTAGATTTTCCCCTTCTATTCCATGTCCTCGGGGGTATTCTGATATACAGGCAATGGAAAGAGTGAAGCCTCCAGAAACATTTGAACCTCCCTGCTCCAAAGCCATCTTCCCCAAATCATTTCCCTGTTGCTGCAGTGTGTGAGAAAGCAAACATCCATTTTACAGTGGTGTTTCAGATTCAGGCTAATTAGAGGCTTGAGGAAATGAGTAGAAATCTCTGGAAGACAAAAGTAATTTAAGTCTCAAAGGTTCACAGTGACAGTCTCTAGTAAATGGCTGTAGGTTGTCACTACTGTTGTTCTTTAGCTAAGCTAAGCATCCACCTTTGTTTTCTTCATATTTAACTTTAATTTTCATGTAGTATAAATTGTGTTGGTCTGGATTAAAAACAGAAAGAAATCAAACCCTGTATTTCATGTATATTGGGAAAGCATGTTCTTCTCCAGAGGCATGATTCAGCTCTGCCTTTTTGTTTGCATATTTGTGTCAGAGCAAAATCAGTGTGTGATGCTGCTAAGTAGTGCATAGATGACTAGAAAAATTGCACTCACAAGATCCCTGGCAGCAATGTCTCTAGGGGCCAGGCATTACCAAGTATTTCTTAAAACCTCCACAACCCTGAACCTCCCAAGAGCCAGAACCAACAAAATTTCTTACTGTAATAACAGCTCTAACAATTAAACTTATTACCTACCAGGAATCTGTATGTTATCACCTCCAAAGAAGAGTAACCTTACGGCTCATAGGCTGCATGGAAAGTCAAATGTTGTCAGAGTTGTTTTCTGAACAAGTTTTCCATGAAGAACTGTCAACAGGTGAAACTGTTCTTCAGTCCCCCAGCAGAAGGACAGTTTGAAAACCATGCAGTATTTGATGTCTCTGATTCCAGCATAATGTCCAGACTCTTTCTGTACATCATGCTTTTCTTGCTCTGCTACCTAGTACAAGTACCAAAGTGGGACCTAGCAGTCTGGCTGCTAATTAATTGCTGTAATTATCTTATTAATTATACATATATAGTGTGTATATATATATACACATAGTGTATATATATATATACATATATAATTATACAGACTACAAAAGTCTGTAAAGATTTATCAGTAAATTAGGTATCCACTTTCTCTTTTCTCCAGCCTCTGGGTAACCTGGTTAATGAATTACCTCCCTTAGGATGCAGCACTGCTGAAACACGCAGCTTTTGCAGAAGCTTCTAACTACTTAGTTATAATTAGGACCATCAAGGAACAAACGCATAAATGAACTACAGCTCTTCCCTTCCTCATGTTATCACACATCTTGAACACACCTTAAACTCTCTTCTGAGAGACACTCTCTTAAGAAGCACAGGTTACTTAATCTTCTCACCACACGATTTATTTGAAGCATAAGATCTGAGTCTCACTCTTTCCAACCATATGGAGAACGTCTCTTTAATAATTTATTTTTTCCTAAGCTTGTTCAAAGTCAAGTTCTTCATGCGCTCAGAGACGATAGCCAGGTGAGCTATCCCTTAATTATTTTTTCTTCTAGCATCCTCAAGAATTCAGGCTTGCAAAGCCTGCTTGTGCAGGGATGTTCCACAAAAGCTAACACTTACTAAGGCTTGATGATCCCCTCCCCTAAGTCCTGTGTATGGGTTGGTTGGTTTTTCTCTATTACCTCACGTAAATGCGAGTGCAATATTAAGCACAATAAATATGAACACAGCAAAAATGGCAGGTGATATTTATAACCTCTGTGAAGTTCCCAGTTTACAAAAAGAAAGAAAAAAAGATTTCTTGATACGCTTATGAATTCCCATAGCCTACACAACCTGCTAACCCAAATCTTTGTGAGACCATTTCACATTTTGCTTAATAACATCACTAGATACAAGGAAAAAATTAATTGGCTTCTACAGTTTTACTCATTTACTAGTTTGTACATCATGACAGGAAGTTCATTTGCTGAGCTGTGGAGATCTGGTAAATGAAAGACCTGCTTCTTTGCTGCCTTGGTGAAATGCTAGCGCTTTCCCAGCTTGGGATAGTATAAACAGCTTGACAGCCACCATTTCTGCTGACACTCCGGTAACTGAATAAGTGGCCTCTAGAACTAAACCCAGAAATTGCTACAAGATGAGCTCATGCTCCCCAGGTAGAATTCTAACGAACGCACATTCTCTGAGCATCAGACCTCAATAAAGAGGTATATGACATACTTACCAGCAAGATACCAGAAGGAAAAATAGTGAAAGGGAATGACGACTAACAACATTTTATTTTGCCTTGCCACATTTAGGGGACTAAACTAATGCTGTGTTGGAAGTGCACAAGTGCTTTCTGTATGTAGAGGAGATGAGGAACAGGTCTAGTGTCATAAAACAACAAGTGATTAATCGGCTCAGAGTGTTTTATGTAAGCATTAAAGTTTTAAGTGCTTCATATTTATAGGGCTTGTTATTCCTGGATATTCCTTCCAAACCTGTTGAGAGACATGAAGCAAATTTCTGGAAAGTTTCCCTAGATTTTCTTAATGTAGAGCAAACCTTGTTGTGTGTCTGCTTGGCTTCAGTATCCCAAAGATCCTGTGCTGTAGCGACACGAAAGGTGACTGGATTCCAACAACCTCTCATGTTTGTTTAAGGTTTGGGACTAACACACCCATCTGACTTGACTTGGTTTTTATTCATCTCTCCCTACGTGTTACACCCACCTCTTTGATTACACTCCCTGTATGGGCCACTATTGCTTTTAAAATTAACATTTTTAAAGATATATAGAACGTGTTTTCATTTTCCCTTTTCTCCAGTGACACTCATCAGACATTGACTGGCATGCCTGAATCTCTTGGGGCCAGAGAGTGAAGCAAGAAAACCCCAGAATGAGTAAGCGTAAGCCCACCCAAAAAGTGAGGACTGATATTTATCTCCTGCTGGTTTGAGGTGAAGTGTAAGCCAGTCCACTAAAATGTACTACAGCTTAATTTGGTGGGATAGGATTATCAAAAAGCAAAAGCAAGAACTGAGGCTGTAGCTGCAAAACGAAGGCTACAGACACAGCTATCAACCACAGAAGCAATAAAAAAGGCTGTGTTTTCCAGATGAAATGAAGCAGTCAGTGCCTGAAAAAATGAAGACCTTGATTCAATTGCCTGAACTTCAGTATCTGTAATGTGGACACACAGATCATTAAGCATGATACTTGGACCAGGACTTTAGGTCACACCTTGGAGTGTGCTGGTCTTGCATTTTTGGTGTGGCCTGGATGATCAGCTTGGTAAATTCCAAAAGAAAGACTTGTTACTAAACTTTCAAAGATTAATAAATATTTTTATTGGGGTTACTTTTGGATTTATGTTTATACATTGTGATTAAGTCTTTTGTTGTATGATTACAGGCTTCCCCTCCTTGCTCACAGGATTCCTGACTCATTCAGCCAGCAGGACTGATTTAGATATAGGGTTGGTTAATGAAAATTACTGTTAGTAAAAGTAAAACCCTAACACTTCTTGGGTCTTTTTGTCAGAAATTAAAAAATGTACAGAGTGTGAAACATGGAAAGAAAAGAGAAAATAATTCAGTTGCAGCTGTAAGGAAGCTAGATTTTGCCCATGTCTATGCCCAGAATTCTGATATGTTGATGTGTAAGTGACTTTAAACCTTTTTTCCCCAAGCTGGATTCTGGGTAAAGACCTCAGATATACTTTGCAGAAGCACCGAGAACGCCTAGCAGTTGTTGAAGTCTGGGATGTATGTTCTTGAAACAGTGTTGAACAGCGACAAAGCTTCTGAAAAATCAAGCTGCAAGAATCAGACCAGTCTCACCTATATAACAAAGACCTCAGCTAGAGAGCATAATTGTATCAGGGGATAGGCACAGACCTCCAAATCAATCCAGCTCAGGCTGTAGAGAGTCATGTATCCCTCAAGTCACCTATGGAAAGCCTAACAGATTCCTAATTTAGATAAATCCATTCAGAGTGGGTTAATTCAGGTCACGGTGCCTCAATCCAGCCTCCATACTCCATGGAAACTTGAGTCTTCTGTTTTCCTTTGCTTTAGTTCCCCACTACGTAATGTTTTATCCTCATTTGCCACAGTAAATATAAATATATCTTTAAGGCTTCTCAAACTGTTTCGATAGAGCATATGTAAAGTGAACATTTCCTACTTCAAAGCAGATTTTGAGTGGTGCCCTGTGAAAGGAGCATGGGAGAATGTGTTGCACTTGAAGAAAATAATGGATAGCTGGTTACTTAGTCCTTGTCAGTCTCAAGTTTATGAGGTTGATACTTATCCTTTTAAAGTAGCTCACGTACATGCACATCTCATAGATTCCCCAGCACATGAGTACACAGTGCCCACTAGCATCTAGTACACTATCATCTAATGTCTGCATTGTCTAATTTCTATTATTTAGGAACATACCTGTGCCCCACTCCCTTTGACTATAAATTGCAGCTGACAGCTGTGTCACAATGACAAGCCATGAGGAATTTTTTATTCAGTGATCCATATATTCCATTCTAGCTGAGCCAGAAAGGCTCAACAGTCTCAAAATTAGCACCAAAAATCACACTGTTTTAAAGTGTTTTCTCCCACCTATCAGCATATGCACCTATTTCCCTGGGAAAGTGTTTGGCTGCCTACTTCAGTTTGCAAAATATCTCTGAAGGAAGGTTTATTTTTTCTTGATGATGGCATTCTCTTGACTGTTGTTGTGCAGAAAGGGTCTCTCTTAAAAGGCACATTGTTTCCATAGAGCTGAAAGAAGATGATGGTCCTTACCCTGGAAAAAGTCCCACTAAGCAAATGATTGTATTCTTAAAATAGCCTTCAGGAGTTTGCTGTGTAACGGATTGCTCAGCATTTTAAACAGAGTCCTTTTCACAAGAAAGCAAGCTCCAGTAAATTCAGCTGCTGCCTCCTCCTTGTAAGTTTATGCTAAAGCAAACCCTCTGCTGCACACATCAGAACTCCTGGGGACTGCAGGGGTTCAGACACTGCTGTGGGAGATAAAATTCCTGAAGCCATAGTCTCTTATACAATAAAGCCTTTTTGCATTAGTTAGCTGGTACAGAAGAGCTGAGTCTTGGCTGTACTAGTACATCCAAGAAGAGCCTGCAAAGGATGGGCAGAGTGTACAGCTGGCAAAAATGGCTTTTATGCCAGTCATCCTCTACTGCTGTGTTAGCAAGGGAGATGTTAGCAGGAATGCCAGGCACCAGAGACTCGCCTGTGGCTGTATCTCAGTGAATCTCTGTTATTCCACAGAAAATGAGAGATGTTACAGCAGGCCTGGGACTCATGGGTGTGCCAGCACAATTTCAGAAACAATTAGATCCACCTTTTTTTGTCACATCATTGCTCCAGGCTTGGGGCAGAGATGCTGGAAAGCAGCCTGGCAGAAAAGGACCTGGGGGTTCAGTCGAGAGCAGCTGGACACAAGCCCCCAGCATGCCCAGGTGGCCAAGGGGGCCAGCAGCGCCCTGGCTGGTGTCAGACACGGCGTGGCCAGCAGGGCCGGGGCAGTGCCCGTCCCCCTGCGCTGGGCACTGGGGGGGCCGCCCCTCGGATGCTGGGCTCAGTTTGGGCCCCTCAGCACCAGCCAGACCCTGAGGGGCTGGAGCGTGTCCAGAGCCGGGCAGGGGGCTGGGGAAGGGGCTGGGGCACCAGCCTGGGGGGGGCTCAGGGGGGAGCTGGGGGTTCAGCCTGGAGAGAAGGGGGCTCAGGGGGGACCTTCTCGCTCCCTGCAGCTGCCTGACAGGGGGGTGCAGCGAGGGGGGGTCGGTCTCTGCTCCCAGGAACAAGTGACAGGACAAGGGGAAACGGCCTCACCTTGCCCCAGGGCAGGTTTAGATTGGGGGCTGGGGAACATCTTCCCTGAAAGGCTGGTCAGGCACTGGGACAGGCTGCCCACGGAGGTGGTGGGGTCACCGTCCATGTTGATGTTTAAAAGACATGTAGACGTGGCACTGAGGGACATGGTTTAGTGCTGGGCTTGGCAGTGCTGGGTTAATGATTGGACTCTGTGATCTTAAAGGACTTTTCCAACCTAAATGATTCTACAAATCTATGATTTTACTTGCATCTGGTGGTATATGCAGTATATATAGCTATTTGAGAGAATTAAGATCCTAAATTTTAGTATGAAAGATTCAACTCATCAGCTGGACAATCTTGGTTAAGGTATTTCAACTCCTCAGTGCCTCTGCCTTTCTCCCTGGGATGATTTGGACAGTGTTGCCCAGACTAGAAACAAGTAGAAGTGCTCTGATTCCCGTGTCAGCAGGCATGGAGTGACCCTGTCTGCCAGGCAGAGTAACTGATTTCTCAAGCACTTGAGAATTTGGAAACTCATGGCTGCATCCTTGTAAGACTCAGTCCTTTCCTCTGTACACCCAGTACTCCATGCAAGATCACCCCTGGCTGCTTACATGGTCCTGCTTTGCCACCTCTGTGCTGATGTAAAGTTATTTTCCTTCATTTAATTGTCTCAGGTTGGCAGTCACTCTTGGTGCAGGTAATCAACGCCTTATTCAAAGCCTGATGAAGTCATACTGGTTGCGAGTATGAGAGTTAATAAAACAGTGGCAAGGAACATTTCTGTGCACTGGAACACAATTGTATGTGCTCTTAGGAAAGGCTCTGGTGTGGTTTTAGCCCAACTACCGCTCTCCAAAACAATTCCTGGCCACGGTTCAGAAGGTGCCGAGAGCCAGGGACCATTTCCAGTTAGCAGTTTGTATGCAGCTGCAAGGCTTTAGAACCAGAGACTGGCATGTTGTCATGGCCATGTTGTGGTCTGCACTGGTAATTACACAAAAGCAGGTATTGGGTGGGTGGGTGGGTGGGTGTGGAGGGGGAAGAAAAAGGAATAAAAATAAAAATTAAAAAAAAAACAACAACACAAGACAAAAACCCCTCATGCTTTGCTATTATAAGGCTCCAAAATAGCTAAAATCACTTTTTATTTAGTGAGAAGGGGCTTTCCAGACTTCATTGAGTAACAGCTACAATCAGGAGCCCAGGTTGCAATAACTGTGGGTTTATCTTTTGAATTTCTGTTGCTTTTGAGGACTCCCTTTCATAGAGCTGGTCAAAAACTATTCCTGCTGAAAACATTTTCCTGACAGGAAATGTGGGTTTTATCTAAACCGACAGTCTTCCCATAGAAAATATCATTAATGATGAAATGTTTCAATTTTCCAATGGGACTTTTTTGACTTCCTAACTATTTTAGGAATTAAATACTCTTCTGGAGATGAGCTTTATCTAGGGTAGAGATTATACTGCTGTCATTCATTTTTATGGCACCCCAACAAGGCTCTGATGAGAAATTCTCCAGCACAACATAATGTGGGCAACAAGAGCAAACAGCTGATTGCATCACTCTGCAAGGAGCCCCAAGGAAACAAAAGCTTTAAAAGTGGATTACCCAAAGAGTAAGATTTAGATCTGTACTAAAATTCCAAGTTTAGAACACTTCTGCTGTACTTCTTAGGGTAGGATACTTCTCCTCCTAACCCAGGCATGTTTTATCTAACTCAGCTGAGTCTAAAGATAATAAAGACAACCTGTGTCCAAGTTAGACTTAGAGGTCTGCATTTTAAGAGTTCAAAGTTGGCAGCGATGACTCCTTGTCTTCTGTTCCTTTAAAATATCTTGAACTAAGATCACATTTTAAATTAGTCAGTCCTACTGACTAAAGCCTTGGAGCTGGTCACACAGTATCAGCAGTTTACCAGACGTAGATTTCCATGAATGCCTTGTATTGGTGCGTTTCTTTCCATGTAGCTGTGATTTACAAGATATTTTTCACCACCTCAACCAGAAAGTGAACATATTGTATGTTCCCCTGTGTTTTGTAAAGGTTAGGAGATGAGGGTAGTCTTAGCATTCAATCCAGGTGTTGCTCTATGTGTTTTTAGCTTGCAGCTTCTCCAGTTTGACCCTTGATGCAGCAATCAAGATGGTCACAGTCACAGTAGAACATTTAAAGTCTCTGTCAGCTTAATGGCTTGTTTAATTCACTCTGGTTTAAAGCATCTAATTGTAGACAGGGTTTTACAGTATCCCACCCATGTTGGCATAATCTTCCCACGGCAGTTAAATAGCTGTGCATGAAGCCAGGTTTTCTTTAAATATCATCTATAATTATTTTGTATGAGTTCTCTGTTGCCTGAAAAATCCTCTCTCATTCTTCCCTTATTTTTTTACACCCTCTCCTCTTTTCCTGACATATTGTGTGTAATGGATGCAGCCCAGACCAGAACAGGAAGCCTCTTCTGCATGTCTCCAGACAGGCTCAGCATACCCCCCATCGGATTGCATGAGGCTGGATCCCCCACATGGGTGTATTAATAATGTTATGAAGGGAAAGCTCTATACTGCTGTGACATGCAATACAAAGGAACCTTGGCAATCAGGAAGTGGAAAGGCAGTTTTGGCACCAGCCTTGGTAAAAGCATGTCACGTTGCTGTCTGTAGCTCAGCCTCATAACCCAGACGATGAAGACCTGAAATCATATCTGTACTTGTCTGGCTAGAGCTTCAGGCACACAATATATTTAAAGTGGATGATGTTAGAGGCATGGATAACAAGCAACTGCTTAGGACATGCTCCCCTCCATTTCTCTGTCCTTTGCAAAAGCTTATTGCATCTACTCTGCAGGTTTCAAAGAAGGGATATCCAGCTTACAGCAATCCAACAGAAACATAACTAAAACTTTTGAACTAGGCGCTCAGAACTTCAGAAATGCAAAGCTATCTGTATTAGCTTGCCACCCCATGACTTTCCCCTGTTCTCACACATTTCATGTTACGTAGCGACCATTAGAACAGCTTGGTGAAGCAGACTGATAGCACCATATTCTGACAAAAAGAACATTTCAAAAGTGTTTGTGAGCCTAAAGATGGGGCCCTAAGACGGTTCCACCAATGTCCATGCATATAAACCTCACTGAAAATTTTAGAGATTTACAGAATAAGGCAAGGTTATGGGAAGAACTCCCAGAATAAATATGGGAGTGTGGGAGTTATGGGAATAAAGCAAGGCAGTCCTTTTTTCAAAGTCAAAGTAACTCTGGGTTTTGTTTAAATAACACCCATTGGCAAAATTATTGAATGGACATTATGGGTTTATCTATGTGTGTTTGTCCATATGTATGCATTTATCTGCATGCCAAATATTATACCCCACCCCACCCAACAGATCTCAAACTTTACATACTGCTGTCAGTGTTCAGAATTTCTATTTGACTAACAGACATCCTTATTACCTACATTTAGTTGAGAAAAACACTAGTGAGGTAGTAAAAATGAGTGACAAGCTGCTAACCGCTCACCATGGCCTGGAAGACTGTTGGTGGTTTATAGATGACAAGTTAGTTTTCCTTAATCAAAGCTATAATTAGCCATACAAAAACTAGCTTTGAAAGCTAAAGAGTGGACTTTCTTTAACTTTGACTTTAAAAAGTTTGTTGGGAAATCATACTTCATAGCAAAATTTCTATTTGAAGAAACTTTTTTCTGTTTTTTTTTTTTTCTTTTTAATAAGCAAGCTTTATAAGAGGCAAATGTTTGTAATTAGACTAAAAAGTTCTGTTTCATTTCAGGATGTTGACTAGAAGGGAAATTTTCAAATTTCCCACCATAAATATTTGGTGAGAAGCCATTGCTTTTTCAGCTGAGAAGTCAAAGACTGGACCCTTATTCTGATGAAGCTATTTCATTTTTAGTGGGATGATCTTATATTAAGTCACCGCACTGTCAGGATCCAGCAATCATATGAGTTAGCAAATGGACAGAACCACGCAGCTGCACTACTCTGAGTTGACTTGGACCACACACTATGAACCAGTGGTCCACATGGAAATGGGTTACTGCAGTCCTCTTAGTTGCTGCTGTATGTCTCTACCTGTTCAAGGAAAATGATGTCTCAGCTCATATCTTACCTGAATGTTTGGGTAAGTCACGAATTTTTGCAAGGCAGAGCCAAGTACAGGTTTTTGTGCTATGAAGAGCACAGCAGGCATAGGCATGGAGTGAAATATTTAGAATTTATGGGCGTGGTTTACGTGATTGTCTGGCATTTGATACTTTTGAATACACCATCTCCAAATCTATGTTGTGAGAAGCGCTTCTACTCAAGTTGCTGTGAAACACAGGTGGAAGACAGCAAGGGGATAACACTGACTTCTTTTTATTTCTCTCCCAACACAGAGAGCTGTGCCTTAGAAACTAAGAAGTTCCTCTGCCCCAGGCAGCCGCACTTCTGTGAAGCTTTCCTCCACATCAGAGGCACTCCATTCACAGAGGCAGCACAGCGATGAGAACTCCCCCTGTCCAAAGGGTAGAAACAAGCAGAACTTATAACCCATCATAAATAAAGCCCTGCTCATTTTGCTGGCTTACATGTGTTTTTCATCGCAGCAGATTCATCGAATGGCACATTTCATGGTGTAGTTTCTCAGTCCAAGGGAAACCACGTTTAATGTAGTGTGTTAAATAAAATGTTCGTCTGGCTCGGACTTCTCTTTCTTTCCAGTTCATGCCAATTGGAATGGGCTGGGTACTAGAAGTCAGACGGGCAAAGCCTGCTCACATTGTAATAACAACTTTTCTTAAGTGCTACTCCAAAGTTGTCAAGCTTTAAAATGAACCTTCTTCAAGACCTAGACTGTGGGGTTAATTTTCTTTAAATAAGAACAATCAAACGTTTAGTTTGTTGTGGTTTTTTTTTCCTTTGTTTTTCTTTCTCTCTTTGCCCAACTTTTTCTTCTTTTATTTAACTGTCTTTGAACCTAAATAGAATCATAGAATTGTTTGGCTTGGAAGAGACCTTTAAAGATCATCTAGTTCAAACCCCCTGCCATGGACAGAGACATCTTCTACTAGATCAGGTTGTTCAAAACCCCATACAACCTGACCTTGAAGACTTCCAATGATAGGGCAACCACATATTTTTTGGGCCAACAAATCCAGTCTTCCAGTTTTGGAAGATTACTAGATTACTAATACATTCCAGTCACACAAGTGGATCTTGCCTTTAAATTGAGTAGAAACATTATGCCTAAAGCAAGTAAGTCTTGAGTCCAGAAATTGTGCTTTTATCTCTGGGCACAGATCACGGCTATAACTGGGGGGGGGAAAGCAGACAAAATGTTCATAGAACTCATAATGATATTTCTCTGAACATTTTTATTTAAATATTCTCAGACTATTAAAGAAACGATATTCATTAATTTCATTTTTAGACACCAACACTAAATATTTTCAAAGCTTTTTTCTTGCCCTAATAAAAATTAGACCCAGTGATAAATTTTGTTCACTGAGATACCGACACAGAAGCTATCATTGTAAATAGGCAAGACAGATGAAAAAAGTACCATTATCGCCATTTAATGACTGCATCTTTGAAAAAATTATCATATTGCCCACTGTCATCACAGGCACTGTGAGCCTGAACCAAGAACTCAAGCCTAACTTAATCTGTCTGGGGCCTTTTCTATCCCTAAAATATTTATTTCCAGATTAATAAAACATATTTCTAGGAGTAATTTAAAGCACCACCTGCAGTACTTCTCCCAGAATTAAGTCCAGATTTGTCATGCCAGTTCTATGAAATAGAACACAAAACACGTATGTATGTGTTTGGCACAGCGCAACAGCCATTGCATATTTCATTTATTCACAGCTCACACATACACACTATAGATAAAGCAGCCAACATGTCGAGTTTGATACCATGAGCCACTGGTTTGGAGATAGCAGCTAAGAAATGAGGGAAGCAGCTTCTAAATTTTAGTTAGCTCTGTAATTTTAAATAGCTGTGATTATAAAAGTTGAAACAGTTTTGTAATTTTAAGTATCAGCATTTATTATTAAATTGTAAATTATTAACAGCAGGACTCTTTCTTCCACAATGTGTGTACAACATGTATCTAAAGGGGACTCCACTCCTGCTGGAGGCTTTGAGGTCCAATTGCAATACAGATAATAAGTTATTTGGGCAATGCCGTTTGGCTTTTTCCTGGGCAAATGCCACGAGGAATAGACATGTATGATAAATCCCTTTGCAATGTCAGTACTGGACTCTTCTGGGTGAGAAATGACAGCAACTGTTGTCCCATAAAGCAAGGCAGTGGGTAGCTTCCCCAGCCAGCATGGCCCCATGATAACAAATAAAATAAGCGGGGAGGTGTTATTGTACAAGCACTCCAGGCCCATGTGTGGCCATGGCCACCTCGGTAAGACTTTCCACTGAGTCTGATGCTGGGGGGGAGGTTGTGGTTTGCTTGAATAATGGGGTGTTGGTGGAGTGAGGTGGGGATTAACTAATCTTGGGTGTGTCTTCAAAGGGAATGACTGTTCAAAGGAGAGGCGTGCAGGGAGAGAGGAATGGAGCTCGAGAGAAGAAGAGCAGAAAGGAAGGCATTTCTGAGGGAGACAAGAGGAAATTATCAGAATGTTCCCTTCTGGCCTCAAAATGGCATATCCCTGGGACAGGCAGAAGCACAATGAAGGGTTATTTAAAGACATTTAGCTGATGCTGTCACCCCTCCTGGGATTTATTTGGTACTTCTCCCTTTATATCTTTGTTTAGTAGATAAACTGTTGGTCTATGGTGTGGTGATCTAACTGGAAACCCTTGATATTTGTTGTTGTAAGACAGCATGGAGTGTTCTGAGAAGAGATGCTGGAAAAAGGAGAACAGCTTTCTTGGGGAGAAAAAAACATAAAGAACCCATAGGTGTTTCTTTCCCTTAAAGGTACCTTACATTTTCTGATGAAAAATTGAAGTTCCAGCCTATATTTACTTTTCTGTCATCTTAGTTCAGTCAGTTAACACCATCATGATTCAGTGAAAAGTGCTGGGGAGTTGTGTGTATATGTGTGGGTGCCTTTATTTTTTTAATTACTTTTTATTTCTATTTTTACCAGAATCATAGGATCATAGATAGAATAATTCCCATTGGAAGACATATAAGTGAAAAGTCTAGCTGTTCTGGCAGCATTCAGGTATTTTAATTTTACTTAAAATAGAGAAACACGTATTTTTCTTGGTTTTTTTCCTCCTAGATTGAAAAGTAATTTTTCATCAAAGAACTATTTAGCAACTATTTTATGTGAAAAATAGTTACCTCCGAATCCAGGTCAACCATGCTTTTTAAACAAAATATTGCATAATCAGCTGACTTTAGGTCTCTTACTGCATGATTTCACAGTTCTTTTAATGCAGTTCAGAGTTTAGGTCAAGCAGTGCATTTATTAAGATGTATACATTTAGGTATTAGCAAGTAGGAGTCAGTGTATACTGGGGATCCAGATTTTTCTTTACAACTAGTGAATATGAACAGTACAATCCAATGACCCAAATATAGGTACCCAGTGCCTGATTCGATGCATTAGTCTTGTAGGGATTCAAGGTACCTTGACTCCTCACATTTCATCTCAGTGGATAGGTATGGCATGGGAAATCAGAAAGAGTCAGTCCTATGAGGAGGTAAGTAAAAGCCAAATAATGTGCCTTGCGGTGACTGAAATGGCAGAGTTTAGGAAAATTAATCCTGTTTTCTTCCTTTCTCCCTTTCTCCTTTTCACCAACATAGACAGAGGAGCCTAAAGAACAGCTTAGCTGCCCAAATATTGGTGTCTCCTTTAAGCTGAATTTCATCCCAGTCTTTCAAAACTGAGTGGAACAAATGCATTGTCTTAGGCTAAAGAAAAAATCTTCATCATTTACTTTGGCATAAAGTTTGGGTCTTAGATTCTGTATCTTAATTTCATCCAGAAGAAATGGCTATAAATTGCAACCTGTAGTCATTTGGAACGAAGCAAAGATGTTTTCCTAAACTTTTCTTGGTGGAAAAACAAGAGACCATTTCTTTTTCAAGACAGAAGCGACATTTGTTTTCTTCCAGTCCTCAAGAACTTCTCAAGCTTCACCACAAATTTTCAAAGATAATCAAAATTCACTTTGCAATGTAATCAGCCAGCTTCTTTATCACTCATGGGCACATCCCATAAAAGTCCCATGGACCCTTCTCATAGAAACCATGGTGAAGATGATCATGGCACATGTCCAGATCTTTGCCTGCAGTAATATTAGGGCATTGGCAGGCCTAACATCCAGACTTGGAAGCACAGAGAGGTTCCCACCTCCACCAGTTTAGACCTAGCCATTAGGCAGTTATTTAGCCCTCCTTGGTAGTATAAGAGAACCACTATCCTAGACTGGCCAGAAGATGTGCCAAGAGATGTATAATTTCATGGGTCTGGTTCTTTGGGTTGAACTGCTGCTGTCTTTTTACTTTTTACTTGATAAAAAGAAGAGATTCACCTTAGGATCATTGATGCAGTCACTCCCATGTGTCCCCATGAAGAAAGACTTGCTCAGCCCCCAACCCCCTAGATGAACGCAATAATATGACTTCTCTTTTCTCATTACTATCTCAAGTCTTGATTAACATGGCCATCACCTGGGACATCAGGTGTATTTCATAGATATCATAAAGATGTTCTAGACAAGGTAAATTACATCTCAAGGTTTCTATTTCTTTTCATGGCCCCAGGTAGGTCAAATGCTAATATTTACATTTGATGAGATGAACTCCACCTACTACATTTATGCAAAACCATGGGTAGGTCTGTGGTGTGCACTTTCACCCTTCAGCATTGCAGCTGTGAGATAAGAACAATCCTGAGTAACAGTTTGAATGCCTCAGGCATATAAAATGCTCTTCACTGTTAATAGGAAGAGAAAAATTTCATCATAGTTATACTGTATGGTCTGTCATGAAGAAACTTTTTAAAATATCTAGAACTGGCTGAACAGCAACAAAACTCTCAACTCAGAGGGTGACACAGCATATGCCTTTAGCTAATACGCAGATTGCACTAACTCAGGATGAGTGGATGATACACAGAATGACTGATCTTCAGTTCATGCAGACCTCAAGAAACTTGAGTACTACACCTGCAGAAACCTCATGAAGTTTAATAAAGGATCAAAGCAAAGTGTTGTTGTGAGACAGAATAACCCCATGCATCAACAAAATCTGGGCAGTGACTGATCAGATAAAGGTCCTGCTGAAAAGGACCTGGGTGTCCCAGTGAATGCAAAGTTGATGACAAACTAACGGCATGCTTTCACTGTGAATAAGACAAGAGTCTTGAGCCAGATTAGGAATCTGATCAGCAAACTGAGGGAAGTTACTATCTCTTTATCAGGTCCTGGTGAGGCTAGACCTGAGCTATAAGGAGAAGATTAAAAAAATATCTGGGGTTGTTTGTTCTTGTAAAAAGGTGGCTAAGGGTGTGTGTGTAGGGGGATGTGTGTGTGTGTGTCTAATTACAGTTCTCATTTTGAAGGGGTGCTACAAAGAAAACAGATTTAAACTTTCCTTAGTGGTGTTAGATGGAAAACCAAGGGACGACCACTATAGAGTGTAACCTGAGACATTCAGTTTGGACATAAGGAGAAACATTTTCTTTAAGAGAGTACTTCAGCACTGGAAAAAGTGGCTTGGAGAATTTGTGGAATCTCCATTCTCAGAGATTTCCAAGACTTGGCTAGACAAAATTAAAGCCTGACCTGATCTAGCACTCATTGTCACTTAGTTGCTCCAAGGGATTGAAGAAGTTTGGACTAGTGGTATCTAGCTGTACCTTCACACCAACTTTTCTACAATTCCATAATTCAGGAGACACAGAGGAAGTCAGTTCAATTTGCAAAGAGTCACGAAGAAGTGGTGTTGGGATTTTTGGAATAGATGAGAGACAACTAGAATCTCAGCTCCTCTCTTTGATTATCTAACTTCCATAGGTTCTTGTGAAAATCCCACCCACTGAGCCTGCAGAATTATGGTGAGATTTTCCAAGTAATCCTAGCAAAGCATGTGCCTAAACCCCACCTATATCCAATGTCAATTGATATAATATTTCCTTTGAAAGTACCAGCCGGCATCCATAGCTACATGTATATATATAGTCTGTTGTCAATCAACCGCTTACAAAATATTAGCATGAAAAACAAAGCAAGCTTTACAGGATGATATGTGGTTTCTTTAGTAAAAAAAAAAAAAAAAAAAAACCAAAAAAAAAAACGATCCAGGACTGTGAGTTCTCAGAGAACCAGGGTTTGAGAAGAAATCAAGGAGAACGGACTCCATAGGAAAATTGTATCTGTATCCTCTAGAGAAGAAGAGAAGAAAAAAGTATCACCAAGCTGTAAATCAGCAGCCTTTCCCTTACTTGACAGAACACCTCAGTCACAAGGCTGTAAAGGTAGTGCTCCAGGAACTATTTAATCTTTCCTTCTCTTTCTCTCTTCAAAAAAATTCATCCGTTTCTCTTTTCCTTTTTGTCTTTCTCTCATTTCCTCGCTTTCTTTCTTTCTCCCTTGCTCTTTCACAGGTCTTACAGCACAAAGTCGGATGACCTGCTTGCAGCTGTTTTTCCCAAGAGTCAACAGCAAGATCTGTTTTAGGACCACTGTTATTTACACGACCATCACTCATGCAAGAAGTGAGAGGAGCACACAAGACCCTATTCATGACATGGAGAGTCTAGTATTTGAAATAGCTAACTACTGAGAGAGGGCAGGTGTCCTTTCAGCTCAGACACCTGGTCTGACCACATCCATACTTAATCTTTGGAAGGTGAAACTGAATGCAAGTAATGTCCTTCCAGTTCATCATTATTCCAACCAGAAATTTGTGATATTGGGTTGGATCCTGAATAAGACAGCATTCCAGCTGTTTAGAAAGTAAACACCAAAACCTGTATGACATTTCTACAAATGTGTAAAAGCAGCAAAGGAGCAAATATCACCCTGAGACATGAGCCCCAGTGATTAATTTGTTTATTATAGAACAGCCATTTTATCTGCAGAGTTGAGCATAGGGTCAACCTTTCCATAATAAACAGTCATTTTCTCCAGGGCTTGAAAATTTAGTTAAAAACTGTATGATGGGCTTTCAACATTTTAAAAAAATATAATAAGAAAACTCAAAGATTCAATTGATTTGACATTAAGACCATTTGTCAGGAGTGGAAGGGACTTGTCAGAGTGAACTGAAAAAAATTTGAAATGAATAATCAAAATCTATGACTTGGTAATACTTGGCATGTTTTCATTATGAGCTTTTCTGTATGAAAAAAAAATTATCCCTGAGATCAAACATAGAGGCTGGGAATTCAGCAATGCATGGGAAAGACATTTTCCTTGCCTAGAAATCTTTTTAATGCCAGTAGACAAGACAGAAGAATGGTGCAAGAAAGAAAACCTTCTACAACGCTTAAACAGATCTGGAATTAATACCCAGAGGCATGAAAGGTACTCCCCCATTTTTGTTTGTTTGTTTTGATATGTTAATTCCTTGAGAAAGTTTTTTTCTAAAAATAAAAAAGCAATAGACCATTACCAATTAAAATCTCACTGGTATGTTTTTGGGGGCAAGTAATTTTTTTAACAGACCCTGTAGACAGGGAAAGTGTTTTGTTTGAAGTATTTGGTAACTGAAAACACAGTTGCCTATGGGACATACATGCTCAGATTCTTGTTCAGCTGAATCAAGTGCAGCAAAGACCTGGATTCAGGTCATGTCCTCACTCTGGTCATGAGACAAGGTGCTGCCCACCAAAATGCATCCTCATGCTCTGTGGTTCCATTAACATCTTTAATTACTCACACAAAGCAGATAAATTCCAACAGGGGCAACTGGGGGCAGTGGGGCAGTGTGTGTGTGTGTGTGGGGGGGGGGGGGGAAGGGGTGAGGTGGGGTGGGGTGGGGTGGGGTGGGGTGGGGTGGGGGGGTAGGGGGTGAAGACCTTTCTTCAGTTCAGCAGTTGGAGAAATAACCTGAAAGACTGGAGAATCTTCTCCAGATACATCCAGGCAGATCAAGTATTTGAATATAAGCTCCCATTCTTGGGAGTGTCCTACCACTTGGCTACTCTAAGATCCATTATTTTCTCTTTTCTGTCTCCCTCTCTCCATTCATCATTTTCTATTACATTTTCTTTTCTTGAAGTAGCTTATTTTTCTTCCAAGCTGGCATGAAAGTGGGTTCTCAGCTTGTCAATGCCTTTTCCCACTACCTAGCACAATAGATCATTAATAAATGGCCAGGCTTTCAAAAGATCAGATGACAATAGCATTCCTGGATCTGCAGTTTTCTCTCCGTTATTCCAGTTCTTATCTCAAAGTTGTTTGAGGGTAGTGTACACTGAACAGTGATTTTTATAAAAGTACCTGTGAAGACACTCAGAAAATTTGCTGATAAAATCTTCTTGGAAGTGGTCTATGGACAAAAATGGTAAAAGGGTAAAAGAGTAAAAGAAAGCTTACCATTCCATGAATAAACAGGCAAGACTATAGAGCAAATTATACTATTGAAGAAGAAAGTTAGAGATGTGTGAAGGTGGAGAAAGCTGGCTAAATCATGTGATCTTTATTTGTTTCAAACACAAACATTGCACAGCAAAGGGAATTCAGACAAGGTTTCCATGGAAGATCAAAAAGAGTCCAGCTGCCCAGTGAGATAAAGTCAGAAAGATCAAGGAAAAAAAAATAAATAAAAAAGAAAGAAGTAAAAGCTGACATGTCAAACTAATCTAATGTCTTACTATAGACAGTAATGAGTTCGTAGCTACAGCGGGAGCAGTAGCTGCCAATACATACATCGATTTTATTAGAGCTTTTAACACTGTCTCATATGACATTCTCAGAAATAAACTACACAAACATAGTATAGATTAAACTACCATGAGTTAGAGGCAAAAAATGCTGGAAAACCTACTGACAAAATAGGTACAAATGGAAATATATATTAAGTGAGTTCTGCAAGGGAAAATTCTGACAGTGAATAATGAGCAGTGATGAATCATCATAATCGTTAACGATTCAGAGTGGAAGAGAAAGTACATTGGTTAAGATTTTACATATTACTAAGTAAGGACAGATCAACACAAAATTCTCATAATCTGGTAATTTATTCACAAATAAATAGGATCTTATGCAGGAAAGACTAATACAAAGTAGCATGGATAGGCGGGGATAAGCATCTGTGCAAAATACAAGAGGCTCTGAAAGTGGTTACATAGCATTTCTGCAGAGTAGTTTCTGGGCATTATGTTGGATCATAATTGAGAACCAACTTTGTTTGCCTATGGCAAAAATGGCAAAGACCACCTGAGAACGTATGAACAGGCAGGTAACCATGGAGAGGAACCACATGCAATTGATTGAGAAGTGTTCAGGCTGCTGAGGATCTTCCATCAAGGGTGATGTCCAACAGTGGGTCAGAAAAATGCCTGTTATGAATGACCCTGGAAGAGTAGATCCTGTCCCTTTTCCCCTTTTTCAGAGGTCTTTTGTGATAGCAGTTGCAAAGATACCCTCATCATATTGACACAGGACACAAGGGATGAATTTTCATGATACCAGCTCATGCACTTCTAATGCCAAACACCAGTGCTTTCCCTCAAGGGACAGGAAATTCAAAGTAAAACGTTGTGCTTTATTTTAATGTGAGATCCTATGTCTCTGTAAGGGACCAAGTAAAACACACAGCTCAAAGCTCATATGAATTTGTAGATATGGATAGTCTGGATCTGAGTTTAATGGCTCAGACCCTCTCTAACTGAGACTATTAATGTTGTTATGAAAAATCCAACATTCCATCTGCTATATGCAAATTCCTCCTTATATTTTCCTTTTGAGACCTCCAAGTGCTCTTAAACCAGCTGAACTTCTTCCTGAAGAATGCTGTTTACGCTCTGCTCAATACAGTTTCAACTTGATACATTTCTCAACATGGGACACTCAAGTGTGAAAGCAAACAAGCTGGCAGGGTTTATTAGATTACCTTTTTATTAGGAGAAGAAACCCCCGCACAGCAACAACAACGATTCTTTTTACAACAGCACCATTCAAACAAACTGTGTTTCAGTGACAGCAAAAGCTTGTTTCTGCTTATGTGTTTTATTCTCTGTCACTCAGCCTCCCAATACATGATCGGTTGACCTGCTGAAGTGTATCCATTGTAGTTTATGTTGCCACCTTAAGGCTATCATACAGCATGTGGGCTGCCTACAGAATTGTGAACCATAACCCCTTTGCACATAACAGTTTCATTGGGTGGTTTCTCAGGCATCCAAAATCTTCTGGCTCTGGATTACAACAGTGCATGCTGTAAAGGGAAGAAGAGGGATAGGCTGGAGAGAGCATAACCAGCTCTTCATGTCTCTCTCCCCACATTCTCCCCTTTCCCCAGGACAAGAGAGGTCTGGGCATGAATCAGGTCACTTACTTCCAACTGAAGACCAGCTGAGGACAAGGCTGCAGCACAGCAGTGTATATGATGCAAGCATAAAACATGTGCCAAGCAATGCCTAATTCAAACACATCTAAATACAGGAAATATCATATTTCAGTTTGGATGCAATAATCAACTCTGAAAGAAATGTGATAGGGAAAATAAAAATAAAAATTAAAAAATCTCCTGTAGAAAGGCTTAATTAAAGCTGTTTCAGATCCCATAAGGTGAAAACACTGGAAGGTCTAGGGTAAAAGTTTTGGAAGGCAACAGTGGTTTTAGACTACTTAGCTGAAAAGAAAATGTGACTGACTAATCATGATTTTGCAAAAAGGATTCGACTATTTTCAGGAATGACTATGTTTTACATGCCCTGGGCAGTACAAGATGTGCAAAAACCCCTTCCCTGGGGAACATAAATGAGGCAGCTGTTGACTACATCTTACAGATTTACAAATAGGCTCTTTGGAAAATTTTAGACAGGGTGTTACTGAGAAGCACAAAATGAAAACCCATGCCAAATTGATGTCCACTTTGTCCATGCCTTTCTTCATCTCTGCACTCCAGCGCTTGGGCTCTTCTGGACTCAGACTAAATCTGTGCAATTATCTATAGGGTAGTTCAGGAGCTAAACAAGGAACCAGTTCAGCTTTTGGTCATGCAGATACTCCTCTTCTAAACAAAGTCAAGGTCTTTACCCACAAAGGAGGGAATAAGACCATAAGAAAGGAAATTCCCACTCCATGAACTTAAAAGTATTAGATTATGTGGTTTTAAAATAAGCACATAAGAGGGAAACAAAACTGTAGGTGCATTTATGAAGGAAGGCAGCTACCAAGAGTTATATCACAGTGTTTGTGGATCTCAGACATATTTCCTTGAACATCCTCTCGTCAGTGGATCTAGATGAAACAAT
This sequence comes from Falco punctatus, assembly GCF_963210335.1. Classification (NCBI taxonomy): domain Eukaryota; kingdom Metazoa; phylum Chordata; class Aves; order Falconiformes; family Falconidae; genus Falco; species Falco punctatus. The sequence continues at coordinate 53,026,622 of NC_137583.1, read as the reverse complement.
CCAGAAGATCCGTCAGCAACTAAGAGGCTTGTTTAGTGAGAAAGTTGGCAAGACTGGAGTCCAAGCTTCAACCATTGGAATATGAATTTCCATGCTTTGGTCTCCAGGTTTACCTATGTCAAAAGTCCTAAAATGAGACAGAACCAGAACAACTTTGGGTTGTTTTTTTTTCTTTACTCCGAGGCAAGTAGCAGAGTGACTGAAAACAGATCATGGAGCAGCAGGAGAGAATAATGCAGTTGTAAGAATTTCCCAACAGGCAAATGCTCTCATCTCCCAAGGCTATTTTGAAGAAGGAATTCACAGTAACAGATGATTCCAGGGAGCTTTACTGAACTCCAGTTTAGACATTATATCTTTCATGTCCAAAGAGGTCTGTTTACTTCTCCCCATAGTTACCCAGCATCATCACTGGAGAAAGAAAAATGGCACAAACTCAGTAACGTATTTTCAATCATTACTTTTCCTTTTTTTTTTGTTTGCTTTGGTTTGAGCTGTCCAATGATAGGAAAGTAGAAGAAGCCTAAATTTCTGATTATGCAGAGCACTCTGCTGATAATCAAGTTCTACACCTCTCTTTGTCCACACCAAAAAAATCACCTGTAGTCATCTGTGAGCATCAGAGCCAATGTGTCATAGATTACTCGAGTTATGTGTTCAAGAAAGCAGTAACTGGTATTAAAAGCAACATTTATTTAGTATCCTTCCAATTACTGGATCTCTTTGTGAGACTGAGACCACCATCACTGCTAGAGAACACAAAGCAGGGAAGGAGAGGGAAGTAAGAAAGAAAAGAGAGGAAAATACTCCATCAGCAGGGTAGAAGTTTACTATGGATGTCATTCTGGGACCAGCACCCCAGTAAAGGTCTTTTTTATAGTAAATGCTACCCTAATTGCTTCTTGTTAATTAAAAACAAAAAGAAAAACATAAAAAAAAAAAAACCCAAACAAAACAAAACAACAAAGAGGCAGTGGGGAAGACAGTAGAAGAAAGAAAGGCATAAAAAGAACAAGAAAGGAATAATAATAAAAAAAATCCTTGTGGTGAAAAGAAGAAAAAAAAAAAAAAAAAAAAAAAAGAAAGAAACCTGGCGCTAACTCTAAGCAATTTGCACCTTGTGCCCAGATCATAACTCTCTGCCTCCACTGCTTCCACACCCCATGATTTATGTTTGACAGTCCCAAAGTGGTTTGGAAATGGCACAGCACCGAGACCTTGTGGTGGGGCTAACTGATGTTTGAAAAAACAAAAATGAGTTAATTTATGGGAGCGTTCCTTTGGCCTGGAATTCCAGACCAACACAGCTCTCCTCTAGTGGAAAAGTTTTGCACACACACACACATACACACACATGAAAAATCTCTTCTTTTTTTAGTTTGGTCTCTCTCCGACTCTTTCTCTCTTTATTCCAACTATTTTCACTTCTCATTTTTCCTTCAAAATCTCTACCCAGATGAAAGAAAATTGTATTATGTTGTTTTGTATTTAATTTCTGAATCTATTTTCACCTATTCTTGCTTTTTTAAGTTCTTTTCACTTTGTCTCTTATCCTGCTTACTCCCATGCATTTTGGAGATTTTGTTGGACAGCGGAAACATACAATGACTTAATAAATTAGAAATAGTGATTCTAACCTGACAGCTTCAGACATTTTAAGGTTGTTGAATTTTCAGAAGATAGGACAATCATTGTCCTTTTAATCTCCAAAGTTAGGTCTTGGGAAAGAAAAAAAATAGAGAGGTTCTTCAAGTCATTAGCTATACTGGAAAATCTCACCTATTGTCTTATGCTAGAAAAATGTAATGCAGCAATTTAAATCAGAAAAACAGCAGTAAACAATTTAGTAGCTGCTCTCTATCCTACACACTAAAGAAAACAAACAGCTGTACAGCTTGGACTTGAGGGGCTGGATTACAAGCAATGAATATCGGCACAGTTCTGTTGACTACAGTAAAATCAAACAGTTTTGCACCAGTTCTGGATTTGGTCCTTGGCCATATAGGTGCCTGTGTCAGCTTTTCTCAGATACCACCTTGTTTGGGTCATGTCAATAAATAAAAGAATTGAAAGATGGAGAAATAGGGCTCTTACTAAGTATATCACATGCAGTGGTGCATTGCATGTTACTGCACACCAGAAGACATTAAGAGGAGGAGGAAGATTTACTAGAATAGTAAATATAAATCTCATATGCATTTTCCAACTCTTATTTATGTGATCGACGCTGTTTTGGCTAGAACCATGGTTTCCATTGGGTACTACGAGGTTCCTACAACTTGAGATAGGTAGCAAGAAATCTTCCTGCCTCTGTCATAGGTTCACAGCTTCTGTGGATTTAATACAGGAAAACAAGGAGAGGTGGAGGGAGGCAGCTATAGAGCCAGTGAATTATGCTTCTGTCTACATACTAAACATTTGTGACCCAGCCAGGAAGAATTATCTAGGTTCTCACATTTGCACTGGGAGAACTGAGGAGATGTGATGTTATTCAACCACGCTAAAGGAGATAGTGCTTTCCACACTCCCTCTGGGGATCCTGGCACATGGGCAAGTTAAATAAGCCACACAAACAGACTGACCGACAGCCTATTCTTGGTGTTGCAGGTGCAAACCAGATGTGAGCAACGCAGGTGGGCCGTAAAAGATGTCAGCTTTACCAATACCAGGAAGCCCATGTTCATTGTCCCTTCCTTGACAATATCCTTTGCCCAAAATGCCCAGTTTCCTCTCCCACTCCCTTGCCTTTTTCCAGATTTGCAGTCGATACTGAGAAGCATATGTGCATTGATCATAAGAAACCTATGCACATTGATCAGGCAAGTGAGAGAGGTGTGCTCAGTGACCAAATGAAGCCTGTGAATGCTTATCTGTAGCCCAACAGCCATGTACGTTGCTCAGCTCACCACCCTGTGTGGAGAACAAAATCCTGGACAGTGTATTTAGGGCTCCAGGTGCATTTATTTACCCACCAGGCAAAGATATTAACATCCAGTTTAGGAGTTACTTTCTTTTTCTCCATTTCTGAGGACAAATTTGTGATAGCAGCTAAAGGATGTAGCACAGCATCTCAATCCAAGAAAGCTGGTAAATACCTCTGTATTCCTGACTCATTCCATTTTACCGTATCTCTCTCTCTCTCTCTGTTCCTGATCAGCTGTGTCAGTAACTTGTGCTTTACAGGCACCTCACAGGGAGACCTGTCTTTGCCCCTGACCATTCCCCAGCCACGTTGCTACACCTAGGAGCACTGAGCAGGTACACAAGCCACCTGCTCAGCAGTACCAGCCAGCTCAGCTGTTCTGCCCACCTCTGTGGCACGTCACTCTGAGATTCTCCACCAACCCTTCATCATGCCAGGGGAACAAACAGCCTGCTGGCTATGGATATCTTCATCTGAGAGTGAAATACAACCTAGATATAACAAGCAACGCTTCCAGTGAGAACCACCCAGATGATCCTGCCTTACAGCTTCCCCTTCACTCTGACCTCCCTTGCAGACTATATCTGGCACCAGGGCCTGTGCTCCACCATGGCCCTTCCTGCTCCTCTCCTATCAAAGAGAGGATGTTAACTGAGGCCAGAGCTGGGTGTAAAGCCTCCAAGATAGCACCACTATCACCTCGCTTTCTGGGTGAGAAGAGGCAGTATCACACTGTTCAGAGATAACTAGCCCGCAGTGAGTGACAGTGCAGAGATAAATGTCCCTGCACTGACTTGCTGATAACACCCCACCTTGTCTCCAAGGGAGCACCCTGATCCATGGGCTGAAATACAGACAGTGTCATGATCCAGGAGAGTGATTGCAGTGGACTACAGCAGTTATTTTTGAGTACATCTGAAATAGCTTCAAAACAAAAAGAGTTAATCCACTTTCATCCACTGGCAAGACTTAAGCCCTCACTTTTGCATCACCTGATGTGGGATACAGAAATCAGTTTCGGCTGCCAGGCCTTTAGTTTCTCAGTCATCAGGATGGATTATGTCAACCTGATTTTAGGAGAAAGGGAATCCCAGTGTATGAATGTGAACTCTGCCATGACACTTGCTCTTAGGGCCCTCTTGACCTTGTTCAGTTCACCAGTAAGCATGCAGCATGAGCATCCAGTCTAGCTTTCAAGATCCCAGATGACACATTACTCTTGCTGAAAACTTCTAAGGCTCTCATGCATTTAGAGGTCTTACAGTCTTCCATCCGATTTTTCCATTTCTCATCCCATTAATTCAAATTATTCCTTTACAAATAACACTAAGTAACAGCTTCCCCTCTTCCATGCTCCCCACTCTTCATGGATTTTCAAGCTATTATTTCTCTCAATTTCTTCCTATCGCTTTGTGCTGTATCTTCAGGTTTTTCAGTGTTTCTGCATAACCTGACAGCTACTGCTCACCTCTGAATTACTTCTGCTTAATGCATAATGAATCTAGGGACCACATATAGCCTTTATGTAAAGCACAGAACTCGACTAAGTATGCTTGGTGAACACAGGCAGTTCCAAGAATTTAAGGCCAAAATTGAAGTCTGCTGCAAGTTCTTGATCACTGTAAGGTCTGATTTGAAAGTAGCTAATTCTGAAGTAACTGCTGGAGTTTGCATCTCTGAAGAAGCTGAAATACCCCTACGGTATTCTCAGAAAGTTCCCAGGGAGTTGTTCCATAACAAAGTTTGCTCTGAGGCATCTGCATAGATATTGGTACCCTTTCAGCAAGTCCAGATCTCGCAATACTGCATACAGCCATGCCACAAAGCAGCGGTTCATTTACTTTTTCCATTTGATGAAGGCTTGAACAGTAGAGAAAACTTCTGTTGGACCATTTTTCATAAAACTATTAGGATCCCCTACTGCTTTCCTTCCAAAATGTTTATTTTGTGGACCACCACAATGGTCTGTATGAATTACTGGTGGTCTGTGCTCTTTAATGTGGTGAGTTTCTGCTTCATAATATACTAGTATTTTTATATAGTATTTTAATTTAATATTTTCTTTTTTACAAAAAATAATATCATTAACTCAAAAAATGCCACATTCAGTGAAAGGACATAATCACTATGAAGCTTTCTTTTCTTATACAAACATAAAAATATTAGTTTTCAGGCAAAAAAATCCCCATAAAGTACTTTCTGTTCAAAATAATTTCATAAGCTATCAAAACTTTTGGTTTACTTAAAATCTACTGTTTAAATAGTAGGAAAAAATGGTTTTCAGTAGCAAAGAGAAAAAAACTGATACTAGTTTATTAAAAAGGGAAAAAAAATAAAAATTGACATGAGATTTTTAATAGAAAAGGTATTAGGAAAGAGTTCATTAGAAAATGGGAATTGACTTTCAACACTTCGAGGTGGTAATAAGGTGCCAATATTGATATTGTTTATGACATCAGGTTTGCCTTTTTGTACTAGATCTGGCTGCCCATTTGGTATGATCAGACATCTTTCACACTGTGCATAATCAGCAAGTAGATTTTCACTGATTAGACTTCTACTACAATTAATGCATAGGGAGAGAACAAGAGCAGGCAAGAGGAAAGACGATTCACAGCATCTAGCCGGGCTACTGATCTGAATCAATCCTAGTATAAGCTCAACATTTATTGACAACAGGAACTCGTGGCAGCTGAGTCAGCTAAGACAAGAACCAAAGTTTTGCTGGAGTGAGTACCCATTTCCTTAAAAAAAAAAAAAAAAAAAAAAAAAAGAGCCCTCTTTACTACAAACATGAAGTGACAGATTTCACCTATTCATTAAGATAAATGTCAAAATTTGTCCAATATATCAGTACCTTGACAACAATGAAATTACCACTAGGGATGAATTTTGGTGTAAGTGTGTGTGCATGTATGTCTCCATTTAAATGAGGCGTATATATGTGTGTATGTGTCTCTCTCTCTCTTGTTGCATAAATAGACAAATGCACACATATACTGTGTTTTAAAGCTCAGGCAGAGCAGAAAGGTTGGCTTCCTAAGGCATTTTCTGTGTTTTCTGGCAGCCAGTTATACCCAGGTTAACCTGATCTTTACCACATAACTTCAGTCCAGGGAATGTGAGTATAAAACTTTCCCATCCATGCAGCACTTTAAACCAAACTCATGATACTGAAGGATGGATGGATTCCATTCTCAGTGTGTATGTGTGTGATGAATTCAGTGGATGGGAGGACTTTAGAACCACCATACAATGTTTTTTCTTTTTTTTTTCCTTTTTTTTTCCCCACAAGTGAATTAGCAGAAGGGTAACCATTGGCCAAAATAGCTGGGTCCATCAGAGCTGACTGGGATTGATCTCTTAGAGCCAAATATGAACCTCAGAGACCCACCACAGTCTTACATTAACAAAAAAAAAAAAAAAAAAAGGAAAAAAATAAATAAAAATAAAAAAAAATACAACTCGGCAAAGCCCTCTTTTTTAATGGTATTTTGCGGCACCCAAAACATAGCAATGTAAGCGCGTAATTCCAAAAAATAAAATCAGTGTTCATGGAACAAAATATACAAGTGGATTATTTAGAGGTATGCATTGCTCCCTCTGGGCTTAAAGGTCTGAGTGAAAACCACAAAAAACAAAGACACTGAAAGACCAATTTCCCCCCAGAACAGGGCTTCCTAATCTCTTTTCTAAGCAGACCTCACATGAGAAAATTGATAAAGTACTGCAGCTTCCTTTAGCCTTTGGATCCAAGACAACCCCAGCAGAAATTATTACACTGAGGTATACGTCATGTGCCATCTATAAAGCGCCTGTCCCACCAGCACAGCCTGGCTGCACACAAACGTCCTGCACTCAAGCCCATCATCATTTGATGTCCACCAAAATCACTACAGGAAATCCATGTGACTCCAGCTGCCACAGAGACATGCCCTTGCATCAAATAATTAAATATATAGAAAAAATTCATTTGCTTTTCATTTTTGCTTTGAGGAACAAATGCAAGACAGAACCTGGAAGAGCTGTGCACCAGCTTTGCTTCCTTCATTTTATAATCTTAGCTATGAGCTCCAATCCCTCTCATTTCTTTGGAGTATGCTTTTTTTGAAATATAGAAGGAGCTACAGTTTCACCTAAAATCATCGGCAGTTGCATTGTCATGATTGCTGTCTGTACTGCAGCACTTGCAGTGTCCCAGCAGAAGAAATGCCATAATGAGGTCTGATCTCCATCGTGCTTATTGCTGGGTCCTCCATTGGACAAGAAGTCAAAGCAAATTCCGGCCTTAATTTCCAAACATACATACTAAGACTTTCAGCTGAGATTTACTGATATGGGAATCATCTCAAAATTTTATTTCTCTAAAGCTGTTCAGCCACATTACATGCACCACCTGACTTTCTGAGTTGTCCCTGGTGTTATCTACTTGCACAAACACAGCGCCAAAACGGAAGGTGGCCAATACTGGCAAATAGTATGTTAAATGGGTTTAATGCATAGGCTTTATAGGTAATCGCTCCATGTTGTTACTTCAGCATTTTAAATCCGTTGAAACTATACCCTGATCAATTCAGAAACGTGAAAAGGGATGCTGTGTGTTTAAGACTTTTTCCCTAGTAATTCTTAGAAGTGAGAAATTGCATCCAAATAGCTTTTCTCCTGAAAGGCAAAATTCCCCTTAAAAAAAAGGAGCTCTGCACTGTTACTTTTGACAGATTTTGAGAATGGAAAAAGAGTTCTTAAAACATTTTAAAAAAATCTGGGCAAATATTTTGACATTTGAAATTAAAGGTGTCCAAAGTCAGCAGACCTGGTTCTTGTGAAATTCCCTCAGCCATTCCCATAGAAGATCAAAGAGGGTATTTGGGGGAAATTGCCCTTTCCTTGTATTTAATTTTAGGCATCTCCTATGGGTCTCTTTCTGAAGAGCTTTTTGGTCTGAGCTGGTACATCTACAAATACATTCTTATTGAAATAAGTTGCTCCAAGATTATTTTGGACAGATTTGGGGACATTTGAAAAAATGTCAGCAATAACCACAGGACGGCTGAGCGATCTGTCTCATTGAGCCGGCCCGGGCCGGGGGCTCGGTGTGACACCCCGAGCGGGATGCGGCCTCAAGCGGGGCCAAATGCCGCCAGTCGGGAACGTTTCCCGGCGCAGAGCGGCGGTGGGAGACCGGCGGTGGGAGAGCGCGCGAAGGGCTGAGGGAGCGGAAGGTCTGAGGGGGCGGGAGAGCGCGGGAAGGTCTGAGGGGGCGGGAAGGGCTGAGGGGGCGGGAGAGCGCGGGAAGGGCTGAGGGGGCGGGAAGGGCTGAGGGGGCGGTGGTCTCCGGATCGCCCCGCCCCGCCCTGTGGCGCGGCCCGCGGGGGGGGGGGGGGGGGGGGGCAGCCCGTTGCCCTGACAACGGCACGTGCCGCCGCGGGCGCGCGGGTTCTGAGGGGGCGCGCGGCGCTGCCTCGGCGGGCTGAGGCGGGCGGTCGTGCCCGGACGCGACCCCCGAAACAACATGCCGGTGCCCGGGCCCGGCCGGCCTCTGCTGTGGGGCGGCTGTTTGCTTCCGGGCCGGCCCGTGGCTGCCGAGCCTTGTTACAGAGCCGGGAGCCCCGCACCGAGCCCGGTCGGGGTGTCAGCAGGCTCTGAGGCAGCCGGCTCACAGCCTGGCCTCCCACATCTTTCCTCTCTAGTAACTGCTATACCAAAGTGTGATAAACTTTTTTAGAGGAAGATGGTTTGTGGTTTTTTGCTCCTTAACTTTAAACTTTAGGGGTGTAAGTGTCCCCAAAAAAGGTAGCCGCTCCATACTCTTCCATTATAAAGCAGAAGAATGGGCTTTACAGGAAAATTAAAAGACCTCTGGACTTTACTAAGGCCTTAAGGGACCACAGAGGGCAAACTGGTTATTTCAGAGGTGCGAAACTCCACCTCGTAGTTCTATGTTCATTCAGATGCCTCCTAAACTAACTGTATCTATAGATACCTTGCTCAAAGCTGGAATAAACTACGTATCAGGATCTTCTACAATAACCAAATAAAAGCATAGCAAACCAAAGCAAACCAGGAGATGTACCACAAGAATAACATATTGAATCACTGTTTTGAATCACTATAACATCCTTTCTAAGCTTGGACTCAATCTCCACTTTACACTGAATTTTGCTTTGGGGTTTGGTGTTTCTTTTTTTATTATTATTATTTGTTTTGAATGTGAACGCACATATCAACAGAGGATTGCTGTAAACATACTGGAAAATATTCCCAGTGGGCGGGTAGAGACATGCAGGGAAGGCAACTATCTGTAGAGCACTTCAGGGATCTCACCACCCATCTGGCCCATCCATCTTTGACTTCCCAGCCCAAATCGCCATTTTGAAGCATCTTGATATAGATCCAGCATTGTAAATTTGAGCTTTGCTGTGCACTTGCACTGTTGATTCAGCTGCGGTGGGTATCCGGTCATTTGGGCTGAGGAGCTAGAGGCAGATGGCCATAACGCTAGCCAAATCACTCCCTTCTGTGCTGTTGGCTACAGAAACTGGCATGCTTTAACCATGCTAGCCCAGTAGGCCATCTGGATTCCGACAGACCTTCAACCCTTTTTCTGGCATGTCTAAGTATTGTAAAACTTAGCTTGTTGGCAGTTATGGAAGTTTCTGGGGTTTTTTTTGTTGTTTTTGTTTGGGTTTTTTTTAACAGCTGTACAAGGCAACCATGAGCTGATGTTTCATTTGCTGCCTAGGGTTTCTTTTCTATCTGTTTCAAGACCTTGCGAAGTAGACAGCATTGTGAAGCTGGTTCTCCTGTGGAAAACAAAGCCTGGGAGGGGAAACCGAGGGTTTCATTTCGCAGCCAATTTTTCAAAGCATGCACAGCAATCTGGCCCTAGAGATGGGGCTAGCCTTCCTCTGCAATACTTTGGGCTTTGTTTCAGGTGGCAGAGACCTCATAGACCTCTACACCTGAAAATAGTGACTGGGAGTCCTTCTAGCTGGTCTCTATGGGTAAGGACCCAGAAATAGGTGCAGTAGAGATGATGTGAGTTAAGAAATACAAGATAAGGAGGAAGGGTTGTGTATCAGGAACCTACAGTTTAAACTTAAAACCATAAAATTTCCGCTAAGGTCCTGAATAATTTTGTGGATCTAGTCTGTTGTGTTTAGTGAAAAAGAAGCAAAGATTGCACAGGGAATTACCTGGTGACGTGCTAAGTGCTAAAATGAATGCATGGGATGAAGCAAACTTAAGCAAAAGAAAGGAAGAAGGAAAATTCAGCTAGTAATCTCCATGGAAGGCAAGAAGAAGAAAACATCTTCCCTGTTAGCTGCCCCATAACACACTATTTACATTACCAAGGACATTGGACTAGACAACCAAGTAGATCTGCTTTTTTTCTTCTCTCTCTCTCCCTCTCCCTCTTTTTAAACAAGGCTACACTGATATCTTTCCCCCAGACTTGGGTAAGAGAATGTTTTATTCAGTTATGAAATTAAATACTCTAAAGCTCATGAGATGACAGCCATTAGAGCACAGCATGACTAAATACTATTCACCTAACATAACATTATCCATCAAGAATCCAACACACACACACACAAATGGCCCACACCCAGTGCACCCAGCCAATACCTAATCTGTTGAAAATTAAGCTGGTAATGTATGTTAAAACATTTGTGGGAAGTTTGGATCCTGAGATATTTTGCTACAGTCTATGAGCCTTTCAATTAATTCATTACTCATTTTCCCCACTTGCTTATTCATAACCAGAGGCTATTGTCTTGTGTTTCTGACATCACAGTCAGTTGCCTTAGGAACAGTGATGATGTCACAAGGGTAGAATTAGCACCTATTAATATGAATAGGCACACAGAAGAGATGAATAATGAGTTTGGGGCCTGAATTAGACACAAATTACTAGGAATTTTTTGGACAGGAAAAATACTTGAAAGGTAAATGGGGCTTACATTTAAATATTATGTTTTCATTGCACTTGGACAGTGAACAAAAGTTGATATTTGAGTAATAAAATTACAAATACTGGGGTGAGAACAGCTGTAGGATCATTAAAGGTTTTTTTTTTCCATGCAAATGAGCCAAAAATTATGGCTTTATTTTGAATGCTAATGGATAAGAGCGTGTGCCCTAGACCCCAACAAAGCACAGGGCTCACTAACATCCGAGTACTTGAAGTTCTCAGAGTCTGACAGACCATGGTTCCACAGGGTATTGCATTATGTCTAACCACACTTCCCTCTGTTTCCTACTGAGATGTCTTTCCACTCACAGTTGCTCTTTGTTTCCTGGTTGATACTTATGCTTTGTCCGGCCTCAAACCTTTTTCTTCTGGATTAGGCTAAATTACCACCATAGTCGTGCACCCACCTGCTAAATAAACAGTTGCTGAAGTATTGAATTTTATGAAAAGAAGAGAGAGTATGTATTCTGGTCTAGAATAAATCAGAAGTGTAAATACTGCCTTTTTCTTATTCCTGTTCTCTTTTGTTTCTCAGGTAAAAAAGAAGTACTATGGGGTTCAATATGCCAAATTAGCTTTTTACTGTGCAGCTTGTATGCATATCACCAGTGTTGGATGCCTTGCTCATTCGTAGCTTGATTTGAGACTAGAAGAACTTTTCCGCTGGTTAAGCTGGTACATGGGAAGGAGAGAAACAAGAGCAGGGAAAGGGTGGTGCCTTCCTCTGAGATCTGGACGATGGTGCCCTTGCAAAGGACTTGCTGAGCCAAACCCCTCTTACAAATAGGTGTTATGCCCACCTCATTTCTCTTGGTTTCTTGTTCCTCGGCTGTGTTTGTCATTAATTTTTCTGAGCCCAGATTTGTCTTTTCTATCTTGGGCACGAAAAAGAAATGTCCAAATGAGGATTATAGTCACCTGCAGCTCTCCCAGCAGTCAGGAGGGCAAAGCAAACACCTCCAGAGGCTGATTCTGCTGAAGCACCGTTGTTTGTGTGTGGGCAATTAAGGGGCGTGAGCCTCAGCCCTGATAACTGAAACGCTTTGGGTTTAGTACAGGGTATTTGATGAAATGTGACAGCCGATCTTATCCCAGGAGAGGCACTTGAGCATTGAACCACCACCTCTGACCTGCAGCTCCATGAAGCTCTGAAACAACTTATTCACTGTGCAATCACTTTTCCACTTGTCACAGATTGCTTGCTGGCACCCTTCCTCCCCACTGTCCTCAGTTTATGATACTTCTTGGCATTTATTGTGACATTTTTTTACTTTTAACAAAAAGGGGGGTTATTCTACATTATTTTTTCTATAATAAAATAATAATAATATATAGGTTTCAATTTTTAAAGTTTTCAAAGCTTTTTCTTTTCATTTTTCCTTTTTTTTTTTTAATGAAGCTCTAACACTATTTTGTATTTAAAAAAAAAAAAAAAAAAAAAAAAAAAAAGACAACCAGCAAACTATCTACTCAGATGCAATCTGCTGCGGTTTTGCAGATGGGTCGGGCTCTGAGATTTTAGGTGGAAATTGTTTTGCCTAACCTTTCTACCCTTTCCTCAGCAAGGCAACACCTAAATCAGTCGGGGAGGATTCACAATCTGTCCAGGAGTTACTGATGGCAGGAACACCCTGTCCCAAGCACTTTTGCTCGCTGAGTGTTTTTCCAGAAGCGGCAAGGCCTTCCACTCCATCTTTTGGCAGGTGATACGTTACACCAAACCTTACAGACAGAAGGGTGAAAGCCAAGTCTTGAGGATGCTGTCAGCGTGGAGGGATGCACTGCGATGGTCAGCTCTGTGCCTGGCCCTGTGGGTCCCAGGCAGGTGGCTGAATGGCATGTTTTCGCTCCCTGCTCTTGACACGAGGATCAAGCTGCCCATCTGCTTCCGCTGTGGGCTCTGATACCGGCTCCCATGGACTCTGTGTGGAGCCACACTGGCTTCACTGGGGGGAGATAGCAGCTGACCCGGTGGGTCCTCAGCTTGTCACTCTCCGTCCTGACAGTCCTGAGAAGAAGCAGCTGTCCCTGCGACAGAAATCACAGCTCCCCAAATTACCTTCCCTGCTTGCCTCTACGCTGTTATGAACATATATGTGTTCAACACACCTCTTTTTCCCATCTAGAAATCATCTGAGATACATATATCGATCTTCCCAAGGTGCTGGAAGGCTGAGCACATGTCCCAGTGCTTCATATATGAGACAGCAAGATTTAAAAAGTCAGATAAATCATGCTTGTTTGTCACAGGCGTTGGTTCCTAAGAGGCCACACACATATTGCTTTATAAAAATACATGCGAAGGGCATGTCACAAACACTCACACATGCACACACATGGCTCCATGCAAACGAACATGCACAGACATTTGAGAGACAGCTACTGCTTTGATCACCTTATATTTTATATAGGGGAAAAAGAGCATTAGTTTTATCCTGTTTTACAGATGAGATGAACAGAGGCTCAGAGAGATTAAGGGCTACATTTGGAAAAGTGTCTCAGCAGCTGTGAGTGAACAAAGCCAAAATACCTGCTTTAGATAATCCTTCCCAGCACCTCTTTGAATTGCTGGATTCCTAAACCAGCCTGACTCACTCAAGGTCACTGTGGTAGACCTCAGTTCTCCTTCAGAGATGCATTCAACACTAGGTCGACCTTCAACAGGCTTTAGTTGTGTGACTACTTATAGGTAGGACATATATAAAAAATAATATGTTTGAATAATGAGAAACACCAGGCTGCAAAATATTCAGTTTGATGCAAGAAGCACATGCAACACATCTGGCACGTATTTATAGCCATCCAGCAACAACGAAGCATGCATACACATGAGAAGCACCAAAGAAAACAGCAGCAGCCTGAAGTCCTGGGCTGATCCCAGCCAGACTCTACTGCAGCTCATGTTTTTGTGGAAGGCTTCCTGCCTCTATGCTGGGAGAATGATGGCTCTTCTATGCTGGGTAACTCACTCCAAGTGTGAGGAGCCAAAGCTCCCCACCTCTTAGTTCCTCATTTATCACACCCCTCCCCTCCTTGCTGTCTGAAGCTGCACAGGCGTCGTCACTACAGATCAAGCTGGGGAGCCAGCACTTCTCCACAGAAGACAGAAATGGTGAAACGGACAAAATTTTTGCTTATGTTCCCTTATATCTACATCTGATCTTGTGTTTAACACCATGGTGGTGGGCATAACAAATCCTTCTGGCTCTAAAATCTGCTCATTTCATAGAATGCACTATATGGAAAGTATTCATTCTTCTTTGCCTATATAAATATACAGGTGTAGATAAACATGTGCACATACATATAAAAGTATGCACACCCACAGCCTACACACACATATGTATTTTATAATCCTTCGCCTAGATATCTATAAATCTCTAACTTCCTCCATTTAAATTTTCCCTAGAGCTAAGCTACAGATTATTATTGATAAAATATGAACTAATGATGATAACATCCCTATGTATTTAAGGTGGGATTTCGTTTCAGGTAATGGTTGCCCACTAAAAGGAAAATTTTAAGTCTAGACTAGTTTTCTGGACTTCTTTTTAGTCAATAAAAAGAGACACACACATCCAAAGGGCAAGTTGGCTGATCTGTTTTAATATTTATTGGCTAGATATAGCTGTCAAGTGTGAAGTACGGCTGTTGAGAGGGAAGTTAAATGAATTGGGAATGGACTGGGCAGGGATTTAGACGCTGGTCTGGAGCCCTAACACCAGCTGTCTTCTGCGCTGGTGTGTTCATGTGAGCCAGGTGTGCAAGTTCCATTTATAGTCATTGGAGAACTACACAGTACAGGCAGGTGGATTCTGGAGAGTCATACAGATGACCCTAAAATAGACATCTACCAGCTGATGACCTGAATTTTGTCCTCAGACTGCAGCAATTAAACTGACTACAGGCAAGGTGTCATTCTCCGAATACACGTATGGTGTGGAGATTATGGAGGAACCAAGACATCTGCACAGGGCTCACAAACATGACGCAGGACCTCTGGGAGACCTGCATATTTCTGAAGTGGAGCTGGAGGACCTACAGGGTACACTAAAATACTTCAAAACTAATTGCCTAGTACTAAAACAGCCTCAGATTTCCAAGGACTGTGAGCGAAGGAGAGAGTAAGATAAAGAGGTTACACAGGGATGTGGGGCTTTGCTTGGATCACAAAGTCTAGTGCCACATGAGGTCTCACTGGGACCTCACCTCACTTCTAGCTGCCTCTCTAGTAAAACACAGATCTGCTGTAGGCTCTGTGTCAGCTCTAAATGCCCTGTTGTAGAACTGCAGGTATTTTAGAGACAGCTCAGGTGGCACGAAAGCACAATATCCTTAACAGGGTATATTCGAGCATGAGGACAGTTTATTCTGAGTTTTTTGAGGTCAACAATCCTTAAAGACTAAAATGCATCTGATTTTAAAACATTCTTCTGTCTAAATGAATGATGCCAAGAACAAATCAAAAGGAAGATTCTCTTGTACAGTTCAATTGAAGGAGTGTTCTCAGTATCCCTTTCTTAAAATTACCTCCTGAGAACTCTTGGATGTTTACACTTCAGTAAGGAGATAGGTATCTCTTCCACTCTACCAGCAGTGAAATTGATTATGGATGGCTGAACAAATGAGTTGCAAACATACAGAAAGCTTGTGGCTACTCATAGCATGATACAAGCTGGAGGAGACCTACAAAGGGTATCTGGTTCACCTTCCACTCAAGGCAGGACCAACATGGCCATATTTCTGACCATGGGTTTAAAGTGTTGTGCACAAAAAGCATTCTCCTTCTGCATTTAAGGTTAGTTTTTAGTTATCGTAATTATTACACAAATAACTCCATAACTCCCTTGGATATGTATTTTTTTCCAGTTTTTGTCGTGACTCCCGGGTCAATGATTCAAAAGCCCAGTTTATTAAAGGGTTTATTTCTGGACAGTTCTTCCTGGGTTTTAAGGGTTGAATGGCAATGGTAGTTAAGGTGAGTTTTAAGGTCACCCTCAGAGCTTCAGTATTAAAAGTCCTACAGCATTAATGCCAAAGAATTTTGTTCCTGGACTTATAAGCTCTCCTTTCTGGGGGTTATAAATGAAGTACATAAGGAGGGGGAAATGAGCCATGTGCAGATACTTGCCTGGAAGGTCTCTTCTTCACAATAACGAGACAGTGTGGACACTTTTGGACCAGCAGCAAGTTCAGACAAGATAACTGTGAGCTACGGCAATTTAGGGCAATCTCAGAAGAATATGTTGAAGCTTTGATGGCTTCTCCAGATCACTGAAGATGATGGGATTCCTTCCTTTCACTACAGTGGGCTTTGGCCAGGTCCTCATACTGCAATATCCAGCATCTACTTCAGTGCTTCCCTTCTTAGATAAATGCTATGTTTGCAAGTAGTTTTTTTCCAAACAAATAATCAGAAGTATAAATGAATACATACTGTCACTAGTCTATATGGAGTGCAAGTTTTCATGAGAAACAGGTAGTATTAGAAGAAAAAGGGTAGTAAAAGAGCTAAACAACTTGCAAGATTTAGTGTCCATGTATCCCCTAGACACTCAGTCCACTGAGCAGATAACTCCTGCTTTCCAGAAGTTATTGTTTGTATTTTTGACCAAGTAATTGGATTGCTAATTAGGTATTGTTTAGCAAGTTATTATCATGTATGGAAATAAGTATTGGTGCATATGAAAGTATAACTTTTTTAAAATTTCATCAATTGATATTTTCATAGCTCTTTGAGATCAGAAAATGGAAAATTGCCTCTGCAGAATAGTATGGCTGTTATTTGGGAGAAGAGCAGACGCCTCACTGTTTCCTTTGCTAGGACTGTCCATCAGGTGGAATAACAGCCCTATCACTCTCCAGTTATAACGGATGAAAACTATGGAAACTCCACTATTTCCTTCCCTAGGCAGAGGAATTCCACAGTCATTATGTCTTTGGTACAGGAGCTGAGGTCATGGGTGTGATTCAGTGGCTATGAATTTTGCAGCACCGGGCTCTCAAAAGGTTAAACCGATGGCTGGGCAGCAGCCTATAGCAATTGGAAAACCACACACTTCTCAGCCTGACCTGCTGGCAGCAGGAATTCAGTGTAGGAGAACCAAGGCTGAGCAAAGACAAGATGCAATGGGCAGGCAGTCCTGGCAAGTGTGGTGGATGTTTCAACCAGAGCATGAAGGGTCATTGCAGCTGTCAGTTGCTTCTGAGGCTTGATCTAAACCCCACTGATCTCAATACAAAGCTTCCCATTGCTTTCCATCCAGCAGGCTTTGAATTAGTCCCTTGGTGCTAAAATTTTGAAATTATGGGGAAAAATCCCAACAACAAAACAACCAGCAGTTTCACCGGTGGCTTGCCCTATTTTTGTAACCTGCAAACACTGAGATTAGCTGTGTGTTTCTGTTTTGCCTAGTGGCTTCAAATCTCAGTTCAGACGTCTTTGTGTCGTGTAACAAATTAATTTCAACAATAAGACAGGCAAGTACCTAGTAAATTTGTATATTCTCTAAACTCAACCTCTTGGAGAAAAAAAAAAAATCACATGAAACTTCATGTTGCAGTGACACTGATGAGCCCAAGTGACAGCTCAAGACATCTATGACAGCTAAAGACATAATGACAATTTCGGTTTTTCAGTTTAGGGATTTTCAGACCTAATCCTAATCTGAACATGATAACTGTGCTGCTCATAGGCTCCCTTTCTTCACAGAAAGATGTCTTGGTGTAAGTCAGAACCAGGCTTTATACGCATAACTGGATGAAACAGCAGTTGATTCAAATACATTTGGAGTAATTTTAATATGAATTATGATCAAAGAATTTGGTTTTACCATTGGAGGCTAAAACAAGGATATGATCTGAGTTCAAATTCACTGATAGTTAAACCTTTTGAATAGTTCTTACTAGCTGGCTCCTAACAGTAAAAACTTCACTGTGATTAGCTGTTCACCATTTCAGGGTGAAACTGCTTGAGAACTTCCAAAAATTTTAAGTTATCTGGCCTGGAGCTCATAAAAGACCCATTAGTATGAAATATGTGCCTCCTAAAAATCATCTGGTCCAAAAGTGTCCACTGCTAAAAATAAAACATTTGACTTGAGAGGGTGTCTACTCACAAATGTTTATGACAAAAGCTGTATAAAGAGAAGACTTCTCTGGCACACACAGGCTTTCCTACAGGCCTTTGCCCAGATTCTACATAAACTATGCTGGTGAAAATTTGCAATTAAACTGGATCATCCTATATGAGTGGTAAGATAATAAGCTTACAACTACGTGTACAGAGCTTCCTCCCTAAAGATAAAGTTGGTTGGAGGAACTCATTGTAGAAGAAATGAAATAATCACCAAGATTGTTACAAATGGAAGCAGAATGCTATCTGTATTGATAGGAATAGACAGTCCTTTGCTGCCCTGACTAGTCAATATCTGTCATGTACACTTCAAAATCACTGTTCTTCTAATTTGGTGTCCAACAGCAATTATTCAGCTTTCTACAGTGTAGGCTGACTCTCAGTCCAGTTTCTAAAAACTCAGGTTAGAAACATCTTTACCATTCCCAGAGAAACTTCTGAGAACACAAAAAATGCTATTTATTTTTTAATAGGGAGACAATGTTGAAGTCTGTTAGAAGGTTTTTGTTTTCTTCACAGGAAACTTAAGAGGGATCAACTAAAGTGGCTAGTTATTCTCCTGAACTCTGAGAGAGATTCATCTTTAATGCCTTCTTCGGCCACCACTGAGTTCTCCCAGGTTGTCACTTATTTCAGGTCTTCTCATTTTGATGAAAGCATCTGCTGAAATATTGCACTGAAAAATGGGTACAATTCCATGAAGAAGTTTTTTACTTGTTTTTATTTGTTGGTTGGTTCTTTCTGGGGGGAGCAATGCATTGTTTTCCAGCAAAGTATCATTCAAGTGGGGCAGGGGGGAAGCGTAGCCACTTCTAGATGCAATTGAATACCAACAAGGGCAGCAGAATCAATGTCCAGGTATCTTCTCTCCATCAGTTACCAGACCCATGACAATCAGATTTACAGACAGCCAGGAGGCATTAGTAAACAACTTGGGGAAAAGTCCAGAGTACCTGTGCTATGGTTCATCTTTAGAAACACTCAAATCCTGACTTTCCACCACAGCTTCATTAATCTACTCAATCCCATGACCTGGCCTCCCAAGTATTTCATGGTGACACTCCTGACAGTCATCTGGCGTGTCCACCACCACGCACACACATGCAGAAAAACACATTCCTGCGTAAAGGCCATGGGCTTGCAAATTATGAAAACAGACTTTAAGTCTGACTTTAAGCTTTACACCCACTGAGGCTCCATGCTATGTAGTAATAATATTTACAAGGCACATGGACTCCATTGGCCTGGCTGCCTCGCTCTGTTACCCGCTGCACTTACGTGCATTCTGCACACCTGGACGCGTGATGTTACCTTGCAGCCCAGGTCCTTGATTTATAATGTCTGGTAACATCTCCCTCATGATGAAATTGAAATGTCTGTGATCTTTGGACACTGAGGGATCACTGGGTTTGCTTTGACCTGTAAATGAAGAGGTGGCAATCAATCTCTAAACTTTTTTTTTTTTTTTTTTTTTTTTTTAAAGGAAAGCCCCTTCTCATCTCCTCCCTCTTTTTATGCTGGTATCTACCACCCACAGAGTTTTTCAGCATTAATTGAGCCAAAGCTTTGGTTTTTCAAACACTGTAAGTGAATTTAAGTGCTTGCTAGGGTAGCTAGATCGGAATCAACAAGAGTTTATACACAGGTGAAAAGCACCAAAATAAAGACAAGCAAAACAGAGGACTGGATTCACTCAGTTTGGCCCTTACTGCCTAAAGGTAGACTTGGGCATTTGTATAGGCTGGAGGCAGTGAAGAGGATCAAGACTTTTAAAGGAGGTATCATCCTATCCTGAGCTAGGTAGTTAAGAAGGGGGAGATGAAACCCATGCTTTCAAGGTGCTTATCTTTTTCTATTTAACTTGGAGTAACGTAAATAAATCATTGCCTTAGACTAGGCATCAAATCAAAATTGCAGCTTTCCCACTCAAGGTCTTGCATAACACTTAAACTTTCTAATTAATTTCCTGAAGGGTGCACTGAAGTCCTTTTGGATGACACGTATGCATACACCCCAACTCTTCTTCCTGAACTGAACCTTATTTAGTAAGGTGGAGCATAGCTTCACAGAAGTATGAAATAATTCTACCCTTAGAGGTCTGTATGAAAAAGCAGTAATAGATCTTCCATGAACTGACTCCTACTGACTTTGGCCTCTGATTAACTGCCAGACTTTCTTGTTTTCAAATTTTTGAAACCCAGTATATAGACACTAAATCTTGATTAGTGCCTGCAAAAGCATCCTCCATTCTCATTCAAAAGACTTCAGAAGACCTCAGCATGTACAAAATATCTCAGCTCTAGCCTCAGATACTTGTCAGCTAAGTTAAAATTGTCCTACTTTATATTTGTTCTGCCAACTGCAGAAATTGTTTCTCCCTTACATCATATACTGTCTCTGTAACTTCCTTTAACTTAAAAAGCCATTTATACAAACTTTCCTAAACACAGAAAAATCTCCATTCACTTTCTTTGGAAGTTTGCTCATCCGCCTCCAATGTCAAGTGATACTCAAAGAAAGTATATATTTACAAAAAATGAAAGTAGTATACATAAATTTAGTAATGGGATGGTGAAGTAAAACTTCCTAAGAGGCTCCCTCTATATCTGGAAACTAGTGGACAAGATTTTTAAAGGCACACAATTATTTCGCACAACATTGTTGTTTGAAATCTCTGAGTCTGAGAGAGGAAGTATTAACTTCTCATGCCCCTTCTTGTACCTTAGAAGAAGGAATCAGAAAATTATTTTTTAATGTACCATTTTGATGGCTTTTGAGACCATTTTTAGGGTTTTTTGTCTCTCAGCAGTGATTTATGTCCTTTGTGCTCAGACTTCTGGATGTTGAGTTACTCTCTTTTAAATTGTGCTTTCAATTGCTAGGAACTGCTTATTGAGACCTGCACACTGACAACAAATTGGATGATGGAAGATTTACTAAGTGCTTGGATTTGGGAGTTCCAGTCCATATTCCTAAGCAACTAGAAGATGACCTGTTCATCCATCCATCCATTTGTCCATCCATATTACAGATACAACTAATAGTCAAGTTTAAGAAACTCTTTTCATATAATGGTTTTTTAAACTTACTTGCATCTCATTTCAAACTTGTTTTATTTTTCAATGGTGGAATTCTTTTCTTCCTCCTGTATTTTTTATGTCCTAGGTTTTTGGACAGTATTTTTGTTATTTTATTTTGCCATAGTACTACATACATTTTTTAGTGCAATATAGCTTTATGGACCCCAAGTGCACTGTAATGATGATGGGGAAAATAACTTACAAGGGCAATAGTTCCTGTTATGACTGCTAAAAAATATTCAAGCAGGGCTTTTAGAAGCACCATCAGCCTGGGACACAGTGGTACAGCTTATCTGAAAGGCTGCTGTAATATGTCTTTTTTATTGGTGATATTCTGAAACGCTTCAAAAATGCATGTTAATTCCCAGTCTAGTGCTTCATGACAAAGCTCTGTCCAGGAAAGGATTATGGTTCAATCCAAAGACCCATACAGACATTCCCACAGGCTTCAGTGGGCTTTCAAACTGTCCCATATGAGTCACCTCAATTTAATGTATAAGGAGGCAGCAGTTCTTAAAATGATGTGAGGAGGAAGTCTCAGCATGGATTTTGTCAGGAAGCCCCTTCAAAATTATCTAGGGCTCAATTAATCCTTCGAGCTCAGCCTGGGGTGAGGCACACTGGAAAATCATGATGCATAGACATGGTCGTTCCAAGGTCTCTTTTCTTGCTTTGGATTTGAGGGAACAGTAAAAACCTGTAACTCATGAAAGCCAGTGTCTCATTGCCTCCCTTAGGCTTCCATCAGGAGAGATTTCCAGGTGAGCGAAGAGGAGAGAACAAGCATCTACCATGCCTGCTTGTCCCTTGCTTGCATTCGGGAAACATAGTTATTCCTCCAAACCTGATGAAGACCTGGGTTAGTTTGGTTCATCTTGGCTTCCAGTTATGTTTCAATAAAAACAGGGGAAAGGCTGCCCCGTGGGAAGGATTTGTAGCCTTTTCCATATGTTCCAGAAGGATCCTGGAAGATTTATCCTATTCCCTCAGTGGGGAATCCTCATTTTCCCCAAGAACAGCACTAGAGCACTTACAGCCCCAGTCACTGTCACAAATCAACCACTTTTACCAAATTGCTTGTGACTTAAGAGAGATAAATGGAGTGGTGGGGACAGAGACCTGCCCCAGGTCACACACCCAGGCCAGACCCATCATCCAGTCTCCTGTGGGCAGAGTTACACATAACCCAGGGAGATGTACTGTCATTGCAAAGGACTAAGAGAAATTGAAGATTCATGCCGTGGAAAAAACGATACTTTGGAGGTTTCAGATTAAAAGCACACATTTCCTAGACAGAGGCAGTTTTTCAGAGCTGTGTGATACAGAAAAAGGTAAATGCAGCTAAAAGCTCTGCTTTTCCTGGTACCACTCACTGTGCCTTGGAAGCAGGGGTAGAAATAAGAGGATGAGACATGCTAAGTCAAGAGAAGAAATGACATGTCTTCATGCACGCTGCCTTCAGCTGACTGTGGATTTCAGCACGTGTGTGCCTAAAAACCTTCTACTCTACTAAGTGCCACATCAAAAATAATTTCTACTGGATTTCAAGTGTATCTCCAAAGAAAGATTTCTAGATTTTTGCAACTAAACACTTCCAGAAGTTTTTGACATTTTCTGTGCTTTCCACACACACATATTTTACAAAATGTTTATGCCATACCTACATGTGTTTTATGCTACACATGCTATTAGGATGGATATATAATATCCACGTTATCTTTGTAAATAATGCATTTTACTAACCTCTTCCAAGGCAACTGCACCATTTTGTCTTAAACATCTCCTCCAGCTCACGTTCCCTCCTCCTCAGGAGAAAGGTCTGAGGTAGACATCTGCAACTGAATGTAGTTTGTGACATGGGGAGTCTGGATGGCCTTTATAAAAACATAGGCACCATGCCAAACTACAGCATTCCTCACTCAGAAGGATGCTGCAAGACAAAGCTGTTACTCCGATGCTGAGGAGTTTTAAGGGAAGAGCTAGAGATTTTACATAATGGTTGTAAATTGCATTATTTAACACCTTCCAATTAAAAAATAAAGAATACATTATAAACAATGGTGTCTTTGATAGCATCAAGAGAAGGTGCTGGGGTCAGAGAAGTCAGTGCTTGTTTTTCTTTTCAGCTCAAAGCTGCTGAAATGGGTGGGCTACTCACTTGGTGTAGGTTGACGTGTCCTTACTGAAGGTAATAGGTAGGCTTCTGCTTCATGTTAATTAGCACAAAAACTGCCAGCAGTCAGGTGAAACCTGAAGGCAATTATGACGTCTTTCTAGTAAATTAAGTGGGATGGGATGTTCAGCTGCTGAAAACCATCACAGTCAGGTCTGTTGGGTGGAATTTAGGACGCATGGGGTAAGAGTCAATCCTGCTTCACACACCTCCCTTAACTAAACCTGCTTACAGCAGACCTGCAGAAGGCTGTAGCTCCACGCTGCTGTGTGGATGCTGCTCGGCAGAGCTCTCCTGCAAGGTGCCTTCCTCAGCTACAGCCCTGTGCTGCATCGCTATCACTCAACCTATTGCCACCCCAATAGCAAAATCCTGTGTGATCCTCTTTCACTTGTAAATGAGGAGGAAGCTGCAGGAGCCGGAGGGCTTGGCTCCTCTGTGGGTGCAGGTGAAGACAATGAAGCCAATTCAGTTTTAACCATGTAAGCACCAGATGGCGCAGAGGAGATAAAAAAAAATCTCATTCCAAACCTAACTGAGCACAGTCCTGAGCACCCTGATTTTAGTTGGCCAGGTTTTGAGCTAGGGATCAGACCAGACAATCTCCACAGGTCCTTTCAAAAAATTATCTTAGGGTTCTGATCTCTGATTTGGCCAAGAGACTTCTGGATCTGTAATAGCCAGATATCTGTTGTCGGTTTGTGTGCCTCTGCCTGATGTTGTGATGGGGAGGATCACAGGTCCAGCCCTTATATGTATGGGGACCATTTCAGGATTATGGAGATCTCCCTTCTTTTCCTATTAATCAGTATGGAACCAGCAAAGGGAAGTCCAAAAGCCAAATTTTTAAGTGGTATAAGCTGCTATGGCTTACTGACTTCAACAGAGCTTTGCTAGTTCGCAGCAGCTGGAGCTATGGCCCTTGTCAACGGGATTTTTCATAGAGATCTGGTACTTAATGTTAGCTGTTTGAAAGCAGCGTGTGCACCTCGGGTAGTTTGGTTACAAACATGAAATGTATTGTTTTAATATACATTTTAAACATGCTGGTAATTTCTTTGCTTTTCTTTTTTAAAAAAAGAAATAAATGGTAAGTGGAAATCCATTTTGCCGTATAATAGTAATACACTCAATATTATACTATTCTGCTATTCCACAGGGAAAGTAAATGCCAATAAAAGGGATTATAAAGCAACATGCATTTTCAATTAGGGCCTACAGTGCTGCTCAAGGCAAGCCTTGCCAAACGTCTAGCTGATGGGATGTAGCTCGCAGCAAGTTCTGGACACACACTGAGCAGGACGGGAGAGATGAAGGGACATCACAACATGCCTGGCCAAGCAGGTGGTGAGAGCTCCTCCTGACCCTCCCTGCAGGGGCCAGAGGGGCAGGGCAGGGACCAGGGGAGCTGTGACTCCTGTATCTTGTGGTTGGGGTAAGCAGGGATGGGAAGGAGGGCTGGTGTGCTGAGATGGATCGCTTCCCGTGGACTGAAGAGGCAAACCAGGGCCATCTGTGTCATATTAAATCTCCTGGCCAGAAGCTGTGAAGTTAGGAGACAACCCTTCTTCAAGCAGGCTGGAGCTATCTATCTGTAAATAAACCAATGCACACCCATGCACACTTGTAGTCATTATATCTCATCTCTTATAGCTACACAAACAGTTTACACACAGTGTGCCCATGTATTATTAAGCTATACGCTGCAGTATACATGCAACACATATGTTTGTATACATATACATACACCTTATATATTTTTATTTATACATATGTGTGTGTCCTTGCTTCTTAATCTAGGCACAGAGCCTTTAATAATGTAAAGAGTTCAAGAAATCTGTAAAGTATATATATTTAAGAACAAAACAGGAAAAGGAAGTTGTGGTAGAAGGTGGGACAATAAGAGAAACCAGAGCTTACAAACAGATGTGCCATTGAAGATGTTGTCTCTAAGAAATTATCTGTTATCCTCCTAATACACCCACTTTCCAATTAAATAAAAGTAAATCTTAGCCTTTTTCCTCTAGGAACATTGAGCCATTCTCATTGCTATCTGGGACAGGATTTGACGGCTTACATCAGGAATGGGTGTGAAGTTGCCCAGATGTGTCTGCTGAAGGAACCATTTTCCTGGTGATGACAGAAGTCTGGCAAGATGCCTGATAAAAATCTGAGGGGATTCCCCGCCCCCCCCCCCCCCCCCCCCCCCCCACCCCCTAAAGCAAAAAGTGGGGAAAAGAGAAACCTGTATGCATCAACCACACATCTATGGGAAACCTCCTTTTTTTTTTTTTTTTTTTTTTTTTTTAAACATAGAAACACTGAGGTCTTCAGAAAAGACAGGAAATCTTAACACTGCCCTCCCCAGAGCCTCATCTATCAATCAGGTCTCTCCCTTGGCCCCAGAATATTCAGTCTCTCTCCCTCTCTTCCTTAATTTGTTGTATCTTGTACAGGAACCCAAGGCCATGTTTAATATGTTTGGTTTTTACACTGACAACATAAAGGTCAACATTTAAGTTAGGTTACGTAATCAGATCAGTCCCTTGTGACTAACCACAGCGCAAAATAATTCCCATTTAATTGTCCTCTTCTCCCACCCCCTTCCTTTTGAACAGCAAAGTCCTATTATTTGTTCCTTCCCTCTGCCTTGGAATTACTTCAGGGCTGATCTCAGGTTTATATGAAGCTGGGATCAAATTTTCAAAAACACTTAAGCCAGACTTCCGTCATAAAAGACTGAGGCATTTGGGAAGGAAGACGACTCTTTTTTTCTGTTGGGGTTTTCTTTTGGTTTGTTTGTTTTTTTAAAATGCCGTTGCAAGGAAAAACCAAAAAGATGCAGTGGGATTCTCAGCAGCAGTGAGACACATTGGCCTAGTCCACATTTTTATGCAACAAATATTCCTTGTGAGTATTGACTTTCCATAGTGAAATCCATGGGGGCCTGGAGGGCCAAGAAGCAGCTGAGCTCCCTGGTGTTGTAAGAAAGAGATAGGAATAAATATAATCTCAGAGTCTATCTTCACATTCAATTAGAAACAGTCCAGATTTTGGAAATCTCCAACTGAATTACTCCTATGCATAGTTATAGATTGTAAAGTGGCAGGCTGAATATTAACCTGGAGAAGAAGGACCTGGGGGCAATGGTGAGTGCCAAATTGAGTACAAAGTAGGAATAAATCTGAGTGCCACTAGCTCACTCCCACTGTAAAGAAGGCAAACCACATAATGGTGTAGCACTTTAGAAAGCACATGCCCAGTCTACCAAAAGAAGCAATTATTCTCTACTGCATGCTGTCGAGGCTGCATCTGTAGTACTGCACTCAGGATGGATTTGGAAGGGTGCATTACAGCCCTGCCGATATGCACATGTCCTGTGAAAAGACCTCAGCGGAGCTAGGCCTGCATGTTGGCTGGAGATGACAGCTATTTCAGTAGCAGCTAGGAAAAAAAAAAAAGAAAAAGAAAAACTTTTCTTTGTCACGCTATGTGATACAAGGGGCAATGGTCAAAAATAAACAAAGAGAGGTTTAGTCTAGACATTTAGAAAAACGTCTTTTCAGTGTGATATAGCCCTAGAGCAAGCTATGGAGAGAAGCTCTGGCATACACTTCCTTGGAGGTTTGCAAGGACCTGATCCATCATTGGCTGTAGTCTGTCTCCAGCTGGGAGTTTGGACTAGGAGGCCTCTGGTTGTCTCTTTCAAACAGCTTTTCCGTGATTCTCTGATTCTAGTACCATCAAATTTCTCAGAAATTTCCCTCCCCAAAAGCATACTTTTAACCTCCCTAAGGACCTACTGAAATCTTGGACATGGTAGAAGAAATAGGGTGGCTTGTTTCTTTCTCTTAACTTATACCATGGCCTACCACGGTTTAATTTTCACTGTGTAACTGGAGATTTGACTTTCATCATATGCGGTTAGACAAAATCCCACCACCCATGCCTAGCTACCAGGTTGCATTAGCAGGGAGAAAGCATATGAAGTGGTCTCAGTGCTTTTCAGTGTCTCTGGGAGTTTCTGGCCACCTTTGACTACCTAATTCCAAAGGTCAGCACCTCATTTTGAGCTGAGTTCGTTGGGGAAATCTTTGGAACAAGTTCTCTGAGAGACTAGAACAAGTACCCCTGTATCCATAATGAAATATTGTAATTGCTGGGCCAGCCAAACCTCTGTATGTCAGTCTGCACCATTATGCCTCTGAAGAAGGATGGAGATCAGAAGTTCTGAGCAGCAATATTTCCTTTATTCAAACATAAAAAAACCTCACACAGAATAACCTCAAAACAGTTAAATATTTTGTGTTCAGATACCGGTTCCTTAAAACTAGCTTTAATGGCTGAGCAGTTACTTCTAAGCTGAGCTCTTCATGCTGAAAGAACAACTTGATTCAACAAGGAACATAACCAAAACGGATTATCTGGACACTATGAACCCTAAGTTTGCTGACATTACTAAAGTCACAATTTCATTCTTAAACTTAGGTGCCTAGAGCCATTTGAATACTCTATAACATGTCTGTGTGCAGTTGGTAGATAAGACACAAGGTCCTGTGCCCTTCTGGAGCTGGCATCCAAAATGGCACTAGATGCGTGTCTGAGCAACTGAGCTGAGCTTCTAGTACATAGGTAGACACCCATATGTAGACTTCTGCATCTGGACCTGGATCACACCCAGTACAGCTTTCTGAGATGGGACCGAGGGTTCAAAACCCCAAGTAATTAATGAATAGCTGCTTTTGTTATTTTCAGTCCAGATTATTGTCCGTGGTTGGCAAATGTTTTCTGAGAGAAGTCAAGATAGGGGACTAGTACAGTTACAAGCAACAGCCTACTTTTGTATTCATGAAGTATAAAACCACAGCCAACTGTCAGAAGGTAACCTTGGAGTTTTACCCCAAATTTTTTGCATTAAGTCCTTGTCTTGGGGTTGAGGTGTTGCATAGTTTTAGGAAAGACAGTAAATAGCAAGGAAAATATCACTGTTGACCTGTAGAGACTGAAAGAAATTAGTTAGCTCTCTGCTCTCCTTATTTTTTATACACTTTCCCTGGAATAGCTTATTGCAGCACACTGTGGGAAGAAGGACAGTGGACTACAAAGGATAATTATTCCCATCCTTATGTTCTTAAGCACTTTGACTAATAGGGAAAGAATTAGGAAGGAAGCCACATGGCTCAGTGAATAGCAGAAGGGTCTGGAAATCTCCACAACTGGGATTTATGCCACAGTCTGCCCTAGTGGTACAAACGAAGTCAGTTCCATGAAGTACCCAAACCTTATCATCTTTAACATCTAAAGAATAGTAGGAACACGATGATGCATGTCTGAAATTCAGCACACTGCAGCTAATAGCATCTTTTATTTATTATACAGCATAGGCTGTATAATATCAGAATTTTATTAATGTACGTAAAGCATAAATGTACTGCATTTTGTTAACTGCTTCTTAGATTAAATTTAAATGAGGAGATGTGAGAGCTCTTGAGGAGTATAAGTCTTTGAGGACAGGTGTGCCCCCTTCAGCTGTGAGGCATATAACACTGGATTTCATCCGTTATTCCCTGCTACACAGCATGCTGCTTTATTATAAATGGTGGGGAGAGAAACATTTGTTGAGTAGCTATAAATTGAACAAAAAGAGGTGCATTCAGTGGCCCATTACTGTAATGCTGTAATAGGACCAGAGGATACAGAGAAGGATTAAGCATTCTAAGACAGAAACATAAATCAATATGAAACACATAGAAAACAAATGGAAATGGAAAAAAAAAAAAAAAGAGGAAAAGGAAAAAAAAAAAAAAAAAGCACCACAACCCTGACCTTTCAGACTATGCACAGAATAATTCAAAGCAAATGTGAAGCCATTCTTTTCAGCAAGACAACCACAGTAGGTCACATGAGTGCTTGTACTTTTTTTGTTTTGTTTTGTTTATTTTAATACACAACATTAAGCTAGTGGTCCTGGATAGTATTAGTTGGAAATATCTCTTGAATGACTGTGCTTGCCAGCTGGCTGTTTTGTATTTATTTTGTAATTATTCTGATTATTTGATATATGCATTCTGTGCTTTCTCCCCCCATACTAGGAAAATAGAAGCATCAGATCCCCATACGTTTCTCATATTTGCGATCAAATGCATTCGTGGAAAATATGGTTTGCTGAATCGCTGTGGGCAGGACTCATACATACTTTTCTAATGCCGGATGTTTGGAGAAAGGTTTTAAGTATACACTCAAGCCTCCGCATTTTTTTATTTTTTTGTGAATAAACCGTACCCTGGCTATGGCAACACCTGACTGGCCCTGAACAGACCAGCTTAGCTTTGGCAAGACGTTTTAATGCGCAGTGTAGCTTTACACACTCTGTAACCCGCTGCAAGTTGGCATTCTACCACAGAAAGAAGTCATTCTGTCTCCCCCCACCAACGGCTGCTCCCGTTCCCTACTGCCAGCCCAAACATTTATGTATCTGTGAGGTGGAATGAGGGAAAATGCTGAAACTACCCCCCCCCCCAAAAAAAAAAAAAAAAAAAAAAAAAGCGTTGACCCAGATTGGCTCCCTGATCTGGCCCAGGGTACTGCCACACAAATATGTGCACTGGGTTTGGCTCACAAATTTAAAAGATGCAGGAAACTATGGACAAGACTGCTCTGGGCATACACTGCCTTCCATGATGCTTTTCCCGAAGTGACAGACCCTTCCAGAACCATAAGGACATCAATGCCAGGACACCCTGACTCTGGACCGTTTCATTTATGTCCAGATTGCTTGAATATTATCCATGATATCCAAACCCAATATTACTGGGTCTGATACTGCACAGTTGGCTGCAGTTGAGTGGCAGCTTCAGTGCAAGACCGGCACTGAGAGCATTGGAAATCTGGGTTCTCCCCAGTTAGGGTCAAAGGAAACTACTCTCAAAAGGCAGCATTTTTATTTGTGTTCCTTTTTTCTTTTTTCTTTTTCTTTTTTTCCAGATTTCAGGAGAGTGAAGCCATCACACAGACCATTTGTCACTCATCCTTACTCTGTGACTATCATCAAATATATGGCTGCAAGCTGCTTATGGTAAACCCAGGACTACTACTGGTACTCTGCTAGGGATCATGGTCTGTTTATATCTGCATCACCTTGTCGGTTTAATATTCTCTTAGCCACCTTCAAGGTTCACAGCATCAAACTGCATAGCTCGATCTTAGGATATTCAAGGAACAGGTATTACCTAGAGAGAAGGAAGACCCTAATGAGAATACTGGAGGCAAACTGATCACTTCATGACATGCAGTGTCAATTTAGTCTCTGAAGTATTTAATTTTGATTTGCTTGTGCTCAAGATTAGCAAAGGGTCTTTACTGTTACTGGAACAACACAGAAACTGGTTCAAAATGCACAGGTAAAAGCCTGCTGTCTCCTTACTACCAAGCGGAGGGAGGAGAGAGTGCTTTCTGTATCATGGTATACCAAATTTAGCCCAGTGAAGCACATCAGGAATTATTTCACTTTGAACTCAGTTGCTTCAGAAAATGCAATACAGAAAGCTTACAAAACTTGGTAACCATGCAAAGTCTGGAATACAAATAGAGCCCAGCTAATAGGCACAAAGAAGGAAAACACAGAAACAGAAAGAGAATAAACCAAGTGAATCCAAACATAGCTCAGACTTTCTCTGTTTTGTCTTTCTTTCTTTGCTTTGGGTTTGTTTGTTTTTTTTTTTTTCCTCCTCTCTTTGTGGAGCTGTTTGTTGCCTCACTGGGTATTTCCAACGATATTCAGCCTACCAAACAAGTAGGTTTTGGGATTCACTTCAAAGTAAATAGAACACTACACAGGAAAGAAAAAAAAGGAATTTCAGATACGATGCCTCCAGCTAGGGCTCCAAGTCCACAGAGTCAGATCAGAGGCTTTTCCAGCTGGAAGCTCCCCTTCTTGCCTGTTCTGGATCCTTCTTACCTTTCTCTATATTTCAGTACCTTGCAGGTTATTTTGATACCTCCCATGCTACCGCACAGCTCAGGGCAGAGTTTTACAGCACCATCACTTCCCCTGCCATCCCTTTCCTCCTCTCTCCACTCCAGACTGGTCTCCTTTGCGTTGTTGTGTGAAAATCAACAGAGTGCTGTGATTCTCTGCTAGCCATGACTATGATGTTTCCAAAATGACAGGAACAACAAAAAGAAGTGATGAAACCAGGAGACAAGAAGAGTTTTAATCCGTATGGCTTTCATTTTTTTGTTTGTTTTTTTTTTTTGTTTTTTTTTTTTTTTTGTTTTGTTTTGTTTTTTGTTGTTTGTTTTTCTTCTTTTGGAAAGGAGAATTAAGTGGAAAAGAGAGTGAAAAACTAGTGAAAAGACAGTGACAATAAACATCTAAATGTTCGTAGCAGATCATCTACAGTCAAGCTTTCCTGGAGCATGCAGAAACTCACGCAGCCTCACTGCCTGCTGTAGCAAAAGTCCAGCAAGAGCATGAATCCATGTGTTGTAGCTCTTGTTAAGGCAGAAAGGGAAAAGTTTATTTATGCTTTGCCACATAAAATTTTATCTGTCCCTTGCATGTATTTTCTGCCTGGCAAAAGGTCCTAGGATTTTTAACTTCTTTGAAGGAGGTAGGTCCCAAGCCAGGATACAACCACAGGACAAATAATGATTCTTTCTAAGAAGAATCCTTAGAGAGAGGTTAACAAAACATGCTGGGCACCAGAAAGAGCGACTACTTTTTAAAATAAGTAAAACATACAGCAGGGGTATGAGAAGTTTTAGCTAAGACATGTATTAAAAAAAGGGGGGGGGGGGGGGTATCATATATATATGTACAGGCATGTGTGTGTGTGTGTGTGTGCACGAAATAAGAAAATGGCACTGATACAACTTCCCCAACTATCAGGAGAGGTCATTGGCAAAACCGAAGCTCAGGCACTTCTTTTTCCAGCTAGCACTCAGTGCATTACAGAACTGCAGCTATCAGCTGATTTTTGCATAGTCATTGCGAGAATGGGCAAATTTGAGGCAATTTTGAAGTGAGACATTCAAGCTGCATTTATCATCATCTTGCATACTTCCTGGAGCAATATAATAGCATCTACAAACAGAACCTCCTGTGTTCACTTAAAACAAGGATCCCTGAGCCAGGATACCTGATTAAGCATACCTGGATTTGTGGGAGCCTGGAAAACCAAGCTGGAAATTTCATGGGGACAAAATCTCATTGAATTTCAAGTAGCATCTCTTCTTTGTTAAGAGATGGGTATTAACAGGATTATTCTGCATCAATGCCAGCATTTATTTCTGTATTTAGTCTCATTCAAAGCAAGAAATAGTTAGGACATTTCACTAAAATACAATATCCTCACCAAATTTAAAATGACTAAATAAAACATTAATATTTTTTTTTAATTATTGGTCAGAAATGAGGTTGCTGGTGATCTGTGATTTTTTTTCCCCCCAAGCAGTTTTCTTTCTGGCTTTAGTCAAGCCAGGAAAATATATACATCTATATATAGTCTTGTAGAAATACACTCAAAGAGAACTTGGTGAAAGATGTTAGTAGTTGAAAATAGTCAAAAAGTTTTACTACAACTGCTGAAAATGTCGATCATTCAAATGAGCATGCTGTGAAAGGAGCAGTGATTTCTACTCTTCTTTCTCTTCCAGTCAGAAAAAATGAAATGTTGCAAAATAAGAAAAAGTCACTTGATAGGTACAAGCATTGTGAGCATTCATGTGAGTGTCTAGGTGCCCCTCTAATATGAATGTCTATAAAATTAAGGTCATAATCTCCTTTTCTGTTCAAAGATGAGCTCCTGTGAAGTATTCAGATACACATCTAATTTGTCATCATCTTCTACTATGCCATCTGGATGAACCTGACCCTTTCTATATAGCAAGAAATTAGAGAGTTACCTAATCAAATGCTTGCAGCTTAGTACTATGAAATGGTCTGTCACTTCTTGCCCACATAGATTTCAAAATTTTCAGCAGCATTTTTTGAGATGTTTGAAACTTTCTGGGTTTGTTTTTTTAATTATTACTATGTTTTTAAGTTTTATTTTGGTTTAGATAGGTTCACTGTGAGTGGGGTGAAGGGA
This sequence comes from Falco punctatus, assembly GCF_963210335.1. NCBI lineage: Eukaryota > Metazoa > Chordata > Aves > Falconiformes > Falconidae > Falco > Falco punctatus. The sequence continues at coordinate 52,993,245 of NC_137583.1, read as the reverse complement.
CTATAAAAGGATACCCCCTCTGTGCTTTATCCTAAGATGTCTTGGAGATGCTGACTTTGCAACCACTTTTCAATCCCTCAGTTATTTCTGCTGCATTCAATTCTTAATTGACCAAAGTGTGTGGTTAAATGGTTGCAAAGTTATTTTTTTTGTGTAACAAGGTTAGGTTTAAAGAAAATCCCATTGCCTGTCTGAGTGAATCTTCTGGTTCTTCATTTCTTGTTTTATAGCTCAGGGCGTAGTTTCTCTTGCCCACCAAGCACAACGGACCGTTGGTTGTTCTGAGCTAACAGAAGTAGCCATGGGTACGTAATCCCTCAGCCTGGGAGCCTACAGCCTTCTCTTGTGGCTTGCCACTACCGCCTGCCCAACGGTGCTGCCTCGGACGCTTCCTAGAATGAAATTTCCAAATTAAGTGTGGTCAGTCTGCTCACAGCCATAGGCGTCCTGCTTTGGCCTGAAGCATTCCCTGCGAAAAATGGCCATTGATTCGGCAAGCTCCTTCCCCGACCTCTGAAACAGTTTATCATGGCAAAGTGATGTGCTATACTGAGGCTGGTTCTATTTTAAACTGTTCTGAGCTAAAAGGAGTCGAGGGAAAGCAGAAGGAGAAAGGGAAAGGGGGGACGGGGGGACGGAGGGGGAGAAGGGGGGGGGAGGGAAAAGGCACATGAAGAGTGTGGCATGTGATATAAATACCATGACCTGGTACCACACTGACAATTGCACTTCTGGAGCAGTGGAAATAGTAGCTCAAATCAACATTGTAAGTGGAGATTAGGGGACTGTGACAATTTCCCTTGGCTAACTCTTTACCCTGAGCTTTTCAGCAGACCTGCTGGGTTTTAAATATATGTTATGGTTCCCATGACCTGCAGATAACCCAAAAGGAGGCGTCAGCATGTCAGGGCATGCACAGATAGGGGAGCATTTGATTTTCTAAGCAAGTACACCAAGGAGCTCCGTGGGGCAGCTCAGGGAACTGCTCTGCCATCCTAACTCCTTGTGCCCCCTAAAACAGAGGGAGGGCACTGGAAAGTGAATCAAGGCTTATGGGCTGTTTCTGGAGACAGTGGTTATGTGAATACCATGAAAAATATATGAATTACCCATGACAGAAGAGAGGTGCATATTGCTTATGGTTTCACTTGCCAGGTAACAGACCAGAAAGCCCTTAAACTGTCCCCAATGAGCAGTTTAAACTCTGCTGCTTGAGAGATGTGAGCTGAGGACTCACTGCAGATGGGCTGAAAACTGCTTCTGATTTACCCACGTGTTGAGAAGCTGATGGTCCTTCAGGATTCAAGTATCTGCACATGCTGCTGGCATTTCACTCCTTTGTGGACCACAGTCCACAGCAGCTGAAATGCCGTGCCCCTGCTAACCCCAAGAGGCATTTCATTTTAGATTAGACCTTTGATTTAAAGTCCAAAAGTGGGTAAAATCTTGTGTGTTCCAGGCTTTTCTGCGGAGTAGGGATGGTGACAGAGCTACAGATGTAGCAAGTCGGTCTATTGTTTATGACATATGTGAAATATTATGTTCCTACTGGGAATATGGAGCCTACAGCCTCAAAATAAGTCAGTATTTGATTTCCTAATTTTTCTGTAGAAATCTAAACGTTGTTATCTCTAGGTCAAACTCCTTCAATAGCTTTACACATCAAAGACCTTTTCAGCTGAACTGGGCAGCCTGGGTTCCCTCTATGTTAAATTAAAAGAAACGGGAGTGCTTTTGAGGAACTGGTTTCCTGACCAGTTTTAATTTACTTTAGGATGAGATAAATTACACTGTAGATTCAGTTGACTCTAACAGGTATATCTGCACTGACTACAGGAAGGACTATGGGTGACTGGTCCAGATGTAGACATCTAGAATGAATCCTATTCTTTGTCTTGCATCATAAAGGATGTAGACATATGGTGTGAGATGTTCCTCCCTGATAATTTCAGAAATGGGTCTCAGGTCATTATTCAGGCGTGTGCATGTGTCGCTGTTCTCTGGGTGTCTGAGCTCATGTTATAATCAGTGGGTATCTTGATGTAGGTGCCTTAGCATAGGCAGCTGGTTCCCTTTCTGGCAGGGTAGGGTATCCCACCTGGTCTCCAGCTGCTGCATCAGAAAGGATATGTGTCTTCCCTAGGTCCTATGTCACGTCAAGTTGTGCAACTGTATAAATGTCTCAGAAATCACAAGAGAACAACTCACTCATGCAGGTGTGAGCTTTAGGGTGAGTTGACTCCTCTGATCATACTGAGTAGTGTCAGGATTCATTTGCACAAAAACAGGTACCAGGTGCCATCAGAGGTACTGTAGGGATATCCTGGACATCCACACGGGTCTGGCACACTATGTAAGGGATCTGAGGGACACCTGTATTTTGCCATCTCAAATGGCACTAGCTATGTTCATGTGCTGGGCTGCTACCTACTAGTTCTGAGTCCAGACATCCATTGCAGAAGTAGAAACCTCCTACACCTGGATTTCTAAATTAAGATGCCTTAATTTGCAGTCTGAACCCAGGCACATAGCATTAGGCTAGAGGAGTTCCACAGCAATTCGTGCCTGGACAACAACAACAAAAAGGTGGGATTCAGGTGCCCAGAAGAAGAATTTAGTAACCTTTGAGCTGTCCTGGTGTATTAAAGATATCTGAAAAGAAATGACAGATATAACAGAAGACCATGCAAGCAGTGCAGCTTTGGAAGGCCAGGTGAAACATGGATGAGATAGCTAGGCTGTCTCAAAAGCTGATGGCTAACCACCAGCATCACCACATAGGCATGCCATAATTTGTTCGGTCTGGTATTTCTCTCGGTGTTGGCTTTTTTCTGATGAGCAACATGAAGTCAAAGGCATTAAAATTCAGGGAGTTTCCTCAGGAACAGCATAGAGCATGAAGTGAGCTTATAGGTAATAAGACTCATGAAAATTAATCTTTTCACAGTGCAGCTGGACCTAACTCCCATTGACTGCAGTGAAAAAGGAAGGGCTGTGTATATCTCAAGACTAACACCTAAAAGGAAGGAATTTTGCTTGCACTTCCCAAGTGTCTTGCCTGGAGCTGGGATTGGCCATGCTCAAGCAATGTGCTTAATGCTTTGGCATACAATCTCCTCCACCTGCATTTGCTTTAAACGTTGCTTCATTCTGCCTTATTACCAGCTTAATAAAAATAATATTAATGTCTTCATTTCATTCTGCAGGGTTTGGGATTATTAGACTGGCAGCCAACCAAGGTCTTTGCTGTAAATTACAATGCAAAGGTTATGTGCAAATGATAGCTTACTCCTTGGGTTACAAGTGAAAGGAGTTTTCATAGGCATACAAGGGAAGTAACTATGCTTTTTAAATAGAAGAGGTTAACTAAAGTTCTACCTTTTGGTGAACCAGAACAGCCCAGAAGAACAAAGCTTTTTTCATTATTTTGTTTTGCTTTTTCCTTTGGTTAGGAGCTGTAAAATGTTCTGCTATCACAACACACATGTCAGTGTGAGTCCAGTGGTTGTGGTAACTCCTGTATTTTTTCTGGTACAGGGTCCTATATTTAGTGTTTTATTTCATGAACTCCCAGCTACAAGAGTCATGTGATTGTGTGAGACGCTCAGACTGTTGGGGTTTTGGGTTTTGGTTTTGTTTTTTTCCCCCAAGATTGTATTTCTTCTTTGCAGGAGTAAAGAAACACTTGAAAATGTGATTTCCTAAATCACCAAGCTAAAGGCTCTGAAATCAGAAGTCCATTACAAGACATGCTATTGTTACTAGTGATTTTATGATTTTTCTATTTGTCTTTAGGTTTTTGAGCATCTGACTCATTTTTGAAAGCAGGTGACTACAAAACAAGGTCAGAGCTGTGCCCAGACCCTGCACCCACCACATCACCTTCCTGAGTTCAGCCAAGCATATGGTTTTGGATCAGGTCCCCATTTCTACAAAAATCTTCACTAACAACTGGTCATATCAAACCATTCTGCTTATTTTTGCTGTCGATGCTCTGTCTGGTGAGGTTTCTGACCTCTGAATTTCACGCTTTCATTTCCAGTACTAATGACCCTGACTTGAACAACTGGATTTTTAGTCTAATAATAACTGGGTTAGTGACACTCAAATTATCAATAAAAATGTTCCATTTCCTCTGACTCTTGCACTCAGTTTAAGAACATGGGGCGAAGCCTTTGGTGCTATGGTCGACGAACTCTCTCCATATATACTGCGAGTGTGTTACAGGTCTGCATGCTGACATACCAAGCAGCTGAGTTATATACACTGCTTTAAAAGCATAACCCCAAGCTGCAGCAACGTTTGCTTTTAGCTTTTGAAATTACTGGGTCTGTCAAAAAGGTTGCTTTGCATTAGCATCTTGTCATTTTAGCTCACTTGCTGAAAAGTATTAAGCCTTGATTCTTCAGAAAGGCTCCAGTTGCTGCCCATGATTTGTTTAAATTACCGGGGACTTGAGTTACTGATTTCAATGAGGGCAAAATGGGGGCACTGAAAACTAAATCTATTAATCTCCCCACATTCAACCCCTCAAGAAAGTTATAGTGGCAGACTAAAGAGGCTATAAAAGCTTTTGGAAGGATCTCAAGCAGGAATCCATTGAAGTGTCAAAGCTGCAATTCACTGAATGAGAAACAGAGCAGCCCCTTCATTTACAGAAGGTGGCTGTCTGAAGAAGCCCTCTGAAGTGGTTGGCTTCCTCTCCGGAGTTGATTAGTGCCTTTTCTAACTTCTGTTTGCACTGAACATAATGTGCGTTCCCCGGCTGCCGGTCTCTCATTACCAATTTGGGGTTAAGGAAAATGACTGGGGGGAAGAAGGGGGAGGAGGAGGGCGGGGGGAGCAAAAGCAAGAGAAAAAAAATTGCTTTGATTCAGTTTCCTTTTGTTAAGACTTCCTTGAATATTATAATTAGTTGTTGTTTATTTTACTAGGATTGGAAGGGGCAATTGTGGTCACACATCCGACTGCTAGCGTAACTTAGACCAGAGAATCCCTGCCTGTGATTGCTAGATCTTGCTCAAACGCCTGCAATCCAGACTGAAGCAAATCTTTTATAGTTTCTGACTCCATTGATCCTCCTAGAAAGCTCTGATCTTAGCTGTTTACAGCTGCTGGCCTCAACTGTGCTATCACTTAGGATCACTGGGAATACATCTGCAAGCAAACCAGTTTGCAGGTTTTGCAGTGCTTTCTACTCAGGATCTAGTTCTGTCTGATACTTCCCAAACTCACGCAAGTCCTCACCTGAGTGAGCTCTCTATTTACAGCACAAGAGCTGAGGCTGGCAGAATACATCCAGCTGAGACAGCCCTAGGAATATCTGCAGAGCAGGCACTAGGTAGAGGGGCTTGAACTGCCCTAGCTTGCTTGATGTGAGGTTGCTTTAATTGTACCAAGTGATGGCATTTCCCACATCAGCTCTCTGGAAACAAGGATGACTACTCCATTTTCTTACTAATACTTTCTTGGGAGACTTAAGCACACCAAAGTCTTACTCCAGAAATAATAATGTGCCCAAAGTAGCAGGTTACCTAAACAAAGTTAAGAAGGGCACCTCTCAACTCTAGCCAATCTTATCCAATTGAAAGTTATGTTTAATTTTTGTTTAGTATCTACCATTCACTGAAAGTTTCATACAGTTTTCATACAAAAATAAATATTATTTAAAAAATAAAAAATTAATAATTTACAGTTCTAAAATTCTGTGCTTAATCTAACTAGCCAGTAGCCATTCATTACAGATCTCCTTAATCCACTAGCAGTTTATTAAAATGTTCTATAAAATGGGGTATGGAAATACATCCTTCAGTCTGTTCATGTAAATTAATGCTTATACTTACCCGGGTTGTTCTTGATCTCTGTATACATCTGAAAGAAATAAATGCACATGCAAATTAGCATATATAAATGAGCATATTTTTGCAATTATATACACTCCAGAATAATAATAAGCATTTAACCTCCATTCTCCTTGGTCCCAATTATGCCCACAATTTTCTTCCTTTTATGTTAATTTGGGTTGGAGAGTTTAAAAAAGTTGGGTGAGTCTAGTGTGATAGTGGGAAAGATGCTTCTCCTGGTCCTGGAAGCAGGAGCCTTGAGTCGAAGGCTGCGTAGCACTGCAGGTAAAACACCTTGTCAGGTTTGATACACTGAAGCTGAACTCCAGCCTCTGGAGCAATCTCATCAAAGCAGGATAGTTAGAAGCAAAGGGAGGGATTTAGCTGCAAAGTCGCAGGCCTAACTGCAATGCAGAGGAGTAAGTATGTGCATGAACTTGGTGTCTGAGTTCCCTCTGCAGTCTACAGGGTTTTAGGGTAGGATGTGGCTGCTGTGTTAGGCACTGTTGGATACCTCTTGGCTGGTGAAGTGTCTCAGATTGTAGACTCATCTGTGCTGGAGATCACCTCAGGGAGGGTCTCTAGTCCAAACTCCTGCTCAGAGCAGGGTCAATACCAAAGTCAGAGCCAGTTGTTCAGGGCTTTGTCCAGTCAGGTCTTCAAAACCTCTGAGGATGGAAATCTCAACACACATGTAGGAGACTTATTTCAATGCTTAATTATATTGTAGTTGGCTTTTTTTCCCCCCTTATAACGAGACATAACCTTCACTGTTTCTATTTATAACAGTTGTCTCCATTTCTTCCTCAGTAAAGAGCCTGGTGTCATCTTCTCAGAAGCTTCCCCTTAGGAACAGTAATACAAGAAGTTTTCTACCTGTGTGAATGTGCTGAGCATTTCCCTCATCCAGACGTATCATCTTCCCATCTTCACCACAATGAACGACGAGCCCCTTCCACCCACTGGTCCATACAAAGACACACGTGGGAAGATTCAGGCTCAGCCCATGGTCTGATGGACACCTCAGGGAAGGGTTAGGAGGACATTGGTGTTGGCAGATTCAGGATACTGACAGGACAGAGTCACTCGGTGTTGATTGTGCTCCAGATTACATGTGATAGCACTCCTGAGGTGTGTTTTGTGTACTTAAACATAAAAAGTCTAGCATGGCAGCATGAGTGATCTCTAGACTTCTTGGAGGGCCCTGCAGGGGTCATTTTGTGTGGTGGATCAAGGAATGTGACCTTAAGAAGGCCCTTGGCAGTGCTGTACAGGCACTCCTATATATTGTAGATGCAGCCTCTGAGCCCAAGATGTATCTGGGCTGACAGCCAGCTCGCAGGTCAAGAGGCTTGGTGTGCTTAAAGCCACTCAGATGCTTACATTTCAGCTAGGTGTGAAGACATAGTCAATCTGTCATTTTTACTGAAACATTTTCTTGTCTTTACCTCATAAATCTAGCCAGCAAACCTTGGCTCTCTGGAGCTCTGAGTATTTGTGACAGTGAACCCTGAAAGCATTCACCACTCTTGCCTAAGGGCTTCCAGCACCAAGTAGGTGTCTGAAGCAATGGTCAACCATGGGGATGGAAAGAGAATGGGCTATGAAAACTGCCATGTTTTACATAATTGTTTAATGCTACAGGTTTTCTTTCTGTCACACAGAGGGAAGATGCCAAGGAAGAATGTCAATCAGCTCATTGAGACACCAGCTTTTCCAGCTGAAAGCTAGTCAACCTGGAGAACTGATGCCACGCGTGAAGGCAGGTCTGTCAACACACTCGGCAGATGGTTGGGCTGCACAGAAGGGGGTGAGCAGGGGAACAGGGGCCTCAGATGTGATCATGGGAGGAAGCAAAGAGTAAATAAATGTCTGGGCATGCACTACAGCAGCCAGCGTGAGTGGTCAAGGGCACAGGAGGAACAGCTGTGGGAGATCGGCAAGAAGGCAATGGCCTCACGACCATGAAGGAAGGATGGTGTTAGAACCAGATGGGGAAGAGCTTGTGATTTATCACTTTGGGTCTTGTGGTGAAAGGGATCTAAATAGTAAACTTTATTATTTTCTTCAGTTAATAAGAGTACAAAAATAGCCATGATACAGAGTCAAATCAACATCTTGGGTGACTGGGCAGCTCCAAACATCAGCTAGACAGTGTCAGTTTACCACAACTGGGAGCCTGACAGCTGACCCTTACTGCAGCTGAGTTACATTGCCAGAAAAACTGCCCTATTCCCTCTAACAAAGCTCTACATACTTCCTCAAATGATCCTCTACCCTCTTTATTGAAATGGAGTTGTAAAGATTTATCCCCAGTGAGAAGCTGGGTTTGCTCTGGCCGTGCTAACACACACAGCAGAAGTGACTCCAGCTGTTTTGGTTCACCTATCTTGATTGACGCTTGCTCCTGCTCATCCTTTCACAGGACATGCAGGCTTCTGCCCTTTGAGGTATTCGGTGATATTTTATCTTCTTTGGAAGGGCATAAAAGACAGCAGCCAATCCATCCAAGTTAGAAGAGCCCTCAGCAGCAGCAAATAGCCACTGTATCCCCTACCAAGAACACCTCAGCCCAAAACAAGGGCAAGGCAGCAGCATATTTGGGGTGTTTCTTACTAAGAGCACCTATGATCAGCAATCTAGGAGGCTCACAACTACACCAAGAACAGCAGTGATTGCTGTTTCCCTCCCAGGATTCTTAAAAGCTTCTCTCTTGCATACTCATTGTATGTCTTGAAATCACATGAAGCCCGCAACCTTGCAAAATATTTAATGTGATAACAGAAGGTAGATGTCTGAAGATCTTGGCAGACCTGGGCTTTGATATGTAGCACAGTTCCCTAACTGCAACTCAGACACCATGTTAGCTCCCTAGCCCTGTTTTCTGGAGGTCAGTGAGCCCTTCTGAAAGAGGTGTTTTGTTTTTTTTTTTTTTTTCCCTAAGAATGTCTCCAACATAAGTTGCATCACTTGTTTTCAAGAGTAAAAGCTGTGAAAAAAATACACTTTTTTTTCAGGAACCTATACATCATTCCTGCCTTCATGCTTCAACATCCTAGGACTGTAAGGAGAAAAAAGGCACAAGTGTGGTCTGTTTGGTGTTTGGTTGGGTTTTTTTCCTTTGATTTTGCTTTTATTTTCTGTATTAGGAACGATACTCCAGTTGCTAAGGCTTAAGCTCACAGTCATGTTGCATGTTCCCCTGCAGCCCCATAGCATCACTCACACCTCATGCAGAGCAGGGAGGGGTATTGACTCACTGTAGGTATCAGCGAGGTCATCAGCTGCTATGGCGTGGGGAGCACAGAGGCCTGAAGTCAGCTCTTGGCAGGTGGAGTAAGGTGGGTCCGAGCTGTAGACATCAACATCCAGCCAGTGGTTCTCTCTGAGCACTCCGGTTCCAGGCAGAAATGGCAATTGCAGACAGTTTTTCCTGTTAGCATAGCTTTCTTCAAAGAAAAGCAAAAGTAAGAATGTTCCATTTATCTTTGGCTAAGTTTTGGGTTGTTTTATATATAAATATCCACATACACACACATTTTATCTTATGACAATTACATTTCTAATTACAGCATACAAATCTTTTTTGGATATTTTCTGGCAATACCTGCAAAACAAGAGGCTTGTAAAAATGGGTGGGTCAGTTTTTCATGGGGTGTGTGTGTTTTGTTTTCCAAACCAAGCTGAAAGGCTTGTTGCCTGGGCCTTGCCCTTGCCCTGATGGAGAGCTTCTGAGAAAAGGCAGGAAGATAGGAGCCCTTGTGAAGGGAAGCAGCACCACTGATATACCTCAAACTACACAGCCCAGCAGTGGAAAACATTGCTGTGCAAACTGTCATCACCAGAAGCTGATAATGAAGATGCAGACTGGAGTTTGTAGAGTGTGGAAGGCGGTGATCTAAGAGGGCAGCGAGGCACCAGTGCTGTACCAGGGACTGGCTGGGTCGTTAACTCTTGCTGGACTCACTGCCTGGCTGGCCAGACCCTATCTCCCCATGCCTCTCACCTCCTCTCCCTTTCTGCCTCCCAGACCACCTTCTGAAGTAGGGCACTTGCTCCATAATGCTCTACTATACCCACCCAAAGCAGGACTTCCATGCTATGATCCCTGTCTTCTCCACCTGCCTACCATAAATCCCTCTCTAATCAGAGCTCTCTTCCCCTCCTTGAATTTCTTCTAGATGCATAGTCCATACCAGGAGCTTAACTCTATATACTATTCTCCGTGCTTGAACTGTTAGAAATGCAGACCCTGGTAGTGTAGGACTCCTGTCCAGATGCCCAAATCCTCCCAGTTCCCATCCCACCATGAAGGGATGAAATAAGAAGCATCATAAGAGAAATCCATGTAACTTACTGCATTCTGGGATAGTCCATTCAATCGACACATGGGAACCTGAGGACACTGATAAGCACGACATTATTTGGCAGAAGGAATTTGCTTTGGTGAATCAACATGTGAAGGATTTGACGGAAAACACATCTACTCAGTTTCAACCAGCTATATTTGATGTAGCTGAGGGCAATACTAAACCAAAAAGAACGCCATGTGTTTTATACCTTGAAATACCTAAAAAGGACAGAGAATGGCAATTAAACCAAGTCTACCTTGGACTTCATCCACTTGTCAGATGAAAAACTGAAGTATTACTACCTGGCTTGTCAGAACAGTTGTGCAAGGGTCCAAGTTCTGGACTGAGTTATGTCAATCTGGAGCGATGCAGATCATCACTGGTGGCAGGGGTGTGACTTTGAACTGATTCTGGAGTAAATGAACTTGAGAACCCAACTCGAAGGCACTGGCCACATCGGTGCTTCCTGTTGCTTCATTGAGAAGAATATGTCACAGTACAGTTTGTGAGAATCTCATATTGCCTAATAAAGATATTTGAAGTGCATTATGGTGAAAAAAAAAAAAAAAAAGAAAAAAAAAAAAAAGAAAAAAGAACAAAACTAGGAGAAAAAGACTTTGGGGATTCCTCAGGGGAGAAGGGGGAGAACATGGTTTTTCCAGAGTGTTCCTGGGTTACACTTCTATTGTGGTTCCCCTTTCTGTGAGAGAGAAAAAACATAAAGAAGTGTCATACGATGATTAAACCAATGGAATATTTTTTATGAAGAATGAAGAACATATTAGGAAATCAGAAAGGAAGAGATAGGATTGATGATGGATATGATCAAAGGATATAAAATCATAAGGTGAAGGGAGGAAATGAGCAAGTGACGGTAGTTTCCTGGGTGTTTCAAAACAAACACATGGAAACAGAGCTCCACACAGCATGCATTTAAGCCACTGAAGTCCCTAGGATGTGATGTTGTGGCTGGCAAAATTTTATATAATCTAAAAAAAAAAAACCACCAAAAACCAACAAACCACAAAACCACTGATTCATGGATTGACATGAAGACTGGCTTTTTTACTGAACGGCAATATATTAGCATCTGGGGGCCTCACGTGAGGTTAGGACCCTACTCACTAAGCTTCATGTCTGTGCAGATAGGAAAAGGCAGATCATGCCCTGTAGTGTGTGGGGAAAAGGTCCTGAACTATGGAAGAAACATTAGATTAGCGTTGGAGGGGAGACCCTGTTCCACATTTGTACCCGTATTCTCCACATATCCAGACTCAGGCCCATGCAGACGTTCAGCAAGCTGTAGGGCTCACTGCAGGAGGCAGAGCCGCCTGACCCCCGCTCCGAGGAGCAGCAGTGCTGTGCCGTTGACATTTGGCACATACACCGGGTTCAGGTCCTTGCTAGAATGATCTGTTGCAAAATCAGCAAGCGAGTCAAAACTGTAGGTAAGATGGTTTAATGCAAGTTGCCTTTAAAATGCTGTTCAGTCACCTGTTATTCTACTGCCAGATGTGCAGATGAACAGCTGGTGGAAGATGAGCACAGTGCTTTTCCCACTCAGGCCCATATTTCACCAAACAAGTAAGTCTCCAATTTATCAGAAGTTTATAGACACCCAGTCATCAATTATTTCCCAGGGAATTAGCTGCCTAAATATTTTATGATCAGTGTGTAGGTGACCCAGAGATATTATTCAGGAAATAAATGTCAGAATTAAGAAACAAAGGCAGATTACCTAATCCATCACTGACATATTCCACCAAATAACAACCATTAGGCCATGAAACAGGAAATACTTAAGCATACGAAGAACAAACAGTTCCACAAAAATTAAGATAGTCTATCATGTTTATAAAACCATCCATGTACTTAAGTGTTAGAAAGATCGGCGGTCTGTTGCTGTAAGTGATGTTCTCATGCACTGGCAGCAGGCATTTTGTTCCAGGAGTGATAGCAGAAGGAATTCAGAAGACAAATACACGCTCACCATGCTGCTTCTTGACCATTTGAAGTACAGAGTTATTTTTTGGATGTTATGAAGATCGCCCCACTCATACAAACATGTGCCCTAAGTCAGATTGATCATGTTTCCCTCCTTCCTCCCTCCGAGTTGTTACTGGGTTTAGTGAAACCCCATTGCTCTTTGCTCATTGCTCTAGCACACCAAAAAAATTGGGAGAACATCGCTCTTTCGCACAGCAGCACTTTCTGTAATTGTTACAAGTGAAAACAAAACAACTGAAGCTGTTAGTCCGTATGAAATATTGAAGGCTTAGTCTCTTCATCATCTGAGGCTGTCTGCACAGGCAAATTCATTTGCTTCCTTGTGATTGACGTGTGTTACTGGCAACATAAACCAGCACTTGGCTGTCAATTAGACCTTGAAATCGGTTGGAAATTATGGTGTTACAAACTGGAAGGCCTGAGAGAGGAAATTCTGGTTTTGTTAACACGGCAACAGCAGCACAGCCAATCCAAAAAGGGATTAGGGGCATGTCGGATCGCTGGGGGGGCCCATGGTTGTGTAAGAGATGGGGAAATAGGAAAAGGAAAAATGTTAAGAGAATGCTGGGTTACCCCATGAAAATGAACAGCCAAAAAAAAAAAAAAAGAAAAAAATCATCCTCCCTCCAGCAGCAACAACCTCAAAGCTTTATGCGTGCAGACTATATAGGTGGCAGGTTGGTAATTGAGGCCCATGCCAAGACCAGAGAACTTCCAGCCAAAACAGATGTGGGTTTATAGAGGCAAAGCAAGCCTTTAAAATGGGTCTGGGGAATTCCAAATTCAATAGTAGGTCGATATAAATCCGAAGACATGAAAATGGGATCTAAGCTTTTAAAATGAAAGAACTAATGAAGTGGTGGTTTTATGTGTCACAACCCCCATTTTGCTTTACCAAAACACAGTGGCCCTCTCAAAGTGTTAACCCTGACGTTTCACCTGTGGATCACAGGGATGTGGCCGGAGAAATCCCCGTTGCAGAACCATTCGGTGTTCTGACATCAGCAGCATTGTTACTGTTCCCTCAAGGTATTGTTTTATGCTATTTTAGAATTTGTTGGACCACACATAGCGCACTTACTCATGAAAGCCGGGAATAGTGTGTCAGGGAGCAGGCTGGTGGGCTTTGTTAGGTGCATGATGTCAATGGAGCTTGGCCAGGCACACACACAGCAAGAAGGGACAGACGCACGTGCAGACACCCACATTGCACACCTCCACACACACCCCCCACGCACGCAGCGGTATGCTCTCGCAGTGGTTAGCAGAGCTATCGGTTTGCCTACTGATGCTTAAATGTTCTCATCACTGTTTGTGTGCATCACCAAGAAAACAATGGTCTTACTTTACAGCATTTTGCACATCATAAAAATGTAGTCCCTGCTACAAAAAGCCTACGGTCTGAGTGTAAAAACAAGGGGAATGTGGAGAGGGCCGCGAAGATGCTCAGAGGGCTGGAGCATCTCACCTGTGCAGACAGGCTGGGAGAGCTGGGGCTGTTTAGCCTGGCGATAAGGAGTCTCTGGGGAGACTTTCAGTATTAAAGGGGGGTTATAAGAAAGTTGAGGACAGATTTTTTAGTAGGGCCTACAGCAATAGAACAAGGGGGAATGGCTTTAAACTAAGAGGGGAGATGTAGGTTAAGATATGAGGAGGAAATTCTTCACTTTGATGGTAGCGAGGCACCGGTACAGGCTGCCCAGAGCAGCTGTGGGTGCCCCAGCCCTGGCAGTGCCCAAGGCCGGGCTGGACGGGGCTGGGAGCCACCGGGGCTGGGGGAAGGGGGCCCTGTGCGTGGCAGGGGTGGGACTGGGGGGTCTTTAAAGTCCCTTCCAACCCAAACCGTTCTGTGATTCTATGATTCATTGAGGTGGGGAGAGAAAGAGAGAAGTTGTCCCTCTGCATTGCCTAACATTGATTCTTAAATGCTATTTCAATACCTCAGTGAAGTATAGATTCACAGAACAGCCCAGGCTGGAAGGTGCTTTGAATGATCATCTTGTCCAACCTTTCAAGGGAAAGAGAGCGTAGATAAGATTATCTAGAAACCTGTCCAATCACATCTTGAAAACCCCCAGTGTTGAGAGCTCTACACCTTCCCTGGGAAGGTTTTTCCAGTAAATGATTGTTCTCACTGTAAAAAAAAAATTGTTTGTGAAACTAAAAAAGTATGTTCTGGAAGTCCACCATACCCATTCTGCTCTTCCTCAGTGGCAATACCAGTTCTCTGACCATATGAAAACCCACCATAAGAGTCTTTCACCTAAGATCATAGTTGTGGATTTGTGTTTCAGTAAAAACACAAAAAAAAATGCTTTGCTAAGCACCTACCTCTATATCCCTTCCCCTTCCTGCCCAGCACTTTACTTGTTAGCCACAAAGGTTGTTTGAGATACTGTATTTGCTGGCGGGGAAAAAAAAAAAAAAAAAAAAAAAAAAAGGGGTCTGTGTTTACACTTTTGTGAAGCAACAGGCTCTACAGCAGCTTTCAGCACAGCCCATCCCATGCCTCACCCATCCACCATCCAAGTGCCTCCCTTCACAGCCTGTCTGGGAATAGGTGCGCTCGTAGGACACCAGGTAATATTGGCAGCACAGTCCAGACATGCTTGGCCTTCATTATGGAAGGTGTTACAAATCTTGAAGTTGCCTCCAGTATCACACTTAATTGGTTGTATAGACAGAGTTAGGTAGTAAATGGTAGGACCAAGAGATGATCCTTCTCATCATTTAAATTCCAAGCTATGACCTACAATCTAAGTCAAAAGATGATGTTTTCATGAAATAAGCAGTTACTCCAGTTCTAATAGTATTTAGTCACTTCAATCCATAAAAAATGTGTTGCAAAAGAGATGACTAACGTGTCTTCCTCTTTTAGAGGCATTAAATGGATGTGCAGAAGGGTAGTCAACCTAAGATTATCGAAAAGGTTTGAGACAGAGCTGGAAAAAGGCTACAATTCTCCTGAAACCCCAGGATGTGCATTGTTTATTAGACGATGCTGCTGTTCAGGATAGATATCACTGGCTGCATATGGCAATGACTGAGTAAATGTGATATATGTAATGTCCTTGTGGTGGCTGCAGAATTTTCTCCACGGAGAGCAGACACCAGAACAGTAGTGAGAGAGGGGACCATAGCTCACAAGCAATCCTCGATGGATTTCTGCAACATCTGTAAACACCTTCTCCAAAGTCCCATGGCTACAAGTAAAATCACTGGAACAAGCCTGAGGCATTATGCTATGAGAGAAACTAAATGAGAACTGCAGAAAGTGCTGTATTCTATTTCCTCATCCTTCCCTTCCAAGAATAAAATATTGTAAAATACTATCAAGAACTTTTAAAATGCATTTTCCCTCAGAAATTATAAGATACAATCTCATTACCCCAAAAGTTGGGGTGCCTTCTGTAAAGATCTGCCAAAAAAATCCCCACATTTCCAGTTCACCATTTACACACAGGACACTTGATCAGACACTGAATTATCTGATTAAATTCTTAGGAGGGGCAAGAATTCCTGCAGTGTCATTGATCTGTCTGCCTGAAGGGTACTCTTGGGCTTAAATGTATCCCAAGACAGGCTGGGATGAGAACTACCTTGTCGTCCCAAACTGCAGAAATTACACTTGGAAACCTCCAAAGTGAAAACCAGTAGCTGCTACAGCAGCTGTTAAAACCCCCTGGTTCTGCTAATGAATGCAGGACCAGCTGCCCTGGGTCAGAGGAAAGGTCAGCTCAGCCCAGCATCCTGTCTGTCGAGAGGATGATCTTTTTCCCTTTCCTCAGCTTCTGGGGAAAGAGAGCCCATAATCTCAGTAAGTGTGGAGATGGAGACCAACACACATGAAGGCTGTGGTTAGTCCATTGCAAACGATTGAGTTAGAAGACTCTGGAAAGTCTGACGGGCTGCCACAAGGGATATATTCCCAGAACAGTGCAGATGCAAGGTAAAACAAATTGATGTAAGTCCTATTTCTAGGTAGGTACCGCTTCCCAGAGGATGAGGAGTGCTCTCAGCTTCACAGAGAATGCAACCCACCCTCAAACTGGTCAAACTAGTCAAATTTACTGAACATCTGGTGCTGTCCTCTCCAACCTCTCAAAGCAGGGCACAAATAGCATCTTACTCCTTTTTGTTGATCTTTCTGCACAAGGGGGACTTTATCAGTTTTCTTAGTCATTTGGAAGCAACTGTAAAGGCTTTCTCATTGGAAAACGTGTATAAAGCAAATACCAGCTCTCTTTAGATTTTAAATGCTGTTGACTTGGCAGGAGAGCCCTTAAGATGATCCACAGAGCTAATAAAGTTTATGATTTTTCAATGAATACTCTGCGTTGCCAAGTTACCAGAAAATAAGTTCACAAATCTGTGATAGACTCTAAGCACGATTTTGATAGATCCCTTCATCTCCTGTGCCTCTCACATTAAGGTCTGTGAAAAGGGTCTACAGATGCTTGCTACGTCTGTCGGGTCTGTCCCAGCTCTGGCTGCAGTAAGGCAGATGCCATGCCAGTTCTTCTTGCAGCCCTGAGCATCACAGTACCTTAGCTCTGATGGCCTGCTGAGAGGCCCCCTCAGGAGCCCCAGAGCCTCAGGAAGAGGCTCTGAGCCTGTGTGAGGGGAAAGCATGGACTCCGTGGAGAAAGAAGCAAATGAAAGCCTTTCAGCTTAAATTTGCTCTTCTTGGATCTTCCAGTCATTCTGGAGTTTCTGCAGCCTCCAGCATAAACCAAAGTTGCTGGCGGGGCTCTTCTGAAGTGTGGTGGTTGGATGCAAAACCCCCTGAGCAGTTATTCCACTTTGGCAGGAATAGCAAGAGGGCAACAGCACTGAGAGATGTGCAGATACACTGCGGTGCAGGTGAGCAGCGAGCAGGCTGGAAAGGGATGCAGGGACAAACACGGGTCCTGCATCACCCTGCAGAAGGCACGTTCAGCCATTCCTCTGCATTTTGAAGAAAGCACCAAAAGGAAAAAAGAAAGAAAAAAACCCCTCTACCAGCCTCATAGCATACACTCTGTGTCCACACTCACGACATTGCTTCCCCCATCCCCTCCTGTCCCTTCTCCCACCCCCTGCTCTCACCTATAAATAGCCATGGGCACGGCTGTGTTCCTTTTGGGCTCCCAGCCCATGTACCAAAGTCAACACAGCGATTATGGGGGTCAGCTCTTTGCATAAACATCACCTCCTCTTCGCAGGGCTGTTTCAGAGGCCTTTGCCCTGTCCCACCATGAACCGCAGCAGGAATTCTCCTGAGCTATCTGAGGGCTAATTAAAGGAGCAGCCCAGAGACCCTGTAACCTCCCGAGAGTCCTGCAGAGCTGCTCTGGCCTCTGTCAATGCACATGACAAGGTTACTGCTGGAGAAGGCGGCTGGGGCTTCTTCAGGCAGATACCACTGTTTTAGAGACCCTGGCCAAGAGTCGTTAGCTGTAATAAATGTGCTTTCACTGTGACAAGCGAAAGCTCGCTCACTTAGGGGTCTGTGCGCTTCCTGGCAGCTCTTTCGTTAGGACTAATGACCACCCTCTGCTGTCAGTTACATGCCCTGGGCAAAGCTGCTCTGGGATTTGCGCAGTTCTAATTAAAAAGAAGTGGTCTTGTTTCTTTGGTTTACATTAGGTGCCCTTTGCATTGCTCTTCTCATTAAAGTAAGGGATGCCTGCGATGAAGAAATGTTGGATTTTTTTGGTTTTGGTTTTATTTTTATGATGACATGGCTGGAAACCAGTGTCACTGACAAGAAGACTAGCAATGTTGAGGTTTTCAATGTCAGGGAACTGTAAAGTAAAGGTGAAAATAATATGCCTTTCAACTCCCTGTGCTTTTAGGACATGTTTGACACTGACATGTGAATGAGAGGGGAGAACTATGGAGCTGGGTCAGTATTTGATGTAACATGTTGGGTGCTGTGAATGCTGAGTGGTTACCATCCACTAGGAGTTTTCTTCTCACTTCCCTGTTAGATCTGCTCCTTGCTGCACTGAAAACACCTCAGCAGTCTTTAGATTATGGGATCTAAAATTCTTCTGGTTTTTTAAAAAACAAAATTTCCCACTGTCAAACGTGTTCAAGAACTGAACACTTGTTGAACTAATGAAAAATTGCAATTAAATCATCAAAATTAGAAACACATGCAAAGATGCACTTAGTCCAGTGTAACTGCACACTGTATAGAACAGTTGGCTGCAGGGCACCAAGGTAATGTCCCAGAACTTCTAGATGGGTTCAAGTACCTGAAGGCATCCCTGGTTTATGGTCCATTCTAAAGACGCTGCAACAAAGCTAAGCCCTGAACCCAAGACTTCATAACTGATACCTGTCTGAGCCGCTTTGTTAGCTCTCTGGAGCAGGCAGCTTATGTCCTGTAGGCTCAATAGCCATTCTGTGATTTCTACTCTTTTTTTCCTGCTCCAGAATGAACCTCTAGAAAAATATAATCGGGGGGGGGGGGGAGGGGGGGGGAAGGGAATAAAACCAAACCAAAACAACCAAGCCAACAGACATTTCCAAAGCTGAAGCAAGACTTCATCCTGTCTCACTTCACAGATCCTAAACCTTCATTAAAAATGTGCCAGATTGGCATTTAGTATTTTTATTTGAAATGAAAACCCTCTTCTGCACCTGCAAAATTTTATCTTTGAACAATCTAAGACATCTGACCTGCCTATCATATTTGAATGTGAATCATTCAGTTCTTTCATCATTACCTCCTTCACCATTGCCTGGGAAGTAGCATCTCCAGTTTTCTGGGCTACTCACAACTTTGCCCAGTAAGAGCTTGAGGTCATTCTGTCCGATACATCAGTCCGTGCCTCTGCAGGGAGAGGAAGGCAGGGACAGGGAAGTTCTGTAACATTCAGGAGCCCCATACAGCAATAAATTGTGATAATTACCCTTCTAATAGGCAGAAGAGAGATAATTTTAGGTATTGTAAAGCAGTGAGGAGGAAGAGGAGGAAACCAAGTATACAAGAATCTAAAGTCACCAAATCACCATGCAATTGCCATCGTAAACTCCAGATCATTGCTCTGCCTGCTCACAAAGCCATCTTGAAACAAACAGAGCTTCTTTGCTGCACTGCAAACAGTTTTGTTCTTTGCAATAGTTTTTTTTAAATACCAGACCAGTCTTGGATGGATGATTATTCTTGCCAAGTTCTCCTTTTACGCCATATGCCATGTATTTTCAATCATGTATTGTTACATGCCTTTATTTGTTTTGTGAGTTCAGATAGGCAAGGACAATTTTTTTTTTTTCCCTTTCTAGCTAATGAAAGCTCTCCGGCTATAGGCATAGTTTCATTATTAGAAGGCAAGTGAGATCACTTCAGCAGTTAAATGTTAGGGCATGGGACTGATTTTATCTCCCGGATACTGTGCCGAGATCCTAGATTTTTAAGTTTTCTGGTAGGTGTTTTCTATTTTATGCTGGTGAATGCAGCTTTCTGCCTCTTCTTCTCCCAAAATTTTGCATTGGTGAGGAGTTATTAAAAAAAAAAAATCCTGTAGGTTAGTCACATTCTTTTTCAGTGAAATATAGCATGACCAGGGAGAAACCATGAGTTTATTCCTTCTGTGCAAAGAGCTCAAAGCAGTCTGCAATCAACCCACCAAGATGATTGCAGTTTATAAAGATCTTAAAAGGAACTCAAATAGCCTTATGTTTTACTCCCTGCTCTACTTCTAGCCTGCTGGATGCTAGATGTCCCCTGAGCAGGCACATAAACTGTGCTTCATTTTTCCTACCTGTAAAACAAGGATCATCAAACAATGATTGCCTCCATAAAACTTTTATATATTATGAGATGGAAATTACTATCAGAGATCCACCTTTCCTTCCTTCCATCCCTCCATCCTTTCAGCCTTCCATCCTTCCATCCTTTCAGCCTTCCCTCCTTTTCTGCTTGCCCAGTTTTTGTCATCCATATTCTTTGTGTGTTACAGCACAGGACTTTGCATCTGAATCTGAAATCACTTATTTGCCAATGATTTAAGGCAACTGTCAACCTCTGTCAAACTAATCCGGAAATAAAATAAACCCCAAAAGCAAATGTAAAATAGGAGTAAATAGGATCTTTTATTTCCAGTTCACTGTATGTAGGTTAAAATCACTAATATAGTGCTGATAAGTCATTAGATCATCACTGTAATGGATCGGTACCTGCGAAGCTCCTACTTTATTACCAAAACAATCAAAGCAAATTGAAATAGAAAAATTTAATTTGCTTCCTATATGTTGGTGATAAGACAGTAAACAGCCATGGCACATAAATCTCCTAAGTTTACATACTTCAATGCCTATGTCTAAACTTAGCCATCCTGGGCTACCTTACAACCAGCAGGGGAAATACACACCTTCCACAGGGATTTACCAGTACTCTAAGGCACCTGCAAATTCTGAGGCCAGGAGAGCCATAACATGCTATGTACTCCTACAAGCTGAGGGAGAGACACCTAAAAATGTTGATCACAGTGACAAACTCTAAAGATTCCGTAGGGATCCCCTCCACTGCAGGATGGGGCTGGGCTAGCTGAGAAGCTGGATTCCAAGAAAATATCTCAGGGTTTCAGCTGCCTCTGCCCATCAACTCCCTGCATTGGTCGTTTGGATTATGAAGAAGACCTTATGCGAGCATCACCTCATTATCTACCACATGATACATGACCCACAAGGGAGCTCTCTTGAATTTCTTGGATGCCATAGTGACTCAGGAGCCACTATGTTGACACTTTCATTTATTGACCATTTCCAGTAAACAGTGACGAGCAAGATTTGTATTTCTCCCCGATGCAACAGAAAATGTATTTCACTTGATGGACAGTTCTTGGAAAGCTGACACATAAATACCCAATAAAACTCTTGAAATTGTTTCTCTTTGATGCCACAGCCTTCCACGACACATGATTTTATTCTTGGCCTTCTGGCCAGAAGTGAAGGCAATGTGTTAGTGAGTGAAGTGAGTTAGAGAGATCCAAATATTTTCACTGCATATTCAAAAAAACCCAACATAAGATGCTTAGTCAAGGCTTAAAAATAAAACGCTCCATGAACAAACATGTACATTTGATTTAGTCTATAGGAAAAGATACTGCAGGCTTCCACTCCATCCCTTTTTGTACTGAAGCAATCCCTTGGTCCTTAGCCAATCTACACCTTTTATGATGTCCGAGAATTGATTTGCTCAAAGTTATGCATTTCCTTCATTAAACAGTACTAAAAAGGTAAGTCAAACCCGCAAGACCACACACGTTGGCATTCAGACTTCAGGGACACCGTGCACAGCTGCCGCGGTCACATAAATTAATGTCTGCTGCCATCTAGCGGGTCGAAGTAGAAATTGCATTTAGGTGGCATATGATGCAAATTTATTTTGCAGTGAGTTGTGGGTAATATATAGAAGTTTTTTTCCTTCTTTAAGCTGTACGACTGTATGCCTGATCTAGGCTCTTCACAACGTATTTATTCAATACAGTGTAATGGTTTCATTTAATCCTCAAGCTACAGCCTCATGTCTGGGACACTTCTGCTTTTCCATGGCTGTTGCTATTAGAAGAAATCCAAACCTGAAAGAAGGGTTGATTAACTTAATTATGCAACAGTTATGTCACACGGGGCTGCTATAGCAGATTAAATGACTAAGCACTCATAGTAGCAGGAAGACTGCTTTCCATGATGAAGAGGCCTTATCCTGGTCTCTATGATCTTGCTGGAAGGGCAGTGCAGTATATTTGAATCATTAGAAGCAGAAGAATGAGATACAACCTCTGTTTGGCTCTCGGGTTTCCAATTAGACTTCCCTGTCACACTAGTAGTTTAAAACTTAGTAGTTGTAAATAGAACAGAAAATAGCACAAGAAGGAATTCTCTGCATCTTCAAGAAGAGTCCCCTTAGCCATAGAATCAAGTGGTCAAAAAGTGTCAAAAAATCAGTGGTCAAAAAGGCAATTACTTCATGTGATCCACTGATAACTGGCAACATGACCCTGTAATATTATTTAGATGTAGTAGTGAACATCCCAAGCTCAAAGTAGTAAGATGCTTTATGAGGAGAGATGGGGTGAACAATAAGAGCCAATAGTATTAAAAATAATATAACTTAAGTAGCATTCATAGGGGATCCTAGGAAACATCCCAAGATCCACATGACACAGAAGGAAACTTATCCCTAGAAAAATGCAAGACGTGCTCAGACCTTGGAGAAAGGATGTGGACACCAATCCATATGGAGGCAGTGCACCTGGGACCCAAAGAGCAGGTCAGAAGGAGCACATGCATTGTCCTCTTCTGCCTGCCCAGATAATATGAAGGTGATATTCAAACCATCCAATTTAGATACTCAACTCCAGGGTATGAGACCTAAAATACAGGTACTTACCTCCCCAAACAAGGATGAGAATAGACATAAACCTCAGATAGTTATTTAGAGTCATTCAGCTCATGAAAAATGGAACACCTGCATTTCGTGTGCTAAAAGGTTCTTTCAATTTTGTTGATCCTACTGACTAGATCCGCAGTGATTATAACATGACCTGAGGCTCCTTGCTCATGTGAGCTGCTGTGATGCCATTCAGTTACCTAACTTGTCTATCGTGCTTACAAAGTTTGAGACACATGCCTTTCCAAGAGGTCCACACGGGGCTTAAAGATCTGACGCAGGACCTACAAGACATTTTGAACGTTCAGTAGCATCAAACAGAGTATGTCAGGATGTGTCAACTGCCATTAAAAGTCTACGTTTAAACAAGTGAATCTTTCCCTACAAGACAAACTTAGTTATTTTAAACTGCAAGTTAAATTCCGTCTCGGGTTAAAGCTGAGTAATAAGGAATAGAGTCCTGGTCTGTCCCTCACCAGTGTGGCTTTGTCATGGCAACACCCATAGGACCTAAGATGCAATGAATATGCAGAATCCTTGAAGCTAAGTAAGGGAAGGCACCTGTTCCTGTCATGGCAGGGGTGCAGAATACAAGAGATGTATTAAAATATTCTGTTTTTTGGAAAGAAATGTCCTATGCCAAAGTAAAGAGCACAGAATAGATGTGGTAAATCATGAAGATCTCATGCACTTTCCTTTTTTGAGAGCAGTTGGGTTTGGGGTTTTTTTCTGTTAAAATAACAAGATCTTTTGAAGGGGAAATTTGCTACCACCATCTAGGCATTTGATTCTTTCAGATCCAGGTGGAGAAAGGTGATAAGAACACAATAATCAAACCATTTGATGTACACAATGGAAACAGACTTTCTGCATGTGTATATGTTTGCAGTATTGTACGTCTGCAATACGGTAGCTAATGCAAAGCACCAAACTCATTTAACAAATATATAATGTCATGATATAATCCAACTCTTAAGAAAAACAAAACAAAGCGAAACAAAACAAAAATCTTTGCAACTTACTCCTGCTTGATATGTTTTCAAATATCTTCAGAGCTAAAGAGATTCTCTATTCCATTTCTTGCTTGTTTGTTTCTCATTAGGAGATATACTTAAATAACAGTTACATATTTTCTAAGCCAAATTTTGTGGAGAAGTTCCTAATTGGTTCTCTAATGTGATGAAAAGAAAGACAAATTTATTGAAAACTTTGAAGTGAGAAAGGGATTTATCCTGTGTAATTTTAACCACCAGAAATGTATGCCTGTGGTCCAAAGCAGTCATCTAGGTTTCCTTAATAGTCAATGAAGTGAGAGAAAGGCATCTCATTCCAGCTATTTTGGACACCTCTGCCAGGACAGGATGACTCAGAACCTGGAAGTATCCCTCGCTGCCCACTGATTGTAGGAGGCTTGATGATTTGCTCAGAGTAGATGTCTAACTCTGAGATGGTTAAAGCTAGGTGAGATGAAGTCCACCTGTTTTCTCCTCAGCCTTTGGGGAGCACAGGAGTATGGGGCATTACGCCACAGTCTTTTGCGGGGAGTCATGTGCTTTTTCTACCTGAACTTCACACGTTCTGGAAAAGGGGCCAGCTCTCAACTAAGTAGCATGGGATTGATGTAAAGCCAAGTCCTTCTCATGGGGGGTTATTAACTTAAGCACAGCATCATGGAAAACCCAGTGACGTTGCTTTCAGATCAGAACACAGACTTCTCCCATCTGCTTACAAAAAACATGGAGAGCGATGCTCCACTGTCATTTGGAACTACCATCTGTAGGTTTCTTCTGCGGTTGGAGGCATTTGCCCCTCCTGACGGTGACTTAGTGGGACTAACACACTGACCATTAGTGCAGATCTTGATGTGAATTGTTGTCTAGAAAAATTTGTCTTGCTGAGATCACAGTAACGTTATTTTCCCTAGATTAAAATTAACTTCAGTAGTTTCCCATTATTAGCAAAGAAGGAAAAGATATAGTAGATAGCAAAAGAAAATGGATAAGGTCAGGTTTCAAAGGCCACGATTTATTTTTTCACATCATTGTGATCAGTTGGTTTTCTTGCTGAGCAACTGGAAACAGAAGATTTGACTGTTGGACCAGGAACAGTAATGGATCAAACTCACTCACATAATTCATGCCATTTTGATAGGTAGTCACTGGCATATCTCATCAGCATTAAATTAGTTGTTGACCTTTTTTCTCCATTAATTGGCAATGCCTTTTTTTCCTCTAGAAGCCAGATAAAATGTTCTGCAACGTTTGGTTATAACAAGACATCGCCTTCTGAAACCGAGGGTGTACAAGCATTGTGTAGGTGTTTGAGTTTCCGTTTCTTCTTTCCAATGAAGCATTAAACTTCACAAGGGCTAGAAGCAGACAGCTTTGGCATCGTATGCACTGGTGTTCACAACGACACCATTGACCTTGGTCTGGAAATTATTTTCCCCTTTGTCAGGGTGATTTCAGCTTCCTCTCATATATGAGCCGTATTTTACCTGCTGGCATAACGGTGCATAATTCACCTATGGGTTCCCTGAAGTCTGAACTTTCCTGTCCCTGCCTTGAAATGTGGCTTTGTTTGCTGAGGACTGAAATCCTTTAGTCCAACAAAACTCTTCGGGCTTGTTAAAGGGTGACCAGGTGAAACCCGATGACCTGAGAAAGACAAAGTGATCTAATGCCACCTTTGGGACTTGAAATTAAGACCACCTACAGGTGTAAACAGTTACAGCCTCCTCATGTGCCAGGAATCTATTCTCTCACTTGGAATTTTTTGATACTTGAATAATTCTTTTCTTGGGCCCTTTCCTACAAAACCTTAATAAGAAGTCTGCGTGTATTTCAATCAGGTGAGTTTTTTCAGTGTTCCCTTAGTAAAAAGTCACTGTTCCCATCCCACAACTTCCTGTAACTGTAGGAAAATAAATAGAGGTGTCTAGTTTTATTTTAGTCACTGTGGGGTATCTTGCCTGGTTTCCAGATGCTGATCCAGAAAGGAGTGGGTCACGTGTAGGTTAGGTGAATAGCTCTCTAGGCTCAGTCACCCGTCTTGGCTACAGATGTAATTTATTGCCTAAACACAGATGCTTTATCCCGTTTGAGGTAACCTAGCACAGCCAAGGCATGTGCACAGACCTGCCTTTAATGGGTGATTCACGGGAGAGCCATGCCCTGAGGAAGATGCAGCTGGTAGCCAGGAGGGTTATCTCAGAGCATCTTAGATGGGCCAGGGTGCAAATGAGTCAAGTCCCTAATCAATATAATCAGTGGAGTTTAGAAAGTATCTCTTCTCATCTAAAGGAGAATGATTTGGCCAAAACAATGACTTGTTGACTCCAGTTACTGTCTAACAGTCTAACGTTGTATGAGAAAGCCCTGAGTATCACAGACAACCACAAGACCTGGCAGCTCTGACACAGGAGGTTCAAGGATCTGAATGCCTTTCTCAAGCAGGCATCTGGAAAGCAGGTAGAATACCTCACAGCACCTAAAATGACATGAGTTATATCTATGTATAAGCAACCGAATCTTGCCAAAAATCTGCATTCACTGTAGTGGGAATCTCGACCCACATATAGATACAACTCGCATAGAGACTGACATCTCAATGTGCCTCAATCTGCAATTTGAATCACATGACAAATGATGGAAAATTTACTCCCTCTTTCAGGGGTTTTCTCTGTTGGCAAGCTTCCCTTGAAAATGTGTAGTTTGTTTCCCGTTTGAACTTGTCTGGCTTCAGCTTCTACAAATGGTTTTCATTTTGTCTTTTTTTTCCATCTAGACTCTAGCAGGCATTGTTAGCCAATACCGTGTGCCTGTAAATGTGCAGAGGCGTTGTAATCAAGTCAGCTGTCAATCTTCTTTCATAGACTGAGAAGATTAGGCTCTAAGTGAATAAATTATTTTCTGTAGTCTTCACTTCTTTCTTCATAACTCTTGTAAAATGCAAGAACTGGAGGTAGGAATATGCTTTGGTGACATAAAGGGCCTCTCCGCTGTGTGATCAAGAGAACAGAGAGATGAGCAGAAGACAGAAACAAAAAAGACAAGAACATAGAGGAAAGAATCAGTTCAGGTATGGGAGCAGAAGTAGTCCAGAAGAATAAGGAAATTAAGCACCGGTAAGGTAAACAAGCAGGTCATAAACAGGAATCCCAAGAGAACTGCAACAATAGAGCCAAAATTCTCCCCTGTGCAATGTTTGGAATATAAGTTATTTCTGTCAATGGCTCAGGAAAAAAACCCTAAGATGTAATAATATAAAAATTCTGGTCTGTTCATCCTTCTGGACAAAAATTTCTGTTTAGGCAGTTAAGAACAAAGAAAATTTTATTTCATGGTATTCCACTAATGCTCCCAAGAAAAATTTGTATCCACTAACGTTCCTAAGAAGAATTTGTGTCTGAATTAGGGTAGCCTCAAGTGGTCCATATATATACTGGTTAAAAGAGTATTCCCAGTTGTTGCTGTTCCAGAACTTAATACAACCCTGTAGATGAAGTTTTCAGCACCAGACATCCATAGGTCAGTCGATGTTCTTCTAGCTGAGGGGTGACTGTAATAATACCAGATCCAGAAGCGTCCTGTTGCAGAAGAATTGAGGATGAGATTTTTCCTCTAGAAAAAAAATAGCAAAAATATGCACTGAAAGCATTTCACCTTCCACCATTCCCTTTCTTCTGCTTCTCTTTCAGCTGAGCTGGAGAAGAGACTGTACCCTGAAGGAGACAAAAAGGAAATAATCAGCCAAGAAGTCAGAATGCAATGGTCAAAACAGACCCAGAAACTAAAAAAACCTGCCTAAGGAAGCAGGCTGGGGCAGGAAGGAAAGCACAAGATGGGAGTGATTAGCCATGAGTTGAGAGAGACTACCAACATACAAAAATCTCCGCTCAGAGCAGGAAAAGGTGGTTTTCAGACATTCAGGTAGTTGGGGTGTGTGTGTGTGTGTGTGTGTATGAACTCTAGTTTGAGGGAAGAGGCAGTCAGGAAGATAGCAGGAATAGATGTGCCCTCCACGACTGTACTCCACCACCAGCTCTGAGGACCTCCACCTTGACATACTGATCTCTTTCAGTTGTTCTTAGAGCTTGGGTGAGGAGCAGTTTGGTGCTATTTCCAAGAAGAACAGAGGGATACTTTACCTCATAGAAGCCCTCCCTGTATACTGACATAAATGTCTGTTAATAAAAATACCTAAAGCACATGCTACACAATTAAGAGACAGGTGGAACGCAACATTCACCCTGACAGCTAATCTAGATGCTGCTGACCATCCTTTCTTTTATTTCCTTTATTATCTGCTTTTTCCTCTCACTAACCCGAGCTGCAACGCATCACTAGAAGCCTGGGAGGATGCTGGGCATCAGCAATGAAGTAATCAAAAATTTGTCCAGTTTATGCATTTTTTAACTAAGACAGTAATAAGAACAATAAACTTTCCCGTTTCTTTTGTATAGAAATCTGCCAGGCACACAAAAATAATCAACAGTGTTAAAAGAACAGATGGCAACCGTAATATATCCAGCAGTCCAGATGCAATGAATTCTATAACATTCTTATTTCATTTTATAAGGCCACAAAAGCCCTCTATAAAATCAACCTTTATTTTTCCATGCTGAAGCCAAATAGCACATAAATAGCTTGAGACGTATCAAGAGACACAGGGGTTTCTTAATTTTTATTTCTTAAAAAAAGTGCTTGTCTCATTATGGGTGTTTCAGTGGGTCCCAGTCAGAACCTGAGATAATGTTCTACCATGATTCTGGGCTGATTCTCACCTGCAGAAGAAGGCTGATGAGTGTGGGAGTCGTGATATGTGTTGTGGGAGATATCCAGGCTCTGTGTCCAGTAGAAATTCCAGCTGAATGATGACAAGTTAGTCCTGATTAGGTCACACTGCCCAGAAGACCAATGGAGAGAGGAACTTGGTTGCAGGTCACTGGGTCTTCTGCAGGTATGAAGACAGATGAAAGATCATTGTGATGGTTCCTGCCATGCCTCTGTTATTTTATGTAAACATGCATGGGTAGGAAGCTTATTTACTTCTGGCATGGAAATATATGAGCTACTGAACATGAATACGCATGGACAGAAAGCTAAAATTAAAATAAAGTGTATGCAAAAAATCTAGAAAAATGACATCAGTCTATATAATGAAAAATAAGAGTGGCCATTCTGAGTCAGACCAAATTCATGTAGCCTGTCGTCCTGTTCCCATCCGTGACACGCTGCAACTGGTTTAGGAAAGAGTATAAAGAACAGGACACACATGGATGGGCACTTCCCCCAGGACACCCCTCCCTGACACACATGGCTGCAGACTCACGTGCACTTAAGAGCTTCTGTGAATCTGTTGCTGGAGCTACACGAGCCACCCTCTGTAGCTGTGTCTTCACACCCAAGGGTTTTGTGATGAATTTTGCTTCCATAAATGTATCTGATAGAATTTTGAATCCACAGATATTTTTGGATGTCAAAGTTTGTTGCAGCAATATATCCTTTTCTTCGTTTAAGGTTTTTTTGATTTACTGACCTGCAGCACTTCTGCTGTGAGAAAAATGACTAATTCCACAGTCATTTTTTCTAAAATAGTGTGATTCTGTGATCTCTGAAATCTCTGTGATCTCATTCACACCTCTTTTCCAGGCAAAAGGCAACTAATCTATTTATTCTCTTCTCATACAGAAACTATTCTATAGCTTTGATTGTCCCTGTGACCCCATAGCATTTTTACATCCATTTTCACACCTGAGAGTGGAGGAAAAGATGTATTCAAGACACAGAGATGCTCTCCATCCTTACAGGAGCATAACCAAGTTGTTCTGTTTTGTTATCTAGTCTTTTCCTAACTATTCCTAAAACCTCGTTGCCTTTTTTGACAGTCACTGACCTGTGAGCAGAATTTTCGTTGTAGATTTCTCCACAGGGGTTCCAGGACTGGTGTCCTCTATGGTAAAAGCTACTAGTCCACCAGTCTGCATGGATATTTAAAACGGAAGGTTTAGGCTTTTGTTTCTTTTTTTTTTTTCCTGCCCACCCCTGGTTTTTTGTATGTTTGCTTGGGTTTTTTTATTATTCTTTGCAATCACTTTTAGTGTTTCCTTCAAGTGTTTCTTTTATCACTGGAGAAGTCCATTGCTTTATTTCTTACCTCCTTCCCCAGATTATTTAGTAACATACTGAAAAGTACAGCTCACAGGTTCGGTCCTTTTGGCACTTTGCTGGCAATTCCTATCTTTTATCCACAATTATTCCTTTCACTGTGAATATTTCATTTTAAGGACAGTGTTTTCCTCTTTTTCGCTTGCTATAAACAAACAAACAAATTAGCTGACATTTCAGAGCAAAAATCTGGATTTGTGTCCTCAATTCAGTTGTTTTAGAGGTAATGACTTTTGGTGGATACTGATGCCTCCCATGGGATAGTTTTAGCTGCTTCATTTAAAGGGGGATGCTGAAGAAGTATTTGTTTGGGAAATTTTTCTATCTTCTGTAACTGCAGACTTTGAACAGGGAACAGAGTTTTCAACATAAATGTGAAACTCATGCATGAGATGGTATGGCGATGATGAGGAATGGACAGGTACAAGGTGAGACATTAGTAGTGTCTGGGATTTTGCTGCTCCAGCAGCTGGTGGGAATCCTAAGTGGACTGGAAAATGGAATAAAGAAAAACTTTGGAGGAAATCACTCATGTGTCTTATGAATAATTAAATATTTGAATTACGAGAATTAATGAGGCACCTTTACTCCCAGCTGGGATGGAGCCAGAGCCCTGTTGGTGACCTGTCATTTGTTTTTCGTGTGCTATCGGGGCATGCGACGCGTAGCACAAGCTGTACATCCTCCGGCTTCACTGCCCTGGCCTTTGGCGCTTGCATGGGAGCTCAGGAACACGTGGCAGTGTGCCATGCACCTGGGGGGGCACGGCCCTCAGCGGTTAATGAGAGGTTCGGTTACTAGAAGGGAGTGAAAAGTATCTCTAGAAATCCCAATAAGGGTTTTATCAGCAAAAAAAGAGGCCAGCAAAAGGGAAGTCAGGGTGGGATTGGGAGCTGTGGAGAGAAAGAATAATGGGGAAAGAGGAAAACAAAAATAAATGGAAGGAGGATTGAAGTAATATTCACCAACTCTCAGTTTGCACTTAATATCTGAGGCATTATGGTAAAGGATATATTAGGAAATTTGGAGCTTGAAAGGAGAGAAAAAACAGTATTTTAACCTGCCCTTTTCCTTCAAGCATCACACACGGAGCACATGGAAAGACTGACTGATACAACATATTTATAGTTTGTACTGATTTATTTTTTAAATTCTTGTAGTATTTATGAGCCCTGTTTATCAGAGCTCGGGATAACTTTACTGCCAAGACAAACTTTCCAGTCCTTTCCTGAGTCCTGATAGGCTCTGCATCTAGACGTTCCTCTGTGACCATGACTTTCCGAAAGCAGTGGTGGAAGATGAGCAAAGGCTTATTCTCGCTTTGCTTTTGGTGGACACCACACTCAGATTCAAAAACTGCAGAGCAGCCTGCCGGAGGCTCCAGCATTATCACTCAGTGGCTCTCTGAGGGATTACTGAGAGGATTATTGGTGACCAAGTCTTGGAGCTTTGCTGGGTTAATGTGTGATGTGTCTTCAGGAAGGCTGGGGACTTAAGAGACATGGGTGCTTGGACATGCAGGGCTTCCAGGTGCATGGGATCTGTCTCCAAGGAGTATTTTGGCACCCTACCTCTATTTAGGTATCTCAGAGCCTATTGATGTTTAATTTCTATCCCCATTTTCTTTTTTCTTGATGCTTTTGATTTTTTAATGTCATTCCCTGCCACTAACTTTTTTAAAATCCATCAGCAGAATTGAAACAAAACACTTCCATGACTCAATAAACTTTGGAGACAAGGAAGGTCTTGTATCATGGTCCTCAATTTTGATCCAAGCCATTAATTATTGAAAAATGTAACCAAATAATGAATTCTTATGAATGAATGCACCAGATATGTTGACCTGAACTCAAGTTCCTTTCCACCAGTGAGTTTTGTCTTTGATCTATGAGGAAATGTGTAATGGGAAAGGAAAGAAATGGAAAGAAAATAAAGTGAGGATGGGTAAGAACAGACTTTAATAAACAGCACAGATAACGGGTGAGCCTCTGTTAGTAGGACACTTGGAGTGGTCCATGCCTAATCTGCTCTTCCCATTACAGAGTGGGAAGACTGAACAGCAGTGCAACCAGAAACTACAGGAGATACGTTTTCTATATGCTCTTGCTTTTAGAGATAATGGGTCAGGGCTTCCGTAGATGAACACGAGCCAAAGTGGAATGAAGTTGGCAGGATCTGATTCAACTGCAGGGAGTGTCTCTTTTTATGTTTACCTTTTTTTCATCAAATATAGTAGGCTTTTTCATGGCTTGTTTTCAACTGGGGAGTCACCCACCCTAGAAAGAAGTGTCTTGCCAGCAGGCCTCAGGTGTGCTCCAGTGAAAGCAGGACTAAAAGTGGTAGTGAGGGATGTGAAGACAGCTCCAAGCCTTAAATTTACATCTCCCAGGCTACCACAGTGCATCTGTTTTCTATTTGGGCTTGCACGCGTGTGTTTTTTTAAGTTGACATTTTAGAAATATTGGAACATTTTGTCATTTCCCTCCGTGCAGATGTACAGGCGGGAGAGGTCTGTTCCGCTGGGAACTGGCGCTCAGCTAGAAGGGGAGAAATTTCTCCATATTAAAGGGTCAGATTAAGGTAACCCAACCCTGTTCTTGCAGTCCTCGTTCCCAGAGACATAGGGCAGGCTGAATTCTCAGCCATTATTGAAGACAAAGG
The DNA here is from genome assembly GCF_963210335.1 of Falco punctatus. Taxonomy (NCBI): domain Eukaryota; kingdom Metazoa; phylum Chordata; class Aves; order Falconiformes; family Falconidae; genus Falco; species Falco punctatus. Next base: position 52,960,829 of record NC_137583.1, on the reverse strand, counting down.
GAAAAAAGCCAGTTCTTTTCACCTCTATAGCTTCACAAATGCCTTGAAAGGTGAATCTGGTGACTACCAGGGTTTGCAGAGAGCCTTGATGGAGAGCAACTGGGGCTCTGAGCATTCCCTCTCCCCTGTGAAACTTTAGCTCTCAGGCAGAATATCCCAGGTTGGCTTGATCTGATTTTCCTTCTTGTAATACAGAGAGCTCTCCACCAGTGTCTACAGGTGGCCAAGAAGTGGTGGGAGGAATGTCAGCAGCAGAAATAGGGGCTGCCAGCTCTTGAGCTGAAGGACAAGTATTGTGAACTGGTAGTTATAACGGGCTGTAATCTTCAGGTGCTCAAGGGGCTGCCCAGTCTGCCCACTGGGTTCTCCTTTTCTTTCCTGCCTTGACTTGCTAGAGCCCAGAGATGGCTTTTCACAGGGGAAATAACAGTACCGAGAAAAAAAAAAAAAGTCTGAGTGAAAAAAATAACACCTTTCGTGTCAGCTTTAAGAGTGTTGAAAAAGAAATTAAGCTTGACTTTCAGGAAAGATCAATGAATTGTCCCCTCTCCTCTCTGTCCTTCACTCCAGGAGGATTTTTTTAAACATTATTTTCTCTGAAGCAGGTGGTTATTGATTCCATGCCTTCTACCTTCTCCTCTGGACCTTCAGACTGCTAATGCCTGATGGCAGAAATGAGCTGTGCCTGCCTTCAGCAGACTGATGTTTTCATCACAGCCAGGACCTTGATACTGTGATGAATAAAGTATAGGAAATCATAATAATACGATAAGCTTGAATTTGCACTCGGTCACCATTCAGTTCCGGGAGTCACCTTGTGATGTAGGTTTCTGAAGCATCCTTGGATCCATAAGCTAATCTCTTCTGAGCTCCATGTAGCTCTTCATATTCCCGTATAAAATTAACTGAACTTCACAGAACTTCTAGGCCAGAAGATTTTTCATATGAGAGTGGTCATATAAAATATAGGATTTGTTCATGCTGCTTTCCCATGTTCCGCTGATGAGTTAGGTGAGCATCACCATTTCTGCAGCTGCCTTCCCCTGCATCACAGCCTCTGCAGCATGCCTGTGCCTTTAGCGTGGGTTGCAAGGCATTCCACTGATATTTCACATACGGGTTTAGGGTGGGTTGGTTTTTTTTGTTGTTGTTGTGTGTTTTTTTTTCTTCTGCCAGGCCTCACAAGATCACACACTTCAGTGACAGCCTCTCCCTGCCAGTGGATTCACAGTCTTCACTGATGACTGTAACATCTCCTTCACGCTAGCCATTTCAAACTGGACTGAATTGGGAACTAAGCAAAATTGCAACTGGCTTGGACACTCTCCGGTGCAAGGGAAACGTTCTTAAAAGAAGCAATAACGAGTAACAGTTTGTCTACTAAATTTTCCAGCATGTTGCCCTCAGGTCTGAGGGGACAGTGACCTCCATGCTTCAAAACGCAGTTTTTTAGCTGTAGGAAAGCATCTTTCCTAATCAGGCAACACTGAAGCAGAATGAATTGCTTGCTGACACATATCAATAGCTTCTGCCAAATTATACATGATTTAAGGCAACTAATGCACTATGTGATGATAGCTGAAGGCAAGCATATCCCAAAAGATATATTGCTTACCACCTGCCTGGACAAGGAGTACAAATATTATTGCATACAGTTTGGGGCAGCCCTGCACTTTGAAAATTCTGACAGATGAGTTTTGGTTGAGTCGTTAAGATATTTTCCATAGTCATAGAATCATTTAGGTTGGAAAAGACCTTTAAGATCATCAAGTCCGATGCTGTTCTCATGTTGTCACACTGTTAAAAACAAAACTTGAGTCCTTATTTCAGAGGTGATCTGTGTGGAAAATACATGAAGAAATAACATGAAGAAACAAGCTAATGCAGCAGCAAGAAGAATAGTGCTAACAGCTTAAGAAAAACTTCCAGGGTTTTTATATTATTTTAAAGCAAAACAGCCTAAAAAAATATATATTTGTCTTTGCTCTGAATGAAATCAAAATTTGAATTAAAGCTACAATAAATATTTGAAATTTAAATTTACTAGTTAGCAAAACCTAGTAAAACTGACATATGGTGATAGAAGATGTTTTCAGAGTGGTGATTTACATCAGTATCTGTCAAAGAAAATAGATGCTGCATTTTCTTATATATGAAAATAAATGGGTTTGTGGAAAAATTATTTTTTTGTAATTAGTAGAGCAGCAATTTGTCATCTAAAATGTTTCAGAGCTGTCCTCCCTAAATCCCACAGTACTCCCATCAAAAAGAAATGGTTGAAAAGGTACCCACGTGGACCCACACGTCAGAAAGCCTGTAGCCACCATATATTAAGAGCCAGCTGCTGGATTCAGACTTTCTTACGTTGCACTGCATGTACAACTGAATTGCCCTTAGCAGAGCTGGGTGACATGTGACAAATCTTGTACTTTATTATGAATTTCGTAAAAATGCAGAGGAAAAGATTTTGGTGGACACAAATACATGTGATTCTAGCAAGATAAAAAGTTGAACCAACAGAATCCAGATTAAACCCTAAAGGCTTTTTTATTATTTTTCTCTCTTTTAATTCATGTTTTTATGTACAATGATTTGTACAATGAAACAGAAGAAAATGTCAAATTTATACAAACTCTTTGAAATAATGGAAACTTTCACCCATATGTCATGTCATGGAAATATTTTAACCTGTTCCAAAATATCCATTTGATTTGGAGAGGGTTAGAAATGTCCTGAGGAGACAGCAGCCGGTCCTTCTGATAGAGAGAACATCTACTGAAATTAAATCAACCGTGACAGATGTGTGTTGAAAATATTCTTTAAAACCTCCAGATTGTTGGTTCAGAGCTTCTTGAGCAAATGATAATTTGGCAGTGGAGCTGGAATTAGTGGAATATTTTGACTTGCCTGGGATGAGTATTTTTCACCCACCCCAACTAAATTAGACACAACAAGGAAATGGAGTGGAAAATCATTTTAAAGCAATATTCTACTGTGAGAAATTAGTGCATGGAGATTAAATTTCTTGTTTAAGGTCAGATAGGAAATGTATGGCCAAGGCCCTTGGGAGGTCTAGATCAAAGCTTGGACTTGTGTCTTATCCTTCCTTTCTTCTTGTGTTTGTACATGGACTGAAGATATTACCCAAAGGTAAGCAATCTCACCTTCAAGGAAAAAAAAAGTTTGTTTTTTATTTTCTTTCTCCTTCTTAGTATAGAGTTAATGAATTGCTGTGAGCTGAACGGAGGTTCACAAGAGTTTTGCTCCTGAACAGAAGATTTTACCTGACTGCCAAGGTCTGCAGAACAGGTGCCCTCTTTAGGCTTCCTAAGCAGTCAGGAAAAGAGCTGAGGCATGGGGGTATCCTACCTGGTAACTCTGGTGTCCTGAGCAACTACCTGAAAACTCTTCCTGCCCCTCATGTTCTCACTTCTTACTCCAAGGTGCCTTTCTTAGGCAGAAGAGAAGCAATTGCAAGGTAGTCTGGAGCAGTGCCAGGACGTAGCCTTGCAGGTGGACCTCTCACTAAACATTTATGTATGTATGTATAGATACGCATGTTCACACATTAAAAAATCATAAAATAAAAACCCCAACAAATTAGTCCCAAAGTTTCAGGCTATTCACCTCTACCCAGTAGTTCTCAGCTGTCATTGTGGTAAGCCTGGACCTTGATGACTGCTAGAAAAAGGCATGAGCACTAGAAATCACGAGAGATACAGATCTTTCCTTCTGAAAGAAAGGGCAAGATTTTTGTCTGGATGATGATTTCAAACAAGCTGGGAAAAACATCCTTCACAGTGTCTCCCCAGTAAGTACCCCCAGAGATGTCCTTGGGTTCACCTCACTTGGGTGGATGAGCTGCAGCTACTTGTCTTACAGTGTTGGGGAGATGCTGATGCCATAAATCCATCACCAGATGTTTTGATCCCTCCTTAATTCCTCCAACATGCAAGCTCTCCTTGAAATAAGGCCAGCTGCTGGCAGGAGAGCTTCCTCCTGGAGGACCCTCCTATCTTCCCCAGATTTCACAGGTTTTGCCAAGATGAGCAGAAAGGGGGAAGAAAAAGAAGCAAGGAAGGGAAAAAAACCCTCATTATTTGTCATACAAACCAGCCTGTGAACTGCAGAAACTCTTCGGATGTCTATTTGCAACTGAGAACAGAAAACAATCTGGTTTCCTATAAAACATTAATTTCAACACACACTAAGCTGGGTAAAAATTATTCATTAAGCATCAAGGAAAAAGAAAAGACAGCGAGAGAGCTATGAGACTTACATAGGAACAGGTCCAAGGTAATTGCTAACAGCCAAGACAGGAGACCAGTGGCAAGTATTGGGGATTCAGTTCTGGTTTGGTTGCAAATGTAGGTTATGTTGGCACAGTGTTTTGAAAACAGGTGTGAGCAGGCTCCATCCCACCTCCAGATCCCATGCAGGCAGACTGTGTAGACACTTCAACAGGTTTTTTAAAGTATCCTCTGGCTTTTTAGCACAGATCCTGTGGAGTTCATGGCCAACTGGTTTGGAACATGGGCAGAGGAATCGCATGTTTTGACTCGACAGGCATCCCATTGGGAATTCTGAATGGCTCCAAGCACAGTGTTGATGAGCCATAAAAGTATGTAAAACACTGAAGGGAAAAAACCAAACCAAAACAAAAACCCCAGCCACCTCCCCAAAAATACACCACCAGCAAATCAGGACTCTGGTGTTCCATGACTGACCTTGCCAGTGATTCATCGTATGGCCTTGGCCAACTCATCTAATCTTGTTATGCTGGCATAATGACCTGAGAGCTAGTCCTTTCTCATATGTCCTGTCCCAGGAAGAAAAATTAGTCTTCAAGGTCCCTGCAGCTGTCACGAAATTCAAGAGCAATGGGCAATCCTGGGTTTGAAACTGCAACAGCTCTGGAGTCACATCGGGACTGCCCATGACTTATGGAATGGAGCGGCTCAGATTGGGCAAAGCTGCCTTGCGGCAGGATTGGCTGGAGAGAAGAGCTCGTGCTGTAATCGAGGGATTGGAGCGCTGCTCCTACCAAAGAAAACTCAAGGAGCTTTGGCTTGTTCAGCCTAGTGTAGGAAAAGCAGCAAGGAGAAATTCTGTGGCTGAATTTCAGGGAACAAAATGAGTTACCAGAGTCATACGATCATTCTGGCATGGAAAAAAAGGAGTTGGAAAGGAAGACCCAAGCACTTAGGGAACGGATAATGGAGCATGTGAAGTTTGTAGGTGGAATCGTATGTGGAGGGCATCCTGGGGGGAGCGTGGTGGTTAGTGAGTTACCTTCAGACCCCCACCTTCTGTCTTGTATAATCCATGGGGCAAGGCTCACCCGGTGTATAAGTGCCCCTAGCTTACATATTGCTGGCATTACACTAGCAGAAGTATTACACCAACCTATAGGGTGCGATATATAGGCAAAGGAAGGGAGAGAAACAGGGCCATATAATTAGACACCGGTTTAACTTATTTTGGTGCCAGGGAAACCAGGAGGATGACTTCAGCACAACACAGGAATGCCAAAACCGTGAATCAAACCCCTTAAAAATCAAAAGGGCTCTGGCAGAGGGTAAGGCATTAAATGAGAAACACCTCTCCCTCAACGGATTCAAACTACAAAGTGGGGAACAGCGTTCAGGCTCTGAATTGTCCCAGGGGATACTTTGCACCAAAGCCCCGAATCTCAGCCTTGACTTTGGACAATGGCAGAGCAGAAACTGAATTTTAGCTCAGTCTTCTGCTCAAAAGGGATAAATAGAGTCTGCATCTCCAGGACCTGAACTAGGTTATGAGAACCATGCTGCGAGCAATACCAGGTTTGCAGATGCTGCAAGCGGAGATGCAGGACATACTGAGCACTGATTGCCCCACTCACTCCTCCCCTCCCTTGTATCTGCCCGTGGTGTCTGGCTTTTTTAGTCTAGACTATACAATCTCATTATGTTTCTTAATTCCTGATCTCTTGCTAAAATCAAGCTGGATAAGATTACATGCCAGATAAGGCAGAAAATTCCACCAGAGCCCAATGACATGATCTTACCAAATGATGACTTTAATCCCTATCTCTGCTAATTAGAGTAGCATGTTATGTGGAATCCAATGAAGGCAAATTCCATTAGTTTCTCCCGTCTCCTAATTTCCCATCTGTCAAGGATTTTCAGTGAACAAGATGGTTAAGGGCAAAACTAGCACATTAAAGGGATCCATCCCCTTCTGCAAGGCCCTTTTCCCTTCCTTCCCCCATACCTGTCTGTGGGATAGAAGGAGCTTGAAACTCTTCCAGATGCTCAGCTTCTGAAGGGTGACATCGCCTATTTGAACTCACCTGCTGGCAACCTACGCTGAAAAAACAAGATTTTCTACGAATGAAATGTTTAGCCTGTGCTGAAATGAAGATGGCTTTAGGGTAGTGCATGGCAGGTGGTGTAAACTAGGTACAGTGCAGGATGATATCTACAAGCCATTTGCTACTCTTCCTTGCCGAAAACCATGACATGCGATCTAGACAGACAAATATACTCCCTTCCCTGTATCCCATGTTGCAAGAGCCAATTCCATCTACAATTAAAGAGCGACCTGTTCAAGCGCTCCTCACATAAAAACTAAGGATGAAATAGGACCATGTTCAGTCCCAGGGGAAAGGGGTTAGTTTATATCATAGCTGAAGGTGATAGGCAAACTTCCCTTTGCTCTGCTAGCTGTGCATCAGCTTTAACTGTGCAGAAGTAAACACCTGCTTTAAGGGCAGACATGAGGAGCCAGCTGTCCTGGGTACTGCTCAAGCTGGGAGCAAAGCGATCTGCGAAGGCTCAAGCATTTGCTTGAGACCATCTGCTCCCAGAGGGCTGTGAGAGATCGGAGGAGCACAGAGGAGTGCTCAGAGACACTTCAAACATATAAATGCAAGAACTGTCAAGGCTCAGTATCTTTGGCGCTAACTAGAAGAATCTACTTTACTTGCCTGTTATGCTGAGTAGGAGGGATTTTGTGTTGCTAAAAGAAAAGGTTGCTCGAGGGAGTTTTGTTTCTGCCTCACACTTTTGCTTAATGACAGGTCTAGTCAGGGGCTTAGGGGGAAGCAGCCTTCTCTATTTGGAGCCTAAAAGAGGTTTCCAAGGGAATCAGGTTTTAATGCAATACTACATGCCCATCTTCAGAAAATTAGGGCCCTGATGACCATGTCTGCGCTGATAAAAGATTTAGAAAACAAGCTCAAGCACCTGCCTCATGCTGATTTGGTCCATAGCCCTCTCCCTGACACAGCTCAGCTCCGGACATCAAGCTCTGGGGACAGAGCAGAATGACCTCCATCCTGCAGTCCTCCAGTGCTAGCCTAGAGCACTTTGCGTGGCCAAACACCCTCCTTTGGGCTCTTGTCACGCCCCACATGAAGGGAAACAGGTTTGTTCATTTTTTTCTCCGTGACAACTCTACTTTTGGACTTAGCAACACCTTCAAACTGTATCAGACACTCTGAACCAACAAAACACTTGCAGAACAAGAAGGATGACTTAAGTTCACAAGCAAAATGTGAACCAGGGAGACCCATAACTGAGTGCTATGTAATGTAGACGTGGCCAGTCTGTGCCTCCTGGCCACATGGCCAAACTTTGCTCCCTGCTCCTATTTAATTAGCAGAATGGACACAGTCAATGACAGAGTTAAAAATGGAGCCTTGAAAAATCATTAGTTGCTGTGGGATATTCAGGGGTGGAAAAGTAGGTGGGTAGGTAGACCAACAGACAGGTAAGGAAACACAGTGTATTATCATCAGAGTATCATTTCTCAGACTGATAACATCCATGCTCCTACCTGCTCTACATATAGGAAGGTAAAAAGATGCCAGGGTTGCTTGGCTGCCTGGAGTTGGGAACAGGATGGAGATAGCACTAATTAACTTCTCATTCCCTGGCTGTTCTGTATAAAACAGCAACTCTCACAGTAACACCCTGCTGGTCCACACATTCTTTTCCTTCTTAAAAAAAAAAAAAAAAAAAAAAAAAAAAAAGCCATCTCTTCCCATCCAGGGATTTAAGGGCAGTGAGAACCTCTGAAATGCCCTAAACCCAAACCACTCATTTAATCTAGTAGAAGTCTGAGCAATGAAAAGCGAAATACCTCATCTGAATAAACAGTCACCGTGATCTTTGCAATAGGCTGGTCTGGACTCCATGTTAATTTAAAAATTGAAATAACCTGCAACTGATTTTACATTTGTTACTAAGGAGTAACTGTCATGTGTACAGGTAACTTGGAGAGAAGGAAGGAAGGAGAATACTGGAGCAAATAGGGCTTATCTTTGAGCTGCTACAAAAAAAAAAATGAAAAGAGAACAGACAAAGCATTGACCTCTGGGGAAAATCTTCCCTTGCTGTTAACTTCTAACGTGCTGGGTGCACAGCTGTGCCCTCCAATAGGTATGACTGAGCAGTTTCGCCTAGTGCCAAATTTGCATTTGTTTTCATTCCTTTGCATACTTGAAGGTCAAGTTAGCTTTGGCTTCCTTCCCCTGCTCATGTCCTGGGCACTGTCAAGGAACCTGAGCCCTTTTGCTTTCTGATCAGTGGAATTTGCTCTCACACACTCCTCTCTTCATGTAGCCAGGTGCACCTCTGATAAGGGCTTTCCAGCTCCCTTCTAGGAACCAGAGCATCTCCATCTGGCTGAGGTTGGCAGAGCATGGGTATAGCTGTCTATGGTTGCTTATATCTGCACCATGATGTTTTGTCTGGAGCTGGAGGAGAGTCAGCAGAAGGATGTCTTTCGTTATCAATTAGGATATGAGGGCATGGCTCTTCCAACAGTGAATGGTGATGCGCTTTTATCTGGTTATTAAAAAAATAAGTTAAAAACTGCAAGATCAAGGTGCATTTTAGGTTCAGGGATCCCTTTTCATTCTGGGATTTCATTTCATCTCCTGTGTATACCACAGAACACTCCAGCTGAGCCAGCCACCCCCACCCCAGACTCCTCTGTACTGTCGTTGGGGAGAAACAGGCACTTCCAAGGCACACGTCTTCTGACCTTGTTCAAGCACCTGCCCGGCGGCCAATAGACCTGTCCTAGACTGTGCTCGCTACGTACCCAGGAACTGGCAAGGGGAGCTGGGGTGATTAACTTCAGCAGAGCCTGCACCACTCTGGATAGATGTGTTAACTCAGGTGAACTCCACCCTGGCTCCATCATGGGCCGCTGCCCGTGCATGCAGCATCTTCAACACCAGTCCCAGCAGCGCAGTGAGAACACACCTGGCCTTCCCCGCCGGCTGCCTGGCTGATGGGCTGACACGCTGGGTGCAGCGTAGCATCTGGGTGAACTCAGGAATGCACAGGATCAGAGCAAAGGAGGTCAGTGTCTCATCGCCATCAGTACTCAGGGATGGAAGCATCTGCTGAGCACAAAATAGCTCTTCCCTATGCTCCTTCCACTGAGATGAGCAACCCGTAAGAGGAATGCAGGCAGTGGGTTGATCAGCATTGATAACATGCAGCTGTGGCCTTGCCTCAGAGGCAGTGGGTTGATTGACATGGATGATGGGCAGCTGTAGCTCATTCCCAATAAGTAGTTAAATAGCTCTGAGGAGCATGGGAGAGGGGTTGGATGGTGGAGGAGTGGTGTGGTCTGATTGCTGGAGGAAGAAAAAATGGCATAGACAGTAGACTCTGACTGATGGTAAAAGCCTTGTTACAGCCTACAAGTTTGTTTGTGCTGCAACACCAGCCTTCCATAAACCTGCCAGATTTTTCTTTCTAATATAATTCTGCTTCTAGTTTTCACAGTGTTCTTGTTTTTCATGTCACAAGAGAGTGGGAAAGTAAAACAAGGGCAGCCACTCAGGCAGGCATGCCACAGAGCAGATATTTCTGTTGCAGTAATTCCTGGGACTCCACTATGTGCCATGCTGCACAAAGATTTACAAAGATTGCTTGTAATCTAAGCAAAGCTGCCTTGTAGGTGCTGTGAGAAAACAGCCCATCTAATATAAAGAGCTTCATACAAGACTTTGAGCTTAAAATGACGACTGGATGAGCAAGAGAAATGAATACATGCTGCAGATCCTAAAAGGAGAGGGGCTGGGGTGCAGTGTTTTTAGTTGGCACTGATTAAAGGGTTAGAAGGGCTCATAGTGTTTCTCCTGTCGTGTGACAGTCTTCAGAAGGGATTCTGGCAGAGCTCTTTCCATGTGGCAGTCTCCATCTGTCTGAGATTGTCACACAAGAAGGTTTCCCCCCTTGGGTAGGTGTGTGGCTGGCTGGTGGGAAGGAAGGAATGAAGTCATAAATGAGAAGCAAAGCCTCCCTGCCTCCTTAAACTCACTCTGAAACAGGAGTTGCCATCCTAACTTACTCAGGATTTCCCCTTCTTTACTTGTCCTATGTTTTTGCGGACAGCTTTGAATGTCAAGTTCAGTGGAAATGGAGCAAAATAGAGTCGCTGATGCCAAACAGCTACTTCGCACTGCTCTGGCACACCGTGTGCAAAAATCAAACTCATTATAAATATTTTTTTTAATCACTCCAACAGTGATACTGGTTTCTTTTTGGAGCTCTTTAATATCCCTTTTTGGAACTAGTCTAAAGAAAGAAAAACACCAAATAAAGTGTTTACAGCCATAGCAATGACAAAGACTTTCTTTTTTTTGACTCTGCAAGCACATGAAAGATGGAGAGGGAATGCACTGCTGGGCGTAGGGCTCAGCACGGCATCTGCAGGGCAGAAAGCTTTGGGAGGAAGAGGGTGGATTGTCAGTTTTTGAAGACCAGTTCTAAAGGTAAAGAGCCCTTGTGTTTCACAAAGCGGATACTTAAGGCTAAGCTACACCAAAGGTACTTCAGTGGGTTTTTTTTAATGTGTCAGATTGACTGGAGAAAATGAATAATTGTTATCTGAATTTTGGTTTTAAAAAAAATTAAGATTTCATCTCCCCAACAAGAAATGAATGTATTTTGAAATCAAATTCATAAGGAGCATCAGAGGTTGGAAATATTATAGATCTTAAAATTAATGCTGATACAGAATTAACTTATTTTTTACATCAACATAGAGTTTTCCTAAACTTTGATTTGGTTTATTACAAGAGGCAATGGATGCAAACTGAAACACAGGAAATTCCATTTAAGCATGAGAAAAAACTTTTCACTGTCTGTATGGTCAAACACTGGAGCAGAGAGGTTATGGAGTCTCTATCCCTGGAGACATTCAAATGTTGACTGGAGAAGATCTTGAGGAGACTACTCCAGCTCCTTCTGAGCAAGGGACCAGACTATACAGTCTCCAGAGGTCCCCTCCAGCCTCGGCACCTTGGTGATGTGTGAGCACAGAACATGCCCCTTGTTCAGGAATCACCTGCTGACCTCTTTCATGATGGTGCTTGAAGTTGTTTGACAGCCATGTGATACACGGTGGTGTTATGCCCATTCTCACGTAGGAAGGAAACTGAGGCACTGTGCTGCAGAAGTAATGTGCTCAAGTTCTCCTATGGGGTCAGTGGCAGAGCTCCCTCTTGCCAAACTTCCTGGATCCTCTTTCCCTGCAAATGCCCCTGGATAAGGCATAAAAATGAGGAATATCTGGGTAGAGCTAAAGAAAGAACATTTCTTCTCCTTAGGAGCAGTTGTGCTGTGAATGGGTGAGGAACAGGCAGTGTTAATTTGGAAATCCTAGGGATTTCAGCAGGAGGTAGGCTAGCAGTGGGGGAAGCAGCCAGCAGTCACACCTTGGCCAAGCATGAAGAGAAGGGGAAAAAGAGGAGGTGGAAATGACAAGGGGTTAGAAGAGGGTAGGGGGATAGATGGAGAGAAGACGGCTGCTGAGCTAATGTAGCAGATGGGGAAGCAGGTGAGTTTGTTGGTGGTTGTTGGCTTGACACTGATCTTCACTGCGGCCTTGGTTGTGTCACTGCGCCTTCCTTCGTTCCTCTCTAAAACTGGGGCAAGGACTGGCTCAGGAAAACTGCCTCCGCCAGGCCAGGGTGAGAGCTCACAACTGACTGTGATGGGGGCAGGAAGCTGAGCCAAAACGCGTTGCTCAGGTACCCAAAGCCCCATCTCACACAGGGCTGCAGGGACCTCGCCAGCAACGCTATGTCAGATCAGGGGGACGACCAGCTCCTGGAGCTGCCGCTTGCCCCACAAAGTTGGGGGGAGCTTGGACAGGGGCTGGCGGTGCCGCTGAAGCTGCTTTTTATTGCCTAAAGAAAGAATGTGGCTGATTTCCCTTTGGTTTCTGGGAACACCTTATCTGGCTCACCTGCGGCTTGTGCAGTTGGCGCCTCGGGGGGTTGGTTGGGTTTTGTTCTCCCTCCTCCCCCCCATCCCCTGGCCTCCAGTGGGAAGTCATACAAATTTGAAGAGAGCCCATAAAAACGCCTCCTCTCTGCAAACAAACCCCGACATCAAAGGGAGGTGTGAAGGGGAGCCAAAATCTCATCATCAAAGGCACTGACTCACTTCTGCTGCACCCTCTGCGCTGCCAGGAGGACCACAAGCCACCGTGGCTCCCCGAGGTGAGATGTACACCCACTGTCCTGCTCACCCTCAGCTCGACTCCACCCCAGCAGCTACCTTTTTCCATACAGCACCTCTTCTTGTCTGCTGCTGGAAGAGAAGCAACCAAGATCCAGGTCTCCTTTGTGTTTGTCCTCATTCTGTTATGCAGCTCAGACATGCACCAAGAAGTGATGACCAGGGAGGCACTTCAAAGCCAAGGCGCTTTTAATGACTGAAGTGAGGGACAACCTCTGACCTCCCCATAAGGGAAACAATAATTGTTGACAGGGCTGGAAAAAATGTTCTCATTGTGAACATAAACAGGCTGGAAGGAGCTCGCAGTGCCAGATGTAGCTGAGAAGTGTTTAGGAGCCGAGACAACATATGAAATTTCCATCACATTTTTATTAATCAGAAAAAGGATCTGGGTGGTGGCTTTTTCTTCCCCTACCCCCCGCGCCCCTCTGGTCAATACCAAACTGGAAAACAGACGTCAGCAACATTCCTCTTTTTTTTTTTTTTTTTTTTTTTAATCTTTCTTTCTCCCCCTCTACCCCTTCTCCAGTTTTAATTGGAATTTAAAGCAAATTGGGGATTGTCTGGGGAATTTTTTGTTTGAAATAGTCTGCCTTGCCCATGTTCTGAGGTTTTTCTTCCCTTTTCTCCAAGCTGAGCATCCCTTGTGTTTTAAAGCAGTTATTCACTCCCTTACTTGACTCATTAAGAGTCCCCCAAGGAAATGGATGCCCAGCTGGGTTCTCCCTTTGCAATGCTTTCCCCACCCCCCACCCCCAGCACACACCTCACCCCGGGATGCAATAACCAGGCTCAGGAAAAGCAATGGGAATGGGACATGGATATACTGTGTACCAGTCCTCTGGGTAGCTTTCTGATTTTGAACTTGCATCGCCTGGAGACTTTGAGCTTCTAGGGTCCCTGTTACACACAGTAAAATTTGGGAACAGCAGCCGTAGAGAAAAGATTTTACTGGTCCTGCCCTCTGGAAACCCGTCCTGATTCTGTAGCTTGGAAATTCTTGGACTGGGAGAGCTTTGGAGGCCAAGTGATGTGTCATGCTGTCTAAAGGAATGATCCCCCAGACTTGCTCTCCTTTGTTCCACAATACTGAGGAAACCATGTGCTGTTGTCAAAATAATCTTTCATTTTCTCTGTTGGACGTTGTTTCCAAACAGTGAAGAGACTCCTAATGAATGTAGCATCCTCGGGGGACATGGACCGTTGCTCCCCAGGACCATTTAACACATGGGAGCCAGGTGGCCAGTCCCTGGTGGGTCAGAGAAGGACACCACTGTGCATCTGAGCTCGCCTGAGAAGTGTTAGCTTCCCAAAATCATCTAGGAACCTTCCCGCTGCTCTTCTCATGTGAAAAAGTATTTGGCTTGCTGGAATAAGAACAGATTAAGGTAAGTAAAATAAGGAGTAAAGTAAGTAAATAAGAAGAGAAAGGATATATGTGGGGAAAACAAGTAGGTATTTTTTCACACATGGTGGAAATTACATGACCTTTGTAGTGGGTTGGGAATTTCCCACGGATTATGTGTGTTGATTCCTCCCTGTCTTTCTCCCCTCAGCTTTAGAAGCCTTGGTAAACCTCTACAAAGAAGCTGAAATATCCTGTAGCTTGGGCTAGATCAATTTTCTACTTCCAGACTCCGATATAGTAAGTCTTTACAAGCCTCCTTCATTCTTTCAAGCACAAACTCTTCCCCATCAGGTCTTCCAGATCAATGCACTTCAAGGGCTGAAGATCAGGTTTCCCTCAGATTCCTTCAAAGCCAGTGAGCTCTGAACACCCCCCCTGCATCCACATGGTTCCCACCGCTCTGCTCATCCGTCAGGCTTTGGTTTGGAGCAACACCAGTCCCAACTTAACAAATGTGTTCTCAACCTGTTATGAAAAAGCAATTTCCCCCTGCCTCCGGGTGAGCACCATTCCATGAACATTAAAATTTAGAATCATGTGAAATGAATTATTTTGTCAAAGTCCATAGGAAACTGAAAGAAGAGACTGAATGGCCAGCACCTCATTTTCTACATCATTATACAAGCAATTATTATATGAATCTATTTAACAACAGACTTTCATCATGAAGCAGAAAGGAAAATATATTCTATGTTTTATATTCTGGACATCATCGTTAAATAATCTGATATTTTTTCAGCTACATCCTTGAGATGTGTGTTGTGTAAAATAGGTTATAAGACAGAGAGAGCTTCCGATGTAAGATCCTTTTTGAGTAATTCCAAAAAAACTTCAACTACAACCCTAGTGGGAACCCAGCTTGGTGGTTGCATTGGTTGCATCTATGTTACATCAGAGTAAGAACCTGGTTCTTTTAACCCAGCTTTCTTCAGGCAATCTGGGAATCGAAATTGCCAGCAAAAGTGGAAGGGTTGTGCCTGGGATGTGCAGGAGACTGCTGTGGAGCTGGAGCTTGCTTGGGGATTGACAGATTAGATTTCTGCTCAACAGAGCAGCCTCAAATATGACCTATTTTAAGCTCCTGTATATGGTGCTTGGTGGAATTCTTGCTGTGCAGCACATGTAAGGACGAGACATTAGAAAGTAGTGGTACCTCAGGTTTTCAGTCCTCTGGAGTTACTGTTCAGCAGGATAGATGTGTGTAGCTTCACGAATAGCTGTGGAGCTCTCTTGGTTGCATTTGTGATGATGTTGCTGCTTATTTGGTTTAGTGGTGCATCCTTCAAGTTGAGTCTGCAAAGCCTCATAAACTGAATTAAACCTTCAGTGTAAATCTCACTACAGTCCAACCAGTGATTCTCAGTCTAGACCAGCAGAAGTCATCCTGAATTTGCCTTTCCACCCCATATCTGTTCCCTATCACAACCATTTATTCCAACACCCCCAGGCCTTTTAGTAAAATCCACAATACTTGGCAAATCAACTAATGCTCTATGAAGAGGCTAGAGATGCTGCTCCAAGCCCTGAGGTTTGTTGCTGGCTTGCATTAGTCAATGTTCCTACTGATGTGGCATCCACGGAGGTCAGGGAAGATGAACCAGGTCAGGTTAATTTTATCTACTGCAGAAATGCATCCCTTTCAAGTGATAGAGCACAGCACTCTGAGGCCATGGTTCTGCAAAAAAGTTAAACATTTTCTTGCAGAAGAATCATATCCAGGAGGCTTCTGTGCCCTACTTGTGACTCCAATGGATTTTCTGCTCTGGTCCCCTGCAGTCACACATGACGGTGGCACAGTTTAATCCAGGATATACAGATTATCCAGTGTTGACAGCTTCAAACAGTACATTTTTTTGCACCCTCCCAAAAACACGGCTTAGCACAAAAGACATACACTTGGTTTCTCAGAAAATAGCGAAGAGAGTAATATCACTGAAGTTAAACGCAAGTGCTTTCTCTGAATCAGTAGGGTCAATCAATCACAGAATTGAGATTGTAGGGATTTAAGTGTCTTATCTCATGTCTCCTAACCTTAGACTTGAAGTAGAGAAAATTATCTTATCGAACAGGGCTATACAGGCTCCTACAGTCAACAAAGGTCTCAGACTGCCATTGCAATCCGGAGTTCTGTTTTCTCCCTCTTTTTCCTGTTTCTGGGGAGAGAGATTTAACTGCCTTAATTAAGAGTCTGAAGTGAGGTGAGAAGAATCTGACCTTAGATATTCTGTCCTACCAGTTGCTCGGGGTGAAATTACTCTGGGTTTTATATACACCACCCTGCTGAGATGACACAGCAGGAGACATGCATGGTGATAGTTGGA
Organism: Falco punctatus; assembly: GCF_963210335.1. NCBI lineage: Eukaryota > Metazoa > Chordata > Aves > Falconiformes > Falconidae > Falco > Falco punctatus. Next base: position 52,944,567 of record NC_137583.1, on the reverse strand, counting down.
CATTACACTGACATCAGATGTACATTTTGGGATGTGGGTTGGACAAGGCATTGGCACCCCTTCCTGAATCTGAAACCTGGCTGGATAAGAAATGCCCTAGTGTCTCTGTTGCTATCTGCTCCGTAGCTCCAGCCTCCTTCCTCCTGGCCAGCTGGACCAACCCAGCTCTGACTCAGAGGGAAATCTGCCATTTCTTGCATCACCAGAATAGTTTTCTCTGGTAGATAGGTGTTCCTTGGAGGTCTCCAATGAAACTCCTCATTCAGACTGTCCTTGCTTAGCTGAGGCCAGACAAAAAAAAAAAACGGGATTGCGGCGAGACATCCTGCAGCCAGCCAGGAAAGAGTTGGCCCAGGAGAAAGGGAAATCAGAGGGCAGCCCACACGGATCAGCTGGTTGCCTGCCAGCTCCCGTACCTCCCAAGTATTCCCCTGCTTGGAAAGCAACTCACAGGCGTTCCCCCCTCGCCCGGGGGTGCTACCACGCGCGGCTGTTCCACTCAGCAAACTTCACACCCCCATAACCTGAGATGTTTGTTTTATCACTCAATTCCCTGACTTACGTAGATGGCGAGTCAGCGGGGTCTGCAGGCTCCTTCGGGGAGCCCCTCTCTCCCTTTCAGCTCATAACAACCCTTTGCCATTTTGGAATTTGACGCAAAACACTCGAATGTCAGCAGGTCCCGGTGGAACCTTTTGCCGGAGGTTTTCAAAGGCTTCTTCAAAAAAGAATGAGTTCAGCCGGATCATAATGCCAATAACGCACATAACAGTAAAAAGAAAAATATATATATCGTATTATTTCTTCGGAGCCCCAGTCGTGAACCGCTCAGTGCACTGTACAGACAAAACAAGAAACTAGCACTGTCCAAAAAGGGCTCAGCCCCTGCGGCTGAGCTCCAGAACTGGTTTTTAGGAAATATTATTCAGCTTCCCAGTTTCCAAAAGGAGAATAATAGGTGCTACAAAGTTAAAATCCAAAGTCTTCTAGACCAGATCAGAAGTTTACTAATTATTATAGTTTGTTGACTGTGCCTGTTTTGGAATTTTTTAAATTAATGGTTGGGATTGGGGACTTTCAGTACTGGCCTACTGGTTGGGTTGGGTTTAGCTCTTTGGGGGACTGAAGGGCAGGCATGAACTCCTCTGGGCAGAGCCTCATCAGGCCATTTGCTCCAGTTTTTCTGATTTCACTATTTTTCCCCTCAGATTTTGACAAAACCAGACTCTGCAAATGCATGTCTTTTCAAACGCACATCTAGCCACCAGGCACGGTCATATCTTTCACTCATGGGTAAGAGGCTTTATAACACTGCTAGCAGGTATGATGACTGCAGAACGGCCACTTTTGGGGAGAGATGCAGAGATCCCCTGTCTCTGCTACTACATTAAGCTTAAAAAAGCAACGTGCTGTCTCCTAAGGGCAAAGGTACCCAATGAATTTAATTTACTCAAGTTCAAGTCACAGAAGGCTCCTGAAACTTCTCTCTGGCATACATCACAGGTGAGGTATGTGCTCTTCAGGGGATTTTAATTCTTACGGCATTGCAATGAGCAATGTAGAGGAACATGTTTTGGCCATGTTATACCTTCAGCTTCTACTTCAGTATCATAAAACTAAAGCTGGAGCAACCGAGCCCTTGTAAAGGCAGATTTGCAACCCACCCCTACACCAAGTCAAAATATTTGTTTAAAGGATGCTAGAATGGATCCCAGCTAGAACAAATTCTGGCTGTTTTGCTCCCTTTATGCAAGTGGCTTTCTACCACATGGTAGGAAGCAGTGTAGGAAATTCATGCCTGTAGAGAACTAGGGAGATGGGGAACACTGCTATTTTTAATGATTTTATTGTTTTAATATCTCTGGTTCTCTTAACCATTTTGGAGAAACAGAGCCCTCCCCTGTATACAGCCTGCATATGTGAAACAATGCAAAGAAAGTCCCTGTTGCTTCACACAGACAAAATGGTGTTTGGGGAAACAAGCGTGTTTTTAAATGACGCTACCAGAGCATCTAGGACAACAGGGCTCTAGACTGGCAGGATGCTCAGGAGCTCTGTGACTGTATGAACAGAAAGAAAACAAACAGCTGGTCACACACCAGAAATACTACTTTAAGAGGGAACTGAAAAATTAAATCTCAAAATTCTTCATTTTTTATGACCTGCTGTATTCCTTTATTTTTTCTTAATTTGTGAATTTTGCTACAAGGTCAGTAGTATTTTTTACAAAAATACCAGGATTTCATTATAATATTACATCCCAAGATTGAGCTGAAAATTGTAACAATTTTTCCAATTAAATAAATAGGACACATTTCCAAGATTTTATTTAATTTACAAGAAGAAGGAAAATGGTATTTTTTTTTTATTCTCTCAGATAAGTTTTCCCATTTAAGATGTTATAGAAAAGAGCCTAAAAAGAGAGAAAGAAGCGTGAAGCCCATCAGGCATTCCTAAGCCATCCAATAGTCTCCAGCAGCAAGTGTGATTGCTTAAATCATTTCACTTGATAGAAAACAAGAAGCCTGTTCTTCTTTCAGTCTAGCTGAACTGTGCAGTGACTATGGAATGACAAATACACAAGCCAGCACCTGAGCATGTAAAACTTACTGCGAAAGGAACGGGATTTTTGCACAGAGTTGATTACAGGCTGAAATTCAGAACCTGTGATTCTTCTCATGGTTTCTCTCACATCATTTTTCTCACACTTGCAGAAACTGCAGCATCTCTCATTTCCCATCAGCTTCCCCCTGGCTCTTGCAGGTCTTCGGTCACCTTTAGCAGTGATTCTCCCTGGTATGAATCTCTTGAGCTGATCTTGGACCTTCTAACTGACGAACTGCTGCTTCCAGCAGGACCCTCAGACATAGGTGACACTTTCATTCTCTTCTGCTCTCTTCTCTGGACACACCGCACTGGATTTTAGCTCCTGCAGGCCTTGCATCTTGGCAGAAATCCTTGCACTGAGGATGTACGGATATGTGCAAGACATTATTTGGGCTCTGGTGGAGCAAGCGTCAAGAATTGGACTTTAAGGTCTACACGCCACCCTGTGCACTTGTACTGAACCCCAGAGCCCCATATGGGCTCACTTCACATCCGTAGAAGATGCTGGTCTCAAGCCACTTTTACTCTTTTATTTTTAGGTAACCTTCTGCTTTTCCATCCACATCTGACAGGATACAATAACCTGAGCATCTGAGCAAGTGACCTACGGTTTCCACAAGTACACATGCCTTCTTTGATAGCAGCAACCCAATGGATCTCAAAGCTGCTCCTGTAGGATGCAGCAGGCCGAAATGCCAGCACCAGGTGAAGCAGCTCATGCAGTGCTGCCGGAGCTGGATGCCCTTCTGACAGTCTAGAGTTCCTTCTGCTGGGCAAACAGCATCACACCTGGGTCCTGGCCTCCAGCTCTGGAAAACCGGATGGTGTTTTCTGGTTTCTCAGGAGCAACCAGACAGAAAGTCTGGTTTGGGGAGCTCATTTCTCTCCTCCTTCTCCCATACAAAAAAACCCCATTATATCACAGTTATACTGAAGGTAGTATTTATTACTTACATTCATGGCATTTAGTCATAATCTTTCATCCCCAGAATATTTAGAAGAAAATGAGAATATTCTCTTTAACCTCTTCAAATATGTAGCCAAGTCCAGGGGGCAATAGCTCCAGCTGTACTGGACAATACAAGGTAGGAGATTCAGAACATCATGGCCAGCACACATCATGAGGAAGCTCTTTTGTTAGGTGTGAAATCTCAGTGAATCTCTGATTCATTCCAGAGGCCTTAGTGGAATCCTTTTATCAAAGACCTTGCATGCTAACGCTTGCACTGACATTATTATTTATTATAACCCCTTATTACAAAGACATCCTAGTGTGCTAGGACACATGAACCCATCATCCCCAGAACCAGCTGCCTGAAAGGCAAGGAAAGAAAGAAAAGAAAACCCAGAGGGGCTGGTGCCCAGCTCCTCTCAGCCCTCCTGGCTCACACTGTTGCTATTTTACACCGCTGGTAAGTTATATGCTACTGACAGATTCATTGCCAGCCAAGATTAACACCACCAAGGAGCTCAGCCTGCCTCTGTGGGTAGGAGGGTACACAGTTTCTTTCCCACTTTCTTGGAGCAACTACAAGTTCTCTATCCGAGCCTCAAACCAGACATAATAGGCAAGATGTGTTTGGTACTGTCAGATCCCCATCCACCACAAACTGGTGGCGAGGTATTGATTTCAGCTGCAGTGCAGTGTTACATGGGCCAGAAGTGCTAAGAAAAGTATTTTTCCTCCTGATACATCTCCCTTCTTGCTTTTTTTTTTTTTTCCCCCCTCCCCTCCCTGAATAGCTATCAATGGCATCTGAAGGTCAGAATTTGTGTTCCCAGTGGTGCTTAGTGCATTCAGCTGATGGCTGGGGACACATGGCCAGCCTAGGTCTGCCACAGCTCGCTGCCTGATTTATGAAGAACAAAAGCATTGCAGCTGCCAAAGCTAATCCTGAAAGCGAAGCCAGTGGAAAGCTTGCTGAAAGGCGAGGGAAGCCTCTGCTTTCTGGTCAAGTGTGTGTAAGAAGGCTCACTTGCCTTTTATTGTAACTTCCCAAAGCCCTTCCTCTTGAGTCGATGCTCATCCTCTTCTCAGAAGAAGGAAGGAAACGACAGCAGGGACAGAGTGAGGAAAAAGAGCATGAGAAAAGTGGAGGGAATGGGACAAAGGTAAATTTTTACTGATGGTTCTGTAGCTGCACAGACATCCTCTCCTGGAGAGCCAGCTGCCACTATTGGCACTGCCACCACGTGGCTGTGCACAGGTCATCTTACTTCGTCTTTGGAAAGAGAGGTCACTGCTGGGTGCTGCACCCATGGAGAGAAAAGGAATTATGATTTCCATCCCTACAGGGCACAATCAGTATTTACCTGATTTTTCTTCCTGTGCTAGTTTACAATCTCTGCACAGCCCTTCCCATTCCTGCAGCAGACGTAACAGAAAGAAAGGGTTGTTCGGTCCTTGGTTTACTGCATTCACTACCAGGATTCTGCCTAGCAAAAGGAACTCTGAGCAACGTGTTTTACCCTCCCTCTATAAGGCCAGAAACCTGAGCTGGACAATCGTCGTAGGACTTCGCAAAGCACTGCTCTCAGTGTCGAATTTCCCCAATATTTGCTTGTCCTCCTCTTGAAAAGAATTTGAGGTGTAGAATGGCAAGTGTTCGTTGTGGGGGTTTATATGCTATTTCCCCACAGATGGATGTGGAAGAACATATAATTCCCTAATATATGTGGGTGAGGGCTGCATCCAGCCTACCCATCAAATGTTCTGGGTTGGAGACAAGGTGCTGAGCTGCCAGAAGTAAAGAGGGAGAAACAGATGCAGGCAGATGAACTCCAGGTTCTTTACAAAAATTGTCTCTATTCATTGCTAAAATCATCTACGCGAGCATTTCCTAACAGCTGAGTTAACAGCTGCTAAAAAATTCCAGTTTGAAACTTGTCAGCTTATAAATGGACCTGTCTCCTGCTGGGTGCCGTGGGCTGCAGGTGAGCTGGTCTAAATGAACTGACAAGCTGAAGATCTTACTCCAAGGCTCAGAGCCTGTTGGGGGCTTAGGACATAAAAACAGCCAAATGGGTCAAACCAAACATCCACCTAACGCAATATACTATTTCATAAAGTTGCAAATACCAAATGAGTGTAAGAATGCGGTGAGCGTATGGCAATGCTTCCATCAAATACTCTCACAGTTTATAACCGTTTCTGCCTTTGGGAATTCCTAAGCTGGACATGATTTCTGTGCGTTTTATACCTTCTAATGGTTTTCTCTTCCCCTGATTTGTTTACTTTCCTCAAGAACTCATGAAAACTTTCTGTGTCTAAAATACCCAGTGTCAGGGAGTTACACACTCACACTACCCTGACGGTGAACCCACAGTCGTACCCAGCTATGAGAAACCACCTTATTTTGTTGGTTTTGAACTTGCCACCTGCCTTTAAATTTCTGGATTTTACAATGAACTGAGTGTTTCCCTTTGCTTCAGATGGAATCAGAAAGGAAAAAAAAAGTTCCTCTGAATTACAAACCACTATGGTGTTTTGTTTTGAGGTTTTGGTATTGGTTTTTTGTTGGTTGGTTGGGGTTTTTTTTGTTTGTTTGTTTTTTTTTTACAGGCCAGTCTCCAATGTACCAAGGTCATTTGAATTTTAATCCTGTTTTGGAACATACCTTGCAGTCCAGAACAGCTTTGTGTCATCTTTAAATATAATAAGATCCTTCCCTCTTCCACCACCCCTGTCCTGACTGGAAGTGTGAATACCGCTAGAGCCAGCAGAGATGCCTCATCCCAGCTTGATGCATCCTTCCGTTTGGACAGCAAACCCTTAGTAGCTACCTTCAAGTACAATTTTATCTCTGTTCCTGCTTACTAACTTTATCTGGGTCCTGTTTTCCTCTCTTGCTTTTGAAACAGTGTCCAGAGCCTTCTTAAAGTCAATTTTCCCTCCTTTCTGTCATGCTCAAGGCATCTTACACTGCACTAAGTGGTCTGAGAACATCCCTTTTCCACAGATCTGGGCAATGCTTGTGACCATTTTGTGGTCCAGAAACTACCTGGTGTGGAACAACTTGTCTCCCAAAACAGGGTAGCCAGATGTCAGCTACCTCCTACAAATGGTCCCTGAGTCACACTGACTCCCCACAGCCTGCCTAGGACATGTTTTATGTACCAAGAGACATTTTCCATCATGATTAATTTTATGTGTTTTGATGTAGTTTTCAAATACACAACACTGAGATCCACCACTCCCAGGTGCTTAAAAAAAAAAAAAAATCACATTAATCTATGAGTTTGTTGGAATGGGGTTTTTTCCCAGTTCCAGGTTGAGAACATATCTCTTTATCATCAATGTCAGCTGTCCTAGCCTCTCTTGAAGGACTTTGTCAGCTTTTGTTACAGCTCATGGCTCAGCAGCACTGCTCCAGGCTGCCTCTCCCCATGCCTCGGTGCTGGGCTGACAACGGGAGGCTCAGCAGATGCAGCTCGATCTTCTCCCAGGGTGTGGAGAAACACGTGACAAGCTGCACTTTGGGGGATGTGATGAGAGAGGGCCCCCAGCAGCTCCTCTGATGGGGCAGCAGCACAGTTAGGGGGCTGCAGAGCCATGGGTGTCTGCTGAGCAGGAGGTCCCCAAGAAGTTCTTCCTGCAGCATAGTGCTGTCACCCTGCCCCACTAGATGTGGTCCATCAGTGGGTCAGGATGAGGGGTGACCTGGTGCATCAGAAGGGTGGCTGCCCTCTGATTGCAGGAGATGCAGAAGCTGGTTGTGAACACTTTCAAAGAACCTACGAGTCTTTACACATCTGAAGGGAGCTCTTATTTTTTGCTGTCTGGTGACTGGCTCAGCTGAATCTGCCTTTATGATGCTCCTTTTGGAAGAACAGTCTACGAGTAACTGTTGATCTTGCTGTAGCCCTGGCCACCACTTGTTTATTTAAACTTCCCTTGGGTGAGGTGACCTTCTGGCATATCAGCAACAAAGTTGACAAGTTTATCTCTTGACACTGGTTCAGCCCTTCATTCTCCTCACAGGCCAAATCCTGTCACTCACTGTGGGAATCTGTTTAGCACGACAGTTTGTCCTCCTGCACATTCATCATCATCGGCTTACAACTGCAGCGAAAGCAGGCTGGAGGAGCAAGCAGAAGATAAATGCCTTTCCTGGCTTGGGATCCTGATGTGGTCTTCCTTCACAGCTCAGGACTCACCATGCACTAGTGCCTGATCATTTATCATTTTCATTTCTGCTTTGCTCATCAGCTTGCTCCTGGCTTAAAAAGCAGAGAAAGAGAGGATCAGGAGCCTCAGCTTTGCTATTAGCTGTCTTCATCAGACTTGCAAACTTCAGGAATCCTTCCTAAAAAAAGAATTGCATCCTACTAATTTATCTCTATTACACTGGAGCATAAATCAAGATTAGACCTTAGTGCTTTCAGCTGTGAGCGAGACACTGTACTCTTGCACACTGGGATGAACCCTTCTTCCCTCCCTTCTTATGACTCAGACAAGCGAAACAGAGACATCAGTGGCACGGAGATGCTGTGGCTGATGCTGAAATGGAAAGTGCAAGTAAGCTCTTAGAGAGCTGCCAGCAGCCAGCCTAATCCACTGGCCCTCCCTCTGTCACAAGAGACCTCCATTTAGGTTACCCAGGCCAACCAGCTGCCCCTAGCACAGGGGGTAAAAACTGGGAGACAAGTCCTGAAATTGTCCTGCAGATGTATGGGATGGAGCCCAGCTGTGCATCGTGTGACCTGTGTGCACTCCATGCATGCTCCATGGCAGACCTCTTTCTCCTTCACCTCTGTCATTATCTCCTTGGTCACCCTGAAGCTTTTGTGGTGTTGGCACCAAGAAAAGTGACATCAGTTTGGTGACAAAACCATTTTTGCCTTCAGGGACTTGTAGTGTGGGTCAAACCTGCAAGAGGTTCTCAGGATGAGGCTGAGGCACTCAAAGCCATGCAGTTTAGAGCAGAAGTTTGCTGCAATTTGTGTCTTTCAGATGGGACATTATTCCATTATCCTTGCCTTCCAGGAGGGGAAATCAGAGCACACATGGCTCCCGGGCTGCTGCTGCCCAGCCACACCTCAGGGAGTACAGACCTGGCTTCCTGAGCCCTGGCACATTGCACCATCCCATGGCCATGCCGCTCCTCCGAGGCAGGTTTTCCACCAACACTGGAGCACTCTTGGGTTTAAGGCTCTGTTTTCATGTTTGAAAGGCTTTGAATGGAGTGTTAACTTCCCAAGCTAAACTGGCTCCCATGACTTGTGGTAATTTTTAATTCCCAAGGAATGGTCTCTGATGGCAGCATTTCTAACATTCATGTGAACAACTTCTCACTTTCCCCGCTCCGGTTTTCCTGTTTGCAACTGAATTCCAGGCAGTTGGTTTTTTTCCTCAAAGCCTACAATTTCCAAAACCAACCACCTTAAGCAAGCAAAGAAGAACCAAAAAAGCAAAGGAAAATTTCTCCAGGTTCAAATCATCCTCTTGGCAGCCTTTCAGCACCATTGCAAAACCCAAACATCTTTCAACATTACCAGCCAAAGACTTTCTTAGAGAGCAGTGCTATTCCACCACATGGACATTTCTGCACAAAGACATGTAGTAGGTTACAAGCGATTACAAATGTGGGGTGACGTGGGATCTTCCCAGGGTTACAGGTTCTGCACACCAGTTTCATGGTTAGGAACTGAAATGGTAACCATCAGCTGCTCCTGAGCATCAGCACATGCCCTGAGACCCAGCAGTGATGCTGAGGGGTGTGATGCAGCCAGAGCTGCGGCTACCTCCCCTCACTCCATGCATCTGCATCTTAGTGCAGACACATCCATATGAGCCAGCCATCGAGTGTCCCGTTAGAGTCACCGTGTGGCCAGGGACTCTTCAGCCCAAAGTAGAAATCTAAAATAGAGGGACAGTTTGTGTCTTTAAAAGTGCCTATTTCTCTTTTTTACCTGTAAAGGAAGGTAGGGCACTTAGCTTGTCTATAGGCAGCCGTACTGGAGATGCTTAATGCTGGGTAAGGTAAAGCCAGTGCCTTGGGAAAGGTTTTTTGGGAAACCAACCAGTACAGTAATGGAACCTATGGAGACATATAGCTAAGCCAGCGGCTGTCCGCTGTTGTGCGAGATAAATCACCCTCTACATTCCACCAACTGATTAGATCTCCATCAGGTGTACCAGGAGCTAGAAGCCTAGGTTATACATAGGCACTGATATTTTTGACAGGGCATAATTCAGCTGGCATTTTAAGAAGTATTAGGCGGGATTCAGTTATAAGCGTAAGGTTTACTGAAAACTGAGATACCCTATAGTATTTGTGGTACCCAGGCGGGGGTGGCAGAGGGGACACAGGATCTACAGGAAGCTTTGTGCCTTTCTGTACCAGGGGATGGGAGCTAAGTGGGTACATGAGAGTACGTGGAAGGATGATAGAAGCCAAGCCTTGCACTGAATTAAGTGTCTTAATCTGTTAGGTTCCTGAAGTTAGGAAAGTTACTTCTGCATATTACATCAGGCAAGATGGCATTTCTGGTAGAGAAACACAGATACCCCCTCCAAACCCAAGGCTCGTATCCAAGCTGAGAAGAAGCCTCCCAGCTGGAACCCTAACCTTGCAGTTTGCAGTGCTGTGTTCATCTATTAGTTCGAGCCAACAGCAGTGTTATTAACATTATCTAATGAAGAGTTCTTAGCCAGTGGACACTGGAACTATAATTAGATCCAGTCTCCAAAATGCATTATGCTATCTGTAACTACAAACCTTGGCTGCTATTGACTATCATCCTTGGCACAGTATCAAGGAAAATCAGGTCTGTGTTCTGCTAAAGTAACAGACAACTGTAGCTCAAAACCTTGATTCCAGCAAATAAGATAAAAGGTGAAAGGAAAGAATATTAGATGAGGAAGTCTCTAGGTGTACGAGATGGGCTTTGGGGTTCCTGAAGGAAAATCTAGAGGGCAATTAGTATCACCCTAAAGCAGACATCTAAAATAAGTCATATGCATGGCTCTCAGTTCCTGACCCTCTCGGGGGGCCATAGAGCGAGCCATGGGGGTCTGCCTCAGGCTGAGACTTCTAATTCCCAGATGTTCCTATTAACTCAACTAGCAGACACCCTGCAACTTCATCCAAAGAGTCCTACCTTGTGCCCAAAGACAGTTTTAAAACCAGATTATTACATATATGTTACTCCTTGATTTTAGATATTATTTGGGCACAGCACAAATCATGTGTGTGTGAAAGAAGGGAATAAAGCTCAGAAGCAAACCTGAGTACTCCTGAAGACACTGTTGAGCACTGATGTGGAGCACTACATCTATCTCTGTCTGCCGTAATCCCCAAAATGGCCTAGTTAACAGAACCTAAAGGAACAGTCTGGAAAAAAGGAATGATGACAACAGTCTGCAATGATGGCAGTTGCTCCGATGGAAAGGAGAGGGACAAATTTCTCTATTTGATAAGGACAGGTGAGGTCACAGGTGTGGAAGACACTTCTGTAAACTCAGATGAGATATGGGACTCATTATCTTACTGGTAGAGCAGCAGAAGAATTGGGCTTGGTTGGCAGTGGGGAAGGGCAGAGTATTTGTTATTGGCAGTTGTAGAAGACTTAAAAAAAAACACATCAGGAATGTTTAATCCAGCCTTAAACTAGGAGACTTCTTGAGTTTCTTTCCAGACCTCCCTTTCTGTGATTTCTTGAAATGTCTTCCAGATTCCCAGTCTGCCTTCATTATTTTTTTTTTGCTGACTCTCCTGATATTGTTATTTTTTCTGTTTAGACTGATATATCCCAAAGGTGTATTTTAAGTAAAAATGCATATCAACAATCTTAAACACATCCAAGCCATGAAAGTAGTCACTTCTTTTCCACTCCATTGAAATTTTTGGCTCCTGCTAACTACTTCCTAAACACAACTAGGGGGTTGTGTAAGGAAATGGTTTGGGAAAAGGAAAGGTGTGGCCATTACCAGATTTTCCTAAAGAGGTGCTTAAAATACAAGTTATTAAAGGTACCGCAGATGATGTCTTAGATGATTACATTTGGGATAGAGAGATTTTAAGTGTATGTATAAATTCTCGGTGTGTCTAGGTATGTGTCATTGGAATTAAGGCTTAGTTCTGGGTTCTTTAAGAGCTTGAGATGCCTGAAGTAGAGATTAGTTGCACGTCATTCTCCTCGCCATCTAAGAAACCATCTTTGCAGGACTTACTAAGCTAAAAGATGGCATAAAGAAATGCACTCCATATGGTAGTTTAAAAGAATGGATCTTTTATTTTTATTTTTTAATTATTTTTCATGTGTACAACAATTCTAATAGAAAACTTTGAAGAAACACTGATTAGGATGGAAACAGTAGGCTCTGCTGCTCTACATCAAAAATGAAAAGAAAACAAACAACACCAAAAAGGAGCTGGACAAAGAGCTGAAAGCTGCCTTCTGAAATGAACTGGATAAAAAGTCTTCACAGGAATCAGATTTTAAAGGAAGAACTCACGGAATGGGCAAGTCAGGTGCTGAAGCATAGCCAAGGAGTCAGGGTTTTCCTTTCATTTTGCTTTTTCTTGGGTTTTTGTGCCTTGAAACTGAGGCTCAGCAAAGCTCCCTGGCTGATAAGGAAGACAATATCTTCATGACATCATGGCTCACCATGACGGTCAGCATCAACCTCACCATCTTATTCAGGACCAGCCTGTCAAGCAACCAGCTTCTCTGCCCAACCCCTCCAAGGCTTTTGGCAACTGTATTAGTACAAATTAAAGGAATTGGGCCCCTGGGAGCCCAGAGACTTGGGAGTGATGTTTGTTGGCATACTGGGATGTGGGGAACAATTTGCGTTTAACACAGGAGAAGGCATCTGTTTTTCGTTAATTAGGTAACAAGGCAGGAAAGCTGTTGGATGTGCTAATTTGTTGGTCTGGTGTGTGTTGAGGTGGGGTACAGAGGATGTCCTGGCACTGTGCGAGGAGGAAAACTTCCTACGTAATTTCTTAGCCAAAGCTGTTCTGACAAGGAGGATTTTGATGATTTTTAAGGTCATGGTGACCTAAACGGTGATGTTAATGTGGAAGTGATGTAAATACATATGAGTTGCTGTTCAGCTAATGAAAATGGCTGTTGTGAGATAGACATCTCTTAACTGCTGTCAGTGAATGCATAAAAGCCATAGTTTAGGTATTAAAAGGATATAGTTTGTGTACTTTTATGACATTTTGAGTAGGTTACCTTGTTTTGCAGGCCAAGAAGGTGGGAAGTCTGAAAGGGATGACAGACTCCCAGCAAAGTTTTCACTTGTGTAAGTGCTTCTTTCCTTTGATTAACAGAGAACGCTAACCTTGCTCCTTGATTTCCGTTTCAGTAACAGTGTCATTTTTGTATTAATCTGAATGGGGCTAATGGTAAGCCTATCTGTCAAAAAAAGCAGCTCTTTAACCATATAACATTATCAGTGTAGGATAATAACCTTCTACCTTCAGCAACACCCCAGCCCAGGCTTTCATTTCCCATATTTATGGGGGCTGGTTTAGGTAGCAATTTGTCCGACCCGATTTAGATATTTATGTTAGGAAGAAGTGATCTTCACTCATATCTCTTCAATAGTACCGACCATCGTGACTTATACCTTTTACATACGCAGGGTCCAGCCTGGCTGACTTCTTTGCAGGTATTTGCATGCACTTAAAAACCATAACTACTCTATCCCTTTATTTTCTCCTTAGAAACTAAACACACTAAGCACTACATTAAAATACCTCCATTTATCAACATTTTTCTTGAAAATGAACAATATCTTGGAAAGTAAAAGCGCATGAATAATTGTGGCTTAACATGAGTAGGCAATATAACATTGTAATGTATCTCTCCTAGGGTTTCACTGGTGGCTTTGTGCATAGCAGCTCAAAAGAGATTTAACTGGGTGAAAAGGAAATTGTTCCCAGGCGATTTTTTGTTTAATGGTATCCATTAGAGTGGTGTAGTTTTTCAAGATACCAAATAAACATAGTGACCACTAAATTTTTGGATTAAAATGGAAACCAGAGAGCCTTTGTGGAAGTCATTCAGCAGATATCATGGTTGACAGAGCTGATAGCTGAGATTTCACAATAAACTGCAGATCTAGGTTATAGTCTCAGTTTTGCTAGCATTTTCCAGCATGACAATTCATATATGGTGGGGGACCTTGCATATCTAAGATTTCCACCTCTGTCAGGGCCCTGAATGCACTAACAGGCCTGGATTGCACTGTCCAGCCTCACCTGGGACATCCATCCTCTGTTCACTGGTCCAGGAGCTCTGTTGAAATGCAGAGGGAGCATAGCCCAGCCTGGACTGTGGTTTTCCTCAGCTTGTTCTGTCCTCACGGAGAAGCCTGGCTTTGCTGCTCCCTGATGTCTTCACTCATGATGGTCATCCCAACCTCTGTACAGTCAAAGAGACAAGCAGGGCATAATTCATCTTGCTCTCAAATGGACATTTAAAACAGTCCAGACAAACAGAGCTTTGCCATATACGATTATTTTTCCTCAACACACTGTTCAGATACAGCTGTAACTTCTGGTAGGTAGAAGTAAATTAAATGTTTCCCACAATTTGAAAATGGCCAGAGGATCAAATCAGCTACTAAATTCAACTTAATAATTTAATTTTTATCAGGAGTCACGCTAACAGCCCTCGACTGCATTTTCTGTCCAAATAATCTTGTCAAGCATGATGTTCTAACAGAAGCCACCACCATAGGCAAGCCTAGGAGCACACACAAAGTCTGTTTCTGTAATTGTGGCAATCTTTCAACCGTGAGATGACACCATTGAACAATTTGCATCTTAGCTTCACTCAATAACTGTAAAAACACGTCCTTAGTCTGTTTGAATGCTGAGGGGTTTAGCTCACAGACTATCTATTTTCATGTGTCCTATAGTGCCCTGATTCTCAGCTGGGATTGTTTTATGAGTAAGGATGTGGTCCTTTTCTGATTAGAAGCAGAGCTGAACAACAAGTGTACTTTGGCCAGGAGTCTAGCATGACTACAGACAGCAACGAGAAGCAGTAGATGTGCAGGATATCCCCCCAGAAAGGAAGAAGAAGAAGTCAGAAATGATTAAACGATTCCTCCAAATTGTGCTTCACATGGCTAATAAATGTCAAAGTGATATGAAGCATCATGAGACATGGAAAAGGAAATGGACAAGATACTAAATACTTCAAAAAACAACAACAACAAAAAAAAACTGTCACTGACCTGGAAGCCACCAAGGCAAGCTGTTTACAAAGTATTTGAAAGAGATATCTGTTGACATGCAATGGATACTGTGGCATGCTGCCTTTTATGTGCCTCTTCCATGACAAATGGCTCCAGCCTTTGGACTGTTCCCAGCAAACAGTCTGGTAGGAGGGGAACGAGAATGCATGATGCTAAAAGCAAAGGTCTAAACAATTGGAGGAAATGCCTTTGAGATAACTCCTGGGGAGCTTGGCTATCTTCTTACCTAATAAAATTAATTTCCCTGGCCTACACACGTTCACTGAGATGGCTTTTCTTCTGGCACTTTTCCACACTTCAGGATCAGTATCTAAATGGTACCGACACAAATGATTTCCCAAAGAAAGCTCAAGGCTGCCTCCTGTCTCTCCTCAAGTAATAACTTCCTATTAAGTCAATGAGAACCCAAGTCTGAAGTCCTTTCCAAAGCAGGTGACACAGGAAGCTGCTGGCACTAAGACACTCCACCAACTCTCAATCCAGGGAGCCCTATGGCTACAAGTCATGTCAGACAACACTGGTTCCCTTGTTTGAAGGACTGGGTCTTCAGATACATTGGGGTCATCTGAAGGCAGTGTTTTGGTTGGAGCCAGGAAAAGGATTTGAATTCACAATATAGTCAGACATGACCTACTCAGTGGGCGTGCTTCTGTGATTTGTTAAGCACATGCGTCCATTGAGGACAGAGCCTTTCCTTTAATCAGGCAGCCAGTATCTGGAATAAACTTCCACTAAAATGATATTTTCATTCATTGGCCATTAGTTTTGTGTGTCAGTTCAACCTCTAGTATGTTGAACAAACACAGTCCAAATTATGTCATGAATCTTTCTTGAAACCATCTAATGAAGGCTTTTCCTAGCTTATGTCGAAGCAGTTTGTAAACAACAGGATCTGGGTTCTTTTCCTGCTGCCACCTTGAAATTATGAGCCATAGACTGACATCCAAGATATTCTTGGAAAAGTCAAAACTTGTTACAGGAGTTTAACAAAATATGACTTAAATCCAGCTTTGAAATACCATTGAAATGCTGCCTAGTTCTGTCCATTTGAGTTGGCAAAGACATGAGCGCACACAATACACGCATCATAAAAACTGAGGCATGTAGAAAGGCTTGTTCTTTACCAGTGCCTTACTGGGGAATGTTTCTAGTTTTGCTTCTCCCTCTGTATTTGCCATTTTCCCCAGAAATTAATGGTTTACATTTGGAAGTCCATTAGATTTTGTATCAATTTCATTTGCTTATCAGCTGAGATATGCAGCTAACAGACAGCTTAAATCATTGCAGCACCGTGCCCATGAAGATCATGGAAAGGTTCAAAGATGAATATGGAGTACTAACACCTTTCTCACAGTTTCTTAGATTATATTGCAGAAAGTCATCTCCTCCGGGATATGGGAATGAGAAGTGACTGTAACGGCTGGGTACAAGGCTGGGATGTGTTCTAAGTTTAGGTGGCTACAAATGAGCTAGCCACCTTTGGTGTACTTCACAGTCCACAGAGATAGGTAGGGTAGAAAGTATCAGGTTTCTTCTATTTGGATAAAATAAATTAATCATCAGACTCTACCTATTGATTATTTCTCTATTGAATATGATGCCTGTTTCAAATGTGTCCACGTTGTACGTTGAATATAAATATCCTTTGGTGTACCTTGGTCATGGCTGTAATCACAAAGAGCAGCTCAGTTCTTTCTGCCTGTTGAGAGAAACTTTTGCAATTACTAACCCCAACTGTTGACGCTGGATTGCTCCATCACTGAACGGACTGAGCTGCTTCTGGGACATACGCTTGCTTTGCAGAGCAAGGTGACACAAGAGTCAAACAGAGTATCTGAGCTGAGGACCTGAGGCATATGGACTGTGTAACACAAGCTCTCTGCAGGATGTAAAGCAATTCATTCTAAAGAGAAGTGGCTGCTGAACCACAGCCAGTTTTTGAAGTGCTATCTGCCTTGTTTGGGGTTAAACATGGAAGAAGAACATTTGGGGATAAATGTGAAAAAACAGATGAGGTTTAGGAACCATGTATAAATGGTACCTCCGTCCTGCCTCTGCACGTTCTCATTCCCAAACAGTACAGTCATTAATAAAAATATAGAGAGTAACTACATACCTATCTCTTCTGCCTTATCTTCTGGTGTGCAAGGCCCTTGGTCTCTCAGACAAGTGCCAATGTAGTGCTGAGGGACCATGGTTTAGTGGTGGGCTTGGCAGTCCTGGATTAACAGTTGGACCTGATAATCTCAAAGATCTTTTCCAACCTAAGTGATTCTATCATTCGGAGATAACTGGAGGCAGCTGTGCCAACTTGCACCAACTTGCACCAACTGAACATCTGCCTGGGAGAAACACATCCAGGAATCCTTAAGGTCCATCTCACACACACATCCAGCTGGTTTAGGTGGGAAGTGTTTTTTATGACCGTACAGTCTGTCAGGAAAACCTGACAGCAGAAGACCTTGCAGGGCTGATAAGGAGCTTTCAGCAGAGGAACTGATGAAGCCTTAGGGAGGTAATGTGTGGGCTCTCTGATGGCTAATGATGGCTGAGCTCACCCTGTAGCCTTTTCTGAGTGACAGAAGATACTCCAAGCCCTACCTTCATCATCTTCCATTGATCTGGGATTATTCAAAATATGCTTTTACAGTCCTCACCCAGCATTCTCCCAAAGGAGAGGTGTGATCCTCTTGCTTTGGGAAATATCCAATGTTTGGAAGCAATACTCATGCGTGAAACTGATAACTGGAGAAAAAAAGAAAAAAAGCAAACCAACCCACAAGTTAACAATTCCACCTTGTACTCATCTCAGTTCTATTGAACTTGTTTAATGTTAAAATCACTCCCTTTATGGACTCTGAGTTTGTCAGGGACTTATTAAAACTGCAGCCTGTTCTTTTCCGTAAGCCCATGGGCTGCTAGTAGCCAGGGACGTCAGAACAGCTGTAGGGGTTCCAACCACAGGCCCATCCAGCCCAGTATTTTGTTTCCATAAATGACCAATATAATTTCCCAGTGCAGATGCCTCTGAAGAAGTGTAAGGATAGACAAAGCACGTAGTGATAATTCTCTGAATATTCTCCCAATCTCCAAGAATTTACAGTTCAAGTACTTCCTGAAACGCAGGGGCTGTCTTTCTCCTTTGCAACTCCCCATGGATGCTACTTCTATGGACTCATCCATTTCAGCCCTGAGCCCAGGTCAGCTTTGAATATCCAAAACATCCCATGGTGAGGAGCCAACATCTTAATTACATATTCCCTGCTCTCTGTAGAACTTAACTGTAGGTGTTCTTCCTATCTATTCAGATTGTTAACAAATAACTTTAATTCCTTGGGGATTTTGATGTTATTAGAAGACTTCAGAGACTTCTTGCAGGATTTGAAATCTTAAATACACAAAAAATCAGCAACCATGTGGAAGTTATTCATATCAGCAGATACAACCATCTCCACTGCAGACATCCCTGTCTGAGGTGTTCACTGACAAGAGAGACAGCAGGGTCTAGGACTTGCTGTCCTCATTTTCTTCTAAAGAAGGGGAGACAATTCTTCCTTAAAATGCCTTCTTCCATCCTTTAATCATGAACCTAATCCAGGGTGATTGGCTCAGGTTAAGATGTTTAAAATCTGAGTCAGTCCTATCACAGATATTTCCAGGCAATGATGACTAAGATTTCCTTGCAGTTGCATGATGACAAAAGACCCCGCAAATAAACCAGAAAAGAAAATCATGGAGTGTTGTAGGAAAGCAGCTGTGTTTGGTTAAGGTTTTATGAGAAGGGGATAAATAAAGTTAATTATTAATTAATAAAATAAATTTTTTGCTTTTCAAATCTACATCTACTGTTTGACCTTCTCTACTGGACAGAAGCAGGGGATCAGGCTACATATGCACCAGCACAGTGTAAATTCAGCTGGCACTTCTGGTCTTTCCGCTCCCGTCACCCATGTCTGCATGAGCCTCGTCTGTGAGATCCCAGCAGCCCCTGGGCTGTTTGACAAGCAGGAAGAACACAGGGCTTTGAGCAAAGAAGGGCAGATAAACAGGAGTTGAGGAGATTTACACATGCTAATTATTGGATAAACACCCTCATCTGGACTCCAGTCAATCATTTACAAGCTGGAAACCCTGCCCTGCCTGTAGTTCAGGGTGAAGTTTCCCGCTCATACTCCTTAGAGGAGTTGTCTCCATCGTTCTCATGCTTTTCCAGTGCAAGAATTAGCATTAACCCCATTTCATTAGAAAGGAAAATGGGCCCTGAAACACTTAACTCTGCAGTCCCTCAGCAGTAGTTCTTTCTGAGCCCAGATTAGTGCTCTAAGGTGGGCTGCATGAGTGGTCTTGAAATACTGGTCCTGTGGAGCATACTTAGCAGAGATCATCGCCTTGTCTTTCTCCACAGCCAGACTCAGGTGTCCATGTCCATGCAAGGCTATGAACTTTCAGTCATCCCAGCTGGCTTCATGGGGTCACAGAGCACATACCAAGCTGCAGCACCTTCCCCAGCCTTTACGCCTAGTCTCTCTCTGCTCTCACGCCTCAACACACTGCAGGCATCTCCCATCACGCTACTAGCTCCTGCATGCTCTTAAATACTGGGCAAACCAATGCTAAAGCATCCCTTTGCTGTTCATTGATTTTAGTCTTTCTTGCCATCTGTTAAAAAAATAAGAAACAAAAATACCTCTTCAACGTGAGGTCCTACATCTGAATAAAGACCAAGATTTAGGGCCGGTGCAGGACCAGACTAGCAGCTTGTGTTGGTTTCAGCTTAGATGGAATTCAGGCTGCTTGTGTTCTCCGAACATGGACTTGGAGATTTAGCCTGAAGTAGGTCTTCGGTTGTAGGAAGCTGTCTGTCCTTTTCAGGCTTGTGTTGAAATATAAGACTCATGAAAAATTCTAGCTTATGCAGTTTAGGCAGTTTATTATGCTACGTCTTGATACGTAGTCCTCTCCAGAGCATCCCAGGTGCTATACTGAAGATGTATGTAAGTTATAGGATACATTTAATATATAATATTGCTTGAGTGCACTGCAAATTATAGTTAGCTATGTTTCTGTCTTTTGCAGAGCTGAGGTCACTAACTAAACCCAAAATCTCAGGAAGGGGCTAGTAACCAGGATTGCCATCTGCTCCCATCAGGCAAAGGATCAGCTGGGCTTCAACGGTTCACACCAGCAGAACTGAGCTCTCCTCCTTGCCCCACAAAAAAGAACAGCTGTGCCCATCACAGAGAGACCCTGCTGGGGCTGGGTCCTGTAAGGGCAAGTGTTTGCTGGTCCCAGCCAACACTGTGCCAGGGACCCAGGTCCAGACCTGGTCCATGACTGCCTCATTAACACAGGGGGAGTCAGAGGGCATGAGGGAAGCGGGGGGACCGTGAACTGTGTAATGGGATATGGTACCATTCCACTTGGTCATGCATGGCCCCCTCTTTCTCCTTACATACGTTCGTTTATTTACAAGCACACACACATACAAGTATGTATTTCCATATGTAACTACCTACATATTAAATAGAACCACAAGTATAAACCGTTCTGTGGCAACTAGGTGCACACACATACAACAGTATACATGAACACACATGTATATACATATGTCTATATATGTGTATATGTATACATATGTGCTTATACATATCATATATATGTATGTATATACACACATATAATGCACAAACACATGCTGACAAAAAACTTTTACGCTTTACCTAATAGCTAGATCTCAGGCACAAATATTCTTTGAAGCAGTAGTACAGTCTGTCTATAACTAAACACATTTTTTGTCTGTGGAGAAAGCAAAAAAATGGCCCTAGTCTGTTAAAAAATAAATAAACCAAACCCACCAAAACTTATGGATGAAAAGTCACAATGGGGGAGGCAGATGATTTGGAACTAAGCCTGCCTGCATGGCACGGACGGAGCAGCCACCTTCGATGGACGGGAGCATACAGTGCCAAAGTGACCCCCCCTGGGCTCCGGAGCGGTGCTGGCTGGGCACGCTGCCCCCCAGCTGGGCTGCTCTGCTCTTGCAGCCCTCGCTGGGAGCCAGAGGTGCTCGGCTGCATCCTTCGTGCAAGTCAGCAAAGGTGGCTTTGGACATCGGCCCCCTCTGCATTGCACTGAGCAGCACAGGGGGGCTCTGTGGGCTGCTGCCCACTGCAGAGGCTGCCAGGCTGGTTCCTCCCCACCTACTGCTGCAGTGGATGCCACAGCATAGGGTCTGCCAGGCAGCAAAGCTTATGTCACTGTCCTGCAGCTGTGCTCCCCCTCCTTTCCTATGCCTTCCTGATCAAGGTCACAGGGAGATGATAATGGCTGTATCGCAGGAAACACAGCCACGCTTTGCCTTTTCCTCCCTTCTTGGGAGCTCTGGGGTGCAGCCGCCAGCACAATGATAAATAGGCACACCAAGCAGCCTCCCACTTGGATCTGGATCCTGCAGAGAGGCTGGGGCAGAGCCAGAAACACAGCAAAACACTTTAACTTCTCCAAAAGGAGAGGGACATGAAGGTGGGAGAGGAAGGGCATGCTTGAAAACACACAACACTGCAGTCTTCTGCTCCCGTCACTGGTGCAACCCCTAAACACCGTAGCTCAGGGCTCTGCTCAAGCACGGAGTGTCTGCTGCTTCTCCCCTTCAGGGGGCTGTGGAAGTCCCTTGGCTCAAGAGTGTAGGATTTATGAGGCTGACTGTGAGCTGTTTCATGGCAAACCCAAGGTGACACTGGAGTACGTGATGTTCCTCCCTCTGCATGCAGCTTGCCTCCCCAGAGGTTAGCAGCAGGCGGAGAGATGTGAAACGTGCCAGAGAGTCAAGTCCTGGTGCACGGGACATGCTGGTGTGGTGCCAGCCAGAGCCCAGAGGCGCTGCCTCTCTCTGCGTTGCACTGAAGAGGGGACCTTAACAAATCTTAAAAAATGCTCCACTGTTCCTCCTTGGAGAGAGACTGGTATCTTCCAGAAGGTTCCTGGCACCTCATAGAGAAGGCACCAGTGCTTCCATTGAAAAGCTGCACCTCTGGCACCCTCTTTTGGGTCTCTGAGAAGTGCAGAGCACCCCAGGCACTGGGTATTCATTCTAGGTGATTGAGAAATGGATTCAGAGAAATCATCCTGAGCCAGAAGGGTTTGAGTAAACAAGGTGTCAGAAGACACCAGCTTTTTCCACCTGTCCCCACCCTTTGCTGACAGCCCACAGCCATGCCACCTCAGGGAATGGTGTCCAGATGCATCCTCCTTGCCCAGGAATAACAAACACCTCCTAGGCGGTCTCTTCCCAAGCCCTATGAGGGCAATTCCTCATGTGAGCGTGTGTTTCCCTGCTTGACTCATTTCCTGTTTTGCTCAGATGGAAAAGAGGCACCTGGTGACCAGCAAGTGCCAAAAGTTGCATCTTGGGGTTTGGGGGAGGCTGTGGGGAGGGTTACTGGGTTCCCTGGATCACCAGACCTCTCCCCTTGCCAGAAAAAATACCACCTGACCTACTGGCAAGCGGGGCAGATGCTCAGAGTGTGGCGTGTGTCCTAACCTCTGTGGTTCCTGGACGCCTGATACCCAAGGTTCATGGTCCAGGTTGTTCGATAGGATAACATCTGTCACACCATGGGGTGGGGTGGCACCCTGGACGCCCCCTCCCGACCCATACGGTGATGGGAGGAGGTGACTGGGAAATCCGCCAGCCAGAGGTGCGTAATCCAACCCAGCGCTGGGACGCCCGTCTGCTGGCCCTCTGGCTATTACAGTTAATGTCCTAGAGCAGAAGAGAGTAGCACCATGACATGCACACCCAAACCGAGGACCTCGGTGGGGAGCATATGGTGGCAGATAACAGGATGAGTGCTATGCTCGGCACGGGGGGCATCACGGACCTCCTGCTGCAAGCAGGGGCTGGCAGAGGGAGGCAATCCCGTCTCCTTTCCTTCTGCCGTGACAGGTGCTACAGTCACATCACGTGTTGTCCCTGACTCTTCACAGATACACCAGAGGAGGAACAATCTCCAGAGAAAACAGTGTCACAAAATAGCCTCCTCTCCTTTTCCATCTGCTATAAAAATACCCGCTGGCAGCGCCGGTAGACTCAGCTTGGATACCCATATGAGGAACCAGGGGAAAGGCAGAATTAGACAGGATGGCTGTTATTAAAAGGCTGTCCCACCATGTGACTCCAAGCAAACATTCTCCAAGCCTCCTGAATAACGAGAGGTTGTTAGTGCCAGCTAATTAGCAGCAAGCTAATGGCTTGGTTGCTGGAGCCCCTGGCTGCAAGTAAATTAAGTAAGAACAAAGGAAATGAAATCTACTGAACAGAAAAGTTATTGGGGGTGGTAGCACAGGACAGTTCCAGGAATAAACTTAATAGGCTTAGTAGTATTTAGGTGTAACTAACGAACAGAGGTTCACATGCTGCTTGCTAATTTATTCCATCCTCTTGAGTGAAGGCAAAGTGAAGGGACAGAAAATGAAGAAATCCATGGAGTGGAAGAACAGCAAACATTAAAATGTCTTCAAAGGGAAGATAAGCTATTTCAAGCAGCCTTTAAATATTTACCCCCAAACAGGTCTTCAGGGGAAAGTGCAGCAAGATTGAAAGGGAGGGAGGTTATCGATTTGGGCACAACTTGAGGGGTCAGAAGGTATGGAGTCAGCCTTCGAGCCTGCTGGCCTTCCCTGCAAAGCTTAGACAGGTCACCTACTCTAGCCTATGCCTTTGTCACCTCCTGATGCTGTCCAGCCTCTTGCAGAGATGTCTTCCATGTATTTTAGCAGAGACTCTGACCACTGCAAAAGCTCCCTTAGGGAAAACCTTTCTGTAATCCCATTTAGTTTGAAGCCAGTGTTTTCAGGTGGGTTGCTTTCCCCCTTTGTAGTTCAAACTACAGTAACAAGATATATTCTTGCTCCTGACTGAACTGTTGGGTTGTTGGTTTGGGTTTTTTTCTAATAATTGTCAATCCTTTTTATTTATAATTAATAAACAGTTGTCTTGAGACTGCTAGCTTTTGCAAGAAATTAGCACAGGACAGGAGTGAGACCAAAGACCAAATTTTTTAAGCAACTCAGCTCCATGGGGGCCCTAGGAGACCTTGGTGCTCCTCAGAGCCTGGGCCTGACAGCTCCATGGGGGCTTCCAAGTCTGAGGATGTGCAGCTGGATCACTGAATCCTTCCTGTCTTTTACCCCACATGCACTCTGGGACTTGAACCCCAGAGTATTTACTTTTTCCATGATTTACACCCTAGCTCAGGCTCAAAGAAAGGATGCTGCAGAGATTGCATAGGCAGAAGTGGTGCACTACCTACACTTCAAATCAGTAGGTCTGAATTCCAGAATCTCTCATTTCAGTGATCACATATCAAAGCAAAGTCTTCTTGGAAAATGTACTTAGCTAAATTTTACTTGAACTTTTTCCAGCTGCAAAATCAAGGTGAATACTCATCTTGCATTTCACAGAAGAAAAAGAAAGGACCATTTCTGCAGCAAGATGTTTTCAGAATGTAATCCACCTTGGGCAACTGCAAACTTTCAGCCCAGCTTTCACAGTCAAATGAATGATAAACCACCAGGGAAAGGTAGAATTTACAATTTAGATAGCAAGTTACTTATAGTAGCAATTATCTTAGTAATAGCAGCAGTAATAGTAATATATGGACAGATATAAACTCATGAAGAATAGAAGTATATTTATTTGCTTTGGTCAGGGCAAGAACCCATGATTAAGCCCAGTGGCCTAATGAGTTCACAGCTAACGGCTCAGCTATATATAGTACTTGTCCATGTGCATAGTCTTCAGATGTATGATGTCTTCTGGCTTAGTTAACCCATAATGGGAAAGAGGTGAGCTTTGACCTTCAGCTGGGGTGGCCATAGACATGCTTACACAACCGTGTAAGAGATGACAGGTTTAAGCCATATTGTCTTGACTGTGTGTTTGAGCTCTACCTTCTGATGGTAAAACTCACTACTTGGTTACACACTGTCATCCTGGTCTGAGAAGGTGGGAAACCAAAACCATTTTTGGTGATGAGTCACTAAATCTGGAGGATTTCAGTCTTGTTTCAGTTCAGTTGACATACTGGCCATGGAAATACATGATCACCCCAGAGAGCACACTAGCCTCACCCCTTTCCATTCTGTGGGAACACAATTGGTTCCTTCTTGCACATCACTAACAAGGTCCCAGTTGCAAGACCTTCACTGGTGGTACAAACCAAAGAGTTATAAGTGACCTACTGCGACTTTCCTGCAATGTCCGTCCTTGGCAATGGTTGCAATGGAAGTAGTTTTTTGATTTGTGGCTGGAACCTGCAGTGTTTGTAAAACAGGCAGTTTGCAAAAAGTTGACAGATAGGCAGACAGACAGACAGATAGACAGATAGGTAGGTAGTAGATAGTAGGTTACTGAGGCCACCTATTGTCCTAATTAAGACTCACAGGCTTCATCCTTGGTTCTCTGAGTTTCTGTGTACCGCCTGCCGTTCTCCCAGGCCCAAGCTGGGCTCAGGCTGTACATCAGCCTTACCTGCCCATCAGACCATTTGCTGGTTTCAAGCTGAATGTCAGGAAACCTCTTACCCGGAGTGAATCTCACGGAGCCTGTGACCTGAGTCGCAGTGAATCTGCCCTGCGTAGCCGTGAGCTCCCTAGGGACAATGCATGACCATGAAAACTATTTTTTCTCAACTTGTGATGTTCTGTACGCTGAGTACATCCTGGTTAGCCTGGTTCACAGCCCTTTTTGGCTCAGGTTGGACAGAGGATGGTCTGGAGATGAAGGTTCACCTAACCTTGGTTCACCCAAGCACTGGCATGGCAGACTTCATAACATACCATACAACTGTTGCATCTGTACTGTACAATACTGTTATTAAAGGATTTTACAGAGGGAATTCAACAGGAAGAGGGTGTCAAGCAGCTGCAGAGTGTTAGGTCGATGATTTCTGAAGTTAGCAATTACAGCTCAAGAGGTGACAGCCTGCAGATGTCCATTACAGGTCTCCAGCTCTTTGTTCCTAAGTCATAGCACAGCTACATCAGGGGTATCAGCACATTGCAGTTTTCTTCGGTCTGGCATCAATGGGATTAGTTTACGTTACTAATGAAACTAGTTTAAACAAATCTGCTTGACTTCACACTCACATAGCCCGCTAGGTTATCACTGTAAGAGATATATTGGTTAAATGCATTGGATGGTCATCTTAAATCATTACAGCTCATCTAAGCCTTCAGGACACAAGAGACTTATCTGCTTTCAGAGGTGGTAGAAATTTAAGGTCTTTAGGCTTTTTTCCCCAGAGTCCTGCTGATGTATCAGTAAAAGCATTGGTAGGGGATGGTGGTTATCTGGGGATTAGGAGGCCTTGTCTTTGTTTCATTTTTATTGGTGTGGGTGTTCAATACAGGTAAAACCAAAATCAAAATTACTTATATATTACTTATCAATCCAACAGCCAGTGAAGATCCCTAGGATCTCCACAAGTACAGACCATTCTGTTCAGCTGTCTGCATATGGCCTTGGGTAATTCTCCTTAGTCATCCAAGCTGGAAAACGTTGCCCTGTTTACTTAGTTTCTCAAATAAAAGTGTTTTTTTTAAAAAAAAAAAAAAGATTTCTCATTCTGTCCTGCTTTGTGCTGTTTTAATTCTGAAGATGACCTCTGGAGCCAATTTTCTGCCCATGATTAAAACTATTTATCACACTGTGCCACAACTTTGCTGTGGGCGAAGGGCTGAGAGCTAGACACTTGCAAATAGACCAGAAAAAAAAAAAAAAAAAAGAAAAACAAAAGCACATCAGCCATGAAAAGCTCTCCAGCTCTCCCAGGTGATCTTGAAGAGTGCAAGACTGGAGGGATTCACCTCTGGCATCTATAAGCAAAGCTGGTTGGGCAGGGACAGCACTGCAGTGAAAAAGATACCAGTACAGAGTGGGCTCTGGAGTTTGCAGACAGCTTCCCCACAGGGTCTTGTATAGATAAAGTGATACTCTGTGCTCGATAAAAGTCTCAGCACGCCCTGCTCATGTGTGACAATTTCCTTACTGATTTAAGACATCAAGTTTTTCTCTGTCCTGCCCTGCCCCCCGAAAAGGGACAGCAATATCCAAGAAGACAAAATTACACAACAGGTTGTCCGCCTGCATCGTAATACACATTCTACATCCCATTTTTCCTTCTGTGCTGCTCCCAGATGACAAAGGCTCCCCCTCTGTAAGCTGCAAAGCAGCCCCTGTTCAGGAATGTCATTACTAGAGGGGCTTTAAAATAAAGCAGGGCACACAAAAATGTGATGACTTGTCAAAAATGCAGGCTGCAAGGTGTTTAAGGCATGAATTTCCTCTTAATGAAGCCTCGCTGAGGGAATATTGCGTTCAGCCTAAGAGTGCGAGCGATGATGTATCACAAATTTATGGCTGTCCCCTAGTGTTTCCCAGAGTGAGGAAGGGGGCATGAAAATAGCCACACAAGGAAGGGCTTGTAAAATCACCGCCATTCAAGCCGTTGCTTGGACCCAGGCCATACCTGTCGGGGGGGGCAGAGCATCAGGGTGCAGCAGGGCTCAGCGGAACTGCCCATTAGATGCAAAACCTGGATTTCCCCTTGGGGTGGGCAGCCCACAGTGGGTTTGGGTGGGCGAGATGTCGCAGGGGGTTAGACGTCATCATGGACTGCATTGAAAAGGAACACGAAGGAAGGTGCAGAAACAAGCTGTCTGTCAGAAAGCTGCCGCCCCCGATCCCCATAGCCACATTCATCTCTTCCACCCCAAGATAAATGGTCTGTTACTTCCATCTGAAACAGAGCAGAGGTGATGGCTTCAGCAATGGGGGGGGTGTGGGGGTGTGTGAATTCTTCCCCTTTCCACAGATGGGCAAAGCAATGCTCTGTTTGAGTAGAGGGAGTGAGTCACCTTCTGTCACTAGCACTAGAGCATGTCTGTTTGGCCATCTTGCAAGGTCCATCACCTGAGTGGCTCTGACTGGAAAAGGGGGGAGACCCTTTTCTACCTTGTTCTATTTAGCATCCCTCGGCCAAGTATACCATCCACTATCCCTGGCCACGTAAGGGTGTCTTGAGAAGCCATGTTCAAGTGTGAGATAAACACTGTTTTGTTCAAAATTTCCTCAGTCTACAGGTGGGCATTTCTGTTGCTTGAGTGAGCAGGAGTTCATTCACGTAGGGCCATTCCCATCTGGAAGGACACAGCCTGGCACTGGTCAAGCTTAGATCAGATGTGCTATTGATTCCCACAGCCTCTGCTCCATACTCCACACATCACTCACAGATGGTCTTTTTTTTTTACAATTGGCCGTATTGCACATGAGGGGATTTACAGAGTGGGAGAAAGGCTGCATGTATGGGAGGAGAAGGGGAGAAGTGTTTGCTTTGGCAAAGCCCTGAATGCAAAGGGGTTGCTCTAGTTGCTTTGCCATCATCGTGCAATAAGATATTCTCCATGCATCCCTTCTGGAATAATCCTTGAGAGCAAGATAGGAGGCAGGATGGTACAGAAAAAGAGGTTACATTTTGCAGGGTTCAGGAAGCTCTCTTCCTTCCCCTAGCCTCGCCAGTGACTTCCAAAATTGTGTGAGGTCAGAGCTGGGACTAGCGTTGATAAGGATGTGAGTGAGCTTGCCTGCACAGGTGGAGCGCAGAGATTGATTTTCTTTGGGCTGCATTTTCTAACTGGCTGTGTTTCACCGCTGACGTCCCTCAGGAAGTGGAATGTACATGTTGGACCACATTCAGCACCATTTGGTGTCAGCAGAGTTGCAACAGGGACAGCTTTGGCCCTGTAATGCTGAAAGTGGCTTCGCAGCCTCTTTCTCTGACTACTAAATAACCTTTCCTTCCATGTCATTCTTCCTTAAGGAGGCAACGCTGCCTTGTGGTGCCTGGAGGTGTGAGACCATCACGGGAGATACAGGTCATTGCGGAAAGGAGCATTGTATCTCTGTTTTACCTAGAGGCACATGGAGCTACAAAGAGGTGAAGCAGGTCACACAGCAGGTCACTGGGATTAGAATTCATGTCTCTTGACTCCCAGTCCAAAACTTAATTTGGAGTCAAATTTGACTTGACAGTATCCTTTTAAGCCTGGAATTTTACAGGCTATAAAAGTTAAATGATCAGTTCTGACTAGAACACCTTACTGACTTTAACAAAGAAAAAAAAGAAAGAAGAAAAAGAAAAACCCAAACAGAATAGCATAAACGTATTCAGTTAATGCATTGATCTCAGTCCAAAGAGAGAAAAAGGGTGGAAAAAGATCTCAAACTTGCAGAACATTTTCAATCAGAAGTCAGACTTTTATCTTTCATGATTCCCAATCATTTGAGATCTTTCGCAGGTCATTTGAAACAGCTGACATTTTCCCTACATGAAAGAATAAACATTTAATTTGCACTGCCGATTTCAGAGGAAGAATTCTAATCCTATTTGCTCAGCCTCAGCAGAAGCACAGCCGAATGCAAGATCTTCTGTAATTACTGCCTCAATGCTGCACACGGCACAAGTAATTCAATTAAGAATCCCAATGGGGAAGATCAGGCAAAAACACTACAAACTCAAGGTTTAGCAAATGGGTTTTAAGTCCCATCCTCTCTTCTGGGTCAGTAGTTCCAAGGTGGCAAAGGCCAACAGCATCAGAAGGTCGGTTCCCAGAGGTGTCTGGAAGTGATGGCTTCCACAAAGAGAAGCTGGTGGTCCTTCCTAGATGGATGCCTGTCATGTCCAAAGCACTGCTGCTCTTTTGGAGCTACTAGTCATCTCTTTGGCAGCCTCTGTGGAAAAGTCAAGGGTTAAATGTGTTTCTGAGGAAAGCAAAACCTTTCATATCTGAAGGTAGCCCACATGGAAAAGCTCAGCAGGCAAGATTTTGGCTAAATCTACAAAATTCATTATTATGTGGCCTTGTTATTAGATGATATATCCTTCTTCTGGCTCTTTAACCCAACTTTTTTGTGTAATTTTTATGATTATTTTTTTGTTTCTAAAACAATTTTGATATCAGGTGGGAGTGGAGTGTAGCAAAAATGATCAGAGACTTGAAAAAATGACATGATCAAAGACAGAAGGAAATAATTCCTTGTTCTGGAAGTAAAAAGGTGGAGGGAAAATCAAAGACCTAACTCTAGCATGTGAGAGACTTCTGCAAAAACCATGCACACTGGGTGGGAAAGAAGAAGAATCCTTCAGAAATAATAAAAAAAACGGGTCAGGATTTTTTTGTGCTACTGAAGATAATCACAGAAGCAATGGAGCCAAAAATAAAGTATGTTATCTTGACATGAACATTTAGAATGGGTCCAGTGAATCTTTCTTCAGAAATGCCTGTTTGTCATGATGGACTACAAGGGAGCCCAGCATAGACAAGTTTATCTGTACATGTTTAAGCAGCACAAGTTTACAGAGAAGCAACATGAATATTAACTTTGGGAAAACTGTCTGGTGACACCTGTAATGCAGTGGAAGGATAGGTCACTTTGGGGAAGGCACAGAGCCTTTGTTGTTAGAGATTTAAATACAAGTTACATACATTTCTGTATTTGATGCTGCACTTGGTTGAGGTATGGCTTATGGTCTTTGAGACTTCTTTCAGGTGGTTTTCTGCAGCACCTTCCTGCAGGTGAGGCTGTGGGCTCTGCCCGAGGGGCAGGTTCAGCAGTACTCCTCCACGGCTGACAGGAATTGCAGAGCCATGAGCAGGGATGATGTTTCACATCTAACAGAGCAGACACCAGGGCTTACTGCCACAGTCCTCTGGTGGGATGTCAGTTTCTTGGGGGCCTGATTCAGTTGTGCACACACAGGGCCATCTGAGACATCCTCGGATAGCTTGGCTGGTCACCAGATCCTGAAGGTCTCCCACTGGCCCTGTGTCAGGTCTGCCAGAGATATGTGCATGTTGAAGACACCCAACTGGCTGCTGCTATCCACACCCTGTCAACTGAAACAAGCTCCTAAGATCCTTCTACAGCCAAGGGGAGATGGTATTTCCAGTAAGCATTGCTCTCCACATACTCCATCACCTGTTGAAGCTGTCTCTTGCTGTCCCTGGACTGCTGGTTTAAGAAGAAATTGCCCTGTCCTGTGGCTGGGCTGGCAGGTGTGCAGAAAACACACAAACCCAAATCACCCCTTTCTATCTGAAATGGGCTATTTCTTCTACACTGCACAATTTCTGCTCAGTTCAGAACAAGCATGGAAAATCAAACAGGATCTGCGTTTCGAAGAAGTGTGTCTGATGCCCATTGCTTTTTCATCGCCTGAAATTTTTCATCTGTCAGACATCCTCATGACGTCACTGTCTCCATAGCAGCAAACTGACATCACTGTGGGAGGATGGTGGCTGAAGTCAGGTTTGGGATTCGCAAGTTCATGTAGGTGATAGCTTTCAAAAAGCAATCAAACAGAAGAGAGGTGTGAAAAACACAGATCATAAGTCAAATGATACCTACGTGCAGTATGATTCATGGTTCATCTAAATTAAAGTCCCAAGTGAATGGGCATCTTGGATGTTATGTTAAAATTATTTCTGCCTAGGATGAGTACGCAGTATAAAGTTAAGTGTGGAAAAAGAGAACTGAAATCAGCATATCCCTTTTCCAGACAGGATGCTGAACACATCACAGCCTCTAGGGCAGGGGCAGGATCTGGGTATGGGACTGTAGAAACTCAGTATGGTGCAATAGTATCTTCCCTTCTACTCTTAAATATCCAGTAAAGATCTTAATTTCAAAACACAATGCCTCAGGTAAAATCTAAATCTTTAGTGTATTCATTTCATTGTGGTTCCTGCTTTCCATTCTAGTGCTCCTTGGTTATCTTTTGGGTTGTTGAAGGGGTTTCCAAGCATCTGTTTACTTCCATACCAAGTTCCATGATCACAATAATCTCAGTTTTGCTTAAATATCACCAGTGATCTTGGAGCTGAAACTGAGATTCGGTCTGGTATGGATGCCCTGTTTGATCTTTGTTTCCTGTCTTCTGATATTTGTTGTTCCTCTGGTTATCTCTGTGCTGGTTTGGAGGTGGGCAGTGGGGGGTGTCTGTGTGACTAGTGTCTATTTTTCAAGCACAAAACAAAGCTTATAGAACTGGAGTGATGGGATGTGGGGCAAAGGAGTGAGATGCTACTTAAAGTTGACTCCAAAATGGTTTGATAATTTTTATTCCTTGCTGAATAAAGAAGCACTACCCTAAAAATAATTCTTAGGTTGAAAATTAAGGAAATTATTTTATTTCATACCTAAGCCAGCTGGTGGGGTTTTAAATTTTAATTAGGTGTCAAAATCTTATTTAAAACAAAAATTTTAAATGCTTGATACCTAAAACACCCCCAGAATTATTTCGGATTTTCCCCTTCATTCATGTAAGTTACCTTCAGAAGATACTTTATGTATATTGTGATGTACAGAGAGGTGTGAGGCTCCTCTCTGGAGCCACAGCAGGTGAGCACCACCTTGCCATAGCTCCAGGCACATCAGGTTCATCCCAGCCACCCAGCAATGCACAAACACCAGTTATCTCCAAAGGCACACTGGTCCCAGCAGCCCTGAAAAGGAGTTCCAGTCTCTTCTCCCAAACCCCGTTTAGTGCTCTCTTTGCTATTTTTGGCCTCACGGTGCTGACAGGGAGAAAGGTGAGCAGGAGGAACAAGAGATGGAGGAGAACCAACATCACCTTTGGGCCTCTTTCCCTGCAGCCCCCTTTGTAAATCTCCACCCTCACCAGGGGCAGTTTTCTCCCGACATGTTAACAAGGGGCTATTCAGCGCTGCTCCTAAAATACATATTTATTCTGTTTGCTTTGTCTGATTGAAAGCATTTAATAATTTAGTTTCATTTCTGGTGTAGGAGATATTTAAATAGCTTTTGTTCCACTGACTGAATGTATTTTAATGGGGACAGCTTATTTTGGTCAACGTTTCAGCGTAGTATGAGACTTAAATAGTAAATCACTGTAGACGGAGTAGGCTTTCCACGTCCTCCTGTACCAGGGTACTGGGCTATCTGTCCAGGCTAACGGCCATCCCCTCTTCAACCCTTTTCCAAGCCCAGGCAATGATCTTGCTTCACTGACTTGTTTTAATTGTTGTCTGAGATAGTCCATCTTCCTGAAGCAAGTGCTGGAGCACCTGCAGCCACTCAGACACTGAATGGAGAATGCAAGTCACTTCTGTTTTGTGCTGTATTCACCACAAGCCCTTCTCAAAGTTTGAAAATGCTAATTGAGCACTAAACTGTAAAGTGGCTGAACTCATCTGATTTTGTCAGTGCCATTTAGCACGTAAATTTAGACAGCTAGATGTAGGTCCCTCTGTGTTGCTACATTCCCCATATACTTGTTGAAGAGTCAGTCAAAAGTCACTATAGACCAAATGTAGGTGTGTAGGGTGACCTATAGGGTGATCTGAACCATTATTTGGGACACCTTGGCTGTACCAATTGAAGGTTTAATTCAGTTGTCTAGCTAGAGGTGCCTAGTGTGGAAATATACTGTCCACACATTGACATGGAGCTGGCAGAAATGGCAAAGGACCCATGACCCTGTGGATCAGCATCTGGAAGCCAGGACGTCTCAAATGCAATTGGCCATACACACATGGACAGCTCTGCTTCACATGCAGACACTGACCTGTGTGGTCTTCATATGGTAAAAGGGAAGACTCAGGTGCCTAAATAGGCAGCTAGTGCCGTGTGGTAAGCCGTGGAGTGTCAGCATGGCCTCCAACTACTGCTCCAGAGAGCTTACATGACTTTCCCTGCAAATCCGGTGTCGTATCTGCCAGACCCGTATCAAACTCATGCTTTTTGGCACCTCCAGTGACCTTTGCCCATGGGTAGGCAGCTGATTTACATCCATTTTAGACTTCTAACAGAACGCAGATGATTCCTGCTGGCAGTTGCTTGATCCAGTCACCCAAGAAGGCATCCAAAGAAGCAAGGAACCGAATTTCAGTTCCTTAGTTTCAGAGTCTTGGCCCAAACTACTGATCTATCCTGCTTCTATCTCTGCTGGTTCACATCTAAACATGGATGCTGGGCCTGCCCGCCCCCCTCAAAGCCCAGGGCTTTTACATCCCATGCAGGGCACTTTGAACTAGTTCCAATCGCTTCGGCGAGAGACAGTGCTTCCTGTTTCTACAACCCAGCCGACTCCTTAATCCTGTTATCCAGCTCCAACTGTGCCAACTTGTCCTTGTGTTCCTGTTTGACCTCATCTCGATTCTTTCATCCACAGGCTCTGTTCCCACCCCCTGCACAAGGCATGCGCTTGGAACGAGCAGTCAGTGAAATGATGTGCTTTATAGGGAAAGAAACTGTTGAGCAAGTGTGCATAAACACACCTGCACACACACACACACACGCACACGCTCCAGGTCAGCCTCTGCCTGTTGCTTCACCTCTTCCATTCCCCAACTGACCGTGATGCTGAACAAGTCACTTAACCTCACACTGTCTGAGTTTACCCAGCCGTAAAATGGGGATAAAAATACTTCACCTACCTCAGACAGGACATGTGGTTTAATTACTTCATGTTTTCAAAGTGCTTTGAGTTCCTGAGCTGGACAAGAATTGGCTTAAATTTTCTCAGGTGACTAAGGTTTGTGGTGCCCAGTTTGACATACATTAAAATGGGCTTGCTTGTGCTTGCTTCATTGCTTCAGCACCAGGACTTGTCAGGGGACCTTAGGCAAATGGTTTGTGTTTTTTCTTCGAATAGGGAAAAGGATTTTTGTCACCAAGGGTATGGAACTCAAAAAAATATAAATTACTGTCTGTTATGCCTTTCTTGCAGTTCAGGGCAATTGATGTGCTCTCCCAGTGTGTGTTTGTAAGATACCTGGCTCAGAGAGGAACAGTTTGTTTGCACCAGAATAAAATCCATTTTCACTGATATGCCCAGAGACTTATTTATTTTTAATGAAGTAAACCTATTTTTAGACAAATCACTGCTAAGAACAGTAAATATAACAGTTTCCACTTCAAACAGGTTAGGAGGGACCTGGTTGCTGAGGTTTTACCCCGCACTGCTGTTGTCCAACCACAGGTAGATGCTGCAGTTTATCAGGAGGAGATATAACGAGATCCAGTGACACAGAGCTAAAGTTCAGCATATTCAGGATCAACTAAATCCCTGAATTTTTTTTAGCATCTGGGCTATTAACCACTGAAACAATTTGCCCAGGCAGCAGTGGGTTTTGCATTATCCAATGCCCTTCCAAAAGTGATGACCCAGCCCAGAAAAAAAGCTGAGGGAAATTCTCTGCGCTCTCTTATCACCTCATTAACAAGTGTAATGGTTGCTGCCCTGTAAGAGCTCCCTTCCCACTTCCCACCTCCTTTCCAGGGTGAAAGGTTATTGATTACATAAGTAAATATGGCATTTTTATTATGATGACCCCTGATATGGTGCGCAGTGAGCATCCAAACCAGATTCCAAACTAGATTAAGATGGTACCTGAGAGGAACCAGGTAACAGGGCAACTATCTCCTGGACACAAAAGAAAGTGATTCTCCATTGTTTACTGAAAAATAAGACATGAGCTGGCTGAAATCCCTGTTTTTCATCTGTCCTTCCCATTTTTCCTCAACAGCTGCATGAGTTTTGGAGGGTAGGCAGATGCATATCTTTTTTTTTTTTTTTTTTCCCCTTTCATTTTTGTTTAACATGTGTGCTTGCTTCATAACTTTTCTCGCCTCTTCCCTTCATCCACACACCCCCAACTTCTGCCATTGACTTTCGTGTTACTGTGCCCTAACAGCAAATTAGTCACCTGGTGCCAAAGGCAACATACATCACCCCGTGATGGCTCCTTCTGCTTCCACCCATGACCTTTAGAAACAAAATAGGCAAACGCAAACAAGAAGAGATAAGGGCTCATTTTGAACACTGCATTTTTATTTGCTTCAGGTGTGATTTATAAAGTTGTCACCGAGTTCTGTTGGCAGCTGCTGATGCAGTAGGAAAAGTTGTTTCTGTATCCCACTCAGTGATGGGAATGATTTAACTCTTTGGCTGCACCAGGAGGTGTGCGAGTGGCAATCCTTCGGGCCTCTTTCTCCAAGGGGTACAAAAGAAGGCTTCAAATCCAGAACCTGATAGCTGGGGAGGTCCCAGAGTAAATCAGATCCTGGGGTGGGGGGTATAATTCATGTTGGCTCCTCAGAGCTCTGTCCTACCTTTACATTACAGCTGCATTCAAATGCAGATGACAACATGGGATTTAAGCACTCGGCTCTGTCTGATTAGGATGCAGAAAATAGACTTTTTTCCCTTGTCTTTGCTACCAGTTTGCTGAATTAGCTTGGATGACTCGCGTCGCCTTTCTCTTCCATGTTTTTTCCATCACTGTTGTGAAGGTAAGACTCAGTTCTGCCATTTAAAACTCTTGGGGATTGATGGGAGGAGAGGGCTACAGGGCAACTGGTCACTGCTATTGCTACCCTGCCCCAGAGCACAGTCTTGGACCTCCTGAGGGGTCCTTCAGCAGCGGGTGGCTCTGAAGCAAGATTGAAATGAGGCCATGGGGAAAAATGAGGCTAATGTGCAGCAGTGTATAGGCAGCACGAGCATGGGACAGTCCTGGTGCACAGACCATCCAGCGAGCAGACCTCCCTGCAAGTGATCCCTCCTGTCCTCTGTTGATGGGATAGCAAGGGATATGGAAAATATCTACAGCCACAGCAGGGCTGAGGTATCCACTGATCATCCCATGCTTCTGAGGTCTCCGGCAGTCTTGTCCTTGGCATGAACCCTGTATGTGTAAGATCCTGCTGCAGTCTGACCTCCTCTGCAAGGCCAGGAGTAAAGGGCGAAGGGGGAAGGAGACAGTCTGTAGTAACTCATGCACTGCATGGATGCGGCACAGAAGGATGTGTAGCACAGCCTTGTGTCTCTTAAGTGTGCTGTGAACCAAGGCACCCCCCAAGGCACAGCTGCACTGGTGATTCCAGAAAATTACCAGAGTAAAAATCCCCCATGTTAGCGCTTTAATGCATGAGATACTCTTTTAGTATGGTCTGGCAATGCACTTTCCAACCTCCCAGCTTCTCTGTTTCAAGTCTTGTGCTTAAACTGGTTGCTTACACACAGTCATGCAAGTTCAAAGCATGGCTGTGCCATAAATGTCCCCAAAGGCTCTGGAAGTTAAATCCCTCACTCTGCTTTCTGTAGTTGTCATCACTTTCCTCCTGTGTTAAGCCTCCCTACACATGAAGACAGTGATCCCTCCTCCTCTCATCTTGTATGGCACCTACTGCATGAAGCCCTGATGACACTGGAGAGCTCCACAGACTCTTACAACCAATATGAAGCACATCCATGGAAGAAGGAGTGGAGACCCCC
Organism: Falco punctatus; assembly: GCF_963210335.1. Classification (NCBI taxonomy): domain Eukaryota; kingdom Metazoa; phylum Chordata; class Aves; order Falconiformes; family Falconidae; genus Falco; species Falco punctatus. Next base: position 52,907,376 of record NC_137583.1, on the reverse strand, counting down.
ATCCCAAAGCATGTGGACCCTACGTATGCTGACACAAAGTCACAGTGGGACTCACTGTGAGGTGTTCATTATGACATCTAGACACCTACCTTTCTCTCCTACAGAGCTAATACAAAGAAACAGCAAGACAGAGAAAAGAATCAGCAATCTGGAAAATCAACAGCTCCCAAGAGTCTGGGAAAATAAGTTTTTAACACCAGTCCAAGGGATGGTTCCTCTGCCTCTTTGCATAATTTGCTCATTTATGCTTGGGGTAGCCATACTCTAGCTTGATTTCTGGCTGGCCCTATCTACAAGTACGAGCCAAGATCATGTTCCCTGTATATCCATGCTTTCCTGACATGCAGAGTGAAGCTATTGCTAAACTGGTAGTGGGCGGCAGCAGAACTGCAAAACAGCTGTGCTCCACTGCCACCTTAGCCTGTGTGCAAGCCCTTGGAAGCAGCCGGGTTGTTGCTACCATGGATGGAGCAACTGGCGAGTGTGGGCAGGACTCTCCAGGGACCTTTCTCTGCAAGAGTAGAAAGGCTGAGATGCTTGGACTCTCCTGCCAGCTCTGTTCAACCTTCGTTTGCAAACTCTCCTTACCCATGTCAGAAGCTGCCTGGTCCCCTCCCCTCAGCCCAGCACATGAAAGCATTGCCTGAGTTGCTGTGCTGAGAATCCATTAAACCATATCTGCTGGACCTGACAGACACATCCCACTTCTAGGCAGAGCACATCACTCGGGGGATCCGTCAGGTGCCAAGCAGCCTGTCCATCCCAGAGCCCTGAACTTCACAACAGCAACACAGCACACAGTTTCTCCCTCCCCTTAATAATCTGTGTAGAATATTTCCATCAGTTCCTCTTAGGTTCTCTTTCCCCAGCATTTTCCAAATGCATGCAGTTCCCCCAGTCTTTGTGAGCGATGCCAAAGGGTCTGAGCCCTCGGACGCTATCCCAGAGTGCAGGCTTAGTATTTCTCTCTCCCCAACCCCCTTCTTGCTATTCATTTGAGGACTGAGGAGTGGCTGTAGGTAGAAAGTGGCCTTCACGTTGTTTTAACAGACATTATTGCACTGTCAAGGCAAGGTGTAAGGCAAGGCTGTTGAAGAAAGGGATTTGACAAGTGCATTTATTTTAGCAGGCAACACAATTCAGTCCATTTAAAAACAAGGCAGGTTTGTAAATGCTTCTGGGAATTAGCCCTGAAAACACTGGTGTCCACAGGCTCTCTAAAGTGTAATTAAGGCAGGAGTTGATTGACTGAAGAAAAATAGAACATCAGCAAAGAAGGCAATTATAGAAAACAGCAGCTCCTTTGCATTACTGTTCTGTTTTGTGTTCTAGCTTGGAAACTTCCTCAAGGAGAAATCCTATGGTCTAACCACTCTGAATCCAACAGCAAAATCCTTCATTTGCTTTAGCACAGCCAAGATCTAAGCCCTAAATTAAAGTCAATGCCAGGGAAGACTCTGATGACACTGTTTTTTCAATGGTTTGGGTGACTTTCCTCTAGGTCACAGTGACAGTCCATAAACTGGAGCAGCCCTAAGATGGTCTGAACTGGGATAATTAAAATCTGGTAAGTGTATGAGATAATTGCACCTGTGTAAGCCTTGCTGACATCAGCTCCCCAGTCCAAGCTCCCTCAGTCACGTTTGCATTGTGCATCCTTGTACCACGCATCATCTTCTGTCACTTTTTGGGATGCCACCAATTGCGCTTGACAAGCGTGTTCACAAAGATGGACATAGACCCTGGCTGCCCTCCCAGAGAAGTTGTCTTCTTCATAGATGGCATGACTCACCTCTGCAGCCTCAGAGCATGGCCATTCCTTGAGCATATAACCTCTTGTGCCAGCCTCTCACCCACCGTTTGACCATGTTGTGCTCTCCTAACTCAGAGGATGCAATAGTCGGATCCACACACCAGGTACAGAATAGCTCTTCCAGCTTACACAAAGCTCCCAGAGAAAGATTTTCCTTTAGATCTCTGGCATGCACACACCCGACCCCAGCTGCAGCCTGTAGCTGTGTTGCTTCAAAACTTTTTTAAAAAAATAAATAAAAGATTCTCTCCAAATCCATTAAGAGAAAAGTACCCCAAGTGTGTTTATTGACAGCGGCTTTTTTCCCTTCCAGATAGGGTTGGAAGGAACTTCTGCCTCTGGAACCTGACCAGCATCTGAGACACAACATTAGAAACACAGCTGAGCAACTACAAATATCATTTCTTGGAGCTCTCTTTCTTTTTCTTTTTTTGCCCCCCCTTTTTCCCCTCTGAAAAGCACTACACAGACCATATTGTTTTCCACATTTCAGTGCAGGCGCATTAAATGAAAAGCACACAGTTAAGCATTTGGAGAGGGGAGAGAATCACAGCAGTTGCCAATGGCCTTGTGTATTGAACTGTATTGTAAATACTTCTCAAAACGCTGGAAAGGAAATCGTTACCATTACCCTTAATTTATAGATGGTGAAACGGAGGCGCAGGGATGCAAAATGAGCCACTGAAGACCATTCAGCAGGTTCGTGGCAGAGACAGACATCTCCTGAGAGCTATCCAATAGTCACAAGACCTCACATTAGCTGTTTTGCAGTTTATAGAAATTATCTATTTTGAGCCTGGGGAAAAAAAATGCCTTTATAAATCCTGCTGTGACCTCAGAAGATCTTTCTTCCCACCATTTCTTTCCTAATTGCTACCACAGTCTCCTGTAGATCTTTGGAAGGAGGGGAGTTGCAGAAGTGCCTGTACCATCCTTCACCAGAAAGAGCTGCTGGGAAAGGCTTCAGGGTTCCACTGGTCTGTAAGGCATGATGAATGCCATGTGATGCTGCTGGCAGATTTCAGAAGCAGATGCACACATGCTGACAGGAATTTCTGTTTTCCACTTCAGTTAAGGGGCAAAGGAAAAAAATAACCACAAGGAGCTGTTAAACCAAATTGCTAACAACGTTCGACCCATCAGGGTTACTGACAGCTTCCACAAACTGTTTGCAAAAATGGGTTTCTGGTAGAAAAATAAAAACTTTAGGGCCAGGCCTGGCAAAATCTCAGTGCCCTCCGAGAGGTGCTAAATGTCCTCAGATCCCCGTGGAGACACTTGCTAATGTTGCGAGGTTGTTATGGGATAAATGAGGGCACAGTCTGGGCAGCTTGCTGAACTGGGGGGAAAATAATACTCTCGACACTGTGTGTGGCTCTGACCGGAAGAGCTGACCCCTGAGATCCAGCTCCAAACCAAGGACGGCTGGTTACAGCCCCGGTGAATGCAGCCCTGAAGAATGCTTGGCTTGTTGCTGCTATGGCCGATGGCCCTGCTGCTTTTCAGGTGCCTCAATCCACCGAGACACCATTAACACCTCAGGGCTCCTTCTCAGCTTCTCACATGGTGGGCTGCTGCATTTCATTCCACTGCTGGAACCCAGTGCTGTCCACAGACTGCTCGGAGGGCTGGTTGCAACTTGACAAAGTTATGGTGCTCAGAACAGTCAAGGATGCCTTTCTTTGTCGTATGGTCCATTTCTTCCCACACAAAATAGTGTGCATAAACAAAAACCCAGCAGGCTGCTAGGAGGTATGGCTGGTGTAAACACCCACTCTCAAGAGAAAAACAGTGGTAGCATCATGAATTCATCTCTCCAGGGAGGATGCCAACCAGTGACCTCCATGGCCTCATAGTATGTAATTCCTACAATGAAGCAGACATGTGAAGATCCACACTCCCTGAAATGTGGGTTTAAAGCTTCTGTTCCAACAGGGATTTGATTACATCATGAAACAATACCTAACTGTTAGGTGTTGCAATGCCGATGAAGGTTTGACCCCAGGGAGTCCAGACTGGAGCATGAAGTGCTGGAAAAACAGAGGATGTAAACTCACTCTCTTCGTAGTACATGTGCTCCAGGGCAACAGCTCTGCTACTTGAGAAGGGGATTAATTTGTTGAGCCAGGTGCTGCCTGGTGAGTCTTTTGCTGTGATGCTAGAGAAGATCCCCAGGACATGCAAAGGACACCCATCACCTTAGCACCAAGATATATGAAGTCTCTCAGAAAACATATTTCTGGAGCCCAATTTTTAAGATGTCTTCTTCACCTGAAAGACTTATGAGATGCAAAGACCCATCCACCTGGAAACTGATGTTGAAATTAGGACAGCATGGGACAACTGTCTGTACTGCAGTCACACACATGCACACACAAGCACACACACCCTGCAAACCTGGTAGCTCTGCAGAGTTACCAGGTAAAGAGATAAACCCTGTTCCACCTTGTTCTCCTTGAGGAACAGGCCTCGAGGAAAGAAAACCTTTGCCAACCGTCCAAGGAAAGAAAACCTTTGACAACCGTCCTGTATTTCCTTCAGCCAGATTTGTGGCTGCTGGCAACCTAACACCTCTGTCCTGGGAAGAGACAGAACAAATTAACCTTCATCCCCCAATAGTCAGGCTTGTGATCTTCATACTTTGTGTTACACAAGTGAGCCCAGAGAACTTCTTGAACAAAGTGGAACAGCTGGACACATCTGGCCTATGCTACGCATCAGTGTAGACATAACCTTAGGGAATCTTGAAATCACAAGTGTGGCACCTGCCCTGCATCAAGATACTTGTTTTTTCCAGGACTTAGGCTTCTTCCTGTGCACGTGGCTGGTGGTGCTGTCTGTGGTCCCCTCCAAGGCAAGGTTTAAATATCAGCCCCGCTAGGCAAGGCAGATACTACACTGAGCATCACTAGTATGTAAGATGAGCTCACCAGGAGAACCGACATGACATGATGTGAGTCTTGGTCCGTATTTATTAAAGGTCTAAAAAAACCTTATAACTTTACCTTCTGAAGTGGCCACCAGCAGCACCAGCTATGGACTCGCTCAAACAGCGACATTTCAGAGCCAAAAGGAGATTTCAACTGAATGTCTTGGAAACTGTGCAGTTCTTCAAGATGGTAAACAGCCCGAGTAGAAGTGAGGGCTGCCTTGTGCCGGATTGTGTGTACATGGCCGCCCTCTCCTGGGGCATCAGAACAGGTCACCTCTGCCGAGCGCCTGAGAGCATCAGCACCTTCATCCTAACCGCTGTCACACCCCTTTGCCATGAGCTAAAGCCTCACCCTCATCTGCTGCTTAAAACCTTCCAGGGAAATAATTTTTGCATCATTATCATCTTAATCCCTCATGTTTATTTTTATTTAGGACACTCTGCATCCAGTTTGGCTGACAGTGGTCACCCAGAGGGCAAAGGAAAAGCCCACAGGACCATCAGGACAATTCTTCACATATTCACAGGAACAAAAGTCCCATCGACTCTCCTTCCTACTCTTTTCCCAAGGTGCCTATTTTAATTTTTCGTTTTTCTGATCATATTTCAATTTTCTGTTGCAAAGGTCTTTCACTTACTCCGTAGCATTAGGAAGGGCAGGGATGTGATGGGTGCTGGAAGGGACAAGGCAGTGCTGTGACCCATCCTGAGCGATGGTCCCACTGAACAGTGAACATGGCCTTTACTTTCACCTGTAGCAAACAAATACAAAATAACAAATTCTTCCTTTCCATGGGACCTTGCCACCCAGCTTGTGCTTATCAGACTGGAAGTTCTCTAAAACCAGGTCAGCCCTTTTCTACTTGTTTGCCCCCATAACAGCACGTCAGGGTGGGCTCCTGCAGCTGAACACCCTGCCTGGGTCCCGTTTCAGCAGCAGTGCTATACGAGCTCCGAGGGCAGCCACGGGGGACCCCTCAGCCTAACTTATTTCAATGCTTTGCTTATATTTAGCCTTGCAACATTACCTTACCTCTTTTTAGGTTGTTTCCATGACAACCAGCCCTGCAATAAAAATCAAGTGTTGAATGCAAGATAGGGGATTGAGGGGAGTTCCATTATGACAGATGAGGAAATACAGGCTCTGAGTTGCTCCAGCCTCACCCAGGGAGTTATCTCAAGTAGGATGGTTCTTTCCACCTCAGTGCAGAGCTGCCATCAAGTGTAGGAGAGTGCCCCGAAAGCCTGGTCTCTTGTAACTGGTTTTAAGATTTCTGCAGGATTTTCACTGTCAGTGGGAAAGGCGTATTGCATACTGTAGCAGAGCCCATGGGAACAGCGTCATGAATTACACACAAATAAAAACACACTGCACCCTTTGGGCCTTTCTTTTTCACAGCTTTTCCCCTGGGCATCCCAGAAAGAGGGTCAGGCACAAGTGAGGTTGTGTGCAACGGAGGCGCTGGAGGGAGAGGGGTCTGCCCACAGCTAGATGCTGGAAAATCTAGGGTCTGTGTCTGAGCTTCTGTTTGGAGAGTTTTACAGAATGCCTGTCAGATGTGTGACAGCTGCTGAAGGGCTGCGAAGCAGGTCATTGCAGAGAAAGGCTTCATGCTTCTGAACGATGAGCTGCAGATGCATTTGTTACTCATGGTTCTCCAAGATACAGAGGCTTGCTACAGATTGCTTTCTTTTACTGCAGCATCACTTTTAATAGCATCATCTTCAACACCAATACTTGCTTTTACACACACAATCTTCCAACATCATTTCTTACATTTTTTACAAGCGTGACACCACTTATATTTTGTTTCTTCTTAAAGAAGGAAAAAATTGTAAACATGGGAAAACGAGAACTGTAAAACCCTCTGAAGAGTTCAGTCCCTGTCTCCAAAGCTGACAAGCCAAATTTCCACTCTGAGCATTCCTACATGCCTTGTCAAGAAGGCAACGCTTACATCTGGAGGCCTCCATGATACGTCTGAGTGTGAACCAATAGCCCATCAGTCTTGGCTGGTAGGGAGACATTTCAGAAGCTGGCACCATTTGGTATAACTCCACAGAAGTTAATTTATACCATATTACTCCAGCAGAAGTTCAAGTCTATTGTATTTGATGTAAACAACAGTTTCTATCTAGCCAAGGGTTGAATGGTGCCTGTGGTAGAGTGCAGCATGAGGACTACCAGTGTGATGCTGAGCCAGGCTGCAGAAGTAAAGGTGTGAGTCCCTTCACCACATACTCAACGTATCGGCTTTTGGAGCTGCCATCTGCACCCACTGTGGATGGGGACTTTGCACCATATGATAGCTGTTGGGTTACAGAAGCAAATTTTCTATAATCTACCACTCATATTTGCACAAGACAGAGTGGAAGGTATCTTATCTGAGGTTGTCTCTGCTTCAGTCGAAAATATTTGAAGGGCATCTTAGCTCAGTCTTGAGCTAGGCTTCCACTCACACCACTCTATGTGCATACATACATTTGACTGCAGAAATACACATATGCATATAGTGACAACAAAGGAAGCGAGGACTGCAAGAAAAGTCCCTCATTTGCAAAAATAGGAAGTCAACATAACTACGTTAATTAAACTAAGAAAGGTGCTAGCTCACTGGCTTTATCAACTTTGACTTTTACAAAGCTGAATATGACAAAATAACACCTTTTATTGAATTATTAAAAGGGAAAAAATGCTAAAGAATTCCTAATGCTTGGGTGAGAATGTGGACACAGCCACAGAGTTGTATATACAATTTCTTACAAGAATCCAGTGGATGATCAACACTGTATGTGACCCCATTTGGCATAAATCTGGCACTGTCAGCCATGACATCCATGTAGGTCTTCTCCAGGGCAAGACAGAGACCCCCAAATCTAAAGTTTCTGAGACCTACCTGATGGCCAGCTCTCCCTTCAATCTCAGTTTTTTTCCCAGTTTAACACAAAACCTCCACCATCACAGCCTCAAACATTTGCTCTTAAAATCATTGAGTTTTCCTCTGAGGGGAGAATAACATGACAAGTTAAATGAATTAGGTAATGCTTTACCCCATATAATTTATGAAGCCATGGGGAGTGGAAGCATACACATCTCTTCAGCTCGTACTCGGCCGCTCCTTGTGGACCAGAACTAATAAACTAGAGGAGCTTGGAGATGAGATGAGGGAGGGGAGAAGCCTCCCCCTTCATTTCTTGATCTTGGAGGGGCTAGCTTAAGAAAATGGTTACCAAACACCTGGAGCAGCACCTAATTAACCAGAGTGAGATTTTAGTTTGGCAGGATTAAATGCTGACAAGCACCCAGGGTGCTGTGGGTCTGGTTTGCTCACTGCTGGGAGCAGGGCTAAAGCGCTACGTTGCACAGCCCTGTGGGACCATAAATTTGGGGGAGGTTTGAAACAACAAGTACTTTGATGCACAGGTTTGTTGATTGACATTCCCCTAGTGGATAGCCGGAATTAAAATTGATGGAGCAGGGTAGTGTGCTAAAAGTTTTGCTGGTCTAACTGGATGTAGGCCCACTCAGATTCATCGTGATTTATACTGGCATGGGGGGATGGCTCAGAGAAGCTGCAAAAAAGCATTGTAACAAATTGAAAATGGAGAATAGGGAAAAGGTGGTTTAAATAAAAATCCTCATCATGTTAAAGTCTTGGTGAGCAACTGCTTCTTCTAAGAAAGGTCCAAACTCTTTTCTGTTAGGCAGGATGGCCGCGCTGGTTGATGCCAGTGGAAGATCAGGTTTGCTCACTCTTTGTGGGCCTTTGAGAAAATGGGAAGATAAGACAACACCTCTTCACTGAGTAAGGAAATAAAAACTTGTAAATGAAAGCATCTACGTATAGTTAAAATATATATATTAAATTATATATATATTCATATATATATGAATGTATATATATTAAAAAATGCATACCAGCTGGCTTGGCTTGGATGTCATTGTACAGATAATCCTGAGAACAAAATGATGGTGGAAGTCTATAAGCACAACCTTGATATGACTGAACAACGCTGATTTATACTTGCGAAGAACAGTCCTGTGTCATCTTCCAGGAGACAGAGAATCAAATATTGACAGAGCTGGAGGAGTCCTTACAGGACTAAAGGCAGAAACGTCTCCAATGATACGTTCTGTGATTGCCCAGCAGCTTCTACATGTACCAAAGAGACACTGCCTCCTTTTCCCCAGGAGGTCAGCTCCAGACCTTCCTTACCTTTACTGTGGTGTGGAGGTGTGGGTGTAGTGGGCATTTTATTACAATAACAAAATAACAATAACAATAATAATAACTATAGCAATACCAGTAACAATAACAATAACAAAATAACAATAACAGTAACAATAATGATAACAATAACAATAATATTTATTATTATTATTTCTAATCCCACTTACAATGGCTGAATTTGATATTCAGGACTTCACGTCTGATCTACCTATGGATCTGGAAAGCTAATTATTTTCTTCTGTGCAAAAAACCTTTTGCCTCAGACTCTCTAGATGAAAAGACCTGTCTCCTTTGGTCTGATCTCATAATTTTTTCTTAACTTCTGATTGTTCCAGTAATTCCTTCCCAGACTTTCTCCAGTTGGTCCTGAGTTTACCTAAATGTGGTTCTCACAAAGTGCTTTTAAGTTTTGGTGCAATATTGGCTAGATGTTGGTAGACTGTTATAATCACCCAGCTCAAGTGGAGACACACAGAGGAGGATTCAGTTGCCAAAATAGATGGGACATTTTAAATGCATTAAGGTATCTTTAATACCTTAAAGTGACTTTCTTCTATTTGCTGCTCCGAGAAGTGTTAGTTCTGCCTTACATTTTCTATCCTATCTGCCACTCCTGCATCTGAGAGATCTTACAGGCACCTCAGATGATATGAAATGACTGTATGCATGCAGCCAGATGTGACGAGTCTCATCTTCAGCTTTGAAAACTTTACCAAAGCCAATGAATATGGCATGAAAATAAGTGAGCTCACCTGCAGGATGCTGGGACTTGTACAAAAGGACTGCAGTTGACAAGGCTAAGTCTCATTTCTGATGATAACTTACTTTTTACACTTCCCTGCTCCAGCGCACTCTGCAATATAAGTGGGATCATTACATTCTCTGCGTCATCGTGAAATTATCCATAGCTGTTAACCTGGTCATCCAGGGTCTGTTGGGGGACTTCATTTTTTCAAAAAAACAATGTACCTTCAAATTACAGTAATATGCACATTGAAGTTATGAGGCGAAGAGCTAGCTGATTTTCTTCAGTTACTGCAGAACAGAGGGTTTTCATTAGAGCAAAACATGATTCCACCAAAATTTCCTTCTTAAACACTTTTGTCACAGTCTGAATGAATCTTTTAAAGTGTTTGTGCTTGTTGCCAGATCACCCAGTGCAACAGTATTTGCGGCCTCTTTTATCCAAGTTAAACACTGGTGAACATATTGCAAAGCCAATATTTATTTAGTATCTAATCAGGCTTGTTAAATTATCCAGGCACTGCCAAGATCAGCAATATAATTTGAGCTCCACACTCACCCACCACCACCATTCACCTGGTGCTGGGTAGGAGCTGAACACATTGATAGACTGCCATGGCCATTAGGATTCTGAGGTGATCATTTATCACAGCAAACAAGTAGGAGTTGTGTTTTCTATTTCCCATGCACCATTAGGCCTGGGGTGTTTGCACTTCGCGGATCTCACTCTGAGTAAATACATTTGGAAAGTTGATTTCAATTGAGCTGAAACCATTTCAGCCCAGACTTCAAGCCAATGACCAACCTGTGTAACCCCAAAGGGGACATCACAAATTGTTTTGGAGGTGTTGTGACTCATGTTCCAAAAGCTACATGCTATCAGACTTGTTCATGTTGTTTTAAAGCTAAATACATTATTTAGGAAAGGGAAGGGTATTCCTTTGAAGTTCAGTCCATACCGAGTTGTTTAAACCAAGACTCTATTTAGGAAAGCTAAACCAGAAGAAACAGTACAAAACAACACAGGAGAATTGACCAAAAAGGGGGCAACGGGTTGTCAGATAAAATATTCACCCATGTCCCAAGAGATTCAGCTTCAAGTAATTCATCTGAATCAGGCAGATGAAGAGCCTGAGTAGGGATGACTGACACAGAAAGTGAGTGAGATCCCTGACAGGCAGGAAATGTCAGTGATGGGGGGAAATCTCGTACTTCCACTGTGCTCAGAAATTCTGCTGGAAAAACCTTCCATGAAGAAAGCTTCACCAGGACCTTTACATTCCTAAGAAAATGTTCTGCCTCAACACATCCACCTTTTTCAGGACAAAAAAGTGAAGTCAAAACATTCCTAAACAGTATTGCCATACTTCTCGTAGAGCCAAGGGCTGGATTCATCTGTCTAATCTAGACATGTCAAAGTTTTTTGGGAAACTTCTATGAACAGAAGGTTTTAGCAGGTTAGAAAACACACATCCAGCACATAGTAGGTAGGGTTGATCTTGCTCTGGAAGGACGAAAAAATGATGAGGCAGGTTATTTCTCAGTCTCATCCTGACACTTTTTTTTATTATTTCATTTGGATGTTTTATATCTTTCAATGCTTTCAGACACAGCAGCACTCTAACGTGGTACCAGATACCCAAGAAACATCTCAGTTCAGGAAAGATCCCAAATCAAGTGAACACATATAGGTGAGTTACAGTGTTTTGGCTTTGAGGAACTTGAGCAACATTTGAATTCTCAGTTCTGAGCTCAGTCTTTGCTGGGCAGGCTGGTGGTGCTTAGAGGAAATCCCTCTGAAGCTGTGGAGCTACGAACCCTGAAGTTCTCTTAATGGGACGAGCTGTAGTTTTGGGGCCACATGACTCCCCACTCATGTGGGAAAATCCAGAGGAAATTCAGAGTCACTGAGATAGACTTTGTACAGAGATAGAGCAGGAAAATTTATGCCACAAGATCTTTCTGTCCATAAGGACCAAGAAGAGGGAGAAGACGCAAGTGCCTTACCTTTACATGCCATAGGACTGCTGGACACGAGCTTGGCTCCCTGCTCACAGCAGGCATCATCACGCCTACACAGCAACTACTCGTGTCAACCCAGCCATCATGATCTGTAGCGCTTTCCATTCCCACAGTCCTCAGGCTCCTTTGTCTCCCCTTCGTATCCCTGCAGGATTCCCGTGGTCTGAGAGGCGGCAGACGGCCCAGGCATCTCCCAAAAGCTGGCCCAGGCTGCTCCCTCCCTGCTGATTCATAAACTGGAATGTCAGTCATTCCTAGGTGCCTCTTCAACAAGCCCTCTCACACAGGCTTACGATCAGCTGCAAGAGCCTTTATTTTCTTGTGGTCAACCACCCTCCCCTGAAAAGTCTCTGGAGGTAGCATTATATTTCCTCACACAGGCTTTGAACTTCTGGATTAGCACTTGCCTTTGCAGCCCAAGCTCTTCCTGCACAGAAGGAATTTGTTGGGCAGCCTTTGGGGAAACCTTGGGTTAACACGAATGACTGAAATCTGACAGCAAAAGGCTGTTTCCAGCTTCCCTCGCCCTAACAGCCCACAGGTTTTGCCTCCTTCCAAGCTGAAGTCCTGACTCAGGATGAGCTAAGGGATTTGTGAAGCTCCTGCCCTGCAGAAAAGGCAAAGCAGCTTGCCTTTCCCTCACCATGGGATTCATTGCCTTAAAGAATCTGGCAGTTACCTGGTGGCAGAGGTCAGGCATCACAGAGTAGCTCACTTGGGGTAAATTGCTAACTTGAATTACTCAATTTCTGCATTCAGACCCTCCGTATGTTATGTTGCATCAAACGTACTTACAGCGCTGTGGGCACCCTCCATCCACAAGAGAGACTGAAAAACATGGGGTTTGTATTCAAATACTCTTAAAAGTATTTCATAAAAATATTTTTTTAAAAATTCAGGTGAAATTAAATCCTTCAAACCTATGTGCTTTCCCTTGATTTGGTCACGAGTCAGGGGGGAAAAGACCGATTAATACACATCTGCAGGACAAGGTCTCTGCAGTCCAGATGGAAGGGCCAAGGTGAGGAGTGCGACCTTAATGGCACAGCTGAGATCTCAGCAGTTCCTCCTCTCCCTGAAAATATTTTATCTAACAGGGTTTGAATCATGCTCTGGAGATGCAGGTTTTTTCTTGTTGGCATTAACCCACATCCCTAACTTTCACTCAAGTGAAATTATGTGGGTTTCACCTTCCATTAATATCATGTGGACAGATTCAGTCATTGTCTTACTGTACACAAGGACTGTCTTAGTGTTAGACGTGAACTTTTAAAAGATACGTTATTCAACATGCAGGCATTTTCTTCTTCCAGATTTGTTACTGAATGATTTCTATGGCATATTAATTGCTGGGAATGGGATTTAGTTAACTAATTGCTGAAGTCTCTGGGTTTATTCTTTGCTGGTATCATTTCTGCCATCTTCTCAATGGGATAAAATATTTGAGCAAAAGAGTAAGATGTGCTCTATGACGACATTAGTCTAGCATAGAAAATTTCCAGCATTCAGTAAAAACCCAGTTTAAACTAAACATGAATACAAACAACACTGTTTTTCAAATACCCTCTGAACTGACATGTGCAGGAAAAGAAACCTGGAAAATTTGAACCTTTTTCTGTTGGAGGGTGTGTTGGTCGGTTATGGAGTCATTTCCTTCCTGTTTCCTTATGTTGCACCTTGAGCTACCTCCATAGGGATGGGCAGGCTGCTCCTGCATTGAATACGTGGTTCGGACACCTAAAAACCCCCTTTGATCAGCTGTGGAAGATTCTCTCCATTTTGCAGAAGAGTCCAGAAATATCAGTGGCTGGAGTAACAAAGCTGTCTGTGACTAAGTTCCCAGGACACAGACAACCATCTCCACCACAGTGCGTATAAGTGGTTTGGAAATCCTGGATTCCCTGTTCTGAAACAGAGCACATGATGGAATCCTGAGGAGTGGAAACCAAACAGTTTTATGAAGGAATCTGGCCTGATTAATAGCTGGCATGCTACTTGCATTTTAGAGAAAATTTACTGAAACGGGATTTTTCAACACGTCTCACCTTTTCTCAAAAACTGTTAAATAACCAAGCTTCTACTCCATTTTGGGGCAGCATTTTGAATAGTTCGGTCTAGGAATAGGACAAACATAAAAACAGAGGGGAAAGAGGAGGCAACCAGTTTCCAATATAAATAATGCTATCCCAGAAACATGACCATTTATTGAGCGGGATGGCTGCTTTCGTGCTCTCATCATTAATCCGGATGCCAGGTGAAGGTGAAGTCACCGTTAAATTCTTGTAGACCAGGGCAAGTTCCTAATTATGTGTTCCACCAGTCCTTCTTGAAAAGATGTCCAAGGAGACCTACTTCTGCCCCACATGTCAGGGCATGCAGCTCCCCATCCCCTTGCAGAGGAGCTGAGTGTGGGGTGAGAGACTCTCAGGAGCAGACTAGGTCACTGGAGAAAAAAAGAAAGAGCCTAAAACTGGCATTTTTCATTTCATTGGCAACCCTTGGTGTATTTTTCTCTCTCTTTCCTCCTCCTCACATTTGCTTATTCAGGAAATGAGGAACTACGGAATTTGTGGATTAGAACTGGCTGAGAATTTTCTGCTAACACTTTTTTTCCTAGAAAGAGCCCCGATTCACCAAGCTGCAGCCACTTCCTTCAGGTTGTTAAAAAAATGGTCACTAAAAAAGAAAAAAAGGTGGGGGGGGAAAGGTTTTTTGAAGTTGCATACAGCTTTCAGCTTCTTTGAAGTAAATATTTTCATTTTGCTTTGAAATGACTTTTCCTTTAACTTTCTCATTACTCTGCTCTCATGTAATTTTTTTAAGGGACCTAGAAGAACAAAAATGTCTCAAATGACCCATCCTGAATTTTTCACAGATTACCAAACTGCAAAAATTGTCAAGTTTTGATAAGAGAAGTTCTGAAATCTGAAGTTCTCACAGGACAAAAGGAAGTTTCACAATCAGCTCTATTTCAATATTATGATTATTTTCTTTGTGTGCATTGGGGGGGGCAAGGAGGATATTTTATGAAAATGTGATTGAAAAATATGTTCACTGGATCTAGCCACATCCTGCGTTCTTTGTCCCACAGCAAATCCAGAGTGACCTGAATAATCTTGATGGCTTTGCAGTCTGTGCTGAGATAAACAAGATCAGAATAATTTGTCATGCTACCCCTAGAAGAAAAACAAGTCTGGATGTCACATCGTATTCATTTCTGAACACGGAAGAGTTTTGTTCTTGTTCAGTCGCTAGTCCAGCACTGGCAGGCTTACCAACTGCTGCCAGCAAGGTCTGTCAAGAAAAGCAGTTGCACTATTAGTTTTGAAATGCCTCTTTACGTTGGGAAGTACTGAGCCTCCCAAAGTGGAGGGGCAATGAGCAGGGACACAGAATTTATAATGGTCACAGAGCAAGGTGGAAGGTGACACAGAGATATTTTTCTCTGAGGGCTTTGAGCAGTCACTCCCTAACGGTGGGACTGCAGGTGGGCAAGCCTGCTGCAGTCCAGCAGGTATGTCTTCTGCCAGTGGTCCTGGAGGTGGCAGGGACTTCTGGAATTGAAAGATGAGGATGGTCCTTGCTTCTTCTTGTCTTCTACCCCAAGGTCAGTGTGCTGAACTCTATACTTTCAGCTGCTCTTACCTTGGTGGTGACGGTTGCAGCATCCAAAAAGCATTGTGGGAACAGACACTGTGTTTCTCATGTGTGAGCATTTGTGGGACAAAGGTGCTTTGGCAACAGGCACCGGGCAGACAGGTTTAGGAGAGTAAAGAGGAATCCTCTAAATACCACTCCTCATTCTGCAGTTTTCCAGCCTAGCCTCATGGATGATAGTAGTGGAGTTTGCAATGAGGTAGTTTCTTCCACCTCCCTATAAATAACTACTTTTTTTCCATACAGAACATAAGAATGTGAACTTAAGTACCAAGATGTCTGATGAAGAATTTTGATGGCACCTCTTCTCCAAGGCTGACTTTGAATGGATCTTCAGCAGCTTTTATACCATAGCATAAGTTATCTGTGGTTAGGTTGTGTGTGTGGGTAAACCCAGGATCTGTTCATGTGACAAGACGATGTTGTCTCTTACACCACAGAAAATTAAATACAAAAGACAAAAGAAACAGTAAGAAATGGCCGAGACAAGCAAAATATACCAGTTGAAAACTGGTGCTTATATATGTAGATAACTGAGTCCATGGCCACATGAATATATAAGGGATTTATAAAGAAAGCTAAATGTTCCCAAAGAAATCATGACTACAGAAATGTATTTGGTTGTAACATTTTGTTTGCCTCTTGTTTTGGTTTGCTTTGTTGTTTTTTTGTTTGGGTTTTTTTTCACAAAAAAAAAAAAAGGGGAGGAGGAAAGGCTCTAGTTCAGCATTATTTTCTCAGAAATAAATCTTTGCTATAGCTCAAGCTGACGTGAAATAAAAGGGCAAACAACAGCTAAGGTGCATTTTGGAAATTAGAGAGGTTGCTACTTGCAATGGAGAAAAGGAAACCTCAGCTCCCATGAGGCACTGCCGCAGTTTGGGGACATGACAAGTCCCTGCTCATCTGGCCTAAAAATCATCAGCCTGAATTTTTAGAACTGTGTTCTATTAAAGCTTTGATCCTTTGGATTTTTCATTCCTGTTTTAAAGGGCTGTAAGTATTAAATTATCCAAATTTCCCATAGGATGGAAATTCAATTTCCAATTTTCATAATGTTTACACTAGTGGAAGAGCCACTTTCTGTTTTAATATTCAGATTAATAAATTCTGGAAAGGCAATGTCCCACCACTTAACACAACCCCAAACAGCTCTTTATGATTCTAATGTGGCAGTTTCACCAGAGCCTTTCTTGGGAAAGGTCACGCTGCTCTGGGCTGGAATTTATAATCAAAAACAAAGGGTACAGACACATTAAAAAGCAGCTAGAAGTGTGCTGGTTAGAGCACATATCTGAAATGTGGAAGACATTGTTTCAGTTTTCAAAACAGTAAAAACAGAGGAAGACCCTGAGGTCTCATAGTTCGACTTCTTATTGTTAACTATTGGGTTACTCTATGTTGATCTCTTACTTACCCTTTATTATTTTTAAGAGGAAGACTTTAGAAGACCTTCATTTCATGTGGACTGGAGACATTTCTTCTGTCTCAAATTTATACAGGACAGGGAAATTCTTTACAGCACAACTAAGATGGCAAAACCTTTCCAGCAGGGTGAACGATGCACAGAACTGTGCTCTGTTCACGTTGGGTCTGTTAGGTGGTTGGCACTGTAAAAATGCAGAGAACTGCTACTTGGTAGCTACTGTTCCCTCACTCCAGCAGCAACCACGTTTTAATGGTAAAGTCTTGGTATACATATGAAAGAAGATGGAAAAGTATTCATTTGCTAGCACCTTTCATTGCCAAAAAATATTCTCTTTTTTTTCAAATCAGCCACCAAGTCTGAGGTTAGACTTCACAGAAGTTTATAATAAAACATTTCCCCTACAAAACCGGAGGGGCTTGAACTCAATCAGCAATTGCTAATGATGTTTATTCATGTTATGGTATTTATTTAGCTGCATAAAGTATGCCGGGGATTGGAATTTCTCCTGGCAAGTCCTGCAAATGTGTCAAGGAAAAATCTCTGTTCTGAATTCTGCCAGTGGGAAGTCAAAATAGACTGTGCTTGCATTATTTGCCCTCGAGAAAATATCTCCAGTGAATTGGCATTGTACAGCTTGCACATGACAGTAAAACCCAACAGAAAAGTAGAAATCACGTTGTCTGCCTAAGGTTCTTCCTTGACTCTCATCAGCACAGGACCTCCTAAGTCATCAGTATGCTTCCTTTTGAAATTCCCTTGTTACCTAGGGAAAGGTCATCATTCGTATTTAACAGAAGAGAAAATGAGGTGAAAAGATTAAGAAATTATATTTCTTTTTTAAGTGACACGGATGTTTTGCTTATATTTGTTTTACTCTAAATTAGTGGGGATTTGTACCTTTAAAAATTGTCCTCATTAAAAATTACAATGCGTTAGAGCCAGGTATTGAGCTGCTGAGGGCTTAGCCAGTTGGCTGGTGCTGGTAGACCATGAAAAGCACATTCGAAAGTGTCAGGAAATAAAGTACACATAAAAATATTTCAGCAGTTATGAGAAGTAGGGACTCCATCACCTGTGTGGGTGTCTCCCAGCCTGATTTCTTTAGGACTTTGTACACTAAGGGCACAGCAAGCTGAAGGCAGGCAACTTTTGGTAATTCATCCTTGAGTGTGGGAAGCTGTGATGCAACTTGCTCCCAGCTTACAGACAAACACTTGGGTTTCTCCCATACCATAATTCCCCAACTAACTTGGTTGTCCAAGGCCATGGTGTGGGTCTACAAATGCACACAGCATGGCCTTACTCAGGGGAGACTGTAAAGCAGAAGCCAGCAGCGTGAGTGCCAGGGTGTGAGGCTTGTCCGCGATTTTGCATTGGTTCATGATCTTGCATTGGTTCGTATCAGTTCTTCTCCTTTAACTGGTGTAAAGGCACATGGCTTTAAAGCAAATGTGAGTATGTCATTTCACACGATGCATAGAATCATGGAATCATAGAATAGTTTTGGTTGGAAGGGACCTTAAAGACCCCCCAGTCCCACCCCTGCCACGCGCAGGGCCCCCTTCCCCCAGCCCCGGTGGCTCCCAGCCCCGTCCAGCCTGGCCTCGGGCACTGCCAGGGCTGGGGCATCCACCACCTCTCTGGGCAGCCTCTTCCAGTGTTTCACCACCCTCATTGTAAAAAATTTCTTCCTTATATCTAGTCTGAATCTACTGTCTTTTAATTTAAAACCATTCTCCCTTGTCCTATCACAACAACCCCTACTAAAAAGCCTGTTCCCATCTTTCTTGTAAACCCTCTTTAAGTACTGAAAGGCTGCCATAAGGTCTCCCCCGGTCATGTCCAGCTTCTTGTCCAACGGTACCCCCAAGTCCTTCTCCACAGGGCTGCTCTCTATAGGCTGGATGACCTATAACATCACAAAAGTGACAGCAGATTTTCACTAGTACACAGCAGCAGAAAAAACATGGTAAAATGTACTTGCAGCATTTGAGATGCTATTGATGATGGTTATAACTGAAATGAAGGTTTGTTTTAAGTGAAAATGCGAGTGACCTCTCAGAGGATTTCTTTTACCTGATTTCCATTCTAGACAGACAATTCTCTTTTTCCCGTTTCCAGCTATAAGATTTTGTGGTTTGTGTAATGTTCACTATTTCCTGTTAAAACATTTTAAATATAATTCCGTGATGACCTGCTATTAACATTCAGAACCAAACAGAGACAGGGGGAAGAAAGGCAAAGGTTGGCAACCGAGCACAGACCTTCCCCCTGATCTTCTCAGATACCACATATTCCCAGGACATACCCTCCTCCTTGTACCAGGGGTCTTTGAGAAAATCCAGTCTCCATCCTGCACCATCACATTGTAACCGTCCAGCCAATCCTTTCAGATAAGGTAAGTTTGTGGCACTGGAGGAACACAAAGATGATATTTCTAAGATGGAAATTGTTATATATATACTGTCTATCTAAGTCTGAGGAAATGACAGTATTTCCAATACAAAGACCTTGTGGGCCAGTTTGTAAAGGAGAGAAGACACCCACCATGGCTTTACTTTCACTGCAGGAACTGTTTCAGCCTATCTAGAGTCATTAATCCCCAAATGTGAGTGAGGCAAATGTGAAGTGGGGAAGATTTCTTTCATCACACTTTTGTTTATGGCCTATCTTCTCCAGGAGAGGGAATGTCAAACCACCAGCAGCTCCCATAGCTGGCCCAGGAACACAGTGCAGGCACCAGTTTAACTCCAGCCTGCACAGTCTGTCTTGGAGAAGGAAAGAACAGGGAGAAAAACCCTTTTTTTTTTAATAAACATTTTTCTTCAGTTGCATTTCAAGGCCTCATTTGCACACTCCCACTAAGCCCATCAGCAAATATAACCCTTATGAACATGTTATTTGATTGACATCAGTGGAGACACTGACTAGCGTCAGTTAAAGTTTCAGATACATGCAGACCACATAAGATCATCACGGCCTCTTTGGAGTTAGAGCATGAACCTGCTCATATCAGTGTCAGTTTATCAGTCAATCAATATACACACAGACACACAAACACACGGGGAGAATATGGTTATTTCACCTGGGAGATTTACTGTTCAGAATCATGCTTAAATAGGAATCCACAGTTTTGTCATGCCCTCTCCTCTACCTCATCAAATCTGGGCATATTTAAAGGATGAAAGATAAAGAGTAAGCTGTAATAAGGATGGAGAAGACATGCAAAAAGTCGCCAAGCAAAACAAAGTGAATGCCTCTGTGCAAACCACATCCTTTGAAATATCTGCACTGCAATCTTATGCCCTCAGATTTCATTACCTTATCTGTTCTCTGTGTGTCACTTCAGCTTATTCACTGAAGAATCCCCAAATGCACTGCCATACACTTGGGAGAGTTGTGCTGGACATAATTAAAAGATGGAATAAAAATTTCCCTGTGCAGTGAAGGAATGGTGAGGAAAGGATGGATTTGTGGTTTTCCTTTTTCTGTAAAACTCTTTTCTGAGGTCCGTACCACTGCGTTACTGAAAATAGCCATTACCCATGAAAAGAAATGCTCTCCTCTTCCTGCCCTCACATCCCCCTGCATACTGGTTGCTGTAATTACCCTGTCCCAACACTTCTTCTGATCCATCAGGCCCAGCCTGAAAGACAGGTATGTCCTTGAGCTGTGGGATTTATGGTTAGAAGACGACCTGTCAGCATCTAAGACCTCATTGATACTGACAGTAAATTTTCTTTGACACGGGCATGACAGCTATATAAGTTTCTGAGGATAATGTAAGGATAGCTGGTGCCAAGCACATGGAGCTCCAGTTTGTTCAAATGCATCCAACTGAGTCACGGCGATTGCAACAATGATACATGTACTGTAGCTATTATCCATACTATGCACCAGGTGGCTCTTGCAGCTCCCAATTTATCTATGGAAACAGTAAAGGCATCTATAACACTCTCCTAGACTGACATCCACCTGGAGTCACATGCGAGGAAATCATTTGTGGACAAAAACACACACACTCCCAAAACACCAAAAAAGTGGATGAATCTCTGTCCTGAAGATTTTTGTTGGGATGCTGGGAAAAGCATCTACACTGTGGGACTGTTCTGGCCGAGCTGCTACATTGGAAATGGGACTGGTTTAACTGAATATAGAGAAAGAGTTTTGCAGCTGACCTAGCCACTAAAGCTGAGCTTTGTTCCCTTTGGATTCAATGAGGAGCTGGTCAATAGAGTTGAGGTTATGATTCGTTCTCTCCTAAATTAGAAGTCTAAAACAGGTCTGATGAATCACATCTAAAAGTGGCTACTTCTCTTTGTTGACTATAAATGGAGCCCAGAGAGCCTGGCTCGGCAGGAGGTGACTATGTTGTAGCTACCCAAAGCTAGGTGAGAGGAAGAGAACCTTACACAGTTTCATTTAGCTGTTTCTAACGGGCTATCCTTCACCTTGAAGCTATCTTTGGAAATAATGTCTCTTGCAGGAAGAAAAAAAATACCTTCCATGAAAAACACATCCATCACAAAGACTCACTGTGCTGCACATTGCATACACAAACCTGTGGCAGGGATGCTATTCAATATTTGGAGAGTTACTTTTTGGTAAGTGGGAATGTTTACATGCCTGCAAGACAAGGCAGGAACATTTTAAAAGCACATCTTCTGTTCAGCGGTGGGCATAGGTCTTGACAGCTCAGGATCAGTATAAAATTTTGTGGATGGGGGTCATCCTGTTCTTTATATAACATTGTTTCTTCCAATGTACCCCAATGCACTTCAAAAATTGACATTCAGTCTCTGAGACAATAATTCTCATTTTACATGTTTCCAGGAGATATTTTGATAGGGATCATAAAATCATAGAATGGGTTGGGTTGGAAGGGACCTTAAACATCACCAGTTCCAACCCCATTTGTAACAGGATTTGGGACCAGAGTGGGCTGTAAAAGCAATGGTAGGAAAATTAAGTTCTGCATCTCCATCATCGTATGAATGTTTTGTTGGTTTGCATGGGAGATGGCTGGAGGTAGGCTAAGAAATAGGTGGATTCAGCATTTTCTTCCCTATTTTTTTATTTCTTTCTTTTTTTTTTTTCTTTTTCACAGTTTCCAGAGGGGTTTCACTGCAATGCACGGCACTCTGGAGCATCTCCTTTGTTTATATTATGGCTAATCCCTGCATAAGTGACCAACAATTGTGGATCCTTCCATAAACCTACTGTCACCGTCCCTGCAAACTGCCTTGAGTCTTGAAGGCCTGGGCAAATAATCTGATGTCTGCTCCTGTCCACCTCCCATTCTTTGCACTTAACCACTAACTTAACCCAAAAACTGTAACTGAGAAAGCTGCAACAAAGTGGAAGGGCACAGAGGTTGGTAGAAAAGCAAACCTGGATGAGAAAATGCTGCAGGGCACCGGCAAACTTTCTGCTGCCGATGGGCTCGGTTACCACCTGCCCTCTTCTGCTTCAGCCATAAAGGCAGAGCTGTATTTATTTGCTTATTCCCAGACTCTTTAGGTTTTGTGTGGAAGGGCAAACTTGCAATATCACTACAGGATTTTTGTTTATTAACCAGCTCCACATCTGCCCTCCAGCAACTGAAATAGAACTGAAGCAGCAACAACAAAAAATGAGTGGTTTGTCTTGAAATTTATATGGCACAAAGCACCAGCAGCTCAAGAAATGAGAGAGCGTTTAGCTCTGTCCTGGGACTCATGAAAAGAAGTCAAAGACAAGTCAGTCATTGGGCTAGTGCTGGAAAATAAAAAGGGACCTTTTCTATCTGTGCATTCAGCAATCTCTGCTTGCACTGAGAACCTCCTCGCTTTCCCACTTCACCTAAAGCCTCCAGGTGTATTTTATAAGCCTCATAATAGGTTTGGAGCCTCAGTTCAGGAGTTTAATTTTCACGTACGATGCCATCTGCTGTCTGGACAGCCCTAAGGGGAATCCTTATTAAAATAACTCTGAAGCAGTAAAGCCATATGTGTAGCTTTACAGCTCATGGAAGGAATTATAGTCGTTCAGCCAGTAAGAGCAATTGCTCCATGACGACATGACAACTTTGCTGTGTTATGTAGGGCCTTTAGTTCAAAAAGAAGCTGTTCTCCAAAGTGCACTGCAAAACTTTGAAGTAAAACCTTAACAGGTGACAATTAGTGTAATGAAGAAGTATTATGGTATGGCTACAGCGTTTTATACTGCCTGGGAAACTCTGTTTATCAGTTGAGGAACTTGGTTTAGTGATGGACTTGGCAGTGCTGGGTTAGTGGTTGGATTTGATGATCTCAAAAATCTTTTCCAACCTAAATGATTCTATGATTTTAGAGGAATTTCTTGTGCCAATGATTTTCAGAACACATCAAGCCTGCCACATGGTCTAGATGCTGCAGTGTGCCAAAAGCTGATTTCTACTCTCAAATTAAATACAATTGAGAGGGTCCTAACAAACGAATTCATGAGATAAGATAAACTGACTATCAAGTCTTGTAACAAAGGTCCACATATTCAGCTGATACTTTAGTTTCCAGTTTCACATCCTATTCCTCCAAATATTTAAATGCTTCCTCATAAAAAAAAAAAAAAAAAAAAAAAAAAAAAAAAAAAGCAGCAGAGATATTGCTTTAATTAATCGAAGTAATAAGATAGAGAGGGGTCCAGTCATTATTTTCCTCTGTGTTACTCTATTTGTGACTACCTGGTTAAAATTCACAAGAGGTCAGTCACTTTGTAGAGGCTGTGTGAAAAGCTGAAAAATAATTGGGGAAGTTAAAACAAAATTCCTGAACTTCTCTGAGCCTTGTAAATGGTCTAGTTCTGCACAGAGCTTACTATCACCCCTGACTCTGAGTGCTTAGGATTTTCTGTGGCAAGATACCTTTTTTTCAGTTCAGTGCAGAAATATCATCAAAACTTGTATGATACATATGAGAATCTCAGAATGATCCCTCTTTATGACCCAACTCAACTGAACCTGTGCTTCCCACCTCTGCCGTGATGTGCAGAGGAGTATGATGACTCCTCTCATACATCAGATTATCATGGGATGTTGTCCCACCTTGATGGACTTCAGTGCTTCAAAACTGCTTGATGAGATCCCTCCAGCTGCTCCCTGAATGTTACAGGCAGGGTTTACTGAAGCAAGGGAGCAGAGGACTTTGCAACATGTTTTGACCTCTGTGGAGTTTGCTGTGAGGTATGTTCACTCCCTAGCCACAGCCATAGCCAAAGCTTGTCGCCTGTCATATGACCCAGAACAGACTTTCACAGGCCACTTGTGTCCAATGCAACCAAAGCAGAACAAAATGTGAGAAAGATTACGGTTGTAGAGGAAAACACTCTATCAGCTCTATTGACTTTAATTAGGCAACTCGAGAGGAATTGTGGCTGCTGTCTGTTAAATCCAGAGAATTTTACAGGCTTAACTCCTGCTAGAAGCCAGGAAAATTCAGGTGGTCAAAACCAGCAATAAGAATACAACGTTCACTGTCATAATAAACCTATTCATGTCATGAATATATAAGGTAGGAAGATGTTTCTTACTTCTTTTCATAGATGGGGCAGACCATCTCAAAAAGATGAAACAGTTTTTGTAAGAGTCTAGAAAAAGCTCTGTGGCAACAAGGAACAAAACCTCAGCTTGTATGAATAGAATTTCTATTCTTAGTCTAGTAACTTTACCTTTACATTAGGATTTCACTTAAGTTCAACTTGATGGCACATTCAGAGCCATGGAATTGTACCTGTACCTATATCTGACTTTAATTCTCATGCTCAATAATCCATGCAGTTAGCCTGGAGTAAGATCCTAAATAGCCCCGTAGACTAAGCCTAGGACATTTACTAATACAAATCACTGTACTTGTATTGGCTTAGTGGACCAGCTAAGGTACTTATTTCAAATTTACGGATTACCAATGTTTATAATTTGGCCTTCTATAACTAGAAGTCATCAACACGCAATCAACACAGTCTATCTTGCTTGCTATCAGTAAGCAAATGCTTCTTGGAACTGGCTTGTTTTGTTTCCTAACCAGCCGGTATATTAATCCCAGAAATTCAATATTTGCTTAAGATAAAATGTCCTCCCAAGAGAAGTCAAAGCCAGAACGCTTCTGTCCTGAGCAAGTAAGGAAGAACCAGTGGGAAATGTTCCCCTTTTCCAGAGCTCAACTCTGACAATGGGAACATGGAGGAAATGGCAAACAGATTGAAAATAGGAGGGGGGAAAATGCAAAAAATGTGAATGTGGAAAGAAAAATGAGTGTGGGGTGAATTGCACATAATGAAGTTTAACAGTTTGTCCATGCTCTTACTGAGCATACATTGTCCAAAAAGATCCAGACAGTTATTGTTCTGTTATTAACACTGCCTTGCAGTTACTGTGCAGACACATCCACCTACGTGTGTTCACAGGAAAGTGTCTGCATATGTCCTAGCAATGGGACTCTGTTTCCTATACTTGGTGCCTAAAGTAATTTGAAATATCTTATATTAGCCAAATCATCTATATGGGGCTTGGAGATACAACAGAGGATCTATAGGAAACCTCCTCCCCTCTGGGGGAGACCAGACAGACCAGCCCAACGTATTTCAAATGGTCCCAAGCATCTGTGTCTGGGCAACTGAATCTCACACTAGCGACCAAAACTCCTTATGGATCTTAGATGGATGGTGGAAAGCTAGTAGTTTTATTCAACAGGATCTAGAAACAAATTCAGCTGACAAAATGCAGGTCTTTAGGGAGAGATTTACAGCTTTACCTTATTAACTAGATGTCCCTCAATTATAACAAGGTCAGAGATACCCAGCTCACATGTAACTAGCTACCTTTATGTGGATGAATGCACTAGCTGAATTCCACACGAGGAGGGGAAGGTCATCACCAAAGGTCAGTCCTGTTCATTATTTTACATGCCTGAAGAGAAACTGAAATCAGGCTTCCCCCAGCATCTTCCTTACCAAGAAATTTATCTACATCTTCTTACTGCCTCTTTCTATTCAACACTGAAGCACTTCAGAATCATAAATAAACATGCCCTACAATACCCTGTATAAAGCAAGGAAACCTCTTTCATCTCAATTTCACAAGGTGGGTGAGAGTTAAGTGACTTGCCCAGGACCATGTCAAGGGGTCTTTGGCAGGGGGCTGCAACAGGAACTTCATTTTACCCATTCCCAGACAGTGACCCACCTTGAACTCCTGAAGCTGCAATAATCATGGCCAGCCACATGTTAAGGACGAAGGAGCCTGATGTACATAGGGCGCAGGTTTTTCTAAGGTCACACAACTTTCCTAGCGGCTCCTTCCTTAGCAGATGCACTGAGGGCAACAAAACCTGCTGAACAGTGGGGTGAAGTCCATTCCTACAGAGCAATACAAAGTGAAAATAGAAGAGGGCAATGGAAATAAAACAAAAAGGAGATGAAAAACACTGGATGTAGGAAGGCAAACTGCAATGTGATACCGCGTGCCAGGCAACTGGCCCCAGGCCAGGCTGTAATGAGGACCATCACCCCAGGAGCGCGAAGCCATCCCTGCTCGCTGCGTCTCTGTTTGACCATGAACCTGGGTGTTCCAGCAGCAGCATGTGAAAATATTTAGTCTGCTGCAGAAGGGAATGTTTGGGAAAAGAGATAGGAAGGCCTGCATTCCTCCAACCCCACAGCCTGGTCCTCCCCACATTCCCTGGCACCCTGCCAGCGCTCAGGCTGGAGGAGGTTCTTGGGGATCTTATTTTTGTTTTCCACCCAGATTCAATGAGAAGCAAGTGTTTCTCTGATATCAGTCCTTCAGTTAAAAATCAGAGATGGAGGAATCACTGGGTGGATGTGAATCACAGGGTGGGGTGGGGATTAAAACCCTTTTCTTCTTTAATCTTCCCTCTGTCCTTGCACCATCTTATTTAGACAGGCAGCTTTACTAGACAAAGTCAGTCTTCCCGTCTCCCCAGATCCCAACATAACAGTGCCCAACCTTGGCCCTGACACCCAGAACTGACTAAAACACAGACATTCCTCTGGGAAAAATAATAAAAATAAAAATTATAAAAATAAAAATAAAAATAATAGTAATAGTAATAATGATAATGATAAATAATAATAAAGTTTTAAAATTATGTTTTAATAAAAATCTTAAAGATTTTTTTTTATTTTAAAAAGAAGCCATTTTCCTGCTTCAGAGGTGCATTGCAAATACTTTGCCCCAGCTCAAAAGGCAGCCCAAGGTAGAAGGCAACAGAGAAGAGAGCTGGGAGAGCTGCATGGCTCCCAGAAGCCCGTGTCCAAGAGAGTGTCCTCCAGAGACAGTTAGTTAACATGTGAAGTTTGCTGTCGTTGCTCAGAGCAGTTGGCATTGGCCACGGAAGATGCGTTGAGCTGCTGACAGGACTCAGCCAGGTTGTTTCTGCTTTCTCAGAACAGCTTCACTATTTGGTTCATCCACAGATCACCTGTGCAATGAGACAACAAACCACAGTGGTGTAACCTGGGTGTAGAAGAAGTTTTTTCCCCCATTAGTGTGCTGTAAGGACATTTTGGATACATCTTGCCAACAATAAATCTAAGAACCATCACCAGGGAGCCTTCCCAGGCCCCAGAATTCAATCCCTCAGACAGATAAATTGCTGCAACAGTCCCCAGCATGGTTTTGGCCCAGAACAACAAGCACACTCCCAAGCAGGCACGCTTCAGAATTTAGCACAGCCCAGGGACCATTTCCCCATAGACAATTCAGATGCAGACACCCCGTTTTGCAGACAATGGAAGTTTAATGATTTAAATGTGGTCAGACCATGCTTAGCTGGCTTCAGAGCCAGAGAAACGCCTGAGCCAGAGCTCAGCTCTGTTCCGTTTACTAGTGCAGATGAAGCCATTATTTGTTATTCCTCAGAAGAACTCACCAGCCACAGGAATGGAGTTATCCGTGGAAATCGAAAGGGGAAGCCTGGCCACAGTGGAACTGGTGGAGTTTTACTCCTGATGGCTTTCAGGAAAGGATTGTTTTGTGTGGCTTAATGAACTCAGAGAGGAGATCCCACAGGCTGTTCAGCAGGCCTTTGACTTATGATCCACCTCATCCTCCCTTCCAGCCTTTTTCCATACTGTGGAAGAAACCAGTATTTGCTAGAGCAGGATGAGAAGCATTTTACCATTTGTTTGGAATTACTGATTTATGAAAAGCCATCTCCCTTCTGATACAGAAAGCAAGCAATGAAATGTGAAAACACCCCATGCAATGAAATCTATGACAAAGCAGGAGGTGAAGAGAGAGAGGTAGTTTTGTGGCATGGTTTATTTTAATTTCAGCTGTTTTTACTTGACATATGCTTTTCTTTAAAAAAAAAAAAAAAAAGAAAAAAAAAGAAATTAAAAGCTGTGTGGACGCATTCCATCATGGGAAGGTAAAAAGGGGGTGTTACAACCTACAGAAGTAGTATTTTTAAGGGAAATTCAGTGTTTGGTAACTGGTCTTGAAAAAAAGGAGGCAGAAAATGTAGCTCAGAAGTTTGGGCCTGTCAGGTCATTTATGGATCTGAAGAGGAGAGACTTTACAAAGTCTGTTTCTCAGAGGGCAGATATTCACTGTATTTTGGAAGACCAACTCCTTTCGGAGTAGCTCAGCGGGGGTCCCTCCAAATCCTAATATTTAGCAAACCTTCCACTGTGTTAAAGAGAATGGAATAATGATTTTGTAGATTCAGGGCCTGGTTTGTTCTCACTCTGTCCAAACCAGGAGTCACAGCGGCTCAGTGAATGGCTTTCACTTACCAAAGTTTGCCAGACTGAGGGCACACACCACCAATGGGAGATGCAAGAGTTGCTTTGGATGGCAGAGAAGATTCCAAAAGCAAGGAAGGCATCACTTCTACCAGCAAACCCTGCTCTGGCTTCAGGGTTTCAGGGGTCTTCACCCCAGGTACCCACACAGTTTTGACTCAGGAGCGCAGGAGAGGGTGAGCCTGTTCTACAGTGAAACAAAGCAAGTAATTTCACCTGTTTTGCAGGTGAAAAGTGAAGAAGTCAGAAGAGGTGTCCTATCTTTGCAACCTCCATAGTGGGATGTTTAGAGGAACAACATTTGTGTGGCATTAAATGTGGGTAAATTTCATTTACTTCCACCCAACCCCAACTGCATCCCTGGCTGCAGGCTCCAGGAGAGCAAGCTAATTTGGAATAGCCTCTGAATTGGACAGGGATGATCTTGCCTCAGTGTGAACTTGAGCCAGTTCAACCCCCTTGCTCATCTTCTCTAAACATGAAAGCCCATTCTCAGGGGTTGAGAACCCCAGCCACGCAGAGGCATATGAACCAGATTAATCTCACCAGGATATGGGTGGGGGACCAGCACAGGGAAAATTTCAGTCCATTTCATACCAAACAGATCCCAAGACATGAAAACTTGAACCTAAGATGATTTCTGAATTGAACTTCTGACCTACCAGAGAGCTAGCCTGTTTCAATCACTGAAACTGTGTGCATAAATATTTATACTTTGCAAATGCACAAATATAACCCCCTTCCCTGAAAGGAAAGAGCATGCCCTAGCTAAAACCTGGCCATATATTTTTACTTCAGAATGAAGAACTGAGGTATAAACCCTACAATACACTACCACGAAGTCTGAAACCATAAAGGTAAACCCAAGCTATTCTGAGTTAATAGGATCCATTTGTTGTGTGGAAGAGGCACCAGCATATTTTTTTCTTTGAATGTAGGAATTAGGTAAGTGAAGTTGTCAGGCATGCATGTATGAAATGTAATCTGGCTAACCCCAGCATTCCAGCCAGCCTGGCTTTCAATAGCTGAAGTATGCATGATAAGTTTTATGTAAATGCAGGCAACCTTGTCTTAATAACTCCCTCACTGCCTGGAGCCCAGCGTTTCGGGATGCAGAGACCTAAGCTGTGAAACTATAGATAATTTTTTTTTTTTAAATGGAGACAGCAATGATTCTTTTCACAGATGCTGGGCACTCTAGATGAATGGTGCTCTAACTGCGCAAAAATATAATCATTATTTTTATTTATTTATTACCGCTCTGATTGACACAAGGGGATAAGAGTAAAATCAATCCAGAGCCTCTTCACAGAGGCCCCTAGCATATTTCCCCTAAGGCTCACAAATCAACACTGCTAAGTAAAGAAATTTCCACTTAACACCTCATCACCCCCCCCCTCCCCGCCCTGCCCTTGCCAATGTTTATGTACATACTTACCTTTATTAGTGTAGGGGGGGAGCCCTTGGGATTCCTGGTATTGGTAAAGAAAATGTGTGCATTTGCAGGGTAAAGGGCAAACTCAGGGTTCTCTTGTTTGCTGGTGGGTTTGAGTTTCTGGTGGTTTAGGCAAAGTCTTATGGAGGGTCTGGCAAAGAAATCTTTAATCTTGAAAGGAAAAGGCAGAATTAGAGCACAGGCATTGGGAAGTATACAAAAGGAAAGAAGATCTACCTCCTTAAACCTGGGAACAAGTTGCACTGGCATGAGGTGTGTTAAAGATGTTTGAGTTTGCTCCACCACAAATGGGTGTCATTCTACAAGCAGAAGCACTAGCCAAGTCCAGATTGACAGAGGAATTGGCTTTTCATCTTGAAATGGGAGTTACTGGTTTTTGTTGAGGAAATCAGATTTAAATGAGCCAGGAAATCAGATTTAAATGAGCCAAGTGTTTTCTCCAGATATTTACAGTGTCTGAACAGGTCTCTACTGTTATTCAAATTATATGTAATAATGATCTTTATCATTAAAAAAGAAAAAAAGCTGTGACACAGAGAAGAAGACGTCCTTTCATTATAAATATATAATTTTGCCTACAAAAATACAGCATTTCCAGTTTTGACTTCCTTACACAACAGAATTTTTTTTCCTTCTATGTAGGTGTCCTCAGGATGAACCGTGAGTTCAGAATCATCCTTTACTGAGTGTCTGTCAGAGAGGTGGGATGTTTGCATCCATCTCCTTTATCCTTAATTCTTGTTAAGGATGCCACCAACCAAACAAAAGGGAAGGGTCTGAGTGACGACGGATAGAAGCTGAAACTCCATCAGAAGTTTTGAGCTTGTGAGACAACTTAATGGATGCACTTCAGAATAATACAATGAGATACTGTCCTTTTTTTCCCGCTATTAAAATTCTCAAACTTGTCACCAATGCTGCTCTTGGAAATGTAGATGTCTGCTGCATGAAATTAGAGAAGCGAAAACATTTTCCAGGAGAGGAAGAGTTTGGAGGTTTACATGCACATCAGGGTGCCCTGCTAAGTTTAGACACTAAATTTGGAATGAGCCAGTACGGAGCTTGTTGACTCTGGCTGGTACCTGGCTTGATCATTAGCCATAATTTTTGTTTGTCTGTGGCCAGCTGTCTCACTTAACCATCTGGCTCTTCCTCAAAGACATTCATCCATCTTTTTATTTCCTTCTGTGACAGCATGTCCTGCTTTGTGGACACGTTGCCAACAATAGAATGAAGAATGGCCCTTAACAATTCAGGATTAACAAGCTCGCTCTTGTACAAACTAAGCAGTCTCTAGCCTGTTTGCTACATTAAGGACAGACCATTGAGGCATCCAAAGAACTGCAAGGTCAAACTAAGGAATCAAAACATCCGTGCTAAACTGTGAGACACTACACAACCCAGTTTGGCCCACTGGAATTACTGATGGAGCAGGTGAGTTAATTAAATACTGTACCCATAGACTTCAGCTACAGTCAAAAGCCTATTTATAAACACCAGTTCTTCAGATATGTCTTCCTTCTCTTAATTCATAAAAAAGAGTGTGTGCTATATATCTCAGATTTAGTGGAAAGACTCGTATAGTTTCATCTCAACAAACGTAGTTATTGATGATGCCAGAAGATTTTATACAAAGGCTGGGAAAAATTTGCCCTTGTTTGCTTTTGGGGAAGTTTTCAGGATAATTTAATGATGTGCAGTTAAACTCCAGTCTTTTCTTTTGCTTGGAAATGTTTTAGAAATGTTTTAGAAATGTAAAAACAAATATCTGGTATGACTAGTCAGGCAGACTTGGGGGGGGGAACAAATGCAAAAAAAATCTGATCAGAATTTGAGATTTAATTTCACAAAGAGCTTTCCAACATAATGTTATGGGGGTTACTATTTACAGTAAGATAGCAAGATTCCCACAAAACTTGTTGCTACCCATGGCAGTGGAGAGACTGGACTCTCTTTGACAGATCAGGCAACATTATCAACCCTTCCTCACCACAGGGGAACTGGGAGGCAGGAGCACTGAGTTCATCTAACTACATATCTGTGACAACCACAGATAACTCATTTCATCCTGGAGAAAAATCCAGAGTGGTTCAGATGAATTTCACCCAACACACTAACTGAAAAGCCTGCAAGATTCAGTCCTGCTTAAACAGCATCTACTTGATGTCATCTGCATCAGTGGAAGGGAAGCACCAGGATATTGGATGACAAGTGTCATGCTCCAGCACCCACCACCATCAGTCTCACGGCTATATCCAGCTCCTGCCCTAGCTGCAGGTATAATTTTCCCTTATTCTGAAAGCAGAGACACCTGAAGATGTAGTGACCTGCACAAGGGTGCACAAGAAACTGATCCCACAGCTTCCTCTTGCTGACCACATCACCATCACCATCCCACACCTGAATGTCACCTGTTAATTCAGGCTGAAGAAAGTGCACGGGGGATCACTTGAGCCAGTGAGGTTTAACTAGACAGGTAACTTTTTCTGCTTCCCCTGATGCTAACCTCTGCAAGAGCAGTTGGCTACCTGTGACAAGTGCTCATGAATGCATTTAACACTCACCTCAGTATTATCACCCAGAGCTTTTGCTGGTGAGGACAAGGCAATTCACACATTAAACTCTCATTAACATAACAGCTGTTGCACTCAGGCACAGCCCCCTTCCCCTTCCCTTCATCCCGCCCCACAGGCACCCACTCTGACAGAAAGCAAACAAAAATCTATCAAGCCTTGATTGCATCTTTCCAATCTCAGTTCTCTTCGATCTTGGATAAGATAAAAGTATGTTCCAGCCACATATGGATTCTCCTATGGTTCCTTTTATACCTGCGAGTGTAGAGACCTCCTTCCATAGCTATCACCCTGCCGGAAGGAGTCTACAAATCCCTCCTGAGATCAAGCATGTATTTCCTGAGCAGTCTGCAGCTAAGCTATGTTTTTCTTGCACCAGACATGAGACACCTACGTTGGCATCATCCCTATTTTACATCCAAGCTGGGGATGTTAGCTGTGGACATCACTGGAGAGACCTAGATCTGAACCAAGTGGATACAACCTAGTTTTAAAGAGGGTGAACACCCAACCAACACTTTTCAAAGTATAGAGATTGTACCCCAATAAAAGGTGCAGAATGAGTACCTCTTTACAGAAACAGCCAGACATTCAGGTCCTGTTGATTCCCAGATCTTCTGATAAAAGGCTGGGAGGGCTGTTACTAACTCGTGCTCTCACTTAGAGGCAAGGCTGTAATTCTGGGCTAGCTGTTGACTTGGCCGCCTGGTGAGTATCCCTTTGCCTGCAGATCTACCTACAGCAAAAGAAGAAAACACCAATCAAGGGCGTTGCTTGCTCCGGATACATGTCCTGCCCAAGATTTGTCTCAGAAAAACCTCCCTTTAAGAAGTATTTTCATTTGAATATGAGAGCAAAACAAGGATAGCCCTGCAAGGATATTTTTCTTGGTCAAATATTTGTAAACCATACGTTTGTGGCTTTACACAGCTGGAAATCATATATGGCCTCACTGGCAGGGCAGTGTGTTTTGAGCAGCCGGGGAAGGGAGTGCATGATAAGCATCCAACCCTTTCATTATCCCTCCATCCCTTCCTCCCTTCCTTTATTTCTCTCATTTTCTCTTCCAAAAGAGGGGAGAAGTGAATGTATAGGATGTTTTATTTCTCATGCCTGTGCTCAATTCTTTTGATTAGTCAGAATCTGTCTGTCTACCCATCCTAAACCAGAACATTTTTGCCCAGTTTCACCCAACTTCTTCCCCCCCACTGTATTTCTATGTCACCTCTCCCCCTGACAGTTACGTATGTGAATGAGCAAAGTTGATTTTGGAAAAAGTACTTTCCATTGCTTCTGGCCTTATACAGCACCTCGCCTGACTGCGTTCTGCTCTGTGATGACGAACTCAAAGCACTACTGTAAAAATAATAATTGCAACACCAGTAATACAGACAACAGTTACCAAATTTCACTCTCAGGTTCCCAAACATGGATGCATAACTGAAACCTGTTTGCAGTTAGAAATACTATGAAAGGTTGCAACACCATGGGCATCCAAAGACACTAGCTTTATCCCTTAGTATTATGTTCTCACGCTTCAGCTGTAGCCTTCACACAATGTTTTAACCTCAGAAGTACAAGCACTTTTTAGCTTCCCCCCTCCCCAGTAACCCCAAATTTTAAGACAGAGCTACATTGCAAATGTATTCCATGCAATAACTCATTAATGCCTAACCCAAACAGCATATTGATTGAAAACTCTCTTTGATTCCAATTGCAAGTAAGCAAACGATTCCTTTTTTTATCGGCTTGTTACTCTTACCATATTTAGGTACAACATACCTTAACATGCAGAGGTGTCATTTCTAGCTATATTTCTGGGAGGAAGTATTCACATCCCTCTAACAAATTTTTGGTTGTTTTTTTTTTCCAAATTATTCTTCAGTTCCTCAATTCCTTCTGCTCATACTGCCTTGGGTAAATGCTGCAAAGGTTGCAAGGCACTGGGATTTTGCACTGTCTCCAATAACTACTGTCTTTTTTGTTAGCAAAAATAAATAATTTCAGGAATTTAGATGAAATCTCCTGAACATCTACGAATTTTGACTGACTTTCACTTTGAGATTTGTGCTGTGGGAGATGTCAGTCACCCACTTCAGATCACACTGCTTGGTACATCATACTATCCATTCCAGGATTTCAGTGGACTGAAGGAGGAAACCTAAGGAAGAGGGAAGAAAAAGAAGGAGGACCATTTCTCCTCCATTTATCTCCAAGGCACTTTGGGGAGATGACTCCTAATACTGATGCCCATGTTCTCTCTACAAATAATGGAGAACAGTATCCTACCTGTCTTAGGCATGTACCCACTTTAGACACTCCCTCTGGACATCTCTTCATCATGAACAGGGAGGGAACAAATATCTGACTTTTGGAAGACAGTGACACATGACACATAGGCAGTTGGGATTCCTGGAAGAACCAGCCTGGCTCCCCACATACATTTCTACCTCAGCTAATGCCATCCCCAGCCTACAGTCAGGTTACCTGAGATGACAGCCATACTTCTAAATAATTATATGCACCAAAAAATATTTTTTCTGGCAGTGATACCAGCTGGTATAGAATGGCCCATGTCCTTCCAGAGAAACTCTCTTACAAACACAGGGTGGTGGTAAGTATCTCAAACTGCATATGGGACTGGGCCCTGGTTTATACTAACATCAAATTGTGCACAGGGATTTTTTTGGAAGACTGCCAGTTGGCCCAGGACAAAACCGTGCCAGGGAACATGCTAACAAGTCAAAAGTATAAACTCAGCCATCTTCCAGTGCTTGGGAATACTCCCTGGAATTTTTCACTCAATAATACAAACATGGCCTGCACGGGCACAGGGCTCCTGTGTCACATCCGTACCATCAGGTTACACAGCTCACACCTGAACACACCACCACAGGTCCTTCATTCAACGAACCTCCCCGCCTCCCTACAGCTGTATAATTGATTCACTTGAGTCACTTCAGCCTTGATCGATCCTCCCCACAGCCTTCATCCTTCTCATCAGCCCACAAAGCCAAGCTCTCTGCTGGTGACAGCCAGCGTGGTCCCATGGATATATGGGGAATGATGCTGAGTTATAACTCCTGAGGGTCTGGCCCAAACTGATTAAACTTCCTCCACAGATTTGGTTTAGTTTTCCTTTACTGGAGAGAAGGTGTCTAAGGAATGTGATGATCTCAGTCACATTCATGCTTCTTGAAGTGGAAGACTACCCACATCATCCGATCTTTCCTCAGTATTGTTACAGCCTCATGCCATGCTTTTCAAGATTCTGTGGGCCAACGCACTATCGATGTGGCAAATAAGAGCCTCCAGACACCTGATCCTGGGGATGG
This sequence comes from Falco punctatus, assembly GCF_963210335.1. Taxonomy (NCBI): domain Eukaryota; kingdom Metazoa; phylum Chordata; class Aves; order Falconiformes; family Falconidae; genus Falco; species Falco punctatus. The sequence continues at coordinate 52,871,402 of NC_137583.1, read as the reverse complement.
AGCAGAGCCAGGGGGCTGTCAGCAGAAACAACATTGTTCAAAGGGTGGGCTCGAAGCAGTGAGGTCAGCTGGTGCCAGAGCCATGAGCTGGCATTTAGTGGAGGGAATGCTTCACTTGCTGCTCGCTCTCCGAACCCCACGTCTGCTCTGCAGATGGAAAACACATTCCTCTGTGCATAGCGATTCCTGCTGCCTTGCCAGGCCAATGGCACTGTGGGTGCCTGAGGTTGCTGCTGAGGGATGAAACCCTCATCTAATTCCCTGATAACCCCTGCTGCTAACACCCTCTTGGGTCTGGGAGCTAAATACTTAGTTCTTTGTGATGTTAGAAGCCAGGAATATTTTTGCATCTGGTTTTCATGGGATTTTGACATAAAATGACTGGAATGCAAATGTCTTTGGGGGCTACTGCTTTGAATGAATCCCAGTCTTCAGTTCTGGGTCTTTGATCCTGAACCCCAGTTCTTTGCTTCAGTGCTTTCCCAGGAATGGATGATGTTCATTTTCTAATTCTCTCATGGACAAACAGCCTTTGTGGTGTAAGACTGGTCTTAGGCAGATTTCTGTTACAGTTTGATCACCTTTGAAGAAGGAAGCCAGAACCGCAACATTTAATCTCCTATTACTGCAATATAAGCTTGATTATCTACATCCACATTCATTCTTGAAAGACAACCCCCACCAAATGAGACCAACCTCATTGCGCAATGCACTTAGTTTTATTACATCCACACTTGGGAACAACGCTAGGACTTCTGGAGGCCCAGCCTATGCTGCGAGAAGCTGACTCAGCCTGGAAATCATACCCCTGTGAATCATGAAAAATTATCCATGCTTCCAGGGCATGATGGTCAAGAGACAGGGGCTCTGGAAAACCTTTTCAAAAGATACCATGCATTTGGCACACTTAAGTGTGTTAGCTTCTGCATTTCAACAGAGACGCTGTAGATGCTCATGCATAGGCCAGAAAAATCAATATAAAATAATTAGTGTTTATCCGTGAAGTGATGAAAAATTAATAATTTATGAAACAGAATCCATGTTAGAGTTCAGGTTAATTCACCTAGCAAAGACAAGTACCCAGGGACTCTCCCTCCCCTGCTTACAGAGGACAGAAGATTACTCTTTAGGAGCCATGATGGAATGGAGGCAGAACATGCAGATCCTTTCCAAAGAAAGAGACCTGTTGATCTTTTCTGTATTGCCCTACAAACATTGTGTTTTCCTATCTGCTGGCAGAATGTTCATGAAAAATATCATCACATATGCCATAATTCTACACACCCATGGAGGCATTCAAACCCCTCTGGTTAAAAACCCCACCAGATTTAGGTCTAAGAAAAGTCTATGCTGATTTAGAGCTAAGGGAGTAAGATCAAGAAGCCAAACATATTGGGACCAAAGAAAAGTTAGACAAAAGTAAAATGCCCTGAACTATGTACGATGTGCACATCGAGCCCACAGCACCAACCACTTTGCTCCACAGCATTTTGCTCTGCCTTACTCCTACTGCATCATGAGAGTGGACATAGCAAAAAAAAAAAACTCAGAAAAATGCAGGATGCAACACATTGTCTCTTACAAACACCGAGCCCATGTTGCTCATTATTGTAGATATTTCCATTTGGTCATGTCCCACTAGTTAGGACTTATTAGTTGAAAGGTGCTGGTGACAGCCATTGCCATCTCATAACAACCTACCTTTCACAGCAGTCAGGAAAGCATGCACAGGGAAGATGTCTAAATATCTTCAGCTGATGGGATTTCCTGAGCCTCATGTGGCCTTTCTACTTCACTATGTATTGCACTTTCAAGTGCTTGTCCAGCTTCACCTTAAGCCCCCACAAGCCTTTTGCAGCCACAGCCTTCTTCAGCAGGAAGTTCTTTTGCATGAAGAACCAGCCTGTCCTCCCAGGCTCATTTGCTGACCCCTAGTTCCTGTATTGCAAGAAATCATGAAAAGTCAAATCCATGCCAAACACCCCTGTATCATTTATAATGTTACAGACCTCTGCCATCTCCCTTTTCTTTTTTCTGTTGTTTTTTTTTTTTTTAAAAGAAAATTTTCTTTTCACCTGGCTGAAAAATCCAAACCATCCCTATTGTTTCTGACTTGAGAGTCTTCCATACACTTGGTTACCATTCTTGCCTTTGTCTCAACATTTTCCAGGTTTTTGCTTAGGCTTTTGAGCAGAAAAGGACTACAAACAAATCCCACAACAGACTAAATGCTCACCATGGAAATGCTCACCAATGTTTCAGTCAATGTCAGCAGTAACTAGGCTCTATGGACGGGCTCCATGCACACACAATTGTCCAAGGCACGTAGGTGACCTGAAGCTTAAGCTGTAGATGGTGGAATATTTCTCCATAAAACATAAAAGTGTGTCCACATAGCATTGCTCCAGAAATAGTACTTGCACTGTACCACTCGCTGTGAGATACTGTTACAGATGAGAGTGTAGCTCAATCAGTAGCCAGCCCACCTTTTTGTGTCCTATTCATGCAGACCAGAAGATGTACTCAAATGCTCTGCAACTTACAACTGCCCTCTGAAAGGAAAGTAGCATGTGAGGAGCGAAAATGTACAGTTTTTCTGAGTCTGCAGTTAGGACAAGCCAGGGCTCAGACCTGGTCCTGGCATTGCAGGAGGTGCTGGGGAAGATAGCTGCTCCAGAAAGCACTGAAAAAGCAGTTTTTCATTCTGGGCTAAAGGAGAAATAAGAACTGACACCTTTTCCCAAAGGAAAGATCATACCAATGGAAGCATCTCCAAGCTCCGAGTGTGGGGAAAGATTAATATCTTCTGGTGCTCCATCCTTCCAAGTCTGCTGACAGTGGTTTCCAATATTGCTGACAAGCTCTTGCTGGCTGAAAACAGGAAGGTGTCACCTTTTGTACCCTAAATTTAAAAAAGCCAGGACACAACAGGAGATCTGAGGCAGGATCAGTCTCACTGCATTCAGATCCCCAAGTCTGAGTTGGTCACAGAGCAATAAATATAGAGAAACCAACTATTCGTCTGGGCTCGTGAAGACACCATCCCTGTGATGATTGCCATTAGCCCCTGTGGCTTTTGGGCACCTTGGGGCAGATGCACCCTTCTCAGGTGTCCACCCATCCAACCACCCTGGCTTTTCAGTTTGTGGCCTGGCAGCTTGGTTTGAAATCCCTCTGCCTCCAGAAGACAGGCTCTGTCTCTCCAGCCTTCATGGTGCAGGGTGTGACCTTGCTGTCCCCCATCCACGTCCTCGGCTGCTAGAGGGAAAACAAGTGCAGGAACCCCACCCATCACCATGTGTCAGCCTTCACGGCAGGTTGGGAGGTGATTCATGTCGGCTGACCTCATGTAGTCATGGGCAAGTGTCAGGCTTATGTAAATGGTCATCTGAAATCCAGGCATAAGCTAAAATATTCATAACCATAATCATAAATTAAGCTGGCTCCTAGATTTGCAAATAAAAGCTCAGAAGCACCCGGAATTCAAAGGCATTTTGGAGCCCAACAGCTTTTCTTCATGAGAGAAGCCCCTTGCTGTCAGCATAGTCTCTTTCCTGTCCTCCCAGACAGTGTCCTAAAAGCGTTCCCCTCCAGCCGTCCAAGGGACACTACTTGCCTGTGCTGCATCCAGCCTGCTAAGAGACGCTACTGGCCTGCGTTGTATTTCAGTACAGCTCCTGCCAGGAAATTAGCTATGGAGTGATGGTGATAGTGTTGTGCTTACTCAATCCTAGCCCTGTTTAATTGGGAAACATTTGTATTTTATAGGCAACAAGGAAAAAACTTAGTATTACCTAATAGGTAGCATAAATAAATTATGGCAGGGCATGTGTCCCCGTTTAAGATGACAGTTTGAACAGTTCCTGACTATTCCAGCACAATGTATTTCTTACGAGCAATAATTTTTACCCTTTTTTTTTTAATCACACCTGCCAATAAGTGACTTGTGCAAGTGGTCCTCTGTCTGCAAGGGAGGAAGGCAACACAGTGTGACATTCAAGCTAAAGACATCTGATCCACCCAGTCTAACGGAAGATTATCATGAAGATGCTTCCCTTTGCTTTGCTGCACTTTCCCCATAAAACAATAATCCTAACTTCTCCCAGAAAAGCCTGTGCATTCCAAAAGCCAGTCTCTTCATTCAGCTCTGCCAGGTGGTTGAAGGAAAGATAATAAAGATTGGCCTTCTATTTCTCTCTACTCCAGCTGCAACATTGCTTTTGATAAAAAAGCATTGATAAAAAGACCTCTGTAAGGTCTATGTGATAGAGTGTCGGAAGGCAGTGAGGATGCAGGAATCTGCTTTGCACGTTTAGATTTGTCAGTGCTTCGACTGTGTGTGGTACAGAGGAGTAAATATGTCTGTGTTCAGGAAAGCTGAAGATGAGTTGGACCACGATGCAGAGACTGAAAAATGCAGCTTGGAACTGGGAGTTGTTAAAAACAGTGTATTAAATAGTCATAATTCCTAGTGAAAAAAATGTCTTTCAATAAAAGCCCTCTTTTCATTAAAAAAAAAAAAAAGCATAGAAAAAAAAAGCTGTCTTATGGAAGAAATGAACATTTCAAAAAGCAAAATATATAAACAATATAATTTTTATTTACAACAGCACTGCAGCATTATCAGTGGAGATAATGAATCCAAGCTTTGTGGCTTCGGGTTCTACACTCTATCCCTGTCTCACCTGTCCCCTCTTCTCTCCCTCGCACACACCATCCCCTCCTTTCCCTGCTGCAATGCACGGTCCATCTCCTCTCCACCCCAGGTGCTGCTCCAGCCAAGAGGACCATGCTTGCTGACTGCCCAGCTTTCACCTCAGGAAAGACAAGGGACTGAAATACAACTACCTGTGGCCTGTTCTTTGTTCCTCTCATCACTCATCAATGGTCCTAAATCTTGTAGGTACCTAATTCCTTGGAGAGCTCTGTCTGGTACAGCTCGATGAGTTCAGCCAGCACTAGGGAAAGGCAGGCAGCAGATGGAAAATCAGCACGATCCTATCAGCCCAGGTTCCTGTGCAATCCAGGTTAAAATCTAAGAGGGAAAGGGGGAGAAGGCACGAGGCCAATAATTTTGAAGGCATTAAATGGAGAAATATGATGAGAGAAGCTACATTCCACAGCTGTCAGGACCCTAGGAATTTGTTTTGAATATTTTTAGAAAAGACAGACATTGTAATAAAAATAAATGCCCATTTCCAGACATAGATGATCTAGCTTTGAGGAATGATGGTGGGGCATTCAACACATATTTGTGTTCTGCAGTTAGCGAGGCGCAGGAAGCTGGATTCATATCATGAGAAACAACTTTCCAACCCACCTGTAATGAAAAATGGTGTTTAATATCACCTCCTAAGGTTATGCATTTCAAGAAAGTCAGTAGGCCCAGATAACTCCCCGGGGAGCTGGCTGGCTGCAGGACTAGTGCTTTGGCAGCTTCCTAAGCCAAGCAAGCCATTCCCCCAACATGTGCAACTGATTTCAGGGTTCAGAAATAGATTCCTGCCCTTCTGCCTTTTTCTACCTGGGCCTGAACCCTGGAAAACCAGTCTGATTGCTGCTTCTGCCCCAGGGGACTATGAGGATGGCTAGTGCAGATCACAGCATAGAAAAATATAGAAAATATCACAGCAAAGCATTATTATGCATTTGCCCTAGTCTTACACACTTCCCTAGATAATTGCTCCTGGCCACAGTTGCAGAGAGGATACTGGGACAGGGACAACCTTAGACTGGTCCCAGAATGGCCAGGCTTAGTTTTTTAAATGAAACTTGGATTTCTGGATCTCTTTCCTTGCAAAGGAAGAGTGGAATAACTGGCATAACTATGTATTAATTCATCTGACATTAATTCAGGAAAACTTAAGAAAGAGACAGCACAGGGTCCAACAGATAAGAAATTCACATATGAGACTACCACTGGTGCCCACCAGCATAAAGAAGGGGAGAAAATATTTTCAGATGAGACCATATTGTGTTTCAATTGAATGAGTCTGGTTGATACAGGTGAATGTACAGATTAATTTGCACAGACAGGTGCCTTTCTGGAAGACAGAGGTAAGAAAAACACAAGTTATGGAGTCCGATGCAGAGATCACTGGGTGAAATGATAAAATTTGTATTTTACAGTGAGTTGGATGAAATGATCTACAGCTGCTTTCTCACCCTAAAATCTGGAATTAAAGTAATTAGATTTCTGGGTGTCTTTCATCAGTTATTATATAATTATATAATAATCAGACATCCACTTCAACTTGTCTCTGTTTACTGCTGTGGGGTTTTTTTTAACATGATTAATTCAAGGCATGTTTTTTCTTTTTCCTGTAATTCTCCACTGAAATAAATATTGAAAGCTGTCATTGAAAGCCTTCTCCAATGTCTATTTGTGTTGAAAATACTTCTCCTCAGGATGTTGAGGGATGTGTGTATTTAACCCCATCTGAAAGTCAAATGAGTCCTTGACTGTTCTGCTGGTCTAATTTGATTCACTTTGTTTATTAAATAAGAGCCAGATGGCAAACAGCCTTAGGGCCACTTAGTGATGTGAAAACATATATATATTTTATTCACCACCACCAGTCTCCACAGTGCTGCAAAAAACTGTGGATCGACTTTCATTCAAAAATGGTAACTCTGTAGCATTGCAGATCACATCACAACCACTGCACTGAAAGGTTTCCCTTCTAATGATGATCATAAGTGCTATTATTAGGATTTTATTAGGATTCACAGCTACTTCATCAGACTTAATTCTGCCTGGTGTGTTTTTTACAAGCTCAGACATTGACAACTCCCTCAACGTGACAGCTTCATCTTTGCATTAGTCTCATAACAACCAAGATACTGGGTATTTTGAACATGTCTCACGCACTCCCAGAGAAATCTTCTGCTCATGCTGTGGGCCACAGGCTTCTGCTTCATTCCTTCATCCTAGAAGCCTGCCTTTCACACCAAAAAAAAAAAAAAAAAAAAAAGGGGTGTGTGTGTGCACTCAACACTACTTTACCTTCCCGAGATGGAGGTGTTCAAAGGTTGAACCTTCTCAATCTGAGCAGACCTGCATCCAGGTCTCCCATTTCTTGGCTGTGTGCCCTAGAAACACATCTCTCTTGTCAGAAGTGGCACCTCCTTCTCCACCCATTTCCCCCAGAGAAATGAGTAATGGACTTGTCTTCTCCAAGGCTCGAGTTAGATGTCTAAGCCAAGGGCTTGGGGATTTTCCTTCTACATGCTTTATGCTTGACACGGTAGTGGCTGAAATTGAGTGTGGCTTTTCACAGTGGTGTAAAAGCCACCAAGTAACATCCACGCTATCAAATCAACCACCACCACCACCAGTATGCAAATGTCTATATGCTCCCTAGCCCAATTTTGGAGCAGGTCAGCCAGTGCTCTCCCAAACCGCTCCTTAGCACAGGTCAAACAACAGTCCCCATGTCTGGTATGGCTTAGGCCATGTCATTTTGGCAAGTAAGGAGGTGCAAAGCAGGATCTACGGTGACCAACTTGCAGTTAGAAGTCAGCCACCTTGTTCTGGAGTTTGCCAGCATTATGTCCAGGTTGCCCTACGCTGGTTAATCTCCAAGTCAAAGAACATCTATGTGTATTCAGAGTATAATACAGGCATGCCTTTTATAAACTTATGTCAAAAATGTAGGTTCTCCAAATCCAATATAATCCCAGTGGTGCCAAGGTCCCACAAGCCCTTGAATTATGGGTGCTGAAGTGCTCAGCAAACATTGCATGATACGCAGACTTAGCACAGCCTCACCTTTTAAGTGCAAATGTCCATAATCTCTCAAAGAGCAGCATTAGCAGAAACTGTAGCAATGCCAGTTTTATAGTCCACTGCTAAACTGTTCAATAAAAATGCAGAAAACCTGTGTTCAAATCCCCCTGCACCTATATGAGGCAGAGGTTGGGGTCCCCATCTCCCACAGGGTGGTCCTGTTTCTCTTAAGAGCCTTTTCTCATTATCTGCTATCAAACCTGTTCCTCCTAGGTGTAACAGCTAAGCACTGATTAAGGCAGGGACTGTATCCCGGGTCACCACATGAACATTTTAGTTGCTGGAATATAAAAGCAATCACAATTTTTCTCTCTCCAGCCTATTTTGTGGTCACCCCTCCTAGGTGCCTAATTTAATAGGTGAAAGATTGCCTCTATGGGTGCGAGAGGGAGGGTTCTGTGTGGTTTAGTTGTTATTTTTCCAGCTGTCTAAGTTTGACTAATAAAAGATATTGGGCAAATCTGGTGTTGGGACTCAAACTGAAGCAGGTGCAGAAGAGGGTTATTTGGACACTAGAAGTGAACAGTCCAGCTGGTCTGAGGAGACTGAAATGCTTTGATACCTTCAGGGCAGCTAAGCCAAGACCGAAAATTCATAACACTGACGATAAGAAATATCAAGGGAAATAAGAAAAGTCTGGAAAGCAGAAGAGTGCTCCTGAAGTGGAAAGGAGAGAGGTGCATAACCCACTTTGTGGCTTAATTTTCCCATCCATGAAAGGGGACTCTTCCTTAAAGCCCAGTTTTGCCCACTGGAGCTAGCAGAAATATCACCTCCATCAGCCCTGGGCAGTAAAGACTATCACCTAGTTTTCTTTTCCTACAGTTTTCACTTCTTGTATATGAAGATTTTGTTCAGGTAAAATCTGCATCAGTTTATTCAGCTTTAGTCACAGCAGCTGAGCTTTGAGAAGACAGCAAGGGTCTAGAAATCTAAAAAAAAAAAAGAAAAAAAGAAAAAAAAAAGAAAAATTAAGGTCATTCCTCACTTGCAGGTCAAATTTGCAGTGCAGAGAAGTGTCACAGTTATGCAGTGCCCTGAGTGTACTTCTGAACAGAAAGTCCTAGGTGGGAATAAGTCTCCGCCTGGTGGGACACAAAATGTTTCAAGTTTAAAGGCTGTGGTCACAGATCCCCTCCCCACAGATCAGAGAGCTGTGTCTATCTGCTTTCACTGGCTTAGAATACCACCATTGAAAGCGAAGCTGCTTTGCCTTGTATTTTTATTTTCATAGTCCAGGAAATACATTTATTCTTTGTAATAAAATGTTTAGAAACAGGCAAAAACCTGTTAATTTCAATGACCTTTTCCAACTTTCCAGTAGGAAAATTCAGACCAAAAAGCCTCAGTTGCAATTACTCTTTTCATTTGCTCTGTTTCTTTGTTTTTTTAATTAAAAGCATCAATTTTGGTGGTGTTTCCAAGAAGACTTTGTTACAAGGTTTGTTCCCTGAAATGAATGAATAAAGGAATCGTAATCAGATTGTTGGAACTCAAAGACTGCCAGAATGTCCCACATCTGGCACAATTAGGCTTTTATTTGTTAACCGCTTGTAATTTCCTTAAAACCCAGATAGACACCACGGGGCAGACTAATGCCAGCCAAAACCAGCAAAATCAAATGGTGTTTAGTGAAATGCTGTTCTAGGCCAGCAAATTTCAAGATTTTGATGAGAACTGTGGGGGGAAAAGCATTGAGAAACCATTGTCTGCCTCCATTGCTACGTGGAATGATTCTTACTGCAATTCACTCTGGTCACGTCAACGCACAGAAATGCAAACCAGAATGCAGAGTCATTTAAATATCCTTGCATCCTTCTCTCTTGGGTTTCATCTTCACCTCTTCAAAGCTTCAGTGGAAGTCTAACTGCCACCTCACAAGCTGCCTTTTAAGGAACCTTCCTGTGAATACATCCCTTTCACAGAACCATAGAATCAGAGAATGGTTTGGGTTGAAAGGACCTTTAAAGGTCACCTAGTCCAACCCACCTGCAGCAGGCAGGGACATCTTCAGCTAGATCAGGCTGCTCAGAGCCCCGTCCAGCCTGGCCTCGGATGGTTCCAGTGCTATGCCATCTGCTCTTGCTGTTCCATCAACACGTAAAGAGAATCCAACCTATCATTCATTGGACAATTGGCCATTTCAAGCACACTAGTTATAATTCCCCTCTTCAGCCACATCTTTCCCTAAAACAAATGGATGCTGGGCAGCACTGTTATAAAACCTGTACCTCTTGTGGTTCTAATGTTGCTGACGGTGTTGGAGCTACATCTGCTTGCATGGGCAGAATTTACCCACATGGCTGTCAAGGAAGTGATGCCATTTTGCCCTCCTGAGGTTGTAGCACATGGCCATAAATGGATGCAAATTCTTCTGGATCCTGCAGAATGCAAACACTGGGGAATGCATTAAGCTGTTTCAGAAATTAATCAAAGTGGGGAGAAAAGACACACACCCAATCCACAGTCCCAAGTGGCAATTCTTAATTATCTTCTGTTTGGATTTGCAAATGTGGAAATAAAAGTGCTCAGGAATATTGCAAAGGACAAAACCATACAGTTTGAGAAGCACTGCCAGGAATTCCTTCCTTCAGAAGCCAGTTGTGAATGTAAACCACTGGCAGAAAGCTCATTTCTAGCAATAACAGCTATGTCATGTTTCCTGGAACATAGGCAGTGTGGAGTATCATAGGAAAAGGAAAATAAACACCGGTTCACTTTCTGAATCACCAGTCATAAATTCTCACTGAGGAAAGAAAACCCAAAACACACACACACACACATGCACACACACCCCTCAAAGAAAGTTAATAGAGTACCAGGAGAGTTTTCTGACTCCCTCAACTGATGCGTCAAGTGGAGCTAATATCCCCCTTTTCTACGCTGGGGTAAACCTATAGCACTGAGCGATGCAAATAAAACAAAGACAAACCACATCCTCCTACAGTTTCTGAAGTGGGACATGTTGTAAAGGCAGTCATTCAAACTGTTTTCTCTGGGCTTTAAACTCAGATCTTGCCACTTTAAAAGGTCCTTTTTCCTTTTCTCTCTCTCTTTTTTTTTTTTTTTTTTTTAAGTTGCTTGCCTTGGAAGAGAGATGAAATCCCATGATGGTGCCTCTCCTGGTGGCCGAAATTTCATTTAATGTCTTTGAAACGTATTAGGGATTGATCCTGGGCCGGTGAAAATAAACATATCACAGCAGAAACTATGCTGGCTCATGCGATCTCTGTTAGAGATCACAGCCTCCAAATGCAGAAGGATCAGATCCCACCTCCTGCTGCCGGTGGTGCTGGGGGTACCCCAAGGTGGGTGGCCTCTAAGCCATGCAGGTAGCTGGTACCAAGAGAATTGGGGTTTAGACTTCAATCTCCTGCTCTGCGTTAGTAATAGTGCTGGGTGGGTGTGCCATTAAGTTATTTCAGGTGTGTAAGACCCCCATGGAGATTGCTGTCCTGGTGAGCACAAGCAGGACTGCCAAGCTGGAAACCTTGCTGGACCAAAGGGGAGCAGCACAAGGATCAGTCTAGCTCTCCAGTTTGGCTGTGGTTTCATTCTGCCCAAGTCAGAGCAAGCCAGGCAGTGTAAACCTGTACAATCATATGGTGAATTAGACTTTGAAAACTCTTACCTGGCTTACAATATTAAAGAGAAAATTCTCCAATTGAGGAATTCCTCAAAGAAAGTTCTACCTGGAGGGATTACTGGGAATATTACCACAACCTGAAGCTTGGCGTCTTTATCCAGTACTTGCATAACTGAGTCCCGAGAGCGCTGCAGCTGACAAGATGTGGCGGTTCGGAGCCCGTAGCTGCCAAGATGCGGTGATGCGGGGAGGCTCCACACCGCTCTTGACATCCGACACCTTCTGAAGCCATTCCAGCAGGCTAAGGGAGTCACAGAGCTGATCCGTATCTCCTCCTTCAGGCAGCCCCGTGGGATGGCTCTCTGGAGAGATGGCGAAAGATCACTATCTGCGAGCTTCAGAAGGACAAATTGTTCGCCTCGGTATGAGCAACAATAGAGGCTTTGAGGACATCGGTGACCAACTGCACCGAGGCATTCCTTACCGCACACTTACCTTCATTATATCCCTGCTAATCACCCCTCTGCCTTTCAGCGGTGAAATGTTATCGCCCTTCAGCAAGGCATCAAACCAGAGCTGCAGAGGGATTGCTAACACCGACCTGCCCTTCTCCTCAACATGAAAGGAGAAGAGAGAAAGCCTGTCCGGGGCTGTGCTCGCTGCTGGGAAAGGACGGCGGGCAGGGAATCCGTCTCCGTGAAGCCAGGCTGTGCAGACAGCTCAGGCTAGACAAAACCCCTTCAAGAGCAGGCACAGGGCAAGTCAGATGGGTTGCCTCTCTTTGTCTCCTGCCAGACAGTGTTTCTCAAGGCCTTTTAGGGTTTTTTTGTTTGTTTTTTTTTTTTCTTGTCTTTGCTATTTATTCCGTTTGTTGTAGCTTTGCAAAAGCACAGCCACTTTCTTGCTCTGCAGTTTCATCAATGTGGCCTTGGCAAAATGTTCCACCAAATCTGACTCCTAATGGGAAACTGGACTTTTGGATTCTGGTTTTGTGACTTGTGAAACGCACCTAGTTCCTGAAAGGGGAGGGAATTAAAAATATATATTTTAACCTAACCATAGGAGACATACATAATGGAAATATTTTGGTAAAGATGTACAGCTGTAGTGTCTCATGGGCTTTATTTTTCCTTATGCTTCTGTTTTCATTAGACAAATTATTGCAAATTATTGCAAAGCGGGGCTCTCAGAAATAGTATCACTGTGAGAACGGTTGGGGAAGAGAGCTCAACTCGATTTAAGAAGCAGCTAAATAAATTCTGGAGCAAGGTGGTTTGATGTGCACTATGCTTGTGTGACTTTTCAGCCCTGAGCTCTTGGGTTTTGTTCACCGTTATGTAAACTGACTACATCCCAGTATCATACATACATGCTACCACACATGAAGTTCCATCTGCACAAGCCTGTGATTCTTTCGTGTTAACCTTTGTTCTGGACCTTGATGATACAACAAGTCACAACACCCACAATATTGTCCCCTATTCCTGCTCTGAGTGGTAGGTTGGACTAAGAGATCTCCTGAGGTCACTTCCAGACAGTACATCCATAGTCCTGTAGCTGTGCTAACTGCATTTATCAGCTGCAAAGGAAGCTGGAACGACTTATTAAGATGGAGACATTGACAGCAGCAGAGATAAATCCCCGTTCCGTATGTTCCAGAATTTAAAATTACTGATTTATTGTTTGATCACGCAATATTTTAAAAAATCAACCATTTTGTGACTGCTGTCAAGGCAAAATTGATTTAAAATATCCCCACCCATTTTCACTTTTTGTTCTCCTCCTCAGTTTACTGACCCATGCTCCTCTTCTCTGCTAGCTATATTCTAAACCAGATCAACAACCGAGGCAAGCAAACAAACAGTTTAAAAACCCCAAAACGAAAAAACAAACAACGAAAACCACTGCAATATGCTTCATTTTTTTGACATAAGCACAAGTGAAGCTGATATATTTTTAAAAATATCACTGGTGGGATGAATTACCATCTGCAGATTCCTTTCCCTATCAACTATGAAGGGAGGTTTTAGGGGCTGAAGCTAGGAAGATGAATCCTATAATAAGTATTTTCAATAAATTAACATACTTTGGTGGCTGAATCATGCCCAGGCTTTATGAAGACAAAGATCCAGAACTCATCTACTATTCTCGTTTGATTTTCCATGTCAGTTGGAGGTGAAACACTGCACCCCAGCTAGCAGTGAGCTAACGCCTTTCTGTGTTGGCCCCGCACCATAGAAGAACATCAAGAAAAGCTTAATTTAAAATTAAGCTTAGAAATTAGTGTGAGATAATGACCACTTCACACTTGCTGCTTGCACAAAGCCATCCTGATTTGGGAAGTAAGACACTGTAGTAGTACGGACACAGCTTATCTTAGCCCCATTGGCCTTAGTGGCAGAGAACAGTCCTGCTAATATTTAATGGGTATGGGTGCAACCAATGCTACCCTCCCCTGGCCTGCATCCCTATAATGAACTGGTATGAATTAAAAGTTCACCCTCCAACTGGTATCTCTAGCAGATGTTCAATTTATTTTATTTCACTTTTTTTCATGGAAAATCCCAAGGCGTTGAATTCCCCCCTTGCTGGATTGTCTGCAAGGGAACAGTCTAACATTTGAAGGCAATGAGACTATACATTAAGGAATGGGGTGTAAGCGAAACACGGTCAGCTCATGATTCACCCAGACAGACTCACCCTCCTCAGTTCTCACACTTCAGTGTTACAGAACAAGAGTCCCACTGTTTAGCATCCCCCCTAATTCTTTGGCTTCTCACTATTTATACTTTGCAGGATTTATTCCAAGGGTGGAGGTGGTGGTGTTGGGAGATGAAATTGCTCTGTTTTTCATGAACAGAAGCTTTCAATGGGTAATTTACTACTGTATAATTAAGCTTCAGATTTTGTTTTTACTTGGAAATGTTTTAAAAAGGAAGCCAACTATCTGGTCAGATTTGTGATGCACAGTTGATGAGAAACAGAAACCCAAAACACTGATCAGAAATCCAGAAATGGTTCAATAGAAAGAGGTCTCAGATCCTCTGGAAGAAGGTGAGCAGAGGATAGTATTCCCAGTAAGCTTCCAGTATTGCCCCAGTGGTTGTACACAGCTGTTAAGACACAGCTCACGATTTGATCAAGGCTGCCTGCCATAGGCAGCGAGTCTGTGAGTCCCTTCCCGCTGATGCAGAAGTGAAATGTAAGAGGGTGTGATTCATGATACGGTTATCTACAACGTGTCTGAACTAATCACCACAGGCCTCCTTTGCAATTCCTGGAGAGAGAGAAACTCCTTGAAGGAGCTCTCTCCCTGGAGGTCCTGGGAGCAAGTCAGTTATCCTGTCCTGGATACCTTTTTAAGTAGGTACCACAGCTTGAAAGCCTGTAAGGTCAGTTCAGATGAGGACAGCTGGTTCATCCCAACTTCTGAGATGTATTTGAACCTGGTGCAGGTACTTATCTCCTGGTGTCATTCTCTATTAAGCACAGGGAAGGACTGCACAACTACTTAAGAGGAAACCTATTTAGTTTGGCTGAAGTTAGGTGAGATGTATCCTGCGCAGAAAGATGAAGCTGCTGATTCAGCAAGGTACTTTAGCTCCTGATGTTTTCCAGCTTGGAAGGAGTAACACGGCAATCCTGTAAGTGCGTTATTGTGCCCTCCTTCCCATCCCTACAGATCTCGCTACTTGTGTTTTAGGGCTACTGTAAAGCCAACGTACTGAAAGGTGTAGTTCCTCCCTGTGCCTCAATGAAATTGCCAGAGAAATCCTAACAGACCAGGCAGTTTCTGATTTTCAGATCTTCATGAATCTGTCTCTTCCGTGGTTTTGGCCCCACGCGAATGCCAGTTACACTCCTCTAATTACATTTTGATGTTTAAGTCAGGCATTGCCATGGATAACCTCTTAGTTGTCCAATGCCATCATCTTAATTGGAATTTTATCTCCCATGCAGTGTCTTTCCCAAAGCAAATATGAGTTTGAGTTTCATAATCCCTAGCTGCTAGGTGGGAAGCTGCAGTCTAGCTTATGGGGATTCCTGCTTTTAGCTTGAATAGCTCTGTCTGCAGGAAGAAAAATCACCTTGAAAGCAGATTATTCCATATTCATCTCATACAGAGATATCTACAGCTCTGTGGAAATGTGGCACTTGTAAATACAGGACTTTGTGAAAGGCCAGAATAAAATCTCTAAGAAGCATAGACAAACACCCAAAACGTGAGTCCATGAGGTGCAGCACTTATAATAATAATACTAATATCAGCAAGCCCCTAAACCTTTCATTTTCAAAACACGAACCAGGAAGATTTCTGTAATTCAACGTTTCCTAGCTTTTTACTGCTGCTGACCCTCAGGGGCAGGTTGCTGGGCTATATGGGCCTCTATTCTCCTGTATTTGGGGTCTGTGGAAGCCGGTGGGTTTGGATAGCTGGGGCTGGGGCTCTTTCATAACGGGAAGTCTTCGAATACTTGTGTTCCTAAGGGCTGCTTCTTGGAAGACCCCATCAGAGTGCCAGCTGAGAGCCAGGTCTAACTGGGTGAGTCACTGTAGTGGCAAAAGGCATCTGACATCTGCCACCCTGTCTAAAAAGACCAGAAAGCAAGCACAGCAAGGACACCTGGTCAAGGTCAAAGAGCACTGCAGTGCTGGAGGAACGACAGGACCCACGTCCATCAGCCCTAGGTCAGTGTCTCAGCTGCGCTCACCACCACGGGGGTGGAAAGAAGCCATCTGACCCTGACACAGTCTCGCAGCACCATGTCTGCTCCCAAGACTTTGTTTTTCCAATTATGGTAAAGAGCCTGGTCTTCCCCTCCAGTAACTTGGGCCCTTGCTAGGTACAAAAATAGTAAAGCAGGCCAGACATCTCATCGGCAAAATGCTCGTGTTCCTCACCATGAAGCATGGGGCAGCCATTTGCTATGAGTCGTCACCGCGAGGATCCTCTTTCAGAGGGTATGTCAGCACGAGGGTTTCGAGAGGCTCTCCCAGGCCACCTCTCTTTCCTTGGTATCTGGGGCTTGTTGATCCTGGCACACCACCTGGGAACAGGCAGGAGGCCAGCCTAACAGATTGGCATGTGTGCAGGCAGGGAAGAGAGCTGAGCATCTGGCTTTAAACACCGGAGCTCAGATTTCTCTCTGAGGGTGCTGACAGGAAAATGCATGCCGGCGCTCCGCTGCTGCAAGGCTCGCTAAGGGAGTAGGATGTCTCCAAGGGATTTGAGACAATTTCACTTCTGAAGTCCTTCCTTCCTGCCTCCTGTTCATCACGGAGCCACACAAAAACCTGAAAGACCAAGTTCATCTCTTGAGACCCCACAGACTCAGCAATGGCAGAAGTCACCTCCACAAGCTCTAGGTGAGTTCAGATCTGTCAAATGAGTGCTATGAGCCTCGGCAAGTGTGATTCTGTGTAGCTGATCACATTAAACTGGGTCTTATTGCTGGTGGACTTTGCTCCATACCACAGCTTCACTACAGCCCTGTAAGGTCAACAGCTGGCCACTAATGAAGAACCCACTTGCAGCATCTTCCCTAGAACAGGACAAAGGAAAAGAAAAAGTCTCCTAAGAAATAACCGATTAACCGAGGTGAAGTAATGCCTTTAACATACCCCTTATTTCCCTGACATCTTGGGCTGGATTTATCTTACCACCTTTAGCCACCTAATGCTAGGCACACAGTTTAAGCCAGTCCTTTTGGCTCCCTCCATGGTCTAGGGTGTCAAAAAGAGACCCCCGGAGTTTTGGTGCACCCTGCCTTAGTGCAGATGAGGCAGATCATCTCCTGGAGATGCCTGTGTCCCTCGCCTACAGAGAGCTCAGATTCACCTTGAACCTCTTAGATGACTGACCCCAAGCAAGACGAATCCCACTCCATTATTGCAATTCCCTTTTTCCATGTACTCAAAAGTAATAACTTTCTCGCAGCTTTTGGCAGAACTCAGCTTTGTTAATCAGCCTGAGACCCTGAGATGAGAGACTTTAATGGCAACGTATTATCTAGACACGGCTGTCGCAATAATTTTGCTCCTTACTCCCGGAAAAGGCTTTCCAGAGCTGCTAAGGAATGACTGAAAGGTTATTTAATAGCAAGGGCTTGGCTTCTGTAGAGACAGCTGTTTAAATTACATCAGTGTGACCAGTCACAAATTGAACTATTTGCTGCTTGTATCACCATGGAGGAAGAGAAACGGTGCTATCTTTTTCGACTTATTAAGAACTGATGAATGCTGAAATCGTGGTGCTGAGGGAAGGGCCCTTCCCTATTGCAAAAATTGCACTGCCATTGCATCTGCTGGGTTCATTTGTCGGAGCAACCGCTCTGTGATGAGAATGGGTCTGGTGAGAACCCACGTAATAAAAGTGATTTGTACTGAGTTACAAACATTTGGGGAGGAAAGGAAAATATGTTTATTTGTCAATGGATTTTTTTTTGCATAAAATTCCAACATTAAGTGTTTGTCATTGGGAGAGAAGCTGATTGACAAAGCCAAAATATTTCGTCCCATAAACAGAAAATTTACAAATCTGTACTTGTCAAGAAATAAAGGTAACTAAAGAATTAAATATTCTGGTGAGATTTTTCAGACAGTTGAGAGTCAAAATGTTTCACATTAAACAAAAATTAATGTTGACAAGGAGTTCCATAGGTCTACCCAAAACCATCACTGAAACAAAGTATTTTCCAAAGCCTTTTTCCTCCTAAATTTTAGATCAGTGCCCTCACCATAAGATCATCTTTCCCTTCAAGAATGAGCATGATAGGAAAGGCAAATACCATCAATAAAATTATTCAGAATGATGTTGGCACAGCAACAGGAGCTGTGGGCATTTCATGGGTTTCAGCAGTGAGTCTGGATGGTCACTGTGGTTTGCACACATACGTAAACTGGTGGGAGTCCACAGATTTGGCTTTTCCTCCTGCCTCTCAGACGTTTGTGGTGCAATTTTGGATAGGTTTTGATCCACAAGCTGTTCCTGAGTTTCTCCATCCTTTGAGGGTTGCTATACTCCGTTTCTCATGCGGCTGGGAAGTTTGATCAGCTCCTGAAAGCGGGGAGAACAAGTAGACTCGATAGATCAAGGCTCCATGAGGACCTGCAACCCCATTATTTGATGGGGAAAGCTGTGTATTAAACCCACGTCTTATCAGCGCCTAAAGCAAGAGTCTGACCCAGGCATCCCTGCAGCTACACATGCAGGGACTCGAGGCAGGAACATGCCATGCATAGTTCAGGCACAAGACAGATTGTCCCCCGGAGAGGGCCTTCTCCCCAGCTTTCCACAAAAGCGTCACTGGTTTCCATGAGATGTGATGCCCCAGGGAGAAGGGGCGGTGGACAGAGAAAAAACCTGCTTAATATGCTAAGGCGAGGGAAATGGTATGTAAATCAGAGCTGTCATCCCTTTCCTGACCCGCGCTGCAGCACATACTTCTGTCCGAAAGTATGTTTATACTGGAAAACAGATATATGTCCAGACTGCAAATATATAAGCAAAAGTGTAGGAAAGAGAGCCAACACCTCTTCACTTCAGACCCTGGTATCTGAATTATCCTAGGTTTTATACCTGTGGTATAAATACCTATATATTTAGGTACAAATACACACACACACGTACAGTCAAAGATGCAAGAAGATGGCTGAGAGCACTGAGGAGATGGCTCTCCTGCTGCCAGAGCCCCTTGGGTTTCAGTGTAGGCACAGTGACCACCGAGCGTGCCAGCAGAAAAATTAACCCGCAGCACCCCATCATTGCCACTTCGAGCTGAGCTCCTTCCACGCTATCCAGGTGCCCGTACTTCATGTGTCACAGCAATTCTGACAGCTGGCTCCAGGCAAAGTCACCGCGGGGTCCCTGCTCTGCACGGGTGCACCGGTGCTATGGGGTGTGAGTTGTTACCCCGGGAGCCGCGCCAGGTCTGAGCTGGCCGTGGACATAACTGGAGTGAAAGGAGAGTGTCTGTCAGGTAGGGCCTAATGCTGCACCTGCAGGCAGTGGGTCTCAGTCCCATGTGCCTGGGGTCTGACAACAGAGTGGGGGCCCTGAACGTAGGCTCGTCACTGAACAGCACTTGGCTTGGCCGCATGGATTGGCTCCAACGACCTTCCAGTGTGTTCCTCTGGGGCGAATGCCAGGGTGTTAATGGACTGTTAGAGCTAATGCTCACCAGCACTGGGTCTTCCAGGAGACAAGGCTGCTCCTGGAAGGTTGTCACAAGGCTACTGAAGCCAGAAGGGTTTCAGCTGAGGGGTGTTTGCCACCACCTGCTTACACGGCACCTTATGCATCCTTTGCCTAGGTCAAGCTATGCAACAGGGAGAGACACCTTCCAGCCAGGCTCCTTTGAAAGCAGGGCTTCATAGGCAAGCATGCCCTCAGTAAAACGCTGCTCCTGCTTGGTGATTCCCCTGTATCTGACAATACCGGTCACCAAAAAAGATTAAACCAAAAACTGAAAAAAACTGAAGGACAAGCCTGTGTGTGAGGGAGCCCAAAGAGAGAGCCAGCCATGCAACTCCTGCTCAATATGTGAACCTCAACAGGTCTGCCTTGGTTCATTATTACATTTGCCTGCTGCAACCAGTGCGTCACCGATGCTAAGCCCTTCCTGGCTGCAGGAGTGTTTTGTGATCCTCTTTCGGGCCCATCAGGCAGGGGCAATGGCTGGGGCAGAAAGGAGAGCTCCCACTTTCCAAGGGAGGGGGACCTGCCCATTGCAAAGCTCCAGAGGCTGTGGACAGCCGCAGTCAAGGATAAAGAGCTGCAGTCTGGAGGGAGTTCCTGCAGAAGTAAACTCACACGCTGTAAAGCAGCAAGTGCTTAAGGCCAGACCCCATAAATCCACCAAATTAGATGCTGGTGACATTATAGACCCATTTTGTTAGTTTTTCCAGCTGAGCTGCAGACCACAGAAAATGATTTATACTCCAAGACTTGGGATGGTGGGGGCAGGGAGAGCAGGATGGGGGGAAGGGGGCAAAGGGGAGTGACTCACTGTATTTAAATTTCTAATCAATTTTTTTTCTTCAGGAAGGAGGAGAAAAAGAAAAGAGTAACTTATTCTTGGTGCTGGGAAGATGAAAAATATAAATTGAGGGTGAGAGAAAGTGCTAAAAGTCTTCCTTCCAAGCTGCATCTGGAGGGGAGTGAGGCACCAGCTACCCTGCAAGGGGTAAAGCACAAGCTATGGCAAGGACAAAGCAAAGGGGAGGGGAAGATGTAGACCCAGGGTTCACCACGCGTGGCACACCTGGCATTGAGGCTTGTAGGAACATTACACAGAGCCCTTTGGCCTCTGATACAGACTTAGCAGAAAACCACCTTGAGAATATGACCAAGATGCTTCTTCCTCATCTTGAAATGCCTGCACCAGTGCCTGTGTCGTTGACACGGTGAGCTAAGCTGGAGGGAAAACAAACCAACTCGGCTTTAACTTGACTAGAAATTCAAACTGTATGTGAGAGCAACTGCTGGTCTGAGAAAAACTTCAAAAATCAGCCTGAACACTCTTGCCTCTCAGCATTTACCTGGGGTTTGGCAGATAACAAAGACTTATCCAAGGTCATCCACAGCTGAGACTAAACAGAGTCATTCCTCAGGCACGTTACTGGGCATGTGGGCAGAGACGGATGTCCTGCAAAAACAAGTGAGATGATCAGTCTTTCAGGACCTGCACCACTCATTCCTGAAACAGTCACCTGCAGCGGGAGAGTGCTCCACAGCAGTAAGATCCCCTGAGCTGTGAGCCAGAAGTAGTTGGGTCTTTTACTGACCGCTGCCGAGTAGGTTATTTAAACAACTGACTAAAACCTGGCACATGTTTTCTCCATCAAATTCAAAAATTAAGGATGATCACAAATTTCCCCTTCCAGCTAGTCTGTGATAGAACTTTTGGGTTGGTTTGTTGGTGTTTTTTTTTTTTTCTTTTTTAGCTAAATAAACCCTTACACTTTGCAGAAAGGATCTTTTCCTGTGAACTGAAAATAAGCAAAAAAAAAAAAAAAAAAAAAAGAATGTTTAATCTTGGACCAAAACAATTTCAATCTTGTTTTTTAACTAAAATACAAAAATATCTTCTGCTGTTAAATGACTAGAAGTATATTTTCTTCACAATATTCTCTTTAAGCACAATACAAACTTCTCATTGAGCTTTTCTGCTCCATCAACTCCTGTCAATGGATCTAGACAGAAACCCCACACTATGTTAGACATCAGTGGTACCTAAATACAGTTCATCACCCCAATGCTGATACCTTAAATAAGTCAAATACATCACACGCTAAACACTTCTCTCCCCTGGATAACTCAACCATAGAGATTTAAAGTGAGGTGAGTCACACCTCGTCCTGTACGAATTTCAGGTCCTGACCATGAGTACTGCTGACAGCAACAGTTTGAATTTACCACTAACTGCTTTTCCCAGGCTTCACAGTAAGTGCTTGGCATAGCCTGTGCAAGCTGCTACAGCACTGGCATCCCCTGATGGATTTCCATAAGGTAAGTAGATGATGGCTGTATCGGATCTGGCTGGTGTGGAGTTAACATTGCCCATAGCAGCCCCTGTAGTCCTGTGCTTTGCATTTGTAGCTGGGAAGGTGTTGGTAACACCCCAGTGTTCTGGCTACTGCTGAGCATCCTCTCTCTCCGACCCACCCACCAAGGGCCAGTAGGCAAGAGCTGGGCAAGAGGCTGGGAAGGGACATAGCCAGGACAACAGACCCCGACTGACCAAAGGGATATTCCACAGCATATGATGTGCTCGGCAATAAAAGTTAAGAGAAAGGAGGAGGGGGAGGGGGGCTTTTACAATCAAGGCATTTGTCTTCCAAAGCAACCGCTTTGCTTACTGAGCCCCTGCTTCCCAGGAAGTGGCTGGACATCACCTGCAGATGGAAGCGGAGAATAAATAGTTTTGCTTTTCTTTGCTTCCACTTGTGGCCTTCACTTTTTTTTTAATTATTATTACCTTTATCTCAACCCATGATTTTTTCATCTTATTTTCTCCCCCTACCCTGCTGAGGATGGAGAGTGAGAGAGTGGCTGGGTGGGCACCCAGCAGCCAGCCAAGGTCAACCCACCACAGTGGTCATACATGGCCAACAGGGCAATGAAATATAAGCAGAGCCTCACTAATGTCTGAAAGTTCTGGGCTGTGCTTCCAAAAAGGATTAGGGGCTCAAAAGAACCCTGTCAGAGGGCACATGCTCAGTGGAAGCAGCTGAAGAGCATTATATGCCCCCTTCAACCAACCCGGTGAGTCTTCCAAAAGGCATGGATGTTCTTGTTTTCTCCTTCCCTCAGGTCATTGCCAGGAAAAATGAAGGTTATACTCCAAGTGGAGAAGACAGATTGGGGCGGGGGGGGCAGGGGAGTGGAAAACAAAAAACCAAACAAAATAATTACAGCATTTTTGCAGATGAGGAGAGGCTGAG
The DNA here is from genome assembly GCF_963210335.1 of Falco punctatus. Lineage (NCBI taxonomy): Eukaryota > Metazoa > Chordata > Aves > Falconiformes > Falconidae > Falco > Falco punctatus. The sequence continues at coordinate 52,848,582 of NC_137583.1, read as the reverse complement.
TGATGAAGTCATGTGCCAAGGGGCACAGAGAAAGTTCTAGTGAATGTTAGGACTTAAACACAGAGATTCAGAATAACTGACCACTAGTTCATACTGTCCCTTCTCAGCACAGACAAAAAAAAAGACAATTTTCCTTTCCTTTTTTTTCAGCCCTACAGTTCAAATTTGCTCCCTTCCCCAGCTGGGCCTGAAATTCACCTCCTTGTTACCTAGCATCGCTGAGAAGACTTTCTCACAGTCTTAATTACTACTTAATTTAATAGAAAATACTCAGAACAACTTCGGAGGCAGTATAGAATATATGTGTAAATCACAGCTGTTTCCCAAGATACCTGTTAAATTGTTCCCTCACCAAAACAATCCTCGTTGTCATTGTATTTTCATTACTTTCAAACTCTAAACAGATTTGTTAGCTTTGTTTTTACAGAAAGGATTTTTGCTCACCTTCCAATCTATCTTCTCTATCCACCTGTTGCTCTGACCAGATATAGATTCCTGCAGTGTAGATGTTGCCATCGGGACAATGTTCCTAAATGGAATAAGACTGATATTTGAAAGGAGCATTTAATCTCCTTCAGAAGTTATAATTCTTCCATTGACTGTAAAGGGAACTAGAGGTAACTAGCTTAGATGAGGACTTTGGTGCAATAAATATCTAAAATGTGATGAGACTGATCTCTCATTGAATTCCCTTTCTCACAATCTGAAATATGTACTGTTGAGGTCTTCATTTCTCTCAGTCTAGTACTAAGCCACTCAAATCAGAATAAGATACTACATATGCAAATAAAGTTGTTTTTTTTCAGACAGACAGACAAAAGGAATCTTGTTACCTTCCCATTTCACAAGGAAAACAGAAACATGAGACAAAACTTTTTTCCATAGGAGAAAGTTTGTGGAAGAGACAGGAGACATATCTAATTCAGATGAGGAGAAATATAATTGGAAAGGCAGGTCCAAGCTGAAATGTTAACCTTTTAGTTAAAAGATGCACACAACATAGAAGATAGGCACGATCAATGGGGAAAAGCCATCTCTCTTTCACCCTAAGCTGGAAGTAAGAACTGTAAGAAAGTTTCTGTAAGAAAGAAATCTGGGACATTTCAAGGCGTTGTAGCATTTTTTGTCTCAGACAAGTTCCATATAAATAAAACTTTCTCCAGGTTATTGCAACAGTGCTGCTCCAATCATTACTGGTTACTCCAGACCTCCTGCTAGTGACAGAGCTTTGATGAACATCTGGGAGATGATTAACCTCATATAGTTTTAAAATCAGGTGTCTATAGATAAGCTACTCCATGTAGATTCCCTCAATAACCTGCAAAGACAAACGAGCAATGAGTAATGAGCTTGTCTCTCCTCACCCAGTTCCTATTCTTATTTTAGGGTGGGTTGTGCCATATCCATGGACTCTAGCTCATCCTGGAGCTCCATCAACATGGAAGAAAACAGTTCATCAGAGCAGATATAGGTTTCTGTATTTAATCAGGTACATTTCATGGTGGAAGGCTGACCTTCACATTTACACGCAGGCAAGATGTACTGAAGACCGTCACATGAAATATACAGAGAAATGGAACAAGAAGACATGATCAGACCCAAGTCATAAAGCACTCAGCTACCATCTTTGCTCATGCAATTCTGATAACCACATATAAAGCTTTGAAAACCAAGATACTGTCCTTCTGACAGTAATGTGCTTGAATAACAAGGGGGGAAAAATAGTTGAAACAAGATTTGAAACATTTTCTTTTCTTGACTACCATTTTGACATGTGAAGAAAAGAGAACAGCATTAAAATGAAAGGAAATATTTTCCTCTCTGTTTTTGGTAAATATCCTAATGGAACATTTTGACCTGATTTGAAAGATTTTGACAAGCTCGTGTTGTGACGTGAGTGTCAGGTTGCCCAGCAATGCCAATCCATACAAGGAAGCAGGCAGGATCCTGCATTTGAAATGGCTTTGGGTACAAAAAAGGGCTGTATCCTGCAAGTAGTCCAGAGTCAACGGGAGATTTGGAGATCAAGGAGAAAGCATTAGCTTTAATGAGGTGGAATATTTAGTACCAGCGTTTGAGGACTGAAATATCTTTTCAAATATGGCTCTGAACTATGATTTCCCTAGGGATTTATAGCACTGTTCACCATGCAGCAAAAAAGTTTATCCTTGCTGTGACCAACTGAAATGCCCCTTTGGTGTCACTTGTCTCCTCATCCTCCTCTCTTCTCTTGTTTCTTATATTAGACCTTCTTTTTATATCTCCCTTGTTGCAGTAAGTCCAAGGTCCACATGACTGTCATGCCCACTTTTACAGCCACTACATCCACCAGGGTCACTGGAGTTGAAAGAGTTAATGTCAGTGTGACCTTCCAGAGCTTTCAAGCTAACATTTGGGTAAGACACCAGCGGAAAAGAGGGATGATCTTTTAGAGAAAAGGTTTCAGGGTTTCTCAAAATTTAGGCAACCATCACAGTTTTGGCTCATTGAGAAGTTTATCACAGCAGCAACAGATTATAAAAATATTTATGCAGAAGGACAGAGCTGTTCTGTGGGACTTATGACAGCCACAGCAGAAGCTCAGCCCACAGGAGGACTCGGAACACTAGTGGGACACAGTAACGGTGTTACCTGATGGTGCAGGTGGAAGAGCCCCACATTTTTACAGCTGGAGGACCAGGGTGCTAGGACTTTTCTCTGGCTTTGAAGCACAATTCAGATATAGTAATTGCACGACTGCTGTGTAGGGAGGATGGCTTCGTTCTATTTTCTGAAGATCCATCGTTGCTGTCAGTGTAAGACTGTTCAGGTCTAGGCCACAGCATTAAAGGAGGGGAGAGGGTTTTCACCGTGCATGCACGTGAGAGTAGATTTTGCTGAAAGAAACTGTGAATTTTGAGCATTTTTCTGAGCATGTTGTTCCCACCTGCCCCGCAGCCCGCTCCAAGGCAGCGCTAATTCCCACATCCCGGGACCATGAGGTCAGTTGTTTGCCAGATTACCCAGGTGAGCTCACACTTGCAATGAGCTCGCTTTCACCTGGGGCTGCAGCTGGGGTCTGGGCAGGCTCCTGCTAGTCCCTGCTTTTATGCACCCAGTTCCGTGTGGCGCTTCCTTTTGGAAGTGCTGGGCAAGCCATCACGAATCCTTGGGAAAGACTGACCTCTTCTGGGAAGCGAAATGCAGCCGCTCAGGGAACCTGAAACCAGCCACTGTGCCCTGGAATTTCCCCTGGGCATTTCGGGCAGCAAACGGCCCTGGCGGTTAAACACTTTCAATGATTTTTTCTTTCTTTCTTTCTTTTTTTTTTTTTTTTTTTTTTTAAATGCTTTCTGCTTGCTGCCTGTTTAAGCCCCAAAAGATTGTGGGCTTGCACCAGCTAATTTATATTCTCCTTCATGTCCTTCACACTTATTTTTAAGTTCAGCAAGGTTTTCCTCAGCCCCACTCTGTATCATCCTCCAGCTTCCCCTTTCTGCTTCTTCCTTAATATTTCAGCCCCTTTCCTGGTCATAATCCCAAACTCATAGGTGTTCCCATTAAAACGATCAGACCTTTTAGTATGCTGACACTTCATTGCCTGCAACTTTGCAGAGATCTCTGCATTAATTGCATCTACATCATCCGGAGTTGCACCAAGGTGTAAACACAGGTCCTTGAAATAATATAATTATAACTGTATAGTTAATTAGTGTGCTGATCTTTCACTTGGGTGCTGTGCTGTGGATGACCATGATGCACCGATGATATCCCCATACTATTTTTTTAGTCCCTGGTACCTCGAGCCATTGCTTCTCTTCTCCAGGTAACACAGGGCACAGCCACCCTTCCAGGCACTTGTAGAGATTTCAGATGGTCAGAAAACAATCTTGATTGTAGCTTAAGGGTACAGTGCCAACAAGCAATCTGCTAATTAAGGAGTAATATGTCACAGTGCCGCCCATCCCTTCTTTACAGCGCTGTGTTTCCCTCAGTATATTCCTGCTGAAGCACCTTCTGTGGTTTGGTATCAGCAGCACTAACATTTGGTACCTACCAAAATACAGATTCCACTTCAGCCTCAGAAGTGCCAGCCCTGCCAGGGTGCCTGGATGAAGCTGGCCAGCTGGGGCCATATGCCCCATGACATTTTTTCTTGCTCCTAAGATGTACCAGTCACCAGGACAGCCTGAGCTGGGATGTGGCTGGGGGTTTTGCATGCATGCCATCAGAGCCCTAGCCACCCCAACAGCAATTAATTGTCCTTACCAGCCACATTTAGAGCATCCATCCCAGCTCAGGCTGACCAGGAGCAGGAGCTGGAGCTTATATCCAGCTCCTGGGCTAGTGAGTGGAGGGTGTGCAGGTGTCAGGGTGATTAATGTCTATTGGTGCATTCATGGCCTTGAAACACGTTGCATGTAAATGGAAGTGGGGATTTTTAGGAGAGATGCTGTCCCTTTGCAGATCTGACTTTACAGGCCTGGCCTTCAGAATTGTAGCATCATAGAATCATTTAGGTTGGAAAAAACCCTTAAGATCATCGAGTCCAACTGTTAACACTACCAAGTGTTAGAAATATGTCTGAAAATGAAAGCGTCCCCTGAGCTTGCAGAACCACCTGATTTTTGCACTCCAGTATAATGAACAGTAACTTTCCAAGTGCCATGTAAATTCTCAGTCATAGCCTAGATGATTCTTTACACTTCAGCGACTTTAAGAGCCCAGCTTTGACATGTCTACTTTGTTTCATTGTCCCTCTTAAAAACAAACTATGTAGGGCTTAAGACCCTGGTCCTGGTGTGCACTCCCTCATACTGTGAGTAGCGCCAGCTCTTGCAGAGGAGACTCTGGAAAAAACTCTGATCTGCTAAGGCTTGTCCCAGGTCTCTCATAGATAAAGACTGCTTCAAACTTGAGGTTTAATAAAACCTTTTAATCCATTCATATTTAGTGACAGAGTGCCTGTTTTTTTCTAGCCAGGTGAAAGTCCAGTCGTTGGATCTTGTTACATTCCTGTATTAGTGCTCTCCATGGCCTACTTCCATAGTGTGGAAAAGCATTTGCTTTTATCAGGTTTTAATTTCCCCATCTTTTTTTAATGCTGACTGTATCCCCGAGGTGCCTTTGCCATGGGTCAAGGTGCTGGTGGTTTGTACATATACATATATATATATATATATACACACACACACATGCAGGCCAAAATATGGTCCTGCCCAAGGGAGCTCACTCATTACTCCACACATCCCCTTCAGCTCTCAGATCCATTGAGATCCTTTAGCTTCAATTAATATTTTTGGCTACATGAGGAATTACCACCCATTGAAATCAAGAGAGAGAGAGGACTTTGCAGTTGACCAAAGGTGAGTAAAAGGATAGTGAACTGCCCAGCCTCGTCCGTACAGTCCGTGCCCTCCAGGAGCTCAGTCAATTCCAGTAGCATTTGACAAAGACCCTCAGAGGTCACAGGGGATGGGATAAGCAAAATGCAATATTTGCCTGTATGGAGAACAAACATCCAAGCAAAGCAACTCTTTCCAGGCCAGCGTTATTGATATTAAAACCACAGAACTTAATTAAAAATGAAGGTAATTAAAGCCAGATGCAAGAAAGCATTTTTTTTCCCTCTGCATACCACGTTGTAGACTCATAGCATGACTCACAGGGAGAGAGCAGTAAGTCAAGGTGACTGGGAACATTCAAGGAGCGATTATCTGGGATCATTAGTGGGGCTGGTGGGCAACAGCTATAAACTGGGAACAGGTCCTGATGAGGTGCATGGCCTTTAACTCCTCTGGTATGTAATGAGAGCTGTAAATCTCCCCATTACGGGCAGCAGTGATGCGGGTGGATTCAGCTAGCAGCCTTGCTTTAATCTCTTCATGACATCAAGAGAAGAGGAGGGGGACCCTTGCTCCAGGACCTGAGCGACCAGAGCCTCATGAAGTGGGTGAAGCATTATCCTGTGGGAATTACGTGCAGTAATGTGAAAGCTGAAAAGTCAAATTCTGGTCCAAATAGCTTTGCTATGAACCTTGAGGAACTGCACAGACTTCCAGGGATCTACGCCTCCCAGAGCAGAGCCTGGAGTTTCATATCTAAAATCCCTGAGCTTGTCCACAGCTATTTTCTTTCCTTTCTGTCTACGTCTGGGTGTTTCACAGAGTAGACAGGGTGTTCATAGGGTACCACAACACTGATCTGGCCTGTGGTGATCCAGGTATGAAACCCACAGCTGGGGTGACCTCTGTGTGTGATAAGTCCCCTGCCAGGTCCTGACACTGAGTTATCGTAATGAGCTGGAGCAACACGTGTCTTTTCTCTGTGCCCCAACGTCCCTCACTGCAAACTGGGGCTGCTCACATTCTCCAGAAGGAGGTGGGTTGTGCAAATTAATTAGGACTGATTCATTTTACTTAATATTAAATTAATATTTACCTAATATTAAATTAAACAACTCAGGGAAGAAAAGTTAGGTGGTATGAAGCAGCCAGGAGGTTATAGCTACTCTGAGTCCGGAATTGTTCGCAGACATTTCACGGTCTCCCTTCCTCAGCTATCATCGCTGAAATATATTTTCATTCTTGAAAATCCTGGTTTAGTTTGTATAATCATTTCCTAGCTCAGCCCAAATGAATTGGGTTCATTTATGGAGCTAGCCCTGGCTCACTTGTCAGCTAAAGATGTGCTAACGTGCCCAGTGCCATCCACTGGGTTGGAGACAGGACTTCCCACTGGCTTCCAGCCACAGCAAATTTTAAGTTATAAATCCAAAATCTGAAATCTGGCATTTTCTGGCTCTCCTGGACAACTACCCCTGAACATGGCTGGTGTAAGAGTTCCTGCTTCTGGCAGCAAGAGCACTTATGTACTGAGAAGAGATTGCCTACAAATCATTGGCTTCAAATGGACCACATCTCTGAAAGGAATTTCCAGAGTTTTCTGGGCACTGAGCACAAGGTTATTAGCCATCTGCAAACCCAGACTGATCATGAGCTCACCACCTCACCAGGCTATCTCCTATTGCAACTGCCTAACGTTCAGGCTCAGTTTTTCCCGATTCTGGAGTTGTACACGTTCCCCCATAGACTAACTCCATTAGTGATAAATCAGGAGGTTCAGGTTTGTAACTCCATTTGTTTTCTTCCTGTTCCCAAGTTTGCCAGATTTAAGCCATTATCAATGCTTATCTGTCCTTTCACATGGCTATTAAATATTGAGTAGCCTAAGTTCCCCGGTACTGACTGCTATGCTTAAGCCCAAATAAGAAGGTGCAGTTAACCCTTGTTCTTCCAAAATTTTGGGTGGAACTCTTCCATCGATTCTTTTGCAGTTCATGTATATGCCTCTTTACCAAACCGGGTGAATGCCTTTGCATAAACATGCTAGACACAGATGGTCAGCCTTGGCAAGCCTGATGTATTTTTCGAGGGGAAAAAAAAAAGTCTTCTCTTTGTGGCCAGTTTCCTGAATATTCCCAGACATTAACAGAAATGCTTTTGCTAAGTTTTTATTATTTTTAAGCTCCCTCAACTTTTAGGATAAATATGTATTTTTTTTTCTTGGCTCTTCCTAGCTGGCTCACGTTGTAATTGTTTTTCTTTCTGTAACACTTGAGGCTATTTTTCCTGTACTTTTACATTCTATTTTATAAAAATCTTGGATGCTTTCATGTTCTGTGAGCTCCACCATTATTTCTTCCTTGAAGAACAAGCCACACTTTCCCTTTTCTGGACACTAGAACCCACTGCCAGTGCCAACATTGGCATTGTTCATGCTGAGAAATTAGCCAGTACTTAGGATTTTGAGAAATCAGGTACGGTAAGGATGAGACCTGTGAATTTACAGCGACTGCAGCTAAGATTCCATTTCCCAGAATGAGGCAGCAAAAGGTTCTTTTTCACTGTTCAAAATCTCTGTCTAGATAGCAAAAGCATGCTCTCATTTAGAGGGGTTTTTCTCAAGTTCATATAAACAGCATGGGTTTTTTTTCTGTCTCCTTGGCATTCCTGAATACACACCTGCACTTCTAATTACACCCAAGCAAACCTTACCATTGCTGTAGCTAAACTTTTAGCTTAACAAGTAGGGTCTGATAATTTCATATTATATTCTACATAAAATTAATTATTTATATAGAAATTAGTATAATAATATACTATACATTTATATACAATATAGATAATTTTGTACTATAGTCTGTACTGTACAAAGAATTTAATGGATAGTCTTCTGCATTTATCTGAAAATATTGGTACGCTTCCCTAAAAATATTTTAACACTATGACATTGACTGGCATAATTTAGCTGTTAGACCAAATGTCTGAGCCTGAAAGGTCCATACCACTAAAAAATGGAAGTCCTCCTTTCTCCCCCGTCTCTTCCATTCCTTCCTTGCCTTAAGAAGAAACACACTGTGCTTTGCTGCTTCAAAGCTGCCGCTGCAGTTCCATGCTCTGCAGTTACAGTTTCACCCCTCTCGGGTTAGTCTTTAAAACTATTAGCACTTTCATCAACAAAAAGTCAAGACCTTGGACTTTGATGGTAGCCTTTTTGAGACTTTCTTGGCAATTGCATGAGCAAGGAATATGCTTCTGGCTCCCAGTGAAATCTGAGGTTTTCCCCAAATCCTCAGATTCCAGGAGTTGGGATTTTCTCAGAAAAGAAGAACAAAAAGAAACATAAAATATGTCAAAATTTCTTTTTAGGAATGAGCAATTGTGTTTATTGCATGTTTGCTTTGTTGTCTGTGATATGTTTTGAATCCTGAATGTTTGAAGTGCTGAAACACTTGCTTATCTTGGAACATACGGTACCACTGATTTCAATGGGAATGCTGATGCACTCACAAAGTTACGCACATGCTTAGAAATGCTTTGTTGGAACAAAGATAAAGGAAAAAACTTGAGTATAAATTCTGCTGTCTGAAAAAGGCTGCAGAACCATCCACCCCATGACACCCACGTGTCCACTGAAACTAAAACTTTTCATTAGCATTTTCCATTTCCAATTCTCTTTTTCCTCTGCCAAATTTCAGGAAAATTTTCCTTCTGCTTTTGTCCCATATTTTTTTTAATTTGGTTTTTTTTTGTTTGTTTGTTTTGGTTTGGTTTGGTTTGGTTTTTTGGACAGGGTTAAACTTCAGGAATTTTTATAGGTTGAGTCTTGACTTTAAGAACATCCCTCACACTTTTTTGTTCTAAGGAAGCTGAAGCAAAAAATGTCCCAGAAATAACGGTCTCCTTCCAACCGGCTGCAGAAAGGTTTGGATTAAGCCTAGTGCCTGATGACAATCATGTTTCCACTAGCTGGTGAGGTTGCTAAATCAAGATTACTGGACATGGCCACCTGGACATCTTTGCAGTTCAGGATCTCAGGAGCTTGCTCATTTTTCTGTCCTGCCTGTGGATGGATTGACTTTGGTTGCCTGTTGAATGTGCAAAGCAGGAATTTGACATTAAGCCAAAGACTGTCCTTCCCTTATACAATGGCTTGCTTGGCCTGCAAATGTTTTTTTCTCCTTTAACTGCAAGCAATCAGAAGGTCTTTTAGTAAATGATAAACTGTTGCTTATAAATTTAACAGCACTGGATACAGCTTGGCAAAAGGGCCACTTGCTTTCATTCTGAACAATAAAAATGATCAGACTGCTGTTTCAGATGCCTATGCCTGGTGAACACCACTCCTGGGGATGATGCACCTCCAGCGCTTCCCATACTATGCCCTGTGTCTTCCTACCTCTGCCCCACGTTGGCCAAAAGGATAGGACAGAGGTCTTACACCTCATCGCGTTTTCTTCAGACAAGGGACTCTGATTTAGCATATTCTGGCAGGATAATGTCCTGGTTTCAGCTGGGACAGAGACACAACGTGTGGCCTCAGGAATTCAGGAAGATAAGCAACAAGAATGAAAATGAATGGAACTTTGCAGGTATGGAGGAAATAGAATGTGTAAACGTCACCTCACAAGTTGGAAGCCAGCCTCTACACACTCTGCAGCCACAGAACTGGAGAAGGAAATGAGTTATAGGTGACAAGAAGATTCAAGTCTCCTCTGGCTGGCTGCACCTGAGATTATATCACATTAAATCTCAAATGTCAGTGATTTGGGGCATAGCCAGGCTTTTGCCCCTTCACCGAGGGCTCACTGATCTAGCTGAGGGGAAGCTTGAAGAAAGAACAGTTGTGCTACTCACACCCACCAAATGAAACCTGGTGGATCTGAAGAGGAGCCTGATCTTTCGCATATTCTGCCACAAGTCTGGATGGTTGCCCTAATGTTAGTACATTGATTGTGCCAAGGAATGTTCCCAGGCACTCGACTCCAACTAAATACTCATAAACTGTTAGAACAAGCCATGGCACAGTTTTAGTTTTGGTCAACTATCACCTTCCCAAACCCTTCCTGAATATTCTCTGCTGCAGGGACCAAATCGGAAGACAATTGGGATGTGGCTACCTTCTTCTGGAGGTAGAAGAGCTTAATAGTGCAAATGCAGATCTTTCTGTACCATGGCATCAGGGCCAGAGAGCAGACCTTGGAGCCTGGTTGTGATGGTCATGGAAGAACTCCTGCCTCCAGGGGATTCAGGCTTGAGTACAGCAAAGAAAACAATAGACCTGGTCATAATATAATATCTATAATTTAATTAAAAGGTGAGCCTTTCTGCCTGTTCTGTTAATCTGATTGAAGTACGCTGCTGAAATTGGTGGGACTGGGTGCCAGTGCAGGTGTGACTGTGTGATGCAGATACATTGGAACAGGGCACTGGGATGAAGAAAACATCTTTCCTGTCGGTCTCAGGCCAGTACATTTCTGCCAAACATTTCTGTTCACTGCGGGTCATAAAGCTAAACATGATCTGAAAACCTCAATAAACTAGATTAAAATACACTTGTGGATAAAGACAACATGAAAGACCAAAATGAAGGAACATTCCGCTTGTGAGGAATCATTAAAAACAACAGGATTATTCAGGATGGATTGCTGGGAGATGATAAAAGACTATAAAATGTGAGGGGAAAAGAAACAGTGAAAAGAGATTGACTGTTACTGGTTTCCTCCAGTGCAAGAACAGAGTCAAATTAAATCATCATGTGGCATGTCCAGGACTTGAACAAGATCTGAGAATCCTTGTTGCAAGAATATGTGGATGCCTATAAACAGAAAAACAGATTTATCTACAGCTCTTAAACAAATACATTGCTTCCGGAGATTAATTACAAGAAGCCAAGGCATTATTTGGGAAAGAGCAATGGATACGTGCCCTGTCGATACCTTCCTCCCTCTAGTAACCAGCTGATATCTTAGGCGAGGAGGGTCTCTGGGCTGGCCCAGTGTGGCCATTGCTATGGTCAGATATGGATGTGGGGAGAGAAACCTATTCCAGTAACTGACCTGGTAAATGAAATTTCAGTCACTGTGTCTGCCTCCTTCTTCTTGCCACCCCACCAGACGCAAAGCTTCTCACTCGGCCATCCTTCATGCTCCCTGCTCCCTCATTTCCGACCTCATCATCTCTCCAGATAAGTGACTCCATGTGCCAGAAGCAGCTGACCAGAACAATCTTTAATTTCACCCATTACCTACGTGTGGGTCCTGGGGCAGAAGAAAGACCTTGGAACTACATCTGCTGATGCTAAATCATCTAGCAGGGTCCTCCCTCAGAGGAGCCCTCCTTATCGCAGCTCAACAAACCCATCGCTGCTGCTGTCCCCATCACAGAGCACTATGAGGACCTTTCCTTGTTAAGTGACCCAGAGCACCAGATGCATTACTCCTAAAAACCTTGCCTGGCATGATGCTATCTCTGTTCTGGAGATGAAGTGATCTGGTGATGGACCACAGCTGAAGCAATCAGGGTTCCCAGAGTCTTCTGAGCTGCTGTATTGGGGTGACTTCCCAGAGAACCTTGCTCAGCTCCCATTCACTTGAGGTCCTCGACTTCTGCAGAAGGGCCAGACAGCATCTTACCTGCTGAAAAGCACAAGAGACCTCAGCAGGGTCTGAGGTCTGGGAGCAGCAGAACTGGGACCTTCCATGTTTGCTGTTGTCCCAGTCTGGATAAAGTTCATCTTGGCAGCCTAAAGGGGAAGGCTCCCTACTCCATTAGCTCTCCACTGAGCCATCCAGCCTTCCATGCAAGGCTGTTTTATTTGGAAAACGTGACCACTTGTGGCAAACAGTATTTATGATTTAACTTTTTGTTGTTGTTGTTCCGGCTGATGTGAAACTCCTTGGCTTTACAATGCAGGTTTAATAAAGTCTATTAAAAGGGTAAATATAGCAACTCCCTTTTGGAATTTCTTCCTTTTCTTTTCTTTTTTAATTGATTATTTCTTAGAGGTAAAACTTTTAATGCAATGGCAAAATATCAGGAGTAATTAGATTAAGTAGGGGGGGAGCTGTTGATTTTTTTTGAGAGCTATAAACCAGAAATGAAACAAAACTTACTTTATATTTGTAGACAAGTGTGTGTGTGTTTATATATTTCTCTAATACTTGCCAGTTTTGCTCTTTTTTCTTCTTTCAAAGCACTACAAGCAATAACATTGTGGATGATAGAACCCTTTCTGTTTATTCTTGTTTTCTTTCCAATAATGAATAAGCTCGAAGGGCATTATTTTAACTAGGCTCTTGTAATCCTTTAACGGGGCTTGTTGAAAATAAGACCCAGCACTGCCAGACACCATGCAGCAAAAAGCTGCTTAGTGCCAAACTCCTTGGCACTGGAGAAGCTGGGAATTGGCTGGGTTTTCCTCCTGTTCTGTGTCTGAATATTCACCTTCCTGGGTCCCAAAGAGGGTCAGAGTCCAGGCAACACCCAAACCTTGGTCCCTGTCCTCAAAGAGTGACCAGGACAACACTTTGTGTCTCAGTGTAACGCACTGCCTCCAGGGTGGGCTGAGCCTTAAGGGGCTGGAAACTCTCAGTGCTGTAGGGTCGGTATTATTTCATGAAATCATGCAATGATGTGGCAGTCCCAGCTCCTGCTGAAAAGATGAGAAGGTGCCCTAATCCTGACGGTCATGGAGAAACACTTAGAAGCACCAAGTCTAAAAGCTCTGAAATCACAAAGCAACTAAGAGAACTTACAAGTTGATATCAAAGAAGATCTTATGAAGCTTGAAGTCAATCTTGCTACTGTTAGAGGAGAGAAAGAAGGATCCGTCTCCATCTCAGACTCAAGACCTGCGTCTCAGCAGCTCTCTGTTCAGGCCACTGCTCTCCAGCCAGGGGCAGGACATTTTGTCTTTGTTTCAGCTCTCCCACAAAGTGCGTCACAGTCCCTCTTCTGCCCATGCTAACCAGCACTCTCCAAGGGACTCGTGACCCTGAGCCAGGAGTTCTTCCTAACACACCATATGGATGTGGCTCTCCTGTTTGGGCATGTGGATGGAATGGATGAAGTGTCACAGGACTCAGAGCCAGGTGATCCTTGCCCCCTTAATTTGCTAATATAGCAATAGCCCATATTTTTTACAGCAGAAGTAAAGAGACGCTCCTTTTCCAGACAAATTCAGAAGAAATGGAGCTGCTTCTTATTCTAAGAAACCAGCAGACAGTGCTCCACAGCACTACAGAGGAGCATAAACATGTCCAGTCTCAGCAGGCTTTTCAAAAGGACATGAAAGAATGGCTGTGGGATATGTGGTATGTGAAGGAATAAGTGAACTACTTTGTCTATTTCTGAACTTTCCTATCAAAAAGGTGCCTGGAAGCAAGACACAGTGTGTCCCTGCTCCAGACATCCTCCTTCCTTTTTCTGGTTCTTCACCCTGTCCAGTCCTCCTGTCCTTCTGACAGAGCCTCCTACCCTTCGCTACCTCAGACTAGCCTTGGCTGACCCCATGATAGGGTTTGTCTTTCTCAAGGCTGCCATATCTCACACTACTTACAGCCCAGGTCTTCAGCAGAGTTCACCCTGCAGAGCTAACGCTGCCCAGACTCTGCTGCTTACCCTCCTTTACTCAAGCTATCTGTCTATTACTCTTTTAATTTTACCAACAAAGTGCACTGCATCAGGAGATGTTCCTCAGCAGGTTGTGTGTAGAAAAGGAGGCAAACACTGGTCTTGAAAACGGAGTCCTCCAGCTCCTTTCTGCCAGGCTGGTATCACGCAGTGTGGCAATGGCTTCTTGGCTGATTGAGGACCTTCTCCTGAGAACAGCCCATCATACCACAAGCGATGAGATTTCAAGAACAGCCTATGGCCACAGAAAACCCAGCTAGCCAGAAACACAGGGAAATAAGAACAACTGAGTTTCGAGATCCCCTTCCCACCTGACATCACTTCAAGGAGCCCCGAAGTGCACCATTGCAAAGCCTTTTGCACTTGTCCTGGCTCTGTGCAAGGGGCAGAGCCAGCACAGCACAGAGGACCTGCACCTTGATTCTAGAGGTTTCTGTCCCCTGAAGGACAGCTGGACTGCTGCTGCCTCGCCTTTCCACGCTGCGCACCACTGCCCGCGCTGCCCCAGTGACCAGTCCCTGTCCCAAGGGAAGGAGGGACACGGAGCCAGGGGGAAGCACTTGCCTGTGGAGTGGAAAGGTTAATCTGATGAGGAGGACAGAGCAAATAATTGCCAGGGTGAAGACATGGCACTTCACCTCAGCCTGCTTGTGTGCACAAGGCAGGTCCTCCGGCACAGAGATCCTGCTGGCTTTCCATCACCGGTCACTGCAGCCCAGGGGAGAGGCTTGAAAGCTCCCTTTGGGCTGGGAAGGGAGAGGGGAAATGGGTGTAAAGCACTCAGAGCAGCACAGCGCTTGTCTATTGACCCTGGAAAGCCAGGTGAAGGTTTCTCTTCCAGGGGTGACAGGCTTTCTACAACTTCTTGCCCTTTTGCTAGGGGTAGTGTTTCTCTCTGTAGCTGCCCTCAGTCCCATTGTCGCCCCTCCTGCTCAGAGTCACAAAACACGTGGCACAACAAAATGTTCAAGGTGGGCTAAAGGAGTGCCTTCCCCACTCTGCCCCAAAAGATACCTCCCTGCATCCACTCGGGATTTTCACCTCCAGTCTGCATATCTCACCCTCCCTGGGAGTTTCAGACCCCCGGGGCTTGGCCTCGGTCACACCTCAGGCAGCAGAAGAGATCCTGTGGCTCCCTTGGTATGAACACTGTCTTCTATACGGTGACCAGGTCAGCCAGCACAGCTCACACTAATCTTCTCCAAGGACTGGTGAAATTTCAGTAATTAAAAAAAAGTATTTTATAATGAAAAGGGTGAAGTAAGTATCATAACAGTGCAAACACTGGGAAGGAAGAACAACTTTTACAATTTTGCTGTCATTCCTTCTGAACTTTGGAGTTCACCAAGTAGAAGTTTTAGCTGTATCAAAAAAGATTGCTACCAAAATCAGGGTCAAATCAATCAAATTGTGATCACCCCAGCTGATACTTTCTGGAAATTGGTAGAAGTGACCCAGTTAAGCAAAACTTTTAAAGAAGGGTTAAAAACATCCACACAATGGACTTGCACTGGATTGCCTAGAATATTTTTCCAAATTGCAGTAACTTCTCCAGTGTAGACTTGCCCCTGCTCACCAGCTCTAATGGTAGCTAGCTGATCTGCTTCCTATGATCATGGGGGTTCATCACCTCCAACATTTTGAACTTAAGCAAGAAGTCAGAATTTGCCTTTCCCTTGCACTGCCCTGGTCACAGCCCTGGGTACAGCCCTGGCTGGGGAGCTGAGACCTCCTTCTGAACCTCTAAAGCCACAGGAAAAGCATCCCTGAGAGCCAGATGAAGTTCTCAGTTAATCACATCACACAAGTATAATGAGGACTGTTGAAAAAGCCTTTGCAAAACTGAGATAAGCTCCCCTCCTTGCTCCTTTTTTGCCAGTGAGTTCATCAGAGTGCTTACATTTTCCATTCACCTCTGAAGAGCCTAGTAGGAAAAATGACAAACTGGAGGAGCTACTTGCATGCACCTGGGAAAAATAAACAGGGCCTGGAGATAAGAGAAAGTGGGAGAACAGAGAGATAAGGAAAAGAATCAAACACTCCTCCCTTCTCTTTTCTACATCCCCATTTCCTCCCAGGAGCAGCAGGGTTCACAACACTCCGCTCCCCAGCCTGCACTTCACATGCAGGGTGCCAGGCATTACCTTCACAACTGACCTCTGTTATTCATGTCAGAAAAATGAGGTTTTCTGTGTCTTCTGAAGACACCAGCCCTCATAGCCTGAACGCACATGTCCTTATTTAATACCAAAGTTGAAGAGTTGCAGGTCTGTAGGTTCCTTGGGTAGGAGATGCCACAGGAATTTTGAGCATCAAGAACAGCTGACAAATACCAAGCCACAGAAAACAAATGAGCTGGAAGTCAGCCCTGGGCCCCACTGCTGAGCTGGAGGGCAAGGGTGCAAAGGGGTGAGTGGGCATCCCTACAAAGAGATGGGCATGTGTTACAACAGGTTGCAAAGGTCCTAGTGCTCCTGGCTTACACAGCTGGGCTTAGAGGTCCAAGGGTCTGTCCCCAGCAGCATACTGCCTTTGTCTGCTCCACATGTCAGCCCTGACCGAGGGCAGCCCTGTCCCTGCGCTGTATTAAATAGTTCTTCTGTTTTACCCTGGTGTGAAGAGGTTTCTGTGAAAGGTTTTATAAATGCTTCTGGAAAGAAACACTCTACAAATCCCAGGATCTCCTGCACTACTTTCTAAACAGCGCCACCCCTAAAGAAACCCGCTAAGGAAAAAAGGCATTTTAGGTACAGAAGAAGATTCAGCCTCCACCTGTTGCCTGAGATGGTGTTGGAAGGGCTGGGATCCAGCTCACGGAATACAATATGTAAATGTAGATGCCTCCATGTGGGTATCAGCGACTGCTGGGTGTCTCAGCTGCCAGCCCAGACAAGGTAGACATCCATGGTACAATTCAGCTAGGAACGTATAGGTATGCAGAGCCATTGGAGGTGCCCTCAGATACCAAGCTTGTCTCCAGCTCCTATTTCAGAGGAACACAGAGATGTGCTACCTCATCTTCTCTACCCCATCAGGGAACCTGATGAAATCAGTCTCTAAGGCAGAAGTGGACCAAGAGGTGAATGATGTCCATCCCTCTTACTATAGACTGGACTTCTGGAGGTCTCAGTGATGGGTAAGAATTGGCAGGGAGATGACCCAGGCACTTCTATACCTCCAGAAATGTTCCATCTGGTTGATTCCAAGCCAGAGCAATGAGGTGGATTGGCTCCTCCATCATCCAAATCTGCTCTCCCGCCCCTGCTTGAAAATCATGACCTTTGGGACCAGAAAGCACAATGACAGCAAAATTGGCAAGTCCAGCTGTCTACAGAAGGGAGTGAACTTGGCATCACTGCGTGTCTGGAAATAGAGCTGTTTATACAGGGGGAGGGGAGAGGAGAGCTGCAATCTATAAGGTCTAAAATCGATCACTCACATCAACACAGCATGATACAGAATAATGAGGGTCCTACTAACAACAGAGGTGACATAAATAAAACCATGCTAGCTGCTTCACTTCAGAACAGAGTATTTTCCCCTAGGAGAGAGCTTATAGTTACAGGAATTACCAAAAAGCATCCTCACTTCTGTACAAGTGTGATTTAGTCCAGTTACTAAATATATACTCGTATAAATCTGTCAGAATTAGACAAGAACAAAAGGAATGATGGCCTTATGATTAAAATGCTGGAGGGGGAATATGATGATTAGGAAATTTTGCTCTGCTACAGATTTTTTTTTTCTGGATATTGGACTACTCATATCACTTCCTATTAATACTGCCTCATTGCAGATCATGCAGATATACACACACACACACAAGACTTCCTTTTTTCCTCCCCATTTATAAAATGAGCTTACTGGCTTTACTTTATTTATGTAGGTTGCTTTTTCTGTGGGGCAAGGAATACCTTTACAAGCCAAATATCCCAATTCTGTTGTATGCTGGCTGAGGAGAACATTTTAATTCTGGTGATTCTGTTCTCCTTTTCAGAAAACTGAAATAAAAAAAGGATGTTTTCATGGCCTAATACCTTTGCTGTAGCCTAAAGGAGTTCCTTCACGTAACTGGTAGTACAGCCATGGGGCTAAAGTTGCAGAAGATTTTGAAGAGCTCTAAGGACCACAAAATAGCTGCTCAGCCAATGTGGTATAGATCAGCTCAGTTGTTTGAACACCGATGCCTACTTGAGGTGTCCTGGGATGTTCCACTGGCTCTCCTGCTGCCTCTAGACAGGAGCATGGCTCTGCCAGTGCTCAGACACGCCTTGGTGCTTCAGGTAGCCCTGTACATCTGTACTTGGACAACTGGACCACGTCTTGGACTCTACTCACGGTACTGAGGCTCAGCGTGGTTACTCATGCCAAGCACCTAGGGCTCTTGTGACACCCTGGGGTACCTGGGAGATCGACACAGGACAGGCAGATGAGAGATGGGACCTATGGGAGACTGCTGTGACCTCCTGAAACAGCCCTGGATCCTGATGAATTGAGCTGGATCGAGCCCTGGGTGTGCAACCCTAACCAGGCCAAAGAGACATTGCCAGCATGAAGCCTCTTACAGCTGGGTGTTTTAAATATTTGCTTTGGCTGTGGAAAACTCCTTTGCCTAATCTAAATTCCTGTTATTTTGCTACCAAGGAACACATCTTATCTGCTGAGTGTGGGTTCTCCCTTATAAAAATTATTACACTTTGTGTCATGGTTAAACATCCACTGGGACAGAGAAAAAAAGTTCAACTCATTCAAGAAAGGAAGAGTTGAAGCACGTCCTGGGGTAGATGCTCTGCAGCATGAACTTCTACCTCGGGTAGACCCTCTGCTGTGCCTTGGAAGATGTACAAGCTGACATCAGCTTGATGATTTCAGGTACAGATAAGGTAGTTTAGGTTTTGTTTTTGCAGACACTGTGTAAGTTTCTTCCTGTCTCTAGCCCCTCAGTCAAAACATTTAATTTTGCAAATGTTCAAGTAATGTTTGGGGGGGGGGGTGGTGGTGGTGGTGTTCCAAGGCTTGTTCATTTTTTTTCCTTTCATTTATTATTTTTTCACTTCACACCAAAAAGAACTGTTGGTTTTGACCCAAGCTGATGTCATGATATGTTCTGAGTTGGACAAAATCGTAACCTGGGAAATAGAGGGGGGGGTCAAAAAAAGGGCAGATAAAGCACTCTAAGAAAAACAATGCAAGACCACATCTGTGCATGCAGGGCTGCTCCCAGCACACTGGGTCTCAGCTCAGGACCTATGGGAAATATATTACCGACATGGAATAATGTGGGCATGTGTTGTTAGAGGCTACAGTAAGGCATCGCTGCGGTGACCAAAACCAGAGCAAAACCACGTTACGTCTCACAGTGTGTGTTATTTGCTCAGAAAACATTTTAACCCATAGAAGAGTAATGAAGGGATGCAGCATCTGACCATTGGCTTTCAAATTCTGCTTTACCAGGGCCACAATGGAGAAGGTAGTGGGAACAACTGTAATCATTCAAGGGGGTTTTGTTTGAATCAGCAGCTTTGGTATGTATTAAGTACCAAGAACTGCTGTGTTTAAGCAGTGGCCTGGTTCTACTTGCTCCAGTGAATTTTCTCAGGCACGTCTGTCCCTTGTTTCCCTCTCCTGCCTTCCACCTCTCCCCTGCCACGGAGACATAAATGCAGCTTTACTGCATCTAGCACAGTACACAATCAGAGCAGGGTCTTAATAACAAACAGGCACCGAGGAATTAATGTTCCGCTCTGCAGATGTATCCCTGAGAAGTTGGCACGGCTGCTGCAGTCTGGAGGAGCACTGACTAGTGAAGAAGCACATTTTTTTCCTCTGCTAATAAGACCCCAAGCCACAATTGAGCAATGAAGCAATTATGTTCTTTAAGATGAAATTCTGACTCATGCAAAGGACTCTTAAAAAATCACTTCTTTTTTTCCCCCCCCCTTCCCATGCTTTGCCAAAAATCCCATGGTGACCTTCTTTATTCTTTCCTGTTCACAGTTAAGTGGAATGACAGCTCAAGGTCAAAACCAGAAAACAATGTGATTAAAAGCTATGTTGAACAAAGTTTCTAAAGACCAGAGATGAAGTAATGGAAGGGCATTTCTTTGTCAAATATGAGACCATGGCTGATCTCTAGTATCAGTGTAACAGAGGGGGGGCACACACCAAAGAAAGAAAAAAAAAACCCAAAAAAGAAGTCCAAACTTTTCATCTTTCTCTTAGCAACCTTAACAGATCAGGAGATATGAAGCTGGATCACAGTTCTGGCTTTGACCAGTGCTAAACTTTAATGACATATTGGATTTGGTGCTGAACTTTGAATCTCTGCCTTTAAAATGTTTTAAAACTTTGGTGTACAGCCTGGGGGACTTGCAACTTGCCAGATCAGGTCAGAGTAGCACTTCAGCTAACAAAGGAATTACATACACGTCATCATATCCCATCATGATTTCAGATTGTGCTGAGCCAAATGAGGGATGGCAAAGAACTGTGCTAGCTTTAACCTGGGCAAAAAGGGGGGGATGGTCACCACAAGGTAATTACAGAGGCACAGAGAGAATTCTGGGAGAAAATCACACTAAAGGGAGGTTAAAATGATGAGAGAAAGTAGACAGAAGCTGCTGTGGAAGCTGCAAAGAACTTCGTGGTTGGCTTTCAGTATGCATGTAGGTCCATGCTATCCCAGGTATCTTCTCCTGACTCTACCTAGCAGCCCATATATAAGCCACGGTGGCATTAGCCACTCTTCTACCAAGACAGTCACTCTCAGGGAATCAAGCAGCTCCTCATACAAAGCAAAGAAGAATTGTTGAGAAGGAACAACTTGCTGCGTAGTCCGAAGCCCAGCAATTATTTTAGTCCTCCTGGAGTCATGGCAGGGGCTGTGCAGCCCAGTCACAGAACGGCACTAGACACGGCGTGGCCAGCAGGGCCGGGGCAGTGCCCGTCCCCCTGCGCTGGGCACTGGGGGGGCCGCCCCTCAGATGCTGAGCTCAGTTTGGGCCCCTCAGCACCAGCCAGACCCTGAGGGGCTGGAGCGTGTCCAGAGCCGGGCAGGGGGCTGGGGAAGGGGCTGGGGCACCAGCCTGGGGGGGGCTCAGGGGGGAGCTGGGGGTTCAGCCTGGAGAGAAGGGGGCTCAGGGGGGACCTTCTCGCTCCCTGCAGCTGCCTGACAGGGGGGTGCAGCGAGGGGGGGTCGTCTCTGCTCCCAGGAACAAGTGACAGGACAAGGGGAAACGGCCTCACCTTGCCCCAGGGCAGGTTTAGATTGGGGGCTGGGGAACATCTTCCCTGAAAGGCTGGTCAGGCACTGGGACAGGCTGCCCACGGAGGTGGTGGGGTCACCGTCCCTGGAGGGATTTAAGATACATGTACACATGGCACTTAGGGACATGGTTTAGTGATGGACTTGGCAGTTCTGGGTTAATGGTTGGAATTGATCATCTTAAAGGTCTTTTCCAACCTTAATGATTATATGATTCTGTTTAATGCTCACTTACATTTAATTTGTCCATCATTTTCTCTTAGAAGGTTCAGGCAAGAGTTAAGCTCTGGAAATCTGAAGGCTGATTTTGAGATGGATAACGTACCAGACAAGACCTGTCAACGTTGATCAGGCAGTGCCAAACAGGAGCGTGAGCAGACAGCTTCTCTTGGTGCCCACAAGGCAGCAAGGAGCCAGAAATAAACTGAAACTAGGGCATCCACAGACTGACAGAACACCAGGGAGGAAGGGATCTTGTCCTGGCAATGCCAGAATGTCACAACACCCCAAAAATCAACTAATAATCTCATACATGGCTTGATGACCTAGAGAAGTCTCATATTGGAGAGTCAGAAGAAATTCAGGTAGGTGAGCAAAAGCCTGAGAACACCAGCAAAATGACGTCACTAACAGAATGGAAATAACTTCTGCCCCAGTGAGGCGGTGCAAACAGGGAGGGGAAGACTGGGCTGAAGCTCAGCCCACCAAAATTGTCCAACACTGAACAGACCACAGGAGACTGAAGGGCGAGAGCAGAGCCCTCTGACAGGATACGAACCCATGCTCTCTGGGGCCACCAAAGACCTGCATGATAAACAGGAATGGTGAAAGGGGCACCACAGGTTATACTCACGATTTCTGAGCTGGAATGGGATGAATTTATGGAAAGGTTTGTACAAAATGACAGCACAGCATGGAGTTGGGACACATGAAGAAAACCATTCTGGTCTATGATCCTAAGGAACACTACGATACGTATGTCAGGACCCTTTTCAGGTGGACCCAGTTTAGTAGTGTTCATGGGGTTGTCTCCTTAGGACATCGTATCCGACTTTTTTTCAAAATTACTTCAGGTTTAGGAAGTTCCTAGTAATTAGCTATCCATGCAGTAAAGCTGCTGTTAATAACTGGGGTTCCAGTGGGTGAGACTTAAGAAGTATATCAGAGTTATATAGGACCAATAAAATTCTTACACGCAGCAAATGACTACTTTGCAGCTTTTAACATCTTCCGCAGTCTAGCCAAGGTTCTTTTACTTTCCTAGTGTTTATTTTTTCTATCACCATTTTGAGGCTGCCAGAAAATAATGAAAAAAAAAATTAAAAAGACACAGAAAAAGAAAAGAAGCAAAAGAAACATTAATGGAAGGAAAACTACTAAAAATATTAGCAGGTGTTTACAATCAAACAGGGCCTGAACCTCCCAAGTTGCTTCTGCAAATTGCTTGACATTTTTTATGGGGCAGTTTTGTGGGGTACATGGCTTCGAAGTGATGGAGTTGTATGACTGGGATGGTTTTGGCTCAGAAGCTTTTTTGAAATGTATCCTTTTTGTTGGACTGGGCGTTTTCATTGTCTGCAAACAGTATATTTGGCCACGTGCTGTGTTCAGTGGGAAGATTTACTTTTGTTGAGCAATAAAAGCCTGTTCCCTATGACAAAGCCTCTCTGATTTCAAGAGCAATGACCATGAGCTGCTCCTGAGAAACAGGACAATTTGTCATCAACCAAAAGAATGCATGGGATTCCAGTGCAGAGCTACATATGGATTTAGGGCATAGTCAGAGGACCTCTTGCAAACCTAGCTGTACCAGTTTTAAAAGCTGGTTCACCTAGCTGTGCACGACACCCTTCCAGGGAAAGCTGCTGTTGCAAACCACCACGCCTGAGAGCCTGAACGAACTGCGGTAACTTTGCACCAAAGCAGATTGAAGAGCACTGGGTTGCTCTGCTCCCTATACCTGTCTGGTTTCAAGCTGCTCTGGCTCGAGTCACACGAGCATGTTCAGTGAGTTGTGATGCCCAAGGAACACGCGTCAGTGCGATGTGATCCCTAAGGTCGGCACACCTGTGCCCGGAGCGGGATGCAGAGCCCTGACTCAGGCACTCACCATTTCTAGGAGGTGCCTGAGCAGAGTACCTCCTCAAGTAACACCCCACGAGATGCCGAGTGGTGGGAGCTGTTTGGAAATTGCAACATTTTGACTCTTCTTCCCCACCCCACCCCCACCCTCCCCTCCCAGTCTGAGAAAGAAAATACAAAACATCTATTGAAAACCGTGGAAAAACATTCTGAGAAAACCTTTAGCTCCTGAATGGCAAACTGATTAAAAAAACAAAAGTGGAAGTTTTTGAAACAGAAAAATACTATTGTTTCTGGCTTACTGAAAACAAGACTTGCTTCATAATATCTAATCAAAGAAACCTTTTCTCATCCAATTCAGACTTTAGCTGAAAGTGTCATTACCTGACAGTTTTAAGTCAAGAACAGTTCAAAAATATATCTTTCTTTCCATTTTCCCCAATAGAAAATACTTCTAAAAGAAACATCAAAATTGCTCTTTTCCAAATAATATTGGTATTTTGAAGAAAATATACTTTACAGTGGGAGCATTTTTCTTTAGATAAACATTGACCAGTCCTGCTGGCTGAGACCAAGTTGTTCTGACTACCATGTTACTTACACCTCTCGCACCAGATGCAATTCTTGCTGAGCAGTTATAGCAATTTCTTGTTGCCTAAATTCCTTTAAGTAGTTCAGTGCTAAATGCAGCAGCAAGTCTAAGAAAGGGGCTGTGACTATTGTGAACCTTCCCCCTTGTTCTTCTCCCTTGTAAGCCATATACAGCTCAAGGTGATCACTGCTGCAACATGACGGATTCTGATCAGGCTGTGTTTGGTGCTGTACACATCTTTGTTGTGAAAAACGTGCTGTCATCTTGCTGATAAAATGTCTCTCTTTACTTTTCTTAACCATGACTTTATTTACAATGTAGAAGTGTGAAATTCTAATGTGCTTATTAACTGTGGCATGAATTTGCAGATCCCAGCTGAGGTATATCAGGTGTGACTCTAGGTCTGGGAATCTCATTTTTGCCAGAGGGCAATGAGGGACAGAAACAGTCTCTAAGAATCCTACTTGTTTGCACCCAAGACGTTGTCCCCAGGGACCAAGGATGGATGAGGAGTACAGCCACCCAGAAATGCCTGCCAGCCTAGTGTCTGGAGCGATAGGAGACAAAGAGAGGGAGGGAGGAAAGAACAGATCATCTGCAGAAAAAGGAGAAGAAAGGACATCCAGCAGTTTTTCATATGTTCTTAAAACCATGAAATATTGGGGTGACTTGGTCTGTTCAGTTGCTTTCCATTACATCTCTTCATTACCAACTTCATCTTTGTCCTTCAAGTCTGCACCGGCAGGAGTGATGCTCTCAGTATATAAACACCCAAAATGAGGTAACTGACTTTATTTTCTCTCTCTCTTTTTTTTTTTTTTTTTTTAATGTTTCATACAAGGATGCCTTCAATATGGTACTGCCATGAAGTCATTACCCTGGGCATCAGCTAAGCACTTGCTGACCCAACTAGACCCAATTATCACATCAAAATAAGGAGAATTCCTCCTGAATGGAGACTGCTACTTCCCAAAACACACGTTGTGGGGGAGATTGAAGGGCTGCCCATCGTGGGCTGTGCACATCTACGCTTTGCTTCAGAGCAGGAAAAACAAGTCATGCAGCTGGAACAAAACAAAACAGTGAGGGTATGAATAAAGCAAGTGAGATTCTTCAGTCTTCATGCTGTTGGCCTGTAGCACTGCGCTCTCTCTGCTGGCAACACAGCCACTATATTGGCTGTGTCCTTGGAGCATCCCAAGGCACCGGAGTTAAATCCAAGGACACGCTGACTTACAAGGATTTCCCAACATCACAGGTACACACGGCATCACTGGTTAGCCAGGGCCAGAGCCCTCTACTAAACTGAACTGGAGCTTCTACATTACCCTAATCCAGGAGTTACTTATTTGTGAATTATAAAAAAATATAAGAGGGTACAAGACACTTCAGGCTGGGATTTGGTGTAGATAACTAAGTGCACCGTGCCTCTGTGCACAGCAGGCACTCTCCCATGCTGTGAGAATGAGCTGTGGAAAAAGCTTCTCAGTCCTACGGTGATTCCCAGGAGAGCAGTTGGAAGGTCCTGAACTAACGGAAGGTACAGCTCAGAGACACTCCTTATGCTCAGTGCTGTCCACGTACAGCAGACAGATCTGACGTTAAATAGCTTACAATTCTGTTCAGTCACACCATTTGGTGGAATATTACGCTTTGCCTTTCCTGACTCTTTTTCCTCCAGAATTCCCCTTGTGGGAACTTCCTAGAAATTCAGATTATACTAGTACTGCAGAAGGAAATCCTTTCTGATGCTGCCCACGGCACCATCATGAGAATGGCTTCAGATGGACTGGGTTGTTATCCTGC
Source organism: Falco punctatus (assembly GCF_963210335.1). Taxonomy (NCBI): domain Eukaryota; kingdom Metazoa; phylum Chordata; class Aves; order Falconiformes; family Falconidae; genus Falco; species Falco punctatus. The sequence continues at coordinate 52,822,883 of NC_137583.1, read as the reverse complement.
CCAAAGCACTCTCAAGAACAAGAATTCCAGTCTAAATCCATGTCATAATCCTGCAAGCCCTTCATCGGTGGAGAACTCCAAGACTTGTGTTGAAGTCTGTATACGGCTAACGGTCCCAGACGTGCGTTCAGCTCCTAGTGCAGACTGCCTGGCCCACTTCACCTGGCCTTCAACTGCCTAGGCGAGCCACCTAGGCTCCTTCACAACTTACAGAGAGAGGGCGATCCCCAGCGCAATTCATTCCATCCCACTACAGAATCTAAAGGTAGGGATCAGTTGCCAAGTAGCTTAGATCCTCGGCTTACTCCCAGATTTTGGTCCCCTAATTGACCACTTTGCATGGGTGTTAGCTCATCCCCAAGCCATCCTGGGGGAAAAACCAGCTTAGTCCTTTTGAGATGAAACCTGAGTGCTTGCTGGGAATATTTGTCTGCAGGGATTCCTCCTCGGAAGTAATTTGGATAAGATTGCACCATGTTTGCCTTCCTTCAGCTCACACTGTCATCCAGTGCTGCCCTGACCTGTCTTATTTCCTCAAGGACCTTTGCCCCATGAGGTCCCTCAGCCCTGAGGCACACGACACTTACCTTGGGCGGTGTATTAAGCCATCACTGGCAGGGGCCCTCGGCACCTCATCTGGGAGAATGGATCTATCCATCTGGTTTCCCAGGGGAGTGATGGGAAGGCATTTGGAGGATTAGCAGGACTCAAACGGTCTGGTTTGTGTCCTCACCACAATATGGGCAGCTCCCAGCCTGTCTGAAAGCAAACCCCATGCTTTTCTGTTCTGCCTGCAGGGTTCTGCCTGTTCTCCCTGCAGCGGAGAAATAGTCAATGCAAAAGAGAGCAGGTTTTGTGTTTGTGGGCAAGAAACTGAAAAGCTCAGGAAACCTCTGCAGAGAGAAAGTGCTCACAGCCAAGCTGGCTTCATCTCTGGGTCTGAGCTACTGCCTGTCCTCATGCATCCCTGGCCACCTCATTTAATCTCACTGCTCTTGATTGTTGAAGGTGTCTAAACCACTCCATAAAAACCTAATCTGGATTGATTTCCATGAGGATTACCAGTCTGATGTGAAGTTGGGTAACTAAATGCTGGTCTTTTTATGATACTTTGCCCCAGTTTCCCATTGCAAAGTGAGGAAGATGACATCTTCCAGTGCTGGTGATGTCCAGTGAGGAAGATGATGTCCTGTGCTTATGATGTCTACTCAGGCTGCACTTGCTTTGAGACAGTGATTGTCTCTCATCAGATAGATCCCACGTCAACAGGACTGAAGAAAGCAAATGGGAATTAGTCTGCTCTGTGTTACAGGGACTTCTTCCACCCTGAGGAAGGCTCTGCTTGAGGACAAACTCCTCCCCCACCAACCTACTGCCAGAGCCCCCCCTCTTGTTACTGGGCTGATGGGCTCCTGCTTTGACACCCAGCACAGAGCAATCCCTGTTACATCCCTGGGCATACTGCTGATGGGACCACAGGGTGGATATCACTGGTGGGATCCATCTCACTCAGCTTCAGCTGTCTCCAGATGAGGTGTCCAGCCTCATTAACAGCACAGACCTTCCCTGAAACACATACAGAGATGCTCACTCTCCCAGGGGACAAATCATGCTATATGCCTTTGAAACATCTTCTGAGATGAGATGAATCAACCTCTTGCATTGCTCTTCACTGGTGGTCAATGTTAAACTTTGTAGACGGCCAACACAGAGCAGGTGAACCCCACACCAGGTTGAGCCATCTGCTCTGACACATGTAGAAGCTACACAAGGGAGCCCTAGAGTCCCCATGTCCAGCTGGTTTTGAAGGGTTCATTGATGGCCAAAAGGCAATTCAGTGTCCCAGCTGGAGTAATGCAGAAGTAAGGTCCACAGCTACTTGGTCTCCTCAGGGAACACTCCAGTTCAGGTCCTGACGTAGGGGAGCTGCCCTGCCCTCTGTAACAACCTGTCTTTGACCACAGCTTATAAAGGGAGCCTAGAGAGTCCTGAATTCAGGACACATGTATCTCCTTCCTCTGCTTAGCTTCCACAGGTCCTCTCCAAAGCCTTTCCATAACCTCTGAGACGGGTAAGCACTTCTCAGGGTGAGTCAAGCTTCCAAAATGCAACCCAAAGGGAGAGGAAACAGATTGGAGCTGGGAGCCAGCGTGCTGTAACCCAGAGTGTAAAGTCCTACGGCCGCACCCAGTGCCAGCCATTCTCCATATCCTTAGGGCTGCATGTTTTTCCACATACTTTTCAATTTATTATTTGCCAGTTCCAAGTATAGCAAATTCACAGAGTGAGAAAAATCTCATTTTGAGTTGGTTTTGGCTTCTGCCTTGCAGTTGGACTCATTTGGAACAAGGTCTTTGTACTTTATTACAGCAAATGCCCACAGGTTATTATTTCGGAGAGCCATTAGGGAAAGGAGTCCAAGTAGAGGGGGGCAGTGAGCTGAAGAGAGGCCAGGAGAAAAGGCGCAAAGCTTCTGAAATGCATAATTTTTCACCTTGCCATAAAAGCAAATGGCAGAGAGAACCTGAGCTAATAAACACCCATTGAGAACAGGGTGATTTTCCCCCCCCTTCTCTTTGGCTTTGACCGCTGGGGTTTTTTCACCTCTTTTTAAACACATGTAAATCATGGGGGGAAAAAAAATCTATTCAAACTTACAAAGAAATACCTTGGGCCAAATTACTTAAAAAAAAAAAGGTGGAAAAAAAAAAAAAAAAGATTGGTGAAAGTTGTGTATGGATATGGCCAGATCAGATCGATAGGTAGATTGGTAGGGCTGGAAGTATGGGCCTGGATTTCAGATGTCCTCTTGTGCAAGGTGCTGCACAGGCACTGCTCTGCCTACTTATGGAGATGCCCATATAAAAAGCAGATCAGAAACAATATAAAGATATTGGTTAAATCAATGTGACAGTTTTTCTTTCTGTTTGTGTGATTGTTTTTCTCTGAGTATAATGTGCCTGTAACCTTTCTTTGACCATTTTTCTCTATGTTAGCATTAGGAGTCAAGAACATGGTACATGCCAGTGAATTATTTCTTGATGATTTTGTAATGCTGTTATACACAATTCTATCAAACATAGCTTTGTCAAAACACAAAAATTTTGTTAGTTATGCCTAAATTAAACAGAAGGTGGGATTGATCTTCAAAGTCAGAAATAATTACCTGTGCCTCCGTATAGTCAATGGTGAGAAATAACTCTATCATAGTGTAAGCCCTAGAAGAATACCTTCGATTCAAAGATCTAATCTTACATTAACAAAAGAAACAAACAAAAAGGTCCAAAATAAAATTAACTGAGAAGGATACCATTCTCCTTAGGCATGTTCAGCTCTTTACATTCTGGAGAATACTCAGAAATGGGACACCTCATCCACTGTTCTGTCAGGTCTCCACCCAAAAATCAAATGGAGATTTGAGGTGGCATAATCAACCATTTTATTTGGACAAAAATATTTCAGATGATAAAGTATGAAGCTTTTGTGGATGACTATACTTTACAGTTAGAAGGGTCAAAAATTTATATAGATCTTTTCTCCAACAGAAAACATTTTCTGAAACTAAAGTATTAAAGCTCTTGTGAAAAGCTATTTTCAATGAAATTGTTTGTTTAAATTTTTTTCACTTTTTAAATTACAAAAGTAGGGGAAAAAAGCTTTTATGCCACAACACACTGCCTTTTCTCCTTTATTCTGGGAAGAAATCATACAAAAGAGCCAACATCAGACTTCTGCCATTGTAATGAAAGAGATGTTTCATGGAAAGAAAAATATTTTTGAGTTTTCTATGAAAAAGAAAAAAGAAAGGAAAAATAGAAAAAGAAGAAAAATACTCATTTCTTTCAGCAATTTTAATCAAAAATCCCCCTTTTGGCCTACTCAGTTGTACATTAATTTCAATCAAGGGAGGCAATCAGCCACAAAATCTGAGCAAACATGTCTCTGACCACCACTGTTGTGATGAATAGCATTGTCAGTATATGTAAAATCATGTATTTTCTTAACAGGAGGAGTTATTAGGAAAAAATGAAAACCAGCTCTATGTGCAGAGAGAAGGGTGCATGTCTTTCCTTGCTCCAGCTTTACCCCGTTAGTTAGCGGTCCTGACCTGCTCTAACTCCACCCCACGGTGATACCAAGGGTGGGATGCATATGATAAGTTATGGGCTTCACCTCATCCAGTAGCAACCATATAAACAGGGTCAGATGAAACATGTCCTAAAAGCTCCTGTTCCTCTCCACTGACCATAAAGTTACCCCCAAGCGATAATGTCTGTAGTGTTAGCAGAGATGAATGGGAGATGAGGGGCTGAGCCCAATGCAACAAATAGCCATATGGTCACTTGTAATGTACTGAGAACAGATGGATCAGCGAGCGATTTACAGATGTAATTATGCTATATGATCCAAACCCCATAATGAAGTAATATTATCCTCAGTTTGCAGATGAGGAAATTGAAGCATAGGGAAGTGTAGAGCCCAATCCAATTTCTGGCAAAGCCAAATTATTTGTCTGGCATTATCCATGATGAGGAAAAGCTGGGATTATAACACAGGCGGTTTGAGCGCTGTCCTGATATAGGGAATCCCAGCCATAAACTAGGGTTACACATGGGACCTGGAGCTGACGTGGAAGATGTCCCACTCGGCTGTGCAGCTTGCTGCATCACATCAGCCTAGCACACCCTTCAGACTCTTGTTTTGCTGCAGCTCTGGGGAGGACTTCTGGTTCTCTCATGTCTTGCTGTCCATGGGTTTGGTTCTTTGGGGAGATCCCAGAAAGCAAAACAGTGAAAGCATTGAGTTTCTGCTGTTAAGTGTCACGTCACTGACTTTTCTGGGAGTACCTTGGCTGGTACCTCTACTTCCTTCACTACAGGACACTCTCCCAAGACGTGGACCACTGGACATCTCATGGATGGTGGAGCCAATGCTTTGCAGAAGGGTTGCGATTTCTGTGCACATGCCAGTTGAGTGCATTGCACATTTTCCCAGGTAACAGCCTCCCAGTCCCGAGGGACCTTCAGAAATTAGTATTTTGCTGCAGCTCACTCTGCCAAAATAATTCATACAGCTGTTTCTCTTCACCATCTTTCTCAAGGGTAAACTGGGAATCAGGAGGTCAGAGTTGGGTGAAGTGGTGGCTGCTTGTAGCTATCACCTTTCCCAAGGGCTTCATAAGCCACTTCCTGGTCCAGGTAATCCCCAACCCATGCGAGATGCTGTGGCATCAGCAAGCACTACGGAAGCTGAACACAAAATGCTCCCAGCTCCAAAAGGATCCACCCAGCCCACAGCTTGTTACCACAATGTCATTGAGAAAGAAGATTGTTGGAGGGACACAGGCTGCATGAATTGTCCTGGATGGCCCCAGACAGGTTAGGGCCTGAGCATCTGTAAAAAATGCCATATAAAAATGTAAAGCTGCTAAAAGAAAGCATGGTCACAACACCAAGCTACACAGATAGCTCTCAACTGATCAGCTGCATAGTGGGTCTCCTCTTGATCCACTATGATCCACTCTTGATGCAGCACCCAATAAAACATGGGCTAATACACTGAGGCCCCAGTTTGATGGTGCAAGGCAGCATGAGTGAGCCTAAATCACCAGAGCCCCATGGCACAAAGCACTAAATCGATGTAAGTGAACTGGCCTGGGTCAAAGACAAGTTAACTGGGCACAGGTTAATGTTTTTTTTGTTGTCTGGCCCTTTGCAATTGGTGGAGAAGTGACCTAAGAGCCAAAAGGCAGAGCAAACCCTGCGTCCCTGCACAGCTAATGCAATGCACGCAACAATGGGTTAGGTATTTCCTAACCTGGGCCAGCATTGTATTGCTGGGGCATCTGTCCATGGGGGGTCCACTGGTAGCAACTGGAAGCACAGCCTTTGCTGACTTGGTTTGACTTTCTGCTCACGGTGAGCACTGTGCTGTCAAGCACCTGACTCCATCACCACTAGAGCCAGCTGACACACATTTCCCATCCTCAGGGCTCCAGTGTGGGGCGGGGGTTGATGTTACGCTGAATCTGGTGTCAATTGCTCCTGTGAGCAGCAATCATACCCCTTCTGCTTCTCCAGCTACGTGTTTTGATACTCTCAATTTTGATACTCTGGCAACTGTCCAACCACACGGTAAACCAGAGTAACTGGCGGACGGGACAGAAAACTGGAGGTTCACATCAGGTCAGTTCATTGATCGCATTCACCTCTTGGCTGTGCGATTAGTAGGTCCAGCACAAGGCAGAGGGAACACACGGCTGGGGCTGCAGGGAGGAGGCAGCGGTCACTCCCTCCCTCGCCAGAATAAGTGTGACATGAAAACTGGCTTCACAATGGTTTAACTGGTCTAAGGCTGTGGGGGTGCTTCTTCCCTGTCACACCTCTCAATTCTAGCAACCTTCCTGCGCCAGCCCTAACACTCATGTGGCTGTAGGATGCACTGCATCAGGTTCTTGAGATGGATGCAAGATTTTTTTTTATGACTTTTTTTTTTTTTTTTTCCTGGCTAAGGTTGCAGCCAGGTCAGTTCCCTCATCTGACTCCCCCCATAACTGAGGAAGATGCAGCGGTTGGGAGCTGCGGAGGAAGACCACCAATTGTACAGGCAGGACAGATAAAATGTTTTTAGTCTTATCAAACTGTGCCCCAAACATGTGGCTTGCAGATAAGCAGCTCTGGGGGACAGAGCACACCAGTATGGCACAGAGACTAGCCCAGCAAACCAACTGCCAAAGTACAGTCAAAGAGTTTTGTGACTTCAGGTGGGCCAAATGGGATGTTTACAGAAGCAGAATGAGGTGGATCTGCAGGCAACAACCCTCCGCAAGGAATGCTTGGGATGGCTGCTCTGCACAGCGGCAGCGACCGATGCACCTGCTGTGGGAAGAGAACAGGGATGGGAGGACACGGTGTGAAGGAGCTCAAGTCCTTGCACAACTGAGGCACGATGTGAAATGTGCTTCATTGTATGCCCTCAAGTCTGTTGGCCCTTTTTGGACCAAGCGCCTTTCTCTGTCCCTCCTCACATTGGCTGAAGGACACTCGGAGCACAGGACCTCTAGATGCCACCTGCCAAGGTGGCACCACATTTTATCCAAGCTATCCTCCTCCTGAGCCATCCTGGCTGAACTGGATGCCAGGCTATTCTGGGAGTGGCGTCCCCTTGATTCAAGCTGAACTAGGTTAGATTGTAATTTTTTTTTTTTTTTTTGGTCATTCAGACAAAAATAATGATGTTCTCATCTGTTTAGCTCCAACATCATTATGGGCTTTTCAATGGATTCCATATTGCGCCCTCAGTTATAACTTTAAACCAGCCCAGCTCCAAACCGCAGGATGATTGAAACATTCTGGTTCAGCTGCGTGTTCCAGCTCACGTCAAGCCAAGTTACTTTAAATACATCAAAATTCATGGGATGCATAAAGAATACAGGTCAAATACAGTCACAGAGATCTGTGGCTGATAGGAATGGCGTTTGGAGAATGCCACAGGGGGAGATGGTACCCCTTCCTAATTTGCAAATTTAAAGTACAATTAAATGAAATAATGAAATTAATAACAAAAAAAAAAAGATGTAAGAAGATAGATCTTAGTACATACAATAGATCTGAGATTAGTCCAGGTTACCTGGAAGAACCTGGGCAAATAGTCTTTGACTCCTAAGTTTGCCTATCTGGAATATGATCAGTCCACGACCTCCAAGATGATGTTTGAAGAATCTCAACACCCAGCAGCGTTTGGAAGACAGGACCAAACAAGTCTACAGACCTGCAGGTGTCCATGAAGCAGCATAATCTTGAGTTGCATCGCTTTCCCCTCCCAGTCTCTTAAAAAAGCAAGTCCAGGAGAAATGCAGTATAATTTGGGGCTGCAACCTACAGATCTAGGACCTTTGAAACTGAGGAGTACATAGACTAGGAGTATGAGACCGCAGGACTTGTTTTCTGAATGACTGCTTTTTATTTAAAATTCCCCAGTCTGAAAATTATTAGTGGACTATATCAGTTTTCCTAAATAGAAAACCTCAACCAACCAGTCCTATGAAAATGCTTCTTAAGATCCTACAAGAAATACAGAGTTGTGTTTCATTACTGTAGAAAGTGTCAACTTGGGGTGAATGAGGCCTTTGAAGAGAGTACTAAAGCCCAAATGCCACCCGATTTTTGGAACACCATTCAGGATTTTGTTTGGAAACTTACAAATGTTTTGAGAGCACAGTTGTACATTTTCATCTCAGGTCACATATTTGACTGCCAGGAGAGAACAAAATGAAATGATAGGAATAGCTGTGCATTAGTTACCCTGAAATAACTGAATGGTCTATTTTAGTGTCCTGTTGAGCTCTCTGCCACTCCTTCTGTGACTTGCTACAGCTATTACAGTATTTACACTGATCAATGTGAGTGTATACAATCCTTTGCAGCTTTGCTGGATTCATTCAAGGCATCAGAAGTAATATTTTGGCCAGTGTAAACAATAGTAACAGTGAGCTTCAACCCATTTGATGTGGTTTTAATATTTCAGTAAACCTATAGATTTTAATTTTTTTAATAAGAGTGAGAAATTTAAAAGTGAGTGTAAATGTATATTGCATTTGCAATAATAGCTGGGTATTAGTCTGAGTGTATTACATCAGCCTGAAATATTAATTTTTCAGAATTCTGAGCTCCCTTTTGACTTTGAGGCCAAGTCTTTGAAATGCTGAGTGCAGTGAACTTTGACTGGATCTGGATCCCTTGGGGGACATTTGTTACACCTATCCTTTCTGCTGAGCTCCTCTGCTTTACTTCAAAAGCCCGATTCTGCATTATTTAGATGCTCAGGGTCTGATTATCTCACCCAAGATCTAGGTTTAGGAGTGCAGGCACCGTCTACTCTTCTGTAGTCAATGGGGAGACACAGCCACAACCAGAGTGCAAGTCCTCCCTCTGCAAGGCAGGCTGGGTTGCCCTCAGGAGCTGCTTATCTCTACCCACCGACTATGCAATAATCCCAGCATGACCACAGCTGTCCTGTAGATGCCTCAGATAGGTGCCTGCAGTGAGGTGGGATGATCGCAGGTGTATGGCACAGCCACCTGCAGTGTCAAGGATCATTCCCCTTTATGCAGAACCTGGCACAGTGAGATCCTTCAGCCTTGCAGAAAGAGTGAACACGTTGAGTAAGAGCAGGAATTAAAACCTCTGGAGACAGAGGTCTCACAAATTCACACTGGGGCACCATCAGCCATGCATTTCACCTTTTGCTCTTTTTCACCTCTGGTTTCACATTCTTTGCTCTTGGCCTCCCGTCTCCCCCATCCTGCCCAGCTGCAGCTCACAGTTATGAAGCCACGGAAGAGAGCTCGTGTGGAAATTATTTTCTCATGTATCTGGAGACCAGCATAATTTCATATTAGAAGCTAAAATTAAAATCCTATTATAATAAAAGTAACTGGAATCCCAGGGGGACAACATACCAAACATTAGCTGAAAACACCTTCCTGAGCATGCAGAGAAAATCATAGGGGAGAATGGCATCTGTTACTAACATCTGAGTGCAAATTCTTTCCACCTGCCACAGGCAGAAAGTCAAGCCCCCTTCATTTTCTGCCAAACACTTGAGCCGCCTGTCTGAAGGACACTGTAAACTTCATTAAGTGGCTTTCCACCGTGGCCTGGGTGGATGCTATTTCAGGCCCCACCATCAGCCAGCACCAAGGAGGCACCTGGGGATGCTGGTCCAGCTGACCAGCTTGCATTTCCCAGCTCGTGTGAAGAATGATGGAATACTTTCATTTCCTGAGCAGAAACCGCAACAGTTTGTATTTCTACATATAGACTGAAGCAATCCACTTACCAGGGCACTTCCAGCCAGTATAAGAAGAGAAAAGCTTGACACAAAAGGGAAGAGATGATGAACACAGTCTTTGGATACCACCAGCAAGCTAAGAACATAAATACAACAGATCATAAATATCAAGATCCTACCATGTACCTTATCAACCATGAGCCGTAAAGCCGATTCTGGAGGTCAGTGACATTAGCACCGTGTGATGTGCAGGGAAGCTGAGGCAAACAATGCTGGATGTAATGCCCAGGAAAGCTGGACATACAACCTGTATCTCTAAAGTCCTCCAGAAATCCTTCTGAAGGGAAAAAAAAATCAAGAAAGCAGAGCAAATCCAGGTCTCAGCCTGCTGTCACATGTCCTCAGCACAGTTGTGCAGGATGAGTACTGCTCAGCCATGCTGGGTCACCTGGTAATTTCTTCCATGCACCCTGTTCTTTTTTCCTGTCCTTGCTTTTGCTATTTAATTCCCAAGCTGGGACTATGTCTTACGCAGATGCAGAGCACCCAAAGGAGCACCTGTCTCCCATGCCCATTTTTGCTGGACATGGAGGCCTTGAAGGGGGAAGGTTCACGAAGGACTCCTCAAATCCATCAGGTAATCCAAGGTAAAACCAGCGTCAATGCCGCCTTGAGGCCTTCAGCTGAGACTTTAGGTTCAGTGGCATCACTGTAGCAAGTACCCAGGCTGCAGGTTGCCATCCCCTGCGTTGTCTGTGCAACAAACCAGCAGAATAATTACACAAATAAAAAGTGATCGTTTCTCGGCTGGCCTGGTAGCTTCTCGCTGCCTCCCATGCCCTTGAAGCAACATCAGGTGGCTGGTATCAAGCAGACAAAACATCCTGGGGCCCTTTTCCTTGTATCCTGCCCCAACGGCCGGTAGGATTTGTTGGCCGCCAAATTCTGGCCAAGCCTTCTCCTAGCTGCTGCCTCTGTGCCATGCAACAGGGCAAGCAGCAGCACCAAGTGGTACCAAGATTTTGGTGTGTACCTCCAGTCCTGAGCACTCCACATGGGTCCCTGGCCAGTGCCAGACCCCCGCCTGTTGCAAGAAGCAGGGCCCAGGGCTGCACTGCCTCTGGGGGCCACGTAAGCCCACATGTATGGTGAGGTCAGAGAATGGTTGAGGTTGGAAGGGACTGCTGGAGGTCATCTGATCAGAGCTGGAGCTCCCTGCTCAAGCAGGGCCACCTACAGCCAGTTGCCCAGGACCATGGCCAGATGGCTTTTGAGTATCTCCAAGGATGGAGTCTCTGCAACCATCCTGGACAACCTGTGCCAGTGCTCAGTCACCCACACAGTGAAAAATTATTTCCTGATATTCAGAGGGAACCTCCTGTGTGTTGGTTTACACCCACTGCCTAGACCTGTCACAGGTTATCACCAAAACAGCCTGGCTCCATCCTCTTTGCACCCTCCCTTCAGGTATTTACATACATTAGAAAGACTTCCACAAACCTACTCTTCTCCTAGCTGAACTCTCAGCCTTTCCTCATACTTGAGGTGCCCCAGTCCCTTCAATGTCTTCATGGTCCTTTGCTGGACTATTTGCAGTACATCCATGTCCCTCTTGTGCTGAGTAGCCCAGAACTGGGCACAGCACTCCATGCGTGGGCTCATCAGCACTGAGTAGAGGGGAAGGATCACCTCCCCCGGGTTCTGACCATACTTTGCCTAACACAGCCCAGGATACCATTCACCTTTACCGCAAGGGCACACTGCTGGCTCGAGTTCAACTTGGTGTCCACCAGGACCCCTAGGTCCTTTTCTGCCAAGCTGTTTCCCAGCTGGGTGTCCCTGAGGTTGTTCCTCCCCAGGAGCAGAACTTTGCACTTCTTGTTGAACTTCACAAGGTTCCCATGAACTCATTTCTCCAGGCTGTTGAGGTCCCTCTGGATGGCAACACGACCTTCTGGATTATCAGCCACTCCTCCCAGTTTGGTGCCACCTGCACACTTGCTGAGGTTGTGCTCTACCCCAGCATCCAGATGATTAATGAAGATGTTAAACAAGACTGGACCCAGGACTGTCGCCTGGAGTACACCACTAGCTACTGGCCTCCGCCTAGATGTTGTGCTGCTGCTGACCACCCTCTGGACCTGACCATTCAGCCAGCTTTCAACCCACCTCACTGTCTGCTCATCCAGCCCATTTACTTGCTCTAAAAACCCCACGATGTGACATTTATGGAAAGCACTATATAAAAGCCAGGCATTGTTATTAAAACTCACCCTTAGTCAGCAAGAACGCTTAAACATGTGCTTAAGATTTAGGGCAAGCTTAAAGCGCATTGGGACTCAAATGCCTGATGAAGTGTCGTGCCGAAGCAATAGGGATTGCTGAGCAGCAGTACACACTCCTAGCTCACCTATTGCACTTCGTGCTTTTACGTTTACAAAGTGAAACCAGGAACAAAGCTGGATTTCACCGCTGAGATGCTCAGCAGGGGGGACTCGGTGCTGACGTGCCCACCTGCAGCCCAGTCCTAGAATCACCACTGTTTCCTCAGCAGGGAGATTTCAGCACAAAACGACAGGGCAAGTACGACTCCTCCTGCCGCGATAGTCAGGGCTGACCCCAAAGAGCAAGGAGAAAACCAGCCCCAGTGACAGACAGGCAGAAAGTCCCCTAACCTTTCAAGGAGGCATCTCCTCCAAGTTCTTTAGAGATTCTCTCCATCAGTTTATTACAGAATGAGCACAGGACCACCAGCTTCCTAACTTTAAACCAGTCTTGGAGTTACAGAAGGGGCAGAAAAATCTTCATTTTAAAAGAAAGTGATGCCCAAACTTGTCTTTTTGGTCCTGGAAAGTTTGTAATGTTCTTCTGAAGCCAAAGTTTCTTTGCAACCTCAATAATTGAAACTGGATTAAAGAATCAGAATCACACTTAATCATCAAAATTTGGGAGTTGGAGTTTGAAGGGAAAAAATAAATTGCATGGTATTTGTGGTAAAACTGACAGATTTGAGAACACAGTAACTCATACAACCTGAAAAACTTCACAGACGGATGGTGTAGAAGTCTCTTGCTTATAATAATTTTTCAAATGTCTGTTCTTGCTAAAGATTATTTCTAAAACAGTCTGTATTGGGAACTGACCTGTTTTATGCTTTCATTCAAACAGCATGCTGCTTTAATTTATATTTTTATGAATGCATAGAAGAAATATGTCTGTGTACTTAAATAAGGATGTGAATCCCACTGAACAAAATACCTGAGTGCTCCCCAGTCCTCCAGCATTTATCTGGCTGGGAAAGGGCAGTCCAGGCTCTGGCTCTTGTATCAAAGACCGATTGTATTTTGGGGTTTGTTTGTTGTTTGGGGTTGTTTGTTTTTTTTTTTGGGGGGGGTGTTGGGTTTTTTTAATAAATTCATTTGAATATTTGTTTTAATTGATTTGTTTCAGAGATCCTAAGCAGATCCCTGCAGCACAACAAAATCAGGCAACCAGGGCCTGGTCATGTGAATCAACATGCAGGGTTTGGCCCCAAAGTATTAAAAAAAAATTGCCCTTTTAATGATACAGGAGACAACAAGTAAAACTGAAATGCTTTCAATGCAAATCCACCTTTACACCACATAAGAAGAGTCACTTTGCACAGCTGAAGACATGAAAGCAAAAGATAAATTTTTACATTAAACTTTGGCCTACTTTTATATATGCGCATGACTCAGAAATAAAGAAATTCAATACAAAAATGTGTGGAAGCATTTGATGGTGCCATTGCTTAGTGAGGACTATGGAGGCAGCAGGCTGATTTCGCACCTCACCTTGCACAGAGGATGTAGCAGTTTTCTCTTTCTAAAATTTTTCATTCTACACTTCAAGATGGAAATGCTCCACTTCTACGAAACAATTTTTTTTAAAAAAAAAAGCAAAATAAAATAAAGAGAAACGCAGGGTACCAAAACCCCAGAGTACATAACATTAAGTAGGCTGAACAGCTTTCATCGATCCAATAAAATACTCAGGAGTATCTCCTCTCCATCCCAATTTGTAATACCAGATCTTTAAAAAAAACCCAAGATTCCCCAAAATTTTCCTGTTCGGCATTAAAATCTGTCCCAGAAACGGATTTTTCAGTGGCCCAGTGCTCCCCATTCAAGTCAAAAGGGTCCTGGATCGCATTCCTGCACTGGACACAGCAAGATTCTCTTGAAATAAAAGGGAAGAGTCTGCTACCAAAGCATGCAATGAACAGACTTTTCCCCTCTAAATATCCTTCTTGAAGTCTGAATGTGTTCAGGTAGAGAAATCAGAATCTGGCCCCTGGTGAAGGGACAGCCCAGATCATTTGGGCGTCAAGAAGTGCTATAAGCTTAAAAAGAAAAGCCAAGAGGCCGGGCCATCATGGTGCACCACGCCTTCAGAAACACAATGATCAGTTGGTTTTCTTCTCCTTTTTCTCTTTCTTTCCCAGGCACTGACTCCAAATGGTGCTCTTGGTGGTGGGAACCACACACTCAGCCTCACAAAGGACAGGAGGTAGCTGAAACGAGACGTTCCCAGGACTGGCTCAGAAACACACTGACTTGGAGAAAGCCGCAGCCAGCTGCCACCCAGCTTTGGCAGTTTCCCACCCAGCATTATGGTGTCTAAGCTCACATGTCAACCTCGGGCCCATAAAACATACAGTAGAAATGACTTTGTCAGAGATTAACAGCATGGAATGGTTTTGAAGCAATCAAAATTGAGATCTACTGGTGTTTCCATAGTCTCTCCAGTTGCAGCCAGCCTCTGGGCCCATCACCATCTCAAAGCTGCCAAACCGAGCACCTCTCCCCGTGAGTGAATTGGGTGGGATGCACAGAGCCGTGCCGGCAGGACAGCTGAGCAAGGACTCAACACGGAAGGACGTGTCCCATTTTGGAACACAATCAGGAGGCTGAACTGTCAAAAAACAAACACGTGGCCCTGTCCTGAGCAAGACAGATGTATAACACTGAAGGAGAGAGAAACCCTGTGAAATAAACCCAAACATACTCCAGCATGATGAGAGCCACGGCTTTTTTCTCAGATTAACGTGTCTAATTTATACATGTATGTGTGTCTCCACAGAGCTGCAAACACTTATCCAAACTGATTTAGACCCTGAGGCTGTTGCTCCTTTCACCTACAGAAAGGGCAGGAGGAGATGGCTGGAGATGGCTGCAGAAGGCTGAACGGAGATGGGGGGGAGACGAGAACAAGGGAGATGGGGAAATAGTAGGGCTCCCCACGTCAGGGTGGGATGGGAAGAGGAATGGGATCTGAGTATCACGCAGAGAATTTTGCAAGAAGCAGGCATGGAAGGGGAGGGCAGCAGCCCCAGCTGGCATCTGAGTCCGATCCAGAAGAACAGCCTTTTAGTGCCAGTCTCTCTCCATGACTCTCTCCCCAACGACTGTAGAAGAAACAGGGGATGACAATCCACGCACCTCAGTTCCTACGACCAAACAGGAGGAATCCTGGCCATACACCAGCCTTGAAAGACAGCTTAGCAGTACCATAAAGTGATCCTTTCATCCACAGATCCCAGTGCCATGGGAGCATCTAGTGTCCAAGGAAAAATTCTCCCTCTTTAAAATACCTCTTGAGAGCCCAGAGAAATAAACTCTCATCCCTTCCACAGCTGCACCCACACAAATGCCAACATGATCACTGACCAGCTGAATGGGCAAAGCTACCTCACACAGGAGCTGTGAATAAATTGAAGACAAATACTAGCGCTATACTAATATGGTCAAGGGCAAAAGAAGAAATTTTCGGATAAGATACTACACTGAGATGTGGGTAGGTGCTCCGGGGCCTGCCTCCACCAACAACTTACTAATAGCACAGCTCAGATTATTGTTCATACTACAGGGACAACCAAAGCTCCACTGTGCTAGGTGTTTACAAATGAACAGGTGATTTTACGTCCCAAAGGTTTACCTTTCAGTAACTAAAAGGTAGGCGAAGGATGAACTGAAAGACCCAGTTGGCTGTGGGAGAATCAAGTCACAGAGCATTTCAACACAGAGGGAAGATCCTGTGGGAAATTTCTGATGAAGCTGTAACTGGATATAAATTTGTCTTAATTATCAACTATACGCCCAGAAATTTCTTCCTTTTCTGGGAATAAACATTTTTCCTCTTCATCAGGCTGTTTATGAAGATTAGCTTGGCAGAGTGAGAGCACTGGATGGGACATGCTCTATATAAAATGCCCAATGTATGAAGCCACAGCCTGAAATTAAAAACAAGAAGAGAAAAGGGGATTAAGCCTTTGAGGACTGTAAAGATAAATCATGCTATAAACTGTCCATAGGTATAGCAGGAACCAACTAGCCTTCAACAAAAGCAGGTTTTTCTGGAATGGCACGCCTTTTCCATTGGGTGAGAAACAGGGCTGGAAAAGGAAAAAAAAAATCCAAATCCAAAATCACTTAGAACTTTAAAAAAGAGTGAAAAGCATGACCCTGTCATGTTTAAACAAGGAGTGGCACCAGTGGCACCAGAGGCTTGAGTTTACAAACAGGTGGCACGTGACTGCGGCCAGAGCCTTTCAGCCTGTGGGAAGATACTGAACAAACAGTCCCTTCAACATCCACGTCCATCTTTTCCTTCGTCTAGTTCTCTTCTTTCCTCCCACCTGTACTTCCTTCTACAAATTCTTGCCATGAATGGAGAAAGAGGCACTAGATTAAGAAATGGATCCTTACCTGATGCATCACAGATCTGGCTGGGACTCGACACCTTCCACACAAGGCTAGCTGAGCCAGAGCACATCTGTAGCTCTAAGGTAGTTGTACGTGCTTGCTTATCCCATCAAGTGAAAACGTCTTAGTCTTCATCAAGAGGTATAAACATATAAACAACATTTACCACAGGGTAAGAATATAAAAATGGATGATCAGAGCCACCGACCTGTTGAGAGCTCACAGTGTAACACCCTCAGATAGGTTCTTGGCTTGCTTTACCACTAGGCTGCGAGATCCTGCTCTTTCAGGAGGAAGGGGAAACTGGACAGAAAAATATGGCATGAAACCTGGGGTCTGATTGTCATTTATTTCCACCCACAGTGCAGCAGGAAGGGCTGGAATCTATTAAGTAGTTCAAAATTGAACTGGATCCAGTTGTCAAGCTGAATACTCGATGTGTATGGAAAAAAATAATTCACCACATCACTTCTAGCAGTTATGAAAGTATAGAGATATATGCATTATAAACGCAGTCTCATAAAGTGTTTGCATTCACACAGCAGACTGATTAGCAAGTAGTAAGGTATCTATTACATTTCAAGTCAGTCTAGCACAACCAAAGAACAGAAGGAAAACTGTTCTCCTTGTGGTCTACGGGATAGGATATGGGCTTTCTAACCAGGAAGGTGATGCTCCAGTTCTGGTTGGCATTGATATGCTGCAGGGTTACCAATGAGAGTGCTAAAATCATCAGTTTGGCCAAGAGTGTCCAGAATTAGGCAGCTTCACGTCAAACCTGTCAGAGCTGCAAGTCCTCTGAAACCATAGGCAGGGGAAAAGGTGACCAAGAGGTTTTGTGCATCCATCATCTCTTGATGGCACTTTGGTATCTTGATTCTCTCTTCCTATAAAATATGATTTCCAGTTCAGAATTGTTTTAGCTAAAGGTGAAGCCTTGGCAAACTGCCATGCTAGAAATCATGTGGTCTATTTAGGCAACTATTAATTTTGTGACCTTACCATGGTGCAGACCAATTTCTATACCTTTTACCACTACTGTACAATGCAGGCGGTGATTTTTACACAACTTTATGAATGCTGTGAGATGACTTAAAGCTGATACACCCTGCGGTATCCACCAAGCAGCATAACCAACAAGCCCAGTCAAAAACTGAGCCCAAACCCTGTGTTAAATACACATGATTAATACAGTGTATTAGAGAAAAAACTGCAAGCCTGCAGTGTGGTTTGCTTCTTATGCAGAAGTTACAAGGAAAAGAATGGACGCAGCCCAGAAGGTTCATTTCCTAGAGAAGAATTCAAGTCCTGGAAACTTTCAATGAACATGGATTCCTTTTCCAGTCTGGCATTCAGCAGCTTGGCAAGACAGGGAGGGCTGAATGGAGATGCCATCACGGAAGGGAGCCCTTGGCATTGCTGTATACCTGCAATTACCCTCTCCTGTCTCTGTTTGCGTCTTCATGGCTGTAAACAACATTCACCACCATACAAAGCATCGCATTAAAAGCATGTGCCATACGGAAGAAATCAGAACATTTCCAGGTAGGTCTGTCCTCAAAAAAAGACTAAAGCAGTCCTCACAGACGTTATGGGTTTCAAGCTCACTGAAATACATACTCGTTGTCTAAATTAGGAGCAAAATACTATGCAGCAAGTGCTGCCTACAATAAACACTATGCAATGGTGAAAAGCCTCATGAGCCTCATCGAATGTTAGAAGACGGTCCTGCTCCTATGCTTCACAGGCTTAAGTATGGCTTGTGGCTTAGTCCTCCTTGCAGGCTGATCCTTAAATCTGTCAGCAATTTAGTGTCTCTCATTCCACCACCTGTGAAACAGAGGGACCAGCAATTCACTCCTCCAAAGAAGGTTCCAGTGAGTTCAACACTCATTATTAGCTTCTTTAGGGTACTGAAGAGATAAGAAACAGTGATATTGCCACATTACAGATAAGCAATTGAAACACCAAGAAGAAAGAACCTCATTCTGAAAAGCTGATACAAAGGGAGCACACCAAAGTGAGCATGAACTCCAAGAGAGAGGATCCAAATTAAACCCCAAGTAATATGTATGGCTGAGAGCCTGCAGCAGTGCCAGAAATAAAACATGGTCAGACTAAGGACACCTCTTCCACCTCAAAGTTCCCTTTTCCTCTCTGAAGCAGTCCCATCCCACCCTGCACAGCAAATTTCCTCTTCCAGAAATCTCAAACACTGTTTCCCCCCTCCATCCTGATATAACCCGGCCCTCCAAAGCTCATTCTTTGCTGCCAGTTCCTGAATAAATTCTCAACCAGCAAAACCAGGGTCTACACCCAAATCGACACCATCTTTTTGAGAGGCTCTCCCCCTTCCTTACTGTCTCAACCCTATGAGCATCCTTACAGTTCACTGGTTTAGCTGTCATGTACAAAACCAGGGCAGCTCTAGCTCCATAGTTGTTTTTTTTTTTCTCTGAGCTGCACCAAATCCACAGGGCTAAGCAGGAAAGCTCAGAGCAGCAGAGCACAGGGCTAACACCCAGGCAGGCACCTTTTGGAAACCAGACAGCTTAAGGCTTAACTACATATTAGGAGCCACAGCAGGCTGGTATGGTCAAGGTGCATCGCCTGCTATAAGGCAATAGCTTGATACGATCATCCGTTTGGCTCTCCTCAGCTTTTATTCCACCCAGCCTGAATGATCCATGATCTAATTAAGCTCTTAGGAAACCAGCAAAAGAATGCCAGCATCCTGAACTCGGGCTTCTTATTTTGGTTGCTGAACTACTTTAACCCCTCTGCTGCCAAACTGTAAAAGGGTTAAAATCTGCTGGTTTAAAATTAAACTGCTTGACAAAAGCCAGGATGGACTTTTAAACCATTAAGCAAACACTTTTCCACTTCAAACAGGAGGCAGCTTGAATCGAGGGTGCTTGTTTTGTCTTTGGTGTGCCCTGGCTCGCAGGCAGCAGGCCCCACACACTGTATTTACCTTGATGAGGCAAAATGCTCACCAGCGACCGCATTGGCTCGCTGGGTGGGATGAGTGAAGGCACGCTCTGCCACTGCCACAGGGATAAGGCTGGTGGGCAAAGCCCAACCCAGCACATTAGCCACCGGGTCCACAACGGACAGCCCATGCAGCCCTGCGCCGAGCTCTGAGTTGCAAAGACACAAGCCCGGGGCAGTAGGTGAGCCGAGCGCTCTCTACTTGGTGAAGCCCAGCTGTTAAACCCATGAGTAGGACTGCTACCAAATTATTTTTCCCTCTACCAGGCTGAGGTTTGACACTGCTCACACACAGTGAGCAGAGGCAAGGGATACTGCTGCCACGGTCTGTCATATTAAAAAGTACATACAGCCAGTTTCTCTCCCCAGCGCCCTTCCCAGAAGCAGGCTGCAACACTTGCGAGCAGCCTTGCTCCGCTTCCTCCTGCGAAGAGCACAGCATGGTTTCAAAGCACTGGCTCCGGAAACCCAGACAGCTATTATGAAGCTTTGGTGAAATTAATTAATTGCCTGAAAAAAAGCTCCCTATACCACTTGTCTGAGGCCTGTAAAGTGCCAGATTTATTACCAGCGTTTCAATGATTCCACAGGAGACGTTCAAACTCCTATGCAGAAATACACTTAAGCTCCAGTCATTGCAGGCTCACTCATCACTGGCACGAACATACAACGGCTCATAAACCTACCATAGGAGACAGTACAATTTAGTTCTGTTTTGCAGCTGAAAAGCCTTCCCAAATAAAATGTTTTTAATTTTTAGGTTAGAAACTCTTTTGTCAGTTTTTTCCTTATGTCTCTTAATGACAAAGCCCCCCACTTCTCACACTGTAGTGAAAGACAGAAGAACTAAAAAACTGCGCGTATAAAAGGCAAAAGTTATCCTAGAAGTATGTCTCTAAGCCTCAGGTAGGTAACAATTATGTCAGTGAAGAACGAAGCGCAATAATACTGTGTGACACGTGTTACCTGCTCCATCTTCCCCATGGAGCACTGGTCCAGATCTGCGCTATCATTTGGAATAAAACAGCACTTGGGTTTAAGCTAGAAGGGAACTCAGGAGGCTCTAAGCACCTTTGGCAATATCAGAAGCTGGATTATTACTAAGAGAAGCTTGGATCAGAGTAAAATCTTTATACCTGTGTACCAGAGGCCATTCAAATTGTGACATGTCCAAGCAGTTCTTAGTCCACTCTCTGAGAGCTGGAGCAGCTCCCATGCCGCAGTCTCCAGGACAGTACCAGCTGCCACGTACACCGTGCTGACATTCACTCACTTCATTGTCCAGCTGAGAATAGCTGACACTCACATTGATAATATTTCACCTGCTAATATTTTCCACTTTTTTCCATTAGAAAAAAAAACCCAACCCTATCCTAAACCCCAGTCTTACAAGAAATGCCACGTTAAAATCTGTTCCACAGTACAACAAGCAGGTGGATACTGTTTTTACTGTAACTTCTCAGTCAAGTGAATGCAAGAGAGAACATCACTATTTCAAGATATTTAATAAGAAGTACAGATTGAAAGTCCTCTGAGCACATGAAATTCAGCTAATGCACAGCTCTAGAATGGGTCACTTCTTACAACAATATTACAATTTTTTGCTTTAGCGTGGATAAGTTGGACTAACACAAACCACAAAATACTGAATCAGATGCAACAGCTAGTGCTAAAAAACACAACAATAAGAAGTATGGCACAAAGAATGTTAAACTAAATGACAACTAATTAGTATTTTCTTTTGGCAATCCTGGTTGGGACTAATTCAGTTCAGAGATCCATTCCCAGTCAGCACCAGGTTCAGTTAATGTACATTTTGTGCAAAGTGTACTTTTAAATTCACGAAATAATTAGTTTTGTAAACATACCTTCCTTTCACAGTAAAACAACAGTGATTTGGGTATCGAAGACAAAAGAACCCCAGACAGTATTTTATTTCACAGTACACAGTGTATGTATATATAATCACCATATTCAGCAAGTAGGTAAAGCGCATGCCAGTAACAACTTGGATTGTAAATCAAGAATTTGCAGTGCAGAAGTACACTTTACTCCAGTACTAATGAACTAATATGAAGTAATGCAAACCAAGGTAGAGTAAGATCTTGAAAACAGCATACTCTAGGTGATTTACTGCACCTTTCTTTAAAAGGTAGGCTGAATTACTCTGAAACAGGAAAATTTCACATCAACTATCAGTGGAATAAACAGTTCAAAGCTTCACTAGTTAAAAATATTGCACCAGAAGTGTTGTATTTGAAAGCAATACAAGAAGGATTTTTTAATACAAAAACACTTTAAAAAAAAAAAAAAAGACATATTACAACAGCTACTTTCAACTAAAATAGCTGGTAAATCGTAGGAATTGATGAAATGTGAGTTCTCTGCCACACGCGATAGATATATGGATTACCTGGAATCTCTCCTATATAGTATCAAGTAATTTAGGAGGGGGAAAGGCCTCCACTGTCCTATAGTTTTGATGGAGCCAACTGTAAGCTCAATAAAACCTATAAAATAACAATTGACGGTATTCATTTTTATTTTAGAAATACATGTCTACAAGAAGTCTTGAAATGCTTCACCATCAGTCAGTGCAAATGAATAAAAGCCACATTAGACGGATGTACGACGACTACCAAATGTCATCCAGATGTCTACAGCTCTGACCACAGGCCACTCAGCCTGTGAATCTGGAGTAGACACACAAAAACCACATGAAGCTCTGCACAGCTTGTGAAGTACCCATTTAGAGAGTCGAAGACAAACAGTAGGGAGATCCTTGGGAAATTAAGGACTGAGAAACAAAGGGACAAGAGACCTTCCACTAACTTCCATCAGAGATGTGGCAGCCCAGATCCAACACAGTACTTAGGGACCACACTAAGTGAACGCTATGTCCATGATACTCCGAGGACACTGCATCCCATGTCAGGCTATTACCAAAAATATAAAACCACTGTGTGCAAGTGAGGGATACAGTGAACTCCAAGAACTAAGTTCACTCATGAAGAAAATCACTTTCTCTACTCCAAAACAAATTTCCTCACTATAAGTGCAGTTAAAAGGGGAAAAATAACACACAGAGAAGCATGTAGATGATCATCAAAGATCAGCAGTCCCTTTTTGGAAAGCAGAAACATGTATTTAACTTCAATACTTAACATTTAGAAGCGTACTTACTCTTAAATAAGCAAAACATTTCTCGAGTTTCAAAAAAAAAAAAAAAAAAAAGCACTGCTCAGTAAGTAGCTGTCTCTACCAATACAGGCACATGAACTAACCTTCTTCTCCTGATTTCTCAGGACATGGCAACAGTCAGCTATGGCCACTAAGTCTTCGTAACTCTTATAAAATTTCTGGGTACATTAAAAGCATGATTGAAACCTATTAAAACTATTTGCTCAGGGAACACAAGGTTTTATCACCATCATTTGCTCACCTCAGCATTAACTTAGAAAAAAAAAGACTCAGTGACTTGCAGTTGGACATCTGGCCCTTAGTCCAGCTATAAACTATTTTAAAGAAAGACCTTGAGAAAGAATTAATAGGCTGTAATCATCTAAAGTAGTCTCATATGCAGTTCATTTTTCCTTCACTTCTCTGTTGCAGTACAAAAAACAAAAAAAACCTAACACCCCCCCCAATTTTCAACAGCAGCAACATCAAAAAGCACATAAAAGTTAATTCAGATTATATCATATCCCTTCGTATTTACAGATTTTCTGTAGTAAAGAATCCACTATCATTGTTTCACCACAATTAAGTGTCTTGGACTTTTTAATCCTAAAAACAGCCTTCAAACATCATCCAAGCCTGGAAACACTTTCAAAACCCTCAGGAACTCGACAACAGAAGCATCATATTCCAGACAGTATTGCAAACACCTCCCACGCCATCAAAGTGTCTATTAAAGAAACAGTCCTGAGAAGCAGTTCCCCAATTATCTTCCTCATGATATCACCCTCGCCAGCTCCTGTGGGCGCTACGTTAGCTTCTTTATTCTGCGGTTCTGCTTGTCAATATTCAGCGTCGCGCGGTCTACGGAGGTAGTGATGGAATCGAGAGCTTCGTCCTGTCTCTCCAGCTCAGCTTCTGTCTCCAAGGCCAGGCCCTTCAGTTTCTTTAGTATCTGTCAGAAGACAGAACTTTCAGCAATCAACCAGTTCTTTGAGAAATGTGACAGACCAATGGCAATTAGTTATTTCATTGTCTTAAATGACCAAATCATTTGTTGGAGTCTGCCCTGAAGCGTGCTGGTGAAAAGACACTGGTCTTACTCTGATATGCTGAACTGAGATGAACTAAACAATGAACTAAAGACCAGAAAATTCAAATCTGACACGTTAGAATTACAAGGGAGGAATAAATTAGAAGTAAAAATCAGTGTAAACATCAGCTTTTTGCTGGCTCTGTTGTTATCTCCTTGGTATGTCTGCATCTTAGAGCAGCAGCTCGTCCTGAGGAGCAGTGCACGCTGAGAGCCAGCGCAGGCAGAGCACAGCCGGTGCGAAGCCAGAAGGGGATCACGTGGCTGAAGGCGTAGCAAGGTTAGGCAGGGACCAGGTCAAAGGACAGAAAATGTTGGTTTACTACAATCCACTAAAGAAAGAAGTGTCATTGGATGGAGCAGAAGGGAAAAAGTGAGACTTGGGCAACCAAACACATGATTTTCAAGGGACTAGAGGGTGGTGTGGTATGAACGGACGTCAAGGCAGCCAAGAGGCTCAGGCTGTACCCGAGATGAGAAACAACAGATGCACTGGCTACAGCTCTATTCCAGGCTGCAAGCATTATATTACATATCAACCAGTTTACACCACACTTAGCAAATTACTGTTTGTATGTGGGACTGTAAGCAAACACCCTGAGATACTGCAAGATTATGAGCAGACCCTGCTGTCTGAAAAAGCCTATAGATACTGGTCCAAACAGGGCAAAAGACTAAAGTGAAAGGAGAAAGCCAGGCTGATGCATTCTTAAGGCTAGGAGACACCCGTAACAATACCATACACTGACTTACAGAGCCTACTGAACTTTAATTTTCATCACTTCACACAAGCAAGTCCGTGAGCAGAGGTCCAAACAACACAAGCAAAAGCTGCCTTATTTCCTTACTCTGTAACACTGGCTTCTTTTAGCAGCAGCCCCAGGCACTAGTTACATCACTGCCTTTTCTTCCCTCTTGTGGCTACTCTATTAATATAAAGACTGGTTGCATGAAGTGAAAGCACCTGCCTGACAGGCAAGCCTGAGCTGCCTTCCCTCGGATGTATCAGAGGGAGATCTGGAAGCACCATATCATACTAACTGGAAATCCAGCTTCCGAGTTGCTTCAGATCACGAAGGGGTTGTCTCTGCTGGCCTACATGATCTGCTTCCTTAGGCATCCACAGATGGGTCCATGAGGATATCCTCACACTGCCTGGCTAATAAGAACAGTTTATCCATCAATTACAGTAACAGTCTCCACAAAAGCAAATTACCCCAGCACTATACCACATCAACTTCTGTGGTACACAAGCATCTGGGTAATGCTACCGAAGACAGCAGAACTGCAGCCTGTCTAACAAAATAAATCTGTGGCTTTTGGTAAAAAAGGGGAAAATAATTGTACTCTATATGTGTTTAATTTTTATTATATATATATTTTTGTAACAACTAGCAAACTCTCTTTTCCTTTCAGAATATATATAATCAGCAAGCTGCTGTGAAACACCAGCAGCCTTTTTATCCACATGCGGAGCTGGATTCCACAGCAGTCCCATCATTTGCAGCTACACGAATTACTGGTTTAAGAAAAGCAGCGAGGAATATCGTATCTAGCTGGAATGGCAGGGGAATTTTATGCAGACAAAATGCTTTGACTACAGCTGGATGTCAGCCACAGTAGTGAGATTTATCTCTTAAAATATCTCTCAGCTCTTTCCATAAATCACAAGCAGCTAGAAATACGGCTGTGTGAAAAACTGGTTTTGCAATTTGGCTGCCAAAGCAAAAATACAAAACAAACCGTAGATCAAGCTTAATCTACCTTCTTCTGTTCTTAACAAAACTACAAGCTAAAACCCCCTCTGTTTCTATCCCAAATGAAACACTTCAGGTTCTTTCACTGCAACAGGAAAGCAAGGCTGAATTCCCCAAACTGGAGGTGGTAGACGTGTAGGCTATGCACCAAAAAGAAAAATTACATGATCAGAAGCATGGTGTGTATGACTCAGGACATGCATCTGAAATAAGGTCTTGCCTTTCCTGAGGAAGTAACTTTATGACTTGGAAATGGAAAGTTCAGAGGTGGCTCCCCCTCAGTTCTTCCTTTGAGTTTCTTCTGTGTATACTTTTTATATGCAAACATACATATAAAAACACAAAATAAAGTAGCCAGTGCTACATGAAATGACTCCTACCATTAATAAAGTCACAGTATGGCCAAGACTGGAAAACACCTCTGAAGGTCTTTGGGTCCACTTCACCCAACTAAGAGCAGGGCCAGCTTCAGTGTTCATCTGAGAGAAGATTACAGGGGTTCAGCCTCCACTCCAATAAACTTTCTTTATACTAGTTTGGGAGAAGAGATCTCACGCCTTCAGTATATCCTAAAGGATGGCAGTGAAAGACATGTGCTTCATCATTTGCAGATGATTTAAGGATGGTCCACACTGACATTTTTTCAGCAAGTTTACTAAAAGGTTTTATCCACGCACATCCCAAAATTTGTCTTCTTGGCACAGCAGAACAAGAGCAGCAGCAGCAGCTGCCAACACTTCCCAGGTCATGGCTTGACACATGCTCCAGAACAGTCCCCCTGGCCACTCAAAACCTGCACCTTCTGCTGCAGCAAGGCACACACTTTTTTGGAGGTTTATCACCCAGTGCCCTTAGCAGCATGGTAAATTCAGCTTTCCTGAGCTGTGTCCTCACCCAGCACATCTCAGTTTGTGAAATCCATTGAGGCAAGCAAGTAAAGTAATGTGGTGGCACGTGGCACAAGCCTGCAAGAGGGCTATGCAGCAAAGCAGGGGCTAGCACGAGACAGTGCAGAAAGGAAGCAGGGACACTCCTCCTTCCCCACCTCACCAAGAGGCACTCAATTTATTTGTAAATCAAAATTGTGCCAAAAAAGGCTCAGGTTTGACATGAAAAACATTTTATTTTTAGTTTCAAACCAGATTACTTTTGATAGGCTTCTCATTCATTAGAGCGTACTTAATATTTAAAATACTGAAAGAGACACAATTGTTGAGAACAGAAAAGCTTTTAAAATACGAAAGCTGTAAAATGGAAACTCAGTCAGTTACAGGGCTCTGCTCAGTTCACCTGCCAATTAGGCTCTGCCTTGAAACGCAGCAGGCATGACTGTGTGGTTACTCACACACAATAATAAAACACAAGCGGCTCCCTTTCATCTGATAATTCTCTCTGCCTTAGAGTCTGGTAATAAATCCCTTAACCCTTTGTCTGTCAGTATCTTCAACCGTTCAAGTGGAGTGCTGCTACTCGATCCGGTGGGACCTGAAATGGTTAAGACGCTTTTCCAGCACAGCCCACAGAGCTTGCTGGAAAGAGTTACTCGAATCTGAAGTCTGGCCAAAGCTGGTCACTATTTTTGTAAAGCAAAATGATGGCAAGATGTCTAGTTATCACTGCTCCAGTTCTGTCAGCTGCTCAGAGCAACAGTGCCTTTTGTGCCAGCACGTAATTTGGACAGCAAACCAAGACGTGAAAATTCAGTGTGAAACTATCTGTTACACAAAGCCAAACAGCAGGTATGAGTCCATCAAAGCCACATTTTGAAGGCACATTTCCTCAGGCACTGGTCAATCTCACACCGAGACATGAGAGTCTCAGATTTATACCGCTGGATTATAATTTGGAAAGTCTGATTTATCCTCGTGGCTTTGCCACAGATTTTCTGTGCAACTTCGGGCAAGTTACCTAATATTCCCACGCACAGAGTTCTCTTTGTAAAAAACAAGGAAGCAACTTTGTTGCTGCTCTCCAAATCTGCCCCATGTCAAGTGTTCAACTACAGCAGGCTTGGGCCTTGCTGGGAGAAGGTGTCCATCCAAGGTATGCACCCCAAGTTCTTGTGTGAACTACAGAGACCTAGACAACACACTGCAGTGTAAGCCACGATTCATCTGCTCTATTTTATGTACCTGCTTAAGGAGGCATTCACGCGCTGCCCACTCCTCTCTGCTTTGGCTCAAGTGAAGAGCCGAGCAACCAGCTTAACTGGAGACAGTCACAACACAGACACAATTGGAATGAGAGGAGAGGACTCCAAGCCCATGAACCTGCTCCGTACTTGACCCTATTACTTCATCATTTTGTCACGACACTTGAAGACCTAAATTCAGTGTCAGGCACTGTACAAAAAGAAATTGTATCCTAAAGATCTTGCAATGGAGACGCTGTTTGGTTTGGGTCCTGAGATGCCATCATAATTGTGCATTTTAGTTAAAGCTTGTGAAATATGATCTACCACCTCAACACACTGAGTATCCAGCAGCAAAAATAAGATACAGCAAGTGCCACTGCGCAGGAAGCATTACCAACTGTAGCTTGAACTCCCTGAAATCCTTCCTAAGATCCAGTCTATCACCCCTGTGCAACTGAGGTCTGACTGCTGAAGCAGAGCACATGTAACCAGAAATGGCTCTTGAAGGTAGCTTCCCCAGCCAAATTCACCTGTTATTAGGAAACAAAGAGCAGTCATTTGCACTACTCTGAACCAGGGTGCAGAGGTTCTGACAGTAACAACTTGCCATGATTTAATATGGTGCTTCACCTCTGTGTTGAACATATTGCAGGTGAGCAAGAAGCAGGGACACAACCTAAAACATTCCAATTCATAGTCCCATTATAAGCTCAAACCCACATGAGAGATTGAGTGAACTTGCACTGAAAATACTGAGGCCTGTCCACATCCTCTCCTGCTGCACCTAGGAACAGGCAGTGAAACAGGAGAAAGCAGAAACATCTTAAGCCACTGCAACAAAATTTACTAAAGGACATTTGTCGACACCTCATGAGACAAACGCAACAAAAATCTATGGATTTACGTTGCTTTAACACACTTCCTCTTTGGTATTGCCACTATCAGCATATGCCTGTAGCTATGCAAAGTACAAACGCTCCTTCTGCTCAATCTACAGTTGCGTTTGGTGTACAAATACTCAAGCTCCACACCAGCCACTAACAAAAGTGCTTTTGCTTGCTCTAGAAAAATCAAGCTGTCTCTTGTAGCACAAACCTGATCACAGAAAAAAAATGGAATAGGCAAGTCGAGCAGGTCCCTTGTATATGAAGCACACAAAAGCAGACCATTTTTAAAGCATCAGCTTTTTTGAGCCAGTGGCTATTCAGACAGTATGGAAGGGTCATTGTTTCCCATCTTATTCTTGGTGGCTGATTTCTCCCATCATTTCTTCTTGGACTGATACAGAAATGTGATTTAATTTACCTTCTCAGGGAACACTAAGCACTCATGGTGCCACTAACACCCCACTGGCCTTGACTGCAAAAAAATACTCAAGCAGCTCCACAGGCTCAACTGTCACATTTTATTTTGATGCCATTAAATATACTTAGAGGTTACACACAAGCAAATACAATGCATTAGTTGCGAGTACCTCAGTTCTCTTCCCGTATTGTGCCTTACAAAAAACAAATCCAGGACATGGTCATTACACGTGTCTGTTAAGATCTGTCGCCTGTTGATCGCTATAGGCCATGGAACAAGGCCACTCTATGAGCAAATTTGGTATTTAGCACTTGGAATGAACGCTTCCTCAACAAAACGCTTTTTCTTTGACCTAACGGTTATGATTTCCTGAGATGAGGGCATGATAAAAGGGTAAAAAAATCACTGAAGAGTCTCTGAAAGTAGCAAAGGATGAAATGAAACCATCTAGACCTGAGAAGACATTGAGGAAGCAAAACATCACAAAGACATGCACTGGGATGTGGGTTTTTTTCGCACATTACACAATTAATTTTAATACTGCCTCTGTCTTCATGGCATATGCGATATGCAGACAGTAAATATCAGGGCAACAGTTCTTTGGCAGGAACAGTTTCAGAAATTAGAAAGCACTGGTCTGGCAAAATAAATTCAAATTTAGTGAATTCACCCCACTGCGACCACAGCCCTTAAGCTAATATTGTCATATCCCCTCCCATACCCAGTGCCATTATGTCAGCCACAGCAAGGCGGTAGGCAGAGGCTCAGCCAGAGACCACAGGAACTTCGTAGGCTTCTTTCTCGGTAACACAGCTAAGGAACACAGCTCACACTGCCACAGACTTTGTGTTTTTTAACAGAAATGTCCCTTCAGGAAGTACTGGTGAGGTCCTTTACTCAGGCACCCAGTCACAACTGCAGACACTCAGGGCTTCCAGCTCTAATGGAAGCAATTAATATCATTCAACAACTCCTGTTGCAAAACATCTATTGCTATTACTGCACGTACTTTGTTTTTGAGGAGAGAGAAAAAGCGATAACTATTTGTTCATCACAAATTCCTCTTTTCCAACTTCAAACATTCTGCTGGACTTACCCACATCACAAGTAACGAGGGGGAGGGAGCAGAGCTCTTCTGGGTTTTGTGATTTAATTTAAAAAAAAACAAAACAAAACAAAAAACCCACAAAACAAATAAACAAGTGCTTGCATTACAGCTAATCAAAGAATGAGAGATCACCCTCCTCAAGAGAGGAAATTGCTCAGAAAAACACTGTCATTACCAACATAACGACCTCAAATACCTTTAATTCGTTTGTGGAAGCTTGATGCCAGAAGTATCCTGACTTCAATGCATGTTAATGCTTTGCACTTGTAATGGTTTTCCCCTTTTACTCTATAAATGTTTTGCAAATGCGATTAACCATCATCCTGCTCCTTCCCAAAGTGGGAGTTGAACTGAAGCAGCGCAAAGAAGCTCTCTGGGAGCAAATGCATCAATGAAAGGCAAGCCCTTGTACAATAAGACACATTCGGAGAAAGCAAAAAAAATAAATAAAATGGCAAAGCAGCAGGCTACACCTCAGCAAGGAGCTCACACCTGACTGCTTAAAGCCACACAGCTGCAAATGAGACAAATCTCCTGTTTTCCTGCCCTGCTTTCTATTTATGAACTTAACCTGCTTCCAAACTATAAAATGACTGCATGGGGAAAATACAAACTTAGAAAAAGTCTTGAAATACCTTAGATAAGCACCTTGCTCAGATGTAGTTTCAAGATCTTTGCCTAGATGCTTCCAGAGGTTCAATACCCAAAAGACTTTGTATGGCATCAACCATGATGCTGCCCTTGAACCCCATTAGAACACATCCCCAACCTCCATACTATTCAAACCCACTTCTACTGGTAGGAACTCTCCCTGCAGTCATGCTTTCCTTCACTTCCACACCTTTACACTTCCCCTCTAAGCCTTACTATGTTCTTTCCTAACAGAAACAGAAGATCCTGAGCTATTTTGCTCTGCTTTGCACTTTAGAGCAATGAGAAAAAGCAGTGTTTGGTCAGCTCCTGTGAAGAGATGGACAGACACCAGTCTGTACAAGATGAGAGGCTTCATTCCCCATTCACAAGACTTGTTGGAAAATGAACCCCCCGTCCTATGTTTCCTCCACTTCCCCCATCACAGCCAACTGCTTTGGAAATATCAAGCACCAACAAAGTCCAGTGTTCAACTGTCAAGAACCAGCGCTGGGGAAGCAATTCCTAGTAAGTCTTTTTTGCAATGTGTGGCAAAACGTCTCTTCAATAGCTGTCTGTGACCAACAACCCTTCATATTGTATTTAGGTTTTTTGGGTCTGGCTTCAAAGCAGAATTATAGCGCTGAAAAAAATGACATTTAAGGAAGGAACAACTAGCCCTTCTGAATACATAACAGCTGTACAAAGCGTATCCATGCATGAAAACAGATTGCTGCTATTTGTACAACTACAGCTGAGAAATACACTCCCTTAAAATCTTGCAAAAGGTCAACGCTGCTTCAGAACATGCTTTTTTTTTGATGAAATGATATATCATGGAGATAAGCTCTTTAAAAGAGGAGAAGAAGAAAGACTGATTAAATAGTGAATAGTCCATTTTGTTTTTTAAAAAGCCCAAATAAAATTTCAGTCAAAAGATCTTGATTATGTTTTGGTCACAGAAGCAAGTTTTGCTCTAAAATTGCATGTTTATGAGGTGACTCCTAGTAAGGAAAAGGAACAGGAGTTTTTATAGGAATTATGGCATGTAGCTTAAAATTATTAATGACTGGAATCATGAAAAGAGACCTGACTCTCACAGAACAGGTGCTCAGCAATTATTGGGGGGGGGGGGGGGGGGGGGGCGGGAAATCAGACCCATCCATGGCCTGTCAGTTTGCCATTCAGATCCTCTCCCCACCCACACTATCCCACAAGCTCACCCCAAATCATTAACTGACTTAAAAATTCTTGGCTTGCTTGGCTTGGTGTGGTATAAATAAATACCAGAATTGTCTTTTGAGTTCTAGTTAATCTTGAAAGTGTTTTGTTTTAAATAACAATGGCCATTTAACACTGTTTCAAGTCTACCATCCAGCACAGAGTTTCAGACATTTCTGAAGTTAACCTTCTGCAAAGGTTAAAAACTCTCACTTACTCAACTGTCTTTCGGTTAATTTTAATAAATAGATTCTTCCTGCAAGAAGTTTTCATTTTTAGCCACTCAAGTCACTGCTAAGTGCTTGTGACTCTCAAACGCACTCAAGCTAACAGAGGTTGCTTTATTCTAATTCCCAACGATAAAATAAAAGAAGGGAACTGGAAAACTGCATGCTTGGCTAAAACGAAATAGAATTAGCAAAGACTTCACACGATGTTATCACCAAGCTACAGATTGAATATCAAAAAGAATAAGATGCTAGAGGGAAACAAAGAAAGAAAAATACTAAGTTTTAATCTTCAGTCACATCTTCTGATGTGGCTGTGATCATCACCAGTGAGCCTATTTTAATGGGAAAACCCACTAAAACCATACTGCTTTGCTTTT
Source organism: Falco punctatus (assembly GCF_963210335.1). Taxonomy (NCBI): domain Eukaryota; kingdom Metazoa; phylum Chordata; class Aves; order Falconiformes; family Falconidae; genus Falco; species Falco punctatus. Next base: position 52,790,343 of record NC_137583.1, on the reverse strand, counting down.
CCTGTTAGTTCACCATTTCAGATCAACTACATACTACAAAGAGGGATTCTTCACTAAAAGTTCTGAACATCAGCTTGAGGGAAATTCCTTGAAGAGCCATTCAGATGAACAGTATCAGACTGCGTTACTTTAAATAAGTCATTTTTTTTCCTAATAAAATCTCCAGCCTGTTTCCCCTTTATTAGTTTGCTAGACTGCATACTCATTTCCTAACTACAAGCTCCCTCTGCGTGTTTATAAAACACTGTTCAGCTCTGTGGATGTTTCTGAAATAGAACTGCTACTCCTCAGTAAAAAAAATAAATAAATAAGATAGCATAGGGAAAACAAAAAAAGCTGAAAATTATTTAATTGTTAAGCTTTTTAATCTTCAGAAAAAACAGGTTATGGCTAAGGATTTTCCTTGGGTTATAATCCTATCACTTAACATATTTTGCTGATAATCCCCGATTTGTTCAAAATAGTTCAAAACAAATATAAAGTTATCAGTGTATTTTAATCACAGGTTTGACTAGCTAATTTTTGATGTATGTTCATCTAAATTTAGGTGAAAGAATATTTTTGTTAAGGACAATTACTGTGTTTCTGACGATGAAAAAGCATGTTATTTAGGAAGCACAGTGAAACAACTCTTTATCAAAGTTATCTCAACTTATACCTGTTTAAGCTCTTTTGCTTCTTCCTGGGAGATCTTCTCTTGCTTCTGCAGCTGAACCTGGTCATTATCCATCCCTTCTCTGCCTCCCACTGGAGAGCCGGGCTGCACCACTCCTCCCAGGAGTCCTGTGGCTGCAAGAGAAATTCCCGTGGTCAGACTGCCATCTCCTGTACCAACAGGGAGGACTAGCGCTAGTATCGAACTGGTTGACCTCTGCTGTTGCACTACAGCGGTTTGCAAGGGGCCAAGCAAGCATAACCCAGTCTTGCCCGTTAAGCTATGTTCTTCTAGAAAGGATTCCAGCTGTGTGTCGTACAACGCCTAACGTAGAAGTGACAGGCTGCTGAGAGATGACTTATTATTAAAGGCAGCATTTGGAGAATGCGTTCATTTTGGGCTGTGGTGATTCATCTGAACAGAAAGCGAAGAAGCAGCAACACACTCACAATCGGATAAATGAAGATTATCCACCTGCTGCTGCTTCTCTCTTTAATCTTTTTAATTAAAGAATTTAAGTGACAGATCAGGGACAGAGCCCAACAGTCAAGTCAGCAAACCCCAGAAACAGAAGGGCAACGCTGACGCTAACAGCCACCCCCAGCTAAGCAGTGTGGACGCAATCCCTCGTGTAACATGCCACCTGTCCTTTATTTAAAGCATCAGCTCTTATTGCAGTATCTGATACTACCCTGTAGGGTAGCAGGGACATGCTGCAAGGAAAGGCTATTATTTCTGATGCAGATGGGTGCTAAACACCCGAGACACACATCTTGGCTCCCAAAGGCGGTTCAGACAGCTCTGAAGCTCTCCCACTTACAGAGGCACCAAGAAGGAAGCCAGTTCTACCACTGTCACCTGTGAGCACATGGCCTGACCCAGCACAGGACAATGACAGCAGCTCTTACGTACACCAGGACAGAAATCATGTCAGATGCCAGAGCTCACTGCCAGGTCGAAGAGCTGGTGCCCAGCTGGCTGGCAAACCGACAGTGTACACCTGACCGATTTGGATATCATTACTTCCCCATGAAAAGGGAGACAAAAGCTAAACCAAAAGTACCAAACCCTAAATCCCCCTCAAGTAATTACTGCAAATTCATAATCCCTGGAATTATTCGGTTATCAGCCTGAGAGTCACTGGACTCAGACAATGTCAAGATTTAAGACAAGCGAGTCATTCACTGTACTAGTGTTACCCTGTGCAAATGCTCCTTGTATTCAGAGGGGCTAAGAACCAGGCACTGAAAAACGCTGCTTATGGTAAATTACTGTCATGGTCTCCTTCAGAGGACAAAGTGGGGAGGGAATGACAGACCTTCCTACAGCAGCAAATAGCCAGACAAGATTCTTTGTGTTTCTTATCAGCCGAGTGTCACCATATGCTAATTATTTCATTAAAAACAAGAAATCTATCCATTTCACTCCATTAATTTTGCTGAGGACAAGAACAGGAGCAGGACATGAGAAAGGCACACAAAAAGAATGGGATGAGGAAGGAGATCTAGCATTTCCCAGCAATTTTCTCATTAAAAAAAAAAAAAAAAAAGAACTGAATAGAAAGGCAGAAACAATTTTGTTTCATTTGTGTTACACCCACTTGGACTGTGAGACTCACTGCCACCACGTGAGGAGAGAAGCTACCAAACCCCTGAACAAAGTGCTGGAAACTCATAATAATGAGAACATTCCGTCACAGGGGGTAAGCAGGAAAAACTCAGCAATCTCCAAAGGGTAAGAAAATGTGAATGTCAGTCTTCAGCTATAGGACTGAGACAGCACTACCCTAGATTGTTATATTGCAGATGCACTATAGGATTTTTTGCACTTTTTAATCCTGGTTAGCTGTTATCAACCATTACTGAGGATGTTATTGGCTAGGGAAGTACTAGCTTGATCCAGCACAGAACCACCTCTGTTACAAAACAAACCTTGCTGCTCTGTCCTGAGCATTTAAACACCCGTGCAGCTTGATCCAAAAAAGCATAGTCAGAAAAGACACGCAAAGCAGCTAAAAATACTTTCAGATAATCTGATGTGCATAAAGCTCTTCACAAATTCCTCTCCTAGGTGGAATCAAGCCAAAACTCTTAGGAAAGACAAAGTTTTTCGTATTTACTTATACAAATGTGCAAGATGCACTACTTTAAGGCAGAAGTAGGATAAACAGAAAGGATCCAGATGAGACTATGACAGTTGTGGAAATATTCACATCTCTGAGCTGCACCACTGAGGGCAAAGAATGTTACCAGCCACTTTGGAGAGACAGAGGTACCTCTGCTGCAAGGATATTTCTCTTATAAGTCTCTGAATCAACATTCGCTATCTGAAAAGAGACACATATTTTATGTGTACACAGAGGCAGGCATGCATAACACAGACTTCCCCCCCCCCTCCAGCTTTTAGGAGGGGGTGGGAGGGAAAGAAAAAACTAAAAATCAGTATTTCCACCATGTGAGCAGCCATGGAAAAACCGCAGAGGTCGCAGCGCAGTCCGTGACTGCCATCTCGTGACTGAAGGCAGGCGGTGACAGACCCCGGGGAAGGAACAAACAAGGGGTTTGGTGGAGCTGGAGAAGTCAGGATTTCCATAACCTCCAGTTTTCTTTACTGACATTTCCAAATTAAACAGTCAAAATGCAGGTGGGGGTAGGAGAGCAATATCCTTGACTCACTGACTCAGATGCAAACAGAGCAAAGCAGTAGGAAATTAAGCACAGTAGGGCTGTATAACCAATTATTTTATGTAACCAGCCTTAAGACCATCAGGAACTGAACACCAATTTGCTGGAATAACTCAGTGCTTAAGAAACCAGCAGGTTGTTTTTCCTCTAAGTTGTTGTGCTGACATTTTGGTGCCAGATGCCCAAGACTTACTTCCTTAAAAATTAACAAGCTTTTCCAAGCTATGGCCCTTGACGACTCCTCAACAAGGGGACATTATCCTCCCTGCTGAAGTCCATTTTTAACCTGGTACACAGAAATAGGTTTATCTATTGTTTTATTGTATCATCTTTCTATTTGTTTTTCATATACTGGCCACAAATCCATCCACAGATTTGTTCTTTTGTCACTAACAACTAGGAAGAAAAAGAGGATTCAGTTATGTTATAGAAATAAATTCCTAACAAACAAAAAAATCATCAGCTTTCAAAACGAATCCAGAGTTGGATTACAAAAAAGGAAGAAAACTAACCCTCTGGAATTTCAGTAGTAGTAACAATAATAAGGAATGTCATTCTTGTTGTTGTGAAAAGGGTGTCAGTCTCTGCTGTGTTTTCTTATAACAATTAAACTATGCATTCACCTGATCTAAGACCTACAATCTCCTAAATCCATACACGTGAACATCTCAAATGATAAAATTCTATTTTCTAAGATATGAAAATTAACATGATGTTTATCCCATTTACCATTTAAAAACTTGCCAGACTTGAAATTTGTTTGAAACTTTCTACAGTTAACAACAGGTTTAATATAGATATGCTTCCAGCTGTGAACTGACAAAGGAAAAACAGGAATTACAGAGGTCTCTGAAGCATGCAGTCAGGAGAGAAGAATGGCTTTCTAATGACCCTTCCCCACAGACAGGAGCAATACTGAATTGGTGACCACCAGAAAAAGAATTACACTGTAGTTAAAGCACAGGCCAGTAGCTGAAACTCAGATTAAGCTAATCCTTTCAAAAAGTGGTGTGGAGGTAGTGACAACACCAGCTGAGAGCACAATGTTAAAGAGGGCTTGGCATGTTTCAGCTGTCAGGCTCCTGAGGGACACTCAGCTTCAGCTTCTACAGTCACAAGTTTTGCTAATGTAGTTGGGAGAAAGTAAATCCAACTAGACTAAAACAGGGCCACACACTTCTGTCATCTCTCCCTCTTAGCAAGAGGGTCTGAAGTCACCTACCAGTTCTTTCTTGCATTCTATCATCAGCATGGTCTCGCCATTGGGGCACTGAGGAGAGAATCTGCTTGTAAATATCCTACACTGTTCTGAGTTTGAAAACCACTTGGAAACTTTTGGTGCTAGTGTTATTGCTTACAGACAGATTGCTTTGCCTGTCACATACCTGCTTGCCAAACAGAGGTCCCCAAATCTACCTGAGGAGACTTCTGGGCACCAACAATCCCTAGGGCATCTTCTAAAAACTGCATCTTCTTGCTAAACTGCATCTCCAAGATGGGGATTGCTTCTGGCATTTTTGCTGACAAGAGCCGGTAAGAGGTGTCAGGCTTCCCAATAAATCTCTGTCGGACACTGATTTCATATGGCGTATGAACTCTGATATCATCGACATCCTTTGATTCAAATCTGTGAATGACCTGAGAATTGCAGTCACTGATTTCCAGGCCAGAAGCAAAGAGCGTGAGTTTTCCTGGCTTGACATTTGAGTCTGTTCTGTGGGTGATAATAACTGGAATTCTAATTAAGATTTCTTCCTGGTTCTTCGAATTGGAAACTGTGGCAGTTTCCTTTGGCTTGATTTCCAAGAGCGCTTTCCAGAGCTTGCTGCTAAACGACCACAAAGAAGGAGATTCGAGCTCAGTCAACAACCTAGGAGAGAAAAAGACAGTGTTAGAAGAGTGAAAGCCAGTAGGAGGGTCATGCTACCCCCACCAGTTCAAAGCAAATTACCACAGACACAAAGATTTCCTAATACTGACTCCAGCCCTCTGATATTTAGCTCCTCAAACCTATTCACAGCTTAACAGGATCCATCCTCAAACCTATTCAGAGCTTAACAGGATCCACCCGTTCTAAAAAACAGCTTTTCTTCATTTGCTAACACATTGGAAAGTGGTCCCAGAACATCACTGTTCTGATGTAAGAGATTCAACTTCCAACTGGATTTATTCAGGCCAATTTACACCCATATGTTCTTCAGCTAACACTGCCTTTTACCTCAATGCTTCTACACTTGGCCATCACCACCACTGCCTTTTTCTGCTACTTTATACCTCAGCCTCATAGTCGGATGCCACCTTCCGCTTTGCCCCCAATCCCAAATCCCCATTGCCAGTAAAACCACTATGAGAGCAAGATGGAGGCTGAAAAGCCCAGCAGCGACTGTCCAACTGTCATCCAGCATTTGCCTCTCCATCAGTGTTGGTGCAGATCCCGAAGGAGACAGGCTCCCTTGCTGGCAAACTGGTGCCTTAGCTTAAAGGTAACTGGTCTTAATTTATGGAGGAATTAAGGAACTGCTCCCAAAGACGACTGCTATATAGCCAGATATAACACAGGGAGTCAAGCCCTTTATTTCTAAGCAAGAAGTAAGATACACCTAACAGGTACCTAGGTCTATCTGCTGCACGCAAGAAAGATGTAACACACTGTTACGAGGAATCAATGACATGGAGGACACAATCCTTCTGTTGTATTTTCTAACAGCTTAGCCCATTCCCCTTTTCTGGGGTCCTCTCCCAAGAAAGGATGATGACCACAGATTTCTTTGCATCTAAGCCTCACCACTATTTACACACACACAAAAAAAAAAAAAAGGAATGAGAAGAACAGTGGTAGTTTCGGTTTTATTTTCCACATGCTATGCTGCCTGTTAGCATCCATCTCCAAGTCTAGAAAGGAGTTAAAGGCAGAGCTGCAGCCAACACCTATTACGCTCTGCTTCTCCCACTCTCTTCTCATCCCCTGCCCATCACCCAAACCCATCCTGCTATCCTGTATTTCAGGATGACTCAGCCTCAGTGGCTGGCAAGAGCTTTTGGGACAAACTATATCTCCCTGCACAGCCAACAGTAATTTCACATCCCACTCTCCCTTCCACTGTGCAACCAGCCACCTCCTCTCTCACCCACCAGCAGCCTCTGGTGCCCACCTCACCTGAGCCAAAGCAGCTCACTCCCAGTTGCAGGGAGGCCCGGGAAGAGGCAAATCAACCCTCTGATCAAACATCCACTGCTCAAACAACCCTGCCCAGTCCTCACTGGAAAACAGCAGCGTGCTGACTGCAAGCATCTCACAAACCTCACAGCATCTCAGCCTGCACACGACCAGCCTGATCAGGACATTTTAAATGGAAATTTCTCAGCCCACCCATCAGTCACTGAGCAGAACAGAAAAGTCACCTTTGGAGGCACCAATGGATCCTCAATTAACTATTGGAAGGGAAGAGGTTAAGTCTCAACCAACATAACAAAAAAAAGCTGTAAGAAGTTCAACCCAGATCAGAATTGGCTCCCCCCCTCCGCTGCCTCAAATACCTTACAGACTATCCAGAGATTAGGCATGTGCCACTGGCATGCTAGTTGTAGCAGATGCTTCTGAAGTTACAAAATTTTTTTGTATTTAGTGACTTAAATCCCAAAGATGCATGCCTTACCAAACCAAAATACAAAGAATTACCGCTTCATTGCTATTTTGGAGAGCCAGCTTGATTTAATTTGCTTTTAAGTTTACTTTAGAAAGGTACCACCTGATAAAATATGCATCACAGCAGTGCTGCTCTCAAGATACTTTTTGTAATGATTTATTTTCCATGAGAGAATCAAAGTGCGTCTACAGAAGACTTTGCAATTTTAAGATCCTGTTTAATTTGGCTGCAGACAAAGTCTAATCTGAAGGAGGAAGTTCTAACTGAAGACACTTTGTTTACTAGCCATTAAAGTTCTGCACCAGCTTCAAAACAGACCTACTTAAAGAAATTCATCTGCTAGGAAAAGTAGAAAAAGCATATTGGGAGTCAACCACTGCATTCATGGGTAGCAGAGGCAGAATGAATTGTTCCAAGAATCCATTTTCAACTAAAGCAGGAACATCAGATATTTCCGTAGATAGCACACAACATGAGTAATGGCTCTGGAGCTCCCTGCTGCCCTCTGAAAATGCTACGACATGCCTTTAAAAAAACAGGGGGGAAAGAAAAAAAAAAAAAAAAAAAAAAAACCACAACAGACAGCCCAAAGGAGATGTAACAGAAAGTCCTACAATAACAGAATTTGACATGGCACAGTATCATAGATTTAGGGCTGAATTCTGAAACTATGAGGTTCAACTTAAGTTCAACACAGAGAACAATTGAAAAAGCCCTATGCTCCGCTAGCACACGCCATCTTCTAAATTAAAAGCCACGCTCTAACCTACCTCCTGTAACTAAACAGGAACAAATGACCTGATCTCATTTCTAAGGAAGGCAAAGCACATTTTCTGTTCTCTTGGTGTACGGAAGAGTTACAAGGTACTTCAGGGCAACGACAGCTTACGTCTGTGTCTTAACCTATGAAAAGTCATTACATTCCTACTGCAATATGGGTTCGCTTCATCACATTCACTGTGAGAAAAGAATGTGCATACACTTACTGAAAAGCAGCTGCAATGTGACAAGTCTAAACCTCCGTTTACATTGTGGTGACTTATTCTGGATAGCTTTGAGCCTTAATTTTTTTATCACTTTATCCCTTCACCCGTCTCCTCCCCTCTTCCCCCAGGGACTGATATCCTGGCTGTGTGATGTCTGATTTACAGTCAAGATTTTTGTGCTGCACAGCCCTAACAAAGGCTCCAGCCAACCTCTCCAGTGTTCTATGGAGGAGTCACCCCTCTGTATCAACAAACTGTATGACCAGTCTGTATATACAAACGAAAATTTTCAACCACAGTACCTTGTCCTCTAGTAGTAATATATTAAAAAGGAACCAGCAAATCTGGCTTTCTGTTTATTTTTAGTCTTTGAACATCTGCTAGCACATCAGACTCAGCTCTGCTTATCTGCATGCGGGTCCACTGAAAGCAGCTGTATGTCCAGGCATAACCAAGAACAGAATTAATAATCCAAAAAAGCCCACACATACAGGAAAGATAATCAAAGTTTTGAACGTATGAAAGTAGATAAAGGGGCCTGGTTCTCTTTATGAAAGACACCACCACCAAACTGGTGTCACTCATATAACCTCGAAGTCGCATACACAAAAGTTTGTTACCAAAGTTTCCTTTTGCACAAAATCTATACATGCAAAAAGGGTCTGCACGGTATTATCCACATAGTTACTTCTCATCAAGTTTCTAAAGAAAGTAAGAGTAAAAGAGTCTTAATAGACATTAGCATATTTACCTATGTTAATAGTCTGAATTACCTAATGTGTAACAATTAAATGAGCTTCAATCACAGCCTTCACCATTCTGTACATTGGTTAAGGACATGAAGAAAGATGTCACTAGTTCAAGAGAAGACTTTGGGCAGGGGGAGAAAGCACCTTTATCAGGAAAAAAAAAAAAGAAACAACTGCACACACACAAACTATGCTAGGAAAGCAAGTGTTAGAACTCCTCAAAAAGCACAGTGCAATTAAAAGTTACGCTAATGGCTTCTGGGGTGCATTTTAGCTAGCCAGCAAGCTGGCCAAACTCTTCATACTGTAGATAAAACAGAATCTCAGCTAACATTTTGTCAATGCCTTGCTTTATTTTTCCATTTTCAAAATCAAAGCATCTAGCTTTTCAGATTCATGAAGACAAATAATACCTCCCAGTGCATCTTAACCCAAAACAAAACTCTCTTCCAAAAACAATGAGCAGGTATTTATTTTCCTGCTCATTGTTTATTGCTACAGAACTTTAAAAGCTATTGCTGAAGCTTTCAGTTATCTTGGCTTTTCATTAAAGGGTATGGAGAATATCACCAGAATCACTGCGAAATCAACACTTTCTTTTAGACACAATATCCATCTAAAAACAGATGCTTCTTCCAAAAACAACTAGTTTGAACTTTATCGTGCTTGTTTCTTAATGCAGGTGTCAGAGCTTCTATGAAGACACTCATAGCTATATATCCTCAAACACTACGATACTAGTCTTAACTTTACTGTCTATTTTGGACTGCTATCGAACCCAACCTGCATTATCCAAAATAGCATAGAAAGACTCTCTTTGAATGTTAATCATTAAATAGTAAAGTCATAACATTCTGGTTAAGACACCAACTATTTACTATTCACATCAAATTCTGCAACAGCTTAAGTTAAGCAATATCTCAAATGTGTTCCAAATTTCTTATTACAGTTGCCTAAAGCCAGCACGTGGTGGCTAATTTTTTTGAATATACTGGCTTAAGTGCCTGACTGAGATTACTACAAATAGCCTAATACTGTCTCTTCAGTTCTTGCACCACCACACTCTGCAGACAGAGCTCAGCAGTTCAGTGCTGCTCCACACTGCTCATTTTTTTCCTCAAAATGGATTTATTCCACCTACACCTAAAGGCAGGGAGTATGCTGTGTAAGGTTAAAAGCAGTGTGGTTTTATAGCACAAATACGGAAATACTATTCCTACAGTCATTTCCTTGACTACATCTGGACCACAGACTCAATCCTCACTGCTGTGTGTGGCTGGGAAGTAAGTTCTTGTGAAGGAATGGACAAATATAAAACCCTCAACTGCACACACTGTGTGCAAAAAGCTGCCTCAAGAGCTAACTTTCATGCACAGAGAGTACAATCTACTTGAACTAATGATTAACTGGCAGCTGTCTCCTGATAACTCTGGGAAACCATCTCCAAGTCGGCAGCCTACCTGCCATATTCAACATTTCATTTGAAAAGAACTAGAATAGCAGAACTGTGGTTGTGTTTGCTGTGATACAGCAAAACAGGCTGGGCTAGGGCTGGAAACACTAATCAAAGTCATCTTCCAGTATTTCACACTTAGGCATATTCTAGGACATAAAATAAAAATGTGAATGTCATACCTTTTCCTTCAGTGGGAACATTAACTTGCATCTCTTTTCCCTAATTTGTTGCCTGTTCTCTCAAACCTTATAGGTTGTTAGTATTTTGGAGACCTCTACCACTTCTGCCAACTGTGGTTAAAACTCCTAAGGGCTTGATAAGTTATTTGAAGGAAAGAGGATAGATATATACACAAAGAACTTCACCAGGGTGAAAAAAAAATGTTACACAGAAGGGATGACAGAAGTACAGAAAAGTATTATAACAAGAACTAGATCCACAAAAGACCATAACAGGCTTAAACCTTCACTCAGTCAAAGTTTAGTTTCCTGAAGACCTCTGTGGATCCGCCCCATAAATTTCAGGCATGAATAATACAATCCCACAACCACTGCTTAGCTCAGAGGATGCTACAGTACTGTACCTGTCTGCTACATCCATATCCCCTTCGATCTTGTTGAGCCCTCTCATGATGTTATCAAACTGCTCGCCCTGGTAATGCAGCACTTTTGCTGTGTCCTCCAGTTGTTTCTGTGAGCCAGTCAATAACCCGATCAGTTCTTTTCCCTTTGTTGACTGCAAAGCTGCTGCTTCTGCTCCTGCACCTTGGCTTGACAGCAACTGCTCCCTCCAGAAGTGCTCAAGGATGTTGAAGACCACATTCCTGTTGGGTTGCAGAGAACTGAACCAGTGCTTGGTGTTCTTTTCTAAGATGGTAAGGGAGCTGAAGATTAAATTTGAAGATTCCTTCTTGATCTCATCGATACTAGAAAGATGGAAGTTGACCAAAAGCTCCCCAGTCTTGTCAGCTGTAAATTTGATTGCAACAGGAGTCAGTGTGAGTCTGCCAGAGACCCATTGTTTGCTGGTGTCCAAGTAGTAAGAACAAGGCCAACTATGGATACGTATGTCTTCGTTCATCAGCTCGTCTTTCAGATCCTCTTCAAGACCAACACCCCCAAAGCCAGGAGAAACTAGAATAGAAGAGCAAGAAAAAAAGCAAGAATCCTTAGCAGCATATAAAAGCTGATCTAAAAACACACTCATAAATAATTATCCCATCCCCCGCTGGTTTCCAGTACTTTCACTGTAACCTTTTAGGTCCATATCCAAGATAGATTTGGAAATAGCTGCAGATGGCTTACAAAATTTGGTAACCATCTCCAATCACAAAATTTGGTAACCATTTCCAACCACCCAAATATTTCTTTCAGAATAGTTCACCCTTTCTGAACAGGACTGTCAATATTATCACCCACTCCGTAACAGCACTGCCTCTCCTTTTTATAATGTTCTCATGATGTTTCAGCACAGGATCTACAACAGCAGAAACTTCAAATGACTACTGCATTAATGCCCTGGATTTAATAACTGCTATGCTTTTTTGGACAGGGGAGATGCTTTATAATTAGATTAGTCTATATGTTCATATTTTTGGGTGGAGGGGAACCTAGCAAAAAAATAGAGTATCAAAAAACTTTTCTGAGTCTTCCACAGACCCTTTTTTACTGGAAAGCGATCATGTAAAATACTTTCCATTCCCCACCACATCATCAGAAACAGCTCCCCACAGACCAACAGATATTGAAGAAAATCCAGAATATACCAAAACGCAAGCTCATCAATAGATATCTACAACAATCACACTAAATAACTGGTCTTTCACCTTCCACTCTGATATCTGGACATCCAGGTATGTTAAGAACACACACTGTCTATCCAACACATGGAATCATAGACTAGTTGGGGTTGGAAGGGCCCTTAAAGACCCCCCAGTCCCACCCCTGCCACGGGACCCCTTGCCCCAGCCCCGGTGGCTCCCAGCCCCGTCCAGCCTGGCCTTGGGCACTGCCAGGGCTGGGGCACCCACAGCTGCTCTGGGCAGCCCGTGCCGGCGCCTCGCCGCCCTCACAGGGAAGGATTTCTCCCTCAGCTCTGATCTCCATCTGCCCTCTCTCAGCGCAAAGCCGTTCCCCCTTGTCCTGGCGCTGCAGGCCCTTGGGAAAAGCCCCTCCCCAGCTTCCTCGCCGGCCCCTTTGGGTGCTGGAAGGTGCTCCAGGCTCTCCAGGAGCCTTCCCTTCTCCGGGCTGAACAGCCCCAGCGCTCCCAGCCCGGCTGCACAGCAGAGGGGCTCCAGCCCTCTGGCCATCTCCGTGGCCTCCTCTGGCCCCGCTCCAACAGGTCCGTGCCCTCCTTATGCTGGGGGCCCCGGAGCTGGAGGCGGCGCTGCAGGGGGGTCTCAGCAGAGCGGGGCAGAGGGGCAGAGCCCCCTCCCTCGCCCCGCCGGCCACGCTGCTGGGGATGCAGCCCAGGGCACGGGGGGCTTTCTGGGCTGCGAGCGCACGTGGCCGGGTCGCGTCCAGCTTCTCGCCCACCAGCACCCCCAGTCCCTCTCCTCAGGGCTGCTCCCAACCCATTCTCTGCCCAGCCTGTGTTGATACTGGGGGTTGCCCCAACCCACATGCAGGACCTTGCACTTGGCCTTGCTGAACTTCATGAGGTTCACACAGGCCCACCTCTCCAGCCTGTCTGCATGGCATCCCTTCCCTCCAGAGCACCAACTGTGCCACACAAATTGGTGTCATCAGCAAACTTGCTGAGGGTGTGCTCGATCCCACTGACCACGACACCGACAAAGATGTTAAACATCATTGGTCCCAGTACGGACCCCTGAGGAACGCCACTCCTCACTGGTCTCCACTTGGACATAGAGTCATTGACTGCAACTCTGAGTGTGACCACTCAGCCAGTTCCTTATCCACCGAGTGATCCATTCGTGAAATCCATGTACTCAAGAATCATGAAGCCAAAATCACAAAACTCAAGCACATACCAGAACTTCTGGTAGAACATCACAGGCAAAATAAATGCTCCAAACCTGTAGCATTTGTTCTTTGAAAGATTTATTATTACTCAGTTACTATCACAGAGGTTTGGAAATAGAAGTTTGGGAAGAATGGGAACAACTTAGCAGTGTTGCTGGGAAAACCCTGACTGACCCAAGTGGAAGTTAAGATGAAAAACATGCCACATTGGTATTGGAAGATATGTTGCTGGCCCAGTATGCACAGCAGCTCCACACATGACAGTGGAACAAGCAGCAGCAGAACCAGCAGAGCTTAAGAGAGCCGGCAGAACTGACTCTGTTCACTCACCACAGAGGGACACAGTGTCCAGGGCTATGATGATTTCATTGCACCTCTCTGACACGCCATGTTTTCCTGGGAGCCCGTGATGCTATTTGATGACATAATACTAATCCTATAAAACTTGCTCACTGGTATCTGGAATCCCGACAAGAAAACAGAGCGCTGTCATATGCCTCAGGCCTGACTTGCTTACACCAAAACAAGGACAAATTTGGAACTGTAAATTAATGAAATGTATCTCAAGTGGCACCTCTCCATGCTTCTGAAGAGGCTTCTTGAACCCAAGGGTCAGACTGTTTCCTGTAACATCTCCTTCACAACACTAGTTCTCAGCACGAACACTGAAGACTAATTATGTTCTGCAACTACTTTGTGAACATCCATTATGTAATGGTGATTTAATTACTCACATATTCATTATCTTCTCAAAGCCTTTCATGTATCATAGCGTAATTTATAGATTAGTACCATAACATTATCTCAAGGTCTTCTGCTACTTGTATGGTGCAATAAATGCAGAGTTAGATCCCAATTAGGCTGACACTGAGACTAATTACACTTTTTGACTTCAGTATGATTCTGTTCCCCTTAAGGAAATGTCTAGGAATCCTAATGAAATAAAAAAAAAGGTAGTAGTCCTTCTTCAGGTATCACTGATGTAAATTCCTATAGCACATATTGAAGACCTTCTAGCATGTTCAGGCTGCTGCATCATTAATATCCGTTAATTAAAGTGCTCTGAGTCCAGTTCCAATTACATCTTTTATTAAATATTCAAAACTTCAGCATTATCAAGATAAAGACTACTCATGGTATGTCGTATTCCACAAAAATCTTTACTTTGGTCTTCATACCTTATTTCCATGGCATTATGAATTTTAGTGATGCAAATGGAAAAATAAGCCGTAAGCTTACAAAGCTGCTGGAGTTTAAAGTGAAAATTCTTAATCTGTTTTGGCCTAATAAAACTGCAATCCTAGAGAGACAACTTCACACTGTACTATGAGCCAAAAAGAGGGGAGAAAAGCCCACAGAAATCTGATTTAAATTATTAGCTACAGTCAACAAAACAATGACAAGTTCTACAAACAGTGTTTCTTTCTCAATTGTTTGCTACATAATTTCATAATTTGGAGAAAAGCTAAAAGCTCTGGCCTCAATTCCTCCATCTAGAAAAAGAAGGTAGTTCCTCTAACACAGCAAGGTTAGATCAGACAGATCTGATGGAAATAATTGTTTGGTTTTTCTTCCCAGCCTGACTGGGCTTTGTGTGTAGCCAATTATTGTAATTTCTATTAAAAGTTTATTTTCTTTCTGTCACAGGGAAAAGAAAAGCAGTTTTTAACCATCAGTGAAATGTGACTGCAAAAAACAATCAGCAGAACAGGGGCTTTTACCAGCTACTTTAAGTGGATAATGTTTCTAATGTGGATAAACACCTATGTGCCCTTAATGGTAACTTTTTGTTACTGTAACTGACAACTACTTCAGTTTAAACAACAACATAAATTACATCAGTGCTGAAATAAAGGACAGTTGAAACTAAATCAAGTTATAGCTTATCAATCAAGATTTACAAATTACAAATCAAAACTAAGTTTAACTGTTTGACACTGCCTAGATATGAAGTAAATACAATAGCATAGCAAGCAGATGATAAAAAAAACTAAACATCCCATATTACACTCTCAAGCTTCTCATAGGGTGAACATACTGTGGACACAAATGACATTTACTGAAAAAGCTCCCATCAGAGCCAGGGGAAAAAAAAAAAAAAAAAATATGAATCAGCAGTCTCCCAATTTATCAAAACACTATGTCACATTCAGACCCCAGCCCATACAAAGTATCTGACATCCCCTTCCCCAACCTTTGAAACTCTTTGGTACTTACACTACTTTCTAAAAAATCTCATAAATATCAGCATGCTGCTCACAACAAGCTGTTGCCCTGAGATGTTATTTTATAAGTAATGTATCTCAATATTGATGAAACCTAAACACTGAAAGATTATACACCTAGCAGAAGATCACAAGGGAAACCTGGAACCAAGTGCAGGTTTCTCAACACCCACTACTGGGACAGGCACTGCAGAACATAACGTCATCTGAAAAACAACTCCTAGACCTCACTAACAGCAACAGCTACCTTCAACCAGGCACAACCATACTAGGGAGGCAAGAGGAAATTGTAAGCAAGAAAATAAGCCTTACATTTTTGTATAATCTCAGCCTAGGGCACACTTTGACATGCTAAGTTCCACAAACTCTATATAACCACCACCTGCTCCCCATATCAAGATAGCATTTTTCTCTCATGCATGCTCTCTACCATTAAGGCTGTGAAAATATTAACAGCTGATGCAGTCTCACAATTGTGCCATAAAAAAAAATATCCTCCTAAACCCTAACTCAAGCTCCTTACCTCTATCTGTAGATGTAGAGCTCTTAGGCAGCCTTTTGGGGGCCGCTGCCTTTACAGAGCTGTCCATCCGTAGGCAGAATTTTTTTCCTGAGTTTTTGTTTCTCTTCAAAGTCCAAAAGAGCAGGTAAAAAAAGCTGAAGCTAAAGCTAAAATCCTACTATGCCTGTTACCAAAAGGAAAAACAATAGAGAATGTATCTTTAAGCCTGGATCTAAGAGTAAAGCAAGTCCTCTCAGTCTGGGAGAAGAAACGAAGCTGTCACTTGACCTGTGTATATATAAGTGTACACGCCTTGGGTCTTATGACCTTTGACTCACCTGAGCACTTCAAGGCTTTGCCTGATAGTCAGCTCCTTTCTGTGCCCGAGGCCAGAACTTCCAAGCAAAAACCTATTTGGCAATTAAATCCATTCATTGTACCAGCACGTTTTTCTCCAATGTAAAGATGTTTTCATCAGCATCAGACCTCCACGACTTTTTTTTTTTCTTCTCTCTCACAGAGAAGAAATGTAAACCAGAAAAACAGATGTACATAAGGATAACCAAGACTGATTTTATTCAACAATGAAAACAGTCATCAGTGGCACAGGACATAGCTACTATTTATGAACATTCAACAGCATACATTATTTAACACAAGACTTCAAAGCGTTGGATTTAAACATGAGTGATTTTACCAGTCTTAAACAAAAGAAGAAACGCTCACAATCATGTGAGGTCAGCTGGAAAAAAGCATTAAATGTGTATTTCACCTATGACATACATTGTGTCATATACTTCTCTAATGCATATTAACCTGTGATTATGGTTTCAGAGCAGCTAAAAACCATCATCCTATTACTTTTGCAACTCTATTGTCTTTGAGTTAATATTAAAGGAACTTCTTTGTCTCATCTACGGGCAGCACTTTGCCTTTTATACAACAGAATCTTGACTCTGGTTCTCTCTCGTTAGCTTATACAGCACCTACATGGAGAACACCTCATGTGAAACAAAAAGCAACATTAAATATACCAACTTCATCTGTGATGTAGACAGTGAACTTGACACTAAGGATCAAACAGCTCCACTACAGTCTTTCAAAATGGAAGGATTTCCACCACCACCACCCCCAATATTTCCTAAAGTTTTGACAATCACATTTCAGAAAAGCTGAGCTAAAGGCCTTCTGCCGCTTACACAGCTTATTTCCTACAAGGAACTATTACTCAAAATTCAGGATCTCTCTCCTCCTGCCATGACTGTTTTGACCCCACCAATTGGAAGTTCAGCATTATGCCACTCCCATTCTATTCCTCCTAAAACATGGCTAGAAGTTCCCTGTATAACAAGACATGGAATATTCATCGTTCTGTAAAACACACTGAAAAAAACTTACCTGCAGTAAAACATATCATTCCAGTACTTCCACCCAGAAAAAAAAAACAAACAAACCCAAAACAAACAAACAAACAACAATAAACAGATGCAAGTCAGTCCTTTAAGATACCATGAAAAAGACTAGGTTGGCAGGAAAAAAAAAAAAAAAACAAAAAACAAAAAACCCTCGAAACCTAATCATTTTCAATTACTTGTAAATACAGTCAGGGATAGGTTTATAAACTTGAGAGGATTACAGTACTTCAACCCCTTCTCTGTATGCGGTGGAAGAGGACACTTGAATAATTTCACAATGAATTTCTTCATTTTTGTAAAGAAACACACATTTGTCTACAGACCAGAAGACACACGCAGTCTCTCCCAACACAGGCTCCGCAACATCAAAACTTTATCCACACCGCGTAAATCACCTCTTTTCCTTATCAAACAGTTTGTCTTTTTGACACATCTGCCCCCCAAACCGAGTGCAGTACTATACAGAGCTACACAAAGCAGCACAGACCAGAACGAGGATTAGCCGCAAAGCGATGTGGATTATATTTCCGGCAGCATCACCACATTGTATGCATTCTTTAGCTAACACATAACCCTGTCCCTGCTTCTATAAAAAGAAGGTGACTCACCTTCTCTTGTGAAGTGCTTTGAGATCATTCAATGCAATGTAAGCATTACTAACTACCCCAGGTGCAAGGGGATGCTACATAACACTGGGAGGCAGTGCTGTAAACTCATAAGCAGAACACTGTCCCTTTGCAATGTGTCTAACTCAGAGCCTTCAAAACTTAGTCACAGGTTCTTCCCATCTGCCCTTGGTAATCATCTCCAGAACATTTCTGCACATGTTTCTAACATGTTGGTGTGTGTTTACTTTTTCTCCTCCTTTACAGCTGAGGTTTCCACAGGGTCATTTCTAAAGCTACCATCTGGCAAATTATGCGTTTAACACTCCTGTGAGCTCAACATAATAAATAAAAAACCAGCCCTCATAATAAAATGTTTATAAGGCTTATCAGGTGACTCTCCCCTCTTTTTTAAGTAAAGCTCTAAGATGCAGTTCCACCAGGTTTCTAATTCTACGATGCTCCAAAGGACACTACATGACATGAAGTTTTCAAGGTTGACCCTCCAACAGGTGCAGCAGGCAAAGGCACACAGCACCTCTCTACTACAGCACACAGAAATTCAGCTCCCCTCTCCTCAAGGCCAACAGATGCCCACTAAAGAATGGCTCTAGACTGAGGGGCTTCTCCACATCAACATGTTTCCATCCTTCTATGGAAAAAAAAAATTCTGATTCCACTTCATTTCTGATACAAAGCTACCAAAGTCCCACCAACCTCTCCCCAACACACTTCAGTATGGGGTTGCCTCCATTCCCATCCTTTAACCCACACTAGCTCCTACAGTGCCCAGGTTAAACCTCATCAGCCTTCCTTTCAGCCTTAACCCTGTCTCAACCTCTGTAATGCAAAACACAGACACATCTGCACTTTCCAAACTTTGCCCCCCTGCCTTTCAAGGCTGCCCTGCCCCACTTCAGGGGTGAACCCTCCCCTGCCCTCCTCCTTTCCTCCCACAACTCGCTCCCTTCTCCTTCCCCAATGCCATCCCCCAGATGCACTGTCTCCTCACCCCAAGCTAAAGCTTCCCCCTCCCTAAAACGTTCCATCATTTTCTCTTCCTTCTTCTGAGCACAAAGGCAGACTTCCTCCTCCTCACCCCAAACTCAACACAGTCACAAGTTACACCAGATCCTTCCTCAGTCTCTGTCCTTTTCCCAATACCAGGGGAGGTGCTTCCCTAGGCCTGCTCGGGACAGCCGCAGGTCAGTCACCGAAACACTCTTCTCTCCTTCACTGCTAGGCCCGGCTGCACCACAACCGGCATCCCCCTCTCTGCCACAGCTCCGGGGCAAACCCCCACAGCTTCCCCCAGGCCAGACCCCTCCCTCCTCACTGCGGCCTCTCCTTCTCCCGGCTACAAACCCATACCCGCCCTCCGCCCCAAGCCAGACCCCCCTCCCTCCCACCCACAGGCCGATCCCCAACCTCTCCCTCTTCATCCTCCTCTCAAGCTCAGGCCCAACCGCCCTTCCCGACCCAGATACCACCAACCTTTCCCCCAGTCTCGGCCAGACACACCCCACCCCCACCCCGATCCCCCCCTTTCCTCCAGCCCGGCCCCTTCGCGCCCCGGCCTCACACCCACCTCCCGCAGCGCAGCCAGCCCAGCGGCCACCCCCACACCGCCACTCTGCGCCTGCGCCCGCCGCCCGCTGCTGCTGGCTGAGCCGCGCTTTGTGCTCTCCCCTTCTCACTCCCCCGGGACCCGCCCGCCCAGCGCTGGGGTTCCGGGAGCGGCGCGGCACCCCGCTGCCTCCGTGACCGCCGCTCGCCCCGGGGGCCTGCCCCGCGGGGGTGAGTATCCTCCCGCCGCTGCTCTCAGCTTCTGCGGGCCGCGGCCGCGCGGGTGGAGCGGGAGCTCGACGCGGGGATGGCGTGTGCGACGGCCTGTGGCGTCCGGGTCCCCCTTAGAGCACCGTGAGGGGGGAGCGGCCTAATGGCGGCCGCTTTACCCTCCCTGAGCACCATGGGCTCCGCTTTGCTCACGGTGCGTCTCCTCTCCTGAAGCCCGTCCCTGCAGGGTGTGCGGCCCCGTTAGTCTAAGGGCCTCCTGCCCTGTGCTCTTGTCCCTCAACCACCCACCCCGCCTTCCCAGATACGTCCCTTCTATTCACTATTGTTTATCTTTTTTGTTTGGGTTGTTTGGGGGTTTTTAACCTGTAATGGCTGTCTGACCCATAGAGAAAGGTCTGGGGAAGGCGGAGGGAGCCAGAGCTTGTATCTTCTGACAAAGGGGTGAGCCCCAGTACAGGTGCAGGGCTGTGGTGGTCTCCCAGGGCCCCAAGTACTGGGGGCATTTCCTTCCCTCCACCCCTGCAACTAAGTCATTTAGCAAGGATATACCACTGAAATTAATGTTTCTGCTGTTTTAGGAAGGAACCAGCCTTTACTAGTCATCCCCAGAGAGTGTGGTCACCCTGACGAGAAGGTGACGAGGGAAAAGCATCATCTTCACCATCCGTGGGGTGACCGTTGTCAGATATCCCACCGGCATTAAGCTATAAACTATGGAAGATCCTAACTAGGCCAACGTGGTGGGATGCCTCTACATGACTTCTTGTTTTACCTCTGGTCATTTATATTTTCCTGTGAGTTTTCATGGTTAAGAGACTCAAGTCAATTTCAAAGTAGTTTTTTTTGCTGTAGCATAGCATCTGCTCAAGGCTGTCTTGGCTAAGCCAGGAAGGGTATCCAGCCTGCATGGACAGGGCAACATTCGCCTGTTCCACTGCCTTTTTTCGTGACTACAACAGTTCATCTCAGGGTGCATTCTGCCTCCCCGGAGGACACGTTGACTTTATTGAAAAAGTAGAATCATTCACTTACTCGGACTTTTTCCGAGATTACTTGATTCCCAACCATCCCTGTATTTTCTCAGCTAAATTCACTGAAGACTGGGGCAGCAGGAGAAATTGGGTTACTT
Source organism: Falco punctatus (assembly GCF_963210335.1). Lineage (NCBI taxonomy): Eukaryota > Metazoa > Chordata > Aves > Falconiformes > Falconidae > Falco > Falco punctatus. The sequence goes on along the minus strand of NC_137583.1, from coordinate 52,769,509 downwards.
GGGATGGAAAGCCTAACTTTGATCATCTCCTGCAGAAGTTTGGTAAGTCACGGCATTTTAATACCTTCTATAAAAGGTGTGTGCTAAAGCTTTTTTTAAATGTTAAGAATAGAATCACTAGACAAAACTAAGCAATTCTCCAGACTTTTTTCTAAGGGAATATGTTCATTTTCTATACTTACAGTATATGATTTGCAGATGCCAATCTCAAATTTATTCCCACAATGAAGTAAAATAAAAAGCATTCTGTAATTCTACCAATTTATTTACCTGCTTAATGTTAACCAAATGAGCAGCCTGATGCTTTCCCCAGACAAGAAGAAAGTGTTCTGTAGTTACAGTGAAGTGTCTCTTCAGGTTGTAAAATATTAGTACATTTAATAGGAATCAATACCCTACTCCTAATGTAGTTTAAGAGAAAAAAAATCAAGTTACATTAAATAACTAACTTCTGGTCTGAACCATGTTTGCCTAGTGATGGTGTTCGAGTGAGAGCTGGATTAGGGATCTTTCTTTATGTGTTTTTACTGTACTTAGCATTATAGGGCCCAGATATTAGAGGCTGCTGCAGCGGATAAGGTTAAGGGAGTTCAGTCTCTGCATCAGTTATTCTGTCCCTGCATGGGCTCAAAGAGTTTGTATTTCAGGAGAGGCTGTAGTACCTGTTGCCAACTGTGATGTCAAGGAATACAATTCTAACCCGAAGGAGCAGCTTCCCTTTAAGGAGTATATCAAGTACTGGAAAGAGTACATTAAAAATGGCTATCGTTCATCCCGAGGCTGCCTTTATCTGAAGGACTGGCACCTGAGCAGGTAAGAGAGCACTGTGGAAACCCCTGCATGCCACGCACAGCAAAGAGCTGCTGCGGAACCATAATGCTCAGCTTCTAATGCGTGAGCCTTTAAATGCCACCAGTGCTGTTTGTTAGCACCTCCCCACCAAAATATCAGTCTTATACTGCATTATTCTTGGGGTACTTCACACGAGGAGATCCTCAAACAGGTCATTGTTTCCGAAGAGGCAGACATTCTTGGGTGCTTTGCTTTTCATCCACATTTTAAATGACTGTATGTTGTCCCTGTGGAAGCCCTGTGGCCAGAACATTTGGCTTTTGTTTGACTGCTGCAGTGCAAACCTTACTTCTTAAAAAGAAGAGGGACATTTCTAATTACATGTAATTCAGTAAGCATGTGTGAGTTAGTCATTTATTAACCTTTTTTTTTCTGTTAACCTTCCTGGTTGTTAAAGTTCTCTTCACCTTGTTCTGGCTTTCCGTCTCCAGCCTGCTGCTTGTGAGGTGGATGCATTGTCTGTTCCCCCGTCTGTGTAGGACTTGTTATGTTTTTTCACTCAAATCTTCTTCCTTAAACTTATCCTGCTCTTAATCTAACTTTCTTGTGATCAGCTCTTGTTTTCATTTTTGAGTGTGCCAGTGACTTAACAGTAGAGAAAATTTGTCAGTCTCTGTCACCCTGTTTGTCTGCTTTCCCAGACACCAGTGCTATGGCTTGCTACAGAAACTCTGCACATGCCCCTTTCCCATGTGAGGCTGCAACATATCCAGCGGGAGGCTACACACTTGTCAAAATCTCACAGCTTGGCTTCCCTCCTAACCCTCACACCCGCAAGCTGTCATCCAGTTAGACAACCAGTCTTGCAGGCATCTCAACTGAAGAGAATGTGTTTATTAGGAACTCTCTTTACCATAATTAGAAAAAGTCTCCTAAACAGCAGTTAACCTTCACCGCTTTCCTGGGAGACAGAAAAGCACTGTTGCATGTATTTTTTGTACAGTTCAGGGTTGTCAATGATATAAAGGAGATGGCAGCTAAGTATTAATGGCCTGCTAGATACCTGTTTGATCTTTGCATCTGGGTTTTGGAAACTGAGGTAGAAGGAGCAATGTTGCGTTTTTCTCAGACCCATTTCCAACACATTATCTTTTTAAGAGCTTTTCCCGAGCAAGATGTTTATACAACCCCTGTGTATTTCTCATCTGACTGGCTGAATGAATACTGGGATGCTGTAGCTGTGGATGATTACCGGTTTGTCTACATGGGACCTAAAGGGTCATGGTAAGACAGTGTGGTTTCTGTCATTCTCACATGTTCTTTTTTTAAGATTAATATTACAGGGATTAGCACATTGTCCTTCCAGATGACATCATGCTGCCGAGACAGTGCAGCTGTACTGTATAGCGATGTACCTGAACTCAGCCAGTCTTGTTTCTTGAGCAGCTCATTTGGTTCTGGATGTGAGCTGTCCTTATGCAGTGAGCTAAAGTGCTTTTGCCCTTCAAAAAGCCCTGAATTGTGCACACAACCTCTGTAAAAATTGCCAGCTAGTTTATATAAGGTTTTAGAGCAGCAACTCCCAGCAGCTTGTGAGTTGCAGAGTCAACAGAAGCCTTGGAGGGGCGCTGATGAATTCGTTAAGTATTTTGCGGGTGAAAATTCAAGTCCAGCGTTGGTGATGGAGTTGCATTTGTGGGATTCTCATCAGTTCGCATCACAGAATCGCCTGACATTGAGGTATTTCTGGGACAGATTCAAAACTAGCTGATGGAGAAGCACAGAAGATACGAAACACTGCAGTACTATGTAGATATAGTGGCCTTTTAATCTGTGAAACAATCAAAATTAAGTGAAGAGGATGACAGTTTGGGATCAGGATTGCATAGTAAAGGTTGATTTCTGTGTGTATGTCTGATTCTCAGACACCTTAATTCATCTTACAGCTTTTAGGTGTTGTCTTTATTTGTCTGATTTGCCCCACAGGACTCCATTCCATGCTGATGTCTTCCGTTCCTATAGCTGGTCAGCCAATATATGTGGGAGAAAGAAATGGCTGTTGTACCCCGCCGGACAGGAGGAGTATCTGAAGGACCACCATGGCAACTTGCCCTTTGACGTGACTGCTCCTAGTCTTCAGGACAGGAGTGTTTACCCTCGCTACAACCAAAGTCAACCCCCTGTTGAAATTGTGCAGGAAGCAGGGGAGATAGTCTTCATCCCCAGTGGATGGCATCACCAAGTTTACAATCTGGTAAGATAACTGCTACCATGCTTTTCTTCACACTTAAGAGATAATCAGGCAGCAGGCTTGAATCTGATCAAACCTTTATTGCTACAGCATGTTGTGGATGCCAGAAGTGTAACTGAGCTGCAGAAAGTTTAGAGACATTCATGGAGGAAAGGTGTATCAGTGGCCGCTCAAGATGATGGCTAAAAGCAAGCCTGAACTCATAAGCTCCTAGATGACCACTAGAAGCTAGGACAGTATACAACTGAAGAGGCTGCCTGCAGCCTCTTTTCTTATGCTTTGTGTCATTAGATGCTACTAGTCACTGAGAAATAGGATACTAGGTGAGACAGATTTATGGTGAGGCTGTTAATCTTAGTTTCTAACTGTAAATTGTAATTTAATAATGGAAAATGCTAACAAATTGATCTTCATGACTACGAACCAAAATTAACGACCTTGTTTGTTTCCCCCACCACCTTCCTCCCACCTTTGTGCCCTTAAAAAGTATGCTCAGAGGAACTAGAGGCATTTACCAGTTTATAGAATGAAACAAGATTTGGTTGTTCAGGGACATCGGAAAGAAACAGCCTTTCAGCACAGTGGTGGTATTGATGCCAAAGAAGCATTTCCCATACATTTTGCAACATCAAAGATGTTAGAGCCTATGTAGAGCCTAATAACCATTTAAATTATTCCTTCAGGAGGATACAATTTCCATCAACCACAACTGGGTGAATGGCTGCAATGTGGCTATAATGTGGTGCTTCCTGCAGGATGAATTAGCAGCTGTCCAGCGGGAAATCAATGAATGGAAAGACCCTATGGATGACTGGCACCTACAATGCCAGGTATAACAACATGATGCTGATGGCCTGTCTATTAGAAAATCATATATTTCAGGGATGCATTGCACCCACCTTATTAGAGCTCTGAGACAAAGTCCTTAACCTCATACTTGGAAATCATATGTCACTGGTTCCTACTTCCTTATGAAACAACTTAATTTTCCAGGAAGTCAAATATTTCTTTAGTAAGATAGGGAAAGGTTTGTACCACTGTATATTAGCTATATCGAGGTTAGGATGTTGTTTGAAAAGCTAATGCTTCAGCTGCTCTTCTTCAACTCTTACCAGCAGCAAGATCAATCCTTTCTGTAGTATTTACATTCTCCTTTATAAAATACACATGCTTTTTCATGTAAACAGAAGAACTGACAAGACAGACCCCACACAGACTATTGATGAAGAAACGGTGAATCTGAAACAAGCAAAGTTCAGGTGAAGGCAGCAGATTTCTGTGTCTGCAAAGTGATGCTTTCACAATGTGCAACTATGTGGAGCAGTGTTGTATCTTGTGTGCTTCCAAAATGTTAAGCATCAAACAAATGTGAAGTTTATTTCTGGAGGCTGCTGGGTTGCTGTTAGGTTGATATGCTTCAAAAACAGTTTCAAATAACCCAGCCATTTAGTACTTAGAAGAAACAGACTGTTGCTTTTGGGGCTAGTGGCATTTCAAGTAAGGTAAAAAGTTTTAGTGCCATTGGAGCATTACAAAAAGTATGATTAAACATGATTACTTAAATTCAATAGTTGCGAGCTTGATAAAATATGTCTTTGTAATTCCTACTGTAAATAAGAGAGAGTTGATTTCATTTCAGTACTGTTTTTTTTCCCCCGTAGTTAATCATGAAGTCTTGCACGGGTATAGACTACAAGGAGTTCTACAACTTCCTCAAAGTTATTGCAGAGAACAGGATTTCTGTCTTGGAAAACGGCCTCGATGATGAAGCTTCGGCAAAGAACGCTCCAAAAGCTGCCATTTCCACCTTGGGCATGCTCCATGCAGTGTTTGATTTAAAGAGGACTGTGAAGGTGTTAACATCATTGAGTGCTAATGAAGATTTCAAGAAACTAGACCTGACGTCACTCTCTCCACCTCCGGAGGCATTGCTCCACCACTTGAAAGCAGCAATAGATACAGCGTTACTCTAACTTCCTATTTATTCAGTTCTTTGTAAAGTGAACCTTTTGCAAAGTGGGTGTTTGTAGAAGACCGACTCCTCCCTGTTTAATAGCTCTTGCAGTTTAAGCACAAAGAGCCTTAATGTAGGGTGAGGAGAGAGTACATTCATAACAAGACTGAGTACTTTAGGTACTCAAATGCTGTCAACTTCGAGAAATTGGACAGGAAAAAAATCTCAGATAAAGGAAAAACCCAGGTCATATTAGTATTATGTTATGAGCCCTGCTGGCGAGTATGCATTCAGGGAAGGGGAACAGAAATTCTCTGTGGATCAAGCTTAGGTCTCTCAGGGCAAAACACAGACTGCAGCGGTCTGCACCATATTCCCTCTGCTGAGAGCACTGTATACTGAAAGCAAACCTGCACTGCAGACACCAGTAGTTAAGCTCTTCTTTTGTCTGGTCACAGCTAAATTACTTTAAGACCTGTCCTGCTTCCAGGTGCAGCTCAGCTTTTCTGTTTCTTTTTTTTTTTTTTTTTTCAGGTGACCTTAGTTGGCTTCCCTTGAAGCCTGAGCAGGCTCAACAGCTGTAGCCTGGATATGGAAGAGCTGATTGTACTAGTGTCTTGTAAAGTGGTATCTCTCTAAAGCTGAAAGTCTCAGGTGTAGGGTCAGCCTTTGTACTGCTTCAGGGCCTGCAGGACTAAATTTAACATAATAATTAGGAAGCTGAAGTCCCGATTTCAAATGAGAGCAGATAGCAAATCTGCCACTAAGTGTGTGGTCCACCCCAGCTCAAAAGGAGGAACTTGAATGTACTCTCACGTTTCTACACACTATTTCAAGGCGCAGTATTTTATCAAGCAGAGATTTGATTAATCAGGGAAGCTAGCAAGCAGCCTCGTGTTATCGCCTAAATAAGCCATGCTGTTAACACACCAGATGGCACTACTGCATGGTTACATAGCACAATTTGCAACCTGAATGCTACCCTTGGGCTAAAAGAGTATTTCCAGTGAAGTACCCCTCTTGCTTTTACTGGTTGGCAAGAAAACCTAGAAGCACAAATGGCTGCACACTGTTACCTTAGTTGCCCCTTTAGGGGCTCACTTGAACTATTGCTCAAGAACTTCCTCAGTTTTCAACCAGATGACCAGTGAGAGCAACTAATAACCATATGTTTAGAAAGTGCAATAGTAGAAATCTTCAGTAGGCTGAAAAGTCACATTGTTTTCTAGCTAATCTTGTGAAGTTTGTACATGCATGCATTTTGCATGTCTTGTTTTCTAGTAGAAGTTTTGCATTTTGAGAAGGAAGTGGTACCTGAAATTAAAATCAATACCCAGAGCATGGAAGAATGCAGTATGGAGAAAACAGACTTTTTTTTTTTTTTACTTTTTTTTTTTTTTTTTAATAGCTGTGACTACATCTCAGTGATTCAACCTCTGGCAGAGTGTTTCTTTAGACTGGAAAACTGCCAGTTTTAAGCAACTCTGAAATTAAAAGTTCACAGCTGTTACTTGTGGCTGTTTACATTCTCAAAGACAGGCAGCTGGAGCTTTCTTCCTTGTATGAATAAGGTGCGATTTCATAGAGGTGTGGAACAATGGTTTAAAGCTGACAATCACTGTTATTGGTAGGAAAGCATGTTTTTGCTCTTGTATTCTGCAGTCTCACTGCATGCTGTGCAACTGGTATTGACACCAACCACTTTAAACACTGCAATTTTATAAAGGGTTTGCTTAGATGAACAACAGTACTTTTCATTTTGTGTCCTGTGAAGCTGGAACTGCGTGGCTTTGCTGTGTGAAACCAGCAAATGTACAAGTCTGGCTTTTACCCCAAGAACCCAGGATCTCAATGTACCCAGGATCAGTTTTGGCACCGTACTGTCCAGCAAACTATGTGCTCATTTGGGTGGATGGCATGAGTTTGCTGTGATGCAAAAGTCCAGGCAGCTGTTCTCAGGGAAGAGGCATCATTCCTGCAGTTAGTTCCTCTTCCCTGTGGGTTATAGTTAAGGAAGGGAGAAGATAGGCCGGCATGGTAGGGTGGTTAAAGAGGTGTTCAGGTAAAGGAAGGTGGGTATCAACTAGTCTTCCCTTCACCTGAGCTGTCTCTGCACCACAGTATCTTCAGTTCTGAAGATGTGTATCAGCCCTCCTTCATAAGGCCTGCTAAGGCTTAGGATGAGCAGTGTGAGACAATGGGGTAAAAAAATAGTAATTTAATTGCAGGAAATTATCTTAAAGTTTAAGCCATGTTCTACTTACTGATTCAGCAGGGAACAGAAGCACAAAAATTAGTTTTATTGATTCAGTCTCTCTTACATTGGGAAACTAATTTCTAGTTCAAAGTCTCTGTTCCCATGAGTGGTCAAGGCAGTAAGAGCAGCACATGCTTTCTAAAGTTACAGAGAGGAAAGTAAATTCTCAAATGTCTGAAAACAGCAACGATTGGAATAAGAATTATGCAAGTCTGGAATCTCTCTTAAAAATTAAACAGCTTTATTTAAATATAAAGTTACTGTAAAACGTACGTTAGGATACTCTCATACCAATATATTAACTATTGTGATCAGTGTACTATTTATTAAAGCATAATACTTGAGATAAAACAGGAGGAAACAGTCTGTAGAGTTTTGGTTTGTTTTCCTGAAGTCACAGACCTGGACAATTTAAAGTCAAACTGTAAAAAAAAAAACCCAACAGGTTAAAATCTAGTTCAAAAGAGCTTTTGCTCTAAATACGCAGCTCAGACATTACTATTTTTGTCTGATAGGAACAGGATACCAGATATCCATTTGTCTTTTATAAAGTCAGCATAAAACCCAGCCCAATTCTAATGGGATTTGTACCCCACTGGCATCAGTGGGTGGTCTGTCAGCACAAAGCTGTGCACCTAGAAAAACCAGTGTGTTTGCAGCTCTGTCAGTGCAGAGAGCCAGGTGGTTTCATGCTTTCTCTCACCAGGATTTGAGATTTGTCATCCCAGGACAACATACGTTCTTTCTGTTGGGCACACACGAACAGAATTACCTGCAGAATTACAAAGCAGCACTAACATGTTCAAGGTGCAAGTGTGATATTCCTGAGATTTGACAGGTGTCTACAGAGTATAAATACATACTTGTAAGTATCATAAAACAAGGAAGTTAGTCAATAGCAGCTTTACAAGGCAATGGCGAGGTACTGAGTTTGGCATAGGTAGGAAGAGGAATGGAAAACCCTTCCTCTTGGGGATACAGGAAGAGCCACCTTACTCCACGGACAGATGGCCTCTCCTGTCCATGCCACATTTCTGCCAACCAGAAACAGTCCTGACAAAATAGTCCTTGTGGTTTCATTTGACCGCTTTCTATAAAATAACCTCTTCTCATGTGTCAGTTCACCAATGCAAAATAAACAGCATCTAAGAGAACAGTTAAATGAGGTTTCAAGGCAGGTTGCTACTTGCAGGAAAGGGAAATAAAACTACAGGATAAAAGAACCCTTGGCCACTTTCCGCAAAGAGATTCCCAAACACAAGCTGAGGTTGTGTATTGAAGGCTTTTAGCCCACAGCATCCGTATATCTGGGCTTTATGATCATAGCTAGTCTAAGAGAAAATACAGCAAGAAATCCTCATCCGATAAATAACCGTTCTTCCCTTTCCAAAGGCAGCCACAACAGCAGTGACATGATTGCTTCTTCATCCAACAGTGTTTGGTCAAGAAAGTGCGGCAGCGAGGAGGCTCCCTTCGGTTCCTCAGGTCAGGAGCTGTGAGTCACATGGCAATTCTCCCTTTGGCGGACTCTCATCCTCTGTATGTGTTCGTAGCATGACTGGGCAAGGAACAGAAAACCCGTTGAGTAATATTTGAACTTTGGGGAAAAACCTGGTGTCTTGCACACAAAGTGCATTCTCCTCAAAGGCAGGATTAAATCTACACGTTATAAATGAGTGATAAGCATATTGTCTAGACTAGAAGGAAAATAACCTCCTGTGCTAGGCATATAAGAAGCCCTCTAAAATTAAATAAGTATAGCACATCAGTATATATATATCTACTATTCAAGAAAGGCTAATGCAGCTTGCAGCTGTCACTGCTGAAAACATTTCCTTACCTCCAGTGCTGTTAACAGAAAGTCGTACAGTCCTCCTTGATTGGTGGGGTCCATCAAGTCTCTGATCAGATGGATTTCAGCTCCCAAGTGCTGTATTCTAGGGAAAAAAGAAAAAAAAATAAGAAAAAAAAAGTTGCAACTAGAACAAATCTCTGCGCCCTGGTGTTTGTGGGCACATGTTTGAAATTAGATTATGGGGAGAAGGAGGCATGGCTCCATTAACGATTCCTTGGGCATCACCTTGATCTTGTGGAAGCTGAGTCCTTAAGGTAGCCAGCATGACTGGATCTCAGCAAAGATGCTCAATCATAAGAAAATGTCAATGCCTTCACTTTTCACAGTCTCTCTTATTCCCCTCCTCTCTCATCTACAGTTGAGAAAGCTACTCAGCAAACAAACCTGCATCATGCAATATGACTGCAGGGAGGAAGAAAAGAAGAAAAAACGGAAAAAATCCTCACTAAATCCCAAACTACTGGATTTCATGGCCACAAGTTTAAACATTTCACCCCTTTTTTTGTAGACCAAGGATGTACAGGAAGTCTGTCAAGGTAAATTTGCCAGGAGAAAAAAAAAAAAAAAAAAAACAAACCAAAAAAAAGTAGTCATTTAATTCTCCTGGATGTAAGCAGGAGTTCCTGCAGTGAGACTGAAGGCAGCACAGACAGAGCCTTTTTGACATGGTTAGTGTTCAAGACCTTCCTCGCCTCCAAACTGAGTCACAGTGCCCCATTGAGAATGGAAAATCGAAGATGTGTGATGCATAGATGATGCCTTGAAGGCATCAACCATCAGCCTTCAAAGGCTTCATGTCCCTGTTTTCTACAGTAATCTGAGGTGCAGGTAAGACTGCATTTCCCATGACAACCCGGAACAATCCTCTTGGCTAAGAGGGGGACACTCAGGAAGTCCCTAGCTCCTTGCAGTCATGGCCAACACCATCACACCACAGCCAGCAGACAGTAGCACACAGAAATACACCTCAGGGAAAAGCATGTTTAAACTCCAACCCCAGTAAACCCCAGTTTTTCATTTAAACTATTTAGCCTGGAAACGTGGCTGTTCTTTCTCTGATTGAGGTAACTAACACACAACAACGGGACCGGGAAATGAAAAGTTTCCACTTACTTTGCTCGGGATACAACATACATCAGTAAGGGCAACAGGTCGTCCATGGGGAGCTTATAGTCCTTCTCCACCACCCGGGACACTGTGGTCTCTATCTCCTCATACGTATTCTGGAGGATCACTAGCTTTTCCCGGGGATCCACCGTGGTACTGTCGGTATGAAAACAGCCATGTCAAAGATGCTTCCACTACACAGCTAAAGAAATAAAGCAGCAGAACTAAAAAAAAAAATTTAAAAAAATTCAGAGCAGACTGTCATACTACAAAAAAAGTCCATCAATCATCTCAAATGGCTGCACCAAAAAGGAGTCAACAAGTTTGTGCCAGGAGGCATCACCAGGGTGTAACATTATCCAGATGGGCCTTGAGCCTTCCCAAATCCTGAGTATGACCTGCTCACCCTCATGTCAGTCTTTCATTTTAGACAGGACTCACCTGAGTCACAGTCCCTCAAATGAAAGCTGAAGAGCATGGGTCGAATTACTTCAAGTAGTTCTATCAAGGGGCTAATACAGCTGTCAGATCTATGAGGTTGGGTTTTCTGCCCATAATGTCCTGCAAAGGTACACGTAGCCTGTGCTGCCTTCCTCAGAGGAGAAGCCACATTGATTCTCACCCGGACTACTTTACTTAGGGACCTGATAGCTCCTGTCTGATGGATCCCACAACACTTCCCTGCTCCCCTTTAACTTCCCACTTGTCACTGCAACACCATCCCCTAGGCTGGACTTCAAGCCAATAAACCAAGCTGAGTGAACTCCATTTCATCAAAGTCAGATGTTGTGTAGGAATATCTCTGTGAAATTAAGGGGAGATATTAGCCAGGGGAGGGTTTTGTTTACACACAATTGATGCTGTCTTCATTATTACTTTTTTTTGGAGGGGGGGGATTCTGTAGAAGTTACTATTTCTTTTAAACAGAAATATCACCAAAAAAACCCACTTTTCTTTAAATAATCTTGCAGGCTGACCCAGAAATGCTTTTGCAAACAGGTGTAAATTTATGGCATCTCCCAGAAAACAGAAAAACCATGGTTGTCAGTCAGAGGTTGTGGACAGTAACTTACATCAGTTTCTGCAGACACTCGGTGGCAGACAGGAAACACTTGTCTTTGATAAGGGACCGCCTCTGAAAGGGAGACAAGGAGCTGTGCCTCTGCAAGAGCATCTCTCTGAGAGGCACCACATGGCTCCTCAGCGCTGGACCCAAAATAAGCATGTTTGCTGCCCATAAAGGAAGGCAAAATAAAGCTGTTGTAGACAGTGCCCCTCTGAACACACTTGGATGTCTACAGTGCCACTCTGAACACAGATGACCTTGAAACAGAGCAGAGCATTACAAAGCAATCCTATGCAGACCTCATATTCCTATCCGTGGAAATTCACGTGCAGTAGCTACAGATCATAACTAATCAACATGTGTCATTAGGTTCTGATTTCTGAGTGCAGTCTGCCCTGTGGTTACTGAGGTGACACTCCATCATTAGCCAGCACCAACGTGTAGCCCCAGTGCCATCTCGCTGGCACACCAAAGCTAGCTCTGAGTGTTCTTACCTGGTTGGTTGTCAGTGTGAGATCTTTCAGAGGCCAGAGGTGTCTGAAAGGAGATCACAGAGAGGAGATTTAGAAAGCAGATGTCCACATCTTAACTCCCACCTAAGTTTTGATTGTTTTTATCTCTTTGTTGAAGGTGATGCTAGTCTTGTAGGTGCATAAGGCTGAGTTCACTCCTCTTCATACAGTGCCACAGGTAGAACTAATTGCTTAGGGTCATTAACCTGAGTGTAGCGTTCATTTTACTCACAGATGCTCCTGTAACAATCAATGGAGAGTTTTGGCACTTTCAGTTCCTCTCACTGAGTCTAGACTGAATCAAATTGCCCAGTTGAGACTGGGTCTCCTTCCAACCTGCTTAAGTCCTTCAGCTTCAGATGACGCTGTGCTGGAAAAGCTCACATGCCTCTTGAGTTCTAATCATTGGTCCTCACATATCACTTCCAAAGATGGATCTAGCTGCAGGAATGGATGAAGGAAACATCTGGCTCCACAGCCTTTCCCCTGACTTGAGACTGCGTGGCTACATTGTTAGAGCAGGTACATTGGATGGACTGTAGCCCTTTCCAAGACACATTTATAAACTATCTGATTGATCCCAAGTTGGAGCAAACCATTTGCGTGCTGAGCTAGAAAACAAGATTTTTGCTACACAAAAATGAAAATTAGTATAGATAATAGCAGCTCTCCACTAGTCAATGTTGTCCTCCCAGACAGTGTTGCAGGCACTCCACCACAGGACTTCGTTTGGCAGACTAGGAAAAACTGCAGTGCTACAGCCAGTGGTGGACCCAGGAGCAGGGTGTGTGTCCTGTGCCACCAGAGCTCTCCCTGGCTGCCACCTTCCGAGCTGGGGTCATGGGGTTACATGCTGGGATGAAAAAAAATGTCACTTACTTCTGCACATCCAGAAACTCGAGCAGCTTGATGTCAGGAAACAGACTTAGGTCCACAATGCCTTGGCAGTAGAGGTCATCTTCTCTTTCATGATAGAGCATGTAGAGCATGAAAAGCTCGGGGTAGAAGCAGGGCAAGATCAGCGGCAGGACCACACTGCGGGCGTTCTGGTCACTATGGCAGAGCAAAGCAAAGCGGAGTCCTACAGTGAGACCTACATCCCCTGAGGTGCCTGAGAGCCCCACAGCACAGAATGGAAGAGGCAGCTCCTGAGGCTGCAAGGTGTTCTCCTTGTTCCCCCCTCCTTCCCCCACATCTGAGTTCAATGTCACGGCTGGGCAGTAGTGACCTATATAACACTCATGCATGTGCCCACAAGCTGAAGATGCAAGTGCATCTTACGCTGTAGGACAGGACAGGGTACTGTTTCTCCACAAGTTCTCCTTGGTCACTGCAAGAAACCAGGAGCATCAGAGACTGATCTCCAGCTGATCTTTCTGCACTGTTTCAGCAGACCACTTGTTATTTCTTACGGGACAAAGACCAAATAAATTCAGCTAAACCCCTTTTCCAGCTGCTTACCATTCCACCAACCTCTTGGCTTCATTCAGCCCATGTGGGGATTGCTGCAGATCACAGCAAAAAAAAATCCAGACCAAACAGGGACAGCTGAGCAAAGATGCTTCTTCCCACCCCCAAAAAACCCTAAACCTGGGATCCCACAATAATTCCTACCTTCTTATTTCTAGGAACATCATGTCTTCTACCACCCACATGTCTTCTACATTTCCCACACTGTACTCCCTGTTTCCAGGCCTGCCTTTCTCTCAGTGCTGGCATGGAAGTCACCTTCCCCGCAATGAACAAGTTCCTGTGACTCATGCAAAGCAGGTGGTAGTCCTGGGACCGCTCTCTCACACACAACCATGCTACTGCACAGTAGCTGGTGTGAGTAATCTCACAAGGCCGTGCACCACACACACCTCCAACTCATCGCTTGATTCTGCTACAGAACATGATCAGAAGAAGTTGCTCTCATGCTTCAAGCAGAACTACTGAAAGGTTTGTGCTTGGAGAAGTGTGGGCGCTGAACCTGACTCACACAGAAAATACAATCAGTTCAGCACTTAATGTGTTTTAGAAGACACACCGTATGTCCTGGCAGCTTAAAATTAAACTAGTGGTGACACATACCTCGTATCTCCATCCACACACTTTGCAGGTAGTTGGCCTTTCTGTTCCAGTGCCAAATGGAGCAAACCCCTAAAAGAGCAGCAGAACCAAGCTTTAGTTCCCTCCCTCCTTTTTTTTTCTTAAGGTAATTTGTTATTCTCAAGTGGGGAGCTCAGCTGTCCCACCATCAAGTGTGATGTTAGTAAAGCTCTCCGTAATAATTGCTGCTGTTGTGCTGATGTTCGAGTTTTGCTGTCTGAGGGCTTTCTCCATTACGAGCAGAAGGTGCCAGGAATGAATAAATGTTTCAAAAATCTCTATAGCTTCTGAAGATTAGGGTGGTAACTCTGGAGATCCTAACTGTGGTCTGCATTGAACACCACCTCCTTGTATTCTCACTCAAGGGACATGAGGTTTCAGGACCTGTCACACCAACCAATTCTCTCATTCATCTATGAACATTAGAGGATGTTTATACTCTGAAAAGTAGCTCGAGTTTGTCTTGATATTTCCAAGCCAAAATTTCATAATCTTAACATGGGGATTAGGGAGACGTTGCCTTTTTTTTTTTTTTTGGTGTAGAAGTATCAGCCTAGGAAACCGAGCCAGAGGCGCAGCAGAGTGAGGGGGGTCTCCCTCCCCACCCTGCATGTGAAAGGTCTGGAGACATGAAGCAGCTTTCCAAGGTGTGCGCTGAGCTCAGAACCTTTACGTGAACCAACGCTCAGGTTGTCAGCCCCGTTGTCCTGTTCATGGACAAAGCTCTGATGAACTGAATCAAATCTGACTCGTTCCCATCAGCTCTGCTGCTGTTCTCAGACTTCTCTGGGACAGACAAACCTCTCGCCATAGAGCTGGCAGCCTTCCTCGAGCATACAAGGCTACACTGATAATAGCAGAGCTTTTATCCAACCTCTTATTGTTAAGGCACCCTCAGTGCAGCTAGGGGCAGATTCCCCACCTCTGCCTACTGGGGCATCTTCTCTTAAACTATCCAAACAGCAACAGGACCCCAATCACGCCTTGATCTCGTCCTTGTTTATCCACAGGCACAACCACACAAGCAAACCACCTTGGTTTAGAGTCACTACCCACAGCAGCCGAGCCTCAGCAATGCACTCACACTGCACAGCCTCGACTCCGGTGGAGCTGAGATATTAAACTCAAACTGTTTTTCATTCAAACATGGATATCAAACACCATTGTTGTGTGCTCTGATGTACTTTGCTGTCTTCGTTACTTAGTGAGGTTTCTTGTTCATATTTGTGCTTGCCCAAATGAAGTCTTATTACGGGCAACAGCTCCTTGAGCTGCCATAACTCAGTGAGACTCCATCACATTACAGCCCCTGGGTCAGGTACTGAGCAGTGGGCATAGTAAAGGTTTTCTAGGTCCGTATGACCTCAGTTACTGCAAATAACTATCTGGCACCATTCTGAAGTAACTGTGTCAAGCAATATGGTGTGAAATAAAGCAGCCCCGTCACCTTACAAGTGATCCTGATGATCTACTCCACAAGCCCTCTATGCCCAGACCCACTGGAAGGACTCAGCATGCTTCACTTACTGGTAAAACTCCCATATTTTCTTTGCATAGTACTTGACTTCCTCTTGTGCCATAGTCAGCAGGTGTCTGTTGGCCCCAATCCCAGAATATGTTGCCTGAAAAGCTATCGTCAAGGCCTTCAGCAGCTTTCCCAGTGGGTGCAGGGAAGACTTCAATGCCTGCATGATAGAGGAAAATTAAATTTTACAAGCCAGCCCTTGCCATTAGTAGAGGATAATACTGAATGGCCACCCAACCTTCTCTTGTCAGCAAAGGAGAACAAGCCTAGAGGTAATCAACTATAACTTTTGTCTATTTTTGCTGCCACAAGCCCATTCTCCTCCCGGGATCGAGCAGAAATATGCTTGGTAGAATTGCTGTTGTGAAGAGATTTCCCTGTGATATTTAGAGAGAAAGAGCAAAGGGTGCTTCAGGGGAAGGCTGGCTGAGTGAAAAACAACCACTGAGAGTGCATGGGAGTTTCTTAATCATCTCCAGCGGCTGGTTATTCCCTGACACAGCTTGAGAACCAAGAGTGAGCCAAATTATTACTTCCTGGCCTGTACAACTGTACACAAAATGAGTGTCCAAAAAGTGTGAAGGATAACAGTCTTCTTCACAAGCATAGGCATTCACACATAATTTACAGAAGGCTCTCGAAGTCACTGGCAATGTTATATGTGCTGACAGAAAGTTACTACCACCTGTAACTGTGTCTGGTGGACAGACATGGATCACTGTGGTTTTAAACTTTACCTTCTCTAAATAACTGTGCAGTGACTCCAGTCCCTGGTGCTGGGCAAGCTCTTCAAGAATATCTTCTCTCCTCCAGGATACATCCTCAGTCCCTCTGAAAAGATGAGAGGTGAAGACGGAAAACTACACAACAAAGCACTGGGATAAATCCAAATTGGTATTGCCAGTAGATTCCAAGGGGACAATAAGGCTATTAGAACAAATGAATTTTTCTTTACCCTTTTCAATCGAACTGTTCCACTGGCTCACAACACCTATGACTATCTAAATTCATCACCTTCGGCTCCCTTTACAACTGGCCTGGGTTGCATCCTGCACATGCCATATACTTCTCTGACCTATTTTAGATACTTTCTTAAGGGGAGGTGAGTTTGCTCTGCATCAGCTGATGAAGTCAGCTAGGTTTCCCTCAAATACAAGAGCAGCCAGCGAGGACTGGGTCACAAGTAGGTGCTTACGTTTAATCAAATTAATCCCATTCAAATTTTCACTGATAAGAATCCGTTTCAACAGCACAACCTTAAATTCAGGCTTAAAATTCATCCTCTTGCCTCACAAGCAGGAACAATTGTATAATGCTTGGGTTATTAACTTATCACGTAGCACACCCTAGCATAAACCACCATCCTCTCCACACAACTGTCCTCCTCTGTTGCAGTGAGGGCATGCAGTACTCATACCTTTGGCAGAAGAGGTATTCCTGAGATTTCCGCAGCTCCTTGCTTGTTTGTATGTGGAACCCTGTGAAAGACTCCTCTGTTTCTTCCTTGCAGCCAGAATGAATGAACTCCAGGAACTGGTCATAGATTCCTTTCCATCTCTTCTCCACTGGGAACTCCTCAAGGCCCAACTGACTGCAAAACATAACATGGCACTAGGCTTTTCTGCATCCCTCCTCAATTATTTCAGACTTCACCTTCAAATACGGAAGGCTGTCCGGAATCAGATAGTAACATAAGAACTGTGGGAGCAGAGGAAGATGGCACTGCCTAACTGGTAATTCAATGAAAAGCAACTCAAGTCTGTTGTCCTGACGACGAGGTACTTTGGGTGAAGAAAAACTCCTGGTGCATGGAACATCAATAATCTCAATATTTGCTGGTGAACTATCACAAGCTTTCTGCTCCATTCATGGATGTTTCTAAATACAGACTATTTATTTGAACTGAAAGCCTGCGGAAGAGACTGATAGCAAGAAGACACTTGAGCAACCACCACCAGTAGCTATTGCTGTCTGAAAAACACAGGAGCTGTTTCTGCAGCAAGATACTCTGATGGACTGGAAATTAATTGAACTGGGTTTTGCAAGAGGAATTGCCCTCAGAGGACAGGCAGCTGCCTTTCCCACTGGGACTGCCTCATTTGGGTCAAACTGGCTGAACACAGATCCTCCGGCCTGGCAGCCACAGCATCCCTTTCTTTGCAAGGTTAACCCCCGAGGATAAGAGTCTATAGCAGAGGATGTGGCCTCATAGCTTTAGATCAGGTACTCCTGCCCTGCGTTTGAACCATTGCCTGCCAAAGCAGCGTCAGCACCCCGTGAAGCTCTGGTCCTGGCTCCACAGCCTTCCTCCACATAGCTCCAGCTCAAGCTTTTCAGAGCTTCGTGCACCTTGCATCACTTCTTGGTAGCTTTCCTACCTCTACAGTATCAGCTGGTAGTATTCCTGCAGTAGCACAGAGGGACAGGAATGCAGCAAGTGATGCATTTCAGCAGCCCAGCTTTGCCTGTACAGCTTCACACCGGTCTGCGTGTATACACAGAAATGTGTGTGTGTGCGTGCACATGCACAAATCACTGAAAATGTTAAGCCTTCAAAAATCTCTCCAGTCTGAGGATGGGAGTATCTCTGGGTAGATGGTGGCAGAATGGGAGTAGAACATCTGTTTTCCTGCTTCTTATGTGGCATTAATGTTATATAACAAACTGCTCTCCTTTCCTCCTTCTACCCTTGCATATAGACCAGTTTTAGATCCACTTTTTCAGCAAGGACTGCCTTAATCCCTGTAGGGACTGAGCCAGTACCCCTCTAGGTAGAGTCAAAACACACGCTATGCGCCGAGAAGTCAGCTCTTGTTGCTCACGCTTTGGTTATCCTGTCTTCCAGCTGCTCGCTCGACGTGTTCAGGATGCCGTGCGTCTGGAGGCCCTGGCCTGATTTGTTAGTGAAGGTTCCCTCCAAAATGAAGCCATTGGCAAATGACAGCTTTCCCTGCAACAGAGAAATAAAGGGTTGTTCTGCCAAGATCTCATTAGGGAGAGGAAACAAGCTGGACCACGATCTCAAATTCTCTTTTCAACAGAGCCAGCTCCCGAAATGGCGACTCAGAACAACTTCCATCACAGAGGTGCACACCCTCAGCATCCAAAGCCACAGAGCCGTTGTGGTGGCAGTCACTGCAGACAGCCCTTGCTGTTGGGTGACATCCAGGATTCTGGAGGGGAAAGACTGCCACAATTGCCGAGTAAAGCATTTGCATTATACTTTACAAATATGCAGTATCTTCTCTGAGTTATAAAATCTTCTGGCTGAAATCTGACAGTTATTTCTAACCTAGAGCGAACACATGAAACTTCAATTTCTCCTCTGTTTTTCCTCTGCTTGTTAAAACCACAAGCAAGTTTGGCCTCACAGGTAGGGGGAATCATATGATCTTCACCATAAATGCTTTCAAAATGTTTGCTGCTACCAAGACAAACCTTAAACTCTCTGAGGCAAATACAGAAGACATGCAGTAGCTTGACTCAAAATTAAAGGGTTTAACTAAATCAAAGCCAAAGCTAAACAATATCGTAACTAGTCTGGCTTTGAATACGAGCCTGAAATCCTCATTGCTAATGGCAGGAGGCACTCCATCTCTAGATAAAGAACAGATTTTTCTAGACTAACCACTAAAACTAAATATTAATTTTGGAGGAAGAAATATCTAAGCACTATAATCAGCCTCTGCAAAACCCATCCCAAGTCTTCTGGCTGAAAACGATGATGACAAACTCTTCCTCCCATGACAAGTCAGTAAATGACAGGGCTCATTCGCAATCATTACCAATTGTCTATTTTGACATCCCCTCAGCCTGATAAAACCACACACTTCCTCTCGGACTCATCACGGATTTCTGTAACGAGCTGGAGGACTAGTTTTCCCTGCAATGGGGCACTTTATGAACACTTTGACCAGATATCTCTGTTAAAGATCAACCACAAAATGTTGAATGTGTCAGTGCAGTGTCCAGATTGTAAAATTAAGCTTCCAAAATTGCTCAGCTGTGTTAACATCTTGGTTATATTAGTGCAGTGCTGGTACTGCAACTCCATCTGGTTTATACATCATTTCCTGTGTTCCCAACCACTACAAAGGCTGAAACATTTATTCTAAGAACATTAAAGCATCCCAACTGCAGCTGAGAAGCACAGCCAAAAATGCCCCACAAAAAATAAAAAAATAATTAAAAAATGCTCAATGTAAACAGTAAAAACCAAAACAATGCACAAAGCCCCCAGCTACTTGAAGTCTCTCAGCTGCAGCCTTCCTTCTGTGAATGAGAGTGACAATAGAAAAAAAAAAAATAAAACACAAAAAGCAGGAAAACGTTATTTTCTGAGGGCCTAAGGGAAGTGGAGTGGGAGGGTGTGAACTTTGAAGATTAATCCAGCAGCCCTTCTGTAAAGCAAACAACTGTATAGAAAGGCTGAGATGAAGGAAGTGCTCACCTTTCCGACAAATGTTAGATCTTCCGTGAAGTTCCCTTCATAGACTGAGTCATCTTCCAAGAGCAGAATCCCAGAACCCTTCATTTGAAAGCAGAAGCAGTGAATTCAAGGCATTAACTTTCTATCTGCTCAAATTCATTTAGAAACAGCCACTGGCTTGGACTATTTATAGGCTGCAGATTCTGAGAACCTTTTTGAAAGCCCAATATATCATCGCAATGCTCAAGAGCAAAGCAGGGAGGTGCCCCAGAGATAACCCGTTATGTGTCACTGCACAGAGGATTCCTGGGTGCTCAGGAGGTTTGCAGCAGTCCTAGTCATTCATTTCCTTAGAAGAAGGAACAAAAGGCAGGCTCCTGTTCTAGGAACTATCACCAAGAACTGTCATACGGGTCAAACTCATGGTCCTCCTAATCCTATGACCTTTAGGTGACCGCAGCCAATTGTGTCACTTTGCAACACGATTAAGAAAAATGACAAAGGCAGCTGCTATGTAGAATTAGCTTTGTCCCTTGCTGTGCAGTCAACGGGGCTTTAATGAGCTGCTCCTACAGCATTCATTAAATGACTCGTTCCATTACCTCCCAGCTCCCAAGGCTGCTTACAGCAGCACACATTTCAGAGAAGGAGCACTAAGATGCGGAACAGACACAGGATCATCTACACCAATTGGGAAAGATTCTTGGGGTTTAGCCCGTGGTTTGGGCCCAAAGGTTCATACGTACCCGTACCAGCCAGAAAATGTGGTCACTTTTAGAGCTGTAACACATTTTCCGCTGGAATGGTTTTCTTGATGGAAAGTGCCCTTTCTGGCAAAAATAAAAGGTTTCCAAGGGAAGCTTCTTGGCCATACCAATTTTCCACTAGGAAAACCAAAGTGACTGCTCCCCACCTGGAAGCCTTGTGAAGTTAAAGGAACCTCTGGCAGCTGGCAAACCAAAAGGCAGCTTTATTTTGGTTCCCCGCAGATGGAGGTTTTATGGAAAGGCATTCTGACAAAGTTTCCATGCTAAACATTTTGCCCTAGTTTGGTGAGAGGGGAAGGGGTTGTTTGTTTTTTTAAGCGCGTATTTTTCATGAGAAGAAATGCTTTTATTTCCAAGCCAGGTCTAGCGATGCCAATCCTTTTTGCTTTCCCCACCAACATCTAAACCTTCAATGAACTGGACAGCCAACTTGTCATAGGTAAGCTCACATTGGAAAAGTAAAGTCTTAATGATCTTTAAGATAGATGTAGTATCTTATATAACTGTGCAGTACTTTACATATGAGTTCTTGGCTGTAATTGTGACCTAACGGTCAGCCAAACAGCCAGACCTATAAGGTGTCTTAGCATGAGTAAGGAGAAATGACCAGTCTTACACCTGGTCCTTAGCTGGACCTCAGGAAGGTGATAAGAAGAAGACTCAACCTAGGTCTTGTTCTTCAAAAATATTATTATGGTAAAATATCAGTGCTTAAGTTTTCTTGCTTTCTGTTTTCCCTCAAAGATTAATTACAAAGTGAAATCTTACGCTTGCTTTTGATGGAGAATTCCACATCCCACCGATCTACAGAATCCACTGAAAATGTGTACTTACCACCATTTTATCAGCTTGAAATGTCCTTTGATAGCAGACACCTGACTGGGTTACTACAATGCCTTGGCCATGTTTGTGATCGTCGAGCCATGTCCCTATGTATCTCTCCCCTCTGGAATCCAATAAAAAAAACAAATTATGTTTTTTCCCCTGTTTTCTTAGATTTTAGTTAATTTGATATACTGAGGCTAGTTTTACCTGATACAACACTCCATGCAGCACAAGTGGCAGATGTACTGCGAAAAACTCAGTTCATATAATGCTTCCCCAGGAGTTCAAGCCTTGCAGCAGAGGTTGAACACATCCGTCCTTCCTCCCCAAGTGTGCTGGTTTGGGCTGGGATAGAATTAATTTTCTTCATGGTAGCTAGTATGGGGCTATGCTTTGGATTTTTGCTGGAAACAGTGTTGAAAATTCAGGGATGTTTTATTTATTGCCGAGTGGTGCTCACACAGAGCCAAGGGCTTTTCTGCTCCTCACTCCACCCCACCAGCGAGCAGGTTGGGGGGCACAAGTCAGCAGGGGGGACAGCCGGGACAGCTGACCCCAGCTGACCAAAGGGATGTTCCATACTATATGATGTCATGCCTAGCATATAAAGCTGGGGGAAGATGAAGGAAGGAGGGCATGTTCAAAGTGATGGTGTCTGTCTTCCCAAGTAACCGTTACTGGTGATGGACCCCTGCTCTCCTGGGGATGGCTGAACCCCAGCTGCCTGCTGGTGGGAAGCGGTGAATAAATTCCTTGGTTTAGTTTGCTTGCATGCATGGTTTTTGCTTTACCTAATAAACTGTCTTAATCTCAACCAACCAAAAAAACCCACTTTTACTCTTCTGTTCTCTCCCCATTCCACTGCGAGGGGGCGTGAGCAAGCAGCTGTGTGGGGCTTAGCTGCCAGCTGGGGTTAAATACGACTCCAAGTCTCCCCGTCAAAACCTGAGGCTTTACCCCTGCCAACAGAGGGACAAAACCGTCAGACACCTAAAGCCACCTTTGACCCATGCCACCTTTACCTATCTTTGTCTTCCCAGACTCCATATCCATTCTTCTTGTCATTTTCCCACTGTCCTGTGTATTTAAATGGATGCTCAGCTGAGAATTTCTCCAGTATCCCAAACCCTTGACGTAAGTTGTCTTTGAAGTAGCCTTTGTAGACCATATCATTTCCATACCTGCAGGGCAGCAGACAGACAGGATTGAAGACTGTGACTACCTGACAGCTCCTGTTGGAGCAGGAAGCCAGGAAAGTGAGTAATTAGGCTCATCTGCCTGCTAAATATTCCAGATACTTGACTGGTAGCTCTGGAGCTGGTAGTTGTTCACTTTTAGGAATGTGCATCACCTGAGCTAGTCCCTCCACCTATAGCTTCCAACATTATCCAAGGACACTGCACTTAGGCTTGCAATTGTCCTGGGAGAGGCCACTTAATCCTTGACCTCTCACCAGCCAGGTCACTGTGACCACTTGTTAATCCAGAGCAGGAGATCAGATCCAGGGGGAAGCCAGATTTGCCTTCACCATTCTATGGTCACCACCTACCCCTTCTCCTGGGCTCATCCCCCTAAGAAGAGCTCCCCTGAGCTCTGTCCATGCTGGGCCGCAGATGTCCACTGCTGCAACAGAGAAAGCCTTTACACTAAGCAGAGCTGTCTTCTATAATTATCAGCGTGCTCTCCTGTTTGACACCAAAGACACTAGCACAACGCTACTCAGTTGGCTCCAGGTTCCCTAGAGATTTCTGCGTGTCCTGTACTCTGAGTTTAATTCATACATAAGGAGCAGAACATGCAGGTTTTAGGAAGGAAGATGACCTATCCCATAGTAAGCAGCTGGAAAGCTGTGGTCTTTCCTCTGCCACACTTGGCACAAAGGTTAAGTATGTGCAGTAGCAACCAGCAGTCCACGCTTCATGTTAGCCAGCCCATTTAGCTACAAGCCATGTCTGACCTAAGCAAAGATGAGGATGCTGTTTTGCTCACTGCTACACAAACCAACCAAGCTGGCCCTGTCCACTTAACCCCGCAGGCTGCAAATGGAAATGGTTTATACCTACAACCTGCTAAGCAGGCCTCCGCTGCCATTTCTGACATTCTACATGGGAAGTAGGTGGTGGGTAAGGCTGGGACACCACCATGTGCCCACAATACAGTGCTTTACAGAGCAGGCTCCATCCGCACTCCCAGCAGTGCTTTGAGACACAGGTCTGCAAATGGCTGTACCCATCACTGTACTCACCAGAGCATTTTGGTGAATAAATGAGAGGAAACAAGCCTCAGGCTCCATTTCTTAAGTTAAGCTCTGGGCTTAAGCTCAGAATTTGAGTGAGCAAAAAATGGCAGCTGGGGGAACCAGCCCCCTTCAGCAGTTCAGGATAACAGTTATGACTCCCAGATCATCATAACATCCCACCCACCATTCACGAGCCTATTCTACAGAAGATTTAGCTCAGACAGCGTGGCCAGGGGAGACAGAGAGCGCCGCATGTTCCACCAAGTCTGTCCAGGACTGGTGGTGCACCACACGCTCTCTGCTTTGCAACCACCAGCATGAATGCAAAATTACATCCCCACCTGTAAGGCACAGAGGATGCTATGTCGGGTAGTTACAATGGTCACAGCTCTTACTATTCTAATCCTCAGGAGACTCAGGGCTTCTCAAGAAGCCATACTGCCCATCTCCGAAGCAAAAGCTGTTGCCTGAGTTACCCTGGGTTTTACACTGTGACTGAGCCCTCCGCACTGAGGTGCAAACGTTTCACCCTTTAAACATGTGGAGTCCCCTTTTTCCCCAGAGTTATCTTTGGGTTTTACTTACTCACAGATTCCATAGCCTCTCATCTTGCCCTCATACCAGTGGCACTTATAACAGTCATACCGGTCTTCAGATTGGCGTGGGACAAGGCATATTCCAAACCTACAAGGTGCATATGGCAGAGGTCAGCACGGCCAAAGGCCACTCAGTTGTACTGGATGAAGTTTAAAACTAAGGACTTTCCAGACTCCCCAAGCTGATTTACGTGGTTGGGGTCAGCTTTACCTCTGATGTTATTTCCAAGTGTCAATTGACTTGGTCTAAGGAAGAGCTCATCCATCTCCTTGTGAGCTGCAATCGTAGTTTCTCTTTTCTTCTTCTACAGAACTACTTTCATTGTTGGTTTTCTCCCCTCTCTACCACTTCTCCAATTTAGGGGCCAAGTTAGGCTGCCAAAGCAACTGCTTTGGTCCAAACAAAATGTCTTCTTAATCCTGACACAAAGTATTTGAGATATCTTTTTCCCTTCAAAAACCTAACTTATTCTAGAACTGCTGTAGAAATTAGAAATCTAAAAGCTTTACTTTAAAAAAAAAAAATTACAAAAATAGCATTTGAATTTCATAGTACAGTTTCTTTCCCCTGAAAACTCCCCATTTAAGAGAAGTTTTTTAAGACACCTAAAAATAACTTCAAGGCATTGCATATGAATAAATTCACCCAGATTTAGAGATCAAAGGTCAGATTCATCCAGCTGAAGGGAAATGTCTGCATCTGAACTGGTCATCTGCCCACACTTCTTTTATTGTAGTCACTGTGAACCACTTGCTCTAGGTTACAATGTACTGAAGCTTAAGTCAGGTGTCTAAAACAGGTCAGATAACCTGGCCTGTAACAGCAAAGAGTCCCCCTACAAGATGTCACTACATCTGGGAGGAACTGTTTCTTAGCTTATTTGGAATGCAAGAATCTCCCTGTTTTTCAAGGCTTACCCATGCTCCAAGCCATCTTTGAAATCTCCAACGTGGTTACGTCCATCACGCCACTTCAGTGTCCCCCTGCAATTCAAAGCAGGCATTGACACAGGGGAGATCGCCAGCAGCACTCACGGCTGCAACAGAGGGTGCCAAGGCACAACCTAGAAATGGCTAACATCAAAGCGTTTGTTTGGGGGACACAGACACACACGTTCTCCAGGCACCTCTGGGACTCTGGTTTGCACTATAAGGATTTAATACCATAATGTTTTCATGCCCTGGAATGAGAGGGAAGAATCCTCTTCCAAGTTCCCTAATTGCAAGAGCATTTCGTAGAGTTGCTGGGTCATCAGTTTAGGACCTTGCACATGATCCTTTTGTAATTGCAGTGCAGCCTGTGATGAAGCCAGCCAGCGTTCCAGCATGGCACAGCCCATAGACAGCATAATGACACCGCAGTCCAGAACTTCATTGTGCCAGGCACTATGAAAACAAAAGAGACAAGCACTGGCCTAAAGGGATCATATCTTTCCATCTCTGTTGTGTGGGGGTTGCAGAAATGATTACACAAGGTAAAGAGTGCAAATGAGACTGGAACGGTCAATGTGACACTCAAATTACTGCATGGCCATGCCGGTTGTGAATGCATCCCCCTCCCTGTCTGCCACCCCACCCCCACCCACTCACTGTTTTAATTCTTTTGTCATCCCAGACGCAGTCAGCTCCCTACAGATTCCCCAACCAGAGACGATAGAAGATGGTGCAGTGCCAAAACCATGACATGTTTGTTTGACTTTCACCGAGGCTGTTGCTTTAAACACCTACAGGAGACAGGCTCTTCTCCTGCTATTTACAGGGAAGTGGTCAGATTAGTTTTAAGTGGATTTAAAACAGAATTCCTTTTGCTTTGCTAATACAAATGCTAGCAAAGGAGAGCAAGCCAGAGAGAATGCCTGCTTCAGCTGTGGTGATGGTTTAATCTACTTCTCAGTGGGAGTATCTTTCCCACACCAGGTCATCAGCACCGGGACACAACAGTGTCAGATGAATACAGATGAGTTTGCTGAAGAGCCCTGACTCATACTGCTGCAGCTTTCTGCTCCTGTTCTTTGCCATGCCAGCCTCTCCCTCAGAGGTGAACAAGCCACCAAGCCCAGCTTTGCTGCTCTGTAACTTTGTATTAGCAGCAAGTCACAGAGAAGAGTAATTTCAAGAGTGGAAAGGAAAGCCTAGTAATTAAGCAATTAAAAGCCCAGGTATTAAAAGCACGTGAAGTCACTTAGTTGTGCCGCAAATTTCCTGGGATGCCTCAGTCACATCATTTAATCTGAAGCAGCAGAGCTATTTATTAATCTCATTTCTCCAACCCTAAGACAGGAGGAGATGGAAAGCAAGGAGAGATGCTTGTCCCTCTGTGTCTGCGCACGGTGGTTGTCAGATGTCTGCGAGGAGTGCAGGTACCAGGACAGTGGGGATGATGTGAAGGACCGAGATGCACGGCTCTGCTCTAAACACCTCTTTAACCCTGTTCCAGGGCAAGGCACTATCTCTTCCACATAAGATTCAGGATTAAGCTTTTAATTTTGGATATTCTCATTATTGTAAGGCTCTTTCAAGCTAAGTCTCCGCTTCCTTTCTCCGTCAATAGTGACTGTGAACTGTGTAAAACTCAGAAAGTATAAAAGTTCCAAATCAGCCCATTTTGGTGGCTGTGGAGGTAGGTCATGATTCATGTTTCTTCACAAAACCAGAGACTGTGCTGTATTCTGTCAAAGAGATTTTGGTTGGCACCAATTAACCTTTGATTTACAGACCATTCCCTTTGGCAGAGCTCACTCTTAAACTTCAGTTGGATTTAGTGAACAGTTCTCATGTTCCCAAGAAGTGCATTTGAGCCTCGCCTGTATTTTTTTTCCCCCAATTCCTTTCATAATAGTTAGGATGTTAAAATAGATTTTGATAGCACAGGATAAAGTTTTTCTCTCATTTACAAGGAAAGGCTTTTAATCAGATTTTTTTTTTTTATCATGACAGTGAGATTGTATGTCTTAGGCTGAGTCCTAGTTGCAGGCATAAGCCCATGCAGCGCCTTCAGCGTGATCATTGCCACATTATCAGGGGCAGCCTCTGTAGTTGACTGCATCAACCAGCATCACTAGCGAGCCCTCTGGAAGCAAGTGAGGCAGGAACCAGAGAGGACAGCACACCCTGGGAGACCACCAGCCCAGAGCCTGTGGCCCAGGCCCTCAGTGTGGGATGGATCACCCCATATCCACAGCCACTCCGTGGCATCTGTACCTCCAGCTGCTCATCTGCTGGATCTAGACAGTGCTACACAAAGGCATCAGGGCCATCTTTGCATGCTCTTGCTTAGGAAAGGGGGGGAAAAAAGGCTCCTTACTTGCCATGCGGCTTTCCCCATTGCCACTCGCCCTCGTAGGACGCGCTCTTGAACCTGCCCTCCAGCCTGAAGACGTAGGTGAAGAAGCGGCAGGACGGGGGCTTGCTGCCTTCACCAGTCTCACCCCACAATGGGAAATCCCGCTTCCCATTCAGTGCCTGGCGGACAGCCTGGTTCAGCTTCCACTCCCAAACAGCCTGGGGGCAGAAGAAGAGCAGTGCTGGACTACCGAGTGAAGAAAGTGTAATAGCTCCCAACAGGAGCTACTTCAGGAGAAGCAGCAAGAAGCTGGTGGGTTCCCATCAGTTCTGAGCCATTCAGCTGGCTGGGCTGGTGAGTTGTGGCCCATCTACAGCATCAAGAGCAGGTGTTACCTTGGGTCCTGCAAGCTGGATATGGCACCAATGCACAATGTTTCCACGTCATTTAAGCCCGACTCTCACCACCACTAACTGGCCTTGGCACAGGACCATGGTGATGGGACTGTGTTGCCAAGCTCTGCAGCACGCACTGCTGTCCAGGGCAAACCCACGTCCAGCATTTGGATGTTTTTCACTTACCATCAACTGTTCAAGCCACCTCTGGCCAACAGCTAATAGAATATTGGCTTGACAGTGGAGAGATTAAAAAAAAACCAAAAAACAACAAACCCCATACTGCTTATTATTCTGCTTTAAATAATAAAAAAATAGCAAAAATCACAGCAGAAAGGCCTCAGCAGCATTTCAGCAGGTGCGGAGCGCACTAATCTGTCTTCTGATCTGGAAGCTGAAATCCTGACGCTAAGTGGCATTTCAGCTTCCACTCAGCACTCAACGTTTTACCCCCGTCGCAGAGCTGCCACCCCCTCTGTGCCGGTCCCCTATTTCAAAACTGGGTAACCAGGATTTCAGGCAGAACAGAAACACCCTGCCCACTGCTAACCTTCATCTGTGGGTCTTTGGCAGAGAGAAGGAACGTTTCTTCTGGGGTTATAATGCGGAGTCCATACCTGTGAAGCAGAAGGCATTATAGAGACTGTGAAAAACACATTTCTCAGTCAAACAGCAGCTCCTGCTCTTCCCATTCCTTTTCAGAAGCTAGTGGTGCTTTTGCAGTCAGTTTTATCTTCTCAAGAGGGACTCAGCTCATCTTTGTTCTCAAGGTCTGGAGGCAAAACCATTTTAATCAAAATCGATCAAAAGCAAGCGATGCCTATCCAAGCTACTGTGATCCCAGCTGGGCAGTGCTGCAATTACCCATAGCCCAGAACCAATCCCACTGTGTGGAAAAGATGGGACAAAGTTTTGAATCATTTTCTCAGTTCTGCAATCAAGTTGTACAATTATTTTTTTTTACCTCCAAGTGGAAATTTTTCACTTACAGTCCTGGAGCTGACTTCTCCCTGCAGTTCTCATCTACCCACACAAGCTTCAGATCAAAGCTCTGAAAGCTGTTTCCCTGGAATAAAAGGGAGAAGATGTTCCTGTTATTGGTGTAAACATCACACATTGCCCCCACTTAGTCAATGCATTGAACAGCAGAGCAAGACTCGCAGCACTGTAAATTCCCTCTTTTATGGTCCACACGTCTGTCCCACACTACAATGACAGACCTTGAAGACTGAAGAAACACAGGAGAAGGAAGAAAGTTCTTAGCGTAATGCTTACAGTTGGTATATATAATGCCATAATGCCATAGCTACAACCAACAGAAACAGACCTTCTTAGACAGCACTTGTCTCTGCAAGAGTTTCTTCCCCATTACATGACAAACTCCCAAAGCATCCCTGGCACCCAGTATGCCGTAATCTTGCTTGTGATCTATCTAGGGTTTGGACTCCAGGCAGCCAATCGCAGCCCAAAAGCACAAAATGTAAAGAGTGGCTATTTTGACCTAGCACACCAAACAGAAGAAACTAAAACAGTTGAAATACCCGGTAAGACTGCATTTAATATTATATCTCCCTTCCATGTCTAAAGTCCAGATGCCCACACTACAGAGCTGCTGTCTGTAAGGATGTAGTTGGCCAAGTGTAGGTACTAGCACTGTGAAGTTCACCGTGAGTTAATCAGCGATGTATCTAAACAGATTTGGGGGAACAGGGAAGGGTGGAAAGTTCAGATTTCCAGCACCAGAGCTCTCATCAGCAGAGCCCTGCTAGCCACCCAAGCTAACCAGTTCAATCCCAGACCAGTTATATCTCCCCAAGCCTCAGTAACAGTCATAGCAGCAGATGAGACATGGTGGGAACTGTTGACCAGAGCTGTCTGCAATGTAGATATCTCCGTGTAAGCTAGTCACTCTGTGCTTTCAGCCTAGACAATGGAGTCAAGGACATGATTCAACTCATCCTAATTTTGGCACGTAAAATAGGTCAGATAAACCACACCCAGGCAGCGCATGTCTCTCTCCCCTGACTACAAAGGGAGCCTGGGGGCACTTGCTCACAGCCAAATCACTACAGTGCTAAGAAACCTATAATGTAAAGTCGGGTGAGACAATCACCACCCTATTTCCTCAGGCCAAGACCCTGCAAGATGACTGGGAGTGCCCAGCATTATCGCAAAGGCTCATGTTTGGAAGAGCCCTTGAGATGGATCGGCTCATGAAGCAGCCGTGTGTTTGGACACCCGAGGGGCTGGCACAAGACTAAAGAGCAAGCAGAGGGAGGTGCATATGAAGAGAGCCCTGCTGCCCTGCTTGGTTACAGGTGCTGTCAGTCAGAGCAAGCCAAGCTGGACATAGTTAACATGGTGCGGAACAGCTTTGAACACACATTATTCACCCAGCTATCCACGGCTGTAGACACTCCCTGTCTGCCCTGCACCCAGGCCCCAAATCCCTGAAATAGCCCCAAGAACACCTGCAACTTCTGCTCCCGTGCCACTAGCAGAATCAACCACAAAAGATCATATTTAGCCCTATGCACGAGTGCTTACAGTATAATAACTTTGACCCAACAGGCTCCCTTTGAGTAAGCAAGGATGGAAATCGATAGATTCATATGCAGGCATGAGCCTGGGTAACTAGAAGGTGCCTGTGGTGGCTGGCTAGCACACATTTACTGGGGAAAAAGCTATGTGGATGCTCTTCTTTTCTTTCTTCATTTGGCCTTCTTTTATTCTCCGGTGCAAACCACAGGTGCATGGATCTGAGCCAAGCTTTTGCCAACAGCCACAGTCTGCTATATTTTCAGTTTCAAAGGAAACTGAATTTTACTGTCGTTTATCTGCGCTGCCCCTCCAGTCCCCCGGAAAGCCTGCAGACATACCTGAATTAGCACAAGGACATCGTCAAAGAGCAAGATCCGGTCAGATCGATTCATGCTGGAAGAGACAGGAAGATTTTTGCTATCTTCCAGCAGCCTCCTCTCAGGGACACAGAGCATATCCTGCAGAGGGAACAACAGAAGTCAAGATGGAGGGTCAAGAGCATCAGGAAACATCAGGATTTGGGAGAGGGCACACCACCGAAGCCAACAGCTCCTGCAGAGACCATCTGACTCGTGGCACAAAATGACAGTGACAGCAGAACTGGACACAGCACTCTAAAGCACCCAGTGACCATAGGGTTTCTTCAAGGCTTCCACTTGCCCTTCTTGATCTGTGTTAGATTTCCTCCATGGGTAAGTAGAAGTGTAAGACCTCCAAAAGAGCTCCCCATCAAACCACTTTCTACATCTGTGACTCACCGTGAATTTGTAGCCCAAGGATTTCCATAAGGACTTGGTAAAACAAGCTTCATCCAGGACTTGGCTGATGAAAGATTCCAGCTTCGCATATTCCTTGATGGCACTGGTAACCACGTCCTTTACAGAGCTCTGACAGAAGAAAACAGGGCTTGAGCTTCGGATGGCTGTGCAGGACATCTACTCTCTGGGCTACAGCTGCAGGAAAACCTCAGCAGCTCTGAATCTAAAGGGCTAAGAGAGCTAACCCCCAACCCTCTTTGCAAGGGAAGCATCCCAAATCCAGCATCATCTCTGCCACCAGCAGAAGTAGGAAACCTTAGGCCAGTTACCTGACCCACTGCAGCTACTCTGTATGATGTGCAGCTCGTACTGCGCTGGAGTGGCCGATTGCTTTGAGACCTTCAGGCGGGCTGTACCCCACTGGTGCTGGTTACCACCACTCCAGCTGTCCACTGGAAAACTTTTTCCTTCCAGCCTGCTTTGGATTCACTGATACCACCACAAAGCCCCACAAACCCTGCATAAGGTGTTAGCACAAAGCAGTCAAGTAACACCACATAAAGCTTCCTACCTCTTTGAGAACCTCATTCAGCTTGGTAAGGAGCAGTATATATTGCTCAATATGGTCTCGGATAGGTTTGTGAAGGACAGTGTATAAGGCCAGTGACATGGAGGTCTCGGAGGTGAAGTCTGTGAGGAATTGTTTCAGCACTGTCTTATGGTGCTTCCAGGCTTCACTGCAAAACAATTAATTAGGACAAAGGTTCGTTAATTGGTTTTGCTGCAAATTGCCTTCCAAGCTTTATAAGCTACCGCACTCACAGAGAAGGTATAGAAAGACTTGAAAGACCAGGAGATAACATAGCACAAATATATTTGCACGCAAACTAGGCAATGAGGCAAACACGAGCTCCATCCATCCCGCCTCCAGCCCAGTGGTCTTTCCAAGCAGGGACCCCAGAATACGGCACGACATCCAGCATGGTTTGCGGCCCAGGAGGGTGACTCGGATAAAGCGGCTGTGACTCTGCTCACATCTAGTGCTCATGTCCTCGTTTGCTGTTTCCACGCGACTCTGACTGCACATGGGACCAGCAGTGGAAATTTCCTGCCACATCCCCACATCATCCTTCCTCAGGTCCCACCCCCTACCTGAACCCCTGAATTTCAAGTTTACAGGCATCCTCTCCTACAAAAAGGGTTGTGCATGGCTAGAAAGAGATGGAGAGAGATCTGTAATGGAAACCTTTCACCAGCTGCTGCCGTGGTCTCAGAAGATGGCAGGAGCAGCCAGCACGACCAGTTCAGAGGAGAGGCAGCTGGAACCTAGATCACTGCAAGTGCGGTGCTCAGTGCTGCTCACTCTGGTTTAGTTTCTTATGCCACACAACATCCCTGGGTTCCTATCAGCCCCTTCAATAAGCATCTTTCACCCCACTGACCTTTTGCTCTTTGTGGCGTGTTCAAAGCCGTGGACTACAACGTAGTTTGCAAAAGTGACAAAATACCTGTTGGCAAGAAAAAAAAACAAAAACCAAAAAAACAACAAACAACACAGGTCACCACAAGCTGAGTTAGAGATGCACATTCGCTATGAGGTTTAAGTGATAAAGGGAAGAAGCTCATTTGAAAACTTCATGTCGAGTCCACTTTTCCAAGGGGGCTGTAGCTACTGTACTTCTCCCCTGGCTCACTCCCCTTCTGTCCCCTTTCCCAGCTCCTTGGTTTAACTGCCATGTTGAGTTTTGCACTGGTATCACTATGGGAAGTTTAAATCATCCTGGCATTTAGCATAAGCAGAAACAACCTTGTGCAACCATCCTGGAAAGCAAATCTACAGTGTCGGAGCTTAAGGTATCAGCATCGGAGGTATGAATTTCTGCTGGCTGAAGTGAAAGTATCAGGTCTGTATTACTGATGGTAAATTCAAGTCAAGGTTACACACCAATGTATCTCAGCTCACACTAGAGGGAGATCAAGGCGTATTTTGTCAGCAAATACCACTCTTCCTTCCAGTAGTGTTTTCCGATACCATGTATAAAGTCCAGGCTCACTACAATTTATTCCATCTTTCAGGGACATGTATTTACTGCTGATTTTCACGTCCCTGGACAGTGGCTTTGCTTCCTCCTACAGCACTCCAGTAAGCCTGAGACACTGTACAGAGGACTGCACAGAGAGAGTCAGCACAAGTAGGTAGGAACCAGCATTTTAATTTATTTATTTTTTTTTGCATGACACCAGCAAAAACAGGTTTTAATTTCATGAGGGGAAATTAGATCTTAAGATATATATCTCCTTTGTACCATCTGAAACCTCAGCACAAGTTTTCATCTTTTGTATGCCTTTTTAATGCAAACTGGTTTTAATTCACTGAATCAGTTCCCAAATGAACAGCACGCACTGCTCCAAACCCCGTTCACATACAGACAAAGTCTGTTGTGCGCTGCTTTTTAAAATGATGCTGCCCAAGTAAAACCAAAACAAAGAGTAGTCCTTCCTTCCTCCCTCCACATGCATAAAAACCACCAAAACCAAGACTGGATGAAGAGCAATGTTGAGGAGACAGCCCATCTCCTATTCCTGTACGGGTGCCAAGCTGCGCAGGCAGCACCAGCCCATCTGGCAAAAGCTTGGCCACATTTATGACCCACGTAATAAATGAAGGATTGAACGCTGTCTGATCTTTATGTCATCTCAGATGCCCCATGAACCATTTTTCATGGTAGGACATCAACACACAGGTTACACACGCTACAGTGCTTTAGGTAAACATTTTATTTTGCCTTGCAGACAGATGGGGAGCAGATGTAATTCATTATAGAAACAGCAATAGGGCAGTATGTTTTTCACCTCACACTACATCCATCACTTGCTATCATATCCCTTGCCAAAAGCACAAAAATGTGGCACAAACACATAACATGAACTGTGCCTAGTGACGACATCTCTCCTCATCCCTAGGAGTCCTTTAAACCTGCTTGTGCACACCTTTCTGTTACTGATGACAGCTCAAGCTTCACTCTCATGAATTACTCAGGCACAAACTCTACACCTGGCCTCTTTCCATTTTCAAGATGCATTTAAAAAAATGTATTTGCAAGAAAAAATCCTGCCTCTTACAAGCGTGCTTGCAGCTACAACAAAAGCTGCTTACCATGCTGCCTGCACAGAGGCTATATTCTGTAGCACTTCCCTGACCTAACCACTGAGGACTAGTGGGCAGGACTGAACAAATTAATTGCACCAACCTACCAGTTAATAAATTTAGTCCCTTACGCTGCTCCAAAATGCTTCTGTACTTACTGGATGTAGAGGTTCAGAAACAGGTCTCCTTTCCAGACAGTGTAAATGTCCTGGATGCAGAATGACTCGGAGGTGCTGCATTTTTGTTTCAGTCTCCGGTAATTTTCTTCTGTCAGGTCCCAGAGAGCTTGAAATCGATCATTCAAGAGCAGGAAGAGCTTAAAGTTCTCCTTTCCTTTCTGGTCACTAGGCTCTTTGAGGAAAAGGTGGGGGGAAAAGGCCATCAGAAAGCCTGGTCTCCAAGAAATCTTGTAGTAAACATTGCCTGTCTATAACACCCAGCCCAATTTTTCAGTGTAAAGCACACATATTCTTACAGGAAAACTATGCCAGGGTGGAAGGAGATGATGGTTGTTTAGGATTGTGTCCCTGTGAGCAACTGCATGAGCTACGGCTTCATCCTCCCCATTCCCGCAGGACGTGGTCGGGTCAGCCTGCCAGGCTCAGCCCCAGCTCAGGCACAAGCATCGGCAGAAAATTTTCTGCCCCTGACCCGAAGGGCTGTCCCTGGTCTCCTTGGAGGCTAGACCAGAAAGGCGGTGACAGGAAAGGAAACCACCCCATGGGCCTAATCCAGTCACACAACTTTTAGCCAGACAGGCTTGTGAATATTTATGTGGATTTGTTGTTTCAGTGGAGCTGCTCTGATTTGCTGCCAGCTCAGAACCTGCACCCACAAGTTTTACTTTCAGAGATGGGCATGACCATCGGCTGTGAGCAGGGAGGCAGGACGGGCATGGTTTAGGGGTTGCGTATGTGTGAGATACATTTTGGATTTCCACACACCATGATGGAAATCAGCCTCGGAGCAGGAGTACAAGCTGATACTGGTTAGTACCTCGATTAACCTCTAAAAACAACAGGAACCACAGTCCTAGGCTTGAATGAAAGGCCACAGGCATCCTTAAGAGTTCACTATCTTAAACGAAACATCTCTACATTCCACTTAGTCCAGCAAACCAGCCTCCAGCAAGTCCTCAGAGCTGTGGAGTTTCAGTTATAAATCCCTTCATAGGTGTGCCAGTGACTCAAGGCTAGAACCACAGACAAAAAAAGTAGTCGTCTTT
Organism: Falco punctatus; assembly: GCF_963210335.1. NCBI lineage: Eukaryota > Metazoa > Chordata > Aves > Falconiformes > Falconidae > Falco > Falco punctatus. The sequence continues at coordinate 52,733,893 of NC_137583.1, read as the reverse complement.
GACCTACCTGCCTGGAGCAGAGGCTTGAGGATGAGAGCATCTATCCGTGCCAGGCATGCTGAGAAGGTTTCCTCCACTTGGAGCAGAGATGCAGTTACTTCGGCCGTGCACATGTCCTGGACACAATACAGAAGGCACACATAAACTCCCTTGCAAGAGTATCCATCAGCCAAGGCTTCAGTGCTCATGCAAACAATCAGCCTGTCCTGCTCTTGACAGCACACATGGGTAGAATTGCTGTCCCCAAAAAGCATTTTAACGTGTTAGAAGAGGAAATAGAAACCCAATAGCTCAACATGAGCAGGTGTCACAGAAGGCCACCAAGACTATAACCCATTTTCATGATGCCCCAAATTGAAGATCTTCTCAGGTTGGCCACGACACCTCTTCCACACCACTGGAACTTCTTGATAGGTGTTAATCCTGCTTAGTGCCAGATTTGTTCTCCCAGGAGAAAATCCCTGAAGGCAGCAAAGGATGAAGCAGAGCATCTCTTTCTGTATCTCTCACCAGTTTTCTGCCTGGGTGCCTCGCTCTGCAACTCTTGACATTAAAAGCTATGGTATGGAGCTGCAGAGCCACGCCAGCCATGCCCGAACATCCAGCCCTCCAGAGGAACAGACGTCTGGCATAGTCCTTTCTAAGCAGGACACTACACTGCTGGTTATATGTCACAACTGCTGCGTCAACCAGGGAAGCTTGCCTAAAATGGAAGTGGGAAATACTTTAACAAAAAAAAAAAAAAAAAAAAAAAAAAAGGCAAGGCAGCAAACCCACGTGAGCAAACTCCAGTAGCTTCCTCTGTCCCAGCCTCACCTCCCTAAAGAAACGTATCAGAGGAAATGGGCGCAGCCAGCTAACAGCATGTCATAAGAGACTGAGCTGGAAGAAGGCCAGGTGGTGAAGATACGATGGGCAGAGTCAGCCAATCTTACTAATGGAGATAAAAATACAAAACTAAGGTTCTTTTAACTTTGTGAAGCAAAACGGCAAACTCAAGGGACTGGATATGGTCTGTCCACGTGTATCCTTAGCCTGGCTGTAGGGCACGCTCAAAGCCTACGCTCATGATAGTAAGCAGACAAGGATGTGGCGTCATGCTGTGAAAATTTACATTGCTAAAGTGGTGGCAGAGGCGCTGGCATGGTTTTGATGTGTGCCAACTAGCGCCTCTCCCAGACAATCCTTGGATGTTATCCAGGGACCATTTGAAACAGGTAGCTTGCACATAGTCGTGCTATTTTGAGAGGTAAGGAGAAATTAGCTACGTATAGATTATACAATAGCCACTTGGCTATGAGGCTAGACCAAATTTATTTACTAATAGAGATAACTAGAGTCTTTGTGTTGCTTCCAGGAAGAGCTGAACCGGGGCTATCTGTGGGTGGCATACTCTAACATCCTGAACTTCTACCCTGATTGCAACAAACAATAGGCGAGAGGCATTCTCCTTGTTGTTGAGATGTTGGGAAGTTAACACGTAGAAGCCAAACCTTACTTTATACTTCATGGGAAGAAACACCTTGAGCATCTCAGCATGGACTCCAAAAAGGTCACCCAGGTGGGGTGACTGAGTTAGGTGGGAACACCTCATTTTTAAGCTTCACACGTGGGTGGATTCCTTGCTAAGGACCACACTCTGCTTCGAAACTCACTTTCCAGGTCATCCTGGAGCCTGGGCTGGAACGGTGTCATAGAGCAAGAGACACTGCAGTTTGAATGGTTAGCTGACCTGTTATTAAGTGGTTGTTCCGATCCAGACACAAGTGACTGCAGAGATGAATGAGAATGTTTTTTCCTTAGTAACCACCACCTCTTAAACGTCATTTGTCTGAGAAAATGGGAAGCATTAAAAAATTCATAATCTCGTTAGTTTGCCTTGTTTCGTATATCAAGGTCTGAATGACCATAAGGCTATGGGGTTTTTTGCAGGAAAACTGGCAATTCATCCCAGAGGAAAGCTCTAGGCATGCGAACAGGTCAAAAAACTGGGATACAAATTCTTCCTGGTCCCTCCCAGTGAAGGCAACCGAGCCAAGAAAAAAGCAAAACAAAACAGCAGCCAGCCAGCTCTTACCCCAGAGCACCCAGAGGACGGGACAGATCTAAAAGTTTATTTTTTGCTACCACCTAATCCCCTGTCTTGTAGACACAAAGATAAAGTTGGTTCTCACAGCTCCTAGAGAGCACTCAAGCTTGTTAGAAATATCTAAGCATAATTAGCTTGCTTAATCAGGGAGTGAGATCAGGCTGGATGTGTGAAAGCATTTCATTTTCAAATGTTTCAGCAGACCAGCAGGTAGTCAGTGGGGTTGTGCCAGGCTTGCTCAGTAACAGTCTGGTAGATTTAATTTATTTATATTTTTTAAGCCCGACTGTTTTGTCTGATTTGGGGGCTAAGAGGGAAGACAATTCCATCATTGTAGATGTCTCTGATATGAGAGGGTGTCTCCACCTGGTCCTTACTTAATTCTGCAAGAAAATGTTCTGTCCTTTGCAAAACAAAACCCATGGGTGGTAGACTCAGAAAGTCTTCCCCAAAGTCTTCTCTTATCAAAAAAAACAGAGAAGCAACCCATTCATTACATACAGATGGTTTAATTTAAACTAAATGACTCAAACCAAGGGTGCAGATACCTACAGCTTTGCTCCACAGGACCACAACAGTCCATGAGCAGAGGCAGGAGGCTGAGGAGCTTCCTCAGGGCTGAAAAGCACATGTACAACACCACAGGAACATCACTGTCCCAGCCTAAGTGTTAGTTGGTTACTTCTGTAACGGTCAGCTGGAAGAAGAACCATGTATGTCCAAGGTGGACCTACTGATCTGGATGTAGCATCGCCCCTTCCAACCACCATCTGGTCCCACATGCTGCCTCCTGCCCATCTGCAATCCTGGTTTTTTGAGGGTCTATTACTCATGAAGACATGAGCTCAGACCTTATGGGCATGACCCAAAGCATTCCCACGGTGCAGTATGTGGGTTGAGAAACCCTTGCAGTAGCAACACTGTACAGACACCCAAGCTAACTCTGCAAAAACCAGAAGTGTTTGGATACTCTTTTCCATTATGACATGACCAAGATTTAACACAGTGTTTTGATTTGGGTTTGGTGTTGTTTGGTGGGGTTTTTTTCTTTTTAGCAATGACATTCTCGCCCTTCCTGGGAAAATCTGTATTTTCTACTTCTAGCCTGAACATGACAGTCAGACATGGTTTGCCGAATGGGTGAGCAGCAGCAGTCTGCTTTCAAAACAGCCCTTCTGGCACCACAAAAAGGCCCAAGTTGCCCCATCATATCACATCACAATCACATCAATCACATCACATCACATCACATCACCCATTAAGGTAAACATGAGTTTCAGTCACCATTTCCAGGCTTTCCCCATCTGTTCTGCAAGAACAGCATTTGCACACTTATTCTAGCCCAGTCAGGCAAAGAAGGTTTGAAATCTGTCACCTACTGAACAAAATCAACACTGGCTCAGCCACAGAGGGCAAAGGAAACAAATCAGGACCATCCAAGGGCACACGGAGGTCACATCATACATTCACATGTGTGAAAACTGAATGCAAACTGTAGTGCCGCTGGGTGACGGGACCATTGAGCAGAAACCCGGGGCTGTCACATGCTGTCTTCCCCTGGCTTGGACACAGCTTTCACATGACTCGGTGGTTTTGTAATTCTGTTTGCTCCATGAAGGGCAAGGCAGGCTTGAGCCTGTTCACAAGGTTGTAGTCTGCTCTTCGTGCATGGCTTTGCTGCTGTGGAGTCAAGACCTTTGAAGATGGTGCACTCCTGATGGCCAGAATTGAGGAGATGCAGCTCCAAGGAAGAGTCCACTAGCTGCACACAGCGGGACAGCATCTGGTTTTATATGCAAAATCAGAAAGTCCATGGCCTTTGAGGATGGCCACGTCCACTGGCAAAACAAAACAGCCACCAGCCTGCTTCATGCTCCCATGAGAACAAGATCTCCCTAGGAGAACATTTTCCAAAGTATGAGACACGTGTTTATTCTCCTTAAATGAAAGCCGTACAGTACAGGTCCGTAAGTACAGAAAGCACACATAACAGTATTCATGTAGAAACAGGAAAAAGACCTTGAGAAACAACTTCTGTAGGAGTCACCGGATCTCTGTGGCTCTTCAAGTTCCTGGCCTGTCTGCTGAGCATGGCAATGAGGGCAGAAATAGGGTGATGCAGCAGCTATACCAAACTGGGTGGTTGCTGGGCATCCGATAGATGGGAGCAGCCTGGGTCCTCTAGAGGAACATTCATCCTAATAGGGTCTGTCCAAAGCTGCTAAATGCACATTTCAGGAAGAAAATGCATGTCTGGAGGAGCTGCAACAGGTTGTTATACCCAGTTTCAGGAAATTGCTGGAAGTGTGGGTGGAACAGATAAGAAATCAAGCAAAGAAACATGTTGGTGGAATACTGAGCCTCATTGCCTGCTTTGCATAGAGCCCCATTCTACTTCGGAGTCTGTAGCTCTGAGCCAACTGTTCCACCAGAAGAACATCTGGGAAGCCCCATACATTTCACATGTGACACGAAGTTTCTCATGGAAACACATCTAGTCAATCTTACCAGCTCCTGTTCATTAAGGAACAAACTGGACATCTACAGAAGGACTACTCATTTTCCAGCTTCCTCTTGTGAATCCCCCTCTGTGCTGAAGCTAAGGTCATCAGTCAACAACAACACTTCTCAAATGGGAGAAACTTGTTATGAACCATGCCAGATTTAGGGCATTTTAATGCTAAACCAGGTGGGATGTAAATACCACAACCATGTCTGCTGTAACCCCTCCCCTGCTTAAACTCTTCTCTTTCCCTGCATCAGCCATCCTAAAGGGCGCTGCAGCCCTTCCAATCTCACCCATCCTTGCAGTTCGTAAGCTTTCTGCTACCGACTGCCTCAGCAATGGGGCCAGTCCATCATTTTGTCACATACAGTCCTCAAACAGGCCAGGCCTTGCCTTCCCTGCCCTACCCTTTGAGATGCCATCAAGTTATTGCTGCCACGCAGCTGAAAAGGCACCTTCCTACTACAGCCCGTGTCAAGTGGGTACATTGTCTTCACAGAGGCAGGGATAAAGGTGCTTTAACTCAAGCTCTCGTACAGACGTAATAAAAGCATTCCAAAGTGAAGCCAAGAGGTACTACAGATACTTCTCTGCCAGGGTAAACCTGAAACTTTTCTTCAGATACTGCTTTTCACTGTCGAGGTCACTTTCTCTCCTGCTGGTAATGGAGTTGCTCCTAACTACAGCATCTAAAATCATCTAAGAATACAATAAAGAGCGTGGGCACCTACACTTGGACTGGTAAATGCCCCTCTACTTTGCAGCAGGATGTAGCCTAAAACATTTTAAATTTAAAACTCTTTTCTTGCCAGGTTGTCTTCCAGATGCCCACCGCTCCTGCCTTGCACTGTGTCTCTCCCCAAGCAGTTTGTATAGTATAGCTCTATTTTTTATATTTAATATTTTTATATACATATTTATATTTATATAAAATGTATATTTAAGTATTTTTTATATTTTTATATATTTCTATTTTTTATAGAGCTATTTGTATAGCTCTAAAGGATGCATGTTAAAGGCCAGAATAATATACAGCTCTGCACAAAACCTGCCAGTGGGGAGCTTCTCCCTTGGAAATTAGCAGATAAAATTATTAAAAATTTACTGTTAGACAGTCAATGCAGGCCAGCAATTCACAGCGTGTAACGTAACAGAAAAATCCTGTGACCTTAAACCAGAATGAACACAAACCTAACTATCAGTTTTCTCCCCTTAGTAAGCTCAACATCTGTATAATCATGATTAATATGATCAAAAATAGGTATTTGTGGGGTTTTTTGGGGGGGTGGTGTGTGTGGGGGGGTGGTGTGTGTGTGGGTGGGTGGATTAGCATTAAAAGTTGGTCTTAAGCAGGGCAAGGGGAGAGGAAAGATTTGTTTGAGCTTGCACTACGGACCCTAGCTTTCACCAGATTACTTTTTAACCTGGGTCCGTTCCCCAGCATAGTTTAATGTACCATCACACACATACCCATGAGCAGGGTGAGACCTCCTCACTCAATCTGTGGTGTCAGCTCAGAGTTTGCAGACTCAGGAGCTCCTTAAGGCCATGAGGACAATCTCTGGTGGCCAATGCTGAGATGTTTGTTCCTTTCTGTCCCAACCTTTTCTGCTTTTCTCTAGGGGCTACGTATCCTCATGCATCCTAATTGTGTTTCTAATCGACATCCCTCCTCACGTGTCACGGTCCAGCTGAGTCTGCATTCAGGCTGGCACAAAGACCATTCTGTCATGTGGAAAAACAATTCCAGACTTTGTTTAACCAGCACCAACACGCTGGAGCAAATTCTCCCGTTCCGACTCTGCTCTTGCCAAGCCTCAGATGGTCATAACTCGGGATAAATTAGCGTTCAACTTACTGGAGCCACCTCATGAGCAGACAGAAACACACAATGTGTCAGTTGAGAGGTAATTGGGGATAAACAGGGTAGAAAGACAATGAAACCCCAAATCGCAAGACAGCCCTTAGCAGCATAAAAAGGAAGATGAGAAGAACGGAGGTAGCAGTTACTCGGATTAGACTTTAACAAGGGGTACAGAGAGTGTGCCAGTGCCAGCCACGTGACGAAATTAGGCAGGGTCTGGTGCAACATTTTCTTTACCAGGAGAAATTGCTGTGCAGGACAGGAACAAAAGTAGGTAGGCACAATTTAAAAAACACAAGAAAATCAACAGACCCATCAAGTTTCCCACCCTAAACGCAAGTCCCTCAGGCTTTCCATCAGTCCAGGTTCACGCACAGACCAAGGCCACACAGCAAACACTTGGGGCACAGCACAGCCGCCCCTACCTCCAGCAGTGGGGCCAACTCAGGACAAGCAGCAGGACATTTAACCTCACTACATCTAATTAAGCCATGGAAGTCTCTGCCACAAGAGCCTGTCGTTGCTATGAGACTCCTATACATGTGTTCAAAGGCAGCTGGGTGAGTTCATGGAGGAAAAATGAATTAAAAGCTAATAAAAACAAAGGCATCAACTCTAGCTCAGGAACTCCCTGAGGAGACAAGAAGCACATATGGAGGAAGTATTACTAACAGCCCTTTTGTGCTGTTCTTCTTCAAGCACATTCTTCTGCATTATGGGAGCTGAGACAGCCTGCCTTGGTATTGCTGATTTTATGTGTCACTCATCAAATTGTCGGTCACCTGCCTGGCAGGACCTCCAGCAGTGAACGAAAAGACAGTGCAAGGCTGTCAAAATGTAGACCATGTTAATAGCTCAGCAAGTTTAGAGTAGCAGTGTGTGGCCAGGAGCTTGTGAAGGGTCAAACAAGCATTCAGTACTCTTCAGAAAGCACTGAAGCTGCCTAATTGATTTTTCAGCCCAAGAAGAACTCCTCCCCCCCCTCCCAGACTTTTGTCTTTCTCCACCTTTAACATGGAAAAACACAAAACTATTGTGGGGGGTGGGGTGTTTTTCTCTTTTTTTTTTTTGCGAAAACAGGAAATGCAAAAGCTTTACACAAACCTTATCAGACCCAGATTTTTTTCTTTCCTTCCCAAACCCAAATTGGAAGCTCATGTCCTTTCCTTAGGAAGTTCACTCTTGAGCCCAATAAAAACAACCATAAACCTCTAGATGACTTCAAAAGGACAAGATCCACCTGCTCCCTGTGGGTATCTGAAGACTGAACTACCCACCCCAGACACCTTTTGTAACCAAAAAGAAGCACATGAGAAGCTCAATTTAATCTAGCCTTTACTTGTTGACAACTAAGACTAGAGAAGATCACTCTCACCACAATTAAGGATAACATTCAGCCTTTGTAAACAGCAAGGCAAGTACAATAAGGCTGATGGGTGAGATGATGTTTACTTGCTATTTAATCCCCCATGGCCTTGTAGCTCCCCATTATCATTAGTGTTATCACTTACAAGGAGCTTATGCATGCAGAAACATAACTATTTTGACCCTGCAACTCATATATGCAACACAAAATGACTTGGGGTTACTGGATGAAAGTCCAAGTCAAAGCTGAAACAATGACAGGCAGCAAAGGAAAGGAGATTATGAGAAGAGGACTCAATAATTCTGCACTGGAGTGGTAATACAGGAAAGACAGATGATAACAGCTAGGGACAATTTTGTTGCGCAGCTCTGGTAGCACTTTTAGGAGCAGAAGCTCCTCTCCCTTGACCTCATACTCCTACCATGTCTACTCTGCTTTTCTGTTACAAATGGGATATCAGCATGGCCTCAAAAAGAAAGAAAAATGACAGAGTGATAGACATCTGGGCTTTAGAAGACATGTTGCCATCTACATCAAAGTAGTTTTGAGACAAACCCTGAGTATCACAGTCTAATTGCAGCCTGGAAACCAACCCAGAGGCACAAACACAATCAGAGGAGTGTCCCTCAGGAGATGGGAGAGCTGGCAGCAGGACTGCTTCATAGATGAGGTGGAGTTCAATGTACAGTAACGTCATCTCCCCAAACCATCCTCTCCAGTCAACACCTCCAAAACTTGAGTAGGACCAGAGGGTATTTCACTTCCTTCATGCTTAAAGACCGAAAATCGTCATGTGACAATCACCACTTTTGAGATGGCTACCTCCACTACATAGTCGCAAGGGAAGCTCTGGATCCATCCTCTACCTGTCCTGATTTTTGGCATCACCTCTTGCCTCTCCTCCCACCTCACCCAGAGGTTTGCTTATGCTAGAGGCAATGTCCAAAAGGTAATGACATGTCACTACAAAACTCCACTTACAAAACCTCCCAGATCTGCCCTACCAAGTGACCCATGCAAGGCCTAGGCACTTCACAGCATCCCAGATACCTGCCAGAAGCAGGGCAGGGCTGAGATCTGTACAAAGGAACAGGAATGGAGACAAGGAGAAGTAAAAAAAAAAAAAAAAAAAAGGCGGGGGGGGGGGGGGGGGCGGGGGGGCAGGGAACCCAAACAAACAAACCAAACAAACCCAAACCTGCTTGGATTACTTTCATCCCTGCCCCAAGCCTTTCTCCCCTTTCTGTTTGGGTCCCTTAAACTCACTCATGTCCAGGAACATTAACAGCCCTGAATGAAGAGCTGCCAATTTTTTCCACCTTTCCATTCTAGTGCCCAAGGTCTTTACCAAGGGCTGAGTGTAGTCAGAAGCTTCGTTTCATCAAACCCTTCAGGTGCTCTTGGAGGACAAATTACAAGCCACTGAAGGCAGGACAGCCCTGCAAAGCATCACCAGTGCTTCCTAACCTCTGATCATCACTGCGAGACACCACAGTTCACTGAGGTGCTTTGAGTGCCAAAACCCAGTCTTTTGATGACCTGAAGAGCTGGTCAGAAGTTCTGTCAAAACTGTTTCACAAGAAAATTCCTGTTTGTTGAGCCCAAAGTACTTTGGATGTACCTTTTCAATTCAACAGGAATGTAAACAATACCAACCAGGTCATCCAGTGGTCCAGCCAGTCTGGCAGTAAGAATAAGAGCTGTTATTTAGAGAACAAACATAAGCTTGGCCACTTTCTGAGGTTTCATTCCTCTTGTATTCACTAACAACCAACTGTTGTGTTAGGGATCTCAGAAGATGTAACCCTACTCCTAGCATCTGCCTACGGACCTGTTGTCCTTGAATTTATCTTATCCCTCTGGAACTTGTGATTATTGTTTGCCTCCAACATGAATTACTAAATTGAAGGCTGGGCCTTGAAGCATAATTCTGCTTCATTTCCTTGCAGATCCTCAGTAATCTTGTCTTGGAGCTTGTTGGGAATTCAAGTCATTTCAGCAGCAGCAATGAGACTACTAAGTCCATGGAGCAGCTGCAAGGTCTAGGAAGATGCTTCCATGCCATAGGAAACTTTCACAGAGAGACACAGCTTTAGTTCAGGTCCAAATTAAACTAAGCTTAAGTTTAAAAACAAGCCCTCCTGTGAACTGCAGCTCCTCCTCTTCTGGCTCTAAACACCTAGTTTGCTACTTTTAAAAAAATCTTGTGTGCTCCTGTTCCCCTATAACTGGGCCTTTGACCCAAGACTTTTCACTTAACACCTGAGACACCTGCAAGCTTTTGACGGCTTCCCTCCCTTGCAGAAACCCAGGCGAGCTTATCAGCCACTCTTGCCTCGGCTAATTAGTTGGGTATTGGTTTCTTTACTCCACCAGGCAAGCTGTGCAACCCCAGCATGAATGCATGGTTTCCAGCCTTACTTCATCAGGCTTGTATTGCCAGGTGAGGCTGCCTGCTTGCCTGGCACGGGTGGAAAATCCCTCCCTCAAAACAGGAGCAAGCTCCAAGACACACGGGATCAGGCAGCCGCCAGCAAGAGAGGGACCACACATGCACACGCTTCTCCAGCATCCCTTTTTGGAAAACACAAGGTGAGAGCAAGCAGAGGATTTCATGCCTCAAATCCAGGAATTAAATACCTTAAAGACAACGTACCTTCTTTATGCAAAGCCAACATGTTGATAAGATAAAGCACAGGGGTTCTCACACGTGCATTTTACCCACCAGGAAAATGCACTCCACACCTTTGGTCACTTGCACAGGTAAAAATTCTACCTGTTTTCTCCCAAGCGCTCCCAAACTTTACCCAGCTTCAGGACTTTTACTCAACTCAACGGATCTCAACGGTCCGTTCAGACTGCTAAGGCTGATCTTACACCCCTCCTCTGGTACATGGCTAGCCATAAACCTGAGCCTCAGGATTAATGGGAAAACAACCAACCAAAGCACACCGATCATGAAACCCCAAAGTAACCAGCGTGCAGAGCAACGTACCTTGCATGAGGCAGCCAATTAAAATTCCCCCGTGGTAAATGCTATGGCAGCAGCTCCTCTGAGCTTCCGAGTGAGTCCTGAAATACTCAGTGCTCCCAGAGCCGCCGCTCTCCCCTCCCACCTCTCCCTCCCACGCCTGACTGCCTCGTTTGCTGAAACACAGATCTGGGCCTGTTCATTAGATGAGACACCCACAGAGCCCAGAGACACAGTTACGAAACCCATGCAAATAGGGTTTCTATAGCAATTGCTTGTCATTTGCCTTTTTTAAAAGGACAAGAAATGTTGCGATCTGTGCTCTTGCCGCTCATGCGTTGGGGAAGCTTAAAATACAGGAAACTGAACGGGAAAAGGACAGGGTGTGTTTTTCTTTGTACAGTGGTGTGTGTTTCTCAGCTCTAATCCCTTTTCACCTACAGCCCATTCCCACAGAGCTCTGCCAAATGAAGCTCCTTTGCTCTTTCTCCTTGTTCTGCCAGTCTCTCCCCTTGTGTGACTTCTGCACTTGCTTAGCCCACAGGCACAAACCCTGGGAAATGGGACATTTCCTGCTATTCAGAGCCTGCTGCAGAGCCTGTGACAGCCTGCACGTGATGCATGCCAAGTCTGTCCTCTGCTGCACCTCAGCCAGCAGTAACTATTTCCCCTCCTTCAAAAAAACACACACACACACACACCCAAAAAAAAAAAAAAATCCCCAAAAAAACACCCCAAAGTCCATCTATCAGGAGGACCCAGAGTCCTCCACAGCACATCTACTGGAGCTCCTAAAGCACGAAAGCATTTTCCGGTTGATCCCAAATTACAGCAAATCCCCGCAAGCGTTTTGTCAGAGCAGCAGCCACCACCATGCACTCACTGTCCCCCTCACAAGAAGCCAATACCCCACCTGACAGGAGCCCCAGCCCTCCCGTGGTGCTCCCAAGTGTGCTGCAGAGCACTAACAAAGCCCCACTCTTTCCCAGGCGCTCCCACTCGGCAGCTTGCCTCTTCCACAGCTATACACTTTCAAGGACTTTTACAAACTACTGGAACTTACTGTGGGCTGAGGGACCAGGACAAGTCAGTTTCTATAGCAAGGATGCTCAGGGTGTAACAGGAGACAAGGGATGCCTCAATCACCTTTTGTTCGGAGAGGTTCACCTACTGTTGTCGACTTCCTTCCCATTTTCCTGGACTCCAGGCGTCTTTTCAGACAGGGCTGTACCCATACCTCACTGTCTACCTCAACACAATGGTTTACACCACACCAGGAGGCAGAGCAGCAAGCCTCAGAGCATCAATCCCCATACACAGCAGGGAACAATACTGGGGAAGGATGGAGCCGGGAAATGGAAGGGATGAGTGAGCAATGAGCTCACTGCCGGCCTCCTACCTGCTTTGCAAGTTGCAGAGAGAAAGAGCTGGTGATCAGGACTTTGGCACAATTACAGACCTTTTTCTTCCAGTCTAAAATCTGGAATGAAATTGGATTTTCCATGTCCTGAGGAGGAAGTGCTCACCCACAAGGGTCTAGATGGCAGACAAGCACCCCAAGTCCTTTCAAAGTCTTGGCATAGGTGCTTGAGCCCAGAGGACTTTCCAGCCTCCAGACCCTATGCAGATGGAGATTGCTGTCTGGCAGACCTTATGGTAGTGCTACCCTCTGGAATGGGGAGAGGGTTTCAGAGATCCCAAAGCTGAACATCTCCCTATTGAGTGCAGAGGTTTGGGGAACTCCAGCTCCCCTGTGGCATTCACCAAAGGCCCAAGAGCTGTGCTCCATGCTGGGGGAGATGGACACTGGACAGCCCACCTTACCTCTAAGGTCTTCTTGTTCAAACCACTGAGTGCATTTGGGTCTGGGCCTCAAGCTCAGCTTTGTGGCTTATTTCTGTACAGTTTTGGCCAAGTGGCTTGTTGTGCATGCCTTGGTTCGTGTTTTTCCCCCGTTGTTCTTTTTAACTCCAGTCTGGCAAAGCTGTGTTGAAACTGTGCTGACACAGAGGAATGTCACAGTTTGGCTTGGGACACCTCTTTTACTTTCGTTTGTGTTTCCTCAGCAGAATTCTGCTTTCAGTCACTCGGCTAGTTTTCCTGAAATGCTCAGAATTTGCAGAAAGGCCATGTTTGGTCTGAGGTGTCCAGGCTGCTCCTCAGCCTTAACCCAAATGAATAGCAGCAGAAGCCCCAAGTCCTGAGGTCTGCACCTCTGTGACATCCCTCCTGTATGTGGACAAGGCATTATCTGTGCAACCCAGTTCTCACTACACTCCCATTCATTTGCTGTTTCTCCTCTTCTCCCCAGCCCTAATCACACTTACTCCTTTGGATGCTTCGGACAACAAACCAGACAGCTGGGATTTTGCTTTATCTTCCTCTGAACAGCTTCACATTCCTGCCCCCTTACACACTGTCCTCAACAGAGATAAGACCTCCAGCTTCCAGACAGGAGATTTCCCACCCTCATCTAACCCCTCCCCATTGCACGGGCAACTCAGCTGATTGTGCAGGAGCTACCAGACTGCCACAGGTTACAGCATGAATACTCATTACTTGGTCTTGAAACACTGAGTGAAAAATGATGATTTGCTGCTACTTGAGCAACCACCTAGCCATACTAGAGGTAGGACCGCTCTGACTCCTCTGCACCCATGGCGGGAACCTCCAACACACTGTGGACATCTTTACATCCAGCCTTTAAAACCAGATTCAGTCTGAGTTGGCTATGGAGGGTGAGACACAGCATGGTCCATCACCTATATAGTATAGACAGTATTTCTGAAGATAAAGACCAATTTAGGGTAAGTGTTGATAGTGCTCTGCTGTCCAGAACATTTCTGCAGTGGATGAGGACACAGATGTTTCAAGACCATCTAAGGCTGTGCATGAGACATGCATCTCATCCTGTAAATGTAATACTGCGGTTGCTTCCCCTTCCTGCTTTGATTCAGGGGGGAAAGGGTGAAAAGAACCCCGTACCCAAAGACATATTTTGCAAATAGATAAGCTTTAGTGCTGATCAACCTGAAGACAAAAAGTCGTGAAACCTGAGAGACTTCCAATTGTAAAAAAGAAACAACAAAAAAAGTCAGGGACACATTGACAGATGCAGCCTTTGTTTTTGTAAAAAAAAGTCTACACCTGGAGTTTTGTCAGATGGTGTTTTCTTCTACTAACAATTTCTATTAATTAAACACAGAGGTTTTGTACAGAGAAGATTTCTAGATTTATAAATATTTCTGTCAGCTCTAGGTTGCTCTCCCATTATCTAACCAGATGGTTATTATTAAACAATTATTAATAAAAAAATTATTAAATCATCGGTGGCTATCTGCAGCCACAGATCTTAAATATAGAGCACGCAATATCATTCCTAGCCGGGCTCTTAAGGGATGCTACCAGCACTCATTTGTCTACGGGCAGCAATATCAGGTGGTTCAAGCTTTATATTTTGCTCTCCTGCTTGACCTCACTTTTAAAATCTTTGCTTCCCGTGCTTGCACGTGTCACTCTGGGGAACATGATTCAAAGCAAGGCTTAACACCATCACCAGAAACATCTACTCAGGGGATCTGGGAAAAGCAGTTGCAGTGCAGTGGCACCAATGAGCATACTGTCTCCAAGAGATCTGTCCTTCAATAGATGGCACAGCAAGATGGGAATTCAACCACTTATGGCAAGCATTTACCCCTCTAGAAAATACCAAACTAGATTTGATCAAGAAAACTCTAAGAGAAGGAGCTCACCTTGCCTCTCCTGGTTAGGGTTTTCAGTCATCAGAACAGAGCCTTCTACAAATCTCACCCCAATATATACCTTGTGAGAAAATGTTTCCTTTCATAGAATCATAGAATGGTTTGGGTTGGAAGGGATCTTTAAAGATCATCTAGTCCAACCCTCTCGCCATGGGCAGGGACATCTTTTCCTAGCCCAGATTGCTCAAAGACCTGTCCAACCTGGCCTTGAACACTGCCAGGGATGAAGAATCCACAACTTCTATGGGCAACCTGTTCTAGCATCTCACCACCCTCATAATGTCCTCCAAATACAGCTTCCCTGAAACAAGTGGCCATTTCCATCAAGAACGTTTTGTTTTAGTTTGGGTTTGGGTTTGTTAACCAAAGCCTATTTATAGTCCAGGTTCCTCTGCTGAAACTAGGTCCCAGACAAATTCTTGAGTTCTGGGGCCAGTGATGCTGAGTCGGCTCTCTTGGCCCGCACATCTCTCTATTGCCAGGGCAATACCGCCCCATGTTTCGAGAACCAACCAGTCTGGAAATAGCTGCCTTATTACTCAGTTACAAGAATACCCTTGATGCTACTGGCTCCAGTACAGGGTTACTGAAACATGCCCCAGAGCAGCAGCAAACAGCCCAGCCTCCCATTCCCACAGCATCGCCCAGTGAAACCCCAGCTCCTGCTTATCCCTAGGTAGAGGCTGTTTGAAGATGTGAGATTTCCCCCCCCCCGCCCCCCCCCCAACAAATGATAGTTCCTCTTAGCACAAACCCCACTATCATATAGCTTTCTTTTCCTTCCAAAAAGCTATGTAAAAGAAAAAAAACACCAGCAACTTCATTTACCCTTTGAGACATCCCAAGAGTTTCAGCTGCACATCGGTGTCAGGTAAAAGAGGACTGAGCTGGGAGATGGAGGAGGCAATGCAAGTCCAAGATGGCACCAGGTCCATAATCCCAGCTAGCACCAACTTGATACTTCTGCTGCCTTATTACAGGCGTGCCACAGGGCTGCCTGAGGCTTTAGCAAGGAATAGGGCAGTCGTAGCAGCTGGGATCTCACTGGATCTGTTATGGTTTAGCCAGCTAAGGGTCTGACACAGCACCCACCCCAGACAGGAGCAACAAGCTGAAGTTCTCAGATTCACTCACCCAGAGGACTCACAGAGGTGGATGTCTGATCCAAGCACATACACCCTAACTCGTGTGCCTTGCAATCCCAGAAGCATGGTATTTGTGCATGCCACTGGGAAACTATGCATGGAAACAGCAGCTAAGTGTGCAATTATTTGTATCTCATGCAAAAGAAGTTTCACAATCTTCTTGATAATCAGACTTGTCCCGGTTCTTTTCACTGAGGCAACACAAGCCTTTTCCCTAAAGACTAAGAGAGGCATGCAAGGCAGGAGCGATTAGAAAACAAGGAACAAGAAACTGGCATCAGCAATGGGCACAGACGTGTTCTCTATATCTGAGCTACCATTCAGCGCTAAACCAGTACAGGAATCAAACGCGTCTAGAAATTCTTCATACTCGTGTTAAGATGCACAGAAGAATTCAGGTAACAGGCACTGCAAGAAATGTGTCTGCATCTGTATTCCTGTCCCCGAGAGATGGAGGTGGCACTCAGACAAGACAAGGGACAGATCGCAGCATGGGACTGGCCAGGAGCAGGACAGGTACAGAACAAGGAGAGAAGGCATGGAAAAGATATCGATACATGCTCAACACCTTTCCTCACCACACTGGTTTCCTTATGTAGGAAAGCCCCGTCCAAAGTTAAGAGATGGACTCTGCCCACAATCTTTGGTCTCAGCATCTCCTAGACAGGCTGCTCAAACCCAACCCAGGTGTCACAGCATTAAACCCACACAGGCTCTCAGCTGGAAGAGTCAAGAATTAATCCCTCGAAGATATCTTTATTGATGATCCGGATGAAGGGGTCACACCTCAGTGTGTGCAGGCACCACCGAGCTGGGGGGAGCACTGACCTGCCGGGGGGCAGGGGGCTCTGCAGGGGGTCTGGGCAGGCAGGCCGGCCGAGGGGCCGAGCCCAGCTGTGTGCAGGTCACCCCGGCCCCGTGCTGGAGCCTGCCCGGGGGTCACACCAGCCCCAGGAGCTGCGGGCTGGGGGCAGGGGGCTGGGCACTGCCCGGCGGGGAAGGGGCTGGGGGGCAGCAGCTGGGCACGAGCCCCCCCATGCCCAGGTGGCCAAGGGGGCCAGCAGCGCCCTGGCTGGTGTCAGACACGGCGTGGCCAGCAGGGCCAGGGCAGTGCCCGTCCCCCTGCGCTGGGCACTGGGGGGGCCGCCCCTCGGATGCTGGGCTCAGTTTGGGCCCCTCAGCACCAGCCAGACCCTGAGGGGCTGGAGCGTGTCCAGAGCCGGGCAGGGGGCTGGGGAAGGGGCTGGGGCACCAGCCTGGGGTGGGGGGGCTCAGGGGGGAGCTGGGGGTTCAGCCTGGAGAGAAGGGGGCTCAGGGGGGACCTTCTCGCTCCCTGCAGCTGCCTGACAGGGGGGTGCAGCGAGGGGGGGTCGGTCTGTGCTCCCAGGAACAAGTGACAGGACAAGGGGAAACGGCCTCACCTTGCCCCAGGGCAGGTTTAGATTGGGGGCTGGGGAACATCTTCCCTGAAAGGCTGGTCAGGCACTGGGACAGGCTGCCCACGGAGGTGGTGGGGTCACCGTCCCTGGGGGGGTTTAAAAGAAGTGTAGGTGTGGCACTTCAGGACATGGTTTAGTGATGGACTTGGCAATTCTGGGTTAATGGTTGGATGTGGTGATCTTAAAGGTCTAAATGATCTAAAAACTCCCAAACGATTCTATGACTTCATAGTGCACAGTCTAGAGATTTCAGCCTTAGTTGAGCAGGCAGATGACCTAAATACCATTTCCCCAGCTGTTCACATGACCTTTGGCAAGCCCACTCCATCTGTGCTCTCCCTTGTCAGACAGCAGCTGGTCCTGGTACTGTCTCTGGTGACATGTCCATGCAGCACCTGCTCTACAGCAGATACACATCTTAGCACCAGCACTGCCAGAGGTCCAGCAGCAGCAGGGACTTGCGACAGCTTGAAGTTGTGGAAGTTGTACAAGTGCAATGTCATCCCAAGGCATTGGCAAGACCCTGGACAGACAATAGCTGATGGCCTTTACCAGGCAGCACGTGGTTCTCTTAAGAGTAAGAAGGAGCTGGAAAGGGGCAAAACCAAACAGGACCACACTGGCTACAGGCATAAAGGACAAAACATTGGTCCTGATCCAAGGACCAAAAAGTACCCAAGAGTAACATGTCTCCTTGTGCCTGTTAGTCAAGCTGTACCAGTTCCTTAGCCTGTTGGACAAACTCCAGCTGTGATGAGGTGGTGCTGAAACTGTGTATCATGAGCTGCACCAACTGGTCCCATCCTACCCCTGTCCTGCACAGCACAGAAGATTAGGCTGCCAAGGCAGGAGAACTAGATGGTCATGGTGGGGGTGGTCACCATTTCAAGATGTGTTCCCCTCTGTGTGACCTGTGGTGCTTGCTTCTGCCCTGAGGGCAGAGGGGCGAGTCAGGACACCCATCCATCTGGCCATAGCTGCCATACAAAGGCCAGGGTGCTACATTGTGCTCAGAACTTCGGGAAGCCCAGATGGTTTAGAGACAGACATTTTGGGAAGATACCAAGGACCTCTGCAATCACGCACCAAGCCCCACATCCTATCCAAAGACACAAGCTGACTTGGGACACCATACCATGTGGCATTACATGACCAATGTGTTTACTGCTCAGCAAAGCAATTCTAATTCTCACTCCACAGAACAAACCAGAGAGGAATACCAGTCCTTAGAGCAGCTACCTTCCACAGTGACAGCCAGCCAGTCCAAGAAAGCCACTGGGACTCTACTTGAGAATTACTTTTCTGTAACAACAAATGCAGAAACAAGGAAGCCTTTTCTAAATAAACCCATAATGCCCACTTAGAAGAATGAAACATGACTCATGATTCCAAACTATTTATTGCTCTGTGGTAGCTTGTCTAACCAGAGGAAAACTGCCTTTGGCAGTCAGTCCCAATTCCATAGGAGCTGCTGTACGTGCAGGAAAGCAAACAAAAGGAAATCCCCTTTCCTATGTTAGCACCTAGCTTCTGTCTTTCAGCTTAGAACAGCTTCTTCCTCTGTGCAAAGTTATCCAAAACCATGAGCCTTTCAGTGCTTAGTTGCACAGATAAATTTCCAGAAGACTGTAATAGTAAGAAAACCATCATATTGCTCTTTCACTGTAGCAGAATGATTACAACCCTTCCAGCTCTGAAAACAACATGGAAATTTGTCTGAGGTAGAGCAAAGAAGCGGTACCAGTGAGATAACCCACTAGGTAACTGTATCAATCTTTTGGGATGCAGAGTGACTTTTACCAGGGCTTTTCCAAATGTTCCATGTGTGGTGACACAACCCCAGCTGCAATGCTGGAGCCTTTTTCCCACTCCTTGGCAAGCTATGTCAGATGCATCCAGCCAGCGGATCAAAGTACTCCGATGGCCAGAGGCATCTGGCACATGGAGATATGAAAGAGGAGCAAGGGTGCCAAGATATCTAGGTGAGAGACTCACTGGAGGATGGAGAGCAGAAATCAACTAGATTTTCTTTCTTAATGCATGAGACATTTCTTGTGGCTGATACCAGTCCCCCTCCATCACCCAGATGGGTTTTATGGGTACCTCCTAAGAAAGGCATGATTTTATTCAAGAGGGATGAGAAAAGCTCTCCTCAAACATAAGCAGTGTGGAAGAAGATGATGAGGGCCAGCTAGCACATGAACAACTCCTAAAAGCAAAGTAAGTCTTGGTCCAGTGTTCCCCCAATTCTTATTCCTCTTTCCCAAATCCCAAATCCCCCACTGAGATAGCAGCATAGACCAGACAATCCATCAGCAACGCACCTTTGCTGTGAGAGCGATGACAAGTGACTACAGCACTGTCCCTAGAGGTAAATTAGGAGATGACCTTTCTGCAGCCACATGAGATTGGTGGCCCTTTCTTCACCTTTGAGCCACCTTCCATAGGGAAACACACTGGCCGTATCCAACCTCTCCCTTCAGCAGCTAAATGAGGACAGCAAGGTCCTGTCCCACTGGGCTGGAAGCCACCTGCAACCGCAAGGCACGTCGGCTTCATAACGAGTCCAACCGCCCGGAGACATGGTGCCCGAGAAACAAAGGCACCTTGTCCCATAGCATTGTGGTGAATTGCACCATTATATCCCGTTCCCGTGGCACACGCCCTGTTAGCACCGGGAGGGATTTTGTGAATATTTGCCTCAATGCAAGTAGGAAATTAGCAACATTCCTGTTTTATGGAGGCAGCGATGGCAGCACTTTGCTGAATTCCCAGCCTCCCCAAACTGTCTTGCATCTTAAATGCAAGATTTAACCCTACAAAATATGCAAGCAATAAACTTTGGAGAGCGATACTGTCACACGCAGAACATCACCCATTTCCATAGCTGTAACCCCCTGCTCTGCATCATGGCGCAGAGCAAAATCTTTTGCAACAGGACCACAATTTCCCACAAGACCACTTCCACAGCTTAGTAGCATCTCCTGGCAGCCGAACGCCACCTGAGCAAAATGTCCATCTTACCATGGGTTGAGCTGTCAGCCAGGATATGTCGCCATGTGAATGGAAAGAGGAGCCGGTGATGAAAGCTGCCTGCTCTAACTTTTCAGCTGCTTTATTTACTCACTTTAAGGGGAGAAAAAAAAATTTAAAAAAAAAAATCCAGGAAGTAATGTTCCTCTCCCAAGGTGCACTGCAAAACATTCTTGGTAGACATGGAAACCCCTGGCAGGCTGCCATGGCTTGGCCAATCTCCACATTAAATTTCAGTGAGCAACTCAACACTTGAATGGCTTTTAGAGAATTTAAAGGGAAACAGCAGCCACAGACGGGTGATGTGGCTGCTGCTCCATGCAGGCAAGCACCAGGGGTGTTGCTGACTTTGCCTTCCGCTCTGCGGGAACACTTGTCAAGCTTCTGTGGTGTGCGGGGCAGGCAAGTCATGGCAGAGCCAACTGAAAACAAATACAGCCTCCACACTTCTCTTACAAAGGAGGTTTCCTAGGCACGGTCTGCAGGGACAGAGGGCAAGCCTCAAATACCTGAATGGGAGCTGCAAAACTGAAGGGAGAAACTGCACCCTGCTCTGGGGATTAAACTGCAGCCAGAGAAGATCTCCCTCCCTTCTCCTGGCTTCTCCTCTCTCCTGGCTCCCAGTTCTCCTTCCCTGCCCCAGGTGATGAGGAACTGGGAGCCTGGTCTCCCTGGAAATCTTCAAACACCTGTAAGAGCAGGCAGGCGCAGGGGCTTGGGACCTTGATGCTCTGTGGGAAGAGTAAGGAGAGCAGAGAAAGCCTGGAAGAGATGGCTGGAGGGTGTGGGAGCTCTGGGAGTGGCTGGACAGAGATGATTCCACACTTGGGCAGGAAGGGAGACCCTCCATCTTCCTCCAAATCCTATATTTCCACTCATTCAGGAACGTGCATTCTGCATGGCAAAGGGGTATTTCTCTAAACACTGTAAGCCTGCACAGTGCCCATCACCGTGGCTTCTAGGTGCCTGGAAGCACACAGAGGAAGGGAAGCAGCATGTAGTCAGCCGAATGAACAGTGTAACAGAGTCGTGACGTGCACAAAATTTACCCACCAGCCCAGTCTCGGATTCCCACCAACAGTTCCTGTAAACAGGTTTACAACACATGAGCACAAGCACACATGGGACACACAGCTTCTGTCTTCAGAGGCTTTCTCATGAAGGATTAGAAATCTCTGTTAAGAAATCTCAGCCACTTGGCAGATATTGATATCAGTAAAGCCAGAACAAAGCAAGGAGACTCACTTCCCTTTTCTCTTCTTACATGCTTGGTGCATTTCTAGAGAGACCAGACCGAGTCCCCTGCAGCTTTTTGTCCATTTGCCCACCATTCCAAATCCAGGCAGACAGCAAAGAAGCCCCAGGGTGGGGGAGAGGATGAGGTGGGCAAGAGCCACATCCCCTTTCAAGTGGTTTGAACCCTGGGGCTCTTGCTGCCATGCTCAGTTCAAGACTGCAACATTCTCCCCAACAGCATCACCGCGCTTTTGCGTAGCAGCACGGCCAGCGCCGCAGCGACTGGCGAGGTGGCATGTTTAGCAAGAGCTGCATTTCATTTGTTTCCCAAGAGGATGCAAAAGGCACAAGCTATAAATAGGCAGCTGACGAGTTTAACGGTGCCTGCGGTTTTACTTAGAGACTGGTGGTCATCCACTAACCCATGAGTACATAACAGCATGTGCAATGTGGGCTATGAGTAACCTCACCCGGTGAGGGGTCAGTGCTGCAGGGCTGTATATGGGAAACGGCAGCTATTTCTCCCTCTCCCTGCAAAGCACACTTCCTCACTCTTGCTAAATTCACAAGTTTTGCAACACTTTTTTTTCCTCTCTCTACAAAATATCCAGCTCCAAGGGTCAGGTCACCAAATTAGAAATAGATGCTTGCATATAAGGAGTTTGTTTGTCCTCCTTGTCATGAAGGAAAATTAATAAATAAGTAAACAAACAAACTTCCGAAAGCTCATAGGGGTAGAAGACCAACATGAAATCTTATAATTTAAAATCCTAGCAGGGCATTCTACTCTGACTTACTCCAGGTATTTTCAAACTGTCCCAACAAAAGAAGCTGAAATGAAGTTATGAAGTGCTGAAAGTTCTGGAGTCTGCAGAAATCTATATTTCCTCCCTCTGAAATCTGAAGGACTCACTCTGCTTCAGTGACCCATATATAGAACAAGAAATCTGGAGGTTGGAAAAAAATGATCAGGTTTGTTTGCGCTATTTTTACATAGCTCTTGGCACAAATGTTTCCCAGCAGTGGTTTGATGCCACGGCAGGCCTGGCTCAGCAGCACATGGAGAGGAGAGCGCTCCCCATCAGCCGCAGCAAAGTCGCAATCCATCTTGCTCAGTGCATTAAAACAAACAAATAAACAACCAAATAAACAACCCACACCTCTTGAGAACTCACAAATAAAAGAATGGGAGCAGTGTGGAACCCTCAGTTCATGGGCAAGGCACTAATAATAAACTGCACCCTGGAAAGAGCAGCTCAGAGGCTCAGGTTGCTTAACACTGCCTTGGACCTGGGGCACAGCAGGTACATCTCCAGAAGCTCGACTTAAGCAGACTAGAACTAACGCTTAGACTTTTTTTTTTTTTTTTTTTTTAAAGGAAGCAGTCCCATAAGCAGCAGGGCTGGCAGCCCAGTTTGCTGTGGATTTATGCCCCATGGTTGCATTCACTGGTGCTCAGCAAGATAGAGGTGCAAAGCAAAGCTCCCCATGGCTTGGCTGGTCATAGCATCTCTGCCCAGCATGAATCCTCTGGTGCCCAGTAAGAGTTGTTTAACTACTATCCTTCCTCCTTCCATTGATACAACTGATTTAGTATTTTACCCAGCGGCATACTTTTTAGAAAATGAAACACGCAGAAACTCTGCATCCCCAGCCTTTATCCCTTGGCCAGTTTCAGTCGGATTAAAACAGCAGCAAAATCTTAGAAGTCCGGAGGAGGGATGATAGAGAGGAGGAGAGAGGCAAGCAAAATATCATGCCACAAAGCCCCATTTCCTTAAGAAATCAAGCTGAAAAACATTAACACCAGCTCAGCGAGCCACTGCCTAGGCTCTCAGAGCCCCAGGCTGGATTTCAACCTGGGAAAGGAGGACCAAGCTGCACAACCTCGGAGGCAGATGCATCATTCCCTGCCTCGATGCTGCCACCGTCTGTTGTCTGCTGCTGAGACCTGCTAACACAGCACCCTGCCTTCCCTTTGCACAGCACCCAATTCTCACACCAATCTCCCATCCTAGTACCCGGGTTTCCCACCCACTCCCCAGTGGATCCCCACAGGTAACGGTCCCGTGCCAGCCTGCGGCCAGCACAAGCGCAGCAGGGAACCCAGGGGCTGCTTCCCCCCCCCGCCCAAGCAATGCACACGCTGGCACCCTGGCACCCTCCTCCGATCTCCACCATCAGTAATGCAAACCTTAAAGCCAGCCTTGCCTATTTGAGCTTGTAAAATATAAATTGCTATGGAGCTGTTTCTCCTGAAACTGTGTTTAGCTCTTCGAAAGTGCTAGAACACGGTAGCAGAAGGGACTAGATCCTCCTGGATGTCATGGCTTGCTTTCTTGCCTAAAATTCCAGGTTTCTTCCAGTAAAGAAACTATGACTGTTGGAGAATATAGTAAACCAGTTTCATCCAGTCACTCTTCTCCTGACCCACTTTTTCACTCTGTGGCCAAAGATTTTCTTTGCTCCCTGGTGGAAGGACAGACAGTCCAGCTTGGAGCCCCACGATCCCCCACACCCCTCAGGCTGTGCTTTCCCTGCCCATTGGATTCAGACCATTTTCCTGACTCCTAGAGCAGAGATGAACCAGAGGCACTGGCCCCGCAGTTTTACCTTCCGCAGCCTGCTATGCACATGCTCTTCCCCGTTGCCTTCGGAGATCAAATCCGGGTGAGGCTACAGACTGTAGCAACACATCCACAAGATCCTTCAGGGATGAAAGATGCTTTTAAAATCCCAAGATGTGAAATCCTCATCTCCAGTAACAGTGAACTCTGCTAGCGTCGAGTACGTATGATGCTGATGATGCATCAGCTTGGCTTACAGCCCTTTGTCATTAAGGGAAGAGAATTCTCTCAACAGGCCAGGAGAGCAAGAGAGCTAGAATCAGTCAGGCAGCTGTTAAAAAAAAAAAAAAAAAAAAAAGAAAAGGAGAAGGAGAGAAAAAAAAAAAAAGCAAAGCCAGGGTTTTCAGTGAGTGAATCGCCTTCCTCCGAGGGAGCAGTGAGGCTCTGAGGCTGCTTTGCTCCCTGCGTCCCCCCTTCACGAAGCCTGGCTTGAGGAGCAGCAGAGCACTCTACTCTGTAAGCGACACCAGTCTAATTAATTAATGACTCCCCAGCGTCAGCTCTGTGGCTGCTGGGTTAGAAAGGAAGGCAGTAAAGAAGGGCCAGGACAGCACGCGACTGCTTCTGGTAAATGCTGAACGCAGCTGGGAGCTGGCTGGGTTATTCGTAACCTCCCGGCTTTGGACTACAGCGCAGAAGTCAGAGATATACTGGGAAGAGAAGATGGCGTGGGATCCACCCTTGCAGCATCCTCTCTCCTGGGTGAGCTCTTCCTCCCTCTTCTTGTTCTGCTCCAGAGCGGCTGTGGCACAGTTAATTGAGGTAAGGAACAGCTTGCTTTGTGAACTGGGGGTTTGGGGTGTCCAGGAACGTGTTTTTCCCATGCACGTTACCCAGGGAGGACAGGCAGGGCGGACAGCAGAGACTTTAAGGTGGCTCCATGGAGTTTGAGGCTTCTTTGGAAGATGCTTGTTGCTTTCTACAGGCCCAGCACTGGAAAGAAAGTGCTTTTAAAATACCAGGAGCTGCTGCTGAGGACAGTCAGCATTTTAGGGCTGCTTTAAGCCCCAAAGAGGGCTTGATACTGCAAAGGGCCAAAGTCACAGCACAGCATTTTCTAGCCCAGTACTGCATGTCCAACAAGTGTCCCACATCAGAGGTTCAGGGAAAGAGGAGAAGGACCAGGCAGGACCCAGGTGATCCTGTCCCTGGATCTACTTGCCCAAGTGAAATGTTTGAGCTGCATTTTTCTTCTTCTCTCTCTCTCATTTCCTCCAGCTCAGCAAAAACATTAACCTCTGAGGTGACGTTCCTCACCTACAGCTCAGTTTCAGAGCTCTCCCCTGAGGGTGACTCTGTGCTTTCGTGGCCCCAGCTCCCTCCAGCAAGGCTGGAATGAACCAGGAGGGAACAGCAACTTCACATCCCAGGTCTACACCCTGGCAGCAGTTACAGAAGTGAGAATCTGGCCCCTCAGAATTACAGCTGCCAAAAGTTTTGCATCCCAGCCATTTTCAACCTTTTCATTGCTTTTCCTAAGGCCTGAGCCATGTTAGAGGCAGCTGCAGCATTGGTCCAGGATCAGCCCCCAGGGCTGCGGTGCTGATGAGCAGCGTGTTCTTGTAGCAGATGCTTTGCTCAGATTTCTGGGTTTAGCTAAACTGCTCAAAAATGCATCTGTGTAGGCATAGCTGTGTGAAGGGCTCTTACGGGCTGGCATAAGCAAAGATTTTTTTCAGTGTTTTAAAACTTTGCATCCCTGGCTGTCTTGCGCATCACCTGGCCTCACACCAAACCAGGTCTGATCTCTGCCGCCTTTGGGGTGCACGTTTGGCAGTTTGTCACCAGCACATCAAAGGCAGTGACAACCATGCAGAATTCATATCCTCATGCCACAGTCCAACTATTGCCTTGACTCTCTGGTTGTTTCATTTTAAATTTAGTAAATTCAAGATTATCAAATGGGTCTGCCAACCCATCCTATCTATCTGACCACAATATAACATCCCCAGCAAGGCAAATGGGAACCTAAAACTCCTTTGCACACTCATGCACACTCTGCTGTAGACATTTTTCACATTTTTCCAAGCAGTTCAGCCTACAGCAGCTTTCAAGGTGACAAGCGAGGCAGAATTTTCTCTTACAGTGCACATTTCACAAAGCACGCTTCACCGCACCCCGGGCGGCGTGCAGGCACAGCACCCACCCCACCAGGAACATGGTCCCTTTCATTAAATTTCACAGATGCACAATTCACAGGAACTGTCTTCACAACAATGCAAAACAAAGTTAAATAGCAAAAGTACCAAAAAAATTTATAAAACATAAGTAATTTTATGCACTGCTTTACTTATACCAGACGTTCTTGAAAACTTCTCTGCTTAAAGCACATCAGAGGGAGCAAATCTCATCTGGAAACACAATCTGCATGGCAGGTTAACTACCAAGTACCCAAAAATGAGATTAGAGGAACAGTCAAGTTTTTGTAGAAAGCAGATGAATTACAGGCTGCTCTGAAGCTCTGCAAGGACTTTTTACTTCAAATAATTATACAATGTAGTTATCCAATATAATTCAATTTATGCTATGCCAGCCCACCAAAGCAAACAGAGAGAAGGTTAAAGGGGCTAGACATCAAAGCATTTCAGCGAGCTTAAAGAAAAAAAAAAAAAAAAGCAACAACACACAAAAAAACCCAAGCCACAATAAAAAGAAGTAAAGAAACAAGAAGATGCTCTTATTTGATGGTCTTCAAGTGTTTTCAAGTGCGCAGATTCATGTACACTGTCCACTTAGGAGCAAAGAGGCAATAAAAGCCTCCGAATGTCGACTCTAATTGCACTGACAAAAAGCTTTCCTCTTTCACAGGCCTTTTGGAGGAACTCTCAGTCCCCTGGTTGAAAGTTAACTGTCCAAGGATTAGCAAGCTACCCCGGCACTGGGTAAATTTGGAAATAGCTCCATGGTGTGCCCTGCCCACTGCCCGTGCAATGTGCCAGAAGCCCTCCCCTGTGCATTCACACGCTCAGACTTTAGCAGGTGCCAGATAAACTCCTGGAAGGCTGGGAAAAGGCTCTTTTCCAGCATCACACCAGTGCTCTAGCAACAACACAACTGAAGAACAAGAGAGTATGGCTTTGGCTTTTTTTCCTCCTTGCACAGGGCTGCTCAGACAGTGCATTCAGCTCCCATAAAATAATATCCTCTAATAAAATAAATTCATTACATGAAACACAACTAGCGCTGGCCCATTCCTTAGCTTCCCACCTTCCCCATCACACCCCCCCCCCCCCCCCCCCCAGGAGCCCCAGCTAGGATGAAGCTTGCATTTCAAGAAGCAGGCAGTTTACATAGGGAAGGAGAGATGAGGCAATAGCACAGCTCATACTGCTGCTGCTTTTGTCCATCAGATCTTTGACGTGCCGTGGGGATGTGGTGGAAACAGAATTAGGGCAAGTTGAGGAGGGAGAACCATCAACATTTTCAGTGCCTCTCAAACAGAAATTTCCTCTTATAAAGGCCAATATAAACCCCATCACTTCTCAGATTCAGCCCTCCTTTGGGCCAGGGCTGAAAAGTAGCATCATGCTTAATAATCAGCTTAAGGAATTGCCTGCTCTGTAGAGCAACAGGAGAACCATCAGGACTTTGCTTTGGGAAAGCACAGGGAAATCTCGGTTTATTTGAGCCACTTTATTAACATTAAGGACTGATAAACCAGCTGGAATAAACTATATTTTCCCAGTTATCCTGATATGGTTCATTACAGAGTTCTTCTTGACATAATTATCTTCTCATTCCTATACGAAGGCTTTTGACAGCCCTTACTTGATTTACCTGGGTTTTCTCCTTTTTTATAAACTCTTTGGAGGTACCTAAGGAAGGAATCAGGCTGGATAAAAGCAGATGTAAAAATTAAATACCAGTCTGAAAGTTGGACCTTTCCCATTCCCACTATTTCATAGGAGAGGTCCATCTTCTTTTGGCAGAGGTTAGGCACATCAGCCTTGTGGGTTATCACAGGGTGCTCTGGCCCCAGATGTAATGAATTCCTCATGTAGAAACCAATAAGGTGACCTGATCAGGATAATGTGCATCAGGTCAGCTCTTAAAAGACTTGGACCATGTGTGAAGTTGGTCCCTGGGATGGGAAGGCATAGCAGGTGCTCGGGATATAGGATTTTGTTTAGTCAATGATCTCTTTATTGAGTCAATTCTGCATCTGTCAGACCTTTGCCAAGCTCTTGGTCTCTGGATTAGAATTTGGAGCTTCCTGTTCAGGAGATTAAACTCTGTCCTAGGAAGCCACATAAAAGAAACTCTTCAGAAGCTTTAAACAGACCAGAACAAGGTGGCCCTTCTCTCTACCAAAATAGAAATTAAAGAAGCTTCTGGTCTCCTGTGGGTTCTAGCTTGGACTCCTTGGAAAAGCTGCACCACAGACTTGAGAATAGGGAAGGGGGAAAACAAAAAAAAAAGGGGGGGGGGGGAAGGAGAAAAACCCCTACCAAACCCCCAAAAATCTGTTCTTTTTAACTAGTTATGAATAGCTTCAGCTGAGCGAAGACAGGGCTTGGTGGAGTAGGGTAAGAAGATTACTGCAAAATAAACTGAAGGCCAGTTTAAAGAAAAGGAGGGGTTAATTAAAGGCTTTCATATGTTTTCCAAGACCTTCCACTTTCAAATTGCCATATAGACAAATGATACATTTGATCCATGGGGTGTTAAGTGGAGTTCAGTCTATACTACACTTAGCTGTATATAGTTGGGCTCCAGGGAGAGCAACCCTCATCTATAGCCTCCAAATGAATGTGATGGGTGTAATTCTGTATATAATAATCTAAAAAATACTCATGTGTGATTGTAGTTTAAATGAAGGCAGGTAAAATTAGCTAGTAGTTATAGTGAACTTCTGAGGTTGATTTCCCTTGTGGATGCATAGATTTAACTCAATAGCTGTCAATACAGAGAAAACATAATAGTTCAGGTGGACATACACAAGGAACACACATAATGATTCGAGATATAAGAATTAGCTTTAAGAACTTCATCTTTAAGGAAAATACACGTATTTCAGGTCAGCTGGATTCAAAATATTATGGAAAATTATAAAAGCTATTTTCTGGGAAATTCTTTGTTATGGTCAGTCTGAGGAGACAGGCTCAAGAGAGAGAGACAGAGACTATACAGGGTACAAAGTCACTGATCCCTCCCAGACCCAAACTCACATAAATATTAGGGAAAACCTTAGACATGCTCTCAGAACACTATTGTTATTTGCAGAGAGGTTGCATCTATAACTAAATCTATTGCCCCTGCTAATAAGCAGCTATCCTAAATGCTACAGCTATGCTAAAGAGGCAGTGTGACTGCTGCTGTTCTCAGATGGAGAGAGGCATCAGGGTTCAGCCTGAGACTGCTGCTCACAGGACATGAACTGGTCCAGGTATGAAAAACAATGAGGTTCCCATTGGGAAGCTGGAGGCCTGAGACCACAAGAGGTGTCCCTTTGGCCAGCCCAGGAGCAGCCCTGGCTCAAGCAAGCCTCACAATCAGGGCAACAGCTATATCTACATTGTAATTTCACATTAATTACTAGATTTATCAGCTATCACACTTAGACTCAGTCATTATTATCAGTCTTCTTTTCCTAAATATATAATCCTATTATATTGGCCCTTGACCTGTGAAGCCACCAATCAATTATCATTACTGTGCTTTCAGTGTTTCATCTGGACTCTGCCAGGGTTCCCCCACCGCTGCAGAGGATTTTGATAGCCTTACTAAATAAGTGTTGCTTGCATGGAGGTTTGTCCATCTGTCCATCCTGTCACATTGTCCATCTCCGTCTTATTACTTGGAAGGAGGGGAAAGAAGAGAGTGCACATGTGCATTATTTAAAGCTCAGTCCTCCTGAACCATCTGTGGCCTTTAGATACATGTAATCAAATGCAATTGGGAATAAATCTCATTAGTTTTTCAAAGCCCAGCCACGCTGCAGCCAAAGCAGCAACACCAGTCAAGCCTAATTAGAAGGGGCATTAAAAAAACAAAACAAACAACAACAACAAAAAAAACCCAACCAAAAAGACCTTGACAAGTCGTGCCTTTTACAATTTTTCTTCTCTGTTGTTTAATGAAGCAAATTAACTCCTGTATCCAGCAGCTATCTCCTTTTCCACTAGGAATAATAGCTCTGCTTCCCCCACCATCACCACTGACAGTTTCTGTCTGCCTGAAATGAATCAGAAACAAAGCAATCGTGATTCTTTTTCTTTTCTTTTCTTTTTTTTTTTTTTTCTCCAGTTAAAAGAGCCAGTGTCAAACTGTTCTGACCTAAAAATGCAACTTGCCTGGAAACGATTTAATGTTTTGGGGGTTAGTAGATATTTTACAGCCCTGAATGCCCAATGTCAGTTCAGATCCAACTCTGAAGAGTAGTTTTTCCTCCTCCCAGCCCTTGCTGGGCACTTGGAGAAGCTGCAAAGGTGATGCCTGCACACAACACAGAAATCCTTTCTTCAGTGCAACTCTGAGACATGCTGGGATGGAGGAGACACATCTGGGGTCCACAGACATGGGGACGTGCCATCCAAGGCTTGGGGGCCAAGACTTTGGCACAGCCCAGCCTTCACTGGGAACAGATGCTGTACCTCCATAGTGAGGGGAACGGTCCACGGTGGGCAATAAAGCAGAACTGAGGCCAGGGTATCACGACCATACCCAGCCTTGGCTCCTACTTCAGATCCCCACCTCCTCCAAACCAGCCCTACAGGGTCTGAGATGTTGGAAACCCAAAGCATGGGGCAGTAATGGGCTACCAGCCCCTGTTCCAGCTCCTGCCAGGGAGCCACTCGATCCCTAGGACATGCCAAAAATCCCCTTGTTTCTCTTTACTTGA
This sequence comes from Falco punctatus, assembly GCF_963210335.1. Taxonomy (NCBI): domain Eukaryota; kingdom Metazoa; phylum Chordata; class Aves; order Falconiformes; family Falconidae; genus Falco; species Falco punctatus. The sequence goes on along the minus strand of NC_137583.1, from coordinate 52,703,015 downwards.
TCTCTGGGGGTTGAAGCAGCAAAGAATTGAATGTCAAAGACAGGATTTACCTGCTCTAAATCGAACATCTAGAAACTGAACACCCAAATCTGAGCTAGTCACTGTATGCTCCACAAATAATCACAGAGGAGAAAGAATCATTTCTTCAGCAGGTCTAGATAAGTTTCCTCAAAGGGATGAATAGCCTTATGTAAGTGCCGCTTTCTCTCAGACATGAATAACCCTGGAATAACTAGTTTAGGCTTAACTACTTGTACCACATGGTTTTTTAGCAGCTAAGTAAGGGTTAAATGCATATTTTTTTTCAGCAGGAGAGGTTTAGCCTGAAGGTTAAGACACCAAAAATAAGTCTCTGCAGTACTGGCATCAACAAGGGATGGGGGCACCTCAGCTCCCATGGGAGATGGAGTCAGTATGGCCAGAGGCTAAGGAGCTACTCCACATCCTGCAAGGGCCACCCCGATCAACAGTTCATCTTTGGTCTCTACAGTTATTAGTAGTATTGGCCAGGAGTTACTCTCACTTTCCTTAACATATCACTCTAATCTTACTTTAGGCATTGTGCTGTACTCTGCCAGTTTTCCAGCTGCTGCTCCAGAGAGGCCAGGTCTTCCATAAATGTTACAGGGGTTGTTAACCCAAACATACATCATTGTCTCCTTTACATTCAGGCTGCTAAACTAAGCCCTAAGTTTCCCTTTTATATAACATGATTATACACTCTGCCAGCCCAGGGCCTCCTTGTTATTGCTTTCTGCTCAGGGCTGTTCCCTCCTGGAACCCTGACTTCATATCCCTGTAGGCACTGCCCAACAACTAAGTGGTAGCAGCACCGTAGTGAGGTTAACCGCAGGTGTGGGTTTGCACCATTTCATTTGGTATATTCTCACCTGCTTGCCTTCAAAAGTCTTTCCCTGTTGAAATATTACCTGAGTGTTGCTAATGTTGTTTCTTGCCTGCATTTTCTGTGTTCCTAACAGCTTCCTCCACCTAAAGATGACTTCTCTGAAGCCTGGTATCTTTTGCAGACATCTTTTTTACTGCCTCCAGTCGTCTGGAGTCTTGTTTAGTGCAACTGCTTTGCGTAGATTAAGCAATGCTGTTCGCTTTCATACCAAACGTAACCTCTTCATCCATTTCTTCATCTTCCAATTCTGGGCCACACTGTGACCAAGGGCACAAATTCACCCAGGATAGAACCGTTTTCTTGTGGGTTTTTTTCCCCCCACTCAGGTCTGCATAAGAATTGCCTTGTCCCAGTTTCATCTCTGGTGCATCTCATCTCCTTATATCTTTTCCTTTTGTCCCCAATCCATTCATCCTGTTATCTTGACATTTATTGCCAAGCACAAATCAGTAACTCCAAATCTTGACATTTATTCCCATGCACAAATCAACAGCTCTGAATCTTGACATTTATTGCCAAGCATTGCTAATAAGCACTTCCAATTTCCTGAAGCTGCTGAGAATTACTTTCATTAAGATGTTCCCACACACACACTCAGATGTGGGACAGTGTTGCATCTTTCAATACACTGAAGAGTTTGGACACCTTGTCGGGTCATCACGTGTAGCCATGTAAACTTAACCACCTGCGACTGAGTCCGCGTGTGTGCACACAGGCAGTTGCTGGACATCAGCTTGTATGCGATAATTTGCTGAGCTGCGGGAGCCTGGCCATTACACTAGAGTAATTAATTGCACTGCATACCTCAGCCCTAGCACCCCACACTCGCTCCAAGAATATGAAGAAATGTTGCAGTGATTAAACCAAACTGTCTACGTGAATGGTCATGACTCTGCAGCAGTCTTGCTTCATGCTTTTTTCCCTTTGCACTTTCATCTTAAATATGCAATATATTTCACTACTTTATGTACTGGTTCACAAGAAGATTTTTTCTGAAACCAAGTGGCAGAGAGCTTTAACCTTGTTGTTTCTTCCCTCCAGTGCAAGTTCAACCTTGTTTAAGGCTATGTTGTTCCTCATCCACATCTTCCTCCAGAATCGTCCATAAACTGGTAGCAGGTGCTCCAACCCCTAGCCTTCCTGCTACTGATGGTGAGCACATGGTTCTGCAGTGGTCCAGAGCCTCAGGCTGTGCTCCTCCTGAGGCACACCATCACTGTAGCACCCCATACATCAGCACACCCCTTACCTTTCTGTCTATTTACATCTTCCCCATCTTTTTACTACTCCAAGGGTTTGTTCATCATTCCTCGTGACTTAGAATGGGGAACATTTAAACATCAAATAATGCCTACTCCCACCTCTGGAAAGGTTTCTATATACATTATACAGCAGCTAGAGGAGGATCCTGCAATCCGTTCCAGAGCTGTTGATCCTCACTGTGATGCTGAGAATATTTTTTTAATTGCCCATCTCAGCTACTCTACTCTGTGGTGGAAATATTACTGGTGTTGAACAAGGATGATGCATCGAGTGCTTTGAGATCCCCAGAGCAAAGAGACTAACACTGGAAGGTTCAGCCCACAAAAGCAACAAGGATCTTGGGTTCCACACCTTTGTGTGCGCTATAGAAAACCAGTACCACCACTTCCAAGCCATGGAGCTGAAGGTGGGTTCTTGTTCCCTCACCTTCAGTCTGCAATTTGCATTCTTTTTTACTTTAGATTCTTGAAGGACACAATATTTATGATTATTGCCGATTAATTTTTAACTGTAAAGTAAAACAACCTGCTGAAGATCATCAGGTTCTGGTGGATGAGATACCCCATGGCTGGTCAGGAGACAGGTAACCATGTTACATGACACAGAAGGGGTTGCTCTCCACAGCTGCAGGCAGGGAATATACCCAATGAGCGGGCATCTTTTTAGAGCAGACCCTCATGAGAAAACAGGCTTCTTTGATGTAGAGGAATGCTACAGCCTTTCTCTTGTCTTGGGACTCTTTGTAGCAGACCACCACTCATGCTGAGTGTTCCACCATAGCCAAGAAAGCATGGAGCATCCTGTTGCTGTGTGCAACACACCTGCAAGTGCGATGGCAAGGCAGGTGGAAGGAAAAACCATCAGCAAAGCGCCAGGCTCAGCTGGGCGGGCAGTATGTGCACCATAACCTCCAGAGCGGTAGCTCCACTCCCTGGACTATCATCAGGTCCTCTGGGGACTTGCTTCTAAGACAGTCCAGAGCAATAGCTACAGTCAGCCTTAGAGTTCCAGCTCTCTACACAGCTTTCGCCTCACCTCCACTCCCACCTGGAATAACCCTGGCAAGACTAACACCAGCCACGTCCCTGTTTGTCTCTCTGTTTTCCCCTTCCTGATGTGCACTCCAGACTTACGCCCACACGCAGAGCTCCAGCAGAAGCCCACGATGTCTTTTTCTCACCCATTTTCCTCTTAAATATCTGGTTCTTTTTCCCAGCTGTCATCAGAGACAAGTCTGGAAGAAAAGACCCATCCTTTGGAGAGCCAAGCTTCACAAAATAGCAAAACCATGCCAACTACTGTGCATGGAGTGTATCCTGTGAATCAGATTGAGGAGATTAGCTCTGGGATCAGCAGTGAATAGCAAAAGCTGAATCCAAGGCAGAAGGCAAACGTGGATCTCTGGGGTCAGCACTTCTAGTTAAACACAATTTTCTGAACCTAAAACAGTGCCCCGATTCCTCCCCAAGGCTGCTGCCTGCTGTGGCTTCTTTGATTTCTTTTCTTTGATGCTGGATGCTTTGTAAGGAGTAGAAAGAAACCATGCAGTGGAAAAGGGACCTCTGTCAGTGGCGGGTATCTCAGACTCCTACACTTCTTTGATTGTCCCAGATGCCTCCACAAGACCACACCAACTCTGGCCAGATTTTTTTTTCTGCCTTAGTTCACCTGTAGCAATTCTGGTTTTTGAGCACCTGATGGCCCATGGCCAGTCCCTGCGCTACAGGAGGAGGGTGGCTGTCACTCATTGCAATGAGGTGCTGGCTAGCCAAGGCAGCCTGGCAGAGACAGGCTCGGACAGCAGTCCTTACCGTCACTGATGGATTCTGAGTAGGATGCCCCTGGGAGACAAAGCACTCTAGACATGGCAGGAAGCATCCTTCAGGAGGAAGAGACTAAAATAAGGATTGTATTGCACAAATAAGCAAGTAATTGGAGAGCAGCTCCAGCTCCAGTTCAGTCTGTGGTATCCATTGCAGCCCTGTTTTAACAGCACTTCCATGGGCTGAGAAGGGAAGGGCACTGCAGGGAATCAGATGTGCCTGTGTCTGTTCAGATCAATACTATTTATTTATTTATTTTTAGAATTTAAGTGTTTTCAGCTTCTATCAAAAATCTATTGCCACTTCAGGTCAGGTCCTCCATTCTGATATAAAGCAACGAAGGTGTTTTGCTAACAATTGTTCTGAAAGGTCAAGAGTGGGTTTTAATTCTACGATTTCCTGCACCACAACACATCATAACATGAAGCTCATTGGCAGTGAGGGGTTGTTAACCTCTAATTTTCTAAGCCATAAGCCAAGGAAAAATGCTGCTTGTTAGTATGAGTGACCCTACCATATCATCACTGCCCTGGGACTACAGGAGCTGACCTAGACAGCCTGCCTCACTAGTAACATCTGCCTTCTTCACACACCTGTAAAACATGTTCAGCCCCATTTCAGAGATGGGGAACACACCAGAACTAGGGACTGAATCTGCAATAAGACTTCGGTACCTTGTTTGTCCCACATTTAGCTACTATGGAGGCCATCAGGTCCTTGTCCCATTTTATCTAAGTGGTCACTCCAGAGAAGTTTCTTCTATCAAAGGCAGGTATCCGAGAAGCTATTTAACCCAGAATCTCCCATAGATGTTGAGTGGATCCTCAACAGTCAATGAAGCCCAGGCTGCAACTCACCTTACCTGAAGCACTAGCCAAATCACCTTTAAACCACAAAAGGAAAGCTCACATCACTGTCTTCACAAGATAAGGCTCTCATTATTATTCCATTTTTTCACATGTTTTCTCATTTCCCCCTTGCACATCACTCCTAGAGCCTTTTCAGCAGATGGAAATTAGTACTGTTCTTAATGCATCAGACACGCTCCCCTCTTTAACCAAAGTCCCTCTCTCTTTGAAGATAAGTACTAAACAGGACATCATTGCATCTCTTCTGACCTTTGATATAGATACAAGCCACAGAATTTAATTCAAAGACCTCCTTGTTAGCCTGAATAACTTACAGACATGCTTTCCTGAATGACAAACAGGCTTAATGTAACATCTACAGGATAATTTAAGAGCAAGTTTCTTTAAACTTGTTATTAGTGACTCAAAATATAGAAGCAAGACCGCTTAAAAAAAAAAAAAAAAAAAAAAAAAAAAAAAAAAAAAAAAAAAAAGACTGTGAATTAAGAAAAATACCAGAGTGCTCTCAGGTTGGTTTTTTTTGTTTGTTTCATTTTGATTCATTACCAATTAATTTCAAGACTTCTTTCATGGAGAACACCAGTAAAAACTGGCTTCCTCAAAAGAAATATGAATTGAAAGCAAAAATACACTTACAGGTAGGAAATGTCCACTTAACTGTAAAAATCAAGATATTTTCAAGGAACAGAGGCATTTGGTATCATGCCCTGCCACGCCCCACCCCCTTAAGTTATTTTCCAGATCACGATATACGATATATGTGTATATACATGAAAGTACAGAAGGAACCTGCAAGCTACAACATAAAAGAGATGAAACAGCACCACCTTCCCAGCAGGCAGCCTCGTGGTTTACTCATGTGGAGGCAAAAATAAGAGAAGCCAGGACCTTCCTCCTGGGCTCACAGCACACCTGGATTGTCTCTACACATTTGATGTGTTCTCAAGTGGCGCAGGGGCTCTCAGCAAACACAGGTTACCCAAATTCTTAATTGCAAACAACTGTTTGTTCATTACCATTATTTATCTATATAAAAATTCAATATCAGCTCTAGTCTAAGTTTTAATCTTGACTCCTTGATGCTGTGCTGTTTAATCTCCCTGCCGTGTATTCCACTTTCCGCTCTGAAAGTCTGTACTGCTGCACGAATCTGAGCTCTGGCTACAGAACTGGAGCCTCTAGCCCAGAGCAACATGTTTTGAACCATTTTCCCTTGTATTTCATGAAATCTGACATATGTGCTTTGTGGGGCTAATTTTACAGGGTTAAAGCAACATGACTGAATCCCCAGGACTTAAACACAACTTGAACAGCCATCTCAGTCTCAGCTTTCCTCTTGTGACAGCTAGAGAATATGCTGTGTGGGAATTAATGCCTGCATGTTGTTCAAGGGTTCATCAACTCCTCACCCCCCAGTGATAAACAACGGAATTTAAATCGTGTCCTTTCTGACCTTATGAGCAAGCCCCAGTATGTGTCCCTGCATCAAATCTACAGGGCATTTCCCTTCAAAATACCTCTAGGCAAAAGTAGGGAAACAGCAACATCCCTCTGCTACCAGTTGGGAAACAGAGGCACTGGATGCTCATACGACATTAGGTGCACAGTGCAAGGTATGGATATAAGTTGTCCTGATTTTTGTCTCAAACCTACGGTAATGAGGCCACTGCTGTGACATTGCTATGAAGTCTAGTGCCATCCCAGATGTCCTACAGTGTCTGACATGAGCTGGCACATGATGCAGTGCAAGGTCTGTGCCCTGCTGCATAGACAGATGCAGGACGCCCTGTAGCGCCTCAGACAAGACTTGATGCCTGTATCTAAGAGGTTGAATCCTACCCCTCCTCACACATTTAAAGCCAAGGAGCTATGAAACAACATCACAGAACTGCAAGTTACTCAAGTTTAAGAGCCCTCCCCTCCAGATGAGCATTCCCCCCCCAGAAAGCAGGATTAAGGCAACATCAGTGTGCAGATGTTCAGGGCTTGGACATGAGTGCACAGACAGGTACATGCCTGGAGGAGCTCCACAGAAGGACAGCTGGAGACAAGATTCACCTATTTTCTTGTAGCAGACCCAGAGCCAGCCGTTGCCTGTGGGGCAGGTGAGCCAGGCTTGGCCATGGCCGTCTCTGCCCGAGGGACAAATCCTTTGCCCTTTATATATATATAAATAAATATAGGTGCCCTTGCAGCTATAGTGTGGCCAAGGCACTGCAAACAAGTTACCTGGTCCCTTCCTGCACTGCTCCTTCAGATGGGGTAGCTGTCGGCTGTAGCAATTACCCCACGACCACAGGTGGTGGGCAGAGGAGGAGCCAAGTGCACCCATGCCCCCTGCCCCAGCCCTGTGAAGTCTGAGCAGAGAAAAAGGGGCTGGTGTGGGGTCAGGATGGGAACGTGCACCAAGGAGGGGAAGAGACCCACTATATTTCAACCCCAAACCCCACACCTGAGCCAGGGAAGCAGCTCCCCCAGTCCACTGGCAGGTCTCACGATGAAAAAATAGAAACAATCAAGCTGAAAGCTCAGTGCCAACTGCAGTCTCACACACTAACTTCTGCCAGATTTGATCCAGCAGTTCTGTGTTTCTCAAGGAGAAAGGCAGATTACTCTCCTGGAGTTTGGGCAGCTGGGGCCAACTGTGAGACAGTGCAACAAGGTCAGAGAAAGTTGACCCCCGTCTGGTGGGAGCTACTTCAAGCCAGGGCTCTAGTGTTCACCCCTTGCTTTGCTTCTGCCTGGCCATGAGCTCCACTGAGCCTTCAACCTGCCCTACCACTGTGGAGGCGTCTGGTGACCTGGGCTGTCTGCTCATCCTGTGCCTGCCCCACTCCCCTTGTGTGGGGTGGTGGGATGGGGTCTTGCTGTGAGACCTCTGCCCTGCTGTCTGCATCGTCCCCCCCAGCTCCCCATCTTCAGGGAGCCGCTGGCTCTCATTACACCCCAACATTCAGCTCTTTTTCTCCTTCCCTTCTTATCTAGCCCCAGCAGAGCAGACACCACTGTAATGCAACCTCCGGAGAAGTCTTTTCAAAAAAAAAAGAAAAAGAAAAAAAGCCATTTGTACTTTGCAGCAGAGTCTTAAAAAGATCTTTTAAATATAGGAATGCAAAATATAAGCAATTTCCTCCTGACCCCAGGAAATGGATTCTTTAGAAAAAGCTGGGAAGTTAAGAAACAACAACAAAACAGTTTGCTTGGCAATCATGAAATTGGGCAACAATTCAGATAAACTTCAAAATGGCAAAAGCTTTAGATACCAGCTCTTTATGGAAGTCTCTACTCCTCAAAGATTTCCAGATTGTTGAGAGGCCACTAAATTGGCATCTGCTGTCTCCCGTAGTATTGACATCTTTCTGACTGTTTTAGGGACCCTTGCAAATCTTAAACAGCATTTCTTGTTTTTGTTTCTTCTCCTTCTTTCCCAGGCCACCACAGAACCCCCAAAAAAGAAACCGGACCCTGTCACTTCGGAGACGGTGGTGATCTGGGGGCTGCGCCTCTGGCAGGTGATTGGTATCTTTGCCATCTTTGTCCTGGCAGTCAGTAAGTTGTGATTCTCTGCCTTGCACCAACCACAGCACCACTCCAAGCAGGACTTGGTCCTGGAGGACTACAGACCAGACGGCCACGGAGGTGGCAGGATGAGGCTCTTTGGTCTCTGGCATCACAGGGCTACACACTGAGGGGGTTTTGCGTCAGGGAGAGGCAGGTGGGGTCTTTGAAGGAACCACAGATGGGCCACCACAGTTTCATCTTGTAATATACATATACCGATCAACAGGTCCTAGCTGGTGCCATCCTAGAGAAGAAGAGATACTACAGGCTTGTGCCACAGCTGGGACCATGATCAGCTGCCATATCACATTCAGGCCCAAATGCATGTTATAGCCATGGTCCCGCCCTGTCCCACAACTGCAGAAATTATGCATGGCCTCCTGTGGTGCTGCCCCACATGCTGCGATAGGAAGCCTTAAGGTCTGCAGTCACAGCCAGATCTGACCTTAAGGTCCCCAACTCCTATTCCAGGTGCCAAGACTTTCAGCTTGATTTTGGCAGGGCTTTCAGGATTTAAAAACCTCAATTTTGGGGCTCAGGCAGAAGGAAGTCACTGGCTTAGACCTTGTGACCGTAGTGGGATGGGATCAGACACTCTCCCAGCATGCTTGAGGGTCTATCTGCATATGGCCAGTTTCCCATCTGAGTGTCTTCATCCAGCCTCATCCCCTTGCAGCTCACTCTCTGGGATGAGCATCATCCAGCTTCACTCTGCATTGCAAACTGCTACCATGAGCTTCCCTGTGAGAATACCACTTAGGACACCCTCATAACCCCATCAAAATTATCTTCTGCTCTCTCCTTGAGCCAACTACAACTTCATACAGAAAAATAGACCAGTCTGATGAGTCAAATGTGATAAATCCATTTCTTTCCCATCTTTTTGTTACCCTCTAGACTTTTGCAAAGTGCAAACTAACTTGTTTCTTCTAGCAAATGAAGTTACACTGATTCATCTACAATGCCCTTGAATCTCCTCTTTTTCCTGTTAGGGACAGGTGAGCAGAGGGACAGAGCCTGTCCCCAGTCCCTGAAGGTAAATCCCATCAACTCTGATCTCCTCAAACCCTTACCCACTCCAGAAAGAACATCACCCAGCCATATGACTTAGATACATCTAAATCTTCTCAGCATTTTTTACCATTCTCTTATTCTGGCAGGTGGCCCTAATCGCCTGTTAAAATTAATTTCAGAAACTGAGCAATGAAGCATTTTAAAGTGACTGAAGGAAGGTCCTGAGTGCCTTAGCTTTCTGAATCACTTCTGCTCCCACAGGTAACGGCACTCTCCAGAGCAGAGTCACAAGTGCAAGCTCCTGGTGGGGACCAGCCACAGGCAGTGCCAGCCCTAACCCACTACCAGCCCTTGCTTAGAAGGTGGGTTTGCTGGGCCGGCTCTAAAAACCCAGTATTGCAGACCACGGATTTCTAGTGCTCTCTGTTACTTTTTAATTTGCTGCTAAAACCCCATCAGATGTAGCCTTAACCTAATCACAGAGCATAGCAGTCTGGGGTTGGTGTCTGCTGACATTGGGGGAACCAAGGCACTTCTTGTTGACACAGCCACCTCTTGGGCTACTATAGGTAGCCTGTATCAGTCCTCCTCTGATAACAGAGCAGGGGAACATAACAGGAAAGTTAAAACCAGACATTCACGTTTTCAAAGCGAGTACAAGCATTTTCCTCTGTTTTCTTTTCCCCTCATTGCCCTTTCTGGGCAAACACCACACCCTGCACTTAAAGTCTGAGAGACAAGGAATCCTACAACATGCCATCTCTCCATCAATGACAATTATGCTAATTCATCACATGCCACAACACCCTTTGCAAACAACCAGAAGAAACTCCACAGAGCAAAACACCGCCAAGTATTTAACCCTAGAGACTCCTCGTGCCATGTGAAATGGGCATCAAAGTTATCAGCCAGCGCCTTAGAATGCAAGTAGATGGGTGGAAGGGTTTGTTTAGCTTGTTTTCCTTAGCTCAGGGGCATCAAATTGTAAATAAATTTTTGCCTCAGTAGGTCTGATGGTTGTTTTGCTGTTCATTAGAAGATTATTTAGGGTTAGAAGCACAGAAAGGCTGCCATGCTCGCAGACCCACGTATCATACAGTGCACTGCTTGTAGCAGAAAAACTAAGGTTTTTAGTTACCTACAAATACCAGTAGCAAGGAGCAAACACCCAGCAAAAGTTTACTCATCAAGTGACAGCCCAGAAATTACATTTATTATAGAAAACAACACATAAAGAATGTTACAGCCCAGTTATTGAAGTGCAGAAAACCGTGAATTATGAGATACTGGTACCGAGTTATAAGATAACAATTTTAAGGATTTGTGTTTAGACGAGCAGTTACTTGCAATTCAGTAAAGTAACATCTGCTTTAAGTCCCGAGAGCCTGCTAACACAGACAGGTAGTTCAACAAAACCAGACTATTATGTCAGCCTGCTACAGACACGTGTTACTGGAGGAATGAGCAAGTAGTTACCAGGAGATCGGGGTGATAAATAGATTCAGCGCATCACAACAGGGCTCCACTGCTGTTACAGCCTTTTTTGTTTGAAGAAGCTTTCTTTCAGTGAGCTGAGGGGGTTTGAAAGCAATCCCGCCAGCTCAGTCAGCTTTACGAAAACAGTATTTGGTGAAGACAGCAACTATTAACCAACGCTGCCCCAAGTCAAAACAAGGCAGGTTCAAACTTAATGACATTAGAATAACTGAATTGTACAGTCAGTTCTCACCAGTTTCTCGTGTCTTGCTCCAGCAGCATCATCCTCCTCCTTCGCTTTGTGATCCCCAAAGCATTGATGGTTCCCCAGCTTTACCAAAAAAGCTTTAACTCTCAGGGGCAGACACAGGTGTTTTTTTTCTGTGAACAAGCTCTTAGAGGCTGCCTCGGTGTCAGTCTAGAGAACTAGGCACGGTTCTACTTTTCTAATGGGACAAGAGCGGGAGAAGAGCTTCAGTATGGCTTTCTCCTCCCTGGTTCCAGCAGCACCTTCCCCATCAGAGCAAGAGGGTAGCGCAGCCCTCTAACAGCACTGCTCTGCTGCACGAGGAGCCAGAGAGGCATCCTTCCCAGGGCTCCCACACGATCCCATTGGCTTTCCACCCACCTTCTTATCGGGGCTCCAGGGGCGGGTCTGCTTTGTCATGTGAAGCCAGAGGAAGAGTAATTGAGGATGAGGAGAGGAACTTTGAAAGTTAATGCCCCTTGCTACTTCACAGCGTGTGACTGTGGAACACTTGAACTGAATTCCTTTCAGTTGAAATAGAAATTTAAACATCGCTGCTCCAGAAAGGAATAGTCCCAGAGCTGCATGGTAATTGCTAAGGGCAGCCACAGGACCAGAGCATCCCACCTGTAACACACCGAGCCTGGGTGGTAGATCCTCCACACTCCTCCACCCCACAAACCTGCTCCTGCTGAATGACAGGACTAGCAGGTATGGATAGGATCTACACGTGGTTTCCAGCTCTTGCTCTTAACAACTTCCACAAGATGGCATCATCGCATAATGAAAGGCAGAAAAAACACCCAAATTCACAACACCCTTCCTTCCTTCCTTAATGGGGAAAAAAAAAAATTAAAATCCCTACATAAAAGCATCTTATATGTCAACACACACCACTAAAATGGGCAAAAAGTATCTGGGGAGATCTTCTAACTCATCAAAAAGTGTTTGGGCAGGTTACAAACCAAAGGGGTAATGCCCAGCTCCACAAAGCAGAGCCCAGAAGAGATAAGTGTTTGCACACCTGTCAGCAGGCGGCTTTTCTCTTTCCTGCAGCAGCTGACTGCCAGCTTTCTCAGATGCCGTATGAAAGCATCTCTCTGTCAGACCCATCCATCTCTATTTTTTTCCATTGTTTATGCTCTGGGATAGGATATGTCATAAGAGAAGCAAAACTTTGGGAGGAAACCAGCCCACAATAGAAAACATAACTTAGTAGCACATGCAGAGCATCATTCAGGTGACGCTGCAGGCGTAACTCTGAGATGTGTGTATCATTACAAAATTCTTATTCATCCACTAGAGTATCATGAATGTCAAATCTTTTTTACAACTGGAGAAAGCACATGAGAGCTCATTTTTAAAGCAAACAACCTCTACGAAGAAAAATCTGTGAAGAAAAGGAAGAAAAAGCGTTTCTGAGGTACCACATGCAGCATCAATTCAGCTCCTCTGCCCCCAAGATCTGCATGTATCCCCCTTTCCTGGAGAGACTTTGATGAAACAACAGACATCTAAGACGAGACTAGCAGTCAGGAGGATTTGATTCAATCAGGAGGGCTGCTATCTGCTTTTTTGATCCTGTGAAAGCTGTAAATAGGGAACTGAGGTCCAAAGCTATTGCTCTGATAGGATGGGACTGAGTCACAACCTTGGAATCTTGCACAGCCCGTTTCATCCACAAAGACTGAGAACTTTGCACCAAAGGTATTACCCTTTGCAAACTGCAGTGCTGTGATTGGGGAGGGGATGGTCCTGATCCATCCCTGGGAAAGCCAGTGGCTAGCCCAAGGCTTGCCCAGTGCTCTCCATCGACCCATCAACATTTTTAAGCAACCCTGTGGGCTGTTTATTTTCCTCTGGATGCTGCTTTGCTTTCAAGGTCTGCTGGTTCCCTTGTTTACATACACCTCCAGGTCTGTGGACAGCAGCCCCCCAGGGAGGATCCAGGCAGCACCTCTTTGAGCTCCACTGATTTCTGCAGAGACAATCCAATAACCCGGTCCGGATGCAGGCTGAAATGCCTTAACGTGCCTCTGGAATGAAAGGCATGAATAGATTGGAGAAAGCATGATGAGGGTGGTGGGAGTAAGGACAGTGCTGTGAAGCAGCAATGCTTCTTAGCTCCTGCCCGGCATCCTCCTCCCTCTGTATCATGCCAGCTCAATGCAATGTCAACCAGACTCATTTCAGGTACCACAGGCAGGGAGAGACCCCTTTCCTTATCATCCTGTTTTGAATCTGTACTCTGCTGAACGGAGCAAGTGAGGGAGAAGGTAGGATGAAACTGTAGCAGGAGGCTCCCACCCGATGTGGGGTTGCAGCAGAGCCGTTACTGCATCCCACTGCCCTGTTCAGGCATGAACTCACGCCTTGTGCTCAACTCAAACTGAACACCAAGTCAGTTGGCTTTGGGTGGCACCTTGCTATCATGCCAAAGAACTCCTGAGGCACTTAAGCTGGTGGTGGACTTCAGACCCCCTCGTGTCCATGAGCAGTGGACCTTTAATTCATTAGGTGCTGGTGTTTTAATGGCACCAGAACAGCTCTAGGTCTGCAGAAACCAGTTTGCTCCCTGTACACCCTTACATGTAGTCCCCACTAGGGTTAGTACTGCTGGGAAGTAGGGCTTACCTGGAAAAAGAGTGACAAAGCAGTGGGCTAAAGCAGAAGCTGATTGCAAAAGTAGGAGGCTTAGTTCTGATCTCTTTTTCCTTATCTTTGGTCCTTCTGCAAGACCTACCAGAGATGCTTCTCCATTCTCACTTGTGCCAGTCAAATAGTAACGTGTAGCCCCAGGCACGAGCACCAGTGATTTTTCTTGGAATGTATAACCACAGGCATGAAAGCTTGAAGATGCAGGTCTGTCATCAGGAGGGATGCTCCAGAGTCACAAATGCAAAGCTTTTGCTTATCTGCCTACCTAAACTGGGAGTCTTTCCCTAGAACCTGTCAAAGGTTCCAGAGGAGTGTAAAATAGTGTGAAAGTACAAGGGAAGGAGGCTCGCACTGAACAAACATCTGCCTAGGAATCAAGTATTATTTAACGAGCACCAACAAAGATGTTAATCATCTTGAATGCAATTAACTGAGCATATTTGATTTTGAGGTGTTAGAGGGTTTATTTACCAACTTGCTGCGGGTGTTGAAGTATAAACGCCAGGCAAAAGATTGACACCATTAAATAACCATTACTTTTTAGATGGCAAAACTACTCAGATGTTTCCATTAACGTGCAGAATTTCCAGTGCGGCATGGATAACGTAGGTTGGCTCAGGGATGCTTCTCACAGTGCTTTCTGACAGAGGCTTTAGCCGTCTATCTTCAATCAGTGCATCACCAGCCGCCCAGCATGAGAAACGCTCATTAGCATGCACGGAGTAACACATGATTGTAAGGAAGGGGAGTACTGTCCTCTGGCACAGGGAGCATCATCCCTTGGACAAGGGATGGCTTCTGCATTGGGACAATAGGTTGAGCCCCTCTTTAGCCCTCAGCCCAGGTTCTCACGTAGAAACCTCTTATCACACATTTCCTTCTGTTTTGGAGTTTTAGAGGGGCTCTGCACTTGTAGGGCTACAGAATAACCCAACCCACAAGCTCACTGGCACCAGCCCCTGTAGCTCAAGTTGAGCACGAAATAGGGTGCTTAAGGGAGTTAAGTGTCTTATAAAAAGGAAAGACCACTTTTTTAAGTACCTCAATTAGTGACATGTAAATATTCTTTCTTGTTGATTATTTTGATAACAAATAACCCATGGTGTTCTTGTTTTGTGCTGCGATGTTATCTTAAACTTCCACTGTTGTGCACGCTCACACAACACCCCCCAGGCTACCACAGAATTAGTTGTTGTGATCCCTATCAGCTAAAAAGGGTTGGAGATGCCATTGCCTGAGGCTGACTTCCCTTAACTGCCACAGCTGTCAGGTCACACAGGGGGTTGTGTCTGGAGACTGCAAGGGGAAGAAATGGGGTGCTGGACCACAGTGGGGCTCCAAAACAGCTCCTCTGTGTAGGTGCTCCCACCAGCTGGAAGCCTGACCTACCTCTCCATCCTCCTCCCTGCTCAATGATCGGGCATGCTCAAGGCAGCGGGGTGCTGGGGTGCACAGGTGGACGCTGGCATCAGAGATGGGGACCCTGGGGAGAGGCTGCTTTGCTGTATGGCACAGCGTGAGAGGTACAGGCGTGCTTGAGATCTGTGTGGGACAAGCAAATATTGCCTGTGTATGGCTTTACGGGCCTGAAAATGAAAGTCAGATTTGCAGCTTTCCTGGGCAAACCAACTTGGTTAATAACTCGTCATGTTCTGATTTATTATTACTATTGTTATTTCAACAGAGCATCATCATTGTAATTCCCATTTGCCTTTCCTGTGCAATTTCATGCATGACCCTGCCCCACGCCCTGGTGCATTTTTCTCTACTCAGCGCAAACAGGCACAAGCTATCAACTCACAAAACCCAACTAACACCAAACAACAGGGATTTTGCAGATTCCCAGGGCAGAGTAAATAACAGCTTATACCCCTGATTCCCTGCTGGTGTAAATAAATGCAGGTAGCAGCCATATGTTGCTTGCAATTAATTATGAATTTAAATCTGTGTGTATCCATAGGACTACATAAGGTCTGGGGGTAGACAAGCCTGAGCTGCAAAGATTAGATCCTAATCTCGTTTTGATTTTCCCAAATCACAAGATTAGCTGTGGGTGTTGGGATCCTGGGTTTTGTTGCTAGTTCAGAAGAGATAGGTCCAACATATTGCTTATTCTTTTAATAAATGCCTGTCAAGAGGTATTTCTCCTTGTTATGGAACAATCATCCTTAGCTCTTGCCTCACACAGCTGCCCTGCTGGCTCTTCCTCGGGACAGATGGGTTCGTTGCATGGAGGCAATGGAGAAGGTTCAGTCCCAAACCTCTCACCTTCTTGGATGGTAAATCCTGCTCCTGCTCCCAGCCTTTAAGAAGGCATGGTGGGGACGGAAGAAGGTTATGGAGCTCCGCCTCAGCCTTAGGAGCTATTGCACCAGGTATAAAAGACCCCAAGAAAGACACAAAAAGCAGAAGCAATCATTAGCTTTTTTTTTTCTTTTTTAATTAGGGCTTGTGTTAATTAATAGCTCAGATTGCCAGCCAAAACATCTAATATGGATTTTATCACTACAATTCATCTCATCTATCTAGAGATGCCTTCAGGGCAGGCATCTACTGACCAGATGACAAACTAAGTGGGAATAATTAACCTGTTTGCTTTAGATGTCTACCTAAGGTTGAGATGATCCGTGATCTCTGAATACCCTGCCTGGGTCTACAGGGATGCTCTAGGGAGCTCCCAGCAACTACCTGCTGCTTTTTGTCCTGCTCGTTTTGTAGCCCAGAAATCTAACTTTGCTCAGATCAAAATTTCCTAAGCAAACATTTGTTCTGATGAGAGGTCCAACCCTAACCCGTATTTTTCACTGGTGAGTTGAGAATAAATACGAAGTGGCTGCTGTTAAAGCTGTCCTCCTTGGTGGCAGACAGGAGAAAAGGGGGCAGGGGGGTGGAGAAAAAGAAGAAAGAAAAGAAAAAAAAAAGGTGGAAGGAACCATGCAGACAGTTGTCTGAATCTGTTCGAATAAAATGCAGTGAATGACATCAGAAGCAAAGATCTATGGTTGGGACAAAGGATATAGACCTCATCTACAGAATAAACAAACATCCAGGGACTAAATTATGATCAGTAAAATTTAGTAACTGTTATCAGAGCAAAGCAATCAGTTAAGCAACAGTGCAGTTTGGGGTGATGCTGCAGTAAGGAATTATTGGAATGTATTTGTGTGGATTAGTAAGAGCTAAGAAAGGGTTTTGACCTCTGTATGCTGTCCTGGTGAGATGCTTGTGCGTATGTGTGGGAAAAAAAAAAAAAAGAATAAACGCACCAAACCCGCTGAAAATACAAGGCTTGCAGGGGGAAAAAAAAAAAAAAAAGAAAAAAAAAAGAAAAAAAAAAAAGGCCAAAAATTCTCACCTCTGATGCCTGGAGAAAAGTCTTCAAGCAAGAGTCTCACTGACTGTGCTTTGTTTACCTTGTTGGAAAGAAGATCAAAAAGCCACTTGATTGCAGCATTGAAGGACTTTGGAAAGAAAAAGGGGAAAAAGAAGAATTAAATATCTTTTTAGTCTAGCAGATAGAAGTGAGAGCAGAGCCTGGCCATTAAACCCAGCTTAATTCAAATGAGAACTCGAGAAATACAGGTGGCAGGGAGGGTGGTTAAACACTGCCACACTCTACCCCCTAACAGCTCTCCCCAGGGTGAGGTGGGATCCAACCCAACCCGAGTTATTTCACTCGGGCACTAATTACACGTAATAACCTGTGACGTGCAGAGGTCAGACGGCGTGACCCCGTGCTGGGGACAGACCCCCATCTCCAGACACCAGGATAAACACCCCACGGAGACGTGTAGTTAAGCCTGATAGCTGAGCAAACAGGCGCAGCCCTGACCCCTTCCAGCACGTCCTCAGGGCACTTTACAAAGGTGGACATGTTTAAAAACATGTTTTTCTTGAAGTCTATTGACACAACTATTGAGACTACAGTCTAGACCTCATTATTCTTTGGCTCCTATTTTTGCTTTCTAGGAAATTCGTGCATTAATCCAAGTACTAGATTTCTATTGAAAGAACACCGAGCAGGATAAAATGCAGGATTGAGAAGGAGCTTGAGAGAGCACCTAACTGATCTCCACCCTAGCCTTTAAACCTGACGTTTTTACCACCTCTGCCTCCGTTTTCCAGAAGGAAGAAGACCCTGAGCCCCGCTGCTGAGCCTGAGCCCCAGCCAGGCTGCAGCTGCATGCCCTGTAACGGCTGCAGACCCTTCCGAGGGAAGGTCTCCTCCTGCACCCAGCTCAGGGACCCCTTCTGAGGCACTAGCACCTCATCTCAGCAATAGCTCCAGCAGCAGCCCCGGCACCTTTAGATGAGGTGCTCCAGGCACCACCAGCAGCCGCCGACCGCTCAGGGTAGACCAGTCCTACAGGCAGCCACTCGAGCACGAACTAATTTGCTTAAGAGCTTAGTAGCCCTCACTGGTCATTACATGATCAGAATTAGCCAGCTATTAACACCGCCGAGTAGTTGAACAACCAAAATACGCCAGCTCTTTCCTTAAAGCATCGCTGTAGCCATGTAATAAGTGCTCTCCAGGCTTCTCAAAGAGCATTTAAACACAAGTGCCGCAGTTAACTTGCCATTGAATACATCTGCATTAATTGCTTGCATTATTAACAATGGAATGGCTGCCTAATTAACTCAGAGCAGCACAGGCTACTTGGCTAAATGTTAATTAAATGTTTCGTTGGCAGACTGTAATTTTTCAGCTTCGAAGGGAACAAACCTACTGTGTATTTCAGCCAATTTCCATCCAATTTATAAAACTGTTCATGTCTCAGTCGCAGCTCTACTGAAATATTACACCAAGCAGTTTCTGGAGAAGATAAGTCATTTATATCTTTCCTAGCTCCTGGGAGAACCAAGTAGTTTCTTTCCTTCTTTTTGTTTTTAAAATATACTGCCCAGCTAAACTAGAAGCAACTGTGTCAGCACTGATGAGCTACATTGGCTTAAGTGAAAAAAAAAAAAAAAAAAGAGACTGAACAGGGCATCGTGGCCACATGGATACTTGGCTTAAGCCAATACAGCTCCTCTTGTGGTTTTTTGCATATGCTCTTAGCTTGCTTCAATTAGTAAAAAAAATATTTTAGTTTAAGCCAGTGGGAGTGAACACACAGCCAGAATTGTTTATGGTGGAAATTATGTGTTTATTATTTGCTCTGTTACTGCAGTCTAGATGAGAGGTTTTTGGGGGTCATTTCTCAGCTCCTTCAACCTGAATAGTATTGAGTATGAATATTAGGAAGACATTGCCTCCTGAAAAAATTATGAAAACATGTTAAAAATCCAAAAAGGAACATGCCTTGGAGTTCTCCATTATTTCCCCAGTCAGGGTTTTTTAGTATATGCTGAAGAACAAAAAGATATCACTTACAATACCTCTTCTGTCATCATAGCTAGCAAAAAGTTGACTCCTTTAAACACCCATTTCATAAAGGACTACAAAGTATTTGTTTCCTTCTTGAAAAATCACACCTCACATGATCAGCCTGGCAGAAACAATGAAACATAATTTGATATGTTGCCAGCTTGAATCTTCAGCATGGAAAGTGAATACCATGTGCAGGATCGGACCCTGCTTTTTAAATTAAACCAGAAATGTTCCTTCAGAACAGGTGGCCAATTTCAACTGTATATGTCAGGTAACTGAAAAGGAAAAAAAAAAACAAAACAGGTGAGAGAATGATTTTTAGAAGCCAACCAGCAAAGCAATCCACAGCATGTTATTGAAAAAGAAAAAACCCTGTACTTCAACTGTGCAGTTCACGGAAGATGCTTATTATCACAGTATCCCAAGACCATACATTATTGGTACAGAAAAGCCGAGAAAATGGAGAGAATTGTAAATTAATCCATTACATTTTGTTGCAAGGCTGCATCTTCTTCTGCCTCATGTAGTTCGATAGCAGAGAAACTATGAATAATGTCACCTTTCAAACCTTGATATCTCTATGGACCTTCTGTGGTGTTACTGTGGCACTGATACATCTTATGGAGATTCCTTCAAGCTCACCGTAGCATCAGGCAGGCATTAATGGAATAGTTAACTCTGGCTGCTTTTTAGAAGCCTTCTCAAAAATTAAAATGAAAACTGAAATCCTGGAAAGGAAAAGGAGAGCCACAGCATGAAAGAACGAGACCAAATATTGTTTAATAGCAGTGTGATTAAAGCATTCACCTGGGGAATAGGAGAATTGGTGAGTGTTTAATATAAAACAGCCATTCAAGGCTTGCAGTCAGGTCACCTGCCTGCCAGAAGAAAAGCATAACAACAAATTCTCGAGTTACATTCAAGCTAAATCGTCCCCCCAATACTTCTTCCTCTGGACCCAGAATCAAAAGTGATCAAGTTATCACTCTTCAACTGAGTTGTAATTAATATCCCTGCACATATTCACATCCCAAACAAAAACTTTTAGTTTAAGCTATGTTCACGGTACATATAAACCTCATGGAGGTTTTAAGTGTTGGGGTTTTTATGTTGTAGCTCTACCCTGAGAACACGGGCCCATCAGTTAACATGCTCAACTGATGCCATGCCACATACTGTAAGAGCATTGCTTTGATATTTAACTTTCGTGGAAGAGAGCAAAATTCTTGATCCACTATCTTGTAGGAATAGATTTTTTTAAACAGCAACCCTCATTCCTAGCCACCCTCACACAACGGCCAAGCGTACCTGGTGTCAGACAAAGGGGTAGGGATGCAGCAGGTCTGAGGTAAAGCCCGAAAGTCATGTCCCTGGGTCAATGGGACACGTGGCCGGGCACGGGCATCGCTGCACCACCCTGTGCAGTGGCCCTCCAGTGGGAGCCAGGCACGAGAGCATCGGCTGTGGAGTCATCCCAGGTGAGGAAAAGGGGAGCCTCCACCGAGGCTTCTGACCCCTCCCTTGAAGGCCACCAGCTGCATTACTTCTCATCTTGGCCCTGAAGCCAGGCAGCCAAACCCCAGGCAGTGGTGGTGAGGGGGCTCTTACAGGCATGTGCTGTTTCCCAGGTTGTCTTCAGGATGCAAAAAATCACTGCTCCTCCAGTGGAAAACAGCGTTAACCTTGGCGTCAACAAAGGCCTAGGGAACATTGCAGGTTACATGGCTTCTGGTTCGCTCGATGGATATATTAGCAATGAGGCAAGTATAATCTCACCAGTCTGAAGCAGGAAAAAAACTTAAAGTTTCTATCAGGCACAACAGAAATGGTGCTGAGATAGCTCTGAACTTCTAATATGCAACAAACATTTCACTCTTAACATCCAAAGTCAAGATTCACCTCTTCTGAGGGAACAATTTGCATGTCTAAATGTAGATCTCTGACACCACTTGGGAAGCCCCAGGGCAGACTGTCCAGCCTTGGCCCTCACTCCAGGGAGTCACAGCTTTTCTGTCCTCCTGTCAGACTGGTGACTCCAAGCTCTTTTTATAGTTTGTGGAGAGAAAGGCAGCTGCAGAGAATTATTTATTTGGCATATCTTAAATCTCTGTCTTAAAATGAGATTAATCACCCTGTAGAGATGCTTCTCTCTCTCCATCAGTGATAAAGGGAGCCTGGAGTGCCTGTCCCAGGCTGTAATCTCTAGTTTTGGGGCACACCGACCAGAGCAGAGGAATTCCACCCATTCTGTCTCCTGTGTCTGACCTGGAGGGAAAAGCAAAGATATCCATCAGGCACTAACTTCCCCCTAGCAATGAAATGATCATTCCTGGTATCTTCAGCATCCTAAAGTTCCTGTACCGAAATCTTATTCACTGGACTGTTCTTTTATAAAGATAATGGCATTTAGTTCAATACTGAGCTCCCCGTATGGCTGGAGCCTCACACCAAGCACAGCTTGCAAGGGGGGTGGATGGAGGAATAGTACTGTACCACTTTCACTAAGCCTCTTGCTTCAGTGGCTGGTTATGAATCATTTCACATCCCAAATCGACGTAAGTCCCCAGTACCTCAATGTAATACTTCATCTCCATTAGAAAGTTAAACAGAGAGCCCAGCTCATGACAGCCGTGTAGCAACTACTGTTTTTATCCTTAGTAATTGAAAAGAAGTGGAACTGTGAGAGATACAACTCTGGCTCCTTCCTGTAGGGCTAAGCCAACTCCTGTGATATTGGCAAGCATTTTGCCCTTGACTTTCAAGGGCATTGACCAATCTTTTTGTGCTTTACTTGAAAGCTGACAGTCTTATTGTTTATCAGTTTCCAGGAAATATGGTGCTAATTTTCCTGGCAAATTTTTCTCAAATGTGAGTAGAGGATTTCCTGGCTTAGCTGAATTCCAGAGTGCTTTCAGGAAAACAATAGATCTTTATTTGAAAGTGGTTAGAGAAAAAGCACGTACCCCATTCCCTGCAGCGAATTGTTTCCCCACTTGCTGTCACTGTTAAAAATGCATATTTATTTCTAGTCTGACCTTGCCTTGAGTCCTTACTCAGGTACTGGGTATTTTTTTGTCTCCCAGCCTGAAAAGGTCTGTGCCTCCTGCCTCTTGCGGTGCAGCTGTAGTGGGCTCCGGCAGGTGCCCAGTGAGATCCTGCTGCCCCAAACAGCAGGGCAGAGCCAGCTGTGTGCTTTCCAGATGTGGTATTACCCAGCTGCAAGCTGCCAATAACACCATATGGGCACCTTGCTTTCCTTTTGTAAAACAAGTAAAAGTGCAATTACCCTCAGCTTGTTGCTGACCCTCATGGAAGAGCAAGGATAAAAGCATCCTGATTGCTTCCCCAATTACAGGTTATTACAATTTTATGTTGTTTTAGGCAATTTATTTCCACTTCAGTTGTCTCGTCCGGTTGTGACATTTAGATGGCCCTAGGTGTGATGCTACTATGGCACCTCGGCAGCAAACTGTTTAAGGGGAGGGATATTTTTGGCAGAAAAAATCAGCAAAGGGAAAAAGGAGCTGCTTCACTATGCTTGGTAACTTTACACCAACTCCAAAACACCAAGCAAGGTGTTTTACTACTTTCCTTTTCCCATCTGTGATATGGAGAGGTCATGCAGAGCTTGTTCCTGGTTAACATGATCCCTCTTTACTCAGGAGAGGCTGGACAGGTACAGGACAAACTTTTCCAGAGTAAAATTTACACCAGCAAACAGTCTATGTGCTGATGTTGTGAATGCTGTCTGCAAAAAATTTTTTTGCTGTTGTTGGATGAGAAATGCTCACATTTGGAACCAAACGTACAGATTATTTCCCTCGCTTCCTTGGATTAGTTGCAAAAGCCTGATACATGGCTCATGGTGATACAAAGCCAGAGGAGATCACCCGACTTCTGAAGTGTCCAGGAAGTTGGATGCTTGCTCTTTTCTCGTGGCGTTGATGTGGCATGGGGGAACTCCAGTTAAAATAGGAGTCAGAGCATGTAAAATGGATCACACAGCATCTCTACAAGCACAAGGCTCTGCCTGCCTGCAGAACCCATTTCCACAAAGTATAAATGAGATTAAGAACTTTGGTAGGTTGGGGAGTCAAGCTTTTATTTAAAATAGGAGAATCCCTCAAACTATTTTAAGGATGTGCACAAAAAAGCAACTCAAAAGTTCATAAAGACCATGGATCTCATGCTTCTTGACATATGTTTATGACCTGTGGGCCAACTAATTTTATGATTACCAGTTTCCAAGTGTTGTTGACCTTTTCCCTGAAGTTGCTTTGCTGTTGTCAGAGGTGGTACATGGCTGAACCAATGATCTGATGAAGTCTGTGAATTCATGCTCCAGGAAACCAACCAATAGTAATTTCATTAGAATGAATTGTCTGAATCATGATTAGATTTGCAGATGGAAATTCTAAAGTAATGTACAGGCTTCAGCACAAAGGGAAAATATATCTTACTAGGAGTAAAAGCATCACCCACATCTTTTAAGTCATGTAAAGAAGCCTAGCTCATGGAAGGAAGCATGATGGAACAGTAAGCACTTGATGGAGCGATTTAGGACAATCTGGGTTTAGTTCTTGGCCTGCCATAAATGGATTTGGATGAAATTCAGTTAAGACATATATTGAGCTCTTGTTCTGGGTCTATTTTGAAGGCTTTACAGTGTTTCCATGCCAAACTGCTCATTGCTTTCTCCAGCTGGAGGATGACAATCCCAGCATCTACCTACCCCAAAAATGAATGGCTAAGATGTGTTGTCAGGAACTTCTAGCAATAACACACTGTTGAAAGGTGACAGTACATCTTAATTGCTGCTATCAATTCCAAAGAGGTAACAAATTTAAGTTGTTGATGCTCTGATGCTTGGAATTTGGCATATATGGTTTAAGGCAGTGGGTTTACATTGGTTTTGGTGGGAAGGACATGCTCAGTCCTTTACCACTCAGCTGAAGCATGGTAATTCTTTATTTTCAGGTAACTCAGTTGCTGTAGACTGTGGCACCATATCCCTCAGGCAGGCACTTCCACTGATGTAAATGGCTACAGGTTGCTGCTGGAAGAATCTCTACTGAAATTAGTTCTTCTTCCTGCAGTCTTCCCACTGTAAATGGGTGAGCCTGTACTGGACTGTACTGGAGATCTGCTGACTAAACTGAACGCTCTTGCTTCCCTCTCTCCCTTCCCAGTTATTACGCTGTGCTGTATCTTCAAGTGCCGGATTCCTCGAACAAGGAAAGAGATTGAGGCACGATATGCTCAACGACAAGCAGCCAAGACATATGCAGACAAGCTGGAGACTGTGCCACCGCTCAATGAGCTGACAGAGATCCCTGGAGGTACTTCCCATGTCCCTACACATGAGACCCACCTCTTCTTTTGGGGTTTCTTTCTGTGTGCATGAATGCAAAGGGCTAGGCTGTCCCGCAGTGTAAATCAGTGTGGCTCCTTGGGCACAACTGTTAAGATACTGCCATGACTGGGTAAACCACTCCCATCCAGGGGCACTAAACCTGCAGCATTTGCAGCAGCAGGCACAGTCATTTAGATGAAAGGGACAGTTTCTCCATTGGTGTAAGCCAGGGTCATTTCTCTGAAGTTCATGTTTAAAATTCCCATAGAGTCTGACTCATTTTAACGTCCAGTTCCTGGGTTGGGGGATGTCAGCAAGAAGAAAAAGAGTTTGCCATGACCCATAAATGGCTTTCCCTACTTGGATGGCCAAGAGTATTTCTGGCACTGGTCTCCGCTGCTCTTACTCACCTTTCCTGATTCTGTACCCTAGGCTCTACTGAAACTTTCCTAACTCTCTCTGGTCATGTCCAGTCCAGACCTCTCAGCTCCCTGCCTGTGGTGAAAGAAGAAGATGAAATGGCCCTGCAAGGAAATTAGGGGACTGCCTTCCTGTCTGTCTGTCTGTGGCTTCTCTTTTCTGATGAGATTCATCATACCTTGGACTCTGCTTCTCAGTTGCCTTTCTGCGTTTGACCTCTATCTTCTCAATACCTTTTTTTATGAACTTTTTTTTCCTCTTTCCTACATCTTTGCAAACCCTGTGATCTATAGCTTCATAGAAACTGGAAGTTTCCACAACTGAAAATGTGATGCTTCAGTCCATGAAACTGGTGAGAGGCAGATAACGTAACCATAGAAATTTAGTCCTACACCAGCAAAATACAGAGCTCAGTGCTTAACAGTAGGAACTTGCACATACCTCAGTATTTCAGAGGTGTTCCGACATCTGACTGTGCCCACACTATGAACTGAGGATGGCTGGACCACTTTCGGGAGCAGAACCCAATGGGCATGAATAAGCCCTTGGCCATACAGTTAAATTCTCTTAACCTACTCTGAAGTCCAAGGTCACCCAAGGGTAGGTTAATGCACTCTGACCTGTGCGGGCAATCATATATAGAAGTGATTAGTGTTGTATCCTTTGATTTCCTGCCCCAAAAACCTAATCCTAACTCTGTGAGGACCAGCTATCAGTAGATCCCAGAAAGTGCAAAGGATCACGCCTGTGGACAGCAGAAAGCCACAGCCACTCATTGCTGCTGCATCCTCTTCCTGCCTAGCTGTTCGTTCTGGACAACCAATAAATTAAACATGAGAATATCCAGATGAGACAGGAAGGGTATCTGGGCAGCAGAATGGCGGTTCCACCCCAGAAAACTAATAAATTTTGATCTCCTGTAAACAGCCTTTACGTCCCACTAACATGTGCACGTACTCTGTCCAAAGTCTGGCTATTTGGTGTAGATTTAATCAGACCATGGTAAATTATTGCAGCTTGAACTCATGAATAAATTAGCACAAGAAAGCAATTTATGAAAAGTCAGCTGCACCATAAAGACTACCTAAACTTTTATACAGTTAAAGTACAAGTTGAGCAGTTGACAACCTTTGAGAATCCCAGAATTCTGGTCCCCGCAAGGTGCAGAGTAGGAGGCTGGTGGGTAGCATGTTGCCGAATGGCTGCTGATGGCTGGTAATGGCTCTTCAATGGCTGGTAATGTCCTCTGGGACTAGGCAGGTACAAATCTGCCCATGTCACCCTGCAGGAGATGGTACTGGGGTGGGAGTCTTCTATCCACAAGGACATACTCCACATCTATGGAGAACTCTGCATCAGCACTAGTTGTCAAGACTTTATCCACGGTGGATGTGATTTCTTTCACAGTAAAGGAGGTGCTAAAGTGGAAGAGGTAAATCGTGCCTTAAAAATGCCTGTATGTCCTCAGCCTTGGGGACCCAAAAGGACTGACTCAACTGTCAACACCTAAACTGTTAGATGCAAAAGCTACGTGTAATCAGACCCACTGGTTTGCCCTCCCGAGATTAGTGGGTGTTCTGTCCCCAAAAAAGTTTCACTACATGATTTAAGCATTAGAATGGAAAATATGCAAAGCTTTGGGCTTTGTCTCTGTGCTGTTATTTCCATCTGTACAGAGTGTGATGCTCAGCCATGTTGCCCCAGTGACATTTGGCAACCCACCTTGATTTATGCAGTCATGAAATTTAATGTGTGTGTTTGTTGACTATTTATACACTTAGACTGTGACAACACCTGGTAGACCCAGTCAAGGCCAGAGAGATGACTTAATTACTAAGTGGTCATTGAATGCTTTAAAGATTTCTGTAAGTGTCAAATGCTATTAATCACGAATACATTACAATGCTTAAATGCTCTCATTTCTTGGCATTATTTTACCTGACTTCACATTTAATATGGTGGAATATTCTGACTGCCAAATGGCATGCAGTTTTTTGAGTGTCATATATGACAAGCTCTTTTACTGGACATAAATAAAATGGACTTTAGGATTCAGTGTATAAAATATTATATACAAATCGATTCATTTGTGCTCTGTCTCCTGTCTGTGGGAGGAGTACCAGCCGGATTTGGCCTTTGCTTTGGGTGGAGATGTACTGTCTGGGTCCATGGCCTGGGAGATCTTCAAGTATTCTGCTCTGAGGCTGCTCCAGCTGACATTTTTGGAAGTTCACCTGGTTCTTACCATATTTTACCATATTTGTCCAAGAAGCAGACAATGTGGGGAGGGTTTTTTGGTGTCTTTTTTTTTATTCTTCCCTCTCCTTGTTTTTTTATGAGATGTCAGGATTTCCCCTGTGGTTGAACGACAGAGCCTGTTTTGTTCTACTCTCATTTGTGTGCACAAATGAATCACCAGTTCCCAAGGCCAAAGGATGATATTTCATTTTTCTGTCCACACTGAAGGAATATTTTAGGTAAATGTAACATGTTCAGGTCTGATTCACACCTGTAATAGGTTGCTGCCATTTGGAAGTGACACCACAGACATCCATAGCAATGGGAGATTTGGGGTTATTTAAACAGACTGGAGTCCAGTGGCTCCAGGTGGGGACTGAGACATCTCACCAAAGGGCCATGCCAAGTCACTTCCTAAGCCTGTTCACTCTCATCTTTCCTTAGCCTGTAACAAATGTGAAATGATTTGACTTAGCCTAGGTGCCAGCTGAAGCAAGTGAAACAGTGACATGTCATCCCCACTTGCTGAGGTCACTCCCAGGCCATTGCTACATTTTGGCTGGTTTCAATTACTAAGTTTGTTAACATGGTTATCTATTCATATACCTGAGTCCTATACTGGTGATTTTCAGGGAAGGAAGTAATGGGAAATTTGCATTTTCCCTTGTTTATGCAAAGCTTTCTGCTCTGCTGGTCTTGAGCAAAGGAAAAACTTTCCATAAGGAATATATGAAACAAGGTATGTGTTTAGGTGTCAAGATGCTGCTTGAGATGACAGTTCCGTGCATCAGGCTCTGACTTCAAAAATATTTTTGAGAAAGTGAACCACTTCTAGTAGCAGAAAAAAAGAAAGATAAGGAAGTTTTCTGCTAGCATGTCCTTTGTCAGAATAATTAGGCTGCAGAGCCAGTGTGATAATGAGGCTTTTCACCTGAAATGTGGGCACTGAACCCAGCAAACTCCTGAGTAAAAATATTCCATAAGTAAAGTTATTATAAGCTTCCTATAACTAATATGGCTTATTAGAACACACCAAAACAGGGCTAACGATGCACCCGAGTCAATTGCTATATGCCCATGGTATGTTGCTGCCATTAGTTGTAGTGGTACTGTTGGAAGCCAGTCCCATGGTAACTGGATGCAGACAGGATACGGGCTAAGCCTGCTGTGTAGCCTTGTGCTGGGCAAGCCATCTTCTGCTTGTCCATCCCTGAAAGCAAAGATCTGCAGCAGAACCCCTGCCCTCAGCTGCAGGAGACATACCCCATACACAAAGAATTAGAAAAGCCAACCTACCCCAAAAAAACCAAACCCAAGACAGGTCTGTACTGAATTGCATGAGAGATGTTTCTGTTCCTTCTTGTGGAAGGAGACAACTCCACATTGAGTGTCATTATTGGGAAACACTAATGGACTGTGCTTATAATGTTCATGGATCAGTTTCTCAAGACAGGAGCCATTTCCTCCGATCAATCCGCAACCCAGCTCTTGAAATTACCAGTTCTGCTTTAGCCCATTAGTCTATCTTCTCAAAACAAAGACAGGAAAAGCTGGTTGCCAGTGAGCAAATCAGCTGCATGGACAAAGCCCTAGTAGAAATGTCTTCTCTTTGTCCAAGATTTGACATCAGGGAGCAGTAGTTTTGCCCTCTTCCTGGCTAATGTCAACACAAATTAATGGCTTTCTTGTTTTCTTTCTCCATCCTTGCATACAGCTCAGGTTGCAGAAGAAAAAAAAGAAGAAGTTCCCACTGTATCTGGAAAAGTGGACAAGGCTCAGGGTAAGAAAGATGGATCCAAAGGTTCCAAGAAGAAGAATGGTGAAAAGGACCAGAAAGAAGGATCCAAGAAAGAAGGGAAGGATGGAGCCAAAAAGAAAGAAGGAGAAAAGGGAGAAAAGGGAGAAAAAGGAGAAAAGGGGGGAAAGGACACTACTGACAAGAAACAAGGTGGTGGGAAGAAAGGTGAAAAAGAAGGTGAAGCGGTAAAATCAGGAGGCAGTGCAAAAACTAATGGCAAGGCCGGTGGGAATGCCAAAGCCCCAGCAAAGAAGAAATGACCTTGCTAAAAGACAGTGCTGGCAGCCGTTTGGGGAGGGCACTGTCAAACTGCTGGGGGTAGAGCACTGGGAGCAGATGGGACATGCTGTCTCCAGATACTCGGGCTGTTGAGTGCCACTGGATGTATGGATTTATTACCTTTTGAAGACCAAGTCACTGTTTTTTTATCCACTAAAGGAAATCCTGGCCATTTGGTGAGACAGTATCTTGTAAATAAAAATGCACTGGGCAGAGCTACAAGGTAACAGCAGCTGGAACCAAACTGCAACTGGAGTGAGAATCAGAACTTTGGAGAAGCATGGAAATGCACAGAGATAAAGACCTAAACTAATGGGAGGATCGGATTAATTTACAATTTGTTCTTCTAGAGGACCTTAAGGAGCTTGGTAATTATTTACTAGCACTCATCTCCTAAGTAGGATTTGCTTGTGGGTAATTTTAGGGGTTAAGTAAATTCTGGATGCTAAACCCCAAAGAACAGAGTTTTCCAAGTCATAGCTCGTGTTTTCTGAGACATGGCTTGGACACATGGGAGTAAACTTTCCATCCTTCTCAGATGCTTCCCTCTCTGGACTGCTGAAGGAAATACAAAGAACTGCATATCTCCCA
This sequence comes from Falco punctatus, assembly GCF_963210335.1. Taxonomy (NCBI): domain Eukaryota; kingdom Metazoa; phylum Chordata; class Aves; order Falconiformes; family Falconidae; genus Falco; species Falco punctatus. The sequence continues at coordinate 52,673,144 of NC_137583.1, read as the reverse complement.
GAAGACTTATCCACCTTTTTCTTTTTTTTCTGATGAAAGATATGAATCAAGCCGTAGGAGGATGTGCAGAGAATAAAAAAAGCAGACTGCATCCACGCTGCTGTAGGATCCTCAGTTCATCATCCCTTCAGGAAAGGCAGCAGATGACAAGAGCCCCCGGGGGCAAAGGGGATGTGAAGATGCTCAGCGTGTTGCAGCAGAAGCTCAGGGTGTCAGGGGAGCAGGGCTGTATGCACTCATGTCTTTGCTCTCTCCCTGAGCCGTTCTGAAACCAGGGATTTTGCCACACTTTTACGTGGCTGCTGTTTCTCTCAACTCCTGGAAAATTTTGAAGAGTAGTTTCACCAGGAGCAACTTTTCTTTTAGTGTAGTTTGTAAATATCTCTGCAATGTATGCCTTAAGATTAACAGCCATTGGGTATTTATCTAAAAATCTAAGGGGGATAGTTTGCAAGCTGTTGGGATGGCTGAAGCTCTACCTGTTGTCTGTGCTGGGCACACCATCTCTGGGGATATACCCTGGCCTGGCTTTGCCTACTCCCTGGGGCAAGGAGGGAGTTATCTCCAGTGGATTATTGCTCTCAGGCTCTGTGAGTTTCATTTATGTTAATCCACCTGCTTTCCATTCACCCTGTGGTTTTGACACAGACAGAAAGGTGATCTATCACTGCAAAGGCATTTCTCATTTGTCATGCTTTTCTTTTCCCCCCTCTCCTCTCCTACCCAACCCATCCGGGTAGAAAATGAACCCAGCAAAATGAAGAGCATGTTCTGATGTGAGGTCAGTCACCTCATAAAAGGCCTGAAAAGCACCAGAGCTACTGAAGGGATGGTGTTAAGACTTGAGGAGCAAGGATGAGAAAGATGTTCACAACCACACAAATTTATTAAAAGCAGGAACGGTGACGGTTCGGTGCCTCAGGTATGATCTGCCGGGGGGGGGGGGGGGGAGAGAGGAGCCAGGGTCGGAAATTCTGCCTTTCTGTGCAGACAAGTGGTTGGAGCCCAAGTCTCCATCCACTGCAGTGGTACCCAATGATGCATGTGAATATGTGTGTCACAGACATCTATGTTGAGGTCTGAATCTCTGCCCCACACCTCATTTTTCAAAGTCTGCAGATGAGTGGGGATTTGCAGCTTCCAGGCGGGAGCAGAGGACCTGTTTTCCATTCCCTCCTCAGCCTGAGAGGTCTCAGGTGTCCAGGTTTATGGCTCAGGACAACTACTGGGCTGTATATAAGAAAAAGACTTTTATCCACTTTCCCAGCTGGAACAAAAGGGAATGGAAGAGTCACACAGCCAGCTGGGGAGGAGGCAGCCCTGCAGGAGCACAGGGCTGTAATCCAGTCTTCGTGTCTATGTGGATGTGCGCCTGTGACACCTGATGAGGCATCAGTTCTTACCAAGAGACCCTCACTCAAGGAGCTGCAGAGACTCCTAGTGCCAGAGTTAATGGGAGCGCATCGATTCCGACACACAGGAACATGGCAGTTGTCAGTCGTACTCCAGTTGCCTGCTTTCTGCAGTTCTCTGCCTGTTTAATTGATTTCTTTCATAAGGAGTCACAAAGAAAATAAAATAAAGAAGATTTTTAAAGTGACATTCACGCCATACTCTGCCTGCATGCAGAGATGTCACCTGCCGAGACCTGTACAAGGTTGCATGAGCTCACTGTGTATTTTGGGGGGCCTGGCTGGATCCTTGTGTTTTAAAAACTCCAATGCACAGGTAAAGCAGCTGTAGGATGGGATTTGGGTAGCAAAGACTGCTCCCCTGTCCTGCAGCTGGGAACTGATGCAGTGCTATTAATGCTTTTTAGGCTGTGCAGAATGAGGATGCTGAACTCAGCCTGTACCTATTTTCACCAAATAGGGAAGAGGGAAGAGGAGCAGATTCATTCCTGATCCCAAAGCTTCAATGAAGAAAATTTGCCCCTTCACTTTGTGATTAAGCTCACAGAGTAAATTTTTTCTTCCCTTAACACCCTCTTCCCCAGTACAACCACCACCTCCCTCACACCGAAAGAAAAAACAAAAAAACCTGTATCGGGACTGCTGGAGCCTTTGCAGTTCATCTTAATTTCTGCCAAGATCAGCAAATACATTCACAGTATTACGTATCAGATCACACTAAGTTTGTGGTCATGTCTTACTGAAAAAAAGATGATGTGTTACAAAAAAAATTCTTCTCTGAGGACCAGCCCTGGGTCAGCTGAGGGGTATATCAACTCGTTTCTAAGTTGTCAGTGACAGTGGATGGGTGGAAAGAAGGGGATGAATTACTGGGGGTTGCAGGCTCTTAGGAAAACATTCTGCCTAACAAAACTTGTCGTGACGCTTGAAGCAGGCACATGGGGAAGAAAATTTACAGGCACAGTCCAAAAGCGGTGTGCATCTTCCCTTCGTTCGTATCGCAGTGGTCAGGAGGGACTGAAAGCCGGGTCAGGGTGGGTGTGGGGTGGCACGGACCCACAGCAGCTTTATACACTGCCAGCTGGAGAAATGGCATTGGGAAAATGATATCCACAGCTGCTGAAGCTTTGCAAAATGAAACATTAATGATGAGATCGGAGATACCCTCGTTTCTCTGACAGCCTAAGTGCAGCAATAAATCCCAGAGGCTAAAAGCCGGATTAAAGGCCCAAGGCTCCGACATCCAGGCAGCAGTGACCGTAGCTCTGCTTTCCTTAATTAGCCAGATGGTGTGTGCATGGCAAGGGGGGTATGGAGAAAAAAACCCCAGGTACTATGGAGCCAGGATGAGGATGGATTTGCAGGATCTCCTGCTTAATAAATTCCATAGCTTTCCACTAGAGGGGACCTTGCTCTTCCTCTGTCATATCTGGAGTCAGTTTCAGAGGTAGTTTGTGCTGATACGGTGTTAAATCAAGCCTGGGTTTGGTAACATCTCTTCTTTGGTCCAAAGACTTTCGTGGCATTGATTTACCTACCTGAGCCATCGTATCCTCTTCCAGTATTGTTCTTCCACTGGTTAATAGAGGTAAGAGTTCAGCTGGCAGTAGCGTAATACCCCAAGGACATCACTGATCTTTGGCTTTGGTAGATAAAACTTGTCAGCCTAGCTAGGTGTCCCCAAGGGGGTGCCATGAGGATCATAAGTCTGGATGAGCAGGCCGGTAAGATGAGATGGGAAGCTGAAGGTTTGTGGGGTTTTTTATTTAATTTCATTCCTGGGATTTCATTCCTGTTTCTTTTAGGAAAGAAGCCTGTGGAAAAGCTGTCTGCATTATTTCCCTTCCACTTCCTTTTCCTCATTTGTTTTGCTTTTAGTATTAATGCAAAGCAATGAAAATCTAAGCATAGGTTCTGTGCTGACCTGCCAGGAGATACTACGCACAAAGTGCATCTATTGCCAGGAGATGTCATGATATGTTTTCACCACTAAATTGTAGTTTCCTCCAAAGGATGAAACCTCTGGAGTGATTACAGCTGCCCAAGAGGGTCTCAGGGGGGAAAAAAAAAGGATTTTTTCCCCCTGTCTTTGTGTAATTCCTTATACAATGGAACTGCTGTTTCTTTATGATTTCATAACACAGACCTAAACATCAGAAGTGTCTTGGCTCTGCCTCCAGCCAAGGAACTCTCTGTGCCCAGCTCCCTTTTGACACGCAGCAAGGAAGGGATCTGGATCACCTTTGCTGTCCTGATCACCCAGGTAGAGCCATGGAGAACAAACGAGGTCTTCACTGGAACTGGGAGATTGCCCCTGCCACCAGGTGAACAAGTGGAGTACCAGACCTAAGGTAGAGCTGCTAAAACCATGAGGTTTACCTTCCAGCAGCCAAAAAGGAAAAGGATCAACCCCCAGGTATTTCCAGGACTGGAGATGGAGCTTTTCATCTGTAGATCAGGTTGATCTTCATGTTACTGACATGGGTGGCCATTTTCAAAGAGAGAGAGTTTTATAGACTTAAAGAAAAGGGTCTTTTTAAGAAGTAAAGAGCTGAAAAAAGCTCTTCTTTCCCTATTTTTCTTTCCTTCTTTTTTTTAGGGGGTGTGGAGGGAGTGGATGGGGGGAGAAACTGGGGTCTTTTGAGCATTTTCCTGCAAATGCACCAGCCAGCTAAACATCCTCATGAAGTATAACTCCAAAACTCCTAAGGTGTCTTAGAGATGTATCAGACAATAACTGTGAGATAACTCTGGCTCTCTACTGTTCTTCATTTCGTATGGCATTTTGCACGGCACTCCCCTCATTTCTACACATAGACCCGAAAGACTTTTATGGTCCTAATCTTTTCTGGCTAAACAAAATACATCTTCTTCATTTGCTGAGTCCCTGATGTACTGAGCCCCTCAGTGTGGACTCCTGCAGACTGAGAAGTGTCATGCAGGGTAACTGGGGCACAAAAGGCAATCTGCTTCATGTCAGAAGCAAAATATGGGACAATAGATGGGACCTGAGCACTGATCTTGTGAAAGAGGGCTTTGTGCACATTTCCTTCTTAAGATGCTCCAGGGATTTGATCTAAAATAATAGTGGCAAAGCCTCCCTGAACTTTGCTATCTTCTCATACCATAAAACTGCCTGTCAAAGCAAAGTTATTTGCAGGGAGGTCATAGGACACAATAGAAATTCTCCTATTTAAGACACAATAGAAATGCATGTTCACTTTCAAAATCTGCTGTTGAGAAACTGAAGAGGTAGACCCAGTGCACTGAAGGAACTCACTTGGCTTTGGGGGGAGTAAAGTGAAAAAGGAAAACAAGACATAAATGCTTTTGTAATTTGCCTTTCCTTGGACTGTTACCCACAAGTCTCTTGAGCTTGTGATTCTGGGGAAAAGAAAGTCTCCTTTGGCCTGGAGACGGTGAGAATCCTATGAAGGTCAGTCCATACTTGACCTGCTCCTTTTGGCTTTCCTGGGCATTTTTGAACTACTATCCAGGGCAAGAGACTGGGCTGCAGGGACCTTTGGCTAGTCTTATGCTGCAGCAATACTGGATTTTGGTAGCCTTTGGATAGACAGCCTGTTCCTGTGATCCTCTGTAGTGTGTCTTGCTTGCTGCTGGGGTCTGCAGCCATTTGGGGCCGCCACTTCCAAACACTTTGGTTGGTGGTGTGTCCTGCCTTGCTGTCACTCAGAACGTGAGACCTGTTGTAGTGGTCCCTACCTGATGCTACTTCTAGCATGCAAAGACCTCTTGTCATCTCCTTGCATGTGAACAGTCAGCCTGTGGCTGACCAGATGAGCTCTGGCCTGTTTGTTCCTTGGTATGAGGAGGGATGGCTTGGAAACAAAATTCTCTGAAGCAGAAAGACAGCTCCGTGCTTCACAGCGAGGGTCTGTCCCTTACTCTTTGTCCCTCCTATGTAATGCCATGCTGCTCCCCCTCCACCCCAGCCTCAAACTGCTCAGCTCTGAAACTCAGTCACATCTTTTCCTTTGCTCAAGAGATAGGAAGTAGCTTATGGGGAGCTTTCTCCATAGGCAATGCATTCAGAATACCAATTTAATGAGTTTATTTTAGAGGCTTTCAAATATTCCCTGGCTCCATGCTATCACACAGTGGTGTATCTTACTGATGCCAGTGCTTCCATATGGGGATTATGATTTTTTAAAATTAATTTTAAACATCCCTGGAGACTTTATTAAGACTTCCTGTAAGAGGACAGGGAGTCTAACACAGAGGGAAAGAAACAACAGCTTCGATTTTCACTAGAACAGGGCTTGACTTTATAAATGAAACACACTCATGCTCTCCCCCACCCTGTCCCCAACCCGTTTCCCCCCTCCCCAGCCCATAAAACAGACCCCAGGATCAATGCCCCATGTGTATAGAAATAAAGACTAATCGTTTAATTTCTGTGGCTTTCTGTTTGATGAGTCGCCGAGCTGGGAAAGGGACAGAACTGCTGTGTAGGGCACAAGTCCTGTCCTGGCTGGAATGTGCCGTTGGGGGCGAGTTGTTGGGGACGGCAGATACATGGATGAGGGTGGGGACACGTTTACTGAGGGTCACTTGTGTTGTGTGTTTCTGGTTATTAATGAAAGGGCTTAGCACACATTTCCCCTTTTCTTTTTCTCTCTTACTCAGAGAGGTGGAAAGCTGGGCTGAGCTGACCCACTGGGTGGTGGCATGTGGTTGAGAAGGAGAGGTACCAGGAGATGTTGTCCGTAGCTGTTGGGAAGACTCTCTCCTGGGGAACACAAGTTATCAGGCACTGGCAAACACAGCCTGAGGGGTACCAGCCCTTCGGCACCATGAAGAACTTTCCAGGAGATGTGTGGTCCGTGGGACTATCTTCACCCTGTGCAAGAAATTAATTGCCCCAGACCTTTTTTTGGGGGTCAAATCCAACTTCCTCACATGCATGTTTGGAAATATAGCAGGGATTTGTTGCTATCCATTACAAGTCTGGAGGCACAAGGTTGAGGGAAAGAGTCCAAAGGAATAATTGTTTAATGCTGTCTCTGCTGTGGTGAACACTAGAACCTTGCAAACTTTCTACTGCCTGCCATCCATACCAGGCCTGGATTGCAAGTTCTCCATGTCTCTAGATGCACACCCTGTGGTCCTTCTGAAATCCCATCTTTCCTGAGCAGGATCAGTTGCATGATGGATAGGTGAGCTTCAGGATCTGTAGCCTTTGAGCTCCAAGGGGCCGGAGAGGAAGCAACAGATGCAATTCAGCGTGGACGCTGAAGAGACAGAAGCAAGCTGAATTCTTTGCCAGAATGGTCCTTAGCCCATGTGGGGTTCTTTTAACAGACAGCTGTGAGGAAATGAGCTGGAGGGTGAGGCTGTGAATGCAGATTCCCAAAGGCAGATGTGGAGCATAGGAGTACAGCCTGCAAGCAAGCCTCCTTCCAAACAGGATTCTCTGAACCAACAGGACCTGCGCTAGAACTTGCTTTAGGTACAAACAATTGTCTGGGATCCCATAATCTGAGGGGTCCAAAAGATGTGACCCATGCAGGCCTCTGTTCCTAAGAGCAAAACAGCAGCTTGTGGTGGCTGTGCTGGATTATGCACCTGAAAACATCGGAAGGGAGATGTCCACAGTGGATATGGCATGGGGAGGGTGGTAGGATTTTGGTTTTCACTGGAATGGGGAGCTGGTAAATGGGTGAGGGGCATGGGACTGAGCCTGGTTTACTGAGGGAGGGCATGAGAGGGACAGGGAAGCAGAGCACAGAGCCCTGACTTGGTCAGACTTAGGTGTGATGTGATCAAGGATGGGATATAAAGATTTTTCATTTGGCTAAACATTTGTATTTGCTTTTTATAGAACCATAGATTGTTAGGTTGGAAAAGACTAAGATCATCAAGTCCAACCATTAACCCAGAACTGCCAAGTCCATCACTAAACCATGTCCCACATCTACACATCTTTTAAACGCCCCCAGGGACGGTGACCCCACCACCTCCGTGGGCAGCCTGACCCAGTGCCTGACCAGCCTTTCAGGGAAGATGTTCCCCAGCCCCCAATCTAAACCTGCCCTGGGGCAAGGTGAGGCCGTTTCCCCTTGTCCTGTCACTTGTTCCTGGGAGCAGAGACCGACCCCCCCTCGCTGCACCCCCCTGTCAGGCAGCTGCAGGGAGCGAGAAGGTCCCCCCTGAGCCCCCTTCTCTCCAGGCTGAACCCCCAGCTCCCCCCTGAGCCCCCCCCCCCCGCCTGGTGCCCCAGCCCCTTCCCCAGCCCCCTGCCCGGCTCTGGCTGGTGCTGAGGGGCCCAAACTGAGCCCAGCTGACAGTAGCCACCTCCAAATGTTGCTTGAGGTGCCAATCGTCTTAGCCTGGCCCCTTCCTGGGGTGTGTACAGCAGAGAAGGGACCAGATGAGATAGAGCTGTGTAGGAGCATAGTAAAAAAGAACATCCCACACAGTTGGACAGCAATAGGAAAAAAAGCCAGAAATTCAGGGCTAGACAATAGGGAAAAAGGTAAAAAATCAGAGCTAGAGGGGGCAGAGCTGCAGCTTTGTCTTTGAAAGCAATAGTGTGCACTAGGCCAGACAGCTGGGAAAGGGCAAAGAAGTCAATTGATCCAAGGAAGGAGATAGTAAGCAGCCTGACATATATGTGGAAAAAAAAATTCCAGGAAAAAAAAATAAATCAAAAAAGAACCAGACATATGGTAATAGTAGAAGCACGGATGTACACATCCAACAGCTTGACTATCACAGTCCAGCTGTTATGGCCATAACATAATAATGCACAGTCCAATTTAGGATAGATACTTATCAGCTCTGGGCACAGCTCCTGTTCCCGTTGCACACAGAGGATGTACCTGTGCTGGCGAAGAAACCAGCCAGCACCTGTTTGCTGGCCCAGAAGCCATCTGCCCCACCAGGGCATGCATCCATACAGCTGAAACCCAAAACAGTCTGGTTTCATCCAAACTGTGCAGTTGGCAGGATTCCTGGCTTGTGATAATGCCTGAACAATGCCCAGGAATTGTTTTGGAAAATATTAGTTAACCTGGGCCAAAACCATGCTACAGACTGAGCTCAAAAATTAGCAGCATAGGTTAGAATTAAAACGACGTTTGGCCCATCTCCTGGTCTTGTTCAGTTGCTGGGATAAAGACAGTAAGTGGTACTGGTTCCAGCAGCTGCTGGTGGAAGTTGTACCTGATGGCAAACCCCACGTACACGGGGTTGTCTCTTCTTTTGTGGGCTCATGTGGTATGTTGTTCTCTGATACTTTGGAATAAAACCTTTGCTTTTTGTACAGTGCTTTGCAAAGCCACACCATTTCCCACAGAGCGCTGCAACATCAGTCCTGCCTCAGCTCTGTTAAGGTTCTCCACCACCTGCCAGACACATGCCCACTCTAAGCACGAATCAATTGCCATGCTTTCCTCTCCTTCTTTTCCTTCCTTCAGAGAAGTATCCTGGGCTTAATTCCCAATTTTCAGTCCTCTGTCTGTTCAAGAGCTGCCCTATGGGTGATTTTGATGCCCATAAGATTGATTCTCACAGGCATCCTGAGACAAGCAGCCGTAAAACAAAACCTCGAGATAAGAAGGGGATTCAATTTAATTTAAAATTTTAAAATTTTGAAACAGTTGGAAAAAAAGATGTATCTTCTCAACAGCAGTACATTTTGGGTTTCCTGAGGGCAAATGGGAAGTTATTTCAATGAACTGATTTGTCCACATCTGACTGGAAAGAAGCCTATTAAGAGATTTTGAGATCTCATGTCCTCTAGTTATTGGAAATAGTGATTCATTAATTTCCTTGATCGCCACAGAATTGTCATATACCAGCTCTGGATATTAGAAAAATTGCCCATGTAAGGCATTTCTGAAGCTTTTTCTGTATTGAAAAGCTTTGTTTGCACTTTCGGAGTGTTATTAGATTTGTTATAGAGGAAAGAAAAAGCTGCTGAGAATTCTTACATTGATGTGAAAGAGATGGTGGAGAGAGAGGAGCTTGACTAAACGTCTGTGTTTCCCTGCACACAGATCTCAGCAGAGGTTTTGGGCACCAGCTTCAGGCACAATCACTCAGGCAGCAAAGCCAGGTGACTGCAGGGCATTCAGTGAAGATACGTGACGGAGACCTATATTTTGGTTTACCAGCACTGTAGGGGCACAGTGTAAGACCTGAGGAAGGTCGGTAGAAAGAGGACACTTGAAAACCGCTCTGCTGGGATATTTACCATGCCACAGTGAGGAACCAGATCCATTGCCTTGGTGTTGCAAAGACTGCATTTCGAAGGTTTGACTTTACAGCCAACATCTGGGAGATGGTCAGGATGATGCAGAAGCTGGGCCACTCTTCACTCTTCTTATCTCTGGAGATATGAAACAGTGGGGCAGGTTATAACCTGTTTGCAAAGGAAACTAAATGTGAGCTGCATAATTGAGAGAAAAAGAGGTAAAATTACCAGAAGTCATAACCAGGGGCTGGTGAATGGAGGACTTTGGATTGGTGGCCCATCTGGGTTAATAGCTACCTATCACAGGTGACCTTTATATACATTTTCAGGTTAATCTTATTAAACAGGGCCACCTAGAAAACCAAGATATATAACCCCACCATAATTTATGTGAACATATGTTCTTACATAATTCTGGCACGTATGAAATCTAGATGTCAATTACGGATGGAGCATTAGCTCAAGGACTGAATAGAAGCCAATGCTGAACATGGTGGAACCCTGCTGGAATAAAAGGTGGCCTTTTCTCTCCCTGGAGGGGTTCAGACCTGACTTGAAAGAAGAGCAACAACCTCAGAGACAACTAACCTGAGCATTTTAACTGGTGCAGGATTGCTCCTGCATTTACTGAAGACAACAGGTTCAACAGAATTTGAACCTCCGATTTTCTTCCAGAACCCACCATACCCCTGCTCCCTGTAAAATTCTCAGCGTGACTTCATTGTCCAATATAAGCTGTAACTGATGCCCTACATTTCCCAAACAGCATTCTTTTTTTTTTTTTTTTTTTTTCCCAGTTAGGACCCTTGCAAGCATGAAAGTGATTTGAGGGACACATTCCTCTTGGAAAATCCTCAAGGGGAAGCACATACCCAGAAAGGGGGTAAGGAAAAGTATCTGATCCGAGCCTTTCAGACAGCAATCGTTCTCCTCTGCAGACTTGAAAAACTCAACCAAGTACAAGAACTGGCAAGAATAAAGGACACGAGCCTTATGTAAGCACTGACCTGCTGTCTGCTGGGGTTTTACCCATAAAATAAACTGTAAATTTACAATAGGATTTAGGTAGGCCTAATGACTTCAGCATCTAATGACTTCGATATTGAATGTGAACTTCTGAATGGAAAAAAAAAATGCTTGAAAATGATTTTGTTTTCATTTCAGACTAACATGTTCATTGTGGGGGGATCCGAGGACCTTTTTAACTACACACGTATAAGAAAACCACCTAGCCTGCATAATTTGAAAAATACCCACCAGTGGAAATGAGACCTCCAAAACACATTTCTGGCAAAACAGCCGTATCACATCTGATCCAATAATACATTTTAATTCTTTCAACAACTTCTTAGCTAGTTTGCCAAATCAGATTGCCCCAGTGGCCAAAAAAATCTCAGAAGGCTGCCAAACCTTCTCAGACAAATTCCCCAAACTGAATATTTTATCCTGTTATGTACTGGAAAGAGACAAACAGAAAGAAGAGTCCATTTTATTCTACTTACTGAGCGTATACGCAAGAGTTCAATCTGGGGACTTTCAGAGAAGCATTTCAGTTGTGCAGGAAGCTAATGGCTAAGAGGGACTAAAGAAGATTTAGAGAAAATTAAACGCCTATTTTATTTGCGTCTTTTACTTCGGTTCAACTTAAACACACTTTTCCAAAGACTGTTTCAACATTCACACATTAGTGAATAGGAAAGGAGTGGCTGAATGCAAATCCTTTGTTGTTAAAGATTGGAAAATATGGGAAATGATGGACAAAGGTCTGAAGAATGCTGAAACACAGGAAAAATTACTGTGAATATCTGAGAAGGTTGATATGTCCTGCATTCCATTTGGAGACAGTAGTGGAGGTCAAAGTGGTCCAGACAGAGGTGAGGAGAAGCATCGGAGAAGCTGAAGTAATGGCCTGCAAAGAAAAATGGAACAAAGTTTTACTGTAGAAGATGCCAAGGAAAAGCCTGGAAATAGTTTTCAAAAACCTCAAAGATCACTAACTAGATCAAAGAAATATTGTGTTTTCCTGGTCCACTGCAGACAGAACAAGTGAAAATGAACTTAATTATAGAAACAGGCATTTGGGGCAGGTAGTAGAACAGACTCCGAAGGATGAGAGTAATGAAATACTGAAATCTCTCTTACTGCAGGATTTTAGGAACAGGCTAGATGCAAATCATGGTTGGGTTAGGTGCACAGATTCAATATTGGAGCTGTCACATGGAACTAGGCAATGTCTTGAGTAGAAAGGTAGTGGTTTTGTACACAAAGGATGTTCCAGATTTCCAGTTCAGACTAGAAGTCATGAGACTTGTTTAAATAATTTTTAACAATGTGGGTCTGGGGATGCCCTTTCTTCCTAGGAATTTCTTCTTTCAGAGCTTCTTAGTCCATATTTCCAGGCCTTGTTCTTCCAATACAAAGGAAATGGAAAAATACATGGTTTAAAAGTTGACTTGAAATCTACCAGTCGTCTTCTTTGTGGAGAAGATTTTCTTCTTTATGGAAGTGATCCATCATTCCAAACTTCAAATATTTTTTTAAGGATCTGCAACACAGCTGGAGCAAGGTAGTGCAATGGTTAGAGAGTTAGCTCCAGTCAAGACCCTGTTCTGTCACATGCTTCATGTTTGGCCTTAAATAATTTATTTCCTCTCTCTGTGTTGTGACCATGGGCTCTGTAGAGGGGAAAGAAGGAGCTCTGCCCTGTTTCAGGAGACCACTTGTGAGGAATACCGTGTTTCAATGCGGGGATGCAGCCCTGTTGGCAAACAGAGCAGATAGACCCTCTGAAACCCGGTTGAAGCTGAAGGGTGGTAACATTGATGCTGGCAGCTGGGAGCTTGTTTACATGGTGATTTCAGGCAGCTTCCGGGCCAGCTTGGGAGATGGGAGAACTCACAGTGTAGACAAGGCTTCATTGACCTTTCTTTCTAAAAATAACTCACATTCTCCCACTTCCCAGAAGCCATTTTACTTTTATAGCCATAAATACTGTGTTCTTGCTGAATCATTTCCCAACCCTCTTCACTGCCACCTGTTAGAGGCTGGTTTAGGATGCCCCACGATGCCAAGGCTAAGAGCTCAAAAAAGATGAGTCAGAAGTCAACAGCCCACCAGCCTGCCCTATAACCAAGAGGTATCTTCAAAAACATAAGTGTAAACATACTTAGGCATGTATGTCCTGTGTACCCACTTTTTTGACATCTGTATTTTGGAAACCCCCTGGCAAGGGTAAGGGAACTCATTACTGCACCAGCTTTTCCCAGGGCGTCCCCTAGGGAGACTGAAGGAATCCTCAATCCTTTGAAGGTTCCCAGACAGCTTCTTCAGAATCACTGTTCCCCCATGCTTCATCCAACCCCAGCTTCCTCATCGCTTTTCTCTCTCAAACATGGCCACTGCTCAAGCGTGGTATCAACCTTGAGGTAGGCGCAGAACAGATGCTTCAAAGCAGGCTCTTAGCATGGCTGCATTGGTGACAAGTGAGCTCTAGAAGTTGTTCTTGTAGAGTCCTGAAGAGCTGTATTTGTTTTGAGTGGCATACTTTGCTAAATAAGAAAACCCAAACCCAATCACCCAGCCAAGAAACTCAGCCTTACTGTACAGAAACACTTCAGACTTCTAAAGGAATAAACCGAGAACTTCTCCCTCCTTGCAAACTAGTAACGTCAAGGGTTTGTTTACTTCTATACTAATAAGTTAAAAAATATCAAGGAACTTTCGCCAGTGCAAGAATTCTGTCATCCATATAGTTAACTTGTTCTGGCCCTGGGCAATGCCATTTAGCATCCTTCCAGCAGATGCCTTGGCCTTTTTTGAGGTTTGCAAAGGCGAGGACAGTTCCTAACATGCGGTGCATGAAGATACCCTGTTTCAGGTTGTCACGACCTGGAAGTGGGAATAGAAGAACTCAGTGCAGGACTGCAGGCGGTGCTGTGCCAGTTGGCCTCAGCACCACCAGAAAGGCCCTGACCCATATTACGTATGGATTCAGACGTATCTATATCCAGAGTCAGGTCCACACCAAAGAATGTGCATGGAGAACATGGAAGTCTCCTGTCTTGGCTCACTCTCCAACTTCCTTTTTGTTTTACAAGTGTCCATATGGCCCATGAAACCATTGGAGCACTTCCAAGGGATAAGCCAATTCCAATATTTATAGGCTCAGCATAATTCAGTGGTTCCCCATTCTCTTAATATATACAGAAGTTTTTATTTTGTTGCTGTCAGACTTTAGTTCTTCCAAATTAATCAGTGGTATTAGGCACACACATAACATGGTGATAAATGTTTTACAAATGTCAGAGACATTGTAGATGTCAGACACTAAATTTGCTATCTTGGAAACATATTCTGAAGTCTACTACGCAACAGAGTCAGGGAAAAGGAGGGTTTTTTGCATAACCTTGAAATTCAAAGGCAAATGTAAAGCAGCAATACTCTAGCAGAGCTGAACAGGCACTGAATAAATCTCTCAAGACCTTTTGGGGAGACCTTGTTTATTAAAGCAGCACTGAAGGAAGTCACCAACTAAATCAGGGAACCTTAGAAAATACCCTTTGCAGGTATGCTTTGTGAAACTCTCTGACTCAAGGATAAAATGCTAACAAAATAAAAAAAGATTAAATACAGTTTCCCTTGTTAGGGAATGTAACCTCAAATGGAGATTGGCATCAAAGTGATTTAAAGCTGCTACCAGTCCATCTGCAGTGGTGTCTGTTTACTTCTCCTATCTGCCTTTCACTCTTTTTAATCTCCTGTATTTTCAGAGGTGGAGAGGTTGTTGTCATTGCTCTTTTCTTTCAGTAGGATTTTGTAGAAGGCATTTGACATTTCTTATCTGGGAAAGCATAGATAGGTTTCTCAGATGTGGGATTTCATGCCAAAGCACACTATGGAGAAAGGCTAATGGGACAAAAGGCAAGTAGGAGATGCACGATCTGGATCAGCTGGAAATTCTGAGTGACCCAACAGCACACAGGCATGGGTTTAATGACTGTAAAACCATGGCTCAGACTGAATTGGTTGCTTTTGCCCCGGGCAGACTGGGGAGCAATTAAACTCCGCTGGCAGGCTGCAAAGGTTGTGATACCCAGTGGGTGCAATGATGTGCAATTAGGAACAGTACATATATATTAGCCCCAGATGCACTTAGCTGTCCACAGGCATGCTAAAACTACTGCGGAGCTAGAAGGATCACTCTTCACCAGCTGATTACAGAGAACCTAAAGGCTTTGCAGTGAACTTTTAGGCTTGTTGAAGATTCATGGACCAAACTGGTATGAGTAACCTGACCCATAATGAAGGCACATCCTTCTGGAGAAGCATGCCTATCTTCTGTTGCTGCTTTAACAACTGATCATTATAACTGCTTCATTACCCACCAGGGCACTACCTGTTGTTAGTATTTACCAGTTCACATGCCAAGAGATGCCACCAGTCATTGAGGCCAAGAGAATCTCTGTCAAGAGAACACTGTGTAATAAGGGTCATCTTCCTGCAGTATTCTTAGACGTGAGTCAATAAATACCTAATGTAAAAAATGGTTTGAGGACTGGGCTATACATTTACTAAAAAGAAGGAACTGCATCAGTACAGGTAAGAATTAATTTCTTTCAGGGAACAAGATGGCAACTTGACATAAGTAATATGAAGCCTGGGGGCATGGAAGAGAGCAAATCAGTAGGTAAATAATCTAACTAGCTAAGAAGGTGTTCAGTAGAGTATGAGGTAAGGCCTCTATACAATGTAAATAATACATTTTAAGAAGAATTTAAGCTCTTTTTTTTTAACAACCTTAAATTTTGCCAAGAATTTAATTAATATGATGGATATCTCTGTTGGTAAGGATAAGACTATTGAAAACAATGGCAAAATACCCCAGGGATTTCAAACAAGTCAACCAGAACGGGACTATAAACCTGGTGCTGCTCTCAACCTCCTTAGCTCTTTGCACCAGGAGTGCCAGCTACACAATTGCTTTGGTCTGAGTGAAGATGGGTCTTGCGATAATTCAGTTTTGAGAGAGAAAGAAAACCACTGATTGAGCCTCCAGTGTCTTCTAGGGTCTCTAGATTCCTGGTGCTGGGTAAACTGAGGCACAAGAATAGT
The DNA here is from genome assembly GCF_963210335.1 of Falco punctatus. Classification (NCBI taxonomy): domain Eukaryota; kingdom Metazoa; phylum Chordata; class Aves; order Falconiformes; family Falconidae; genus Falco; species Falco punctatus. Next base: position 52,657,403 of record NC_137583.1, on the reverse strand, counting down.
AGCTGTGAAACAAAGTGCAGACACCTGAGTCGCTGATGTCTACAGCTGGTGAAGGCAGCCCAAACTTATTTTACAGTTTGCCAAAAGAAAGAAATGCTCCTGAGGCACTGCTCTTTCATTCTGAGGTAGACATTAGATCGAAGGAGTTGCTCTCTAAAGGGCTCTGACTGCAAGAGGAGCCCAGGGTCACTTGACCAGAGGTGTATGGCTGCACTGTAGACATGCAAAGATGTTTGAGGTTTCATGTGGTGTCCTACTGCAGAGCAGAGAAGGGTGGCAAGGTCTCACAGCAGAAAGTGATGATGACTAATGCTGCAGAGCCCTGGGATGCTCATCTTAGTGTTACACACTTGGATAGCATACAGGGAATCCCGAAGCTGTGGTACCTGAGACAGCCTGGAAAGCTGTGAGGAAGAGTCAGGAAACATAAAATGGGTTCGTAAGCCTGAGGGTTCATGATAAAACATCCATTGCTAAAGGGTGACGATGTGAGAAAGAAAGGGAATTGGAAGAGAACCTCCGTTGTCAAGTTGCCAGGGTTACAGTTCCCACTTCGTGATGGCGTGGTGCCCCAGAGACTCTTGCTGTGGAGAATTTGCCTCCCTCTAACCCCTGACCACCTGTTCGGAGAACACGAGACCCTCCCTGCCCTAGAAAGGGTTCAGAAAGGGAATTAATGGGCTTTGAGACCTGCCTGTTCTCCTCTGGCTCTGCCTTGCCTTGAGAAGAAAGCAACCTCAAAGAACCCAGAACTTGTGAGTACTTCATAAATTCAAAACACTATGAAAAGAATCACAGTATTTGCTGTGGGGGATGACTTTCAGCTCAAGCTTTTGAAGGATGATATAGACTGGATTCTTTTGCAAAAAGCCAAGCATTGCCTTTCCTTTAAGTGAAATACCAGGCTTTTACATCCAACCTTTAATCATTAAGTGGCCCAGCTGTGTTCATTGATGTCACCATTCTGCAACCTTAACAAAATGAAAATAGCCATGAATATCATCAATCTCTGGGCACAGATGCATTTCCACATCCTTCATTCCTCATCCAGCAGCCTTTCACAGGCCAAAACAACAAAAAACCCCAAAACTTTCACATGAAAGTCTAGTCATTCATCAGAAAATAGGTTCGATAAAAATGGTGAAGTTCGACATTCTCTCCCCCTCTCTGGTTTCGCTCAATGGCTTCCAGATTGCATCCATTTGATTTAAAAAATGAAAGACGTTCTCCCCCTCCCCTAATTACCAGGGACACAAATTCAGTTTTGGATGAAAACCTTTTGTGTGTGCCTCTTAAGTCCTCCCCAAAAGTTCTGCCATTGGAATCTGGCCAACCATTTTGTTGATGATGCATGAGCTGGAACCGAATGGAGATGATTTTTCCATTAACGGCTTTGGCTCTGCAGAACCAACAGGAGTAAAATATTAGTTTTGCTTGCTAAAGAATCCACTATGACTCAAAGACACAATGAAACAGATCTTTGGGGAAAGGGGCTTATGTTCCTAGAGAATCACTTTCCTAACTATAACCATACCAGTTCTCAAAGCTGTATACAAAAATCTTATGTCTCTTATTACAGACAGTCGAGAGTCCAAAGGTTCAAACCTCCAAAAGGCCTTGAAAGACTTGGAGCAAGCAACTGACTATCCTGTCAACAAGGTTTGTTGTTTTTTTTCCTCTACATAAAATGCTGATCCTGACTAAAATACAGATTTTTTAAAAAAATAAAAATTAAAGACAATCAGGACTGGGGCATTGCTTGGATTTTTCTAAGTCCTTGACTCCTTTAAGGGAGTGAAAGGACAGAAGGCTGTTTCTCTATTGGAAATATATTCTAAGCTCATGTTAGCCAGTGTGGTTAAAGGTGTGGATTGGTGAGGACCTAGGTAAGGCTGGAAGTTTAGGGAACAGGAGGCAACCCAGAATGGAGGCATATGTCTGTCATTCCTGCCTATCACCTTAGGCAAAAAGGCTGCTGTATTAGGTGGTGCTTAACAGAGAAGCTACCATCCTCTTATTCCTCCTTTGGTGTATTTCTGCCTGGGTGTAAAAGGAATTAAAAACAAGAGGAAGGTTCTGTATGAAGTTACACACTAAGAAGGACATTCATATTACCCGCACATGGAGACCTGCAGTGGAGAAGGTGGTGATACAAGAGGACCTTTCCTGACTGGAGGTAGCACCTTGCCCCTTGCTTTTCCTCCAAGTGCTCATGAGAGCTCAATCCCATCACAGATCCATTGGGTAATTAGGAAAAGATGGGGAAGATTATTTTCTTTCTTTACAGGATTATTTTCTTTCAAGGTCCTTTGTGGCAAGCTTGGCTGGAACATGATTTCCTCTCCCAGTGGTGGCATGGGGAATGGTCTTACCCAAAACCTATAACTTGGCTTGTGATCACTGCATCTCTGGTTGCATCCCCTTCACTGACAAGTGAGTCACACTATTGCAGAAGGATCAGAGTGCAGCAGAGCACAGACCGGTGTTTAGCCACTTACTAAGTGGGCACGCTACCGTAGAGAGACATCCTGATGTTAATAATTGCAGTGTCCAAAGGTATGACAAGAAATTAGTTGAGACATCACTTCTTTCATATGTGACTGCAATGGTAGAGGAATGTGCCCCCCCATTCTGACACCACCTCCTTATTTTTAATTTTTAAAAAGGCAAGTTGCAGCTGATCAAAATTTAGTTTTGAAAATCATTTAGAAAGGTTTGAGCATGCAGCACTGCTTGGCTGGAGAGCAGCAGTGACACTTATTAAGCGAGTTTCACAGAGTTAATCCAAACAATTTGCTTTATCTGTGTGCGTGTGTGTGTGCACGCTTTGGCCTTTGGGTCTACTCCAGGCTCATTCATCACGCAGTAACTTCACGTAGCAAATAAAAACAAGAATGTGTACCACAGCAACGTCTAGGGGCTTCCAGCAGGATCTGGGCCCCACGATGCTGTGCTGCATAAACATTTACTGGCTTCTGCCCTGAATAGCTACAAATCTAAATAGGATGGCAAAAATAATAAATAGATAGGCAGGCAGGGAGCATCTTCACTTACAAGTGCCCATCTGTACAGGTTGGGTCTGTCTTCAGTGATGGGTGGTGGACAGGGCAGAGATCTCCCAGCCCTGCTCTCCACCCTGATGGCCTTGCTGTTGGCCACAGCGGAAGTGCCAACAAAAGAAAGTTTCTGAAAGAGCTGAATTAAAGAGATGCCTGGGCTGAGTTAACGTGCAACATGCTCAGTCCCAGCAGAATTCAGACTTTTCCCCTAAGGGGAGGCTCTCCTCCTCAAAAGCTGTGGCTGTGGGTCTGAAGCAGTTAAGAGTTCACAAAGTGGGCGGGTGACAGGGCTGGTCTTAAGAGTGGGCTCTCACTTGGGCTGCACTGACAGTAGAAATGTGCCCAGTGCAGTATTTTGGTGCTGCCTAACAGCTGGCATGGCTGTAAGAGTATCCGCAGTGTTAAACCTTTATCAGCGACTGACACTTTTCAGACTGTTTCATACTGGACTTTCCGAAAATTCCCTCACTTGGAAACCTGAAGAAGTTCAAGGGTAAAAGCGCTGTTACAAGTAATATGGATATTACTGCCACACAGAATCTGGTGGTTGGAAATACACCTGAGACTTATCCCAAAATTTTCCATTGACTGTTTGCACCATGCACACACAGGGAAAGAATTTACAACGGGATAGGGAAAAAAAAAAAGTTTATCCAAGCAGCTTATATAAGTTTCAGCTGAAAAATTAGTGAATTTGCCTTGATAGCCATAGGAAAAAAGACAAAAGACAAAAGACAAAGGACAAAAGACAAAGACAAAGACAAAGACAAAGACAAAGAAAAAGAAAAAGAAAAAGAAAAAGAAAAAGAAAAAGAAAAAGAAAAAGAAAAAGAAAAAGAAAAAGAAAAAAGAAAAAAGAAAAAAAGAAAGCCAGCAGTGTGGTTGTTTCTGTTGTAGAGAGAACATCAGGCATAACAATTTAGACAAGATACCCAATTCCTAGATAGCTACAGTAACATGAAATAACCACAATTTATTACTCCGTAGTGACAGCTTTTTCATGACCTCTATATTTAGTACATCTAGGACTGAGGGCAAGAACAAGAAGTTCTTTATTCCTAAAGCTTAGATTAAAAAAGAAGCTGGCCATGTTTACTCCTACCCTGAAGAGGTAAGGTTAAATAGTTACATAAGAAAATCTGGGAGAGGGTCCTGAAGGTCATTCTCTGTGTTTTAGCTGATCAATAGTCTGTGTCTATGTGGATGAGCTAGGCTGGGGAACAAGTCCTGCTCCTCCTGGTGGTCATTGGTTCTTATCTGGACCAAGTCAATATGTTGACCAAACCCAGATACAGAGGGTGATGGAGATCATTTTATAGCAAAACCTACAAGACATGTAGGCCAAAAAGGCTCACCAGCTCGAAACACTTTGAGAATTTAGGGCTGAGCAGCTACTAGTAGTCATACTGAAGTAGCAAGGGCCCAAGACACGTCCAGGGTAGATGATGCTCCAGCCATCTTTTGCAGAGTTCTCTCACTTCCCTGTGGAAGAGTTTCCACAGTTTATTGTTAGAGATGGGCCACCAGGGTCATTTAGACTGTACGTCTAATGCAGTGCTCCATGCCCTGTACCCACACTCTTCCCATTTTGCATGGGGAATGGGAGCTAGCAGCCCTTGCACTGCAGAAGCTGTGGAGTTGCAGAGGAGATCACGGTTAATTGTGCACACATTTAACTTCACTAGGGGTGATGACCCCATACTATCTTCATGCAATCTCTCTTGGGCTTCAAGTCTTTTTTCAGAGCTGCAGTCAAAGTGGAAAGCTGTAAATGATACCTCTTTGGTTCATGTTTGCAGACCGGTCTCCACCATGATCGTTCCCAAGCCTTACTTTATTATTCATGTAGTGCATTTCAATTAGCAAATTCCTTAGACTTTAGTGCATTTACTTCAGTGCCAGCTAACCCCATGACCACTTGCCCCCCAGCATCTTCAAAGTCATGTAGTAGGAAGTTCACTTTACCCACTTTAATGACCCTTTTTCTGAATTAATCCATCTTTTGGAAAGAAGAACTCCGAGAGCACTGTTACCCTAAGACTGTAAGATTAATTATGGTCTGTGTAATGCTACTTACTTCAGTAAAATTGCTCTTGAGTTTAATTTCTCTTATTAATGCAGAACCTTCTACATGGCAAACAGATTTTAATTTTTTTTAAAAAAAATTTTAAATAGACTGAAGCACAGAGGTTAAGTGATCTTGGAGTTTGTATAGCTCTGTAAATCAGCTCAGTGCTCAAGGAGATAATAAATATTAGCAGTGACTGTAAAAACGTTGAGCAGAAGAGGACAGAAATATCTCTGTGTTAGAAGACAAAAACATCACATATCTGAATAGTGCTCCCACATCTTGGATCTTTCTGGCAATTTTGGCTTTGCTGTCCTCCACCCAGGAAAGGACACATCGAGATCAGAAAACATTCAGAGAAGGGTGACAGGACAACCAAATGGCCACATCAGAACAGAGGCCTCCTGCTCCTCCGCTTGTTAAATAGTGGAATGGGTCTGTAAATTCCTGAAGGGTGATGAGGTGGGAGAAAGGGAACAGGAACCTCTACCAATTAAATGGAGCACCCAATGAATTTTTGGAGCAACACACTTCAAAAACAAATGAGAGGAAGCCTTTTTTCTGCCAAGCTCATATCCTGTAACTCATTGTCACAGGAAGTTGTGGAGTCCAAATATATAGATAGGCTCGTAAAATAAAGGCAAAACCATGGAGGATTCATCTTGTGGGATTATTGAATTCAAGGGTCTGGATCAACTTCCAGCTCAGGAAGCTTCTGAGCTGTGTAGTGTCAGATCCTGGGAGGTTATTCCAGATGCAAGATCACTCTCTGCATTCTATGTTTCTTCCACTTTCCCTCTGCATTGCCTTTTAGGACAGGCTTTAGAGATTTTTGGCTTGGCTGGGTGTGATCACTGATAGGAAATATAGAAACAGACTTGTTCTTGTAATAAAGGGTTCTGCTTTTGCTGTCTTCAGGGCACCAGCAATAAAGTAGCTGTTTGTCTGCCAGCCAAAAGATGATAGACCCAATCGCTCGGGTCTGAATGTGATGCTCCGATCTTCCTGCTTTAGTGCTTCCTATTTCTCCTCCAGCTGCCACTGTTATGAAAAGGATCTTCCTCAATGTACTGTTTCAGTTCCTTTTCCATTTGGGGCCTAGGGAACTGTGTTGTAAAGAAATATCTAAGGTAATTAATATCTAATAACAGAAGTCTTTCAATGTACAGGCATCTCCTTAGGAGTGAGTGCACAATGCTGACAAGGTTTCTCTGGGATCTGAACTCACAGCTCACAATGGCAATGAACTCAGCTGGGAACTGAGCACCAAGAACTGTTCTGTAACTTTTCTGTGAGATAATTTAAAGCTGAAAGAATAAATCCCAGGAAAAAAAAATCCCTAGGAACTTTCTTAAATTTATTCAAAATGGAGTGTTTTACTTTAAATTGAAGGTGAAAAATACTGATTCCTATTGGAATAGGGCACCTTGAACTGCTGCGTTTTCAGAACTTCTCCTTGGACAATACATGTGGAGAGGCTGACCTGGAATAACGCATTCCTACTCACTCCTCTGGAGCTGCACATTTGGTTTGGGGAAATGGAAAATGAGCACTGGGAGGTGACAAAGAAGAAGACAGTTCTATGTTGTGAGAGTTTTTTTAATTATTATTATTTAAATATGCTTATAGACCTTCGGTAGGAACATGACCTCTTGTCATGTGTTGTGTAAATCTGGGCTTGGCTCTTGAGGCTTTCCTGAAGCTTTCTGATTTTCCTGGAGATACCTGTGGTAGAGTCTTCATAATTTGAAAGCCTGGAGGTCATTGCAAAATTGATGAGACAGCAATGAAAGGAGAGCCTGAGGATTGATACCAGTTACTAAGCAAAGTGGTCTGACTGAGTTAAAATGAAATGCTTATTTTTGACTTTCTGGCTTCAAAAAGGAAGAAATATCTAAAAAAAAATATTAAAAATTCCCATTATGATTCCGCTGATAACCTTCCTCTCTCTTCCTCACCTGGCAGCTGCTTAAACTGTTCAAATGCCTTTATAAGCCAAGGCAATGTTTGGCAAGGGCACTTTTATTTCAGGAGATTAAAAAAATATTATATTTTTGCCTGTTCGCTCTCTTTAATTCTTAAGTCCTCTGTGCAATGAGAATGTTAACACTTTGTGATGCCCCTTTGAACTCAATTCTGCTACAGCTTAGCAGTTACATGTCTGACAGTACGTAAGATGTTTATCTTGGCTAATGGTAGTTATCTAAGTGCCAGAAATCTAACTCCGGGCAAATCACTTGAGGGTCCCTCCAGAATCAGATTCAGAAAGGTGATCCTTCCTGTGATCAGGTATGTGCCTAAAAAAAGTATGATAAATCACCCACTTACTTATTTTCAAGTGTTAATTTAGTGTTTGTGAAATGCTGAACTTACAGGTACTCTTACAACCCAGTTAGGGAAAGGATCTGGACTTTTATCATGGAGTCATAGAATGGGTTGGGTTGGGAGGGACCTTAAAATTCATCTAGTACCAAGCCCGTGGCAGGGACACCTTCCATTAGACCAAGTTGCTCAAAGCCCCGTCCAGCCTGGCCTTGAAAAACCTTTGCTTTTCACATGGGAAGGTTATTTTTAATGTACCCAGGTTCCTCAGTAAGATTTGCTGCGTTGTCCTTCAAGCAGATCTGACCTGCTGACTGGGTCAGTGTGTGAGGCTGTGTGTGTGTGAGGCAGACATGTCTCAGGCCACCTCTTCCATCCAGGAAGGACATTGTGTGAGTTGCCTTTATGGATACATCTAGACAGAGCTGGCAAAGGCGACAGACACCGCAGTGCCTGCTAAAAGCAATTGTCTAACCAGCAGCAAGTGAGCCAAGCCACTGGCCATCGCTTAAGAGCTGCTCCTGAGCACAAGGTTAAATGCTCCAGGAGCTCTGAGCCTTTCTGGAGACTGGGAGCCTTTCCGACCACCTGCTGCTATCTCACTCCCATTCTTCTTGTTCTCTCCGTCGCACCGAGGCTACTGTGTCTGTGCCTAATCTCACCTCTGTTTGGCTCTGAGAACACAGACATGAACTGCCTGCTCAGAAGTGCTTCGTAGCCTTGATTACTTCCCATTATTATGTCTGCTTGGTCTACGGAAATTTTTTTAGAGTTTGTAGTAAGGGCTGTTATATTTCATTAGACCAGCTGATACAGCTGGAAATAACAAAGGAGCTTCCAGAGCGACTCCAACCCCTTCTTTAGGACCAAAATAGAAGCAGCCAACTTCATAAGTAGAAGTTATCTTGTTTATATCTTTAAACCATCACAGCTACAAGACAGTATTGAATTCAGATCCTTATCCAAAGTTCAGAAGAGGCAAGAGAAAGACTACTGTTGGTATTAGTAGCTTTTAAGTCATCCCAAGGGTGCTGTATGCTGAGATACCAAAGCATGGCAGGAGCTGAACAGGATTTGTTCAAAGGAACCAGGTGAGATGTACTGACACTTATTTAACAGATGTTCAGAGTTTTCTGTGAGGTCCTCAGATGAAAAATTACATAAAATTCTAAAGCTGTTTTATCAATAAGCTATGTTATCTCACTTCTGATAATCATCTATTGCTTGTTCAATAAAAATAACACCAGTATCTAAAGGATTTCAAAAAGGCCATGTGTGCAACTGCTGGTTTGAGGGCATTGAATGAACGAGGCTGAGAGCTACAAAACCTCGGGGAGGTTTTTCTGCCAGGCAAGATTTAAGAATTTACATTTGCTTTTACATGGGAAACTTGAGATGTCTTAAGTGGAAGGTCTGCTTTTTTTTTTCCCCCTGAATGTCTCTCTTATCTTTGTTTCCCAGAATAATTCTTTACAACATAAACTCGGTTGAGAGCCAGAAAATCTGTGAAAAATAGCCACACAGAACATCTGTTGGTGTCACTGCAATTCAGGGACAAACTCTGGCCATGGGAAAACAGGTGCAGACCTGAAGCCCCAAATGGTCCTCATGCCTCATAATCAGATGTAGAGAATTTGAGGCTTCTGTGGAAGAAGGCAAGTCCAACAACAACCACTTCAAGCATCTAGATGTACCCAGGTGTATCCTGTTCCTAGCAGATTCTGTGCCCCTCATGTTCTGCTCAGTGCATGCTCATGAGCTCTGCGGCCTTGGCTGAACTGACACAACTAAAGGACTATTTCTCATCAAAGTCACTCGAGATACAAAAGCTAGAGGAGTTCACACTCACCTTTGTGTTGGAGACCCCATTCACTCAAGAAAAACCCAGAGGGCATGGAGGTCAGATCAAAAGACTGACTGAAGAGGAGGGACTGTCCTTTTGTTCTTTAACAGCTTCCAGGTGAAAGCACTTCCTATTGTGGGGAACGTTGAAACCTGGGCTTTGTCAGATACACCCTCATAATTAGCAGGAGATAAAAATGTTCTGATGAAAGGGACCCTTTGCCCTTTCTGTTGAATCTTCTGTTGCAGACAGCGATGGACCAATGATAGAGAGAAATGAAGAGGCATTTGTAGCTCAACAAAGGTTGATGGGTGATCCCTGATGGGATATTTTCAGAGATTTTGGGGTCTGAGAGTTGTCTAATGCAAAGCACAGGCATAGTTCCAGATCAGTTTGTGCTTTTGTCTTTGTAAGTTATGAGCTGAATATCCACCACAAAACATGCTCCGCCACCCACTGGGCATAATTATCACTGTGAGCATACCAACAGTACCAATAAAATCAAGCCTAGAATTTAATACGCAAAATATGTTATAAATCGCTGAGAAGTTACTTACAAGGGGCAGCCTTGATTTTATGAATTCACTGGAGACATTTCAGTTCATGCACAGCGCACGAGGTGCTTGAAATGAAACTCCTAATCTCATTACATACTCACACAGTGTCTGCAGAGATACATTACCTTTCAGCTCTAAGTGGGTTCATTTAAAAAAGGAATTGAATCATAAAAGAGAAGAGCTACCCAGGATGGCCAACACAAAGGAAGATGAGTGCATCTGCATTTTTGTTTGCACAAAGAATCAGTAACAATGTGGCTCTAATAAGAAAGGGAGCTAGAAAAAATAATAGAGAAATATAAAGCACAGGAAGGTGATGCATTAGCAATTTTTTGTGTCTGAAAGCGAGGAATAGACAATATTTGACAGGACCAGGTCATTTAGGGAGGAAATGAGGGGAAGGCTCGGGATGGCGAGGCAACCACGAGCAGCGCTGGCAGCTCTGGAGGGCTGCACTTCCTTATAGACACAGGTGGGTTTACCCAGTTACTGAAACATCAGGGCTTTGTACCCCCTCAGACAGAAACCAGTGATGAGGAGGGATCCTCTAGGGCAATTCAAATGGCATCAGCTGCCTTCAAATGAGCAATCAGATCTTTTTCCAGATCGACTGATCCTTCATCGGTTCTAATGACAGATTAATTACTCAAAACACATTTAATTGTATAAATTAGGTGTCCTAGTTTACACGATGGCTCCCACCCTCAATTTCTCTGTGCCACTGAGTCAGATCCCGTAATCTTACATGATCTGGTTGCAAGTTTTAAGAAATTCTCAGAGACAGTAACGTTTTCTTCCAAAGCTGCCAGATATAACCTTCCAGTTAAAGAGAAATTACTTCTTAAAATTAGTGAAGTATGTGACTACAGTGGCACAAGAAATGGTGCCTGGTCACCTAAGACACAGAGAAACTTGCACTTTCTTCCCAGTCTGTGACAGGCAACATATTTTTTCCTCCAAATCTTTGTTCTTTATATTACAAACACATTTAGGGCTTGACTGGAGCTAGGGGCTAAAAAAAGAGATCTTGTAGTCTTAAAAAAAAAAAAAAAGTAAGATTTTTTTTAAACCTGAGAAAGCTGGAGAAAAAAATCAAGCTTCGTTCTTTGGGATATAGAAATGTTTCCCTCATTAGGAAGAATCACCTTTTGCTCATTTAAAGACAATTATCATGGAAGAGGCTAAAACTGCAGGTAAAATCATTTCAGTTTTTAGAAGAAACTTCCCAATCTTTGGAGCAGAGGAGCCCTAGGATAAACACTGAAGAATGATGTGGGATTCCTGGGATGGGGGTTTCTCAGATCAGTTAACACCAGTGGTGATTTAGCTGGCTGCCTCTGGAGGCATGCACCCTTATATTTTCAGGGTTGTATCTCTACCCTGAGCAGCCCCAGTTCCTGCCACCTTTCCCCGTAGGCAGTGCTTTCAGATGTGTAAATAATTTTTCCTCCTGCTCCACCACTTTTGGCCCCACATCTGGGGCCGTGCCCAATGCTGAGTGGAGTTGCAGGACCCTGGTACAAGTCTTGCAGATGCTTCTTTTGCCTAAGGTGCCTAAAAAGTTTATCAGTGCAATGTTGGATTTTGTGGCATCTGTGACATTACAGATGCATGGGGAGCCTGAGGTCTGCTCTCTCTTCTCTACACCTTAACCAACCATTCCCCATCCTGCACTTGTACAAATGAAAATCCCTGCAGAAATACAGAATCTGGGTTTTCCACACAGAAAGAATGTGACAGAGGGATGAAGTCTGCCTTAATCTGCAAATGCCACTAGCCTAAAATTCTATTCCTCCCTATAAACACAGCCTCTTTCAAACTTAGATAACATTTCAATCAGTTGCTTCTTTTTCATGTCGCTAAAAAAAATGACTAGAAGCAAATTTCAGAACCTCCTAGCAAAATGTGCAGCACACACAGAGCTCCTTTTCTAACAAATGCCAAAGTCTATTCTTCTTTTAATAAGTAATCATGGGAAATGGAATGGTAGGTTGGCTTTGCAAAGTTTTGCAGTAGTAGCAGGTAGCAGTACAAACCCAGTGGATGGGGGTGAAGTGTGAATGGGAAGCAGCATTCAGCAGAGTAGGTGTAATTACCCAAAGAGAAGGCTGTTGTCATCATTAGTGACAAAAATAGCAAGCTTAAGGGGAAAAAAATCCTAAAACAAAACAACCACCAAAGCACTGTTTATTTTTTTCGGAGTTATAGATGTGTAATTAAATTGTGCATCAGGATATTCTTACAGATTTTAAACTTTGGCACTGATAAATCACAAATGTTTATATAGGTATTTCAGAGTTTTTCTGTTTGTTTGTTTTGTTTTGTTTTGTTTTTAATGAGGTTTGTAAAGGTTTAATTGGTGTTTAAGAAACAAAATAAAGCCACAGAATCAAGAGAAATCATGGCCACAAATACAGATTAATTTGGCTAGGAATCGTCTTGGCTGTAGGCATTGTATCTCAGCCAGTAATCCCATCCTAGGGATGCAGTGCGTGATAGATGGGAGGAATCGCTTGCTAGGACCAGTTCTCTCTAACTTAAAATGATGCAAGGAAAGAAAAATTTGCTGATGGCAGGATTATAAAAATATGGGGAAATAGCATGCTAAAATACAGAATATTGTTGCTCGCTTAGCTGAAAATAAAAAAGAAAAAAAAAATGCCTGAACCAGCTCCTTTTCTGGAGTTCCACCTTCTCTGTACCAGCTAGACATAGCTGGTAATATTCACAAAGAAATATTCCTTTTTTTATTTTTTTAATTTCAGGTCTTTATTTTAAAGTAAATGTATATGTAGTGGGGATTCATAAATTGAGATTAATTTTGATAATTTTGAGTTCCTCCAATCTGTTCGCAAGAGTTCAGAACTCTGCTGCAGCTTTAGAGGACTACCAAGGTTTGGGAGGAGGGGCAGGACTGGTTTGGGTTTTTTTTTTGTTTTTTTCTTGGTATGATTGATCTGGTTTTTAAATTCTCTTAATTGCAGCAGTGGCCAGTTAACTTCATTACTTACAGAATATTTCTTCTGGGAAAAAAAAAGGGGGGGGGGGGGGAACAATTGCAAGAAACTGGGATTTCTACCCCTGTTCAGTGTTATTCCTTAATACATTTGTATGAATGAGTGGCAGATTGCAGATCGAAGCAGGAGATTCATCACACAGGGTCATCAGAGGCACTCCAAGGGTGGGATGGATGTGGCTATTCTCACCTTGAGCCAGGACTTCCCCCAGTGGCACACCATGGTGGGGAAATCTCCCTTGGGCAGAAGATGCACAGATGTTGCTACTCTGCTTCTGCCCTATTCAAAGCGGAGCAAGCGGCTTCGCTGCCTGTCTTTCAAAGCAAAGGCACCTCCCTCCGAAAGGCCGGTTCTCGAGGCATGGCTGATTGCAGGAGCTTTACATCTCCTTTCTTTACAATTCAGGAAGCTGTAATGCTTGGCACCCGCTGAGGATTTATCTATCTCCAAAAGTGTAGCCAAGGGTGAACAGAGGTAAACAAAGTTTATCCTCTTCTGTTGTTTCTATTGTGGGTAATTGGCAGTTTACAGCTCCACCGGGTGGGCCTGGAATACCAAACAAGTGACTTTATCCACTTGTTTATTGACTTCGGTGCCAAAAGAGAACAAAGATATCTTTGTCGTTCCCAGAGACAAAGCCTGGCTGGTCACCCCGTGTCAGATGGAGCAGAAAGCTAAAACAAGTGGGCAGAAACCCATTGCAGCCTCATTTCCTATAGAAGAGCACGCTTTTACATACATTTAAAGCAGTTTCCTGTGTGTGGGTGCATCGCAGTAAGGAAACAACCTCCGAAGAAGATGAGGGGGTGGTCAGCTCACACCTATCACTGTTGGCTCCAACGGGAAATAGTGCCCAGACTTTAAAACATAAGCTGGTACTCCAGAATTCCCTCTAATCTTTTTTTCCCCTCAGAGTTTTTTTTTCTTCCTTTTTTTTTTTTTTTAATAATTTTTGTATTGCAGTTCTGTATTTTGCCTGCTGATCAACCACCCCCTGATGTACCAGGAGGTTTAGAATTGATAGCCTTGCCCTGAATCCCATCAACTTTCACATTTTCTGTTGTTCTTGTTGTCATGAGTGACTTAGCTGTTTTAAAACATCTTCTTCCAGGTACTGCATCAGTAAGAGGCAGAAGATTTCCTGCCTGGCTTCCTATCATGCTCACACAAAGTGTTGTGATGATTTCTTTCTTTTTATGGATTGAAAGTGGTTTAGGAATCATCTGCAATCACAATGATGAAAACCATGGTAAGTGAGTTCTGGAGGCAAGAAAAAAACCACACAGGAGTAACTACCCATACACAAGTCATTAATGCTGTAACGAGACAGCAAAGCTGATTCTGCATCATAATTATAAAGGAAGCATTTGTAGTTTTTCTACAAAGAGATTGGGGTATTGCAATTTTGTTAGTCAGGCATATGCATCAGTGTATTTATCACAAGAAAACACAGAAAGACCTTTTGAAAGCTCACTGAAATTGAAAGTATTCCCCTGACTTTAACGGAATTTAGATCAGGTACAAAACATTTGTTAATTAGCCAATTTACAAAAATTTAAAAATTTTATACAAAGTCTCTGTAAAGAAGTTTAACAAGCGCTGCTAATGGCTGGTACAGGCTGTGCACAGCCTGCAGGATTCCCAGTAAGCAGTTCCAGGGCTGGACACAGTATCTGCTCACACAAGGGACTGAAGAAGCGACTTCATAAAAGAAGAAGGGTAGAAGGGACCTGAGCGGTCACCCAGTCTATTTCTCCCCAAAGCAGCCAGCATCAACTACACCACCACCATTCCTGACAGCCCTTTTGGTAACGGAGTCCTAAAACATCAGCCTGCCCCACCATCTCTCACAGCACTGAGCAGGGAATCAGTTTTCCAACCCTTCCTCAAACGACAGGATTAGGAACCACGGATTTCTAGGTTTTCTTCTGAGGTTTGAAATCAATGCACAGCGGTTTTGAAGAGACAGGTGATTCCAGCAGACAGGCACCTTAGTAGCCAAAACCTCCTTGTACTTGTGGCAAGCAGGGTGAGGTCGTACAGAATCGTTAAAGCTCTGAGCACCACGGGAGGTGGGTGTCTTTGCTTGATAGCACTGGGTAAAACTAACCAAAATCAGCACTGAAAACTGATCAAGGTACTGGGTTCATTGTCCTCCTTTTGGTGCTGAAGATGGCCTCAGTCAGTGTGCAGGAGGCAGCCGGGAAAATTGCTCCTCTGAAGATAATGGTGAATAACTCACAAATTGCCAAGAAGCATTTGGATGGGTGAACTGAGAAACAGAAGAGGGAAGAACACCAGAATATTTGAGAATGTTATCAAAGAACCCTAAATTCAATTGAGGATTAATTAGTCTGAGTATAGTTTACCAATATTTTCTTCTTGCAGCACCACCAGCCAGGAGGCTCAGAGCACCCTGGACCAGGAGGCAGAGACCTCAGTCCTCAGCAACCAACTGGCTCCTGTGACAGGTGATGCTGTGAAGTGTAGGAGGGAAGATTCCTCTTAAAGAAGTCTGGACAGTCATGACCAAGCAGGAGTTCCTCATGTCCTACTCCTGTGCTTCATCTTCAACTGCAATGGATCTGGACAACCCTCAGGCTTTCAGAGTTGACGGAAAGATTCGTGGCAAAGCTTTCTTACTCTCTCCATGGGCCACTTCACGGTTTTTCTGCTTTCTGGCACGACTGTGTGATACACTCAAGAGAGATTAAGCAGGATTTATCTGCAAGAAATAAACAGCAATGGACATCTAATCTTTGCTTGACAAAATGAATCTTTTAGGTACTGTTCACCAGGTCTGAAAGATGCTCTGGAGCTTCCACCTCTCCAGCCTTGGAGAGTTGTTTGTCTTTTCCACAAGCGGCTGAGCCTTTTAGTGCTGCCTTTGCTCACAGTCCTTGTGAGTAATAACGCAGAGTTAGACAGACTTCCTAGGCTCCTCAGGCTGCACATGAAGGAGCTGTAGCCTGGCCACTTGGGGTTAAGGGCAAGGCATGAAAAATCACACTTCTGATTGAAAATGGCAGGAAAGATTGAAAGGGAAAAAAAAAAAAAAAAAAAAAAAAAAAAAGGCAGAAAGGAGCTAGCTCAGCCTCTTAGTTCAGCCCTGAGGGAAGAAAAGCAAATCCCACACAGCTGTAAGTCTTGTGTTATCAGGGCTTTCCTTATGGTCCTTGCTCTTGGGTCTGAGGGATGAGAGAGAACTTTCTTCCCATGAATAAAAATAGTTGATAGTCCCTCCTGATGACAAGACAAGCTAGTTAATAAGAACTCGTTGGGCTGACACCAGAAAACCAGAAATCAAACTGCCTGAATCCTACCTTCTTTTGAAAAGGGAGAAAGGAGGGGACCAGTGGGTGGAGGTTCAGGGATGGGAATACTGTGAAAAGGTATTGAGAGAGCACTGCTCACAACTGCTGGGCATTTCTTTGCTCTTCCCTGGAGATAGTTCCACTAGTATGGACAATAAAGGTACATAGGACCACAGCAGAAGACAGTGTCTTCATTCAGCTCTTGTAGGACTGGAGCATCTTGACAGCATGTTGTATTGGTGTCACATGGGGTCTTGGCAGCGGTGAGGGCTGGTGACAGAGCACCCGAGCTATCAAAATCCTGCAGGGCTGTAGGTCCACGTGGGCAGATGCATTTCCAACTTCAGGAGCAACAACAGCCCCGGGATCTCTCTTGGGTGAGTAGGGTTCCATGCAGATACTCCATCATCTCTGGCATGTGATGTGTTTCTGATGCCCAAACAAAATAATTCTGAAACCTTCAGGTGATCAGCCCCTTCCAAACAAGTAGCGATGTTTGTCTTCATTTCCTGCAGCACCTTCCTTGCTGTGTTTCCCTCTCCAGGTCTACGTATTTTTCTCTTCCTGTGCTGTTTTTTCTCCAGCTTGTGTGTTTTTCAAGGCCAGGTAATCACTGTTACCGCAAACCCAAAGTAAACCAACAGCACTGAAACCAGGAATAGTGAATATGTAAAGTAGTCTTAAAACACTGGATCTCTTGGTATGGTGACTTCACCCATATCTTCAGCTTAACCGAGGTGTCTCAAGCATACAGCAGTGACACCAGGCTGCCTCAGTGTTCTTTTGTGTGATGCAGGGTGCTTTGAACTCCTGTGAAAGCATTCCTCTTTCTTTTGCTTTGTTTTCTGATGTATTATGTCCTGGCTAGTTCAGAAAGATACTTCCTGGAGAAAAAAGTCCCTTAAATACAAGAAGAACAGAGAATAAGTGTTCTAAGAGGGAACAAACTTTATCTAGGGCAAAAAAAAACCAGTTTTACAGCAAGCTCCTAGCCAAAGAAATCTTTCCCATTTGCACTAAAGTTTGTTCTGTCTCTTCCAAAGAGATCTGAGTATCTAAAACATAACACTACCCAGATGATTCTTTCACATAACAATGGTCCTGGCTTGAAACCTCCATAGTAGATGACATTTATGATTCTTGGTGTTTCCTTATGATTCTCACACTTTTGCAGGATGATACCACCTCTAGAAACAGTCCTTAAGTAATCTGTTTTGGTGCTTACTAACCTTTTAAGTTACTTCACTTTCCTTCTTGGTCTTTGATACCTTGTAGTTTCCAGGTCAAGACAAACCAGTCCATTGACATGCCCAATCTTATGCAAGATAAAAACGATCAATAAACCCCCTAATTCTTCTACGCAGTCAAGATTTGGCCAAGCACCTTCAGAGAATATCTCTGATGCTGAATTGATTTTTGATTTCCAACTTCAGCCAGTTAGCTAGGCCTCCCAAGAAATGGAGTATTAGACACTATGCTCTGTTTTGCTCTACCCACAACCACTTAAGGTATTTTTATCCCTCTTAATTCCTTCCCATTAACTTAGACCTGGTGATCCTGGGCTTGGCTGTTTAGGTGATCAGCAGTCATTCCTCACTGAAGGGTGGAGGAGACATGGTCTGCCTTCCAGGAGAACACCTTCCCTCCATTCCACTGTCCTTATGTTCTTCAAAGGCGAAAATTGAATCGCTGAATTCAGATTAAGTCAAAAAACACTGAGAGGCAAGATATTAGAGAGCTGTTTACATCTGCCAGTTAATTGGCTATTGCTTGTGCAGTAGCAGTTGATAGACACCATCAAGAAAATAGTACCCCCCGGGGAAAATTATTCCCTCTTTACACCCTTTGCAGTCTCCTGGGAAATACGCTATTTCTGACAATGGTATGCATATATTATGTGGGAAGGAAAGTATCCAATCTGTACTTTTGCCTACAGGCATGCTGTTTCAATCATACTATGACCAATATATCATTTATTTGTTTCAAGTCAGCTCAGCAAGGCCAGTCCTAGGAAATGAGTTGGATGGGTTGCTTCCAAAAAACAATTAACAGGTGATATTTCTTCAAAGCTGAATTTTAACTCAAGTCTGGACAAGAAAGGTGCATTAAAGAGCATTGGTAAATAACTTTTTTGAGTTAACTGTGGAAAAGTACCTCTCACAGCTGTTCAGAGCTGCTTCCTCATTAGAAGCTCAGAAGGACAGACAGCTGATGTTGGGATATCTTGTGGGCTTTCTGCCATGTACAGGAAGATCTAAAATTGGAAATGCCAGAACTGAGGTGGCTGGGTTCAAAGGTGGAGTAATTTCTTTTAAGATAATGTGTGGGAGAGTCCCTTGCCAGCTCCATAACACCAAGGCCTGATCAAGGGACTCCTTACTAGTGCTGCAGGCTGATGAGACACCCCAGAGCCTGCAGGCCAACCCACACAGCCTTAACCACATCTGGACCCTTTCCATCGTATGTAGAACAACTAGATTTCCAATGACCAATGCTAAAAGTAAATACTAGATGCAAGGTTTTAGGGGGATCCCATGCTGTATCTCAGCTGCCTACTTTGATCATTGTCATCTTTGTGTGATAGATGTCAGCTGTTGTCAGAGATGGTGTTCAAGGCTCATCGGACCACAGGGCTGATGCTCTCCCTCAGACTTTCTCCATTTCTTAAACCCTGGGTAAACCTCTGTCAAATACATTATAAATCTGGTGTTGTGAGATTCACACTGCACTTGCTGTATTGGATGAAGGTTGCATAGAAAAACGTGTTCCTTCGCTATGGGAATCTGGTAGGCATCAGGGGGAGCCCAGTGATGTGTTGGCCCTGCCACCTGTGTCTGTAGGCTCCTTGTGCAGGAGAGCAGCGGGGCAGGCAGCCCCTCTCTGCCGTCTTATCAGTGGCGACACAGGAAGCCCCAAGCACAGTCTGCAAGTGCCAATTCAGGGAACAGGAAGGATGTGGTCAGCAGCAGCAGCTATCAGATGCACTCATCTTAAGATGCTCAGATTCCTGCATGGGAAGGGGGCAAAAGCTCTCCCTCCCACCACCAGTCCCCAACTTATATGGTGAGACCGAAGGCAGAGCCGACATATTTTCCAAGCTGTGTCACTTTACTTCCTGTTTTGAGCAGCTACAGCCAAACCCACCTTGTTCTGAGAACATAACTCCCAGTGTGATTGCTTAAGCAGATTTCAAATGAAGGCTTTTTAATGCTGCTACCATACCAAACCCTTCCACTGAAGCCAGCATGCCAACTCCATTACTTAAGAGGAACAGGAGCCTTTTACCCACCTCTTCAGCTGAATGCCAAAAAAGCACTTGAGACACACACTGTGTTTCTTAACTTCATGTCCCCATGCATCTTTCTGCGTAAGTACTTAAGCATTGTATCAGGTGTTAGCTGCACAGAGCTGTGGTGTTCCTCGCAAATAATGTCCTTCCATTCCCTTTGTTCACCTGGTCAGCTTTTGTTTGGTCAATCCAGCTGCTTCTCTGGTGGGGGATCATGATCAGAGCACAGAGCAGAGCTCAAATGCTGCGCTTAATGTGGTTTAACAACATTCAGCACTGCCAGCATCTGTTCTCAACAACAGGTTTTTATTTGTAAAAGAGCTATGCTGATGAAGCAATGGATAAGTGGGTAATCCAAATTTGTATAATTAATACCAACAGGGTCCAAAAATACTTTTTAGCTAAAAGCAAGCCATTAAATTCACCACACTCTTATTATGTCGGTCTCCTGTTCCATTATTTTCACCCTTGCTAAATTTTGGACTAATTTTTGTTGAACCATGTATAAAAGCAACCTTTTTTTATTCCATATAACATTCAACTTTTTAATATTGTGCTACAATTTGAAGTTTAGCTACAAAGTTGTCAGGGCCCACTCTTCCATTCAGTATCTGAGCCCCAAACACAAGAGGAATGAGCCACAATCACAGCTGGAAGCTTCATTTGGTGCTGGCCAGAACGCACATTAAACAACACAAATGTTTTAAGGTGGTGCTACAGAATACACCTGCCCACCAGACCATTTCCCACCAGTCAATGAATCCCACCTTTACGGCACAAGTCCCTACCTTCCAGAAGCTCTAACTGAAGACTACCACACAGGTTGTTAAGTGCTACAGCACTTTTGCCCAGGAATAACAACAGACCACAGGTGGCAGACAGTCCACCAAGACGTACTAAACAGCTCATACATCTGAGCTGCTGGAAGACGCATTACATGCTGAGCCAGGTAATTGTATCTGCCTCCTTCCCTCGTGGCGTGGCAGGTCAGAAGTACTCAGGCTTAAAGGTTGGTTTGCATTTGTCACCTGACACAGCAGTCCTGGTGTTAACGGAGCTGTTCAGCCTTTTCCCATGGCATACAGGAGAGGGCATTGCTTGGGCATGGGATGCAAAAGGTACTCCTCCACAAGGACAACTAAACCTGTGCCCAGTGTTTCTGTCTGCATCCATTTCGTACGATCATTGGAGAACTGCTTCAGCCATACCTTCATACCCAGTGTTTATTCACCCCCCACCTTCCCCTGCTTATTCATTTGCTTCAATATGCTTCTGTAGCTTGTGTCTCTTCCACCCTTCTACCTTCCTCCCTTCCCAGCAGCACGGATAAGTTATGACCAACGCTTTGCTAGTGTCTTCTTGAAGCCACACAGTTACACAGGCAAGCGGTAATGCTTCAAACTCAATACAGTGCCAGCCTTCCAAGAATTTACTTTGTTCTCACCATTGTAGAGTTGGTCCAAGTTTCTCAGGCAGGAGTTTTCCATTGGAAAATGCTGTCTGTGCAGTGCTGCAATGTTCTGCAGAAATGTGATGACTTCTCCAAGACTGTCAGTGGAAAGCGGGCGGTCAGGTTAGTCTGCTGGTCTCCAGCCAACCCACCTTCCCAGGCGTTCTGGCATCACGGCCACCTACATGATGTCGAACCCAAGATTTGGGCTGCCAGCTTTCCAGCTCTCCAGGCAGAAGGGGTCATATGAAACTATTGCCTTGTTTCCACAGTGGACCAAGATCTGGTACCTTTGCCCCTTGCTCATTCCCTAAGTTGACAGGTTTCATGGATATCTATCACAGCTTTCTATTTACCCGGTTTCATCAATATCCAGACACCACTGCTGTCTTTGAATCAGTTCTGCAAAGCCAAAAAGAATAAACATTCAGAGATGAGATTTCTCCAAAACTTACCAGCTTCAGGGGAAAATAAGAAGAAATTTGTGAGTATAAAAAAGTGCCCAATTAAAGATATTGGGGGCAGGGAGACAGCAAATGGAAGGGTTTTTTTGCTGATAGAGAAAATATTTTGTTTGAATTCCCTTCCCTTTACCCAAAGAATGGAAAGTTTGGCCGTATTTTCTACGGCCTAGTAGTTGCTATGGCATTCACTGGCAATGTCTTTCTGCGTGTTCTTTGCAAGGTTAGTTTTAAGTACAAGACCTGCCTGTATGCATCTGTCAAACCATTGCTAGAGAGCTTTAATGCGATAGACCATCATTTTGTGGGAAATATCCCTTCAGATAGTTGGGAAAACGCCACCTCTTTTTTCCCATAAACTGACTTGTGGTAGACTTGACAAACCAACTTTTCCTTCTGATTCAATCCCAACTGGCTTGCCAAACTCACTGGATCTCAGGCCAGCCTTTCCTGGAGTTTCTTTTATCTAAGGAAAGTAAAGCAGCCTTAAATAAAGGAAGGCTGATTCACTGATGACCAAAATTATAATTTTGCCTTACAGTTTAGATTTCCAAGTGGGTGTACGATAAAATACATAGATTAAAGAGCAAAGACCAGGATCACGACCAGAAGGTAGGTAAAAAATGAGGAAAACCAGAAAGAGAACAGTGGAGTAAGGATGGGAACCTGGGGGACTGCAGCACACCAGGACAAGATTCACAGCAGGCTGAGAAGCGGTTTGAGGTTTGGCTACGGCTTGTCTCCCTCCTGGTGCCAGCTGTGCCACAGCACCCCTCAGTGGGATCCGTACCCTTGTAATCTCCAGTGCTGTAAGGCAGAACACACAGCTTATTCTCGTGAGTTCCTGGGGAAACTATCTAACAGTAAGTTAATAGCACCTCCTGGGTGACATGTCACTTTGAGAAAATGAATTAGTTCCCTTTTTTCTTCCCCCCTCCTTCCCCAATCTTCATTGCTTTCACTCCAGGAGAAGGAAATTAAGGAGAAAACACTGAAGTGTAGCATAACCCCACTTTTCGGAATTAGCACCTTTGAGAATGCTTTTGTTGTGGATCTGAAAATTGAATTGACTTCTTATGTAAACAGGAATAGTGGCTGCAGAGTGACAAAATGAGCAAGGAATGTTCTAACTTCAGGGATCAACAAAGTGAGATGCAAAATGCTGGCTTTTTTTTGGCATTGCTCTTTGTTCTTGCAATGTGCATCTGGACTGGTTCTGCAAACCGAATGTGGTCTTCCTCTCTGATCATCCTTGATATCCTAAATTTAGGAGAAAAATAATTGCAGCAAAATTATATATAATCTTCCTTCCAAATGTACCCTATCATTAGAGAGATATACAGTGCATGGATTATTATCAAGCCCGTAATCATAGTTTGCTCAAGAGATCTGAAGCCTACACAAGTCCTATATTATTCTCTCGGCCCCCTAAATGCAGTACAAAATTAAAGCCACTGTCTAAGCCACAGTGCTCTGGCTGAAATAATACAAAGATGCTACAAATATCCAGAGATATCAGTACACCTCATCAGGCAATGTGAGCCTTACTGCTTCTCTCTGACATGGAGCCACTGAAAATCTGAGCCAGGTAAGAGAAAGTTTGCAGACCTTCTGTACTGCTCACATCACTGGTGGTACCAAACTGTTTCCACCCTGGACTAAGTAATATCTCAGGAATTCACAAAGGACACTTGAAAACAATGTGGGGAGCCAATAGGATTGCAGAGCTGCAGCGTTGAAGGCTCTGTCTTTACAAAAGCATCATCTACTCTTGAACTCTGCCCACGCAGAGAAAGCCTCCAGCTCTTTTAAAGCAGAAGCCAGCACTTGATTTCCAGTCCTTCAGGAAAGTTGGGCAACCACTCAAAACCAGTCTTGGCATCCTCCTTGTGCCATCTGAAGAAAAAGGTGACATCTAGAATAGTAAACTAAACAGGGTCAGGTTACATTGTCTTGTGCTGATGCCAACAGGCAGGACCTGGCCACATCCCTGCTATTAAATTCCCTTATCCTCCTAAATGGGTTGACCGTGTCCAAATTGCCTATTGGGAATGCTCTCTGGCCTGCACTGACACCCAAACCAAGCCCAGAAATTGTCAGGGTGAGCACTACTGGGCACAGGTCAAAAGCATGCCAGGGACCAATGTTAAGAATTTTGGAACATAACTGATCTAGGCTGTGCAACCTGGCACAACTCAATTTGTTGGTGTAGACACAGCCAAATCTGGGACTCAGCTCCTAAATAGGCATCAGTTGCTCTTGGTGATGTTTTCAAGTGCAAGTTAGCAAGGCAGAGAGCTGCTACTGTGCATTTCTCACAGGCATTGAACTGCCCTGTCTCAGGATAAATAGCGTTCCTTTCTTGCTGATCCCAGGGCCAGCACAGCACAAGTCCTTTCCAACCACACAATTTCACACCACCCACGCAAACTTAGCACCTGAAAGGATGTTGCAGACATTGTCCCACTCTCCCTCCACCCTATGGGTTGTCATTTTTGCATATTTTGCATGTGTTTGTTCTCTGTTTGGGGAAGACCCTGGGAAAAATCTGTCAGCGTTTTCCTATGAGGCTAGGAAGGGAGATGGAAAATAAATATTCAACATTATCATGTCACCTAAGGTGTGCATCACCTCATAGATTAAAATATATGCCTAAACATTGGTGTTTCCATGTGCTGGGTGTCTAAGTTTCTGTTATAATCAATGGAGGTCCACTTGAAATGGTCAGTGAAGCCTGGAGAGCAAATTAATCAAATACTGCTGCTGACGGGTACACAATTTATGAAATAGAAGATACAAGTCTGTTGCTCTAGTGCCATTTTAGACACAGTAAGGTATCTGAGACTTTCATAGGGAACTGTCAAATACGGCATAGGACCTATGGACACCTTTGCATCCTGTGCATGGGCATCTCAGCTCAGCTTTGCAGCTTCATTGATTGCAGTGGAGACTGGGTGCCCAAAATGCACAGAAACACTTACCTACACTTTGATTCCTTGATTTGTGCACAGAGTCATGATGCCTGCTGTTTGGATTAACTCAGTGCATGATAAGGCATGATATGCAAGACTGAAACCTGTAATCCTTTTCCCTGAGTTGACGCTAAATTTCTTAGAGATGTGTCCCAGAGATGAGAGAAAACCTGAAAGACTCCTCTGTTTGTAGCATCATTCTGCAGAACTTCATAATTTTCCTCTTTTGAATTTTTCATGCTTCTGAGCATGAAAAAAAGGAAGGGAGGTAAGGGGAAGGGAGTGAGACACAAGACAAAGTCCAGATTCTACTTTTCTGATGACTACTTTAGACTGCTCTGCTCTGAGCCCTAGGGCAGGTATCAGCTTCATTTTCACTTAACTCAAGACCCTTGCCCACTGTCCAAAAGCTTAGAATAGCCTTAGCATCAAAATAAATATACAAAAGAAGTATAAGCTGGCATCAAACATCTAATTCAGCCTCCTCTGATCCATGTAAGAATCCCGATACAAACATAAATCAAATGCAGCCGGCACATAAAACACTACTACTTTTCCAATCTGTTCCTGTCTCACTTTGGATACATGCCCGTGGTGCAGTGAAAAAAGTCATAGCCAAATATTTTTTGCTATGCAATTTCTCTTGAAAGAAAAATAATTCCACCTGGCTCATCTCATCTGCCTTTGGCTGTTTGTGTTGATGATTATGGAAAGCATAACCCTAAAAGGAGATGATGATAAGCATGTTAACACGTATGCCATATTGTACTAATTCAGTGACACGATAAGGGTCTGTTTGCTTCTGTTCCTCTCTGTTCAACAGTACTAGTGGAGGCAGTTAGAGCAAGGCAGCAGGCAAGTGTGCAGGTCCTGCTCGGAAGAGGTGTGAAAGCAGAATTTCCACTGGGTTATTTAGCTAAAAACAGAAACTCTACCTTCCTTGCTTAGGCACCATAAATCATCATGACAAGACAAAAGGAAAGAAAAGAGAATCAGAAAAGCACAGAATGGCAAATGTTTAATAGTGTCCAACAATGTAAAATCATCTGGGCAACTTGGAGGGAAAAAATTTGGAGAAAAAAAAATCAGCTTTCACTTGAATGCAGAATTACAAAAGGCCTTATGCTAAGGGTCTGAGTCCTTGCTATTGCGTCTTGGGTGTTGACGTGATATTCAGTGAAGGCCATAACACAGGTCGTGTCATATTTCTGTGTTAATGCATGGATTGGAAGAAATTTTTTGGAAGCCAAAACCTAGCAGACCATGAATCACCTTCAGAAGCATTACCTTAGTAATGCAAAACTATTAGAATTATGGAAATCTCTTCTTTTTGAGTATGTCCCAGAGAGCCCTCCCAAATCTCAAGCATCCCTAAGGAGGTTCACACCTCCCACTTCTGACATCCACGTGCAAAGACTCTTCCTCATTGCACCACTATCAGTTGTACCAGATTTTGGATCAGCCATGTGTTCTATGGGGGGAGCCCACACAACCATAGCTCCCTCTGAGAAATCAGACACCTGCTGCAGCTTCATACCATGACTCCTCTCCATCATATGACCCCATATGCATCCACACTCATTTGCCATGCTTATTAAGGGACAATGAAATTTCCCGCACTTCACAACACTTTTACTATTCCACAGGGCCAACATTCTTTTTCTTTTTCCTTCAAAAGGGGCTTTGGCCAAATTTCCCAGAAGGGTAGAAGGGAAAACGGCCTGCAGGCCAGCAATATGGAAGAGGTCTAACCGCGTGATGATACTCTGCCCTTGGTTTTCCCTTTCCAGGCGCCAAAGAGAGGTATTGAGAAATAAGGACTTACACTTCAGTGAATACATAAGCCTTTAGGAGTGGGAAAAGGGATTTCCAAAAGGAGATTATTCTATGATCACCCATTAGAGGGCATCTCTCCCCTTCATGTAGAGTATCCAGAGGCTGGCTCTCAGGCTAGTTAGACCATCAGCCCCATCCTGCTCATCTGCTCTGAGCCAAGCCTTCCTCTGACAAGTGCTCAGGAAATTATGAAGTTTGTACTCTGCCTCACTTCACCTCTGAGTACTTACAAATGTCATGGGTAGTGTTAGTTTGTGGAAGCCAGACGGCTGTGGTGGGGTTTGATTTGTTTTCTTCTTTCCCTTGCTTGTGTTCTTTTTTACAGCCCATTATCAAAACCACAGCAGAGATCAAATTTAGCATGATCTCATCAAAACTCTGCAAGAGCTCTGGCAGCTTATTCCAAGTGAAGGAGGTTTTGCGTTTATCCTTCTCCACAAATGCTGACTACAAGACCCAAGGTGAGCAGGCAGGTTGCTGCTGTGGTGATTTGTTTTGTTTTCAGGGAGGTTTGTTTATTTGTTTGTTTCCTTGGTTGTTGGCTGTTGTTTGGTTGTTTGGGTTTTTTTTTAATCCAGAAATGCTGGTACCTCAAAATAGAAAATTTTTATTGCATCTTCCCAGCTGCAGTCAAGTAAGTCCCTTCTCAAGTAGAGGCTGCAGTCTTTGGTCAAAACCAGAGGGAATAAGTACTGCTGCAATAGCCAAGTGTGATGGCGCAGCTGCTGCTGAGACACCGGGGCTAACCTGTAAGACCACTTGACATACTTTTTTGAGTATATTTGACAGTCTTCCTCTGGAAGACGAATCCCTTTCTCACCCTCACAACCCCTACTGCTGGATTAAACATTTGTCTTATCCATAAGGTAACTTCCATGCTGACCAGGGCTAAGGAAAAGTGTAGCCAGGACTGCCTCCCAGGGCGGGTGACACGAATGAATGAAGTCATCAAACTGCCTTTGCACAAGGAACTCTTGAACATACTCCATCTCTCTTTCCTGGACAAGAAATGGCAGAGGATGCAACAGAAGGCATGGATGGCCCACAGAGAGTGGGTAGAATACTGTTGTTTACTAATTCTTTCAATACAAGAACTAGAAATACTAGATATAGCATAAAAACTAGTGGGTGACAAAACAAAACAAGGATGGACCTTAAGGGATAAACTATCGTGAATCTAGATAAAGTATTTGAAGATGTTCATGCCTCCAGCTCTTCACCCTGGCCTGCTGCCTGCAATTGTCATCTCTCAAACAGAACTTGGATGATAAAGAAGCTGAGAGAAAAACAGACTGACCCAACGGGGCTACAAAACCTGCTTCCCATCTCTGTTGTCCTTGCTAGGAAATAATGTGGAGATGAGGGTCCTTGACATGAAACAATGATCATGCAGATAAATACTTACCTTGGCATTAATTTTATTTAAGATTGCCTAACTGCCATGCAGAAAAAAGTGCAAGATAATGATCTAGACACTCTTTGTAGTCCGTGGAGTAATGATAAGCACACACTTGAGCTCATCCTGACACGTGTTTGAAATGGGTGGGGTGATCTACTCTGTAGAGGTGAAAGTCACCATAGTCAGAAGGGAATCAGGTCATCTAAGCAAGTGAGACTCCGAAGTCCACTCCAAAGCCCAGGATAGATGCTGGTCTCTAGGTGTGACTCACTGCCTCTCTTGGACATCTCCTACTCAGTAGACACTGTGGCTTTCTGGTGATGCAACTGTCACGGCACTGCCTGAAGAGGGAGCCTGGAAAACTCTCTAAGACTAAAAATTTGATTTTAAAATCCCACAGAGAACAGAATTTCAAATGAATTCCAAAATGAAAAATATTTATTGTAATAGGTACAAGCCCAGATTTAACAGGGTCTAGGAAAAATCTAACCGTTTAACTGTGGGTAGTATGTGTTCTGATAAAAAATGTAAAAAGAAGAAAAACACACTGGTCAAAAGACAAAAGGGCAGTTTTGACTTCATATGAGTTCTCGCCCCCTTTGTCAGTACACAATTCAGGTGTTCTGTTCATCAATAAGAGGGCAGAAACAATTGTCTAAGAATGTGTGTGATAAGAGAGGCCAGAGAGTCTTGGCTGGTTTATTGTGTATTTGTAGAAACACTATGACCTGATGAATGTGGTTGTCAGCCCATTCCCTCAACCAAAAATCTAATTCTGTCTCTACAGCTCAGACCTTGAACAATCTGGGTTTTGGGGTTTTTTTCTATTTTGCAAAGTACAGATTGTGGTCCAGAGGACTGGCCATGAGTAAAACTTCTTTTTATTATCCATTTTCACTTTGACCTAGAGCACAAGGATTGCCTTATGCGAGGGGCTGTGGCCTTACCACTTTTTGTGTCTATTGAAATAGTCATATTCTAAGAAGAGAAGGAAAAAGAAGTGCCTGCTCTGCTACTGTGTGCTAGTATGAACACTCCTGTAATAATGTCTACGGCAATGACGAAGCCTTTTAGCTGACAAGAACCTGGTTGCTGTTTTAGTTGCCTCAGTACAAGATTTGGCTGAAGGGAACAGGCTGAAAGAACTTGGGTTTTCTTGGTTTAGAGAAAAAAGGCTGGAAGAGGTACAAAACCAACTTCTGTGTGTCTCAGAAATTGATTCAGAGTGGAAGAGGACAATCTGTTCCTGTGTCCATGGTGACCAGGTCAGGAAGCCTGGGACATAAATTACCCAAAAAAAGTTTCAGGTTGGTGATTAGGACAGATGTTATAACAGAAAGGGTGGAATACAATAACGTAGATTGTGTGGAGCAGCAGTCGCCTCCACACAGGCATCTTTAAGGATGGGGTAGATGTTGGTGAAGGATGGCCTGAGGTGTTGCTCCTGCCTCAGGACACAGGCACGGACTGCATAACTTTTCCAAATCTGCTGTTGATTCCCCACGGCACTCTTTTTAGTCTTATTCTCATAACTGGAGTGCATTATCTATTTTTTTAGTTTGACCATTTCAACTGTATATTGATCTATGGAACCATTCTTAATTGCAGCCTTAATAAAATCATTACTTTGTTCCAGCTTTTGTTGGTTCACTGAAAAGGTAGTAGCTCAGCTCTGTAGTATGCCTGCTTAAGCATGTGTTTTCCTCGGCCAATTCTGGAAGTAAGTGTTGGTAACACTAGCTAATTGCAATGAAGTTAAGGACTGCTGGGACACAGTATTCAAAATGAGCTATGAGTAAAGCTTCGTAGATCTCCTAAATCAGTATTCAGCTCCTGCACACTATTAATGGCACTGTCAAACTCAGCTAAATGCTTCACTTTTTCTGAGCCATGGATAGACAGACACGGAACATCAGTGCAAGAAATAGCAGAGATTTGTCAAGCAGACATAGCTTGCCCCTGGCAAGGAAAATGGCAAGGGTGAAAGATCGTCTATGACTCTATAAAGTTTAATTTCCTTACTTCCTCCGCCTCTGTTCTCTTTTCTTTAATACCCCCAGCTATACAGGAGTCTTCTATTAAGAGGAGAATTCATCTCTGGAGCTAGGTTGATCTTACGACCTTGGCTTCCCTTTTCCTCTGTAGGGTAGAGTGCAAGGAATAAGAAAGTTTTCTTTGGACTGGATTCCTGCGCTTCATTAAAAATCTCATGTAAGTTCTGTAACATTCGCATTCAGCATATATAATCTGTCCACAACTGAGATCTAGTTGTAAGCCAGCATAGTAAAAGCAAATCCTGAATCAAGAGGCTCAATAA
Organism: Falco punctatus; assembly: GCF_963210335.1. Taxonomy (NCBI): domain Eukaryota; kingdom Metazoa; phylum Chordata; class Aves; order Falconiformes; family Falconidae; genus Falco; species Falco punctatus. The sequence continues at coordinate 52,627,499 of NC_137583.1, read as the reverse complement.
TCCTTCCAGAATCCACAGTAGCATTAAATATGATTATGATGAATACCCTTGCTATCCATCTCAATACCCACTTTGGGATTTGTTGTGGTTTTGGTCCTTTTCCAGAGCAGAATCACAGAACTGAAGGAAACCCTCCAGAGGACTAGTTAGCCCCTTCTTCCTGGGGACATGATTTCTGACAGACAGTTGTCAAACTTAAAATATATTTGGTAAGGGGGACTCCCCTCCTAAACCCACACAATTATTTCCAGTGCCTCATTTTTCATTCCATCAGAGATGAGGGGCTTCTTAAGGCCTAATTTTAATCTCTTTGCTCCAAGTTAAGAACATGATTTCATATTCTATTCTCCATGGGTCCTGGAGAACAGATTTTTTCTTTCTTCTTCAAACACCCTCCTAGATACATGAAGATGAATATGTTCCTCACATGGGTGTTCTCTTTCTCAGCCTAATGCCTACCTGTAGCCCACTTGTGTACTGCTTGTCTTTTAGAGTCAGGACTAACAGATTAACCCTTTCTATAACAGAGGTCTGCCTTGACACCACTGTGACACGTCACCAGGTAGACATGCTCAAATCGATTTTCACCCACCTAGATGAGGCCCTGTTGTTGGCGTAACCGTGGAAGAAAGCAAACCCCACCTGAACGAGAGGAAGGTGTTTAACAAACTCAGGGCTACACGGCTGGCAAGTTTTGTGGTGGCTAGTTTGAAGCGAGCTCAGGTGCGGTTACGTGAGCTCTGATCACAGCCAAATGTAGGTAGCGATGGGTGACCAGCCGTTACCCAAACGCAGAAGGCAGGGTTCAGTCACTTAATGCCCTTTGAGACATTAGCGAGAGCTGAGACATCTGTACAGGTCTGGCAGGTGTGATAGAGGGTATTTCAGCAGCTGGAAGCCGGATCTCTGAGGATTTCAGCTGATATTTGAAGTGGTATCAAGTGCTTCTCTCTGGGCAGCTTAACATCATTCAGCATGCTGAAAGTTTGATTCATCCCTTCCAAAAGAATATAACCAAAATGGGGCAAATTAATTTTGCCTTGAAAGCACCTATTCTTCTTCAGTGATACCAAAGGGGCCTAAGCAACAGCTCAGACATAAACATCTGAAGCTGGGTGGGATAAATTCCACCCAGATACTGCTACAAGGCTGGCACACAGCATAGACATACCCATACCATCTTAATATAAGCTAACTGAGGTTGCAGGAGCCAGCTAGCTCCCATAATATGGAGCTCTGGATGGGCACGTTTACCTAGATTTCTTATCTGTTCAGGGAACCAAATTAGTTTATACACTGTTCTACTGGGCTGCTAACTGATCCCCACTGCTGGCTGTTACCTAGGTATCTTTCTCCACGAATGCTCTGCACTGTAAGTAAAACCATGAGTCCTGTGTATTTGGAGTCACACAAAATAGGTGAAAACAGTGTGGTTTGAAAGCTCATGCAAACTGAAGATGCCATAGCTGATCTGTTCTTTCACTCACACTAGAGCAACCCTTCCTTTTCCCATGTCATCTGTTGGCACAGTAGCACCAGATAACAAGGTCATGAGAGCAATTCAGCAGCTATTTTAGTTCCTCCTCAGAAAGTCATGGGTTGCACTGCAGCTCACTGCAAGTTAATTAGTGATGCTGCTTTCCTGGTTTATTCCACTTGCCCTACCATAAAGCGCTCCTGTCCTAGAGGCAATATTTCTTCCCTCATGCCCTGCGAAGTAATTAAAGGGAACAAATATGTCTACTCCAGCTGCCTGGCTTGATTAACCCCTTCAGTGTCACTTTTTAGGGGAATATAAGAGAGAATTTCAGTGCTCACAAGCCAGTTCCAACTGTTGATACCAAACACCTAGACCCAGAGCAATAGCAACACATAAATACAAAACTTAGCAAAACCCAGAAATTTTGAGCCACTGGACTGCTCACATGTTGCTGCTTGACCTCATATGATTAACAGTTATCAAATGTCAAGAAATTGTTTTCTATGGGAGACCAATGCTTATGATAGTACTATTCTGTATCCTCTCCCTTGGAGGATGTAAAGAAAATGTTACAATATAGTGGATGGTGATGCTAGACTGGCTAATGAACATTGTTTTGAGTGTTTTGTTTTTTGTTTTTTTTTTTAACTATCTCTTCCCCTCAGGTACTCCATCAACAAGTAACACGAATAAATAGCCTTCAGAACAGGATAACCGGTTCCATCTGTCACACAGAGACCTGAACTTACAGCTGGGTCATGATAGACAGGTGAAAATAACGCTTGCACTATTAGAACCAGCTCACATTGCAACAAAGAGCAACAAGAGAAAATCACATGAAATGGGGAGCAGTGGGAGCCAACAATGTGATTTTCCTGCTCAATTCCGAATGCTTACCAGGTAATGAATGGTATTATCAGTTACCAGTTGGGGATAGGTGGGAAAAACCAGTGCAAAACCCCTTTACATCATCCTGGAAGCGTTTGTTCAGGTAGTCAAAATACTGTGGGTTTTGGAGCCCAGGTCAACCCATTGACAGTAAAAGATATTTTCCTGGAGAAATATGGGAAAATCTTTGTATTGTTCTGTAGCAGGCTGTCTACAGGAAGGCTGTATGACTGAATCTAAGCTTTTATTTAGAAAGAAAAGTATGAGATTCACTTTTCTCACATGGGAAAAGTGGAAGAGTTGACCTCTTCCAAGCCCAGATTGAAATTCAACTTGACTTTAAAAAACAAGGAGAGTAACAATAAACAGTCTTACTGGAACTGTGTCCTGTGAAATTGAGAAATGTAATTAGTCACAGCTAGTCTCTAATAATTTCATGCCACAGGGCTTTGGGAGCCTTTATGTAGTAATTAAAAAGAGCTTAGGCCAAGTTAGTATGGGTTAAAAGATAGGCTGCTTTAAGGAGAAAAAAGCCTTGCCATGCAAGTTCATGTCTGCAAAAAGCTTTTCAAAGGGAAGCTGGAACATGTTGGTTTCTGCTTGAACTGCCTCCAGCATTTGGTAAACACATTCACTGCAGCCCACCTGGCAAGGCACAGCACAAGGGACCGTCTCGTTCCCTTGGTCCTGCCAGAGCTGACCCCTGGCTGCCCAGGAATGTGAACCCAATGGAAACATTGAGAAAAGAGGCAAAATTGTGCTGGTTCACGGCTCAGGCAATGGGAGCATTGACCTGAGTCCTAGGGTCTCGTCCCTGCTTGTGTGACATTTACGTCTTTCATGTTAAACAGCCACTGCAAATCTCACCCTTGTTAATACTGTTAACTCATTGACCCTGTCTGGGGCTTAACACAGGAAAGCCAATCTACAGAGAAAACACCACCAGTAAGCTCCTGGTGTTGCTTCAAGTTGATAAGTTAGGAGTTTTTAAAGGGCAACTTCAGAGAAGGTTATTTTTTCTGGCATTTCAAAAGCTAGTCCCAGGGAAAAAGAATGAAGTGTGCACGACCAGGCGGTAAGCAAACTGCACAAGGTCTCGTCAAAAGCAAGCGTCATCTCAGCTAGCTTGTGCTGTTGATAACATAGATGTCTGCAGGTGAATTCATTACCTCTCTCTTTACAATCAATGGTGAGAAGTAGATATTTTGGGGGTGATTTTGCATCAGCCCTACTTTAGATGTCTGCCTCACCCTTGCTCAGTGAATCCTCACCAAACCTCATCAAGGACCCTACATCCAGCTGGAGCCCCAGGCACCAGACAGTTTAGGCAGATCCTTCAAAAGGCAGAAGGATCCACTGGAAGCAGTTGGTCAGGTTGTGTCGAAGCAGGGTAGTACTTTGTAGAAGACTGTAGAGGTGATAAAAGGACATGCTTTGAATGGCCAGCCGCTCCACAGATAGCCTACTGGGAATGCGTAGATGCAGGTGTTCTTTCCTGCTGCTTTTCATCTCTGAATGAAAAGGACAATCTGCATAACTACAAGGGTGGAAGAGGAGATAAATTCCCCCTTGAGTATCCACAGCCCATGAAGGGAGGTCAGAAATAGATGTCTAATTTGTACATTTGCTTGGATGAATAATCCTCATAGTAATTTCTCATATCAGAGCTCTGGTCTCGATATGGTCTGGTCTTGATCATCATCAGGCTCTTTATTCTACTGCTTTGCCTCCCTCCACAGCTGTTCCTTGCCACCTTCTCTCCCCTTGACTTTTGTCCTTACCTCTGAGGTTCAGTGCTCCTCTTCTCCAGCTCGCCTAGGCACCAGCCAGCAGTCACTGAGAATGCAAGAGAGAAACGCTGCTATCCCATTCCTTCCAATGCTGGGCACCCTTGTTTGCTCCATCACAGCAGAAAAATGAGCAACACACAGGAGGGGCTGGAAGCCACTGTGCAGCAGGAGGCTTCTGAAGTGTGCCAGACACCTTCCTGAGCCACCTGGTGAGGGAGCCAGCCAGGGACGGCACCCACTGGACCTGCCTGTGAACAGAGAAGGACTTGTGGGTGATGCGATTGTTGGAGGTTGTCTTAGACCTAACGATCACAAAATGATGGAGTTTTTGATTCTCAGAGAAATAAGGATGCCAGAGAGTCATGGTAAATGAGGTTAAATCCAGTTGTCAGCCCGTCACATGCGGTGCTCCCCAGGGCTCAGCACCAGGGCTGTTCAGTATCTTTATTGATGATTTGCTTGAGGGGATCAAGCGCACCCTCAGTCGGTTTGCAGGCACCACCGAGCTGGGGGGAACACTGACCTGCCGGGGGGCAGGGGGCTCTGCAGGGGGTCTGGGCAGGCCGGCCAAGGGGCCGAGCCCAGCTGTGTGAGGGTCACCCCGGCCCTGTGCTGGACCCTGCCCGGGGGTCACACCAGCCCCAGGAGCTGAGGGCAGGGGGCTGGGGGCTGGGGACTGCCCGGCGGGGAAGGGGCTGGGGGGCAGCAGCTGGGCACGAGCCCCCCCATGCCCAGGTGGCCAAGGGGGCCAGCAGCGCCCTGGCTGGTGTCAGACACAGCGTGGCCAGCAGGGCCGGGGCAGTGCCCGTCCCCCTGCGCTGGGCACTGGGGGGGCCGCCCCTCGGATGCTGGGCTCAGTTTGGGCCCCTCAGCACCAGCCAGACCCTGAGGGGCTGGAGCGTGTCCAGAGCCGGGCAGGGGGCTGGGGAAGGGGCTGGGGCACCAGCCTGGGGTGGGGGGGCTCAGGGGGGAGCTGGGGGTTCAGCCTGGAGAGAAGGGGGCTCAGGGGGGACCTTCTCGCTCCCTGCAGCTGCCTGACAGGGGGGTGCAGCGAGGGAGGGGTCGGTCTGTGCTCCCAGGAACAAGTGACAGGACAAGGGGAAACGGCCTCACCTTGCCCCAGGGCAGGTTTAGGTTGGGGGCTGGGGAACATCTTCCCTGAAAGGCTGGTCAGGCACTGGGACAGGCTGCCCACGGAGGTGGTGGGGTCACCATCCATGTTGTTTAAAAGACGTGTAGACATGGTGTTGCAATTTGATTCCAAATTAATTTGCCTCACACGGGGCACCAGTTGTCACAGCACAAACTAGCAAGTTGCATAAAACTTTACCATTGGTCAAATTCTACTGCCCATAAGTCCAGCTGCTGCCACTACAGGTTACTCTCTGCTGTCCATGCTGTTTCTCCCTCCTCCAGAGGCCAGACCACACTGCCTTCATCCAGGCTCCTCCCTCACCCAGGGTTTTTTCTCCCTCACTCCTCAGAGCTATTTAACCACTTTGCTGTAGGATCACAGCTGCACATCATCAAAGCAAGGCCACAGCTGCATATTATCAATGTCAATCAACCCACTGCCTTCATTCCCCTACAAGGTGGCACTTAGGGACATCCTTTAGTGCTGGGCTTGGCAGTGCTGGGTTAACAGTTGGATTTGATGATCTTAGAGGTCTTTTCCAACTTCAGTGATTCTATGATAAATGGAGGAGAAGTCCTCTGAAACCATGTTCCATGCATAGCAGCATAGCTAGGATGAATGAAAGAAAGAAGGTTCAGATATCTTTGTTTAGTATCCAGCCTGTCGCATGCACCAAATCTCCCAAAGGGTCACCATGAGGGTGCAAACATGGTTTGTGAAGCTGGATCCCACAAACAGCTGACCATGGAAGTGTCTGGTAAGGGTATCGTGTGCTCAGTAGAAATGGAGGAGTTACTTGATCGTTACAAATCTCTCATGCAAAGGGCGATTTTCAAAGGTTTATATTTCTGCCAAATGTGAGTGAATTTTATTTTAGAAAGGGACATGATTCCAAATTCAAATTTTTCCTTTTTTAACTTTTTTTTTAAACTTGGCCAAAGCAAAATATTTTCCCTTACCTTATTTGTGGAAACTGCTGGATCATGTTCACTTTTTCTATTTAAATAAAGAAGCTAAAGCCCTTCATAGGACCTTTCTGTGCAGACAATTCAGTGTCAACATCAGCACGAAGAGACTGAAAGGAGTTGTTCACATTAGAAGAGTTATGAAGCCTTATCTATGTTGGGACTATTTACATGCTGGCAGACATTTAATGAAAGAGGAGGACTAATTGCCATGGCAACCATACATCCATGCTGCTAACCACCACTGTGCACCTCCTGTTTCTGCTGATGGCAGCCCTCTGTTTTCTTTCATCCAGCCAACAACAGCTTCCCGCACTTTGAGTGACTCAACCTTTCCCTGTCCCAGTCTGTCACCTAGCGAAAGCCAACGAAAAGAAAGTCTTCCCTGAACCTGCCCCAGCAGGCTGTTTTAGAGTACTTACCTTTTTCTTTCAGGATTTGTCACCAGAAAGTGGTACGTTTTTCTATGGTTTCTTTGTCCTTCTGTAGCAACGCCCGTGTGACAACCAGTACTACTGCCCTTTACCAGACCTCACAGGCATCTTCAATCCTACATTGTGAAGCTCCATGTGACCAGGATGTTGTATGAAAGAAGAGACACATAAATACACTTAATGGGCCTTTTCAAACCTCTGCTTTGGCAAAAGAATGAACCTGGAGGAAGGATGCCCTGGCTGGTTCTTCTGAGAGTAGGGTCTTCCTAGGTGGCTCACTGCTCATTTGCACCACTGCTCTGCCACTTCTCCCCCACTATAACACCCTTCACCTGCCCAAGACCCACCTAACAAACAGCACCTTGAGCTGACAAATTACTTCTGGACCATGTGGCCCTTGAGGAGTATCAGCTTAGACCTCTGTGTGTGAGGAAGGAGGATGAAGTTGCAGCTGGTGGGCTTATACTCATGTTCCATGTGTGTAGTTAGGGTATGTAGATAGCCCACCCTGACCAGTGGGGTGACTAATAAAGTTACAATAAGCGGAAATTTCAGGATATTAAGAGATAAGAGAGGAGCAGTCACATACATGCAGATGGCTCAGCCTGACACTACAAATAGAAAAAGAAAGTGGGGAGAGGAATACCAGTTTAACAGAAGTGATGAAAAAGAAAGACTTTAACAGCAGAACAAGGACTTCATCATGACAAAGACCTTAGTGGTACCTTCTGATTAGAGATTTATAGAGAAAGAGCTCACCAGGCTATGGGCTCAGTACAGCCCTTACCTACTCACAGTTAAGAAGATAAATCACTTAAAACTTGATAAAGTTATTTATTAATTTGGTTAGTCAGGCTCTGAATCTAACACATATTCTTCTACCTTCGTTAGGGAAAAATCCCAGATCCAAGGATGTCTATTGTCTTCATCATGTACTGTAACTTCATTCAAATTTTGCAACTTTGATGTGTCTCCATGGATGCCATGTATAATGTGTGTGCACATAAGTCTTTGTGCTACAGAAACATCAAGGTAGCAGTATGCTAGATGCATCATCCTGGGTGTATTCCACGTTTGGTCAAGCTATGTGTTTAGGGGGTGCAATCACCACAGAGTCTCTATCCTTTGGAGAATAACAGGAAGCTTCTGAAGCTGGTTCAGCCCATTAGAGACCTGACTTACTCCCTGGATGCCTCTCTCCAATAAATGGAAAGAGTCTTGACTGTGTAAGGTCTTAATTTAGGCATCTCATTTTAGTGCCCACAGCCAAATGGATGACTCTGGGCTTTTATGTATGAGAAATAAGAGAAAGCCTTGACATGGAGAAGACTCTGTTCTTAATAGGCAAGGCAAGAAAGAGGCTGGGTTTAATAAAAGAGTTAGTGTTTGCATCATGCAGAACAGGACTCGGTGGCTACTCATGTCAGCTCCTTTTGGCTTTAAGCAATTTGGATCATTGGTATGTTTTCATCACAGAACTGAAGGGAGGCCCAGAGAGATTAAACCACTTGCCTACATTCATGTGGGGAGTCTGTGGACAAACTGAAGAATGAGAATAGATCTCCTGGGGCCTTGTCTAATGGCTTAACCATGAGATCCTCATTCCTTCCATGCTGTGACTGCTTGCCTTCCAGCTGTCTTGCACACTCAGGGTCGAGGAGGGTTGAATACATTCAGATACTGCACTGCACTGCACAAGCTGAACCCCTTCCATGTTTTTAGCCTAAATTTGTAATATCCTCTTTTGAAGTTTTAAATGATGGGGAGCAAAAATTTCTCTGCTTTTAGGAGTCAGTTTAGTTTTAGTCTTCGTTGTGATGCTGGTCTTCCTGGTTCTGATCAGATGGTGGTGTGGAAATTATTGCAATCTTCAGCAATATTCTTGTAGCATATCCAGTCAGACTAGAACAAAATTTCTTACATTTTTATTCATCTGTCTCCCTCTCCCTCCTGCTTTCATTCCACCTGCCTACCTGCTTGCCTGCCTTTTTGATAAATATGTCCATCGCTTTCATTGCTGAGCATGTTAATCTTCCACATACTAGTCTTTTCCAGCTATGCCAAGGAGAATACATGTGAAGTGATCAAATGTTTTTTGAAGGACATGTTTAATGGGTTTTGCAAAACTATGGAGCTCAAAAATATATAGCTATCTATCTTCTGAGATACCTAGGAATTCTGCCTACATAGGAATATTTAGTTGGAGATCAAAAATATGTGGACCAATTGATACCTATCTCTTCATTACTTCAGTTCTTCCACAAATTTCTTTACTATTGGCCTCTACTGCCTTGTGTGATGGCCACAAGAACATCCTCAATAAATGAAGCAAACATCATTTCTCTTCCCCACACCATAAAAGCAAGGGAGGGAAGAAAAGGAACCAGCATGTTTCCTTGTGTTCTCCATCCAGTGGAGTTTAAGGGTTTTCCTGGTCTTACCTGTAAATTTGGCTTGTTTGCACATATGGAATATCCTGAGTAGATCTGAGACTTCCACATCATTCAATTCCTTGTATCAGTACAGGCTGGCAGCCAACTGGCTGCAAAAGAATGTTTTGCAGGAAAGCACTTGGTTCCTTTGGTGGGCACCAAGCTGACCAAGTTGGATTGCATTGAAAGAAGTGTGGTTAGGATGTCAAGGGATGTGATCCTCCTCCTCTCCTCTGCTCTAGTGAGACCCCACCTGAAGTACTGCATTCAGCTCTGGGCCCCCCCAACATAAGAAGGACATGGACATGCTTGAGCAAGTCCAGAGGAGGCCACAAAGATGATCAGAGGGCTGAAGCGTCTCTCCTGTGAGGACAGGCTGAGAGAGCTGGGGTTGTTCAGCCTGGAGAAGGGAAGCTTCCAGGGAGACCTTAGAGCATCTTCTAGTACATAAAAGGGTCCAACAAGAAAGATAGGGAGGGACACTTTATCAGGGAGTGTAGTGATAGGATGAGAGCTAACGGTTTTAAACTGGAAGGGACTAGATTAGATATTACGAAGGAATTGCGTATGAGGGCGGCAAGGCGCCGGCACGGGCTGCCCAGAGCAGCTGTGGGTGCCCCAGCCCTGGCAGTGCCCAGGCCAGGCTGGACGGGGCTGGGAGCCACCTGGACTCGGGTGGGACTGGGGCGTCTTTAAGGTCCCTTCAACTCAAACCATTCCATGATTTTATGATTCTATGAACCAGCAATGTGCCATTGTGGCAGAGAAGGCCAAGAGCATCACAGGATGCAGTAGGCAGAGCACTACCAGATGGTCAAGGAAGCTGATTCTTCCCCTCTGCTCAGCGCTGGTGAGACACATATCACCAGATGGCCCAGTGCTGGGCTCTTCAGTACAAGAGAAACATGGATTTACTAGAGCAAATCCAGTGAAGGGCCATAAAGCTTTTTTAAAGGATTGAAATATGTTTTTTATGAGGAAAAGCTGAGAGAGGTGTAACTGTTCAGCCTGGAGAAGAGAAGGCTCGGGGGGATATTGTCGATTTATAGAAATCCCTTCTGTGAGGAGTGAAGAAGATGGAGATAGACTCTTCTTAGTGGTGCCCAGTGACAGGGCAAGGGACAATGTGAACAAAAATTGAAATACTGGAAATTTTGCTTCAAAAGAAGGAAAAACGTCTTTATTATGAGGCAGATGAGCACTGGAAGTGGTTTCCCAGAGAAGTTATGGGATATCCATCTGTGGAGATATTAAAAACCCAGCTGGACATGATCCTGGAGACACTCCTGTAGATTACTCTGCTGTAAGCAGGGGTGTTGGACTAGATGAACAAGAAATTCAAGAACAAAGAATGTCAGCCTGTCAGCTGGCTAGAACATACAGAGGAGATATCACCCCCTTTTTTTTCCTCATGAAGCCTCATGGACCAAGGCTAGAACTGTGTCTGTGCTGAGTCAAAGTGGGGAATCTGCTCAGGCAGCTGGGGCAGCTTGTCCTGAAAGTATCTGTTCTTGCCTTCTCCTGTCTCCTTTCCTAGTAGCTCTCAATTCTGGTGGGGCTTCTTTGCATTGGCAGAACCATCCCAGCTTTGGTGTCCTGACAAAATCCAAGTCCCTTTTCCCAATGCTTTCAGGAAATTCTGGGTACGGCAGCTCCAAATGAAGTACATTTAGGTGGAAGGTAATGCCAGCTTTGCTGTCTTGCCCCCATCTGGAGTTTCAAAATGATGCTGTGGCTTAGCAGTGGACTGCGGAGGTGAGTCCAATGGAGAACAAAGAAGACCTTGAGAAAAGATAATGGCGTGATTATGTTTTGGCTAAATTCAGTTTTACTTTCCTCAAAGTAGATGTCCTAATTTGCAAATTACTGTTCTGTGATAGAGATCCTATGTCCCATAGGTAGTTAAAATATAAACAAGTCTCTTGGGATCAGGTGGGAGCTTATTAAAAGTAGCAAACCACATATGCCTCTTTCCTTGCATTCATAGTTTGGGTTGAAATCCTCTGGTTGTACTGAAAGCCTTCGCCTTTCCAAAAAAAAAGTCTCCCACAGTGTCTGAGCTGAGCTTTTTATTTTTGTATTTTTTTTTCCTATAACTGGAAGGAACATTGCCTTGTGTTTGGGTGGTCAAATATAGTTCCTGCACCTTGGAAGTGACCAAGGTTGTTATTTTTTCGTCTATCTTTCATAATAGCTGGAATCTCCCAAGAACTCCCCTAGTGCTGAATTCACAGGCTGTCTAGAATTTAATTGTGGGGTCAACATGGAACATTCTTCCTGGAAAAAGAGATGATGAGGTGGAGTAGTAAAGATGGTTAACCAGAAAAGCAAACAAAATCAGCCATAGACATTTATTAGTATTTAAAATAGAGTCTTGTCAAGTAATGTGTGTGTGTGAGCGTGTGAGTGTATGTGTTAGAGGAGGAGGAGGGGATTTTCATAACTGGGTGTTTGAGGGAGGGAATAACAGCCATTCAGGCTAGGCAAACAAGGCCAAGATGTACCCTGTAATTTTCGTAATGAGAAAATTCAGAGCAGGAGGCTCGGGATCTGAGGTAAACTCAATGTGACAGTCTGCCAGGGAAATAGAGTGGCTACACAAAGCACGGCTTAGTATGGGTAAGGCAGCCTTTAGCTAATAGAACAAAATTTAGATTACACTGCATGAAAAAACTTTTTCTACTTTCTCTCCCCACAAGCAGTGACAATACTATGCTCATTTATAGATCTCTACCTGTATCTATTTCCCTACATAAACTCTTGACAAGATGAATGCTGAAATCCAGGTACACAGAAATACACACACATGCTCAAGGAAACCACACTTTTCCACAAAACAGAAAATGTAAGTAAAAATTAAATTTTTCATTGAAGAAGAGTAATGTTGGAAAATTTAAGCCAAACAAGAGCTTTGATAACATGTTTTGGTGTATGCCCTTGTTTTCAGAACCAGAGCTCAATGCGGTTTTGATTCACTTGTGCTGCTGCTGTAGAAGAGGAGGTGAAATTGCAGCCGTCAGGAAACTCTGCCATGGTTTTGAGTCAACCTGTAGCTCCTATGAAGCCGATAAGGGGTATTTTACCTGGTGTAGGGCTGTAGGAGAAAGACTAAGTGCTGAAGCGCTCGTAAGAAGAGGAGCAGGCAGACAGCTGAGATGGAGATGGGAGATGAAGTGAGATAAAGTGACCGCTTACCCCTAAGAAGGCTATCCAAGCAGCCAGGGAAAAAATAATTTTATACACGTGTATTCAGGAGGGATTTTGAGATTGTACATCTCTTTCCTAATGCCATAAAAGTTAGGTGTAATGCCCCTCTCTCCCAGATGCAGTTACTGCAGAGAGAGTCCTGAAACTGAACCATGTCTTATGAAAAGAGACCCATATTCCTGATCTCTGAGTGTGGAGAGTTGGCATTGATGATAGTGATTTGGGGTGACTGAAGAAGTCTGATTTTGAAAAGGCTGATCTATGCACGACTAAAAGCCATTTAAGATTGGGCTCCAAAACCTGATTTCCCCCCAAATCATCCATTCCCTTGGAAATGCCTTCCCTCCCCTGCCCCAAACCAAAATCTCTACAGGAGCCAGGCCTGGCTCCGATCTTACTTCAGGCATTTATAGTCTTGAAGTTTAAATCCAGATTTGTGCCACACATCTCAATGCAGTTAATCTCTTGTTGATCTGTCACGGATGGGAAACTCTGTCTGTCTCTGTCACCTTTTGGTAATACACTTCTGTGCTCGTTTGTTTTTTCAGAGCCAAAGGATCAAAGCATGAAGAACTAGTCTCCACAGACTGCACCATACCAAGGGATAAATATGTTTTCTTTTTAGTTTTCCGGCATTACAGTATTGAAAGCCAACCTTAACAGTGGCCCAGCATGACTGACTGTTTATTGTGCTTGTCTAAACTCATTCATGAGAACACTGCTTTTAAAAGTTAGTCTAAGAAAACACCAACATGAGCAATGCCTCACTGCCTCTGTCAGTCCACCCCTTTGATCCAACTTCTTCAGTCTTTGCCTTCCAGCCCTTTCCCTTCTCCTTGGTCTATTCCTATTACCCTCTGTAGACTTGTCAGACTCATTGATTGCCAATGGTAATTCATGAGTTGATAAGTCTGGAAGACTATGAACTCAACAGTGCACATTTTTTGGCACATCTCTACAAGATATTAACACCTGGTGAGTTGCCAGGAAACTGGAGGGTAGAAAGCAGCCCTTTGGTTGACAAAACCTCATCTAATTTTGTTGTTTTCTTGCCAGCTACAGAGTAGCTTCCACTGAGGAGCCATCGTCAAGTCCCAAGGGGATATAATGGAAATTGCAATTAATCATCCTCCTGTTTCTCTGTTAAACCTTCCAGCATACGGCTTCCTCTTTCTTACCTTCCTCTTACTTTGATGACAGCTTCCCAAGAGCAATAAATTCAGGAGTCTGTGTATCATTGAGCAGACTCACAGCAGAGCTTCTGCCCTCAGACAAGGAGAGCATGACCCCTCTTCAGACCCATACTTACCCATTGCAATAGCTAGCAAAGATCTTTCTCATCAGGCAGCACCTGCCTTTTTTTCTCCCTCCAAACATGTAACTTGAGATGTCGCTACTTTTCATATATTTATGAAATACTTCTCACTGTTTTACTGACCTTTTGGTATAGCAAATGCTGGGAATCCCTTCTACACACAGTTGCTCAATGGTTGAATAGACAGTAAAGTCATCTTTGTGTCTCCCACATTTATTTAAATTCTAATTATTCTTTTCACCTTTTATGCAGAAATAGAATCACAAAAGTGCTGTTGCTTCTCTTCTCCACTGTACATCTACACAGGCATTTTCAGATTTTGCAGCTTTGTTTAATTTGATCTCCCTTACATCTCTTTTGGCATGGACAATTCCCAGCTCTCTTTTTCACTGATTATCATTTTGGATTGCTGTTGGCTGCTCGTACTGCTTTACCTCTTTGGGCGCCTTGCCACAAATCCTCTGTCCTCATGGATATTCTTGGCACTTCCCACTTGAGTAGGATCTGTGAATTTCATTCATGTTTGTGTTCATTTCTCTGCCAGATCATGAATGAGGATGTTAACTAACACTGATCCATGTGGATATTCCACTAAACTGCTTTCCCGCAATGCCATGTAATACCATGCATGATTCATTATCCTCTGTTCTTTGTTTTCAGCATTTCAGTTAATGATTGGGCTATGCAGCTGCTCACAGAGGGGCTGGTTTTAATTTATGTGGCAAGAACAAATTCATGAGACATTGTCTCACATGCTTTGGTACAGACCAGATATTTTATATCTACTGTAATAATTTTAATCTTGTTATTCTATTATAACAACAACAAAAAAAAATCGGATCCACGTGAATCTGAACTTAATCTATCCATTTATACTCACACAAATTCAATGGAAAGCACAACTAACTCAAAACAGTAGATCCCCCCACTTCTCGTTGCAAAGGAGACTGAGACTTTTATTAACAGCATAGCTCAAGGTTGCCTTAGGAGTCGGGGCAGGGTTCTGCATGGAAAGGGTCTGTCCATCGTATGGTACAGCAGGGGCTTTGCACCTGCTTAAGATAAACTAGTCAAGTAAACCCTTTTTTAAACTCTTCCCCAGTATGATTCTCAAAATAGGACTAAACTGAGTCCAAGTGTGTATTTGTGAGTGGAGAGGATGAAAAAGAGAGATCAGCAAGTAGCAGAAAGCACAGGTGGTGTAGGAAAGAGAGAATTACACCCTGGGTGGGATTGGAAGGGACCTCTGTAGATCATCTAGTCCAGCCCCCTACTCAAGCAGGTTGTCCCAGAGCAGGCTGCACAGAGTTGCATCCAGGCAGGTTTTGGATGTGGCCAGAAAAGGAGACTCCGCAACCTCTCTGGGCAGCATCTTCCACTGCTCTGTCACCCTTGGAGCTTGTCCCCAGGTTCTGCAGGAGCTGCCTGTGGTGCAGCCTGTGCCCGCTGCCCCTTGTCCTGCCGCTGGGCACCCCTGGCAGGAGCCTGGCCCCGTCCTCCTGCCACCGCCCTGGAGGCGCCTGTGGGCATCGATAAGGGCTCCTCTCAGTCTTTTCCAGGCTGAACAGGCCCAGCTCTTGCAGCCTTTTGTCATAAATGACATGCTCCCATGCCCTCATCATCCTCATAGCCTCTGCTGGCCCCTCTCCAGTAGCTCCCCACCTCTGGAACTGGGAGCCCAGCATGGACCCAGTGCTGCAGATGCAGCATCACCAGGGCAGAGCAGAGGGGAGGATCCCCTCCCTCACCCTTCTGGCCACACTCCTCCCAATGTCCCCAGGATCCCACTGGCCCTTTGGCCATGTGGACATACTGCTGGCCCATGGGCAACATGCTGCCCACCAGCACCCCCAGGCCCTTCTCCACAGATCTGCCCCCCAGCAGTCGCCCCCAGCCCGTGCTGGTGCCTGGGGCTGTCCCTCCCCAGGAGCAGGACCTTACACTGGCCTTGGTTGGACTCCATGAGGTCCCCTCTGCCCAGCTCCAGCCTGCCCAGGTCTGGCTGAACGGCAGCGCAGCCTCTGGGGTACCAGCCGCTCCTCCCAGTGAACATGAAACATGAACAGTTTCTTATCAGGCTAGCACAACCAGATTTATTTATTTTTTAAAGGGAAACCATTTCTTGCCTGTGTGTCCATACTTCTTCTAAGTGCCCAGCTGCCTGCTCACTGTGTCAGTGCCTGAGTTTGGTTAGGCACCTGCCGCTTTTATGAAGTTACACTTTATTATTTCCATGCTTCAGTGCTGACAGCAACATCTCTGGAGTTAAAGTTATTTTAAAAAGCTTTGGGTTTTTGAGCAAAAGCCTAAGATCTCTGCTATCAATGAAGTCTACAAGGTTTTCCTTATTATATACAAAGGCAACATTTCCCCTCAAAATAAAATGCCATTCAGCAAAGACATTCCAGGAAAACTGGCACCTCCACCTCCCTCGTATTTCACTGCTTCTTCCCCAAAACCAAACAGCGGTGGGATGATCAGCTGGATGCTGTTCTCCATCCTTCATTTCATCACATCTTTTGCCAGCTAAACTTCAAGGGGATAGTATTTAAGAATGGAAATCAAATAAGAACCAGGAAGTGTGAAAAAAAAAAGCAGCTTCGTTTTCTGATCCCAGGCCAGTGGAAAAGATGTCTGTTAATTTATGAATGAATCAGATTTGTGCTGGAAGCCATTTACAAGGAATGTGTTCTTGGTCTCTTGCTCATGCTAGGCAAAGTTACCTACTGATGTCAAGCTGCATCTAGGCCACCATTGTTATGCTAACCCTAATGTTAATCCTGGCCCTCGGCACGAATGATTCACAAGTTTCATTAGAGCAAAAGGTCTGCTAAAACCTCTAGACAATTCCTCTGGAGACCTGAGAGTGTATTTAGATTCAATAGACATCTGTATTTGGATTCAAATTACATTCTTAGCTATATTTCTCCTCCCACCGCTTTTAATTCTCCAGAAAAAGCATAACTTTAGAAAGGAAGGCTACATTCCCTAACAGCCAAGAGGAAGATTTACAAGCCAGATGGTGATACTTTAAATAACAAAAAATGATGCAAGTTAATTTTTCCTCTCTTTCAGTGTGAAAACATCACCATCCCTTCCTCTTACTACCTCCATCTCAAGACGACTAAGTACTCTGCCCTCACTGAATCCTTCTGTACTAATTAAAAACCCTTTCCTAGCAGTGCTAGGGACTTTGGAAGGTACACCTTCTGTCATTAGAAAGCAAAAACTTGTGTTCATAAAATTAATAAATGGAATGGATAGAAAAGTTCTCCCTGCTGTCCCCCGTGAAATAAGTTTCTGGCTTTCATTAAAAAAAAAAAAATGCAAAAATGTAGAAAAAGAAAAAGGATTTAAAAAATAAAAACTCTCTGGCTTCTGGCAGCCAACAGTTTATATTTTCAGATTGTAGTCAATGGAAAATCTGTTTCTCAAAATATACCTTTTTCTCTTCAAAAACGGCTTAGGGTAAAATGTTTCGGTTTACAACCACAAAATGTTTACTTTAAAAAAAAACAGCAAAAACTTCATTTCTGACTATCATACTTCAATTACACGAGAACATCAGGACACATCTGGGACTGGAGAGCTCTGCTTCAGACCAGGGCTTGACACTGTATTTTCTTGTGCATTGCAAAATCAGTCTGTGGCTCATCATGAGGGAAACTGAGTGAAATTATAGGTCTTGTGTAATACAATAAGTCCAGCTGAATGGTCTAATAATCCTTTTTGGCACTAACATCTATGAATTGATAAAATACTGTGAACATTTGCAATGATACTGAGAGGACTGTATTTCCTTCCATGTTGTGGTCTCTTTGCATGTCATTCATCTGATGACATGCAGATGTCTCAAATCAAGCCAAAGAATCCCACTGTAGTATTGCTCAGAAAACACAAAGTGTTGGAAAGCATTCCTGTGTCCAGCATAGGATCTCCCTGGTATATCCCATTGCCGCTTGCATGTACCCAACTCCTGTCTGGAGATCAGGAGTGTGCTGAGGGGAAGGAGAAAACATGCCCTTCATCTGTTCCTGTTAATCGTAAGAGACCTTCCTGCTGCAGCAGGAGATGCAGGATTAGCAGACTGTACTAACTTGAGCCAAGGATTTGCTAAAAAACTCCAAAGTGTAAAAATCCATGTACTTACATCACAGTTTCCCCAACACAGGATAGTTGCACATCATTATCACTGGGGTCCAGCCATCGTGAAAGCCTGTCAGTGCCTTTTGAGCAGTCAGAGCAGTTTTAGTGGCTGGTCTTCAGCAGTGAAATACTCTTTCAGAAGAGCCAAAACTGAGTCTGGTCAGGACAGCGCTAATAGGTTGGTACTGAACCACCATTCTGTTTCCAAAACTAGAAGTTATAGGAGCAAACCTCAACAGTGTTTTGTTTTGCAGTGGAAGTGCAGCTGAGTACTGAACCCCACAGTCACCTCATTCATTGCCCGTTGGGTCATGTAGTAGGATGGCTTGGAGCGTGCAAACTGCAGTCCTGGGGGAAGACGTCAAAAGGGCGGCTTTACTGCCAGCACCCGACGTATGGTTGGTCCCCAAGACTCTCATGGCAAGAGGTTTTCAGTCTTCAGTAGAAAAGCCTAAAGGGAGACCTGATTGCTGTCTTCAGGTACCTGATAGGAGTAAGGGGAAGCTGTAGACAGACTTCTCTTGCATGTGCACTGTGACAGAAGTAAAGGCAACAGGCACCAGCTGAAAGAAGGAAAATGCCCTTTAGATATTAGGAAATAAAAAATTTATTGTACATTGTAAAGTTAGTCACATATTGGAAGACAGGCCAAGAGAGGTTAGGGAATCTTCATCCCTGTACGTATTAAAAACTTAACTAGACTAAGTTCAGCACTCTGACTTACACTGATTCTTCTCTGAGTGGGGAATTAGGCCTGACAACTTCAAGAGATTTCCTCCAGCTGAGACTATTCAATGGCAAGGGTCTGAACAAATTAATCCTTAAACCAGCTTCATGCCACATGAGTGGTGGTTATGTCTAGTCTGGACCAAACTAAGCTCAGTCTGAAACAAAATCCTCAAGCCACATGTAATGGATTTAGAGGGACCAAGGCATCATCTTCTTTGATGAACTGACCTCTTTTTACTGCACCAAATAAACACTTATGGTAATATATAAAGAGACCAAAGTTTTGAGATAGAGCAAATTTGTCTGTATCCTGTATAAAAGTGTCCAAAACCACCAAAGGCAAGGTTTCTGTAAACTGCTTGATAATCCTTTGCTGTAGATTAAATTCGGCTATGGCATACTTGCAGTTTGCTCTCAACAAAAACCTGTCTGTAAGGACTATTTTGGCATCTCAGTGCTATCACCATGGAGATGTATTAAGTATTTAAAGTCTATAGAATGACACAAACCCACTGGCAGTCTGTTTTGTGCAGCATGAATGACTTGACGTGGCAGTTAGCTATAGCAGAGTCCCTCGTGCAAAGGAGGCTGACTGCCACCCCGCATCAGTGCGAGGATGCTTTCTTGAAGCTGTTATCATTTCTGAATATCACTGGGGTCAAAGAACAGTTGCACTGAATTCCTTGCATCTGTCAGACTGAGTACTCAGTGTGGAAACCTTTCCGTGGATACCAAAGGAAAAACACAACATCAATAGAAGCTCCCAAAAGACATTTCTACCTGAATATGGAGAAGATACAATCAGCTTTTCTATGAAGCCGTCATTTGATCAGAGCATTTGAGGAGAAATGTGTGAGCAAACCTATCAAATATAAGAGACGGTTGCATCACGCCCTTCAATCCTATTGTTTCTTATCAGTGCACCTATTCCATGAATCACGGAATAATACCTTGCTGACACTCAGAGTGACAACTTGCTTGATATTATCTGCACAAACCAAACATGACTGATGGGCTTAGACTGTTCACCATATTATGTTCGTATCAGTGATGTTTCTCACAGTCTATTTTATTTATTAGTCCTTTCATATTATCTCCTTTTGTGAAATTAATAACAATCAACCTCAGCTTTAAGGGTCTAGTGCTGAAATTCTACTTCATTTTTTCATTATCCTGACTCTAAGCTGTTACTCATTTTTGTCATCTTTATAAAATGTTCTTCCAAATTAGACACAGATAAATAGTTCAATTTTTTTGGCTTGAAACATGAACCAAAATCTTAACAGGGAACTGTGTTCTGGGCTGAAACAAAACAGAGCCTTATGGAGAGACTTTGGCAAAGTAAAAGCAGAAGGTCAAAAATCTCACTTGAACCAAACTGATAATAGGTGTTTACAAGACACAATTTGCTATCCTTTTAGCTTTTCAGAATAAAATTTATATAAACATCTATTTTGAACAGGAATGTCAAAAAGTACCATTTCAAATAATGTCAAAATTGAAAGCTCCAGCCAAGATGCTTTTCTTGTCCTCAGCCGGTTGACTATGAGTTAAAATAAGCCAGCTATGTTTAAATCCCTTCTATCCATCTTCTAACCCTTTCCTAAGTAACACTTATTTTGGCTATTTAACTTCTTCCTAACTGCATTTAGGTCTTCAGGCTGAAATTTCCATGGCAGACTAAAAAAGCGAAACACAGATTTGCTGACAACTTTTGGAGACAGCTGAGGCTCACCTCTCCCCAGAACCCCTGTTTCCCCCCACTGTCCCTCCCTCTCCCATCAAATTCCTGGCTGTCTATGCTTTGCAGAGTCCAATTTGCTGCTGATGCCTAGTCTTTCTGCCTCACTGTCATAATTTCAGCTCTAGCTGCCAAACACAGGCTACACAAAGAAATAAACCCCAGTCTTTCCCCTTTCACTCAGCAGGGAGCTCCATAAAGATTCCCTCATTAGCAAACACATAGCTGCCAGCGATGCTCTTTAATAGCTCCCTTTCCCTGAGACGCTTTATGACTACAAATGAAGACTGATTACAGGCCCAAATCTTCCTAGCAAGTCACTCACACATGTGAAATACCTGATTTATCTGACCATTCCCCAGCAGTAAAGAGGCCACCAGCACTCCGGTGCCGTCTCTCTAATAACTGCGCCCTGGGCTGTAATTACCTGTGTGTCTAAGTGGAGCTGACTGTAATGACAAGCAGATCTATCGCCCACAAAACATCGGTGCTACTTGTGTTTTGTTTATAAGGGAAGGAAAGGACACGTCTGCTCCAAGCTGTTCTGTTGGCGAGATGCTCTCACCAGGCTTAATCAAGTCATTGAGCAGTCTCAAGAGACTGGTGAAACTGTGTGCTGGAGAATGACATCACAGGGTGAATTTTTGGAATTCAATTTCCATGACAACACAATGCTGAAGGGCAAAGCTATATGATGGCATCAATCCATCAAAGTCTATGCAAATATATAGAATCATAGAATATCTCAGGTTGGAAGGGACCCACAGTGATCATCAAGTCCAGCTCCCTGCTCCTCACAGGACTACCTAAAACTAAACCATATGACTAAGAGCTTTATCTTATCAATAAGCAATGGACTCTGGGGTCTTCCGCAGAGGATTTTCCTGAGAAATTCCTTGCAGTGTTCAGCCAAAATGCTGACTCTTTGAACTTCAGAATACCATAATGAGCAAAACAGTTCCTACCTGCTATGTATCCAACACCTCAAGAGAAAACCTAAAGTTAATCTGTTGGGGAATAGAATGTTTTTGATCAAGGATATGAGTTGAAAGGCTGCTGGAGGGATGCTGGTGAAGGTGGGTTCAGTGCTCCACCCCAGTGTTTTTAGGGGAGGTGCAAGTGGAGAAAAACTCAAGAGTTCTTCATCCACGAAGCAGGGACAGAAACTATTCCTCTGCTACATGGGTACGCTATGGGGATAAAAATTTGTGCAGCCCATTGGTATTCCAATTAAAGGAGTACATGAGCATTAGAGCAAAGAGACATTCCAAGCCAATAGGGCAGCCAAAGGAGCATCCAAGGCTGATGGGTATGTTTGTGCCTGCATTCATGCATGTGTGCATGTGCATGTTGTGTCTCCTGATGACATGGTGATGGTACCTTTTGTTTCACTGCATCTGGGATGCACAGATTTAAAGACTAAAGAGCTGACACAAATCAAGAAACTGCCATCACCCATGTCCAAAAATTAGAAAAAGAGAGACAGGAAATCAAATAGTCAAGATATACAAGTTGATACTTGAATCTGGTTGATACTTGAATCTAGATCTCCAGAAATCAGAGCAGTTGCCTCATCTGAAACCCTTGTATGCAGATTAATTCCTTCTTCCTTTGTAGACCCTTGTAGGTAACAGATATTTCAAACTATTCAAAAAAACTATCTGCAGCTCTTTTAGAGAATAACATAGAGATGTCCAAGAATATAGAGATGGAGATGACTTTGATCCTACTTCAGATTTCCTCTGCAATTCTCGCCAAGAGTTTTGGCTTCTTTTATCCTTGCCACTCTGTGGTCTCTCTCATTTATTTATTTATTTATGCATTCTATATTGGAAACTAGGTTTCTCTGACAATTTTCATGGTATCAGCTGCGAAGAGCTTTTGATCTCAAGTGCTTATTGAGGAAAGTAGGACCACTAATTCAAGAGCTTAGAGACTATGTCCTTCCGGGAATCAGGAAGAAAGAAACCAGGACATGTTCTCCCAGGTTTTGATTAAGAGTCCAAAAGATCAGCCTAATGAAGCTGGGGTCAAGCTGTATTTAAGCTCTAAATCACCACTTTTTAATGAGAGTGGGAGATTTTACCAGGAACAGGTTATCATAGTATTTCAAAGACAGGGAAGTCAGAAAAAAACCCCCAAACAAACAACAAAACAAAACAGAAGTGACTCAAGGGAAACCATGAATGAAATCCAGAGTTTTCAAACCTTTAGGGCAAGTTTTACTTTCATAGACTACCCTGCCTTTTTTAAAGACAGCTCCCACCCTATTTCCTCCTTAGACACTGAGCAGCTCAACAGGACTATGAACTCCAGGCCAAAGTGAGTAGTCAACTGCCTTTTTGTTGCTGGCCTGAGTGGAAATCTTGGCTCTTTGCACTTAGCCTGGAAGGGAAAAGGACTCCTTTTTGAAAATTGCACATTGACATGCTTGCAGATTGATTGTTGCTCTAAGGATGCTCTCTTGCCATGACACATCCATTAAATAGCTTGAAGTTTTACTACCCAACTAATTTTCCAAACAGCAATAAAAAATCCCAGTATTGTACATGTCACCTCAATTTACTCCTTTTTCTCAGCCTTGCACCTCGTTAAATTTTGATTTGTGCCTAGAAGCAATCACAGGACATGAAATTGCTCCAGTGAGTCTTAAAGAATACCAAGTGGCCCTTCAACATTGACTTTTCTTTCTATATGCATTAGTTTCAGGGCTGTGGATTCTGAGTTTGACACAATACAATGATGTTATCAAGAGAGATATGAGTGTATGGCTCATTCCATGTCTTCATTTCCTTATAAGCTCTGCCTTCAGCAAGAACATTTCCAGATCGAGGGAACTTTTGGACAAAAGCTTTTTCTTTATTGATTTTTTGGTTTTCCTTGGCAGGGGCTTCTGTTGGAAATAATTTAATTATTTAAGATTTTCAAAGGATAAACCTTCCATGGCTAATGATAGCTTACTTCTAGGTTGCATGATGAGATCAAAGCCTTAGGGAAACGATTTTAAGTTGATGGCAAGAACATTCTTCAAGTTGGTAGAAGAGCCACTTATAAATCCTCACTCAAATAATTTTTCCCTTTCAATAAGATAGAATGCTTTCAGGAGAAGAGACTGAAAGCAGATCCATTATTTTCTCAGACTGTGGAAAGCAGCTTAGCAAGAGCTAGACCTAGCCTGGAGGCTTTTCTATGCAGCTCTTGAGGTATAGGGGCTACTTCTAAGAGGCCATAAAAAGCAATCCCATTCTCAATGAGCTTATGTCAGGGACTGCAGCTCCACTGCAAAATGTGTTTGAGTCTATAACTAAGAAAAAGCTTATGCACTGCAAAATTTTGAAACCTTCTAACTAAGTATTCAAGCCACCATGGCAACCAGGGAACTCTCAGCATTTTATTCGGAGTTCCATTTTCTTTCCAGTAAAATACTTGCACAGTTTTTGTTTCATCCTACTTCACAGCAAATAATTATTTTTTTTAAATGTCAAAAAAAAATATCTTTTTTGCAGTACTGAACCAGAAAGCCATTTCCTGCCCAATTCTAAAAATGAGAATAGTGAAACAAGTATCCTGCCTCCTAAAAATAAAATAATGTATTTCAATCTAGTCAATAGAAACTCACCTAAAAACATTTCACTGACCAGTGGCCATGGTATAACTGGATCAGACGGATCAGTGAAGCTCATCCTATCCACAAATCATGGCTATTGGAAGCATTTGTTATGGCCTGGGTTGGGCTGATACCCAGCTGGTAGTAGGAAAAATAGTAATACTGAAGTGCCCAAGGACAAAATACTGGAGTGACATAGATCAGTTATAGCCTTGGAAAATGACAGAGGTGGGGAGAGGGTAGTCACAAGGAGAAAACATTCAGGTGAGCACCATACCTCCAAAGCCTGAACACCACAGTCATTTTTGCATGTGACAACAGATGTTTGGCTTTCATAACTCAGAAATATTCCAATGAAGAAAAGAAGTGCCTTTCTTAGGTGGGGTAGAGAAGTGCATTTCCAGAGTGTTAGTGACTCCCATTTTCTGGAAGCCTTCTAAATGTCCTCTAATTTTATGAGGCATTCAGTAAGAAAAAGATGACAAGATAGGTGGGATGGTTTTATTCCAGAAAGTAAACTGACAACAGCACTTTAACCTGGGGAAATATAACTGAAATGGGATATAATAGAGATCTGAAAGATCATAAATTGTACTTAGAAGCTGGATAAGACACATATTGCTTCCTTCTTACATTAAAAAAATAGGGTGAGGAGACATCACATCTGTGAAATCATATAATATTGTGAACAAAACAAGTGAAACACAATTCTTTTCATATATGTAACCAATCACTGATAGCTCTTGTTTACATAGGATATCGGGGAATAAAATATAATATGGTCCTAAAAAAGGAATTGGAAATAATCATGGATGAAATAGTGTTTGGTGGCTGTTGACAGGATAGACATGACCTGAATCTGTGGAAGTCTCCAAGCCCTGGGTGGTGGGAAGCCCTTGGCCACAAAAGGAGTCACACTAGGCAGACTCTGTATCTACAGACTGTCCGTACATCTGCTCCAGACCACTGGTAGAGGAGGGAAAGATCTACAGACAAAGGGAACCCTGGCTAAGAGAATGGCTGGTTCCTATGGTGTAATTAGTACTGCAGTTCAAATGCTGAAGTCTGCGTAGGAGGTTCAAGTGTTCATCCATGGTTAATTAAACGTGAAACTGCTACAAACACAGCTAAAGGAGAATTTACCATTTGATTACAAATATATATTAGAAAAGCAGATTATTTAATTTTGTCAGGAAGAAATAAGTCATTTGCAGAAAATGAAGGGGTGGGAATTTTAAAATGTTCCAGGTAACTTTCCTCTGTTATGGTGGCATCTGCGAAAGTCAGCTGTGATCGGACAAAGGAAATACCACAGGGGACACCATTCCTGTATTAATTCTGCCTCTGCCAGAAACAAGAAATATCAGAAATCTAGTGAGAAAGATAAACCTTGTTCCCATGAAACGGTTTTGATTGGTCCTGTGCACCAGTTTCTGCTCTTGGTCTTCCTGACATGAACCAAATTATTTAGGTGAAGTTTCTGGGAAGACAGCTGCTCCAAAATCAGTCTCATGTGATGCAAGCCATCTTCTGCAACCTCACACAGAGTGACCTGACCCATCCAAACAGGTGAGCTTCTCCCACATCCATAAAGAATGAAGTCAGGCTCCAGAGGACCAGTTCTTCATATAATGCTCAATTCAGAGATGCACCAGGTTGTCAGGGTGTCTTTCTGTTAAGTTCATTCTGAACTGGGTCACGGCCACAAAAAAGTTTATAAGTTGTCCTGCATCCCAAGCAGAAAAAGGTTGGCGCAAAATGTAGCAACAATTGTAGTATTTGGACCTACCTTTTCTCTTTTTTTACTCTTACTTTAAATTTTATTATTTTCAGCTGCTTTTAATTAAATGCTCAAATCCTTCCGGTAGCTTTAGAACCTTCCTCCTCCATTCCAAACACACACAAATTAAAGAATGCTTCCCCTGTACTTAATTCATTAAAAAACAGGAATACAAACTAGAGGTTTTGGATTGCCTTTTAAATTTTTTTTTATTTTAAGCTGAGACATTCCTCATTTTATTATTTTCCCACATTTTTTAACTACTGCATAAAGGACTCCCATCTGCAGATGCATTTGAAAAACACAGGTCACAAATTCTGGCTAGGAGTCCAGCTTATAAAATGTTCCTTGACCTTTTAGACAGAGCAGTACAGTATGGCTATTTATACGGAGCTTTTTTTCTCTTAGGGTAAAAAAAGAGAAAAAAAATTTGGTGCAAAATGTGTTTTGCCAACTATGCTGCAACAAGTAGATCTGGCATTTTCTGCACAGAGGTCAGCTGATGATTTTCCTTCAAAATCAGCAGTATTCTTCTGATTTACACCATCTGTGGATCCATCTGAAAGTAACACTCCAAAAGGCATGTGGAATTCATTTATGCGGGTACAAGTGTTTTGTTTGGCTTGGCAACTTTCTTTTGAAAATGTACATGTTGGACTATCTTCAGGGCTTTCCAGAAGTGCTTCAAATGGATCAGGGTGGAAGGGGTGTAGGTGTCCTTTATGACCTTCCCTTGCTCCTGGCTGGTCTGGGTACAAAGCCAACCTTACAGTATAAGCCTAAAGGCTGTATGTGCCAAGAACCATTCAATCTGTGCCACAGACCCTGGGAAACAGGGGTGAGGGGAACGGCTCACAGTTGTTCACAGGTAAGAGCTGGCCATGCTTCTCCAGGTTGCCACCAGTATTTTGTGGGGTTGAGCAGGGTGAGGTGTGAAACTAAGCTTCAGGATGGCCCAGTGATGACAGCCTTTGCTGGCTTATTTCCCCTGCAACCGGGGATTTGTGTACCCTGTGCCAGCTGGGCTCTAGCTAGTACCAGATTCGAACTTCTTATGCTACCGGTGAAGCTCAAGAGCTGCCAGCTGGCCACCAGTGCTCTGATTTTTCCAAATTTCAGTGCCTCTATCTAGGAACTTCATAATTGCCTGAGTTCAATGGGGCAATTATCCCAGGGTGTACATAACGTATTACTACAGAGCATATCATTGCAAGTTTAGGAACTAAAGTAGTGGACTTGGGGATGTGGTCCTGCCTATACATGGCACCTTACATAGCATCCAAGCTTTCATAGCATCCCTTAACACTCAGCTGAAGAGCAGAGCCACAGCATTGCCCCTATTTTTGAGAGCACTGAGGCTCAGCAGTGGAATTTATCTGACCAAATGTAGGCATCATGCTAAAGTAGATGGCAAAAACAAGTCAGATGAACCATACTTTAAAAATGTGATTTGTCTCCATCGACTGTGGAAGCAGCCAAGTGCGACTAGTGAAGCTGTAGACGTCTGCATCGCAGACGGATGAAGTTGGGTGAGAGGAATCCCACCCAAAGTGAGCTGGCAGAGTCACATGACATGTCTGAGAAGAAAGTGGGAAGAGCTGTGCAGCTCTCCCACATGCTAGCATTATTGCTAACGTATTAGCCTGCCTTCCTCACTGCACAAGCAGAGAATAAATTATGCACAGAAAGCACATTTTTGGAAAGCCCAGAAGGAAAAGCTTCCCATACAAAGGGAGTGAGTGGTGCCAAGGTTTAATTTAAAGAACAGGTCAGCTTCAGCTGCTCAGTGGTCCTCACTGACCTGGTCTGCAAGGTGGCCTGACCTAGCCTCATGGTCTATTATATATAGACATCACCTAAGGACCAGAAACACACATGTCTACCTGTGCCATGGAAGAAGCCCTCAGCAGGCAATGGGTTCTGACTACAACTGACTTGAAACAGGCCTGAAGACTCTTTTCCTTTTTTTGTCTCCCCTTGAGGACCGTGTAGTTCTCCACTGGTTCCAGCATGCTGAAAAATGGAGGTTTTCTTCTGGTATGGATTCTGGTATAAATTGACCAGGGAGCAACAAAGGAAGCTAAGAACTGCAAGATTTCTTAAGAGTCTTGATGTACAATTGTTGGGCTTTGGTTTTGCGGTTGGTTTTTTTTGTTTGTTTGTTTGTTTTTAAAGATATCAGTATCTTATATACTTGAAAATAGACACACTAGGAGAGGTCCACATTTCCACCACAAAAATGTGGGTGCCTGTGACACGCTAAAGTTCTCTAGTCCTTATGTGGGTTTTCATGGCAGCAGTAAATGATGGAGAAAACTTTCACTCATCCTTTGCTCTTCGGTTTTGATAATAAATCCAACCTGCAGTGCTCATTTTTGTTTTGAAGAATTCTATCAGAAAATAAGGAAAGAAATAGACCTGGATAGTAGCTGTCAGGGGATATGCCGGATTTCTGCTTTTCGTCAGAGGGGATTGCAAGTGATAAGGTATTTTGCTTCATAAAGTTACCTGGAGCAACATCTTCCATTCTAAAAATGTGCACAAAAGGCCAGGATAAAAAGTAAACCAACATTTCTACCCACTTGGTTGAGAGGAAGAAAAGGCAGTCTTGCAGTTTCAGTCCTGAGCTAACTGGTCAAGGTTCAGATCTGTATGCATCAGAGAGAGAGCCTGCCTTCTGGAGGGTTTGTGGGTCATCATGGATCATATTAACTGTCTAATCGGGTGTGAATTCATGGCTCTGCCTCCCAGCTAGGTGCTAACCAAAACTAACCTGTGGGTTCAGCTGGGAAAGGCAAGGCGCAATTTGCAAAAAGATCTAGCGTTTGCAGACACCTACCTCCTTTTCCTGGGAAGCCATCAAGAAATGCATTAGGAAAATACCCGAAGAAATACCCAAAAGAGGATTCAGGTCACTAGTGAGTACTTAACCCCCTCTTCTTCTGCTTAACAATTTCCAGGTGCTCTGAGAGGGTTTCACACATCACCTCACCTTGCTGAAGCTGTCTCTGACTGTGAAGGCACGCATGGTTTTCCTGGGTCTAGAAGAGCAAGGAAGGAGGAGCAGGACAGTGTCCAAGAGATGAGGACTCTCAGCAGGAATATCCTAATTCCTACACCCCTCTCTCTGGCCTGCTCCTGCAGTTTGCATGCAAAATTTCTTGAACAATTAATTAATCATCTGGGGAGCAGAAACATGCATAAGGGATAGTTAATCTGTGTTCTTTTGCCTGGCTCTTTCTGCCCTTTCTTTTTGGCATGCTCCCCAGAAGTTTATTTGGAAGTAATTATGCCAAATACTGTTTAATCTATGACAAGCTTGTTGCTATTGAAGTACTGTAGTAATCCTGCATAATGAAGAGTGGAGCTAATAGTTAATCTTTAATTTAATATGAAAATATAAAATACAGTCACTGAAATCTCATGCAGCAGGTTCAGTGTTTGCATGTCTCTAAAGTTTAACAGTCAAGAACCAATTAAGGCAGAAGGCATAGAGCCACAGACTTTAACAAACAGTCTTAGTCATGGTTGTGTGCCCCCATTTTTTTTTTAATATATATATATATATATATTTATATATATAAAATTATGCCATTTGGGGTCTGTAATTGAATCATCCCTCTTAACTTCTCTACTAAAAACCAGGACAATTCAAAAAAATCCTTCTCTGTTTCTGTTAAAAGGGGTCTAATTGCCTGTATTCCAATTTTTCTCTGGTTTAGTGCTCATATTGAAGAGGAACAAATGCAATAGGTGGAAGAACACAGATAATTGTTTATTTATTTACAGATTCTAGCCCTGGACACAGAGCCATGAGAATAAGAGCTGCAAATGGTGTATTGTAATTCCCCTGTTTTGCTCTACAGATATTTTAGTTTATGAAATAACAGTAATGACTTCAATGAAACCACAAGTAAACTCCCCAGCCAAGTTCAGAGCCTAATGTGCTGGGTGCTTCACAAATAAAATGCTAGAGACAACCCTTATTCCAAAGAGCAAAATGACTTGGCTGGAAGAAGCAGAACCGAGGTCATATCTACTTGCAGGAATGCAGACAGATCTGGGATCCCAAAATTTCTTGGCCCGAAGACAGCCCTGAAAGAACCACAGAATAGCCATTTATGGTAGGAATATCAAAGTTACACCTCCTCTACATATATGGCCAAGGTGACAGGTCCCACATAGATGCAGCCTTTTTTGGAGCAGAGGTCAGACCCAATACCCAACCTGGGCTTTGCATCAATAAGTGTCCAGATTTTTTTACCAAAAAGAGGGGAAACTTCTAGCTCCAGTGGAGTTTATCCATTCCTATTTCACAATGTTATACATTTGGGAGCCACCACTTCAGGACAGAAGGAATGTTTGCCTTGTGGCTTAGGCAGTAGCAGACAGCTTTCAAAGGAAGATCCCTGAATGGAGGCAGCGACGTGGAGGTGTCTGCGTGTGGGTTAGGAGCACAAATTCACATTATCATCATCAGAAAGCTGAGTTAACAGGGTTTAGAGGGTGATTCAACAGACACAACAGTGTGAGTGACACTCCTACACTTAGAATCTGGAAGTATTAGAAACATCTCAGGACATGTGAGATACGCACACAGGACTGCCAAGCTTCATATGCGAGATTAGTGAGACCCACCCCTTCCTGCAATGTCAGTTGGAAAGCAAATTAAATTCCCTAGGGCATCTCATACGGACATTAGAAGCCTAGGTATGGTCAATTGACTGCCCCTATGATTGTCTTCTTTAGGAAGAACTGCATTGGTGTCTGCATTCAGTTGGCTGTGCTGACTAGCTCTGCATTTATTGCAGTGGAAGCTGGGACATCCAGCATGTGCATAGACACCAAACTACAGTCTTGATCCATAAGCAACCTTTTATTTTAAATATCACTGTTACTACTTACATCTGGCATCACAGTATGCTGATCATTAGAAGATTAGCATCACAAAACTTCCTTTCTCACTCAACTTGTGTATATTTTTCCTTTTTGTTTAAGTCAAGCGATACACAAGTTGGGGGGTGCAGGGAGTAGAAAACAAGTGCAGAATAAGGAGAAAAATGAGAATTCCTGGAAACAAAGATACGCCCACAGTGAATAGTTAACCTGTGGAATTCACCAGGACAATGTCATTTGATCTTAAAATAAACCACAGGTTGTTACTACAGTGTGCTGCAGATGACTGAGTTGACAGAGGACAGATGTCTGGTGTTAAAATAGTAAATTAAAACCAAACTGGCTTTGAAGGCCAAGTAAATCTCCATTCCTCAAGACGTATAAGTTTTCCTCTGGCAGAGGAGTGGGAATAGAAAAGTGGTTTTCTCCAAAACAGGCAATTCACTAAACTGCAGGATGCTGCTAAGCTAAAGAATGTCTAACATCATTCTTTAAAGTAACTGCTATCAGCCGTTTCAAAAGAGGATAATAGACCAGAGGACTATTTCTCCGGCCCTGTGTTATCCATTGCTGTTCCTATACTACCAACCTTGGAGATGTACGTAAAACTCATAACAAAGAAATAAAACTCAAGGCTCAGACCACAGCTAACTGGAGTGAAACACCCACATTGCTGGTTTGCTGGGATGCTGCTGAGATGATTGCTCCTCCAGAACTGTATTCTCACCAGGCTAGCTGAAGCACATGCTTAACAAACCAAGCCGTCACACAGACACTTTCCTCAAGCAATCATTTCTTTCCCCTCTAAAGAAGAGCTGAAGTGTGTAATTACTCATCAGCTTCCCTGCCTCAAAGCAAACTTGGAGATTGTTGCACTAATGATAGCCTCAAATTAGTGGCTGAGAAGAAGGTAATTAGAATCATGCTGCCAAAAGAAATGAGGAACAAATTGTGCGTTCAGGAGAGCATTTTGTAAGCACAGCTACAAATTAAGACCTCTGTGATGGCTGAGGAAAGAGGGAGTTAGTCTGTTGGCTGTCGCGGGAGGCTGGGTTTCTATGTTGTCACTGTGGGCCTGCATTGCCGCCAGAGCTGCGCTGTGCCCTGGGGGGGGGCTGCCAGCGGCCTGGCGTGGCACAGCACGGGGAGCTGCATGGAGCGGTGGAGGTGTTCAGTGAAGTAGCTTCCCCTTATTCCAACCCTTCGGCATCTCTGCTTCCTAGCAAGTGTATGCAGTTGTGTGTCTTGGTCACTCCCCTGAGTCCTGTTAACTGGAGTCTGCAGTTTGGAAGACAATTCGGGAGCAGGTGCTTAAGGCCAAAGCAGGCCAAATTGCTTAATGCACAAGGAGTGTGTTCCTTAAAAAAAGGTGCTGATGTCAGGAAAACATTGGAAGCATCTGGAGACCACTATTCTAAAGCCCTAATGAGTGACCTGGGCCTGAAGGCTGACCTACAGCCCCAGGGAAGTTCTGCTGCGGGAGGAGTTTCATGCTCCACCAGACCTCTAGAAAACCCAACTCACTCTTCACTCAGCGTCCCAGGAAAGCTGCTCTCCTGCTGAGGTGGTGGGAGGAAGCCATCCAAACAGAATACACCACCAGGGCCTCTGCTAAGGGTGTTTGTCTTATGGCAGTCCTATTCCCATTTTTGTACTCTAGTTTTGTTCTGGAAAGTTCCCACGGAAGCACAGATCAGCTCTTCCACTGCCTCATTCACAGACAAGCTGAAAATCCTGGGCTGAATGAGACAACAACAGGATCAATAGCAAGAGGGGGCTTTACTTAAAAGTAAAAGAATAAAAAAATTAGTTCCTAGAGAACGTTACTAGATATGCAGTATAGGCTGGAGAAAAAAACAAACATGCTTCTGATGCTACCTCATGATTTAGGAAAGTCAGTGATTTCCAGATAATTAAATCAACTTCCACTAAGGGTGTCAGGTAGCTCATGCTGTAACACGAGGCACAGTAAGAGCTTCTATGGAAAGATAACGTAGCAGCACAGAAAACTCAAAGTACCATACCTAAGGAAACCTTAATAAGGCAAATTTTGTACTTACTACCTAATCAGGCTTGCAGCTAACTCAAGGAACTTTCATTGTCTTAACAAATTTACAAGGTTGGTGTATGCTTAACACCCAGGTACCCATTTCCAAATGTTCCTTCAGCTACTGCCTGGGCAAGAATTAAAGGAGCTGCATTTCTCCATGAGTTCCATACTCTTCAGTACTTTTTTCTTCTGATCTACAAGAAAAAAAGATATGCAGGAACAACACCAGTGAGAGGAATGGAGACATATGTTCAAAGATTTGTCAGTGCATCTAATTTTGTTCACAGCAAGGATTTTTTGCCTATATTTAGGCAGCACCCAAGATTCTCAAAGACATCATACATCACCAGAGTTTGTAATATTTGAAATGTCATGAAAAGATGGACAGATGCATTTAAAATTAGTATGAGCAAAACGACATTGCCACAGAACAAAATGTTGTGTTATTAAGAGTAAGAGATTAGATGTCATTCTAGGAGAAGAATCTTGACTGTCTATGTTGAGAAGCTATTCTTGGCAGTTCTTCTGTAGGCTGCTAGTATTGTCTTCAAGTCCATGCGTAAGCTTTTGTTTCTCAGGAATACAAATGCTTCTCTTCGTACAGAGCCTGTTATCTTGGCACAGCTTGCCATGGTACCAGGTATGTCTGTTGGCCTGCCTGCATGCCCTTTCTCTTGTCAAGGTCTCAAATGTAAGCAAAAAATTTGGAGTGCTTTGTTTCGCAGCACAGAATCAAGTATTTTCCTGACCGAATCTAGGCTGCCCCCCTCTTCACTTTGGAATGCAGCCATCAGAGCTGTAGGTCAGAAAAGGTACTTGTTTGGTGCTGTAATTACTGTGCCATTAAGAAGCTAATGCCCTTAACAATTTTTAGATTTCTGTATTATTTTTCTTGTCATCTGATACATATTGCTCATATTGTCCGATTCCTAAAGTAATTTTCTCCCTCTATGCTAATGTCCACATCTCTAAAGTTAAGTGGCAATGGCTGAAGACTCTTAGGCTGACAAATCATCGAGATCATCGACTCTCTTCCAAGGGAATAACAGTCCAATGTGAGCTGTCCTTCTGCTTCCCGTGTTCACATTATGCTGCTGGCTGGTTCAGCCATCCAAGGAAAGCTGACAGCCGTAACCATTCAGTGTCAGTTGCCAAACATTTGTCTCCAGCCAGGAGCTCCTTTGCCAAGCTCCAGTTGTGATGAGTTCCCCATCACTGATCCGAGCTGAAAATAGGTGCAGTTGGATCCGTAGGTCTCTTTCTTTAGATTTATTCAGTGGGTAAGAAAAGCAAGAGAGGAGGAAGTGAAGCTGAGTTTTATGCAGACATTGTTACAAGTCACAGGAGAATCTCAAAAGGGCTGGAAGGAGAGTTTGACTCAGATGGAAAAACCCAAGAATCCAGATGCTTTGATCCTTTGATCTATCATCATGGAAAGTCTAGGTCAGGTTTTCAGGCTCTTCCTTGAAATCTTTGGTGCTTTTTAAGTCCTGCTTGAAAGCCATCCATCTCTGCACACTTTTGTATCTCAGCAAAATTCATCAAGAAGGAAGGCAACAAGTAACTAAAATGTCTGAATGTTCATTCAAATTCTGGGTGTCTTTTGAGGTTTCTTCTAATGTTGTAGCTAATTAATCTCTAATTGTTACCAAATTGGTTTACAGTGGGTTTCCCAGGCTGAACATATCAAGAAGAACAAAAGACATTAATTAATGAATAGTGTAGATGGGCAGAGGGAAAAAAGCAAATGTCAGACTTTTACAGAACAAGAAAGCTGTGATTGCTATGGAAAGGAGCAAAGATCTTATTTACATAAGACAAAAGTTCAGTTTCCCTTGGAAAGGATTATGAAAATTAATTAAATGGCACTAGCAATTATTTTAGAGGAATAAATTCGGTGCTGAAGGGGGGAAAAGAGAGTGAGAGAGAGAAGGAGAAAGAGATCAGACAATACTGTATCTAAAGGATTTGGGTGAGATTTTCTACCTACTGCTCCAGCTGATCAGAAGGGATGGCAGTTGCGCACATACTGCAGAAGTTAACCCCCGATTCCTCTGACATCCTCATCTCAGATGGTCATTCAGTCACCAAATGCACATCAGCAATGATCCAGCCAGCGAAGCTGGTGGGATCTGGGATGCAGTCTGTCTCATACTGAAGTTTAGTAGTTGAGGTGAGTTGATCTACAACTGCCTTTGCTGTCAAATAAGAAGGGAGTCTGGGAAGATGAGTTCAGACATAGATGTCTACACTGCAAACAGCGAAATTTAGATTTAATAAATCAGCTCCCCTTCTGCAGACATCAGAAATTAAAGAGATTATTATGAACATCTGCACCATATTGTGCCATAAACCGTGTATGGGATGTATACAAAGTGAGGGATGGGGTACTGTGCAAATTGTATGATCTGGTAACATGTATTGAACTAGCCAACATTCATGAGGTGGCCAAGGTGCCCATAGCTTTCACCATAAATCCATACTTCCCACATACATGCGCTGTCCCATTTTCTTCCCTCAAACTGCCCTGTACCAGATGGCAATAAAACCAGACTAAAGGCAAAGGTTCATTCAACCTAGTAGACATACAAAGCCATCTACCAAAAATCAGAGGATGTTTCAGGGAGTAGCCGTCAGGGAAGAAATCAGCATCGATCTTTCCCTCCCACAACTCTAGGGTATACTTTTCATGTCCAGCAGCAGAGATGGACATAGGAATGAGTGTGGAAGTCCTTTCTAAACTGGGGAGACAACTCTGTAGAGTCATGCCATGGAGATGAGAAGGATGTGGGATGTGTGGGCAAGACAGCCCTGTGGTAAAGAAAGATGTCCTTCTGGTGACCTCCTCTCTAGCCTTTGGCACTAACTCTGATCTCAGTGGGACAGAGACCTAAAGAATGTGCTGCTATTCACATCACAAGAGCCACTGCAAATTGCCAAGTTTATGCTGTTACTGAGAGAAGTCCTTCAAAGATCTAACAGAGACGCTTTCTCCAGGAGAAATGGCTGACCAAAGAGGCTGCACTAATTTTATTCAGAAAGTGGTACAAGAACTAGACACTGCATTCACTTACTATGAAGAAAGTACCATGCCTATTTCATTCCACTGCTGCAAAATGTAACTAGAGCTCCAAAAAGAAATGCGTAAGTCTGTGTAAGGTTAGGCTATATACCTTTTGCTGTCTTTTGAGAATTACAACACGAGATACCCATTCATGACACAAAGTAATTATATGAAAGCTTTCCTTGGCAATATTTATTCTTTATCAAAGTTAAGCTTGTTTTCTCAGTGTTTGTACTCAAAGAAGAAACAGAGTAGTAATAACTCTTCAAATTCACACATGCTTTTAAAAAGTACTGTAACAAAAAAAAAGAAAAGGAAAAAAATCCAACAAGACATTATTCAGATAGAAGCAGGGAGAGCTGAAAAAACTCAACAAAATATTTTGATTTAACTGGCAATAGTAGCAAAAATAAATGTCTGTAAGATTGTGCTTGTTTTCTTGGATATGTTTCTATGGTATGAAGTCAAATTGTCATTAACTGCCAGTTGGCTGCCAAAGTTATTTCCAGGAGTTCAAGTTTCCCAGTGGTTCTACCGTAACATTTAAGTGTAAGGAGTTTGCCCAAAAAGCTTCATCAGAGGAAGGAGGAGTGGGCTGGATCTTAAATTGCTGCACTTATAAAGTCTTTAACAGGAAAATTATGTATGAGGAGGTGGTGGAATGTGTTGAAAAATTAGCCCAGGGAGAGTGTGTTGCTGACATCCAGGGCTGGGATTAACAATGGGGCCCTGTTGTAATTTGGAAACACTGCACTTCAAGCAGCAGTGAAGCTGAGGAAGCCTGGTTTGCAGTGGCTCTTCCCTGTGCAGCTCCTCTGATGCCTATAAAGTGTAAAGCTATTTTTCCTTACAATAGGAGAGTTATTAATAAGAATTCTCTCCTCTGGAGAGCTTTGGCTGCAAAATCTCCAGGGAATCTATATCTTTGAGACTGCTCATCAAATCCAGTTGATGCCGACTATTGGTTTTAAGAAAGGTTGTAGAGGGGAATGATGTAGAGGCAAGGAGAAGAGACATGCAAACAGAGAAAGAGACACAACCACACAGCACAACTAGGTGTATTTCCTTAGGAAGCCAGAAAAAGTTAAAACACTGTGTGACAAGTAGCGTTCATCCTGTGTTTTGTGTGAGCAAGCAGATGAAAGAGATGAATGGGGTACAGACATGGTGCACAGAGTGCACTGCTGCAGGCGGGGAAGAAAACAGGTAACTATTATCTGTCTTAAACCAGAATTGTCTTGTGCATTGGACAGGACAGGGCCATTTGAAGTGCTCCCTGCTGTCCCACCACAAGTAGCGTGTGCCACTTGCCGAGGATATGATGTAATATTTTTCAGGTTTTGGTTCCCTCTAAAAGCTCCATGAATAACAGGACATTGCAGTGAGATGCCTGAGGCAAGGTGCCAAAGAAACTCTGGCATTTCCCTGTTTGTAACTGTAGGGACCGATTCTCCTCCAACCCATGTGGTTGTGAATCCGATGACTGCTGCTTGTTCCTGTTCTTGTTCCTGTTCTAGGGAAGTTGATCTGCTTTTTCTGCCTTGGCTCCTGAAACCTCGCTTTGCCGCAAAGCAACTGGCAGAAGCAGGTTGAGGCATCGTGACACTGTTAAGAGGGAGCAGGGGGGGTAGGCGGATCATGAGGTGATGCTGCCCTCAAGGGTGTTCCATCTCAACAAACAAGAAGTCCGGCAGAAATGCCAGGAGGCCCGTGTGAATGAACAAAGAACTCCTGGCTACACTCAGACACAAGGAGGCACACAGAGACTGGAAGCAAGGATGGGTAATCTGGGAGGAATGCATAAACATTGTCTGAGCTTCCAGGGATGCAATTAGGAAC
The DNA here is from genome assembly GCF_963210335.1 of Falco punctatus. Classification (NCBI taxonomy): domain Eukaryota; kingdom Metazoa; phylum Chordata; class Aves; order Falconiformes; family Falconidae; genus Falco; species Falco punctatus. The sequence goes on along the minus strand of NC_137583.1, from coordinate 52,590,001 downwards.
GCTAAAGCCCAAATGGAACTGAATCTGGCCAGGCCCAGAGGGTGGTCAGCAGTGGCATGAGGTCTAGTTGGAGGCCAGTAGCCAGTGGTGTACGCTGGCAATCAATACTGGGTCCAGTCTTGTTTAACATCTTCATTAATTATCTGGACACTGGGGCAGAGCGTACCCTCAGCAAGTCTGATGATGATGCAAAACTCCAGGAAGCCAAGGGTGGAAGAAGATGACGTTTTTGGAGGTAAAGGGAAGAGCTGTATGACTGAGACTTACCTGCAGGATAGAAGATCTCTTCATTACTTGTCAGCATGGGCACCATGCCATCCAGGTGTGAAACAGAGTCCATGCCACATTGGTACTAAGGCACTTTGTCATGTAACATAACCATTTGGACTTCATACCCTAGTAAGTAATGCCTTATAAAGATGGAACAACCTGATGTCAACTGGCCCTACTCAAAGAGACTCCTGTGTGCTGCATTTTACAACTTCCATACTATGGGCTGAACGTCCTTCAAAGTTACAGAAAGCCCAGAAGTTGCCTCCCTACTTGTTAAACCAACAAACCTGTTTCTGTCCTGAAATTTACAAGGGACATAAATGTCAAGAAAATTAAAGGCTATTGCACATTTCTGGTTTTGGACTGCAGTTTTATTCCCCAGTGCTGATAATGATAGGACTTGGCAGGGCAGGATAAAGTCATGGCACAGACCTCAACTTTGTATTTGTTCTCAAGAAAATCTTTTTATAAAATAAACATACTGTAGCCCAGAAACACCTCCCTCTTAGGCTTCCCTTTCCTCAACGGCAATTAGAAGGATGGGGCATGATGTTAATTCCCAGTGCTGGTTAATAACCCTACAAGCGGTGTGAGGATGGGAACACAGGTGGCTCGATGACTTGATGGAAGAATACTTCACCCTACTGCTAACGATGGCAGCAAGGCAGTATGAGGAGGACAGTGTCACAGGGAACACTATGAACTAAGAGTGGAGAAAGATTTTACAGGGAGCACCAGAGAAAGACTTGCAGCTTCCTCCGAGTAGGATATTATAGAAACTTAACAAATGCTCTGACCTACTTGTGCCAGCCGAGCCTGACACCCTCAGCAATGAAACACAAGCCTCTGCCACTCTAAGGATCCACTTTGCTGAGTAACAGATGGCAGGCTGCTATTTTTGTGCTCATAACCCACATTTTAAGAGCCTGATACCTTCGCATATGCCAGTAGGAAGGCTGCTAGGTTGGTCTGCCAGTCCTATTTAGGGGTGCAAAATCCCCCTCACTGATGGGGTAATCATAAGCAAAACAATTTCAAATGCTTCAAAAGATATTTTTTTTTCCATAGCCAATCTAAAACGGAAAAAGCCTCACTAAGAGATTGGATCAGATTCCTCGCTCAGCAAAGGAAAAACAAGTTGACATCCAAACCTCTTAAGTCTTTTCACACATGGAAGGCCAGGCAGCCAAAATTCTCCTTCATCATTTCCACATTCAGATTTCCACACACTGAGCATTACAGAACAGCACTTTTTACATAACAAATAGCCCTTCACAAGAAATAAAGAAAAAAAGGAAAAAAAAAAAAAGGAAAGTAGAAAATCACATGCATCTGCCTGTATTTTCAAGGATTCCTCTTGATTTCTTTTTTTCACTTCCTATAAAAAAATGGTTTGTTTTGAATATGGAAAGTAGCATTGCCTCCTGCTGCCCAGTTACCTGGTCTTACCCTACATTTGATGAAGGCAGTGGTGAACTTCTTACCACCCATTCAGAGAATAAAATTCCACTCTTTTCAGTTATTTCATTTGTATTGTGTTGCAAGTTTCAGAGTTCTGGGTATCCCAGTACTTTCCCAGATAATTTCATGTTTTCATTTCAACCATTCAAAGCCTACTAATTCTTCCACTTTCACAACATTTTTGCTGTGTTCGTCATTTTAAGTGATTAGCAAAAATTGGGTGGGACAGGGAGAGGATGTATTCATACATTCATTAATTATTTGTATAATCAAATTATTTTCTCTGGGATTGGTACTGTTTTGTGTGTCCTGTGTCAGCCTGATTAGAACGGCCATAGTGTGTCATTAGCAATAGTTGATGGAGTGAGTGAAGGCTTTTCTTACAAGCATCTTATGGCAAAGAAGTTGAACCTGGTCAAAATCAGCAGGAATTCAACATGGGTTTATAAAATTTGACAAACCTGGATCCCCACAACATGAAAAATCCTCGACCAGAAATATAGGGAAAATTTGGATCGATATGAGCATAATATTGAACTGTGAGGCTAAAGACTTACTTACAGGATGTCCCTGTGACATGGATGGGATACAGCATTTAAACACATTTATACATTTCTCTCTAAACATACACATGCACATCTAACAGCAGTGAAACACCTGCTAGAATCAGCAACCAATTTCCAAGTTGATGGCATTTTAAAGGTAAAACCATATTAGTAATATTGGCAAGGCTTTGTGACACAACTTAAATTGATATTTAAATCTAAGAAACTTCTGGAAAATCTGGTAGTGCTAGTAAACTGGGATTTCTTGTACTTTCTGGGTGGGGGTTTTTCAGCATAAATTCAATCACCTTTTCATGTTCTTTCCATGGACCTAAATCTCTGCGCCTTTCTAAATCCAAAGAGATGGGTAAGGTTTGAAAAGTTCAGGGGCTCTTCTCAGGTTCATAATAGCACATTTAGAAAACTTCACAATATGCTTTGGTTCTGAGAAATCATCCTGATAAGTAGAAACCATGGATTTGGCTGAACAATATGATATTTAAAGCCTAAAACAGCTACCAGGTGTCAGAAAGTTTCTGCTGCTTCTTCCATATTGTACTGCATTGTGGTGTTGTTATCTGTGCAATTTTTGCAATTTTGCTAATTGCTGTGAGTCCTGGCTATGATTTGCTAAGCACAAAAACTCAGACAGCGCCTGGAATAGAAATGGAAGTAAATTAACTATCATTTCTGGATTTGCTGTGCTACATCAAAATTAGCCCTATGCAGAAATTTATCTGTAGCAAATCAAAGTGACTTAATTGCAGCACTAATGACTCTGAAATCACCAGCTTAAATACCAGAGGAGCTTCTAGGTGTATTTTCAAGAAGTGGGAGACCTGGCTGCAAAAGCGACAACGCAGAAAATGTGTTGCACAAAATAACTTACAGAACACTTCCGAGAAAGATGGTAAAAAGTAGCCTTTGCATGCAGGGTTCAGTTTTTGATAAAGAAATGTAAGTGCAGATGTCTTCTTGTGTCTGGGTTATCCATGCTCCAACTACATTCAGCTAGATCCAGACAATGCCACAAGTCCAGGCTGATTCAGCGCATTTGACAGCGGCCATTGAGGCCCCACAGCACTGGAGATGCAGCAGGGTTTTGGGGGTGTTCCACTGAGTCTGTAGAATCATAAAATCATAGAATATTTTAGGTTGAAAAAGACCTTTGAGATCATCAGGTCCAACTGTTAACCCAGCACTGCCAAGTCCATCACTAAACCATGTTCCTAAGTGCCACATCTATGCATTTTTCAAACACCCCCAGGGACGGTGACCCCACCACCTCCCTGGGCAGCCTGTCCCAGTGCCTGACCACCCTTTCAGGGAAGAATTTTTCCCAATCCCCAATCTAAACCTGCCCTGGCACAACATGAGACCATTTCCTCTTGTCCTGTTTCTTGTTACTTAGGAGAAGAGACTGACCCCACCTCACTACATCCCCCTTTTCAGGTGGTTGCAGAGAGTGAGAAGGTCTCCTGCAAGCCTCCTTTTCTCCAGGCTTAACACCCTCAGTGTCCTCAGCTTCACCAGACTGGTGCTCCAGCCCCTTCCCCAGCTCTGCTGCCCAACTCTGGACACACTACACCATCTGAGGGTTGGTGGCTGTGACCTCCTCAGCACCATCGTGTAGACACAACACCATTTGGGGCTGGAAGGTGGAGGCCAGATGAAACATCCCAGAGTACCAATTGGCACTAGACACTGATATTCAAGCAAATTATTCCTGACTTTAATGATGTCCCATCCATTAGTTCCACTATCTGCCATCCAGATGGGAAATCTTTCCAAGGATGCTTTGCCCTAGATAGTAGTAACCTGTCAGTTTGCAAAGATCAATGAGAAGTCAGAGACCCATGCCATATGGAGAGGCACCTGGAAGTCTGGCAGATGTCCTAAAACATTTAAAAGAGCTCAGGATTCCTTTGTTCAGGCAAACATTGTACCAAACTTGTCTGTGATATTACAGGAGGGGTCTTCACTTTTGTGTGAATGAGTTTGGCCACTCCATTCACTTACTCTGAGCAGCAGCCCTATGTCTATTAGCATATTAGTCTGAAAATTAGCTGTAATGGGTGATGGATTTCATGGGAACACAATTTCTGTCAAGTGAAACCTCATGTCAGCTGAGCAGCTTTCCGCCTCTGACTGCAAGCAAGCACTTCTCACAAGCTTAATTCATTAGATTAGAAGTATCAAAGGCACAAAAAAAGCTGCAGCTTAAAAAAAAAAAAAAAAAAAAAAGAAAAAAAGCTGTGTCTTCCTGTTTTCATTTGAGCCACCACTTTTTCTGTCACTGGGTTTTCTGCATGAGCCTTGGTAAGGGTGCTAATTTGTAAAAATCTGAACACCCAGAGAGCACCAGCCCTGAGCATGTGTGAGCGTGTGGGAGGGAAGGGGGTCTGAACCTGGACTGAAGGACAGCGCCTGACTTTGTGCCATCTCCTTCTGGAAGCGCTTGACTGACGGGTCAAAAAACTTGCTTGTGGACCATGGCTGCTTTGCAGAAAAGAGCCTGAACTTTGTGAAAGGAATTACCTCACAGACTGACACCTCTTGCTTTGCAGGGGGAGGAGTGCAACAGTGAAAATGCTTAAAATTATCCCAAAGAGGAGGAAAAATCCAGCTATTGCTAACATGAAATTTATCTAGATGATTATTTTAATCTCAGCTTTCAAGTGCCTAACTCCTTTCTAATCAGCACAGGAAGGCAGACATTGCTGTCAATGGGAACAGAACAGAAAAGCTTCGTAAATCTTTTGAAACACTGTATTTATGTCTATCACCCTTGTTTTTCCAACTTGTACGGAGAAGTGTCATTGTAGAGCAAAAGCAAAGATGACCCCTGGGGCCCTGAAATACCTTGAAAAGCCTGGCCTTTTCTGAACACAAGCTTTTAGGTGGATCTGTCCATGAAAACCTAAGTAACAGCACTTTCTTTCTCATCCTTTGAGTGTATTCCTACAATGTGAAGCATGACTTTTGTAGCAAACGTTCACAATTTTTCAGTCTCACCTTTTATGATGAATTCTAAATGCCTGTCTTCTGGACCCAAGTGCCTGAACAAGAAATTCAGACTCAGTTTTCAATTCAATGAAATGAACAGAATCAAATGAACACCTGGGCTTCTAACTCCTGCTTTACTTAGGAGACCAAATGCCTTCTTGGATCTTAACTTAGGTGTATTTGTTGCAGAGAATTGCTTGGCAATATGACTTTCCTGAAGCTCAAAATCTAGAAGCCAAAATAAAAGCAAATAGCAACAACAAAAGCAACAAAACCCCTACTCATTTTTATTTTATTTTTTACAGACAAATTTCTGATTTCCCAAAACTGATGGATGACACTATTGTAAGAATTTAAGCTAATAAGTCTCTGTTATAAAGTGGGACAATTCTATGCTACAGTGCTATTACTAGTAAAAGTAATAACTTTGAAAGCCAGAAGCAATAGAAACGACTGCATGACATTTAAAAAAAAATCCAAGGTAAACAGATTTTGCACTTGGATCCATTAACCTTCTCAGTTTAAACTATGCCGAGCTGTACTTCAACCTGACACCCACAACAGTGAGACTGAGAAGAAATGGGCTCTAAAATAGATGGGAAACTGAAAAATGTAGCTTTCACCTGGGACCTGTGCTCTGAGCAAATCTAAGTGTCGCAAAAGCTCAGCGCTCTGAAACAACAGAACACAGACATTTCACTGCCCTAAATCCTAGGAAGTTCTGGACATTTACTGGACATGTTGCAGTCTCCATGCATCCAACCACATTTAATAACACACCTTCTTCTAAGGGTTGTTTTGTGAAAATCATCCTGTTAATATTAATGAGGTGCTTTCAGATATTGAGAGTTCCCGATGTTTGTCTGTGGAGAGAAGGAAAGAGCAATCGGTCTGCTCTGGTCTGGGGGGGCAGTTTGTTGTGCCTGCGTGAGCCAACACACCAGCTGACTATTCCCAGACAGGTAAGGTGCCCCTCACCCCCCTGCCTGCTCCTGCCACCCACCCACGCTGCTGGCCATGCGTTCATGCCTTTTACCTTGAGCCAGTTTTGCATTCATCAGCTTCCTCCACAAGCCAAGCGAACACGCTGAGGCACCAGAAAATGGCGTGTAGGAGGAGGAGGAAATTATTGTGCCATTTGAGCGAGCTGAATGAGAGCTGCAGAGAGCTGAAGGAAGCAGAAAGAATGGGGAGGACTCCCTGGCTGACAGTGGGGCAGAGGAGGAGCAGGGGGGTGGTACATACCCCACTGGGTGGTTTTATGGTGCTGGCTGAGCCATTCCTTCTGCAGGCTACAAGGGCCAGCCACCAGCAGTGTCAGACAAGTCCATATAGGTACACGCTTGGCTGGGGTCCCAAACAACATCAGGACCATGTGGCTGAAGATGGAATTGTAATAACAGAAGATTTTTTTTTCCTGGTATTTCCTGATTTGCAGAAGTTTGATGTCTCAGTTACATGGCAATATGGTCACAAGTTAGGCACCTGTCACTAAAAATGAAGTTTGGCTTCTTAGCGTTCTCAGCTTTCATTGCAGGTACTTTTAAAATTTGTCTCCTTGTCACTTAATACTGCAATGTACTGTTCCTGCAGGCTGAATTGACAGGGCTCTTGTGGCCCCTGTTAAATCCTTAGAAGCAATTTCTGGGGAAAGAAATGATTATATCAAATGGCAATGACAGGGCAGTTCAAGAGAAAGAAAAAATTGGAATTCAACCAGAAAATGGAAATTATCATTCATTCTCTGAAAAAATGCTGGGCAACCATTATAAATCATGAGTAAGCAAAGACAGGAGGGAACATTTCACATGTTACCAGAAAAGCAGCCAGGCTGCAGGGCTGCATGGCACATGCGTTTTCACACCCTGAACATAAGAATGTGCTGAACAAGCCCCGTTCCCTGGAAGCTGGTGTGATTGACACCTCGCAGTTCTCAGGAAGGATACGTCCTGGTACTGGCAGAGCCATGGGATGAAGTAAGGTCCCTGGTATGTCAGCCCCACCTGTTGGACTCACCATCAATAAAAGCTGCCAAAGACTTACCAGAAGGGTGACTAATCCATGCTGGAAACATCAGAGAACTTTCCAGACCTTGTTGTTTTGTAGTTGCAGAATGACAGTTGGTGGTATTTGCTGGTTGGGATCAAGCTGCTTGGAGACCTTAATAAAAATGGACACATGTCATCACACCACCTTAAAGTTGTCTCTGATTTTCCCCCCCAAAGATTAAAGCAACCACCTACCTCTTTTGTGTCATCCCTTCTACAACACCAGAGTGTGCTGTGTCAGGCCAAAAAACAGGGAGGTGTGCAGGGCAAGCCAAAAATCATTATAGATGAGTCCTCTTATGAGGCCTCCAGCGAGGAACATACCACGTAGGTGGCCACTGCAAGCTGAAGACCAGCCCACAGAGAACAACAACAAATGGATAGTGTGTCTGAGGGTGTGAGGCTTGGGAAATCTGTCCTCCGACAGGTCCTCACTGCTGGCAGGCAGAACAGCTTGCTGGTGTGGGCTGCGCAAGGCTGTTGAGGCATGATGGAGGACATCATCTGCCATGGCTTTCTGGCTTTGCTCTGACTCCTTGACGTCGCTCAGGCTGGCACACGTGCAGCCGTGTCTGCTGAGGTTGTGGCCGTGCCCTGCTCAGAGCTCCTCTGCCGTGATGCAGAGATCAGCCCTACCGGCTCAGCAGAACAAAGAGAGCACGGTGCTTAGTGGCTATTGAAACTATTTTTTTGGACACACAGGACTTTGAATTCTTTTTTCTCCAGGGCCATTAAAAGGATCCACACTGCTTAATTTTGCAGGACGTTAACGGAGCCTAGCCTGCTTGTCGTCTCTTTCTATCCTGTTCAGCTTGTTCTCCCGAGCCCTGACATTATGTGGTCTAAGGCTTAGGAAGTACTAAGGCTTAAAAGAGAGCATACAGGTACAGCTGAAAGGCCTTTGGTAAACTACTCAGAGGGATGAGCTGATGCCCACAGGCTCACATTCAGGAAGGGGATTTGAAGATCCCAAGGCCATTACACTGGAGCGAGGGTGAGCGAGGAACTGGTATCCTCCTACCTCACTTGGCAGCTTTAGCAAAATAATTTTCCTCTGCTGTCTTGGTTTTCATTATTTGCTTCACTTGTCTTCTTTGGAGAGCTTTACAGGAACAGCATCATCTAGGAGTAAGACCTCCAGGCACTTTTGGAAGTGTGTTCTCTAAATGCCTCCGAGCTGGATGATGCACTGGAAGTGCAGGCAATGAAGGAAAAACATCAGTTTGGGTCCCAGAGGGCCCTTTTCTCGCTTCTGCCTCTGCTGATAACTTAAGGTGTGACTTCAGTGAAGCTCTTCAGCTTCATTGTGCTTCTGCTCCCCTTTAATAACCCTTCTGTATCTGAAGGTATGGAGGAAAAGACAGGAAACTGTGTATCACTGAGACATGGTGTGGGGGAGGCTCACAGGCAGTCAGAAGAAAACATTTGACAAAAACACTGGGAATACACAAACCTCCCCATCTAGATTAAACTGGCACAGGTCAGCAAAGTCCAAACAATCCATCTTTCTGCAAGGGAGTAATTTAAATAACATTAAGGCTTTAATAACCAGATAAATGACAGGATCACAAGCTGTCGGAGAGGACATGCTCTTCTTTTGATATTTCCTGTAGTTTTGTGCCCATGAGCATCTCTGTGGCTGGCCTGTCATTGCAACACATGTTCAGAGAAAACTGTCAAACAGTCCATGAATAATCCAGGGGAAAGCCAAACAAGACAGAGATAAACATCAATGTACATTTTTCCAAATGAAACCCATCTTTCATTCCGTATTTTAGAGTTGCATTCCTGCTCTCATCATTCATAATTTACATAAACTCCCATAAAATCTTGGCTTTCTAGTTCTGCCCTATCTTAGACACTCCAAAAATTGGCTTCCTGCAGATCATTTTGGTGACCATGATTTATTTACTTCTTGCTGGCTTTGGACAGGTTTTCTCCATCATCAGCCATTTTGCCACAACTGCGTACGAGGTTATGGAGTGTCAGCCCTAGGAAATGGTTGTGTGCGTCTGCCCCATCTGCTGCAAGCATAAAGCAAGGTCCATTATTTTTAATGCTCTGCAGTTGTATGGCATTTATTAAAGCTTTAGACAACATGCCAGCAACTTGTTACTCGTGAGATGATGTACAACTTGCTAGCTGGAATTCTCTCAATCATATATAACCATGTGAACGTGCATCCTTACTTATAGGAAGGATGTGGGCAGAGAAGCATTTTGAAAAAAGAAAAGGAAGTTGCATGTTTATTGAAGCTGTTTGGGAAACACCGAGATGACAAAAGTTCTTACATACTTCAGTAAATAAAGATTTGTCTAAGAATCTGGAGATGTGAGTCTTACTTAGTGCTCCATCAACTATAGCTTATATAGTTTGAGTGAGTCTCTTAATCCCTTCACCCTTGATGGCTTTCACCCATAAAATAAGGACAATAATATTCATTCATTCATTCATTGTTGTGAAACACTGGAAGATCTCTGAGCTGAAATAATTGGGTTACTGTTTCAGGGAGACCACGTATACATCTGCCTCCTTCTAACCCAGAAGGACGGACATAGTACATAGACATCCACTAGCAAATAAAGCAGACAGAGCCTGGACACAGGCACAGCCATGGTTCTGTGAACTTGCGGAGAGCCCTTGCTCAGGAGGTAGCTGGAGCCAGAGGCAATTCCCAAAGGGCAGTTTGGATGTGACCATTTTCTTCTTTGGAGGGAGCGCAGGGGAAGAGTTTCTGTGTATGGACATGAGTCATGGTGTGTAACTTGGCCTCAGGGCCAGAAAGCAGGGCCTGAGATGTTTTATTTACCACATAATTAAGTGGGAAAGGGAAAGTGAGGGGTCATGCATGGGAACAAAATACCACAGCCTCGTGTTTAAATCTCGGTGTGATTGCACACTGCTCAGTTTCACTGACCTTTCCTACAACCTTGGGCAGCACTTGTGCCTCTCCTGCACTTTGTCCATCCTGCCTCTCAACTGCCTCAGAGAAGGTCCTGGAGCTCCAAGAGCCTCTTGTCTCTGCAACCACCCCAGTGACACCACTGCTCTCCTTTTTCACCAGGACGGCCTGCAGAGGTGCAGAGGAAGGGAGGACACTCTGGCCCTGCATGTTGCTACCCAGTCCTCTGCTTGAACCTGCAAGGTCCTCCTCCTTCTCTCATCTGCTGCACTGACACCTCTCCAACGCTGTAAGACATCACCCTGCTCCCCACACGTCCCAGGAACTTATTTACCAAGTATGTTGCCCTTTGCTTTGGATGCAAACATCTTCCCTTCCTTTCTCCCCACTTGCATCTCTCATCCCCTGCCCTAGAAAGGGAAGGAACCCCGATGCTGGGGAATATGCCATGCACACATAGATTTGTAGCAAGATACTTGGGAATGATGTCTTCCCTCCTTCTTCTGGGCTCCATCACCTTGAATACCTCCTCAGGGCACTTCCCATTCTCCCCTGCTCCTTTTCTCCCTTCTCTTTGGCTCTTCCTTCCCTCTTTCCAGGCACTAGCAGCCACGGCAGTAGCAGTAGCTGGCAGAGCGGAGAAATATCTTCCCCCACCCAGGACCCTCTCTTCCTCCCACCTTCCTCTCTTTTTCTGCAGCTCCTGGTATGTTCCTAGATTTTTAGTTTCCAGCAGGAATAAACTCTGCATCCATCCAGTTGAAGCTGGATGTCAATTCCAAAGGGTTCTCCAGTTTCCATTTATAAATCAGCCACGGTATTATTATTATTATTATTATTATTATTATTATTATTATTATTTCTGGTGTTGAAAAAACAGAAGAAAGTATGACCTATTTGTGTAGATTTTCTGTCCTGGAATATTTTGAGTGTCATTTGCAAATCTGCTCACAACCAGCTGACCAAGCCTGCTGTGGCTGCAGCAGAAAGAAGAGGTAAACTCAATTAGAAGTCGAGTCATGATAAATTTTCTGTTGCCATTGGCTAGCAGACTTGTACGGCAGAGCCAGCCAGCTCTGGTGCCAAGAGGAAATCTGACACAGATGACAGTCTGACTTCCAGTACCTAGGAAAAACGGGCCAGCCAGCTCTGTGTGTGCGTATGTTTTTTTCTTCAAGAACTTTTGTACACTTTAAGAGGGGAATCCAAGCCTCAACACGATCCCACTTCTGTGCACAGGAACAAAACACAGCACTTTCTCCTGCCCCTGGCAGGGCTTGAGGAGAAACACTTCAGATGCTCTGCTGTAACCAGGATCCCCTTGCTCACCTTCCCAGCCTCCCTTTTTTTTTTTTTTTTTTGTTGTTGCATGAAGTGACCTGAGGGGAACTTGCCTGGTGATGCTGTTTCCCCCCTCCCTGAGCTCGTGGAAGACTGACAATGGCTCGAGTTCGGACACGGTGGCTGGTGAGTGTTCCCAGTTGTGCTGCTCTCCTGCACATGCAGCCATAGGTGGATGCTGTATGGCAGTAGCTGTCCTGTGCATTGGACCATGAGTCTTCTCCCTCCATCAGAAGCCATCTGCTTCCAAAGCTTTCAAAGCTGCTTCAAGTCTCAGACTCAACGACCCAAGCTCCAGAATATGGGGCCAAGTTTCGATTCTTTTATCCTGCCTAAGTAACCCCATTCCTGGTGCAAAGGCAAGTTCATTGAAAAAGGGGCAATTTGTTGGCTGTAAAGGGGAAGGAGCTTGACTTTCTATGTATTTAATTATTATTTTACTGAGCTGTTTATGGCTTCCATTCAGAATTATGATCCCCTCATGCCAGAGGCAGTACAAATATATAGATACAGTTCCTGTAGTACTGTATGTAATACATAAATACATATGGAGTGTAAACCCAACATATACAGAAACACAATATCAACAGACTGTTAGATAAAGCTCCCACACTGATGGGCTTTCCTGGCAGCTTAACCCTGAAAAGCCTGAAATGGATAGGGAGGGTCAGGGGTTTTTCTAGCTAAATGGTTTCTGGGCTAAAAATGCAGTCCTGTAAAATTCAATTGTCCTGAAGAAGCAGCTAAATGTACAGATCAATGTCTATTAGGTAAACCATATCAAAATTATTTTTTTTAATCACTAATCTGGTGTAAGCTACTTCATTTCCAGTCAGTTCAGTAGTATTGTGCCATTAACACATTGCTTTATGGGAATTGTAGTTCAAAATCTCACTGACTCGTGGAACAAATTGCCTGGAAGACTTTGCTCGCCAGGTACTTACTATAAGGCATGCATTCTTGTGACAACGTTTTACTTGGTGCACGACAAGAGATGCAATCTGACCATAAAGCCTTCCTCCTACAGAAGGAAAAAGATTCAAACTGCTTTGGAGACTCTAGCTCTAACACGCCACATCAGAGAAACTCAGTTTAATAATGAAAAGCCCTCAAACAGATTTCGTTTCAACAAGTCAGACTAGAACATTTCAATTTCAGGAAGGTTAAAATGTTTCTCTTCAACTGAATTATTGAGACAAAACAGTATGATATTTTTAATTTAAATTTTTCACAGTTTCTGTCCCACAAAAAATTGACAAAAGCTCAATTTTTTTTTTAATTAATAATGGCTCAAAGCAAGTAGTAGATGGAAATTTCCAAATCCCTCTTTGAGAATTCACTAAATGAGAGTAATACTTTAATGCAAAATAAAAAAATCACATACTTGAATGGCTTCATCACTGGGGATTCACACCATTACCACCGAACAATGGAAGTCCCATTTCTGTTGCCTGTTTCGGCAGAAAGGATGCTGTCTTCCTGCGAAGAGATGATCTTCCATGAAGAGGACACAAGTCTTTTTCTGCCTCCTGAAGGGAACCAGTGGAATCTTTTCAATGTTTAATATTTAATTAAATAATTAAAGTTTAATATGACAACCTATGTGGGAAGCAAATGTGATTAGCAAACAGCAATGATATCACTCTTCAAAGTCTTCACCCAATCAGATGCTTAAATGCTCCTATCACAAGTAAGCAAATACCAAATTAACTCAATGCCTTCCATAGACTTTTCACACTCCTTTTTAAAACGCACAGACACATTACCTCTATAAATGCCCAGAACTTCACACCACTAATGGCCAGAAACTTAATTTGCAGTCTCAGCTTGTTCACAGTCAAATCTGTTCTTTCCTTATACCCTGCCTGATGGCTTAACACCAGGGTCAATGGGTCCAATGCCATCACTTCATCTGGGAATCACGAGTGCTTTAGTAACAAAACTCAATGACCTGACTGTGGAGCTGAATCCTGATGTGGAAAGAAAGTTCCTTCACCAATATTCACTTTTTTTTCTAGGTATACAGGCATCTGGGCAAATTGTCACGTCCCACACCCCCTTACTGGGGGTGGAATGAACCTGATGGACAACCACATGCTCCACTGAACAAGCACTAAAGGGATCATAGCTTCTGGCACCATCAGGGGACCGTGATCACACATTTTTGGGCAATTTCAGGTGCTCAGGTGAGCACCAACACTGATTAATTATCCATGGAAAGAGCCATGCACATGCCCTGCTCCAGCTTGTACAGCCATGGGTAGATTTTTATTGAGCGGTTGATGAGGAAAGTGAGACAGTTTGCCCTTCTTGGCTTGTCAGCATCGAACCAGTGTGTGCCCCCTCGCACTTAACCTCAAACACACGAGAGAGGTCAGTGCTCTGACCATCACTGCAAAGAGCAAAGTCCCGTTCCGCAAGGGAATGGGTGGCCCTCATGCCCGTCTGCTTGGGGTGCAGACCGAAACAGGGCTGAATCCAGATGAATTTCGGTTAGACACCCTGAATGCAGCTGGGAAGTAGGAGGGTAAAGAAACTAAGAGGAAAGAGAAAGGTTTTATGGATCCTGCTACTCTTCTAGGTTTCAATTACCAAAAAGAAGAGGAGAGTGTGTGACAGTTGTATTGCGCAGGAATTTCCCAAATTTGGATGTTTTCTTTTGGATCAGCTGTTATGTGCAGAAATATTAATCTTCCACTCATAACTGATTTTTTTCTCTCCCTTCTCTAGATTCAAGGGAGGGAACTCAGTTTGTTTAGTCAACCGAAGAGCTGTGCTGCGCTATGCTTTCTCTCATGGGGGCTTAGACACCAAGCTCCTGTGACAATGCTGGTATGTAAACACATACATTTAGTCTAGACATGAACCCTGGGTGATTTTTTTCTCCTTTTTCCACCTGTTTCCCAGATGAAGCATTTTATACTGAAGTCCCATCAAGCTCACCCATAGGAGGTTGCCATGTAAGCATGTGTGACAGCAACTCTGGGTGAGAAGAGCTGTTGTTCAGTCTAGACCTTGTGCTGACAGACATGGTGGCATCCATCCCTTTTTTAAATTAGTCATGCTCCATTTTAATAGGACTCGGATTTTCTGCCCATGGAAGCAGCTGCAGCAGCGATTGGACTTGAGGTTTCAGCACTTGGGCTTTTCTCAGTCAGTGGGCAGTACATGGCTTCTTGCAAGTGAAGTGGACTTTGCCAAGCAGAAAAACAAGCCATCATCATTATGCAAGCGGAAATGAAAAACAAAACCTAAGCTTGTCAAATTAATTCTGGTGAACCAAAGTGACAGAACCGTTGCAGCCTTTTTTCAAGCAATAATTGCTTTAAAAAATCCTGAAGTAAAGCAAGAGGACGAATATAAAAATACGCAAAAAGCTAAGCAATCCCAGGGTTGTCTCTATTTGATTGTCAGGGTGGAAGAACCTGCAGGTGCTGTCTATCTAAGGTAACCACCACTTACACAACCCTAGGGGAGTCCTCTAAACCCTTGCTGCAGCCCAGATGAAAGTTACAGTGAAGCTCACAACTAAACAGAAATTCAATCTGTCTCGAGACCTGCCTTGTGAAAGGGGCCATGTTGCTCCTGTCAGCACCAGTCATTTTGTGCCTGTGTAGTGATTTGTGACCTTTTTTTTCCTTTTCTGGGATAAATTTTCAGCTGGATCTACTTCCTCCTGTGGATCACAAGCTAACGTTGTAAGGCTAGCTGCAACGAGCTGCTGAAAGTGAGAGGTTGCAGAGGGTGAGGAGTAGTCGGGGCTATTCCTTTCAAAGAAGTTGAGATTTGCATGAGATTGTGAGCATCGCTTTATAGTGATGTTCACAAGTACAGTACCAGGAAGCAAAAACCTCCTGCCCTGGGGAACCCTTTTTTTTGCCCCAGGGAGCAATGTTGGGATGGCTAGACCATTTGGGTGAGCCACAGCGGCTGCTGGCTGGTCCTCCAAGCTCTGCTTCTCCAGAAGCCTTGAACTTACCCGCACGTGGCAAGAAAAGAGCATAGCACTGGACCTGTTCTCGGAAAGCAACAGTCAGTGGCTTCACCATCCTGTAGCCAGAATCTGGCTTATTTCAGACATGATTTTTTTCACACCTAAAACAATTCGCCATGTGTATCAATATATGGCTGTCAATTGACAGCAGGTTTGCTAACATCTAGGGTACAATTATTAGGCATCCTGGTTGGGAACAAGGCAAGGATATCCTTAATATTTTGGAGACCTTTTCAGCTTGCAAATAACCTTTGTTACCAAATACTAGGTGTACGTGTTTGTGTGTGTCTACAAGATGGGGTCAAATGAACTACAAACCTCTGGCTATCCAGCCACTAATTGGTCCTTTGTATACTCAGATCCAGCCTGAGATACTGAGATACGGCTCTTCCCGTTATTCCCAGCATCCAGGTTCTCCTTAAACGATGTTGCTACACCCTGAACCCTTCCCAGTTGTTCAGCGGTGCTTTGGCTCCAGGACCCTGACAAAGGTCAGCTACAGATGGACCACAGCCCTCTCACCCTGTAGTGTGAGGATGTCCTGATGCACACAGCCCAGAACTGCCTTCATCAATTGTTCAGTAAGATTTGTCGAAGAGAATAATGATAATAATAATGATAATAATAATAGTAGCAGTAGTAAATCTAAATTAGGTCTGTTGGGCTTTGGCAGGGATGGAGCATGCTAGACAAAGGGGAACAATGGTTATTGGGTTTATGCAAAGCAGCCAGATAATTTAATACACATGTTCTGGGTTTCTGCCCTCTGGTCAGTGGTTTCTGGGACAGAGATGCAACAAGGAACACATTCTCAGAATTGACAGGGCAGTGGTGTCCCAGTACTGGCTATTCAATTTTTTTTAATGAACTGGATAGGATAAATAACATCCTCAGGGAAGAGAAAAACAAAGACGTCACCAGGTTGAGATGAATAGCAGCTGATGAAGTGGCAATGATTCTTCTGAAAAAGATGCTGGCATGGAGGCTTTCCAGGTATGGGGTTCTGGTAGTGGTTTGAAAGTTTTAGAGAGCTGACTAGTTTCAAGGGACTGAATTACAGTGTAAGCGAAGCCAAACTGTGTACTGCCTAGTCTAGAATAAAAGTTGATGAAGCTTAAGTAGACATAAATCTTTGAACACTTTTTGGAAAACTCCTGTGTGCAGTAATAATGTTAGCACTTGTTATTAATACCTGGCTTTTCATCAGTAGAACTCAAAATGCTTTACAAGGGAGTTCATTTTCATTATCCTGTCTTTATAATGGGGATTTTGAAATACAAGGATAAGAAGTTACCACTCAGAAGGTCAGAGGGAGAGGCGGGGAGAGGACCATGTATTCTGTGTCCCCATCTAACACGCTCAGAACTTGATGTTTGTGTTAAGGCAGAGATCAAATTCTGGGTGGCTCCAGAAATATATCTGAGGACAAGCTTTATTTAATTACTAGTTATAGAACCAAGACATGAAACTCCCTCACTCCACCCTTCAATCTGGCCCTCTCTTGACCCAGGAGACCAGAGCAAGATGCAGTTCTCAATGCAGTATGTGAGTATTTAAAACAGTCACACATCTGTACAAGGTTGGCTCTCCCTCCGCTGATTTCACAAGACAAAGGCAAGCAAAAACTGTTTTTACTCTTCAAATAACAATGGAAAAGTTGTGTCTTTTTGCAAAGTTTCTCACAGCTTCTTTTCTGGAGGAGGATGAAGCACATTAGATCCAGGACACAGCCCACATCGCAGCCCAGAATCCCTGGTCATCCGTGCCACCTACCTGTTGACTCAACCCCCAGCTCTGGCTTGGGGAAGCGAGCTGGTCCAACCTGCAAGCTGGTTTGCACTCAGGCTGGTTTGCCTCTCCATGCAATAAGGGTGTAAGTGACAGTGACCACTCGGATGTGGGAATTTGCCCCCCAGTTGATCTGAGGTACCGATGTAATGTCCATATAACCTCTGATGCCCTATGGGAGGTGTTTTACTGTTGGGTTTATGAACCTGCTCCAAGCTGAGTGTTTTCTTGTGCAAAGTTTGATGGCTTAAATGGCCTGTCTAAAGACCCCTGTGCCAGAGAGGTGGAGATAGAAGGAAATTACATGCAAAGGACTTAGCTAAACTCCCATCCTTCTCTGGGTCCTGAAGGCTTGAGCCAGTGTCTCTGGTGTCTCTTAATGAGACAGGTGTCTCTTAATGAGAAACTAAAGCTTGAAGAGCTCTCTTGAGAGAAGGCATCTAAACCTTCTGTTTTCAGGAATATGAAGGATTTCCCGCTTACTTCTTTCAGGAGCACTGTCAGCGTGGCGATACCATGCCGTCACTGTGAGCTCTTCCCCCCAGAGGACATGTTACCCCAACAAGTGTCCTACAACCACACTAAACCCCGCTCACTCATACTCGCTCCCTTCAGGCTTCACGGCTCGTCTGTTCTTTCCTGCACTCCCTTCCAGGCTGGCACAGAGGGAAGGCGGCACTGCTGTGAGGGAGAGTAGAAAGCCTGCAGGTTAATTTCCACAAAAATACAGGCTTGGATCCCTCTGACCGGAGAGGGGGCTTGTCCCTCAGAATCCCCCTGTCTGTGCGGGAGCTCTAAACACCACCAGCAGTTTTCAGTCTTTTTTAAAAACTTCCCAGCATTTCCCATGAGAATAATGAAACCTAAACGGATAATCCAAGTCCATTAAGAACAGGATTTGCTTATGATGATTCCTTAGAGGTAATTCAGAGTTCACTGCAGATGTCCAGGCCACTTTTGAAACCCATTCCATTATCTCATTAACGAAGGTAGCTATATAGCTTTTGTGCTGGACTTATTGCTGCTGAGTTATTTTGAGGTTACTCCAAGTCCACCAACTACAGTAGGTCCTGAGGAACATAGGCAGCTTTTCCTCATTCCTGGCTGTTGATGGAATGTGAGTAGGAATCAAGCTTTTATCCACCCCAGTCAAGAAAAATAGAAAGGACTAAGAGAACGTTCAGGCTACAAATGGCAGAACTGAGTTGAGATCAGGGATGGCTGAGGAAGGGGAGGCTTGTGTGTATGTGTGAACTGTGGCGACTAAAACCCACCTGAGTCATATTTCAAGTTTTTAACTCGGTAGAAGAGGAACCTGTATCTGAAAACTTCAGGATGTTTGCAGGAACTTTGGGGTTCACCGTGAAAAATCTTTTCACGCTCCTTACCATGATAGACAAGTTGTTTTCTCGTGACATCTGCTGACTTTGGTATGTGGGTTCTTGAGAACAAAGGTTGCCGTTCAAGTGCCTGGGTACAGATAGGGCCTGTAAGTGATAAGCAATAGAGATGCCACGATAGCCAGGGTATTTTTATAAAAGAAAGTGCCATGTAGTTATCTTGAGAACTGTGGCTTTACTTCCCAGGGTTTTTCATGTTTTCTAGACATCTCATCTTGAAAGGAATGCATATCCTGGCATGACATCAGCACTCCAGCAGGCAAATGGAAAAGATCAGGTTGTACTGGGTGTCCATATCTATACCGAGCACTTTGCAATGACACGTGGATATGGAAATGCTATATGTAGATACATCTGGGCACAAAGAGGAATCACTCCAAGAAAATGATTATGCAGATAATCACTTTTTAAAAAACTGTACAGCTGATGGCCAAAGTGAGATAAACGTCAAAGACCATCCGAAGCAATGAAATTATGAACTACTATCTAAGCTATTTCTGTTACTTTCACTCATGCAGTAACCAGGAAAAGGGCTACATTTCTCAGAAGAACGGAAAAAGATCAGGCTGTTTAGTTCAACAGAGGAAGGCTGAGGCAGGACATGACTGCTCCCTGTATATTTATCAAAGAAAAAACCCCCAAACACTAGACTAGGAGGACAGTTTTGTAAACTGAGAGATACCATTGCCACAGAGAGAAGTAGGTATAACCTGTTTTTTTATCTACAGGCTGGAATTAGAAGATGACCACAAAAGTGAGGTTCTGGTACAGGTTGTGCCATAGAAATGTTTTTGTAATAGCCATACATTTATTAAAGGTAGAGCTAGATATGATTATACACAGGACTAAATGACGTTACCAGTTCTGACATAGGCTTGTAGATTGGAGAGGCAGGACCTGCACTTAGTCACAAGGTCTGAGCCATTGTAGTTCCCTCAAAAAACCCAGCACAGCCTAACCACCAGCTTAGTCTTTAGCCAGTGAAATTCTCTCTTGGTTTTACTTATTTTCCTGCTTGACTTCACTTACCTTATCCCAGGTGACAGGAGACAGCTGACCTGCTAAACCTTCAGTTAGTTGTTTTTGTGATGCAGGCATTTGGACTGAAACCATCCATGAGCTCCTGAAAACAACTTTGCAAAGACTGTCATTTTTCAGAACTCTGACTCGTACCCTACCTGAAGGAGCAAAAATCTATAAGTTCAAAAGAGTAAATTTACTCCAGATGAAAGCAGAGAGAAAACCACACATGTACCGTTGTTGAGGTCTGCTGCTAGCCATTAAATACAGACTCTTAAGTCGATACTGCAGATCTTTTTTGAGATCCCCTGGTATGATTATAACCTTGTGTTTCTTCTCCCATGATTTCCTATAAAAATTCAACCAGGAGAAAACCCTGGAGGATCATAGGAGAATTTTAACTTTTCCTGGCTAATCTTATACACTAAGTGAGCCAAAGCTGCAGATTAATGCCTAGTGAGTGGGAATGTAGTTTTGGAAAAAGGCAAAGAAAAAAGCCCATTCTAGCCTTAAATGATAACTGCTTGGCCGGCAATCGGCTGACAGTAAATGGTAGGAGGTGTAGAAGAGACAGCTATAAACAGTAAGACATCTCAGATTATAGACTATCCAGGCAATGGTGCACATAACTCTCTGGTACATCCAAGGAAGTTCAAGAACTACAATATTACAGTGTTGGTCAAGATACAACTTATGTGGTCCTTAAATAGTAGGTTAAGTCATACTCTAACAACAGACGCCAAACCTAATCTCGGGAGGACAGGAGTAAAACAGTCACAGAAATTTAGGGCTGGAAGACCTTCTAAAATCATCTCATCCAGTTCTATTCTCTGAGGCAGGATAATTCCTTCTAACAGATGTGTCTCTGACCTGCCTTTAAACACTACCAGAGTAGGAGATTCCAGGACATAACTGAACTTAGCATTTGTAAGGTCATACCTAAGGAAAGTCTTTTTAATCACAAATCAAGTCTTGATCTTCTTTCAGGAAACACAAAATAATTGATCTATTTAACTTCCACACTTCTGCATATGGAAAAATGTATTGGTTTTTTTATAGTCAACAGACCTTTCAAGCTTATAACATGTACTCTCTGTTTTTTTACATGTCCAGGATATAGCACCTGATGATGACAACATCAGTACTTGAAAAGCAGAACTGCCCCATGGGTTACCCAGCTAATGAACCCAAACTATCATTAACTGTAATTGATTCCAACTTGGACATATCCAGTCTCAGTCTTTGTGGTTTTCTCCAGAATTATTTGACACTTGCAATGTGCTCTAAGGTCCTGATCAAGGGATACATACTAAACTCAAGGTTTCTTCTGAATTTGAGAAAATAATACCTTTATCATTTAAATAAGCAAGCCTACTGCCATCCAGAACCTCAAAGCAACATAAAAAACACAAAAAACCAACAAACAAACAAACAAACAACACCCCTCCCCCCAAAAAAAACCCAAAACACCAAACAGTCCTAAATTTACAGGGAATATCATCTGGGAAACATAAGCAATGACATGACATCATGCTTCACTGGGACAGAACAAATGCAATTTTTAAAAAATGCTTTTGTAATGAGGTACAAGCAGAAATTTACTGGTTTTAAAAAAACAAAAGGAAAGAATCCTTCACTCATGGGCATCCTTTACCAAAGTTGTTCTAGTTGTCGATTTTATCAAGATGACATTAATTTTTTAATTTCAAGAATCCCTTATAATTTAGCAATGACAATTTAGAAGGGCTATTTGTTGTCACTAAGAATATTATTGCAGTATGCTTGCTGGCTGCCCAGTGTCCCTCCCAGCAATACAGAGATGGCTGGAGAAACAAGGTCAGAGGACTAGTAAGGACATGGAGTCAATGCTAAACTTTTCAAAATGGCACTTGAAGCAGGATTCAACTATAGATTCTGACATTTGAGTTAGATTAAATTAACAAGAGAGCGGAGGAGGAGAGGAGAGGAAAAGGTAACCAGCATGTCATTGTCTCCATGTGAGTTAACAGCAGGGTTTGGTTACTCAGAGGTGCCTGGTACCATTTGAGATGACCCAGCCTGCAGCTGCCATCCCAAAAGACCTGAGGTCTTCTGTAAGACCTGTGTCATATATGACAGATCTATGCAGACATCTCAAATTCTACATGTTGCATGATCACTAGGTGCCTTTCTGTAGACAGATAGAGAGGGAGGGAGATGTATCCATCTGTAGCATGGAAAAGAGTGCATAACTGACATTCAAGGTCAAAACCATACCCTGCTAAGCTGATGTATAAGTACTTTTAAAAGTACACTGGGTTTTAAAGGTCTCTTCAATCTAGCAGAAGTTGTTCTAATAAGTCCCAGTGTTTGGAATGTGAAGCTAAATTAATCCAGCTGTGAAATGGAGCTCATTTAAGGAATAATGATGATTTACTATTGGAACGACCTGTGAAGGGAAAAGGCAGCTCCCCTGCTTCAGGACTGAATGCCTTTCTGGAAGAAGTTCCTAAGGCAAACACCTGTTACTGGATTCAGGAGAAGGGAAATAGTATTTGTTTCTAGCCCATGCTTTCCACATCAGATTTAAGACCTTTCTGGTCTTAAAACTCTCATAAGCCAGATACACACTTCAGCCTCTTGAGTACCAATATGTTGCCTCAGTTTCCAGGCCATGCTGACTTTCACATTTCATCCAAAAAGTCTGATCTGGAGTCACAGCTAAAGTGAAATGTCTTTCCTTGCAGTGCTCATTGTAACATAACCAATCTCAATTGCTTGTTCTGCTTTTGTCATGAGGTTATAACATATAAGCTCAGAAATCCAGTTATAACAAACTCAGAAAACCAGTACCATGATTATCCCAGGCTCTTTCCAGCCATCGTTCTGCCGGACTTCTCCCTTTTCAGAGGTTACTTTATCCCACAGACCTCTCAAGTATATCAGGAAGTTTTCAAGGAAAAATCTGTTGCTACATCAGAAGCATTTCACAGTCTCCTTCAGCATCTGAGGGAACAGGTAGGATTGAGTTTGCATTAAAACAGATCAGGCGAATAACTGCCTTTCATAGCTAGCTCCATGGTTCAAACTCAAACGTCATTTGCTATCCCAGGTAGCTTTCCTGAGAAAAATAAGAAATATTAATTAGTCAAGAAGCAAAAATGACTTTGCTGTTTGTTGATTAGCCCATTCAGCCTGGCTTCTCTCTGCTCCTTTGTGTCTATAGGCAATGCTCATTCCAGAGAGATGGAGAGAGACTGTCATGGAGACTCCTGTTACACGACAGGCTCAGCACCCAACTTGCACAAAACAGTTCAGATCCTTGTTTGATCTCTGCTAATACATGAGGGAGTTGAGCTGGGCTCCCCCATCCTCGGACTGAGGTCAGGAGATCGCTGACAAAGTTGTTCATCTGCCCTGGGCACAGCAGTTGGTGCGGACATCGTACAGCGGCAAATCTGCAAAACAGCAGGATGGGGATGGCAGTCAGGGTACTGCAGTCGCTGTTACTCCTCTGTCCAGCAGATCTGTGAAGTCTGTAGGCCAAACCCCTTGCACTTTCTAAGGATGTCCACAACCTTGGATGTCAGGCAAACATCCACATGACCAATCCATCTATTACACGGTGGCTTGGTAAAAAGACCTTGTTGTGTCATTGCAGTTACTGAGCTATGTCACTTATCAAACCAAAGGTTTCATGCACTGATTTAATTAGGCCCTACATTGTTCAGACCCAGGACCTCGTGCAGCAGGTGAAGCAGAGTTCAGGGGTAACTGTGCACAGCTGCTAAAAGCTGTTCTGAAAGCAATCAAGTGTGGGAAAAAAAAGCCTGAGGACTTAGTTTATTCAGCTCAAGCATGGCTCAGCAGGAAGTCTAGAGCCTGGACACATGAAGGACTGTGAATTCCACTGAGATATTTCCAGGATTGTTTCCTGAGGATTCCTTTTAAAGAAGGAAATGAATCAGGCTGCTGGGATACTTCCATCATTTCTCATGCCCTGGGGGTGGAAGTCAATGTCACAAGTAGCTGGGGGGGGTGTGTGTGATACAAGATCTCTTAGCATGCACTCAGATATGGGGTTACTTTGCTATAGAGGTGGTGTTTGACATGCAACAGGAAAATGACAGATCTGGGGGATCCTGACATGTTTTCTGGGACTCACCTGTGCTGAAGTAGACTGCTCCACTAGAACTAGTTGTTCAAGTTTTGCTTCAAAAGGAAAAGAGACAGAAAGGGAATTTCAGTGTGTGGTTTCATCCTGAAAGCAGAAGACTCCTAAGGGAATGAAATTAATTTTTCAGTGAATTCTAAAAGTGCCTCTTTTTTGCCAGCGGTTCCAAAAGAAAGTTAACCAACCAGTTACTGCATGTCACTGAACTTGGCATTGTAAGTGAAACGGGAGGTCTAGATTTGGACAGAGGACCTTCTGTTGCCCTTAGCAAGGCTAGCTCCAAGTTGCCAGCATTAAGGGTGACCACATAAAGGTAATGGTGAAGTGTTGTAACTTTTAAGCTTCAGATGCCATTTCCTCCACCAGCACAGGCCCTCTGCACAGCTTTGAGGTAACACAGCTGCCTACACGCAAGGTACCTTGCTTGGCCCCAGGTGCTACCATGGGAGGATGCAGGTCTCCTACAAGTCTTCAGTGATATCTTCCATCCCATGTTTAAGTTGTCTCCAAGGTATCTCTCTGACACAGGATTCCTATATATGCGTAACTAATTTTTGCATTTCTCTACTTGCAATGATGATCCTTATCTTTCACCTGTCCTACAGGTTGGTAAGGACCAGAGGGAACACAGTGAGGGTTTCTTGTGAAGACACTGAAGGCAGTGACTCTGAGGCACTTGGGTCTCAAGGTGAGACCTCTTGGCTGCTTCCCTGTTCCTTCACCCAGGTATACACCATGATAGACGGGCAAGATGGAGTTAAGGTTCAGTGGTGTTCAGAAGAGAAACTTAAGAGCTACTCCCAGATACAAGCAATGACATACTGTGATATCTCCTGTCCAGACAATCAGAAAAGATCAGGACCCCAGCAAAAACCTCCAGATGCAGTTCTGTGTATCAGATGCCGAGCAGTGTGGGAAGAACAAGCAGTCAGAGTGCTCTGAAGCCCTTGTTCCTCCCCCCAGGAGGTGATCATCTGCAGCTGGCCTCCAGCTATGGACTTTGGTGGAACACCTGCAGTGACTTAAGCCTGGACTTCACCCACATTCCCTGTAAAAGGGCAATAAAACCCAGCAATCAAATAAAAAGCAGTGTCCCTGCTGCACAGCACCAGTTTGCCTGATGAACCTGGAGCTCCAGATAATGATTCCGCTTGAAATAGGTAATGATGGTTAACAAGCAGCAGACGGTTACTCGAGACAATGCTGAGGGCGGCATGCGACTGAGGAAAACAGACTGATCATGTTTCTCCTCCAACTTTTCCACACCAGCTGCTGCCAAGGGAGAGAGAGAAAAAAAAAAAAACACAAGGGAATGGGGGGAGGGAGGGAGGTAGAAGGGAGAGGGACGTTAAAAAGCAGGAGCTCTAAAATTGTTATACTCTGGAGAATTGGGGGAAAACAATGTTTTCCCACATGAACAAAGGTCTCTGCTCCTGTACCTAGTAGGTCAGATCCAAGCCTTGCTGGAGACAGTGGATAGACTCCCTTTGACTTAGTAGGCTCTGGATGAGACCCAAGGTTCCCATAATGATGGCTAAGCCTGACCTGCCTGCTGGGACGCCTTTAGACTTGACAGAGCCAACAAAAACCTTGTCCTCTCAAGAGTATTTTTGTTTTCATGAGGTTAGGCTAAAGTTAGCTGCTGGAACCAACACAGTTTCTTCACATCTGGACTGATGTCTTCACAGCCACAGTCTTCTTTGCCATGTAACAACCCCATCAGAGATTATTTCTGGACACCAGAATACATATAATTATTTCAGCATTAGGTGCCACATCAACAACAGAAGTGAATGTATGCCACAGCAAGAGATGCCCAGGCATCTCCAGGATAGTTGCTCTTATCTAATCCTCCTTCCCTGAACAGCATTAGTGGCAAAAAAAAACCCATGAAGAATGTAGCCAGGCACAGTCTGGTGGGTTATTTCCCCCAAAAATATTGTTATCTCCAGTTGCTACCTTAGCAGTGTCCATTATTTGCACCATTTTAGCTGCCAAATTAGGGGCTGCTATGCTCCTACCTTGTCACAGTGTCTAGACATTTTGAAGTTCAGCTGTTTCCAAAGCACACCGTGAATCCTCAAACCATGCCATCAAGCCATGCCATCAAGCCATCTGCTGTTGCTGCAGCTAAAAATCAGGAGGCAGAAACACAGACCTAAGCCCTTATATCACCTCATGGCTCCACTGCCATAGAAGATGCTCTCAGTAATTAGCTCAGGTGGAGACAACTACATTGCAGAGATTTAAATGAATTCCACCCACCCTGTTAGGAGATGTGGTAGTAGCTGCATCTGTCTGGCTTTCCAGGGATGTGCAATGGCTGGTATCTGGGCAAACAAGCTTTCCATATCTTCAGTGGAAAAACAGGAACCTCTTGGTTGCTCTCAAAGTAGAACGTATGTTTACAGGTCACATAAAGTAGCTCAGCCCTAGAAGTTTTCTCTCCTCTTCCTTCTCCACTGCTCACCAAGGTAAGACTCTACCTCCCAGCAATCATCTACAAGCATGATTAAATGGCCAAGTCTACTGCTCATCTGGTCAAAGCTGGAAATTTGCTTGATTTTATTATAGTCATTAAAGTATTTGACAAAGAGGACAGAAAAAGAGATTTTTTCAACCTGTGCAGGGTAGCATTAGTCTACTGAAATGGGGGCAGGGGGTCAGATTCCTACCTAACATAAATAACCTTAACTGCAGTGTAATTATTCCATAGGAACCAAGAATGGGACCCCAGATCCCACTGTGATCCACAACAAATTTGCTATTTGGCCACAGGCTTTGAGTCAGACTTTTACCTGAGTTAGAGAAAGTGGTTGTAAGTGGAAGAGTCATCGTTTATGGAATATTCACCACCATTTTATCCTTTCTTTTTGTGTGTGTGTGTATGCAAATAAACATCTCCTGATGAGTTTTTTGGCCATGAGATGCACCCTAGGAATGGTTTCGAACATCTAGCAGGGTTTAAGCCTTTGGGCCCTGAAAGTTCACTTTCACATGAATTTTATCCTGTTGAAAAACAAAAGGAGGCTGTTACAGAGCCATGTCGCTCAGCTGAGGAATGTGACAATTGCAAGAACAACTGCAAAGAAAAACTTCATTGCAATTCTTTAGCGCTTTTACAACTGACATTTTGATGGCAGTCATGAGCTTTCAGAAGGAGGACAATTTTAAGACTAGTTTAACTCTGGAGGATGCAGCCCAGTACGTGAGATAGGACTGATCAGCAAGGGATCAAATGCATGGAGTTCTTGGCTTTTTCATTCAGCTCAGGAAGAAAGCTTCCAGGCTGCAGCCCTGTCCTCCTCAGCACTCCCAAAGTGATCTTTTAAACTGGTTTGCCGGTGACATCCATTCATAGTGGAAGCTGGTGGTCCCAGACACCCTGTTCATGAGCACTTCATCATCTCTAAAGCTCTGTTTCTGCCAGAGGTTACAGAAAGGTCACAGCAGCAATGGGAGTGTTTGGTGGATTGAGAACAAGGTTGGAAGGTACCTGTGACATGTGAGTGCTTCGATCGCGGGATCCTTCTGCAGCGTTTGCATGTCGAGCAGAAGAGCACAACCCTTGGTGACATCGTTAGAGCCACACAAAGTGACTGGAATGTGTTCCTCTCAATGTTCAAAGCTTCTCTCAACAGGGTTTTCATTTCAGTTATTATTTCTTGATGTTAATGTGACTGGTAATAATGTAAAACTGCATTCCAAGTTTTGGCTTGAGTTTAAAAAAAAAAAAAAAAAAAAGGCAAACCCGAAGCAAAACACCATCTGCCAGTTTTGTGTGCGAGCGTGTGTGGTTTGGGGAGGAACTGGGGGAAAGGCTGTATTATTACTATTATATTTTTTTCTGAAGCAAGAATATCTAGCTAAGATCATCCAGGAAATTAAAAAGAATGAAAATGATTGAAATGGCTAAGGATGCATTGCTGGCAATTGCTGGGGGGGGGCGGGGCGGGGGGAGCGGGAGGAGGCAAACCAAAAATGCTCACTTGGCATACTTGTGCGGTTTGAGGGCATCCTTTCTTGGCTGGTCCGAGCAAGAACATTTAGCTGAGTCAAATGTCTGAAGGAAGTAACCAGCCAGCTGGGCTAGCGTGGCTAAGGCACGCCGAGGTGGCACATAAGGCAAGCATGTGGCTGGCATCTGAGCCAGCGGCCTCTGACCCCTCCGAACAAATGTCTACCTGTCACCCAGCCTGGTGCAGAGAAGAGCAATCATAACCTTCAGCATCGTTCCTGAGCTAAGCTGGAAGCTTCTAGATGGATAATTGCTTTTCCTACCACCTTTTCCTTGTTTACCTGCAGGCTCACCCTGTTTTCTCAGGACAGGAGCAGGCTGGCGTGTTGACAGCCTTGTTGCATTTGTGTGCAGCAGATGCTCTAAAGCATCCACTTCCCACACAGAAGGAATCTTTAAAGCTCCCAGGAACGTGAAGTTTGTCAGAAGTACCTTTTTTTAATACAAATTTTATTCTACACAATCCTTTCAGTGGTAGCTTCTTGGCATTAAGATTTATTCTTCTTCAATGACCGCAATGCTGAACAAGAAAAAAAAAAAAAAGAGAAAAAAAAAAAGAGGGAAAAAAAAAAGTTAGGGCCAATCTTGTTGTGAAAAGGTCAAGTGCACAAAGGTGTGAAAGCTCCTGAAGGAGCCAAGGTGTTACGGGGCCACAGCAGCCCAGGGAGCCAGACTAAGGCTCGCACGCAGACTTGACGTCATCCATTGACACTTGGTATTTTGGAGGGACAGGGTGAACTAAAGAAATTAGTCCTGGTAATTTCCCAGCCTGTAATTTATTAGGCTGCATCATATCCACTCTGTTCAGAGCTCCTCCTTTCAGAAAGGCCGCTGGAAAGTTGGTGTCTCTCTGGATGCTTAGATAGGAGCAGGGAATTAATACTGCAGCTGAGCAATATTGCACTCCAAAAAAAATGTTTCCTGGAGGAAGAACAAGGCTAAGGCAGAATATGCATCCTGAAGGTTGCAGATTGGCATTTCTCAAACTAATGTTCACTTGGCTGTTTCCTAGGGTAGGAAGGACTTTCTGAGCAAAAATTCTGGAAAATGAAAATTATTTCTATTTTTTGTGTGTAGGTTTTCTGTTATGTTTTGGGGTTTTTTTTAATTCCAAATGACATGCTACTTATGATATTTAATAAAAAAGCTGAGTTCAAAAGAGTTCACAGATAATCCATGATGCTTTGCATTGCCAAAGGTTATCTCCCCTGTCTTCTTGCAATCACAAATTTGTTTTCAAACTGTCAATGAGTAGAAAAAAGAACATTTTCGTGAACTGCTCTGATCTTTGTTCTCCACGTTACTGGTATAAACCTGCCTGAATCCTCCAGAGCAATGCAGGCTCCATCCCCTGGTGATGATTACTCAGCACGGGGTGGAGTTCTGGCCAAAATTTTCAGCTATTTTGCTATGGTCCCAGGAAACCAATTCTCTTCATGTCCTGGATGTGTGTGAAAGGCCAGCCTAACTCCTCCCAAATGGGCTGTTGGTCAGGGGGTTCTGCAGGCTGGAACGTCAAGGGCAAGCAGATGGTCTTATCCACATAGACAGATGATATCTACCTGGCTGTACACCACCAGCAGCCCCTGGGAGCCCATCACTCTAATCCCGATTTGGCTTGCACCTAGGTGATGCGGACTTAATTGCAAAAGCTCTTTTGGAGTCAGTTGTGGCTTAGCTCAACATAGTCTGTGCTGAAACCAGCTTCTGCAGAGGACTCTCATGTTTCCTTCTTGGATAGCTAACCTTAAATCAAAATAAATAATTTGGTTCCACTAAATCTCATTCTTTTTGATGGCTTGCTGTGTTTCATCTTCCTCTAGCTCTATCCAGAATTTCATACTAGAATATAGCAGATTTTACACAGTTACTTAATAGTTTTTGATGCTTCAGTATCAGTTCTATTTCTTGGATTATTATTTTCATTAACTATTTTATGTAAAGTGAATAAGGGCCTAGAAACCCAGATTTCAGATGTTTGGTTGACCTGGATTGCCCTGTCTGCGCTGAGACAACCAAAAGCATGAAGAATGTAGTTTAATGCAGAATTAAATACTGTATATTGGGTTTCACTTGTTTCCAGTGATCTAATAAGGTGAGTGATTTTTGTGGTTTGGTTTTCTTTTGATGAAACTGGAGGAATCAGTAAGAAAGGCTGGGACTCTTGTTGCCTGATAGTACAGTGCCAAAAGATGCATCTAGAAGTGTCTAAGATGCCCTAGTGCAGCTGAGCCATCTATAATATCCACTGCAAATATCTTCCAAACTCTAGCTCTCTGTCCTGTAGCCAGTGACCTCACTGTGCAGGTCAGTTGATCCTGGGTTTACACAGTTCACTTTTTATGAATTTGTCCTCTCTACATCTCCTGTGACCAAATTAGTTTTCCTTGACATTTGGAGAATAACCTTGGAACCTGTCAGAAAAATTGGGTAAGCTGAAAAATCACATTTATTTTCCTCTGCATTCACTTAATTTCATGGTAAAGGAAATAATTTCTTTTTCCTATGCTGAAAGGACCCGAAGCAATCTTTCAGACTGGTGCACAGAAATGTGTGCAGATATGACCCTGCTTTCTCTGCATATGCTCTGAATTATTTGCTTATGCATCATGTACAGCTTTCTTGGAGATTTGCACAGCTTTATATACTCTGCAGCTGAGCAGCCAAACCCTGACAGCTGCACAAGTATAGGGTCTCATCTTTAAGATGCTCTGTCTTTGAAACTGAGAATAAACTGGGAGTGGTTAAATACTCACCTGATGCTACCTCATGCTGCTCTGCTGACACCACTGGTGCAATGCTGATTTCCACTGACTGCTAATCTAACCCTAGATCTAGTACGTGCGTGGCTGTGTAGAGAGTCTTAACAGAAAGGGGTCCCTCCAGCATCTCTCTTGTCATTGTTCAGGGCAAAGTATTAAAACACAACGTCCAGCATGCTCCCAAACAAGTTTCTGCAGAACACTGCCAGGGTACCAAGGCAGTTCAGGAGGGCCACCCTTGGGAAACACCTTGATGTACACAAGGTGAGTAGTTTAAAAGGGCTTTATTTAAAATGGTTTGGTTTTTTTTTTCAATCTTAAAACTGCAGTTTGGCGTATACTAATTTGCACCTATCAAACTGGAGACTGAAGACTGGAGAAAGTGAAAGATCTAAAACTTGAATTTAAAGGTCACTTGTGGAAGGAATTTGTCTGCGTGTTGGAGTCTGCATTGCAGAAATGGTCTTTGCATTGCCCATGGGAATCTCCTCTTTGACAGAAATTCAGTCTAAGAAAAAAAACCTGTTTTATTATGGGTTATCCTTTACTACCTTATCAAAAAATGTAATTATTTTAATTACGTTAAAGGCTTGCAGAGATGTTACATTTTTTCAGTCACAGCCCTCCTTGCTGGCAGTTAGAAAGTCTCTTACTCCTTCTTCACACCTGACATTTATCACCCACGCTGCTTTTCCCTTTTATTGTCTTTCTTATTAATGTAACTACCTAGTTGTAAATGTCAGCATGCTGAAGGCAAGGTGAGCAGACTTTCAGATTACATGAGTATCAGAGAGAAAATTCAGAGTACTTTGTTCCTGCTCCAATTTCCCCACCACCCTGCCCTCTACAAGACTCTGTCTTTATTCCTACCAGCCCGCCCCATCCATGTTCGTTGTGCACCTCTAGGTGCTATTACACACCGGGAAGGCTCCACTGGACCCATCTCGGGGGTGTCCTTGCCCTCTCACTGGCTTTTTAGGTGTCTCCACTTGATGGAGGGGTGTGCACATGCATATGTATGTGTGCTCTTCTGTCATTCTCCGTGGTGACCCCAAGTTGTCAAATTCTGCTCTGACAAAGGTTTAAAGTTTGGAACTTGTTTAACCACAGCTGGCAACTGAGTACCATGCAGCTGCTCACTCACTCCCCATCCCGACTGGTGGGGTGGGGAGGAAAATCGGAAAAAGGCAAAACTCATGAGTTGAAATAAGAACAATTTAATAATTGAAATAAAGGGGGAAAAAAAAAAAAAAAAAAGGCAAGCAACAACAATAACAATTGTAATGAAAAGGAGAGAGAAAGAGAGAGGAATTAAACCCAAGGGGGAAACCTCCCCAACAAACCAGTGATGCACAGCACAGTTGCTCACCACCCATTGGCCGATGCCCAGCCAGTCCCTGAGCAGCGATCGGTGGCCCCCAGCCAGCTCCCCCCAGTTTATATACTGGGCATGATGCTCTATGGTATGGAACATCCCTTTGGCCAGCTGGGGTCAGCTGCCCTGGCTGTGCTCCCTCCCGGCCCCTTGTGCACCTCCTCACTGGCAGAGCCCGGGGAACCAAAAAGTCCTTGATTTAAAGCAAGTGCTATTTAGCAACAGCTAAAACATTGATGTGTTATCAACGTTATTCCCATACTAAATCCAAAACACAGCACTGTAGCTGCTACTAAGGAGAAAATTATCTCTATCCCAGCCAAACCCAGGACATATCTTAACTTCACTTGATCCAACTCATGGCAATGCTAGTAAATAACATCAGTCAGAGCCTGTTCTTGGACCCTGAGTGATGCAAATAAATTATGTCCCTCCCATACACCCTAAAATAAGCAGCTACAGGCAGTCTTCCCATTGGGAATGAGCTCATTTGTGCTATCCCCCAGCTGTGCTCAAGCATTGTCTGAGCCTTTGCTCTTGGACACAGGTCAAAGCCATGCCGTGGGCTCTGCTAACAATGTAATGGTGTGGGCAGCTGTGGGACACTGCCCAGATCCATGACTTGGCTCTGATTAATTTACTGGTATAGACATACTGACTTCGGCAAAAATAAAATCTAGCCCTGCAAGAATGATCTAGATTAGTTAACCAGCTACAGCACAACTAACAGCAAAGCAGGAGTCCTGGAGAATGCTTCCTTTTTTTCTGATTCCATCAGGGTATTTTTCATAGCTATAAGTCTTTACACAATGTTTCTAAAGGACTTGAGGGAAAAACAGCTTGTAGAATTCAGGTTTTCCGTGCGCTTTTTGTGCAGTCTGACCAGTAACGCTCTTAAATCTTCAGTCACACTACTGATGTATTTAAAGAATTTATTCCTTCAGGAGTTTCTGGTGTGTCTGGAAACATTTGCAAAGCTTTAGCATGGTAAGCTGTGATTCCTGTCACAGTTGGTATCATATAGTGATTTGTTGCCATTACTGAACTGCCACTTTAGCTCCCAGCATCACATCATGTACTGCAAGATCCCAACCCACAGAACACTCGAGCACTCGCTCAGGTTTCAGCAGAGATTATCCTGTTGGATTTAATGAGCTTTGGCTCAATCTGGGGCGTAGCCATACTATGACTTTGACCCAGAAAGATCTACAAAAAAGGCACAAGGGCCCAAATCTCACAGAGCCAAGAACATACTGATTTCCCTTTTGGTCCTAATGATGCAGAAACCTCTGAAGTTTAGTGACCCTGTGTAAGTTGCTGGGTCTGAACATCAGGGTTTTTTTACAGAGAGAATAAAGTGCTCCAAATGAGGATGAGGAGTGGAGCTGGCTTGCTGAGCTTCCCGCTAAGGCAGGTCA
This sequence comes from Falco punctatus, assembly GCF_963210335.1. Classification (NCBI taxonomy): domain Eukaryota; kingdom Metazoa; phylum Chordata; class Aves; order Falconiformes; family Falconidae; genus Falco; species Falco punctatus. Next base: position 52,556,497 of record NC_137583.1, on the reverse strand, counting down.
TCACAAACATTGAGGGCCAGTGCTGATTTGAGTCCTCAAAAGAGTTGATTTTCAACATTTTAGACTAGTGGGAAAAGTCTCCTTCTGTATCAGATTTACACCTAGAAACTGTGTCCTGAGTTTAGGTACCTAACCCAATCCAGCTGCATTCAGATAAAATACAGACTGGGTCCCGGGACCTGCTCAACTTGTCCTTCACCTTGACTTTTTGCTGACACCAATGATTTGAAATGTGTGGATTGCCCTCAGACGAAAGAAAATAATTTCAATAACTTGCATTTGCTGCTAAATGTATTAAAAAAATATATATTTTTTTCCAAAAGCCAAGGGAGAGACAGTGATAATCACCAATATACAACATTTAACACTGAAAAATTTTGGCTGCTCTCCCAAGTTTGCTTTTATGGTATATAGAGAGAAATGGGAACTTCAGAGAGCAAACCCTCTCACCTGAGAGAGGCAGCTACACAAGATAAGCTGAGGGATGCTTTTTTCCATCAGCTGTGAGGGGTCTCTAGAAGGTGAGCCCAGGCTTAGATGTCTCACTCAGGCTACACCTACGCTAGAAAGGGAGTCTTGAAAGAAATAATCAGGTTTAGTACAACAAACTCACGATCAAGTGTCTATTGGTGGTGTATTCTCAGATTAATCATATGTCTTTCCTGAAGACTCAGCTTTAAAGAAACCTGAAGTTTGGTATAAGAGCTGTTGGATGATGGTCTCTAAGGGTGAGGTGGGGTGTGGTGGGGTGGTTTGGTTTGGTTTGGTTTGTTGGGGGGTTGTTTGGTTTTGGCTTGTTGTTTGTTTGGTTGGGTTTCCTTAATCAAAATTCAGTATTCTTTATCTCAGGCTTTAAAAAGTAGAATGGCTCTGTATTTCTTTTTCCTAGAGAAGTGGGTCATCTGAATGTGCATAAAAGATGTATTTAGCTTTTTCTTAAATGCCTCCAAAGTTGGAGGCTCCTTTTCATCCCCAAGCAATCACTTTTAGTACTTCATTGTCCTTTGTATTAGGAATTTTATCCTTGTATCCAACCTAAATCTCTCGAGCCGTATTTCAGTCCAGGACCTTTTGTTCTGTACCCCATGGACACGGAAAATAGCATAATCCCTGGCAAAATGAACTGATCACAGCATAAAATAGCATCAGTTCAACCCGTTGGTGAAAGCTCTGACGTGAAACACTCAAATTGTTTTACCATATTAGTCTCATTAAGTCCAAGCGATGAGACAGAGAGCTACAATCATTGGGGAAAAGTTTAAGAAGGGTAACAAAAAAACCCGACAAACACAGGTTGACGAAGTCAGATTGTTTCTGTCTGGCAACTGCTGTAAAACAAACAACCCAGAAGCTGGGGGAGAGGAGGGACACAAGCTGTTGGAGTCTGCAGCAAGGAAAAATTGTCTCCTAGTGTGGAAACTGGCAAAAGCCTTCTTGTCCTCAGCAGAACAGTAATGTCCACTACCAACCTGTTGTGAGAAACAAAAGCCTTATTGCCTTGGTCAGTCAGTCAGTAGGGATGCTGATAGAGCATGTGGGGCAGGGTCACAGCACCCACATCCCTGGCAGATGTGGGAAGTGTTCAGTACCAACTAAGTCAAGATTTTTCAGCTAATAGGTAGTGTGTCCCGAAAAGATACACGGTGTCATATTAATAATTTATCTCACAGAAAACCCAAAACTCACTGTACAGTAGCATCCCACCCTTCTGCTTTCTATGGGTTTTAAAGAAGGGGAAATAACCACAAAGTATCTAGCTCCAACATAGCAAAGAGCCCGATTATTTTGGAGGTTGAGAACAGAAGGGAATAGGACCTGGCTGTTAACTGGCACAGAAATGTGAGATTTGGCATCCGGGAGATGGGAATCACCAGTAATGGTGCAAAGGGTGGGAGGACAGTGTGCCAGGTAGGGAAAAAAATGTCTGGTTAAGGTCAGAGTAGGAGGGGGAAGGGTTTTCTGAGCTAAACCCAGAAGGTCCCAGTATTCCCAGTGCACACTGCTGCAAACTCTTTCTTGGTGCTTTTAGGACAGTCATCATGGTGACTTACAGAAGGAAGCTTGAATTAGGGAAAGCCAGATTTCAAGAGCATAAATGCTTGTAGCTGAAACCACTGCTTCTTCCTTAAGAATATAGTCAAATCAGGTTAAAGAAGCACATTAGGACCTGTACCTTACACTCAGTATGAGTTATCCATGTGTTTGTTACCTGAAATGCATGCTCAGACTTCTACAGTGCTTCTGTCAAATTATTAATTGATATTAATGTTCCAAAACACATGCCAGGATACACGCCTCAGCTTCGACCTTTTCCAAATCATGTGGAATTACATCGCAAATAGTGACAAAATATTCAGTGCTCCTTTGACGTTGCACCAGCAGCATTGACTCCCAGTCAAGCACTGACAAAAGCAGTGGAAAGCTACAGATAATTTTCCAGGACTGTTTTGTTTGGTTTGTTGGTTGGATATTTTTAATGCAGTGATTTTCCTACCACCACTGTCCATGTTCTGTCTATTAAAGGAACTTAGCAAACTTTTTATTGAAAGTAATAAAACTTCTTAATACTCTGAAATTAATTTTTTTTAATGTCTGTATATTTCTCAGTTTGTCTTTTCCCAGATTTTCTGCCACTAGTTTCTTTTGCTGTGACTGGAAGCATTGGGAGGATCAATAAAAGGAGAAAGAAAAAACAAACGGGAATGAAAGATTACATTTTTGCCTGAGATCAAAAGAAGATATAAAGAAGGATATGAATACAAAAATGCTGAAATACTCCCTTCTGAAAGAAGAACATTTTGACTTTTTAAGTTGTTTGTAAGGAGAAAAAACACATTAACTTCGGTGAGTGATAGTCATGTCCAAAACCAGTCTAAAACTAGTAGGTTAAAAACCTCAGACTCTCTCAGGAAATCATAAACACACAGTCTCTCAGTCACACACGAACAATAGCATCAATCTTCCCCGGGACGATATGTGGTTTGCAACCTGCTCCCTTCCACCTCCTGCTTTGATGGTCTATATTAGATCTTGACAAGCTGCCTGTCTAGTCAATTTGTTCTTGAATTTCTTCATCCAGCACCTGTTCTGCATTAAAACACAAGGCTCTATAAACAAGCATTCCCGGACCAGACATGAGGAAAACTCGGAACTGAAATGAACGTTCTGCTCCATTAATTTTCATAACTGGATGATGTCCTTTGTTTTTGAACACTGCTTTTAATGGCCCCTGTTATAAGATGAAACAACTTTGACTTTAGCTGTTACTGGATCACCCTGTAATTTGTGTTTATTAAAAAAAAAAAAAAAAAAAAAAAAAAGAAATAAAAAGCCATGCCTTTTTTCTGCTTTGTAGCTGCAAGCTTAAGGCTGGCAAATTACACCCTTGCAAACAAGGGGGTTTTACATTGTTGTTGCTTGCTTTAAAGGCACTTTTAGAGTTATTTTCCACTAGAAAAAAAGAAGAAGCAAAATGTGCAAAAAAAATGCTGGTAGAGAACATAAAACTCACTCAGCTGTGCGTAGGGGTGTAGGTTTGCTTCATCACAGGCTTAAAAACAAATGCCAGACCACTGTGCTGAATTTGGGTGAGGTGGTAGCTCGGGCTTTATGTTTGCAGTAGTGGGAACCAAGTGATGCACTGAGAAAGATTCCTGAGCACGTCCATATGACTGCAAGCACTCATGTTTTTAAAGTTACACTTCAGCAACTTTTTCTTTGTCACCGATCCATGGCAAAAGGCATGCAGGCTCTCCATCTGTCCCAACTCCAAAACAAAATGTCACCTATGACACCGTGCTAGTGTCTGTATTAGTGCCATGAAATTGCTCAAGTAAAGGCGTTTTACCCAAATTCAGGGAGGTACAGTGTGAAAGGATGTCCCTTGTGAGATACTGCAGAACTTCCAAGAAATATTAACCGCGTACACCAAATGCTCGACTGATGGTGATTATGCAGAACTCAGGGTGTTTCAGTTTGCAGGTTCAAACTCAAGTTTTACGTAAAAACATGCGAGCGTCTGTATGTGAAATAGTGGCATTAAGATCCCATTTCAGTTGGGGCGGGTGGGAAAGTCAATGCACTTAGTGAAATTTAAAGCACAGTTCATCTAAGAAGCTAGTAGGGATGCAGTTTAGTTGCTTGAATCTAAGCAATTATTGCCATCTAAGATGCCTTTTGCTATCCAAGACATCCACACCGGGGTGGGGGACATAGCACAGGGCCTGGCAGACACCCACCCAGCAGACAGACACCCGCTGGGCTCCTGCTGAGCATCTTAAACGAGGCTTCTGCATTTCTTGCAGCTGAAAATGCTTTAGGTTGTCTTGCCTGACCTCCAGCTGCAGTTCAAGAAAGACACAGCTCTCCTGTAGATCCTGGGTCACATATGCTAGTCCAGCTTGGATGTCTCAGAAACCCTAGGACATTTGAAACTAGCTAAAAACCAGTGTTTAAGCACTGAGTTAAATCTGCAATATCCATTAAATTTGCCACCTTCCAAATTCTGTAAAATTTATCTCCCTTTCCAAGATTGTTGCCCAATGTCACTTAAGAGAGCTTTTTGAGCTGCAGTTAAAAACCTCCATCACCAGTTATTCATGTACAGGCCATTAACCAAAAGGGCTTGCACAGATCAGCATCTGTGACAACAAGAAAATAGAGCTGGAGTCTTGATGGAACAGCAATAAAATAAGCTGGGCTTTTGTATGGAAATGTCATTTGAGCATCCCTGGGGTATGTGAAGTGTAAACAACCAAAGAGGTTCCAGCAGTGCATGAGTAGAAAGAACCTCATCTAATTCACTGCGCTGGCTCGGGATATTCATACTCTCCCTGGTATTGCCCTAAAAAGTTTCCAGCAATTTCCCCAGGAGGAAATCCATAACATCTTTACATATTTTGCACTGCTGCTTACCTGAATCTCAGTATTCAACACCAAAGCTTGCTTTCACTCTGAGAAAGCCAATAACATTTTTCCTTCACCCAGTGGGCTCAGAGAACAGTTGATTTCTGAGACTTGTACAACAACCTCTTTACTATATCTCAGGAAACTGGTATATTCCTGCCTTTCCCTACCATTTGAAACCCTTTTGTCCCCTAAGAGAGCAGCAGATAGGAATCTTTGTGATGTCTTTCTCAAGAGACCCTAAGTTCAAGGCTCATTTCTGTGTTATACACATCTCTATTTAATAACAGACACCAGTGGAACAATTTGGGCATCTAGAAATCAGTGTCTAGTGCCATGTGAGGCACTCTTAGATTCCCAAGAGATCTGCACAGGGCTGATAGATGTGACAGAAGATCAGTGGGAAACCCACGATCATCTGACTTTTTTGAAACTGGAGACCTAGTGGAATAATTGTAGTCATCTAAAATGTAATGAGATTGCTGAGACTGGATAGATGAGTCACTCCTAAGTAGACGAAGCAATTTTTGTAGCCTTTTTTTTGCAGATGGAGAGGAAAGGCCAAGGGAAATACTGTATCCAGCATCAAAAATTAATTTTCTGGTAAAGTCAGGTGTCAAATGTAGAGCACTGGAGTCTCTGAGTTGTGCTTTGGCCAAGGTTTCGAAGCTGAATTGTACCCCCAAGCACAGAAAGTTGCACTCGGGTCACTGGCGATAGAGTCTCATTCCTCGTCAGAAAAAAGGTCGCGTTCAATCCAGTTTTGTAAGTGTCTTATATCTCACCGTGGTTTTCCTCTGTTGGTGCAGGGATCAGAGTCAGGGAAAGGCATCTGCAGTTAAACCATGAATCGCTATACAAAATCAAAGATTTTGGTGCCTAATGTTACCGTGAGTATCACGGTGAGTGGTCTGTGTGGGGATTATCGCTCACAGCTTAACTAATATGTCCCACATAAATGTTGATTATCTTCTTTATGGACAAGTTAATGTGGTTCTCTACAATTTTGGGGTTAGCAATTAACCTTCCTCATGATATTCCCTGTAATTAGTATCAAATACATGTTTAACCTCAGGAGTATCTGGGAAACAGTGTGGCCAGGGTAATTGCAAAGGCATTTGTAGAAGGGACCACTGTATAAAACTTTTCTCTGTTGCTGATTTTGGCGTGCTGATCTATATTTTCTCAATCCCCTTATAAAGAAAAGTGTTCTAAATGGTTTGTTTGCTGCCTTGTCTCTGTTTCCTGACCTCTTTCATATTAAAAAGCATGGCAAAGGGTCAGCTATTAAAAGCTGAATTATTTTGTCTGGCTTGATGAGACTCAGGACTTGCACAAGTTCAGTAGGGTGCTGGCATTAAGGACTAGTTAAGGCATTAACCACCCAGCCAAACACTACCTACAGGCAATGAGAATCTGTTGTAACTTCTTATTTAGCATCTGTGGTGTCATAGATGTGAGAACCAAAGAGATATGGTGCAAACCTCAATGGTGAACCTAAAATGTGGATATTCCGACTGTGGGTCGTCAGTAAAGTCTCAAACTGAGCTGCTCTTCAAAAACGTCAGTTGCCATCATATAAGCACACCCCTCCTTCTCTTCTTCCATTCATCTTAAACTCGCTTTAGGACAACAGTGCTGGCTTCCCAGCTACAGCACCAGACACACCGCCCGCTGCCAAGAAGGGCTCATGCTTTGCAGTGGAATTGGGTACGGGGAGAGTGCTTTCATTTTGATAAATGCTAATTATAGTCACCAGGGATAGAGTCAGTACAGCTTAAGGGAAACTGCTTTAAAAAAAACGAGGTGAAGTCCTGGGTTTCTTGCTAGAATGCTATCTGGTTTTATAACACTCAGACCTATTAGTGTGGGAATAATACTGTCGCAATGTGACTGCAGTGTTTTGGGATGCGGATCAGTATCTGCTCAGAGCTCTGCACTGTACCAAGGTTCCAGTGTTGAGAGCCACCTCCTGATGCTAATGACTGATGACCCACCAGCGTTCAGTGAAACTGCCCAGGAGGCTCAGGATCATGCTGCTCCATTGTCTTCCCAGGTAAATTGTGGCTGGGATCACCAACAGACATACAAACAAGTTCTCCTCCTTCTCACTCTTAGAGCAACAGATGATATTCTGGGGAGACTGGGACCTTGACAGGCCCAGGGGCTAGAGGGGAGTATCAACATTCCCCAGCCCTGGGGGTGGCATTCGCCTTGCAGATTCAGACATCTGCACTCAGGTATCTCTATGCAATGTGTCCGTATCCATGGGATATCTTATTGTCACAGTTTATGTACATCTGGGACTAATATAATTTGCGAAAACATAGACCCCTCGTGCTATTTCAGGCACTCTGAGTTACATGACATTTTCACTTGGCCCTTGCCAATGGTCCTGTGGGAGACAGGACACTTGGTTTAGGGGATCTCAAACAGCAACACGTATCTACGGTGAGGAAGTCAAGCAAGAGAGTCAAGGTCTTGGCTCTCTCCTGACTGTGCTGGGAGGTAGGACGCCCAGTGCATAGATGCCCACAGGTAGACACCCAAATGTGGGTCCCTAGATGTGGATCTGGCTCCGAGAGAAGTGCCTGCATTAGGAAGCCAGTCCTTCTGAGCTCCCTCTGCAATTAATAAAGATTCCCTTGAAAGGGCAATTGAGAACAGTGATTTGGATCCTTCCTCTAAATCACTCTTTGAAAGAGCCTGTCTCTCTCCATTGATGACAGGGTAACATTGTGGTACCTAGGCTCTGATTTAGAGGTCTGACTTTTTGGGATCACTGCTACAGCAGCATACATCCCAAGTGATGCACACATGCTTAGGAAAATTTCTACCAGCTTCTTTCCCTGGGGAATGGAAAGTTCTGATGTTATTTTAGTTTCATTCCTACCCACTGCAAGGATGAGGTATAAAACTAAGTACATGTTTGGCTGTAACCTTTGTGCTGTCCAAGAATGATCCAAACCTCATCAATCTTCAAGGCAGATTTGCCCTGAGTGGGGTGGCCCTTGAATCAGGCCTACAAGATCAAAGATAAAAGGGAAAAGAGCCAAAGACCGATTTAAAAACATAATCAGCTAGCCATAGCTACATTCTTAATTAAATTGCTACAGGCCAACAGCTGCTCTTTAGGGAGTCTCTAAACTCTAACACATGCCCTTATATTACAGTAGTAAAACCAAGGAATAATTTTGCTCAACAATAGCTTTCCTGTATGCATTGAAATAGCCTAATATACTTTCATGCCTGAATTTAGTGGTTGGAGGGTAAATATATAACAGAGGGTTTGGGGTTTTTTTCCTTTTCTTTTTTTTCCTGCTCCTCCAACCACGATGTCAAAGTAAGGGAAAATATTTTGTAAAAGCCCAAACTAACAAACCACAAGAAATCCACGTGGCATTTCCCCTCATCCTCCCCACTGTCTAACTCCTGCAGCTGTGAAATCCAAAGTATACCTTTTCTCCACAAATACACCCCTCTGTGGATGTCAGTACTGCTGACCTTAAACCAAAGCTGATGGCAGAGGCGAAGGCAGCAATGACTTAGTTTAGCAGGAGCTACCTACAAAGAGACTTGGGTGTCCCCCCCATTCAAAGGGTAAGGGACCACAGCAAGGGGAGGTGGAGTGAGGGAAGGCCAAGGGAAAGGGTTCAGCATAACCCAGAAGATATCATTCAAGCCTTCTGAAGTGAGGTCCTGCTTCCTAGAAAGCAGCTGGACATTGCCTGCTGATGGCAAGTAAAGAATAAATATTTTTGTTTTCCTTTGCTTTTGCACACAGCCTTTGCTTTTCTTTCTTAAACTGCCTTTATCTTGACCCATGAGTTCTCTGTTGTATTTTCTCCCCTCTGTTTTATTGAGAAGGGGGAGTGAAAGAGCAGCCTGGTGGGCACCTGGCAAAAAGCCGTGGTCAATCCAGCACAGCTGCTCAGAGCCTGGCTGCCGTCCAGTCCCCGCAAAGCCCTGTCTTCTCCTTTCATTTGATAGATACATGTCCCACACACTACACTTTTCCCCAGAAAATACAAGAAAACCTAGGCTTGAGATTTACTTGACCTGACTTTAGATGCCTGAGATATAGATGTCTAGTTAAAAAGTCTTCCTTCACTTACCTTTCTTTGCTACAGGTCCCTATGCTCCAGCCTCCTGAACTGTGTCTGGGTATCTCTTAGGATAAGATGAATCAGGTTTAGGCAGATCACTTTTATATGTCTAAAGTCACTAATTACAAACCTCACTCATATTATCCCAACCAACTACAGATAGTCAGGAACAAGTATTTCAGTGCATTGCCACAACAAATGTTCTAGCCTCCTTTAGAAGTTATGAAAATATCTACAGACAACGCCATCCACAGTCCCACGGCAAACTGAAAAGTCTGCAAACTTGCACTTAAATATGCTCAAAGCCAACTTTAAATGGACTCTCAAGTAAGCAAATTCATGCCAGCCAGCCTCTTTCCCTTACATACTTTCCCACTCAACGCCTTCTGTCAAAAGCAGAAATACTCAATGAAGAAAGGAGGTGAGCTCCACTAAGCAGCACACAGTTCATTTGAATTCGCCTGTATGAAAAAGCTGGTTATTTCACCTAGAGTTAAATAATAGAGGATTTGTACATCTCCCAGTCTCTCACATCTCTGAACGGCTTCCTTCCAACTGACAAATTGGCATTTTTGTAGATTGTGCTGAAAATATGTGTGACATGTATGCGTGTATGTGTAAAATAATTTTAGGCTACAGTTAGTATTTAAAAAAAAAAAAGAAAAGAAAAGAAAAGCAGAGTAAAATAGGAGAGTTATTTCTGAAGAGAAGCCAAAGTCCTGAGAAAGTACTGGCATGCTCAGATGCAGAGGTTTTTCGGAGGTCAGGTGGGTGAGCTCTGGGTGGCCAAAGGCTGTGGGAAGGTCTCAGCAGCTAGGAGAGGTTCAGTGGCCAGTGCAGCCATCCTGCCCAACCTAGCCCTTGTATCCATGGAGCCGAGAGGAGCAGTGACAACATGGTGCAACGGCGGTGGGATGGAGTCCCCTACCCCTGCTGCCTCCATCACCTCAAGCCGTACCAGGGACGTGCCCAGGTGGGCAGCACCACTGAAAATTGAGAGGAAAGCAATCAAAGAGGTCAGCATGAGCTTGCTGTAAATGGCTTCTAGCTGCTACCTGTGGCTTTCTGCGATCTGCACCAGCTGCCAAACCCACCTGGCTTTCTTTGGAGAAAAAATATGCCCACATTAAGCTCTTAAATAGCTGCAGATGGTGAACAGAGCCCTAGTGCGTGCAGTGTCAACACGTACAGCTGAGTTAGTCTCCCTTCTTCCTCACACTCAGCAGAGGGGAATGGGGATTTTAGGGAGTAATTCATCTGACTTACCTTCAACACAGACTTTTGGATGAGAAAAACAAACTGCAGTTTATTAAATGTATTGAACGCATCTCTGATGGCAATAAAAAGATGTCAGAGTATCTAGCTTGGGTGAAAATGTTGACTCTTAGTCACATAAATCCCATAACAAATACTTCACGGCAGCTATTATATCCTACTGTCCTACATGAGTCTGCCCAAGGACATTCATTCTGTGCTTTGCCATCCTGCAGCAGATCTGAGAAACGAAACATGCAGAGCATTAGAGAACATTGTTCTCAGAAATCGCCACCTTTGTGTGAGGGAAGGTCCCTTCCCGTGCACGTGGCAAGCAGAGCAGAACCTCAGCGAGCTCATGGCATCCCTGTGGTTCGGCCGGTCATTTGCAAGGTGCTGCTTACAGTTGCTGTCCATAGCTCTCATTGCATAGAGGAAGATAATCAGGAATCATAGAAAAATTATCAAGCCCCCTAAATCTACCCATATCCTACAGCAACTCAAAGATGAGCACACCTGAAATGAATGTGGCAAGGAGGACACGAACACAAACTGGCTTTCAACAACAAACAGCTGTGCCAGGTTCCCTCAGACTTTCATCAATATATGCCCTTCAAGAAAGCCAGTAAGAAATCACCAGTTTCAATAGTGCCAATTTACACTCGCAGCTAAGTCAATAATTGTGTATATTTGGATTTTTATTTATATCAGTGAGGTGAAACCTTCAGGAGGCTTCATAGGTAGGAAGGGACTCTTATGGCAACTGATTCCTGACCCCACTCCAGATAACTGCTCAATTCATGTTTAATTCAAACAAATCTGTAATACAAATATTCCCTCTGTTCACATGCAGAAGTAAAAAAATATCCCTCTTGACCAAATTCCTGTGTCACATTCAGGATCCCTACAGCCTCAAGAGACTTAAAAAGAAAATGTACCATGAAAAGGAAACAGGGGGAAGCCTGGATACTGGCAATATCAGAAGTCCTTGTGTGTGTGGGAAATAAAAGAAAGACAGGAAAACAGTGGGAAATTGTCTCCTGTGCTGAACCACCCAGTTGAGTCACAGGAATTTCCACTTTCGTCCCTGTATTTGGATGAGACTTAAGCACAAGCAACAGCCTTGCCTCGGACTGCCTTTAATTTAACTGAGGTTAAACCTCCTGCTTTGCATCCTTCCATGATAAGCTACAGCACGGGCAGGCTCAGTGTCCTGCCCAAGGCAAGAAGCTGTCTGTCCTGCACAGACACCTCGGGTACCTTCTCCCTCCATGCACAAGACTGCCTGGAGGGGAGGATGCCCTAGTGTCGAGTCCCATACTGGAGCTCAACCTTCACGAAGGGTTCTGGGGAGATGGTGCCCACCAGCATGTAAATGGCTTCTTTGAAGCCCTTGAGCTCCACCAGCCCAGCCAGCTGTACCTACTGCTTGGAAATGATGGGGATGGAGAGAGGAAGAACCACAAGGATATAAAAGTCCAGCTGTGGGAAAGGTGAGAGATGAGCCTGCCATGTGTGTTTTGGGTACCGTGGACATGGCTGGCAAGCCTGTACAGTTATTTGGTAAGCCATGAGTAAAGTCCTGTCTGTAGGAGCTAAAACATAAATTCGTGTGTGTGCGTGTGTGTTTATGCCACTGTGGGGGCTTTCAGAGGTTTTTGTGGCTGGGGAATATTTCCTGGGTAAAAAGAAGGCCAGGGGGAAGACCTGGATTGCAAGAAGTCCCTCCAAGTCTGAAAGATTTGCCTATCCTTGGGGAAGTTTTGTGCTTGCCTGTCTGGCCATATCCCCAGATGCTTTTGTTTTTTATTTTTTAATTTTAATCTTGTTTGTTTGTTTCTTTTTCTCCTGGAGGGGTTTGTGAAAGAGGCCACCCCATAAGGAGGGATGGAGTCGGGTAGAAGACGGGTCTGCCTTTTGTTTATGCAGTGTCCAGGGAGGCCGGGGACAGGCTGAACATCTTGCCCTCTTGCAAAAAAATCCAGCCAAAATGGAGCCAACATATCTTGAATGGTGGCACTGGGAGGCGATGGTGAAGCATTTTTGGGTGTCTTCAGGAGCTGTTGTCTTTGGCTATGCTGCTCTGCCTCTGGGTCTTCCTGCCTTTCTGAGGTTTTGTTAGTTTATAGAGCGTCTGTGTCGGACTTGAGGTTCACCTAGGAAATTGGTTCTTGCTGTAGTCAGCAAAAGTGAAGAAGATGGGGAAGACGACAGTCCCAGGCTCCTACCCGACAGCCCACCGCCTCTTGAAGCCTCCAGCGCACTGCTTTCCCAGAGCAGCCTCTGGAACAGCTGTGCTCTTACGGATCACAGGCAAGTTATTTCTCCCACTTTCATTTAAATAATTTTCCAACCCTAAACATGCAGACATCCCGGAGACCCAGCTCCCCTCTTTCCACTGCACACCTCCTCTTTGGCAAGAGGGAAGCCTGGAATTTCCCTTTCATGTTGCCGGCAGCACTTCATCCCTCACTATAGCTCAGCCAGCACAGGACCAGACCCAGTGCCTGTGAAACGGGAAGGGAGATCTGAGATGGGTTGTGTTTGCTGAACACCCTGGCTGGGCTGAATGTTTCCTGTAACCAGTCTGCCACATGGTGTTTCAGACATCACGTCTTGCTCAGAATGTGTCCTGAGCATCATGTACCTGCGTTGGCTTTACCATCTCTCACCAACCCTACCCTACAAGCAAAGACTATGCACACAGTGACAGGCTGTATAACCACCTGTATAAATGCAAAGGGAGGCACAGACCACTATATAATGACTATCCAGACTCAGGTCCCTACAGAGAAATACACAGAGACAGACATACCTGTCCCATCCCCTCCTAAATAGATTTTGACTTATGGATGGGTACCAGACACAGGCACAGGCACACTTTGACAGACACACGTGCAAAACTGGTTGCAAAGCCATATGTAGTCACACACATGCGAGCATCCAACTCAGATAAATACAAGATGTGTGGGTACTGGTATCCATAATAGATGTTTCTACATAATCTCATTGATAATGACAAAAAGGGGTGCTCTAGAAAAGATAAGGATATGTTCATTGAAGAGAAATGTTTGATGCTAGTGTCTGAGCTGTGATTAGACAGTGATCCCCCCAAACTGCCCACCAAGGTATCCCATTTCCTTTTCAGCTGCCACAGGATGGCCAGCAGTAAACGCAGCCAGCTAGCCACATCCTCAATAAACCAGTATGGGAAAGGCCTGCCGTGGGGTGACAGGCACCTGATACAGCTTTTCCCTCCCCACAGGGCGATGGCAGGAATGTCATCTCCATTTCCTTGTGACAAAACTCCTGGGAATCTGATTTTGATTCCATTCTTTATCCTGCACCTTTTCCCTGCGGGTTTTATGAGCAGGTGCAGCTCATTAGATCTCTGAGGTGATTTTAGTCAAAGCTGCTCTACACGAAACCATGTAGCTCAAATTATTCTGGCATTTTCCCATAAATTGTGACTGTATTTTCATCCCCAGAGAGCTTAATTTAGCTTTCTAGGTGGTTCTGTATTTGAAGCTCTGTCCAGGAGCAGCATGGAATTGCTAAGGTAGCCTAGGGCACACACTTTGCCACCCACAGATCTGTATGCCATGAAGCAAGTCTAACCTTGAAACTTCTTAAAATAGCATTTTTGACTTCTGCTAGAAATATAAGCCAGTCCCCTATGGCACATATTTTCAGTTGTCTTCTAGGGTTTTACATTTCAAATCTTTGCTTTTATGGCAAACTGGCCATTGGAACAGAATTTGACATCTTGATGTTATTTCTGTATTATTTATTAATGTTTATCTGATTGCATTTTTTGCAGTGCTTGTGTACATAAAACCAGCATCTGGACAGTAGTCAGTATTTCTGAAGTATTTACTTTGGCTCTGAAACAGACTCAAGCTTTGACCTTGGAAAGAATCACTCTAATCCATCACCCCTGTTCTAAATAGCAGCAATGGGAAGCTGGCTCTGATGTGTATGTGTCAGTGCCCTATAGCAGATGCTCCTAGGCTCCCAAACCCATTTCTCACCAGCCCTATATCACTAGCTATAGATTAAGTCTCTTTTAATGGAAACAGTCTGTTTCTTCGAGAACTTTGTAGTCTCAGGTGTCCTGTGATTCCCTGCACAGCCACAGCATCCTTCTGAGCTCTGCAACTGTGAGCCCAATTATTCTCCTCCCAGAAAAAAAACCCCTCAGCTGATGAAACAGCACCAGGATGTGAGTTCATAACACGTGCGTCGCACTAGTGTCAGTATTTATTAACACTGCTCCTAGCTGATATTACATGCACTTAAGACTGCAGCACTGCAGAGGTATCATTACATACACATCGCTGCTTGACCTATGGACTCACTGGTCTGTTGACCTCACTTCGCTGACACTGCTCTGAATAAAGTCCTGTTATTTGCATTTATAAGGGGAGCTAAAAGCATCTGGACATGTTGCCAGATGCATCATCCCCTCTGTGCCCACGGCCAAAGATCTTACCGTTTCCTAAATTCAAGCTTGACTCCAGACTCCGTTCCTGTCTGAAACACCGTGTCTCTGCCTCTCTCAGTTAAAGGAGACTTACAGTAGGGGAGCTTGGATCAGGCAGCTTCACTGCTGTGCACAGGCTACACCAAGAAAAAATCAGCAGTCTTGTCTGTGTAATTATCCTCACAGCTTCTGCTGGCAGAGCTGCACCAGACAACACTAGCATATTTTCATGCCACCAAACAACATAGATAAAGGGAGAAACAAGCATAAACACAGTTCACTGCATCAGGTCATAGTCTGAATCAGTTCCCTTTAGCCCAGCGGTCATGCTCCTTCTGCAGGGTGAAATTCTCGATTGTAACACCTGCAACAAGCTTGGAAACCGATCCCACTGCAGGGTATAAGAGGCTCTGGTCCCTAAGGGGCAGCATCCCCTCAGGGATGGCATCAGAGAGCTTTGGAGCAGGGCAGGTGTCCCCTGGGAATGCCTCTGACCTGGGGCATGGGGCATGGGGTTGGAGATGATGCGGTTTCCAGCCTTTTGTGGCAACATTTCTTTGGGTGATGAAACGCTCGCACAGCCAACGTGCCCATGCTTCGCTGTGAGCAGGACGCGACAATGTCAGCTGTAATGTGAATGCAGGAAAGGTGCAAAGAAAAGTGTCAGAAAGCAAAACTGCAGCTGGTAACTTTTCCCATTCCCAGAATTCATCCTCATTCTCCAAAACAGAAATGTGAAATTACTCTGCCACTTTTCATTTACAAGTTGGCCCCAGAAAGTCATGGCAATTTAGGCTCTACTTTGAAAAATTTTCCTCAGTCATTTTTCATCCAGTTTCGGTGACACCTTAATATTGCTTAAAATGGTATTTTTTGGTCAATTCCTCACTTTTCTGTTTCATGGTACCATGAATCACTGAGCAAACATCATAAATATGCATTTTGATGGAAACAATGGTTTTGAAACTAGACTGCAAATGGCCCAGTGAAGCAATCGCCTTTTTGTTCTGTTTTAGTCTAGCATCAAGCACAGCATGATCCCAGTCAATGGCTGTAATCCTTGGCAAGAACAATGATTATTAGGGATTTATAAATTAATAGCAATTATTGATGAGTAGGAGTTGCTAATAGTGCCTCTGTTCATTCTGGGCTTTGCGCATCACAATTGTTAATACTGGAATGCATTAATGAAATATTTTGCATCTGCCAGCTGTGTCCCAATGCACACATCAGCCTTCTCTCTCCACTTTCTTTTTCCAAAATGTATGAGACTCCATTTGTTGGACAGTAGCAGTAGGTCCCTCCTGGGCTTTTGGGGAATTTTGCACTGCTGAATGAGAGAAAAAAATCTTCTAAGAGGACTTGACAGAGGCAGAGATCTCTGCAGTCCACTGCCACGGTGTTTCTGCTACCTCATGGCCTTCCCACTCCAATCTGCTGCCTTTGGTGTCTGTCAGCGTGTGTGGCCCAAATGACACAACCTAAAGGACATTTTTGGGACCTCCATAGTCCAGCACTCTGATTGCTTCAGCAAGCCAGGGACTTGAAGATACGTTTGCCTGCAGATATTTTATTAATATGGTATCGCTACTGCTGGATGCTTCAGAAATGCCCACAGGTGGCAGGTAGAATTCAATCCTTCTGAGTTGTCCCAAGGCTATTCAGTTTATCCCAAGGTCCACTTTTTATGAAAATATTTACATCTCTGTTATAAAATTTGCCTCTCAAAACTGGGGACATGTGCAACCCCACAAGGTCCCATCTGTGGCAACCACCTCACCTGGCCTGACCCCACCAGTATCAAACAAGCAGGAACTCTAGCCACAAGACCAAAAAATCAGCAGAGCAACTTGGGAACCTCCAGGAGGTGGTTTGTTTGTTTGTTTGTTTGTTTCCTGTGGGAATATAAGAGATACTATATAACCGGGACCTTGGAGAGATCTTCATAAAATTTACTGAATTTGGGCAGAAGTTTGCTTTGGATTGCTCTGCTATGGAGATGATAAATGAGCTGTACAGGCTAAACCTGAATTTTGGCTTCTAAATGTAGTACTTGGAAGGACCAAACATTTTCCCTTGCCGACTATGGTGGGTGCTCCAACCTACCTGTCTATACTGTAGACTGTATATGTGTCTAGAGTTAGGTGATAACATTTCTGTCTCATTTGCACACTGGTGCTGTAACAGCCTTCATGGGATTTAGCACCCAAAGCTATTGATTTGCTTTGGAAACATACCTGTACATACTTCCCTGGGACAGGAGAGTGAGCTGACTCACTACTGTTAAAAACAGCAGTGACATTTCAAGCTTGGGTACCCTGTGAGGAGAAATAAATCCCACTAATTAACAGCACAGAAATATGAGATGGGCTGGGGCAATTGAACTGGTAACGATACTATTCTTTGCACACCGTAAGCACTTAAAAAACATTTCCCTTCAAGGAATACTTGATTCTCAAAGATAGGCTTTGCATGGACTTACTCTGTGACTCTTTATGGTTTGTTGAAACATCTGGCACATTTGAAATATCTTTGTTCCCATTATTTACCAATCCTCAGCATGTACAAATAGCAGTGGAATGTGTTATGTTTTCCTGCAGTTGCTTTGCTGCGATAAAGGGCGCTTTTTTATTATTTTCCCTTCTTTTTTTAAAGGTTTCTTTGGTGGGTGATACACTAAAATTCAGGCAGTCTGGCAGGAGTAAGACATGACTAAGCATCATCAGACAATGAGCTCCTCAAAATGAAAATGTTCAGCAGAAGCATCACTCTAGGCTTTCAGGTTGCTCAGCTCAGATGAGGTGAAAGCTCCTCACGTAGCACAGCTGAGATGTTTCACCCTCTGGTGGGAGCAGGGTTGGATTGATGATACATCTGCCTAGATCAGGACAGGAGACCCCAAGGCTCTTGTGTTTTCTTAACTCAGAAAAGCACTGCATGACAGACTTACGCCCTTTCTTCTGGCCCTAAAGCACATCTTTTCCACTTTTTCTACAATGGGTATCTTATTTTGCTACTGCCTGGTGCTCCAGCAACATCTGATCTGCCACCGTCAAGGCCAAATTTGGTCTGTTCTGTGGACAAGTGCATCTTCATGCAGTCAGAAGGTTTGAAATACAGGACAAATGTGGAGACATACATCCCATAAGCAAAAGGTGCCTTCTGGAAAGGCACTTGCCAGACCATTTTCAAGTACTGTCCCTGTTTTGAAGTAGCTGCGCATGTAAGTGCACCTGGAAGGGGCTCACAAACTTACACACACAAATTTTCATCCAGACCAACTGTGAGCATGCGGCTGCGATCCTGTCGTGCTGGCTGGTGCACACGATGCCGTGTGTGCTGAGTTTCTACTCTCATACGTGCTTTACAGAAGCTACAGAAAGATACTACCGATGCTTTACTTCTGGCAAGCCAGCAGGAAAGTAGTGGTAGAGAAAGGTGATGCTCTGTAAGGCCATTTAAACCAAGTGAAGTTCTTTAGAAGTTCTGAGCTGGTTTGAAGACACACAGTGAGTTTGCACTGGAGAAGGACTTTGTGTTGCACAACCATGGGTTTTGGAGTCGGTTGGGTATTTAAAAAAATAATGTTACTACACTCCCCAAAGGCTAGGATCATCAAACTAGAAACTTCATTCTAGAAATGTCAAGCCACATCTTTGAGACATTTGGTTGAGCCTGTGTTATCTGTATGTTTGTGTGCTTACTCCTCTGCACCCATTGATTCTTGCTGGTGGGAACAGAAGCACAGCTCCAAATGCTAGTGCTGTCCTAAATGACACACAGTTGCTTTAATTCATTTTAGGTCTACCTACACACATATGTAGTTTTCTTTCTTCATTTCTCCTTTTATCTTTGGCATACATCATAACTCTCCTGTGGCACTTTTACTACAGGAAAGTGAAGGAATTCACAGACAGACAGCTAGTTCAGAAACACAGGCACTTTTTGATTTATAAATGAAAACATTCATTTTGCTGTTTTACTGGGCTTTTGACTTATTTTGACAACTTTACCAGATAAATGGGAGAAGAAGGATAGATGGACACAGGCTACATAAGAAACTCCAGGAAATCCAAAGAATTTTTATTTTAAATAAAACTGGGGAAAAAATAGCTATGCTGAATCACAAAAGCATTTGGTGGATTCATAGTTCACACTGTCTACGTTGTGCAGCACAGTTACATCTCTGCATAAACACTCATCTCTGTATTTGAGATTAATATCAAATAATCAGATATTAATTCTGCCGGTAAACATGATATCACAGATATTTTCACATCTTCAGTCCTCCACAACCACTGCTGCTACAATTAGATATAGACAGCTCTTTTGTCTTGGCAGGGCTTTATCTTGGTGGGGAGGGGAAGGGGTGCAATAGTATGCAGGCAAGGTCTGGGAAGCGACAATGCCTGTCTGTGAGCAAATCTGTCAAGCTAACAAGTTCAGCCAGGTGAATTTCATCCACAAAAACTCAAAACAGGACTTTCAGAAGAGATGCATATTTCTGAGCAACAACTAGAGCACGGGGCAGCGGCCCAGAGCATTGCAAATGACAAGGCACACAGCTGAACTGAGTTCCAATAGCCTGATCCCGAAGTGGTTGTTTGGGGTTGGTTTATTCTCAGTGGAGGGAAGAACAGTGTTTCTAAGGGGCAATTGATCTCATGAAAAAAGCAAAAGCTATGAAAAATCAAATGAGTCAGCTAACAAAAATTAATCCTGAAGCCACTTCTCGGAAAAACTGCAGATTCTCTAGGGAGTGGCATTATGGAGGACATACATGCTTATAATCAGGTGTAATTTTGACAACAGGCTTGGCTGAAATAAAATTTCAAAGATTTCAAAATTATGCGGGCGGATGCATCTTGCTTTTTCCCTACAAAACCAGTAATTAATTAGTTGAGGTTAAAAAGCACCTTTTAGAGCGATGGATAAGTAAAAAAAAATAATTAGCTGGAACATATCGCTATGAGGCTAAGAATTTTTAATTGACCTCCAGATTAAATCATTGATGTATTTACTTGTTTATTTGCTTGTGGACATTACTGAAAAAATATTACAGTATTCGCTTTCCTTTTTTTTCCGTATCAAAAGAAAAATCCACGATTCATCCCATGCTTTAGTGCTGGGTGGGTTTAAGGAGAGGGTAGTGAAACGCCAGCCAATATCCTCGCTCCATCTGAACCCCCTTCTGTCTGACAGCGTGTTGCAATGCAAGTTACTACTGGAATGTACTATGTAATTCTGGCAAGAAGTCAATAGGCTCGAACTCCTCAAATAACCAGAGCATGGTACTAAGGAATCAGTGGAGCAGGCAGCAGCCCAGACAGCCAGTCCATTAGCAGCTTAACCACAGCAGATGTAAAGTCACCAGCAAAACTCCCTACGGAGTCTCCCAAAGAGCCAGATGCTACTGCTATAAAAAGATCTCCTAGAAACTTGGCTTGCCTCCTGCCCACATCTTTTTTTAACAAAACATTCTCTAGATAGGAGGTTGGTTTTGTGTTGGTTTTAAAAAAAAAAATTGGGGTTAGGGGTAAGGGAGAAGAGGAGGGGAAGGGAAGGGGGAGATGCTGCTTATTTGTTCCGGTTTGCTTTCGAGTGAATCTTGTGCTTAAGAAAACATCCAGCAATAGCACGTCCCGAGACCCGGGAGGCAATAGGCACAATGCCAGCCTGCTCCCACACACGGCTTCGCTTATGCACCTTGGATTGACCTGTGGATCCTTCCTCAAAGAGCCCTGCCAATGCACTTGGGGCGACACACCGGCTGTTATCTCACTCCGTTCTGCTTCACCGGTGAGCTCAGCTTGCCCCATGCGCTGCACTTTGGCAGTGCTCTTGCCTTGCACTCTCGGCTGCTGCACACCAACTCAGGCGCTTGTTGGTCTTTGCCTCTCCTGTTGCTCCATCAAAGGACTTGCTTGCTTGCTCCCAGCGTTACCAGCCCTTCCAGTTTTCCTGAAATAGCTCAGAGCCTCACATCAGTCCCAGCTGCTGGACTCATGTGGTTGAGGGTGTTTCAAACTGTGATTTTAGTAACAGCAACAACAAAACCAGTAACAAAACCAGTAATGATGTGTAATCCTTACGGTACAGAATGCCGTGTGTGCCAAGGAGATAAGCACTGAAGCCCAGGACGGATGGTGACACCAGCTCTGCTGCACTTAGACAGGTGAACGCCACCCGTATGCCCAGACGAAAGCCTTGCTTGCATCTGTGGATGAGGACAGATGTTGTTTGGGGGATATATGGTGAAATACTCTGCAAGATTTAGATATCATAGCTCCAGGTGACCCCTTACTGGGGGTCTGAGTAGCGGCAGGGTGGTGGCTTTGTGTGCAGCAGCTGAGGAAGTGAGCAGCTGACAGCCCGCTGGAGACAGTAGGATTTCTCCTCTAAAGCTGCACCTGATGTGGTAAATAAAGGTCAGGACAAACAACCACACTTTGATTTTGATGAAAATTTTGACAGGTTTGGCTCCAGACTAGGACGTGTAGGACTCTGTGTGTCATGGCAATAGCCCAATTTAGAGATGAGCTTTGGTGACAGAGCAACAGGGGATGGAGGACAAAGAGGAGGTGGTCAGATGGTACCTGCTGGCAGAACGTTTCTGTGCTGAGCCCTCACAGTGCTCCTCAGCTGTGTGAGACCTAGAGCTCAAGGGGTCTTTAAACTAGAGATACCCCTGGAAGGGTAAGGTAGAAGAGAGGAGGCATTCCCAATGATTCATTGCATCAGTGGGAAAGGGAGAAAGAGCTGCATTTTCCAACTACTGTACACCTTAGATTCAAAACAATATTAAACCCTCGTTAGGGTATATCTAATCAATATCTAAATATACGGTGACAAGACAGTGAAGGCAAGATGCTTATGAAATGGTGTTAGCTCCATTTCCTAGGAAATCACAGGAGCCAATGCTGAGAGTGGAAGGGGATGTCCCCAAAAGGAGCCCCGAGGAGGAGATGGACCACGGGTGGTGACTGCCTCTGGAGTCCACCCCCGGCACACTGGAGCAGACCTAGATGGTGATCTCATGGCCTTATCAGTGGCTGTTCAGTGCATGGCTGTGTGCAGGAATGATGCTTCACAGGTGGTTTCTTCAAAACTAGTGACGCATAGTGACAACTTATTTTGTCACTTACTTCCACCTTTGTATACAGTTAATCCAGGCTGGGTATAAGACATTCCTGTCATCATGAGCATCTTTCTACTCCTCCCTCTGCACTATCTTGTTGAATTTCCTTTAGGATTTTATTGTTATTGCCATCAGCTTGATAGTGCATTTAGCTCTCTAACTGCTGATTTTCTATTATGGCTATTCAATGGTACATTTTGTTACAGCTCGTATATTCATGTAATTTGATAGTTTGTGTTCTCTCGTTCATAGCAATTCTTCTCTGCAGGGATGACCTATTCAGTCATTGCTATGCAGTTTGCATCCTGGTATTCCAATGTTCCACTGATTATCTTTCCTCCACCAAGTTTCCAAGTTGTCTGTTTTAACAATTCCTCTTGCTTAAATGGAGTGTTGCATATTCAGATTTTTTTTGTATTTCCCAACAAAGTGTACCAGCTTGTAGCTTCTCCTTTTTCCAGCCCCAAAGGATATATTGTTGTTTTGGGGGTTTTTTACTTTTAAAATTATTATTCCCCAGAAAATCAGCCAGATTAATCCATCTGCTTTTTCATGCTTCTCAACTTGCATTTGCCTCTACTGAGGTTTTTCCCAACAGCATTTATTTCCCATTTCCCCTTCCCTCACACAGACATAGAAACAATGATGAAACCAGCTGACAAAGAATCCCATGTTTTACTGTGAAAAGCTACAGGACCAAGATTTGTATATTAGAACAATTTCCAGTTTGCATTGGGAAAGACTTTTTACTTGTTTCATAGGTCAGACCATTGGAATGGGAAGTAATCCTTGTGGAGAAGAGATGCCTTTTAGCAAACATTGTGTATACTTCTGGTTTTGCTTTGTTTTTTCCTTTTACATCTTACGTGTTAACGGTGGTATCTTCCAAAGCTGAGAAACATGCGAACAATGTGTGTTTGTTGCTGATTGCTGGGCATTCTACTTTAACTCTTTTTCTCTAAAGACTGAGAGTATTTCTTGTACACATGAGATTTATATGATCGGTTTAGTTTCTTTTCTCCCTTACTCTCCTACAGCTGTTTTTTAACAAATGCAATAAACACAAGAGAAAGGTCCAGTTGTTTTGGAAGGAAGAGGGGAGGGAAACATATGGCTAAATGACAAATAAGTCTTTTGGTTGATTTAGTAATGAAAAAAATTACTCCCCTTTAATCGCCTCTCACCTAACAATTTTGTATTGCTGTTTATATTCTTTATCAGCAAAAAATTACAATGCCCAGGTATTCAAAGTTCTGATTCCAGTTCCTTCAGTTTCCTGAGTGTATTGAATCTCCACAGAGGCTACCTTCTTCCCATGAAGAAAAAACACAAAGCAAACAACAAAAAAAAAAGTTTATCCAAGTAACTTCAGGGACAGCACATTTTATAGCTCTGTAATGGGAATCGGGGCTGAAAAATGAGAAGACATTCCATTACATCGAAATCCAAGGCCAGCATCTGGGGTTCTCGGCACCAATCTTGTTCTAAAAATAAAGTTATTTATAAGCATTAGAGGAAGAAAGAAGAAACAAACAATGCCACTGGGAATCGGCTTCAGTCATCCTCACGCATCTGTACTCTGCTCATCAGCAGTGAGCCTGCAGCTGATGTCTCTGCACATCTGTGTAGATGTGGACACCAAAGAGCAATGGCATAACATGACAGAATATGCTCGGTCACTCCCAACCCCACAATCTTACACTCAATGTGTAAATGATGGGCAAAACATGGGAAGCAGTGATATGGAGAGGCAATATAGCCATGTCAGACATTAAGCCAGGGTAAAGACTCAGCTTTCCAGAAAAACAGTCCAGCTCCTGAGCCACTAGACAGTTTCTCCTACTTCTGTTATCCCTCAGTCTTCCATCAGTAATGTCTGAGCACAGGGATTTCTCTTTGCTAACATCTAGATTTCAGACAGGATCCAGCTCCCAAACCATAAGCATCTGAGGCAATCTGAGAGCCCCAAGGTGCTCAGAACATCCCCATACAGATAGTAAATATGATGCAGTGCTGGCGGGACAATTGTCCTCAGCATTGGCAGCTGGAATCACTGCATCTGTGTCCCTTCTCCAGATGAGGTGAATCACTCTGCATGCTCCATCTGACTGGATGTCCTTTAGGTCTGGAAACAGAGACACCCCACTTGCATGTAGCCACCTACTTGTAGGCATGTTAATCTGATGGGGAGCTGAGGAAGACTATGTCAGCTGGTCGAATACTGATGGCATATTCGAGGATTTCACCTACAGTCACAAATTCAAGCCACAGGGCTCAACTCACTTCCCCACACCTCAGCACCTAAAGCCACTTGACATGTCCTAGCGTACCCTGCCTGGCTGCCAGCTGCCAGCAAGTACCAGCCTGCCATGGGCTGCGTCCCATCTGTGAGGCCATGGACATAAGAGACCCCTGGAGCACCTCAAACACCACCATGGACCTGCATGTGGGGCACTGAATTGAGCCTCTGTGTACACAAAATACAGGCTGCCCCTCCAGCTGTATTGCTCCACTACCTCAACTTGTAAGTTTGAAGTTAAATAAAGTGGGTTTGTAACACAGGATTTGTGTTAAAGTGGGTATCCAAACAACTCTGACAACATCCAGCCTGCTCCCAATGTTCTTCCCCAATATTTTGGGCTGTTTGACCAGCTGCCATGAATGGGTATGCACCCAAGAGATGGACCATGAGATAAGGTTGACCGTGCTCATCACGTATGCCATCACACGGCAGGGGAAGGGTTCTGTGCATTGCCTTCACGGGGGTCCGGGGATCCACGTAGTTCGATGCACGTACCCCACAGCCCTGCTCCACACTGCAGCGGTTACTGGACCACGAGTGGGGTACGGTGCTTTCTCGCACAGCTAGAAAGCACAGCTGTGTTTTTCACATCACTGTGTGAGAAAGCTTGATGTGTCCTGCTGCCTGTGTCCTGCCCTCACACTCCCTACACCGAACAGTGTAAGCAGCAGATGTGTAGCCAGTCTGCGAGTGTTTCCTACAGCAGTGCCTGCTGTGAAGGAAGACCAATTGTCTATAATCCTGCAGAGCGTTGACCCTGGGGGGGCTGAAAAAAACAGTGGAAGAGGCACTAATTGAGGATGTAATTGATTACTCTGTGTTATAAATAGTATGTAGCACCTGGGGCAAGCCAGTGGAGAGGCTGTATACAAGAAAAGTCAATATAGACTAGTCACAACAACTACACTCAGAAAATAAACAAAAAAGCAAAGACATAGTTCAGTTCTTCTACTGGGATACATCTTTAGCTTTCGTCCAGCATGTGGGAATGACCAAGAAACATAAGCCCCTACTTTATTTTTGCATGCAGATCCAGATTCCCACTGAATTCAAATCCAGAGTTTGGGGATGTGTTATATGCTCTATGGCAAAGGACCATCGCCCTTTCCAGGGTAAAGACTGCATTCATCTTTCCCTAACCACGCCACCAGCAGCACGGCAAGGAGTGGAAGGTGCCACCACTGAATGATGCCCATCATGGTTCATCAGTGCATCAGTGGCACATCGCTTCTGTGTGAGCCAGGAGCCCTCAGCTCCCTTTCCAAAAACCCCATAGGCAAAGACCCTCTTGCTGCCCCCTGTGCTGCAGCTCCAGCCCTGTGCCAGCTTTACCGCTCACCACTTGTCTTCTTCAGGGGCTGACACTGTTTTAGGTGACTAGAATGACTTCTGGCATTGGAATGGGAATTTCCCATGACCATGGGTTAGGATAGGATTAAGGATTGAAAATGCCTAAACAACAAATAAGGATCATGCTAGCTGTGGGATTACCCACTAGGGCTGTGGGCCAGTCCAGATCTTTGAAATCAAAAACTGGGAGCCGTTACTGGAAAACTGAGTGTATGCTCAGAGAAGATTAACGCCTTTAAGAAAAAAACCTGGACCATAATAAGGAAACCACTCATCTTTTTTAGCCAGTTTACATTTTGTTCAAATATGTCTTGGAACAAAAGTCCCCAAAATCTGGATCTGACTCCTGCTTCACTTCCTCCCTGGGGTGCCAGTGAACATGATCAAAAGTCACCACACAACTGACGGGCCTCAGTGGGCTGGGATAATGTCAGCACCAAAAGAAAAACAAAGCCAGTCCTGGTCAGGACAGAGTAGAAAAATAAACGAAAGTAGAAGAAAAAAAAAAACAACAACAAACCAACAAAACAAAACCAAAATCCAAAACAACCAGTACAGATCTGAAAGAAGCCATTGCTTTTCCCAGTTTATCAGATGCTTTGCAGAATAGATGGAGTTGGTTAGTTCTCAGGTCAGACCTTCCCCAAGAGCTGAACAGAGATAAATAATGGTGATTGCCAGTTGAAAACAGCGGGCATCTTTTCCAGGAATACAAAAATAAATGATGACCAGGAAATACTGGAAATGAAGTTCAGCTCATTTGCAATGGCGAGACAGAGATACCCTTAACGGTACTGTGGTTTGGAGAACACTACTGAATAAAGCCAGAAGATGTGCTGGACAAAGCTTGTGTCTTTTCCTGGAAAACCAAGCCATTTGCCAGGAGATGGTGGGAGCCAGATTTATGGAAGGACAATAATTATCCCCCTAGTATAGCTTCAGCACTATAAGCATGCATTACTCCTTCTTACCTACTTTTCCTTGTATCCTTTGCCCACTCTTTCCCTGTTCAGCTCAGTTCTATCTCCTTGCCTTTTTAGGAGAAGTCTAGGAGCAGGGACTTGTAAGTGGACATGAAAAACATGCATCCTTTGAAGCTTCCAGTCAATCATAAAAGAATGAGCACTTGTTCTTTGGAAATCAAATCCTTTTAGGATGTATTATGTTTAACTTTTAAAATAAAGGCATCCAGATTTACTAGACAATTGCAGAAAGGTCACTGCTCTTCTGTCCGCTTAATAGGATGAAGACAACATTTTACTCATCTTTGTCCTGCTTCCTTGTACAACATGCTGAAAATATTCACTCTCATTAGTCACTTACATATTCTGCAAGCCCCTCTCAGATGCCCAAACCAAAATAACAGGATATGCAAGCAGGACAGAAGAGACTCACCTGACATTCAGTTAGCCATGATGTGTTTCACAAAAGCTGCAAACAAGAGAAAGAGAAGGGTCATTATCAATTCCCTTGCATTGAATTCATTAATGTCCTGGATATCTCAGCTTGGTTGGTATTTAAATTCACTCTTCTTGCTTCCTCTGATGCAATGAAGACCACACCACTTTGTAACTGAGATTCCAGACACCAGGGGCTAAATGCTTTGTAAGTCCTTAAGTTAATATCTATACAGTGCAGAGTAGCCAGTAGTCTAGGTAGCCAGTGGAAATGAACACGCACACCAGTCCATCCATAGCTTGCTCAATCCCTTACCCCTGGCGGCCATATGGAACTGGCTTTCCAAAACATACAGCCATGAGAAGCTCTGGGTCCTCATCTCGCAAGGCTTTCAAGACTTCAGCACATTCGTACTAAGTTGGGGTGCATGAAGGTGCCTCTGGAGTGAACCTCCAGAATCCACAGAAGGTCACCAAGTCAGGTACCATGACTAAATCTCTCCAGTGAACTCAGGTTTACAAACAAACAAGGTATTTCAAAGTCAAATTAAGCTTTTGTTTCAAAAGGGTTTGGGTTCTGTTCTTCTCCATTTAAAAAAGCATTCATTACATATAATTTTGAAATTCAAAAGGAAAGGAAAAAATAAATTTTGTAGTAAGGAATTTTTTTTTTCCTTCCCAATAATCCCCCATGCTATGAATTCCTCTGAATTCAGCATTATTTCATGAGTCATTTGATTGGGTAAATCTACAGTTTTCTACCAATAAACTACTTGTAAGAAACGTTTCCCTGAGCTCAGATCACTAGTATTTGTAAACAGGAGACCACCAACCCAAACGTTCATGAAAGCAAATAGACTGGCTAAATCACCAGGATGATACAAATAGTCACCAGTTAACCTTACAAAGGACTCAGCTGTGTAGGAAAGCATGGGTTCATGATTCCTACCACAACGTTGTGGTTTTATTGAACAGCCTGAACCACATAGGCTTGTAAGATGTAGGAGAGAACCATGGTTCACATACTCATTATTTTCTTTTTTCCCCTGAGTTTTTCGAGGAAAATCTAATTATTTTCTGTAAGGAAGTCTCAAGATGGTTGTGTATCTGTTTCTGAGAGGACCAGGAACTGTGGGAGCAGGTAGAAAAAATAATGTAAAAAATTTTAAAAACAGGCAAACAAAATAAGAATATACAGTCCCACCTCCTGAAAGGGCCATGGCCATCAGCTATGAAAAATACAAGTAACCTTCAACAAATAGGATATATCAGAAACATTATAGATTCTGAATTGGTCTAGAATTTGGAAAAGCACACATCCTACTCCACATGAGCACTGCTGGGACCAGGGTGATCATACCTACCTTCATAGTTGATACAGCCATTGGCATCTTCCTGGCCAGCCATCAGCTTGTCAACTTCCTCTTCAGTCAGCCTCTCACCTGGGTGGAAAGCAAAAGGCCTGTTTGGTACCTGGGCCCTTTTAAAAGAATTTATGAATCACAGTTCAAAGAAACAAAGAATACCAAAAAAGAGTGAGAGAGGAGAAGGGGTGATTTTTCTCTTCAGCTTAATTTGTGGCACTGACAGCTGGGAAAGATACTTTTGTACTTGCAAACTGAGAAAATTTGATCTAAAAACCAGAAAGACAGAATAAATATGGAAACCCACATGATAGCATGTTCATATATGCATTTTTCTAAGAATAAGCTTGCTCAAAGTGCCAACTCTTGAACGCTTTAGTCACTTTTCAACCAAGTCCTCACTAAGAAAACTCTTAGTAGAGTCACCAACTAGTTTGCCTCTGAGTTTGAGGTTTAGGAAGATTCTAAGGTCAAACTTATGATGTGTTTTTGGAACAGTGATCCAGTCCATTTAATTTAGTTATCCAAATATTAGGTGCCTATTTGCCTATAAAGGCTTCATTTCGCTTAAGCAGAGATCAGCCCAATCCATCCACTTATTCTGATATTAGGCACTGATTTTAGGATGAGATAAATGAGTTCCAGAAAGGTAAACGAGAGATCTGAGGGTGATTTCAGCTGAAATCACAGAAATAGAAATAAAATAAAAAGTGTTGCGTGTGCCCTGCTACTCGTGTTCCACTTTTCCATCACTGAGTTCTAGCCCACAGGAACAAGTCCTCAGCTGATGTGAACCTGTGAAAATTTAGCTGATTTTTTTAAAAACTGAGCAAAAAGCATGCTAATTTACAGAATATTTGACTGTGGCTGTGAAGAGATGCCACTCTAAATAGAACTGTTGATTCTTAAAACTGAAATACTGAACAGAACTGTTACTTCTTAAGATCGAAATACTTCCTATCAGTGCTTGAAAATCAGAATTGCCACATTGCTCTGGGTTACTGGAAATAGAAGGGTAAGTACCAACGTATTTCTTGAAGTACTTGAAACTCCCAAAACTGCCCAGAGTGGTTTCTTTGTCCCCAGTAAGGTTAGACAGGGCATCAGTCCTGACCCCGTGGGATTTGTTTTGTCATTGTTGAATTTGGTCCCCAAACCGATCCGATAACGCCATTGATGAAAATATCATTGCTGGCTTTTCTTAATCCCTGTGTCATTAATGGGCGCGGGTGTGTCACTGAACAAAAACCTCTGGGCATAAAAGGTTTGGCTTCTTGAATTGACATCGCAGGTCAAAACCTGTCACTGGAATCCCTCAGTCTAAATCATATCTCTTTTGTAAAGGCTCATCCTTTTTTAAAAATAGGGGATAAACACTAGTGGTGGAGGCTGATCTTGAGAAATGCTTACTGGATTCAGATGACAACATGTCACTGCCTTCTAATCCAAATTGGAAACCTGTCATTTAGTTACAGCCAGATTTTCTGACTCGCACTTACTCTGTTGTCATCACTTTCTGTGAAAAACTGAGCTTCTGAAATAAAAATTTGAAAGGACAGACAAATATTGATCCCTCCTTTAAAACCAGGAGCTTTCCATTTCAGAGATGCTTCTGTTAAACAGATGCCTGATAAAGTAGTGCTGCATCTTCGAACTCTGCTTGAAGGTGCAGAAAAATGGAGACAAACACTAAAAGAATAGATGGGGTTTCCAATGGCTGGGTCATTTTGTGGTGATAGAAATATGTTTGTTGGAGAAATAAAACGCTAGAACGGAGAAGGAAGAAAGGAGGGAAGGAAGGAAGAAAGGAAGGAGGAGAGACAAATATTTGAGCTATAAATCAGTGATTTTTAGCTTCATTATTAAAGAACTTTCTTTAAGCTTTATAACTGAGGACAGTGTAACAACTGAAGTCTTGCCCAGTCATTTCCTCCATAAAGGTCACCCATAGTGATACAAGCTGTATGGGAAAGACCTCAGTGATGAAACTGCATGAGGAAAAGCTTTACCTTACCCAAGGTAGCCAAAACGTGGCGAAGTTCAGCACCCATCACCGTTCCATTTCCCTCCTTGTCAAACACGCGCAGACCCTCCACAAAGTCCTCATAGGTGCCGGTGTCTTTCGTCTTGGCAATATGCTGGAGCATCGGCAGGAAGGTCTCAAAGTCGATCATCTTGGAGTTCATGTCTACAAATACACAGATGGAAATGAAATTTTTGGTGGATTCTGGGAGAGCTGAGGACTAACCATGGGGCACCCACCATGGGTAAGTGATGAGGGTAGCAGAACTGTGGCAATAAATTCTGGCTAAAGGGCAGAGAAAAGCGTAGAAATATCATAAGTACAAATGGAAGAATGGGTAGAGCAGGAAAGGGATCTGGAAAAGAGAGAAACAGGAGTTTTTAATAGATAGATAACTATCTCCTACTACCTGACATACATAAACATCAAGGGGGGAAAATGCTGTTAGGCTCCCAGGGCTGTTCCATGCAACATAAAAGCATGGAACTAAGCAGAAGACAGTAAAAGAAGCTCATTCCCAATACAAAATCAGCTTTGCTTTGCAGCCTTGTAACGCAGAGATGTTTAAAACTGTACTGGGAGAGGATCTTCAGAGGGAATAGGCAGGAGCAGGGCTGCATATCCCACTGTTTCCTGGTTCTTTGCCTTTCAAGAGGATCAGAGGACACTTTGTTCCCGTATAACTCCTTGTCCTACCTGCCACAGTGTCACTGCCGTATCCCGACATATCGTGGCTGTTGAACGAGGGCCTGAGAGTCAGTTACACCCCAGTGGAAGGAAAAGATGGATGGAATGTAAAAAATGCCTGAATTTAGATAGGGTCTGAGAGAGATTTCCTTTGTTCTGAAGAGATATCCAGTGTATGGTGAAGGTGAAGGGAGATATTACTGCAATCATGACAGACCTTCTAACACATACTTTTGCAGAACAGACTGTGTCCTCACAATCAATCTATCCCTTTGTTTCTTTGGATGTCTTCAAAATGACTGTGTTTTTAGTAAACACCTGTGAATGCCTGTCAGCAAAGCAATTTTAAAAGGCAAAAGCTTCTCATTGTAAAACACATTGACACACAGGGCCATTCAATTAATTCATTCCCCTAAATTTGAGACAGTTATATTGACTGCAAGACCATTTTTTGCCTCATTTACTTTTCTGCTAGCAATTTGCAGAGGCTGTTCCATATCCTTTCCTATTTCACAATGAATCTTTCCATCAGAAAATGGAGACATCATCTGCTTCATGAATAATTCTTAGAGTGATCTTTTGCAAAACAAACACAGAGGAGGGCACCAACCTTCTGGTTTGGGTCTGCCAAGCACTTTCATGACCTCAGCCTGGGTTGGATTCTGCCCCAAAGCTCTCAAGACGTCTCCACATTGCGCGTATGTGATTTTCATCTCAGATTTAGGAGTCCGGTCAAAGAGTGAGAACGCTTCCTTAAATTCTGGAAGACAAAAAAGATGAAGTCAAAGCAAGCCTAGACCTTCCCCCTAACTAACTCTGCCTGACCCTTTTATTTTGCAGCTTGGGAACAAGTTTGATGAGCTTTGCTGTTGCTGTTATCTGCGATGTTTGTGTTCCTCCTCCCCTGCATTTTCTGGTTCAATCAGGGAATGGAATTGCAGAGGTCAGATGCTCTTCTCATGGTATTTCCGTCTCAGCTAACATCGGGGAGTAGAGAAAACCTTATCGAAATGGTTGGCCTTGAGAGCTTTCCAGCTCATCTGGAGCACTCAGGATGGCAGAGAATTCAATAGCAGTTCTGCTCATTAGCTAACTGGATATTATATTCAGCATTATACACTTAGCACTGACAAAGCCCACTGAAATAAAGGAGCACCTCTATTAGCAGGTAACGAGATATGCCATGGTAACCTACTGGAATTATCACACAGCAAAGAGTCTACTGGTGGAGGAGGGTGAAGGTATATGGAAAACCTTGTAACGGAGCAACTGTTGTATGTAGCAGTGTCAAGGAGCGGATCTAGAAGAATCCTCATATTTTCCTTTTTTCTAGCACTCAGACCAATTGCACCTGGAGAAGTAAGGTTTGGTATGCCATCAGCTATGGATAGCAGCCACATTTCATGTGTGGAGATGCAATCATTCCCTCCAGCTGCCTGCTTTCCCTCTGTGTACCCACACAGCATGCTTCCCCTTGCAAGATGGTCAGCTCCCCTCCACTACGTCCTTGTGAACATATCCTTGTGTCTTCTCTTCACTTCTGGCTGAAGAGGGAGTGCCTTTCCACTGCGAGCAAAAATATCTTGACAAGAGCTATCTCCCAGGGACCATGGGAGAGGGTCCCTGTTCTGCCACTAAGGACATGTAGATGTGGTGGTGGGTATGCTGTAGTGTTGGGCTTGGCAGTGCTGGGTTAACAAGCTGAACTTGATGATTTTAAAGGTCTTCTCCAAACTAAATAATTCTGTGATTCTATGATTCTGATTAATGAGGTCAGTGCAGGATCCCAGGGGAAACCTCCCCAGACACACCAGTTACTCAGGTTCACCTCTCCCTATTTATCCTTTACTGAACACATTGCGTAGTGCACGGTCTATGAGTGATCACAATTATTCCTTTGGCTTTAAAGCTCTGAATCCCTGAACCTGCCCCTTGTCCTGCTGTTACTCTTCTGTATATTTCCCCTCCACTCTCCAAACACAGGGAGGCTATCTCTTTTTCCCTAGATCCTGCCTAATTCAACCATGCACTCTGCATGTCAGATTTTCCCTGTCTTTCCCCTCTCAGTTCCTTCTCCTCCTCCTTATTCCACCTCCCTCTTTTTTCTTCTTCTTTGCTTATTTCCCTCTTCCTCCTTTTTCCAGTGTTGCTGGGATTTCCTCTCCCTTTTTCTCCATCCCTTTTCATTTTTATCATTCCGCTCATATTTTACTCATTTCCTTCTTCATCCAACACTTTCAAACAATGATGCATTTTCTCATTTTGGACTAACTAACACTCCCCTTGTTTTCTTCGTTGCATTCTCCTCTTTGCTCCCCCTTTCTTTCTTTCCCTGCCTCTCTCTCCTGGATCTTTGCCTCCATCACTGGCCGGAGCCCAGGTCCCACTGGCAGCCCTCACTCCAGCAGAGGGCAATAGTGGATTTTCATGGGTTCCTTGCTGACAGTGGAAGGGGGCCAGAAACCCACTCCGGGCTCTCTCCTTTCCTGAGGGTCTCAGCAGCTGAGGTGGATGACAAATACACCTAGCTCCCCAAGCTACTCATCTGCCTGCACTTACCTACCCCCTGAGACCAATTGCCTGAGCACCCTGCACACCACCTCCTAAAGGTTTACAATTCACCATAGTCACAGACAGTTCACATTTCTCTTTTCTTTTCTTAAAAAATAATTTTAAATCAGATGTAGCCGCTTCATTGGCCTGTGCATTTGGAAACCCCATTTAGTCAATATACAGAAGCAGCCCACTTTTTTTTTTTTTCATTTGCATTTGCTGGCATAATGCAAGTTTCCATTAAAGCAATGAAACCAGCATGGCTACAGTCTCCTTTGTCCTCCTGCTTGCCACTGGCAGGTGCAGTATATATTTTCAAATGCCTAATTACTTCCTATCTTCTCATCTTGAATAGCTCATATGCTTTTCTTTTAGCAATTCAGGGGGCTGAAGAGGCCAGAAATCCAGTTAAGTAAATACACATGCCACGACCAATGAATTCCACTCGCAGCTGAGGCAGGAGGACATGTAAAGACAGTCGTGTTACACATGGCTTCACCCACAGACCACTCTTCTCCTTCTGAGAGTGCTATTTTGGGGGCTAACAGAATAATGAATCCTTGCAGGGAAGTAAGTCTGGTTGACAAAGTCTCTTCCTTAGCAAGAAGAAGAGGTTTAGAGTATCCTAGAAGATAGGTCTGGAAAAGACCATGAGATGCTGTGTTGTCTGTTTCTCCTTGACCACTTCAATTCAGAATCAGTTGCCAGAAAAGCAGTTGGGTCTATGGTGATAGAAAGGAACTGTGGAATTGACTGATGAGCAGTGCTTTTCTGCTCTGTTTTCAGCTGATGTTCAGGCCATTAGGCACTCCTTCCAACAGCTCCTGGCAGAACCTATGAACCAACTGGGGGATTAACCTTGATGGGATTTAATGTTTCTCCCCAGTGCTAGCAGACAGTACAACTCTGTTATGCTGTTGTAGCAGGCCTGGAGGTCTCATAGCCTTTCCCACACAGATGATGTTATCTGCTTCCTGCCCCGTGGCTCTCCTTTTGACATTTCAAGGACATCCTATCGCACAAGCCCTGGATTCCCAGCTTTTCTCTGCGTATGCAGTCAGTACAGCTAGACCAGAAGGCAGCTGTAAGAAGAACAGAAGAAAAGAAAGATGCAACTTTCTGTTTCTAGAGATGGTCCACATCTGCTCTAGACTGGCTACCTTCTATGGCAGCCCTGGGTTTGCTCCAAATTTGTAATTTTCTCTACATTCCAATGGGTTGATGGCCAGCAAGCATCCCATTTCTTTCTGAACAAGTCTTTCCCCATTCTCTAGTACAGCCTCTAGAGCTAGTTCTCCTCAGAGAAAGACACAACAAGGAATAGAAACTAGGTAGGTCCTATCCAGTCCCCAAAACATTAGGTGGTGAGAGATCCAGCTGTTGTGTGCTGCTGGAATAGTTCAAAGGTTTGTGGCTCAGAATTGTCCTTTTCCTACAGTTCTCTGGTGACTTTGGGACCAGAAGAGGGGTGGTTCCCCAAAATTAACTGTTTCCTCCAATCATTATTTATTTTTGACTTGTTGGAAAATAGAAACTGAAGACATTAAGGGGGGCTTGAACATCCCAAGGTAATGTTGGAAATCTGTGGCAAAACCTCAGTCTCTAAGATATTATGACATTTGGTTCCAGTTCAGAAAACCCTTCTTTATCTCTCCTCTCTGAATCAGCCTTTTTTTTTTTTATCTGTTCTAATTAAGCCATTTTCTGATACCACCTTCCACAGGCTCTACCAAGTTCTGCCAAGTGTTTAAAGACCAAAGCAAAATTCTGCCAGATGCTTGACTCTATCTACCAATTATCCCTTAAGTAAAAAGCAGACTGGTAGTTGAGGAAAAAGGGGACAGCTGCAGTGGTAGTGTTCCCAGCGTGAGGTTTTAGTATCAGTTTCTTGGGCTGGGACAAAGGTTTCAGAAACAAATGCTGATGTTTTGCTTTGAAAGAAAAAAAACTGCCATCACTGTCATTATTTGCTGGTTTCTGGAGAGCTGTTACAATACGGTAACACATTAAAATCTGACTGAATATAGGGAAAAGTTCTCAGAAGCTGAGTTGGGAGACTTTGTCTTGAAAGGCTTGATATTTTGTTAGTGGTTTGTTTTGTTTGTTTTTTTTTTTTTTTTTTAAAGAAAGAGCATATATTGGGACTGAGGTTTTGGGGGTGTGGTTTTTTTTTTCTTTGTTGGTTTTGCCTCATCAGCAGTGGAGCTGATGTTTACTTCAATGATACAAGTACGTACTCTGCATGATGCATGCCTTTCACCCTTTTCTCTTGACCAACTCAACAGAGTATTTTGAGGAGGGACAGAGCAGGAGCAAAGCCATCAGTTAAAGCACAGCCTTCTCAAGACAGCTCCAATACTGCACCCGTGTTCACCCCAGCACTGGCCAGCACTTCCCAGTGATGGTATTTACGGTGCACAGAAGAGAAACACATCTTCCTTACCTTCAATTTGATCAGGGGTGAATTCAACCTGAAAGAGACAAAGAATAACAGCCAGATAAAAATCACAAAACTGAAGCAAATAAGAAGAGCGCTGGTTTAGTCTCTGTCTTATGGTTCAGGGTGTTTGTTCATGAGGTTCATGTGGAAGGTTCACAAAAGAGAATGGCTCATAACTCCATGAAAAGAATTTTATAGAGCCTGTAGGTTCTTGTTCCTTCCTCTTTCACCTTCCCCAATCCCCAGCCCCACCTTTAGGACCTCTGCCCCCACCACAAGGCTTCAAATGCCCTTTGTCCATTCTTCTGCTGCTCCTGTGCTCCTGCAGCAGTCTCTTTCCCCTGTCCTAAGTGACTCCTCACCACTGATGTCCTCTCCAGAGATGATTAGGGTAGCACCGTGGCAAATGCCACCGAAAGGGGTTTATCTGTAAACAGATGGGGATCCACTATCCATAGCCTATTCGAGTGGAAGAACTAGGAGGTATCATGTGAAGCTGGCATGAATCGGGCTCAAAGGAAAGCAAAGGAAGTGGTTCTTTGCTCTTACAGCTGAATTGCAGAGAGCTGGTCATGGGATACTGCAAGTGTTCACAGCCTACATGTGTGTAAAGGGTCACAGGACAATTTCCTGGATATCTATTTCTGTAGAGTACAAAATGTACAGAAACACTTAGCTTAGGAAGTCTCTGCCTGAGGTTTAGAAGAGCATTTCAGGGAAGTTTTCCCCAGTTCTTGTACCTTTTCCTAAAGCATCCTCTAATAACCACTGCTGTATTATATTGGACAACTCTCTGGACCTTGCTCTGACTCTGCCGTCTGCCTCTTGTTTTCTCATCACTTCATAATTCCTCCTTTTTCCTAAGTTTTAGTGTTGTCCCACTCCCTATTTTTACACGGCACAGCCTTCTAGCAGCTCTGGATTCCAAAAATGCTACAAGATGCCAACAGACTGCTGCTGAGCTCAAATGCAAACCAAGGAAACACAATGTCAGAACGTGAGGTCCAAGCTTCTGAATGAACAGGCATCGGTCAGCAATGTGAATTTACATGAGTTTACACCGGCCTTCAAGGAAAACCAACAAGGTGGGTGTCTCTGCTGATGGGGACATTCCTTCAGTGCAGGAAGACTGGCAGATTGCCCTTATAGTGAACAAATAAATAAGGAGAAACCATATTTTGGTATGCATAAACATGCAAATGCATACATGCAAAGCATACGCTTGGGACAGATCTAACAGCACATAAATACACACCCTTGGAAGCATTCCTCTGTGGACATATGTGACACTTCCCCCCTCCCCAACATATGTATGAGCCCACACATTTTGGGTCAGACTTTCTCTATGAAGCTGACCACCTCTCCGTGTTTAGTATCGTATTTTGTTCCTTGGTAGCAAAACAGCCAAGTGGGACATAGGCACAGTGAGAAACTCAAACACAAACTGTTTTCTTGTTTCAAGATGAAACGCAACATGATACATCCCTTTATCATCTACTTGGGATTTTTGTAATATTAAAGGGCAGAGCTGTTGTAACTCCCCAGCTCTCCAGCCAGGACGGCTGTGACACGGCAGAGCATCGCAACACTAACCTCTTGATTCCACCCAGGGCTCAGTGGACAGGTCCCGGACACTTTTCTGTCGCCAGGTTCCCTGAGCAGCACAAGGAGCTCTAGCATTCAGAGGACACAATAAGGGTCTACAACAGGACAGATACAGACATCCCCAAACTTTTCTTTCCTCCCAGCGTCTTGCCTGTCTCTCCCTACCATAGTGTTTGTGGGCGTCTTGTGGCTTAGAAGGAAGAACCAGAAAACTGGTGGACTTGGAAGGCAGAACTCCACACTAATCCTGCAGCTGTTGAAAATCAGGCCACTATTTTTGTGTCTGCCCTGTTCAGTCCTTACCTGAACTAGCTCGTTCAGGGGATTATCACTTTGTACTTCTCACTCATGATTTACCTTGAGTGAAATCTAATTAATAAAATAGTTACCTAAGTGGCAGCCAGGAGGCTGTCTGGAACAAAGCATTTAAAGAATGCAATAAAGAAGCCCCCAGAACAACAGCAATGCTCTTCCTTTTCCTAACACAAGGAGGGGTCCAAACACATCTTTGTCGTGAAAATTATAATCATCTAATTTGAGTCCTATCCCAAATCTACATACCTTAGTTGAATTATAAATAAATACCCATCAGAGAACAGATTTATACAGGTGTATTTTCAGCAGAAGCCTTATGCCCAGTGTGTCTAATTATATCGAGCCTTGAGAATCTGAAGCTAATTGCATATTGAGTTTATCCAGGCATCGATAGCCCGTGTGGGTGAAATAAGGCCAGAGCGGCTGTCAATTCGTATTTAAGTCACTATGACAGATTGCTCTTGGGCAATAATGCGTCTCAGCTTTAGACGTAGACATTCAGATGTCAGTGACGCCACATTTGCTTTATACCAGTAGAAGGGAACGGGCACTTCTAGAATGTGATTTGACTTGTTTGAGGTCTGTACTCGGGGAGAAGATGAGTTATGCTTTCCTTTTCACTGAGTGGATCAATCAATTTTATAGTGACGATGTAAAGACTGTGGGCAACTAGCAAGATGTAGATGTTGTAGATGTCCTTTTCCTGATCTGACAAGTCCCACTCAGAAAGCATGAGCTGGCCCCTTGGCAGTCTGCAGCTCAGGGCAAACTGTGCCAGAGCAAAAAAGGATGACTGCAAATTTCCACAGCTGGATCAAAGGGAAGGTTTGAGCTGAAGGGCTGAGTGTGCCTCACCTCTAATCATGGTCCCTATAAAACCACCACCCAGAGCTGGAGGACCATGCATGACAGCTGGCAAGGCGGTGGGCAGATGGTTCGACCATGGCTTCCTCTCAGGAGAGCTGCAGAGACGTGGGTGGCTGCTGCTGCTATTTTCTCCCCTCTCAGCACATACCACCATGGAGTTGCAGGGAAAGGTGAGTCATCATTGACCCCGCCACAAGCTATCATTGCAGATGGATGGAACGAGCTCTGGGCTATGTTTAGACTGAAGATGGCTGGGGTTTTCTTCCCTCTCCCCATCCCTCGGAACGGTGTGGAGCACACCAAACCAAAGCCATCTCCATGTACCAAAAGCAAGTGCAGAGCTGTCCATGAGGGCTGCTCCAGAGACCCTGGGCAGGAGGGCTCCAGGGGACAGGCTGTAAAAATGGGGTTCAGCTAAGCCAAGCAGCAGGCAAATGAGCCCAAATGCATTGCAGCCAAAAACAGTGGTCCACAACCATGCTTGGAGGCAGCTCTGCATCTGCTGCTCTGATGCAACAGGCGTCCAAGGGAGTGAAAGTGCCCAGTGGCATCCCTGATGGCCAGACCCACTCCTGGCCGCACACCAGCACCACCCCACACTTCACCGAGCTTGGCCAGCAAGGCAGCCCTTATCACCTGCAGCTGGAGGCTGCAAAAACCTAGTCATGGGCTTAAGGTAAATTTGCTCTCCCAGGTATGGCTTGACATTCTCTGGCTCCTTGGAAGTAGATTAGGATGATTTCCCTTGGGGTTTTGTTTTTTCATTTGTTTGGTTTAAATATACCGGCACTTCAGAAGAATTGAGTTTCCCCTAGCATTTTTTCTGTTGGCAACTGAAATTTTAAAGCAAGGACATTCCTACGAGTGCCAAGCACCCACAGCCCTGAGGCTCACAGCGGTGGTATTTGGTACAAATCCAGGAGAGACAGAGCTCCTGACTGTTCATTTCTTCCCGCTTGTCTCCTGCCCTGATGCATGGACCGTGCTGCGTGTTCCTTGAAGACACCAGATATCTGAACTAAAATCTTTCCATAACAAAGGGGAAGCGTTATGCCAGCTTTCCTGCTGGTTTAGCAAACTTGGTTTCAAGGGATCATCACCTGGTCACTGGTGACATCAGCTGTAGCCCTAATGCTACTGTCCTCTTTGCCTAAACAATGGCATTAAGCTGGTTTTGTCGCAGAGACACCGGGAGGGATGCACGCACCCCTTGGCACTGTTAACAGCATTCACAGTTTCATCTCTCAGAATTTTTTTTTTATACACCCACAGGATCTCAATGAAACACATAACCCTCTGCAGGATAAGTCAGACATAACCAAGTTTGAAATAAGTCCTATTAACAAAACTGTCGCTAACCACCAGTCAGGTTATTTGTGGGAAGCATTTAGACAACACAAGCAAGGAGCCCCTCCAGAAAAGAAAAAGTATTCTTCTTTTTTTGTAGTACACTGAGGAATCCTAATACAAACAGCAAAGTTTTCACTTAGCCATGGCAGGGCTAGTTTTGGAGAAGGGAAAGGGTTTGGTGTTTGCT
Source organism: Falco punctatus (assembly GCF_963210335.1). Classification (NCBI taxonomy): domain Eukaryota; kingdom Metazoa; phylum Chordata; class Aves; order Falconiformes; family Falconidae; genus Falco; species Falco punctatus. Next base: position 52,516,171 of record NC_137583.1, on the reverse strand, counting down.
GGTTTGTTGTTTTTGTTTTTTTATTGTGCTCTTAGGAGACCGATTTAGGAGGCAGAAATGAAGCAGATGGAAAGAGGCCCAGAAGGCCATCAAGATCAGTATCATTGTCTTGATGTTACATTTGTATTTCACAAGCATGTGTTTTTTTCCACTAAGATGTTTTTAAACCTATTAATACACATCATCCCCTCTCCCACCACTTTCTGTGCAGAGCAATTGTGATGTACATAATCTCTGTTGCCCACGGGCAAACCTTGACACATGGTCAAGTCTCATACAGCTCCATCCCTTACTGTTGTTTGATAGTCACTCCTGAGCTTTCCTCCCCTCTGCTTTCTGAAACTCTTTTGGTATGTCTGCATTTAGCTCCCAGGGTTACCCTAAGGACTATCATTATTTCTACTCAGCTCGTGATCTAATGGGAGAAGGCATGGTACAACGTAAAGATACTTGGCTGGTATATAAGCTGCGACACGTGACAGTACGAGATGCTCCACCTGGCCTTCATGGGGAACAGCTAAAATATAATGAACATTTTGCAGAATAGAAACACAACCATAAAACTCTACTGATACTCTGGTTTTGGGTTTATGTTTGGTCCCCAATGTTTTCAGAAGAAAAGTTATTTTAAGTTGGACTGAAATGATAGGTCATTTGGGAATGGCACAAATTATGTTGTTTGGGAATCAAATAGAGTACTGAATTATTGACCTTTTACAATGCCTAACTATACTGATAATGGAAGAGAAGTGAAAGTAGAAATCAATCCTTATTTTCAGCTGAATTATTGAAATCTTTCGTTAAAAAGATATGTAGTTCATGATCAGGAAAATGCAGCAAAGTCTTTGTCAAGATCATGCAGAGGATGCTGCTACATAAGGAAATATACAACCACCTTTTTTTCCAGCCTGCACTCTTTTTCACCAGAAGATGATCACCTGGAATCTTTCTTTTACCTAGGTTTCTTGAGAGCTGAAAAATTACAGCAGTGTATCACCACTGCTCTCACTATAGTCTCAGCAGACTTTATGGCTTCCAGGATACTACTTTATTTTGGAATAAATCTGGATGAGGTCTGCCGTGTTGTGGCTTTTGATTCTCCTGATACCTCAAGATGTGGATGCAAAAGCCTTGTGTGAAGGAGCAGTGTCTGGTTTGGGGTTAGGAAGCACCATTTTGGGTCTCAGAGTAACTCCACAGAATGCTCCCAGGTGGTAACAGAGCTGGAGAGCGGGAGAGCTGTGGTAGGTGCATAGCACTAAAGGTCATGGGGTGGTGAAGAACTGTGGGGAGACATGAGATCAGTGGTGCAGACAGCCTGAGAAACAGAACTGAGGAACCCGTGAGGTCCTACAGCCAGGAAAGTAATGCAACACAATCCTGAACCTCAGTACCTCAGACTACATGTGCTCAGCCATACTGTTGTGTTCTGAATCCCCAGAGTGAGGAACCGCAGCCTGATGCATCTACAGGGCACAGGTTCAGCTTTACACTTTGCAGAAAGCTTGTCCAAGCACTTGGCAACTCAGAGCAGCCTCACCTTTGGTGCTGATGCTCTGCATCCTCAGCCTGAGCTAGAACACTGGGTGGCAGTCCCCTGGCAGGGTTTCACACCCCCTTGCCCCTTGTTTTCTTGTAAACACCTTCTGGGGTTGAAGGAGCAGCGTGCTTTTCGGTCACTGTGCTTTTCCTGCTCTGGTAGTAGGCTATAAACTGATAGCTCCCTTTCTTGGATGGGGAATGCATTACCACAACTTTCCAGAGTGCAAAGGGAAATTCCAGAGCCAGAGCCTCAACAGGAGAATGACACAGCTGCTTTGGAGATCTGAGACAGCTTCTGCCAACAGCCAGCACCAGAAATATAAAACACTGTAGACTGACTGTTCTCCCTGTAGCAACATGGGTTTGGATTGTCCAGCCGTTTATCAACAGCTGGCTTCTCACCTTCTCTGCAACTCCCCCTTCACCAGCCTCACCAGCAGATGTTTGTTCAGATGTTCACAACCAGGGAAGCAATTATAAAACCCAAGAAATACCCTCTGTTAAATGCCAGGGGGAGCCTGGGGTGTAGGAGAGGTCAGATGGTGCCTGTGCCGTCTGCTGGAGTGGACAATAGTTCGTGGGTTGGGTCTGTAACGGGAAGAGCTGAGCCCCAAGGATCTAGCCTGTGAACCACACTGCAATGTTTTCCGGGGGCTTCAGGCCCTCACACCTCTGATAAGTGGGTGCTAGGAAGTAAAAAGGCCCCTCTCTCAATCCACATGCACCGGGACAGGTGGACTCCGCCATTCCACAAGTAATTATGGGATAGCACTGCCCCTTGCAACATGCTCATCTTATGGTGGAAGGTCTCAAACAGCACAGGGAACTTAGTCACCAGATACTGCATCTGGTGGATATGATATGCTGGAAAGCACCCAGGAAAAGGGAAACACTTCTCTATTTAATTTTTTAAACAGCTTAAGTAAGGAAAAAAATGAGGCATTACTATAATTATTATTATTATTACAATTATTATTTCGACATAAAAGCCTTTGTCTTTCATTTTCAAAATCAAATGTTTTGTCTTGTAAATACTGGAAGTTTTTCTTTATTTTTCTTTTTTCTTCCTTTAAATTCAGAAGTTTTTATATTGAAATGACATATTTCATGTAAAATTGACATAAAGAATCCCATTGCCCCGCATTAGATCACCCCAAACCCTACCAAACCAATTCTTTTGGGGCTGAACAAACCCATTTTGAGTTGCCAAAAAGGAATTTCTGTGGGTTTTTTGTGTGTCGCTGAAACCTCTTCCTGAAAATTCAAGCTGGTTTCTTCAAACATTTTAATTTCCCACCAAGCCTAAAAACAACCATCCTTTGCTGAACTAATTCTGCTCTCAGATGACAGCGTTGTGTAACTCCTGTAGGTTGCTGATTGACGTGTCAGTCATGCTAGCGGTGAATGAGACCATGTGAGGCATTAAGTTGGCCGAAGTGAAATGAGCCTGATGGGTCTCAGGCAAGGCATAGAAAAAGGCATCTGTAAAGCAAAAATCTCCTGGAAGCAAAGGAATCAGTTCTGCATGTGGAAGCTGAAGCTCTTGCTCATACACAGTGAGGTCCCCCAAGAAACAAAATACCTTGGCAAGTACCTCCACCAGCAGCATCGGCCACCACAACCACCTACCACACTTCTCCTCCTCCAAGGTCTAGGCTGACAGTGTTTTGCAGCCCAGTGCACACAAAAGAGCTTCAGTGTCCTGGGTAGGAAATACTCATGTTTTCCCTGCCATCCCCTGACACAACCCCACACCGTGCGGTTCACACAGCAGCACGGTGCAGCCATCCCAACTCTGTCCCAAAGGTGGTGTTTTTCTCCATCACCGGCACTGCAGCTGTCACCACCCCGAGCCCTCCCAGGGATGGGATGGAGTGATGCCAACCTCCAGCCCCCACCTAATCCAGTCCCATACTTGTGCACTTGCGGTTCCTGCAAAATCAAACAGTAGCTGGACCCCTTTAAAACATCACACTCTTTGCCCTGCAACTGTCTTGGAGAAAAACACCCCAAAACTACACCAAGGTTAAGCTGCCCAAGAGTCCCCGCGATAACGTGCTGGCAGCTGGGAGAGCTCTGCTTTTGTGTCATGGAGCGGGCAGGTGCGGGGCACAGGCTGCTCCCAAAATAATCACACTATAACCCAGCCCCACTTTTAAATGGGCCAAAATTTCCCCATAGAAAATCCACAAGCACAAAGTAATACCTGCCATACATACTCTGGGGGTGGCTTTGGGGTTTTTTTTATTACTATTTTCCAAAGCAGGACATTAGTCATTGTGAGCTGAAAGCAGCGTGCTCTGATCTCGCTGTGCAACCGCAGCTGTCCTGGATGCTCCTGCCCATCCCCAGCACCACCAGGGAGCTCCAGAGCAAAAAGCCGAGCCCCAGCTGGGAGGCTGGTTAAGACGACGGAAATTTTAAATCCTGTCCTTTTATTGAAATTTCAGATTCTGGTAGAAAATAAAAGAAAGAGAAATCCTTTCCCTCTCCCTGCCACCACCTTGAGTTTTTCCTTTCAGTTCAGCCTGCTGGGGTCCTTTGCTTGACTTAGAGGTTTATTTATTTATGTGGAAAGAAGCCAAATCTGAAGTTTCCTACAACTGCAACTGGAGCTGATGTATCAGAGTTTCAGGTTTGTTTTTCAGTCCACTTACAGCAGTGTCAATGTCCAAAACCTGATCACATTAGCAAGTGCTCTGGCTGGGGATGGTTTTCTGCAGGCTTTGCAGTGGAGCCTGCAAGGTGCCACTGGAAAACAAGCTTCTCCCAAGACCCCCTAGGTCTGTGCGTGTCCCTGCCGCAGCCCCCCATGCCCTTTTGCACCCTTTGCATGCTCCTTGCCATCATACACACAGGTGCTGGAGAAAGATTCAGTCGCTGTGTTTATAAAGTGCTGTCACTGAGCAGCATGGCATTTGATGGCATTTCATTTCAGGTGGGTGTTTCTTTTGCAAACATTAAAACAAAGAGGTGAAACGTTTTTACCTTGTGCCAGGCTGTGGCTGTTACCTACTAGTCAGCACTAACCACAAACACTGAAAAGCTTGAGCTATTTTCCTTAGAAACAGTTTATCTTTTTTATCTTTTTTAATTATTCTTTTTTTCTTTTTTCTCTTTTATCTTTCTTTTTTCCCTTTTTTGTTTTCTTATTTTTACCCTTTTTTCTGTTATCTTTTTTCTTCTTTGTTGTCTTCTTTTTTCTTACGTCTTTTTCCTTTTTTCTCTTGATTTTTTCTCTTTCTTCTTTTTTTTCTCTTTGCCCCTCCCCCCACCCCCCCCACCCCCAGCTACTCTCATGCTGCTCTTAACCATAGCTGAGGTTTTATTTCCTTGTTCCCCACTGCTGTTTTTTTAAGGCTGGATGGGTTATAAATCAGTTTGGTTTTCTAAAATCATTCACAGGAACACACTTCTCGCAGGAGATTTTTCAGTCACATCTGTCCAATAGCCGTGATGTTCCACTGCTTCCCAGAAAACACAATCGATGAATTGTCCCTGTTTCTGTTCTGATCGTTGGGATGCACAAGGCTGCTGAAGCCGAGCAGCTTTTGTAGGCTGGAGGCTGGATGCTCTGGCCAAGTGGTGGGCTGAGTGCCACCTTCCATCCCAGTGTGGTCCCAGCATGGCAGGCTGCAGGGCCTGGCTCTCCTGCACCCACTGGAGATCTGGGAAGGGGGCACGGGTCCCCGGGTGGGCCATCCAGGCACCCTGCATGGGTGCGGTGTGCGCTTACACATGCACGAGGCAACTGGATAATGGAAAACTTCCTAGGGGCATGCATGGGTGGAAATGTTTGCGCATCTCTATATATGTCTGTTTACCTGTGTGTGTTGATTCGTATGTACATACGAATATACCTCACTGCACAGCACACACATTTCTTTCTTACATACATCCCTGTGCACACATGCACATACTATAAATATACATACACACACACTTACTATATATATATATATATCTCCTAGAATCCTAGACTGGTTGGGGTTGGAAGGGCCCTTAAAGACCCCCCAGTCCCACCCCTGCCACGCGCAGGGCCCCCTTCCCCCAGCCCCGGTGGCTCCCAGCCCCGTCCAGCCTGGCCTTGGGCACTGCCAGGGCTGGGGCACCCACAGCTGCTCTGGGCAGCCCGTGCCGGCGCCTCGCCGCCCTCACAGGGAAGGATTTCTCCCTAACTAATATTGTACACACAACTCGCGTTCACAACCGTACACACACGTCAACCCCGAAGGCAGCCAGAGAAAGCAGACATGAGAGATGACGGTTTATAAAGGACCAGAATAAACCTGCATTGATCCTTTCAAATCTCGGCACTAGAATCTTTTGGACCTACAGCACAGATTGTTGGAAAAGTAGGATGCAGGTACTGAGCTGGGATAAATCAGCATGGGTGTATGCATGACTGGAGGGGCTATGCTGACTGACCCCCTCTACAAGTCAGTCCGTGACATGGATGGCATGCATGAGCAAAAGCCACTAAAGCTCTCCTGATCCCTGTTTTTAAGGCAGTCACCCCCAGTTCCCTGGCTATGGCTGGGATTCTGGTAAGCAGCTATCTCATCAGAGAGGTGGGCTGCACGCTGACCACATACCCTGAGCATAGTACAATGATTTCAGTTTAAATTTAGGTGAGTCCCTCTCTGCTGTCTGCTTTTTTTTAGGACTCAGATTGCAGATAGGACAGGGGAGGGGAAAATGCCATGTAAGATGCATACAATGAGACATGAAATCAAACTCAAGAAGGAAATTTGCTTAGGAGGAAAAAAAACCCCAACATTCTGGAGATTATATTGGCATTGCCCCTCTACTAATATTATGTCCATTTCCTTTCCCATATTCCTTTCCATTTCTTTACACTGGCTAGCATATGATAATTTTATACATATATATGTATATATATCTGTGTATGAAAATTTGTTAGGAAATATGCTTTGATGTTGCTTTGTTGTTGCTATTTTTAGTAACACCTGGGGTTTAACCAATCTTTTTGCCACCTGGAAACCTTACAGCAAAGTCTAAGCAAATAGCTCTGTCCCTGGGCTGGGGGAGGAAAGATGATGGAGGTGGAGGAGCTCGCTCTAGTCCAACATCAAAAGCTCTATACTTGGAGACTATCCAGAGCCACTACAGCTTTAGAAGAGGCTGGGATGATTTCAGACCCAAAATCCCAGAGCCTGTGCAGCAAGGTGGGCAGGTGTCATCATCAGCTGGAGCCAGGTGCATAGAGAGGCAGCAGGAGCTCTGCCCATGCTCCTGGTTTCAGTGCAGAGCTCACTGGTCACCCCGATTTTACCCTAAGCAGGCACCCGCTGCACGCCTCAGCCTGAAAATCACTGCAGATTCACCCTGCCCTTTCCTGCTGCCAAGGGGAACTGCTCCATAACATCTTTTAGGTATTTAGATCAGTCCTATTCCTCTAACACTTCAAAACCCTTCATGAAAGCCCATCTCAGAGCTATAATTTATCACTGTCCCCATTTTGCTTCCGGAGCGTGTGAAAGCAGAGATAGGGCTTCACCCAAGGCAGCAGCTCCCAGGGTCACTCCTGGGACTCGCAGAGCAGAGCTGAAGGGCTCTTTCACTTGGCAGTGCTTTTCATACGGAGGTGCATTGCCCTTGGCCAGCACAGCAAGGACTCGGTGACAGGTTGGTAACCAGCCTGCCCCTGGGAAGGGATGGGTGCAGGACTGGGAGGGAAGGCAGCACATCATCACCATCATCATCATCATCATCATCATCTGGCTCTGAGTCACGTCCCCATCCAGCTCACAACCTGGGTGCCTGTTTCCCACGGGGAACACCCACTAACATTTTTTCCATCCTCTTAGCACAGACACGGGGGAAAAATGCACGCAGGCACCTCTACCCGAACACTAATGTCTTTGCAAAAGTTTGGGAAATCCAAAGTTTCTCTTTGTATTAAGAGCCACTGTTCCTCTCCAGCCCCATCTCTACTATAACTACTCTCAACATTTTTTCCCCTTCTCCAAGTTAAGATTTAACTGGTTTATGAGAGGAATAAATATTCTGTCTCTACAGTCCAGCTTTCCAGCAACTTGGGAAAAGTTAGCACTTTGGCCAGGGCCTTCTGCATGCTCTGAGCTATGCTTTTAATTTAAATTTAATAGTTATTGCACGTTACACAAATGGCGATTAAAACCATATTGATTGAGGTTTAGCAGCTATGTGAGAAATGCAGATCTTATTACAGAGCTGCTCCATACCCAGAGTGTGCTTTTAATAACTCCCTGCTCATCAAGGGGCAGATGGGAGGGAGGCAAAGGAAAAGGCAAGGCTGGGAGGCACGGCTGGAGGGACAATGGCAAAGCTACGGTAGGCAGCTCGCTTCACACCTCGGGTTCGCACACCCATAGCATGACATATCCCCACCGATATGCTGCTTACTTCCCCATCTATAAATCAAAGAAAACCTACCTTAGGCACAACTACAGACACGCAAGCAAGCCTACCAGGCCACATCCACACCACGTGCTGGACAAGCAGACAAACATGTTGGCTGAGATCTCAGGAGATAAATGGCTGTGGCAGGACGTATTGCCCTAAGGGCTTCCTAGGTCAAGACCTGGTGCAGAGCCACTTGAAAACCCCAGAAACTGTCAAAACAGGACTTGTTATTTGCTCATCGCTCTCCCACCCCCCCGCCCCCCACTTTTCCAAAGGCTGCAAAGTTCATTTGGTGGCAAAGCAGAAATAAACAACATCTCGTGTCCTAGTTTGTCTGAGATAATGACTGAAAAGAGAAAATCAACTGGGAAGATAACAGCACTGAAATCACCCTGCTGAGAGCAGTGCAAACCCTTTCAAACCAACTCTTGTGCTTTTGCACAATTCTTTGCTTTGCACAATTTCCATGCTTCTGAAAAGCAGGCTGGGAAATACTGCAGGGACAAGGTGTGTATAAATATTAGAGGAGACAGATAAAGATGTGGAACGTGCAGGGTTACAAGGGGAAATGGAGATTAAAAATCCTCCCAGGCACACCTGCAGAAAATCTTACTTTCCGTGATTCCAAATGACTCAGTAAAGCTGGGCTACCCTTGGGCAGGGTCTACCCAGCACCACAGCTTTTCCTTATGTATTAGGGAAATAAAGTTAATGGTGTTTCAGATCCTCCACAGAAATCATCTCCTTTCCATGAGAGACTAAAGAAAGCCACGTTCAGAAAATCCCACTGCACTTCTGCTTCTCAGCAATCCAGATACAGGCTCAGAAAGCTGCTTATTTTGCTTTAAATATTCCAAGGCCTGAGGATTCAGTAACACTGCAACTCCGAGTTATTTCAAATAAAAAAGAACATATGAAACTTGACAGGTTTTCGTCTCTACATCCCTCAGACCGAGCTGAGCTGTTTACAGGTTTGGTTTTGTATGTCTCTGTGCCACAGACACCAGACACTGCAAAGTTATTTTTTGGCAGCTGCATAACAAAGGCTTGGAAGAGGAAACTACCCAGAAAATTATTATATTTTTTTTTAAAAAAAATCATACTGTGGTGTATTTTAGGGTGCCACTGAGCAATTTCCAGATTTTCAGGGAAAAAGTAATTTTGATTAAAACTGAAAACAGGTTTGGGTTTTGTGTTCTACTTGATGACAGTTTTAGTTGGAAATGAGGGAGAAAAATTGTTCCAGATTGGTCAAAATTTTCTCTTCTGCCCAAACTGAAGTAATTCCACCATTAAAAATTTCTGGGTGGTTTTTTTGGGGGTTTTGTTTTGTTTTTTTTTTTTTTATATAAGAAGGAAAGAACCATTCAAAATGAATAGCTGCTTCAGATCAAAAAAGTCTAAAGAGGGAATTAACTAAAAAAAGCTGAAACTGGTAATTTTCTTTATCCTTTTCACATTTTTTTGGAAAACTTTGCAAAATCTGTGTCTATTTGCAAAGCATTCTGGTACCACCTAACTGCACTTTCAAGTCTCCCCAAAAAATATTTTTAAGAGAAACATCACCCAGCTCTGCAAACAAGAAAGATACACAAAGATAGCCAGGCTTTTGTTGGCCCAGTAAATTAATCTGGAAAGCTCCTTCAATTTCCAGTGCTATTCAGTTTTGGCCCTTAGAATGAGTGGAATATACTACAAAGGAACCCTTTTGCTGTGTTTTAATGCATGCTTGCTCAGCATCTTACTATTTCTTCACTGCTCTGCATCCTGGCCTGCATCTCTTGGGCATCATCTCTTTTTGGGATGCTACAGCCCCGGGGACTTCAGTCATCCCACATCCCTTCTTCTGATGAAACATTTTGCTGGGTCAAGGCCACAGGTGGTTTCCTAACGCTGAAAAATACCCTTTATACTTTCAGGCACTGATTCATATCTGTCAAGCAAGCTGCCAAATTCATGTCAGCCTGGGGCCAGCTGCTGCAAAGAGAGGGACAGGAGGGAGAAAGGTGCTCACTCCACTATTATAAGCTGCTCTACAATGGCCAGCGTGGCTGGGAACATCCTGTGCTTCCAGAATGACACGGAGTGTGATAAATAAAGGGGAGAATAAAAGAGCAGAGCTGCATTTAGAAGCGTGCTATGGCTGCATGGCATTTTAATTATGCTAATCTCTATGGTCCATCCAGAAGCACTGAAAGAAATTGTTAGTTGGGCATTATAAGCTTGACCATCAGCTGATTTTTATGTGCAAGGCAGTGTGTCTCAGCCACCAGCTCCTGAGAAGATACCTGTGGTAGCTGGGTACAGCCTCTCACAGGCAGGGGGGGCTTTGGAAAGGGAACAGAGACTGTGGTGACAGCCCTGACAGCATCCTCCAGCTGAGCTTCTCCTCCCCATGCACACTCATGAGTGTGCAACACCAGACCTCTGCACCCCCTGCTATGCAGAGGGTGTGAGACAGGGTGCGAGAAAGCACCATTTACAAAGGGAAAGCACAATACCCTATTATACCTGCAGGAGGATTAATTCATCCCATCCTAAAAAAGTTATCTGGTATTTAAAATAAGTGGCATCTGAAGTCTTCCTGCGGAGTTACAGGAGTTTGTAGTGTTATGATGCTAAAAAGGGAGCTGCCTCTATGCACCTGAAGATATTCTGCCAGATCTATGCAATTTTTCAGCACATACCTAAGAGGCATTTGCCTCTCACTAAATTAAAAATAAATCAGAATAAGCTTACAAAAGTTCTCACACCTTGCCAGAGCACTGGTCCATGGCAAGAATGGTGAGTCAGAGGCAAATCCCATAAAACTCAAAAGGAAACATTTCCTACTGACTCCCGCGAGCTCAGGCTCGCAATGGTGTCTCTTGTCTTTGCTAAACTTTCACTCATTTTCTCCTGGGGCCTCCTCAAGACTCACTACTCAAATTTCTCTGGGCTTGAAAGCCTCAGGAAGAAACCACTGAGAGAGAAAGAGGCCCAGCGTGGGCTTGGTTTAGCCTGGCAGGTGTCTGCCCACTTCAGAAACTTTCACATATGTGAGCACAGGAGGGAAATTGCTCTCTAAAAGTATTTCTAACGACACGCACTGTAGGCCAATAATAATAGCGGTGATGACAATGGAAATGTGTAGCACCTGGAAGGAATGAAAGCAAGGCAAAAAACAGATTGGAGAGAGAAAGATGAGAGGGTGTTCGAGGTGGAACTCATATGGTGACCACCTTCAGCTGTCCTGACTTTGGAGGCTCAGGCATACATGCATAAAGATGTCTTGATCTTGGAGGCTCAGTCATACATGCATATAAAGAGGCATCCCACGTCGCTCTCAAGGAAGGCTTGGCCAAACTCCATGAGATCTAACATGGAGACAGGTTTCAAAGTGAGCAAAGGCCTGCATTGCCCCCAGCATCTTACTAAAAGAGAACATAACTACTTTGTGCAAGCTGGGTATGATGTGTGCGCACTGCATGGAATATCCAGCCAGTCTTTCTTTGGATCAGACAAGCCCTTACTAGTTGGATGCCTTTAGCATCCCAAGGGACACCATCTACTCAGAGACTCAAGGAAACTGTTCTCGGTGCTGCCCTGTGTTGGGGGCTCAGGGACAGCCCTGTACCACCATCTACCTGAGGCACTCTTGATAGAGCTGTGCTTTGCTGGTGTACAGCAGGGGTTACACAGCTTGCTGATGGCTTTGACGACACATGCTCCTGCTGTCTCTGTACCAGAGGGAAGGGGTTCTTCAACATGCCGAGATTAAAATCACACTTGCACTGGAATGTCCTAATCTTGGCCCAGCAAATGGCTTTTTTTTTTTTCTGGCAAGAAAAGGCCCCTTCTTTCTTATACAACCTGTTGTATCATGTTTTCCATGGGTTGTAAAGGACCTTAGACTCCTGCCACCAACCAGCTACAAGGTTATCCGCTGCTGAGCCTCTCATCCCAGAAGAGACGCACGCCCATGAGCTCATGGTTCCCTCACACATCCAGATAAAACAACTCTTTTGCACACTCAGAAACTGTCTCCAGTGGGCCAACACCTCAGCTTTCTTACTTACAAAGAAGCCTTTTTGCCTACAAAACCCTTCGCCTCTACCCACTCACACCCCCGCTTCTTACGGAAGGCAGGGACGTAGGTAACTTCCTCTGTCACGTGCAAAATACCCTTCCCTCTCCAGCAGTATGCTCGAAACCTGCAGCACATTCATCCCACAAACAAACCCCTTTCTATCCACAAAGTAACTCCTGCTTTCCACTCCCCTAAGCCCTTCTCACACGAATGTCCGCTATTAACTCACATTTCTCCCACATCCAAGCTCACTCCGAAATAATCATTTCAGTCACTTCAGCCCAGAATAATTTCTTCAGCAAGGCAGCAAAATCTCCTCTGCCAATCCCACCTAGCAAGGCATTTAGAAGCTAAAATGGGATTTTCCCCCATGACAATCAATCCATCTCCCCCAGGAGATGTTTGCATCCCTTCTCCCGGGAGTGCAGCCACCCCAGCCTGCCCAGTCCTGCCTCACGCTGCAGCAACAGCTCGCACGTGCAGCCCTGCACATCTGCTGGCTGTGACCTGGCCGTCACACTGTGGCACGCTCCGTGCTTCCCAGCTGAACAGACAAGTCCAGCAGGATCCCATCTTCACCGGTGCTGTGCCATGCCTGTACATTTTCCCCACGGCTGCTCCCATCCCAGATGCTTTTACATCTGTCCTTGCAGAAAAAGGGAAGACACTTTTATTTTTTAGCATCCCTGCAGATGTTCAGAAGCCTGCAGGGCATTTCAGGAGAACAAGTTTCACGTGGCTTCATGATCACAGTGCTCCACAGAAATAAGCGATGAGTGTTTTTTCCCCAGGCACCTGTATTACTGCATGCTGCTACAATGAGCATATCAAGTGATGACATGGGAAAACGTGGCTATCAAGGATAACTCTATATGGTAAGCTGTGTTCCTTCGGGTCCTCACATATGCCAGCTGTCTCTGCATGGCCTTTTGGGACCCAGGACTCACTGGACTTTGAGCACACGTCATCTCAGCTATCTTTAGCAGCTGAAACATCAGCACCCAAATACCTGTCTCATCTCCCCTTATCAAGAGATCAGCATCTCCCAAGGGTGATCCAATCCATCCTGATATATGTGTTCAGCACAGCCGCAAGGGATAAACCTCAGGAGAGTTTCTCTCTGCTGATTATAGATGATTCATTTAAGATCAATGATCAGCTTTCCAATGGTTAATGGTATGGACACAACTTTGGTGTCCATAACAATAAAAGATTAATCCTGTTTTGCATCAGCCTTACTATTTTTCAGGAGAGCAGAATATATATCTGGCAAATGTTCCCCCCTACTAAAAGACAGCATTTGGGTGGGAATGAATGAGGTATGTGCAACAGACAATCTTCTTGCAACAATATCTCTTCAGGACAATGTGTTCCCCAAAGTAAAGAGGTTCAGGAGCCCTAGAAACACTTTCTTAAAAACATAATTCTTTGGGGACTCAGCCAAACTCTTACAGAAAAACAAAGAAACAACAACAAAAAAAAAACCCCACAACCTCTTTTCTATGAGTTGCAAACAACATTCAGTCATATACAATCTACTTTGATTCAAAGTACTGGATCAAATCCTATAGGAAGGTATATGTGAGTAACATTAACACTTTAGAATAACTGCATGTACTTAAGGGGACTTATCTCACATTTAGGCTACTGCAACTGATAACCCAGTAGAGACTCAGTACAGACTGAGACAATGAAACGGCAAGAGAAAGACAATGGGAAAATCAAACAGGGCTCATAGAAAATTAAGAAAAAAAGAAAAATAAGAAAATAAGGCTTTTAGACCATTCTCATGACAGCAGACTAACAGACAGGAAAATTGAAACAAGAAGTACATTTCTCTACCACAGAAGTATGTTAGTTTGGAGGCTTTTTAGTGCCTAAAAAAAAAGGTCAAAAATTCCAAATACAAAATTGTGCAATAAGGTCTAAGAATGAATATAGATAATTTGAGACATTCCTATCAAAGGATGCATTTCATTAATTTTTAACATTTTGTTTTGACACAAGGTTGTTTTCCTCGCCTTTTTTTAACTACAGATTATCTTCTGCATGAAAACAAGAATGAGTTTCATCCTGGAATGCAGTAAAGGGATGTTTGGAGAATTTAAAAACTCATTAAGGCATTTTTTTCAAATGTTGTACAATGATCTAGGGAGGTGTTCTGATCTACACCAGATGGCCTGAGCTCCACCAGAGCTAGGTTTATGCAGCAGGAAGCAGTATATTTGCCAGCCCTGTGCACAAATAGCTTCAATTTTGACAAAAGCATTTTTGATTAAAAACATTTAATTGAAAAACTCCCAGGAAAACTTCTCTAGAGAATACTGTCTCCCCTTATAGCATATGAGTTTTGGGGAAAAAAAATACCGTGGACCCAACCCATGCATCTACCTATGCTTTCCCTAGTCCTAATTGCTATATTGTAGATAATGGAATATTCTCTGCAAAGGTGAAGCAATGCTATCACAGGAGTACTGGATTTACTTACTCAATATGCACTTATTAGCACTTTAAAAAATATGATAGGAGTCCATAATTGCAAATTGTGCTGGAAGGCAAAAAAAGAAATTGCATGAAAATGTGTGCAGAGCGAGTACGTTTTAAAAAATAATGCAAAAATGAATTGGTTTCAAATCCTATTTGGATGAAAATGTATTTGATGATCCTGAAATGGTGGTGTTAAATGTTTTTTAAGCGGTACCAGCTTGAGGGTTGTTTTTTGGTGGGTTTTTTTTTTAATTACAGCTCATCTCTCTACTGGACTTAGCTGCCCTTCATACCACAGTGTCAGAGTATCCCAGCTGAACATTATCACAATGTCATGGTATCCTGGCTGAAGCTATGTGTGCCCTGGAAAAGAAGTTATTGCGATTGCCCTCTCCTCCTTTTACAGTGCAGGAATGTTAAGTACAGAGACGTTACCAGAAAGCTGGATCCCACCACGTACCACTTGCTCAAGGTCATGGCGGAAGTTATCGGAGCACAGCAGTGCCAGTGTCAGTACTTTAAAAACTAGCCCAAAACTGAATTCCGTGTAATTAGACTTCTTCTTGATAAAGTTACAAATTATTGAGTTTTTTTCACCGGTATTAAAACTGAAAGATTTGCAAGGTCTTTATGATTCAAGGCAGGACAAACCCACTGTCAGTGCTTCCTTTATTATAAATCCCTAGCTGCAGGAGTCAGTCCCATGTGGAAGAAGCAAACAGTTTCAGCAGTCCATGATTTACAAGCCACGCAAGAGCCACGTTGCCATGTGCTCAGGAGGCACATTGAAGAGACAGAGTAACTTATGCCCTTCCTCACATAGTTTCTGTGTTTTCCTGAAAGGGAAACTACTTTCTGAGCTAACAAGAGAGGATCCCAGAGACAGTCATCCCTCGTCTCAGCTCTGAGGAGTTGGTGCCATGGATGGCGGTGGAGCTGTGTCCTTTTCCCTCTTCAGCAATATCTAGTCTTGCCTCATGTCCTATGGCTCACCTTAAACACAGGTGATCACCAGGACTCCCCCGTTGGTTGCTCAGTATCTTGTAAGAAACAGGAAAGAATCTGGCTGCTCTAAACTAATCAACCAAATAATGCTGATTTGCACCCAGTCATTGACTGGTCCAAATCCCTATGAGAAAGAAACCCGTGAGATGCTGCAAAGCTCCTCTTCTTTTTCCCAAGGGCAACAATGCCTTTTCCCAAAGGACAGTTCCCAAAGGACAATGCCTTGCAAAGAAATCCTGCTATGCCTTGCAGTATCGGTCCATCTTGGGGTATTTACTGTGCAAACAATACCGGAGAGGTGTTTCTAAAGATGCCTGCAGGGGCCTCTGACATTGCCTTTGAACATGTGTGGTGCAGAAGGAGCAAAGGGGAACTACTCACCTTTAGATCTTCATTTGCTTATTGCATTTTTATAAGTCAGGAGGTCATTTCATGGTCATTTCCATAGGAATATATAATTTCTTCTTATCATTCTCTGATACAAATTTCTTTTGAAATAAGAGTCACTCTCAGTTATCTGCTGAAGGGTCAATTCCCATGAAAAAAAACAAGTGGAAGGAAAACAGACCTCCAGCATCATTTCACTGGAATTACTACTTCACAGCTTTAAAACCTTGAGTGTTTCCTAAACATTGAAAGTTCCCTGTCAATGGGGTGGTTCACTGAAAGGGCAACGTGATGCCAGTTAGGCAGCTCAGGATAACAGTAGTGACCCCAAATTTTCTCAAAACCTATATAGGAAATATAATCTTATTCTTGCATATTTTAACAAGACTTCAGCAAACCCTGATGGGAGCAGCACTGACTCTTTCCAGTAGAAATTTCTCTAAAGGAGGAGGAGAAGGCTCATGCCCTTTGGAGGAACCTTGGGGCAGAACCTGAAAGTAGCAGGTCATACAGGAAACCTGGATTTTTGCCCAAGTTTCTCTCTGCCTTCCAAAGTACGCACATAAGCACATAGTTCCCTTGCCATCCAGTTGGGCTTTTCTGAAAAACCGCAGGAGGTGTCAATGGCTCACTTTAAAGAAGTCCCAGACTGGTGATGTCTACAAAAGTGATGCATTCCAGGCAGACAGAAGTTAATTCAACACATGATCCAAGCCCGCTCCAGTCTGGCCTTGGCCATTGGTTAGTCAGCCCCGGGTACAGTCAAGGCTTCCTGACATGTACCTGCAGTATTGCCTGCAGAGGAGCAGTCATGTTCCCACTGAGGTCAGTGAAACTTGCATGCAATAAAATCTGATACTTTGGGGATAAGATGGGACAAACACATCTGATCATCTTCAGGTAAAATAAAATTCAGCTTTTAGCTTCTCTGTTTAGCAGACACACGCCCAGCGACTTTGCTCCCACTCTTACTCTGCCTGCGGCAATTGCCTTTGCTGCACACTCTCTGCTCAAAACCATGAGCTGCTTTTGGAGAAGGTCATCTCACAGTACTGAATACACCACCACCAGAACCACCACCAACCCAAGGCCCCCCAGCCCACTTCCTCCTATGCCAGCTCAAAAGATACATACTTTGATAGAAGCTGGGTTAAATTCAACTTCTTTTTTGGGTTCTGGTTCTGCTGGTTTAGGTGCCGGTTTGGGTTCTTCCTTCTTAGGTTCAGCTTTCTTAGGTTCGGGCTTCTTTGGAGGCATGCTGGTTTGCTGGTGGGCTGCTTTAGAAAGGGAGAGAAGGAGACAAGACAGTCAGGGAAGAGGTGGCTGCTGCAAGATAAATCACCAGCGCACACAGGTCTTTATGCCTGTCCTGTCTCCTGAAGTCACACTTGTGTCACTCTCCAACCTGTCACATGCCAGAGCTTACAATAGGGCTGCTGCTATAAAAGGACAAGACATTTACCGGGCTATTTTAGAGCCATCAGATACGGCATTGTTATGAATTAACACTTAAATGGAATGAGAGGTTGGGGGTTTTAGGGCTGAGGCTGGCGCTGGGTCAAACATTTCTGGTGCGCATGTGCATGCGTGTGCGGTACACAGGGTGGCTGGGTTATGACCCAGGTCCATCGATGGGTTTTATCATCCCCAGGGCCATGCTGACGCCTACCTTCCCAGCTCACTTGCTGCAGTGTCTCTTTTTCAGGCTGGACTGCACCCCGGCCTTTGTTGTGCTGCTGTTCATTAAAAGACGACCACAGATTTATAATTAGATATGAGGATGGAGCTATATGGGAGGCTGACCATCAACACGTTAGCTGGCACAAGGGAGAATTGTTACCTCAGATCACAGACTGGTCTCCTAGGAAGGTGCAAAGAACCAGTATTGCTTATAGCAGAAAGCATCTAACAAGCATGGAAACACGCACACACAGGGTCTGGGATAACACTGGGTCTCTGTAAGTACATCCTTACGTCTGAGATTTTCCAGACCATTTTAGGGACTTGAATGCCAAATTCCTATTAGAATAACTAAGATAAGGGTATCCACTTGAAACTTTTCTAATCCCAGCCTTACTTTGATTTAGATAACTCCTCTTCAAAGCAAAATGGAGTTAACAGTTTTCAGATCCGCATTTGCTTATGTTATTTTTCTAAATCAGGTCACTGTCTGAGACATGGTCACTTCCACATTGCCTGATCTATTTTTTTTCCAAAAAAACAACACCCCCTGTAACAAGACAACCACCCCCCAAATCACAATGTATTTGAAAAAGGGATCTGTGCTGGCATTTCAAATAAGTATCAGTTGAATCATAAATCTCTTTGTTTTTCTTACTATGTCATCCTGATAACAGAGCATTCAGACCCCTTTGAGACCTGCTTTTGCCCACCCCGCCACCAGCCTGACCCCTCAGTAGCTGCTCTAGGCACTCCTGGTTCCCTGGCTGGCTTTGCTGGAAGAGTGCTTGTGCTTTATCCCGCGCAGCTGCTCCCAAATCGCAGCCCATCCACTACTGGCAGTACACAAGCAGCTTGGAAGTGCCACATGATTCCTACACAGAAAGCTGGCCACCCCCTTTGAACTGCTGTCTCCACCATGGCTTCAGCAAGTGAAAGCAGTTGGGGAACCTGGAGAGACTGGAGGGGGAATGGAGCAGGGCTGAGCTTTGTGTCTATACAATATGGTGTAGTTCCAGGTCCTACCTGAATGAGAGCCTGCTTTCTGATTCCAGGTTTGAGGCAATGCCACAGCATTTATTACAGTAATAAATACATCGCTACAATAGCATAACTGCACAGTAATGGTCGTTTATGCTTTTTGGATAATGGGAAGCAAATCTCATTCCTCTAATTAAAGAGGACACTTCAAGAACACTGCCTATGACAGGAACCTTGAGCTGCTCCTGACCAACCTAGTGAGGTATTTTGGTGTTTTGGCATTTCACTGTTTCAGGGACCACCCTGAGAACTGCATTTTTCCCTGCAGTGTGTTGCCTTCCAGGTAACTCAATTCTGGTCAAAGCTGGTAGCAGCAAAAGGATGTGTCTCCATGAACAGCTATGCAGAGATCTGTCTACTGTCTCTCCCAGACCAGACTCTAGTTCTGCCACTTCTATTCAGTTCACAAACGCCACAAGACCTGCTCTGATGGAGCCCACCAGTCCCAACCCACGTTTGTGTGGCCACGCAGGAAAAAGTTTCTGAGACCAGCTTACCAGCCTATTGATCTACACACTATAAGCTGTGCAGCCAGGGGAGCAGTTCAGCTTCCCTAGGGTATAAACCTACACTTGGTCCCTGGGTTATAGAGCAAGATTGGTTTGCACTGGAGACGCAACAGAGATGCACTAGATGATCCCACCTGGCCTTCAGTTGCCGTTGCAGAAGGGCCCCAGTCTCCCATAGGGTCTGTGCCATAACTGTATACTGGCCAGTCCTTCCGATATGCTTCCGATACCATAAGGTATCAGAAATGGCTCTAGAAACACTTATGTAATCAAATGAACCCCATCCACGGTGAATTATTAAACCGTAGGTATAGGGCACCCCCATAGCTCTGAAGAGGCCACTGTAGGCAGAGGCATCTCCTATGACACCAGACACTGGCCATTTAAGTGACTGAGTGAAGTCTGAGTTATCTGCTGCTGAAAGAGATGCATCACCCCCACAATGAGTATATGGACAAGGTCTCTGGTGACTGTGATGAGAGCAGAGACACATAGTTCATATAAAGTGAGATGAACCCTACCCAGGCTAGATTCCACCTTCTGAGATTTCCTTCTTATTGCAAAGCCCCAGAGTAAAGGCTTTCTGAAAGTTTCTGTTTCTCATTTGCCCATTTTCTGTCCAGGGCAAACAAGAATTAAGTGTGGAAACTGTCTGATGCACCCTGCTGATCAGAAGAAGTGATCCTTGTAAACTTTGCAAGCTGTAGATATTTCTGTGAAGAAATAACAGAAATCGTGCATTGTTTTCATGCCCTGTAAAAAGTTTTGCTGCATTGATTTCTGCATTGAAACAAGTCATGGCTGGAGAACTGTAAGAGCTTTCTACAGACCCAAAGAAATACCAGGGAGTAACTTCACCATGATCCTCCACTACAGACTTCTCGATTGACATCGCAGAAGTCAGCACAGACCCAGGAAATCCTGAGTTTTGCTAATTCAAAGCAGCAAAGCTGCAATGCAAATTAGCGTGTGCTCTGAGAGCAACCATCACAAGGACAGCGTCTGAGCAGGCACCAGCCTAAGCACAGGAGTGTGTTTCACACAACATTTGAAAAAGCCACCAGGTCTTATTCCTGAACTGGAAATGGCACTGGAAAATATCAGGCAATTAAGATGCCCGCAGCAGCTTGGGATTTTGTCACCTCCAACTCTTCAAGATAAGAAGAGACCATAATAACAAGAGGAGTCGTATTTCACTTTCTCTTCCAAATGCCACAGATCAGCCGTGGTTGTGGGGTTTGTTGGTGGTTTTTTTCCCCCTCTCAGCTGTTCTCTAAGAAAAAGATATTAGAGAAATAATGGCAAAGACAATCCAGAAAGCTCACCTCATTCTGACTCTCAGCCAAACTCATACAAAGGTTATGTCAATATGCTTTTCATTATATTAATGATAAAGTATATTCACAGTACAGTTGGCTTGACAAAGTTCACCAAAAAGATCCTTTGCACTTGTGCAAAATTAAAGTGGTTGCAGTCTCCCACCACTTTTATTAAATTGTCAGTCAGGCTCAGAGAGGAGGCCTCTGGCAATGCCAGAAAAATCCCAGTTAAATACTTTGGGATTTTAGTCAGTCTCCTACATCTCTCTTCCTCTTCTACACACATAACACATTCCCTCCTGGCTTCTGTTTAATTTCTGTGTGTAGACCTACCAATGACCAAAATACCCCAACAGACGAGCCCTTATTCACAGCTTGAGGCGGTTCTTCACTTGACTTTTTCATCACAATGTAGCGTAGCTGGCAGGTAACAGCCCCATTTATGTGATTACTTTATGCTTTATTGAAATATATTTAAATTTAAATAACATCTTTATTTAAATATGCAATGTCAAGGCAAAACAGGGAGGTACCTTATGAGTTTTAAGTACCTGCAGGGCTGGCTAACCACTGCTGGGTGGATGTCTTGGACTGATTCCATGGATTAAAGATATTCCATTGCCCTGCAAATCCTTCTGCAAACAGCCCAATCAATGCAGCTAATCTTGCCCTAAACCCCCCATTCACCTCTTCCATGAGGATCCCTAGAGTCCCAGCAGCTGCAAAAAAACCCTGACCAAAATTCCCTCTTCCTATTAATAGGTTTTGAAGGGTGGGGAGTGAGGGGAGTCCTCTTCAATTTTTCAGTCATGCTCACAACAGATGTTAGCAGTAGATTTTAGTGCCAAAAAGCTATTCTGGAGTCCTACATGAGAGGCTGGGCTAGCTGTGAATTTACTAAAACTCCCTTGATCATCAGGGTATGCTAAGTTTCTCCTGAGAGGTAGACTGGGATCATCTTCAAAAAGAACGGAGCTCATCAAGACTTTTCCTACAGAAAAAAAAATTGGATTTTAAACCCAGAAAAAATAGAATATAAGTGAAAACAAAATATTCTGGCCAAAACCTGAATCATTTAAATTTGGGAGTGCTGCCACAGTGCCTTATGATTCTCTGGTCCTTGATAAGCCTGTCTGTCATATGGAATGGAATGCTGGAATGTCTGCTGGAATCGTAGAACAGCCCAGGTTGGAAAGGACCTCAGAAGATCATCTGGTCCAGCCTCTCAAAGGAAAGGGTCCCTAGATTAGATTTTCTATCAAACTTACTCCATTTACTGTAATTTGCCACACTCCCCCTCAGACCAAGTAGAGGAGAATGTGAATTGCCTCTTCCCGAGGAAAATAAAGATGTGAGAAAAGTTAACGATTTTCATGAAATAATGTTGTGGGATATTTGAATTGAACCGTTTAGGGCCAAAACATATAAATTTTCAGATATTTTTCTTAACAACACACCCTCCCCACCACCAGTAGGTTGGGGTTTTTTTCTGTTAAAAATAAAAATAAAATTAATCTTTGAGTTTAAACTTCAATTCTCTCTTCAAAAACAACCATTGATGGAAACTCTCCAGACATCTTTAAATGAGAGGTTGAGAGCACGTCAAAGATGTTCTCTCCAACCAAAAGCAGTTGTGTAACTTTTCCCAATAAGGAATGCTGTCCTTGGAGTTATAAGATGGCCACAGCTTGAATGTCTTCCCCAGAGAACAGAGAAAAAGTGTTTTTAGAAGATTTGCAACCAGAAGACAATTTATTTTTCTGCTTCTTCAGCCCCCAGCACAGCAGATGTCTTGTCAGCTGTTGGATGAAGAAGCAAGCTCCAAACCACATCTGCTCATATGCTACTCAACCTCTGTACTTTAATATAACCAAGTTATAAACAGAAATTCAGATATTTTCAAATGGCACTGGCATTTCAAAGATAGTTAATGGGGTGGGGGGTGGGGAAAAGAAAAAAAAAAACAACAGATGGGGAACTTCCAAGAGATCTCCATTTCTCTCCCTACTTTTTGTCAGCTGTAGATCTCGCCAGCTTTTCCATCAATGCCTTAACACCTCAGTGGTTACAACAAGCCAAGATATCAGAAGGAAGAACAGAAGGGGTTCTATCCACATGGAGAGAGGGATGTGGCGGGTCAGCTGAGCGGATGTTTATCAGATGGGAATCTGCTGTGAGCAAAGGTGGAGGAGGACAGAAATAAAGGTAAACCTGAGAATTTTCTTTGAGATTACTGTTGCTGCTCCCAATTTTCATAGGGTGAATTGTCTGCCCAATATTACCACTGCTTCCTATAGGAACATCAGCTCAAAAGAGCAGCAAAAGCTTGCCTTTGGACCAGCTCTTCAGCTGCTATAAATCAGTGAGTTCCACTAACTTCAAGGGAACTATGCTGATTTATACCAGCTGTGGATATGGACCAGAATAGTAGATTGTCTGGCAGTAACCATCTTTCTGACTATTGGGATCAGGAGAACACATGTTTGCTGTTCATCAGGGTGGAGGAGCATGAGGGAAGGGAGAAAAGAAAAAGAAAAAAAAATAAGCTGTATCTTTTATATGGAAAATATAACACTAAGATACCAAGCACCAAAGAAGCACTGGTGACACAAAACTTTGTAGAAATATGGTCTTGCCCATGAAGACATGTGGGATTCAGTAGGAAATTAGTATATAATGGATCCTCAGACCATGCAGGTACCATGGGACAAAGAGCAGAAGTGAAAGGGTTTCTGCATTACAGCTTCAGCAAACTTTTGAAGTCCTACTGCAAAAAAGTAAAAGCCTGAAAAACTCAACAGGATTCTTCAGTGGTTTGTTGAAAGGAAAAAGTATTAGATGTCAATTAAAGGGACTAATTAACAGCTGTTTTACAGACTTCATAATAGCCTACTTCAGAAAATCATCTAGTTCCTATTAGAAACGTTAGGGGACACTGATGTCATTTAACTTTACCATCGATGAAATACCTAGCTTTTAGATGAGCAATTATCCATGTCTTTTCTTTGTCAAAATGAAGAAATACTCCCAGATAGTGATTCTTTCCAACTTTTGCTCTTTATAACAGGTAGGATGAATACCCTTCTAGACTTCTCTTTCGCTATATACATTGGCAGCGGAAATCCCAGCTGCTCACATTGGAGGCTTCACTTTCAAATGCTTAAAGTGAGCAAATTCCACATTTCCATACTCATACAGCCCATTTCATCCCCACTAGGATATTTCCATTTTCTTTTCAGGAATGGAATAAAATAATACATTCCTTTATTTCCAAAAGGAGCATACCTCCCCTCAGCCTCCATCCATCACAGGTTTTCATGCTTTTGTCTCTGGGACTCAACAGAGTCTGAGAACTCTTCTCCTTTGAACACTTAAGGGCTACGAGCAAGTCAACTCATGATCTTCTTAGGGACAAAGTAAAAGGATCAGCCCAGTGACCAACAGGTTGGCAACACAATACTACCCATACCCTGATCACTCGGTTTCTCAGCAGGCAAGTAAATACTTCTTTTCAGGGTGACCTTGCAGACCCTAGAGCAGATGTTGAAGGCAAAAGTGGTAGATGCATGTTAATTTGTCCAGCAGTCCCCACCACCATAACCATTTCATCATTCCTTTGTGTTTTTAACTTTAAAAGGCCATTATAAGGAAAATGAAAAGCATTAACTGATTTCAATGGGGCTGTGGCATTTTACTCTCCTCCTTCTCACTCTCGTTTTTGGTACTGTACGAGATCAGCAGCTCATATGGCACTGCAACTATTTTTACAGCTTTTGACTGTCCCTACTTGTACTGCAATGTGGCTGCTGTAATTTCAAAGCTGAGCATTTCATGTTCTTACTAAACCACTACCAGAGACAGCTGCACTGCAAGGACTGGGCAAAGGTGGATTTCTTCCTTTCTTCCAAGCCATGTTTTCAGTGGCATTAACTGCAAAGCAATCCCAGGGACTGTAAGTAACAGCTGCCCTCTTCTAGCAACCTGAATTCACAGAGAACTAGCTCTGTTCTAGGAAAATGACCCAAAAGGGGCCAGTGATGGACACAGGAAAAATAAAAACCAAAAAGCGATTTATCTGGAGTAACAGCAAATTCTGAGAAGAGGACATCTCAGGAGACCTTTCTGACCTGGCACTGGACACAGAAGATAATTAATCTTACAGCTGCCTTAATGGGATCATCTATAAGAAGTTGAACATCCCACTCCTCTCTGCACATTCACATGCAAGCAAATCTGCAGCATAAAATCTTGCCACTTAAGTTAAACTGATACATCACACACTGGAAGGGATGTGGTAGGTATTTCAGGAAGCATCTTCACCCAGACCTCTCATCAAAAGTCGCAGCACTCTCAAAACTCGCCAGCTGCAACAGGGCTTTTACCATCCCATCCCATGTTAACTTCAATAGGTAGTGCTCACACCTTGCCCCAGCACAGCTACCAGTCCCCCACAAGGTTTTGACAGTTCATCTACTGCCTGTGCTGTTTCTTCAGCCCCTTCAGGCCAGTCCATCCTTGCCTCCGCTTCATCCTTCTCCTTGTCTCTCTCCCTCTCTCTCTCCCTCCCTCTCCCTCCCTCCCTCTCCCTCCCTCCCTCTCTCTCCCTGCTTCTTCCAGGTCTCCCTTCACCCAGTGCTCCCCTTCCATCCCCCTTAGAGCTATTTAACTACCTAGCAGGAACCTTATCCACGTCAGCCAGCTCACCGCCCCTGAAGGCAGCCTACAGCTGTATATTGTTAATTAACCCAGCTTCATTCCTCTACGATCAAACACTGATTATTTTTTTTTGTGCTGAGGTAGATAAATCATGGTGGCAGGTCAGCCCTCCAAAAGCAAAGTTTATTCTCAAGCCCTCCAGAAACTGAAGTTTTCCAGTCACCTCCAGAGTCTGAACACCAGCCACTGTTAAATACCTCATATAATTAAGGCTTTTGCTTTCAACATCAAAAAAAATCTCGTCAGGGTCTGCAATCAACTCTTTCCTTATTTGAAGACACCAAAAGGCAGCACATTAAAGTAAAAGCCAAGTTTGCTCCCACACTGGATCTACAAGTCACCCTTCCCTCTTTCCTCCCTTCCCCTAAATACACTTTTTTTCTTTTTTCTTTTTCTTTTTTTTTTTTTTTTTTTGACTACTGTCCATTCAGGCTCGCTTTTAGGAATTAAAAGAAAAACCTTCATGGAAAAAGGACAGTTTATCACATTTTCTTGGAAAACTGTCTTCCTTGTTTTTTAAAGGCATCTATATCACTCTACTTACCAGACAAGAAGCCTGGAAGACTAATCAGGCTGGCTAGTTGTATGAAATGAGCTCCAGCCAAATAAAACTGTATTTCAAGCTGTGAAGTTGTGGTAACTGCTGCAGTATTGCAACTTTGGGGTTAGCAAAAGTCCCAGACTGAGTCTGAGATTCCCCCTTTTCTATTCCGATGCTCTCAGAGTGATGTGCAGGAGATACTCATGACTGTTCTGGGGATCAGTCTCTACCCCAGCCATTACCAAAGCCCAAGCCCAGAGTCCACCAGAGGAAGTTCCCAGGACATACATGACTACAGCATTAAGCAAAGCTTTGGGAAGCTCCGAGCTTATGTTATCTCCTGATGTGATGGGAGATGAAGGCGGAAATCCCACATCACAAGAAACAGCCTCCAACAAGTCAGGCCTCTGTTGGAACTTTCTGTTCAACAGCAAAAATAGATGTACCCAGCTTATCTCATTTCTGCTTCCTGTAAGCCAAATCCTACTTGGAGAAGAGCACGAACAAATTAAAATGAACCATAAAGACTCATGATCTGTCCCTGCTACTCATTGTTCTATTCCTTTTTTATTACCAAAGGTATTTAAAATTCTGGGCCATAATCATAAGGCAACTTTTGCAGTGATGATCAAATTTACACCTTGCTATCATTTCTTGTTATCATCTCAGTCACAGGACTATCTTGAAGTCCCAGCAGAAAACACAATTCCAGCTTGCTAGTTAGACATGGAGAATTATTATTTTTTTTTGTAAAATTATGTAAAATACAGAAATAAAAAAATAAAAATTTAGAATGTACATACAAGCGAGAGCAGGAGAAAAGAGAGAGTGGCAGTGTTATCCTATACATTTTTTATTTTTAGTGGAAGGATAGATGATTTGACCAAGGTCAAACAGAGAGTCTGTGACAGAATTAGGAAATAAATGTCTCATGATGTTTCCACACTGTACTGTACATCCTGGGAGCTGAATAACAATTCCTGCAGAGAGCACATGGAGTATGTGATGGGAACATACTCAAGAAAACTTACACAGCAATGTTTTAACAGTAATTTACTTGGTATTGATGCTCTTTTGTTTGTTTGTTACATTTTTAATAAAATAGACGGGATATAAAAAGGGAACATAAAGTCTTTTCTTGTGATGTCACAGGTGTAACATTAATGTCACTTCCCAAAATACTCATCTTGCTTTTTCATGCAGTGGAATTTCTGGCCTGGTTGTGAAACTCAACCCCCCCTGTGAAGGGCTGTAACCCAATCTGGATCAGCAGCTTGGGAACAATAGTCACATCCAGTCGGCTGGCAGAGGAACGCCAGGAATGTCCTGGGCTCAAGGACTCAAGGGCTAGCTCCACTCTGTGTTCTTGAAACCCTGGGGACCTTCCACCAGGCACTGCTGGCCTGAAGGAGCCACAGAGGTGTGAAGAGAGAGCTGAGCTCCAGCAGCCAAGTTAGTGTTCAAGTATGTGCAAAGCACAGGGAGATTCAGATCTGCCCACGGATCAGCTCATGACATACAGACACAACTCAGTCCGCAAACTGGGAACATGATCCCGTGCTAAACCCCCAGCATTCACACCCAGGACTTGCTCCAGGGTCTATTTCTAGTTACATTTCTTGGTCTGTCTCAGTTACATCTTATCCCCTTACTTCTTATTTCTTTCTTGATCAGCTGGCACATTTCTGAAAGAGCTTGAGATCTTTTTTAAAACGGTATCCACCAAACACGTATGTTAAGTCTTGACATCTGATTGAACTTTCACTGTTCTTTCTTAAATTACCCTCTTCCCCTTTGTTGTTGTACTCTTCCCACTCCTTCCCCTAGCTTTTTAGTTGTGCCAATAGAGATTTCCCACACACATACTCAAGAAGCTGGAATAACATTTGGATGGATACCTGATGACTAAAGACTGCAGGAGCTCTATGGTTGGTCAGCTGATCCACTAACATTCACTGCATCTCATCTGAGGTAAGACAGACACAGACTTGGGGACCTGGAAAGCTTTGTCACAAGTCAGTTCTATTTAATACGCATTTTTCACTGGGGAGGCCAGTACATATCACTCAAGTGTTCCTTTAGGCTGATTTTTTTTTCTTTTGATATTTTGCTGTGCTGAGGACAGAAAGGGCTAACAATGGATACCCTTCCACATGGAGAACACATCTACAAGACTCTCTTCCCCTTTCACTATAATCCTTATAAGCTCATCCAGAAAGGCTTGAGTATGTTGACCTACCAGGCACCTGCCAAGCCTGCCCATCTGACTTCACCAAAGAGCCCAAAATGACGCTACTTTGCAGTGGGAATACAAGTGCAGGTGGATTGTATGTTGCAATGGTCCTGTGACTGGGTTATTAGAAGACACATGGGAGAGAGGGTAAGAGGACTGATGTTCTCATCTTAGGTTTTCTTACTGTTTCAGCTTTCTGTTTAAATAGATGCCAAGGTTGTCTGGTCCATATGGGATTAAGTTTTTTGTGTAGGATACATTAAACAGCCAAAGTCTCCCACTAAAACACAGCCTACTCCAAGCATATCTAGTGAACAAATGCCATAATTAGAACAAACAAGCCCAATCCCACAACAAACATCCCAGATCTCTGTAGCAAACCTTGATATAAATCAACAAAAAGACATAAAATAGATAATAGCCTGGTCCTGCCCAGTTTCAGTTACAAGAGTTTCTCCAGGGATGAGAAGGTACGGAAGAAGGACGAAAGATATTTTGGGGTAAGGACATGGGAAATACAACATTGAACCTGCATGCCCCCGAGTATCCTCTGTGCTGTGATACCCACCGGGAATATCAGTCTACTGCAGAAGCAACTAATGAGTCATGTCCCGTGAGTGCTGTCTGCAGGATATCCTGCACTCAGCAGAGAAAGGCAATCCCTTCTGCCCCCAGAAATAGCAATTTATTACCAGTGGTTAGCACTTGACAACAGTTGAAGAAGTGCTGGGTATTCCTTTCAAGATCCCAAAGCGGTGCCTGAGAGTACATCAAAACCTAACATATGCTGGGACTGAGCTCACAAACAGACCTTGGACTCCAGCTCATGGGTTAAGAGACATGTGATCCCTGGTAGCTCAGGCCAGTCACATCTTGGTTTTACAGCACATGGCAAGGACGTAATAGAAGAGGACAATTCCTGGAAAGAATGACTCCAATTCATACTTGTTGACGTCAACAAACCAGAGATATGCTTGACCATTTACAAGTCTTTCCCAAAACCCAACAGTGGTTCTGTAAGAATGTTCTGACGTTCTGATATCAAAGCATATTTGCTTGCTGTCTGGCTTGTTACACTGGCTTATCTGAAACAGAAGAAAATACATATTTGTGTGCTTGCACTGCCACATGCATGCCTATGAATATGTGTAGGTTACTGTGTAAATACATAAACATATAGCAGGAAGTGAAAAATACAATGTATTCCAATGAATCCATCAAGGAAATTTTGCATTTATGAAGATACATAAATATGAATTTGTGTGTATCACACATACAATGGCATTATGTGTATGGTTAGTATAAAAGCATTTAAAAAAAAAAACAACAAACATTTAAAATCTGCCTGATAATTTTGCTTTTGAATGACCAAAAGGGTTTTTTGCTCCTTCCATATATTCTGACAGGAGCAATGGATAGACACAAAATTTCTGAAATCCCTGGCACAGACAGCATGGTAGAGGAAGGTCTACAGTCCTTCTGGCATTATAAAGGGGATCTGGGACTTGATAAGGGAGAATCACAATAACACAGAGAGATTTCTCTGTTAGCTGAGGGATATGATGATATTTTTTTAGTGTTCAGCTCAGCCCTGAGGAGCTGCGCAGTCCCAGGCTGGCAGCCTTGCAGCAGATCCCACACTGGGCACGGAGAGACCTCTTTGGTCTCAGTCCCACAGGCAAGAGTGAAAAGATGGATGCTGTGATTTGTTCAGATCTCCTCCAGTGTAAGTGCAGTCATGAAAAATTGTTCAGAGTATTTTCAAAAGATGATTATTTTCTGGGATTCATCTCCCTGTGCAAAGTAAACCTAATGAAATGAACACAGAGTATGACATAGAAGTGGACATTTCTACATCCCATTTCCCATCCTCAGCTGGTAAAAACATCTCTAGAGAAAGAGAACCACCTACAATTGCTTACGGATATTAACCTTGTGAACATTTCTTCAGTCATTGTCAGCCTGCTGGGCATCTTTCCCTGTACACAACCACCTAGTGCAGGAAAAATACAGAAAAAAGAGTTTTAAGAATAAATAGGTCAGAGGACCTACCAGGTGGGTTTTCCAAGTCTCATAGAGTTTGATTTTTTCCCATTTGTGTCATGTTGAATGACAGCTGCAGGGAGTATAGTCATATTCACAACAGCACTGCACAGTCTGAAATAAAGCAGCGTGTCAGCCTCGCCTGCATCTGGACTGCCAAGAGGGAAAGATTAAGTGCAATCTGATGACAGCATTGTTCTCCCCATTCTCATAAAACACGGACTCTACCCGATTTTCCCTTCTGGTTCATCAGCTGTGAAACGCATGGGTTCACAAACCATCAGATCCCCAGCCACCACTCACAAGGTGTTAGATGAAGCGATGGGCCTTGCTCGGATCTCAGAGTAATAGGAGCCATATGACCATCTGACTTGTTACAACACTAGCTCAGAAGTTGATTTAAAGGGAGGGAAGAAGGGACGGGGCTTCCAGTTATGTAAATCCTCGTCTGATGAGTACTGATGGGTAAGGGGTGAACGCCTACTCTTGTGAAGTGGGGATGGCCACGTGCTATGCAGCCCACTCATCTCACCCAAATGGCAACCCATCAAGCCCTGTAGACAGACAGAAACACAGAAGTAGGTTTGTTGTTTTTACGGGGAGGGGAAGGCAGGCTTCCCCCCAGGTGCTGCCAAACAACACAGATCCAAATAATATGAACTATGGGGGCAGGCTGGATGAACTGTAGTTGTTGAGGATGAAAAGAAATGAGGTGGAAGAGAGGGGAAGAGAAAGCAAGAACTTGATAACCTTCAAGAATATGAAAAAATGTTTCAGAGAATACAAAACTGCTCTGGTCTCAACATCTGTGATAATCAAGAGATTAAACTGCAAGACAGTTAATCTTTCTGCTTAACTATTAAGAGAAACTGTGTTAGGATGAATGCTGTGTGCTGGAATCTGTCTTGTGGAAAACTTTTGCCTCCTGGAAAGCTTTAAGGTGAGCTTAAATAAACTGCTGTCAGGAAGAGCATAGATGTAAATTTTTCCTGCCTTGGGACTGGATGGTCTTTCAGGGTCTACCCGATGTCGGGATTCCCACTAGGAATCAGAACTAATCCCACCCTCTCAATCTCACAGGCATGACAATTATCTGCTTTAGTTTCCAGTCACAACCCTACAACAAATAAAGCTCAATAGCTTTATTGCCTACAGCTAGTTCATCAGTATATCTTGCCCTTCAATTGGGTTTGCCATTCCCTTTTATCCAGCCCTTGTTCTCATTAGCTGATCAACAACATGCTTGTTCTTGGTTGTTTAGAAATTCTTTATAGCCATGTGGATTAAACAGAAGAAAAAAAGAAGCGTCAAAACCCAAATAAATATCACTAAATATAGTTAGGGCCAGCTGGTTTTAATTAGAGTTGTCTCAAGGCAGCCATGCCAAAAGCAATCTGAGCAGAGTCTTATGGCATGATCTGTTGATCTGCCAACATCTTTTAGGGGCTTACTGTATCCCCTGCAGTGAAATCGCGCCCCTGTGTAACACAATGACGGTGCATTCCAGACATATTTTTCTGCTGAGAGGCAGTGTTTTGGATGCAGTGGGAGCAATTGCTGTCATCTGATCCTAGGGCTCTGTTTTTCGTTGAAGGCATCACATTGAAACCTAGATGGGCTCAATAACCAAGGTGACCTCATGGGAAGGAGCCACTGCCATGGAGAGTCCCTCAACATGTTGGTGAGGATTGTGTGTGTGGGGGGGGGGGTGAACCAATCTTGGGACATGCCTTGAGGCTCTTCCATTTTCTGACTGCCCCAGTCATTGTGTAGACCACTGGGCCCAGCGTGTCACTGAATGGTACCAATTATGGGGTCAGGTGGACTGACAGTGGTCCAGGTTCCCTAAGAAGTTTTCATGCAGATGGGAACCAGCTCTTCTTGTTCAACAGCGCTCCTGACCGGGGTAACTATTAATTGCACGGTCTGTAAAAACATGACAAGACCTGGGAGGCAGAAAGACTCTGCTATCTGCACGTCTTCTCTGTCCCAGCAGGGATGAAGGTGACTGGAAGGCATCAGATAAATCTAGAGTAGGTTTTTTTCACTAATCACCTGGAAAAGCGGAGGGGGAAGGAAAGCAGACCAAATCATCACAGGGCCAGCCAGGCAGATAATAGGGCCTTAGACTTTTTGTTACTGGGCTTAGGAATATTCAGTCTCAGCCTCTTTCACCAACAGAGAAAGATGATAGATGGTCAAATGGTCTGCCATACCCTCTGCTGGTCCATCACCTCAGAAGATGATCACCTCTTAGAGACAACCCTATTTCTGCCTCAAAGTACACACATCAATTTGATTCATCTTCAAGATTTCTCCCAGCTCTAACTTGATGTGGGTTTACTGGTGGCTTCTCAGATGGGCCAGTCCAACTGAAGTCAAAGCAGTTTTTCTCTGCAAAGCCAAGCAGAGAAAGGGGATAGCTGTTATATTTAAGTCACATAGCTCTTTCTCTGGAAGGGATTTGAGATATCTCCATAACCAAATGGCTGCAGTCTCATGTCAAATCACATTTCCTCACAGCCCTTCCTATATTGAACAATTGTTCATGCACACATCTCAGTTCTTGTCTTTCATCACACAACCAACCAGAGAACAGTCACCATTAAGAGAAAAGGAGCACTGGATAGCCATCATGTCCTGGGGCAGACCAGAGGTTCAGCTGTCAGTGACAGAGGACCTTTTCCAGCCCTAGTTCTTCTGGGTAAAAATGTTAGTGTGTTCAGCTGTCTGTCTCTATTCACCAGCTTGAAGTTTGATATTCCTGAAGCCTGCTAGTGCACAGGACAATGCTGACATTCATTATGTACTCCAGGTGAAGTCATTAAGGTTTGCTGATGAAGGCTTGGTTTTATATATAGCTGGTGTGGTGTCAGCTTCCCCACAATGTCTGTTCTTCCCTGTCCCCAGAAGGAACCTCCAACCCTTGCAACAAGCAGAATTGGGGTAGATGTGACACTCTTTAATCCACTTCAGCACAAAGACAGTGTGAAAGGTAGCACCCACATGAATGGCTCTACAAGCAAACTGGTGAGGACAGTTAACCTCAAAGATGGTTCTGTAGCAACAGCCAGCAGGGGATAGAAGGTAGAAGGTGGTAAAGACCAAGAAATTTTTCAGTCTTCACAGTGGATGGTCAGAGAAATGAATCAGTCTCTGACTCCTCTCCTTGCTTCTACAGAAGCTCCTTGGGCACTGTCCAATTTGCCACAGGAATTACCCACCTACACAGCTGCAAAAGCAGCTTCACTTTTTAGTAGTATCATTTTGGCTCGTATTACCCCAGGTAAAAGGCAGATCATTGCACATACATGATCACAGAAGGCAAAGCGATCATGTGTAATTAAAATGTGTTCATAAGACTTCATCTTTCCCCCAAAGAATGACAAAATCAATTTATTCTGTTTAGGTTTATTTGAAGCAGTACTTCCTGAGAGTGTTCTTCCAAAAGGAAACTCTTTGTTACCATTACTTGACATATGGGAGAAAACTGGATGGAATCTGTCAAATAGCAAAACTACTAGAGTCCCCTTTTGCTCCATTAGGCCTGATTCTAATCTTATTTATAAATCTTCATCCTAACACGACTTCATTTTCCTGCCTAGCCAAAAAAATCAAATGCAGAATTAAGAAAGCATTTGCAAAACTAACCCTTTCTCTTCAGTTGGCTGAAATCTCAGAAAATCATCTTGCTTATGTCTTCTCTGCCAAGACAGGAGTAAGCCTACCTGTCATTCCCGGCAGGGATGTGCCTAAAATCTGCAGGGGTGGGAAATTCTCTGTCTTCCCAAGTAATGCATAGAAAGTTTCCTTCCCCAAACTATTACACAAATTCTGGTGGATTATTTTGTTTGTTTGTTTTTGTACAGATGCCTAAACTGATTCATCCCTGTTGCAGTTTAACCCTCTGACTATTTGGCCTATCTGGACTGGAAACCAAGAACTTGAAAATAACTTTTTAGATCTTTCTTTGCTATGTTATTTTTACACTGCATATTCTCTTCATTTTTCTTGGGAACTTTCAACCACTTCACATTTATACAGCACTGAGCTATATGGAGATTTGCTTCCATTTGGGTAGCACTGTAAAACTACAAAATACTGATATTAATAATAACTTTTTTTTTCATCTACAGATTTTATTAGTACTAATTTGAAGTTGAAAGGAAAATGCAAGTGAGGAAATTACTGTATTTGCATGTGCTCCAACTTTTGCTATGTAAAGTAGAATTCCTTTGCTCAACACATCATGCTTCGCATTTGAAATAAATTGATGAGGTCTGTCCCAGGTAACTCATTAAGCTGAAATAATCACACCATTTATAACAGTCCAATCTGATTTCAGAATCAGATCTATCAATTTCATAGTAAATGTCCCCAAAGTAGAGGGAGAAAGAATTAAAGTAAAACATACGGAATTAGTGCTAGCAACATAGTGTTCCTTTCTGCTTCCTCCTGCAACTCTGCCCCATGCAGTGCAAATCTCAGTTGTGTGTTGAATGCTAATTTTCCAAATGCAGCGGTAACAGGAAAACTCTTCATCTGGTGCATATGAGCAGAGTCAGAAATGGATGTTTGCCATGCAGCCAGAGAGGCAAATTTTGCCCATCAGTTTATACATATGTTTCATTAAAAAAAGGAAGTCTATGTTAGGGTGCTGGGGGAGATGCTATAAAGTTTTTATTGCAACTTGTTTTTGTAAGTCTTGTCTAGCAAATCCGTGTGGTTTGCCTCAAATTTTCAGTAATAAACATTTAACAGCATGTTCCACCATCCCACTTATATAGGAAATTTTGTTGGGTGAATGAAAGAAATTGCTCAGAAGGAACAAGGATTGCTGTGTTGCAGTGTGACAACTACATGCTGCAGACAGCCTGAGAGTCTCAGGCTTGTTGCCTCTGTGAGATGACCTGTGGATGTGGCATCTGTGTCTTGAAATCTGGAGAGACCCTGTATTTTTATATAAAGCAATAGGTACTTCTGATCAAAAAGTGCCAGATGGTTCCACCTTCTGCCAAATCATGGGCAGAATGGATTTCCTATGAATATAAACCAATGGATCTGAGGTTTGGTGGTCAAAAAGAAGAAAATAGAGCATTTTGGCCTCCTTGGGTCAAGAAAAGTCTAGAATGAAGCAGGAAGATCCTTCAGAGGTCATCACTGTCTCCTGAAAGACCTACACAATAAAATTTCACCTTGCTGCTCAACCCTGAGTAGTGCCCTGTAGAATAGTCTTTTCTCTGCTGCATGCCCACTCTTGCTCCGAGAGGTAAAAGACACATCACAGATTAATCAGACTCCATGGAAACCATCTTATGTCAACATGGCAAAACCTTTCCTGTCCATCATGATGGGAGTTGTGTGGAAAATGGTGAACTAAAGCAGTGGACTGGACAGTTCAAAGAACAACAGAGCCCTTCTGTATATCCCTGGTGGACAGCCTCAAAGAACATCACACAGGACCACTGCACTGGACATGAGGACCAAATCACCAGTCAATGGCAGACCATGTGTAGTCTAGGAAACACAATCAGCTCTTTCTACAAGAAAATGAAGTGTGAAATAGGCTAGTTATGTCTGGTACAAGGACATGAAAGATGAGATCTACAGCAATTATCTCCAGCTACCTAAATATATGGAGTAGGAATTAATCTTATATACTGTTGGTTGTGTACCACAGATGTCTGAGAAAGAAACAGAAGAGACAGGAACTTTGAGGTCACAATGCACCTGGTCTGTAGAAGAGACAGAAGTCAGGATGAGATGTATTTTCTCCAAAAACTATGCAGGAGAGAAAGAGAAACTATGTTGGTAAGATGTTTCTGGTCTATAGAAGAGACAGATTTCAGGATGAGATAGATTCCTCTTTAAAAATGCCCTTGTATCTACAATGATTGGAGGGGACTCAGAAGGACTAAGTCCAGTGGTGTAGACATCTACATTGTAGTTGTCTAACACAAGGTAAGAACCCCATCCCTCGTGTCCAGTTAACAACTGATCTAGACTCTCTCTTGCCATCTAGACTCTACCTCCAGAGACTGATTCATCCCACTTGAAGAAAATAAGAATGTAAAAGGAACTGCAGTGGGCCAGACCTCTGGTACAGCTAGCAGTCTTCCTTGGAAACCGGCCAACAGCGAAAGCCTAGGAAGAATATAAGATCAAAAGAAACATACATCCTCAAAATACATTCCAGAAATTTCTGTCTCAGGGAATTTCTGAACACGGAGTGGGTATCTTTATACAGTAAACTTCAGTATTTTATCTGCCATTAACTTGTTCGTATTTTGAATCCAAGCAAACATTTAGCATCAGTAAACATGTGTTGACTCAAGTGTCTGATCTGGGTGATTTGCTCCCTGAGAGTGCTCTGCCTCTCTAAGCAGCCTAGACGACTTGCACAGACTAAAATGTTTAATTTTCAAGTGAGATGAATCCTACACCCAGCAATCAGCAAAATTGCAGATATAATATGTCTTGCAGCTGGCTGCAATCATTTACCCACATTGTAGCAGTTTCCAGAGATTCCCAGTGCCTTGAATACTAGACATGCTGTGACAGAGTCCCTCAGGTCGGTAACTCCAAAATATCACATTCCCAGAAAAGAAATCCCAGGTCCTTGTCACTGATAACCTTGCACCAAAGTCTACAAAGAAAAGGAAGAATATTAGAAGGCAGCACAGTCCATAGGCAGAGTCAGTTGAAAGCTGGAGAGAGGTAGCTTCCTCTAACATAGAAATTAGTACAGAAAAATTCATTGTGAAAGTCAGTCTGTTGATGTGGATAAGCAGAACATTTTAAGTAGCAATTGCCCCAGATCAGCTGGATGGCTTTGCTTACTGTGACCATCCTTACACTTTGGTTTTAAGATGGGGTGAATCATCTTTTAGAGGTACCTTTTTTCTTAATGAATTAAGACGGGAGCTTAGCAATTACAAATACTTTCTACATGCTCCAATGCAAAGAGAATGCTTTTGCAGACCAGAAAATCTGGGGTATATTGAAAGCCTGATCTCTCACCACTGCAAACCTTAGTGTTCAGGGGTATTGCATTCATTTGTTCTGCTTTCTACTGTTAACAGCTGCATGTGAAATGTCCCTGGGCTATTATTACATAGCATGTTCTACTTAAAGAAAATCATCCTTTCAGCTTGTCCTTGTCATCTCAAATAGTCCGCAGCTTTGAGAAACACACATCTTTGCACACAGAAGAATTTCAGATGTGCTAGGTGCATTACACACCCAAAAGAAAATCACCAAGCCTGCATACTCACTCTAACTTTGTTCCAGTACCCAAGGCATGTATACAAAACACGCCTCCACCAGGATTCCTCTTTTCCATACCAAGAAAGCACTTAGCATAGTATAAATTCCCCAGAATCCAATGGAAGGAAATCCTAGAAGATGAAAAATGGTGAAGTAAGATGCAAACCCAGTTAGCCAATGCAATTTCATCTCTGTAATATCCCCAACTATTACCTCATTAAAACAGAATAGAAAAATAAACTTTAACAGTATTCTTCTCAAGGTACTTTTCCCAGCATGTTTTCTGCTCTCTTGTTCTTTAATGTTTCCTTTAGCAGTTTTTGGAAAAGTGCCTCTGATGGGAGCTACTGTAATTTAGCAAGTGTTTAGTTAAAAGGCAGTTTGCTTTTATAAAGCACATTGCTTCCATTGTAGGCAGCATCAGTTGTGCTCAGGGAAGCTCATAAGCCCACGTCAACAAAGTAAGGACATTCTGCACCATAAAAGTGAATGCTGGAAAACCCCGGGCAGCTCTGGCAGGACTGGCACTGCCGCAAAGGACAAACCTCTCAGCCCTGATGTAACACCAGACAGATGCAGCAGTGACCGAGAACCACTCTGTTGGATTATCCACCTCCCAGAGGAGAACAGCAACAGATGTTAGTTCATACACACACAAAGATGTCAGTGGCATCATCAATGGTTCTGCTTATGGATGCCCTCTTTTATTTTGCAAGAGTATTTGGACACTATGGACTCTTATCCCGATGTGTGGCAAGGTTTTGGTAGTGGGCAGCTGAAGGGGTGGCTTCTGTGAGAAGCTGCCAGAAGCTTCCCCCAGGCCGATGGAGCTGATGCCAGCCAGCCCCCAGATGGACCCACTGCTGGCCAAGGCCCAGCCCAGCAGCTATGGTGGTCGCACCTCTGGGGTAACACATTTAAGAAAGGGGGAAAAATCTGCCCAACAGCAATTGCAGCCTAAGAGAGGAGTGAGAATACGTGAGAGCAACAGCCCTGCAGCCCCCCAGGTCAGGGCAGAGGGAGGCCCTGGTGCTCCAGGTGCCGGAGCACAGATTCCCCCGTGATGAAGACTATGATGAGGCAGGCTGTGCCCCCAGCCCACGGAGCCCCCCGGGGAGCAGCTCCCCCCACAGCCCGGGCAGGGGGTGCCTGAGGGAGGCCGTGACCTGCGGGCAGCGGCGCTGGGGCAGCTGCAGGCAGGGCCTGAGGGACAGCACCCACGGGGGGACCCCCGCTGGGGCAGGGCAGGGGGTGAGGAGCCCTGTCCCTGTGTGATGGACGGACCCCAGCCCCATTCCTTGTCCCCGGCGCTGCTGGGGGGGAGAGAAATGGGCAGTGAGGTTGGGCCTGGGAAGAAGGGAGGTGTGGGGGGAAGGTGTTTTTAAGATTTGGTTTCATTTCTCATCAGCCTACTCCGATTTCATTGGTAATAAATAATTATTATTTCCCCAAGTCAATTTTATTTTGCCCTTGACAGCAACTGCTGAGTGATGTCTCCCTGTCCTTCCATTGATCCATAAGCCTTTCATCATATTTTCTCTTCCCTGTCCAGCTGAGGAGGGGGGTGACAGGGCAGCTTTGGTGGGCACCTGGCATCCAGCTGGGGTCAACCCATCACACCTGATTAAGATCTCCAAGCCCTGATGTGTTTCCTATTGTCACTTGGGCTGTACAGAGATTCTTTAAGGCAAACTGCAATGGAGGAATCAATAAGCAGATAATATTAACATTACTGGGGAAAGACTGCTGGAAAGGTAGACAAAAATCACTGGAATTTACTGCATCATTTATTTACCACCTCACTCAGAAGTTCTGATGTGTCACACAGTATCATAAGGAATTTAGGAATCATCTAATCTGTGGTTAGGATACATGGATGTACCGATGCTGAGAACTTTGCTAGAATGAATGAATGAGGAAAATCGTTCATTCTGGATCAAATAGTAGGAGGAAGAGATGGCGGGATATGCAGCACGACTGCTTCCAGATGAAGGGCTTGGATGCTTGTGTAGCAACGTGTCCTTGTGGCAGGAGCACGGGAGACTGCACAGAGAGGAAAGATGTGGGAGGCCAGGCTGTGAGCCGGCTGCCTCAGAGCCTGCTGACACCCCGACCGGGCTCGGCGCGGGGCTCCCGGCGCTGTAACCAGGCTCGGCAGCCACGGGCCGGCCCGGGAGCAAACAGCCGCCCCACAGCAGGGGCCGGCCGGGCCCGGGCACCGCCATGTTGTTTCGGGGGTCGCGTGCGGGCACGACCGCCCGCCTCAGCCCGCCGAGGCAGCGCCGCGCGCCCCCTCAGAACCCGCGCGCCCGCGGCGGCACGTGCCGTTGTCAGGGCAACGGGCTCCCCCCTCCCTCGCGGGCCGCGCCACAGGGCGGGGCGGGGCGATACGGAGACCACCGCCCCCTCAGCCCTTCCCGCCCCCTCAGACCTTCCCGCGCTCTCCCGCCCCCTCAGACCTTCCCGCCCCCTCAGACCTTCCCGCGCTCTCCCGCCCCCTCAGACCTTCCGCCCCCTCAGCCCTTCCCGCGCTCTCCCACCGCCGCTCTGCGCCGGGAAACGTTCCCGACTGGCGGCATTTGGCCCCGCTTGCGGCCGCATCCCGCTCCAGGTGTCACACCGAGCCCCCGGCTCGGACCGGAACGTTAAATAGGCGGTGCGGGCCGGACGGCCGAGGAGTTGCCCCCCAGAGGCGGCCGCCCCGGAGGCGGCCGCCCTGAGGTGCGAGCGCTTAGTGTCGCTTTGACCCAGGCGGGTGCCTCTCAGGGCCGTTCGGGGAGCTGAAGAACAGACGAGTGCCCTCCCTGAGGCGCCCGACCCGGGGCTGTGCAGCCCCCTGGGGACACCCCGGGCCCGGGCACAGGGACACCGGGCACTGTGTGACCGAGCGAGTAGGGCTTCAGGCTGGGAAAGGGAAAGCCGCTGCTTGTGCCACACTGGGGCCAGCCTGGTCAGTGTTGTGGAGGCCGGAGGCAGGATCCCCACTCACAAAATTTTCAATTCTCACAAAATTCAGTTTCTCCACCTTGCAAGGGCAGGTGGAGAGATCAAAGGGGCAGCTGAAAGGGCAAAGAGCAGGGGCAAATTAGCTACAATCTGCTTTGAAAGAGCTGCTCCTTGAGGGAAACGACAGTTCTCTGCCCCCTGAAAAATAATACTTAATATCCCAGTAATGAACTGGAGGAAGCAAGATCAAAATTGGACAAAATGGATGCCCACACCTGTGCTCCACAACCCTTGGTCAACACTGAGTTTAAATATGAGGATGAATTTCCTTGAATTACTACTAAAGAAATTCCATATTCTGTTACTGAATTGGCTAAACTGAAAAAAGAGTTTGGCCATGCTCATAAGGAGTCAGAGACAGAATGTGTTTGGAGGGTGTCGCTGCATGGGGGGATATCAGATACTGTTAAGCAAAAAGGAAGCCGAGGGCTACTGGGGGCCAGGGGATTCCTAGCCACTGGGAACTACTGAGCACCCTGGTCCCTGACCCAAAGAGCAGCCTGCTGGGCTGGGGGTCTTCGCCCTTTGGAAAGGGGGATCCGCTTGCTGTTGTGGGGACAGTCAACCAGCTAGTAGAAATCAGAAGGCAGCATGTCTGCAAATGGGGTATGACTGGGAGCTTGGACCTAAACAGGAATCCCCAGTGATGATACTGGTTGACCCGGAACAAATGACTCCTCTCATAAGGGGCCTCCCTGACTCCTTAAAAGCAACTGGTATTCAATTACAGGGGAAAATACAGGCAATGTCCCAGGGCAAAAGGGCTGTTGCTGCATTAGAAGGGATGGTGGCCCCTAGTCACAAACCCCAGGAAAAGGAGATCTGGACATGGGGAGAAGTTGCTCAAGAGTTTAATAAATTATTGAGGAAAATATGGCCCTGTCACCATTCTGTCCACCAAAACTGAACCAAAAGGTTTAAGGCACACAGAACTGAAACTTCACACACACTCAACTAACAGTAAAAGGATGCCTGCCATAGCATCACCGAGTGGGAGAGAGTGAGGACACAGATGTAAGGGTCTATGGACCATGGGGTGGCAGAAAGGTATTCCCTGAAATCTTATGAACGGGTTGCTGACTGACAAACTGGAAAAGCTGGTGTCAGGATGGCCTGAAAGTCCACCAGTTAAGAATAAGAGCCCAATTCCTAGTGCCCCCTTACCAGAGCCAACCACATCCCCTAGGACAACGGGAAACTAATGGCTTCACCCCTTGTAGTGGGTGGGGGAGTGAAATGGAGCTCACTGAAGATCACCAAGGTGATCTATTAGTAACTTGTTTTGTGGATCCTAAGTAGGCACCAGTAATGTTCCTGGTAGATACTGGAGCTCAGATTTTGGCTATTAAAACTGAAGATGCGGCACAAAGTGGCATAACTTTGTCTAAGCAACATATGTTTGTTGCAGATGCTTTTGGTAATGTTGAAGCACAAACATTGGCTGCTGTTGGTTTGTGATGACTTGAGGAGGGTACAACCACTCCGGTAGTCATGGTCGTGGGGCCATTCCTGCTTAACCTTTTAGGACTCGATGTTCTGAGAGGAAAGGTGTGAACTGATGACAAGGGAAGGGATGGGACATTTGGCACCCTGTCCATAGATACATGGCTGTTACATGCTGCGCCTTTGTTCCCTCCCTCCCAACTGACTAATGTCAAACCCTATAATTACCCTTAGGGGCATGGGAAGGGATAACCACAGTACTGAAGGAATTAAAGGAACAGGGAATTGTAGTGCCGGCCCACTCTCCCCAGTATGGCCTGTTCATAAACCAAACAGAAAATGGAGACTGAGTACAAAAAAAAAAAAAGCTAACTCAGGCCCATTAACAGCTGCTATGCCAAACATTGCCGAGCTTAGAGCATCTATCCAGGAATAAGCATTATGATAGCTATCGATGTCAAAGATATGGTTTTTATAGTCTCCTTGCAAACTGAGGGCCAAGAACACTTTGTCTTCACTTGGGAAGGACCCGCTTGACCTATTG
Organism: Falco punctatus; assembly: GCF_963210335.1. Taxonomy (NCBI): domain Eukaryota; kingdom Metazoa; phylum Chordata; class Aves; order Falconiformes; family Falconidae; genus Falco; species Falco punctatus. The sequence continues at coordinate 52,473,932 of NC_137583.1, read as the reverse complement.
GGTTCTACTCTCGCAGCGTTAAGGACACCGAGAAATGGTACTCCACCTGGAAAAGGGTTTGTTTGTGGTCAGCTTAGCCCTGCGAGAGGCTCAACGTACCATGCATAAACAACAATAGCGCTCGGAGGTCCCTGTAAGGCGATAAAACCTGTGTTGACCAGGACACCACCCCCTGACAGGGTGGCACAAGGAGCCTTGGTGCCCAAATGGTATGCTCAGGTAGAACATCACTGTAACATTGTCAAGGTTCCAGAGGGTGCTGCCAAGACCTTGGCTATTCGGGAAGAAGCTGCCTTGAAAACTGAAAATGGTCCAATTTCCCCTGTGGTGCAAGTTGCCCCACCCAGTTTTCAGAATACTTACAGAGCGTTTGGTTCACAGATGCCTCTGCTAACAAGAGGGTATGGTACAGAAATATCGAAACACTGCCCTGCAAATAAAAACCAAACAGAAGATAATCACTGAAGGGGAAGGTAGCGCTCAAGTGGGAGGTTTGGTAGTGGTTTTTCCCCTCAGCTTTGTGCTCTCTTGGCCTTTGGTTTATTTTTAGCCTGTCTCCACCTGGTGTTGGCACTAGGGGGGGGGGGGCGTGGAGGGGGGGGGGGGGGCGTGCGCGGGGGGGGTGGGGTGGGTGCGTGGGGGGGAGAGGCGCCCCTCGGATGCTGGGCTCAGTTTGGGCCCCTCAGCACCAGCCAGACCCTGAGGGGCTGGAGCGTGTCCAGAGCCGGGCAGGGGGCTGGGGAAGGGGCTGGGGCACCAGCCTGGGGGGGGCTCAGGGGGGAGCTGGGGGTTCAGCCTGGAGAGAAGGGGGCTCAGGGGGGACCTTCTCGCTCCCTGCAGCTGCCTGACAGGGGGGTGCAGCGGGGGGGGGGGGGGGGGGGGCGGGGGGGTCGGTCTCTGCTCCCAGGAACAAGTGACAGGACAAGGGGAAACGGCCTCACCTTGCCCCAGGGCAGGTTTAGATTGGGGGGGGGGGGAACATCTTCCCTGAAAGGGTGGTCAGGCACTGGGACAGGCTGCCCACGGAGGTGGTGGGGTCACAGTCCCTGGGGGTGTTTAAAAGATGCGTAGAAGTGGCACTTAGGGACATGGTTTAGTGGTGGGCTTGGCAGTGCTGGGTTAATGGTTGGACTTGATCTTCTTAAAAGTTTTTTTCCCAACCTGAATGATTCTATGATTGTCTGTCTCCCATTGGTCTGGACTCATATTTGCTGGGCTACTTCATCCCTTCTCCTGCTTCCCCCTGCCTCCTAGGCACATGTTACACAAAGTTATAAAAGCCCGGGATAAACCAGCCTGAATCTTAAACTGGCATGTCAGCTGCAAAGGCTTAAAAATACACTGCTAGTGGCAACTGGAACCTCTTGACTGCATACTTAGCTCGTGATAAAAGTAATTAGCTAGTCTGGGAGTGTAGGAGGGAGAAGTGAGCAGGAAAAAGAAACAGTAAAGAACATAATGAACTGTTTACAAGGGGTTGGTGGCTTCATGTCTTTTATCTCAGGCTGTTGAATAGCTGACACCCCATGCAGATCATGCGGTGGTGCTCTGCTCCTGTTGCTATTCACAAGGCTTCTTGACCCCTGGGGATTACCCACTCCTTAATCCAGTCTGAGGCTTCAAGAAACAAAGTTTAGTGGAGTCTCAGGTCAAGGAGAGAAGCAGATGGCTTTTTACTAAGATTGGCTTCTGAGAAATAACAAATGTGGGGTAAAACCCCTGTTACGGGAAATAACAGCAAAGAAGAGGGAACAAGCCCCTGCTTTCACCTTGAGCCCAGCCTGTCTTCTCCACAGGGTCTCTCAGTCACCCACCTGCTCACATGTCTACACCTTGGGACTGTAGGGTGAGATGGCATCCCCACAGGTAGGGAGGCCACCTTGTCCAGGATGCTATTTACATGTTTAAAGCAAACCTTAAAAGGAGTCAGTGGGGTGGAGGAAAAGGATGAGGATGGAAACAGAGCTCAAAATGTATGGAAATTAGGTCGGTAAAAAAATGTCCCTCAAGCTCTGAGAGCTGATGTTAATTTGCAAGTTGACTGCACTGTTCATAAGGGAATGGGGAGAGAGGGAAGACTTTTACATGTCATTAAGTCTGCCAGAATTCGTTATGTGTGGGTGAAGAATTTCCTCTATCTGCATTTCCTGTAAACATAACAAACTAATGGGCAGGGGACCTCATTTTCTGAACTGTGAAGAAGAGGCAACAGCTGTTTTAATTAAAAGTTCATTATCAGGATGAAAGAGCATAGGTAATATTGGAATAAGAATTCATGTTTCTGTAAGAACAAGAAGAAAGCGAGAGTCCCATCCAACCTGACCTTGAATGTTTCCAGGGATGTGGATTCAACCACCTCTCTGGGCAGCCTGTGCCAGTGCCTCACCACCTTCAGTGTAAAAAATTTCTTCTTTATATCTAGTCTGAATCTCCCCCTCTCTTAGTTTAAAACCATTCCCCCTTGTCCTGGTGCTGCAGGCCCTTGGGAAAAGCCCCTCCCCAGCTTCCTCGCCGGCCCCTTTGGGTGCTGGAAGGTGCTCCAGGCTCTCCAGGAGCCTTCCCTTCTCCGGGCTGAACAGCCCCAGCGCTCCCAGCCCGGCTGCACAGCAGAGGGGCTCCAGCCCTCTGGCCATCTCCGTGGCCTCCTCTGGCCCCGCTCCAACAGGTCCGTGCCCTCCTTATGCTGGGGGCCCCGGAGCTGGAGGCGGCGCTGCAGGGGGGTCTCAGCAGAGCGGGGCAGAGGGGCAGAGCCCCCTCCCTCGCCCCGCCGGCCACGCTGCTGGGGATGCAGCCCAGGGCATGGGGGGCTTTCTGGGCTGCGAGCGCACGTGGCCGGGTTACGTCCAGCTTCTCGCCCACCAGCACCCCCAGTCCCTCTCCTCAGGGCTGCTCCCAACCCATTCTCTGCCCAGCCAGTGTTGATACTGGGGGCTGCCCCAGCCCAGATGCAGGACCTTGGAAGAGAAAACAGATCCTTGCTAATTCACTGTCATGAGCAATGTACACATCACACTTTAGATAACAGCAAAATTCCTAGTTGAAGCCGTTATTTTCAGATCCACTCCAACAGATGTTGACCAAGTGTTTTCATGTATCTTCAGTTCTTCAGCTTCTTTGGATTTTGATCAATAGACTTCTTTCCTTTTCTGCTGATATGTGGAAAGAGGAGTTTTGTTTGCTTGCTTATTCCTCTGGTAGATTTGGTGTGAAAAAATTTGGACATTTTTTGGTTGCCTGGCTGGGAGTGAGGTTGGGAAATGAGACCAGTGCTTTAGCCTTTCATGTGATGGTACAAACTCCTTTTCTACATCATTAAATGATTTGAATCCATTGCTAAGAAACTTTCTACCATACTGACTTCATTCCTTCCTTTGCCTGTTCTGAACAGAAGTCTGAACATTCAGATCCTACATTATGATTAGGAATCATCTCAGGGAAACGTTGCTTATCTAAAGCATATATCACATAAAATTTGTCTAGGCTAATCCCTCAAATAGCTGAGATTCCAGCTGTCTAAATTTTGGTGGCTAAATTTAGATAAGATAAATACTATGCTATGTGTCTCAGCAGCTGTAAAGCAATAAATATAGCAGGGGACACAGTGATAGAAAACCTTTTATATTAAACTAGTTTCCCCTGCCACTTCACTGATATTTTTTTTTTATAAGATCGGTCTGAATGCAAACATCTACAGAATATCATTTTTTTAATGTTGAAGGATGATTATGTTGTATTTGGCCAAACAGTTCACTGATATCTTCTTAATGGAAGTGAAATATATTTACTTGCTAAAATGTTATGATCTACAAAACTACTGAACCTGCTTTCTGTAGCATTGTGAGATATTCTGAGAGATTAAAGCTTGATTTTTTAAATAATTTAAAATTCCCTGCTTTTGCTCCTCTCTGTAATATAAAGTTCATAGGATTAAGGTTAAGTTTTGGGGGGAAAAAAATACTTCCTTCATTATACAGAAAAATCAGTGTGCAGTGGATCCAGAAGAGATACAAATTAAAGTACTGGTGAAGTGTGGCACTAAAGTTATGTTGCTGGAGAAGTTTAGATCCCCTGATGTGTGCATAGAGATAAGTATTCATGACTTCAAATCCAACTGGTCAAAACTCAACATTTCCATTTTATGGGAAAATAATATTAACCAATATGTTCTTTGTCCCAAACAGAAACAAGCTTTTGAAGTTCCCCACAAAACAGGGAAATTGTCATACAGCCCCATTTTAACACAGATAGAAGACACTTTGATCCAGAAAAGATAAGAATTTTTAATGAGTACTGAGTAGCAGCTGTCCTTGATTTTTTTAAACAACAAATACTGCACTTCAAACAGCAGCACTGGGGTAGCATTAATGACATTTCATGGAACATTTCAAAACGGAAGGAAAAATTAAGTTGTATAGGAAATTTGCAAAACCTTGGTTTTCCCCTGTAATAGATTAACAAAAGTGAAGTTTCTGCAAAATATTTTGTCATAATCAAAACTAGGGTTTCTCTGCAGGAAGATTTGCTTCCAGGGCCATCTTCAAGAGGAAGAGTTAGCCATGAAAGCTAGTAAAGCATTTCATGAAAATGCTTCCAGCTTCTGCAATAATGAGGCATTTTCAAAGATTATTTGAGACCATAAATATCTTTATTTTTTGTGTCCTGGCTAGGTTTAGAAACAGATCTTTTCATATAGTCACTTGAATAAAAAAAAAAAAAAAAAAAAAAAAAAAATACAACAAACAAACAAAAACACACAAAACCAAACCTTCATCAGATCTTTCTGGTGAAGATAAGAACTTCACCATCAGAAATGCTCTCAGATGTCCTGTCACTCTCTTGCACAGAAAGCCCCTGATTTCTGGGGGAACTGCCAGATTTTAATGCATTTTCCCCCCCCTCCTCTAGTTTGACTATATTCCCACCTGTGAAAAGATGCTAAAAATTTGACTTCTGAGGGTTCAACTAAACGTCACAATGTAATGAAAAAATGATGGGGGGGTTGTGGGGTGGTAAAGGGCAGGAGAGTAACTGAGTAGGGATCTTCAGCAATGTGCTTTGTACTGCTCTGTGTCTCTGAAAGGAGTGCAAGTCCCCTGCTGGGGCTGGGCTTGGCTAACTCAAATATAAAACTAGCAAATATAAAACTAGCAAAATTAGCTGAGGTGAATCCCACCCGAAAACCAATCCGTCAGCCCTGGTTGAATGTAAGTTGGCAGCAGCTCTGGTAATACTTCATCTGCATTAGCTGCTAATATCAACATTAGCTCAGTACTCAATCATAAGAAGTCAAAAAATTGCAGAGCCTGATAGAAATATATACAGTGGGCACAAAGATAGACTCCAGTTTTACTTCCATGTAAATGTGCTTCCTTTCCCGAAGCTGTTTCTGATTTATTATGAGGTATGTGTGTGTGCAGGATGCAACCCAAGGAACACATCTGTACAATGATAATTTTCATACCAAAGATATGTTTGGTGCATTACAAATAAAGAAGTAATCCCCTCAATGATCTAGTTCAGACAGGAGCCAAACAGATCAGACACAAGTATAAATAGCAAACCACAGGCCTGCTTTTCCATAACTGCCAATTTATTATTGCAAGTCTCTCTCTTTTTTTTTTTTTTTTCCCCCCAATACTTCCAGCTTCTGAATTCCTGTGACTACTTAAAAATATCATGCTTCATTTAAAAAAAAATAGGGGGGGGGGGGGGGGAAGTTAACTATTTCTTATTCCATGGCTGTTGGAAAACCCTGAAAATGTGGTGTTTTAGCTGAAGACGCCTTTAACAGAAGGTGAATATAGGTAAACCTAGTTAGGGATGTGAACCAGGGCTATTTGAAAACTTAGCAACCTCAGATATCATGGGAGCGGAACATTTGTGGGTTTCATGTAAAAATATCTGAGCCAAAAATGTAAACAATGTATACATCTACAAAAATTAAGAAAAAGAGTTAAAAAAAAATCACCAAATCTGTAAATGCAAAGTGGTGTTCAATAAGCCAGGGGTGTGAGCTGGTAAAGATCACAGGATAAAATCCAGATGGTTTCCCATGGCTGAACCTATATCCAATTATAACCTCCAAAATGCATGGCTGCCTGGTCTGAGGTTTGACTTTGTTCCCATCTGTAAATGCACTGGATCTGGATATTCTCCTGTCTAACCTCTTTTACAGATACATACATACATATATATGTATGTATGCATATATATATATATATATATGTAATTGATTTTTTTTTATTCTCTTTTTTCAGGCTGCTTTCTGTGCATTTGCTCTGATCTGCCTTTGGGTAGGAAGGAAATAACTTCCAACACAAAGGCAATATTCCTAGTAACAATCTGGTTTAAAACAACATCTTAAAGCATCAGCATTTTGGCAGATGACTTTGCTGGCTTCTCTCCTTCCTGCAGGCATGCCTACGCTCGGGGATGGGGCGGGGGCTGCAGATGGTGATGCTTGCCTCTGTGAGCTGCTGGGCAGAGCCACTCAGGGCAGAACTGACAGCAGAGGCAAGCAGTCATGCACAATTCATTCTTGACTCCAAATTTGCCTGCATACTGGCCGACTTTGCCAGTTTGATACAACTTGGACCAGTGGTGGGGAGGAAGGTGTAAGTTCTGCCATGTAATAGCAGACCACATAGCATTGATCAGCATCTGTCCTATTTTCTTAGCCACCATCCAGCTGCTAGCCAAAATGTAGGTGTAAGGATTGTGAAGGGGGGGGGTGGTGGTGGTGGAACATGACATGGAGATGTGGGTAACAGGTATCAGTGGTACCACAGGCTCGAGGAAGTGTGTAGGGAGATGTGTGGGAAGATGAGCCTGGGTGACATACAGGAAAGATGAGGTATTTTGAGAAGTGGAGGGCATGTAGAGTAATGATACCCTAGGAGGGATGGTGGGGAGCTGGGGATACCCTTTCAATACGTAAAGGGGGCTTATAAGAAAGATGAGGACAGACTTTTTAATAGAGCCTGTAGTGATAGAACAAAGGATAACAGTTTTAAAGTAAAAGAGGATAGAATCAGACTAGATATAAAGAAATTTTTCGTGATGGGTGTGGTGAAACACTGGAAGAGGTTGCCCAGAGAGGTGGTCAATGCTCCATCCCTGGAAACATTCAGGGCCAGGCTGGACAGGGCTCCGAGCAACCTGGTCTAGTGGAAGAGGTTCCTGCTCATTGCCGGGGCAGTTGGACTAGATGACCTTTAAAGGTCCCTTCCTACCCAAACTATTCTATGATTCTGTGTTATTGGGAGGTGTTGTCCATAAGTTCCTCTTCTTTAGCCCACTGTTCCCAATGATTTATTCAAGTTTCACAATATGTGCTGCCCCTGTATGTTTTCTGCACCTTAGCTCCCCACTTGCACCCAGGCAGGTCGTGGTTTGGAGGCAGACCTTGCTTCTGGAGCTTGATGTAGATGAAGAGACCAACACCAGAAGGAGACAGGCTAAAAATAAAGCCAAAGGCCAAGAGAGCACAAAGTTGAAGGGAAAAACCCAAGTGCTTCTGAAAAGTCTCAAGCCCCTGCATAGCACACACCAGCAGCCAGCCAGCTCTGCTTGGCCGGGATCTCACCACCCACCCACTCTGGGCTCCTTTCCCAACATGTCATGGCGACTCTAACAAGAACCAGTTACGAAAGCACAGATCTGGAACCGGTTCTTTCATTTTTGTTAAATGCTAGAAAGAATGATAGTGGGATTTTCTTAATGAACAATAGCGTGAGGTGGGGAGGGTTGTAGACATGGGAAAGGAGAAATGAAGGGGGTCTTAGCACTTTGGGGTCTAAAAAGGTTGATTTTCCCCTTGAATGTCCCAGACCAGTGCTTCTTTTTCAACACTTTCCAGTAGCCCATCTGGTCTGGCGCCCACCCTGCAAATTTAGCACAAATAATACCTGCATGATCTTTCATAAGCATTCTACAGCCTGAGCATGAAACCACCATTGCCGTTGAGCACTTTTCTGCTAACACCAATAAAATTTAGACCAGGCCCATAAAATAAACAGGTCACATTAAAAAAAAATAAACAGGTAAAAAAAGACTGAAGACAGAAGTGGGTCACTGCATGAGGGTGTTTGCTCTGGGACAGCAATGCTCAGCCTCTCGTTCAGGTCTGTGCTTCTGCCTCCACAACAGCTCTAGCAAAATTCAGTTTTCCAAGCATGAATGAAAGCCATCCTTGGCATGTGGACAGATGGACTTCCCAACACTCATGGGGTCACTAGTCTCTGCATCAACCTGACGTGTAGCAGACAGACTTGGTTGCCTAAGCACAAACACCAGCTCTTTGCTCCTCTTGCCACCAGGGCAGGAGGTAGCAGCTTTTCTGGTGGTGGTGCAATCTTAGTCCTATCGAGATGGGCATTTATGGGGACTTCATCTCCTTAAAATCCCTGGTAAACTCATGTCTAAAACCAGAAAGAAACAAGTCAGATCCTTTCTACTACATTTTCTCTCTTCCCTCCTCCCCCTGCCAGTGTCACTTTAAAAAAAAAAAAATCACTGTACAGACTCTTGCGGTAATGTTCTTCACATCATCAGGAGATGGAGACATGGAATCCGACCACAGTTAGGGAGGGTTGTTGGAAGGAAGGCTGGTCTTTCACTCAAGCTGTTTTCTGCTTGCTTTACAACTGTGCCCTGGACAGCAAGGGTTTTATAATAAATATTTATTCCATTAACACTATTATAAATCTAAACAATGAATAATAAATAATCAACATGGCTTGGATAGTTAATAGAGCACCATATATCAATGGAAGTTCACACGGATTTCACAAAGCCTTTTCTGCTAACAGATGGGCCAATGAAAACATCTTAATGTGCCTGCAGTTTTCAGGCAGAGAAAGACAATGCCCGTGTATGAGAAGACAAGAGGTTTAGTACATCTCAAATGACTATTCACCATTCCTTTTATTTAGTAACATCCAGCTGTTCTGGTAAAAAGTTGCCTGAAGCTGTACTGAGAAGTGAAGTGATAATTTGCTTCTGGGGGAAGTACTCATTTTGACCAAAATCTGATCAGTTTTGTGAGAATATCTCTACCAAGGAAGGCACTTTTAAAAGAATATAAATAATTTTCCTGCTTATGTCAAATGCAGATGATCTGCAAATGTATCATGATGAAGCTGGAGAGAAAAAGGATAGGAATAGTTTTTAAAAGATCAAAAATAGTAGAACATTAGGGAAAGGCAAAACAGTGCATTCGTCTTGACAAATTTTAAGTAAAAGTTTTTGGTGGTTAATTACAATGCGCCTCTTTTCTTCTTTGAACATGAAGCTGAAGAGAAGTGTTAGCTCTCTTGAGTGCTTAACATCTTCTTCTTCTTCATCTTCTTCCAATATTTTTTTTTTCCTAGGAAGTGTTTGCCAAAAAACCCTAAACCCAAGATTTTATTTCAGGTGAAGCCAAAATTATCACTTTTTCCTGCCATCCCCACTTTTCTACTTCATTCACCAAGACAAAGAAAACTTATTTCCCCTGCTCTCCTCTTGACCTCATCAATTACAGTTGGCAGGTATCCTGGAGTATGAGGGTTTACAGCCCATCCAAAAGTTTTAAGATTCAAGTATTTACTACTATGATTTGGGAATCTTCTTGCCATCTGTATAAACATCTCATCCCTTTAGATAGCTTTTTTCATTATGAATGATTGCGGTGGGCATACTGCCAGGTAAATCATATAAATAGGGAGGAACTCTCTTTAAGCAACGTATCATTACTGCAAGGCGGAGACCATTATTTAATGAGTGGGCTCAGTAACCGTTGCAGAAAATGACTCAACGGCAGTACAGAGTTCTGCACATCTGAATGCACACGTGTGCGCTGTGTTCACTGCGACAATGATGGATGGGTGGGTAATTACATCTACGGAGAGGTTTGTTTCATGGGAACAAGGAGGTACTGCAGAAATAGGATCTTATTCTGACTGAATCTGGTGTTTCAAAGATGTGCCCAGCTGCATGATTAAAAGTGAATTAAAGGACATGAAATGGAGAAAAATAGCCCTCATTTCCTCCCAGACAGTTGTACCTCTGGGATCTGGTTTAGTTTTTTAGGAGATACTCGGGTAGTAGGGTAAGGTATAGTGTCTTAGAAATCAGTTTCTTTCTCTACCAGCTCAAAATTTGGCTCTGTTTCTCAAAAAACAATCTGGGCTTTCCAGCTGCGAACACATCCCAATAAGGCTGAAGCGCTTGGTGAAACAAATGGCAGACGTTCCTGGCAGAGAGCAAGGTCCTCACTATTAACTCTGAAGGGAGCTAGGGTGGATCCAGTGAAAGAATAAAGGGGAGCCCACAATACTTGATTTAGGGAGACCCAAGTTCTGAGGTCCTAGCCATCTGGGAAGCATCACTGCTCCAGAAGGTGGGTACCATGGTCTTCACACACCATTGGGTTCATCATGTCTGCAGGCAAGCGTAACATAACTAAGCTTTAATGCTGTTCTCCTGTCCATACTTGGATCATCTCAACACTTAAGACCTTGCTGAAACTGGATGGTCAGTGCTTAGCTAAAGCACTAAGGAGAACCTTCACAAAGAGTCTCACACAGCACTCCAAAGGGAAAGGCACCTCGGAGTCTAACAAGTGCTAAGGATGCCAAGGTGCCTACAGCCACACAAGCAGCTGTGGCTGTCATCTCTGCCTCTTGTGGTGCGTTGCTGTGCTGGGTGGTTGAAGAGGGCACAAAGAATAACTCCTTAACTCCCCTGGTAAACCCAAGCCTGGTTGCAACACGTTAGTTCTAGGAACCAAAGTCTTCTTTTGTGGTTCTGGTTCATGGCATGATAGCATAACCAGAAGCTGACTGATACGATATGATATACATCATTTGCCGATAAATTCTGATTACTGCCAGTAAATTCAAAACACTATTAATTTCTGGCAAAGGCCAGACTGTTGTTTAAAAGCAGATCCTCCCAGTGCCCAGGAGAGGACATCAGGAGGTTAGATTTGCTTTTGGTTATTTTGGCTTTGGGTAGATCAAGGTGTCCATAAAGTGTGGGTCAAGCCATTTGCTGCAGATCTGTATCCTTTCTGCTCCTTCAACCCAATAAAAAGGCAGATGGATCAGCTGCAGCCATCCAGAAAGACGCTCCTTTCATGCTGTGCTCAGCTCTCAGCAAGGACTTGGCAATTCAGCTGAGTCTGGGAGATCTTGTGGCTTGGGAATTCAAGTGGATCCCAGCAGATTACAGGTATATGGAAGTAGATAACGAAGAGCATATATTTATGTCCATTTATGATTTATTATCTAGCTAGGAGGAAATCTTATAGGTCTGTTACTTTATTCATGATGACGAAGAGGCAGCCTCATGGTACAACAAGTCAGTCAGAGATTTTTAAACGGGGGATAGCAGTACTGCATTGACAGGTGGAGGCACTGACCATATTTTCAGAAGGAAAATCCCTTGCTGAGGTGCTGAGGAAAGAGGCTGGTGACTCACAAGCCCCGTTTCATTCCAGCACATTGGTTGTGAGGAGCTAGCTGAGGAAGCTGCCAGGGTGCAGGTGGAGCGTGGCTCCAGACGTGTTGCTGCACAGCGTTCTCCAAAACAACAGTGGCAAACCACTGTACCAGCACCGATGGATGCTGAAGTTGGTGCCAGTGGCAATGAGTAGAGATGCTTTTAAGAGTGTATTTGGCAACGTAAATGCACCATAAAGGAAATCTGCCACTGGCATTTGTTAAAAAATAAAGCAGGCTGCCCAGCTTTCTGCTGTCTGTGTGCAGGGTGAAGGTGTCCGCACACTAAAGTGCTCTAGGAAGCAGATATATATGGCAGCTGAAAACCTTGCTCTCTCATAGGGCTCCTTAGAGTCCTGAGGAGAGCACACATGATGGCATGGCCTCTCTCCCTCTCCAGGTCTTCAAACACCAGGCAAGCAGATGGCAAAGCCAGCTATGCAGCTGCAGCTGCCCGTGGGTCCCAAGGAAGGAGCACATCTACAAACTCGCCGACTACAAACTTGCAATGAGCTGAGGCAGGAATCAAATGAGTGAGTGTGAAATAGCTGGAAACAGCCAGGACCAAAATTGTGCAGGGCATGATTTTGCAGGGTGAAATGCCTGCCAGCCTGCCTGCCTGGATCCCAAACCGGAGCTGGGAATTAGACCCTCTGCTCCACCAAATTCAGCCAGGAAAGAAGAAAGAGAAAATATTGACTTTCTACATGGTGCCAAGAAATGGACTAAACTCCATCTCTTAATGGAGAAATCTGGTCTGAGCCTTCTGGTCCTTTCATATCCTTACAGAATACAGTTAGGCAAAGCAGTATACATAAAATAACTCCTTGGCTGCAAATGTTATTTTCAAGCCATATTAGAGCCAATTTCTCCCTCCCCTCTCTCTCTCTTTTAAAATAAAACAACAAACCATATAATAATAATGAAAAGATTTATCCTAACTTAAATGACTGGTTTGGGGAGATCAAGTTGCAGGACCAGAATCCATAACTCTGAGGGATTTACAGTCCCTTTTGTGGTGATAAAGGCAAAATTGTTCACAGTCCTTCCTTTAATGTAAAAAGCCTGCCTTCTGCTCCTCGGCCAAGTCTCTTGCCACCAAGAGACTGTGCTTTTGTCGGAAGGGCTGAGCACAAGCGATGGCAAAGAGCCTGAAGGACAGGACTTCAAAGTAGACTGTGGCTGCCCCCATCATGGCATTGGTGGGAGAAGGAAGAAAACCTCTTCCATTTGTAATGCATGTTTCTCCTTTTCCCTTATTTAGGAACCACAGTGCTTTTTCTCCATTGCCTCCCTGTGGGGCTGCACAGAAGCTAGATTTGTGACTAATCTTTAGCAAATGTGCTCCTGAAAACAAAATGGCTTGTTAACATGCAGCTGGGCCCAGGTTTACATCTAGTCCAGGTGCTGAGGCCATGTGGTGGGTAGCTCAGCCCTTTCACTGCCCTTTTACTGTCTTCTGGGCCACCAGCAGTATCTCACATGCCAAGCGTGAGAATCGGCGTTCACACCCACCTCCCACACACCTGACCTGATGGCCAGCATCTTCCATGTCTGGAGAACATCATCGCAGAGGTGTTCCCAGTCTGTGAATTAACCTAGTTGGTCTGCAGCTCTTTCAATCTTCCCATCATTCTGCCTACTCTAGGGGGCCCTTGGAGCAATGAGTAAGCCCGTGACTTCACACCCCCAAGAAGTAGGGTGTCATCTAGCACCTGCATTCCAACAGTGCTGACCAGAAGTCATTCCTCTCACAGACAGGTGAACCCACAGCCCCCCACAGACCTAAGGTTGCACCATGTCCTGCACCAAAACAGGAAAACCCAGAGCTGTACATTGCAGCATCTGTCAAACCACCTGCATGGAGATTTGATCCAAAAGCCTGAGAGAACCCACACTTTTTTGGCCGTATCAGTAGGATTCTGCAAGGATATAATGAACTCTATGAGTTAATTCATGAGTAGTGAATATGGAGTCCCAAGATCTTGGAAATGTCTTTTCTAGCTCAGTCCTTCCTCCTATAAAAGTTGTTTCTTGTCTTGGCTAATCCTTGTCACTCTCTCTGAACCTTTCCCAGTTGAGTTTTCTCTCTTTTTTTGGTTCTGAAGTGGTAGATATGTTCAGATGGTGGGTTTCTGTTAGGGCCATATTTCTTCAACATGGTCTTATCAGAGTATCTTAAATGTATGTCTCTCATGAGCTTCCAAGACCACATGGGTGATGAAGATGAGTCTTTTATCCCAGAGGAGGTCACAGATGACAACACATGGAATGAAGCTGATGTGGTTCAATCTGGACCCTTCAGATCCATGCTGAGCAGCTGGGATTGGTACATCTGGTAGATACACTCCTCCCTGGTTAAATTATAGACTGCTCAGAGTGCAAGGAATAGCAGGGACAGTGTCCGTCCTATCTAACCAGACAGCTAGTTTCAAAGTAGTAGGGAGAACTTCACAAATTATAAGAAATGGCCCTCAGATCCCTATCTCTGGAGTGTGCAGTGACTCCTGCAGGCACAACTGACCACGCTTCACCCACACTGATATATGGCGCTGATGAGCAGATCTGCTTCTGGTTATGAGTAATAGATAAGGTCATCACCTAAGACCTCTTGCCATCTCGGTAAGCTGGTCTATGGCCAGCTGGCATGGTCTTTGGGCCTCAGTGCCTCTCATAAAGGAAGCCCTGCCCACTTCCCTGCCACAAATTCAAACAGGTCCATCCAATTCTCTTCTCAAGCCTCAGTCTTTGCAGCTTCTGGAAAATTATATACTACAGGGAAACCAGAATTTTCAGTCCAAAATTTTCAGGGATTTAGATATGGCTTGGAAGTTCCCGTGTTGTAACAAAATGGTTCCTAGAACTCCAAAATGTGTAACCTTTTTTTTTTCTTACTGTACAAAGAAATTGCACAAAACAATTTTGGTTTTTCGTTTATTTCTCACTGTTCTTTTACTTATTCATTTATTTATTATTCATCCAGTGAACCAAAAATATTGTTTATTCATGCAGCTGTACTAAACATTTTAAAAATGTAGGGCATAAAATTATAATATTCATTATTTATTACTTAACAGAAAAATTTTGTTCCTATGGCCACAACCCAATTTATCAAGCATTACAGGAAATTCTTGTGAGATGTGCCCCACCTTATAAAGTTGTAATATCCCCAAACTGAAAAATTAGTTCACATAACCTCCTTTGAAATCGTCTTTTCTGAGGTCTTCACGGTGGCATTACAGAGTTGACATTCAATCTTTAATTGAATGGAATGGTGACCCTCTAATGACTGGAGCAAACATAGGCTATAGGACCGCTACCTCTGCCAGAGTGATGTCTCTTGTGTTCAGTGTTTTGGTTCCTGCTTGCAACCAACATTAAGGCATGTCATCAAGGAAGATGGAGCACAGCTACTGGAGTTCATGAGAAGTTGGGAATAACCCCATCCCATCACCAATCAGAGGAAATTTGCTGCCAGTATTTCTACAAACAATTAAGCTGAACTTTGTGCTGCTTTGGGGGACAGGTATTTTGTTCACTCAACAGGTCTGTGGGAGTTGCAGCTTCCTATGGGAGGTGGTAAAGAAATAAGAATCCCAGAAGAGAGGTTTTTCACCTTTCTAAAATGAATGAACACCTATACAGCTCTGATAATAGAGCATGTAACGAGGTGACTACTCCCAGAAGAGCACCATCCCTGGAGTGATCTCACCAGGGCTGTCAGATGCTCAGTGAATCCCTCAGTGGACATCCCATGTTGGTAGCAGGCTTGGTAGGTAGCTGGTAGCTTCAGCAGCCTGATCTGTGGACATGATGTTGGGAAGATCTGGCCCCATTGCCAATGCAGACCTGGGGCTTGTTTTAATAACATATTTGGAAGAAGTGCTTAGGGGGTTGTATAAGGAAACTTTTTTTTGGGGTGCAACTCCTGGTATTTTGATTCACTTGATGAATGTGAGGAGGATGCTTCCCAAAATAACAATGTTGTTTGAATGTAATGCTTAGAAGACACCCATGAAAGTCTGTCAATGGCAAAGGGAAAAGAAGGAATGCAACTAAAGAGACTCCAGGATTGCAGTTAAATATTTCTACACCTCTTCAGGCAAAGCACAAGGCTCTTTGAAGTGGTGAGGGAGGGGTGTCAGTCATTCCCTGTGAGACATGGCAACCATATTTATGGTCCTATCAAAATCAGACCTTCACTCCCAGACATGGCTTATGGCTCTGCCTCTCTGTTCAAACATTCTGGAATGAGTTGGAGAGATGAGATATGTCCTTGGTCTCAGGCATGGGAAAAGGACAACTTCCCATTGAGTATCAAGGCATCTTTCAGCTAGCAGAGAAAATTAATGTCATGTTAAGAGTGAAACTATGTGTTTTGAGCTGATTAAATCTAACCTCAGGAGGCTCCAAAATAAACTCAGTCTTCTAGAGCTTTTGACACCCGCCTGCCAGACGTTTCCCCCGTTCACAAACACATTTTCTACAACGGAGACCTTTTTTTTCCACTCTCTTTCTCTGTTCCTCCCACCCCCCAATATTAACAAGGCTTGAATTGTGTTGCATGCTGCAGAGAACAGACCCCCTTCACCCGGGCAGAATAACCCAGTGGCTTTTCAGAGCACTATGTATAGAAATCAACTCTTTACCACGGGCAGCTCTAAGGATTAGGTGAGGAATGCAGTCTGGGTCAGGATACTCATATTTGCAAGCACAGGGATGCCTGAAGGGTCAGGGAGGGCATACCGGGAGGCTGTTAGCTGCACTGAAAGACACAGTGCACCGCAAGGTTTGGGTCAGGCCATGCCGGTTCTGCATGGAAAGCATTTCTCACCTCCCAGCACTGGAGATCTTATGTGTCAGACCCGGAGAAGGAGGGATCCCTTAGCACAGCCAGCATCGCACACAGATAGGAGAGAGCGCACGTGACCGTGTGATGCTGCAAGCTGCCCTGCGTTATCTGCAGCTGGGGAAAGTGCCTTTGAGCTTTGAATGGTTTTCTGATGAAACACAGAGCCTGTTAAGAGATCGCCTCTCTCTTCTTGCTAGGTCATTTGATTTCCAGTCATCAGCTTAATTCCCAATAAAGGTTTTAATGAATTTCCTCTGACCTGTTGAGACTGCAGGTTTCTGAGCATAGGGATGGCCCATGGTTTCCATGCATGAGATGCAAAGGAGAGTGGCACATTAGCCCTTCCTGACATATAGTCACTGTGGGAATATACTCCATCATGTCAACGAGAGACTTGCTTCTGCCTCTCAGAGAACAGGGCTGTCTCTTGAGCTTCAGGCGAGCATAGGCATCTACATGTTTCCCCTGTACAGTCTGGAGAAGGAGATTGAAATCCAGGACTAAACAGACTGGAAATCTGACCTCTTTTGGGGGGAAAAAATACCACCTTTTTTCCCCCCACCCACCCATGAAATATGTCTTTTTTAATTTCCTGTAATTTAATTAACAGAGGAATTCATATTCGTTAAAAGTTTATCTGCTCAGTAGCCCTTTATGCAATCCAGTCAAAGGGAGTGAATGAAGGTTCTGTAAAGCTCTCCACCTATCCAAAATAACCTTTATTTCAGCCTCATCGCCACATATTCCTAAACAAGCAGCTGAAGCTGCATCTTTCATTTTTTAAATAAGGCATTCCCTGCTTCTCCCCACCATAGGCAGCTGATTTCTCTCCTGCTTGTGAGCAGAGGGGAGCAGGACAATGAAGGGCAAGGAGGGCTGATCCATGGGACAGTAACTAATAAATTGTCAGTGCTGTGGACAACAGGAGACATATCCTGGGGTAATGCCTGGAATTAAGTGAGTGATT
Organism: Falco punctatus; assembly: GCF_963210335.1. NCBI lineage: Eukaryota > Metazoa > Chordata > Aves > Falconiformes > Falconidae > Falco > Falco punctatus. The sequence continues at coordinate 52,456,630 of NC_137583.1, read as the reverse complement.
CCAAACACAAGCCAGAGGTCTGCAGGACCACTGAACACCTCTTTTCTGATACAAAATGAGCATTAACATCTCATCACTACCTAACCTTACTTTTTGACCTATTTTTAAAAACTGGTCTACAAAGCAGGGTGAAAAAAGTCCAAGGATGGTTTATATTCTTGGAGGAGCAGCTGTAACATTCTCCCCAGCCCACCTTTGGCACCACCCATAGGGGACACTCCATGCATGTATGCCAGGGCCACTTGACGCATGAGCATGGGCAGGTGTGTGGGTTTGTCCCCAGTGACACTATCTACCACTGTACTGGTGAATAAAACAGGGAACAATGCTAAGCACTGACCTTCAGCTGTCTACTAGCAGCCTCCCAGAGAGTTCCTGAGCAGCGCCTGGGGTTAGCAGGGCGAGGAGCCATTCCCCACAGGCATTTGGGATGTGGTCATCCTGTTGTGGAAGGTAGCGGAATTTGATGGTATGCACGTGCTGCTCCGTGCCCGGTTGGCCTCCAGACCAGACAACAGTTCCAACAACCTTTAATTTACCATCACCAATGCAGCCTCTGCAGCCTGAGAAGCAGGAAGGTCCAAGTGACTGTCAGTGGCTGGGTGGCTGGTGTTACACAGCCCCAGAGTCCTGGTGAATGCATCTAAGCTGAATAAACAAAGCGGTATTCATGGTTTATGCTCTGTGCCATCTGGATTCAACCTGGCAGTGGGACACTTCTAAGTCTGACCCCATCTCCTCCTCCTTCCCCCAAGGTCTTGATTTTCACAGAGGATATGAAACCAAGGGGCAGCGGTCCATGGTTATGGCAGCGATCCATGGCTGTTGTAACATACCTGGTGTCCTGTCACCAGTGGAAGATGACATGCACCATAGGCTGGAAATGCTCCCATATAAGAAGTTATACTCAGATATTGCTGCATCCCTGAGTCCTGTTATTTATATAGCCAATCACTGCATCTTTGCAAAGACCTTTACTTCATGATCTAGACGGATAGGAGAGGAACAGCAGCACCAGTTCACTCTGACTGACTGAGACATATGTCTATTCCCCTTGCTGATCAAGTTATTTTTACATTTTGTACCATTTTCACAAAATGACTGGGAGTGAAATAGTTGTTTACGTACACCATATCCAAAGGAGAGCAATTGGTATTTCTTGTTATTAAGTTATTTTGTCTGTTACTTAAGTAGAAATCCACCTGGAAGCATCAGGAGTTTCATCTGAGCAAGACAGCTGATGCATCACGCAGCGGGGACAGACCTTGTCCCACAGCCAACAGCAAGAGCCACGGAACTACAAACCAAAGTCATGTGTGATTTGATGTCTGAACTACATGCAGCACCACTGACCTGGACAAACAAAGTCTCCACTAGCCAGCGGCCCAAAGAGCTGCCAGAAGGTGCGAGGAGACAAAGCCAGCACAGCCCATGCATCTGGCAAACGCATCACACTGCTGCTTCTCCTGTAGTGGCTACATCCAGAGACCACAGATGGGGAGCCCTGGACAAAGGTTTTAGCTTTAATCCTCATTTGATGCTAGTTGCAGCTATAGTGTTCAGTGGTTGACAGTGGAAATGGAGACATTAATTTTTGGGTCACATCGTTAGCTTGATCCAGAGAGATGCAGGACAGCCCTGGCCTGCAGCAGACAAATTCTCTTAAGTCACCCTGTTATGGTAGGCAGGATGATTCTCTTAAAATAGCATTACAGAAAGGTAAATAAAAGGGACTCTTAACTGGACAATGCCTGAAGTTTCTTTCCTTGCAAAAATCAAGTGTAAACCCGTTCTTGTTCTTGCTCATCTCCAGGATGCTCTACACAAAATCCCATGCACCAGCACTGCTCAGCTGCCATGCCAACATGCGCCCCTCAAACCCACCCCCCCACCCACACCCAAAATCACTTCTTGCCCTACCTCCTCTCTCTCCTGCAAGCCTTTTTTTCTGCCAGGAGGGCAAACCCTCCAGACCTTCCCCCCCATGCCAGGAGGCATTGATGGTCCTTCTGCAACACCTCAGCACTGCACGACCTCTCGCCCAGGTGACCTCCCCCTGGAGCAGAGGCACCAATTCACACATACTTTTCCACCTTCAGCCTTGTGGATCTTTACTCCTTATTTAATTTTCAGGGAATCAAAAGGGCTGTGTGTGCCTCCTGCCCAGCACAGTCTGCCTGCCTTTCTCCAGGCTCGCCTCAAACCACTTGCCTCTTCTCACAACATGAGGTAAGTCGAGACCCACACGCTATTTCAGCACAAGCCAGGGTGCTTCCAAGGCATTCCAGAAATAGCACGGGGAAGGAACAGTACCTGCTCTTCAGAGCCAGCGAGGGGCCTTCCCTCCCCTTCCAGGTTGGGTAAACTTTCTCCTTACTCTGTGGTTACACACAGCAGAGTGACTCTCTTAAAAACGGCATCACATAAAGGTGAATTCAAAGGTTTTTTACCTGGCCTGGCCTGAGCTCCAAATAGAGATGTCCTCAGCCAAAGCCTTGCTGCTTTGGGGGCACTGGGGAGGGTATAGCATGTACCTCTTCTTGCATGTCACCATCCAGGGCTGCACAAAGACGCACACCCCGTATGCACACCCCATGCCTATCTCCAATATCTTAGCATATCTCTTTACTCACAGATTTTAGATGGTTTAGCTTTTTAGATGTTCCTGGGTACTACACAAGTACTGAGTAGTGTCCATGGCTAGATCTCTTGCCAGCTGTTCATAAGATCTGTTGTATCAGTGGAAATTTACGACAGGACTGGTTGGAGGAGCAGATAGCTTCTGGCCGCTTTTCTTTAGAAATCCCTAGCATTTTTCATGTATCATCTTGAAGAGATTTTTGAGGAGCTGAGGGAACAAATTGGGCAGGTCACTAGTGCCACCAGACAGGCACAGAAAGCAAGACTGAACCATTATAGGTTTCTCTTTCACTCCAGCATGCTGAGAAAACGTCCCTGCTTCAAGCAGCACACAGGGATGAGCACTGGCCTCCCTGTTTCTGCCTCTCCCCTCGTGCCCTCCCTTCAGTTCAGATTAGGCATTCAGATGTTGCATCCTTCAGGCGGGCTGCTCCTCAGAACTCTCTCTCAAGCAGGAGGTGCACTGTAGAAGTGACACCAGACAGTGGCCCCTGGGGAAGCGGGAACAGATCTGAAGATGAGCCTGGAGCTAAGATCATGTCACAGAGCTGACTTCCCCCATGCAGTCATTCTGATTCCTTGTACATCAAAGGACTATCAGTCTGCAACGCCCCAAAGCACCCGACTCACTTTCCTATTTCCTGCCACCCTAAGCTGAGCTCTTGGCCATGGGAAATGTCTCTGCCCTGTGACTCTGCCAGTCTCCCACCTCCCCCTTCCTTCATCTATTGCCTGACTGAATATGATTTAAACTCTCCCCACTTGAAGGAAAACAACAAAAAAAACCCCAATAAAACCCCCAAACTCCCCATAAAATAAACCCCAAACCCAACCCACCTCAGCAGGCAAACACCCTAAGGAGGAGTGATTGTCCCTGGACAAGCAGAGGAAGGCTGGGGACGAGGTCCTAAGTGGGGTTTGGGCAGATGCTATGTACAAGCGAGTGGCACATGTCGGCAAGCAGGGAGCACAGAAATTTTCAGCTGATAGTGTCCTTGTGCCCCTTTTCCTTGTGTGGCACTGCACAAACAGGGACTTGTGTGCTGCTGTGGGAGTCCCTGCTGTGCATCCCGGTCTCAGAGATGTCCCCTGCAGTCAGCTGTAGAGGGTGGCACCCTGCAGAAATATTGCAGATAACATTCTTGCACTAAATGCTGTTCAGGCACAAAATTATTTTGTGGAAGCTCGTAGTGAATTGTAGGCTGCCTGAATGGACAGTCTGAATTTGGAAAACAGCTAAAAATGTGGAGGGGAAAACAAAGCAGGGAGGGCCAAGGGAGTTTGCTCAGGGTCCTAGAGGTGGGGATATCTAAGGTATGATAGTATAGCACATCTCTGCCACCATCTCCTTTTGCTTGCCCACAGGTGGGCTGCTGGTGCCTGCAGAGCCACCCTTCCAGCATTTAGGGAGAGAAGGAGGAAACCTGGAGCAGAGATGTGTTCTTTGCATCCCCCGTCCTTCCATTTTTCAAGCAATTGGTGGAGCAGAGCAGAGCTTATGCAGCTTCAGAGGGGTGAGAAGCTGTAGTGGAAACAGGAGAAAGAAGGATGGGTATTTCCAGTGCCAGCCTGCCTTGAGGATTACACCAAAGCTTAAAGATCTTCCTTCTCTCCCATCCCCCTGAGGAGATACCAGTAATCCTCAGTAAGATCAGAGCAGGTCACCCCCATTACCAGTTCCCCAGGGCTTAACAATACCCCAACACTTTCTCTAGAAACAGAAATCAGAAATATGCAGAGCATCTCCCATCATGCATAGGCCCTAATGATGCCTTTCTCTGTGGTCAGAGGGTGGGGTGGTATCTGTTAGCCCTTCTGCAGCTCACCAAAGCCTCAGTGTTTCACCTGTGCAAATAACCCCCATGCACCATCCCCCGGGACCAAAAGGACAAGTTAAAAATGGAGCATGCAATTTAGCCCCTGCACAGCTGTATTCCAGGCAGTGGTGAAAGACAGAATGATGGATCTCCAAAATAGCCTCTGCTTGGCTAAACAGCCCCACTGCCAACTGATGGCTGTTTGTCTGTTTCCATTTGTACAACCCTCAAACCTAATAAACACCTCAGACATGAAAAGAAAACACAAGGAACAACGAGGGTAAGAAAAACCAGGCCATTGACTGCCTTTTTAAATAGATCGGCGTGGAGTTGAGTGGCCAGACCTCTTTCCAAGTACATTCCTGTGCTAATATGAATTCACAGACTACTCCTGTGTGATCATCTGGCAGGGATGTAGTGCTGTCACTCTGCATCCATCTCTTTGCAGGGCCAGTTCTGCCTGTGGTCTGTCTGGGAGCTGACAGCATCCACAGAATAATGCCACATTTGAATTTTCCAGACAATATTTATTTATTTTTATTATAGGACTGATTCTTTTATTGCTGGCTTTTAACTGAAGCCAGCCCATCATCATTGTTTCTTTGAAGCACTTACAGGATGAAAAATATTGTACCTGGGCTAGGAATAAGGTTTTCCTTCCCTTTCCCTTCCTCCTCTCTCTCCATGCCACTGTCCATATATTCGTCTTGCATCTTTCCGAGGCTGCCCTCTCCTTCTACAAAATCTCAGCTTTTATTAAATAGATGCTTTTTGTCCCATCAACCTGCCCAATCCCTGTGTTGGATCTGACACATCTTCCACCCACACATCCTAAGGGAACAAGACCCACAGATGAATTTGTACAAGCGTCAATGTATCTTCTTTAATGTCACATATTGCCTGATACTGTTGAGAAGACCATGTAATGGTCTTGCTCCCCACCCTATCACCACAGTCTTTTATTTCATCCATATGATGTACACATAGTGCATAAGTAGATAAGAAAGTGCCCAAAGTCTAGTAAGGAGCATTGAATGGAAAGCACCGAAAATTAAAGTGAGAAATTACTAACTGCATGTGCAGGCACCCCAAAGCAATGCCTTTTGTTATGGTTTCATGGTGTCTAGCACAGGTGTCTGTTGCCTCTTTTCTTGACTATATAAGTGCTGAAATCCTACAGGCCACCTCTTCCTTTCCAAACTCTCTCTCACGCTTCCAAGAGGCAATATTTCCTAGCTTATACAGGGACAATCAGAGTGGGAGGATCAGAGACTGGCTGGCTTCATCTCACTGCAGCTTCTGGCAAAAAGAAAATTAGTTGTGACTTTCAAGTCTCAGTACTCTGCCTTGGTTTTGGAAGCAACCAGCACAGCTGTCAGAATGAGAAATGTGAGAAAATGCACCAACAACCCCTTTTAAATAACACATGAAAAATACTTGATAAGTGCTAGATTAGCGATGGAGCCTTAGGTCTTGGCAGAAGGTGGTCATAACAGCATGACCAGCATCACAGAGCGGGATCAAAGGCCCCATTAGTTCAGTGTGTTGCTTTCAGCAGTACCTACCTTCCAGTGCTAAGCTGGGGAGAACAACAAGAAAAAAAAGAAAAAGAGGGGAACAAAGAAAAAACCCCACCACACAGTCTGAACCTTTCCTAGTTTTACCTTCCCATCTTCCAGCAGATGGTGTTTTAACGAGTTTACTGTTGCTCTCTGGATCTTTTTCTGTTTGAAAAATGCGAAGGCATTGTAAGTCATTTAAGACATCAGGATCTCAGATCACATTTGCAGATGTCTTCATGGCTCCACTGAGCATTACCAATATAGTGTTCAGAATGAAGTGAAAAAGTCTAATATTTCCCTTTTGGGGAGACAGAAGCCTGGGGCTCAAGTGGTTTTCCCTGGGTAACTGAAAACTAGGAGGTTCTTCCTGGGTATGTGTCTATATTTTCACATGTCCTCAAGTATTTGAGCTGTTAATAAGTCAGAGAACAACTCCATTTTCCTGTGGTACCATATGTAGGCAATGCAAAGACATTTTTTAACCAGTTTCGGGTAACTGAGTGATTGGGTCCTGTGTCCCTTGACCCCATTGCCATTTGCACTAACTAGCTCCAGTTAATATAGTTTTTCCATTTTCTTCTTTTGTCAAAAATAGGTAATGGATATGACCCAAAGGGATCATTTCATGTAATTATTAAGCCTCCACTTTCTATAAATAACGTTGAGGACGATGGTCTGAATTTCCCAAACCAAAGCACACCCCTGGAAATTGCGTTGTGCCCCTGCAGAGCTCAGGAGTGGGGCAATTTCACGGGTCAGGGGCTGGAGCCCAGAGGACTGAGGGGGAAAGAGCAGAGGCGAGAGCGGGGGCTGCTCTGACTCCAGCCCAGTGCTGCACAGACCAGATGGGAAAGGCTCCTAGCTCCACGGCACCACAGTATTTCTAACCAAGGTGGCCAGGCCTCTGTTCTGCAAAGCAGCTAAACCCTGGCTTTGCTCTAAGCATGGCAATAAACTCAGATTCTTTTCAGTAAATATCTTAGGCAAAATTCTTCTCTTCGCTGCGCCATAATTTTGTTGATTGGGACTCAATGGGTTGCTTAGGCAGTCAGGGAGGGGAGCTGAGCTCCGTGCTGGTATCGATAAGGGCTGTGAAGCTGTTACAGTTAGCCCAGCCACACCACTACTGAAATGCAAGTTGTTTCATCCGTAGGAACATGCCACATCTCTGCCCTATGAAGTGTGTGAGATGCCGGAGGGCAGAAGACCTCTTTTTCAAGAAATGGGCTAAAAATCAAAAGAGAAAGAAAGTACGTGGGCACAACTACTGGAAAAAAAAAAATATGGTCCTGTTCAGGATGCTACTGCTTGTCAGGATTTCTTTTCTACCTTACTGTTGGAGGTTAATAGTCCTACACTAAATGTATCAGTGCCTCTGTGTGTGACATAAATGTCTCTTGAGCAGTATGTGATTTCTTACTGAATAAGATGTAGGGTTTCACACAATCCTTTGGTAAGAGTTGATAAAAGCCCCTCCAGCAGTAACAGCAACAACAAAAACAAGGAATGGTAAAATATTCTGAGACTATAGCTCAAGGGAGTTCATCTACTATGTATGTTTTTACTTGGGAATATCCCTGAAAAAAAAAACAAACAACCAAACACACATACTCCCCATCCCAGAGAGCCCAGCCAGAGCTTTCAAAACACATCTGATGTTTGGTTTCAGTACAATTAGATATCTCTGCCCCTGGTAATGGCTTTCAGGATGGGCAACAAAAAAAAACCAACAAAAAAGCAAAAAAAAAAGACTGTAAGGACTGTCCAGGAATTAAGAGAATATGGTTACCAGCATCAACAGGGAAGTCAGGGAAAACCTCTGTAGCTGAGCAGGTGTGTGTGCTGCCTGGGCTGCCTGCCTTTCCAGCAGTGCGGTTTCTAGCGAGGAGGTGGCCTCCAGAAACCACTTGAAAATAGAACAAACAGAAGCAGCTCCTCTTCCCATTAATATTAATGGCCCAGACATTACCCAATTTGAAGTGGAAGCCGGGGCTGATTAAGAAAGGCCTGATCACTGGAGCTCTAATGGAAAAAGGTTAGAGCACAACCTCTCCGTGATCTTGGACTGGGAGACACGGAACCAGCCCGGGGGCAGCAGCGCTGAAGGATGAGGCAGGTTTCTGCACTGGAAAATTTTCTGCTTGGAAGCTCTGGTGTCCAAATATTTTGCTACCAAATCATAACTCATCTGCCTGCTGCCAGAATCATGTACGCTGATGTGAGCCATTTGTAAATGACTAAACCAGGGAAAATGAGACAAATCTGCTGGGTGGGGGACTGGGAGCTTGGGGGCTGATACCCAGCTCTGGCACAGCTCCTCCGGGTGGCCTTGGGAATGCATCTCCTCTGAAGTGATGCAGGAGGAAAATTTCCCCCCTTAGTTTTTCCTGTGTTCGGGCAAATCTCTTAAGCATGTGCAGACCATCTCCCAGCCCATGTGTAAATTTACACAATCAGGCACAAAGGACACCGGGGGTTATTATTATATGGCTAGCAATATCCATTATCTTCCAGGCACAAGTCAAATCTGGAAGCAGTAAAGTCCTTACTTGGAAATGTCTGTAAAATATGAACCTACCAACCTTACCTGATCTTATCTGGACTCCCCAGAGACCACGAGATTAGCAATTAAACATGCAATTGGAAAATGCACTTGGAGCCAACAGAAGGGAATGCCCTTCCTGGCTGGAGAGAACTGAATAATATTATTAAAATTCCCAGAACACCCTTTGTGCTGTTTGTCACTTTTTTCACTGAAGGAAAATAAATAAGTGCCCTCAGCTATTTAGGCAGTTTCAAGTTACTCACTTTTGGGTCTCTCCAGTACCAAGGTGGGGTTATTGATGTTTTGACTGGCCATAGAAAGAAAAAAAGGTAACATAAGAGAATAAACAAACCAAAGCAAAACAAACAAAGAAGTTATCCGGTGGAAGCTTTAAAGTCTCTTTCACTCCCACAGCATGCTCAGCACCCTGACGAGCTTCCTGCCCCAGCTCTGGTCCCCAGCCCTGCCTGCAGCCCCGCAGGCACCTCACCCATCCAGAACCCATCGTCTGCTTCGCCCTCTGCCAGCAAGGTCAGCCTGGGAGCTGTGCCCAGCTCTGCGTGGCGCTCAGTGCCAGCCCAGCACCAGCAGGTCTTAAAAATCCTCCAAAGCTTTTCCAACTTTGAAAAACCCAATTGCCTGACATATTTTAAGGTGTTATTTGGGACTGTGACAACAGGAAAAATGTTGATTAAAGATAGCTGTAGTCTTACACTGAGTAGAAAGCACTGCAAGAGAGTATTTTCTGCTAAGAATATGACCATTTCTGCTACTACTAATTGTAATAAATCTAGCACTTTATTTCTAGTTCTAGTGATTGTGCCATAGATGCTGTTTATTTTCTTTAGCTTAACCTGATGCATATATATTTACCTTTTCTTTCACAAGATTATTTTCTAACCATATTTTCTTAAAACATTTTTTCACTAAACTCATTCTGTTTTGGTTTTGTAAATGGTACAAAAAGGAGGCAGAAGGACTAGAAGAGTGAAAGTGCTTTGGAAATACCACTTAGCAAAGAAATAAATGACAAGGCTAATGGGTACATTTGCAGCCTCAAACCCTTCTGCTTTCCCTTTCCTGCTTATTTCTTCATTCTGTCTTTGTGGCTCACATAGTTGGAAGCACAGGACAGGCTTATTTGCACTCACCCTGCAGAAAGCAAACCCCTACGGTTGGCAGGGAGGAAATCTGGGGCTAAATCTCCAAGGGAGCCAATGTGCTTGCTCCAGGGGGAAGCTTGCCATCAAAGACACACGAATGCAGTGTGCTAATAAACAGACATCAGTATCAGTAAGTTAAACAAGGTCTCAGGGTGGTTCCAGGAGCTGAAACTTCATCGCTTATACTGTCAAATTGTATAAGCAATCCCTGACATGGATTTGATGTGATTAACCCCACCAACGTATTCCTGAGCACTGTTTTGGAGTTAGTGTGTCACAGGGACCATTCCCAGTAAGCCCTTTGAATGTGGTCATCCTCTCCTGGAGGCTCAGGGAGGCTAGTGCTATGGACATGGCCGGATCCTGCCGGTCAATCTCAGCGTTAGAGAATCATGCCCTGGCCATTTTGTTTGTAAGAACAGATCTGAATTATCTCGAAAGGAAATGGAAAGCAACCCAAATAGCTGTTCAGCCCCACAGGAAGCCACCCTGTGGTGAAAATTTGTGGTGATGTACAAGGAGAACACAGAGTACGGGCTTCATCCAGGCCATCGCACGCTGAACAGAACAGGGAAACAGCTTTGCTGAGCACTTCTAAAAGACTGGATGAGTTCCTTCTCCATGGGCTCTTGATGTCTTGACTCAAATTGTGGTAGGCAGATGGGATGTTTTATCTGTAGGGTATCCTCCATCCATCAACGGCAGATCTGCAGCCCCAGGATGCAACATCTCAGAACCTTCCAGCACAGCTCCCAGTGGGCACGCCTGCCACTTCTGTGTTTGAAACAAAACTCCTCTTGCCTCATCTGTCTTTGCAGTGCTTTGTCTGCATCCTGCTGAAATGGGCAAGCACCTCCAGAAACACCGTTCTTATTACAGCACTTGAACCTGATTCCCTGAAAGAAGTCTATTAATTTTTATTTTATTTCAATTAATTCCATTTTATTCTATTCAGGTTTATTATCAGATGGAAAAGAGTGCATAAGCCGCTGAGGCCAGGACTGCTCTTTCTGGTGTTAAGCTCTCCTCTCGCTGGCAAAGCATCAGAGTTCACTGAAATGCTATTTTCCTCCTTTTCAGCAGCCTGCTTTCCTAATAAATTCAGCTTTCTGTTGTGCGCTGTGGCTGTCTCCACCTCAACCATTTAGGGGACACTTCTGGAGAAGCGCTCTCGGCTCCCTCTCCAGGCACGAAGCATGGCCCTGAACCAAAGAACGATGTGGAATCAAAAAGGTCAACTCAAATTGGACTAGTGACCAGAAAGAAATCTGAGAAAAAGTTGTTTTGCCTCTTTATTATTATTATTATTATGGTATTTTGGCAGTAAAATCAAGAGCAAGCAGTCAAAAGTTAACTTACACTTCAAGAAGTTGAGCATAAACATTTTAATCTCTTGGGGCTGCTGGAGGTTTCACAATCTCCTCAGCAAACTCTAAACTTGTGCTGCTGATCCAATTCGTCTATCTACCTTTCAACAAATTAGGGAATTCTCCTAATAGTCCAGGAATGAGAATCTGAGGAAAACAGCCCTGAAGTAATGCTTGGGGTTTGATTTCAGAAGCTGGGAAAAATCCGAGAAGAAATAAAGGTGGTTTCCTGCCCCCAGATTTTCTTTCGTTTTGTTGTTCTCTCTTTGATGTGTTTCCTGACTTTCAAGAGCCATGTATGAAACAGTGAAGGTCCTCCTCTTGCCTCCAGGAGGAGAAACTTTTCTTTGCTCTTCTGTGTCCCATTCACATGGTATGACATGATGGTGGCATCTGTGACACCTCCCTGACAGAGGTCACTCCCCCTGCCTTGTCGAATAAGGAACCCTATACCTCATTCAGCCATTCAATATTTAGGAGGTGGTCATGGCTGGGAGATTCTTTGTTCAGTGACACCCTTCATTTAGGTACCTGTGTGGGAGCTGAGCTTTAAAATTATGACCATTTTGACTACCAAGGTCATTGAAACACATGCTGTGTAGGATTTTCAAAGTGCCTCACAGTATATTTTTACACTGCCTGGCCTGTGGCCACATCTGATGCTTAGGCTGCCCATCATCTGCTCTACGAGGTTATCACTACCAATCCCACAAGTCCTTCCTTCTTCTCCTCACCCGAAGTTACTACATCCTCAGACGTGCTGGCATAACTGCGCACTAATTGCTTCCAAACACAGTCCTGACAGAGTTGTCTGGGTTTAAACCACAGCAAAAATAGCAAAAGCCTCTTCTAAAGTTTCTAAGTTAACCTAGATAATTTTGGCGTGACTGAGTGAGGGTCTGACCGCATGTGCAGTTGTGCTGGGAGATGTGAAGGAGTAACAGCTGTGAGCTGGGAAAAGCGACTTTTGCATCCATCTGAGCTGCAACCTCATCACAACCTAATACAGCTGGAGTTTGCAGTGGTGTCTAAGGTCTAAACCCAGGGCTGCTCGACTCCAGTCCCAGTACTACCAGCTAAGGAACTGGTGCATCCACAGCTGGAAATGCCATTGCTTCTCTCCATAGACTGCAGAAGGACTCTGGACTCTGCTGTCAAATGGATCCTTAACAAAAAGTTGTGGGGTTTTCTACACTCTTTTTCTAGCAGAAGTCGAAAGTTGTTCCACAGAAAAGCCACAGACTGTATTCAGACACTGCCCGATACACCCAAAAGAAATGTTTAAATAAATTCATAGTACTAGGTTCTATGGTGCAGATTCAAATATTGGGAGGAACTGAAAATGTTTCCCTCATGGCATCTGTACTTACATGAAATGAATATTCAGTCGTGTTCTCAGCCCATAACGTGAACACCACCATCACTAGTTGAGCTCTGTGACAATATCTCTGGGAGAAAAAGAGAAAATGAGCAGGGAGCTATCACTTGCCGTCATGCCTGACCCCTTTCTCCTAATGAGATAAACACCTTACAGCAGGGAGATGTTTAAGTCACAAAGTTTTGAAGGCTTTTTGTAAACTGCACTGGATCTGCAGAAGAAATAGAGAAACTGGTCTTTAAAATTATTTCATTTGTCTGTTTACCTGGTCTTCAGCTTTAAAATATACCCAGACTTACTAGTAAATGACCAAACGGTTCCTCTCCTGACCTGCGGGCTACGGAGCTCACTACACGTTCTTTTGGGTATCAAATCAAAGCAGTGAATTCAGACAATGCTCACTTTGCAGACTGACACCCCCAAAGTTCTCACAGAGGTATTGGAAGTGGTCTGTGGTCTTCCAGATAGCAACTGCCCACAGCCTGGTCCAAACGGTCACATCCAAAGAATGACAATGGGAAAGTCAGATCAGTTCAGGATAGAAACAAATTCTGATCAATAAGTGATGACCTTTAATCCACCAACGTGTTGTCCTATGGGACTCTGTACGCAGCTGAGTCACACAAGCAAATCTCCAGTACAGTCAATGGAGGTACGCTGCCAGCGATGTCTAGTTTCCCCCGTTGTATCTGATTCTACACGACTATTTTTAGCCTTTTGCTGATGTCCAGAAACCCCTGCTGACAATCTGCACTGCCACCTTGTGTGACTCTGGCTTTTACTCAGGCTTCCTTCAAAATCTTCCCTCTCCATTTCTGCTGAAAATCCCCGCTTTCCAACCACAGATCGTCCATCTGACAGTGAGATGACCCGATTATGCCCCAAACCAAAAAAAGGCGTACATTCACCCTTGTTTCAGCCTGGCCGGATGGACAGCCCTACCCAGCCAGGCTCTGATCTCATCCCCTCTTCTGCCGGGGGAAAATCCCTTGCCAGAGCACAGGGGCTTCAGGCTCCCAGGCATGGGTTTTACCAGAACCCATATCCTATTTGCTTGTTCTCTCTATACCCTCTGGCTTGCAGACCCCATCTTGCCCACGTACCTGGGGCTAAACAGACCTGGAGTGAAAAAGATGACAAATTTAGGAATCACTCTCCCTCACACTCCTGAGCTCTCATCTGTCCCTTTGCCCGCTGCTGTGCCTGTTCACATACGTCCCCAGGTGCAAGTCAGGGAGCTTGTCCACGCACTGTCTGTAAACAGCGTACACGGAGAAGTCCCTGCGTGGAACAGCTATTCCTGGGGGGTCTCTGGGGTCTCATATAATTTAGGCTCATTCTGCAGGGTTTACTTTCAATGAGCACGTTCACAATGTGTCTTTTTTCTGCTTAATTGATTAACACCAAGATTTCTTTGGGTCTATCAGAATGAGTTGAAGTTGTGTTTTAAAAGTGCAGGAATTTTGGGGGAGGAAGATGCACATCTATACCCACACTCTGCTCCTAAGTACACATAAAATCGCCTGGGAAAACTACTCTAAACCTGCCCGCTATCCTCTCCCAGAGGTTTTGTGCACAGCCCAGGCATGCATGGGTAAGTGTGTGCACATACGTGTGCACGTATGCAGTGTCAGAGGTGGGTGTGCATCGGGCAGTTCTAGAACCACACAGTCCAAATTTCTCATGTGTTTTGTTTTCTCTTCTGGAGGAATAAAAATCAGGGAGATGTAAGAGGAGAAACAGGCTTACCAGCCACAGGGATTGAAAATTTTTTGAGCTATCTAGTAGCATTTTCTCTTCTCTGGCTTCCAAGCCCCTTCAGCACCTCATTAGTGAGCTGCATCTCGGACTCCAGGCACTCACTGGGCTTCTGTTCACCTCTCAGTCCCAGGTCCTGCACCTGCTGTGGTTCCTTCTTCACTAGTCACTCTTTGCAGGGTGAAGAAGAGAAAAAAACAACAAACCAAGGAGTCCTCAGCTCCCAAAATATGACCCTGCATATTTTTCCTTTTGCTTTTTTTTTTCTTCTATTACTTTACTGGTATGAAAATAATGTCAGTGTTGGCTCTGCAAAGGAGGCTGAGAAGACAGGTGAATGGCCAGAGATGCATGCCAACATGCCGTGTGTGAATGTCATTCAGAAAATTCATTGCCATGGTAGGAAACATTGACATATTCCTGCTTTCTTCAGCCATTGCTAAAGGTTATGATCTTATGTCTTATTGTTACCTTCATCATTATTGCCATCACTATAGCATGGCTTATCTATATGAAAAGCCACTCATGTTCTGGTAGAAGACATATATTCAATCCCTTCAACAGCTAAGGGGTATGGTACATGTCTTCAGAGACACGCTTCGAGGAGCAAAGCTGTATCATCCATCCTTCATCTTATGCCACCTTAACTGCAATGTAAAGTATCATTCTATTTCCCGGTGTTCCCTTCTTTGCCCAGGGCACTCTTGGGTCCCCAAGGACACAGCTGTTCTTCATTGACATGGCCTGGGTGGAGCTCATGGAAGTGGAGGCTTCAGCTCCTTTCATTTGTTTTTCCATTAATTTTCCCCTTAGGTATGCAACCATGCTACTCTACATGTAGTCTCTACTCTACAGGCTAGCCTCCATAGGATGCCACTGTAGTCAGTGAAGATCATGGCAATAGAGAGCATTATCAGTCTTGGGAATGGCTCATCTCAGTCTAAATGATCTAGGATGGTCTAGACCAGGTCAGGTGAATCACACCTCAAAAGTGCCTGTTGTTCCTTTTCACCTACAAAGAAATTGTTAGCCACCTGAGAGGCTATTGGCGGTTGAAAGGAGGTGAAGGGACCCTCACCCTGTGTGACAAACCTAAGCCCTATCCAGAAAGGTTTCTTCTCCTTCCTTCAAGGAGGGAACCCATGTTTGCACCAGTGTTTTGGTTCAATGACATTTGGGTGCTGATTCTTTCATCAAAAAGTACATGGTGAAGAAGAAAACTCAAGGTCCATTGTGTGTCCCAAGTGGCAGAGAGTGAGGCTGGCAGGGAGATTTGTTGCCCAACCCCAGACAGCCCATTTGTGTGCCCCCAGTGTGCTGCTGACCCTCTCCTGCACATCCTATCATCTCCTGCAGCTGTAGCCAGACAGGTTTGAAGGGACTCCCAAAGGCAAAGCAGCAGGCACCTTCACTGCCTGCTCCCCCTTGGCAACCTGGTGTCCCCAGGGACTATCTGCCTCCAGCCATGCTAAACCAGGCTTTAAATGCCACGTTGCAGCAGCAAAGCCATCTGCAGTGATCCTGAAGGATGTCTCAGAAGTCTCCCTACCTTGCACTTCTGGCCTTGGGAACACAGTAAACTTTGCCCTTACACATATGTTTGATTTTAAATTGATATATCCCGATTGCTAGCTGTGGAGCTGAGATCAAGGCCCAGGCTGTACTTCTGGCGTGTTTGTAAAACAGTGAATTGATTATGGGACAGAATGTAATTGTTCTCAAACTAACTGAAACCTGTCTCGCAGCAATATAGTTTAAAGCAATAAGGTCTCAACTGGAGGAACAGAAGCCTAATAATAATCTAATTAAGGTGATCCTCACAGTGCTTTCAAATGTGATTACAAATGACAGAGCTGTGCTTTTTTGGATCTAGCAGGAACATAGAATTATAGAATCGTAGAATCATTATAGTTGGAAAAGACCTTTAAGATCATGAAGTCCAACCTTTAACCCAGCTCTGCCAAATCCACCACTGAGCCATGTCCCTAAGCACCGCACCTACACATTTTTAAAACACTTACAGAGATGGTGACTCCACCACCTCCCTGGGCAGCCTGTTCCAAAGCTTGACCACCCTTTCAGTGACAATTTTTTTCCTAATATCCAATCTAAACCTCCCCTGGCACAACTTGAGACCGTTTGCTCTTGTCCAATTGCTTGTTATCTGGGAGAAGAGACCAACTCCCACATGTGGCTACAGACACTCCCAGCTGTTGCCCGTTCTTCTCTCCATGGAAAGGTACTGCCCCGCAGCTCTCTGACATTAAAGGGTCCTACTCCAGTGCCTAGCACACACCCAGACCAGTTTAAAGTAAAGCTGAAAGTGGGGCTTGATTGAGTTTGCATTGACATGGTGCGGAGGAGTACACATACCTGGTTTAGCTGATGAAGCTGTCATGAGTAGATAATATCTGAGATGAGTAAAGCAGTTTTAAAAGTGGTCAAGAATGCTGTTCTCTTAGATGTCTCCACTTTACGCAGTTAGTCCAAGCCTCCCCATAGTCAGTGAAGGTCTCAATCCAGGCAAAGGCACAATTCATGTCCTAATGCAAGTGCCTAGCACAGGTCTCTCCTCTCCTTCCTTGAAAGTGTCCTTCTCCACTGGCTAGGAAAAGCTGGAGGTAAATCACACATTGGGAGCTCAGTTTTACCCATATTCACACTTTGATATCTCCATCCAAGCTACAGATCTCAGACTTCTTTGTAGACAGTAAAGGGCATTTTTGCATCATAGTTGGTCTGACCTTTTGTAAATGTCTGGTTTAGGTCATGAGAAATGGAGATGAAGACTCCAGGTGCCATAATGGGAGCCTGGTATGACTAAACCAGATATAAACCTCTGAATCAGAAAGATGACTTTTCCCCCTTAGCTGAATGGGACATTTTCCACCAGCTTCAGAGGAGGCACAGAGACTGACAAAGATTTTGGTGACAGAAGTCACTCTTGCTCCAGGAGCCATTCGAAATGAATCATCTGCAGAGGTCCTCGGGTGGCTAAAGTAACTCAGCTAAGCTGTCGTGGCTACAACCAGCAGCCTCAGTGGGGGTCATGCTAACCGTGATCTTAAACACAGGGGCAAGATCTCAAACACTGTGTGCTGGAGAAGTGAGCAACGTCAACAAGGAATAGCTACATGGAACAAGGAGTTACTACATGGTGATATTACAGACATAATTCTTCACTGTTGTACCCTTCTTCACTGCATAACTGAAAAATCATCCCTCGGAGTGTAACACTGCTCAGAGGCGCGGGGATTTACTGGGTTCCCACTATGCAAACTACTGGATACAGAGCAAAAAGCAGGCAGTGGTCCTAAGAGCCTGTCATTTCAGTGAACACAAGCCACCAGACAGGGGCTTATTTTGGCTCATGACTCTGTTGTGAGGACCTGAACGTAGTAACTGACACTCAATTCAAATGAAAAGAAAATGAGAAGAGTAGAGATGGAAGAATGGAGGCAAGAAGTGGAAAGCCTGGATCAGGGGAAAACCCACAGAATCGCCAAGGTCTGGTGCAGCAGTGAAATGAAAGCCATGTGTCTGAAAACAAACCCTGCAGCCTGACTGCCATGCAGAAATGCTCACAGTCGCTGACTGATAAAAAAAAAAAAAACAAAAAAAACCAAACCCAAAAAAAAACAAAAAACCAAAAAAAAAACACCAAGAAAAAAAAACAGTGAAGAAACCAAAACTCCCTTCCTGGAGGTGGCTGGGGTCTCTGCACAGGATGCTCAGCTGGGGTCATAGCATAGGGTGCCCAACACAGGAGAACTGATCCCGACTGCCCTGCCTTTCATAAGGAAACATCGCATAACTTAGGCAAACCAGAAGGGACACCCCACCATACATACCAAAGGCTCCTTCTTGCCAGGCCTAAATTTTGTGCACCTTCCAGGTGAGACAAGAAGGGATGCTTATTGTTTTCCCATGTATTCCTGCAATTATGCGGGATTTTGGATGTGCTGAACAACTCACGCCACCCCTCCAGAGTTGATAATCAAAGGGTTAGTCAGTCTTGCTAACAGAAGTGTGAAATAAACCCTTCTACTTCATCTGTGATAGAAGTGCAGCAGGTGTTGGAGATGGTGGAAATCGGCTGCTTGGAACAGGGACAATGATGCCAGACACCTACCAGTGTCCGCTGTCTAGTGTACAGGGAAACAGGGAAAGACTGTGTAAACACCCACAGCAACTGCAAAGCAATGTTAATCTAATCTGGTTTTGCTTTATTCATAAATTCCACCCCAAACTGAGAAAACTTTCCCCCCACCCCGTGGAAAAGTTAGTACAGGGTCACTAAAAGATGTGGTTTACACATCAGTATCAGGCAGCAATTTTATTTTTTTTATTTTTTTTTTACACAAAAATCTTAACCCTTTTTACAGTAGGGAATACAGAGGGCTGGAGCCCTCTTTTTTTTTTTTTTTTTTTACACAAAAATCTTAACCCTTTTTACAGTAGGGAATACAGAGGGCTGGAGCCCCTCTGCTGTGCAGCCGGGCTGGGAGCGCTGGGGCTGTTCAGCCCGGAGAAGGGAAGGCTCCTGGAGAGCCTGGAGCACCTTCCAGCACCCAAAGGGGCCGGCGAGGAAGCTGGGGAGGGGCTTTTCCCAAGGGCCTGCAGCGCCAGGACAAGGGGGAACGGCTTTGCGCTGAGAGAGGGCAGATGGAGATCAGAGCTGAGGGAGAAATCCTTCCCTGTGAGGGCGGCGAGGCGCCGGCACGGGCTGCCCAGAGCAGCTGTGGGTGCCCCAGCCCTGGCAGTGCCCAAGGCCAGGCTGGACGGGGCTGGGAGCCACCGGGGCTGGGGGAAGGGGGCCCTGCGCGTGGCAGGGGTGGGACTGGGGGTTCTTCAAGGGCCCTTCCAACCTAAAGTGTTCTGGGATTCTGTGATTCTACGATCAGAGTTAGGGAAGAAGCCAGTACTTTGTCCCATTATTATATACACAAAGTCAATTATGTTATATACACAAAAAAGAAAATTTTTAATCATATTGCCAGCAGAGTCCTGTCGTCTGAGCTCACACCATTTGGGGCAACAAAGGAGAGCAAAAAATGTTACGCATCGTTGGAGGAGGAGCCCTGCCAAAGAAGTGGGTCCACAGGGATCATGGCAGAGAGACCCAAAGTGACATCTTTGTGTGGCATTAGCTTGACTCAATGGGCAACATTAAATAAAAGGGCAGGGGTGGGACTGGGGGGTATTTAAGGGCCCTTCAACCCAAAACATTCCATGTTTCTGTGATCCTATGAATAAGGTACAATACGGAGCTTCTAGGAACATTTAGTAGGGCTTTGCAACAGATACCTGCCCTTTCCTGCCGACATGAATGGAAAGATTCACGCTGCATTTGGTAAAAGCCATATTATGACATGAGGACATGTTCACACCTATGGCAGGTGCAGAGAGTGCAACGTGGAGATCACCAGGCTAGCTGAGACCCACACATCACAGCCGGGGACCATGCAAACTAGCAAGCCTGGACCTGAAAGTCCGGGGGCCACATCCATGCCATGCTGTACCAGTTGGCTCTGCTGCTCCTGGAGCTGTGCAACTGACTGTGGAGTCAGCACAGGCATCTCTGGACCTGTTCCAGAGCTCAGAGAACTCAGACATTTGCAGATGGCTCATTTAACTATACATTCATGGTATAGTTATGTCCACAGGAATAAGGAGCTGTGATGATCCCAACATCAATTTCATTACAAATCTAAGCTCTCTTATGTTCAAATAGCAAGATTATCCTTAACTGAAATACCTCTGATAGAAAAGACCAGCAAAAGGAGACAAAGTATACATTTTTTAAAAATTTCAATGAGTAATATCAAACTCACCCATGTTTTTAAGGATCTAGAAGGCACATTGGAGTGAATACTCAAGTGACTTCCTCCACAGAAACCAAAATCTATGATTAGGAGTCAACTCCAGACTTAAATCTGCATCCTCAAGTGTTCCCTAAGGACAAATCCATAAGCTCATGTGATAAGGAAAACAAGAATAATTCTTCATGGTTTATTTAACAACCACAGCAACAGCAAGAGTCAAATTTCAAAAGACTGCAATGACTACAACATAAACATCGCGTAACAAATAGATTGTCAGGAACCATAAGCCACCAATTGATAGCAGGAGAAGAAAGACTTCAGACAGATTAGCCAAAGTAGTCTTTCTTTTTGACTTTCAGACTGGCGACACTTGAAAGGCTTTTAATTTTCTAAGGACAGATTTTCAGAACTTTCTAAAATCAGGTCTTCTTAACACCCTTAAATGATAATTTAGATAGAAGGCTTAGGGGTTATTAATTCAGGTTGAGAAGGAAAATAAAATCTGTGTTAACCGTGCTGCAGTCATAGTTGTCCCAAAATAACACTACTTAATGCCGCTATACCAATTAATGCCAGCTGCTAAGTGATACAGCAGAGGATTTGCCCAGGACTAGGACTTAGAGCTGGGGTCTGGAATCTGGATACATAACAAGTTTATTGGAATAGATTCTCCAGCTTGCTGTGTCAGCTATGATTAGCAGCCCAGGGTCTGACCTTCTCGATCCAGAGAGTTTTATGTTTTTAGCCATTGCCTGCACAATACAGATAAGCTGTCCATGCTGTTATTTATTTTTGACTGAAAACAAGGCATGGGAGAATGTGCCAGTGAGAATGTTGTGTTCCCACAGCCTTCTTGCGTAAATATTTCTCATTTGTCAGCAATAAAAGGTCTGGGATGCTGATGCAGAAGATAAGGGTGCAGCTGTGCCAGCTCTGCAGAGCTGAAGCAGATGGACAGTGTGTGTGTGCTCAGCTCCGCTAAAGGAGGAAGGGAGAGACGGGAAAGCAGCGGCTTCTGCCAGTGCAAGTTGCACTGTGGAGCAGTAGTTATTTCCCACTGGCTTTTGACATGAAGCCTGACCTCTCCTGCACTTCCAAAATGTAGTAATTAATGCAATGTCCTCTTCTTCAGAAGGCACGATCTGATTCAGCTCACTACTTAAATGCCTTTCTCAGCCCCAGAAGGAAACATCTACAGCTGCTGTTGCTTAAGACAGAGGAAAATGGGGCCCCTCCATGGGATGGGTGATGATGGTAGAGGGCAGAAGGCCTCTCCAATGCTGGTTTGGGGTTGGTTTCTTTTGTTGTTTTGGTGGTGTTATCCAGCCTGGAAGAGGTCTAATTCAGGGCTCAGACTGCCTCACACCAGCCATTGCAACGCTTCTTCCAGCTGCACGTTGAAGTACGTGAGGTAATGCTGGCCTGCACGAGAGCCTGGCAGGGACTGGGAACCTGGTCCAGCTTTGCAGGTCCACAAAGACCTGCAGCCAGGCAGAGCTATCTTAACATCCACAGAAATCTGCACGCAAACACACCCAGCAAATATGCATTTACACACACAATAATGCCTCTGTATTTAAACAGGGAAATGCATAAGAGCATGTACACATTGGTGCAAGTATGTATTTACCTCTGTATGTAAATTTGTGGTTGATGTAATTATACCATATTTGCTCAAGGGAGACTACCAATTACCCTGATCCTTATAGTATGCCTGGTCTCACAATATATGTTTTATATTGCTTCTTACCATGGTGAGAGCATGTCCGGAGTTCATCTAAGTAAAACTGTCTGCATACATATAACACAGGCACACCATGGACGAACACATGTCCAACTCAAATGATTCTATGTACATACACACATGTACATGGGCATGTACTTCTGTGCATCTAAGGGCATATTCTGGTCCTCTCACAGACACACCATCTCTGTTAATCTATCTGTACATGTGTAAATCCTTATTCTCTACAAATACACACACAGATTTATGATAATTTTCTTCCTACGGGAGTAAAAGCAGAGTCAATTTTAAAAACGTGGAGCAGTGTAACATGATTGAAGTTTTTGATGGTAAAATTATGCTTTTTATATACTTCTTCTATAAGGAAATTTCCAGCCTTCATTCAGTTGCACAGTTATTGTAAAAAAATCATAACTCTTATTCCTGATGTTTTCCCAAAGCTGACATTAAAAACAGCTCTTACTTCTAGTCCACCTTATATCTGTCATGCTCTGAGTGGATTTTAACATGTATTTCAGTTACTAACATCACAAGGGATGTAAGTTGCTTTGAAATAAAAATAAACTTTCTGTTTCCACTGTTTCTTAAAGTTTAAAAAAAAAAAAAAAAAAGAACATTAATTTTGATCTTGACGCGTGTTTGGCCCATCAAAAATAATCCCATTTACACTACATGGATATGTAGCAATTTACTTATGCCAATGTCAAACACTGTAGTGCACCCTGCTTTCTTCATTACCTGTTCTCTCTGATGTTTGACTGGAGAAAGGTATTTTTTTATAGATGTTTTAGATTTATTCTTCTGCAATGTACTGACGGGATATTGCTACAGCTTGCAAAATGTAAGTAATACTTTCTTGGTTCCACTTTTCGTTTCTCAGTATCCTCTAGCAGGTGCTGGGTTCATGAGAAACAGACTTGTTTTGATGTATTGACACAGCTGTTGAAAAAAAATATCAGTTTTTAAAAGTAAAATATGACTCAGAGGAGCAAGATGCTGAGCCTTTGAAGCTGGATTCTTATCTTGCTGACATCTGTATAAATCCAGAATGCTGCTTTAGGGATGCACCAGGTCAACAGGAAGGTTCTGGAGACTTCTTTTCAGCTAGTGTCTTTCTGCATGACGCCTTATGCAAGATGCTTCATGTGTCTGATTCCCTTCCGAAACTCTATGTTTTTTGAGAGTTATCCCAGTCCCCCTGTTGCTGGTCCAGCAGATACTATGTCATATCTGATGGCTCTGTGCAGATTTCCTCAGTCCCCAAGAATACCTTTGAAGGTTTTTCTGTGAGCAATCTGAATGGAGACACTTCACCTGTATGGAGATGGTTTATGTAAAAGAATTAATAACCCATACATGTGGTTTCTCCTGCTGTTCTTCTCTTTCATAATGTCTGATACAGCAAGGTCATACAAAGACCAGGAAGCCCCATGGCCTCCAGCTACACCTCTCCCAGCTCCATCTAGCAAGAGGAACCATGGATCTGTCCGTGCTCCCTCAAAATCCTGTGGGACTCCAGGTGATAGTCTCACTCTCCACAGAGTGATCGTGTAGGACCTCAAGGCATCGCATACTATTACAGAGTACTTGCAGTGAAACTGAAGTGGCTGAAACCCATGCAGAATAATCCCAAAGTGAGTGGAGGCTGCACGTGGAGACCACTTATTAGTATACAGGCATCTGCTAACATCAAATCTCCAGTCATGGAAAAAAAAGTTGAATCAGCCTATGGCTTCCCAGTGTTTTCATCTTTCCTGGCCATTTTGCATCTCCCCTGCTCAGCTACATTCTTCTTGGGACTTTTCAACAAAGTCACCAGTGCACCACAGTGGCTTGCAACAGACTCTGCATGTAGATTCAGAGGCAATCTCTTCCCCCACCCCAAAACTTTTCTCCCATCTTCTATAGAGAACCACACTTCCCCTTCATGTTCATATTTTGAGTATTCAAGACTAATTTACATATCTTTAAAAGTAGCTGGTGTTATCACACTAGTGGCTCTAGGAGAAGGTGAGCAGATTACCCCTAAATAATTAAGAACGGCATGGGCAGGTCCTCAGACTTTTCCACTGTTTATGAAAATTGTTTTATCATTACTCCTCTTAGGTTGCCTTCCTGCCTTTAGCACAAAATTCAGAATTCCGCCCCCCCCCCCCCCTTTTTGTATCAAATAAACATTCAATTTATGAAAAAACAGTAGTATTCAGGACAAGCAGCAACGCATCTGTATGAAGAAGGGCTGATACAGTCAGTTCTGGCCATGGAAAATTGTCTTCGTTTCCCCAATGGACAGGTCTCTCGGCTAAACCACATTTCCCAGGATTCAGCTGCCATCATTTCCATGTTTAGCTGTTGGGAATGATGGGAAATGCTGCCTGTCCCATGGGTCCAGCCCGTGGAGGAGGGTGGGAACATCTGAGCTCCAGCATCCCTCAGGCTCCGCAGCCGCGTTTGGTTCAGTTGGAGTGTTTTGGTGTTCTGAGTTTTTGGCAAACAAACTGAAATGCCATTCGCCTCCCATTCTCCTAAGGAAACGTTGATTTGTTGTTGTTGATTCTTAATAACTCTCTACAGAAATGTCTTTTTCTTTTTTCTTTTTTCTTTACTCTTATCCAATTGAATAGGAAAATTCCTCAGCACAGGCATCGCCTCAGGACCAGAAGCCCTGAACTGATTAAAGAACAACCCTTTCCTCCTCACCACTTAAATTCGAGTGGGTTCTCATGCGACACACCAAGGCTTTTTCTCCAGATCAGCTAAAGCTGAAATGGCCCTTTTGTGTGCCACAGCGAGTTTTGACCTCACAAGGAAACACACAACCCAGTGGCAAAATTAGAAGTCACAGGGGGGGAAAAATAACAGAGGAAAAGCATCCTCCAGCTCTGGCAGAGCTGGGAGAATTAATCCCCTCAAATTCTGTTTACTCAGGAAAGGAACACAAGGCTTTTTTTGCCCCCCCCCCCCCCCCCTTTTTTTCTTTTGCCTAAGGAAACCAGAGAACCATTTTAAAAATACCAAACCTTCAGTGTTTTCACTTAATTACAGAGTAGCAGTTGGTAAGGGCACAGTGTGGCTTCGGTTTTGTGCTGCTGACTGCATTTTTTGATGGTTGGTGTTTCATTTTAATGTTTTAGGCTCAGATTTTGTTTTGGGGGTTGTGGTTGTTGGTTTTTTTTTTTTCTGGTTCACCTTCTATTTTGGACAAGTTTTGCAGCAGCTCTATCCTTCAGTTTGGGAGAGTTTTTGGGGTTTTGTTCAAAGTTTGTGGAGGCTGCCCTGTCTGCATGCTGTGGAGACTCAAACCACAGCCAAGGTAGCGTGCACAGGTACAGAGAAAGGAGGTTAAACACCTCTAGAACGGGGAGGGGAGTCAGTAGAAAAAATAGATGGTTTTCTAGCCTCTGGGAAGGTACTGCAATTCTTTATCTGACACTCTTTTGGTGTGTATGTAACTGCAAATAAATCCTTGAGCATGTAAGCCAGGCTCAAAGTCCTTGCTGCAAGAGGTGACTGTATTTTGCCAACCTTGCTGTGCAAAACCGGTACAGAAGGATTCACCCAGATGCCAGGGAACCAAAAGCCAGAAGAGAAACCGCAGCATCTGTTTGCTATGGGTGCAGAGGCTGGATGGACTGGTGGTGTGAAGATCAGTGGTGCAGGCTGTAGCTGTGCACACTGTAAGTGGTGCTGGATCATCAGCAGAGCTCCCACTGGCCTGCAGCAGTGGTGGTTGCTCCGTTACAGTGAATTGCATTCAACACCCCGTTTTCTCCAAATCTCTTATTCTCTTTTTCCTATCTGTCCAACTCCAAAACAACAGAAAATGCAAGGAGGTCAACTAAAATCACCTACACAGCCCACCCTAGATCTTTTCTCTTTGCCCTGTCAATGTGTATTTCACCAAGTGTCACAGGTCTGGCTTTGTCCCAGCAGGGTGACTTCTGTAATCCAAAACTTAAAATACTTTCTTAAAAAAACCCAAACAAACAATAAATATCTATTTGTACAGGCTGCTTACATGCCCCCTGGAAGAAAATCCCTTCTTAGAGACTTTACAGTTGTCCAAGAGCTTTAGACTTTTATTTGCTTTTGCTCTTACTAAAAAGGAAAGGAGAAGAGAAAAAAAATAATCCAAAGGCTTTCAATCCCATCAGATATTTTCATTAAATATGGGTATGGTTTAAATGTCTTAATAACACGTCTGCGTCTTGAATTCTTGGAGTCTTGAGGAAACTACCTAGCTAAGTGGAAGTGTAAATAAAGGCCATTTGCAGCTAACAAGATGAATAATGGCGTTCTGCATCACCCAGTGGTCCCAGACAGCTGGGCCTGCTGTGGCCACCCACTTTGGTTGCTCAGCCAGACCACAGAGCCCCCTGTGAGCCCAGAGCCATCCCCTTCATGCCAGTATAACCCCCTCCCCAAGGCGATTGTAGCTGGGGGGTTATTTCACGCAGCCATCGAATGCTCCAGTGGCGAAGCACAGCAGAGCCCCTGCAGTCGGGCTTCAGGATTAAACAGCCCCCCCGTAGCCACAGGATCTGTCCTTCTCCCACCTGCTGCTCATCCCAGTCCCACCACACCAACCACACTCCGTACAGTTGCATTTACTGCTATCTTGTCCCGCAACAGCATGAGAGGGAGAGCAGGGAAAGAAGAGGGAAAGGGGAACAGATCCACAGCTTTTATTTTTTTTTCCTTGCCGTAAGGCTCATTGCTTCCAACAAGGGACATTAATTAACATACAGCCATGCAGGGCCCCAGTCAGTTCCCACAGCTGTGTCTAGATATCTTAGTTTGCTGGCTTCTAGAAATAGCCTGGTAGTAGGCTCAAAGTGACAATAAGCATATTAATGTTTCTATTATGACTATTAATAGTACTACTGGTTTAGTTCCCTAAAGACCAGAACCTATTTTGCCAGGCAAGATACAAGCTGTGAAGACCACAGTCTGGTCGTCTGCCCATCACACTCCACTTGCCTACTACAGCACCCAGGGGCGAGGGAGCAGCGAGCCCTTCACCCATGGGCTGGTTTTACCTGATGTCAGGCCACAGGTTTTACTAACTCCTGATCAACAGTAGTGCACAGACATGCTCGGAGGCTGCTGATGTGATGAGTAGACCAGGTGGGACCCATCAGTCTGTGAAGTCCGTCTGCCTGTTGACTGCATCAGGAGTACCAGTAAATACCTGCTGTTGGACTCCTAATGTTTAGATAACTAAAGTTAGTTGAGATGAATCCCACCGTTCCTATCCAGGACTTCTCCACAGCAGCTGGAGAGGAATGGATGTGACCCCTGTAGCAGGTAGATTGATGGAGCGGTCAGGAAAAAAAACATGCAGTCCTAGAGAGCCTGTGATCTCAGAAGACACAAAAAGCAAAAGGAGGGTGAAGAAAGGGAGATGACATATTTTGCTTAAAGTCAGTGTGAAATCCGAGATAGGAAGAGGGTTCAGACGAAGACACATCAAACATTATAAAGCTAGCCAGTTTTTAGTAACTTCTCTAGAAAAATTTACAATATTCATAAATTCTTCCCAAAGATGTGTTTCACATCTGCCAGTTGTGCAGATGTCCAGGGAGATGTTTGTCCTCATCCTTGGAATGAAAGTCAGAGAACATTCAGCTAAATGTCACCCGCCCATCCTAAGTACCTCCTCTGTCTTGGAAAGGGATTGTTTAGGCTGTGAATGAGGTCAAGACTTGTCCCATAAGCCAGTGTTCTCACCTAGAATAAACTTTGCATCTCAGCGTTAAGGTCTTGAAGCACAGGACACTGCGCTGTGGTTTGAAGTCCTGCCTCCTCCTACGGCCAGCACGTGTCTGACATCTGTGAGCTGGAGAGGGTGGAAGTGGTCATGGTGGCCAAGGGAAGGGACACTGTTCCCTCGGTGAGGTCTGAAGAGAGCAGAGCTCTTCTGCTGCTCGCTAAGCTAGGCTGAGGAGGGGGGGGGAGAGGGAAAAAGAAAGGGAAGGGAAGGCAAGGCAAGGGGAATAGAAAGGGGAAAGGAAAGGGGAAAAGAAAAGAGAAAGGAAAAAGAAAAAACAAAGCACAAAACCAGCAGTACTACATCACAGCTCCTGAGCTAGGGTCATGCAGTAGCAGCTTGATCCACCATAAAAGATTCAAGGTGTGCTGTTGATTTTCATGGACGTGGATGACATGGTAGTAGAGAGGAGAAATTCCCCTGTGATGAAGGATATATCCGCTTTAAGGCTCCACGTGGCATTTCATGGACGGTCCAGCAAATTGAACCAGCCATCCGCTGGAGGCACAGCCTGCTCTGTAGGCAGGATTGAGGTTTAACCACCACAGTGGAGAAGCAGAGGAGATAAAGGGGAGTTGGATGTCACACTTCCAGCCTCCTGAACACCACTTCAGAGGGCCTTAGACTCTGGTGCCGTAACCCAGACGCAAGACTTGCATTTTCTAGCACACACACACAAAACCACACTCCCCAAAGAGGCTGGTGTGGTACCTATGTCATTACAGCAATTGCAGGCACAGAACAGGGACTTAAAGTATAGGTGGCTTCTCTTGCAGCACAGTGAAATACTGTCCCTTCTAATTAAATTTAATGAAAACAGTCATTTGTGTGAGGAGATTTTTCAAAATGTAAGCCCTCAGATTCTCGGCTCCTAAACCAGCATCACAATGCTCCACATAGATCCCTAGCTCTTATAATTACTGAAATTACGGTCTACCTTGGACTGTAAAAATGCAGAGTAAGGGGGGGTGTGGGGGTGGGGGAAATAAGAGAGCTATTGTCCACCCCCAAAGATCAGCTAGATCCCAGGAAACTTTACCACTGCCCAACTCTCCTCTCCTTAAACACTTCTCGGTGGGTACCTCACAGCCCTGTCTGCAGAAGGCTGGTGTCGGGGCACAGAAGCCACTGCAGGAGCCCAGCGCTGCCTGCTCACACAGTGCAGAAACAGCTGATAGGAAGGGAATTAAGGGAGAGTAAAGGCACATCTGGCAAGAGTAAGAGGAGCAGAACTGAGCCCTTCACTGAGAATCCAGCCCAGATTAGATGGCCAAGTCTAAAAAAGCTGGCTAATAGTGCTTGGAGGTCACTAAAGCAGCCAGAATTTAACTTGGCCTTGCAACTAATAACAGGATTCTGATAATATACACATAAAATCAACAGTTCCCACATCACCACCACCCTGCAGGAGGGTGTATCCCTTTACTCCTTGCTCCTGACAGTATCCATATGCCATAAATGAGTTTAACTGCCCCCTTTAACATCAGGTCCTTGACAATTGTGCCTTTGAGTCTAGCGGAGCTACTGCTGCAATAATATTTCTGCCGACATGGGATGGGACACTGGGTTCTGGTTTCCATGCCGTTTGCTTTGTGAGGCTCTGCTGGGTGACTGGCCCCATTGTTCAATACTGAGGCGGATACTCTGAGTCACGTCTTGTAGAAAATCTGTTTTCTATAAAGAACTGACAACCCCATGAGTCATTTACCTTTGTTACCAGTTGGAACCAAAGGGATGATGGAGGACAGGGTACCAAAAGCAGAAGCTGGCTTCCTCTGGGAGATAGCAAATTTGATCTTCGGCATGGCGCCGAACAAGAGGAACTCCAGAAAGGACACACACGAGCCCTGTGCTAACTGGCCAGATTTGGGCTAGGAGTTTCTTCTGGCCCAGAAATAAAGAGGAGAACTGTTATGAGTTGCTAGGGGAAAACATGCCTCAGAAACAGCCCTAAAACATTAACTAGGTGTGGGTGTAACCCCACTTCCCATGGAGACTAGCTTGTCCTTCTCACCTTCAGTTACTTCTTGGAGGTCATACTCATACAGACAGACTTCTTAAATGTCATATGTCATGTCACATGTCCAGCATGACACTCTGAACTGGCTCCTACCTCACTGTCTTCTCTAGCTAGTCTGGGCTATCATATATTTACAGGGCAGAACCACAGTTTCTCTTCCACGCCATAATGGTATGTGTCCAATTCCAATTCGATCTACTGGATCCTGAAGTCTTGGAGTGGAGAAAGACCATGTCATGCCCCATCCCTGGCAGTGCCCAAGGCCAGGTTGGATGGGGCTTGGAGCCACCCGGGCTAGTGGAAGGCATCCCTGCCCATGGCAGCAGGTTGAAACTAGGTGGTCTTTAAGGTTCCTTCCAATCCAATCCAGGCCAGGGTTCTATGGTTCTGTGACTGCAGTTAGCTGTGACCCACAGCCTGTCATCTGGCCTTCCTTGCATCTGCAGCCTGACTTCACAAAGATCCTAAACCCCCTATGACATGTTCTAACATGGTGAACATGCACCTAGCTCCACATACGTGTTCCTACCATGTGCTGTCCCACAGAGAACCTCACCTTAGGAGATCTGCTCTTTGAAAACATGCTTGTGCCACATCAGTAATAAACAATTACACCTTTGACCACATATTGATCTGGTTACTTTGGCCAAGATTTGAAGAAAGAGTAAGCGGGGGTGTTTTCCACTCAAACAGTAAGTGTTTTCCACTCTTCTTTGCTTAATCCTCCCCTATCTGGTTGGACATGAACAGACCCAGAGTCTGCACAGAACACTGTGGGTTGTTTGGACATTACCCCTTCTTCTGCCTCCAAATCATAGACATTCAGTCCAGGACAAAGTCCATTCCTGGCAAAAAAAGGGATCTAAAAACATGTCTGCTGCAACATCCCCCTGATTTCTCAGCTCTGCACTGAGCTCTGGGAGAAATGCTATCTGCCTGAACATGGAAATGCCTGCATTCACAGTCTGGGTCTGGATGGGATTCCCTTTGTGGCTTTGGAAAACTCCTGTCTGAGGGAAAATAATAACTGGAGAAGAGCCCAAGCCACAGAACTGGGATCTGGACTTGTCTGCCTGTATATGCTCATCTGCTCCCTCTTGCAGGAGCAAAACTGTTGGGAGGCACCTGCTGAAGGAAACTTGATGCTTGGTGCAGAGAAGAGCAGCCTTGCAATGATCAAAGCCAGTTGCACACAGCCACAGAGGAAATCAAACTGCAACCATTACCTTTCGGGGGTTGATTTCGTATGATGTGAACTCTCAGCCCTGCTGAGTTTGTTTTCCACCTGGTCTTCTAAGGACACGGGGGTATGTGCTCTGACTGTGACTCGATGCATGTAGGAACACCTGTCTGTCCCCTTGCTGCCTCCCCTCGCAGCTTTCACCCCATGTGCCCATGACAGCTGAACTTGAGATAAACTTTCTCAAGTTGCTACAGGGCTTAATGAAAACCAGCATCCAAACAGAGCCAAGAGGCTTGACAACTTCCCCTGCCTAGAGAAAAGCTGTGATGAGAGCTCCAACTTTATCAATGACCAGCAAGATCACACGGAGGAAGATTTATGGAGTCTCCAACTAAGATAAATTGATCTTTCTGGCTGGAAGAATCCACTCCCAGAGGACTCTCTGGTGCTCTGTAAGGCCAAAGGTTATGCATGGCCTCCTGTGTGATTCAGTGAAAAAATCAGCCAGCCTTGAAACACACTGGACTCCAGACCTCCTGGTTTCCACTGCACATAAAATGGCTTTATTTTGTACATGTGGAACAATTTTTGCTCAGCTAGGGGTTTTGAGCTGGGAGACCACTAGTGACACATTTTCAGGCTTTTTCCTTGAATTCTTGGAAGGTGAAAGATCTTTTTAGCTAAAACGCGGTTCATTTTTAATAAAAGTGAACAGAAGGTGGAGGGAGGGATAAGGTGGCTATGTACTCACCTAATGCCAGGGTCCAGGATCTGAAGAAACCTGGGAGTAACCAGCTTGGGTTTAGTGAATTTCCACCATTCACTGCCAGTTCTGCTTTGAAACAAAGGTCATTGCAAGCACTGACAAGTATGTCCCTCTTCTCCCCAAAAAACATTTAACTGGATTTCTGTGGTGCATGCTTAACACTCTGCGAGAAGATCAGCTTCTGCAGAAAACATTAAAAAAACATCAAAAGGCAAGAAATTCCTGTAAACGTCTCCATAAAAATATTTCTCGGGATACGAGCCAGCTGCAAAATGGAGCAGTGAAGAGATAACCTTTTGGAGATGTCAAATATGTTGTCCCCAGAAAGGAGATTTCATGTTCCTGATGATGACAACCTTTGGCTACCAGACGAAATAACTCATATGTGCCTGAGCTGTAGACATTGTAGAAGAAGGATGAATAAGGGTTGGCATTCATCATTAAAAGGGGAAGAAGTGCTTGGATGGTACAGCCGTTTTCAGGCTGAGATACAAGCTGGCTTCTGAGTTCTATAAGCAACACAGAATTATACATATGAGCATATACCATGGAGCGGGCGGTGTGTGCCTCTGTAATTTACTGCCATCCCATTGATGTGGTCAGGTTGGAGTATTATTTGTAGGCATATTACAAATCTTTGCTGGCTTTAAGGAAAGGAAACATTTACATAGGCCAGACATTTGGGGTAATAAATCAAAAACTCAGCAATCCATTAAAACAATGTAGATAGGAACCTGAAGGCAGATTTCTGGACAAAATTCAGAGCCCCTGTTAAGGAAAATTTCAGCAACAGACGAGCAGGGAGCTTGAGATGCTGATGGTGGTATTTCAAAGCCTTCTTTGGATGGACAAAAAGGATCTTCTCTCACCGTGGGTGGGTACGGAGGCTGTTCTGTCACTGAGCTCCTATTCCACAAAACCACAGCAATGAGACCCCCCAAATGGCAGAGTGTCTCTCACTTTCCGTGTTCTGCCCATTCCAGCAGGATCAAGGAGAGGTCAGGTGAACAGGGATTTCAGATTGTGTGGGGTAGCCTTGTCATGAAATGGGGTGGCCGTCTGACCAGAAGGATGCAAGGAACATAGGAAGGAGCTTCTGGCCATCATCTCCATGGCCCACAGCATCCACCAGCTGTGCCATGGCCACAACAGAGACCTGTCCGTAAGTCCTGAGTGGGGTGACCTTGAGATGGAGGAAAGGGAAGCCCAGACTCCCACTGGGTGACTTGATAAAGTCTAACGTGTGCCAAAATGCGTGGCCAAGCCAGGCCATTCCAAAGGGGACCTCTTCACTGCAGCTGTGCTGAGACAGAGGACGGACTGGCAGCTCTCCATGGCAGTTTTTGGTCCAAAATCCCACCACAGTCTGTGTAATCAGAAACCATTCTGAGAGGGGACAGTGGCACAAGAGAGCTTGTCCGTTTGAAGTCTGACCTTATAAATAATTTGCAATGAGCCTGGACCATTTTTACACCCTCCATGCCAAAATTCTGAGGCTCCAGGAACTGACAGTGGAAACTGCATGACTGATTTGTTGGAGATTCTCATGGTCATTATTTTTAGATCATCTGTGTGTGGTGCAGTCTTTACCTCAGTTTAGTATGAGTCAGTTGGAATCAGCTACTCCATTATGTTATACAAAACCTCTTATTTTCTCTCAAAACTCTGGCAATGGACGTACCAGAGCGCTGTCAGCTTCCTTGGCTCTAAGTGATAACTGAGCTACACAGTGCCAGAAGAAAAATGCGTTGAAATGTGCTCAGGGGAAGAAAGAAGCTATAAAAAGTTTTGTAGGTGCAACACATGGCACTGCAGCAGACGGGAAATAGACAGGGCTTTTGAGCTGAACAGACTCACAGGAGCTACAACAATACCAAAAGCAGTGATGCTACTGTTAAAAGAAACTAAAGGCCACATGGAATTGAAGCTTAATGGATAAAATTCCATGTTTCCAATGCTGAGTTAAAATCATTAAAAGGAGTACGTAAGGTAAATGCTTAAATGAATTATAAACTGGATAACAGGACCTGGAGAATAACACAAATAATCTCTTAAGCTCTTGATCTCCTCATAGAGGGTAATTATCAGAAGTGCAAAAAGATCAAAGCAATTGAGGAAGAATTTGAGGATGTTTTTCTGAGAATAGAGAATTTTCCAACACACTGTGGAATGCCACTTGATGATTGATGCTTTTTGAAGGGTGCCTATTACTAAAGGGCAGAGACTAGAAGAAGAGTTTGATGATTTATTACCCTGGGAATCGCAGCAAGAGCAAAAAAATCAACAATGTCAATAAGATCACTGGTTCTGCTCAGGAGAAAAAAGAAAGAAAGAAACAAAGAGAAAGTGGGAGCTAGAACATTGTGCTTATGAATAAGTCACAAGGAAACTAAATAAATATGAATAAAGGGGAAAAAAACTGTTATTTAGAGGAAAGGAAATTCTGGGAGAAAATGCTTCATTTTTTTCAAACTTGGTGTAGAACAAAACTGATCTATATTTATCACTGTTAAATTATGGAATGCTTCTACTGAAGCATGATATCTCTTGACATTTGTTCAACAGAAAATGGGGGGGGAAAAATGTGCTCTTAGAAAGCGATGGCAGGCTGACAGGAGCCATGCAGATGTACAGAGAAGTATCTCCATGTGTTTGAAGTTCTAGGATCTACCACTGTTTTGCAGATGCTAGAATGCAAACCAGCATGAATATCTGATGTCCCATCAGACAACCTTTGTGAAGATTTTTCCATGGTAAAAGTAGGAAAAAATTGGGGTCCTCAGTGGACAAACTGGACAGAAACTCTTTTAGCTGATGAAACAAAATAGGTGTGATTTGTTTTTGACCCAGGAAGAAGGTAAAAGCCAATAAAGCCTTCTCCTATGGTAGTCTGTTTAGATGGGAATGGGTTCAGGCAGCTCTGGATGCTCTGGCACTGGATGGTGTTGGATTTGTGGTGAGATGGAAATGTGCTTAGGCTGACTTGGCTTCAAAGACTTTAATGAAATATCAGGTAAGGCATCATAAACCCCAAAACCACGACTGTGAAGATACTATGTATATATAAGTAGCACAAATGTCCACAAAGTTATGTTTAGCCAATATCAAAAGATATTCTAACAACCTGTTAAATGGATGCAAAGGACTATGGAAATGCTTTTTAGTATTAAAAAAAAGTAATAATAGTGCTTTTTTATTCTCCTGGGCACAAGTCCTTTAGCTCTTCTGACTGCTTGCTTCTGTTGGGAAAAGGAGGCTGGAATTTGAAGAAAAAAAAAAAAAAAGAATCTGCAAAGAGTCTGCCAGCAAAGCTTTTCTTCTTTATGACTTTTTTTCTTTTACTAATAATGCATATTAATTTCTGCTCTTAATTTCTTCTTAACTAATTCCAAGTCTACAAGTTTTTTACTACCTAGAGTTAAATCAAAAAAAGGAAAACTCTCCCAGTCCATGCAGGCACAGAATTGTTTCTTTCACACAAAATTAATTCCAAAAAACCCTACCATTTCTGAGTCCTAGGACCTGGTGCAAAAGGCAGTCACCATCCACCAGACCAGAGTGCTCAGTGTGCAACAAGGGTGCTGCAAGAAGAGGTGCAGGTTTGCATGGCAGCACATTACACTGCAGCAATTACTTGAATGCGGAACATCACTAATTGCTTTGGTCAATGATATTGTCCTAAGGAGCTGCAGTTCTAAATCCTATTAATCTGACCTGCAAGTTATTGTTAGGTCAGGCTGGAAAAGGCAGATGCAAGGAATTGGTCCTTTAACAGACCCTGGCATCATCCAGCTGGAATGGCCTGAAGAGGTAAAACTCAGAGCAGTCAAGGCAATGACCTCTGCCAGACATTTTGGCTTTGGAATAACTCAGATAAATGCATGTCTGAGAACGCAACTCCTACCTGCAAAAGCAGTGCACTGCTTAGAATAAAAAAGGACATATTAGGCTTAGTAGTAATGAACACTTAACTGTTGCAAGGCCACACAAAGTGAAAAATAATCTCAGCCTAGAAGTAAAAGATAATTTAACAGTCTGCTTCTGCTTTGGAACTGTCTCTGTCAAGTGCTCAGACCTTTCTGTGGTTGAAAGGAAGCCTAGCTTAGATGAAACACTGATTTAGACCCTCCACGTGGATCTGGAAAGGTTTTCAATCACTTAAAAGGTTCAGACAGTTCTCAGCAGTGGAGGAAAATGGAAATAGTTCTGTGAGGACCTATGTCAAGAAGGAAGGGGTGTACACGCCCAACTTCTAAGTTGCTAAATGTAAGAGAAATTTTGAAAGTCCATGAAGGCTTCCAACTTTGAGCCACAAGTGCAGGCTCCTTTGGGCTGTTGCATAGTCTTGCTGCACCCCGAAAAGGAGCCAAGACCTCTATTCAGAAACAGACACCAGACCTTTCAGGGTTTTCAGAGGGGCACAGTGACTCCAAAATGTCCTGCTGAGCTCCCCGCCAGGCCAGGACCCAGCTGCCCTGCAAGGTGAGTGTTGCAGTGTCTCCAAGCTCAGTGAACCAACGTCTCCATTTGCCCAAACGCAGGGACGGGTTTAGCCTAACCATTCACACGGCGGTGACTTGATCACTCCTCTGCTCCATTAAAAGAGGGGTGGCCCATATCTTTTTTGAAGAGAAGTTGCCAAAACCTCGAGCTGTTCATTTCTAAGAATAAACTCTCCCTAGACAGCTGTTAACAGCCATCTCAGAGTGTCTGATGCCTTTTTTGTCCTTTTTCTTTAAGCCTTTGAGTTTGACCAACCCTGAAGCTGTCTCTGTTTCCTGTAACTCTTAAGCAGTATCTTAGGACAGATTCTCAGCCGAGCTAAATCAGTTCACCTCCACTGACCTCAAAAGGGCTAAGCTGATAGATACTGGCTGAACACCTCTATCTGATCCAAGAGGTTCTGCTGAATTAAATCCACAAAGGTCTAAATCAACACCTCCCAAATGCCTGCATTGCTTTTGTGATAGATCTTTGGCTGCTCTTAAAGTTCAGCATCCTCTGGGAGCATCTCCTAGTAAACCTGGCCAGCAGCACTGGATCAGAGAGAAAAATCAAAGCTAACTTTGGAAACAAGTACCTTTAATAGAATTCATTTAGAAGTATTTTCTGTAAAGGAGCCCAAAATGCCTCATTTCTCAAGACTGTTTTCCAGGGTTGTTGGTTTTTGGTTTTTTTTTCCCCACCTGCAAATGCTCTCAGGCATCTACAGAGAACGTTCCTTAGAAAACCCCTGCGTATACAAGCAGCTACCCCAGCTACCCCTTTGCACTCACTCCCCTTCTTAATTGGGACACAGGTAAAAAGTCCATTGACTTTAGCAGGATCCTGTCTTGAAACCCTTGAACTACCAGCCTTTTGATTAATCCTGCCCGGCATCTGTTTTCCCTCTTATATAGCAATCCCGCATTGAACTGGGCATCTTGGAGACAGGAGCAAGCAAGGAATAGAGGGTGAAGGGAAGAAAGGGCAAAACACCAACAGTTTTGCATCCCATTTACTGCTGTTATGTTTGAAGTGTGAAATTCTTTCTGAAGATAATAGCATCTGTTTCTGTGGCACTTCTCTCTTATCTAGGCTGTGCTTCATTTCCATTCCAGCTTCACAAGAATAACCCCATAGGAATGCCTTCTGCTTTCTCCTGTTTGTTAATGACAGTGCTAAACAAACAAAGGATTACCTCAACGACAGTGATCAGCTACTTGGACCAGTCATTCCAGTATCCTGCTTCAACCACTGTCGTTTCAAACACTTCATAACAAATACCGGGTTTGGCTGAAAATCGGAATGTCTGTCAGAAAGAAACAAATGAAGCTACATAGCTACATTATGCTTTACCCAAAAGAGCTGCAGATGTCACACAAAAGAGAAAAAAAAAATCCATCTTGCTGTAAGATGCAGCTTACAGCTGGGAAAACTTAAAATACAGTCTATACTATAATCTCTGAACTCAGCGAGCCAGGAGTCTCCTCCTAATCACGGGTTTGAAGCAGGTGAAAATCTCCGCAGACCTTGGCGGCAGTCAGTTTTATATCACTGCAGGAAGAACAACTTCTGGCCTCACACCAACCGAGCTCTGCAGGCAGAAGGACTCTGATTTCTGAGGATTAAAATGTTTCTTTGTTTGTGCCTGCAAGCCTCTTGGAGAAGCAGAATGGCAGGGATGAGAAAGTGTTGTGCCCATTCTCCCCAGGGCTGTACCCTCACATCCCAGGCTTGAGCCAAGGGCTCAGGAGAGCTTTAAGGCTTGGCGCTGCCAAGGACGTGACCTAGGTCATGGCCAGCGGTGGCTTGTGGGTCAACTTCTTTTACTGTCTCTCTATATGAAGAGATTTTAATTTTTTTTCCCCTGAGCTTCCAAGTAAGAGACAAGATACAGGCAGGCAGAAGGGAAGTGAGGGGGGGAAGCTTTGAGAGGGATGGTTTGAAGAGGTAAGGAAACAATAGGCAAATGCATTTTCCACACAGACCTCTAACATATCTCCAAGACCAGAACTCTGTGTCAGGGGGCCAGGGGCATCTCCCAAGCAGAAAAGCATACATGGAGTCCTGTGGGGAGGGGGAAGTGACACCTGGCTGCATTGGACACCTGGGGCAGCGGGTGCCTTTCTTCAGGGCTGATGTACACATTGCACCAACAGCCCTCTCCACACAACTGTCTTTACATCTTCAGTTTATAAAGCACTTGCAGTTGGGGCAGACTGCAGAGCTTACAGTCGATAGAACCACTAGATTAACTCACCCAAAACTCTTCTTCGTCACCAGCCGCAGATGACAGCACCGTGGAAGAGCTGTGACAGTGAGACCCGGGGCCAGCATCAGGTGGGCTTCAGTTTCACACCGAGCATGTCCGTGGCACCCTTAAGTCTGCAAATATCCCAACAGGAATAAGCTGCAAACCTGTGGAAAATATTCAGCAACAGAGCCCCCTGCCAGGTGAAATCGAAGACAATCAAAGAGAATGTCCACGTGCTAATGAGGTGCTAATCACCCCTGCCCTAAGGCATGGGGCAGGAGGACTGGCTCCTCCTGAAAGCCGACTGTCGTTTGTTTCCATACTAAAACAAGCCTGGTGAGAAGAACAAGGAGACCATCACCTAAGGCAGAGGTTTGAAAAGAAATGCAGGAAAGGCTCGGTATGGGAGGCAGCGATACTTCTGGGGTACCCCAGCGATGCTGCTGGAGGCTGGCATGGCAGGAGAGAAACTGCTCCACTGTGCAAGATGTTTGCAACAAGAGGGAACAACTCAGACAAACCATGAATGTGGGGTTCACATAAGCATAAGTGAAGAAAAATGAAAAGAAAACAAAAATTGCTTGAGCCTGTCCCCAGTTTTGTAAAACTGGTACCAATTTGAAGAGGCATGAAACTGTGGTAAATGTTCTCTGACTGCATGCAATGGACCACCAAGGTCCTCTAAAGCAGGACTGCCTGCTTCAGAGACATGAAGGAGGTTGCCGAATTTCTAGTCAAGCCACTTTAATGTAAATCAATCCCATAAACTGAAAAAGAAACTCATATCTCTGGCAATGACCAGCAACAGCTGCCTAGAGGAAGCTGTAGAAATAAGGTGAGCACAAGGGGAAAGCCTGCAGCTCAGGAGCTTCCTAAGCTGGATGTGGTGTCTTTCTCGTTAACAGCCCTGTGCGGTTGTTACCTTTCCTAAGTTTGTCTGCCTGTTGAAATCCTTTACACATTTAGCATCCACACTGTCTTCAACAAAATGCTTCACATGAAAAAATTATCTCCTTTAGGTTCTTCAGAACCTGCTACCCAGGACTTTATTTGGTTTCAGAAGTGCTGGTAGTTCAAAAGACGAGGAGGAATATAGCTCTAGTCACCTCCTCATGCTGTTCAGGATTTTATTAGCCCGCTGGAGCAGTTTCAGGCACAGTGCATTCCACACCTTACCCAGCTTTCCATCACCCAGCTGGGACACAGGCAGTTTTGTGGGGGTATTTCATGGCATCTTAATAAACTGGTCATAGGCTGGTGGAGCTTTCTCGCTGGGACTGAGACTATGTTAGCAGAAATGGAAAGTCAGGAGACCAGGGCTTGAGAAAAATTTTGCGTCTTGACTGAAATAACAGAAATAGCCATGATTAGAAAGGCAGGACGACTCATTTATGGCTAGCTCCTCATCTCTTTGAGCTCACCATAACACTCCCACTGACCTGAGTGCTGAGCAAAAGTAGTCTGCAGTTCAAAAGTGTGCATGGATTTGATTTAAAGGAGGAATTCTGTCCTCATTAAAAAATATGGCAATATCTCAAGTTCCTGCCTGCCTTTTCCCCATTATCCTCACCACATCAGTGGCTGGACTGCAGGGTCCCACTGTAGTGAGTGGAGGTTATTTTTCAGATGTCATATACATGAAAATTTCTCATCTTTTTCTATGAAATCAATGAGATGTGATAAATGAATTTAGACTCTTTCTGTGGCTGGAGGGAAGGAGGGTGGATGAAAGAAAAAACCCGAGATTCTGTTGTTTTGTCCTGTGGTCGTTAAGATTTTTGTGCTTGTTTTATAATACCCTTCAAGATTTTGATGCAAAAGGTTGAAATGTGTAGATAGTTCATACAACGCACATGTTTAGATAGAAGAACATGCTGAATTTTTCTTTCCCTATCCTTAGTCTCTCTTCTCACCATGGAAAGAGACAGTAAGAGCCTAAAGATATCAGTTAGCAGCACAGCAACACACATGCTAAGGCATGGCAAAATGCTTACCCCTTCCTAACACCCCTTGCAATGCCTGCAGGCCAAATCCCACATTTCCAAACATGCAGCAATGTCGTGGAGGCCCTTTCTCCTAGGAGGAAAGTTGGAGGAAGAACTTTGGCTTCAAACCTGCCTCCTGAAACAAGAGCTGGCTTTGCTTTAGAACTTTCCATGTGTTTTAATCAGAGTTCATGCCACCTGGAATAAGAAGAGTTCTGGGTATCAGTTTGGGACAGTATCCTCTGGTTTGCTGCCTTCTGGGCCCTATAGTTTCAGCAGAAGTTCATCAGACTTGAGATGTTTGGAACAAACAGTGCTGGACTCAGTGAACGAGTGGCTCTCAGTGTAAATTTGCCTGGTTAGAAAATTCCTCTGCGCTGTCTATCTCATTAGGCTAGCCTTACTTTGTCAAGGCAGGCATGGGAGGCTGGCTTCTCCCTTACGGATGCTCTAGAAAGACTCCCTCTGTTCCTGTGACAGAACAAACTAAACCTACAGCAAAGGGAAATTGCATAATAACTGTAGGTCTGTTGACTGGACAAGAACTGCCAAAGATATCCTTATCTAACATCTTCAGAGTATGGCAGTTAACCACACTTGGCAGCCTCAGATGAGGGGATTGTATTTCTTCCAGACCTCCTGCTAAAATATGCAGCAACCCCACATGAGGCTGTGGTTTTTACTGGGAACCCTTTGAAGCCATTCATCTTGCTACAAATGAACTCTGGCATCATTATTCCTTGTAAAAGGACAGGGCAGGGAAGGCAAATGTCTTCTGACAATGACAGCACTTCTTTGTATTTTGGCCTTGTGGCACCCCCAGTACCAAAAAAGTCAATTACTACTGCAGTTCAGCTGTAATTGTCATAGAAGGACCCATTTGGCAATTGTGATTATTGTAGCAATGACGTGAGGAAAGGCCCTTCAGGAGCAAACAGAAGATTCTCCACTCTGCTGTAAATGCACAAGCAGTTGGTTACATCTCACCTCTTGCAATCAACAGAAAAAACTTCGGGCAAGTCCTCAATTTCGGTATCTGCACAAGGAGCACATGCCAAGGCTATACCAGCTCCACTGACTAGTGCAGTCGCTTAGCCTTGGAAATCTAGTGATATTGGAGGTGCTCCAGGGTATTCCACACAAATTCTAGCTGCTGCTGCAAGAGGATGTAAGGCTGTCATACATACTATGTCATATCTACCAGTT
Source organism: Falco punctatus (assembly GCF_963210335.1). Classification (NCBI taxonomy): domain Eukaryota; kingdom Metazoa; phylum Chordata; class Aves; order Falconiformes; family Falconidae; genus Falco; species Falco punctatus. The sequence goes on along the minus strand of NC_137583.1, from coordinate 52,415,165 downwards.
CCAAGTTCAGGTCTCAGATTTCCTGGGAAGCATCAAATGCCAAAAAGTACCAATGCTTAGGGAACTACATTGAGCCCATCCACCGTACAGCGACACCTACATTGATCTCACTTTATACTCAATGGAAATCCGGCAAGCATCATTGACAACATGAACAGTGTGAGTCTCTTATTCTACATAAGAGTTACAAACACTACATATCCTGTAGCAGTTGTCCAAACAGGTCAGACAAACCAAAGGCTGTCAGTAACAAATGCATAGTGTGAAGCAACCTCACACTGGGAACAAGGACAGGAATGCAAGGCTCCCATGGCTTACCTCCCAACGCAATACCTCCCAAGGTATGTTGCACTTTGAGTTACGGTGATCAGGAGATAGCACAACACGAACCAACTGGCAAAAAAGCTTTACCATTGCTCAAACTCTACTGACCATGCTGTTTCACCATCCTCCAGAAGCCAGACCACACTCCTCCTTGTCTCTGCTTCACCTGAGGTCTCTCTCCCCCACTCCTCAGAGCTATTTAACCACTTTGCTGTAGGATCACAGCTGCACATCATCAAAGCAAGGCCACAGCTGCATATTATCAATGTCAGTCAACCCACTGTCTCCATTCCCCTACAAGGTATTTTTTTGAACTACCTTGTATAGTAATCAATGTCAAGAAAAAACTATTTTAACATGTATTTCATACAAGGATAAAGGCTTTCAAACTATCAGCTCTTAGCACTAGTGTTGTTCCCCTCTACAGCTTAAAGTACAGATGAACCTTCTGAAATTGTTTCTACCATCTCACCTTTTCAGAACATTTTCAGAGCATTTATAATTTGAAAGCTACATCAGTCAAAATTTTAAAAATTAGCAGAAATAGTCAAGCACTCAGCTTTCTCTTAAAATAAGTAGGAACCCAGACTTTGTACTGAAGTGTCATTGGGAAACCCAGTCTGGAACCCTTCAGCACCTGACCTGTTGTCTCTGAGCCTCGGCTGTTTCTCCCAGACCTGCCTCCAAGCCCCTCCCCTGGCCAAAGCTGGAATGGGATCCAGCGGGGAAGGTGGAACAAAGGCTGTGTTTTGGACACTGAACCTGGGGGACACCAGGTGTGGGAAGTATCAGCTGACTCCGCTTGTGACCTTATCACCAACTTGCTACCATGACACCCTTAATAAAAGTGCTGGAGAACAGAACGCTAGGAAATGTGCATGTGTGGCACCTCTATGCCATCGGCAGCACATCTAACCATGTCTGAGTGACTGGCTGTTTGCTGCTGGCCCTGCTCTGTTTGCTTGTCCTGGGAGGACTAGGAGTTACTACTCAACACGTCCACAGCCTTTCTGTGTCCAAAAGTATCCAGAAAGGTCCGGCTTGCCCTTAGTAGGGTCACCAGTCTCCCAAAACTCTTCTTTGGAGATAGGGAAGTCCAGGTTTTTCCACTGAGGGTTGTGGTTACTTTGTTTCTATTAAACCTTGTTTCAAAGATTCGAGCCAGCATCCACTTGAAGAATAGCGACTTAATCCCTCTGTGCTTCCAGTACCCAGCTGGGGACTGAGGGTGACGCTACCTTCTCTGTTCGGGAATTTGTCCAAGATTGTGTTTCCCAGCCCATGCTTTCGCAGCACCTGACTCAGCACAGCCACCGGGTGCTGATGTAATGCAAACAGCCACTTGCAATAAAGAATGATAAATAGATTCTTGTCTTTCTTTCCCTTCCAAGAGCTGTTTATTCAATTGTGAGCAGTTAAGCAAAAATAAAAGAAAAAACAGACATACGTTACAAGAGTCAGACAGCCGTTTCAACCAAAAGAATTAATGCCAAGGCTGAATCTGTCAGTCTATCATTATTTCTCACTTGATTAATCAAAACCCCATCAAAGCCTGTTCAAAGACTCCCACTGAGTTGCATAGGGTTCGGATCAGCTGTTTTGCAATTTTCCCAAAGCAAACAAACCGGCACGATGAAAGAAATGTGAAGAAACAGGAGGAAACACAAAGACCAAAGCTAGACACTGAGCATCTCCTAATCAAAAGGCAACTTTACCCAAGGGATCACACCAAAAAAATATGTTTGGAGGTATGAACAAATTTTGAAACGCAGGGTAGAGCCTGCAGCCCGTTGACTCATAAGTGGGGAGGGCTCTGGGCAGTTTTCCCCCAAAGCCAGCCAGGGTGGATTTCCCTTAAATGAAAGCCTGTGCTTACAGGCACCTACCAGGATCAACTGAGGAGCTCTTCGCTCTCCGCTTGTTGTCTGGTGAATTTGGTACAGATCTTCTGCCAGAACCCTGGTCACATCTGCGAACCTTCTATAGGCTTCTCATATACCTTGAGTCAATGGATATACCTTGGGCATAGGGACACAGGATGCTCATTTGTGGGCAACCAAACCCCACGCCATACGTCAGTGAGACTCGTGGCCACTTGCTCTCTGTGTTTGAGGCAACTGGTTGAGGCTGTGACCCACCAGTTCAGGAACTGCAGCCAAACACACACAGAAAGAATCCCTCACCTTTCCTTACAACAGAATAGCACCTAAAGGGAGTAAATGTGTCAGCTGCTCTACAGGGTCCTTCAGGGAAGGTGGAAACCCAGCTAAAGCATCATTTAAAGGTTCTTCCAGTCACTTTGTAGCATTGGAAGGTCACACATGTAACACAAGCTGGTTCTTTTGAAAGTTGTTACCTAATAAAGTCCTCACAGAACTGGTATTTGGTGGCTTCTGAGGGATCAGTTGTCATAGCCTGATAACAGTCCTTACAGGAGAATGGAGGTGTCTTAACCCATCATTTATACCCTTGGTACTTATGAAAGGGCTTTTGTACCTGGCCTGAAAAGATTAATGGGCAAAATTGATTCAGAGGAGGAAAAGCAGATGAAAAATGTACATGAACCCGGTGAGGTTTTGTATTAGAGATCTGAAGAGGTGTGATTTCACAAGGACAGATGACAAAGTAAAAAAAGAAAGAGTCATAAAATCAATTCAAAGAAAAAAAGAGAGAGAAAAAAAAAAGAAAAATAAACAATAGAAGCTGAAGATTTTGAGGTGCAGAGGGGTGAATACTGTTTAAGATCCTAGCGGATTCCTGTCTGAAAGGGCCTATTTTAAAGAGCTTTTAGAGTATATCCAAAGCAAAACATTTGTGGGTAGAAGGAGTAAAACTATGACTAATAATATAGAAAACACAAACCTCTCAGTAGCACTGTAGAAAATATTTTGCAGTGTGAGGGAATGACAAAGCTCAACCTTTTCCTTTTATCAAAAAGAAGATTGTAGCTGTTGATCTTTCAGCTCAAAATGAGATGCTGTTCTGCATGACATTCACAAGGCTGTTGCTGGACTCAGTGCAGGACTCATAAGGAGAATCTCTTCCCTGTGCTGAAGCAAGGTTAGGGTGATTGATCTAGTGGTTACATCGATATTTTAACCTTCTGGGCAGTTTAAAGTCTACAGTGATCAAAGCTGCTTTATAAACTGAGAACAGGGAGTTAGTCACACCTTGAGGGCAGCCCGTTAACTCTGCAGGAGGAACTTGAATGGCCACCTGGAGAAGAAGTAAGATCACAGTATAAGAGGGATTTAAAGTAACTACTCGCATTTCCAGTGACCAGACCAAGGGAGCACATGCAATCATTTGTGCTGACCCATTGGAGCAGAGGCAGCATCTTGAAACACATTAATACCTTCATTTACAGGAGTCTGAGAGTTTCCAGGGTCCCACAGTAATACCTCACCAACTGCACCATCCTTCCCCTCCTCATCCCGTAGCATCGAACAGTTTATGTCTCCCTCTTTTTCTCCAGACCACTTTTATCTGACATGTTATTTACATTTCAACCACAAACATTCTTTTCTCTTTAAGAAAGTGCTTGGGTTTTGTGCCCAATATTCCCTTTTCTTTCTGCACAACAAAGAGCAGGAATGGAGCAGAAATTGTATTGCACTTATGCAGAGATGCTGCCTGAACATGAAAACCATCTCACAAATATGGGCACTTTTCAATCGCAATGTGTTTGCCCATTGGATGAGGAACAGAAGAGTGTAGAAATGAGCATAGAGGTTGCTTTCTGAGACCAAAACATTACAAAGTGCACTTAAAAGAGAATCTAGCTAGAGTAGTGCTGCAGCAATCGAAAACCAGAATGTGTTTCTGAAAAGGGCTCAACAGAAAAATAACACTTGTAGCTAAAGGGACTGAATCCATACTAGCTTGTCATTAACTGGTGCAGATGGATCAGTGTCAACAGAGTCACCCAGATGTGTTCTGCATGAGCAAACTCAAAAAAGCAGATGTGCATGGCTTTGCTCACCAAGCATGCAAAAACCCCATGGGAGGCTGGTACCCCAGTTGGTGGTTGGTGCAGCATCTCCACTGCAGTTACCATTGGTACCAAGAGGCAGAATGAATCAAAACAGGCCACACTGCTGTGATGCACTGGCTGAGACAATGTGTCTCCTTCCTTGGCCAGCTCTTTAGGTACACCCTGAGAGGCCTGGAAGGATGTAGAGGAGTCACTGGAGATGTGCTGAATAGAATCCCAGAATGGTTTGGGTTGGAAGGACCTTAAAGACCCCCCAGTCCCACCCCTGCCACGCACAGGGCCCCCTTCCCCCAGCCCCGGTGGCTCCCAGCCCCGTCCAGCCTGGCCTTGGGCACTGCCAGGGCTGGGGCACCCACAGCTGCTCTGGGCAGCCCGTGCCGGCGCCTCGCCGCCCTCACAGGGAAGGATTTCTCCCTCATATCTAGTTTGAATCTCCCATCTTTTACTTTAAAACTATTCCTTTATAAATAGTCCCTCTCTAGCTTTCTTGCTGGCCCCTTTAGGTACTGGAAGGTGTAGGGGAATGATTCCCTAGAAGATAACTTTGCCATGAACTGGGAAAAGGATATTCGGTGATGCCCTGACTGATCACTGCTGGCAGCTTGGCCATCTGTGCTGTAGGGTGAGGGAGTGTAATCACGTGCCCTGGAAGCATCCCCCCAGCTGGGGATGAAATGCATTGCTCTGCTGCCTGGTTTGCTGCCTGAGTATGGCTCTGCTGCTCGATGGCTCCCTGCCTGCATGACCGGCTGAGCAGCAAGAGTGCAGGCAGCAAACAGTGAGTGCAGAAATGTAAAGAAAGGCGATGCTGCAGCCAATGTTTTCAAGAGCTCACTCACTCAGAGTGATTTCCTATTTGGACTTCCTGCACAAGATGTTTTAATATCTTAGCCTGAAGTACCAGTCCAGGAAAGCCAGGGATTTAAATTTCCCCTAGGTTTGTGACTCTGTCCGCCCTGTGGACAACATGCCCCTGAAGATGGAGAGCCAACAGAGGGAACAGCCTCTTCCCTCTCAGAAGAGCCACTAGGCAGAAGCACATACGTGGATTTTTGGCTGTCTGATGCTGGACCAAAGCACTGAAGAATTGTAAATTCTTAACCTTTCACAGGAGACAGTTGTCCTGACAACACTTCTTAGTAAAGCAGAACTTTCTTTCATGTGTTTTCTCCAGCCCCATGCTGCACCTTCTTTCTGAATTGTGCTTTCTTTACCTCTACTCTGAATTTAACTCTGGCATCACAAATCTGAATTACTGATTGTGGTTCACCTTCTACTCGTCAGAAAACACTTGGTCCTTGTCTAGGTTTAGCACTTATGTGAACCCTGAGCAGCATCAATAATGGGATGTGTTCAGACACCGCCACCTTTCATGGCTATCCGTTGGTGGTACAAAGAGCATTTACACTGAGCTAGTACCACACATAGGTCTTTTGTGTCATTATTATTTTGTTATTATGTTATTAACAGATTAATATTGATCTGTGATTAATAACAGATTAATTATGATCTGTTAAACAGTCTCAAAGGCTGCTGTTAATCTCCCATGATGTGCTTACTCTATGTCTTGTGATCTTGTGGACATCTCTTTGCAGCTTCACCTTCTTGGTTATTCCTTTCTCACTGAAGCAGTGCCACATCTCACCAAACACTCCCTGTTCATATGTTAAAACATATCTTTTTTAATAATTTTTTCTTATAAAAGAAATAAAAAAATCTTTTTTTCTTTCCTACCTTTGAATATACCACATAAGAAAAAACCTCCAAAGAGGGTTCAGGATAGGAAAGAAGAGTCCAAGATGGTCAGAGATTTCCAGACCTGCCATACTCCGACGAACACCTGTCATGGGTTAAGAAAAATGCCCACTATTTAACACTGCTGCCAGAACATGAAAAATGAAAGTTGTGGCAAATCACCTTAAAATCACGAGTCCTCCCAGGGAGTGAGGAGGCTAGAGGTAAGAAAACATGACTTTATTTGTCCTGCCAGTGGGGGAGTCCGTGGTGTGGGCAGGAGCCACATTCAAGGCAGCGAGCAGAGGCAGAGGAGTGTTTTCCTTCCTGAGCTCCTGGAACAATTCTTTGGAGGCTTTAAATGACTGGGACAAAGCAAATGATCTGGTCAGTGGGATTGCTGAGCTAGTTGGGTGTATTTATCCCACAGCCTGACCTTCTGCCAAGCTTTATACTTTATCATGGCTAAGGCATAGCTGTGTAGTGCACCATGACCGCATCCATACAACCACAACTACCATCCAGGCCTGAACTTAAGGTCTTTGAAACCGCAACCAGGACTTCCTACCACTTGACCTATGCAGCAACTGAAGGCAAATATATGTAGAGCAGAGACTTAAGCACTTAGGGTGTGTTTTCTGTGCCAGAGCCTGTAAATTCGTAGGGGTGATGTGTTGCACCCATGCGTATTGCGATCCAGAACAGGCTGAATTCACGCCAGTTTGGAGCAGTTGGAGAATAGTTCGTATCTATCTTCACTTGTTCAGATAACAGAACCTAAGAACTGATTTCAGAACAGGTTCATGCAGAGGATCTGGTGATGTTTAAGCACAGATGGGCTATGAAGAGAACAGAAGAACTTAAGAACAAGAACAGAAGCTGGTGAGAGTTAAACACAGATGGGAAATCAAGCAAGCGCTTTGCTGAAGTGGAGTTTTTCTTCTGAACAAGACGGGCACACAAATGCTAACAAAGTTATGCAAGGTAATTGCTTTGGGCTGCAGCTGAAGGTGCAGAGCTTCAGGGACTTTTTCTATCAAACTGTAGAGGATGAATAAGCACGATTGAGTTCGTAAACCCCCAGGACCAACATATCTTCCTGGTTTTGATACCGTTAGGAGCACAAACAAGAACTAACATGCTGACTTTTTACCCTGCTTCACTTACTCTCATAACCTCTGTTCCCACTAATCCACAGGGAGCAAGAACAAACTTGACTATGTCTCTTGGTTTAAGCTAGGCGTATTTACAATTTCAGATGCAGCAAGATGCAACTTGACCTCAGGTTAACTTGAAATGAGTCTCCCACCATAGTAACATCTTTTTATTTAACTGCCCCAAAAAGAAGCAAACTCAAAGAGCTTCTAATACTTTGTCTTTTCCTGATGATACTCAGTGCAAAACCAAATCTATGCAATGCCTATCACATGAGCCTGCTATATGACCTGCAGATGGAAAATACAGGTTGAGGATACTGAGTGATGCAGAAAAAAAGCATCTCTCCCCACAGTCCCGGTTTCTTCTCCATTCCTTGGAGATTATTTTGTGGATGAAGAAAGCTCAGCAATCTTCATATTCAAGAAGTGACTCACTGATAACTTTAATATAGCCTAAGTGTCTGCACACACATTGCACTGCTCATCGCATCAAGTGCAGTAAACACGACCTGCTTGAGAACGGACTGGGTTGTTTGAGGGTTTTTTGGTGGAAGAATAAGTTGTTTAGCATTCAGTCTTAAGGGAGATGGAGCAAGGGGGGAAGGGGTGTGCAAGCAGGCGGTGATTTCAAACAGCCTCAATGCAAAGTTATATCATTGATGTAAATCCTGTGTTTGGAAGAGTGAGTGCCAAACTTCATGTCTATCAGAGTGCACCAGGCAAAACATATTTGCTACTCTATTCATCTGCTTGTTATGGGTCTGAGACTGAAACTAGGAAAACCAGTCAAGGCAAGTGAGCGAGTTCAGGATCCTTTCCCTGACAGTGAGGAAAATGGAGAAGAAACAAGACAAGGCTAGAGCTGCATTTCCCATGGGTGTATCCTACCAGTTTGGGGAGGTCAGGAGCTTAGGGCTGGGTTTGTTCCAAAAGTTTCTCTAATCCCTTTTTAATCCCATTTATGAAGTTGCTTTCCATAACATTCTGCCAGTTACATATCTGGAATACTGCAGAATTTCTTCCCGTCTTTTCTGGGGGCATCCCTCCACTCTGAGCCCACTGGCTGCATTTGGCTTCAGTCTTTAAAGCAGCCTTGCAGAGACCTTACCCTTTGGCCCTGGCTCTTGGCCCCCATCTCTTTCTGTAAACAGAAAGCCATCTATTTCCATTATTCTAAGATTTCAGTCTGGCAAGAATTTGAAGTCCACACGGCTGCCAAAAGGAGTGGTCCTCTCCACTTCTCCTCATCTTCTTGTGCCATCGGTACGGCAGTGCAGTGAGCCAGATTGGGAGATGGCTCTGGCCGAAAACTCACCACCTAACTTAGTCCGTCTCGCTACACAGCACTGCATGGACCCATGAAGGTACAAGATGGAAGAATGAGAGCACTTCATTAAGAAGAGGAGAGAGGGTGGGATCATTTTTTTTTCTTCAGTTAGAGGCACATCCTTGCATCATGAGACTGCACGCTGAAACCACCCCCCTGCCTCCAACACCTCTTTTCCATCATGATGTTTTTAGTAAGTCCAAAAGAACGTGGACTCCCAAGCGTTTCCCTCCTGGAAGCCACGAAGCCACCAGCTGTTTGCAGCCTGAAGGTCAGTGTTCTCTAAACAAGATAGTTTTAGTCGGCAGCCGGAAAACAGCCTTATATCAAAACTTGCTGTGGGAAGCTATTGCTGCACGTACAGCCCCAGCAGTGTGACTCGCTGCCCTACGCCCCAGCAACAGCCTGTCAATCATTTCTCTTTCAGTGCTAAAAATGTGGCTGCTACATGCCTTTACAGCTCAGATAGCTTTTTCCAGTTGCAGCCCGTGCCTACCTCAGCTGTCAGTCACCGCTGAAATCAGGGTGGTATTCACTGGTAAGCCAAAGTTGTGCTTTCTTTCCTTTCTATGGAAGGGAACCCTGCCACCATTTTTATTTTTATTTTAGACAATGACTTCTTTCTGAGCACCTCAGCAGGAATCATCAGAAGGCACTGCCTTGCACAAAAGAAGAACGTGGCCAGTCAGTTTTTCCAGGAACCACAGAAACCCAGATACCACCAGTGAGCAGCCTCTGGGTGGAGAAGTGGCTCCCAGCTCCTGCAGAGCTCCACACTCGCTGCCTGTGCTGTGGTGGTGAGTTAAATGTGCACAGACCGGGCTCGGGGGCCAGCTGGCAGGAAGGGCTCTCTGTGGATATTCTGAAGCTCTGTTACTTCCCCAGAAAGGGATCTTTGCTTTGAAACTGCCTTTTGGAAACAGTTCCTGGCCCCTGCACAACAAGGAGCAAGCATGTGCTGAGAGCTGTTATCAGTGGACACATGTATGTACATGTGTATGTATGTACACAGGCAGCCCACCCCAGCCGGAGGGGAGAGAAACTGGTGGTAGGGCTCATCTCATGAGGTTCCAGTTGCCTTCAGGGCCCTTGGGACGTTTCATATACTGGTTAATGGTGACTCAGAGCCAGAAAATATCTCAGCTTTTCGGAGAGGGAGGAGGGACTGACATACTGGAATTATTTACCGCATTTCAGCCCATGTTGCCGAGGTAAAGTATAGAAGGTGCTTCTTGTACTCCAGGAGCTGTCTCACTACACAGCACTGCATGGACCCGCTAAGGTACAAGACTCCAGGAGTACAAGAATAGAACTGAGGTACCAAAGGACAATAATTGTCTCTCTGTCCATGCCGTCTCTTCATCTCACATTGTTTCAAGGGACTGTCACATGCACCATGTGTAGCGTACATGGAATAGCTCAGTGGCATATACCTTCATGCACCATTTAGAGAGAGAGTACGGCGTTCCAGCCAGGGAGCACAGGCAGGCTGGGAAGCTGTCCTTTCATCCAGCCTTAGCCATGTGAGAGCTCAAGGTCCATCCTACCTTGTTGAACAGTCTCTTTCTAAAACAGTGGAAAAAGAAACCATTAGTTTCATATGTTTTATCTCACCTGCTTTAGCTCCCGCTCTGAAAATATCATGAACTTCCTTCCAGAGGTTCATGCTATACTCCCGGTCCTAGCAGGAGAGCCTAGATTTTTCATTTATGTTTAACAATTAAGGGAGGGTTAATCCCTTTTAAGGTCAAAAGTCGAAAAGACAATTTGTCCAGTCTTAAGATGGTCACCTAAGACAGGCCAAGTTAATCATCTTCTGAGGATGCCTATTTCCTCTTTTTCATCGTGGAAGAAGCCATGGTGATGAACACGGCATTACGTATCTCAGGCCTCAGGTAAATAGATCTGTCTGTGTGTATGCGCAGTACCTGGCGTGAGAATGCACCGTAGAGTCCTGATTTTTTCCCTAGGACTCCTACAAATTACTGAAATACAAATACCAGGAACTGTGTGTGCACTTTGTACCCTTGGCTTATGGGATTCAGCTGGCTTTGAGCCAAGTTTTCCCAAGTTTGGTGGGGCAGGACTGTGCAACCTCAGCATAGTTCTGCTGGACAATTAACGTCAAGGTGTGAGACATTGCTTGAGAAACGACTGCGCAGGATGAAAAAAGTAAAAGCACAGACCAAAGTATAATTCGGACCATGTGGAGCTTCAACTGAGATAAAACAAGGCAAGGTCAATCGCAGTAGATACATTCTACAAACAAAACAATCCAGCTGAGCAACATCATATCTTCTGTAGCTTTCCCAGGCTAGGTGGGTGACAGGGTCCCCGCACCCAACAGGTGGGACAAACCGGCCTTTCAGAATGTATTTTTTCCTGGCATGTAAGACCTCGGCACTGGATAACCTGCCAGGAACATTTGCTGGGTGCATGAAGACACCTACATTCACACGGTCAGAAATGGCTTTTAGCTCTGGCAGCTATGGGGAGTGGGGATTATCTTTTCATGGCATCCCTTTCAACCTGCATTCACGGACCTGCTCCAAGAACACAGGCAAAAGGAATCCCCTTGTGATTGCAAGAGACCTGGCAGCTGTAATAAAGCAGAGAAATGTACTCTGTCCCTCACCTGCAGCTGTTTTCCTTGCTCTTAATTAGATTTCAGGAATTACTTTTTTGAACATAGATACGTAATTTATACCAATAGCTGCACTTGAGCTATTCACTTGTTTTATACCTTTCATAGAAAGAGGTTTCTCAAAGACACAGAATAAATAGGAAAATTGGACCAGATTCCTACACAACCTACAAATTCCTTTATTTATACAGGCTTCTAATCTGGCAGATTTCTATTTCTCCCCACAGACTATAGGAAAGCCACAGCTATTAGTCCTTAGCTCAGGTGGGGTGACAGTGGAGCTGTCTGAAATTGAATTAAATTAATCCCACCTGTAGTCTCAAGCATGTAGCCACCCTTATCACCAGTGGAGAAAGAAAGGTCTCTACCAAGCAACTCACCTGAGCTGCCTTAAATGCCAATTTTCGGAGAGGATGAACACCCTTGAGAAGCACCTTCTACCTGTCCTGACTTTAAAGAAAGTTAGATCTGGATAAACAACTGCTTGGACAATCCAAGGCGTGAACCTGCTGCCCTATGCACTTTCCTGGTCCTACCAATGCCATGATCAAGAAACATGAAAAGACACAATGAAAAAACATGAAAAAACCTCCTGGGATGACCGTGGGCAGGGATGGCCGGTTTTGTCAGGGGTGATTAACACTATGAATATATTACCTTTGAGTGCATACCAACGAATGCCCTGTTCTTTCCATACCAACGGGCATGGTTTGAATCTTAGGATATAGTGTCCCAGCCAAAAAAAGGGTTAGTCACCCCAGAGCACAACAGCACACAAAGTGCCTGCACAACCAGGGGACAAGGGCACCAGAGCAAAACAAGGGATGTGCTAACATATCATGCTTAGTCCAGCAAAAAGAACGCTGAGTGGGAATATAAATACATGAGAGAACTCCCACCAGGAAAGGAGTTACTCATTTATGCTGAAAGTCATTATTGGCACAGGAAGAGAGGTTAAAGATTGACCCAGCGTAAACTTAGGCTGGAAATCAGAAAGCAGTTTTGAGTGACTGGAGCAGTTTGGTTCCAGTCTGGGTGATACTGAGTGACGATGTGCCCAATGAATAACTTCCTACATCTTCAACAGGGTCTTGAGAGCATTTGGCTGACATATGGGGGAGAGGCAGGCATTATTTTGTTTGGATAAGACTTCTGGAGATCTATAAATCAAAAATAACATCCACGTTATTTGGATTTGGTTAAACAAATCTTGTGTTTAGTCATCAGGCAAACTAGATTTTGGTCAGTCTCTGCCAGCTGCTTCATATTTTATTTTACCAACAGGACTGAAGAACAGCATGTGTATGTGTCTTTAAGCCCATTCTCACTCGCTGCAGAGGAAGGTACAGAAGAGTTCAGGCTCCAGCTCAGCAGACCCAGATGCAAACCCCCGTCATGCCGCTGGATCCCTTTGTGTCCTTGACCTTGATCCCTTTTGTCTTTGATCAACTTCATCTACCTGTGCAGGCACAGCCAGAAGAAAAACACAGGTCACAATTTTCTGAAGAGTTTGAAGCTTTCAAATTGCCATTGAAATAATGAGGGTATCTCCTTAGCATTAGGGGACCTCCACATGTAACTGTCTTGGAGGATCTGTCTGCATCCTGCTTCTATTTTGGCCCTGGTTTTGCTGATAGAATTGGAAGTGGGAGCACACAAATCCATGTCCCTACCCCCATGATCCTGCAGCAGAGGGCTCCTATGAAGAACGGTCTGTGACATGAGCACAGTCTCAGCTGCATCCTATTCCTATGCCTTTTGTTATGAATTTCACCTTTTCCCAGGCATGCAAATATCTTCATAGCAACCTGCTTACAGCTCCCTGTTGATTCTTCCAGTCCTTCTCTACTTTACCCCCGCCTGTATTGTCCAGGACTAGAAATATGCCCAAAAGAGAAGACAAACATGATGCTTTAAAGGACACAGTTGTGCATCCTGGCAAGAGAACCAGGGATGCATCTAAATGGTGGGCTTGTGGTACAAGAAGATCTGATGTGTCTGTATGCTACAGACAGCAAAGAGCAGCTTATATCAGCTGATAGATTATATCAGAGCAGCATGGCAAAGGCTAAATAAAAGCGTAGACATCCATCTTGTCCAAATCAATAGCTAAGATTCACCACATCTCACTTCAGACAGTGTCGCTGGGATTTAGCTCCAGATCCACATACCGTATTCAAGGCTCACTTGTTACAGATTTATATTGTCAGTGATGGGAAAACAGCACTTCTAGGTGTGATTTATCGGACCTATGTGAGATGTCTGCTTCATGAAGATAAAAGAAAAGGAAAAAAATCCACCAAACAACTTAAAATCCCCACCAGAACGTGTAAACAGATGGAGTCATGCTCAAATAACTGAGCCAAGAGAAGGGGCAAACTTATTACTGGGAATGTTCTGCTTGAAAGATTCTCTCCTGACTATCAGATTTTAAATTATTGCATTTAAAAATGTAATAGTGAGTAATGAGAAATTGGAGAAAGGGAAAAGAAGCTGCTGGTAGCTTTATGCATTATGAAGCCACCACCCACAGGAAATATGAGTTATGTGTCATACTGGTCCTGAGAGTGGACCATTTTGTGTTGCTGTGGCAAATTTTCAGTCTTCTAGATGAAATCCTGACTAGGTTTTCACTTAACTGGATACCCATTAAAATAGCATTTATAGTTCAATTAAGAAAAAAACCACGTCTATTAATCTTTAAACTACTTTCCACCACCCTCAATCCCTTCCAACAAAATTTAAAAAAAAAAAAAAAAAAAAAGCAGCTTTACTGCAAGGATAGTTAAACTTTAGCTGAGAAAGAACTGAATCACAGTTCATCTGTGAAAAGCCAAACATCAAATAAAACGCTGTAGCAATTAACATGTCAGATTCTTTTTAAGGTGTTTGGAGTTGGCAGTGCTTCTCCCGGTCAGGCTATGCCAGGAGAGGGTCTTCAGATGAACTGCTCTGACTTGCAGTTGTGAGTTCTTCAGGGTGGGTTAGAGGGATTTGATCCACCTCCATTCTACTCCAGGCCACAATTTGCTCATGCTGGATAAATGCATCTGCTTGTGGCTTCTGAATATTCAGCGGCCGTGGCTGGATGTTCATTCCGCAGGACTATGGGTACTCATTGCATGCGACCGCACGTACACATCTACAGGTACACAAGGTTCAACACACCAGCAGCCTCCCTGCACACGGCCTGCATACACCTCTATTTCTGGAAAGGTTTTTGTTGGTGTAAGTGATGGAATCCCAAGCGCATTCCCAACCTTGTGTGACGAGGGCAGGGACGTATGGTCACGTACTCCCCCCCTGTTTAAATCAGGAGGCAACCACACCTACCGTTATGAAAAGCTGCAAGTTGATTGCAGTCACCTTGACGATCACCCCTCATCACCTCACCCAGGATTCGTTGTACCTCCCTGTGAACAGACCAGGAGTTCAGCATCCAGCCTACCCATGGCAAGTGCTGAAGTGAACTCGGGGGTCATTTCAGTCCCACTAAATGTTTCCAGTTACTGTGAAACAGTACTTTCAGGATCTTCATTTACTGAAAAAAATTGTAAACTTTGTTCCAAGGGAACTGGATGTTTTATTTTCAGCATTTCTTATTTTGTCTTGAAATAGAAATATCAAGTTTGTACCTGCTCTAGTTACAATATCTCTCTCTTCTGTATTTAACCTTCGTTTCCCAGTTGCCAAATGTGGCCGTGGTACCATGGTTAGTAACTCCTGCTGTGGAAATCTCCAGCTAAGCTTTCCTTTTTTGAAATGTGTTTCAATTTCTCTACTACAGGATAATTTGAAGTGATGTTATGTCATTTCAGTTCCCTTGCATTCATTCCTTGTTCCTGTAGTAGTGTGAACACTACCAAATGAGAATACTTCTTCATTTCCATTATCTGCAAGATACATTAGGCAAAACTAATGTTGTATGATGTATATAAGCCTTCCTATTGCAGCAGATGGATTTTCAAGAAGTTTTAATACATTCAGTGACTTTCGTTAGAGCACAACTTTCTTTCAAGAGATGCCAGAAACTGTGCAGGACCATTAATTCAGTCCGGATTTGACCATCTCCAAAAGAAAAACTTTACATCCCTGGACAGCTGCAGTTCTAGCTTTGCCTGCACAGACTGTGGCATATTTCTTCTGGTGCACAAGGTAGCAGAGACCTGCCTTGGTTGGGGACACCAGCTCCCACCTCAGCTGAATTGCCATGTCAAGGTTCAGGTTGTGCAGTTCAAGGAACACTTAGACAAACAGGAGAAAGAAGATAACACCACCAGTCAGAGGGTCAGTCTGACTGAAACGTCTGGGTTTGCTCCACGTTCAGAACACTGATATGAGATATGCTGTGAGGTTCTTTGCACCTGCCTTTAAACATCGATTTCTATACTTCGGTCTTATCTCACATTTTCTTTTTCTGAGCAGTTTGCAGCAAGTTCCTCTCCTTGCCACTTAATGCCCTCAAAGTGCATTGAGGGGTTCAATGCACTTGCCCTTGCAGCTCACCTGTCCCAAGCCACCAGTCCAAACCCACTGCTGCCTGCTCTAGAAGGAAGAATTCCTCTCACTGGAGCCTGTGTAAGTTGTGATGCCCCAGCAAGCCAAATACTCAAAAAAACCCTGAAACTACTGAGGCTTCCAATACACTGAAACATTTGGAGTCTCAGTTTTTCTCAAGCTTTTTGCCTCTCTTTTCTAGCTGCTCAGGAGGTCCCATTGCCTTTCAGCAAAGGCTTAGATTTCACGGGTGCACTTAGATCTTCACTGATCTTGCAAACAAGCCCAGGATCTGTACAGGATCTCCTTTTTCTCCTCTCTCTCTCTCTCCTTCTCATCTCTCCATCTTCTCCTCTGGATAATCCATTTCTAAAAACCCCAGCTTTTCATATGGTTGAATTAATTGTCATTCTTGCTTTCTAAAACCAGAGCAATTCCTTTAAGTTCATCCAGGAAAAAGCTGTCTGGAATTCCCCCGAATTACAACTCTAACTTCAAGAGTACAGAAAAAAGGGCATACACATCTGGTGACAAGAGGAAGAATGAAAGTTGTTGATGAAGCAAGTCCTAGATTATCCTGGAAGAAGGTGCGATGCTGAGACTGAAATGGGCTGTGCTGAGCACATCCTGCCAGGAAGAAAAAAAATGCAGAATACATGAGGTCTAATTCTGCAGGGTACTGAGCATGCTTAGCTCTCACTGGAGGCAATGGAAAGTAGATGGAGCTTAGCATCTCGTGCAAATGGGCCCAACACAACCCTCTGCCAACAATAACTCAGCAAATCCTTGTCATCCTGATTCAGTAGCTGTATGCACATCCCAGCTGGTGTCTCCTTTGAGGCAGTATTCTGAAGCATGCATGCACTGTGATCACCCTACTGACTCCCATTTTCTATATGTGAAAACTAGAGAAGAACCAGAATAAAGCCTTCAGAAAAATCTTTCGAGCAGATGGTTCTGCTACTGGGCTCCCTGTCAAAGACCATGTAATTCTTGGGAAAATTAATCTTCTTGAAGGAATGTGCAACATTTAGTTGTAGTCAAAAACAACAGAGCACATTACTCTGGGCTTCTCAAGCCTTGTCTGGACTTCTCTGGGTTTGAAAGCATTTCACCTGTGCTTGCAAAATTATTTAAGAAGGTTTTGCTGTGCTTGCAACTTGCTTTAGGTTCAAATGACCCTTGTCTAACTTGTCCTAAACATAATGGGAAAACCACGCACTTGTCAAGTGTTCATTACCTACCCTGTGGTTTGGGGTTTGTTTTAGTAAATCATCTAACTGGTTTCAAGGTGTATTTTAACTTAAAGTTTGCTTAGGTTTGTGCATCTGTGTGGCTTTACTCTAAAAGAAACCACACCACATACATGGAAGGACAAATGAATGCCAGCAATCATTCTGTAAATATGTTTTTTTAGGGCAATCCCAAGAAATGTGTTATCAATATACTTCTGGAAACATATAAAAGGCAACCCTTAGCAGAACCATGACTTGTGGGTAAGAAACCCACACAGGCAACATCGCACTCCTCCTAGTAAAGACCTTGTGATGCTGATGGCTCGCTGTAATGGCACATGGAAAGGGTGAACAGCATGCTGGAAAAAGGGGTAGATAGTAGGAGGCTGGTATATAATAATGTAATTGTAATTGCATTATAAATAGGAATTAGCAACAATTAGATAATTTTGACTGCGTCAGGATCTTTGTAACAGCATAAAATAACTGCTTGTATTTTGATAAGACTGTTAAAACTCTGAATAGAGTAACATCAACAGTAATATTTTTTTAAAAAAATCCATTATTTTTTTGGTAGCCCATTACAAAACTGTGCCCACAGCAAAATTGCAATAGGACACCAGGATGAGCAGGAGGGCGTCTAACGGAGTCTGGATGGAGCTAACTTAGCCGAGGTTTTGCAGAGTGTCTGGTGAGTGAAAAGGGGGCAGCTCACCAAAGGCATCCAGCAAACTTCAACGGGACCACAGTCCTTGGTCTTACATGGCCTGAAACACTTCTGAATTGAGCTTTCCTTCATGCTTTGTTTCTACAGCTTCTTTTTAAAATCAGCCTACAATTAATTAAATTAGTGTAACAGAGGAGGAGTTATTTAGAAGAGTCAGAATAACAGAAGTCCTCCAGATGGACTTCAACTCACTAGTGAACACAACAGGGGAAGTTTCCCTTCTGTGATGCTAAAGTGATGAGATAAACATTTTCTTCTTTGATTTTCTGCATTTATTGCCTCCAGGGCGTTAGCATACATTTTGGAGTAAATTTCCAAAAGCAGGTTTATGCTACAGCAATTCCAGTGGTTTGGGGTTTGTTGGGAGGGGTGGTGCTAATTAAAAGGATAAAGTAAGCTAGATAGCCTTCCCAAACATGGCAAGCTATTTTATTATCACAGTTGGTCAGAGTGCATTCTTTATGAGCCCACAACCTGCTTGATGTCGTGCAAGGCATATCTGCCAGCAGGGTAACAGCTTATTACAATTAACGGATCACAGTTCAGCTCCAACAGTTGACCTCTATGTTTCAGGTCAAAGCATCTGAGATTACTTTCTATAACGGCCTGAATTTTACATTAAACCAAACAAAACCCAAAAAAACTGAGGAAGTTTTTCTTGATGTCTGTGAATGCAGAGCACTTGCCACACTGACACGTCTTTGAGCAAGAGGTTTGAAGCAAGCGTAGATCCTGTAAGAGACTTTAAGCAGGGAGGACCGTGTTCCTAAGTGACACAGAAAGCAGGGCTGGTGGGAAACATGGAGCAAGTTGCTGCTAGCAGACCTAAGCTGGCCTTGTGTCCTCTGTCCTAACCACCTCTGTCCCACCCTCCAGGTGCTCCAGGAGAAAGTCCTCCCCCTGATGTGCAGCTATTGCCTTCACCCATACGTTAGTTCACACCCAGAACTGTTCACCCCCGGCTCAAGAAAGAAGGAGGCAATTGTCCTTCCCAACTTCCTCAGTAAATCTGCATGTTTTGAGACCCACCAGGCCCTTGCAATGGTTACTGCCCCCCTCCAAAGGGGACCTGGAGCTGAGCTACATGCAACTGGCTCATCCCTCCCATGGGCTGTTGGGATGCTACAGCCATCACTAAACCAGGCTCAGGGCGCAGGTGCCTGAAACACAGCTCTCTGTAAATGAGAAGATAATAGAAAAGCACTCTATTTTTAAAAGCTTTTAAAGAGAGATTTCTTCCACTCCCCTTCAATGGAGTTCCACTAATTCTTTAGGGGTTTTCTCCCTCTTCTGTGCAATCAGAGTAGGAGCACAGGGCAGGAGTGGGGAGTGAATATTTCAGTTCTGCATGATCCATTTCTGTTTAAGAAAAAAAAAAATATCCCTTGGGCATTAGCTTGTACCATACTCAAGGTAGGAATTTTCTCACTGTTAACTGCTTCTTGCCTTTGGGACCGTTAGCTAACAACAGAGCATCCGTTCATTCATTCCTGATAAGGCAACTGCTCCTTCTTTTTCATCCTCCTCAGCAGGGAAGGGAATGCTCTGGGCCATAAACTTCCTAGCATTTCACAAACACCCTGGGATTTGAAAACTGCTTATCATAATATTGTAACAGCTTTGCAGCTACAACAGACCTGGTGGTAGTCCCCACACTTCAGGTGCTGGCCAGACAGAAATGCACGCCTCATCGTATAGGTCAAGCGACTTATTGGTATATCACCTGAAATTGCACCCTGCAGGTATGGCTTTTTGCCTTAAGGCCAGGATATATTATGACATGAGAGCAAGGAGGATTGTTTGTGGCAGGAGCTCAGAAAAATCTTGCCGGTATTGGAGGAAAGAGCAAACATAAGGAAACCTTGCAGGTTACATGTGGCAGCATGCAGATTAGTTTGCAATCTTGCCATCAATAATTCCCAGAACAGGGGCGGGGGTGATCCCCAGTGAATTCAGGAGTCGTGTCCCTAAACATTTTGTACACCTCTATCCTTCAACGCATCACAAGCAGATTTGGCATGTCACTTGGCACAAGACCTGTGGGATCTGATCAGGGTACGTGACCCACCTAACTGATATAGTTCAGGCACTTGACGTTGCTGAGGACTCACAAACTGCCACAGACTGACAAGTTGTGGTGAGCCCCATGGTGGTGCTACTGAAGGTAGTAACCACTTAGGCATGTTCCCTCAGGCCCCCCAGGATGCCTGATGATGCAAACCAGCTTAGTCCTAGCACAGGCTGTGGTAGCTTCTGGTGGCCTGCATTCAGCACCGGCAAAGAGCATGGGCACCAACATACTCCGCTCAGCTACTGTATGGTAAGGGACTGCTCTAAGGTAAACTGACCATGTACCTAATGATTCATGTTCTGGTATGATATCCCTCAGAAAATCCAAGCCCTTAACTGCCTGGAATAGTTGCTTAAGCACAGAGGCAGGAAGAATAATGTCTTTCCCTAAAACATAGGTTGTTTCACTCCAGATTGCGTTTTGCCCTCAGTGCAAACCCATATATTTTCCAATGACCTCACCAGTGAAGGTTCCTTGAAATCCAGACCAAAACATGCTTATCTATGAACTCTCCTGCCTTTGAACTCAACGAACCAAGGTGGATGGAAAAGCAGTTTCTTTTTATCAGCTTTCAGTGTTTGGCCTCCATAGCATTATCCTTAATCCTTGTCACTACACAGGGGTTGCAGGTGATACAGGAGTGGGGTGAGGTGGGACAAGGGTTACTACAATAAAGTCACGTGCTAACTTCTCTGCTGGGTTCATCTCTACATCCCTGCTGATGGCTTTCTCATAAAATGAACAAAACAAATGTTTAAGAATCATGTTTGAAGTTCTAAACCAGGCCTGCAGTTTGGCATATATCACCCTTTCTACTGGTTACCTCTGGTTTCTGCTTTCATCTCTTTTCAACAATCATGGATGAATTTTAAAAAACTTGGCATTTTCTTAGGTTTCCTGGGACTTGTCCATGCGGGGAGGCAGATTGGAGCAGGCTATTCAACAGAGACCCCTGGAGCACAACTCTGATGATGGAAATTTGGTGCCTGATGCCGTCTGAGATCCCCTTAAGTCTCACCATGAGAAAATAAAAATTCATCTAAAGGAAAAAAAGTCCTAGTAAGGCATCTGTAGGAGGTCTTCTATTGCACTTCCAAAAGACTGATAATTACAATAATTTAAATTCTTCTTTTTAATACCCTTATGCAAAAAGCCTGTCATGACTTTATAAATATGCACCCTACACCACAGTTTGTTGACTTGGAAATATAACCAGCTTATGTTGGCCATGACTTTTTTTTTTCTCCCAAGACAAATCAAATCCTATTTCCTAGAAAATTAGGTCAGAAGAGACCCTCAGAAATCTCATGGTTGTCATCAAATGAAGGCCTAGTCTATTGAGCCCTTCCCACCATGTCTATCTATCTGTTCTTAAACACCCTTGGTGACAGAAGCCATGCGCTCGTCTCCAAGCGATCAGTTTGGGTACTTTATTGCCCTTTTGTTAGAAAGTTTCCTGCTCTTGAATTCCCTGAAATACCTTTTCCACCAATGAAGAAACTTGGATGTCAACAAAGAGTTTATTATTTCCCCTACCTCTACTCATCAAAAAGTTAAACATGTTAATAAAATTAGAATCTCTATCAATGAAGAAAGAAGTCAGCACTTCCAAAGGGCAAATCTTCCCCTGTTAAAAAAAAAAATGCATAAGATACTTGGGATAAATTCCACTCTAGTACATCCAGTAGCTGTTGAAGCAGCTTGCGTGACTAGATGCTCACCTTGTCACAGCTGAAGTTAGATAAATCATTTGCCTAAGGCCTATAAAAATTCTGTAGAAGAGGACTTTGCAGAGAAAAAACCCCAAACTAGCCTTTCTCTCACTCTTCACTACTTTATGTTTGCCTTCCAATTAAGCAATGTTGACTCTTGTGCTTTCTCCCTGCCTTCTAACAATTGACATGAGTAATTGATTTTAGCAAATAATGATGCTGTTATACAAATGATACAGACGCAGCCCTGCAGCTCCCACTTGCTCTGGCATCTCAGAGCACAGAGAAATGGAAAATCTTCATTTTCTGGTGACTTGATGCTCACAGTGAGGAGGGTGGGATGACCAGACACACACACACACAAACTGTTCTTCAGCATAACGCAGCATTTTTGTTTGCTCTTTGGTTAAAATTTGCACTGAGCACTACGCAACTATTTGCACTTGTGGGTGCAACACAAGCACCAACCTTCTCTGCAGCTTGCAGAGCACTGTTGAGACGCTGTTGGCACAGACATGGGTATTTCGTTCACCATTGCTCCCATCCTATCAAAACACAAATTGCATCACTGCCAAAGCTGTCCCTTACCCTCCCTCTGCCTGTCTGCCTGCTCATCCCTGACCTCCCGTGCCATATTTTAGTAAGTAACGCCACAGACATTCCTGTGACCACCATATAAGCTGGCTCAAGAAACCTCTTGGGTTAAAACTAACCCAACAGAAAACATAGTAAGTTTTATTCTGGGTCAGCCTGACATCCTGGTTTAAGACAGCCTGCGTGAATGTGATGGTTTGGCCAAAATGTTAACAGAGAAAGACTTGGAGTTGAGCAAGAGTTCAGAATTAAATACTGAATGATTAACACGGAGGGACTTAATGTTAATTGAGAGGAATCTCAACCTGAGACATCTATTAAGGCATTACAAATTCAGCTGCAACAGGCTTCCATGGCTTGAATGGGCAATTCGGCTGTGCACCAGTGCCCATATAGTCAATGATATACAAAAAGAGCTTGTAACTGTGGCAAGAAGTCACTCTAAGTCAAACTCATGGGTTCCTTTTTGCGTGTACCATATTGTTCAAATCTTTTGAGTTCTTCTTTGCAGTCACTGAAAAAGCATCAGTTCGAGCTTCCTAGTCACACCTTAGGATAGATGGCTGAGCTAGGTGAAACAAACCTTTGTCTGGAGCTGCCAATTGCTCTTTGATGTGGGAAAAAATAATCCAGAAAACTGACTTAAACTTGGCACTCTAGTTGCATAGGGATAAAATCCATTGACAACCTTATTCTAAGTCATGAGGCAAGGATTCAAGGGGTTTGGGATCAATTCCCAGCTCTATAACAGTCTGCTTTTATAAACCCATCAAGTCACTTAAATTCTCTATGACTCTGCTTACCATCTGTGAGCAAGACATTTTTTTGCCTGACTCATCTGCTAAGAAGCTAAATTCTTGGAGCAGGAGCCATAAATCTCACCATAACTGCAGTGTTGAGCAAAACACATTGTTCTTGGTGAGGTGCTGTCGTAATATACTTCTCGGCGTTGTTAGAGCTTTCTCTAGCCTTTGTGAATCCACCAGCGTGAAGAACAGGGTGTCAACAGCAAACCTGGGCACCTCATGCACTTTCTTCCCAGCCTCCAGGGTTGCTATTGACTATCTTGATTTCAAGAAAGCAATTAAAAAAATATTCTGATCAGCATCAAGGAGATCGGATATAGTCTTGAAAGCTGTTTCTTCCTCTTTTCCCCCCTGTCCTTTCCCCTTCTTCTCTTCCCTCCTATAACCATCTCCTTGTCAGGGAAGCCTTTTACAGCCAGCTTTTCTCAAGAGCCTTCCAAGAGCATGTGTTCGTAACGTCTGTCTGGGCAAACTTGAGCTCCTGAAATCAACATTGCAAAAGTAGGTGACCACTAGAATAATAGTAAAAATACGTTTAAGCAATTTTCACGATAGGATTGGGATTTTTGGGTTCTCTAGTTTTCTTTTATAACATGTTCTAAATTCGGCTTTGTCCACTCAGACTCAGCAGACCACAATGCAGTGGCATGATTACAGCTTATTCATTCTTCAAAATAAATAAATTTTATTTAACTTTGGGGTGGATGTAGGAAAACAATTTCTGCTTTAACCAAAAGAGAAAGAAGAAGAAAAACAGTTCTGCAAGCAGCAGAACTTTTTATAAACTTTTTTTTTTTTTCCCTGCAGCTCCACCCTATAGTTTGGTGACTGATTTCACATTGCAGCCTCTCTCTCGGGGGTGGTTCTTTACTGGAATTTTTCCTCTCCCCTCAGCATCATATTTTCACAAAACTTACAGTAACTTAGTATTTACAGGACTTTCATCCATCTGTTAAATTTATTTAAAATTGAGCAACAAGTTCAAAAGTTATTGGGGCAGGGACTGAGAGACCTGACAAGCGAATAGATTGTCAGGGGCAAAACACCTATGGAATAAAATTAAATAAGTGTGATGCTATAAAATAACTGTGATAAACTTGATTGGTTTGATGAGGAAGGTTAGAACTAAATATGACTGATAGATATTTTTCTTGCATTCACGAGTGGTCTAAGGAATTTTTCCCTTTTTTTTTAATTTTTTTTTTTACCTTGCCTCATTTTTTTGCTACATCAGCAAAGTCATGGCAATAGGATTCATCATCAGTATATAAAGGTCCCCTCCACCCCTAGGTTTCACCTATGATACCTATTTTTTGTTGCAGCCTCTCACCCAAGCATATATAAAACACGAGTGGAACTGCAAAGCTTCCAAGACTGAGTGTTTTGTTTTGCTGAGTGCAATGCAATACCGACTGCCAGCTGGAAAACAGAGGTGGCAGGGGTTGAACACCTCCTTTAGCTGTCTAGAAATTGCGTATCTACTCCAAAGCATCATCCAGGCTCCCTCTAGGGACCGTGACGAGAGATCGGCTTCTCCAGTGGGGCTCCTCCTGGGCTAGGGTGGGTTTCTAAGGTCAATCTCCCCTGGCACAGCACCGCCCGAACTAGTTTCGATGAGATGCCAGTCTTTAAGTATTTAGATTTTACTTGAATCCCACTTGCTGCAAAAGAAGGCTGTAAAAAAGCTATAAAGCAGCTGTATCAGAGATACTGTGAAACCTAAGGTAGAGAATCAATGACCTGGGCAAATTACTGTCCCAGCCAGTTGGACTTGTGCTTTGCTCGGGCGAGGAAATGGCTGGCACAACCATGTCGGAACCCAAGTAACCTGTCCAAATATGAGACTCAGTGATGAACCTGGAGCATGTTCTGGATTCAGGCCAGAGCCTTAATCACAAAGTGGTCCATCCCTAGGAAATTAAAAGTCACAAGAATTCCTTTGAAGTCATACAGCGGATGAGTTTGTTTATTTAAAGAACAGGTTAAGAGTGACATCAGGATAGCACTCATGCCTTACTCAATCCTGCCAGTAGACTTCCTCTCAGAATAATGAGTCACTTTTGGGATGTGACCATAGATGTGCCTCTCAGGTAGGCTATAGAGAGGTGTCATGTTAGATGTGCAGGAACCACAGTCCAAAATCCTCCTTGGATGAGAAAGAAAAATGCATCGTTGCCCACTAGCACATGGTAGCTTCAGCTGCAAGAAGGTCGGATGATCCCCACATGTTAGCTCACTGGGTAACAAAAGACAAAATGGGTGTTATACTGAGATCGTCAACACAGATGTTAGGCAACAGTGGGGGTTTTTTTATTGGTTTTCTAATAAAAAGTCATTGCCTTAAGAAACCAGGCTAAAAGCTAGGGTAAATAAAAACTGGGATAAAACAAAACAGGATTCACAGAAGCTGCCACATGGGATTCGTTGAACTGAAGACTGGTTGTCTAAAATGTAAGCTTCTCCTTTCTGCAAGCTGTGCAGACTGCATGCTTGGAGGTTCTGCCAAAGGGTGGTGCCTCACCAGGTCACCTTCTGGAAAAGCCACTGGCTCAAGAGGGAGCTGAGACCACTCACTTTGACTGGACATGTAACCTGATGTGAGATAGCCTAATCTTTGTGTAGTAGCATCACATCAGTGAACAAAGACCAAAAAGACTCGTCACTTTGTTGGTTTTGGTGCTGTTATTGAACACAATGTCTTCTTTTCCACCTTCAGGAATTCTGTGGCTATTGCAGAAGAAAGAGCGAGTCTTTCATTTGTGGTTGAGTCCATGTGAAGAAATTAACCCATGCAGAGACTACACCTTCACTTTTACGTGTCTGAATCTCACGTTGAATCTCATCTCTAGTTTTAGCCATCTAAACATGCAAGTGGAATCACACCTGAAGTGATTGTCCTACAGGAAGTCTCGCAGGCTTCTTAGTGTTTTGGGTTTAAAGTCATTCAAATCTTAAACAAGGGGCTTAATTTCTTGGCTGACCTTTGTGTCCTAGGAAGATAAATGACCTGAATAACCCTCCAAGGCCAATTCAGTAAGTTGGTGGCAAATCTATGCAGTCTCTGACCATAACCCAATGCAATAAAAAAGAGCTTTTCTTTATTATTTAATACAGGTTTCCTCTTATTTCAGGAAAAATTGTTACATAATGCACAAGGAAATATATGTGGCTCTTCATTCAAATAACAGTCTAAGCTGCTTCTCTCCCTATGCCTAATAGAGTATATTTGGGACCTGCTCCCCTTGGACGGAAAGAGATCAACTTTTTCATTGCAGCCTGAACTCAGGGCCAACTTACACTCCCCAGTGACAAAACTGTTCTTTAGCAGCACTTTTCCCTCCCCACCCCTCACCCACTCCTGGTGTCTCATATGCACCAAGACTCATGGTCTAGCCTGAGATGTTCTGCTTGGCAGACGCTGTTCCTGCTCTCACCGGCAGCAGCAGGCCTTCGGGGCTGCCTGTGCCGACGCACTTGTGCGTGCCAGTGGACTCTAGCCTCACGAAGGCAATGAGATGCAGGTATTTAGCAACTAGCACAGATTTTTAGCAACCAGCACTTGGGCAACTGGCTTAGTGAATTGCTAGACACTGATTCACCTCTTCTGGAAATGGATTAGTTCCAAGCAGTTGACTATCTCCAGGCAAAGCTCAGTTAAAAATTGCTGACATCTCACAGAAATGCTGGACCAACTTTCTATTTCAAGACACTTCTGTCCATGTGGCACGTCCCCCACTGCCTGCCTTCTGTTTATTTCAAGGCTATCTGCTGCAAGTAAGGATCTTGATGCTTATCATCTTCTAAAATCATACATTCCTTCCTTTACTAGCTTACTAGAAAATCTCTTAGCATTAATGAGTATGCAGTATCTTTAATTGGAGTCTGAGCAGCAGCAGGGGATGGACAGTAAAAATGGGATTAATTTCCCCTAACGTCAGCCATTGAGTTGTTTAGCTGAAACTAATCCTCTAGGCTCCCTCTAGAGTCATCAGAGAAAGAAGACAACACTGGCTTTCATTCCCACCCAAAGATAAGCATCTGAAATATCCTAGAAAAGTATCGTCAAATGGCTGAAGTTTAAATGCAGCGATCATCTCTCCCTTTTATCCTTGACACATTTCCCCCCCGCCCATTTCTGGCATGGTGATTTTGGGTGGGGTTTTTTTCCTACCCCTGCTCCCAACTGATACTATTTGGCATCAACAAGGTTCTGTTTGTCTTTGTTATCTTCTCTGCCACTGCACGTGTGTGACTGTATACAAATAGATGCTCCTGTGTGAATGAAGTTTAGACACGTGCATCTGGAAACTAGACATGATTCAATTTATCACATTACTTGGCAAAAGAGGAGGGGAAGAGAAGGAATTCCAGAAAAGTCTGTTCCAGTCTTCAAAACCAACCCAAAACATCTCCATTTAAAACTTTCCACTGAAAAAATATCAGATGTGATGAATAAACAAAGCAATAAATGCAACTGCACAGCACATGGGGCAATGACATTGCTCTTGCACAAGGAGACTGATATTTTGACATTTGTTTTCCTCTCAAATTGGAACAAAGTCAAAATACTTAAACTTTCCTGGAGGGAAACATTTCAGTTTAGAAAGGTCAACATTTCATCTCAACACACGAGACTGACATCAAGAGGAGACCGATGAAATGCTTCCCTTTTATTTAATGTTGCCCATTGAGTCAAGCTAACGCCACACGAAGATGTCGCTTTGGGTCTCTCTGCCATGATCCCTGTGGACCCACTTCTTTGGCAGGGCTCCTCCTCCAACGATGCGTAACATTTTTTGCTCTCCTTTCTTTGTTGCCCCAAATGGTGTGAGCTCAGACGATAGGACTCTGCTGGCAATATGATTAAAATTTTTCTTTTTTGTGTATATAATTGACTTTGTGTATATAATAATGGGACAAAGTACTGGCTTCTTCCCTAACTCTGATCGTAGAATCATAGAATCCCAGAATGGATTAGATTGGAAGGGACCTTAAAGTTCCTGCCACGCGCAGGGCCCCCTTCCCCCAGCCCCGGTGGCTCCCAGCCCCGTCCAGCCTGGCCTTGGGCACTGCCAGGGCTGGGGCACCCACAGCTGCTCTGGGCAGCCCGTGCCGGCGCCTCGCCGCCCTCACAGGGAAGGATTTCTCCCTCAGCTCTGATCTCCATCTGCCCTCTTTTACTATAAAACCATTATGCCTTGTTCTATCACAACGTGCCCTTGTGAAAAGCCCCCTCCAGCTCCCACCCAGGCTCCTCTGCTACAAACAGCTGCCGTCTCCCTGACGGACCAGCATCCTGGTAGCAGAGGGATTCAGTGGGTTGAACACAGCCATTCACAAGTGCAGTGCCACAAGGCATCTGCCTGGCCTCCAGCTGCCACTCCAAAAGGGCATGGATCTCCCTTAGATCCAGTGGCCCACCTGCAACCTCACACGGCTATGCTGGTAGCACAAGATACCTTAGAAAATACTGTCTACAGTTTGGAAAATGAATTCTGCTCCTAGTGTGAATGGATATTATTTAGGGTAAGCAATGAATACGACCTGCTCTAGACAAGTAGAGAGAAAATTTGATTTAGAGGTGACAGAAAGTAATGCTTAAGCTGCAACTGCATGAATCTTTTGTGGCCTATTCCCTTCTTCACCATACCTCTACGAAACAGGTCATTTGTCTCTTTATTGACCCAGAAGGCTGAGGGCTCCATTCATCTCATTGCTTCTGGCAGGGCAAGGCACACAAATCCTTCCTCCTTTAGCTGCTCTGGAATTAATGAGCACTGATTCATGTTTACGGCAGATAAGAGTTTCACTCGTTGGCTCACCAAGTCCCGCTTCCTGGGACACCTGCAGCTTGTTTCAGATTCTCCTTCAGCTCTTCCACCCACTCTTTGATACGTGAAATAAGCACATCCTGAAAATGTGAAACCAGAAGATATTTCACTGCTTAGTTCACTAGATCCAAACCAGGCACCACCTGGGATCCTGTAATCAGCTTTTACTGGACTAGTTCAGGCTGTGGTCAATGCTGAATATCCAGGCTTTCCCATGGGGACCCTCATGGACATGGCAGAACATCACCAACAGGACTTCCTGCCACAAAAGAGGCTTTGAAGAAGGTTAAATACTTCCAGTAGCCTCCACTTCAGTGAAGCAAAACTTGCTCAAGTCCTGGGACAGGTTAAAACCCATGATTTCCACACCC
The DNA here is from genome assembly GCF_963210335.1 of Falco punctatus. NCBI lineage: Eukaryota > Metazoa > Chordata > Aves > Falconiformes > Falconidae > Falco > Falco punctatus. The sequence continues at coordinate 52,386,141 of NC_137583.1, read as the reverse complement.
AAGCCTGAAAAAACACAAACCAATTTAAAAATGTATCAAGTGAAAACCTTATGGATAGAGGAGGAGATTGTTATGGAAATGGTCTCCTGCTACAGTGGTTGAACAATACACTTTTTAATGGAATTCCACCCTAAGATCCAACCGGGCACTTAAAAGAACCAATAAATGTATACAAGCTGTACAACTGGCCACAGCTGAGGTTCCCTGCCTGTGTTCCAGCACCACTTCATCACCACTGAATCACAGAGAAACAGACACAAAAGGGACCTCAAGACATCATCTGATCACCCCCTGCCTCAAATTAAGAACAACCCTACCTCAGCCATCCCCAAACATATTTAATTTTTTTCTCTATAACATCCTAATCTGAGGTTACTACTTTCCCCTTAGGCAAAAGAGGATAAATTTCCACCAGCTGAGAAGCTAGAAGACTGTCTCTCAACTAGGATCATATGGAGAAAATTGGAGAAAAAGAGGAGAGAAAAATAATAAATCTCCACTAGTCTTCAACACGTTCAGTTATAGCATTAAGACTGATCCTTCCAATACAATACACAAATTTATTCTTTTCACAGTCCTGCACCCTGAGAGTGAGCCCAGAACACACTGCCAAAGGCATCTCTGTGAGAACTGCTTTGATTCAAAGAGCTCATCTTTCCAAAGGATGGGGCCTTGTTGTTTCTGACTACATCCATGCTGAAAGAAAAGGGATCCCTGATTTGGAAATTTTATTATTAAATGAAATTTAATTTGTCACTCACTTCTGCTAAAGTAGCACTATTTATAATAAGAAAAGGTTTTTTAATAGAGAAGCTGGAAAATGTTCCTAAACTGAAAATACCTAAAATCCTGGCAAAAAGTAAATGTTCCAAAGACTGGTGTGTTTCTTTTCTTTTCTTTCTCCTTTTTTTTTTTTTTTTTCTTTCTCTCTTTTTCTTTCCATTCTGCTCCCTTATTCTTATGCTTGGCTGAGTAACATTGTTGAAATGTGCAAGAGCCAACTTCCACCATTTCCTCATGCAGCAAAAAGTGTTTATGGGCTGTAGCCATACAGTGTTCTGGCATATTTTATAGATAGCCTTTAGGTACACAGCTCAGGGAAGTGTAGAACGAGCTAAAGAGGCATGAGGATGTCTCCAAGTTCTGTCCGAAGAAACCAAGTTTAAGGAAAATCCTAATTCACAGCTGCCAGGTGTAAAAAAAAAGAGAATCTTTGAGGGAAATGTTAAAAACATTGGTGTTTCACACCTATTAAACAAAATGTTTTCTATTTCTCATTAATTATTTTATAAAATTTCTATTTCTGCAGAAGGGAAGGAAAAAATCCATGATTTTCTTATCGAAGTCTGTTTTCATCCTACAAAGATGGTCGGGAATTATACTGCAACCCAACTGCTTTCTAATACAAGGTTTTAAAATTAATGAAAAACTTAAAAACAAGAACCATAAGAACAATAGAAAATGCTGAATAACTTTCAAAGTTCCATTTTAAGAAGGCACTTATGCCAGAAAAAGTAATTGGTAAAATCTTAACTGTTGACCAACTACTTCTATCTGCTGAAGGTGGCAGATTCTTGGATCCTCCTAAGCCTCGTGGTTTACTATGGGTAGATCACTGGAGCTGCTTTGGAGCATTCTTAATAAAATCTTTGGAGTTTCTTTATTAAAAAACAATATTGTCCTTTCAAAATTGAAGACGTTGGTGCAAATATATCAGTTTTGGGGAAGATGCTGCTGGAAAGAGAGGACATTTCGTTCAGACTGGGTGAACTCCTGACAGAGCCAATCATGGTACTCACGAGATGCTCAGGTTCAACCCCTGTCTTAAAGGAGAAAAAAACCTGAGGATGCAGCCCCCTCTGGGCTGTCATTTACTGTGGACACGTCTTCCTTGGGGTTTATCAGCTCATCTTAAGTTACGCACAGGTTCTGCACATGTAGGGTGAAATGCACACGCACGGTCACACATATGAATATTTCCATTGCAGTTATACAGGGCATCTAACTCTCAATTCTGAGCAAATTGACCCAGAAGCTTGGGTCAATGATGGGGATGGCTAAAAAGCTCATACATCTTCTTGCAAGGTGTCTTGCCCAGGTTTGGCACTCACGATGCTAACCCGCCCCCTGCTCAGTTTCCTTGTGCAATAAAGTCATGAAATATCTCAGAAAAGGCTCCTCAGGCACAAATGGAAAGGTTACAAATGTATTAAAATAGTATGTTGGTTTGGATGTGGATGAGGGTTGTTGGAGGTTCTCTTTGGCTTTTCTAGAAGAATTTACCTTTACTAGCCCCTGGCTTGAAACAGTAAGAACAACTGAAAGACACAAAAGGCAAATAACATGAGCTGCTCTCTCCTCTCATTAATGGATAAAAGTGACCCAGAAAGCTGTCCAGCAGATGCTCTCCAAACCACCTGTAGTCCTGAAGAGATCAGAAGAGTGCATGCTATTTCTCCTGTAGAAATTCCTGCCCAGCCAAAGTGTGTCAGTACTCCTACAAAGGAGAAAACCTTTTCAGCTTTCTCAGTTAAAATATTCTCAGTTAACATAATGATTTTGTAATTACTCTATTTCTTTTGGCTAAAGGGCCTCAGTAACTGATTTTTTTAATCCATCACAATTCCTTCTTTTCAAACCAGCAGACAAATAGAGAACACAAGATGAACAATTTCTCTCTATGTGCCTCTAACTTAGAAGGTTGGTCAGACCTCTGACTGAAAAAACCTGGAGAAACCCTGCTGTCGATGCTAAGCAACCAGAAATCCAAGAGGAATGGGTGGTTTTCATATGGAGGGTATAACTTCATTAAAATTGATCATGCAAAGATTGTTCCAGTCAAGCAACTCTCCGGAAATCCAAAAAAAATGGATTTCCATTCCTGATATACACCATCAGTTCACCCTTTTCTGCATAACCTGGCTCTTGGCATCGTTATTGACTGCTGGTGGCAAACCAAGAACCTCCAAGGGCCAGTTCCCAGGCTGTGAAGTGCTCAGTTCCAGAGAAATCCTAGAGCATCTGGGCATTTATGAATTCATCCTCAGGGCACAACCACAATTCAGTAAATAACCTTTCAAGAGGGATTAGAATAAGAAAGCTTGAGTTTTACTTTAGTAACAGGGAAAAAAAATTATAACCTACTCCATATAAAACTTTGAAGGTTAGGCAGATCTTCTTCAAATTGGAAAACAAAATGTGAATATCAACTCTGTTTTCCTTCACAGAAGAGAATTGCCTTTCTCCCCACTCCTCCTCTCCAAAACTCCCTCTGGGAAACTTGAAGGACGAGGTCGCTACAGCACTTAAATTTCTTTTAAAGATACTTAGTCAAGCACAGTCGATATCAGTGTCAGTCAACATTAAAGGGATTAAGAGTTTGAGGTCAGATTTAGCTGACTTTGGCTCTTGGTTAAGTGGAAAGCTATGGTTATCTCTGCAAGGAGATGCAACTCATCGCAGGATGAGCTGCATTTATTTTGACAAGGGAACCCAAATACCCACCTTTGCAAAGGAGGGACATTCATCTGCTGAATATTGGCATTTACAGTGCAACCGTTGTCACTTGGCGTGCTCACTTAGGGCATCCCCCCCAGCCACCACAGGCCTGGAGTCTATTGCCCCATTTCCCTCACCTGACAAAAGCTGGCCTCTAAAACAATCAGATTAATCGCCATCCTATATCCCCTCTTTAATCTGTGGAGAAGTATCAATGCCCTCACGTGCATCTCGAGTGTCTAAGCATGGACCTTGGGAAGCTTCTGACACCTGACTTCCATAACACTGTTGTGGGATAAATTCTACCATAAGCAATACAGTGAGTCCCATAGAAAACCTTCTATTACACTGCATTTCTTAGAGCAGCAGTTATGAACTAAGAAGAAGAAGAAAAAAAAGCCAAAATCCATAAATAAAAAGACGAAAGACAGAAAGAAAAAAACCCCTCATAGAAACAGCAAGCGTCAGGGTCCGACTCCACTGTCTGGTCCTCCATGAAAAAAACAAGTTTATTTTGATATAGCAGTCTTGACCAGGAACTGAAAAGGTCTGGAGGAAAGATGAGCTTAAAAACTAGATGCAAGAAAAAACCTGATTTTTTTACATTGTGGGAGAACTAGGATGAGCTTCCAGAGGAAGGAGGAAAGGTCTGGGCTTTAAATATTTTTGATTCTAATTACAAACATCAGTCTTCCAGGGATACCTTGCTGAGTGCACACAGGATTCCTCTGCCATATATTATGGGAAGAAATAAAGCTGGTGTCTTAGATATTGCAGGTTCTCCTTGTGTGCCAACTGAGAACTGAGAACAAAGGGAGACACGCCGATGCGATCTCAGTGAAAATACATAATAATGTATATTATTACAATATTATTACAATTAATACAAGATGGGAAAGGGAACAGAAGGGTGTATTGGAGAGAGAAGGGGAATGGGATAAAGAAAGAAAAGGGAAAGGAAGGGGAAAGGGAAAGGCAAAGAAAAAGACCTGTGAGACAGACCCAGTCCTTTATGCTGGTGTATCTATGTGATGTTTAGCGGATTCCCAGGCTGTTAAATGAGATCATTACTGTTTTTCTTTCCATATTGTCTTGTTTCAAAGTCAAGATGTTGGATGTCTCTCTTTCCCTCTTGCTCTGTGCTTTGTCTTTGCATTTTCCATTACTGATTTTGACCTAGGATAAAATTTGTGCCAAAAAAAGAAAGAAAGAAAAAAGTTTAACCATTGATTTAGACTGAGCAAGATTCATCTGCTCTAAGTTGAGTGTCTAAAAGACAGATGGAAAATGCTAAGCCAGTAAACCTGGGTTATCTTTACAGCCAGAGGAGAGAAATGGGCACCTGCAGAGCTAACGTGTGCCATCTCAAGATCAGTGTCTAAGCTGGGTGAGATTAATTACTCCTGGACTCTCCTCTTTATCTACCTCAGGGCGACTAGCTCAGAAACAAATACCCAATGCACATCTAATATAGGGAAGATGAATACTACCTTAATATTTCCAAGTTTGCTTTTAACAGTATTTTATGAGGCAGTGCCAAATACTCTGTCAGAACCAAGACGTAACACAGTCTCCTAATCCTCCCTGATCCCATTATCTTGTAAAAATTGAAAGTATGTGAGGTTGAGATGGCTTGTTCTTGACAGATCCACAGTGGCTGTTTTTCATCACCGTATTAGTACCTCCAGGTGCTTATGAATATATAATTAATTCATTCCAGTATCTTCCCAAGACCTAAAGTTGGGTAACGTCACCTGCACCTTCCCTGATCCTCCTTTTTCCCTCTGCACGAAGATCAGTTGCATCTCTGCCTTCCTCCAACCAGCTGGGGCTTCCTTGCAATCTCAGCTGTCAAGGTATTCCTTACTTAGCTGTCTTCAGAGAACCATTTAGGCTGGAAGACTGTCTTCTCTTCTACTCCTCTAGGTAAAATTTGGGGGTTTTGAAGTATCTTCTTAAAAAAACCACCGGGCTTTATAGAAATAAAATGCAAAAAAGCCTCAGAATATTTATCTTCTGGAGTCTCATTTCAATGGAGTAATAAGCTTATCCTAGCTGCTTATTTTTTTATTTCTTACATATTCACAGATGCTTCCCTAGCATTTTTCTTTTTGGGCAATGTGGGGGACATACTGTATAAATGGTAATTAACTTTTCAGCTCTGGCATTCCCATTTGAATCCTATGCTTTCCTAACTCAAATATGTTCAGTCATGTACCTTTGTCCCCACTCTGACCTTCTCTGGAGACAATCTAATTCCCACACTGAAAAGTTTCAAGAAAGGAGGAGGAGGAAGTATTCCTGCCACAGACACAAACTTTCTAATGCTTCTCAAAACTTCTATTCATTGACTTCAAACTGCCTCACATGACAGCTGGTGCCAGTGATTTGTAGACCTGTAAAAGAATCTGAAAACACCATGGCAGATTTTGCACTGGACTCGAAATGGATTTTTGCTCACCCATTCCACATCCAGATGATTTAATGAAACAGAAGAATACAACAGTAGATTTATATTACATTTCTATTTCAGGGTCCTGGCAGTCACATTATTGGGCATAGTGTAGATAAGCAGAAAGACACTTCCAACTTTAAATTATTTTTCTACTGCACAAGATCAAATCAGCTACAGTTCTCCCCGGCTTAACAATTTTGAGCTGAGACACAGGAAATCCAAGTGCCCACCTGTAGGCATCGCCTTCCTGCTGCAAATGTCCTTCTCTGAGTCCATCACAGACTGTTGGAGAAGTCAGTTATTATTTCCTTGTAAATGAAGAGGAAGCTGCTACTGTCTCCCAGTCTTGAAAAAAAAAATTAAAAAAAATAAAAATGCACCAAACTTTCACTTTCTCTTTGCAGACTATATTTAAGATCTTATGTTTACTGCTGACTTTCCTCCAGGCACTTTCTGGTTTGCCTGGGTGTTACCCTGCAATCTTTCCCTAAGAGCCCCCACTCAGACTGACAGCCAAGACCCCTGGGAGCAGCTTTGGTGTCTCACTCAGCTAATGGGAGCTGGATGGGCGCTGCGGAGAGGCACCTGCCGGCCCCATGGGTGGCTGGGTGGCAGCGCATGGCATCTCCTCCCAGCCCCATGCTCATGTCAGATCATGAACAGGAACTGTCATGTCTTGTATGCACATGGCAGGACTCAGAGCACTCAGTAATCACCTGTGGGAAGCCCAGAGCACCTCGGTGCCCCTTGAGATGTTCACAATGTGGTGGCACGTCCGTGCTAGCGTGTTGAAAAAGGATCACCCACTGGTTCTGAACCCGAAGCCACACTCTGAAGACTGACCTGCTGTGTTTCATGTAAAGAGTGGCTCCCACCCCTCATTCCTGACCCTATTCCCCTCCAGCCCATCCTGGATCTCACCTGCTGGAACATCTTTCTTCAGCACTGTGGCCCCACACTCCTTTTCCAAGAGCTGCTGGAAAGGTCGAGGAGAAAGAGAGATGATGTGGTGAAGAGCAACGGCAGAGGGAAAGAAAATGAGCAGAAGCAGGTTTGAAAGCAACGCTGCTCCAAGGCACGTCCCTCTCTGCAGCACCCCAGCTCTTTCCGGTGACGTGGTGCCCTTCCCCTGGACATTACATGGCCCACTTACACAGTGAGAGGAGAAATTTAAGATATCAATCCTAGTGATCACTTCTAGGTCATAATCAATTATTTCTCAATGAGGGGCAGGTGCTTTTTGTTTTCAGCAGCAATGTTGTATTCTGGTCATTGCACTTGGCCTGGAGAAATTATGCTTCTTCATCAGTTGACGATGTACGTTTAGACCTACTTCTCAAGAGAGATGAGCAAATGAAGAGGAGGGGGAGCAGAGCTGAAATCACAGTTACTGTGTTCTTATAATGTTTATTTTCTGTTTTAATGTATCTCATTTCATTACATTTCAATTTATGTATGCATATCATTTTAGATATTCAAATACATTTTATATATTTATAAATTTCAAAAATTTTTCTATATTAAAAACTCCCATTTTACATGTAAAAATCAGAACTGGAGAGAGAATAAATTGCAGACCTTCCTTAGTCTGTAGGATTCAGGTCCACCTTTCCTGATTTTAAAGACAGAAGCCGTTTCATTTAACTTTAGGGTCTTGAGTCACTTGGTTAAGCACAGGCGCCCCGTTACACCTGAGGTGCCTTGGACACCAGCAGTGCTAGCAGATAGAGCAGGCAGATCCCAGAAGCCACTTTCTTAAGCAAAGTGCATCTTTTTCTCCTGTCATCTTCCAGCAGTGGGCAGAAGCAAGGCGGCCAGGTGCTGGCTTTCTGAACGCTTTCCCTTGGAATTGGGGTGGGAGGGGAGCAGATGGGTTATTCTGGTCCCTCCCTGCAACATGCCAGCTTCAAGCCAGCTTCCTTATGACCCTAGCCCTGCCTGAGAGAGGTGGTAATGTTGTTGCTCATCTTTTGCCCCTGCCATTTTCCAAGTTTCTTCCTTTTTATTTAGGAGTAAAACAGGAGGAATGGCAAAGTTTGGGGGAGCTTCTAACAAAGACTAAAGAGGACATTGTTCATTGCATTAATCTTGCAGGGGAAAAGAATAATTTGGCTTCATTAGCTAAGAAAATAAAACCAGAGTTATCTTATGATGAAAAAAAATGCATAGAATGATGATTTAACCACAAAATTTTTGTGCAGAAGGCTCAGTGACTTGGCAGCATCCAAGGAAGGGCAGCAAGTCTCTATCCCTGAACAGATCCTCTCATATTTACTACTTCAGAGAAACAGTCATCCTATCTTCTTAAAAAAATAGAGCTTTTCTGATAAACATGAGACTCATGGGAAAAGGGGATTGCTCTTACGAGACTATAGGATATGAATGGAAAAAACAAAGGTTTTCAGCCCACAAGAAACTGCTTTCAGCCTTGTTTTCTGAACATCTCCTTCCAGGCTTCTCTGTTAAAATACTTGCATGTTTTTCCAAGTGCATCGATGGTCGGTGAGAGGAGAGCATGCCGATCTAAAACTCTGCCTTCTTTACAGTCCTGGACCATCCCTGTTGCACCGGCCTTGCTATTGATTTTTGAGCCAAAGCTCCTGCGGCTGTTGCAAGGCTTCCCACGGCAGGTAAAACTGGTTTTCCACTAGCAGCTGGATGTGTGAATAAGGACAGAGCTGGGACGGGGAATGTGGTGACTTCTGCAGGTCTGGAAATCTGGTGGGGAAGAGGTACAAGCCAGGCAAGTGAGGGGAGTTTTCTAAGGATGAATGGTGGGATATACGACACTCACATGCAGCATCACAGAAGCCGTTTCTGCTGTACCAGAGCCAGATGATATTTGCTCTTTCACTGACTGAAAGGCTAAAGAAAATCTGAGGACTAAGAGTGCACCAAGCAGAAACTGTGTTCAGGGAAGGACGCCAGCCAAAGAAGCCCCTTCTTCTTCCTCACCCTTAGAGACACCACCACAAGGAGAGCTCAGGAACAGGGACACGGTTGTCCCAATGAGCTGTACAGCTTGTCCAGCTGGAGGATCCTTCCTGAGCCAGATTTGTCATTCTCTGCAGGCAATGGTGGCATAGGGAGCATGGACATGTGTCAGCCTGGTCCAGACAACACTCAGGGCAAGCTCCAGCAGCTTCTGGGGAACTGTGCAGATGGGGAATACAAGCAGGAGGTGATCAGAAATCACCGATCACCACCTTTGACTTCCAGCAAGCCTGCTGGCAAGTCCAACCTAAAAAAGTCAGTCCTACAGTCAAAGGGAAAATACAGCCCTGTTTTACTCTGCCTGGCTGGGTCCCCAGGACAACAGCGGGAAAAGAAAAGAAAAGAGAAGAAAAGAAAGGAAAAGAAAAGAAAAGAAAAGAAAACAAAACAAAACAAAACAAAACAACCACACACACAAAGAAAAGAACACCTGCTCATTGAAACTTACACAGATTTTACTGTGTAAATCATGTTTAAAACTCTATCCTGGGTAGCTGGTGGCAGTTCTTCCATGCTTTAGTTTCTTATTTCCATTTAAAACATAATAGTTATATAAAGCACTAACTGGTCATAATGAAAGATGGATATTAGCCCCACTCCTGCAAGACCAGCTTGGGTATTACTGTGTTTCTTCTAGTGTGTAAGTGCTGGTATTATTTCATTGCTGTACCCCAGGATGCTTTCTTTCAGAGTCTGTGTTACAGGACAGTAGGCAAATAGCCCATAATCATATGTTGCTAAAAATAATTGGATACTTCATTGAGGCTGCAGTCATTGACACTGAAAATATATGTGCGTTGGTTTTTTTCTTTTTCCAGTTTTGCCTGATGCAGGCTGGAAGCTTCAATCAGAAATGACTTCTTTAAAGCCATCCACTTTGATAAAGGAGACTTTGTAAAGACTGAAAGACCAGCCAAGCCATTTCTCTGTTTGTGAAAGAAAGCTGTAAGGAAGTTCAAGAGCTGAAAACAAAAGCCACATGAGTTGTACACCAATATACAGCTGAACCTTTTTTAGCAGCAAGCCAAGTATGAGAAGCAGCAGATTTCCAGACACTCAAGCCTCCAAATCAAGAGGTAACTCCTGCTTCTCAGTTAGATGCTCTTCTCACACCTCAGGATGGGGTGGGGGTCAGTGCTGTGATAATCAGGGGTGATACTTCAGGCCTGGATAGCAGAGGCAAGTGACATAAACAGGCTCCATGACTCTCCGGACACCTGGCAAGACCTTGTCCAGGCTCTGTGACACAATGCTGAGGTTACCTGTCCCAGAGAGCAGGAGCCGGATTCGGACTGGTCCTGCCAAAACACAAGGAGAGGGAAGAAAGGAAGGACTCCTGAGGTCACATCTTTTAATATTGCCAGGCTATCCCACCCATCCAAGCCCTGACTTTCCAGCTAATCAGGCGGTGGGGTGTCAGGCATGGGCTGGGGCAGACCCTGAGGGAGTGATGACCATGGTCCTGCTGGAGGGGTGGCAGTGCAGATGGACAGGAGGCATGGGGCACCGGGACCATGTCCCTGGTCAGGATTCTCCCAAAGTCCCATCTTTCAGAGAGGGATGGACTTCGTCAGGAGCTGAGTTTGCCATCTGTGCAACTGGAAAATCAACTTTTGTTCTTTTTTTATTTTTTTCTTAATCCCAGAATTGCTGATCCAGCTCAGATGAAGAGTATCCTGTCTCCAACAGCACTCGTAAGGGATAGCGACTGAACAATGTGCTGTACTGAAAACTATCAGCAGTACCACTAATTACCATAAGAACAGCATGAACATGTACTGATGGTTTCCCACATGCCTTCCCAGGCCTCTGTAACCCCTAACTCAGAGACCTCCTAGGGCACAAACATTACATTAGTGTTTAAAAGTCTTGAATGTTTTTCCCTTCTGTTAACTCATCTAATCACATTTTGAATGTATGCAAAGAAGATCCTGTGCAGGCGGTTCCACAGCTTCACCACCTGCTTGTGAGAAGCCGCCTCCTTTTGCTTGCTTTGTAGCTACCCTGAAATTGTCAGTCCTGTCTTCCCAATCTCTTTATTAGCAGAGATACCTAACTGCCATTTCCCAGTGGCCGTCTTCTTGATTTTCATGTATCTATCTCTTCCCTATCGGCCTCCTCTTCTTCAGTACCCTCCTTTCTAGGTTGAAAAGTCCAGGTCTACTGCAAGGTTATGCTGACAAACCAGGATTCAACCCAAACAACCTATAAATTACCAGGGCTTGAAGTCACTGACATCTGTGGTCAGAGTTTTCCTGGACAGGGCTGCACTCCTGTCCAGGATAAAGGTTAAGGATCTTCCTAGGCTGTTCGGGGAACTGAATGAAAGATTTCATTCAACTCACGAAGCACAGGCATCCCGGCAAGCTGCAGCTTTGTGTTGCCTGCAGTGTGCAGCAGCAAGCTCTAACAGCCGCACAAAGAAAGCTTGTTTCCACACACACACACACACACACACACACACACACACACACCGCCTTGCTGCCAGCTCTGCAGGTTTCAGGCCATCACCTTTGAACGCTTATCAGAGCTGAAATGGACTGTGAACTCCGGGGAAATCTCACCCCAAGGCTGTTCATGAGAGTCCCTCACATGTTCCCCACACGCTCAGCCAAACAGGCTCATCAGAGATAAATAGAGCTTTATGAGGGCAAGATGCTATATACTGCTTTATGGCCCCAGGGAACAGGTTACAAGCTCAGCAACTGTTAAAAAAAAAAATAATATAATATCCCTCATCATTCCCCTATCTGACTCAGCAAGGATCTGGCTCACAGCTAATGATAAGGTGATTCCAGCTTCTTTCATCCCACTTGCACAAGCACTTTGCGCGCAGGTTCTGAGCGCATTACAGCCACTGCTGCAGAGTCTGCTAGTTTAGTCTCCTATCTGCAATTAAAAAAAATATATAAATAAGTATTACTTACAAAGAACGCCTTGTCCAGTCGCAATTGGACACAATCGAAGTCTAGAGAGAGTCCCCGCAGCTGTGGTGTGCTGTGGTTTCGCTGATGCTGGAGTGGGAGAAGCTGTCCCATCCTGCAGGACGCAGGCAGCTCTCCTCCAGGCTCTCTCATCCACAAGCCCTGGAACAAGTCTGAGAAGCGAGTCAGACTCCCCATTATAGCCAGACTTCTCCAGCTGTTTTAACTCCACGACGGTCCATCAAAGCTGCCTCGACCCATGCCAGCAAGGGATCTGGCCCGCTTATTGGCCTGCGTGACTCCATGGTGCAGCTGGCAGCTGCGAAAGGGCTCGTTTGGAAGGCAGCGTGGCTGGGATCAACATCACTTAAGTGATAATCTGCTAATCAGAACTTCTTCTGTTGAAGTAATGCTCCCACCTCCTTGTTCCATGCTGTCAATTTTCTTCTGCGAAGCTTGCCAAATTGTTTCAGCCCCTGGCAGTTTCAGAGGGGTTTTCTTGCTCACCTCTGAATGGGAGTTTGCTCTTGGTTCTGTAGGTTGGATGGCAACCCAGGAAAAGGATAATCTGATTCAAACCCACAGACATCCAGCCTGTCACACATGCAGCAGAGGTGGGGGAGAGGGGAAAACAATTTTTTTTAAAGAGTGATAGAAGACCTGGTGCATATGGAGAAAAGTACGCAGGCTCAAGACACTTCTCCCTCAGGGTGGGAATGAGATTGTTCAGTGGTGTGCAGAAATCACTGAAATAGCTAAAGTGTGATGAGCATTGGGCAGGGTAACTACATGTGAAACGTAGCATAAAACCTCTAACTCACGTTGCTGTTTTGGAAGATGGAGCTGGTCAATCAATGAAGACCCTCCCCAGGAAAGAAGAAAATGAGAACAAGGCAGAAGTGGCATCAGTTGCTGCTCTGCAAAGAAGACAAAGCCCTGGTGGTAAATGGGTCGCTGGCAAGGGAAAACCTCACCTGGTAAAGAGAGGAGCTGCAATGCTCACCCTGTTCCTTCTCGTGCTCACCTACTCAGCAGTGTCTCCCCACAGCAGGAGGATGAATGAGGGCACGCTGGAGACCCACAAAGCTGCAGAGCAGGCAGTGCTGGATGCTGATGACTTCTGCCCAGCACGACAACTGAGGGTTCAACAACAACTACAAGCTGGAGCTGTGTTTCCCTGTCCTAGCCCTGCTCCAGAGCCCAGACTCGGATCACCAGCCTGCCCACCTCCACCCAGGCTCATCGCATCAGCACAGATCAGGCCTACAGCAAGACGAACAACAGAAGGAGAGTGAGAGAAGAGCCCAGGATGCTTCACAGAGCCTGTCTGTCCCACATGCTCATCAGGAGTCCAACAAAGGCTGGCATTTTCAGGGCTGCCTGGATGAAGAGAGGCTGGGAGACAGTCATCCATATCCCCTCGTCTTTCCAAAAATGCAACTAAATGGAGGCCCAGCCCATTGCTTGGAAGATGGTCCATGACCTATCCAGACACTTTCAGTCCTGTTTGATGGAAGGACTTGAAAAAGCTCAAAAAGGACTGAATCAAACCTGTTTCAAAACGAAAAGTAGAAGAGGACAGCTTTGCTTCAGCTGAAGGCCACTGCCTGAATTCAGGCATTGGCTACTGTCCCTGCTGCTGGTTTCTTTCCTAGCCCAACTGTTTTTCACCTGGCCTGCCTAAGATAGCAAATGCCTCAAGTGACTTGTGAGGGAGCTCTCTTCTTCACCTCCAGCACTCCTTTGTCTCCCTTAACCCAAGCCCTCAGCCCCACATGCCTCAAATCCCTCTTCTCTCAAACCGGAGTTTCAGCCCTGTGATCCTCCCATTGCTACACTTGCTGCATCTCCTCATGCAGGGCACCCAGCCCCATGGAGATGGCTCACTGCCAGCTACCCAGACCAGGACCCCAAGGCATGACCCATAACCTGCTCTGTCACCCCTCCAGCTGCCCATGGCTGCATGCACCACCTCCCGGGTCTGCCCAGCTTCCATGGACCCAGGCGGAGGTACCCTGCTGACTGGAGATATTCCAGGTCTCAGGCTGGAAGGAGCTACCACTGAGAATAAAGGTGGCAGGTGGAAGGCAACATAGGTGCCTCATCCCATGAATTGCAGGTTCATCAGAATTTTGTCCCATCTCATGATCCTCCTGAATACAGCACATAAATCTTTTAACATGTTTGTAGTCCCTGGATAATAGCTCAGGAAGGGACACAGGCCAGAAAGGAGGTGGACATGGCTGCTTTGGCACCTTCTAAACCATTACCACAGAGTGTTACAGGAGGTGTACAGTCTCCTTAGTCCACCCCTGACTACAGATCACAAGCAGTCTTGCACGCTCCTACCTAGAGAGAAAATAATGCTTTGCAGAGAAAAGTAAGCTGCTTTTAAAATTTATTTTTAGATTTCCCCTATATATAAAAAAACTTTTTTTGACCAAGAGTAATATTTTTGCTTAGGTTGATTTCCTATCACATGGAGGCAGGGAAGCAGCATTTAGAAACAGAAAAGTACTGAAAACCAAAATATTGTTCTAGGAAGGGTTTTAACAGTTTAGACTCTCACTTCCAGCTCTTCATAAGGATTCACTGGTTGTTCACTAAGGCTGTATGAGAAAAATGAGTGTATTTTCCTTGTCCTGCCACTTACTTGCAGGACAGTCCTGTTCCTCGAGAACTAAATGCTTATGGAGAAGGTCAATGCAAGGACCAGCAAACAAAAGACAGCTTAGAAAAAAGGGCAGCTGTTTTCCCTACTTTTTGGGTGGTTGACCAATGGTCGATGCTGTGTTTCAAAGAAAGGACAGCGAGGATATAATCTGACATCCCTGGAAGCCTTGACACCAAGGTGGGTTGGGTTTCTGGAGAAGATCTCCCCACTGTGAAGGCTGAGAGGAGTGGTGACTGAAAGGCTGTGAGTGGAGCGGTAGGAGAGAGTGGGACAGAGACCCACCTAGGTCTAACAGCCTCCCCATCTTGATATTCAGATGGATTTTTTTCTGCTTGGCAAAAAAGCCTCCAAACTTGTTTCATTTCACGTGACCGCATCGTTCACATTGCTGACAAAGATGGGCAGATGCACGCCTGGTCTGGTGCCAGGCCAGATACCACATCTGCAGCAGAAACTGCCAGACAAAAAACCAACCACCTCCTCCTTCAGCTTAGCAAGTTGGGTCTGTGTTTGGCCTGGGAGCCACTGAGTGGGAACATCTCTAATAGTGTTTTCAGTGCATTGTGGCACCTCTTTGGTGTCACTTTTCTTGAGTCCCTCTCCACAAACTCATCTCTGACAGCTTCCCCTGTTCCACCTCCTCTCTCACACCTCCTTACTGATGAGGTGAAAGCCACTGTCCGCCTGCAAGGAGACTTCAACTAATTTTGGTTGGGTTTTGGGCTGAACATCCAGCCTTGCCCTTCCTTTCGCACAAGGCAGATCTTCAGGCACGACTACCCAATGCGTAAGGAGTGAGAGTTTTGAAGCAGGACAGTCTCGTCCAGGTCACAGAGGTGTCTGACGGCAAGGACTGGGAGGTCTTGACCTCCACCGGCGATACCAACACAGGCTGTTCACTCTGCTAACACTGCACCACAGCTACTGAGGCACCAAGAACTAAACTACGGAGGGGCTCACAGCTTGCCCTCAGGACCCTCATACGTATTCTCATTTTGCTTTGACAGAAATTTTCACCTTGGATTTTGTCCATAAGACCCAGAGCAGATGTGTCGCTTAAGAGCTGACAAAGAAGCCATCGCACACCGCTTTCACCGTCATCTCAGCCAAGAGTTATGACATCAGCCTTGCGCAAACAGCGCCAGGCTTGAAGTAGCAGGTCTCCTTCATACCCCTTCACTTGTCTGCTCACATTAAAAGCAAGCAGCAACATCAAAACTCTCTTCTTTGCAACACGTACAAACCATACACTGAATATAGCCAGAAATCCATGGTGGCCATTTGGCCTGATGCACAAACCTCATTTAGCCAAAGTTCCTTCTTGTATGTTTTGGCCTTGACTTTGTATACAAAACATGAGCAATAGCCAAGTGGAAAAAAAAGCAGCAAAGGCCATCTCGCCCTCCGCAACATTTGGTCGTTGGACCGGCTCCTTACACAGCGCGGGACTTCTGCAGTGCGGCTTCCAGCACCACCGTGTCAGCCCCTTCCCTCCCCAATCAATGGCTTTGGCTGATGTAAGCCGCAATGTTTCACTGAACCTGAGTGACCCAGGAGAGAAAGGACAGGAGGCTTTTTATCCAGGATAGGATTTCAGCTCCTGCAAAAGGGAAGTGTTCACCCAGTTGGGAAGAAAACAATCCTGGAAGAGGAGAGGTTTATTATTAGGCTGTGTAAAAGTCAGTTAAAATATAGAGCTGATTCCCAATAGCAATCATTTCTGGCCAAAACCTTAGCCAGTTTAAATTGATTATGCTTTTTTTGGATGCTATTTTACATCAGTAGAAGGATCTAAACATCTGGAGAGGTTTGTTGTAAGATGTTGGAGAAACTCATTTCAAACCTGTGCCATCCCCAAGGGTCTCCTTAAAATAGCAACATTACAAAGCCCTCTTTTACTGCCGCATTCCTTCGTGGTTCATTATATACACGCGCATGGATACAATCTCAAAAAAAAACAAAACAAAACTTAGATGTCTGAATTACCTTTGCCTTGATAGGAATATAAGCCTGGGACAGAGCTGCTAAGGAGAATGGAGTCCCCCGGTGGGAAGACTTCCAGGGACCTCACACACTCGCACGCCTCATCCCAAACAAAAGTAGGCACCTGGACATGCAGAATAATTCATCTCACCCTCAAAAGCCTGTAGAGAGAGAAAGGAACCTCTTGGAACCAGTGCAGAGAGAATACACAGGGTTTAGGGATGATGGGAGATGACAAAAGCATTTTTCTGGAGCACCTGCTCAAAAATAAACTAGAGCAGTAGAGCTGCTTCTTGTCTGACCTTGCACAAATCAGCATTTCCAAGGATGTTAAGGCCTAAAAGCAATCCTTGTCACCTCGCAAGTCAGACAGGGACTCTTTTCATGTGGGGGAAGAAGTGGGCAGGTTGTTTGGGGTTGATGTGAATGGTGAAGATGCTCACATCTGTCCACCTCTGGTACTGGGAGTCCTCGGACCTGATTCACTGCAACTTTAGAGGACATCTGTATCAACCACCCCCACGGCCCGGCTCTTCAGCGCTGTCCTGCTTTCCTGCTCTACCCAGAGGGTCAAGAAGATGACGAGCTGAGCAGGGTGGCACCCAAGGAGACCTCTCCTGCGGATCTGAGCTTATTCACAGCAGCGGCAAAAACCTACATGGGTGATGCTGAGCTGTGAACGGAACTTTGATTCTTATGGCTGCGTCTGAGAGAGGGGTGGGGGCTGTGGGCAGTACCTTGTCCATCCTCACTTGTGCCTTGCATTCAGTGGTCAGGGGGAGAGTTACAGCTGCCACCTGGGGAAACCCCCCTTTGCACTTGGCTGCAGTGCATTTGATGCCCATCCTTCCGAAGAATAGCTCTAGCCCTTGCACTTCCCATCTTCCCAGATGGGAACAGGCAGAGAAATTAATCACGCCCTGACTGCTATACCAAGCAGGGGGGCTGACTTTGGACCTAAGGAGTCCTGAGGAGTGAGTTTATTTTGCTTGTGGATAAAAGGGAGACAGGAAAATATCTCCCATAGTCTTGGTGGCCACGAAAGCCAGACACAGCCAGAGTCAGATTTCTCCACTGCAATTCTGGGCAAACTTTAAACTGGGAACTGTTTCCTTCATGTGCAGCTTCAGCCGTTCGGTAGTACCTGCCTGGGGAGAAATACCAGCCCGGAGGCATCCCTGGTCCAGTCTCTTACCGTGCACATGGGGGACTAGGTACAGACAGAGGACCAAAGCCTGGACATGGCGATCTCCTAAAGCATATAGGTTCCACTTTATTTACACCACCCTCCTCCTCCTGGTAAGCAGCAGGAGGTGGGGGCATTTAAATATACAAGGCTTTCCCCTGCTTCTCCCAGGCTTCTCCCCTCTCTCCAAGAAAAAAAAAAAAAAGAAAAAAAAGCAAGGGAGCTGCCATGAGGCCCCTGAAACTTTGCAGTGGATTTTTTTAACTCTCCTTCTCAGAATGACTATAGAGCCCTGAGTACATATTTGCTCAGTCCGCCCCACACTTAAACACACACAGATGCTCGGCTCCCCTGGGGACAGGGGCTCCCCCACCCCAGCCCCCCCTCAGTCGAGCACAGTGGGCAGAAACAAGCCAGACCCCACGGAACAAACCCCATCAAAGCTGGAAATACCTGCGCAGAGATTCCCCAAGGAACCCCTCTCAAACCACCGCCCCTCTCCCTCTTGAGCTCCTGTCCCCAATAAATATCTTTTTAATCCCTGCTATAAGAGCTTGAAAATAGATTGGGGATTAG